>NC_064647.1:148950087-151450087 GCF_023864345.2 Schistocerca serialis cubense | reverse complement strand
AACGAAGTGTGGTGTTAAACCTCCTGATAGGTGGTGTATTAAACGTTGGTATAAGCAGTTTACAGAGAATGGGTGTTTGTGCAAAGGGAAAAGTTCTGGACGGCCCAGAACGAGTGATGAAAATGTAGCACGAATCCAGCAAGCATTTGTTCGCAGCCCAGGAAAATCGACTTGCAGAGCTAGCAGAGAGTTGCAAATTTCACAATCAACTGTGTGGAGAGTCCACATTGGCACTTATCTGTCTGTAACTACCTGAACGTCAACTACCCGAGGCGATGGATCGGCCGCCAGGCAGCCCGTGACAGAGCACTTCATCACTGGCCTCCAAGATCTTACCCCCTGCGATTTTTTCTTATGGGGGTATGTTAAGGATATGGTGTTTCGGCCACCTCTCCCAGCCACCATTGATGATTTGAAACGAGAAATAACAGCAGCTATCCAAACTGTTACGCCTGATATGCTACAGAGAGAGTGTGGAACGAGTTGGAGTATCGGGTTGGTATTGCTCGAGTGTCTGGAGGGGGCCATATTGAACATCTCTGAACTTGTTTTTGAGTGAAAAAAACCTTTTTAAATACTCTTTGTAATGATGTATAACAGAAGGTTATATTATGTTTCTTTCATTAAATACACATTTTTAAAGTTGTGGTATTCTTTTTGAATCACCCTGTATAAGGAAATTTCCACCAGCACGGACGAGATACCGACGTGCGGATAATCAACATACCACTAGTGATTAATATTGTATTCCCAATGTAAGTAGCATAGTGCACTTCAGTAATTGTAGTTATGATTAACGTTATTGTGATTTCATTATTTGTTTAATCCATGATCCTAAAATTTCAACATTATATGTAAACTGTATTTTCAGTATTTATCACATTTTAGCTCAGAAATAACGTGGCCCACGAACCTCCTTCTTACGGCGACGAAATTCTCAAAGTATATGTCTGATGCCACCTTATCATGGTTTAAATATATTCACTGATTTTTAAATGTTTCCATCCATCTCAATTCAGTTCCACAAAAACTATAAAAAAAAACAAATAATATAAATAATCATATATATATATTTATTTATTTATTTACAAACATTTAAACACTTTTTATTAACACCTTCAAATACACACTAAAAAAGAAAAGTAAAACGATGCACAACGAAGGAGACATGCAAATTGGTCACATATTGGAATTGATACAGGCATCGGCGGAAATTGTAGAACTGTAAACTTTGGCGGGCGATGGATGAATGTGTTTCTTCACCATGCAAATGGCGAGGACAGTTTGCAGGGAATATGTCGAAGCCAGGGCTTAAAGTCTTTGTAAACTTCATTCTGTGTACTCAGTTGGCCAGTAAATATGCCTCACAAACAGTCGCTTGAACAACATACTCTGTTCAGCTACAACATTATGGCCACCTATCTATTTCCCGGTATGTCCACCTTTAGCACGGATATCAGCGGCGACGCGTCGTGGCATGGAAGCAGTTGGCACCAGGTATGCAGACACGTCACCTATTTCCCGTAAAGTTCTGGAAGGGGGCGATGAGCTCTGACACAATCAATCACATTCCAGATATGTTCCATTGGGTTCAGACCTGGCGAGCTGGAGACCCAGCATATGATTTAAAACTCCCCACTGGACTCCTCGTACCACTCCCCCACACTAGTGGCTTTGTAACACGACGCGTTATCTTCTTGAAGAATGCAGCTACCGTCAGGAAACATGATCGCCATGAAGAGGAGTAAGTGGTCAGCAACCAGTGCATGATACTCCTTGGCCGTCTTGGTCCCTTGCACGAGCTCTATTGGACCCATGGGTGCCCACGTGACTTCTGCCCAGAGCATAATGGAGCCGCCGCCAACTTGTCTCTGTCCAGCAGTACAGGTGTCATGGAGCTGTTTTCCTGGAAGACGACGGATTCGCACTCTCCCACCGGTATGAAAAAGAAGATATCGGGATTCATTCGACCCCGCAACTCTCTGCCGCTGCCCCAAAGTTCAGTGTCGATTGTCACTTGCCATTTCTGTTGTAGTTTCCGATGTCGATGTATTAACATTGACACATGCATGGATCGTTGGTTGCGGAGGCCCATCTTTAGAAGTGTTTGGTGCACTGTGCTTTCAGTCACACTTGTACTCTGGCTAGCACAGTTCAGCGACTGTCCTCATTTACTGGTCTGCCCAGCCTATGATGCCCGCCATCTGTAAAGAGGGTGGCAGCCCAAACCTACCACGTCTGGATGTCGTTTCACCTTGGTTTTGCCTCGTCGTGAAGACACTCGAAGACCTGACAAATCGTGCATTCCCCGAGATGTTCGTGCCGAACCTCTAGGCCATCGAAATTTGACCTCTGTCAAACTGACACAGATCGCGCGCCTTACCCGTTCTACCCACAGACAGCGCACTCACTGATACTACAGGCACCGATCCTGTGTCTGAGTAGTAGTCATGCCTCGTTAGTTGACGCTGCTATCACCTGGACGGTTTTATATCGATATTAGCTCGGTGGTAATGATGTCGTGGCTGACCATTGTGTACAGATGTCAGCATTTGAGAGAGGACGTGTAAGTGCTCTCAAAGGAGCTGTCTGGAGTATTAGGCGAATTGTTCGACCGTTGAACAGGATCCATATCATTATCCGATGATGTTGCCAGGAATGAGGGGACGGTGACCGAAGACAGCGTCAAGAGGGATGCAGTCGACGTGGAGACACGAAGAACGGGAGGACTGAGCAATTCTTATAGGGGCAAAGAGCCTTGCATTCATCATTACCGTCGATCCGACTTGCAACTGGTGCTTCAAGTGACCACAAGGGCGAAATATAGGTGGCTCACGGAAAGGGTTCTCAGCCCACAGCGCCCCTTGTACCGACCTGATTTATGTCCACCAACATGCCCATTTGCAGAGGTGTCGGGCATACTCGGCCGGGAATCTCACTGACTTGAGACCCACTTCGAACTGATTTGCAATGACCGGCGAAGATGTGTCTGGAGACACCCTTGACAGCACTCGGATACGAACGTCAGTGTCACCCGCCATACTGCACGATGAACGGCAGTGATGGTCTGAGATGACGTTTAGTTTCACAGCAGGAGCCCTTTGGTTGCCGTCCTTCACACTTGTACAGCACATTGGAACGTCGACGATATTCCACGTCCAGTTTTGTTGTCCTTCATGAGTAAGCCGTCCTGGGCTTATATTTTAACGAGATAATGGCCGCCCACACATGGCGAGAGTTTCTACTGCTTGCATTCATGCTGCCCAAACGCTACCTTGGCCTGCGCGTTCACTGGATCTGACCCCAGTTAAGAATGTTAGGAGCATTATGGTTGAGGCCTTACAACCAGCTCGAGTTTTTGACTATCGACCACGTCAATTGGACAGAATTTGGAAGAGTATACCTCAGGAGCACATCCAACAACTCTGTCAATCGCTGCCAAGCCCAGTAACAGGTTGCATAAGAGCCAGAGGTGGATTAACCCATTATTGACTTCCTCAGTTTGTAAAGCTTTTTGTCCTGAGTAAATCTTCCAATTTCTCTGAAAATGAAATCCTTCTTTTGTCTGTACGTATACATGTACTGATTTCTGTCTCATCTGGATAATTCCTTCGTGGTGCGTCGATTTTGTGTCTTAGGATTTACATACTACATGAATTACAACGTTTAAACTTCTGAAACAAATTTACTGAGTAACAGAAAAGATTAATAATAATAATTCATAAAAATTAAGAACTTTTTATTCCATTACATATAATTACAAGTCGTGTTTGCATTGCTTGTCTGACAGACACACACAAACAGAGGCATATCTTCATGTTTGTGAAAATTTCGATAAGATTTTACAAAACATTGCAGAAATAGAGGCTCTCTGCAGGAGCGGCACAAGTATGTAGTCGTTCTCCTTTTGGTGGGAGGACACGTATAACACACTTTCCGCTTCTGAAGTGTCTCATCGAAGCATAGTGGTTACTCTAGATTGCCCAAAATCCTACTAAACGCAGCCTCGAGTTTTTATAGTAAGGTGTTTGCAACTCAAATTCCTGTAAGAGGTCTAACGAGCGCCTTTCCCAGCATTTTCATGAAATCTAATCTGGAAAGTCGCAGACTGTTTTCATGAGAGTCATATATCAAATATGCATTCACTGCACTCAAGGACGTAGACTGGATTTTGTCAAGTGGGTTGATTTTTTAAAGGGGACCTAAAAAATTCTCAAGTTTTCCATTTATCCTGAAAATACATTTATTTACTTTTTAATGCTATGCACATAACTTGCTTTTTGGAAGCCATTACACAAATAGTATTTGGTTTTTAAAAATTAGGCAAAAAGGCATTTGTCAAGTAAAGCATAACCAGTATCCTCAACAATGTGTGAGAATATCCAAATGCGTAATTAAAATATTCCTTTATGTGGGTGTGCGATATGCGATAGTTTCACTTGACTGTGAAACGGTAAGAAATATTTTTTTTTGGTAGTTGGCCACCCTGGTCACATCATCTTGCTGTTAGGCAGAAAACATCACTTTATTGTTTTCATGCTAGAGTGCTATGAGTTTATACTTCTACGGTTAATCGTGGTTTTACAGTTTCTTACAAATAATTTCCTACAAATTTTTGAGTAATGAAAACTTATTCTGTAGCTCTTCAGGCTTTCCCGGCGATCTAATGACATCTTGGGTTGTCGGGTGTTCTGCCGGATATCAGCGTCGTAATTGCACGATATTTCGGTCACGTAGCTCGTAACCTTCATCAGGTGCGACCTGAGACTGCTCCTCGAGTGGACCTGGTCCAGTATTTATGCCTATGGCCTTCCGCCTCCACCAACGGCTGCAGGCGCTTCCTCTGTGGTCCGCGCCCATTCCCTGCGACCTGCTGGAGCGTGGCTGCGGACCACAGAGGAAGCGCCTGCAGCCGTTGGTGGAGGGGGAAGGCCATAGGCATAAATACTGGACCAGGTCCACTCGAAGAGCAGTCTCAGGTCGCACCTGATGAAGGTCACGAGCTACGTGACCGAAATATCGTGCAAGTACGACGCTGATATCCGGCAGAACACCCGACAACCCAAGATGTCAAAACTTATTCTGTTTTTTGTGACAGCTACACAATTGCTAAGCAAAGATGGGGCAGCAATAGTTTCGCGGAAAATATCTGGAATACATACTTTGGTATAAAGCTTGGTGATCAAGACAAAAGCTGGGCACCGCAAAAGGTATGGTGTCGGTGTGTTGAGGAACTGAGACAATGACAAAATGCGAAAATCAAGACAGTGCCTTTTGCATTTCTCATGGCTTTGAGGAATCAGCAAGCTATGAATGTTTTCTTTCGATGGTTAACGTTGAAGATCATTACGCAAAAAGGAAGAAGGATATAAAACATCCAAACATTCTTTCAGCCTTACGGCCACTTACACATAATGAAACTTTCCCTATTGCAGTTGCATCTACCATTCATGAAGGTTTACAAGAGGAGAGTAGCTCAGGATGTAAACGCAGTGGTGATCATCGCTGTCGAGTAATCACGTACAGTGGCTACATTCCTTCAGTATCGTAGAAGGATCATCCAGCCTTTCGTAAGCCTATCACACGACCTCACTGCAACTCACTGAGGCGTTAATGGTGGCATCTTCGTCACCTGAAAGGCATTCTTGACCAACATCAACTCACCACGTCCAGTGTCCGCTGCGATAGCTGAGTAGTCAGCGTGACGGATTGCCGTTCTACGGGTCCGTGTTCGATTCCCAGCTGGATCGGGGATTTTCTCCGCTCAGGGACTGGGTGTTGTACTGTCTTCAGTATCGTATCATATCCCCATCCGGCGCGCACGTCGCCCAATGTGGCGTCGAATGTAATAAGACCAAGGCGGCCGGACCTACCCCGCAAGCGGCCTCTCGGTCAATGACGCCAAACGCTCATTTGCATTTTTACCACGTGCAATCTCAAAGATGGGTAAAGCTCATGATGGTTTTTTTTTTTTTTGGTCATCAGTCTACTGACTGGTTTGATGCGGCCCGCCACGAATTCCTTTCCTGTGCTAATCTCTTCATCTCAGAGTAGCACTTGCAACCTACGTCCTCAATTATTTGCTTGACGTATTCCAATCTCTGTTTCCTCTACAGTTTTTGCCCTCTACAGCTCCCTCTAGTACCATGGAAGTCATTCCCTCATGTCTTAGCAGATGTCCTATCATCCTGTCCCTTCTCCTTATCAGTGTTTTCCACATATTCCTTTCCGATCCGATTCTGCGTAGAACCTCCTCATTCCTTACCTTATCAGTCCACCTAATTTTCAACATTCGTCTATAGCAGCACATCTCAAATGCTTCGATTCTCTTCTGTTCCGGTTTTCCCTCAGTCCATGTTTCACTACCATACAATGCTGTACTCCAAACATACATCCTCAGAAATTTCTTCCTCAAATTAAGGCTAGTATTTGTTATTAAAAGAATTCTCTTGGCCAGAAATGCCTTTTTTGCCATAGCGAGTCTGCTTTTGATGTCCTCCTTGCTCCGTCCGTCATTGGTTATTTTACTGCCTAGGTAGCAGAATTCCTTAACTACATTGACTTCGTGATCGTCAATCCTGATGTTAAGTTCCTCGCTGTTTTCATTTCTACTACTTCTCATTACCTTCGTCTTTCTCCGATTTACTCTCAAACCATACTGTGTACTCATTAGACTGTTCATTCCGTTCAGCAGATAATTTAATTCTTTTTCACTTTCACTCAGGATAGCAATGTCATCAGCGAATCGAGGATAGCAATGTCATCAGCGAATCGTATCACTGATATCCTTTCACCTTGTATTTTAATTCCACTCCTGAACCTTTATTTTATTTCCATCATTGCTTCCTCGATGTACAGATTGAAGAGTAGGGGCGAAAGGCTACAGCCTTGTCTTACACCCTTCTTAATACGAGCACTTCGTTCTTGATCGTCCACTCTTATTATTCCCTCTTAGTTGTTGTACATATTGTACATGACCCGTCTCTCCCTATAGCTTACCCCTACTTTTTTCAGAATCTCGAACAGCTTGCACCATTTTGTATTGTCGAACGCTTTTTCCAGATCGACAAATCCTATGAAAGTGTCTTGATTTTTCTTTAGCCTTGCTTCCATTATTAGCCGTAACGTCAGAATTGCCTCTCTCGTCCCTTTACTTTTCCTAAAGCCAAACTGATCGTCACCTAGCGCATTCTCAATTTTCTTTTCCATTCTTCTGTACATTATTCTTGTAAGCAGCTTCGATGTATGAGCTGTTAAGCTGATTGTGCGATAATTCTCGCACTTTTCAGCTCTTTCCGTCTTCGGAATTGTGTGGATGATGCTTTTCCGAAAGTCAGATGGTATATCGCCAGACTCATATATTCTACACACAAAAGTTAGTAGTTGTTTTGTTGCCACTTCCCCCATTGATTTTAGAAATTCTGATGGAATGTTATCTATCCCTTCTGCCTTATTTGACCGTAAGTCCTCCAAAGCTCTTTTAAATTACGATTCTAATACTGGTTCCCCTATCTCTTCTAAATCGACTCCTGTTTCTTCTTCTATCACATCAGACAAATCGTCACCCTCATACAGGCTTTCAATGTATTCTTTCCACCTATCTGCTCTCTCCAGCGTGATGGTTACAGCGTGTAATTGAAGTAAACCTGACTTGAATAGTCATTCTCACGTCGGTCTGACGGGAAACAAGGCTGCTGACGCGGCTGCGAAGGCTGCAGTCCTCCTACCTCAGCCCACTAACCCATCCATTCCTTCCGATGAGCCCCTTGTTGCCGTCTGTCGTCAGGCGGTGCAACCTTGGGCATCACCACTGGCCTCCTGTACATACGAACAAGCTTCGGGAAATGAAACCCCTCCCAATGGCTTGACCGACCTCCTCTCGTCGCGTGGACATCAGGTTACCTAGGTTGCGTAATAGGCACTGTAATTTTAGTCATCGTCATTTCTTAAATGGTGACCCATAACCACTCTGCGCTCATTGTCGTCGACTTTTGATGGTTCACCATTTCCTGACCGAGTACCTTTTTTTAACTGCATACGCTCTAGTGTACGAGTGTGCTTGCGTCAGAGATATCAGCCGTTCCAGCGAACGACGCGCTGGCTGTCCACCTCGTTTTACTTTTTATCTTAGTAATATGATAGGCAACGGCCTTGCCGCAGTGGATACACCGGTTCCCATGAGATCACCGAAGTTAAGCGCTGTCGGGCGTAGCCGGCACTTGGATGGGTGACCATCCAGTCGCCATGCGCTGTTGCCATTTTTCGGGGTGCACTCAGCCTCTTGATGCCACTTGAGGTGCTACTCGACCGAATAGTAGCGGCTTCGGTCAAGAATACCATCATAACGACCGGGAGAGCGGTGTGCTGACCCATGACCCTCCTATCTGTATCATCCTCTGAGGATGACACGGCGGTCGGATGGTCCCGATAGGCCACTCGTGGCCTGAAGGTGGAGTGCTTTAGTAATATGGTGATGAACATGTAATGTTTGGTTCGAGACCGATGTCTGTACGTAGTATTTTGTGGACCTTTCTCCAAGAGGAAGTCCATGTTTTTAGCTCTCTTTCCATCCGTCGATGTGTAGTTGCGCTTAACATTCTTTTTTTATTAGTATTTTTGGCGTTAATGAACTCAATTGTTTTTGCGTGCTAAAAGAAAAACAATAAAAAAAAGATAGTGGCGCGAAATTTGAATAGGCTTTATATTTAAGATGTCTACCAACATTCATTTGCGTAGCACAACTCCTTGTTGGTGTTGAGATTTGCTCTTTCCTTCAGTGTGAATCTGATTTTGTGAAATATATGTCGACCTGTCTCCACATCAGTTACAGTGGTTGTTTGTCTGCATGGAAAGCCGAAGTAAACCAGGCAAATGAGAATGATGTTACGAACGTGGTAGAGGGAAATCGATCATGGTCCTAACATACCGTCGATGCGATATGAGCAAAACAGTGACGCAGTGACTGGCTACCATCAAGTACGATGGTAGATCGACTTCACCACTAGACCCAAGTCTGCTGATGGAGTCCGCTGCTGCAGTCGAGAGCCCAGCGTGCAGGGTGCCGATGATTTCAGCTCAAAGTTTGGAGACGAAGTCCTTTATTTGTAGTTAGTAAAGAACAGTGATTGCACCCTTATTCCACACAGGAATCTCGGCCACCAGTCCTCTGTAAAGCTGTATCGGCCCACCACTGGCGTGATTGTTTCCTTAACAAGATATTCTACCAAGAGGAGGCGAACATTTAATAGCCAATAATCTCCATTTTCTCCCACTTTTCCAAAAAAAGGAACCTTGGTACGTCCTGACGTTCCATCAATTTCGCCATGTCGGTGCCCTTCCAAACAACAGCTAGGCTCTCTCTCCGAAGCCCCTAGAAAAAACTGTGCTCCAAGCTAGCCACCTTTCTGAATATGAATCCCGATTCTTCTGTACCAAATATGACGAAGTGGTCATCTGTGAATGACGATTATGAAATATTGAAGCTGCAAAAGTAGTGCAAAAGTTTCAGTAATTTTTGAGAACGGCTGTTTCTTAGTACTTTAAAATGAACATGAACAGCCTTGACCACAAGAAAGCTTTACATTTGTGGTTACTCCACGTTCTTTACGCGGTTGACATTCTTGGAGTTCGTAACTCCTGCTCTGTTCACCGCCATCGCCTACCGACGTGGAATGAGGCCTGAAGTTGGTCAGTAACTGACCGAAACCGGTAAGCACAAAAGTAAACGTTTCTCGTGGTCGAGACTTTTTATGTACGCTTTAAAGAAAAAAGTTTATTTTGTGAAAAATGACAGCATGTCTGCAATTCTAGACTGCCATCTACGTATGTGCAACCAGAGGGACACTAACAGAAATATTCATTATTACCGCCATTAATTTTTTAATTTATAGCTGGGAGCATATCCACAATATGCAGAACCAGTGCAGCCCCCCTACGACTTCCATAAAACGCAATAATGTTGGGAAAGGTCAGATATTAGCAAAATGTACCAAAAATGCGATTCAAACCTGAGATCTACCAGGTGTGCAAGCCCCTCTGGGTTCAGATGCAGAAGAAGTGGTACGTCATCTAGCACTTCTATATAAGTGGGATGTTTGAACAACTTTTCATTTTTCCCGCCGAAAAGGCGACCATGTTAAATGTTACGACAGCACCAGCACTTTCATTACACAAATAGTGTCCTGGTAAAACATTTAATGCTTTTTATTGCAGCATTCAATTCTCGACGATCAAGAAGATTTATAGTTTTATAATCTTAATATTCCGTGTCCCGAACTACACTTTACTTGTCATATTATGTCCACGATATTCACATTTATTATTGCAGCTGACAATACATGATAGTGTTCCTCTTTATTTGATAATGTTCCATCAAAAGGCAATATAATTATAGTTGTTAATATCTTATCACATTATTACTACAAATGGCTCAAAAAACTATGGGACTTAACATCTGAGGTCATCATTCCCCTAGACTTAGAACTACTTAAACCTAACTAACCTAAGGACATCTCACACAACCATGCCTGAGGCAGGACCCGAACCTGCGACCGTAGCAGCAGCGCGGTTCCGGACTGAAGCGCCTAGAACCGCTCGCCCACAGCGGCCGGCATAATTACTACCCTGCTGGAATTGTAACCTAAGCTTTCTGATTCGCGTGGATATCGTCTGTCACTATCGGTAATTGTTTGCCAAAGCTAGGGAAATTTCAGTTTCGTCATGCTGTCCAACGGAGTAATTTAAAGTTTCGAAACTAATTTACAAACTAGTGTCACATGATGTTTATGAGAAAAATATCCTAACTTTTGGAATGTTCATGTCGTTACGTAGTGCATGTTATGAACGAAAGTTAAATTAACTACTTACTTTTCAGTCTCTTATCCTTCAATTTTCGTCATTGCTCTTTATTAAGGAGTACAGATGGTATCTCCGCTTGGTTGAGTTTAAAACTACTTTTCTAGTGGTTTTCTTTGAACTAGGTTACAGATATACATGGACTCATAGAAAATATTGTAAACCACATTTAAATCAAACACTGTTTATTGATTCCAACAAGGTCGCCATTACCCTGTATTTTTCCGTCCAATTTTCCATATATCTTAACACCAGGATCAATCGTTTGGCGTTTCCAGCGTCTAGGATTGCATCTTGTCCAGTGCTTCATCCAGAGCGATAAATATTGTCTGAAAAATAACAAAATTTGTATTATACATTGTCATAGCACTTCTTGAAACTTATATCCCCAATGTGAGATTCACAAAGCCAAGGTTACCTGCTTACAATCATTGTGCGTCTAAAATATTGGCTCACTGGTATCATAAAATAGATGAAATACGGTGTACAGATAGATTATATACATTAAGATTAACACATTTCAGTCAGAGTTTATAATGCTGTGGTAAGCAGCAGGAAGGAATTACTTCGGAGTCGATCGAACTTTGGGGATCCTCACTCTTTTTCTCGGCAGTGGGAATTTCATTCAGGCAACCGGAGACTGTAACCGCTATGTCTGCCCACCGCACTCAGAACAAGAACAAGTTAAAGTTCACCAAGGCATGTCAATAGCATTTACTGACTTTTTTAAGCACAAACAGGGGAGCAGATCTTCCGTTTTCCCAGCTCCTTATTGATGATGATTTTAGTTGTCCCTTCTAGTTTGCAACAGAATTTATAAGACTTACCATGTACGTTAACTGTTTTTGATTTGAGTGTTCTGATATTGATGTGCGCACGTTGTCGTTATTGTGTGAATGAAGGTCATTTTTTTCCAGCAACTAACAACTAAAGCAAAAGTGGGTCGAGAGAGTGAGAGAGACGGAAGGAGAACAAAGAGTTTAAACAGCAAATATTGGCATTATGAATATCTTTTATGGCCTTTGTAAACTGATGACTACTCTCAGGAACAAAAAACTGATGTAAACTATCACTTGAAATGCACACACAATTTTCAGCGACCATGATCAACTTTTTTCACAGTTTTTTTATGCAGGTTAGTTTGTTAATTGGGAACAAAAAGCAGGAAACCGTCACAGAGAAAACAAGGAATAATAAACTTCTGTATGTCCATCCTTTTAGCAGGACGTCTCTGGGACGACGGCCGTTTGCCATCATGACAAATAAAAACACCTACAGCCTCCCTTCTGACATTACTTCATTTTGTCGCTTCCAGTTTCAACGTTTCAGTGCGTCATCTTCAGGCCTGTATGCATAAAACATTAAAGATATCATTATCAACTTGTCAATCAAGTTACATAGAAATGGATTAAAACGGAATGAGCAACAATAGCAAGACTCTAGAAATGAATTTACACCGAACATATGACAGAAAGAACAGATACATCAATTGTCACACATCCAAAATATACCATCACGAATTTCCACTCAATAGATTGTACAATCATACTATCTATTAAAGCTTCTTTAAATGGTATTCATGATTTTTATTGGACAGTCGGACACACATTATCTGCACAACCCTGAAATAACTTACTATAAGACAAAATAACTGTAAAAGGTGATGAAAGCAAGGAAAAAATACCTCACAAACAAATAAAAAGAAAGAACATGAACTTACATGTTTGTGAGGTATTGTTTCCTTCCATTCATCACCTTTTACAGTTATTTTGTCTTACAGTAAGTTATTTCAGGGTTGTGCACATAATGTGTGTCCGACTGTCCAATAAAAATCATGAATATTATTTTAAAAAGTTTTAATAAATAGTATGACTGTACAATGTATTGAGTGGAAATTCGTGATGGCATATGTTAGATGTGTGACAATGGATGCATCTGTTCTTTCAGTCAAATGTTCGATATAAATTCATTTGTAGAGTCTTGCCATTGTTTCTCATTCTGTTTTAATCTGTTTCTTAGTAACTTGATTGATAAGTTGATAGTTTTATATTTAATGTTTTATGCATACAGGCCTGAAGATGACGCACTGAAGCGTTGAAGCTGGTAGCGACAAAATGAAATAAAATCATAAGGACGGCTGCAGGTGTTTTTATTTGTCAGAAATAATAACGGTCATATGGGCGTTTAGCCGGACATGAGTTGCAACGGAGAACAACCATTTGAAAGTGGAGATAAAATACAGTCAATTTCAGAAGAAGACAGAGGTCCTTAAATGACTAGAGATAGGACGTTCACATTCACAGGACATGTTCAGTAATATGTTATGCAGAAGTGATTAGCAGCAAGGTTCCTGTTGCCCAGTAAGCACAGTGTTCAGTGTTCACCATGGGCCCTGGTAACTTGTTCTAGGCGTGATGGTGTACAAGGCTTACAAGGTGTGAATGGCGTCCTGTGGTATAGCCATCCAAGCTGCCTTCTCCTGGTTTCTAAGTTCATCTGTGGGGGTTGTCATTGGATCACAGTGCTGTACCCGTCGTTTCAGCATACCCCACACATTTTCGATTGGCCACGGGTCTGATGATTTGGTGGCCCAGAGCAAAAGGCTGACATCCTTTGACAACAACATATGGTCGTGCATTGTCTTGCTGAAAATTGGCATCTGGGGTATAGTGTAGAAAGAGTATGGCTACGGATCGTAGGATGTCATTTACATAGATCACAGTGCCCTGGACAGGCTCCACCTAGGAATTGTGGTTGTAACCAATAGTACCCCTCATCAAAAGACCTTGATTTGGGATTGTATGACACGTGCAAATGCAGTCACTATGATGGCGCTCACCCCATCTGCAGGGAACGAAAGTGGAGCCATCATTTTCAAATAAAAAGGACCTGGGTTCGTCCGTAATTAATATCTGATGCTATTCTTGTCCGCAGTGACGTCGTTCCGTATACCTTTGCCGTGTAGCACGTTTCTGCACATTCGTCAAAGGTAAACGGAGAAGTGGACGACGGGCACATAACCCGTACCGACGGCTACGGGCTGTCACCTTAGACAGTGTGCGATGTGTTACACTCTTCTACTGTTGCGGCAGAGCCGAGGAGAGCGAAGATCTTTTGAGTCAGATCCAAGGAGGACACAGATCTGCCTGCAGTGCTATTCGGATATGTCGATCTTCTCCGGGGTTGTTCCGAGTGGTGCAACTGGACCCATTTCGTCGTGTTCTACAACCTACCGTGAACCATTCTGCGCACACTGATTTCACTGCCGGAACACTTTGTCCCACACGAACAGCAATTTCTCGGATGGATGCATCACCCTCTCGTACCAATAATGCACACTTTTTCAAACTCACTGATTTGACAGTACGGTTCGCGCTAACGTCTGCAAGGCATCCTGCACGTCTGCTCAACTTAAACTGATCCATTGTCTCCGGTTTATAGTGAAAACGAGTAGGTGGTGTTGCTCTGAGGTATCGATGTTAACCTTGAACCCGCAGGCCGAGGCCTTTCAAATACTAATCATTTCTGCAGAACATGTACATGTCCTGTAAATATGAACGCGCTTCAAGGTTTTCTCCTTTTTCTGAGCATGAGTGTATCTTTGGTAATGATCTCGGTCTCAGCACCAGGCAGAGGGTCTGCCAACATGGGATAAGCAAAACGAGCGTGAGATACATTCTCCATGACAGCTGCCACTATCTGTGTGATTTACAACGCGTGTAGGCCTGCCTCTGCGATGACGATTTTGTCTCTGGTTCGTCGCGCAAGCCACTTCGGTGCTAGGATTTCTGTCAGCCACTCAATTCGTCGATGATGTTGCGTTTACGTGCGGCAGTATCGACAACCTTCGAAACACCCACCGGCGGGCTACAGAGAATCTCTCTGGATCTGTAGCAGCGAACCATCAGCGTCGCTTCATCATCAGTGTGTGGCCGGGAATTGTTGGAGTATTTGTATTTCCTGCAGGTGATCCAGCCTCCACGCGCCTTTGGAGGCTCGAAAGGTAATGCGGCAACTACACGAGTTGGTGTGCAAGTTAGATGGGTCGACAACATATTACTGTCATGTGACGCACATGCCCGTCACCAGTGCCGTATAGAATATATCAGACGTGTTTTCCTGTGGAGGAATCGGTTGACCTATGACCTTGCGATCAAATGTTTTCGTTTCCTATTGGAGAGGCACGTCCTTTCGTCTACTAATCGCACGGTTTTGCGGTGCGATCGCAAAAGATAGACACTAAACTTATTACAGTGAACAGAGACGTCAATGAATGAACGGACAGATCGTAACTTTGCGAAAATAAAGAAAGTAAAATTTTCAATCGGGGGAAGACTCGAACCAAGGATCTCTCGTTCCGTACCTGCTCACTCTAACCACGGGACCACGGCGCTCCTCAGATCAGTTTGTACTTGTTGTTGCCTATCTTCCGCATGGACTACTCAGTTTGCATATTTTGCTTATTTTTTCATAGTTCCACACAACTTCTTCCTCTTTTCTCGATTGGTCTGTGTTCAGTTTTTCAAGGCCTATCCACTGTGTCAATTTATAACTAAATCTGAGGGGGATGCGATGGGGAGGTTCCCTTGTGACAATAACGACTGCACCGCTGTGTAGCTGTCGATGGGAAGAACCTTGAAGGGGACAATGCTGTTGTTTGAAAAAAATAAAAACTTTGGTAGATAAAAGTCGGCTTCATTACTTTTCTCACACAGCTCGTACATAGTAATCACTGAGAAACCATTAGCTGACCATCAGCTGACACATTATCTGCAAATCCAGTAATGCTGGCAGCTGCTGGGTTATGCATGGGGATTGTATCAACCTGTACGGCATCAAAACAGCCTGAAGATGACACAATGAAGCGTCGATACTGGTAGCGACAGAATAAAATAAAGTCATAAGGACGGCTGTAGGTGTTTTTATTTTTTATCACGATAGTAAACGACCGTCGTCCCCTAGACGTCCTGCTAAAAGGATGGACATACAAAAGATTAGCAAAGGAGTCCTCTACTATTATTATCCAGCTTTATGCCATACTGTAGCTTGCGACGCACTGCAAGGGGGACTTCAGACCTTTTGTCTTAGCTTTACATAGTAAGCATACTACTTTTACTCTCTGAGAATGAGTACTGTTCCTATCACGTCGGACCAAGCTGTTCAGGTATTCTTGAGTTTTACAGCTCGCTCGCTTCTCGATTCACGAAATTTTTGCCTAAATTTTGTTTGTTCTTTGTTATTTCTTGTTGTATTATCCTTTCTTATTTCAGATCTCCTGTGACGACTGCGATATATTTCTTTGTTTCAGTGTTAGCTGTAGCGAAAGTTTTGTGAAATTGTAAAACCTTCTAGTCAATGTAGCTTTAATGATTACAGAGAATTTTAAGCTGTTTTTCTAATATGTGAATAAACTTTGACAGGCTTTTAAATTTCCCGTTTTGCTCTTTGTCTACATATTACTTCTTCAGAGTAGTTCCGACCTAAAAAATATTAAATTATTTTTGTTCCCACTATTGTATTTCTTCAATTATCTGTCTGTTTAAGACGAGTGTTTCAGACCCGTACAGTTACTTTGGCTTAATGAAGATGTTTTAATGTTTAAGCTTTTTGTACCTGGGTTGACTTCTTTCTGTAGGTAACTTTGTTTCACATGTAAATTTAACCAGTCAGTATCAGAAAGTCATTTAGTACGCTGTTATCCTTAATTACATTCTTCACATAATTTCTGAAATTGTCCTTGCAGTGGCTTATCACCGGGGCTTATCATCTCAGTTGACCTCATGTTCTCTTGTGATTCATGCAATGTGTACAATGAATACTTAAAAGCCAGTCACAGTTTTTTCAGAGGGATTTTGATAAACGGAGACAAAACGCAGGAAATGGTCCCTGAAAGCGTAAGGAGCACAAGAGATCGTTACGGACACACGGCTGGAAAAGCGTTCCAAGGGACGTTCATCCACCTGATGGCGAGATATAAGACTTTTGACAACGTAGGTTTCAGTTACTGAAAACACACATCAATACACACTAGGCCACTGAAAACTTTCTCTCAAAAGGTAAAAAAGATTCTTCTACCTTGCCCGATTTAGGTTTTCTTGTGGATGTGATAATCACTCCCAAAAAAGTGATGAAAGCATAAGAGTTTGTCACATAAACTGCAACAAATGAATGCAACAGTTTCACAGTCGCACAGTTTTCCCTGTGCTCTGTCAAAACATATGTTTTTTTCGTTTTCAAATGTTTCCGTGTGTAGACCGTCAAATCGTGCACATGTCCAAGCAAATCTGAACATGTCCTGGAATTTTGGAGAGCAAAGTTGATTATGTGTGAGTGCCTGAACTTTGATAATTGTCTGAAACTAAAAAATTAAACTTTTCAATCGAGAGAGGACTTGAACCAAGAACCTCTCGTTCCGCAGCTGCTCACGCCAACCACGGGACCACGGCGCTCGTAAGCTCACGTTCTCCTTGATGTTGCTTAGCTTGCACATGGACTACTCTGTTTGTATATTTTGCTTATTTTTTTCATAGTTCCACACAACTTCTTCCTGTTTTCTTGATTGATCTGTGTTCAGTTTTTCAAGGCCTATCTCTGTGCCAACTTATCTGAGGGGGGTGCGATGGGGAGGTTCCCTTGTCAGTGTTGGTAGCAAAGCTGAAAACCGTCAGCAGGTAGGGCCTTTAACATGTTTGCACATTCTTTTGAATGTTCTCCAGACTTCCTAAATGAAGTCCTTTGAAGACATTATTCAATTTTTTGAAAAGAATAAAATCACAATGACTCAAATCTGGTGAATAGGGGCCTGTGGGACAACAAGAATGCCTTTTGAGGTGAAAAAATTTCGTGATGGAAGTGGTCGTCTGACATGGGGCACTGGCATAATGCAGCTTCCAGTTGTCTGCAATGTCTGATCTCATACGATTCACCATTTTCCTGCGTCTCTCAATGATAGCGTTGTATAACATTTAGCTGACAGTTTGTCTCCGAGGATGAAACTCACAAAATCACGTACGGGTTCGACGTTGTCGTCGGTTTTTTATGTTGAACGTCTCCCTGATCGAGGTTCAACTTCAACGTGTTCTCGGCCTTCCAAAAATGATTTTTGCAGCGACAAACTTGTTCTTTCATGTGGAATATTCGCCATAGGCCTGTTTGTTCCACATGTCACACTCCTGGATTCCCCAAGTTTAACACAAAACTTAAAGGCGTAACGTTGCCCTATATTCCACTGTTCCCTTTTTGTAACACACGACAGAAACACATCTTTTCTGATGGCGCTTTAAGAAATCACGTGATAGCTCTATAGATCTGAAATTAATAGGTGAGTCTACGCAAATAGAATAACACAGCATTGCCAGATCGTCCGCGGTGTTGTCAGTCTCGTTACATTTCTCACAAACTTCAAGAACAATTTATGCCTCAGGAGAAACGACCTAACGTAGCTCCAAAGGCGGGCCTCCAGATATTTCATGAGTGAATCCATAACACGTGAAAAACTGCATCAAAACAGTGGGAACGTAACACAAAAAATGGAAGAGAAACGATTTTACAGATGCCCTCTTTAAATACTTTGACACATCATACAATCATCTGGGTTGGATATTAGTGTACACTTGTAACGACCCAGGACACTTCAAAAAGCAGAAAGCCACTACAGCAAAAAATTAATATCGCACAATGCGAAATTCCTGCATTACAAGACAATTACTTTATCTGAATCAAAATATACATCGGAGACCGTAACTGTCTTAGGGCAGCGTAAGAAATTTTAGGAAAATGTGTGCTCCCAAATGAGGATATTACTTTTGAACAGAAGACTGTTTGACTCCAACACGTAAAGAATTAGGTTCCCGGACCACGTGCACAACAGTTGCTTGAAATTAAATTACCGTACGTAGAAAACATACCCCAAAACGTCAGCAGAGGGCTATTCAGAATTACTCACGCAAAGACAATCAAAATCGGCTGGTTCAAAGAAACAAGGGAATATTTACAGGACGAAAATTTAGGATTTTATCGATCTTCAGCTGCAGTTGTCGTATGTAATGAAATAATAAGCAACCAATTGTATTAAAGAAATTTTAAATTTCTTTACCGGTTTCAGGCATTTAGTCCCCTTCTTCAGAAAGATGCAGTTCACAGTGTATGAAAAAAAAAAGAATCTAAATAAAAAGTTCAGAATCACGCCAGAACATGAACCATCAGCCAATGATATTATTGGCTTGTTTTCGCATGTCCTGGCGTGATGTCTGCGCATTTTGTTTCGCTTCTTTGTATTAGTTATATGCAGACACTGTGAACTCCATTGTTCTGAAGAAGAGCACTTAGTGCCCGAAAATGGTATGGAAATTAAATTTCTTTTATGCAACTGGTTAGTTATTATTTCATTATATAGGAAGAAAAATCAATACATTTTCTACCGTTTGGAATACTAATAATAAAGCAAAGAGTTAAGGAGAAACGTAAACATTTGATAGAAAATAAAAGGTCACAAGAGTAGAAGAGAAAAAAAAATTCTTGAAAAGATTTTGGGGGAATAAGAATGCAGAAGAATCCAAAACACATCAAGCTAACTAAAAAGTCTAATCAAGGTCCTTAAGAGTGAGAAACGGAGAAAATGAGAAATAGTAGAGCGATATAAAAAGATTCTCTTTGAACTTTACGTGATAGACATAATTTTTGGCACCAAATTGGTATTGGATCCAGTGTTCTGGTAGGCTACGTACCTGGAAGGATTTGTTTTTCATTCCCTCATGGAGACACTTGGCGGCCAGCGGTGCACACGAGCAGTAGTCGCTGCAGCCGGTAACTATGGCAACACAAAACACAGGACGTGACTTAATGAACTGTCAAGCTGCAAGCTGGAAATCCCTTATACCAGACATAGATCGTTACTCGTTAAGTATTAACACTGAAACATCATTTTCAGAATGCAGAACAATAAACACAGATGTTCCACAGACATCGATATTGGGTCCATTCAAGTTATACACACTGACGGAGAAAAATCGCAGCACTGTCACAGACTTGTGCGACATTGATGGAAGCCGGTAGGCGTGTCATCTGAAATTTTGTGTTAGTCGTATAAGAATGGCGTTTGTAGCGCTACTATGACAATGCAAATCAGATTTGCTACCAATACACCCTGTAACAGTCATGGGCATTAGTTACTTCTGAGAATAGACTCGGTGGGTTGGTGGAAGTCAAAATACCTGCATGGCGATAAAGATACCATTCTGACCACCTCACTGAGTTTGCGTGAGATCGTGTAATATGGTTACGAGAACCCTGATGTTCCTTCTGCAATGTTGCAGGAATGTAGCCATTGTACACCACTGCTACCAACAGTAGTCCCGAGAAAGTACAGTCGCAGGAGGACCAGTCTCTGGACGCTCACGTGGCACTACCGAGACGGAAGGCCATCGTGTTCGGCGTGTGGATCCGGCGCATCGTACTGCATTTGCAGCAGCAATGTCTGCACCAGTTGCTACCTCTGTAACGTAACGAACTGCTACAAATCGGTTCTACATCTACATCTACATTTATACTCCGCAAGCCACCCAACGGTGTGTGGCGGAGGGCACTTTACTTGCCACTGTCATTACCTCTCTTTCCTGTTCCACTCGCGTATGGTTCGCGGGAAGAACGACTGCCGGAAAGCCTCCGAATCTCTGTAATTTTACATTCGTGATTTCCTCGGGAGGTATGAGTGTGGGGGAAGCAATATATTCGATACCTCATCCGGAAACGCTCCCTCTCGAAACCTGGACAGCAAGCTACACCGCGTTCCAGAGCGCCTCTCTTGCAGAGTCTGCCACTTGAGTTTGCTAAACATCTCCGTAACGCTATCAAGCTTACCAAATAACCCTGTGACGAAACGCGCCGCTCTTCTTTGGATCTTCTCTATCTCTTCTGTCAACACGACCTGGTACGGATCCCACACTCATGAGCAATACTCAAGTATAGGTCGAACGAGTGTTTTGTAAGCCACCTCATTTGTTGATGGACTACATTTTCTAAGGACTCTCCCAATGAATCTCACCCTGGCATCCGCCTTACCAACAATCAACTTTATGTGATCATTCCACTTCAAATCGTTCCGTACGCATACTCCCAGGTATTTTACAGAAGTAACTTCTACCAGTCTTTGTTCCGCTATCATGTAATCATACAATAAAGGATCCTTATTTCTATGTATTCGCAATACATTATATTTGTCTATGTTAAGGGTCAGTTGCCACTCCCTGCACCAAGTGCCTATCCGCTGCAGATCTTCCTGAATTTCGCTGCAGTTTTCTAATACTGTAACTTCTCTGTATACTACAGCATCATCCGCGAAAAGCCGCATGGAACTTCCGACACTATTTACTAGGTCATATATATATATATATATATATATATATATATATATATATATATATATATATATATATATATATTGTGAAAAGCAATGGTCCCATAACACTCCCCTGTGGCACGCCAAGGCTTACTTTAACGTCTGTAGACGTCTCTCCATTGAGAACAACATGCTGTGTTCTGTTTGCTAAAAATTCTTCAATCCAGCGACACAGCTGGTCCGATATTCCGTAGGCTCTTACTTTGTTTATCAGGCGACAGTGGGGAACTGTATCGAAAGCCTTCCGGAAGTCAAGGAAAATGGCATCTATCTGGGATTCTGTATCTAATATTTTATGGGTCTCATGAACAAATAAAGCGAGTTGGGTCTCACAGGATCGCTGTTTCCGGATCCATGTTGATTCCTACAGAATAGATTCTGGGTTTCCAGAAATGACATGATACGCGAGCAAAAAACATGTTCTAAAATTCTACAACAGATCTATGTCAGAGATATAGGCCTATAGTTTCCGCATCCGCTCGACGATCCTTCTTGAAAACTGGAACTACCTGTGCTCTTTTCCAATCACCTGGAGCCTTCCATTCCTCTAGAGACTTACGGTACACGACTGCTAGAAGGGGGCAAGTTCTTTCGCGTACTCTGTGTGGAATCTAATTCTTATGCCGTCAGGTCCAGTGGACTTTCCTCTGTTGAGTGATTTCAGTTGCTTTTCTATTGCTTGGACACTTATTTCGATGTCAGCCATTTTTTCGTTCGTGCGGTTACTTCGACAGCTGCGACCCAGACAACCTACAGCGTGCATTCCACTAATCCCAACCCACTGCCATTTAGGGCTTGAGTGGTGTCAATGAGAGCTCACTGGAGGGTAAGGTGGAGATCTGTTGTGTCTTTTGATGAGTTTTTTAGTTGTGCTACGGCGTTAGTGATGGCCGTGTGTTGGTTAGAAGGAGGCTTGTTGATGGCATAGAACCAATCTGTCTGCGTGCTATAAACATTGGACCAACACCTGGATTTCTGGGTGCGATTTGTATGCCAGCAGGAGAACTTTCGTCGTTATCACGGGAAACCTAACTGCAAATCTGTAAATCGATCTGATGATTTTGTGCTGCCGACCATGAATACCATTCCAAGCGGTTTTTTCCAACAGGATAACAGTGGACCACGTACCACCGTTGTAGACTAACGTACTCTACGGAGGGTCGGCATGTTTCCAAAGCTTGTCCTATGACTAGATCTGTTTCCAGTCGAGCAGAAATGGGACATCATCAGATGACTAGTCCAGTCGTGCACAACCAGCACTGATTGCCCTGTACTGACAGACCAAATGCAACAGGCATGGAACTCGATCCCGCAAACTTACATCCGGCACCTGTACGGCACAGTGCACGCACGTCTGCATGCTTGCATTCGACATTATGGCGGTTGCGACGGTTATTAATGTACTCGCATTTCACATTTTCAGTGTCTTATCTCGCGCTTACATTAACCTGTGAGCTTGCAGATTTAATCAGTTAAATGCGTTACCTAGGCAAATGTATTCCAAACGTTTCATTACTCCACATTAATTATTTTTGGGCGAGTTTTTCCGTCAGTGTAAATTATGTTCAATGATATATGAAAGAAGCAGAAGTACTTATCTTTGTTAATAATGCAAATATTACACTCAAGCATAATGGAGTAACTACAATACTAGAAAATTTTTATAATACTTTCTTGAAAAGTAATAGCACATTCTCTACGAAGACGGTCACTAAATTTACATGAAATATATAGATTTCACTACTGCAGAAGCTCTTGACCACACCATTAGAAATAATACATGAGTGTGAGTCAGCAAATGAAACAAAATATTTTATATTCTTAAGCATTTATATTTTATAGGAATATGAGCCACAAATTATAGATCTCGCACGTCTCTGAGCTGCGATTTTTGTGTTGTGCGTAACAGCAGACTTTTTAGAGTTTAAAATGTCAAAAAGTGGTCTTTCATTGTTCTTATTCACTAATATCTTACTGGCGCGATCAGTCCCAGAACTTTTTTCTACACAAGCAGCTGCTCGTTTAGCAACCATGTCCTATCCCGCTTTTCCCCGTACTCTTTCACTCATGTCAGCTTCCACTACTAATCGACTACTAATTGTGACATGTACTGTACACAAATCTGGCAATTGGGCGCCCTTCCAGCCTGGCGCCTCAAACAGGGGCACAAATTGCAAGTCACCGTGTACAGCTCTGCCGCCTCTGCCGTATTAAGCTGTAGAGTATTCAACGGTCAAAGAAGTACTACGCCGACATATGGCGTAAGCATTAATGAAAGACACAGTCTGTAAGTGTGGTATTCGCCGACAGATGGCGTAAGTCTACAAAAGGCGCCATGTGTCGCTGTAGTTTACTTCTGCAACAGTTTAATACGCTCCAACCAGTCAGAAACTTAATTTCATAATACCACTACGTATGCAGTCTTCATGAAATGAAAATTGCATTACCACACGCATTCCACGTGTTCGCTTTGTTGAGCCTAAAACTAGATCTACATGTAAGTACCGACATAGCTGCGCATACAATGTTTGTCATGATCATGCATTATACTGATTATACTAATTTTTCATAATTTCTGTACATCGTTCTACAACTTACGTCTGTATATGATTTTTCGGAAAGCGTAATATTTCATAAAACAGCAGTGCGATCAAGTCTTTCCCCCGATAGCACTCTGGGTCAGACTTGTGAATGTGATTAAAAGGCCGTAAAGGGGGGAGGGGCAGGGCAGAGCGGAGAAATGAGTCTATAGATGTGGATGTGAAATAGCAGTTATAATCGTAACGTCTAATGGTCAGAAATTAACTGGCCGCTGCTTTAGTAAGGGCGAATGATGAAACTGTACTTGGTCATCAAAGACCAGATCAGGATATTTTGTTAATGGCCAGGATTTCGAGTTATGTTAGTTTTATGCCATTAGTTCCTCTATGGAGGTCATAAGAATGACTTTCCTTCACATCATGTTCAGCAAAGGTAGAATCTGTCTTTTTCAGCCTCCAACTCCTTTCATGCTGATTCAGTCTAGTAGTGATTGGTCTATATGTAATTTGCACACATAGATTGCTATAAATGCTGAAAACTCCACTCTACAGACTACCCGACCGTTGAAGGAAGCGGGCCTGCTTGTGGTACGCTTAACCGCCCATACTGTGGGCTATGGTGACATCTTCTGGTTTCGTTGAGTACTCAGTATTCTGACTTGATTGATGCAGCCACAAATTCCTCTCCTTTTGCCAACCTCTTCATCTCATAGTAGCACTTGCAAGCTACGTTCTCAGTTATCTGCTGGATGTATTCCAATCTCGGTCTCTCTCTACAGTTTTTGCCCTCTACAGCACCCTCTAGTGCCATTAATGTAGCTCCCTGATGTCTTGACAGATGGTCCTACCATTTGACCCTTCTCCTTGTCTCTGTCACATATTCCTTTCCTCGTCATTTCTCACTTTAACAGTCTTTTGGTATGTCGTTGTTGTGGTCTTCAGTCCTGAGACTGGTTTGATGCAGCTCTCCATGCTACTCTATCCTGTGCAAGCTTCTTCATCTCCCAGTACCTAATGCAACCTACATCCTTCTGAATCTGGTTAGTGTATTCATCTCTTGGTCTCCCCCTACGATTTTTACCCTCCACGCTGCCCTCCAATACTAAATTGGTGATCCCTTGATGCCTCAGGATATGTCCTACCCACCGATCCCTTCTTCTGGTCAAGTTGTGCCACAAACTTCTCTTCTCCCCAATCCTATTCAATACTTCCTCACTAATTATGTGATCTACCCATCTAATCTTCAGCATTCTTCTGTAGCAACACATTTCGGAGGCTTCTATTCTCTTCTTGTCCAAACTATTTACCGTCCATGTTTCACTTCCATACATGGCTACACTCCATACAAATACTTTCAGAAATGACTTCCTGACACTTAAATCTATACTTGATGTTAACAAATTTCTCTTCTTCAGAAACGCTTTCCTTGCCATTGCCAGTCTACATTTTATATCCTCTCTACTTCGATCATCATCAGTTATTTTGCTCCCCAAATAGCAAAACTCCTTTACCACTTTAAGTGTCTCATTTCCTAATCTAATACCCTCAACATCACCCGACTTAATTCGACTACATTCCATTATCCTCGTTTTGCTTTTGTTGATGTTGTTGTTGTCTTTTGGTAACAGGGATTAAATTTTGAGCTGTATTGCGGCATCCTCGTTCTGTCCGCGCCTGCTTGATAGTGGTACGGATTCTCCGGTCCCAAGTAGTCAGCTAAAGGCATTCTTCGGCGTCTTAATACAAGTTGTGGGGACTGGGCATTACGTTAAGGATTTGCTATCCATTCACCGCTTTACTGGGCAGCCTGACTCTCTTGCATATTTGCGCTCTCTGTTATATTAATTTGTACATTACCTGCTCAGTTATTGTGTCTCTTGTCTGCCACTGTTTCTGAGGCGTTTGGTATTTTGTTAGGCATCTATTGTTCAAATTACCTACAATTTGCTTACTTCCCTGTAGTGCCTTACCTTTTATGTAAATAATATTTATTCTTTTCTTTTTCTTCTCGTGGAGTGGCCGCAACTATAAAAGTCCATTTTGCAAACAGTTGTTGAATGAACAAAATCTTACTGCATACACGAACAGACGAACACAGAAAGTTCCGTTATCCGGTTTAAAGTGAAATAATGGAAACATTGTGTTACAAGACAATGGGAGGTGTTCCTCAAGTAAAAAAAAAGCCATTTAAGGAACTATACTGCTAAAATTTCTAAAATAAAATACATTAAAAGAAAGAACATGGCGTTACTTACAAATGAAATGATAAAAACACTTAACCGTATGTGGACATCCCCACCAGAATGTTGTCATGTAACGTAGTTACGAATTAAGGGGAGCTGGAGGTGCCTATGCTGCCCATGTTCAAATCACTAAGTGAGGAACATTTATGAATAAACTACCAAATAGAAAAATTTGAATTTTTTTTACATATAGAGTGGTTTAGTATTGCAGTTATGACAGAGGGATTTTGGAGTATCTTCTCTAGTTTCCATCCAATTATTTTTTTTATTAATGACCCTCATATTTTTACAAATAATTGCTTTATAATTAAACTGAAATGAAACTACTGAACATATTGCCAAATGGCTGTGTTACAATGTAAGTTTGACCACTAGGAGTGCTGTATAAAAATTTCATCTCTCTAGCTTGAGTGGATTTTGAGAAAATGTTCCTTATATTCGAAAAATTCTAATTTACGGGAAATGGCTATCAAAGTTTCTCAATACATTCGTGCACTATAGGATGGATTATCAGGGTCTTCTTCTTCATCCTCCAAAAGCTTCCTCTTCTGTCTTCTTTTCTGGCCTGTTGTTCCATCATACTTCATATGCCTTTCTCTTCTTTCTGCTCCTCTTATCCTTTCTCTCTCAATATTTCTTAGTGCTCGTACAGTGTTCACCCCAGCTGTAAATCCTAATGCCTTCAGAACTCCACACTTCACGCTGTTCCCTTGGTTGTAGGTTGCTATTGCATCATAAATGCCAAAGTGCAGTGTTTTTATGCTTACAAACACCCTTTAGGAATCACTTTCCAAATCAAATTTTTTACGCTCTCATTAGGATTCTGCGTCTTTCCGTGTAGACATTTGTGTAACAATTCTGGCTGTACTAAGTCATGAAAAAATTGGTTTTAATGTTTCCTCCTGATTCTTGTACATACCGCATATTACCCGCTTTACACAAGAAGTATAATACTACCAACAACAGGCGCAATACTGAACTAATTCGAAACGGTAAACAGCAAAGAGACGATGTTCCGCGCTCTTATTCATTGTAGTATCGCAACTTGGTATTAGTGTTAATTTTCTTTTCCCTACGTTCTTCCTCTTCTTATATACACGGTTACTAAAACGTGGCATCGTAAGCAGAACAAAAGTGTACGACAATATTAAATGGAGCAAGATGTTCGAAATTCTGAGGAAAATAGGAGTAAGCTGTAACGAAACACGGGTAATATTTGTCACAGAAAACAATGTAGCCAACCCTTGCACACTCGCTGTATGCGTAACATAAGGCGCTGTATGCATAACAGGCCGAGTAAATCCCAAGCAGTTCACCAGGAAGTCACGAGAGGGTCTTAGATGCATTCAGCGGCAGCCCATTTCCTCTGCAGGCGTGGGGGAAAATGGTAATAACTCCACTTCTTGGGCCAGTAGAACAATAATTCAAAGTTTAAATGAAAGAGGAATGTTCCAATTAATTTTCAGTAGCAAAAAAAAATCGTAATTTTTTGGATTTGACCACCTCCGGCTCCCCTTAAAAGAGTGGAACGGAAATGACATATCGTGTTGAATTACTGACATCAAGTCCATAAAAACTGTTCCCCCGTACAGTCCAACCGGGGACACAAAGAGGAAAACTGTATAATAACAGATACTCGGACTTGCTATCCGTGACTACTGAGGCCACAAACAATCCACAACGCGGTGCGGTATGAGGCAAATATGTGATTGTTAAACTACTCACAATATGCTATTTCTCTTCCTGTCTTTATTGCATTTTACACGTGTAATGGTTCTTGTGACTTTCTATGTCAGGACGTGATGTCGGTTTCTCCGGAATTTTCTACATCACCCCTTTTATTCCTTGGTTACGATATTTTTGTTCCACGACAACAATGAGACATGGATGATCTCAGACGGTTACGCAACTGTATTTGTAAGTAACATCTTCTTCGTTGTTCTAATTTATTTTATTTCATTTCAGGAATTTTTGCGTAGTTTCTTACATGACGTTTTTAAACTTGAGGACCCTCAGTGTCTTGTAACATAATATTTTCATTATTACTGTTTATAACGGATTATGGCATTCCTCCAGTTGTGTATGCAATTAAAGTTGTTGATTCTGTAACAGTTTGCAAGATGGCAGGCCCTCTGGCCTCTTCATACAGTTATTGGGGGCCACTGGACCAGCCTATCCTACATTTCTAAAATCTGGATTTGTATACATGCAAATTAATGTCATTTCGCTACCGTATTACACTGTCATACAAAGTAAGCAATCGGGTGGTATGTACTGGAATGTACATGATCGGGAGCAAGATTCACGCATATCGTAATTCTGTTAATTTCACATGAGTGAAGAGCGGGAACTTTTAGGCTGTGACGAGGTCAACTGCTCGCAATAGCAGTAGACGGACGGGGGGGGGGGGGGCGGGGGGGGGGGGACATCCGTTCACTGGGAATTGTGGACAGAGTCCCAACCCTCCTGGTTGACAGCTTTATCTATTGATCAGGAGTCTCAGCGGCCATAGAGAAGGACGATTGCTATTTTTACAAAGACTGGGGTAATTGTCTCTTGAAAGCATAATTTTTTGGGCAGGAACGCGCCAGCTCTGCGGCACAGCTGTGCTATTGTTTAGGACGTTTCGCAGAAATGGTCGCCAAGCTCCACAGGATAACCGACAACTGGGCCACATGTAAGAACCAAGTTATCATATTCCGTTGGCGCCCAACACCAATACGCTTCCTACGTGAAGTCCTAGCAAAAGCTCTTATAGCACACATTGGCAGTCACTGTAGGGATTTAGAGGAAAGGAATAGCATTGGCGCCTAGGTCGACGGAGTGTGGTAGTGGGTGTCTAGAAGAGTTTGTTGGAAGGCCGTTATTGACTATAGCTTGTTTATCTACGACGATTGGTCGAGTTCTGCCACAAGCGCAGTGGAGGACATTCTCTGGGCGCCGGGTGGAAGGGAATTGATAGGAGAGTTGGTTGCGGGCCGCCGTAGGAGTCGGTCGCATACTTTTCCACCCTTGTTGCAGAGTAGTTTCATTCGTAGTTTTCACTTGTCCTGGCCACCTGGGAATATCCTTTTTTTTTCGACTCGCTCTTTGATCGGTCGCCAATGTGGAGCCCATCTCCATGCAGCCGAGCTGACCACGAATAGCAGCCGTCAAGACCACGCCGCCTTGCACCGTACTGCCGTTAATACATGCTGCTCCACCTGTAGAGTTTGAGCTGATTTTTCAGTCGCCCGAAAGTCGAATTGAGCTTTTTCCGCGGTGGTATCTGTAGAACCACTTTGACTCCTTAGGTGATATCGTGGTACTCATTCCGTTACCCTCTTGTTTATCAATTTTATGCATTCCACCTGTTCTGTTTGCTCTTTGCTCTCCTAGTAGAGAAGCACACTAGATTCCTTGCAGTGTCGTTTGTAATAGGTTGTTTCCAACTCCTCTATCATGGAAGGACTATTTACATGTTCGGTTTACGTTAATATACATAACTGGTCCTTGTACTAACTATTGATCAATTTTGTGTTCCATTTAAAGAAAATAAATGTAACTGTATATTTGTAGGTGAGCATGTATCAGTTAAACAGTCACTCTCACCAGAATTCTTTGCCATTTTCATTTTTGGAGGGGAGCTTTGATCATTTAATTTCATGAATAAATTATATGAGAGGATCGTCACCCTACGTAGGAAGACCATTGTAAGAATTCGTTGCACATCTTGTGCAGATTCAGGATAAACTCAATTGGGCGTGATTTGAATAACGTTGTGATTCTACCCCTCTTAACTTGTATATCAGTTAAGGTTCCCACAATAGTTAATAGGTGGTTAGTTCCCAAATTTTAAAATTTCTTCATTTTACAAATTTATTAGTGCTTTCACTGCTTGATAAACTTATTTTACATATTGATTTTAAAATGGAGTAATCTTTAGTTCTGTCTGTATGTGTACCTGATGCTATTATATCGGGGGCCTCACTGAATAACCAGCAAACATGTTTTGTAAGACAGCTAGCCAGCTGAGTATGTTAAACCCACTTTACTTGCCATCTGCGAAAATTTGAACTAGCCTTAGTATGTTGATTTTTTTTTTATCTTATCATGCTACCTCCTAAGATCGTGTGTACTTTGTATCTGAAGCGCTCCTTCCGTCGTCTGCTGCCCCTGAGGTTCGGCACTGGTTTCGCTAGGAGTTTTTCAGTCGTACGTTTTCACAGCGGTGAAGGTATGAAACTTTCTGAAATCCACCACCGAATCAAGGCCCAGTATGGTGATGCACGTCTATCGCTGCAGCGAATGTGAGTGGAGTAGAAAGTTCTTCTAGTCGTATTCACAGCCATTGGGGTATCACCTGCTGTGTACCTCTTCATCGGATCGACATTTCTTTACTCCCATCGCCACATCGAGTGGTCCAAACATTTGGTAATCACTCGGCGCGAGGTCTGGTGAGTATGGAAGATATGTGGAGAGAATGAAAGTGCGGGTCACTAATGGCTGCGAATGTTGCACGGGCAGTATGACGCCGGGCATGATCATCTTGGAAAATGACACCTGTCCGTCAGAAATCAATTATTAGAGCACTTCGAAGCTGATTTTTTAACATACTGGAGTATCAGCTGCAATTTGCATGAAAATTCTGTGAGATGAAGCAGCCATTTGGATGCACTTTAGTAGCTTTTCTTATGTCTTGGCCAACGACCTTACGCATTTCGACTTCCAACAGAATGTTGACGTGATACAATGTATCTAATGAACAATACTGAACTGATTGAAATAACACTGCCTTTCAAAATGACAGAAAGTTGAAATGCGCATTGTGCTTTTGGAAATAAAAAATGTGTGGTCAAGACAAATGAAAAGTTATTAAAATGCATCCAAATGGACGCTTCGTCTCACATTTTCATGCAATTGCAGCTGATATTCCAATACGTTAAAAAATCGTCATCATCGTGCAGTAGTAACGTACTTCTGACTACAAGTCTCATTTTCCATAATGACAATGCTCGGGGTCATACTATGCATTAGATATATTGCATCACGTCAACAGAATGTTGGAAATAAAAAGAAGTATTGTCAAGATATAAGAAAAGTTACTAAAGTGCATACTGGAATGTGACGCAATGATGTTGGTGATGTTTCCACTAGGCGTGTAGTGTTCGGAAACCCTATTTCGTCCCAAAGAGGGTCAGCAAAACCTTCCCTGTAGATGGATGCATCCGGAACTAATGGCGGTTTGCTGACGGGGAATGGTACCATTCCTTACTTAGGATTTTTGTGTCGTATTGGTGATAGTGTACCCTGTTTCGCCCCCTGTGACCGTTCTCGCGAAGAATCGAACACCTTCTGCTTCAAAGAGCCACACAAATTCTTCGCAGACGTCAATTCGTCGCTCTTTCAGTTCTCGAGTGAGGAGACATGGAAGCCAACTTGCAAATTGTTTGAGAAATTTAGGCCCTTCATGAATGATGTGGTGTTCTGGTGTCAAGATCTGAGGCTATTTCATCAACCGTCACACCGCGATTTTTATCACAATGGCTTCAGCTGCTGCTGTATACTCTGGCATCACAACGTGGACTGCCTGATCAGGGTGCTGAGCGTCTGTTACGGAAGGCACACTATTTCCGCACTTTCCACTCCACTCTTACGCTTGCTGCAGTAGTAAACATGCATCGCCATACTGCAGCTTCATTCACTGGTCGATTACAACAGGATTCGTATCTTCACCGCTCAGAAAACGTATGACACAACGCTGTTTATCCTTGGTGCTTGGGGCAGCCATTCTGAAGTGGTGTTGTGTCCACATTCCGCTTGTCTGTAGTATGCTGCCAACTGCAGGGCATTCCTTATAACAATCGCAACAATACTGCCAATGTTCAGAGCAATGGCGCGAATTTTTAATTGCACTTCGAAGGTTTTCATTTGACACCTTAAATCTTTACGTAAATCTAAGAAACACCGCGTAAACGCGTCCTTTACCGTACGTTCAGGCTACTATTTTGTAACGTTGACTATGTCTCAGGAACCTGTACTTATGGGGTTCTCATATTTTTTCCAAATCCTAAGACATTTCTGCAAATTGCAAAATTTGTTTACGTGGCCACTGGCTGCAAATTCAGTACATGTATTACTTTCAAGATGCTACTAAAGTTCCTCGTAAGAAAAATTTAAAATCTCATTCTGGCTATAATTTTAGTTTTAGTGTTTACTTCCATAAGCTGTAACTGTTCTTGGTATTCTCACTGCTACCACTTACTTCACTGTGGTGAGCCGTTGATGCAGTCACTAGGAGCAGTTTTGGTTATGTCTTGCACCGTTACCTTGCTGAAAGTGCTGGAATGCGTTGTACTACACCTGCTTGTAACTTGAAGTTTTTCGCAACTGATGAAATTTATCTTTAATTGGGACGAAAGTCAGTTTTGCAGTTGGTAAGTTTCGGTAGGTACTGCGCTTCCTTGTAATCTTAGGTTATTAGACTTGCTGATGAAAGATATCCTTTACTGGGCCTTAAGCTAATTTAGCATTTGCTAAGTTTGCCAAAGAATTGAATCGTCACTGATCAGTAGTCCAATATTGTGGTTCAAATGTCTTTGATTTATAATTCATTGTACTGCAACTGTGGCAGACACTTGTCACTTGCGTTTGGGCATTTCTTTTGTTTATTTATTTTTTTATTTATTGATCTATTGTGCCTTGATCAACACGTCTACTGCAATTGTTTTATTTTTAATTTTTATTTTCAACTTCAAAATACTTCATTTCCGGTCATTCCAGTATTGGTGTAATTTGCTAATTGTAATGATTTGGATTTTTTTAATAAAAGTATCCACTCGCCTGTCAACTCCCTGTTGCTTCAAGTAGCATGTACAGGGTGTTTCAAAAATGACCGGTATATTTGAAACGGCAATAAAAAACTAAACGAGCAGCGATAGAAATACACCGTTTGTTGCAATATGCTTGGGACAACAGTACATTTTCAGGCAGACAAACTTTCGAAATTACAGTAGTTACAGTTTTCAACAACAGATGGCACTGCGGTCTGGGAAACTCTATAGTACGATATTTTCCACATATCCACCATGTGTAGCAATAATATGGCGTAGTCTCTGAATGAAATTACCCGAAACCTTTGACAACGTGTCTGGCGGAATGGCTTCACATGCAGATGAGATGTACTGCTCCAGCTGTTCAATTGTTTCTGGATTCTGGCGGTACACCTGGTCTTTCAAAGAAGTCACAGGGGTTCAGGTCTGGCGAATAGGGAGGCAAATCGACGCCGCCTTCTGTATGTTTCGGATAGCCCAAAGCAATCACACGATCATCGAAATATTCATTCAGGAAATTAAAGACGTCGGCCGTGCGATGTGGCCGGGCACCATCTTGCATAAACCACGAGGTGTTCGCAGTGTCGTCTAAGGCAGTTTGTACCGCCACAAATTCACGAAGAATGTCCAGATAGTGTGATGCAGTAATCGTTTCGGATCTGAAAAATGGGCCAATGATTCCTATGGAAAAATGGCGGCCTAGACCAGTACTTTTTGAGGATGCAGGGACGATGGGACTGCAACATGGGGCTTTTCGGTTCCCCATATGCGCCAGTTCTGTTTATTGACGAAGCCGTCCAGGTAAAAATTAGCTTCATCAGTAAGCCAAATGCTGCCCACATGCATATCGCCGTCATCAATCCTGTGCACTATATCGTTAGCGAATATCTCTCGTGCAGCAATGGTAGCGGCGCTGAGGGGTTGCCGCGTTTGAATTTTGTATGGATAGAGGTGTAAACTCTGGCGCATGAGACGATACGTAGACGTTGGCGTCATTTGGACCGCAGCTGCAACACGGCGAACGGAAACCCGAGGCCGCTGTTGGATCACCTGCTGCACTAGCTGCGCGTTGCCCTCTGTGGTTGCCGTACGCGGTCGCCCTACCTTTCCAGCTAATTTCTACCTGGACGGCTTCGTCAATAAACAGAACTGGCGCATATGGGGAACCGAAAAGCCCCATGTTGCAGTCCCATCGTCCCTGCTTCCTCAAAAAGTACTGGTCTGGGCCGCCATTTCTTCCAAAGGAATCATTGGCCCATTTTTCGGATCCGAAACGATTACTGCATCACGCTATCTGGACATTCTTCGTGAATTTGTGGCGGTACAAACTGCCTTAGACGACACTGCGAACACCTCGTGGTTTATGCAAGATGGTGCCCGGCCACATCGCACGGCTGACGTCTTTAATTTCCTGAATGAATATTTCGATGATCGTGTGATTGCTTTGGGCTATCCGAAACATACAGGAGGCGGCGTGGATTGGCCTCCCTATTCGCCAGACATGAACCCCTGTGACTTCTTTCTGTGGGGACACTTGAAAGACCAGGTGTACCGCCAGAATCCAGAAACAATTGAACAGCTGAAGCAGTACATCTCATCTGCATGTTCCCAGTCCGTTGAAATTTTTCAAACAGATCCTTTATTGTATCGCTTTTCGGTCCTTTGGTTACATTAAACCTCCGTTGAAAACTTCGTCTTATTGCAACAACACTGTGTTCTAGGCGGTGGAATTCCAACACCAGAAAAATCCTCTGTTCTAAGGAATAAACCATGTTGTCTACAGCACACTTGCACGTTGTGAACAGCACACGCTTACAGCAGAAAGGCGACGTACAGAATGGCGCACCCACAGACTGCGTTGTCTTCTATATCTTTCACATCACTTGCAGCGCCATCTGTTGTTGAAAATTGTAACTACTGTAATTTCGAAAGTTTGTCCGCCTGAAAATGTACTGTTGTCCCAAGCATATTGCAACAAACGGTGTATTTCTATCGCTGCTCGTTTAGTTTTTATTGCCGTTTCAAATATACCGGTCATTTTTGAAACACCCTGTATGTACGACGTCTGGCATGTAAAAAAAGCTTCAAATGGCATGTATGTACGACGTCTTGCACGTAAAAAAAAGCTTCAAATGGCATGTATGCACGATGTCTTGCACGTAAAACAAAAAGCTTCAAATGGCATGTATGTACCACGTCTTGCACGTAAAAAAAAAAAAAAAAATCTTCAAATCGCATGAATGTACATCTCGCACGTAAAAAAAGCTTCAAATGGCATGTACATACGACGTCTTGCATGTGAAAAGAAGCTCCAGATGGCATGTATTACGGCGTCTTGCACGTAAAAAAAAAGTTTCAAATGGCATGAATGTACGACGTCTCGCATCTAAAAAAAGCTCCAAATGGCATGTACATACGACGTCTTGCATGTAAAAAGAAGTTTCAAATGGCATGTATGTACGACGTCTTGCACGTAACAAAAAGCTTTAGATGGCATGTATGTACGACATCTTGCACATATAAACAAATCTTTGTCAGTAGAGGTCAAGTGAGTAGGACGTACCACTGATCAAAAATTAGAAAGCAAAGCAGCCCTTATCAGTGGCTGACCCTGTGCTTCCCTTTACTCAATGTAAACGTCAAAATTTCCTGCGCTGCTCTATGAGGAGATATTATTGTAATTGTGACATACCTTTGCCGTTACACTCATCGGCCACTTGTAACGCAGCTTTCTGTATGTCAGGATGGGATTTCATCCTGGGACAGTGCTGGATGGTTGTCTTCAGACCTTCCGCGCTGTACTGGCCGTCTGCGTCAAGCTAGAAGCGGAAAAATACAGACGTTAGCGTACAACGCTGGCTTAAGAAGTAATAATTGCCGCTGGATTTTTGTTCGGAAACTTATCGCTGTTTCATTAGCTCACCACTTCGCTTCTCTCACTGTCGCAAAAAGACCTTACTTTCACGTATTTTTGTAAGTCATCGTTACATTTAAATCAGTCTCGTAAAGCGAAATTTCTGTGGCACTTTATTGTAACTAAATTATTTTTATAATTGTGTCCGATAGGTTCAGTGATAATTATGTCCAATACACTGCTGATTATAAATGAATGTTCTCAATTATAACTCAGATGGTGTCAGAACTATGTTATCACAACTGAGTAATACTCATATAAGTTAGTGAAAAAAGATTTATACTGGCAGGAACGTTGGAATGTATATCTCATTAAATTATTCAGCTTGGCATAGAGCCTCCGATGCATTAAAAGCATCGGATAGGAAAAGGCTCACATTAACGTATAAATTGTGTGACCACTTACCGCTTTGAATTTCTTCAGCATGCAACCAAGGAAGCACTGAAACAAGAGTGATGTAAACTGTAGTTATTATGTCGCAACAAGGTATCCGTATGTACACACAGACACACACATAAACATACATACACACACACACACACACACACACACACACACACACGCACACACACACACACACACTAACATAGTGAGAGAGATTGTGGGTGTATGAGAGAGAGAGAGAGATAGATAGAGAGAGTGAGAGAGAGGGGGTGGGGGAGAGGGAGGAGAGAAATAGTGAAATGAGATTTTATAAATAATGAAGGTATATACAAAAAAACCATTAATGTTTCCCATTAGTAATTAAAATTACTTTTATTCTATTCCATGAAGTTTTGCAATTCAAGTTGTATGAAATCCACTTCTTGATTCGATATTTCGGCTGAGAGTAATTCAGCCATGTTTAGGTGAGTATTCCGTAGTACAAAACATACACCTGAAGATGACTGAATGTTTTTCAGCCGAAATATCATGGTAAGAATTCGACGTCATACAGCTGCAAACCCAAAACTTCATGGAATAATCTTTATGCCCGGAAAATATCAAGAATTACTTTTATCCCTTACGATATCTTCAACTCACTCAGAACCAAGTCCAATATTTATTTCTGCGTAGAACGTGTTTAATTCACGAACAGTACGGTATATTCTAATATTTAATGTAATACTAATGTTTCAGAAACAGAAGTGAAACGAATCGTTATCAGAATTTGTTAGAATACATACAAGAGTTATAAATTCTCTAGGTGAATATTTTAAGAAACAATAGTTATTTCTACGGAAATAAAACTTTCTCCTTTCATGGGTTTTTAATTATTTAAAGGATATTGGAGAGAATGAGAATAAGATATCCTATTAACGACTTGGTTCTACTTAGGAAGACCAAGATAAACAGAAAATCGGGATATTTTAATGCTGTTAATTCTGAACCTGCTTGCAGTTCGTTAACCACTGTACCAGATCTATTGACATATTGTTCTTAATACTCCTAAGTGCTTATACCCTATCTGACCAAAACCATCCAGAGGCCTGCTGTGGATGTTAACATGAAGCGCGTCCACCCTTCCCCTTTATGAGTGCTTCAATTCCACAGGGGACACTCAAAACCTGCGAAGGTGGTGATGTTGGACTCTGGGGTGTAGAGCAGGGTTTCTCAAACTGTATTCTGCGGAACACTGTTGTTCCGAAGGAAGCGAATAAGTGCTCCGCGATAAACTATTAATAACATGGCACTGAACATTTCAAATAATTAATGAATTTCTTCTTATTTTCGAAACATTTAATGTGATTTCTGTGTTATTTGTTAGAATTAAAAATTGAAGTGATCACTGAATAAAAGATGTTACCTCATTTTCATTTTTTAAAAATTTTATCAGTCTTCAAAGTAAACAATGTGTTCCACCAAAGTACCATGAATCTCGAAGTGTTCCGTCACAGAAAAAGTTTCCAAATCCCTGGTCCCTAGCAGTGTTGACGTTCTAACTCACAAAAAAGATATTTCAATGAGCTTACGTCACGACTCTGGGTATGGCAGCCTACTTCAGGACTGTTATTATCTACAAATCATCGGCTCACGGATGTTGCTTTATGAAAGGCTATATTGGCATACTGATATAATCATTGCCTCCGAACTGTTCCTCTACTGCACACAATACAAAAGCTGTAAATGTGTTCATCCGCTGCTGTATTTGGCATTACATCAAGTGCAATAAGGGGAACTATACGCCAACCACGAAAAAAGTCCCCCGGACCATAACATTTCCTCCTCCGTTCTTCACGATGGCCGGTGATGTTCTCCAGACATTTTCAACCCAGACCCTTCCACTGGATTGCCGCAGTGATCCATCACTCCAGATCACTCGTTTCCAGTCATCCACTGTGTAGTGACGGTGTTCTTTACATTATCCCAAGGGTCACTTAGTACTCACTACATAAATACGTGGCTTATGAGGAGTTACTGGTAACTGTACCCCATTCATTTTAACTCCCTACACACATTCAGCTATCTGGACTGCAGTAGCATTTTGATATTCACGAAAGCTTCCTTCCCTTGATTACTCGCGATTCGTAGAAACCAGTCCACCCTCCGCCATGGTTACTATTCAGGACTAAAAAATCGTATGAGTGGGTACTGACAGACAATCTCTATAATCAGATTTAATATCCTCACTAACGCTCCCTTCCCACATAATTACAAATATGATCACGCGGAGAAGCTGGTTCAGAGAAAAATCTATTACGTCCTTAATACCGTAATCCTGGTTTGTAATACATACTTACCAGGTTTGGAACAATATGTTCCATTATACTATATTCGACTTTCGGCAGTCCAAGTTCAATGGAACTAACAAAAATTTCGAATATCTGAGAGATAGATTTAACGAAGGTTTGAGTGATCAAGGTGGGACCAGGGAAAAGTGGAAATGTTAATATGAATTAAAACATTAGCAATGCAGTCTCCTTTAGCGTACGTATTGTAATACAAAGGGAACAAAAAATTACTACTAGAAAAGATAATAAAGTTACTACGATATCAGTTCAGTTATTTTTCAATTATTTTAATGAAGAAAGGGACAAACAAATTTTTGAAAAGGCTTAACTTTAATTCCATTCACTTTTCCACACTAAATAAACTATGTTATTGACATTAGCATTTCCTCCACATAACGTCTCAAAAATGAAGATGCCAGTTTTTAAAGTTAGTGAGCCACATCTCACTTCGCCGAACCTTTAAACTCCCAGATTAACAACCCTTTTTTATGCAAATAGCCTCCGACAGGTATCATTCGTCCTCTACACTAATTGAGACATTTCTAAAAGAATTCGTCAAGAAGATGTAGCTCACATCCTCATTTCCACTTCTTCTCTTCTTCTGAAACGCTTCTGACAATATTCCTTTTTGATTCGGGACTGTCTGTAGAATGGGTGAGAGAATCCCGAAATCTGTCGTTATATCCTCTGGTTTTTTTTTTTTTTTTTGCACTCCACGTATCACGGTGACAATAGCTCGCTTATTTCTTAGAGAAGTAGAAAAGTCGAACACTTCTTCTTCTTTGAAGTCATTATTACACTTGATGCAGGTACTGTGCCAAGTTACGCACTGTTAAGAAAGCAAAAGAGTGTCACGAATAGCTAAATAACGCAACAGTTATATGAACAAAAGGCGAAACAGTTTTAATTGCCAAGTGTTTGATAGCATTTGATTTATATAGAGTTTATCAAGGTTCGATTAGCAACAGTTGGCTATGTTTCTTCCACGAACTACTTATGTAGAAGAAACTACATGTTGTGTTACGTGGCCGGCCTGGGTACCCGAGCGGTTCTAGGCGCTACAGTCTGGAACCGAGCGACTACTACGGTCGCAGGTTCGAGTCCTGCCTCGGGCATGGATGTGTGTGATGTCCTTAGTTAGGTTTACATACTTCTAAGTTCTAGGGGACTGATGACCTCAGACGTTAAGTCCAATAGTGCTCAGAGCCATTTGAACCATTTTTTGTGTTACGTGGAGCAGTATATAGTTGGCTTCTCTTTCGTTAAAGACGCTGTTATACCTCACCTTTTGTTCGGCGCTACTTGGATCGTTGTACGACCGCAAACCTCCGATACTGCCTGTAACACAAACAGATTTCAGTCAGTCATCGCCTGTAGTGTCTTAAAAGAGCAGACTGATCTGTCACAATGCATACCAATTTAAAAAACAATGTAGTGTCTTCAGTGTCTTAAAACATCGAAATATCATAGACAAGTTAACCAAACGACTATACAAGATTCTCTACTCTACTAATACTCTGTTCCACTTGGGTCTCCGTAACTCCACTGTCTATTACCATTGAATAGCTCATTGTCAGTTTGCGGTAACCTCTGAAAAGTTATTCCATTGTGTAACGTATCTACACGTTAAAAGTGAACGTAACCTTGAGGCGTATATTCCATTTAACTCTGAAATTCCCGGAGAAGTGTGAAGCATGGTACAATTATTATGTGTTCTAACAGTGGTCTTCAGGCACACTAATGGTTCGATGCAGCTTCCAGCGTTTGTCTGTCCCGTGCAAGACCCTTCGTCGATGCGTAGCTCCTGCAATCTACATTCACTAGAATATGCTTACCATAGGCACACTTCCCTCGATTGACAAACTGATGGTACCTTTATGATTCTAAACATGCCCTATTAACCGATCCGCTTCATTCTTTTAATCAAATTGTGCCACATATTCCTTTTTCCACCAATATGTTTTAATACCACTGCAGTAGTTATCCAGTCTCCCAAAGTGATCTTCAGCATTCACCTGTAGCACCACATTTCAAGAGATGCTGTCTTTTTTCTGTTTTCTTAGTTACATGTTACCTCAAATTTTCGTCAGACCTGGCGCTTACGTTTTTGCACGTTTGCGATTCTCTGCAGTGGTAGTTGCCATATAAACACGTCCTATTGTGGAGGGTGTTGGTTTCATGTCTGTCTTGGCTAAATGACTCAAATGGCTCTGAGCACTATGGGACTTAACATCTGTGGTCATCAGTCCCCTAGAACTTAGAACCACTTAAACCTAACCAACCTAAGGACATCACACACATCCAGGCCCGAGGCAGGATTCGAACCTGCGACCGTAGCGGTCACACGGTTCCGGACTGAAGCGCCTAGAACCGCAAGGCCACACCGGCCGGCTATCTTGGCTAAGATATTGCGTTCACTATCCTTCTTATAGTGGATTATCCGCATCCCTATTAAATTATTCATTACTAGGCCTAATCCTAGCAGGTGTCCTGTTCTTAATGCCAACGCACTTCACTAGCTCCTACTATAGCTAACATTATCAATTTCCATTTTTTAATTTTCTAACCGACCTACCCGTCCCATAAGACGTTAGTTTTGTTTAGCCTGATAACTAGATTCTCCTGAGTAGTCCACGGCCAGCCGACCGAGCGGTTCTAGGCGCTTCAGTCCGGAACCGCGCTACTGCTACGGCCACAGGTTCGAATCCTGCCTCAGGCACGGCTTTTAAGTCGTTCTAACTTCTAGGTGACTGATGACCTCGGACCTTAAGTCCCATAGTGCTCAGAGCTATTTGAACCATTTGTTTTAGTCCACGGCCGGAGATCCCAACTGGAGCCTATTTTACATCCGTAATATTTTGCCCAAGAGCACTGCATCAATATTAAGCTAATCATTAGAGCTACATGCCTTGGGAAGAAAACAACGGCTGTACTTTACTCTAGCTTTTAAGCGTCGTAGTACCAGCACAGTAAGGTCATGTTCGCTGAAGTTACAGGGCCATATATTGATTTATTCAGTAATACTACTTATTCTTTCTAACTTTCAGCCAACTCGTCTTTGCTTAGTGCCGGCTTGCCAGCTGGATCTTGATGATAATACAGCTGCTTCTCTTTTCTCTAAATGTTTTTTTTTTTTTTTCCTTTTTCCTATATGCAGCTTAAATATTATATTCTACTGTGACTGGAAAATAAAAATACTGTATATGGTAAGACGCAAAGTAGTATCATCATGGTTGCGTTGGGCGGTAAAAATAGAGATACGTGTAAAACTAAGAGAACACAACCGATATTAACATCGAATCTATAGCTTAAGCGTTTACTAGGGCGTTTGGTGCAGTCAAAGTTCAGGTAAATAAATCAGAAAGGGCTGTGTGGCCCTTATGAATCTCTTTAATAAGAAGCTGAGTTTAGCAAAAACGTTCAAAACTAAATGTGCGTAGAATCGTCTTTATCATTCTTTTAAATATTGAGAAATGAGTTATCGTCCACGGCTCCTTTTTTGTAAAGAGCAGACACGAATACCATACCGTAATTAAGAGCTTAAAACGTTTTTCTACAGCCATGAGGAACATACGGAGGCTTCGAAACGACGATTGTCAACACATTTCACAGTGCTATGAAATGTGTTGTGGTACGTTCAGGAGAATAACACACGTTCTCCACTTGTCAGTAAGTATTCCCATGCTTACCCAGATGTTCTGAGTCCATACATCCTTTGACCTCCCTGGTAACTATCTCAATCAGAGAATCTTCGGCCTGAAAGCAAACACAAAGAAAGCGTAAGTTACATTCCTGGAGAAGAAATATTTTGATGATTACTTTATCGCCAAGCAGTCTACTTTGAATACACCATGGTCCCAATTTTAAATATATCTGAAAGACTAAAGAACAAGACAAAACTTCAAATAAAATTCTTTATGGTTTTAAACTACGTCATATTGTAATAGGACGCATGTGTACCTAAAATGAAACACAATAATCTAACTATTTAGGAGCTTTTATTCATAAAACTCCGAACACTTAGTCCCAGGTTACAGAGCTTCTTAAAAGTCTAAGCTCACCATTACCAAATTAAGGGGATGGGAATCTCAAACAATTGCCTTACTTTTATCTCTTCGTTAACTAATATCTTCGTTTTTTGCACCGAAACACGTAATAAAGATAATACTTGTATGTTGTCCACTCTATAAGATGATGTAAACAGCTGTTTATGCAGTTTTGCATATTAACAGCACTCTGAGTGTATGTTTACTCCCATATGAATTTTATTGTCGAGAATGAGTCACAGTTGGAAAACAACAATAATATTCATAAATAAAATTCTGGACAGAGAAATGATTTGCACTATTGTTCGCTCAGCCTTAGTGTTGCACAGAACAGAACTGGGAATTCAGCCATAACACTCTTTTACCAGTAACTCTGTGACTTAAGTATTTAGAGTATAATGAAATTAACTTCTAAAACTAACTACAATAAAATATTCTTCTTGCCATTCCTATTTCATACAACTGAATAGGCGCGCGCGCGCGTGTGTGTGTGTGTGTGTGTGTGTGTGTGTGTGTGTGTCTGTGTGCAGGATTGGGGGGGGGGGGGGGGGGAGAGCGAGATGCATGTGAATGGGTGGGTGGTTTCGTGAATTTGAGAGAGAGAGAGAGAGAGAGACTTAACATTTTTTTAACATTGTTAAGTGAAGTCGGTGCATGGCACGCTATCAAAGCCAGTGTCTGCACGGAACCATAATGTATTTGTAAGACAGAACAAGCAGCTAAATCGATGGAATACACAGCCAGAGTGAGATAGGACAGGTGACCACAAATCTGTCCAGAATGACTAATTACAGGGTATAATGACTATAAGTGCAAATACTTTTATATGTGATACCTTAATACGTACACTCATATGTGTGCTTGTTGTCTTTTCTTTGCGTAGAGCAAGTCTTCCCACGAAAACAGACATTACAGCCAGTCGTTTTCTACATGATTGTAACTGCATCACTAAGTAACCCTTGCCTGTCAGTACAGATTAACTGTTTTCCGTCAACACGTCCACACTCCAACAGGTGACATGCTGTCCAGAGGAAAATAAATATTAACGGCATGCTCTTGCCACGTGTATGTGCAGGTGCTAACCAACTTAAAAATATCCTTCGCCTGTAATTATTAGTCTACAAATGAAGTATAATGTCATTCACACCCCGTCCTCATCACCAATAGAACTATCTGCTCTTATATCCACTTCACCCTGTATATCAAGGTCCCCAATCCGCTATGTTGTGCTAAGCTGTAGAGGAAAATGTGAAATCAGTGACGTGGACATGTAGAGGTTAACTATTACAGCAGGCGAATTGTGACGCGGATTATTTTTATGGAACCATATACTTTCATCTCTGGCATGGGAATAAGCCGTCGAGAGATATAACATGTATTGAACTTGATCCTATAGTAGCTAGGTAGAAGTGCCACAGACCGTCAGAAAAGGTTCCCCAAACTCAACCAACTGTACCAGATGTAAACAACCGCACCATGTCAGCACAGTACGTGTGTTCATTATTATAATGTGAACGTAGCATTGATTAATGGTGTATAGAGATTCCTGCTAGGGACTACCGCACATAGTATTATATGTGAGCCAACGGGCTTGCCGCAGTGGTAACACTGGTTACCGTCAGATCACGGAAGTTAAGCGCTGTCGGGCTGGGCTAGCACTTGTATGGGTGACCATCCGGTCTGCCGAGCGCTGTTGGCAAGCGGGGTGCAGTCAGCCCTTGTGAGGCAAACTGAGGAGCTACTTGACTGAGAAGAAGGGCTCCAGTCCTGTAAACAGACATACGGCTTGGAGGGCGGTGTGCTAAACAAATGCCCTTCCATATCCACGCCCAGTGATGCCTGTGGGGTGAGGATGACACGGCGGCCGGTCGGTACCGTTGGGGAGTTCATAGCCTCTTGGGGCGGAGGTTAGTTTAGTTTTAGAATTACATCTGCATTCATCAAAGTTGAGCGTTATATGGCATTTCTTGTTATTGGTGGTCATCGGATTTGCCTTGAATACAGCTTGTTTCAACGTTCCACACAGGTAAAATACCAGAGGTGATAATTCTGGCGAGCGTGAAAGCCGTGCTGCCTATCCATCTCGTTAAATGAGGCAGCATGTCTATAAACATTATTAAAACTCCGTGCCGGACCGAGACTCTAACTCGGGACCTATGCCTTGCGCGGACAAGTGCTCTACCCTCTGAGCTACCCAAGCACGACTCACGCCCCGTCCTCACAGCTTTACTTCCACCATTACTTCGTCTCCTACCTTCCAAACTTCACAGAAGCTCTCCTGCGAACCTTGCAGAACTAGCACTCCTGGAAGAAAGGATATTGCGGAGACATGGCTTAGCCACAGCCTGGGACATAGTTCCAGAATGAGATTATCACTCTGCAGCGGAGTGTGCTCTGTTATGAAAGCTTCTGTGAAGATAACTACACAGAAATGACATCGAATGTACTTTTTCTACCGGACAACACTTCTTTCCCCAAACAAAAGACGTATGCGGTCAGTTGGATCGCTGGACATGCGACGAAATATTTGTTTTCGTATAATATTAAGTCCATAATGGATTATTGGATGTATTTGCAAGAACAACAAGAGCTCATACGGAGTCATACGAAATACAGGACATACTTTTCCAATTTTTTAGGAAGTGTTTTTCACAACCCGCCCTACAGCCGGGGTGTTCCAGAAATGAGAAGACTCTAGCAGCAGAAGGATTAGAGACAGTACTGCACGGTTCAAATATATTTGCATATTGCACACTGAGAAGACAACTGGCGCCAGTTGTGACTGGACTATGTTAACGTGTTAAAAAATGACGATGGTAAACACCGAAACCCCTCTCAGATAATGGTCCTTCGAATGGTGTACGCAGAAGAAATACATGCCACCCACAATGGCAGATATGGTGAAAATCGTATGACTGGATGCCAGATTCATGATGCGACATCACGTGCTGCAGGGATTCTGATGCACATGCTAACTTCGTTTTCGCTCCCACCCATGACTAGGGTTGTCATTTACTTTATTCATATAAAGAAAAAAAGAAAAGATAAGGGCGGCCTTTATGCTGATTTTATGGTTTCCAAATTGTTTTTTCTGTCCCGATACTTTTCTTATCTGTGGGACAGCACAATTGTACGAATAAAGATTGTTTATCACCCTACCTTCCTGTTCCATGAAAGAAAGAAATAAATAAAAAGACGGTAGAGCACATTCCTACGCAAGGCAATGGTCCCGAGTTCGAGTCTCGGTCCGGCACACAGCTTTAATCTGCCAGGAAAGTTTCATAACAGCACACACTCAGCTGCAGAATGAAAATCTCATTCAGGACTACAGACATTTATGACTATTTATAGTCGTATCAGTGTAATACCGACCAACAAAGCCAGTCTTCAAAAACGTACACCACAGGTCGACAGACGAACGACAGCGGTTTCTGTTTATCTCGAACATCGTCGACCTTCAACCGACGAATACTGCATATTGATTTGGACACGGTTCTTCTGTCACCAGATAACCTAGAAACATATCACTTAACAGTTTCCGTAGATGTCATTCGAAGAGATGTATCCGAATTTTGAAACTCATTGTCAAGAAGCTGTTGACGAAGAGAAATATAAACCAGAGCAGAAAAATAGAAAAGCAGAAAATAAATATAAACGTATATGAGTTACATGTTTGTTTACACTTGGTGCGGTAGTGCCGTAGTTTGTGGGACGTCTTCTGACGTCTCTGTTCTCTTATTACTACTGATCAAGTTTCACACGTGCCTTGTTCCTGAAGTACACTTGGAAGACTATTCGCATTGCCACATACCAAAGTGTGTATCTTCCTTAAAAATATCGGTGTCGTGGTTTAGCAGATACAACCTTCAAAAGTGACTCGAATATGCCGTTAAACTCACCAAATTGGACTCAGTAACTTTAGTGAAGACCACACCTCCATATATCTACCTGTCGTGAATACGCAGTATCTGATCACAATTATTTGGATAGCCCTTTGTAATGAGGAATTGGTCACTAAACGTCACTAGCCACCAGTACTTCAGTAGAGAACTGTAACAGCAGAATGGATCGGTCAGCAGAACCCACTGACTGCAAACATGGATTGGTCTGGTCACTGAAAGTAGCGTGGGTGATAGACCCTTCAGGGATATTTAAACCCTTCTAAAGCTGCACAGGTCGAGTCTTGGCGTCGTGTTTGCGAAGCGAAAACGTGAAGGAACAAATACAGCTAATCCAAGACGATACAGAGCCGATGTACTGACGGACAGGTCCATTGGAACGTTGCGGAGGCTGATGGTGAGAGCGTTGTCCAGAAAGTGAAGCACCCAATTTTTTTTCTTCGACAGTTCTTTACTGAACATAAACAGAATTACACACACGAAATAATGGTGTTTAATCTACACACCGTACTTTTCCACGTTATCTCCATCCCGTTCTTTGGCCTTCTTCCAGCGCGAAACAAGAGCGGGTATGCTTTGTCGGTACCAGTCCTTGTCCTGGTGGCGGAGCCAGTGCTTCGCTGTCTGAATCACCTTCTCATCGTCCTCAAAATGTCTTCCACGAATGGCATCATCTAAGGGTCCAAAGAAGTCCGAAGAAAAGAGGTCAGAGCTGTATGGTGGATGAGTAACACTGCCCAACCCTGTTTTGGGATGCGTTCAGCAGTCCTCAGACTTGTGTGGGGCCGAGCATTATCGTGTTGCAGCGGAACATCTCCTGGGTTGCTGTGGCGTCAATGTCGCCGGAGGCGCATCTTGACTTTTCAAAAAATGGCTCTGAGCACTATGGGACTCAACATCTTAGGTCATAAGTCCCCTAGAACTTAGAACTACTTAAACCTAACTAACCTAAGGACATCACACACACCCATGCCCGAGGCAGGATTCGAACCTGCGACCGTAGCAGTCCTTCGGTTCCGGACTGCAGCGCCAGAACCACTAGACCACCGCGGCCGGCTCTTGACTTTTGTTAATGTGTTCACATAAGGTATGCTTCTGAGTTAATGGCACCGCCTCTTCATCACATCAATGAGCATCGCACCTTGACAGTCCCAGAGCGCGGTCAATTGTGTTGCGCCTAAATGAAAGCCGCGAACTTAGCTGTCACTACGTCACACTCCGCAAGCCACCTAAGGGTGTGTAGCGGAGGGTACTTTCCATGCACTATTGATCCCTGCAACCTTGTTCCAGTCGCGAATACTGCTTGGGAAGAATGTCCGTAATCTCTGTATTGGCTCTAATTTCTCGAATTTTCTCCTCGTGCTCAATACGCGAGATAAAGGTTGGGGGAAGTAATATTTTGTCCGACTCCTCCTGAATAGTGCTGTCCCGAATTTTCAATAGCAAATCTCTCCGTGATGCACAACGCCTCTCTTGTAACGTCTGCCAGTGGAGTTTGTTCAGCATCTCTGTAACGCCCTCTCGCCAACTAAACGATCCCGTGACGAAACGCGCCGCTCTTCGTTGGATCTTCTCTATCTCCTCCATCAGTCCTAACTGACAGGGATCCCAGATAGATGAACAATACTCAAGAATCGGGCGAACAAACGCCTTATCAGCCATTTGTTTCGAGGATGAGTTACATTTCCTTAAGATTCTTCCAATGGATCTCAGTCTGGTATCTGCTTCTCCCACTGTCTGTTTTATATGGTCATAGCACTTAAGGTCGCTCTGGATAGTTACGCCTAGATATTTTACTGTCACCAGCTGTTTGTCATCAATAGTATTGCTGTACAGTAGTGGATTGCTTTTCCTATGTATGCGCAGTACGTTACATTTATTTACATTCAGGGTCAACTGCCTGGGCCGGCACCATTCATCAGTTCTCTGCAGGTCGTTCTGCAAATTCTTACTACCTTCTCGCGATGCTACTTTGGTATAGACTACTACATCATCTGCGAATAGCCTTAAGGAGCATCCGACGCTTTCTACTAGAGCATTTATGTATATTGTAAACAGCAATGGTCCTAACACACTTCCCTGTGGTACTACGGATATTACCTTTACATCTGTCGATAATGTCCCGTTAACAGTGACGTGTTGAGTTCTATCTACAAGAAAGTCTTGAATCCAATTGCAAGTCTGCTCCGACACTCTATAAGCTCGTATTTCTTTTATTAAGCGGCAATGCGGGACAACGTCAAATGCCTTACTGAAATCAAGGAACACGGCATCAACCTGAGCGCCGTCGTCCACTGCGCTATGGATCTCATGGAGAAACAGAACGACCTGATTTTCGCAGGATCTCTGTTTGAGAAATCTATGTTTTTTTTTTGTTTTTTTTTTGTAGAGGACATGATTACTTTCCAAAACCGTCATAAATCTTCAGCTTAACTGATGTTCCATAATTCTACAACAGAGTAACGTCAGCGGCAGATATTTATTATTGTGTGGATCTGTCATAGGGCCTTTCTTAAAAACGGGAATGACCAGCGCTTTTTTCCAGTCGTTAGGTACCTTTCGTTGCTCAAGCGATTCCTGCTAGTAGGGGAGCAAGTTCTTTCGCATAATCTTTATACAATCTTACAGGTATATCGGCTGGACCCGACGCCATTCCACTAGTAAGCAATAGTAGCTGCTTTTCAGTTCTGTGGTCGGTTATCTCAATATCTGCCATTTCGACGTTCGTACGACGATTGAAAGGAGCGGCAGTGTTGCAATCTTCCGCGGTGAAAGAACTTCGGAAGACCGAATTCAGTATTTCTGCCTTTTTTCTGTTATCTTTCGTTTCGGCCCCAGCGTGGTCGCTGAGAGAATCAATAGATGATTTTGACGCACTTACTGATTTTACATACGATAAAATTTAAGGTTTTTACTCAGGTCTGATGAGAACCCCTTACTTTCAAAATCATTGGACGCTTCTCTCGTTGCTCTCCTTACGCTCATTTTCGCTTCGTTTTTTTTTTTTTTTTTTTTTTTTTTTTTTTTTTTTTTTTTTTTTTTTTTGTCATCTAGGCTTTTACTTCTCTTGAATCTGAGATTAAGTGCTCTTTATTTACGTAGCGCTTTTCTGACACAGCTATTAAACCTTGGTGGATCTTTCCCATCCCTTAAAACCTTATTCGGAATACACTCGTCTAGGGCATACTCAATAATGGCTTTGAATTTCTTTCATTTGTTCTCCACATCTTCGTCCTCATCACCGAGTATGTGATGCTGACTGCTGAGATATACTGAAAATTTTATCCTGTCACCCTTGTTGAGAAAATACATTTTCCTACCTTTCTTAACATTCCTTGTAGAAGCCGTCGTCATAGATGCTGTCACAGCCTTACGATCACTGATACCTTCCTCTACGTTAACTGATTCCATAAGTTCAGGTCTGTTGCCAGAAGGTCTAAGACGTTACCTTCACGAGTGGTTTCTCTATCTGCTCAAGTTAATTTTCGGAAAAGACACCCAGAACAATGCCACATGAATCCCTGTCTCTGCCACTAGTTTTGATGATATAACACTCACAATCTGTAGCGGGCAAGTTGAATAGAACGGTATGATCGGGAAAACTACTAATGATATTCTGCAAATTCTGTCTGAAGCGCTCTACAACTGCAGGTCCCGACCGAGGAGGTCTATAAAAGCATCCGATCATCATTTTGACCGTTCTTTGATAGTTTCACCCACATTGATTCACATTCGGAATCCGTGATAACCTCGCTATCTTTGATCGAATCTTTTGCTGCAATAGACACGCCGCCACCATTGGCGACTAACCTATCCTTACTATAAACATTCCAATTGAACTTAGTTCGTTGTCATTGATGTCTCGTTTCATCGAGCTTTCTGTTCCCAATACTACGTGTTCATTATAACTTTCAGTAAGAGGTACTAATCCTGGGAGCTTTCCTTGGATGCTCCTGCAGTTTACTAGAATCATATTAATCTTTTCTGTCTCTGATTCTCTGAGGTCGCTGTGGCTGAAGTAACAGGCAAATCGTCTTTGATCCCAAGGGAGGGGTTCCCTAACATAAAAAAGCCCCATGTGCACACCACAGGTACTCCGCTGCCCCAGTAGCCGCTTCCTGCGTGTAGTTCACGCCTAACCTATTGAGGGGAACCCTATAATTCTGCGCCCGATAGTGGAGGTCGAGAAATTCGCATTCGATAGCGTCGCAGATTCGTCTGAGTCTCTGCTTCAGACATTCCACTCTGCTCCAGAGGAACGCTATCAACCCTGGGTACGATGCTACAAATAGACAGCTTAGACTGCACACGGCGTGCGTTGCTAGTTGCCTTCACCAAATCAGCAAGCCGACGAAAGGCGCCGAGGATGGCCTCAGAACCCAAGCGGTAGGCGCCATTCGTGCCGACGTGTACCACTACATGCGGCCGGTTCCACCCAGTGCAGTCGACAGCTCCCGGCAGGGCCTCCTCCATATCACGGATGAGACCTCCCGGCAAACATACCGAATGCTCACTAGTATTCTTTCCCGCCTTGCCTGCTATCTCCCTGAGGGGCTCCATCACAAGCCTAACATTGGAGCTCCCAGTGACTAGCATACCCACACCCTTTATTTGTCCGGTCTGGGCAGAAAATCGACCGCTGACCCAACAGGGGAGACATCCCGTGCTGGCTCAGAGTTATCGTCAACACTGGGTAGCACCTCGTACCTGTTGCTTTAGCTGTCGGCACACGGACCGTGCATCCGAACGTTGAGCGTTGAGCGTGCCGAGTTTCTGACGTCACAGCGTGGAGTAGCACGTTCGGGAGTCTTTCCGAACGTGCAGAGCAATATCTGGCATGTCAGATATTCTGAGCGTGCGTCTGAGCGTTGACCAATGAGATGGCACAACGCTACCCACGTCACACGCACGCCGTCTCCCTTCAGTACAGAGTTGTGAGGCGCCATATTGGCATTCATTTCAAGCCTATATGTGTATATGCCGTTTCTGAGCACCAGCAAATTGAGAATCACTGGAAAACCCGTTGTTAAGTGTGTGATTCGTTCCAATAAAATAATGAGAAACATCATATTCGTGGCAAAAGAGTTGTTGTGACTTGCGTATTATGAGAGTAGGCTATTTGAAGGCAGCGACACACTGAAGATCCACCCAAAACGTATTGTTCTTGGTACAATTTGTTATAATTAAATTTCAGTTAGTAACATATCTACGATTAAGGATTTTTAGCATGGGGTAACATAATATGATAGATGAACGGGGTGTGAAGTTCGTTAAGCGTAATGAGTAGCGTGGCTGTCCGTTTATGAGTCTATATTAGGGCGGTGGTTCGCACCTTAACACTTCCAGTTTTTTTTTTCCTAACATTCACATTTTTATTAGGTTCTCATACTTTATTATTAGTTTCATAGAAATATGTAGTATAATATTTGATGTTATGTAAATACAAGTTCACCTTTTATTGTGGGGTGACTTTGTTCGATTGGCTTAATCTACGGGACAGCTTGCGCTACTTGTATAAAGATATTTTGCTTCCTTTTCTTTTACGCTTTGTAATTCACATGTTGCAAAGATTCTGCATCTGAGTAGAAACAGTGATCAAGTAAGCCTGACTTTGGGGTTCTACTAAAATGTGGGAATGATGAAATAATGTTTATCTTATGTGGAGAAGTATTCCACATCTGTAACGCACTGTTTGTAACGGAACTTTTATAAGCCTGTGTCCTTATTGACTGGATATGGTGCTTTCCTTTCCGTGGACGATGGAGGAAATGTGCGTTTTAATAGAGCTAACGTGGGAATTTTACGCGTGCTCGTTGAGTAAACAGTGTGATTTACGAACTAGAAACGTCCCTCAACTGCCGCTGGAGTGCGTTGCGATCGCGTATACCACGTTGGGGGCCCACGTACCGTATGCACGAGTCGTATCGTTCCTGAGCGTTCAGCAGCACGTGGAACTTGGCACGCTCAACGTTAACGTTCGACAGCACGGTCCGTGTGCCGACGGCTTTAGACGTAGGGAGCCAGCCGCACGGCCTGCTCCCTCTTTCGCCTTCCGCCCAGTGGCACGCGAACTCACCACTGTCTGCAACCAGGTCTAGAGTCAGGACGGACCGGTCAGATGTTGGGTATCGGAAGCCGCAGCGACGTCGGGGCCACCAGGGGATTCCAGTGGCACCAAAGTGTCGCGGGTCCCGTCACTGGCGACCCGACGTCAATGCAACTTCTAGCTCTTTACGGACAGCAGCCAACTATGCTTGTATCGGGTCACAACGAGCACAGTCCGTAGCCATATCGTACTGTGTATAGAATAGGTATAAGGCCTCATTTGACGCTATTGAGTTTGAAATGTATATAGGTAGTGGTGTAAATGTGGAAACTCAGTTTGTTTTTGCTATACAAAAGAAATGTTTACTTCTCTTTCAGCTTCAAAAATTAGCCAAAGCTAATTCATAATGTTTTAGCAAAGAGTGTAATATTGTTGTTGTGGTCCTCAGTCCTGAGACTGGTTTGATGCAGCTCTCCATGCTACTCTATCCTGTGCAAGCTTCTTCATCTCCCAGTACCTACTGCAACCTACATCCTTCTGAAACTGCTTAGTGTATTCATCTCCTGGTCTCCCTCTATGATTTTTACCCTCCACGCTGCCCTCCAATACTAAATTGTTGATCCCTTGATGTCTCAGAACATGTCCTACCAACCGAACTCTTCTTCTAGTCAAGTTGTGCCACAAGCTCCTCTTCTCCCCAATTCTATTCAATACCTCCTCATTGGTTATGTGATCTACCCATCCAATCTTCAGCATTCTTCTGTAGCACCACATTTCAAAAGCTTCTATTCTCTTCTTGTCTAAACTATTTATCGTCCATGTTTCACTTCCATACATGGCTACACTCCATACAAATACTTTCAGAAACGACTTCCTGACATTTAAATCTATTCTCGATGTTAACAAATTTCTCTTCCTCAGAAACGCTTTCCTTGCCATTGCCAGTCTACATTTTATATCCTCTCTACTTCGACCATCATCAGCTATTTGGCTCCCCAAATAGAGAAACTCCTTTGCTACTTTAAGTGTCTCATTTCCTAATCTAATTCCCTCAGCATCACCCGACTTAACTCGACTACATTCCATTATCTTCGTTTTGCTTTTATTGATGTTCATCTTATATCCTCCTTTTAAGACACTGTCCATTCCGTTCAACTGCTCTTCCAAATGCTTTGCTGTCTCTGAGAGAGTTACTATGTCATCGGCGAACCTCAAGGTTTTTATTTCTTCTCCATGGATTTTAATACCTACTCCGAACTTTTCTTTTGTTTCCTTTATTGCTTGCTCAATATACAGATTGAACAACATCGGGGATAGGCTACAACCCTGTCTCACTCCCTTCCCAAACACTGCTTCCTTTTCATATCCCTCGACTCTTATAACTGCCATCTGGTTTCTGTACAAATTGTAAATAGCTTTTCGCACCCTGTATTTTACCCCTGCCACCTTCAGAATTTGTCAAAAGCTTTCTCTAAGTCTACTTATGAAATACAAAAACTAAATATCTTAAAAATTAAAAAACATTTTCTGCTCGCACAACAACTCATTAATTTTTCAAGAAATGCGGGTAATGTGGAAACACCTTAAAATTGTGGGAAACTGACTGCTTCAAACGAAAACTATTAAAAATGTTAGAAACTATTTTATTTTATATTAAATTTAAATTAGACAAAATTCTTTTTAAATGCAACTGTAATAGAAAAATGCTTCATAAGCGAAGTTCACTTGCAAAAATCGCATGTGTGAATATCTCATTCAATTCCGGCACACAAAGAATGACTCCACTCCTCACACACTACACACATAGTCCACAATTATCCTCGAACGTCTTTGGAAAATGCACCTCCACAAAAAATACAATTGTCATCTTCTTCAGTCGGTTTCTCTTATCCAACTGGGAGATCCAAATCTGACTCGCCTGAAGAGACAGTTGGTGCATTGGGCTCCTCATCTGAATCCTCAGATAACTTTAGCTGTTTTTTGCATGGTTTTCTAGGAGGAGCTTCACGTTTTGTTTTTTTGGGTTTTTTTTGCCTTTGGCGGGTGCCTTAGGGAGCTTCTGTTTACCCATCAGTAAGGAGTCTTCAAGGCGTGTTTTATAAGACGAATATGTCAAAACAGCTGATGAACCTGGCTTAAGACATCTGTTGGAAACCTTCCTCTTTAGAGGAGGGATTGGCATGATATCTTGTGGAGACACACACGTGGTATTCTGCTCTGGACGACAGAGAGCCCAGTCTCGTCCACATTGTACACATGATCAGCACTATAGGAATGTTTACTGTACTCACCTTCCAAAATGTCAAAAAACTTGTATACAGCTTCTTTGTTCAACCAGTTTGCTCTCGAGAATGAAGTCCCCATAGGTTTGTGGATTTTATTTCTGTGTCGTCTAAGAAAAAGGTCAAACCAAGCTCAACCTGCAGCATTTGAAGTAAAAGGATGATTAATATTATTTCTTTCCGCTAGCTGATATGCCATTCTCTTGACATCTAATCTGGTAAGGCCATAGAAGCGATTATCCATTTCAATGAGATACTGTACCAACTGTTTCTCAATAGCATCAGGCAGTACAGGCTTACGTCCAAGTCTCAAAGAAACACATTCTTCAGGCGACATAGCACTATGCAGAAACATTTGAAGTGTCGTCTGAGGTACACTGAAAAGCTTTTACTGCTCTTCTTAACCCCATCTGCTTTTCTCTTAATGTTACTATAGCCTTAATCATGCTTTCAGCATCCCACTTCTTCACAATAGTTCTTGGTTTCCAATCAGTTTGCTTTCGTCGCATCTAGAAACAGACGCAAAACGTATTAGAAGTAATGTATTTGATGTTGGAATTGTGGAAACGTTTCCACAATGCCATCGTATGTACGTTTCCACATTACCTACACAATGGCTATTTTAAATTTCGGTAATTACATTAAGCAGCTATCCATTTAAGGTTGACAAAGGACAGCTAAAACCTTCTATGCACCTCCCTTTATAAGCTATCAGAAGTAAAGAAAAATAACTACAAAGTACGTAGGTAAATATTTACCTCAAAAAAGGTTTAGAAATTGCGCGATCTAAATTCCATCACTGTCACGGCGTCTGTTGCTCAACTGACTGCTAACCTTCTACCGTGACAAATAGGAACTACTGCAACAATTTCTTGCTACCCCGCTAGAGTGCAACACTCTGCAAGCCAGATACTAGACGTTTCCACATTACCCACACGCTTCCACATTTGCACCCCTACATCTACAAAATATACCAAACGAGAATAAAGTAACACTAAAAGTTTCTGTGCAGATTTCTCACTGTAATCCGAGACCGCAACAGAAAGAAATTTCTCTACTGAAGTTGAAGTAAATACAGATACTTGTTATTAGAAATCTTGTTTACCGAAAAGTTACTGCACGAGATAAATATTCAAACTAGAATGCACTGATCTAAACTGTATGCTGTCTACTAGCGTAAAATTAAAACTTAGTGGAGTGACTGAGTTTTGGCGACGGGGAAATTTACGCTAGGAAGCCACCTCACTCAAGGATATTCACAAGACTTACGCAAAAACAAATACTACGATTAATGAAATGGTAATTAAATCGAAATCCTAGCTGCAAACAGACGTTGATATACATCACTGGGCACGTGTTGAAAATGTTTACCCCGACCGGGACACGAACCCGGGATTTCCAACTTATATGGCAGACGCTCTATCCATCTGAGCCAGCGAGTCCGCAGAAGAGAGTGCGCCTGCAGGGACTTATCCCTTGCACGCTCACCATGATATGTAAGCAGGAGATCCTGGGTTCGTGTCCCGGTCGGGTTACACATTTTCTCAACATGTCCGCAATGATGCACATCAACGCCTGTTTGCAGCAAGGGTGTCGATTTAATTATCATTTCATTCTAGAGAAGCTGCACGGTCATCAATGGTGTCTATTGTTTCGGGAACAGCTACTACCTCAACATATAGTGAAAATATGGTTACCCGGTCATTGACCTTCTTGTGCGAAAGTACAAGCTATGCTCGTAAGGGAGTTGATAGATTAATCTGTCACCAGTGTGATGGGCAAACATCTATTAGGCGCACTACGAATGTAGTGGTGTGGACATGTTGGGAATGTGAGACTCACGGGGAGCGTGCAAGGGATGAGTCCCTGCAGGCGCACTACCCTCAGATGGATCGAGCGTCTGCCTTGTAAGCAGGGTATCCCGGGTTCGTGTCCCTGTCGGGGTACGCATTTCAACATGTCCGCAATGACGTATATCAACGCCGTTTGCAGCTAGGGAGTCGATGTAATTATCATTTCATTCTAGAGAAGCTGCACGGTCATGAATGGTATCTGTTGTTTTGGGAACAGATACTGCCTTCATATATGCTAGGACTCAGGACGATGTACTGAACAACAGTAAATAAGCGATTACTTCATTTGTAGACTAATACGCTGAGGTGCCAAAAGCCTTGGGCTACCTCTTAATTTCTGGTGCAGTGTACCTCTTAATTGTCCGGTGTAGTGCAGCTACTCGACCTGTCATGGACACAATAAGCCGTTGGAAATCCCTTGTAAAAATGCTGAGCCACGCTACTTCTACGTGATTGCGAAGGTGTTGCCGGTGCAGTATTTTGTGCACCAACTGACCTCTCGACTACGTCTCCTAAATCTTTGATGGGATTCATGTCGAGCTATCTGGATGGCCACATCCTTCGCTCGAACTGGCAAACCAATCGCTAGCAACTGTGGCCCGGTGACATGAAAATTCCACCACTGTTTGGGAGCATGACGTCCAGAAATGGTTGCAAATGGTCTCGAAGCAGAGCAATGTCTGCAGGACCCAGTCCATTCCATGTAAATACAGCCCATACCATTATGGAGTCACCACCAGCTTGGGCAGTGCCTTGTTGACAACTTGGGTCCATGGCTTCGTGGGGTCTGCATCACACTCGAACCCTACCATCAGCTCATACCAACTGAAATCACGCCTCCTCTAACCAAGCCATGGATTTCCAATCGTCCAGGGTCCAGCTGACATGCACACGAGTCCAGGAGAGGCTACCAAAGCCACTGGCGTCTGTCGTCTGCTGCCATAGCCCCAACGTCAGAGTTAGCCGCCATGTCCTAACGGATACGTTAGTCGTACTTGACATTCTGTGTCTCGGAATACTGAATTCTCTAAGGATTTCCGAAACTGAATGTCCCATGCGACTAGCTCCAACTAGTGTTCAAAGTCTGTTAATTCCCATCGTGCGATGAAATCATGTCAGAAATCTTTTCAGTGAGTCACCTGATTACAAATCACAAAAAAATGGCTCTAAGCACTATGGTACTTAACATCTGAGGTCATCAGTCCCCTAGACTTAGAACTACTTAGACCTAACCAACCTAAGGACATCACACACATCCTTGGCCGAGGCAGGATTCGAACCCGCGACCGTAGCAGCAGCGCGGTTGCGAACTGAAGCGCCTACAAATCGCAGCTCCGTCGTGTACGCAAAACTTCCACGGTCTGTATCTATATCTATCCCATGACCTCTTTGTCACCTCATTGTACCTATGGCTATTACACTGAAGAGCCAAAGAAACAGATACACCTGCCTAATATCGTGCAGGGCACCCGCGAACACCCAGAAGTCCCGCAACACGATGTGGCATGGACTCCAGTAACGTCTGAAGTAGTGCTGGAGGTAACTGATACCAGGGCTGTCCATAAATCCTGTTTTAGGATCTAGGGAGCGGAGTTCTATTTCGAACAGGACGCTTGAAGACATCACAGATATACTTAATAATGTTCATGTCTGGGAAGTTAGGTGGCCATCGGAAGTGTTTAAACTCAGAAGAGTGTTCCCGGAGCCACTCTGTAGCAATTCTGGACGTGTGGGGTGTCGCATTGTCCTGCTAGAATTGCCCAAGTCTGTCGGACTGCGCAATGGACATGACTGGATGCAGGTGATAAGACTGGATGCTTGCGTGTCACCTGGCAGAGTTGTATCCAGACTTATCAATGGTCCCATATCACTCCAACTGCACACGCCCCACACCATTACAGAGCCTCCGCCAGCTTGAATAGGCCCCTGCTGACGTACAGGGTGCATGGATTCATGAGATTGTGTGCATACCCGTAAACGTCCATCCACTCGATATACTTTGAAACGAGAGTTGTTCGACCGAGCGAGGTGACGCAGTTGTAGCACACTGGACTCGCATTCGGGAGGACGACGGTTGAATCCCGCGTCCGGCCATCCTGATTTAGGTTTTCCGTGATTTCGCTAAATCACTCCAGGCAAATGATGTGATGGTTCCTTTGACAGGGCACGGCCGACTTCCTTCACCATCCTTCCCTAATCCGATGAGACCGATGACTTCGCTGTTTGGTCTCTTCCCGCAAACAACCCAACCCCCGAGAGTTGTTCGACGAGGCAACATGTTTCCAGTCATCAACCATCCAACTTCGGTGTTGACAGGCCCAGACGAGGTGTAAAGCTTTGCGTCGTGCAGTCATCCAGGGTACACGAGTGGGCCTTCTGCTTCGAAAGCCCATATCGATGATGTTTCGTTGAATGGTTTGCACGTTGACGCTTGTTGATAGCCCAGCATTAAAATCTGCAGCATTTTGCAGAAGAGTTGCACTTGTGTCACACTGAACGAAGCTATTCAGTCATCATTGGTCCCGCTCTTGCAGGATCTTTCTCCGGCCGCAGCGATGTCGGAGATTTGATGCTTTACCGCATTCCTAATATCCACGGTACACTTGTGAAAACGTCGTACGGGAAAATCCCTACTTCATCGCTACCTCGGAGATGCTGTGTGCCATTGCTCGTGTGCCGACTATAACACCACGTTCAAGCTCACCTCAGTCTTGATAACCTCTTGCGGTAGCAGCAGTAACCGATCTAACAACTGCGCCAGACACTTGTTCTCTTATATAGGCCCTGCCGACCACAACGTCGTATTCTGCCTGTTTACATACCTCTGTATTTGAATACGCATGCCTGTACCAGTTTCGTTGGCATTTCAGTATAAATTCGATGTTCAAAGTTCACTCAGTATGAAAAAAACCGAAGTCCAAAGCTAACTACGGGCCGTAATGTAAAAGAAATAGCAGCACTCGAGGCGAAAATACCAGGTCCACAGCTGAAATGAAAACTGATTACACAATAACTTGGAAGTTGTCCCAACGCTAAAATATTTTCATTTTAAACTGGCTGAATTTCTGCTGTTTGTTTAAAAAAAATTTTACAAGTTCTGCATCCAACACTTTGAATATTTCACACTGGTTTACTCGCGTTTGAGTAGGCGCAGGTGATGCTTGACCAACTGCTCCAATAAACCTCTCGGCCTGACTTCCTCGGCCAAAAAAACTGCCAGGAAAAGATGACCGTCGCCATTTCTGATTTCTGTTTCAACTGCTAAATACATATATTCATGTTTCTGTAGTATACTAGACTTACTTATTTCTACCTTAAATGTATGTATGGCAAATCAGAATAGTCCAAAATTTCGCCAGCTCTTCAGCGCTGTATTCAGATTTACAATCGTATGAAAAGTTTTCACACTAATAGTGATTTAGTCCTTGCATGGCTGTTTCGCCATTTTCATCTACCAAAAATTTATAATGAAGAAAAAGGACATTATGCTTACATATATGGTATACGCATTCCTACTCGAATTGCTGCCGCTGCTTTTACCACTTACACAATATTTTTCGGCGGGAGTCTTGTTTTAACAGTGCGGAAATAATATTCCGGCTCATAGTTAAGAATTTGTATGTTTCACAAAAACTCACATGACTGTGACTTGATGACACATACCGCCCTCTGTCCACTGACACTTTGTTTATTAAACTCGTGTTATCCGTTCTCGAGATATGAACTTCTGTTTACACATTTTATATTCAGCATCTTCAAACTGCAATATCTTGCAAACTACTGCACGGATTAAGGGTCTGTGAGCATTAATAAAACCGTAGTTTTCTCTTAAATATGACACTGCTGGTTTTGTATCACTTGTCTTGTGTTTTTATGGACTATTTTAGTCTATATTTCCCCTGTATCGCTCGGCTATGGATGTTTCCCGAGACCATCACGTGTTACGAGCGACTAGGAGCTGAGACATGAGTATTGCCAATATTCCTGTGTCAGCCAATGATCACGCATCAGAAGTGCCGCCCGTAGAGTATAAATATCTACTGAGTGAGCTTGTGGATGCGCGGAGCGAGAATCCCGTCCGCAGCATCTGCTGCAGTTCAGGTTACGTGGTTTTGGGACGGTGAATTTTAACCCGTAGGCGCTTAGGGGGCTTTGAGTGATATCACTTCGCTGCCACAAACAAATTATCTTCAGAAGTACAATGAAACTTTCTACACGCGATTTACAAACATCTTAGCCGTCTGTTACCATGAACTGAGGTTGGCTTGATAGTATTGTGCTTTTCCGCCACAGTATCACAGCTCCGGTTCAACTTAATTAACGTTTATTTCCGTAACGGGGTGAAAAGAATCAGCCAACAACATTTCGTACACATTCATTCCACTTATTCATATTGTCGAATTTCTAATTAACTGGGTTAAAAGGAGTCTGTAGACGGGGCTGAACTGTCTCCAACAAACAAAGCACTTGGAACTCTGAAATTGTTACAGTAAATTCGGCAAGCGACTTGCACAAGATCAATGCTCGAATCTGGAGTGATAAAAGTGACAGCCAATACTTCCTTTAGGCTTTCTATTGCACAGATTCATACTGCCGAATCTGTTATAAAAATTAAGTTACAGTGTCAGTGAAAAGGAAACTATCTCATGCAGAAACACTTAGATACAAAAACTGGAGGAAATTAATCAGACTGACATGCTGAAATTTTATCTGCATATGAACGTAGCACCCTGAATTGAATGATGGAAACGTACAAAGGATGAAGGTATTAGAGAGAATAGGCTTTGAGATAGGATGTTTCACTCAAGACATTTTCAGAAAAATATCTTTACAGCACCCATCGGCAGCTCAAATGTCAGTTGAAGACCTGGTAAAGGAAAATAAGCAGAAAACGAGAAACCAGAAGAGAATCCATGAAGGGAAAGAGGTCCCCGAATCTGGGGCTTTCTGAAGAGGTGAAAAGAGGAAACGTTGGGTAGTAATTTAAACTGCATTTACTGAAAATTATGTTTTTTAAAGTTTATGCACCTTTTTCTCAGAATCTATAAGACTACATATATGATATTTTCTACACTTATTTCTATAAACGCGATAAATGTTGCCTCAAGAGTGAGTTTTGAAACTGTGAGTGGAAGCAAAGATATATGGCAAAGTGATTGCAGTATTACTTGAATTTTATGATATGCTTGTAGAATTATAAAATCATTAAAATTCTCCTATTCGATATACTTGAAAAAAATTCATGAGAGAAAATTTTATAGAAATCTCTTGCACAGCTTCGGAGTAAAAGGCATATACGTTATTTTTTGGATAATAAAATTTGTAAATTTCATAAACAACGTGAAATATGTATTAAAAAAGTGATATATGTGTAATACAAGGAAAAACATGTTAACTTCGTGTTAAGCGTGGCACAAAATTTCATTGATGTATCTCCAAATTGTGGATATGGTGTATCTTTTAAGTAGTATATGTTTTTCGTGAAAGTCCTCCCTTAAGAATTCACTGATTGGGACATACTTTTAAGGCGATGTCAGCGGAACCCACGGGAATAGAGTCTTTACCAACAGGAAAACATTCTCAAACACACGGCTGGCGTAAGGGCACAGAATGTGGTATAGAGTACGCAGAAAGACAGTACATGTAAAAGAAATTTTTACTGACACAATCATAAAATTCTAACTCTTAACAATGTATAAGTTCTCAAAAAAAGAAAAAAACCAAAAAAACTGTGGAGCGTTATTTTTCGAATGAGCCTCGTGTATTCCTGCGGTAGGTAAAACTAGTACACACTGTTTTCAGTGTATTAGTCCGTTTCGAAGGATTGAGTGTTCAAATGTCGAGAATGCCTCTACCAAAAGGAGTCAGGCAATAATACTTTGTCCTACACACGCTTCATGAAGTTACCACAACCTGCATGGAAAATTTATCTCATACGCAAGCTCACCGTCATTATTAATGTATTCACTGGCAGTCGTTCTTCCCGTACAAAAAGAGCCGATACTACAATGAGAAGAGTAAACCATAGTATATGTAGACTTGGATTCTATATACGGCAAATGAAATGCAATTTGAAGAGCTCCTCACTTAAACGGATGTGAAGCGTTTCGACCCACATCCCCATCTTCAGTGCGGAGAACTTACTTTGACGACGGTGGCCAGCAGAAGTATTGCAGCGGCTGTCGCGGCACGCATCATGGTGATATCCTATGTTTTCCGTCGCAGCTTGTACTGCGCGCAGCTCCTGTCGCCTGTATTTATGTCTGTTTCGTGTCCCTTCCTTCCGCCCACACCGCCCTGGCTCATTGCGGCGCACACGTAACAGAGACTCTGTTCGCTGTATTTATTCCGCTCCACGGCTTCCCCAACCTTCTTTTTTTTTTCTCTACTTCCCACCCACCACTTGTTCCCGACCTTGCTAAAACCTGTCGTTACGCCGACCGTGCGGACACGCACCATGATCCAGAATAATTACATGGCGATTGGACAGCGACGATATTTGATGTCACTCGACCTTCCGCGCTATTGTGCGTCATTTATCGTAATTGCGGGCTGACAGAGATGAGCGCAAGGCCTTAGAAACGACCCATCACAGTGGGCTGTGACTTAGTCATGGAGCTTTTCGCATGCCATACTGTCGAACGGCTTCAGTTAGGAGGCAGCTCATCTATTAATCTTCCTTTCTTTTTTCCAATCCCGCCACGATTTTCTCTTCTTTGCCATCCTCTTCTTCTATACTGTTACCCAAAGTTCTAAATTAGTCCTAGAGATAAAAATTGCTGACGCTTTCCTAAGAGACAGTCCCTCCCCCCCCCCCCCCCCCCCCTTCAAAACCATGAAAGAGTAGACAAGATGTGGCTTGAGTTCATGAAATAGTAGCTGTGACAGTTGAGAAATTTATACCAAATAATTATACCATAGAAAGCAGGTCATAAAACCGTTGCAGAAGTAACGAAGTAAATATACCAATTTAAAAGAAAGTCAAATCTCTAAGACTACTGATGCTTTCCTCAATCTCGAAAATTAGTGCGGACTTCAATGAGAGATGCTTTTAACATATCCAGAACGAAACTCTGTCTCTAAATTTGGCAGAAAACCCGAAGAGACTCTTGTCGTAAAGTACACCTGCAGTAAGACAATCAGTGTCTTTACTCTTCGACAACAATTGCAATTTTACCACGGCAGGGCGAAGCTACTAAACGAGGTGTTCCGAAATTCCTTCATCTAAGAAAAAGAACTAAATATTCCAGAATTTCAGAATATGCTGATACATAGCTCCATACTTAGCAATCTAATAAAGGGCTGTACCTAAAGACTGGAAACCTGCCCAGGTCACACCAATAGTCAAGAAAGGAAATGCAAGCAATCCGACAAATTACAGATCCATATAACGTACTCCGGTTTGCATTAGGAGTTTGGGACATATGACGTGCTTGAACATTATGAATTACTTCCAACAAAACTATCTACAGACAAACAATCAGCATGATTTCAGAAAATATCGTTCTTGTTAATCGCAACTATCTCTTTATTCACACCTAGAAACGAGTGCCATCGACAGGAGTATGAAACTGATTCCGCATTTTTAGATTTCCAGAAGGCTTTTCGCAATGTTCATCAAAGTGTACTACTAAATATATTACGTACCTGAGGAATACCGTCTCAGTTCTTAGTAACTGACGGAAAGTCACAGAGTGCAACAGAAGGCAAATCTGTCGTTCACAAAAGAAGTGTAAGATCTCCTCTGCTGTTTCTATCCTACATAAACGATTTAGAAAACAATCTGTGCAATCATCTTATATTGTCTGCAGATGATTCTGTCATTTACCATGTAGTGAAGTCACCAGACGATCAAAAACAATAGTAAATTGATTTAGACATGACACCTGTGTGACGTGAAAACGCCCAGTAGTGAAAAGTGTGAGTTCATGCACAAGGGTAAAAGAGCGAATTCATTAAATTTCGGTAAATGATAAATCACACAGATCTAGACGTTGTCAGTTCAACTAAATACCTAGGAAATATAATTTAGAAAAACTTTAAGTTTGAACTACTACATGAAAAATCTTGTGGGGAGGGAACCAAAGGCTGAATTTTGATGGCAGAACATTTAGAAGATGCAGCAGGCCTTCCAAAGAGTCTGATACACTATACTTTGTAAGTAGCCTGTTTCTATGTGGGCAGCGCTATAGATTGTGTTAATATCGATGACAGTGCTCTGCGCCTTTGGCAAGCGATTCTGCGGTTGGATGGACTAGCAGTTTGCGTGTGGAAAGAGAAGTGTTCAAATGGTTCAAATGGCTCTGAGCACTATGGGACTTAACATCTGAGGTCAATAGTCCCCTAGAACTTAGAACTGCTTAAACCTAACTAACCTAAGGACATCACACACATCCATGCCCGAGGCAGGATTCGAACCTGTGACCGTACCGATCACGCGGTTCCAGACTGAAGCGCCTAGAACCACACGGCCACACCGGCCGGCAAAGACAAGTGTATGGACATGTTTTTCTTAGTGGAGACTCGGTGTTGGTAGGACACGCATGTAAAGTGAGATGAAATTGCTTATAAGAAAATATGCAAGGAAAGATATGATAATGGATGTATGGTTGATAATGTTTGAGTAGTGGAATTATTGACAACTATATAATTTTTGGAACTGGATGTCATATGAACAACGAAAGATTTTGTAAATACATTTTTTGCTCTTCCTCAGAATCTTACTTCTGCTAACCATATGCCTCCTAGTAGTTAGTCTATAGTAGTTAGAATCCTTTTATTACGCTGGCTGTTGCTGCTACTTGCTGTAATTCCTGTAGATCGTCTTATGAAGATTTTCTGTGAGGTAAGTGACTTATGAAAAAGAATGGGGTTTTAACTGTCGGGATTCAGGATTGAAATGATTTTAGGCAATTAACGAAGTTGGAGGTAGTTTCATATTTCTTTAATTTCATATTTTTGGATTTGTGTTATTCAGGGCTATTGTTAGAAGTTATGTTATCAATGTACAGCAGTCAGATTGCGTGGGCTTGTACATTGTGGGTAATAAAGGAATAGGTTAAGATTGAGTTGCCTTTTTCAGGGAAAATTCCGTTGGTCAGTGCTTACTAAATAAAAAAATTAACGACTTTGTTTCAACTTATCATCTGCTACAGTACTGGTTTGATGTGTGCGATCCGCATCAGATATGACTGAAGGAAGAAGACGATACTGGCCAAAAAGAAGAGCACTCTTTTTTACCATCGCGAAACAGAGAAGAGGGTGTCTGGGATATGACAGATGGTCTGGTGCAGCGATTTTTAGAACAAAGGCGCTTTTCGTGGCGCAGAGATCTTTCACGAAATTTGAATCACGACCTTTCTCATTGGAAGGCAAAAAATATTTTTTGCCGCCCACCTCACAGGTAGAATTGATCACCGTAATGAAGTTAGAGAAGTCAGAGTCACACCGAAAGATTGAGTGTTCTTTTTTGGCAGCACGGGGTTCCACTGTGCAACCCTGCATAAATAGTCTGAGGATGGTTCGAGGAACCCTGTGTTAGGCCCTAATTGTGAATTGCAGAGTAACCGTGTAGACGTAGATGTATTCCAATCTCTGTCTTTCCTGTGCCTCCTTGTAGCATTTTACGAATTGTTCCCTGGCGGTTAAGGCGTAATTATGGGTCTACAGTTGCGTTGGTCCGCAGCTCGTGGCCTTGTGGTAGCGTTCTCGCTTCTCATGAGGCCCCGGTTCGATTCCCGGCGGGATAAGGGGTTTTTCCCTGCCTCGAGATGACTGGGTATTGTTGTGTCGTCATCATCATGGGACCTCATCATCATCATGATCAGTCGGGTTGTTGATTCCATGTTTATGTACGATATTGCGAGGACCGACTGAGTTGTCTTCGTCAGGTGCTACAGCTATGTTGTTATGGAACTCGCTGCCTGGAAACCACGCTGAAACAGCACTGTGAAATACTGTTGGTCTCGTGCCGCCGCTTACAACCGAGCTCGACTCGCGGTATACACTACACCATTTTATGATCACTTCCTTTTTATTGTTTAAAACGGGTTTTCGAACTATACTGGAGATGGCAGTGTTAGGACACTGGTGGTAAGAAACAGTCTCAACAACAATCAATAATTAATTCAGGGTAAGGAAATTTGTTAGGTAACATATGTAAGTGATTAACATTACAGGATCACAAGCGCGAGATATGCCATTGCAAATGAGAAACGCTGTTACATTAGTAATTTGTGTAACCGCCAGGATACTGAATGCAAGCATGCAAACGGGCAGGCGTAGTGCTGTGCAGATGTCGGATGTCACTTTGCGGGATGGAGTTCCATGCTTCTTGCATTCGTTTCGTCAACATATGGGCAGTTAATACCGTTTGTGGATGACGCTGAAGCTGTCGTCCGATATTGTGACACATGTGCTCGACTGGAGACAGATCTGGTGATCGAGTAGGCCAAGGCAACTTGTCGATATTCTCTAGAGGATGTCGGGTTACAACAGTGGTATTCGGGCGACCGTTATCCTCTTGGAGGAGACCTCACTGATACGCTGTAGATGAGTGCCAGCAGAACAGGTCGAATCACCAAGCTGATGTACAGTCTTTGAGTCAGGGCGCGTGGGATAATCACATAAGCCATGTCACGTCAGAAAGCACCCCAGACCTGACGGTCTCCATGTGTAGGTTCAGGTCTCTCACACGGAGACAGTTCGGGTCTAGGTCCTCAACTGGCCTCCTTCTAACCAACACACTGCCATCACTGGAACCGAGGCAGAACCAGCTTTCGTCAGAAAACAGAAGAGACCTCTACCTACCCGGAGGGTGGGGCTAGTGTGAACGTGGGTAAGATTGGACACATAATTATTTCAGTGAAATAATCTTTGGAATTTTTGTATGTTCATGTTGGTAGTGCTGTAGGATGTAGTAAACAACCAAACAAAATTTGGTGCCAGTCTGGTTACTGTTGCAAGCAAGAGAAGCGAAAATTCGATGTCTGTCCTTTCTATTCGATTTTTCTTATAAACAGTTCCCAAGATTACTCTATAAGGTTAGTACTGAACATATTATCAGTTGTGGTTTATGAATTTGTAAAGATTTCCCTAACTTTTGCTTTTGCAATGTTTCATCTAAATACAACACATTTGCTAAAATTTTATTTCATATCCAAAATGTCCCATTGGGTCAAGTGTGGACACTTGAAGAGCGGCAACTGTGTATGGTGTCCACAGTTACGCCAGTCCTGATTTATAGCAGAAGCCAACTTCATAATTTTACGTTTATGAATGATTTTAGTAAATTATCTATATTGTAGACGGTGAGGACATATATCGAGAAAAGCGACAGGGCTAATATTGACGAAGAAAAAGTTCAGAAAGCAGTAAAAGAAGTTTTGTTCAAAAAGTGGAGTATTCAACGAACCGCAGAGATATTTGGATTAAAGAAGTCCATGCTGCAGAAACGCATCACCACATCTAAGAAATATCCTGCTGAAATCATTCAGATCCGTCCAGGTGAGTTTCCAAACAACTATTCCACCATCTAATGATACTATTGTTTTTTTTTTGTAAACCAACTATCTTAGACAAATAACAGATACAGTTGTGTAGCTGCAAAAATCCTTTTCTATTCTGTTCATTGTGCCTGACTACGTTATATACTTTTATCAGATACATATGATGGAAGTGATTCTGGAAATTCAGATGAAGAAATCCAAACACTTAATGCGAGAGAGTAAAAATACAGAGTTCTCAAGGTTTTTGTAGATCCTCGAGAGAAATTACTAGCTCAATACTTCATGAAAGTATTCAATTTACACTCTGGACTGACATACAAGCACGGTGTAATGGGACACCCTTTTCTAACATAACCTTTTTCTTTTTTTACAGACGTAGCCGATGCCAGGATTAATCCCAAATCTGTTATAAGAGAACATTCTTGGATGTTTCGCTGGAAGTATCTCACCTGATTTTGTATACTATGTATTATGTTTCAGGCTATAATGTATAAACAGAAATTAACTTTTTAAAATCGATGCAGCTTAAATTACTCTTCCTTTGGAAATATTGGAAATTACGAAATATCCGGCACACTTAAAAATTCCTATTACTAATTGCGCAATCTGACGATATTTATTAAACTCATTTCTGGACTCATTTATACAATAATGATATAATGTGGTGCAGATTCTTCTTTTGTCAAAAAATTTGTCAACTCTTTTGTTTTGTAAACTCTTTGGAATATTGTGAGTACCACAGGAAGTAGACAGTAATAGTGGACATGCCTCTGGTGGAATCAGACGTGTTTTTGATTGTGCCAATAATAATGTAAGTTGTGGTGTGATAGAAGTGGAAAAATGAGACACAGAATAAAATTCAAGGATATACAGGCTAATCTTCATCAGTTATTTAATTATCAGGAACACAGAACGTTATAAATCAAAATTTCAGGCACAAGAATGTACCCCTATATGCAAGAACTGGAACCAAAAACAAGAGAAAATGAAGATAAGTGAAAGTTTTTCTTTTGTATATCTGACGCCTTTAGAAGCTTTTGGAACTAATCAAGAGACAAAGAAAAATTTTATAGTCATATGTGGGAGGGTAAGAATACAACGTGAACTGGCGTGTATGTATGCTAAAAAACTGCCAAAAAGAAATTAGTCTAGAACCTGGGCTGGTAGACATATGGCATGAAAGACTGGTTGTATGGATTTTTACTTAGGCAACAGAAATCATCTCTTTGTAGACCTGAAAATACGACCTTCACAAGGGATGCAGTATTTAAGACAGTAAATGTTAATCTTTTCTTTGACAATTTTTTGAGTGTACTGCACAAATTTAAGTTCTCTTCAGACAGGACAATGAACTCTGATCAGTGTGGCATTTGTACCATAGTGCAGCCTCCTAAGTTATTGTAGAGCGTTGTAAAAAGCAAGTGGGTATGGTAGCATCGCAAGAGAGGAAAACATCACCATGTGTGCTTTCTGTTCAGCCTCAGGGATGGCCATACAACCAGTGTTCATTTTGCCACGAGTCCATATGAAAGACAAATGTATGGATTTATGGATGGTGGGACAAATGGTAGTATTGGATTCGCCAACAAATATGGATACATGACAACCGAATAGTTCCTCGAAGTTTTGAAGCATGTAGCTAAGCAGATGAGCTGTTCGAAAGACAACCATCTACTCATACTTCTGGTCAATATGGCTAGAGATGCTGGAATCACTCTGCTGACATTCCCACCACATTGTTCCCACAGGATGCAGCCACTAGATATCACTGTGTTTGGGTCATTTAAGGGATATCTATGAATAGGAATGGCTGACTGGATGAGAAAGGATCCTGGTCACCGAGTCACTATTTCAGAGATCACTATGTTTTGTGGGATAGCATTTCCACTTACAATTACCCAAAAAAATATCGCATTTGGCTTCAAGGTGGATAGATTGTGGCCACTTAACAGGTTGGCATTCACTGAAGACGAATTTAGGCCATTGAAAGTAACTGAACAGCCAGCAGCGTCCATGTCAAGTTGTGAAACACCTCCCCCTGTGGAACTTGCAAGTTTCTGTGATGCTTCACCTTCAACGTCAGGTGCAGTCCTAACCGAAATTCCAACTCGTGAAGACTGTAAACCTAACTCAAAAGCCGCAAGGCTAGAAGGAAAATGGAGACAAAAGAAATCTGCAGTTTACACTAATACACCAATCAAAGACGAATTGGAAGCAGCAGTGGTGGGTAAAACGAGATCAGCTTAAAGAAGACTTTGTTTCAGAGCAAGAAGGACCTGAAGATCTCTCCAAAAAATAAAATCAGTGATGATACAGATAGCGAACTGGAAACCCATTCAATCACTATGCTATAAACTGAGAAGAAGGGATGTTGTGAAAGAGACAATGATGAAGCCCAAAGATTACATATGTTGGCAGATGATGAAGAAGTGAGGTCTGGTGATTTTGTTTTGGTTCGTTTTGCCACCCAGAAGACTTTCAAATATTATATTGGGTATGATTCTTGAGTTTCTCCCGGCGTATTTGATAATCAAAATATCCACGGGTGTGCTGCCGGTCTATAGTGTCCAACGGGCACAATATTTCGGCGATCATACATGTCACCATCATCAGGTGAACTGACGGACTGAGCTCCTGTGAACGTGCCGGCACGGAGATCCGTACGCTATGGCTGCTCAGAGGGAACTGGGTTCGGTCGCGGCGGCGGCCGATTTAAATACCCTCCGTCCGCGGCGCGCTCCCTCCGCCGTCCGTGCCCCGCGCCACGGTCGCGCGGTGGAACAGATTGCGACGGCGTCTGAGATGACGTCGGTGTGATGGCACTGTCCGCCGTGGTCGTCACAACTATACGTTGGCTCGATTTACTCTTGATTAACCCGATCGCTGGTTCCCAAGCCTTGCTAAGATTATAGCCACAGTCACGGTTTATGAGGTCGTCATTGGTGCGAATTTCGATGGCCTCTCTAACAACGCTGTCCCAGTATCTCGACGTCTGTACCAGAATCCTCGTGCGGTCATACTCCATGGCGTGATTTTCCGACAAACAATGTTCAGCGACCGCCGACTTGCTCGGATACATCAGTCGAGTGTGCCTCTGGTGTTCACGGCATCGATCCTCGACGGTACACATCGCCTGACCAATATACGACTTGCCACATTGACATGGAATCTGGTACACGCCGGCCTACCTCAAACCGAGGTCATCTTTGGCGCTCCCCACCAGTGCACGAGTTTTATTTGGAGGACAAAACACAGTTCCGACCCGGTGTTTCTTCAGAATGCGGGCGATTTTCCCCGAGAGTGTGCCTGTGTATGGAATAAATGCAGTGCCTACCTCCTCCCTCGTGACTTCATCCATCTCAACAGGTTGTGCTGCAGTGGTTGGGCGGAGAGCACGTTGAATCTGCCACTCTGAGTACCCATTTTTTCGAAATACAGTTCTCAGATGTTCCAATTCCTGGGGTAGACTCTCTGCGTCAGAGATAGTGCGCGCCCTATGTACTAGAGTTTTAAGTACCCCATTCCTCTGTGAAGGGTGGTGGCAGCTGTCTGCGTGCAAATACAGATCAGTGTGCGTAGTCTTCCGATACACCCCATGACCCAGGGTGCCATCAGCCCTTCTCTTGACCAAGACGTCAAGGAAAGGTAATTTACCCTCCGTTTCAGTCTCCATAGTGAATTTGATGTTGGGGTGTATGGAGTTTAGATGTGTAAAGAAGTCAAGGAGTTTATCCATACCATGTGGCCAGATGACGAACGTGTCGTCCACGTAACGGAAAAAGCAAGTAGGTTTCCATATGGATGACCTCAGGGCTTCCTCCTCGAAGTTCTCCATGTACAAATTCGCTACCACCGGTGAGAGTGGGCTACCCATGGCGACTCCCTCCGTTTGTTTGTAGTATTCTCCATTAAAAAGAAAATACGTGGAAGTCAAGACATGCCTAAAAAGTTCAGTGGTCTTCTCGTCAAACTTCTGACTAATCAATTCTAGTGACTCTCGCAGGGGCACCCTCGTAAACAAGGAAACGACGTCAAAACTCACCATGATATCTGACTCATCCAACCTGAAGCTATCAAGGCGTTTAACAAAATCCACGGAATTACGGATGTGATGAGGGCATTTACCCACATAAGGACTTAATATTCCCATCAGGTATTTGGCCAACAAATATGTAGGTGCCCTGATGTTGCTGACAATGGGGCGTAATGGTACCCCCTCTTTGTGAACCTTCGGGAGTCCATATAGTCTAGGCGGTACCGGACCTTGGGGTAACAGCCGTTCATTGCTGTGTGCGCCGCCATCTTGGCGTGTGACCTTGAACGAGCTTCGCTTGGCAGCCGCAGCGCCGCGGCGGATCGCGCTCTAGTTCTAACAGAGCGCGATCCGCTGGAAAATTCAGCTTCCGGTGCCGCCATTGCGCTTCTGAGCGGGCTTACTTCCTGCCACGCCCAGATAACGTTGGATACTGTAGACCGGCAGCACACCCGTGGATATTTTGATTATTATATTGGGTAAGTTGTGAATACCGCTGGGAAATATGAAGTGTATGTTTCCTATCTGCAGAAAAAAGAAACTGGACTTGTATTCCCTTTTGTCCCAGATGAGTCAATAGAGGAGAGGTCTAATATTATTTGTCTCCTGCCCTCTTCAAAAACAACTGGGACGCAAAGACATGGGAGGATGCTGCAGTTTAATGTTAATTTTGAAAAGTAAAAACAAAAAAAATTTCTTTCGGTTAATATTGATGATTCACACTTATGAAGAAATAAATAAAACTTCTTTTTTTTTAGTTAACTTGGCTTTATTTACATGAAAACATATTGCCCACTTTTATCCCATGCAATTTCAGTGAATGACCACATTTGCCCCACCACGGGGCAGATGTGGACATATTGAATATATCTTGTTTTTTTAATTTCTTTTTAACTTGTGGTCAAAATGCTGAAGATACAAAGAATTGCTTTAATGATTCTGGTAGTGTGAATACTGGTGAATCCAAAGATAATGAATTTAAAAAAAATTGCCGCAAGTGGTTTTAGGATAAAGCATAAAAAATAAAAAATGTACACACTAGTCCGCCCCTCGCCTATGTAACATTGAACCGTGGCGATGGCTCCTTATCGATTCATCCCTGCCTTCCGTAGTCGTCTGAGTTTATGTATTGATTCTCCTCGTGAATCAACATCTCTGGCGGTGCATCGAGGAGGCGGCGGAACGCGGAAACGGCCAATAGGACGAGGGCAAGAGAACAGCTGGGTACGACGGGCCAGGACAACGAGTGGCCCCAGCCACCAGTAGAGCTATATTCCTCTGGTGCTTGTTATCGTCGCGACGCTAACTTCTTTCGCCTGCTGCAATTTCTGAGAAGACGGCGTCGGGTTGTATGAATTCCATTCGTCTTCACGTCCGTTGATTTGTGATTCGGACGATTCAGTGCTGTGTGCGATTGATACAAGGGTTGTCCAGAAAGTAAGCTGCGATCGGTCGCGAAATGGAAACCACTGGGAAAATCCGGCAAAGCTTTGCACAGATGTGTCTAGTATGACCGTCGATCGTGTGGCGTTGCTCTTTCTAGTTTTGAGTGAACAGAGAGCACATAAGGATGCGTAGGGAAGTATGAGGTCCTGGTTAGAGATTTCGCCTGTGCCATGCAGCCCACATAACACAACTGTCAAGCACTTCCTTTTTCATGTCAATTCTCCTGCAGCGTTTCCGATGAGAACTGTTTGATCACCCACAATACAGTCCGCAGTTGGCTCCCCCTGAGTCTCATCTCTGCTCACAAGAACAACTGGTTATAAAGTCAAAATTTTTCCACAGACAACGAGCTGCAGACCAGTGCAGATAACTGGCCGAAAGCACAGGCGGCTGCTTTCTATGACGAGGATGTTTGAAAGCTGATACAACACTATGACAAAACTCTAAGTTGGTGCGGTGACTATGTAGAGAAGTGGGTGGAAGTTGTACCTAACTGTTGCAAATAAAACGTTTCCAGTTTTCACTGTGGTTTCCATTTCGCGACCGACCGGAACTTACTTTCTGGACAACCCTCGTATTTGATGCTGCCATAATAATATTCAACTTGCCGTCGCCTTTTGCAGCTTTCATGCAAAGTGGTCGTAGCATGAGAGCTTCTGGCTTTTCCTGGTCGTGGCGGAAACCTGAAGGGCTGATTTAATGTGATTACTGATTGAGACCCTTTTTATTTATTGGTATTTTTTAGTAATTGCGTACTTCTGCATTTAATTTTCTCTCTCTAGGGATGGTATTCTGCGTTATTTATTGCACGTGTTATTTTGCTTGTAACTAAGGTAATATGTCCTTTTAATGTATTGGTGACTACTTCGAGGGATGCCCTGTTTTGTTTAAACGTAGGTGGCCACCTTTTCTTTTTAATAAGAGAGTTATTAATGGAAGTTTAGGCCCTTAGTACCTTTATACAATTTTGTGGTGTAAGTGGGACTGAGATTTCTACGTGAAACTGTGGTTGAACTGAAATCTTTAACTAGCCATATGAACACCTAAGTCTAAAGTCAATCAAATTTACTAGTTGTATTTCCTTCGGCAGATTATTTTAGCAGTTTCCTTTTTTTTTTTTTCTTTGTGGTTGAGTGGATTTAAACCTTGTCTGTCTAATATGTATGCAAATTGTGTTATAGAGTACCTTGCTTTAAGTGTTGCGTAAGCAGCTAATGGGCGTGAGAACCTGTTTCGTTCCAGTTCTGTAGACGTAAGCTCGTTTCTTCTTGCCTTATTGTAAGTATGCCAACAAACAGCTTGGTGACCTGACAATTATCGGCTGTATTTATCGCTAAGCCTCTGGCTGTAATTGTGACTAGACAGTTGATTAACGTTTGAGGCTGCCTTTAATTCTTATGCTCTCTTTCCTTGAATACAGATCTTTGTTACGAGAGTTACAAATAAGTTGCCAGTCTTTTTTATTTTATTATGAGGGCTTCATTTATAATTGTTAAACCGCTTCTTTGGCCCTCCCTTATTTAGTGCCGTTTGTTAACAGCACTAACTTGCCTCAGCCTGCAGCCAAATCAGTCTATCTGAATACGTGGTTCTTTGGACATGTCCGAATGGGCAGACACCATGCATTCACACAATTTATTTGCCTACACGGGCAATAGATCCACCTTCTACAGTGTGAATGCACAAGTACGTCCGATCTCCTGCGAGAATCTCAGAGCATGGAGGAAACGGACAGAGACTATGGATAGGTGGTTGGTGGGAATGTCTGCCGGCCGTTGTGGCCGAGCGGTTCTAGGCGCTTCAGTCCGGAACCGCGCTGCTGCTACGGTCGCAGTTTCGAATCCTGCCTCCGGCATGGATGTGTGTGATATCCTTAGGTTAGTTAGGTTTAAGTAGTTCTAAGTCTAGGGGACTGATGACCTCAGATGTTAAGTCCCATAGTGCTTAGAGCCATTTGAACCATTTTTTTGGGAATGTCTATCGGCCCTGAGACGTGCCGAGATAGTCTGCATAGGGGCGATAACGCTGTGCCCTGAATGGTGCAGTGGTTAACGCACCTCCCTGATAAGCAGTAAATCCCGGATTCGAATCCTGTCCTACTGCACATTTTGCCTCGTCGCCGCTGATTCCACTTACTGCCCCGATGCAGCTTCCTTTCCTTTCTCATCCCCCCCCCCTTCCACCTTCAATTTACATTTCGAATATAATCGTGACACGAAATACGATGAGACGGTTATCGTCGTGCTAATGCCAAGAACAGCACAGTTAAGGAATCTACCGAAAAAAAGATGTCATAACACCCAGTTAACTGTGACTGAGATCTCATTATGAACAAGACATATTAAGTTTGGCAAACGTCGAGAGATCGTGCGTTTCACGCATTATGATTGCGGGCTCTAGACGCGAACGATCATAAAAGAACATAACTCGTGCCGAGAGTCTAGCTCGGCTGTTAACAGCCATGCGACACCTGGTTGGACTCCATTCGGTTAAAAAGAGTAGTAACACAGTTAGAAGCACCTAAAGACCACAGTTTGGTCAATCGTCGAATTATCGTACATAAAATGGAATCAACAAAACTGCTGAACACCCTAAAACAGCCCACTACTCAACAAGGGCGAGAAAACCAGAGAGACCCCACTTCCTGATCTGTCAACTCTCGTGCTTCTTCTACTCAACACTTTTCAAGTACTCCCTACTTTGCCGAGTCTGCGTGGCCACATCTTAGTTCTTATCAGTCTCTTTAATATTCAGCAGTCTTCTACAGCACCACATCTCAAAGTCTTCGATTCTCTTCTCTTCCGATTTCAGCACAACCCAAGATTCACTTCGATACTAAGCTGTGCTCCAGATGGTAATTCTCACTTTTTTTTTCTCAAATATGTTCTGTATCTGATACCACTACAATTCTTTTGACAAAGAATCCTCTTTGCATATGCTAGTCCGTTTGTTGTGTCCTGCTTATTTCATGCTACAGACGTTATTTGCTTCTTCGGTGCAACAAATTCTTCACTTCGTCAACTCCGAGTTCGTAAATTTTAATGTTAAACTTGCTAATAATCTCATTTCTGCTGCTGCTCCATGCTATGGCCTTTCTTTAATTTACTCACTTTTTTTTTTTTTTTTGTCATCAGTCTACTGACTGGTTTGATGCGACCCGCCACGAATTCCTTTCCTGTGCCAACCTCTTCATCTCAGAGTAGCACTTGCAACCTACGTCCTCAATTATTTGCTTGACGTATTCCAATCTCTGTCTTCCTCTACAGTTTTTGCCCTCTACAGCTCCCTCTAGTACCATGGAAGTCATTGCCTCATGTCTTAGCAGATGTCCTATCATCCTGTCCCTTTTCCTTATCAGTGTTTGCCACATATTCCTTTCCTCTCAGATTCTGCATTGTACCTCCTCATTCCTTACCTTATCAGTCCACCTAATTTTCAACATTCGTCTATAGCACCACATCTCAAATGCTTCGATTCTCTTCTGTTCCGGTTTTCCCACAGTCCATGTTCGTCTATAGCACCACATCTCAAATGCTTCGATTCTCTTCTGTTCCGGTTTTCCCACAGTCCATGTTTCACTACCATACAATGCTGTACTCCAGACGTACATCCTCAGAAATTTCTTCATCAAATTAAGGCCGGTATTTGATATTAGTAGACTTCTCTTGGCCAGAAATGCCTTTTTTTCCATAGGGAGTCTGCTTTTGATGTCCTCCTTGCTCCGTCCGTCATTGGTTATTTTACTGCCTAGGTAGCAGAATTCCTTAACTTCATTGACTTCGTGACCATCAATCCTGATGTTATGTTTCTCGCTGTTCTCATTTCTACTACTTCTCATTACCTTCGTCTTTCTCCGATTTACTCTCAAACCATACTGTGCACTCATTAGACTGTTCATTCCGTTCAGCAGATCATTTAATTCTTCTTCACTTTCACTCAGGATAGCAATGTCATCAGCGAATCGTATCACTGATATCCTTTCACCTTGTATTTTAATTCCACTCCTGAACCTTTCTTTTATTTCCATCATTGCGTCCTCGATGTACAGATTGAAGAGCAGGGGCGAAAGGCTACAGCCTTGTCTTACACCCTTCTTAATACGAGCACTTCGTTCTTGATCGTCCACTCTTATTATTCCCTCTTGGTTGTTGTACATATTGTATATGACCCGTCTCTCCCTATAGCTTACCCCTACTTTTTTCAGAATCTCGAACAGCTTGCACCATTTTATATTGTCGAACGCTTTTTCCAGGTCGACAAATCCTATGAACGTGTCTTGATTTTTCTTTAGCCTTGCTTCCATTATTAGCCGTAACGTCAAAATTGCCTCTCTCGTCCCTTTACTTTTCCTAAAGCCAAACTTATCGTCACCTAGCGCATTCTCAATTTTCTTTTCCATTCTTCTGTATATTATTCTTGTAAGCAGCTTCGATGCATGAGCTGTTAAGCTGATTGTGCGATAATTCTCGCACTTGTCAGCTCTTGCCGTCTTCGGAATTGTGTGGATGATGCTTTTCCGAAAGTCAGATGGTATATCGCCAGACTCATATATTCTACACACCAACGTGAATAGTCGTTTTGTTGCCACTTCCCCCAATGATTTTAGAAATTCTGATGGAATGTTATCTATCCCTTCTGCCTTATTTGACCGTAGGTCCTCCAAAGCTCTTTTAAATTCCGATTCTAAAAGTGGATCCCCTATCTCTTCTAAATCGACCCCTGTTTCTTCTTCTATCACATCAGACAAATCTTCATCCTCATAGAGGCTTTCAATGTATTCTTTCCACCTATCTGCTCTCTCCTCTGCATTTAACAGTGGAATTCGCGTTGCACTCTTAATGTTACCACAGTTGCTTTTAATGTCAGCAAAGGTTGTTTTGACTTTCCTGTATGCTGAGTCTGTCCTTCCGACAATCATATCTTTTTCGATGTCTTCACATTTTTCCTGCAGCCATTTCGTCTTAGCTTCCCTGCACTTCCTCTTTATTTCATTCCTCAGAGACATGTATTTCTGTATACCTGATTTTCTCGGAACCATTTTGTACTTCCTCCTTTCATCAATCAACTGAAGTATTTCTTCTGTTACCCATGGTTTCTTCGCAGCTGCCTATGTTTTCCTTCCCAACTTCTGTGATGGCCCTTTTTAGAGCTGTCCATACCTCTTCAACTGTACTGCCTACTGCGCTATTCCTTACTGCTGTATCTATAGCGTTAGAGAACTTCAAACGTATCTCGTCATTCCTTAGTACTTCCGTATCCCACTTCTTTGCGTATTGATTCTTCCTGACTAGTGTCTTGAACTTCAACCTACTCTTCATCACTACTATATTTACTCACTATTCACAACTTATTGTACTATTTCACTGCTGACATCATTTCCGAACATTTTTGAGAAGGTGACGCATTCTAGAATAGTATCCAACCTGAGCAACAGTAATATCCTCAGTAAATCACAGTTCGATTTTCAGAAAATGGTTCAAATGGCTCTGAGCACTTTGGGACTTAACACCGGAGGTCATTAGTCCCCTAGAACTTAGAAGTACTTAAAACTATCTAACCTAAGGACATCACACACATCCATGCCCGAGGCAGGATTCAAACCTGCGACCGTAGCGGTAACGCAGTTCCAGACTGAAGGGCCTAGGACCGCTCTGCCACTCCGGCCGGCTTGATTTTCAGGTGACCTGCTCTACGGAGAAGGTGGTGGATGAGAATTACTGAGACATATCTCTATGTACATTTTTCTTTTTAGTCAACTTTCACATCTTCAGCATGTAGCCATATTTACAATTTAATTTCCTATGTGAATATAAAATTATTCATTCCACATCATTACGATTTAGCGTGCAAAATGATCGATTGAACATAGTCTAACTATTATTCGCTCAGTAGCCTGTTCATTCTACTCAGTAGGTCCTGTAATCTTCCCTCACTGTCATAGATGGTAATAGTTTCACCCTGAACGTTAATCTGCTTCTGAACTATTCACTTTATTGATTTGTCGATACCCAAGTTCTCTTCTCCGAGATCCTCTCTCTTTGCTTTTCAAGTTGTATTTTACACTTCTTCCTGTGTAGCCCATAGATATATTATACAGATTTCAAACATCTTACACCACTTAACGTTGTCTAAGGCATTTCTTTACTCCAGTTACACCTAAGAAGGGCCCATAATTTTTCAGTCTTGTTTCCATTGCCAAGCGTAATGCGAGAACTGCCTTAACTTTTCCTAAATACAAACTATCTAGCTCATAGTCGATTATCATTTCTTGCACACGTTTTTGGTCAGCAACATGTGCAACCTTTCTAAGATTTTTTCTGTGTTCGGGGTTGTATCGATGATAGACTTTCGAACTGTGAATATCTGCGTAGTTTAATATAGCGACTTTTTCTTTCGATAAAACACAAAATTTCTGCAGACTGTGTTTAAAAATGTGAAGGTAGGATCGAAATGTGAAATTTGTAACCGGTGCTAATTACTAAAACTGTTCTTCGTGAAGACGTGCTTTGCTTGGTATTGAATGCCTTTCCATTCCTCCGATGTTTGAACTGCCTTACTCAGACACAAAATTACACTGTGATTTTGCTAAAAGGTGACAGACTGCAGGAAACAGTTCCTGAAAAAGTGAGGAGCAAAAGGGGTAAAATGGACATATGGCCTAGAAATGATTTCCCAGTCGTCCCTGCTCTATTAAATACGGACTGTAATTAAATTGAAACTTCCTGGCAGATTAAAACTGTGTGCCGGACCGAGACTCGAACTCGGGACCTGTGTCTTTCGCGGGCAGGTGCTCTACCATCTGAGCTGCCAGGAAGTTTCATATCAGCGCATACTCCGCTGCAGAGTGAAAATCTCATTTTTAATTAAATTCCTGTTACAGACGTAGTGGGGACTAAAAGGTTAAGTTCTCTACCACGCGATATTCAATCTCGCAGTGGCCGTTAGTCTGTTGTACATACGAGACGGTCGTTTTCTTTTTATGCCCTTCGTTGACATCAAACATTTCTGATCTTGTTTGTTGTTGAGGTCCTTAATCGGAAGACTTGTTTTATGCAGCTCCCCACACTAGTCTAGCTTGTGCAAGCCTCTTCATCCCCGAATAACACCCACAAAGCCTGCATCCATTTCAACCTGACTAATTTATTCATTCTTTGTTCCTCCTCCATAATTTTTACCCCTCACACTGTTCCCAAGTTAGCAATCCCTTCAAGCCTCTGAATGTATCTTATAAACCGATACCTTGATCAGATCAATATCCTATAAATTATTTTTTCTCGCGATTCGGTTCAGTCAAACGATTTCTGTAGCATTGCATTTGAAAAGCTTCATTCCGCTTCTTGTCTTAACTGCTTATCGACCACGTTTCTCTCCCGAACAAAGATACACTTCTTAGAAATGTCTTTAGAAAATAATTCCAATGGCTTAAATGTTTATTAAATGTCAACAGATACCTCTGTTTCGGAAATGCCATTCGCTCATGTTATAAACTTTTTCAAGACGCTATCCACTGTATCCAGCAGCTCTTCCAAGTTCTGTTGTATTTACCAGTACCTCAGGTATTCAACACAAGTGAAGGGAATCCACTGCTAAAGAATTCGATTCGTATACGAAGGTGACTTTTTTGTTCGCCTATCATGGTCACATCAAAAGGCGAAATAACTGGAGCACTATTATTTTAGTAAATGATTGTTCTTCTTCCGCGGGTGGTGTTATAGTTATTTCGTCTTTTGATGTGACCATGATAAGTGAACAAAAAAGCCACTTTCCTATACGTTTTTTTTACTAAGCGTGGCAATGTCGTTAAGTTCTGAATCACCTAATCTAACACAGTAGATGATGACTAGTGTAAGTGAAGTTCACCAAGAGTTTAAACGCAGAGGAGAAGAAACAAGAGCCGATAGGGAAGAGATAGGGGATCAAGTATTAGTAAAAATTTAAAAGAGATCTGGAAGACTTTAGATCAAATAATGCAGAAGGAGTAAATAATATTCCATCGGAGTTTCTAATGTCACTGGAGCAATTGGCAACGAAGCAAGTACTCAAATTGTTATGTAGACTCTAAGAGACTGTGGGCGTACCATCAAACTTTTGGAAAATGGTTCATCACAGCGCGCTGAAGCTTGCAAGAGCAGACAAGTACGAGAATTACCGCACAATCAGTAGCTATGCGTCCCAGTTAGTGACAAGAATGATATATAGAAAGATGGAAAATAAAATTGAGCGTGTTTGGCCTCAGGAAAGATAATGACACGAGAGAGGCAGTTCTGCGGTTGCAGCTGATAATGGAAGCGAGACTGAAGAAAATTCAAGATACGTTCATAAGTTATGTCTATATGTAAAAAGCTTCGACAGTGCAAACTACTGCAAGACATTAGAAATTGAGAGAAAAATAGGGATAAGCTAAAGGGAAAGACTGGTACCATAGAATATGTACAAGAACCAGTGTAGTAGTATGGTATTCTGCCTTACAAGACCTGTCATGGTTAATCCTCTTCCACTTTTGTCTGTCCATTCTGAACATTTGCCTCCTTTGATATTGTACAGCATTTGATACCTTCTTTTTCCTCTTCCCCTTTTTCCCTCCACCATTCCTCCTATTCCTTCCTTCAATAACCAGTAGCTCCTCAAACAATGTCCAATCCAGTTCCGTTTTCTCTTTCTGATGACTTTCAGCATTTACTTTCTTCTCCAACTCTTCTTAATACTTCCTCATTCCTTACTCGGTCTTCCCATTTCACTTTTTTCATTCTTCTCCATATCTACATCTCTAGTACCTCGAATCTTCTTTCATCTACCTCCTTAATGTCAAGGTCTTCGCACCATACAGTGCAACGCTCGAGATGAACATTTGGCAAGTCTTTTCCTCAGATCTTTGTTTACTGGTCCACAAAGTAATTTCTGTTTCCTCTTGAATCCTTCATTTGCCATTGCAATTCTTTTCCTAGTTTTTGTTGAGCAATACATATTATCCATTATTACACTTCCCAAGTAATTGAAGTAATTCACTTTCTCTATTTCCTCTCTCCCTATTTTCATATGCCATTTTCTCCCCTTTCCTCCAATTACCATGTTTTTCCTGTTCTTCTTGTTAATATTCATTCCATATTCTTGTAATTTTGTGTTTAGATAATCTAACATTTGCTCCATGTCTGTTGCACTACTCTGCCATCACAACCATGTCGGCTGCAAACATACACTCCATTCTCCGATTCCCTATACAAACTCCTCTCCTTCCATCAAAACTTTCACTAATAATTTCCTCCAGATGTATATTGAACAGTGTTGGTGATAAACAACAATCTAGTCTTACACCTCTTCCCAGTTCAATTTCTTCACTCATCACACTTCCTATTCTTAGTCTTGCTCTCTGGTTCAAATACAAATTTCTAATTAGGCGTGTATCCCTCGAGTCAACTCAAAGCTTCCTTAGGGTTTCCATCAGTTTGTCCCATCTGTCGCAGTCAAAAGCCTTCTCAAGATCAATGAACACAACATACATCTTCCTCTTCTTCTCTATGTACCTCTCCTCTCTCACTCTCAGTAGCCCAATGGCATCTCTAGTTCTCACTCCTCGCCTGAAACCAAATTGTTCATCTCCTATTACGCAATTCAGCTTTCCATATAGCCTTCTCTTGAACGTCCTTAGCAAGACTTTGGCTGCATGCGATATCAGGCTTACTGTTCCATGTTCCTCACACTTTTTGCTGTTCTTTTCCTTTCTATAGGTATTAAGATACTTTCTGTAAGGTATTTTGGCCATTTTCCTTTCATGTATATTTTATTACACAATGCAACCCACTCCCTTTTCCCTTCTTTCTCCAGTGACTTTAACAGTTCCGCAGGAATCTCATCAATTCCCATTGTCTTTCCATTTTGCATCTCCTTCATAGATTCTTCAATGTCACTAGTTAGTATTGCATTTATTTTGTCATAATCTTCAACTCTATCTTCCTCTTCTATCCCAAGGTCTTCTTCACTTGGTCGGCTGTCTGCAGCGTATAGCCGTTCTATATATTCTTCCCATCTTCTCATTATTTCTTGGGGTTCACTCACCATTTTACCGTCTGTTGAGGGAACTATGAGAGTGAGAGACCAAGAATGAAGTGCTCGCATTACAAAGGGTGTAAGACAGGGACGCAGTCTTCTGCATGTACCGTTTAATCTACACGAAGAAGAAGCAGTGGAAGAAAGAGAAGAAACGTTCAAGAGTGGGATTAGGATTCAAGGTGAAAGGATATCAAGATTTGCTAACGACATTGCTATCCTTACTGAAAATGATGAAGAATTAAAGGATCTGTTGAAGAGAACAAATAGTCTAATGAGAACAGAATATTAATTGAGAGGAAAGTGGAAAATTACAAAGATAATGTGATTTAGCAGAAATGATAAGAGCGAAAACCTTAACACCAAATTTGCTGACCACGAAGTAGGTGAAGTTAAGGAACTCTGCTGCCTCGTAAGAAAAATAATACGCAACGGACGGAAAAAGGAGGACATAAAAAGCAGATTAGCAATTATGATAATGGCATTCCTGGACAAGAGAAGTCTACTAGTATCAAACATAGGCTTTAAATTGAGGAAGACATTTCGGAGAATATATGTTTGGTACACAACACTGCATGGTGGTAAAAAATGGACTGTGGAAAAGCAGGAAGAGGAGAGAAACGAAGCGTAAGAGGTGTGGTGCTACAAAAGAACGTTTAGTATTAGATAAACTGATAAAATAAAGAATGTGGGAGTTCTCCGCAAAACCGGCAAAGAAAGGAGCATTTGGGAAACACTGACATGAAGGAGAGAGAGGATGATAGGAGATGAGGTAAATCAGGCAATAAACTCCATAGTACAAGAGGAAACTTTTGAGAGTAAAACCTTTAGGGGAAGACAGAGAATTGTATAAATCCAGCAAATAATAGAGGACGTGTGGTGCAAGCGCTACTCTTAGATGAAGAAGTTGGCGCAGGAGAGGGATTCGTGGGCCACGTCAAACCAGTCAGAAAAATGATGACTCAAAAATAATTTTTACGATCAGTCACTCAACAGATAAATTACTTTGACCATCGCTTCGATTAATCTTCGAAACTCGCCGTTGTTTGATCGAAGATTGGAAATGATCTGCAGCTGATACCTGCAGATAAAATCTCTCACACGTCTGTAGGCTGTTGAAGGCAGCTGAAGGAATCTGGAGAGAACTGAGTCCTAACTGGCTGCTAGAACCTTACATGTGACAGGGTGGCGTAGTGGTTAGTGCGTCTGCCTAGTGTGTAGGATACTTAGGCTCGGATACCATCCTTGGTACAAATTTTCACTCGTCAATTCAGTCTGCACTTACACATCATAGCTCTTTGACAGTTTGACACTTCTTCTGCGACAAGACGTACAGGCAGTATTGCCTAGCGTTTTCCTACATATCTCCGGTATGCCAGTTTACCTTCTGCGAGGTCGGCTTCATTTCGTGTCTTCAACTAGACAGCCGAGAAAAAAAAATGTAACATCCCCAAGGGCGAGGTCGTTCTATTGACAAGTAAGGTGACAGGTAGTTCATCGGTGTAGGAGTATATGATAAAATGAGATCGAATGAAACATGTAACACTAACGTTGCCCAGACCTTGACATCAATACACAGTACATGGTGACAAAACAGTCATGTATTCTCCCATGGAGGCATCCAACGATGCAATGCTGTAATCGATCTTGCAGGCCTTGGGGAACGAGTAACTTCCCGTTTCATCGTGTCCCATACGCGTCCAATTCGCATGTGGTCTGGTGATCTTGCTGCCCAGGGCAGCTGGTGTACACCACGGAGAGCAGCAGCTGTTCGTGGACGTGCATTGTCCTGCTTGAAAAGCGCATTACTGTCCTGTCGAAGAAATGGAAGTAGCACGGAAATAACAGCCTGTACAGCGTAGTGTCTTCGGTTTTTTTATTCTTCCATTCCCAATAGAGCAGCGGGGTGTTTTAGATCGCGGATTGTGGAATCCTAATTCAGAATAAATGGGAGGCACCAACCGGTTCCGGCTTACGCTTTACAAGAAGGGAAACCTCTCGAAAACTTTGGTCGGCACCAGGAGTTTGAAACCATATTTCTTTAATTCAGAGCTTTGTCCCAGGCAAAAATAAAAGTTTTGTGTATGTTGAAGTGCGTGTGTGTTGTATGTGTGTGTTTGTATTACTGAACAGAGAGAAGATTTTTTTCAACGTCTGTGCGATGGAGAACGCACGACTGTTGTTTTGTGATTCAATCTGCTTTTCAGCCATGGATGACGAATGTTATTCTGTTTTGGCATAATTTATTTCTTTAGTTGGGTTCTCATTTTGTGATTCATTCCGTTTCTGGCGGAACATATGGCTCTCAATCATTGATTTTTCTTTCTTTTCCTTTCGGTAGAAATAGACGCTCTGGCATTTGCCTTACACCAGCTTGAAACCACAGAAACCTCGGATAGCCCGGATAGGTTATATTTGTTTCCTTGTGTATTCTCTTATCCCTCATTTTGGTGTTGTTCTCATGTTGGTTGTTGTTGTTGTGGTACCTGTTGTATTTCAATATTCCTCATTGTTTCGTTTCTATGGTGTATGTTTTTCTACTTAACTTGAGCTATTGTCCTGAAAGACATTTGTAACAGTTGGAGCATGTTCTGGGAGGTGTTGCTGAATACATTTTGCAATGGTATATGGTGGCAGAGGGTCTGAAAGGGTGGGTGTCTAAACTTTCAATGTTTGGTTGAGACTCTTTGGGATCTGTTATTGGCAAGTGTTTCTGCTTTATAGACTACCACAGTATTGGTGTTTGGGTGACGGCGTCCTGCAGTGCATAGGTGGCGTCAGTCGTGGGCTTGAATTCTAGCACTGGTCGTATAAAATACTTGTACGCGTGAATTATCACCGAAGAAGGGTCGCAGTGGAATCGGGCGCTTACTAGTTTGTTCAGATAGACTAATTGTAACGTGCAATGTAGCAGGCACTAGTTACTTTATTATGCAGATACGAGGGTTGTCCAGTAAGTAAGTTCCGATCGGTAGCTAAATGGAAACCACAGTGAAAATCAGGAACATTTTATTTGCAAGTGTTAGCTACACTTTCCAGATACTTCTCTACATAGTCGCCGCTCCGACTTAGACATTTGTCGAAACGTTATACCAAATTTCCAACACTATCGTCATAGAAGGCCTGTGCTTTCCGATAATTCTCTATGCTGGTCTATAGCACGTAGCCTGCACCCAAGTGTTGTCTTTGTAACCAGCGTTTCATGTGGAGAAACGACGAGACAATTAGGGCTGTGTTGTGGCTGATCTAACACTTCCCATCGGAAAGGCTGCAGGAGGCTCTTCATTGCCCCTGCAGAGTACGGCTGAGAATTGCCATGAAGAAGGAAGTGCGTGGCAGTTGTGTCAGGTGGGCTGCCTTCATTAAGGCGAAGCCTCTCAGCGGGCCCTCCTACTTGGCGGGAGACATCGTTGCTCTGGGCACCTTTACTCGCTCACAGTGCACTCACAACTGAAAAGAGCGTCCTGATGCGATCGACGGGCATACTAGAGACACTGCCCAACACATCTGTGCAACGCTTCATCGGGTTTTCACTGTGGCGTCCATTCCATGACCAATCGGAACTTACTTTCTGGACGACCCTCGCACATCTAATGTGACTGCAAAATTTAACTGATGGCACCTCATAGCATGAAACCTGAGATGTGACAAGTGTGTCGCGGACGAAAGCGCTCTAGAATATGCAGCTCATCAGATCCACGCGATACACATGTACACACATCTGTCACATGCAGACAAAGCCATTCGTCATCACTGAGGACAAATGGGCGCCATTCCGCTCTCCAGTCGACGCATTTACGACAGCAGCTTAACAGTGTTTGACGGTATCGTGTTGGCAGCGCCAACATGGCCAGAGGCACATGTGATCTTAATCCAGCTACAAGCAGACCGTTCCCTGTGATCCCTAGAGACACAGCTGATGCAACATGTGACCGGATTTCTTCCCCAGATGATGTTCGTGCAGCCACTGTTGCGCACTCAGTGTGTCGATCTTGTCTTTCGTCTGTAGTAGATGGACGTCCAGAACCTGATCTACCTGTGAGCGGGACGTTCTGCAGACCACTGTTAAAAGCAGCTACACATTACCGTCACATTGTGCCCAGCATGTATAGCTATACATCTAAACGACCATCCAGCTTCCTGCAGGTTCAAAATGGAATGTCGTTCAAGTGGCTGAAACTGTTCGACACGGGTATGTACTCGTCAATGGGAGAGGGTTGCAACCTAGAATTAATGTATCGAACATTGGTCACCTCTAAACTCAGCACAGTTACTGCCTGCAGAGTCAAAGCAGAAGGTGCACAGACATGCCTGCTATCTGATCAACGATGACTGTTACAAATGAATAACTCTACTACCCTCCAGTATCCACAGATCATACTCTGGTGTACCTAGACTCACTTTTTGATGGTGTCGAATGCTTTTCTCTGCAAGGTAAACTGAAGGCATGTGTACTTAAACACAGAGATACGAAAACAGGCGGAGTACGGTGGTCTGATTGGCAATGCCTATGTGGGACAATAAGCGTCTGGCGCAGATGTTAGATCGATTACTGCTGCCACAATAGGAGGTTATCAAGATTTAAATGAGTTTGAAGGTGGTGTAATAGTCGGCGCATGAGCGTTGGCACACAGCATCTCCGAGACAGCGATGAAGAGGGGATTTTCCTGTACAGTCAGGTTACAACTGTACCTTGAATATCAGGAATATGGTAAAAGATCAAATTTCCGACATCGCTGGGGTTGGAAAAAGATCCTGCAAGAACGAGACCAACAACGACTGAAGACAATCCTTCAACGTGACAGAAGTGCATCCCTTCCGTAAATTGCCAGATATTTCAATTTAGGGCCATCAACAAGTGTCAGCGTGCGAACCATTCAACGAATCGTCTTCGATGTGGGCTTTTGAAGCCGAAGGCCCACTCGTGTACCCTCGGTGCCTGCACGAGACAGAGCTTTACGCCTCGCCTGGGTCCGTCAGCAGCGAAATTGGACTGCTGATGACTAGAAATATGTTGCCTGGTCGGACGAGTCTCATTTCAGCTTGTATGGGGCTGATGGACGTGTACGGATATGGAGAAAACCTCATCAGGCCATAGGCCCTGCATGTCAGCAGGGGACTCTTCAAGCTGGTGAGGTTCTGTAATGGTGTGTGGCGTGTGCAGTTAGAGTGATATGGGACCCCTCATACGTCTAGATATGATTCCGACAAGTGATACGTACGCAAGCATCCTGTGTGATCAACTGCATCCATTCATTTCCATTGCGCGTTTCGATGGACTTGGGGAATTCCAGCAGGACGATGCGACACCCACACGTCCAGAATTGCCACAGAATGACTCCAGGAACACTCTTCTGAGTTTAAACATTTCCGATGGCCACCAAACTCCCCAGACGTGAATATTATTGAGCATATCACGGATGCCTTGCACTATAAAATAAGAGAAATCAGGGCTCGCACAGAAAAATTTAAGTGCTCTTTTTTTCCGTGCGTCTTTCGAGAGTGTAACGGTGGAGAGACAGCTTGAAGGTGGTTCATTGAACTCTCTGCTAGGCACTTTATTGTGAATAGCAGAAGAATCAGGTAGACGTAGACGTGCTGCCCAAAAGAGATCTCCACCCCCTCGTATTCTTACGGATTCGTGGGCAGCCCTGTAGGATTCATGGTGTCAGTTCCCTCCAAAGCTACTTCAGATTATAGTCGAGTCCATGTCACGTCGTTTTGCAGCACTTCTGCGTGCTCGCCGTGGCCCTACACGATATTAGGCAGGTGTATCAGTTTCATTGACTCTTCAGTGTATATTTTCATTTATATTTTGCGTTGTATAAAGCGAATGACATTTTATATATACGTCCTGTAGTTGCATTTCGGAGTATTTTCTCTTGATAATGCTGAAAACCGAAATTGAAGTAATCTGTTATTGAACTAAGGCTCTCTTTTACAAAATTATAGGAAGACAGGCATCGTGAGTGGTCACAGATTCGTTGGAAGTATGGGAGAGTCCCAATAAAACTGAACCTGCATCGCCATCTACCACAGCGAAGTCTAGTTAAAAAGTGTCAAGAATATGTATTAAGTGAGGATCCTTTCAATACACAGCAGTTGCCTATGTATCACTCCTATAGCGAAGATTATACTTATTGCAGTGAGGACAGAGTTGCTTAAGTTGTAATGTTTGCCCGTTCCATACGCAAATGGGACAGGGAAAAATTCTAATATGTGGACCCATGGGAATTACCCTGCGCTAAGGACTTCCCAGTACACAGGGTGCCCCATAAATGTCTTGACAAACTTCGAAAAGTTACAGAGGATGTGCCGAGGAAGAAACTGAGGATAGGAACCTGTTTCCAGAAACACTATCCAGCGACAGTACAGAGCTTTGAAGTTATAGGCACTGTCGTCCGCCCTAGGCCACACCGTCAACAGCAAACGTTTCTTTGAAAGTTGAAGAACCGTAGGCGGAACGTTGTTTGTTTTCCAGACATCGCAACTCATTGGCACGATCCCCACTGGAGTTGTTGCTGTGTAGATAGACATTGTCTTCTATGAATGTGATTCTCTGTTGCCTCTATGGATGACAGATTTGGATATGGGCTTCCATCCGCAGTTTATTTGTCTTTCGGAACCCTATAAAATTTGGGATGTTTTTCAGTAGACAAGAGAAAAAGTAGACTCTTGACAGAAGCTTGTGTCCGACCCATCCACTGGCGCATCAGAGCATCACATTCATGGCCTGTCTCTGCAGCAGTTAATTCCATCTTCTCCACTGGCTATTGTGACAGTCAGTGGCTATCACTGAATAACGAAGAACATTGCGAGACGTTTCGCCTATGGTCCGCCATTGTACAAAGTCACATTTGCTGCCAAAGGGGTAGCCTACTGGCAGGCGCTGGCGCCTATAACTTCAATGCTCTGTAGGGTCGGTGGATGACATTTCCAGGCACAGGTTCCTATGCTCGCTTTGTTCCTCAAGACATCCTCTCTAAGTTTATCGCGATCTTTGTAGGAAATCCTGTTGATATACAGTACAGGTATTGATAGACATTTAGACATGGTCCATCAGCGTACAAAGTCTCGTCTGCTGCAGGAGAGGTGTCCTAGTGACAGGCAGTGGCGCCTGTATCTACAACGCTCTGTAGCGTCGCTGGATGACGTTTCCGGAGATGGCCTCCTGCCCTCGATTTGTTCCTCAAGACACCCTTTACAACCTCATGAAATTTGCAACAACATGTCTGGGACATGCAGATATACAGTACAAAATTGATATAGATTTAGAATAAGAAATTATAAACGAAGATCTCAGAACCAGCTAATATTTACCTGCTTCACTGCAAAATTTTCCTTGAAAAATTTTAAAAAAATGTTCGTTCATATCCTCAGGTTGCGTATTTTTCCGCCCATGCATTTATGGACACGCATAAAACTGGAATAATGGGTCACCGCACTCGTGCGCGCGTGCCGCGGCGTATGAAAGGGGAGCATTACGCGTGATTAATACACACCACCCCCACCCTCGGTCATCTCGCATAAAGGTGGAGTAACGGTGACACAGGGAATATAGTCGGAATTTTCGGAGCGGAGTTCAAGCAATAAACATCGCTAAGGATTGAATATATTCGTAACAAATAATTCTACACGAAAATAGGGAAGCTGTAACTTTTGTTTCGGTGGAATACGCTTCTCTCCGCCCACACCCCCTAACCATCCTACCCAAACTCTCCTCCCCCCCCCCCCCCCCACACACACACACATCCGCGCGCGAACGTTCTCTCTCGGTTTCCACTGTCTGCATCGCTTCATACACACTGCCGCGATATTTTTGCTCCGTTTTTCGTGTGCTGTCATCCAATCCTTTTGTGAAATTGACAGCCGTTAGCTAGAATTATGCGTGTGTCGGACAGCAGGAGGAACTCGATAATTCAAAGCCAGCGGTCAGCTAATGCAGACTGGCAGATCGTCCACCGTTCAGTGTCTGAGCAGCACTCACTTCATTCTGCTACTTCAGGGCGCGCAACTTGGCATAGGGCTGCAGACGGATTAGCGTTTAAGCTACTCCTGTTATCTCAGAGATATTTGAGCCAAAGAAACAGCTAAGTTTAACATTTCACGAAGTTATTTATTAGAACCATCGCTAGTTAGTTTCAGCAACAAGGGCTGCATCTGCTAGACCTACAACCATATGAAAGAGTATATGCTGACTCATGCGACAAATGAAGATTCGTGCCTGGGGTGGGATTCGATTCTGGGTGTCCTACTCACTAGACAGACGTGCTAACCACTACGCCACCCTGGAAGACTGGCTCCGCATAACTGCAAAGAATATTTTAACAGTCCTCCCTCCCCAATCCAAATTCCCATTCGCGCTTCAGTTTACTTGGTACTCCCCTCAAACTCAAAGAGCACTACAGCTGAAAGTAGTCTTGTTGGTTGAAACTGTTCGTAGAGCTAACAAGTAAAACAGCAACTTGTGCTGTAGTTGGAAACGTAAAGCTTCATGGACCATGACCACATAATTCGAAAGGTTCACCAGCAATTAGGACGACCAGTCGCGCAAACCTTCACTGAATGAAACTTAAGGCAAATTTTTTTATTTATTTATATACTTTTTGCCGGCCGCTGTGGCCGAGCGGTTCTGGGCGCTCCAGCCTGCAACCACGCTGCTGCGACGGTCGCAGGTTCGAATCCTGCCTCGGGTATGGATGTGTGTGATGTCCTTCGGTTACTTAGGTTTAAGTAGTTCTAAGTGTAGGGGACTGATGACCTCACATGTTGTCCCATAGTGCTCAGAGCCATTTGAACCATTTTAGCTCTTATTCCTCACACAAACCTAGTGGCCTTCATGCATAGAGACACAGCACTCTCACAAATCCCCAGTGTCTGCCTGGAAGTGCCATGAGAAAGCTAATACTGCCTTTTTTTAACCTGGAACAAGAAAGGTATTTTAAAAAACTTTTAACTCTGCTATTGAGGTACTCCATTTTAGAATTAGCATCATTGCGCACAATTCATACAAAAGTTTTTGTTTGAGATTTAAATTAGGGAAATACTCCTTCAACTTAATTGATAAGAACTTTTGGTTCACTGAGGAATCAGAGAAGAATGCTTGTTTGCCTTTCTTGGATGTTTTGGTTAAACGGATGTGGCATTCACTTTGTCGTGAGGCCACACATACCGGCTTGTACCTACAGTCATCGAATTGTCGTCAGCCGTCGTGAACTATGAGAGTGCTTAAAACCCTTTTCCAAGGAGTTGCCACAGTCTCAGATGCAGGCAGTTTGCCTAAAGGGGTCATCCAGCAGTGAAATCGCGTATTCTACGCTGCAGATTGGCAGGGCACAATCTGTGAAATTAAAAAAGCGGTTCTAGGCGCGTCAGTCTGGAACCGCGCGACCGCTACGGTCGCAGGTTCGAATCCTGCCTCGGGCATGGATGTGTGTGATGTCCTTAGGTTAGTTAGGTTTAAGTAGTTCTAAGTTCTAGGGGACTGATGACCTCAGATGTTAAGTCCCATACTGCTCAGAGCCATTTGAACCAATTAGACAAACAGGAGAGCACACCAGCTAAATCTACTGGTGTTCTTCCTTTCAGTGACAGGAACGGTCATTGGGACAAGAAAGGTCTAGTAAACATTACCCGTAAGTTCTAGACATTACAAGTTAAAATGTAAATTTTAGTGACGCAAAAGTGAAATTCGATGGAAGTTTCTTGATATTTCCTCACCGCCTTTCTCTGTCGGAGAATTAACTTCAGCACATTGTAGCCCTTTGGGATGACACTGGCTACAACAATACTTTACTAATTGCAGATGAACAGTATTTAATTGACTTTTGTCATATATTATGGCAGTATGACAAGCACTAGTGTTTTTTGATTTTATTGATTTTTGTGGTCACATTTTGGATGGTGTAGTGAGGATTGAATTGATGTTGAAGTTATGTGTACTGGCTGACGTTGGCTCATCCTTGATAGCCTTGAGAGAAAACGGAAGCCGCATTTGTTCACGAGGCTTGTCTCTAAGGATATTGTCAATGACAAAGCGGGAACATTTAGTTACTGTAGCTGGGAGGTTAATAGGCTTAAAAGAAATCTGTGTTTTAATTACTGGTAATCTCTATTACTTAAAGAAACAGAAACCCGTGCATGTTTAAATTCTGATCACAGGCGTGTCTATGTGATCATGGTAGGTTCCAACATCTGTCACACTTAGCAAACACAGATCGTCATGAGTAGATGCCACAACTGTCAAACACCAAAGGGCCATATTTCCCTCTCAAACCAGAATGAGAAGTGTGTGGCGTTTAGATGAAGAGCTATGGTATATTCCTAGATTCATTACTTAAAGTTGGTTCTTAAAACTTTCTAAGATGGCTATAACTTGATAATTTGCGTCTGCCTTCAGTTATTCGCCAGTTCAGTTCTTTCAACGCTCTCTATTGGCTCAAACAAATCTGATATCATTCATGCTGCATTCTCAAGCAATACTTTAAAATGACAGATTTGTAAGCAATCGCCTTCGTACACTCATTGCAGTTGCCTAATATTCAGCCAGTCGGCTTATGTCAGCTACTGGCATTATCTGCAGCTGAACGTATGAGATAGTTGTGTTCCTTATCCCCACATATTCTTAAACCTAGAAATTTGTATGAATAGGCACATTCCAGTTGTCACTGATTCGTATTTATTTCTGTTTTGTGTGCTGTACAGTTCTACATTTCTGAACATTTCATGTAAGTTGGAAATCTTTGCACCTCTTTAATGTCTTATCGAGGTCCAACTGAATATCTGTGCACATTTTTTATGATAGTGCTTCATTATACACTCCTGGAAATGGAAAAAAGAACACATTGACACCGGTGTGTCAGACCCACCATACTTGCTCCGGACACTGCGACAGGGCTGTACAAGCAATGATCACACGCACGGCACAACGGACACACCAGGAACCGCGGTGTTGGCCGTCGAATGGCGCTAGCTGCGCAGCATTTGTGCACCGCCGCCGTCAGTGTCAGCCAGTTTGCCGTGGCATACGGAGCTCCATCGCAGTCTTTAACACTGGTAGCATGCCGCGACAGCGTGGACGTGAACCGTATGTGCAGTTGACGGACTTTGAGCGAGGGCGTATAGTGGGCATGCGGGAGGCCGGGTGGACGTACCGCCGAATTGCTCAACACGTGGGGCGTGAGGTCCCCACAGTACATCGATGTTGTCGCCAGTGGTCGGCGGAAGGTGCATGTGCCCGTCGACCTGGGACCGGACCGCAGCGACGCACGGATGCACGCCAAGACCGTAAGATCCTACGCAGTGCCGTAGGGGACAGCACCGCCACTTCCCAGCAAATTAGGGACACTGTTGCTCCTGGGGTATCGGCGAGGACCATTCGCAACCGTCTCCATGAAGCTGGGCTACGGTCCCGCACACCGTTAGGCCGTCTTCCGCTCACGCCCCAACATCGTGCAGCCCGCCTCCAGTGGTGTCGCGACAGGCGTGAATGGAGGGACGAATGGAGACGTGTCGTCTTCAGCGATGAGAGTCGCTTCTGCCTTGGTGCCAATGATGGTCGTATGCGTGTTTGGCGCCGTGCAGGTGAGCGCCACAATCAGGACTGCATACGACCGAGGCACACAGGGCCAACACCCGGCATCATGGTGTGGGGAGCGATCTCTTACACTGGCCGCACACCACTGGTGATCGTCGAGGGGACATTGAATAGTGCACGGTACATCCAAACCGTCATCGAACCCATCGTTCTACCATTCCTAGACCGGCAAGGGAACTTGCTGTTCCAACAGGACAATGCACGTCCGCATGTATCCCGTGCCACCCAACGTGCTCTAGAAGGTGTAAGTCAACTACCCTGGCCAGCAAGATCTCCGGATCTGTCCCCCATTGAGCATGTTTGGGACTGGATGAAGCGTCGTCTCACGCGGTCTGCACGTCCAGCGCGAACGCTGGTCCAACTGAGGCGCCAGGTGGAAATGGCATGGCTAGCCGTTCCACAGGACTACATCCAGCATTTCTACGATCATCTCCATGGGAGAATAGCAGCCTGCATTGCTGCGAAAGGTGGATATACACTGTACTAGTGCCGACATTGTGCATGCTCTGTTGCCTGTGTCTATGTGCCTGTGGTTCTGTCAGTGTGATCATGTGATGTATCTGACCCCAGGAATGTGTCAATAAAGTTTCCCCTTCCTGGGACAATGAATTCACGGTGTTCTGATTTCAATTTTCAGGAGTGTATATAGCTGCATCGTCTGAAAAAGAGCTGAGGCTATTCATTAATATTGTCTGCAAGGTCATTCATTTACATGATGAACAACAATGGTCCCAACACAACTTCTACTTCTGTTGATGACTCTCCACCAAAGGTTAACATGGGGCACGTTTCCCACCAAAAAATAGTCGCGAGCCTTACCAGATGCCAAATACGACCGTACTTTTGATTTTAAGGTTATGCTGAACGTTCTATCAAAGAACACATTCATTGATACACCTTCCCTACAAAGTTACCTGCATCGTTGCAATTTAAGTTGTACCTAACTACAGTCCCTAGGTACTTATGTGAATCGACATCTAAATTTTTGTCACTTCATTGTTCAGTGTCAACGGCCAGTTTTTGTGTCAACTGAGTACCTTCACTAAACAATTTTGTAATTTGTTTTCATCTACTAGAAGGCAAATAGGATCATCATCATCATAGCACATCATAGCAGCTACGGTTGTGTCTTAATATATATATATATATATATATATATATACCCCATGAACCATGGACCTTGCCGTTGGTGGGGAGGCTTGCGTGCCTCAGCGATACAGATAGCCGTACCGTAGGTGCAACCACAACGGAGGGGTATCTGTTGAGAGGCCAGACAAACGGGTGGTTCCTGAAGAGGGGCAGCAGCATTTTCAGTAGTTGCAAGGGCAACAGTCTGGATGGTAGACTGATCTGGCCTTGTAACAATAACCAAAACGGCCTTGCTGTGCTGGTACTGCGAACGGCTGAAAGCAAGGGGAAACTACAGCCGTAATTTTACCCGAGGGCATGCAGCTTTACTGTATGATTAAATGATGATGGCGTCCTCTTGGTTAAAATATTCCGGAGGTAAAATAGTCCCCCATTCGGATCTCCGGGCGGGGACTACTCAAGAGGACGTCGTTATCAGGAGAAAGAAAACTGGCGTTCTACGGATCGGAGCGTGGAATGTCAGATCCCTTAATCGGGTAGGTAGGTTAGAAAATTTAAAAAGGGAAATGGATAGGTTAACGTTAGATATAGTGGGAATCAGTGAAGTTCGGTGGCAGGAGGAACAAGACTTCTGGTCAGGTGACTACAGGGTTCTAAACACAAAATCAAATAGGGGTAATGCAGGAGTAGGTTTAATAATGAATAGGAAAATAGGAATGCGGATAAGCTACTACAAACAGCATAGTGAACGCATTATTGTGGCCAAGATAGATACGAAGCCCACACCTACTACAGTAGTACAAGTTTATATGCCAACTAGCTCTGCAGATGACGAAGAAATTGAAGAAATGTATGATGAAATAAAAGAAATTATTCAGATAGTGAAGGGAGACGAAAATTTAATAGTCATGGGTGACTGGAATTCGAGTGTAGGAAAAGGGAGAGAAGGAAACGTAGTAGGTGAATATGGATTGGGGCTAAGAAATGAAAGAGGAAGCCGCCTGGTAGAATTTTGCACAGAGCACAACATAATCATAGCTAACACTTGGTTTAAGAACCATGAAAGAAGGTTGTATACATGGAAGAGCCCTGGAGATACTAAAAGGTATCAGATAGATTATATAATGGTAAGACAGAGATTTAGGAACCAGGTTTTAAATTGTAAGACATTTCCAGGGGCAGATGTGGACTCTGACCACAATCTATTGGTTATGACCTGTAGATTAAAACTGAAGAAACTGCAAAAAGGTGGGAATTTAAGGAGATGGGACCTGGATAAACTGAAAGAACCAGAGGTTGTACAGAGTTTCAGGGTGAGCATAAGGGAACAATTGACAGGAATGGGGGAAAGAAATACAGTAGAAGAAGAATGGGTAGCTTTGAGGGATGAAGTAGTGAAGGCAGCAGAGGATCAAGTAGGTAAAAACACGAGGAATAGTAGAAATCCTTGGGTAACAGAAGAAATATTGAATTTAATTGATGAAAGGAGAAAATATAAAAATTCAGTAAATGAAGCAGGCAAAAAGGAATACAAACGTCTCAAAAATGAGATCGACAGGAAGTGCAAAATGGCTAAGCAGGGATGGCTAGCGGACAAATGCAAGGATGTAGAGACTTATCTCACTAGGGGTAAGATAGACACTGCCTACAGGAAAATTAAAGAGACCTTTGGAGATAAGAGAACGACTTGTATGAATATCAAGAGCTCATATGGAAACCCAGTTCTAAGCAAAGAAGGGAAAGCAGAAAGGTGGAAGGAGTATATAGAGGGTCTATACAAGGGCGATGTACTTGAGGACAATGTTATGGAAATGGAAGAGAATGTAGATGAAGATGAAATGGGAGATACGATACTGCGTGAAGAGTTTGACAGAGCTCTGAAAGACATGAGTCGAAACAAGGCCCCGGGAGTAGACAACATTCCATTGGAACTACTGACGCCCTTGGGAGAGCCAGTCCTGACAAAACTGTACCATCTGGTGAGCAAGATGTATGAAATAGGCGAAATACCCTCAGACTTCAAGAAGAATATAATAATTCCAATCCCAAAGAAAGCAGGTGTTGACAGATGTGAAAATTACCGAACAATCAGTTTAATAAGCCACAACTGCAAAATACTAACACGAATTCCTCACAGACGAATGGAAAACTAGTAGAAGCCGACCTCGGGGAAGATCAGTTTGGATTCCGTAGAAACACTGGAACACGTGAGGCAATACTGACCTTACGACTTATCTTAGAAGAAATATTAAAGAAAGGCAAACCTACGTTTCTAGCATTTGTAGACTTAGACAATGTTGACTGGAATACTCTCTTTCAAATTCTGAAGGTGGCAGGGGTAAAATACAGGGAGCGAAAAGCTATTTACAATTTGTACAGAAACCAGATGGCAGTTATAAGAGTCGAGGGACATGAAAGGGAAGCAGTGGTTGGGAAGGGAGTAAGACAGGGTTGTAGTCTCTCCCCGATGTTATTCAATCTGTATATTGAGCAAGCAGTAAAGGAAACAAAAGAAAAATTCGGAGTAGGTATTAAAATCCATGGAGAAGAAATAAAAACTTTGAGGTTCGCCGATGACATTGTACTCGTAATTCTGTCAGAGACAGCAAAGGACTTGGAAGAGCAGTTGAATGGAATGGACAGTGTCGTGAAAGGAGGATATAAGATGAACATCAACAAAAGCAAAACGAGAATAATGGAATGTAGTCGAATTAAGTCGGGTGATGCTGAGGGAATTAGATTAGGAAATGAGACACTTAAAGTAGTAAAGGAGTTTTGCTATTTGAGGAGCAAAATAACTGATGATGGTCGAAGTACAGAGGATATAAAATGTAGACTGGCAATGGCAAGGATGCGTTTCTGAAGAAGAGAAATTTGTTAACATCGAGTAGAGATTTAAGTGTCAGGAAGTCATTTCTGAAAGTATTTGTATGGAGTGTAGCCATGTATGGAAGTGAAACATGGACGATAAATAGTTTGGACAAGAAGAGAATAGAAGCTTTCGAAATGTGGTGCTACAGAAGAATGCTGAAGATTAGATGGGTAGACCACATAACTAATGAGGAAGTATTGAATAGGATTGGGGAGAAGAGAAGTTAGTGGCACAACTTAACCAGAAGAAGGGATCGGTTGGTAGGACATGTTCTGAGGCATCAAGCGATCACCAATTTAGTATTGGAGGGCAGCGTGGAGGGTAAAAATCATAGAGGGAGACCAAGAGATGAATACACTAAGCAGATTCAGAAGGATGTAGGTTGCAGTAGGTACTGGGAGATGAAGAGGCTTGCACAGGATAGAATAGCATGGAGAGCTGCATCAAACCAGTCTCTGGACTGAAGACCACAACAAAAACATATATATATATATATATATATATATATATATATATATATATATATGTAAATCACTCCGTCTTCAGGCCACAAGTGGCTCATCGGGACCAACCGACCGCCGTGTCGTCCTCAGTTGAGGATGCGGTTAGGAGGGGCGTGTGGTCAGCACACCGCTCTCCCGGTCGTTATGATGGTTTTCTTTGACCGGAGCCGCTACTATTCGGTCGAGTAGCTCCTCAATTGGCATCACGAGGCTGAGTGCACCCCGAAAAATGGCAACAGCACATGGCGGCTGGATGGTCACCCAGCCTAGTGCCAGCACGCCCGACAGCGCTTAACTTCGAGATCTCACGGGAACCGGTGTATCCACTGCGGCAAGGCCGTTGCCTATCATATATATATAGGGTGTAAATTTAGGAATTAGAGTTTGACAAATGTAGACATAATTATTAATTTTTTTCTGCAGAATCCTCTCTCTCATACCCCACCCTACGGGTAGAGAGGGAGAGTTTTAGTTTTAGCAAATCAAAATTTACAAAGTAAATAAGTATTTTTTATTTATCCACAATCATTTTCCACGCAAAAACGAGAACATGGATTTTCTTGAATTACAGCGCCAACTACAAAAAATCAAAACAAATGTTTAAGACAAAATGTACGTAGTTCTTTATATAGTATCTGAATCTGCAATAAGAAATGGGGGTTCCCATTTGAAATTTTAAAGTTGCCTCCCGCCCCATCCCCGGGGGGCTGGGGTGGCTGGCTAATTTTAGCACTAGCATATGTCCCCCTCGAAAATAATCAACTTTGGATTCTTCACATTTTTTGGTGTGAAGCTTATTTTTTGAGTTATTCTGGTTTGTCGTCTCGAAATTTACACCCTGTATAAATGTTGAGACACCACCACAGCTGCTACCTTAGACTGCGAATATATATATATATATATATATATATATATATATATATATATATATATATATATATATATATTTCACTCATACCTGTGACCGTCTGATCCAACATCGTTTCGACTCGACAAGTTCTAGTTACTTGCTGCGTAATGTGGCTTTGGCGACCGGAAATAATGAAATCTGAGACGAGATACGGCCGGTATGCAATTTGATTTGAAGCCACGTGTGATGAACGGTGACAAAAGATATCGAGGATGGAATGTGGAACGAACTTGAGATCTATGTTCTCTAATTGAGGACCATGTGGAATGAATTAGGTTTCCCAGTAGCGTTTGTAGTCTGAAACGTACATTCCCCGCATTACATTTTATTTCCGTTTTACTGCAGTTCCGTACTTAATTTCTTCGGTGTTCTTGTATCCCCTTTCCTTTCACGTGAAAGGATTTGTGGCTGTGATACCTGTTGCTTCACTGTTCCACCTCCTATTCTGTTTTTGTGGTGTATTTTCGGGCGTGACCACGATTATTTATCATATTCATCCATATTTTTCGCATGAGATACTACGTATTTCTTTACAATGGCATTCCATTCAGAAGTTCCCATTTCTCTACTTTCCGAGCGTTTATTGTACAGCGTTTCTTTGCAGTACACAGGAAAAAAGATAGGAAACCTGTTTCAAAGGCAATAACCGTAAATATTCCGTTCAAGAATAGCGCCCGCAACCACAGATAACGTAAATTGTCCAAGATCCATTAAAAGCTAAAGTTCAGAGGCAATAAAAGGGATCGATTGCTGGTGAGATACGCTACAACGGGACGAAACTGGAAATGGCTTGAAATCGAATCCAGCCAAACTAAGTTCCGGCATGCGCCCTTACGAATTCATGAACTGTTGTTATTGATGATATTGTCCTCACGTAATTTGTGTGACGTCCAACACTTTATTATAAATCAAGTACTTGTAAAAATGGATTGAAAACATTGGAAGAGAGGGTTAAAAGTGCACTGTAACTATATAACAATATATATATAGGATATACAAGAATTAAAGGCAAAGTGAAGGGAAAATACGCTGAAGACCTCTTCGAAGTCAATGAGGCCAAGGTAACACCGCAGACAGACCTTATGTGGGAAAAGTAGTCAACAGTAGCGTGTATTACAGAACTAAGAAAAGCATTATGAAGAAACCTGACCAAATAATCACAAATAGAATAATAAATTTAGAAGGTCTTCAGGGCATAAAAGACAAAGTATCAGGAACATGCACGGAATAACGTAAAAGAGAATATGGGAAGTAGATCAGAGATACGGCAAAAAAATAGAAAACGATAAAGAAAAAGAGTAACTGATGTTTAGAGGAACCATTTTTACGCATTAATTTTTGTGAAATTTCACGAGAAGAATACTAATTTTTGCATTATTTGACGACATGGATAATACTGTCTCATTTTAATTTCACTTTCATGAAATTCTAAAATTTATCATTCAGGGTTTCATTATTGTGGTTCTGAATTTTTTAAATGAATAATAGATGTACACGTTACTAATAAACATCCAATACTACTTTATTATATTCCTGATTATGATTAAATAACACCTATGTTGCATTACCATTGGTTATCCTAGCCATGCTTTACTTCGTGAAAGGTAGCATACGTTAGAGTGGAACTCCCTGTCATTACCAATGACAATGAAATTATACTTCTAAGAAAATCTCTCTGCTTCACCGAGTGAACAAGAAACCCAAACAGACTTCAACACAGCATTTACAAAGTTCGTTGCTTGTAGTGACAGAATTATTTCAACCTGTTGCCTGGGATATTTTTCAGTTTGATTTATCAGAATATCTTTAAAGACAAGGTAACCAGAAATAATATTGTTTTAACAATTATCACCGAAATGTTTGTATAGTTTAACATACATCAACTGGATGAAATACACCATTCAAAAGGCCAAACAGCAAGTTAATATCACTTGGGGACATGCACTTTTCAATTTTTTTTACAGCTAAAATACCAACATTTTGAAAGAGGAGAGCCGCTTTACTTGTTAATGAATCACTAAATCCATCAAAACTCATACTAACTAGTTCACCAACATGACTACAAGCAATTACGTTCAACCTGTCCTTCAGATGTGATACTTTTTAAACCAGCAGATGAGAAAAGGGATAATTAGAACCTTCTAATTCCAAAACAACGTCTGCATTAAACTTACAATTTTCAAAAACAAATCTTGTTTGGACTTTTACCAGGTTGCAAAACGTGGCATGCTCCATGTCTACCAACCAATTTACTATGGGACTATATTTTAGCGACAGTTGTTTCAAAAATGAGAGGAGGATCTCTAAGTTTGTATGTATGTAAGAGGCGGCTTTAAACCAACATCCCCATCAACTCAACACAGGCACCGGGTACAATGAAACTAACATATCTGGAAAGTCTTCGTCCAAGTATGACATATGAAAACAGTTCAAGGTATTATGCGATTTCAAAGTCTTTTGCAAGACATCACTGAACTAGCTTAATTTATGAACCCAGCAAGTGATCTGACTTAAATTTCTCCCATAATGCCATTCAGTAGATGACAACATACTAACATACACGAGGCCAAATCAGTTATTACAAACTTTACATTCTTATGGTCAATTTCCGAAGTATTCCAAGAATGCAGCATCGTTTGGGAACACATTCTGCTGTTCGCGACATCTAGACTTGCTCATTCTAACAAAAGTATTTCCTGTTAAGATACTAAATCTTGAGTTTTGATCAAGACTCCGACACACAGCGACCTGAAGCGTCGGTAAATTCGTCATAGATTAGAGGCAAGCCCGATTTATGCTTGCTAATAATAATTCCAATCCCGAAGAAAGCAGGTGTTGACAGATGTGAAAATTAGCGAACTATCAGTTTAATAAGTCACTGCTGCAAAATACTAACGCGAATTCTTTACAGACGAGTGGAAAAACTGGTAGAAGCCGACCTCGGCGAAGATCAGTTTGGATTCCGTAGAAATGTTGGAACACGTGAGGCAATACTGACCTTACGACTTATCTTAGAAGAAAGAGTAAGGAAAAGCAAACCTACGTTTCCAGCATTTTTAGACTTAGAGAAAGCTTTTGACAATGTTGACTGGAATACTCTCTTTCAAATTCTAAAGTTGGCAGGGGTAAAATACAGGGAGCGAAGGGCTATCTACAAATTTCTACAGAAACCAGATGGCAGTTATAAGAGTCGAGGGGCACGAAAGGGAAGCAGTGGTTGGGAAGGGAGTGTTACAGGGTTGTAGCCTCTCCCAGATGTTATTCAATCTGCATAATGAGCAAGCACTAAAGGAAACAAAAGAAAAATTTGGAGTAGGTGTTAAAATCCATGGAGAAGAAATAAAAACTTTGAGGTACGCCGATGTTTAATTCTATCAGAGACAACAAGGGACTTGGAAGAGCAGTTGAACGGAATGAACAGTGTTTTGAAAGGAGGATATAAGATGAACATCAACAAAAGCAAAACGAGGATAATGGAATGTAGTTGAATTAAGTCGGTTGATGCTGAGGGAATTAGATTAGGAAATGAGACGCTTAAAGTAGTAAAAGAGTTTTGCTATTTGGGAAGCAAAATAACTGATGATGGTCGAAGTAGAGAGGATATAAAATGTAGACTGGCAATGGCAAGGAAAGCGTTTCTGAAGTAGAGAAATTTGTTAACATCGAGTATAGATTTAAGTGTCAGGAAGTCGTGTCTGAAAGTATTTGTATGGGATGTAGCCATATACGGAAGTGAAACATTGACGATAAATAGTTTGGACAAGAAGAGAATAGAAGCTTTCGAAATGTGGTGCTACAGAAGAATGCTGAAGATTAGATCGGTAAATCACATAACTAATGAGGAGGTATTGAATAGAATTGGGGAGAAGAGGAGTTTGTGGCACTACTTGAGTAGAAGAAGGGACCGGTTGGTAGGACATGTTCTGAGGCATCAAGGGATCACAAATTTAGCATTGGAGGGCAGCGTGGAGGGTAAAAATGGTAGACGAAGAGATGAATTCACTAAGCAGATTCAGAAGGATGTAGGTTGCAGTAAGTACTGGGAAATGAAGAAGCTTGAACAGGATAGAGTAGCATGGAGAGCTGCATCAAACCAGTCTCAGGACTGAAGAGCACAAAACAACAACAGTATTTCGCTTGCACAACGTGGGACGCATTTCTTCCATAGTCCGCTAGCTTGAATAGGTATCCAGATCCTAAAAAATAAAATAAAATAAAAAATAAAAAATAAAAAAAGAGATAGATTTACGCTCAGTGAAGTTTCATTGATAGATAGTACACCAATTTGGTGCCATTTCCAGGTTGCATGGTCATCTACCTTCTCCAGCGGGACGTTGGCCTTGACTAGGATCACACTAGTTTCGTGAATAAATTCTGCCTTTCCACGCTCAGATTTCTTTTGCTCATTTAACGTGAGTTCTACTGTTCCCTACTGTTTCACTGTTGCAATGCTTAAGTTACGTCCTAAGCTTTCCTGATTTTTAAAGCAATGTTCTGAGACAGTATCATTTTTCTCTCATTCGATACGAGCATTACATAATTTACACATTGAAATATTGATTTCCGCTATTTATAAACCTTCAGTCATAAACGGTTTATCACTGCTTTGCTTCGCACCCTATTCGCGAACTACAACTTAGCATTTGTCGAACAGGCGTTGCGAAGAGAGCGGATAGCGTATGCTGCGGGGGTGGCGGGATATGGAAGGAAACAAACTCCGCCTCCACTTACGCTAAGCATGCAGTACAGGCAACAGAAACTTGTATTTTGAGCTTCCACGAGCACCTGATAATAGGCTTCATTTTCTGCACTGGAGCAGAAATAACTCTACAACGCGCCAACATCCACATCATCACTCATTTTCGAAAATAGTCACAATGAACATTACAGCTCAGCAACAAATCAGAGGACAAAGCAGCTAAAAACGTCTATCGATACGCTGCACACCTAGCAACAAACATCTACAGATCACTACGACACGAAGTCTCCCGGCTGTTGCTAACTGCTACCGATCAGAGCTACGGAGTCTGCTTGCTGAGTAATAGTTTCCACAGAGTACTGACTGTAGTCACTTTATTTATTGTACTTGAACCAAGACGCCGCAATACACCAACCGTCTACGCAGTCGGCCGTGCAGCCAGGAGACGTCATTAGGGATTTCCAGAATATTAGCACTGTAGCGTAAAGAGACAAGCTGAGGCGAGGTTCCTAGCCACCCTGAGAACAATAATCCAAGCATTTCATATCACAAGAAGCCAGGAGTAAAAGTCAGCAATATTTGTGCCGAATTACTTAAGAAAATACCTGTCCCTCCTTAAACCCATTCACTCTTTGGCGTCATGCCTTAAAAGATTTTTACGGAACATTAAATATAACAGGTATTTCTATCCTGTTGATGAATCTTCTTCTCTCTTCCCTTTCACTCACAGATATAATCTTGGAACGAAATTTCAAGCTCGTTATTCTCTACATATTTTGTTGTCATAAGTAAATTTAGCTGCAAACTACGTTATCGCATTAATTTGCAGAAATAAGATCATTATTTTCGTAACAAGAAACTTATGATTCTTAAAGCCATCACAAAACCGCTTCAAAATATCTTCTGACGAGTTTATCGTTAATGCGAAAAAACTCATGCCCCTTCTGATGTTGTTAAATTACATCATTGCGTCAATGCAATGATAGAAAAGTGGCAGACACTAGGACGATATGTGGTTTATCGGGTGCTCAATTGCGCGGTCATCAGCGCCCATAAAAAGTCCCAATATTTTGCAGAGTCCAATTTTTTACTCAGCTCAATCTAGCTACTGTCAAGAATAATTATGATGATGATGATGGAATGATTAGGACGACACAAACTCCCACTCCCCGGGTAGAGAAAATCCCCAACCTGGGCGGGAATCGAACCCGGGACCCCGTAATCCTGAGGCAGCAACGGTAGCCACTAGACTAGGAGCTGCGGACGGCAGACGCTAGGATTATACAATTCACACAGAAAAATATAGAGCAACTTGTATAATAGAATAAATATGCTTGGAAGAAAGAGAATGTAATAAACTCGGATATGTAAAACCTGTAAACTGAACACACCACATATAAATAACATATTTACGAATATTTATCTTCTCATAAAAATTTGAAACACATCGATGTGTTTCGTGCCATAAAACACCAAGCAAAATGCTTGTCAAAGTACCAAAAAGGTAGCCATCGGGTCACAAATAATCTCCGTGTCTAGGAAAACTGAGGACCGTGTTACACACCGAAAATTTGTGGCTGTCGCTGTTAGAGGCCATTATATTGCACGACTCCTTTCTATGGCAACTTTTCTTCCTGTTTCGGCCACTATACATATGCATGGTTGATTGAATCCCTTTGTTTACATACATTCACATCCAGTGGACAGAAAAGAGTGCAATGAGGTTGGTTGATTGGTTGAAGCGGACAGGGGATCAACCAGCGAAGTCATCGGTCCCATCGGATTAGGGAAGGATGGGAAAAAGAAGCTGTGCCCTTTCAAAGGAACCATCGAGCCATTTACCTGAAGCAATTTAGCGAAATCACGGAAAACCTAAATCAGGATGGCCTGACGCGGGTTTGAACCGTTGTCCTCCCAAATGAGAGTCCAGTGTGCTAACCACTGCGCCACTTCACTCGGTGTAACAAGGTTGGTCTCCCGTTCGAAATAAATAATAAAAATTAAGGACGTGTTAACGGAGCTCTTAGATTTTCAGTTTAATGCGAACAACTACCAAATACTGCTTCTCTTGTGTTGTAAACAGCTGTCTCTTAAAAACCACTAATTAGTTATTTAAATATACTACAATTTTTATAACTTCTGAACAACCTATTACCAAATACATTGAAGTGCCTATGAAACTGGTACATCTGCCTAAAATCGTGTAGGATATTCAGTTGTTTAAATGTGTGTGAATTCCTAAGGGAACAAACTGTTGAAGTCATCGGCACCTAGACTTACACATTACTTAAGCTAACTTATGATAAGAACAGCACACACACACCCATGCCCGAGGGAGGACTCTAACCTCCGGTGGGCGGGACCGCACAATCCGTGACACGGCGCCTCAAACCGAGCAGCCACTCCGCGCTTCTCATGTCTGGAGAGTTCGGTGACTAGCGTAAGTGTTTAAAGTCAGAGGAGTGCCCCTGGAGCCACTCTGTTGCGATTCTGGACGTGTGGGTTGTCGCATTGTCCTGCTGGAATTGCCCAAGTCCGTCGGAATGCACAATGGACATGAATGGATGCAGGTGATCAGACAAGCTGTTTAAGTACGTGTCACCTGTCAGAGCCATATGTAGAGGTTCCGGGGGTCCCATATCACCCCAACTGCACACGCCCCACACCATTGCAGAGCCTCCACCACATTGATCAGTCCCCTGTTGGCATGTAGGGTGCATGGATTCATGAGGTTGTCTCCATAACCATATAGGATCATCCGCTCGATACAATTTGAAACGAGACTCGTCCGACCAGGCAACATGTTTCCGGTTATCAACAGTCCAATGTCGGTGTTGACGACCCAAGGCGAGGCGTAAAGCTTCGTGTTGTGCAGTCAACAATGGTACACGAGGGGTCTTTCGGCTCCGAAAGCCCATATCGACGATGTTTCGTTGAATGGTTCGCACGCTGACTCTGGTTGATGACACAGCATTCAAATCGGCAGCAATTTGCGAAAGGGTTGTGTGGTGTCACCGCCAGACACCACACTTGCTAGGTGGTAGCCTTTAAATCGGCCGCGGTCCGTTAGTATACGTCGGACCCGCGTGTCGCCGCTATCAGTGATTGCAGACCGAGCGCCGCCACACGGCAGGTCTAGTCTACACTCCCTAACACTCGCCACAGTTGTACAGCCGACTTTGCTAGCGATGGTTCACTGTCTGCATACGCTATTCGCAGAGACAACAGTTTAGCATAGCCTTCAGCTACGTCATTTGCTAGTCCCTAGCAAGGCGCCATATTCAGTTACTATGTTTCCTGAACAGATAACATTGTGAATCATGTACCGTCAAGAGCGACGTTCATCATTAATGGATTAAAGTTAAGTATCAAACTAATTACGTCCTCATTCTGAATTCTAATTCCTTATCATGTTCCAGACCTCACGTCAGTATAGTCCTTCCCTTCTCACGCCAGCCTGCTCTTCTGCCAACACAGCAGGTTGCACTTCTGACACGTTGAACGATTCTCTTAAGTCATTGGCCCTGTTCTTGCAGGATCTTATTCCGGCCGCAGCGATGTCAGATATTTCATGTTTTACGCTATTCGTGATATTCACAGTAAACTCGTAAAACGGTCATGAGGAAAATCCCTACTTCAGCGCTACCTCGGAGATGCTGTGTCCCATCGCTCGTCCGCCGACTATAACACCAACTTCAAACTCACTTCAGTCTTGATATGCTGCCTTTGTAGCAGTAGTAACCGATGTAACAATTGCGTCAGACACTTTCTGTCTTACATAATCGTTGCCGACCACAGCGCCGTATTTTGCCTGTTAATGCATGCATTTGAATACGCATACCTATAACAGTGTCTTTGGCACTACAGTGTAAAATCATTGAGGGCAGTGGCAAGAAAGTGCCTATTCACTCTGGTGTGTAGAATTTATGACACTGGCGATATACCATCTGACTTCTGGAAAACATCATCCACTCATTTCCGTAGATGCCAAGTGCCGACAAGTACGAAAATTACTGCACAACCAGCTTAAAAGCTCATGTATCCATGTTACTTACAAGAATAATATGCAGAAGAACGTGAAAGGAAATTGACGATTAATTTTGCTTTAGGAAGGTAAAGGCACTAAGGCGACAGTTCTGAATTTGTGGTTGAGAATGGAAGCGAGACTGAAGCAGAATTAAGACACATTCATAGGATTTGTCGACCTGGAAAAACCATCGACAATGTAAAGTGTTGCAAGACCGCTGTTGTGAAAAAAGTAGGGGTGTGCTAAAGCGAAAGACAGGTAATATGCAATACATACAATAATCAGGAAAGTGTAATAAATTGGAAGACCAAGAACGAAGTGCTCCAATTAAAACCGGAATAAAACGGGGATATAGTCGGAATGTAGTCTTTCGCCCCTATGGTTGTGTCCATATCGCAGAAGCAAAGACCGAAATGAGATTCATAAGTGGGATTAAAATTCAGGGTGAAAGGATATCAATGATACAATTCGCTGATGAGATTTCTAGCGTGAGAAATGAGAGCAGCGAGAAACTTAACATCGGAATGGGGGAAACTAAGTAGTTGAAGTTAAGTAATTCTGCTATCTAGGGAGAAAACTAACCCTTGACGGACGGAGTGAAGGTGACGTAGAAAGCACACTAGCTCAGGCAAGGAGGGAATTATTGGCCAAGAGAAGTCTGTTGGTATGAAACGTAGCCTGAATTTGAAGAAGGAGTATCTGCGAATGTCCGTTTGGAGCGAAGCATCGTATGCTAATTAAACAACGGCTGTGGAAGAATCTGAACAAAAGGGAGTGCTACAGAAGAATGTTGTAAACTATGTGGACTGATAAGATGAGGGATGACGTGGTTCACCGCAGAATCGGCGAGGAAAGGAATATATGGAAAACACTGACAAAAGGAACGGACACGATGATAGGACATCTGCTAAGACGTCAGAGTATAACTTCTTTGGTACTAGAGGGAGGTGCAGAGGCTAATAACTGTAGAGGAAGACGGAGCAAATAGTTGAGAAAGTAGGTTGCAAATGCTCCTGTGACATGAAAAGTTTGGCACAGGAGAGGTATTCAAGTGAACGTGTAGAAGAGCAGGAAGATATAGTAAGCAACGCATATGCGTAGAAGAAAAGGAAGAATGACGTGAACAACATAAAGTCGTGAGTAAGAATAATAATTAGTATTGTTTATAGTAGCATCTTAAAGCAAGAGAATTGTTCATGTTCATAGCAAAAAAAATTGAAGAAACAAATAATACTGTTTCAGTGAACGCTCTACATGATTTAAAATAAAGACAAATGCTTTTTGTCTTGTAAGACTTTTATTACAGTCTCAAAAGACCTATTCAAAGCAAATAACGTATGTTATTTACACGTGTGTAGAAGAACAAAAAGAATGACATAAGCAACAAAAATTCGTGAGTAAAGATAATAATTCATGATGTTTATAGTATTAACGCATCTGAACTGCTCATGGTCCTAGCAAAGAAAACTGTAAGAAAATACTTACTGATACAGTGACCGCTAAAGGTGCTGTAAAAAAAAAACAAGAAACGCTTATGGTCTTAATAGAACTTTCATTACAGTCGCAAAAGAAAGTACGAGGACTATTCAGAAAGTAGGGAACGTTTTGGCATTAAAAAGAATAAATACAAGGAATATAAAACGACTCTCGCCCCGTCCTCACAGCTTTACTTCTGCCAGTACCTCGCCTCCTACCTTCCAAACTTTACAGGAGCTCTCCTGCGAACCAGGAGAGCTCCTGTAAAGTTTGGAAGGTAGGAGGCGAGATACTGGCAGAAGTAAAGCTGTGAGGACGGGGCGAGAGTCGTGCTTGGGTAGCTCAGTTGGTAGAGCACTTGCCCGCGAAAGGCAAAGGTCCCAGTTCGAGTCTCGGTCCGGCACACAGTTTTAATCTGCCAGGAAGTTTCATATCAGCGCACACTCCGCTGCAGAGTGAAAATATCATTCTGGAAACAAGGTATATATTTTATTATATACGTATGAAAGAGCGACTGACATACTACTTTTCCACATAGCCACCAAACACATTGAGGCACTTATCACAGCGGTGGACAAGCTTTGAAACACCTTCGTCGTGAAATTCTGCCGCCTGAGACTTCAGCCAGTGCGTCACGCCCGCCTGGAGTTCCACGTCGTCATCAAAGCGCTCCGTTGCAAGCCAGTTCTTCATCTTGGGGAAACAAGTGGAGGTCGCTTGGTGCAAGATCGGGGCTGTAGGGTGGATGAGGGAGAATTTCCCATTTGAGTGAATTAAGTTCTTTAGTGCGGTTTTTCGTGTGAGGTCGGGCATTGTCGTGCAAAAACAAAATTTTGGATGTGAGCTTTCCTCGACGTTTGTTTCGAACTGCTCTTCTAAGGCAGTGCAAAGTTTGACGGTACCGGGCAGAATTTATGGTTGCTCCACGTTCGAGAAAATCAATAAGAAGCACACCTTGCCATCTCAAAACACTATCGCCATCAACTTCCTTGCTGACAAGGTTTGCAAACATTTTATTGGTTTTTGGAGGACCTTGTGTGCCCCCACTCCATGGACTGTAATTTTGTCTCGCAATTGACGTGTTTCACCCAAGTCTCGTCATCGGTTACGATTCGATCGAGTAATGAATCACCATGTTTGTGGTAAGCCTCCAGAAATGTCAACGTTGCCCCCAATCGCTGTTTTTCATGGTACTCTGTAGGCATTTCGGGCACCCATCGTGCACAAAATTTGTGGTAGCCAAGCTTTTGAGTGACAATTTCAAACATCAAAGTCCGTGTAACTTGTGGAGAGGAAAGCGAAAGCTCCGTTATTGTGAAGCGACCGTTCCCACGAATCGTTTCGTCAACTTTCACCATAGCGTATACAAATGGTACAGTCACATTAATCAGACACATAAGCTTCTTCATAAAATCTAGGAACTTTTCGGTACTGAATGGAAGTAAAATGAATCGCAAGACAGATGTAGCTGATGATTACTTTATTGCCACAACCGGTTTCGTTGCATTAAAATATCCTCAGGTGAACTGCGTAAGAAGGAATGATTCCACATAATACATATGATCAAAACACTATAAGAATATTTTTTAAATTTTTAAATTTTTCTAGAATTTTAAGAAGTTTTTAAATATTTTGTAGATATTATGAACAGCATTTAAAGAGGCAGGGATAATCAAAATCAAAACGTGCTCACAAAAGCGTCACATTAGCGCGCCAAGACACCCCTTACGTTCATAGTTAAACATCAAACACCCGAAAAGGGGAAGTCGTCGAAATAAATAAAACACAATATCGTGGCGAACACTGCAGTGGAGCACTGGGACAAGAAGAAAAAAAAACAAAAAAAGAACATATATAAGTACAATGAGTGCAAAGTAGGATATATCAGAAGTGGGGTCTCAAGGAAACTAAATAGCCGGCCGGTGTGGCCGAGCGGTTCTAGGCGCTTCAGTCTGAAACGTCGCGACCGCTACGGTCGCGGGTTTCAATCCTGCCTCGGGCATGGGTGTGTGTGATGTCCTTAGGTTAGTTAGGTTTAAGTAGTTCTAAGTTCTACGAGACTGATGACCTCAGAAGTTAAGTCGCATAGTGCTCAGAGCCATTTGAACCAACCCCCTTCCTCCTCCGTCCTTCCCGGCATTTCTTCTCATCCTTTCACACCATTATGAATAAATGTCAAAATTTTGTACATGGCTGCACGTTAAGAGACCGTGAATAGTTACAATTTAAAAAAAACAGCCCTCGATCACTATTTTTAACGAATTAACCGGGTTTCAACGCTGCTAGGAGTGTGTTCCTCAGAATTTAAATCAAAGAATGGTCTATAACATGGTCACAGAATTGTGACTATAACGTATGATACAGAGTACAAGTACAGTCTTTCACGATGATTCTATACTTATACTCTGTATCATACGTTTTTAGTCATAATTGAGTGACCATGTTATAGACCATTCTTTGATTTAAATTCTGAGGAAGCAGTGTTAAAACCCGGTTAATTCGTTAAAAATAGTGACCGAGGGCTGTTTTCTTTCAATTGTAAATGTCAAAATGGTTGGTTATTTAGCTCGCTGGAGGCCTCACTGTTGATGTTTCCTTTTTTACGTCCTTAGTTGTGACTCATTGCACTTTTCCTTTCTCTTATTTATATCGTCGACTTCTCCTCTTCAGTAGAGAAGGGGGGAGGGATTTCGATTTTGTCCGCTTGTTTCAATACAGTACATAGCGTCTATAAAATATTTAAAAGAGATTTCTTAAAATCCTCGAAAAATTAAATTTTTTTAAAAATGTTTTTAAAACAATGTTGTATTATTTAGATTATGCGTATTACATCGCATCCTTTCCTTCTTTCGTAGTTTTAATGCAGCGAAACCAGTTTTGACAGTAAACAAATCACGAGTTACAGCTGTTTTGGGGTTCGTTTCCCTCACATTGTTAATGAAGTTTAAAAGTTTTGGATGTTGGCAATACAAAGATCTAGCTTTTCCGTACTGGATTCACTCAAGTCTGAAGAAGGTAATAGCCCACTGAAATTAATTAAAAAATGGCTCTGTGCACTATGGGACATAACTTCTGAGGTCATCAGTCCCCCAGAACTTAGAACGACTGAAACCAAACTAACCTAAGGACATCACACACGTCCATGCCCGAGGCAGGATTCGAACCAGCGACCGTAGCGGTCGCGCGGTTCAAGACCGGAGCACCTAGAACCGCTCGGCCACTCCGGCCGGCTGAAATTAATTACTTACCTAATTTGAAACAAAACAAATAGTTCGTCGATCGCTGTGAAACCTTACTGTAAACTTGTCGGAACATATGAACAACTTTAAGCTGCTGTCAGAAGACAGAGAGTAACACATTTTGAGATCTTCCTGGTATAAATCTTTTATGGTCATTGTTCTTATAACTGCTATTAGCCATTAGTTCGTTTCATACTACAAACGGAATAAGTGTCCCATTTTTACAATGTACAACAAAATCCAAGACATTCGTGTTTATGGTGCGTTTTCCTTCATTTCCTTTCAAACTCTGCGTGTTTCTAAGGGGATATTGCGACTGCTGGTATTTTCGACTGCTGGACAAGTGGGCTGCCTTTCTGGATCTCTTTCAACACAGTGAGACTGCCGCAGTAGCTGCTACCAGCTGCCACTGACGGACGAGGTCGGGTCTTCGGTGCTGGAGATTTCCATCAGAGCCCTGGGAACAGCGGCTACTGTGGCTGCTGCAGCGGGGTGAAGCGGTGTGGGTCTGGCGGGGGCGTGGGAGGGAGAGGGGGAGGAGGTCTGATTGGGAGGATTCCTCAGTGCCTCCGCAGAATTACCCGCCTCAGCAGGCAGCGGCGCGCGGCAGGGCAGGCGGTCGCTGCACCCAGATTCCTCCAAACAAGTCCCCCAGCGACTCGGGCGCGGCGCTCTTCACTTATTGAATCTGCGATAGAGTCTATTCGTCCAGCTGATCGAGCAAAAGTGAAATACTTAAAGGTTGTCTGCCAGCGGATGTCGTGCTGCGGAAACCAGTGCTGGCACGGAACCGCGAGATATTTGTACAACGGTAGAGGCCGATAAATATATTAAACATACAGGGGCCGCGCGGGATTAGTCGAGCGGTCTAAGGCGCTGCAATCATGGACTTCAAATGGTTCAAATGGCTCTGAGCACTATGGTCATCAGTCCCCTAGAACTTGGAATTACTTAAACCTAACTAACCTAAGGTCAGCACATACACCCATGCCCGAGGCAGGATTCGAACCTGCGACGGTAGTGGTTACGCGGTTTCAGACTGTAGCGCATAGAACCGCTCGACCACACCGGCTGGCAGTCATGGACTGTGCGGCTGGTACCGTCGGAGGGTGTGTGTGTGTGTGTTTGTGTGTGTGTGTGTGTGTGTGTGTGTGTGTGTGTGTGTGTGTTCCTCCTTAGGATAATTTAGGTTAAGTAGTGCGTAAGCCTACGGACTGATGACCTTAGCACTTAAGTCCCATACGATTTTAATATACAGGGTGTCACAAAAAGGTACGGCCAAACTTTCAGGAAACATTCCTCATACACAAAGAAAGAAAATATGTTATGCGGACATGTGTCCGGAAACGCTTATTTTCCATGTTAGAGCTCATTTTATTACTTCTCTTCAAATCACATTAATCATGGAATGGAAACACACAGCAACAGAACGTACAAGCGTGACTTCAAACACTTTGTTACAGGAAATGTTCAAAATGTCCTCCGTTAGCGAGGAAACAAGCATCCACCCCCCGTCGCATGGAATCCCTGATGCGCTGTGCAGCCCTGGAGAATGGCGTATTGTATCACAGCCGTCCACAATACGAGCACGAAGAGTCTCTACATTTGGTACCAGGGTTGCGTAGACAAGAGCTTTCAAATGCCCCCATAATTGAAAGTCACGAGGGTTGAGGTCAGGAGCGTGGAGGCCATGGAATTGGTCCGCCTCTACCAATCTATCAGTCACCGAATCTGTTGTTGAGAAGCGTACGAACACTTCGACTGAAATGTGCAGGAGCTCCATCGTCCATGAACCACATGTTGTGTCGTACTTGTCAAGGCACATATTCTAGCAACACAGGCAGAGTATCCCGTATGAAATCATGATAACGTGCTCCATTGAGCGTACGTGGAAGAACATGGGGCCCAATGAAGACATCACCAACAATGCCTGCCCAAACGTTCACAGAAAATCTGTGTTGATGACGTGATTGCACAATTGCGTGCGGATTCTCGTCAGCCCACACATGTTGATTGTGAAAATTTTCAATTTGATTACGTTGGAATGAAGCCTCATCCGTAAAGAGAACATTTGCACTGAAATGAGGATTGACACATTGTTGGATGAACCATTCGCAGAAGTGTACCCGTGGAGGCCAATCAGCTGCTGATAATGCCAGTACACGCTGTACGCGGTACGGAAACAAGTGGTTCTCCCGTAGCCCTCTCCATACAGTGACGTGGTCAACGTTACCTTGTACAGCAGCAACTTCTGACGCTGACATTAGGGTTATCGTCAACTGCACAAAGAATTGCCTCGTCCATTGCACCCTCGTGCATTGCATTACCACCGAGCGAGGTGGCGCAGTGGTTAGCACACTGGACTCGCATTCGGGAGGACGACGGTTCCATCCCGTCTCCGGCCATCCTGATTTAGGTTTTCCGTGATTTCCCTAAATCGCTTCAGGCAAATGCCGGGATGGTTCCTTAGAAAGGGCACGGCCGATTTCCTTCCCCATCCTTCCCTCACCCGAGCTTGCGCTCCGTCTCTAATGACCTCGTTGTCGACGGGACGTTAAACACTAATCTCCTCCTCCTCCTCCATTGCATTACCTTCCTTCAATTGGGCCAACTGGCGGTGAATCGAGGAAGTACAGTACATACTGACGAAACTAAAATGAGCTCTAACATGGAAATTAAGCCTTTCCGGACACATGTCCACATAACATCTTTTCTTTATTTGTGTGTGAGGCATGTTTCCTGAAAGTTTGGCCGTACCATTTTGTAACACCCTGTACACAGGGTGTTTCAGAAGTGATGGTCAGTATTAAGAGATATGACAGGAATGATCATTCGAAACAAAAAAAGTCAAGTAAATATGTGCTCTAAAACGCATATCTTAACCCTGCAGTACGCGTGCTGTATGGTTACGGGGTTAGGCGCGTGGAGTACTTCTGTCCCCCATTTGTGTTTCTGAATCACTCATTGACATGATTATCAAATGTTCTTTAGTTGATTTTCCTACTCTACTTTCTACACTACTTTCTTCCAAAAGTGACCGGGAAGTACGTGGAAGCGGAATATTTTTCGTGTCAATATTACCAATTATGTTTTCCATTATATTCCCGGTGCGAGCGGAGAGGTGAAAATGACTGATTACGTGCCTCTGTTACGTCGTTCAGCTGATCTACGTCACTAGCAGCATAATTGTCGCACAACCTTTCTCGAAAGCAGGTCCTCTAAATTCACCCAATAATTTTTGCGAGTACCTTGTAGCCATTCTTGAAAAATTACTTACTTATGTTACCCATTCATTTTTGTTACACTTCCGTTTGAGCTTTACCATCTTGCTGCATTACGTTCCAAGCGGCGCATCTTTGAATTTGTTTTCTAGTGCCGCGTCTACTTGGCAAGGACCCCACACACTGGAACAGTACAGTAGAATTGGTTGCAAAAGCGTCTTTAATGCGGTTTCATTTACAGATACAACTCACTTTCCCAGTGGTTTGTACCAGTCTTTGAGCAGCTACGTAAAACAGCTAACGTGGAAAATTGGACTCAAAATAAATCTTCCAGCATTTAAACATGTCGACATACTGTATATTGTGGTCGATTACTTTGGCAGGAAGAAAGTAGCATCTACATTGGTTGACAGCTGTTTCGTCGACCAGAAAAAAAGCATACTAAATACGTTTGAGTACAGACATAAGAACCCAGTTAAGCTAACATTAAAATCAGTGATTTAGTAGGTTAATAAAGAGGTCGAAAGCACTTTTAATTATTTGAGAAAATCATACCCATCAGTAATAAGAATGAAGATTAGAGTTTAACGTCATTAGAGGAGGAACACTAGCTAGGATTGATGAACCTTGGGGAGGGGGGTGACCGCGCCTGGAGCGATTTAGGGAAACCACGGGAAACTTAAATGTGGATAGTCAGACGGGTCAGTAGTAAGAGTAATCATTCATTGCAAGTTTTCACTGTTTTAGTGTCACTGACAATAGAAGCATCCCGGATTTCTGATTCTTAGCTTCGAGAGAAATTACTCTAAGAAACAAAACAAAAATATAGCTTCATAGATAAAGAAATACAAGGAATGGAATTAAGAGTACTGGGTGTCCATAAATTATCTTTGCAGTGGCAGCTTAAGACTTCAGGTACTTTAAAACTATGTTAAACAATAACAAATGGTATTCAGCAAGTGATAAGGTTGTAAGATAACTCTTTACAGCTTAAGACTTTAATAACTTTAAATTTATAGCTGACTATAACGAATGGTCAAATGGTGTTTGACATGTTATAACGTAGCTTTACTTTTTTTATTTTATTTTATTTTTTTAACTTGAAAAATCTGATGAATAGTTGACCCCACAGGAGGAAGCTCAGCGTGGTCTTGACTCATACAGACGACGTCCGATACCCTGCTGCAACGAAACTTTCGAACACGGTATGGAAGGCAACCACCGTCCACGTCAACTATTCGGGCTTGGCATACGTCATTTATGACAAAAGGCAGTGTTCCGTTCTCCATAAAAAGGGGTCCGGTCGCCCATCTGTTTCAGACGCCAACGTCGACAAATTACGGCAAGAAGTGCGACAAAATCGTTGGATACGGTGGCTAGAGAGTCGGAAATGTGATGACCAACAGTGCACAGTGGCTGACTGGCTGACATAAGAGGTTACAGCTAGAGTCCTACAATGTGCAGCTGCTTCAGGCATTAAATCCTGCGGTCAAAGCTCAGCGCAAACAGTTTGCAGTTGAAATGCTAGGCAGGACTGGAGCACACAATGACTTTTTGGAAAAGAAATGTTTCACCGATGAGGCAACGGTTCATCTATACGCCAACGTTCGTATATGGGGTTCACGGCATCGTCATGTTACACATGAAATGGAAAGAGACAGTCGCAACGTCAATGTTTGGTGCTGACTGACGGATTATTGAAACATTGGTCCGTTCTTTTACATCGAGTCCTCTATCAAAGGTGATGTTTACCCGGACATGTTACGGGAGTTTGCTGTGCCACGATTGGAACACCTGCAAACTGATGTCGGAGTCCAGCAGGGTGGGGCACCATCCCTCTAGTCCCAAAATGTCCGTCAGTTTCTAGAAAACTTTCCGAGTAGTTGTATTGGATGATACGGTCCGCCGGCCGTTGTGACCGAGCGGCTCTAGGCGCTCCAGTCCGGAACCGCGCTGCTGCTACGGTCACAGGTTCGAATCCTGACTCGGGCATGGATGTGTGTTGTCCTCAACTTAGAGAGGTTTAAACAGTTGTAAGTTAGTTCTAAGTCTAGAGGAGTTATGACCTCTGACGTTAAGTCCCATAATGCTTACTGTTGTGTCGGTATCTGGGCCGACACCGTGAAGTTGAGATGGCTGCAAAGGCAAGCTAGACTAACGCAGACGGCCGTGAAGTACTGGAACAGGATACGTAATTAATGTTAGGAAGAAAAGTACGGAGCAGGTTTAATACTTAACTTTACTCAATCTTGGTGGTACATCGATCTTGACGATACACAGGAGACTTTAAGTACAATCACTGTATGGCTAATGGCGCCTTGCTAGTTCGTAGCCATTAACTTAGCTGATGGCTATTCTGTCTCTCGGCTAATGAGAGAGAAAGGCTTCGTACATCTGGTCGGTAGCTAGGTTCTCGTACAACTGGGGCGAGTGCTCTCTCGTATCACGAGACCTGCCTTGGTGGTGGCGCTAGGTCTGCGATTACACAGTGGCGACACGCGGGTCCGACATGTACTAAATGGACCGCGGCCGATTTAAGCTACCACCTAGCAAGTGTGGTGTCTGGCGGTGACACCACACTTACAGCCATTTGAGCCATTACGGTCCTGTTCGATGGACGCCACGATCCACTAACCTCACAATACTAGATTTCGTCGTGTGGGGATTCTTAAAGCATTTGATGTACCGAAACGAAGTTAGAGACATACAGAACTTGAAGCCAAGCATTCGAAATGTATTTGAATATATCGAGGTGGAAATCTTGTATCTGGAGGTAAATGGAATTTCGACTAGGCATAATCCGTGCCTCCAAGGGGGCACATTTTAATGTGTATGAATCAGGAAACAACACTTTGTGAGTTATCTTAGCACACGTTGAAAACCACTCATTAATATGTAGTACAGTTTTAAAGATATTGCAGTCTTAAGTTGAAAAGATAGAGGAAATTTTACTCATATCATCCGTCATTCTCTACGGCCGTTCTTCAATGTGCCACATTATAATTTCCCGGACTATCTTCTAAGCTGATAGGTTTATTCTGTGGTTTACAGCAACATTTGATCTTCTTTTGGCGTATCTTGTTCCCAATCACGAGTTACCTTGAGCAGTTATATTATTGCTGCCATTTCCGCTTCATATTCCCTCAAAAGAGAAAGGAGGGGACTTCAACGAGATTTTAAATATTTTAATCACTCTTTCTCGGGTTAAATATCAGAACCACGCCAATGTAATTGGTTAAAACAATATGTGAAGTGTTTATCAGCTTTATTGCGACGAAATAGGTAAATCCTATGGAAATTTATGGATGCATATACGATAAAAAGTACCACCACACCTGTATCTGGAGAATATTCTATCAAACGACTAGTTTCGGCGGCACATTAACGCCATGCTCAGGCACCACCACTGCGAAAAGAGTATTTGATTTCCGTGAGGCATTTCATCTACATCTACATCTACATTTCCACTCCGCAAGCGATCCAACGGTGTGTGGCAGAGGGCACTTTAAGTGCCACTGTCACTACCTCCCTTTCCTGTTCCAGTCGCGTATGGTTCGCGGGAAGAACGACTGCCGGAAAGCCTCCGTGCGCGCTCGAATCTCTCTACTTTTACTTTCGTGATCTCCTCGGGAGGTATAAGTAGGGGGAACCAATATATTCGATACCTCATCCAGAAACGCACCCTCTCGAAACCTGGACAGCAAGCTACACCGCGATGCAGAGCGCCTCTCTTGCAGAGTCTGCCACTTGAGTTTGCTAAACGTCTCCGTAACGCTATCACGCTTATCAAATAACCCGGTGACGAAACTCGCCGCTCATCTTTGGATCTTCTCTATCTCCTCTGTCAACCTTACCTGGTACGGATCCCACACTGATGAGCAATACTCAAGTATAGGTCGAACGAGTGTTTTGTAAGCCACCTCCTTTGTTGATGGACTACATTTTCTAAGGTCTCTCCCAATGAATCTGTACCTGGCACCCGCCTTACCAACAATTAATTTTATCTGATCATTCCACTTCAAATCGTTCCGTACGCATACTTCCTGATATTTTACAGAAGTAACTGCTACCAGTGTTTGTTACGCTATTATATAATCATACAATAAAGGATCCTTCTTCCTATGTATTCGCAATACATTACATTTGTCTATGTTAAGGGTCAGTTTCCACTCCCTGCACCAAGTGAGATGCTTATTATTAGCACACGCAGACTAGCTTTCAGTCACAGGTTCGAAACCTGCCTCGGGCATGAGTGCTGTCCTTAGGTTAGTTGGTTGGTTGGTTATGTTGGGGAAGGAGACCAGACAGCGAGGTCATCGGTCTCATCGGATTAGGGAAGGACAGGGAAGGAAGTCGGCCGTGCCCTTTGAAAGGAACCATCCCGGCATTTGCCTGAAGCGATTTAGGGAAATCACGGAAAACCTAAATCAGGATGGCCGGACGCGGGATTGAACCGTCGTCCTCCGGAATGCGAGTCCAGTGTCTAACCACTGCGCCACCTCGCTCGGTTTAGGTTAGTTAGGTTTAAGTAGTTCTAAGTTTTGCGGGACTGATGACCTCAGAAGTTAAGTCCCATAGTGCTCAGAGCCATTTGAACCATCTGAACTAGCTTCCATCAGGAGTCTGTATTATAATATATATTAAACCCTTTAGACTTGGCTCCATTATTTCACGGTATTATTTTTCCACTCTGGTTTTATTACGTCCGAATTTCTATGGCCCTAAAGCGTGTCTTTTGGCTACGTCGCAGACCTTCAGAATATGGAACTTGACGGGCACAAGAAAAGTTTCGCAAATGTGCTTTTTTAGCTTTTGGGAAACATCCATACACCAGACTAGTCTTTTCACTCGATTGAAGTATTCAGAACCTTTTTCTACCTTATTCGGAACGTAAGTGATGCTGTTCTCATTACTTGCAACAATTCTACAAACGTATGTGAAATGACTCAGATCCCGACACGGAGTGGGTGGCATACCGGTTCACTTGCCACGTCTTGCTTTTACTTACAGTTAACGATTTATTTGAACTTGGCGTTCCACATATCTAATTTCACTGTATCTCCACATTTGTTTCACCTCAAATGGACATCTTCAAATGCAAAAGCATTAGTGTTTCTCTATATCCGTCCCTGTACCGGGATATTTGGGGGACTACAGCCGTTCACTACTGTAAGAACATGAAACACCTGCAATAGTCCTTAAGATGTCATTTATTGTGTAGCTACCAGTTTCTGCGCTTCAGTGCACCATCTTCAGGCCTCAGTTGCTGGTGAAGGGATCATGATCACCTCTTGAGCATAAACTAAGACCTGAAGATGGTGCGCTGAAGTGCCGAAACTGGTAGCTACACAATAAATGACAAAATAAGGACGGCTGTAGGTGTTTCATTTTCTTACATTTATATTTTTTTTTCTACTTTCTTGATGTCCTGCATTACGGCATCGGTGACTACCGTTGTAGCCAGCGACTCAGGGACACTGCGTACTCGATCTCACAGCCGGCTTGGTGGCGCCACATACCCACAGTAGGGGACGACCGCAAAGCAACAGGCGGGAAGAAGAGCAGTTGCGTAATCCAGTGATCTCCGCGGCAGGATTAAGCTCTTCACATAGCGACTACAAGTGAGCTTAGCAGTCAACCTTGCATGCATGCCAGGTATGTGTTGATCACACGCACTTGCCAAGTATGTGCTGACTACTCGGACTGTGTTTGGCGTTTGTTTCCGGCTCGACTCCTCATAGCGCTACAACGGACGCGCGGCTTACCCATGAACTTGCAGTATTTCAGGGTGTTCATCTTTTCTGAAGTCACTGCCGTCCACAGTCTTGTGTTGTCTGCCGAACTGTTAGCACATACGAACTCTTAACCCATACAGAGCTTGTAGCCATTAGATGGGTTCAAATAAATGGAACGGAAACACGGTTGCAACAAGTTTTATGAATGGGAAGTGACCCGTTACCCCCCTCGCTTTGTTCTAAAGCACTTTAAACTTCCATCATCCATTTCTGCATTGATCCCACGATTATCAAACAGCGCCCTATTTTTTTCTTATTTTTTATAATTTGACAGTTGGATACATTCTTTTTCCTAAGATGTCCTATACTTCACACCTCGGCTCATAGCTGCATGACTTTCCCAAATGTAGGAAAGCTCTTATAAGGTATTTCCTTTCTCCGAACATTTTTCTTTTATTTACCTGACAAGGTGAAGTCTCCGGCGATGCGATCGACTTTTTGAAACTATCTGTATGTTTAAGAGCCCGAGTATCACACACTGCAGCCATTCACCCTGGTAGGTCCTCTTTGCTAATATTTGACGATAAAAAAATTGGATATTTGTGCGACACTCAATATAGTTAAAAAATTGATTGTGTGGTGTAATGGATAGGATAACAGCATCGCATGCAGGAAATTGGGGGTTCTAATATCGTCAGATGTGCTAATTCATTTTGATTTTTAAATCTTTTTCGAGATGACCTTGATCATCATTTTATTCAATAAACTGATTTAAATGTAATTTTTAATTCCGTTTCTTTGTCACATAATTTTAAACATAATATCGACTTCTTCATTCGCTCTTATATTTCATCCTATCATTCTTTCTCCACTTGAAATCTTTGTTCATGTGTTTTAATTAATTTTATCTATTCATTTCGATTTAATTTCTTGAGCCGTGCACGGCTCGCGTTATTCCATTTATTGTTTGTCATCTTCTATTACGGTACTGCCACCTTGTTTTCCTACTCCATTTACTGGCGTCACTAACTTCCTGCCTTACTTTCCTGTGACCGGCAGCAGCAGCGCGTACCGATAAGCGCACTGTCGTACCATCTCTGGAGGGACCGATAGTATTTCCAGGTCATCGTGTGTCAGGCAGTCAGTTGGAGACGGACCAGCAGTGCAGTCGGGACGCAGCAGCAGTGAAGTCGGGGACGGAGCGCCGGTGAGGCGCCGACAGCCAGTGCTATTCCACCACTGAGGACACACATGAACTGTCCGACGGAAGGAGACTGGAGCAGGAGGTCCGTTGGTTGGTCGTCTCATCGGTCGACGTATATTTGGTGCTATCACCGTTTCCGGGCCTGGGCAGTTGTGCGGTTGGTGTGGAGCAGCGAGGAAATCTTCACTGAGCGCAGTTTGGCTAGGCCCGCTGGCGGCCTCTATGCAGTGTTAGAGTGTGTGGTGCTGTTCCCATTGCTACGAGGTTTGTGGCTTACCGATCCTGGACATGAATGTTGAATTTTGACTTAAGCTACCAGCAAGTCACGACTGTTCACATTTTGTCGTTTGGAGTTCGTTGTTGGCTGTTGGGATATTCCTGCGAGCAACAACGTGTGTTTTCAAGTTGGCAAATTTTAGCCATCCTCTGGTGGAGTTTAGCTGTAGTTGGCTATTTGAATTGAAGTGCACCAGCAGAATCTTCTGCCTTGTGGCCGTTAGCGTTCCGGTTACCTTCCCTGGCCATTGACGCCAATTCAGGCGGTGTATTTTCCTCATCGTGTTGTCGTTGTCCATCATGGTGTGTAGTTTCACAGCTCAATGAATAATTGGTTGGCGCCAATACCTTCTACGTAGTTCCATTGAACTCCCTGTTGTGTGCTGGTTGGGTGAAGCGGAAGTTATCTTGTGGGTAGGTCTGTTGACAGTCTGTCGGTTGGGTTGTCGTCGGACCGACAGGGTTTGCCTGTCTCACCTCAGCGAGTGTCAGTGTTTGAATTCCAGGCCGACCCTCGGAACCCCTGAGCGCCCTTGGGTGTACTGCCTTTTCTTCTTTGTTCTTGTTGTTTTTACTTGTATGGCTATTTTTAGATTAAGGTTTGTTTGCCCTTAAGGTGTCACATGGTTTGGGCCTTCAGCCTAATTTAAGAATTGTTTTACGTAAAGGATTTGGCATTTTTAAAATTAATGTTATTGACTCTTAAGTGTTGAGCCTTCAGCCGATTATGGATTTAAGTTGTTTGCTCTTAAAGTGTCTGAGTCTTTGGCCTTCAGTCCAGTTAAGGAACTGTTTTAAGATAAGGCTTTGCCTTTTAAAGTTCTGATTTTGCTTGAGCTTCAAGTTATTGGCTTTCAGCCGTTTTTAAATTAAAGTGGTTGTACGGCGCATTCGGCCGCTGGTTAAGTTCCAAAACTAAGGCTGTGTTTTTTCTTAAAAATAATTTCTTGGCTCTTGTAATTTTCGATCAAATAAAATGCTGTATGTTCGAGTGTAACTGACAGCCGCTTATTTTGGTCCATTTCCACGACTTAAACTACCTGTCCTGTCCTGCGGGTTTAAGAGGGCGTCGGATTTCCTTTCTTTTATAACGCTGTTTTTTCGTCTACATTATTGTGTTCATGATATCTATTTCTCATTTTCGTTGAATTTCGTTTTACTTATAAACCCGTCGTTCATTTAATTTACATCTGCCCCTTTTGTCCATAGTCGAGTAGGTATTTACGTAATGTTTTAAATGTTTGTATCACGATTACTATGCAAAAGTTGTACATCTGGTAACAAAAATACATTTATATCATTTTGCAAATAGATTATTTCATCTAATGTTTTTAACTGACAAATTCGATGTTTCAAGTAATTGAATATTATAACAGATACATATAATTAAATTAATATTTACAAAACTTCCTATTGGAAAAAGAATGACATAAAGAAAAACATGAACCAAATGGAATAGTTCATTCAGTGATTAAAATGGTGTTATAACACTATTTGTTTATGTTTCATCTAAATTTTCTACAATTTTTTGCTTTAAAATTTTCGCATATTGGTACCACTTTTCTATATATGTAAAGTGTGCTATACTGAAGGTTCAAGTTCTTTTCATTGTATGTGAGTAATGTATGTAAAATACTACGTAAATTGTTTATTACGTTAAATAATTTTCTGATGACATTTTGTAGATTAAAATACTGGAGTTTATAAACCGTTCATGTTGATGTAAACTTGAAAACTGTAAGAAATGGTCACGCTTATGAAGAATGTAAGAAGTAGCTGTTATGTGAAGCCAGTGTACGTTTGTTTGCAGCGAAAGTGGGTTTGGGGAGTGTAAAAGGTAGCAAGGGCGAATTGGCGCACTACCTACAGCAAGTACGGGAAGTAACTCACACAGTCTGTAGGCAGCAGTGATTGAGGCAACAGTCTTGGGGAGCAGAAGCTTTGCCTGCAGACTTGCACAAAAATACCTCGGATGAAGACTGCAAACGGCTTACGTCTAGCTGCGAGTTATTGGGCTACTGCAGGTAAAAATGAACGACGCCAAGAGAAACTGAGCCTGTACAGCAAGATACTTGCAGGCCGTACTGTGGGTAGTGAAACCACCTTAATTGTTCGCCACACTCAAGCCTACAGTCAACTCTTTTATAGTAAAATTACTTTGGTACAGCGTGAACCATTAATTTACACTTTGCTTTAATAACCATTCTTGAACTTCAAAGAAAGTGGGTAACCCTGTTATTTCATCCTAATCATACACCTATATAGGGTTTCTTCCCCGTGTTTGATTTATCCGAGTATTCTGTTTGACAGACTTATGAAGTGCCAAGTTAATATAAACAGCCGGCATTTAAATTAGTTTTGTGTAAATAATGAGATATATGTGTGTGAGGGACTAAATCCTGTAGCATTGAAGAGTAGTGGAAGAGTGTAAATTGAACAGAGTGAGTTTAAATGTAATTTTGCATCATAAAGATAAATAGATCGTAAATGTTTTCATCTTGAGCAATAGTTAAAGAAAACTTGTCCTTGTTGTTCCACCGAAAGGCGTAATGAAAATTTTAATTAGAGTAATAACACTTCCATGCCTTAGTACAGTACAGAGAAATAAAAGCCAGACTATTCTTGTTTCAAAAGTTTCCTAAACTATTGAAAAGTATTATAGTAAAAGTTTGCTTATGTAAAATACAGTCAGAGTGAAGAAAAGTTACTACAGTCTGCTAAATGACTGCAGAGTTAGGCAGAATATATACAGAGTTAGTTCAGAGTGTAATAGCTTTTGGAAGTAAATTCCAGTAAGAAAGAGGCTTTCTTGAAGTGAAACGTTCCCTATGAAAAGTGTCTACTTTAGTATCTAAGTATTTTAGTATATAAGTTGGTAGGTTATGCGAAGTGCTTTTTTTTTTTCTAAAGGTCCCCACGGGCAAAATTTTTTTAGCTTCTTTGAAGTTATCTACTGGGCTTTTTCTCTTTTAAAAACGTAACGTATAAGAGCGTAGGAGTAAAAAAGAAATTCCATCGTCTGCACCAACATTGTTTAAGTAGATTAGTATTTATTTGAAGAAGCAACTTAAACAGTAGCAAGGAAGTAGGCAAAATTCATACTTCTGCTTTCCCAATACTTCCCTGTATCATTTCCCGGATAGGCTGGCGACCGTTAGTACATATTTTAAACCACTAAATGAACTTGGTACTGAGTTGTCCTAGCTTCAGTGTAGTACTGTTCATACCGCGTTTCTTTCTAAACACTGGGTAAGGTCTTAGGAAAAGACTTGAGTAGTCGGATGTACTTATCCTTTACACAGAACACACGGACAAATCTTGTAAAAAGAGTAACTCTACTGATTAGCTTATCCTATTAACTAGATTATCCTGTCATAGTGTACTTTATTCAGAAACTAAATTTAGCAAGAGGTTTATACGTGGCAACACAGACAGGGTTTTCTGTTATTTAGGTACAAGCATACTAATTTACAATAGTAGTCTTAGGGTAATAGTGTAAGAAATAAATAGAAATAAAATGTTATGTTTAAAACAATTAACTGAAAAAATAATGGAGGGAGTAGCTTTGATAAAGATATAAAAACAGAAACAAGTTTTGTGGGCAGTAAAAGATTAGAATCCACAACCCTCTGTATATAAAGCTAGTATAGTATCCATTATACCATACAATCATTCTAAATAATGCCACCTCTTTAAGAATATTGAGTGTCACACAAAATTCCTAATTTTTGTTTCGTCAATTCACCAGGATGAATCACTGCAGTGTGTGACACCTAGGATCTTAACTTTCATTGCCGTATAGATAGTTTCAAAAAGTGGACCTCACATCTGAGGACTTCTCGTTTAAGTGCAGAAATAATGTCCATTCTTCCGCTGTTAGAGGTAACTTCACACTGTTTTTTTTCCAAATGAGGTGTCGAGTGTCGTAATTCGCTTCCTTCAAGATTATCCAATATGGGTTCCGAAAACAATGATTGTGTGAAACCCAGCTCGCTTTGTTAGTCGACGAGACCCAGAAAGCCCAGGTACATACTGTATTCGTTGACTTCCGAAAGGCATTGGATACAATTCCGCACCACCGCCTAATGAACAAAATAATAACGTATCGAATACTAGACCTACTGTGTGATTGGACAGACTCCAGAGTATCATTCTGATCGGAGACAAGACTTCAGATGTCAAAGTACCTTCAGGCGTGCCCCAGGAGCACTATTACTGTTCACAAGCAGATAACGCTGGAAGTTCCTTGCGGCTTTTGGCGCATAGTACTGTTATACACAGCGAAGTCGGGATGTTAGGAAGTCGCAGAGATGCAGTAAGACCCGCTGACGATCAACGCTTGCTACGGAAGTTGCAGTTGACTCTTCAACGTAAACAGGCGTAACTTATTGCGCCGGCCGCGGTGGCCGTGCGGTTCTAGGCGCTTCTGTCCGGAACTGCGGGACTGCTACGGTCGCAGGTCCGAATCCTGCCTCGGGCATGGATGTGTGTGATGTCCTTAGGTTAGTTAGGTTTAAATAGTTCTATGTTCTAGAGGACTGATGACCTAAGATGTTAAGTCCCATAGTGCTCAGAGCCATTTGAACCATTTTTTGAACGTATTGCGAATACGTAGACAGAAAGACACTTTATTATCTGATAGTTGCAGAAGTATCACTGCAAGTAGTTAGTTCCATATAATATCTAGAAATATATACATGGAGCAATTTGATGTGGAACGACCGCATAAAATTAAGCGATAGTACGGCAAATGCGGCAGTGAAATTCATTGGAAGAATCCTAAGCTTTGTAGTCCATCAACGACGGAAGTAGCTTACAAAACACTCGTTCGACATATACCTTAATACTGCCCGCCAGTATTGGATCCATACGAGTACCGCGTCCCTTGGGTACTGAATTCAATAAATCGTAAATGAAGTATAGAAAAACTGACATTAAGCTCTGCATGTCAGCAAGGACTGTTGAAGCTGGTGGAGAATCTATACTGACGTCGGACGTATGCATTTGGAGTGATATGGGATACCCTGATACGTCTAGATACGACTATGACAAGTGACACGTACGTAAGCATCCCTTCTGATCACCTGCATCCATTCGTGTCCACTATCTATTCCGACGGGCAATTCCAACAGGACAGTGCGACACACAACACGTCCACTATTGTAGAGAGTGACTCCAGGAACACTCTTCTGTGTTTAAACACTTCCGCTGGCCACTAAACTCCCGAGACATGAACACTGAGCATATCTGGGGTGCTTTGCAACTTGCTGTTCAGAAGAGGTCTCCACCCCCTCGTACTATTACGGATTTACGAACAGCGCTGCAGGATTCGTTGTTTCAATTCCCTCCAGCACTTCTTCAGACATTAGTCGAGTCCATGCCACTTCGTGTTGTGGAACTTCTGCGTGCTCACTGGGGCCCTAGAGGATATTAGGAAGGTGTACCAGTTTCTTCGACTGTTCATTGCATATACGACTTACAGAACTCACATATGTCAGGTGCAATAGCATAGCTTATGTGATTTTTTTTCTATTGGATGATAAGAAATATGAACCATTTAATCTGCAAAACTGTTAGTTTGACATTAATGTAAATGTTGACCATTTGCAGGTGACATTCGCACGAACAAGACATATAACACTGACTCTACACTTTTATCACAAAAATCTTAACGCAACTTTTTGTACTTTATTTACCATACATAGATAGGACTGATAGAAGAAATAGAGAAGATCCAAAGAAGAGCAACACATTTCGTTCGACATCCATTCAGTAATATGAGTGAAGAAAACTTCACAAGCTAAGATCACTAAAAAATGCATTTTTCTGGATTGCCGGTTTCGACATAGCTGTCTGGTCATAATCAGATATTATGCTTTAAAAATTTTTATAACATATTGTCTGTCAGTTGTTCACGTTAATGATGAAATGTGTATCGCACTGAAACTATTAGAAGTAGATGTAGTTATTGACTGCACATTGTACTTCCTTTTTTGAAACTTTCATGTATGTGTACTAAAGGCAGAACAACATGAGTAGCATATGGGCAAGGGAGCAAATCTGCTTTGTAATAGAGCTGGCGTAGGAACTCTGCGGCCCTCCATTTCGTCAACTGTAAGGGCGGAAGCGACACGGAGATGCTTAGACAGCTCTAGCCGCACACGCTACAAGAGAGGCGTTCTGCATTACAGTATCTTTCTTTTCTTTCTTCCTTTTGCTTGTGCCGTTTTTCCCGCGGATACGCAGGTTGGGTATGGTTAGTCAGATGTGGCAATGTTAGTGGAAGGGGTGGCCGGATGCCCTTCCTGCCGCCACCCTGCCCCCCCCCCCTCACCCCCCCACCCCCCCACCCCCCGGGAAGGAATTAGTGTACCCCAACTGTTTGCGACTAGTGTAATCCATGGAATAGTGCGAAAGTGTTCAGATGTCTGCGAGACGTGTAACTGTGGCGGGACGTGGGGACCAGCCCTATATTCACCTAGGAGGATGTGGAAAACCGCGTAAAAACCACATTCAGGCTGGCCGGCACACCGGCCCTCGTCGTTAATCCGCCGGGCGTATTCGATCCGGGGTCGGCGCGCCTACCCGAGTCCAGAAAGCAGCGCGCTAGCGCGCTCGGCTAACCTGTCGAGTCTTCTGCGTTACAATATGGTCTACTGTTAAAGTTGCTGGAGTGTACGTTCCTAGAAGAGCCCAACCAATATAATGCTCCAGCCTACATATAGTTCGCGAAATGAGCATGGAGATAATATTAGAGAGATTGGAGGCCACACGAAGGATTACTAATACTTGTTTTTCCCGAAAACGGTAGGCGATTGGAACAGGAAGAGGAGCAAGTGGTATTGGTGCACAAGGTACACTGCGCCACACACTGTAAGGCGGCTTACAGTGTATACAGGGTGTTACAAAAAGGTACGGCCAAACTTTCAGGAAACCTGCCTCCCACACAAATAAAGAAAAGATGTTATGTGGACATGTGTCCGGAAACGCTTAATTTCCATGTTAGAGCTCATTTTAGTTTCGCCAGTATGTACTGTACTTCTTCGATTCACCGCCAGTTGGCCCAGTTGAAGGAAGGTAGTGTTGACTTCGGTGCTTGTGTTGACATGCGACTCATTGCTCTACAGTGCTAGCATCAAGCATATCAGTACGTAGCATCAACAGGTTAGTGTTCATCACGAACGTGGTTTTGCAGTCAGTGCAATGTTTACAAATGCGGAGTTGGCAGATGCCCATTTGATGTATGGATTAGCAAGGGGCAATAGCAGTGGCGCGGTACGTTTGTATCGAGACAGATTTCCAGAACGAAGGTGTCCCGACACGAAGACGTTCGAAGCAATTGATCGGCGTCTTAGGGAGCACGGAACATTCCAGCGACTGGGGAAGACCTAAAACGACGAGGACACCTGCAATGGACGAGGCAATTCTTCGTGCAGTTGACGATAACCCTAATGTCAGCGTCAGAGAAGTTGCTGCTGTACAAGGTAACGTTGACCACGTCACTGTATGGAGAGTGCTACGGGAGAACCAGTTGTTTCCGTACCATGTACAGCGTGTGCAGGCACTATCAGCAGCTGATTGGCCTCCACGGGTACACCTCTGCGAATGGTTCATCCAACATGTGTCAATCCTTATTTCAGTGCAAATGTTCTCTTTACGGATGAGGCTTCATTCCAACGTGATCAAATTGTAAATTTTCACAATCAACATGTGTGGGCTGACGAGAATCCGCACGTAATTGTGCAATCACGTCATCAACTCATATTTTCTGTGAACGTTTTGGCAGACATTGTTGGTGACGTCTTGATTGGGCCCCATGTTCTTCCACGTACGCTCAATGGAGCACGTTATCATGATTTCATACGGGATATTCTGCCTGTGCTGCTAGAACATGTGCCTTGACAAGTACGACACAACATGTGGTTCATGGACGATGGAGCTCCTGCACATTTCAGTCGAAGTGTTGGTACGCTTGCCGGCCTGTGTGGCCAAGCGGTTAACGGCGCTTCAGTCAGGAACTGCGGGACCGCTACGGTCGCAGGTTCGAATCCTGTCTCGGGCATGGATGTGTGTGATGTCCTTAGGTTAGTTAGGTTTAAGTAGTTCTAAGTTCTAGGGGACTGATGACCTCAGATGTAAGTCTCATAGTGCTCAGAGCCATTTGAACCATTTTTTTGTTGGTACGCTTCTCAACAACAGATTCGGTGACCGATGGATTAGTAGAGGCGGACCAATTCCATGGCTCTCCTGACCTCAACCCTCTTTCATTTATGGGGGCATTTGAAAGCTCTTGTCTACCCAATCCCGGTACCAAATGTAGAGACTTTTCGTGCTCGTATTATAGACGGCTGTGATTCAATACGCCATTCTCCAGGGCTGCATCAGCGCATCAGGGTTTCCATGCGACGGACGGTGGATGCATGTATCCTCGCTAACGGAGGACACTATGAACATTTCCTGTAACAAAGTGTTTGAAGTCACGCTGGTACGTTCTGTTGCTGTGTGTTTCCATTCCATGATTAATGTGATTAGGAGAGAAGTAATAAAATGAGCCCTAACATGGAATGTAAGCGTTTCCGGACACATGTCCACATAACATATTTTCTTTCTTTGTGTGTGAGGAATGTATCCTGAAAGTTTGGCCGTACTTTTTTGTAACACCCTGTAGATGTAGGTCCCATGTTACTCTCGTTTTCGTTCAACGTTTTTCATCCAGTAATATATTCTGTGTTCCATTAGTCGCATATTCATTGAGCGAATCTTTCGCGCGCTGCAGAGTGGCCTGTCTCATCTACCTGTGTGTCTTCTGGCCAGAACAGCAGCCCCGGCCCGTTGTCGCCGCTGCCGCCTGCTCGCAGCTTCCCGCTGTGACTTCTCCCCGCGCAGCTGGAGCTGGAGCTGGGGTCACAGCTGGTGTCGGCGCCTGGGGCACAGTTCCGGTAAGTGGCCCAGCTGCCGTCCGGCTGCCGGAGCGCCGCTCCAGCCCCTGGCGCCGTGTTGTTCCAGCCTGGAGAAAGCCGCCGGAAGGGCCGTCGCTTGTCTTACCCCCACAAAGGCACCTCCGGTTCACTGGGATCGAGATGGGTGCCCCGGCTACAGCGAGAACGCCGCAAGGCCTCATTTTCGCTATTTGTCTAGGGTAGGGCTTATCAAATAGAGCGTTACCTCCTTCTGGGATGACTTTTCTTGCAGGTCGTAGAGCCAGGGAATAACTAGGAAGTGCAGGGAAGCTATTAAGAAATATTTATTAAAAGACGTCATAGTCGCCGTTGTAACGGAACCTATTAAAGGCTTTACTTTACCGAAGTATGCGATACCCTCCAAATTCAACCAGTTTAACGAGTATTTATGATTACAGAAAAGTTATTGTGTATGTTAACAATGATTGCATAACATGTCTCCGTAAACAGTCAACCCATTAAATTATACTGAATAACTGACCCACACAAAAGTTAATATCACTTGATCACTGATACAGCAAATGTCATCATGTAAAAACACTAAGTTCATCTTAAATAATTAATATGCAGTACGAAAAAGAGTGGCCAACTTATGTATTTTGGATCTCCTTAAATAAAAATCACCCAGTGAAACCTATTTGTTCACTTGGACCGTTTTCACTCAGCATTCACGTAAACACTCCTATTTTAGACGAAAACCAATGTAATTCTTAATAATTCATGTTATTTACTTATTTATGCAAATTAGACAAGTCAATTGACAAACTTCTAAAAACGGCCTTTTTGTAACAAAGAATTATTCTGTTAAGCCAACAAACCTGTCTGTCATTTTAATAACCTGTTAAATTATGTCACTAGATACAAATTAATAACTTTCCTGCACGAATTACGGTAACAGATGTACATGTGACTTATAAACTATATCTCTTTTTAGTAGTTCTTTGACAAGGTTGTAAATACAGGCAGCAAGAAGGATCGGGAGGGGAGTCTGAATGTCACTTTGGTAAATTCAGTATGTGTGTTATTGTTCGAGGTGGATGAATTTCGCAAAGAAAATGTAGAAGAAGTGCTGCTTTGTGTGTGGAATTAAGATGGCCACCGGAGTAATAAATATTTGAAGTTTAAATATTTGTTGGTTCCGCTCATTATTTATCATCAAAAGCACATCAAAAACACGGGACCTCATCTTTTTATCCCTAGACAACCAGATTTAGAGCCAGCATTAGCATCGAGACACAGCAGCGATCCAGCAAAGCAGCAGCGATTACCACAATGCATTTTTATGGTGCAAACCTAACATCAAGTGTTAACAAGCTCCGTAAATAGGAGTGAAATAGTGCGATTATAGCAATATCTACGACTAGGCGACCATTATACCATTGACTGTATGAAATATTTATTCTTATGATTGCAATTTCGACCTTAGGGTCATTTTCAAGTAACACTGCAAAAGTTACATTGTCAGAATATAAGACAATCTCACACGAGTACATGTCGTCGTCAAAATGCAGCCTTTTGATTGCGAGAGTCCCACAAGATCCGACGAGTACGACACTTATTACATATTTAACAACACTTTACGATGTAATAAGTGTCGTACGATGTAATAAGTGTCGTACTCATTGGATCTTGTTACATATTTAACAACACTTTACGATGTAATAAGTGTCGTACGATGTAATAAGTGTCGTACTCATTTGATCTTGTTACATATTAAACAACACTTTACGATGTAATAAGTGTGGTACGATGTAATAAGTGTCGTACTCATTTGATCTTGTTACATATTAAACAACACTTTACGATGTAATAAGTGTGGTACTATGTAATAAGTGTCGTACTCATTGGATCCTGTTACATATTTAACAACACTTTACGATGTAATAAGTGTCGTACGATGTAATAAGTGTCGTACTAATTGGATCATGTTACATATTTAACAACACTTTACAATGTAATAAGTGTCATACTCATTGGATCTTGTGGGACTCTCGCAATCAAAAGGCTGCATTTTGACGACGACATGTACTCATGTCAGATAGTTTTATAATCTGACAGAATGCAACTTTTGCAGTGTTACCTGAAAATGACCCTAATATCGAAATTGCAATCGCAACAATAAATATTTCATACAGTCAACGGCGACTATGATGTCTTTTAAGAAATATTGTATGACTGTGAATCCGAACCCTGAGAAGTTAATGCGACATAGTTGCATGGAAAAATGTGAAGAAATCGAGAAACAAATTATTATTAGAGGGACTGACTCAGCATAAAGGGAGGTCAGAGGAACCGTCGATGGAATTAAAAACAAGGGTGCTAACATTATGAGTGCAACGGGAATTCCACTGCTAAATGCAGAAGAGAGCGCTGATAGGTGGAAAGAGTACTTTGAAGGCCTCTCTAAGGGGGAAGATTTATCTGATTTTATAGTAGAAGAAACACGAGACGATTTGTAGAAAATCCAGTATTATAATCAGAATTTAAAAGTGCTTTGGAGAACTTACGATCAAATCAGGCAGGTAACATTCCATCAGAATTTCTAAAATCACTGCGGGATGCAGTTATCTATAATGAAGTAGTGTCTGAGAGAAGCTACATAAATATTTAGTCAGGTCTTGCTAAGGTTTCAACATGGTGCATAGGTTGGCAATTTCCTCTGAATGTTCAGAAATTTAAAATTTTACATCCTACAAAACGAAAAAACGTAGTATCCTGCGGCTATAGCATCAGTGACTCACTCTGGGAATCGGCCAACTCATACAAATATCTGAGTGTAACACTTTGTAGGGATATGAAATGGAATGATCATATAGGTTCAGTCGTGGATAAACCAGGTGGTAGACTTTGTTTATGGGTAGAATACAGGCGAAGTGCAATCACTCTAGAAAAGAGATTCCTAACAAATCACTCATGTGACACATCCTCAAACATTGCTCAAGTGTGTGGGACCCATACCAGATAAGACTAACAGGGGACATTGAATGTATACAGGGGAGGGCAGCAAGAATAGTCACTAGTTCGTTTAATCCATAGGATAATATCACAGAGATACTGAAGGAAGTGAAATGCCAGACTCTTGAAGACGGGGGTAAAGTATCCCGAGAAAGTCTACTAACAAAGTTTCAAGAAGCGGCTTTAAATGATTACTCTACGAATATACTGCAACCACCTACATATCGCTAACATAGGGATGGTGAGGACAAGACTGGAACAATTACTGCATTCAAACAGTCGTTCTTGGGAAGAAGCACTAATAACTGGTACAGTGGGAAGCACAATCCCCCACGCACCTCCGGGTGGTTTCCACAGCACAGACGTAGATGAAGGTGTAGATTGGCGAAAGTGGCAACAAAACGATTACTCACGTTGGTGTGTAGAATGTATGAGTCCGGCGACATGCCATCTGACTTTCGGAAAAATATCATCCACAAAATTCCGAATACTGCAAAAGCAGACAAGTGCGAGAATTACCGTACAATCAGCTTAACAGCTAACGCATCCAAGTTGCCGAAAAGAATAATATACGAAGGAATGGAAAAGAAAACTTATCATGTGTTAGATAACGATCGTTTGACTTTAGGAAGGTAAAGACATCATAGAGATAATTCTGACGCTGCCGTCAATGATGGGAGCAATACATAAGAGACATCCAGACACGTTGATAAGATTTTCTGTAATAGAAAAAACGTTCAACAATATAAAAATATGCAAGATGTTCGAAACTTTCACAAAGATGGGAGTAAGCTATAGGGAGAGACGGGTAATATACGATACGTACAAGGGAATGATAAGATTGGACGACCAAGTACGAAGTATTCGGATTATAAAAGTTGTAAGCGAGGGATGTAGACTCTCGCTCCTACTGTTTAACCTACATGTCGAAGAAGCATTGATGGGAATAAAACAAAGGCTCAGGAGTGAAACTGAAATTCAAGGTGAAAGGATATCAATGTTAAGATTCGATGATGACATTGCTACTCTGAGTGAAACCGATAAAGAATTATGTGATCTGCTGAATGGAATGAACCGTCTAATGACTACAGAATATGGACTGAGAGTAAATCGAAGAAAGACGAAAGTAATGAGAAGTAGCGGAAATGAGAACATCAATAAACTTATCGTCAGGACTGATGGCCAAGAATAAGGTGAAGTTAATGAATTCTGCTACCTAGACAGCAAAACAACCAATGACGGACAGAACAATTTGAACATCAGAAGCAGACCAGCACTGGCCAAATCGGCATTTCTGGCCAACAGAAGTCTACTAGTATCGAACATAGGCCATAATATGAGGAAGAAATTTATGAGAATGTACGTTTCGACACTGTATCGTGTTGTTGTTGTGGTCTTCAGTCCCGAGACTGGTTTGATGCAGCTCTCCATGCTACTCTATCCTGTGCAAGCTTCTTCATCTCCCAGTACCTACTGCAGCCTACATCCTTCTGAATCTGCTTGGTGCATTCATCTCTTGGTCTCCCTCTACAAGTTTTACCCTCCACGCTGCCCTCCAATACTAAATTGGTGATGCCTTGATACCTCAGAACATGTCCTACCAACCGATCCCTTCTCCTAATCAAGTTGTGCCACAAACTCCACTTCTCCCCAATTCTATTCAATACCTCCTCATTAGTTGTGTGATCTACCCATATAATCTTCAGCATTCTTCTGTAGCACCACATTTCTAAAGTTTCTATTCTCTTCTTGTCCAAACTATTTATCGTCCATGATTCACTTCCATACATGGCTACACTCCATACAAATACTTTCAGAAATGACTTTCTGACACTTAAATCTATACTCGATGTTAACAAATTTCTCTTCTTCAGAAACGCTTTCCTTGCCGTTGCCAGTCTACATTTTATATCCTCTTTACTTCGACCATCATCAGTTATTTTGCTTCCCAAATAGCAAAACTCCTTTACTACTTTAAGTGTCTCATTTCCTAATCTAATTCCCTCAACATCACCCGACTTAATTCAACTACATAGAAATATCGTTTTTTGCTTTTGTTGATGTTCATCTCATATCCTTGTCTTGACACTGTCCATTCCGTCCAACTGCTCTTGCAAGTCCAGTGCTGTCTCTGACAGAATTACAATGTCATCAGCGAACCTCCAAGTTTTTATTTCTTCTCCATGGATTTTAATGTCTACTCCGAACTTTTCTTTTGTTTCCTTTACTGCTTGCTCAATATACAGATTGAATAGCATCGGGGAGAGGCCACAACCTTGTAACACTCCCTTCCCAACCACTGCTTCCCTTTCATGTCCCTCGACTCTTGTAACTGCCATCTGCTTTCTGTACAAATTGTAAATAGCCTTACGCTCCCTGTATTTTACCGCCACCATCTTAAGAATTTGAAAGAGAGTATTCCAGTCAACATTGTCAAAAGCTTTATCTAAGTCTACAAATGCTAGAAACGTAGGTTTGCCTTTCCTTAATCTCTCTTCTAAGATAAGTCGTAGGGTCAGTATTGCTTCACGTGTCCCAAAATATCTACGGAATCCAAACTGATCTTCCCCGAGGTCGGCTTCTACCAGTTTTTCCATTCGTCTGTAAAGAATTCGCGTTAGTATTTTGCAGCTGTGACATATTAAACTGATAGTTCGGTAATTTTCACATCTGTCAACACCTGCTTTCTTTGAGATTGGAATTCTTCTTAAAGCCGGAGGGAATTTCGCCTCTTTCATACATCTTGCTCACCAGATGGTAGAGTTTTGTCAGGACTGGCTCTCCCAAGGCTGTCTGTAGTTCTAATGGAATGTTGTCTACTCCCAGGGCCTTGTTTCGACTTAGGTCTTTCAGTGCCCTGTCAAACTCTTCACGCAGTATCATATCTCCCATTTCATCTACATGTACATCCTCTTCCATTTCCATAATATTGTCCTCAAGAACATCGCCCCTGTATAGATCCTCTATATACTCCTTTCATCTTTCTGCTTTCCCTTCTTTGCTTAGAACTGGGTTTCCATCTGAGCTGTTGATATTCATATAAGTGGTTCTCTTTTCTCCAAAGGTCTCTTTAATTTTCCTGTAGGCAGTATCTATCTTACCCCTCGTGAGATAAGCCTCTACATCCTTACATTTGTCCTCTAGCCATCCCTGCTTACCCATTTTGCACTTCCTGTCGATCTCATTTTTGAGACGTTTGTATTCCTTTTTGCCTGCTTCACTTGCTGCATTTTTGTATTTTCTCCTTTCATCAATTAAATTCAGTATCTCTTCTGTTACCCAAGGATTTCTAGCAGCCCTCGTCTTTTTACCTACTTGATCCTCTGCTGCCTTTACTACTTCATCTCTCAAAGCTACCCAGTCTTCTTGTACTGTACTTCTTTTTCCCCATTCCTGTCAATTGTTCCCTTATGCTCTCCCTGAAACTCTGTACAACCTCTGGTTCTTTCAGTTTATCCAGGTCCCGTCGCCTTAAATTACCACCTTTTTGCAGTTTCTTCAGTTCAATCTAAAATTCATAACCAATAGATTGTGGTCTGAGTCCACATCTGCCCCTGGAAATGTCTTACAATTTAAAAGCTGGATCCTAAACCTCTGTCTTACCATTATATACTGTATCTGAAACCTTCTAGTATGTCCAGGGTTCTTCCATGTATACAACCTTCTTTCATGTATCGTATGGTAGTGAAACATGGACTGGGGGAAAACCGGAGGAGAACTGAAGCACTTGAGACGTGGTGCTCCAGAAGAATATTGAAAATTATGTGGACTGATAAGGTTATGAATGAGGAAGTTCTGCGTAGAATCGGAGAGGAAATAAATATGTGGAAAACACTGACACGGATAAGGGTCAGAATGATAGGAAGTATTTTGTGAAGACATCTGGGAATGACTTCCACGGTACTAGAGGGGCCTGTAGAGGGTAGAATGTGGTGTCACCGCCAGACATCACACTTGCTAGGTGGTAGCTTTAAATCGGCAGCGGACCATTAGTATATGTCGGACCCGCGTGTCGCCACTGTCAGGGATCGCAGACCGAGCGCCACCACAAGGCAGGTCTCGAGAGACTGACTAGCACTCGCCCCAGTTGTACGGACGACGTAGCTAGCGATGCACACTGACGAAGCCTCGCTCATTTGCAGAGCAGATAGTTAGAATAGCCTTCAGCTAAGTCAATGGCTACGACCTAGCAAGGCGCCATTAATAACATTGCATGTATCTAAAGAGTCTCACTTGTATCGCCACAATCTCCAGATGTACCAAAAGGATGGATTAAAGTTAAGTATTCCAGAAGCTACGTACTTTTCTTTATAGCATTCATTACGTATCCTGTTTCAGACCTCACGCCATCCTGTAGCTTAGCGCGTGCCTTTCGGCTTCCTCTCATTGTGTCTAGGCTGTCTTGTCTAGACACAACATAGAAACTGTAGAGGAATACATCCAGCCAATAATTGAGGACGTAGGTTGCTAGTGCTTCTCTGAGCTGAAGATGTTGGCACAGGAGAGGAATTCATGGTGGGCCACATCGCTATGGGCGGGAAATCCTGGTTGGGGTCCCGGTCCGCTACAGATGTTCGTAGTCGTCATTCCATTCTTCAGCTGATGCTTGTTTTATTCGCAGTTCTGAATGCATTTTATATATACAGGTATATGTTAGCAAATACTATTACGTACTAACGAAAGGATATGGCACGCTTAAACGGCGAAAAATTGAAACACTACTCAGTTACAATAAAATTTAGTATGCTGCAAAGCTGTATTTTTCTGCTGGCCAATCCTTCCACTGCCCATATACGCAATGCTGAAGTGAGCATATGGCAGTGCTGCCTTATCGCTCCCAGCCTCTCCCGTCCCGTAGTGGTAGCATGGTGCTGGGCGCGAGCAACTGTAACACAACCACAACGCCTCTCGACCTGACGCAGGCGCGTGTCGCGTCCCCATCGCGTCGTGTAACAATTTGCCCGGTCCCATTACGACCCGCAAGGTTACAAAATTGCACGCTGTCCTGCGCCTCGCCACACGCGCTATTCGCGTCTCACTTTGCACCTGCAGTTGAAGTTCGGACGGCATGACATGTACTGACTGCAAATAGCCTTGATTTAATCTCACTATCTCCAGCTAAACTCGCGAAAACAAATCAGAAATTTATGTATGGATTTGATCTCCTTAGTGTCCTTTAGTGCTCGAGCGAGCTGGCTCGCACTCACACCTTGGGCTGTATTCACAGTTTCACCGTCAACGGTCGTCAGACACTATCGCGAAAGGTCGGCCGATGTTACCGAGCGACCTTTGGCGACGGTGTCGGACGGCAGCTTAATCACTGTGCGTCCGAACCCCTTCGTCAGTTTTTGATGGGGGCGAAGTGATTAGGCTAGGTTAGAATCTATTTAATATATGAAGTAGGCTTCATTTTAAACTTCAAGGACGGACTGGTACCACAATGCCTCTTTCCTCGACGACGAGTGCTAGAGTGCAGTTTTTGCTGTTAAAAGATGCATGTACGAGGGTTGAATGAAAAGTAATGCCTCCACCTTCGTTAATTATGGGAATATTTTAGTAAATCAAACGCAGAAACCTTAGAATATGATCTTTAATTACCAATAATCACTTTTCCACATAATCACCAGGCAGTTGGATACATTTCTGCCAACGATGAACAAGTTTTCTGAAGGCGTCACGGAAGAAGTTGACACTCTGTTTCCGCAACCACAGTCTCACAGTTCTCTTAACGTCTTCATAAGAAGCATAATGATGTCCCCGCAGATCGTATTTCATTATCGGGAATAGATGGAAGTCTGACGGTGCTAAATCTGGACTGTATGGAGGATGCCGTACGGTGGTGAGAGTCAGTCTCTGAAGTTCTGCTGTGGTGGCACTTGAAGTGTGTGGTTTGGCGTTATCATCTTCCGATAGCCAAGCAAAGCAATAGTGTGACCAACACGTTCTTGTGAAATGCCCAATGTGCTTCAAATCTCTCTCTCTGAGTGATACGACGATCGTCCTGAACCAATCTGTCATCATTTTGCTTGTGAAACTCGGTGTTTGCTGTCACATGACTTCCAGCTCTGTGTATGTCACGCAGATTAGATGTTCCCGTCTCAACATCTTTAAACTTACTCGCCCAACGATGCATAGTGGTCACATCAACACAATCAACATAAACTGTTTCCATTGTCTGATGAATCTGCTTAGGGGTGATAACTTCTGCTGTCAAGAATTCAATGACTGCACGTTGCTTAAATTGCATTGACCGACCGTCTGTGCAGGGTTCCATACTTTACACTTTAACAATACAGTCGTTCAACGCTAAGGCTTTCCGCCAACTAGAGCTGTGGAAAAGAGGCTACGTAAGAAGCCAGTACCCGCCGCATACCAATGCTGCCAAATGTTGAAGAATTACGAAGGTGGAGGCATTATTTTTCAGTCAACCCTCGTAAATGAGGTGTCTCCGTCTCTAAAAGAACATGACGTGCGCTATACACTCTGTCTTCAGTCACTGGAATTACCACACGTCCGACCAGGCAACAAGTTTTCAGTTATCAACAGTCCAATGTCAGTGTTGAGGGATCCAAGCGAGGCGTAAAACTTTGTGTCGTGCAGTCATCAAGGGTACACGAGTGGGCTCCCTGCTCCGAAAGCCCATTTTTTTTTTTTGTCATCGGTCTACTGACTGGTTTGATGCGGCCCGCCACGAATTCCTTTCCTGTGCCAACCTCTTCATCTCAGAGTAGCACTTGCAACCTACGTCCTCAATTATTTGCTTGACGTATTCCAATCTCTGTCTCTCTCTACAGTTTTTGCTCTCTACAGCTCCCTCTAGTACCATGGGAGTCATTCCCTCATGTCTTAGCAGATGTCCTATCATCCTGTCCCTTCTCCTTATCAGTGTTTTCCACATATTCCTTTCCTCTCCGATTCTGCTTAGAACCTCCTCATTCCTTACCTCATCAGTCCACCTAATTTTCAACATTCGTCTGTAGCACCACATCTCAAATACTTCGATTCTCTTCTGTTCCGGTTTCCCCACAGTCCATGTTTCACTACCATACAATGCTGTACTCCAGACGTACATCCTCAGAAATTTCTTCTTTAAATTAAGGCCGGTATGTGATATTAGTAGACTTCTCTTGGCCAGAAATGCCTTTTTTGCCATAGCGAGTCTGCTTTTGATGTCCTCCTTGCTCCGTCCGTCATTGGTTATTTTACTGCCTAGGTAGCAGAGTTCCTTAACTTCATTGACTTCGTGACCATCAATCCTGATGTTAAGTTTCTCGCTGTTCTCATTTCTACTACTTCTCATTACCTTCGTCTTTCTCCGATTTACTCTCAAACCATACTGTGTACTCATTAGACTGTTCATTCCGTTCAGCAGATCATTTAATTCTTCTTCACTTTCACTCAGGATAGCAATGTCATCAGCGAATCGTATCATTGATATCCTTTCACCTTGCATTTCAATTCCACTCCTGAACGTTTCTTCTATTTCCATCATTGTTTCCTCCATGAACAGATTGAAGAGTAGGGGCGAAAGGCTACAGCCTTGCCTTACACCCTTCTTAATACGAGCACTTCGTTCTTGATCGTCCACTCTTATTATTCCCTCTTGGTTGTTGTACATATTGTATATGACCCGTCTCTCCCTATAGCTTACCCTACTTTTTCAGAATCTCGAACAGCTTGCACCATTTTATATTGTCGAACGCCTTTTCCAGGTCGACAAATCCTATGAAAGTGTCTTGATTTTTCTTTAGCCTTGCTTCCATTATTAGCCGTAACGTCAGAATTGCCTCTGTCGTCCCTTTACTTTTCCTAAAGCCAAACTGATCGTCACCTAGCGCATTCTCAATTTTCTTTTCCATTCTTCTGTATATTATTCTTGTAAGCAGCTTCGATGCATGAGCTGTTAAGCTGATTGTGCGATAATTCTCGCACTTGTCAGCTCTTGCCGTCTTCGGAATTGTGTGGATGACGCTTTTCCGATAGTCAGATGGTATATCTATCGCCAGACTCATATATTCCACACACCAACGTGAATAGTCGGTTTGTTGCCACTTCCCCCAACGATTTTAGAAATTCTGATGAAATGTTATCTATCCCTTCTGCCTTATTTGACCGTAAGTCCTCCAAAGCTCTTTTAAATTCCGATTATAATACTGGATCCCCTATCTCTTCTAAATAGACTCCTGTTTCTTCTTCTATCACATCAGACAAATCTTCACCCTCATAGAGGCTTTCAATGTATTCTTTCCACCTATCTGCTCTCTCCTCTGCATTTAACAGTGGAATTCCCGTTGCACTCTTAATGTTACCACCGTTGCTTTTAATGTCACCAAAGGTTGTTTTGACTTTCCTGTATGCTGAGTCTGTCCTTCCGACAATCATATCTTTCTCGATGTCTTCACATTTTTCCTGCAGCCATTTCGTCTTAGCTTCCCTGCACTTCCTATTTATTTCATTCCTCAGTGACTTGTATTTCTGTATTCCTGATTTTCCCGGAACATGTTGGTACTTCCTCCTTTCATCAATCAACTGAAGCATTTCTTCTGTTACCCATGGTATCTTCGCAGCTACCTTCTTTGTACCTGTGTTTTCCTTCCCAACTTCTGTGATGGCTCTTTTTAGAGATGTCCATTTCTCTTCAACCGTACTGCCTACTGCGCTATTCCTTATTGCTGTATCTATAGCGTTAGAGAACTTCAAACGTATCTCGTCATTCCTTAGTACTTCCGTATCCCACTTCTTTGCGTATTGATTCTTCCTGACTAATGTCAGGAACTTCAGCCTACTCTTCATCACTACTATATTGTGATCTGAGTCTATATCTGCTCCTGGGTACGTCTTACAATCCAGTATCTGATTTCGGAATCTCTGTCTGACCACGATGTAACCTAATTGAAATCTTCCCGTATCTCCCGGCCTTTTCCAAGTATACCTCCTCCTCTTGTGATTCTTGAACAGGGTATTCGCTATTACTAGCTGAAACTTGTTACAGAACTCAATTAGTCTTTCTCCTCTTTCATTCCTCGTCCCAAGCCCATGTTCTCCTGTAACCTTTTCTTCTACTCCTTCCCTACAACTGCATTCCAGTCGCCCATGACTATTAGATTTTCGTCCCCCTTTACATACTGCATTACCCTTTCAATATGATCATACACTTTCTCTATCTGTTCATCTTCAGCTTGCGACGTCGGCATGTAGACCTGAACTATCGTTGTCGGTGTTGGTCTGCTGTCGATTCTGATTAGAACAACCCGGTCACTGAACTGTTCACAGTAACACACCCTCTGCCCTACCTTCCTATTCATAACGAATCCTACACCTGTTATACCATTTTCTGCTGCTGTTGATATTACCCGATACTCATCTGACCAGAAATCCTTGTTTTCCTTCCACTTCACTTCACTGACCCCTACTATATCTAGATTGAGCTTTTGCATTTCCCTTTTCACATTTTCTAGTTTCCCTACCACGTTCAAGCTTCTGACATTCCACGCCCCGACTCGTAGATCGTTATCCTTTCGTTGATTATTCAATCTTTTTCTCATGGTAACCTCCCCCTTGGCAGTCGCCTCCCGGAGATCCGAATGGGGGACTATTCCGGAATCTTTTGCCAATGGAGAGATCATCATGACACTTCTTCAGTTACAGGCCACATGTCCTGTTGATACACGTTACGTGCCTTTAATGCAGTGGTTTCCATTGCCTTCTGCATCCTCATGTCGTTGATCATTGCTGATTCTTCCGCCTTTAGGGGCAATTTCCCACCCCTAGGACAAGAGAGTGCCCTGAACCTCTATCCGCTCCTCCGCCCTCTTTGACGTTGGCAGAATGAGGCTGACTTCTTATGCCGGAAGTCTTCGGCCGCCAATGCTGATTATTTATCAAAATTTAGGCAGTGGCGGGGATCGAAGACGTTTTGATTATGAATCAAAGACGCTACCCCTAGACCACGGGTTCCTTAATATCTATGATATTTCGTTGAATGGTTCACACATTGACACTTTTTGATGGCCTAGAATTGAAAGCCAGCCGCAGTGACCGAGCGGTTCTAGGCGCTTCAGTCTGGAAAAGCGCGACCGTTCCGGTAGCAGGTTCGAATCCTGCCTCGGGCATGGATGTGTGTGATGTCTTTAGGTTAGTTAGGTTTAAGAAGTCCTAAGTTCGGGGACTGATGACTTCAGCTGTTAAGCCCCATAGTGCTCAGAGCCATTTTTTTTACAATTGAATTCTGCAGCAGTTTGTGTAAGAATTGAATTTCTGTCACGTTGAACGATTCTCTTCAGTCTTAGTTGGTCCCGTTCTTGCAGGATCTTTCTCTGGCCGCAGCGGCGTCGGAGATTTGTTGTTTTACCAGATTCCTGATATTCACGGGACACTTGTGAAAAGTTCGTACCGGAAAAACCCCACTTCATAGCACCCTGGAGATGCTGTGTCCCATCCCTCGTCCGCCGGCCGTAACACCACGTTCAAACTCACTTCGATAACCTACCATTGTAGCAGCAGTAACCGATCGAACATCTGCACCAGGCACTTGTTGTCTTATGTAGGTGGGTTCCGATCTCAGCACCATATTCTGCCTGTTTACATATCTTTGAATAAGCATGCTTATACCAATTTCTTTGCCGCTTCAGTGTAGAAAAACTGCATGTTGGTAAATACTACTTATTTTTGTTTTCACTTGTTATTGTCTGGTACCACAGATAAGCTTACAAACTAAAGTCTATCAGTGGGCTTCTGAGGGTAGATGTGTTCATTGCGGAAAAAAGTTGCCCATACAAATATGTAGATCCAAAAATCGACACAGTCGTCTCTGCAGACTTGCAAGGTTGTGAAAAATCGTGTTGAAGAAAATTTTTGTACTGGTCTACAAGACTTACTTTTAGTATGAAACTAATCATGCAGTTGCCAGTCACACTAGAGATCTGTACGTTGTAAGTAGAGGTAGGCATCATGCAATAAAAAATAAAAAAAGGAAAAAATGGTTCAAATGGCTCTAAGCGGTATGGGACTTAACATCTGAGGTCATCAGTCCCCTAGACGTAGAATTACTTAAACCTAACTAACCATACGCGAGGCAGGATTCGAACCTGCGACCATAGCAGCAGCGCTGTTCCGGAATGAAGCTCCTAGAACCGCTCGGCCACAGCGGCCGGCCGCTACTCTTCACAAATTTCTTCTGTCGTCGGTTTCCCCTCAATACCTATTACGTTCTCATTAGACAGTTCACTCAAATATCACGTCCTCACTTTCACTGAGGAAGGCAAGGCCATCCGCGAATCCTAATTCTGATATCTTTCCACCCCGAATTTAAATCGCACTCTTTATCCCTTCTATTATTTCCGTCATTGGTTCTTCGATGTATAGATTGAACATTACGGGCGAAAGACTACGTCCCTTACGCACCTTTTAATCGAAGCACTTCATTGTTGTTCTTCTAATCTTATCGTAACACTAAGCTTCTGTAAGAGGAAAGGCAATAGAACATTTTCAAGAAAAGCATATTGTTTCAGCTGATGTCAGCGTTAATTTTTTTTATGAAAACTGGGAACACATTCGACATTACCCTGACAGTCTGCGGCTTGATTTCCTGGTTCCTGATACAGACGCTCGAAATGACAAACATGGAGGGACATTTTATGGGAACCAAATAAATGCATCAGATTGTATTAGAAGAGTTGTGGTATTACAAACCTCATTTGGAGCAGTTATTAGCACAATTTAGAGAAGCCTACCGCCAATATATGCTTATGCCTATTCTCATCCCGGCGTTTGTATAGATTGCGTATAAAACTTCATTCCCCGTGTAATATTCATTTTTGTCTCAATTTGGAACATCTTGCACTTTTTACATCGTGCAACTCTTTTTATAGATCAAAAAATACTGTGAAGTTCTGACATACAACGATGTACATCTACGTTCTATAGCGCCTCTTGTACATGTTTCGTGGCCTTGTAACGCAATGTGCTCCCTGCCGCCGTTGGATAAGCAGCAGAGCAGCAAGTCGTATACTCCTAGCACACTCATTTGTTACATAGTTTAATTCTTAATTTCGTTGCGTGTTTTTGGTACTTGCATTGTTTAATTCATAAATTTCGGGCGTTTTATAGTATTTGAGAGTTGTAGCAGCGCGTTTTAGTACCTGAATAGTGTAAATTCGCGTAATCGTTTGTCTTCAGTTTTTGTTTTGAACGGCAGTGTCGGTTGGTCACAGTCAGTGTGCTCCCTGCCGCCGTTGGATAAGCAGCTGAGCAGCAAGTCGTATACTCCTAGCTCACTCGTTTGTTACATAGTTTAATTCTTAATTTCTTTGCGTGTTTTTGGTACTTGCATTGTTCAATTCATAAATTTCGGGCGTTTTATAGTATTTGAGAGTTGTAGCAGCGCGTTTTAGTACCTGAATCGTGTAAATTCGCATAGTCGTTTGTCTTCTGTTTTTGTTTTGAACGGCAGTGTCGGTTGGTCACAGTCAGTGTGCTCCCTGCCGCCGTTGGATAAGCAGCTGAGCAGCAAGTCGTATACTCCTAGCTCACTCATTTGTTACATAGTTTAATTCTTAATTTCTTTGCGTGTTTTTGGTACTTGCATTGTTTAATTCATAAATTTCGGGCGTTTTATAGTATTTGAGAGTCGTAGCAGCGCGTTTTAGTACCTGAATCGTGTAAATTCGCATAGTCGTTTGTCTACTGTTTTTGTTTTGAACGGCCAGTGTCGGTTGGTCGCAGTCAGTGTGCTCCCTGCCGCCGTTGGATAAGCAGCAGAGCAGCAAGTCGTATACTCCTAGCACACTCATTTGTTACATAGTTTAATTCTTAATTTCGTTGCGTGTTTTTGGTACTTGCATTGTTTAATTCATAAATTTCGGGCGTTTTATAGTATTTGAGAGTTGTAGCAGCGCGTTTTAGTACCTGAATAGTGTAAATTCGCGTAATCGTTTGTCTTCAGTTTTTGTTTTGAACGGCAGTGTCGGTTGGTCACAGTCAGTGTGCTCCCTGCCGCCGTTGGATAAGCAGCTGAGCAGCAAGTCGTATACTCCTAGCTCACTCGTTTGTTACATAGTTTAATTCTTAATTTCTTTGCGTGTTTTTGGTACTTGCATTGTTCAATTCATAAATTTCGGGCGTTTTATAGTATTTGAGAGTTGTAGCAGCGCGTTTTAGTACCTGAATCGTGTAAATTCGCATAGTCGTTTGTCTACTGTTTTTGTTTTGAACGGCCAGTGTCGGTTGGTCACAGTCAGTGTGCTCCCTGCCGCCGTTGGATAAGCAGCAGAGCAGCAAGTCGTATACTCCTAGCTCACTCGTTTGTTACATAGTTTAATTCTTAATTTCTTTGCGTGTTTTTGGTACTTGCATTGTTTAATTCATAAATTTCGCGCGTTTTATAGTATTTGAGAGTTGTAGCAGCGCGTTTTAGTACCTGAATCGTGTAAATTCGCGTAGTCGTTTGTCTTCTGTTTTTGTTTTGAACGGCAGTGTCGGTTGGTCACAGTCAGTGTGCTCCCTGCCGCCGTTGGATAAGCAGCTGAGCAGCAAGTCGTATACTCCTAGCTCACTCGTTTGTTACATAGTTTAATTCTTAATTTCTTCGCGTGTTTTTGGTACTAGCATTGTTTAATTCATAAATTTCGGGCGTTTTATAGTATTTGAGAGTTGTAGCAGCGCGTTTTAGTACCTGAATCGTGTAAATTCGCGTAGTCGTTTGTCTTCTGTTTTTGTTTTGAACGGCAGTGTCGGTTGGTCACAGTCAGTGTGCTCCCTGCCGCCGTTGGATAAGCAGCTGAGCAGCAAGTCGTATACTCCTAGGTCACTCGTTTGTTACATAGTTTAATTCTTAATTTCTTTGCGTGTTTTTGGTACTTGCATTGTTTAATTCATAAATTTCGGGCGTTTTATAGTATTTGAGAGTTGTAGCAGCGCGTTTTAGTACCTGAATCGTGTAAATTCGCGTAGTCGTTTGTCTTCTGTTTTTGTTTTGAACGGCAGTGTCGGTTGGTCGCAGTCAGTGTGCTCCCTGCCGCCGTTGGATAAGCAGCTGAGCAGCAAGTCGTATACTCCTAGCTCACTCGTTTGTTACATAGTTTAATTCTTAATTTCTTTGCGTGTTTTTGGTACTTGCATTGTTTAATTCATAAATTTCGGGCGTTTTATAGTATTTGAGAGTTGTAGCAGCGCGTTTTAGTACCTGAATCGTGTAAATTCGCGTAGTCGTTTGTCTTATGTTTTTGTTTTGAACGGCAGTGTCGGTTGGTCACAGTGTGCTCCCTGCCGCCGTTGGATAAGCAGCTGAGCAGCAAGTCGTATACTCCTAGCTCACTCGTTTGTTACATAGTTTATTTCTTAATTTCTTTGCGTGTTTTTGGTACTTGCATTGTTTAATTCATAAATTTCGGGCGTTTTATAGTATTTGAGAGTTGTAGCAGCGCGTTTTAGTACCTGAATCGTGTAAATTCGCGTAGTCGTTTGTCTTCTGTTTTTGTTTTGAACGGCAGTGTCGGTTGGTCACAGACAGTGTGCTCCCTGCCGCCGTTGGATAAGCAGCTGAGCAGCAAGTCGTATACTCCTAGGTCACTCGTTTGTTACATAGTTTAATTCTTAATTTCTTTGCGTGTTTTTGGTACTTGCATTGTTTAATTCATAAATTTCGGGCGTTTTATAGTATTTGAGAGTTGTAGCAGTGCGTTTTAGTACCTGAATCGTGTAAATTCGCGTAGTCGTTTGTCTTCTGTTTTTGTTTTGAACGGCAGTGTCGGTTGGTCACAGTCAGTGTGCTCCCTGCCGCCGTTGGATAAGCAGCTGAGCAGCAAGTCGTATACTCCTAGCTCACTCGTTTGTTACATAGTTTAATTCTTAATTTCTTCGCGTGTTTTTGGTACTTGCATTGTTTAATTCATAAATTTCGGGCGTTTTATAGTATTTGAGAGTTGTAGCAGCGCGTTTTAGTACCTGAATCGTGTAAATTCGCGTAGTCGTTTGTCTTCTGTTTTTGTTTTGAACGGCAGTGTCGGCAGGTCACAGTCAGTGTGCTCCCTGCCGCCGTTGGATAAGCAGCTGAGCAGCAAGTCGTATACTCCTAGCTCACTCGTTTGTTACATAGTTTAATTCTTAATTTCTTTGCGTGTTTTTGGTACTTGCATTGTTTAATTCATAAATTTCGGGCGTTTTATAGTATTTGAGAGTTGTAGCAGCGCGTTTTAGTACCTGAATCGTGTAAATTCGCGTAGTCGTTTGTCTTCTGTTTTTGTTTTGAACGGCAGTGTCGGTTGGTCGCAGTCAGTGTGCTCCCTGCCGCCGTTGGATAAGCAGCTGAGCAGCAAGTCGTATACTCCTAGCTCACTCGTTTGTTACATAGTTTAATTCTTAATTTCTTTGCGTGTTTTTGGTACTTGCATTGTTTAATTCATAAATTTCGGGCGTTTTATAGTATTTGAGAGTTGTAGCAGCGCGTTTTAGTACCTGAATCGTGTAAATTCGCGTAGTCATTTGTCTTCTGTTGTTTTGAACGGCAGTGTCGGTTGGTCGCAGTCAGTGTGCTCCCTGCCGCCGTTGGATAAGCAGCTGAGCAGCAAGTCGTATACTCCTAGCTCACTCGTTTGTTACATAGTTTAATGCTTAATTTCTTTGCGTGTTTTTGGTACTTGCATTGTTTAATTCATAAATTTCGGGCGTTTTATAGTATTTGAGAGTTGTAGCAGCGCGTTTTAGTACCTGAATCGTGTAAATTCGCGTAGTCATTTGTCTTCTGTTTTTGTTTTGAACGGCAGTGTCGGTTGGTCGCAGTCAGTGTGCTCCCTGCCGCCGTTGGATAAGCAGCTGAGCAGCAAGTCGTATACTCCTAGGTCACTCGTTTGTTACATAGTTTAATTCTTAATTTCTTTGCGTGTTTTTGGTACTTGCATTGTTTAATTCATAAATTTCGGGCGTTTTATAGTATTTGAGAGTTGTAGCAGCGCGTTTTAGTACCTGAATCGTGTAAATTCGCGTAGTCATTTGTCTTCTGTTTTTGTTTTGAACGGCAGTGTCGGTTGGTCGCAGTCAGTGTGCTCCCTGCCGTCGTTGGATAAGCAGCTGAGCAGCAAGTCGTATACTCCTAGCTCACTCGTTTGTTACATAGTTTAATTCTTAATTTCTTTGCGTGTTTTTGGTACTTGCAATGTTTAATTCATAAATTTCGGGCGTTTTATAGTATTTGAGAGTTGTAGCAGCGCGTTTTAGTACCTGAATCGTGTAAATTCGCGTAGTCGTTTGTCTTCTGTTTTTGTTTTGAACGGCAGTGTCGGTTGGTCGCAGTCAGTGTGCTCCCTGCCGCCGTTGGATAAGCAGCTGAGCAGCAAGTCGTATACTCCTAGGTCACTCGTTTGTTACATAGTTTATTTCTTAATTTCTTTGCGTGTTTTTGGTACTTGCATTGTTTAATTCATAAATTTCGGGCGTTTTATAGTATTTGAGAGTTGTAGCAGCGCGTTTTAGTACCTGAATCGTGTAAATTCGCGTAGTCGTTTGTCTTCTGTTTTTGTTTTGAACGGCAGTGTCGGTTGGTCGCAGCCAGTGTGCTCCCTGCCGCCGTTGGATAAGCAGCTGAGCAGCAAGTCGTATACTCCTAGGTCACTCGTTTGTTACATAGTTTAATTCTTAATTTCTTTGCGTGTTTTTGGTACTTGCATTGTTTAATTCATAAATTTCGGGCGTTTTATAGTATTTGAGAGTTGTAGCAGCGCGTTTTAGTACCTGAATCGTGTAAATTCGCGTAGTCGTTTGTCTTCTGTTTTTGTTTTGAACGGCAGTGTCGGTTGGTCGCAGTCAGTGTGCTCCCTGCCGCCGTTGGATAAGCAGCTGAGCAGCAAGTCGTATACTCCTAGGTCACTCGTTTGTTACATAGTTTATTTCTTAATTTCTTTGCGTGTTTTTGGTACTTGCATTGTTTAATTCATAAATTTCGGGCGTTTTATAGTATTTGAGAGTTGTAGCAGCGCGTTTTAGTACCTGAATCGTGTAAATTCGCGTAGTCGTTTGTCTTCTGTTTTTGTTTTGAACGGCAGTGTCGGTTGGTCAGTCAGTGTGCTCCCTGCCGCCGTTGGATAAGCAGCTGAGCAGCAAGTCGTATACTCCTAGGTCACTCGTTTGTTACATAGTTTATTTCTTAATTTCTTTGCGTGTTTTTGGTACTTGCATTGTTTAATTCATAAATTTCGGGCGTTTTATAGTATTTGAGAGTTGTAGCAGCGCGTTTTAGTACCTGAATCGTGTAAATTCGCGTAGTCATTTGTCTTCTGTTTTTGTTTTGATCGGCAGTGTCGGTTGGTCGCAGTCAGTGTGCTCCCTGCCGCCGTTGGATAAGCAGCTGAGCAGCAAGTCGTATACTCCTAGGTCACTCGTTTGTTACATAGTTTAATTCTTAATTTCTTTGCGTGTTTTTGGTACTTGCATTGTTTAATTCATAAATTTCGGGCGTTTTATAGTATTTGAGAGTTGTAGCAGCGCGTTTTAGTACCTGAATCGTGTAAATTCGCGTAGTCATTTGTCTTCTGTTTTTGTTTTGAACGGCAGTGTCGGTTGGTCGCAGTCAGTGTGCTCCCTGCCGCCGTTGGATAAGCAGCTGAGCAGCAAGTCGTATACTCCTAGGTCACTCGTTTGTTACATAGTTTATTTCTTAATTTCTTTGCGTGTTTTTGGTACTTGCATTGTTTAATTCATAAATTTCGGGCGTTTTATAGTATTTGAGAGTTGTAGCAGCGCGTTTTAGTACCTGAATCGTGTAAATTCGCGTAGTCGTTTGTCTTCTGTTTTTGTTTTGAACGGCAGTGTCGGTTGGTCGCAGTCAGTGTGCTCCCTGCCGCCGTTGGATAAGCAGCTGAGCAGCAAGTCGTATACTCCTAGGTCACTCGTTTGTTACATAGTTTAATTCTTAATTTCTTTGCGTGTTTTTGGTACTTGCATTGTTTAATTCATAAATTTCGGGCGTTTTATAGTATTTGAGAGTTGTAGCAGCGCGTTTTAGTACCTGAATCGTGTAAATTCGCGTAGTCATTTGTCTTCTGTTTTTGTTTTGAACGGCAGTGTCGGTTGGTCAGTCAGTGTGCTCCCTGCCGCCGTTGGATAAGCAGCTGAGCAGCAAGTCGTATACTCCTAGGTCACTCGTTTGTTACATAGTTTATTTCTTAATTTCTTTGCGTGTTTTTGGTACTTGCATTGTTTAATTCATAAATTTCGGGCGTTTTATAGTAATTGAGAGTTGTAGCAGCGCGTTTTAGTACCTGAGTAGTGTAAATTCGCGTAGTCATTTGTCTTCTGTTTTTGTTTTGAACGGCCAGTGTCGGTTGGTCACAGTCAGTGTGCTCCCTGCCGCCGTTGGATAAGCAGCTGAGCAGCAAGTCGTATACTCCTAGCTCACTCGTTTGTTACATAGTTTAATTCTTAATTCCTTTGCGTGTTTTTGGTACTTGCATTGTTTAATTCATAAATTTCGGGCGTTTTATAGTATTTGAGAGTGTAGCATCGCGTTTTAGTACCTGAATAGTGTAATTTTGCTTAGTCTCCTTCCGCCGCCGAGCAGTGTCAGCAGTGCGCAAGTAGCAGCATTACTGCATTTACTAGGCAATCTTGTATTTTAATTACCGTTTAAATTTTGTCGATTTGTTTGCGCTCTCTGTAGATTAGTTCAGACGTTTTTTGCAAAACAGTTTTTAGTATGGATAGGGACTGCAACTGCTGTATTCGGGTGCAGGCTGAGTTGGCATCCCTTTGCTCCCAGCTTCAGGCAGTGTTGGCTTCGGTCACACAGCTTGAGGCTGTTGCCAATGGGCATCACTGTGGGGGTCCGGATGGGGGTTTGTCGGGGACGGCCAGCTCGTCCCACGCATCCCCCGATCGGACTAAGACTGTGGTTGCCTGGGATACTGCCCGCATTGAGGCTGATCCCTCACCTGTGGTAGAGTAGGAGGTCGTTTCAAGGTGTGGCAGGGCGCGAAAGGCATTCCGGAGGGCTGAACGGAAAGCCTCTCCAGTTTGTCTGACGAACCGGTTTCAGGCTCTGTCTCAGGCTGATACTAATCTTCGGCCTGACACGCCTGCTTATCCTGTTCCAGAGGTTGCCCCTCAGTCTGCAAGATCCGGGCAGTTGCAGAGGGTGGGCTTACTGGTAGTTGGGAGCTCCAACGTCAGGCGCGTAATGGGACCCCTTAGGGAAATGGCAGCAAGAGAGGGGAAGAAAACCAATGTGCACTCCGTGTGCATACCGGGGGGAGGCATTCCAGATGTGGAAAGGGTCCTTCCGGATGCCATGAAGGGTACAGGGTGCACCCATCTGCAGGTGGTCGCTCATGTCGGCACCAATGATGTGTGTCGCTATGGATCGGAGGAAATCCTCTCTGGCTTCCGGCGGCTATCTGATTTGGTGAAGACTGCCAGTATCGCTAGCGGGATGAAAGCAGAGCTCACCATCTGCAGCATCGTCGACAGGACTGACTGCGGACCTTTGGTACAGAGCCGAGTGGAGGGTCTGAATCAGAGGCTGAGACGGTTCTGCGACCGTGTGGGCTGCAGATTCCTCGACTTGCGCCATAGGGTGGTGGGGTTTCGGGTTCCGCTGGATAGGTCAGGAGTCCACTACACGCAACAAGCGGCTACACGGGTAGCAGGGGTTGTGTGGTGTGGGCTGGGCGGTTTTTTAGGTTAGATGGCCTTGGGCAAGTACAGAAAGGGCAACAGCCTCAACGGGTGCGGGGCAAAGTCAGGACATGCGGGGACCAAGCAGCAATCGGTATTGTAATTGTAAACTGTCGAAGCTGCGTTGGTAAAGTACCGGAACTTCAAGCGCTGATAGAAAGCACCGAAGCTGAAATCGTTATAGGTACAGAAAGCTGGCTTAAGCCAGAGATAAATTCTGCCGAAATTTTTACTAAGGTACAGACGGTGTTTAGAAAGGGTAGATTGCATGCAACCGGTGGTGGAGTGTTCGTCGCTGTTAGTAGTAGTTTATCATGTAGTGAAATAAAAGTGGATAGTTCCTGTGAATTATTATGGGTGGAGGTTACACTAAACAACCGAACTAGGTTAATAATTGGCTCCTTTTATCGACTTCCCGACTCAGCAGCATTAGTGGCAGAACAACTGAGAGAAAATTTGGAATACATTTCACATAAATTTTCTCAGCATGTTATAGTCTTAGGTGGAGATTTCAATTTACCAGATATAGACTGGGACACTCAGATGTTTAGGACGGGTGGTAGGGACAGAGCATCGAGTGACATTATACTGAGTGCACTATCCGAAAATTACCTCGAGCAATTAAACAGAGAACCGACTCGTGGAGATAACATCTTGGACCTACTGATAACAGACCCGAACTTTTCGACTCTGTATGTACAGAACGGAATCAGTGATCATAAGGCCGTTGCAGCATCACTGAATATGGAAGTTAATAGGAATATAAAAAAAGAGAGGAAGGTTTATCTGTTTAGCAAGAGTAATAGAAGGCAGATTTCAGACTACCTAACAGATCAAAACGAAAATTTCTGTTCCGACACTGACAATGTTGAGTGTTTATGGAAAAAGTTCAAGGCAATCGTAAAATGCGTTTGACAGGTACGTGCCGAGTAAAACTGTGAGGGACGGGAAAAACCCACCGTGGTACAACAACAAAGTTAGGAAACTACTGCGAAAGCAAAGAGAGCTCCACTCCAAGTTTAAACGCAGCCAAAACCTCTCAGACAAACAGAAGCTAAACGATGTCAAAGTTAGCGTAAGGAGGGCTATGCGTGAAGCGTTCATTGAATTCGAAAGTAAAATTCTATGTACCGACTTGACAGAAAATCCTAGGAAGTTCTGGTCTTACGTTAAATCGGTAAGTGGCTCGAAACAGCATATCCAGACACTCCGGGATGATGATGGCATTGAAACAGAGGATGACACGCGTAAAGCTGAAATACTAAACACCTTTTTCCAAAGCTGTTTCACAGAGGAAGACCGCACTGCAGTTCCTTCTCTAAATCCTCGCACAAACGAAAAAATGGCTGACATCGAAATAAGTGTCCAAGGAATAGAAAAGCAACTGGAATCACTCAATAGAGGAAAGTCCACTGGACCTGACGGGATACCAATTCGATTCTACACAGAGTACGCGAAACAACTTGCCCCCCCTTCTAACAGCCGTGTACCGCAAGTCTCTAGAGGAACGGAGGGTTCCAAATGATTGGAAAAGAGCACATAGTCCCAGTCTTCAAGAAGGGTCGTCGAGCAGATTCGCAAAACTATAGACCTATATCTCTGACGTAGATCTCTTGTAGAATTTTAGAACATGTTTTTTGCTCGCGTATCATGTCATTTCTGGAAACCCAGAATCTACTATGTATTCCGGAAACAGCGATCGTGTGAGACCCAACTCGCTTTATTTGTTCATGAGACCCAGAAAATATTAGATACAGGCTCCCAGGTAGATGCTATTTTCCTTGACTGCCGGAAGGCGTTCGATACAGTTCCGCACTGTCGCCTGATAAAGTAAGAGCCTACGGAATATCAGACCAGCTGTGTGGCTGGATTGAAGAGTTTTTAGCAAACAGAACACAGCATGTTGTTATCAATGGAGAGACGTCTACAGACGTTAAAGTAACCTCTGGCGTGCCACAGGGGAGTGTTACGGGACCATTGCTTTTCACAATATATATAAATGACCTAGTAGATAGTGTCGGAAGTTCCATGCGGCTTTTCGCGGATGATGCTGTAATATACAGAGAAGTTGCAGCATTAGAAAATTGTAGCGAAATGCAGGAAGATCTGCAGCGGATAGGCACTAGGTGCAGGGAGTGGCAACTGACCCTTAACATAGACAAATGTAATGTATTGCGAATACATAGAAAGAAGGATCCTTTATTGTATGATTATATGATAGCGGAACAAACACTGGTAGCAGTTACTTCTGTAAAATATCTGGGAGTATGCGTGCGGAACGATTTGAAGTGGAATGATCATATAAAAGTAATTGTTGGTAAGGCGGGTACCAGGTTGAGATTCATTGGGAGAGTGCTTAGAAAATGTAGTCCATCAACAGAGGAGGTGGCTTACAAAACACTCGTTCGACCTATACTTGAGTATTGCTCATCAGTGTGGGATCCGTACCAGATCGGTCTGACGGAGGAGATAGAGAAGATCCAAAGAAGAGCGGCGCGTTTCGTCACAGGGTTATTTGGTAACCGTGATAGCGTTACGGAGATGTTTAATAAACTCAAGTGGCAGACTCTGCAAGAGAGGCGCTCTGCATCGCGGTGTAGCTTGCTCGCCAGGTTTCGAGAGGGTGCGTTTCTGGATGAGGTATCGAATATATTGCTTCCCCCTACTTATACCTCCCGAGGAGATCACGAATGTAAAATTAGAGAGATTAGAGCGCGCACGGAGGCTTTCAGACAATCGTTCTTCCCGCGAACCGTACGCGACTGGAACAGGAAAGGGAGGTAATGACAGTGGCACGTAAAGTGCCCTCCGCCACACACCGTTGGGTCCCCCCAGGGGGTCCACAACTCTTTTGTGGACACGTGCGTAGCGAGCACGGGACCCCGAGCTAATGTGGCCCTCCTTCCTTTTCCGGGCTGCATACCTTCCCTTCCCTTTCCGCATCCCTCCCCGTCCCCCATCTTCGCCCCCCCCCTCACCTCTATCTCTTTCCTTCCTTTCTCCCCCTCTGGGAGTATGGTTTGTGCCTACGTCCGGAGACGGACGCTCGAAACTGTTCCAAATTCCTTGCTCTTACACTTGCCAGTCCTCGTCCTTCCTCTGTCCTTCTCTTTTCCTTCCCTCTTCTCCTTGCCCTTTTCTCCGCTGCGGCGTTTGAGACCCCCTCTTCTTTCCTTTCCCTTTCTCTTTTTTCCTCCCTGTGCGTGTCTGAAGGCCGACCCACGCACTTCCATGCGTAGCCGGTGACGGGGTAACGCGTAATTCCCCGCCCCGGGTAGACAGGTAGGACACGTACGCACCCCCTGGTAACGGCCAGGCCCAGGGAGGGGTGATTACCCGAGCTGATACCTTCCGAAAGTGCCGATTGGTCCCTCCGTCCGTTTGTCGGGAGGTGTGACCTGAGGTGTGAACAATCACCTAAGGCGGGTGTGCCCTCGGCGAGGGCCCCCACAAGGGAGGAGCGCGCCATCGGAGACGCCGGTAATCATGGGGGATTCTTCCGCAATGGTTTCCTCACCTTCCACTATGTCTGCTCACAAACGTAAGTTCACTGAGTCTCAGCCACAGACTGTTCTTCCATCGTTGCCACAGTTCCTTCTTGTTTCTCGGTCTGACGAAGGTCACGACTTTTCCACGGTCAACCCTTTCATTATACAGAAAGGTGTCGACGCAATTGCGGGTCCTGTAAAGTCTTGTTCCAGATTACGGAACGGCACCCTGTTGTTAGAAACACACAGTGCCCTCCAGGCTCAAAAATTGCTGCGTACTTCTCTGCTCCACACCTTCCCTGTCCGGGTGGAACCGCACCGTACCTTAAATTCCTCGCGTGGAGTCGTTTATACGCGCTCCCTCGATGGATTGTCTGACGAAGAAATTCAGCATTACCTGTCTGACCAGGGCGTCACAGCTGTTCATCGGGTTATGAAAAGGGTTGATTCGAACATCATTCCAACCCGCACTGTCTTCTTGACATTTGACAAAGTTCAACTCCCATCAAAAATCAAAGCAGGCTATGAGATAATTTCCGTTCGCCCTTATGTCCCAAACCCTACGCGTTGCTATCGATGTCAGCGATTCAATCACACCAGCCAGTCCTGTTCCAATCCGGCCAAATGTGTTACTTGTGGCAAGGATGCCCATGAGGGTGCTTGTCCACCTCCATCCCCTCGCTGCATCAACTGTATGGGTGACCACGCTGCCTCCTCTCGAGATTGCCCCGTTTTTAAGGATGAAAAGCTCATCCAGGAAATAAGAGTGAAGGAAAAGGTGTCGACCTTTGCTGCTCGAAAGTTACTCGCCAGTCGACAGCCCACCGTGCCTCAGAAAGGTAAATACAGCGCTGTCCTTGCTTCTCCTCGACCAACAAAGGAGGCGGCCACGCAGACTTGCGACTTCACCTTTAGTACCACGGTCGTCAGATCGGCCAGCGCAAAGATCGCCCGTTCAACCTCACCCCTTTCGCCTGCCCACTCTATGGCTCACCCTTCATCGGGTTCTGTTAAATCTCGAGCCCAAAAGTCAGACGCCAAGTCTTCGAAACAAGAGCATTCTCGTGAAGAGTTTTTACGTACCGCAACTTCACAACCATCGGTTCCTCCTTCATCTAAACATCATACTTCTAAGAAGGCTACGAAGAAACACAGTTCCTCTCCTTCTCCGCCAAGGCGTGTCCCATCTACAGCACCACCTGGCGGAAATCGCCCTCGGCCATCTTCTGTGTCTGCTGGTGGCCGGTCAACTGGCCGATCGTTGGTGGCAGGAGCTGCTCCTGACCAACCTATGGATCAGGATCTTCTGCCTTCGACTGAATGCCATTCCATGCTGTCGGTCGCAAGCTCTGAGCAGTCGTTGAGTTGACAGCACCCTTGGTCACGTTCCTCCATTTTCTGTTCACCCTATGTCCATTATCCACTGGAATATCCGCGGCATTCGCGCCAATCGGGAGGAATTGTCGATCCTCTTACGATCCTACTCGCCGGTCATCTTCTGTCTTCAGGAAACAAAGCTGCGTCCCCATGACCGCTTTGTTCTCCCTCATTTTCAGTCCGTCCGATATGACCTCCCCTCTGTTGAAGGCACTCCAGCCCATGGAGGACTCATGATTCTGCTCCATGATACTCTCCATTATCACCCAATCCCCTTAAACACTTCCTTCCAAGCTGTCGCCGTCCGTCTTTCCCTTTCTGGATACACGTTCTCTCTTTGTACGGTATACATTCCATCGTCTACACCAATGGCACGAGCTGATCTCCATCTTCTTGATCAGCTTCCACCCCCCTATTTGCTGGTTGGGGACTTCAATGCCCACCACCCGCTTTGGGGATCTCCACATCCTTGTCCACGTGGCTCACTATTGCTAGACGTCTTCCACCAAGCGGATCTAGTCTGCCTCAACACTGGGGTCCCCACATTTTTGTCTGCCTCCACGGCAAATTTATCTCATTTGGACCTTGCGGTCGGTACTGTTCCGCTAGCTCGGCGCTTCGAATGGTTCGCCCTTGATGATACACACTCGAGTGACCACTTTCCATGTGTTCTTCGACTGCAGCCTCAACTGCCATATATGCGCTCGCGTCGCTGGAAGTTTGCCCAAGCCGATTGGACACTTTTTTCGTCTCTAGCGACATTCGATGACCGTCGCTTTCCCAGCGTCGACGATGAGGTCACACATTTTACCGACGTTATTCTCACAGCTGCGGAACGTTCAATACCACGCGCCTCCGAATTGCCCCGGCGCCCTCCAGTTCCTTGGTGGAACGAGGCATGCCGTGACGCAATACGTGAGCGGCGACGTGCTCTTCGCATTTTCCGTCACCATCCAACTTTGGCCAACTGTATCCGATATAAGCAGCTCCGTGCGCGATGCCGTCGCGTCATCCGCGATAGCAAGAAGGCAAGCTGGAAATACTTTATTAGCTCATTTAACACCTTCACTCCCTCCTCGGAAGTTTGGAGTCGGCTTCGACTGTTCTCAGGCGCGCCTAGTTTCTCCCCGGTCTCTGGGCTCACTGTCGCGCATGATACCTTAGTGGACCCTGTCGCAATTTCTAACTCATTGGGTCAGCACTTTGCTGAGATTTCGAGCTCTTCAAATTACCCGCCAGCGTTTCTCCCGAAGAAACGTGCAGCGGAAGTGCGACATCTTGCTTTCTCCTCTCACAATCGCGAAAGCTACAATACTGTTTTCTCCATGCGCGAACTCCAACATGCACTCTCTTCTTCTCGCTCCTCCGCCCCAGGACCGGATGGTATCCATGTCCAAATGTTACTGCATTTATCAACCCATAGTCTGCGTTACCTCCTTCGCCTTTATAATCGAATTTGGACCGACAGTACCTTTCCCAGGCGATGGCGGGAAGCTATTGTCGTTCCCGTTCCGAAACCTGGAAAGGACAAACATCTCCCCTCTAGCTATCGCCCCATTTCTCTCACGAGTAGTGTCTGTAAGGTTTTGGAGCGTATGGTGAATTACCGTTTAGCTTGGTGGCTGGAGTCCCGCAGTCTTTTAACACCAGCCCAATGCGGATTCCGAAAGCATCGTTCTGCCGTTGACCATCTTGTTGCTCTCTCCACTTATATCATGAACAATTTTCTCCGGAAACGCCAAACGGTAGCAATATTTTTTGATCTGGAGAGAGCATACGATACCTGTTGGAGGACAGGCATTCTCCGCACACTGTTCTCTTGGGGCTTTCGAGGCCGGCTGCCCCTTTTTCTTCGCGAATTTATGGCAGAGCGCACATTTAGGGTGCGGGTGAACACTACTCTCTCCCGTACTTTCTCCCAAGAAAACGGGGTACCCCAGGGCTCCGTGCTGAGTGTTGTACTGTTTGCCATCGCCATAAATCCAATTATGGATTGTCTCCTTCCTGATGTCTCGGGCTCCCTCTTTGTGGACGATTTTGCGATCTACTACAGCTCCCAACGGACCAGCCTTCTTGAAAGACGTCTTCAAGGATGTCTCGATCGCCTCCACTCGTGGAGCATCGAAACCGGCTTCCGTTTCTCACCCAGTAAGACCGTTTGTGTAAATTTTTGGCGACGTAAGGAGTTTCTTCCGCCCTCCTTACATCTAGGTCCTGTCAACCTTCAGTTTTCCGACGTCGCTAAATTCTTGGGTCTTATGTTTGACAGAAAACTGTGCTGGTCCTCCCACGTTTCCTATCTTTCGGCTCGCTGTCTGCGTTCGCTTAACGCCCTCCGTGTCCTGAATGGTACCTCTTGGGGAGCGGACCGAGTGGTCCTTCTCCGCCTCTATCGCGCCTTAGTGCTCTCGAAATTGGATTATGGAAGCATAGTCTACTCCTCTGCTCGGCCGTCTATTCTTCGGCGTCTCGACTCTATCCACCACCGTGGATTACGTTTAGTATCTGGAGCTTTTTACACCAGCCCTGTGGAAAGCCTTTATGCTGAGACTGCTGAACCTCCGCTGTCCAATCGGCGGGCAGTCCTTCTGAGTCGTTATGCTAGCCATCTGTCTTCCATGCCTGCTAATCCAGCGCATGACCTTTCTTTCGACGCCTCCTTTGATGTCGGGTATGCAGGCCGCTCCTCCTCCCTACTACCCCCGGGAGTCCGCTTCCGTCAACTGCTCCATTCTCTTTCCTTCCGCTTTCCTAAAACCTTCTTGACAACTTGGGGTACAGCACCGCCTTGGCTCCGTCCCCGGATCAACTTGCTCAGAGACCTGTGTCAATTTCCCAAGGATGGTACCCCTACACTTGTTTACCGTCGGGCATTTGCTGCTCTATGTGCACAAATGACGGACACCACATTTATTTACACCGACGGCTCGAAAACATCGTTAGGTGTAGGGAGTGCCTATATTGTTGGCGACACCCCAAATCACTTTCGGCTTCCCGACCAGTGTTCGGTTTATACTGCGGAGCTTTACGCTGTTCTCCAGGCTGTCCACTACATCCGCCGCCATCAGCGGATACAGTACGTAATCTGCTCAGATTCTCTCAGCTCTCTCCTAAGTCTCCAAGCTCTTTACCCTGTGCACCCTCTGATCCACCGGATTCAGGACTGTCTGCGCTTGCTCCACCTGGGGGGCGTCTCAGTGGCGTTCCTCTGGCTCCCGGGACACGCTGGTATCTGTGGAAATGAGGCGGCCGATATAGCGGCCAAGGCTGCAGTCTCTCTTCCTCGGCCAGCTATTCAGTCTCTTCCGTTTACCGATCTACGGAGCGTTTTATGTCGCCAAGCTGCTCATTTATGGCATGCGCATTGGTCAACACTTCCCCACAATAAATTGCGGGAAGTGAAAGCCCTTCCTTGCGCTTGGACCTCTTCCTCCCGAACGCGTCGTCGGGAGGAGGTAATTTTAGCTCGACTCCGGATAGGGCACTGTCTTTTTAGTCATCGACATCTTTTAAGCGGTGATCCTCCCCCACTCTGTCCCCAATGCTCTCAGCTGTGGACGGTCAGACACCTTTTAATTGAATGCCCCTATTTTAATCCGTTACGCTCCCGTCTACATCTATCGCCTGATCTATCGTCGATTTTAGCAGATGACACGCGCTCAGCTGACCGCGTTCTACAGTTTATTAGTGACAGTGAAATGACGTCAGTCATTTGAAGCTTTTTTTGGGGGACAACCAACCCCTTTCTATAGTGGATTTTTAAGCATTCCTTCTGCCTTTAGTTCCTCAAATTTTATGATTTTGTTCCCATTGCTGCTGATTTTAAATTTCGTTTTTTTCCTGTTTTCTATGTCACGGGCTGGGCGCTAATGACCATAGAAGTTTTGCGCCCTAAAACCACAAACAAAAAAAAAAAAAAAAACACACCGTTGGGTGGCTTGCGGAGTATCAATGTAGATGTGGATGTAGACTTGAGTACATGGATGATTTGGTAACGGGCGTGTGGTACAAAACTAGCCATCAGTGAAGAAATAAACAACCCATGGAACTTACGGGTAAGACGGTTCCTTTCACAGTTACTGTAATCACAGAAGAGTCGCAGACATGTTCATCCCCAGATACAGAAAGGTTTACCGATCTGACAGATCTGACACACTGAAGACTTTCAGTTCTTTACTTCCACTAATAAAGTCGTGTCATCCTCGAGCGAAATTGTTTTATGTCCGTCAGTCATTTCTAGACACTGACATAAGTAGGGCAAAGAGTTTTGTAGACGCCTCTAGAGCAGCCGTGGCTTTCGGCAGTGGATTGGCCGTTCGCATCTGCCACCAGGCCCTAGCGCACCCGCGTGGGAGACACTTTTCGCAGTCACGGTCTTTATAACCCGCGAGGCGATCCATCACAGGGCACGATGATAGAGAGGGAAAGGCTTGATGGAATAAATTTTTTCTCCGAGATTAAAATCTCATGAATTATGAAGGACGCGCGCGTCGAATGGCAATCAGTTGGGCTCCCGGTGCCTGATCCATATGGCACGTCCACTCAGCGGCGTCTTCACGCAGAGGACGTGAATGCGTCTCCCTCCCTTCACACGAATCAGAAACCACTTGCGGAACACGGTGCCAGAATCTGCAGACGTTTCGTTCGAAAGAAGACGTCTAAATGTGATTTAGCACACTTTCCCCTCACGGCACATGGTTACACCTTTATCAACATCCACAATATTACTCTGCAATTAACAGTTCAGCGCTTGGCAGAGGGTTCATCGAACCACCTTCAAGCTGTTTCTCTACTGTTCCGCCGGCCGAAGTGGCCGTGCGGTTAAAGGCGCTGCAGTCTGGAACCGCAAGACCGCTACGGTTGCAGGTTCGAATCCTGCCTCGGGCATGGATGTTTGTGATGTCCTTAGGTTAGTTAGGTTTAACTAGTTCTAAGTTCTAGGGGACTAATGACCTCAGCAGTTGAGTCCCATAGTGATCAGAGCCATTTTTATCTACTGTTCCACTCTCGAACAGTGCGCAGGAAACACGAACTCTTAAATCTTTCCGTGCGAGTCTTTATTTCTTTTATTTTATTATCGTTATTATTTGTCCGTATGTACTATGTCTAAAACTTTGCTTCCGCAGTTTTTTGTCGAAGTTCGGGGCTTTATTGTGAAAAAATTACAAAAAATTATGATTCATAGTATTTCCCATCGCTGGCCACTACATTCTCCCATCTTTCGGGTAGCATATGAATCCCATGGCGGAAGAACTGTGAGGATCCATGAATGGATTGAATTTTGCACTTGTTTATATGATGGGAACCGCTCGTCAGCCAGACTGTATGCCACTGATCGAAAAAGGTGGTAGTCAGACAGAGTTACGTATGGAGAATACGGCAGGAGGGATAGGACTTCTCATTTCAACATTTCCACGTATATTTTGACGGATTTTGCGACATGGGGTCGAGCACTGACCTGCTGCAAAATTACCTTTACGTGTCTATCGTTGTATTGTGGCCGTTTGTGTTTCAGTGCTGGGCTCGAACGCATCAATTGCTTTAGATAATGATATCCTGTGACTGTCTTCGTCTATTTCAGTAGCTACGAAAACATACTGTCTTCCACCGCCACGCCCGTCTGACATCAAAATGACCGTTCTTTAGCCGTTGAAAACATTATCTGCACGTTCTTACACTAATAGTTCGCTCACCATTGGTCTTACCCAACCTTTTAAGAGCCACAGCCGCAGATTTCTTCATGTTAAAACAGAAAATTAAAACTACCCGCAGAAGGCGAGAAATGGGTACGTAAGATGACGTACTTAATCTAGAATAACCTTATGATGCAGTCACAAATCGACTAATATTTTATGGCATTATGTTTACAGATGCCTAAGCTTATTGTACGACCAACCACCTGAACCCCACTTGCCGCTACAGCCGTCTATTGCAAAACGGCGGAAGCAAAGTTGGACACCTAATAGGTGGGCGCCAACACAATATTTTCACACTCTGAGGAGAAAGATACTGATTGACATTTCACGAGAATATCCTGCCGCAAAGAAAAACGCCTTTCTTTTACTGATTGCCACACCAGTTCGCTTACATATCCGTGACACTCTATCCCCTAATTTCCCGATAATACAAACCGGGCTGCCATTCTTTGCAATTTTTCGATGTCCTACGCAAATCCTGTCTAACGGGGATCCCTAAACGCTCAACAGAACACCGTAGTTGACATTCGGCATTTTTTGAGTCTGTCAACAAATCGTAGTCTTTCGTTTGCTTTCCCTACCAAATTATTTATGTGATCGTTCCAGTTTAAGTTATTGGTAATTGCAATAGTGAAGTATTTTGCTGACCTCACAGCTTTTATACCTGTATTTGTATGATTTACCGTGTAATCGACATTTAGCGGATTCCGTTTAGTACTCGTGTGGAGAACTTCACATTTTTCTTTGTTTAGAATTAATCTTTTTACTTTACGCACAATAGAGAGATCTTCACTAAATATTTTTCTATTAGTTTTGATCATCTGATCACTTAACAAGACGATAAATAGCAGCGGCATCTACAGAGAATCTAACATCAAAACCTCCAGATGTCAGACACTGAGATCGGTACCAAGGGTTGTATCTCGATAGAGTATCAACCAAAAGGCCGATGTCGGTCGTGTCGTGTGCTGTCCCGTAACACAACATTCGTAAACTTTAATTAAAAGTAACGCCAGGACTACGGAACACAGGAAAAGGTTATCCGTGAGTCTTTAACGGGAACATCTCTGGTATGTAAACTGGTAGAGCTACAGTTCGTCATATATGTCTCGACTTCTAATCCCACTGGTGGCAATTTTTTAACAGTTTACGTATGAAATTGTTACATGGGAGAACATTTTTCTGACATGTAAAAGGACGTATCGCAATTGTAGCAGTGTTCTTTAGGCAGCCTGCTTTCGCTTCGTGAATTGAAAGTAGCAAACCTCTAGAGTACTTTTATATACATACACTATGTGATCAAAACTATGGTTCAAATGGCTCTGAGCACTATGGAACTTAACGCCTGAGGTCATCAGTCCCCTAGAACTTATAACTACTTAAACCTAACTAACCTAAGGACATCACACACATCCATGCCCGAGGCAGGAATCGAACCTGCGACCGTAGCGGTCGCGCGGTTCCAGACTGTAAAGCCTAGAACCGCTCGGCCATCCCGGCCGGCTCGAAAGTATCCGCACACCCTCAAAAAGATATGTGTTTCATATTAGGTGCATTGTGCTGCCACCTACTGCCAGGTACTCCATATCCTCACTAGTCATTAGACATTGTGAGAGAGCAGAATCGGGCGCTCCGTGTCACGGATCTCGAACGTGGTCAGGTGATTGGGTGTCACTTGCGTTATACCTCTGTATACGGGGTTTTCACACTCCTAAACAGCCCTGGGTCCACTTTTTCCGATGTGATAGTGAAGTGGAAAAGTGAAGGGACACGTACAGAACAAAAGCGTACAGGCCGACCTCGTCTGTTGACTGACAGAGACCGCCAACAATTGTAGAGGGTCGTAATGTATAATAGGCAGACATCTATAAAGACCATCAAAAGGAATTCCAAACTGCATCAGGATTCACTGCAAGTACTATGACAATTAGGCGGGAGGTGAGAAAACTTGGATTTCACGGTCAAGCGGATGCTCATAAGCCACACATCACGCCGGTAAATGTCAAATGACACTTCCCTTGGTGTAAGGAGCATAAACATTGGACAACTGAACGGTGGAAAAACGTAGTGTGGAGTGAGGAATCACTCTACACAATGTGGCGATCAGATGGCAGGGTGTGGGTACGGTGAATGCTCTGTGAGCGTCATCTGCCAGCGTGCGTAGTGCCAACAGTAAAATTCAGAGGCGGTGGTGTTATGGTGTGGTCGTGTTTTTGTGGAGGGGCTTGCACCCACTGTTTTGCGTGGCACTATCACATCACAGGCCTACATTGATGTTTTAAGCACCTTCTTGCTTCGCACTACTGAACAGTAATTCCGGGGATGGCTATTGTAACTTTCAACACGATCGAACACCTGTTCATAATGCACGGCCTGTGGCGGAGTGGTTACACGACAATAACATCCCTGTAATGAACTGGCCTGCACAGAGTCCTGACCTGAATGCTATACAACACCTTTGAGATGTTTTGGAATGCCGACTTCGTGCCAGGTCTCACCGACCGACATCGATACCTCTCCTCAGTGCAGCACTCCGTGGAGAATGGGCTGCCATTCCCCAAGAAACCTTCCAGCACCTGATTTAACGTATGCCTGCGAGAATGGAAGCTGTCATCAAGGCCACGGATGGGCCAACACCATCCTGAAATCCAGCATTACCGATGGAGGGCGCTACGATCTTGTAAGTCATTTTCTGCCAGGCGTCCGATACTTTTGATGACATAATGTCTTTACAAATGTACGCTGTAGGTTCCTGCTTTCAACTAACGAAGGGAAAGCAGGCTGTCAAAAGAACATTGCTACAACTGTGAGTCGTCCTTTTACATGACAGAAAAATGTGCTCCCACATAACTATTTCACGCACAAACTGTTAAAAAAGTCGCAATCAGTGAGTTTCCAACTCGGAACCTTTTTTAGAGCTATCTGACCCATTACCAAATCACATTCCAAAGACCTTACTTGTACCCCTCGCAGACAGGCTTCTCCTGTTCTCCGTAGTTTAGGCGTTACTTTTAATTACGGTTTATGTTCTAAGGGGACGACAGCGCACACCATGAACTAAATCGGTCTTTTGGTTGATACCCTATCGACACAAACATTTGGTACCGATCAGGTGTCTGACATCTGGAAATTTGGGTGTAAGCGGCCTGCTCACATTGTTCGCTATGTCTTTTATGTAGATCAGGAACAGCATAGGCTGTATAGCACTTCCTTGTTTTACTACTGTGGTGTCACCGCCAGACACCATACTTGCTAGGTGGTAGCCTTTAAATCGGCCGCGGTCCGTTAGTATACGTCGGACCCGCGTGTCTCCACTATCAGTGATTGCAGACCGAGCGCCGCCACACGGCAGGTCTAGAGACTTCCTAGCACTCGCCCCAGTTGTACAGCCGACTTTGCTAGCGATGGTTCACTGACAAAATACGTCCTCATTTGCCGAGACGATAGTTAGCATAGCCTTCAGCTACGTCATTTGCTACGACCTAGCGAGGCGCCATTATCAGTTGCTATTGATCTTGTTAATCATGTACCGTCAGACCGACGTTCACCTTTAACGGATTAAAGTTAAGTATTCCACCAGCTACGTCCGTTTTTCTATATTCTAATTTCCTTGTCCTGTTCCAGACCTCACGCCAGCCTGCGTGAGCTAGTCCGCGTGCCTTTCGGCTTCCTCTATTCATACGGGTTGGCTCTCCTGCCAGCCCACAACTACTACCAACTGTGAATTTTTTCATAGGAAATCACGAAATCAGTCGCACAACTGCGACGATACTCCATAGCAGTAGCACTTTGTCAAAAGCGTTCTGGAAATCTAAGAATATGGAATAAATCTGACATCCCCTGTCGACAGCTTATGTTACTTCGTGAGAATAAAGAACTAGTTGCGTTTCACAAGAACGACAATTTCTGAATCCTTGTTGGTTATTTGTCAGTAAATCGTTTTCTTCGAGGTAAATAATAATATTCGAGCACAGTAAACGTTCCAAAACCCTAATGCAAATAGACGTCAGCGATATGATTCTTTCAGAGGATTTCTCTTATTTCCTTTCTTGGGAATTGATGTCATGTCCATCTTTCCTGTCTTTCGGTATGAGTATTTCGAATAGCGAACGGTTGTATATTATTGCTAGGTGTGGAGCTATTGCGTCAGTAGTCTTTGAAAGGAACCAGGCTCATATGCAATCTGGACCGGATCCCTTGCTTTTATTAATTGATTTAAGCGGCTTTGCTACACCGAGAGTGTCTACTTTTAAGTTACCCGTGTGTGCAGTTGTTCTTGATGTCAATTCTGAAATATTTACTACTTCTTCTTTGTTGACGGAATTTCGGAAAACTGTGTTTGGTGTTTCTAATTTAGTGGCACTGCTTTAGTAACATCACCATTGCCTACGCCCAGTGTGCCTATTGATTGCATCTTGCCGCTGGTGTATATTTACGTGCGACCAGAATCTCTTTTGCTTTTGTGCCAGAATTCGAGACAGAGTGGAAACTATTCGAAGGATCATGGATTGAAGCTCGAGCTAAATTATCGAGCTTCTGTAAAACTTTGCCAATCTTGGGGGTTCTGCGTTCTTTTAAACATGGCTTGCTTTACCTCCCTCGATGAATATGGCCGACCAGTTTGCGATGCTTTTAGAAGGAAAGAAGGTGGATTAGGCTTTAAAGTCTCGTCGACATCGAGGTCATTAGAGTCGGAGAACAAGCTCTATGGTTTCAAGGATGGTTAAGGAAATCGGCCGTGCCCTCTTAAAGGAACAATCGCAGAATTTTTCTGGAATGATGTAAGGAACTCCTGCAACTGGATTGTCGGATGCAGATTTGAACCGCCACCCTCCCGAATACGAATCCAGTGTGCTGACCACTGAGCCACCTCGATCGGTGGAACACTTTTAACGATCGTACATACTAGCTAAGCGTGCTTTATGTACAGATAACAGAGCTGTGGCGCATCAGTAAGTCAAACTAACTTTTACTACTTCTGAAATTTCTGTATATGAAAGGAAATGTCCGGACTGCCCAAATGACGGATTCATCATTGTCAGCCCTAAACGCTAAAGGTAGAAATTTGAAATTTTGGGAGTAATTTGATCCTGTACTGTGGGCATAGTTTAAGAAAGGCTGTTTCGCAATTTCATCCCTGATGGTAAAATGCTGGGTGAAAAGTATTTTTATATATCTAGCTATTACGGCAGGTTTGAAGCTACAACTACGAAAATTTCTATTTTGTTTCTCGGACAGAAATAAGGAACTACGCGTTTCAGTGTTTTTGTAAATTCAACCCCTAACCGGGTGAACTAGACGTTGAAAAGTTTTATGAAAATGTTTCACCATGAAAGGGTTTTTAAACCAAAGTCTATTTTTGGAAATTAAGTCAGTAAGGATATGAAAGTTTGTATGGAGTCATTTAATAACGAATGCATTTTTTAAACTAAATCTTTGAATATTTTCATTTGATTTCTTGGTCAAAAACAAAAGAAAAACGTGTTCACGATCTTTTCTATTTTTTTTTTTGGAAATTCAGCTCTTAAGGGGATGAAATAGGGAATGAAAACTTTTATGAAAACATTTCGTTATATTAAAATGTATATAAATGTTAAATTTATGAAAACTGGCATTTGACTTTTAAAGAACTATGTGTTAGAGGATGATAGTTTTTATGAAAATGTCACCAGAAGAACTCAAAAGAAAGGATTAACAAAGACCTCTGATTGCAGATCCTAGAATCGCATTGCGCCCAGAACCACATTCGAAAAAGACCACGTTTCTATGGCCTTAACTAGCGTGAAAGTATGTTGCAATATGTGAACAACATAAAAATTCGATTAATGGAAAACAAAAAAGTTCATGTAGACAAAGTCTGCCGGCCGCTGTGGACGAGCGGTTCTAGGAGTTTGTCTGAAACCGCGCTGCTGCTACGGTCACAGTTTCGAATCCTGCCTCGGGCATGGATGTGTGTGATATCCTTAGGTTGGTTAGGTTTAAGTAGTTCTAAGTCTAGGGGACTGATGACCTCAGATGTTAAGTCCCATAGTGCTTAGTCATTTTTTTGCACAAGGCGAGAGTTTCTACTGCTTGTCTTCATGCTCTCCGAATCCTACTTTTGCCAACAAGTTCTCTAGATCTCTCCCCGGTTGAAAACGTTTGCAGCATCATGGGCAGGTCCGCCAACCAGCTTGGAGCTCTGATGATCTAATGCGCAAACTGGACAGAATTTGCACGATGTCTCTGACGAAGACATTCAACAATTCTGTCAACCGATTCCAAGCCGAATAACGTCTTTCATCAGGGCAGAAGTGATCCAAGACGTTGCTGACTTCCTCAGTATGTGAGTCTCTTTCTCTTGAATAAATCGTACAATTTTTCTGAAACTGTAGACTGTAACGTCGGGGGCATTACTGTTCACGAAAAAATGAGCGTAACTCGGAGAGACGAGCCAGCAACATCGGTATGCTGCATTCCAGCGCTGCAAGTTGTGGTGAACAATGGCGCTGGAGCCCGTGGACAGAATAGCCGCCCGGCGACGATCAGAAGGCTGGTGGGGGAAACACAATGGCGAGACTGAGCGCTCTGGGATGCCGGACACCGCATTGTCCAGGCCTGCATTTCGGTCCCAACTCCCCGGGGTCCTGATTACCTGCGCTCATTTCAATAGCAGGTCGCGGTCGATGCGGAAACAGACGGAGCAGTTTCAATAAGTTTCCTTTAATTGACGTCTGTGTTCACTGACTTTTTGTTAACAGATCACTGGTTTCGGTATATAATGACCATCATCAGATCTGTTTTATAAAAAATTACTAATGTACTGCAGCCATAGTGGCATCGTCAAATGTTAAATGCAGACAAGGTCGCAGCTTGGGAGCAGTTTCAACTTGTTTCGTAGATCGGTCTCTTCTCATTTACGGCTGTTGCAGTATCTTAACTGAAACACATAAATACTAGTAACCGGACAGCAATCCATCCAGACTGGTAGTTTCTGCACTTGTGAACGTTTTACACTAAGAAATGGTTAACATAAAACTAAAAATAATACGCAGTGATTCAGTTGCCCCTACCGATATTGTTTTATGCAACCCGCAATGTTATCTCTGGCCCTCAAAACACGCACGCGTGATTGTCATATTCTCTCGCTCGTTACGCGCAAACTATTAGTCTTTCAGGAAAAAAAACATGAATAGGAATTTTTGTAAGGAGTTTAATGTTGGTAAATTTTTTACGAAGATACATTTTCGCTGGAGGTCACGGTTTTCGAGTTACATCAAGATAAACACACAAGAATGCCCTTCAAATGCAATTCCACCCCAACACTCATCCCTCCCCAGTGATGATATTTAGTACATTTTTGTGGCACTCTCCCCTACCACTGTACAAAAATTTCCGATTACACGAAGTATCGCTGATGTTCGACCTCTTTAGGTCTAGTCACAGATTCTGAAACAAACGAGTCTAAAGGCCTAAAACCAGAGCAACAAGAACTTTAAACAAAACACGGCTGAAGGCCTAACCTTAAAATAGTTATCATGAAGTTCGGCTGAAGGCCATATACGAAACATAAAACAGACAATATGCGGCTGAAGGCCTGGCACAGTACATACGACCAAATAAAATGACAATCAGAAAGTGGTGCTCAGAACTGTTCCAAGGGTCGGCCTGGGGAGGAACTCTAACCACAGTTTTACGTGATTGAGGAAGCCAATAGTAACACTAAACAATCGGGTGACAACACGACCTAGGGACGGCTGAAGAACCAACCAACAACCTAATCAGTTCCCTCTGTCGCAAACTGCCTATTGCAGTACGCAGACAGCGATCATGTGCTCAGTGGAAATCACAGAAGCTACACACAGATCGACGTAAAGACACTTGCACAAGAATTTGAACAATCGTAAAAGCAATCACTGTGGAACAACAAGGACGAATCAATTCGGCACACAGAGAGTTTCTTCAAGCGGTCGGCGACCAAGTACACGTCGCCATATGAGACGACCGACCGAACAACCAACTCGGGCCGTTCCCACTCAAGTTACGTGTCGGCGACGGTCGGGTGAGTCTTGGCTGTCCGAAGCTGACTGCAGCTCCAACCCGACTCAACTCCATGTCCGTTCGGAACTCGGAGACACGGCGACCCGGGCACACTGGCTCGGACCCATCCATGCAGAGGTAACTCTTGCACATCGGCCACGACATCTCTGCGCAACGAAGGAACCGACATGACGTCCGGCACGATGACCAAATGACGAGGCCCAGAAACGGTCAAAAGACCCAATACACATCGCCCGATGAGACGACCAACCAACGGTCGTCCCGCTCCAATCTCCTTCCGTCGGACAGTTCAGGTGTGTCGCCAGCGGCCGGCGAGCACTGGCTGTCCGCACCTCACGGGCACTCCGTCCCCGACTTCACTGCTACTGCGTCCGGCTGAGTGAGCTCCAAACACACACCAGACACACGACGACCCGGAAATACTATCGGCCGCTCCAGAGACGGTACGACAGTGCACTTATCGGCAAGCGCTGCTGCTGCCACTCAGCGCAGGTAAAGCAGGAAGTTAGTTACACCAGTAAATGGAATAAGAAAACGAGGCGGCTGTACCGTAGTAGAAGATGACAATGAATAAACGGGACGAACACGAGCCCCGCACGGCTCAACGCATGTGAACTGCTACATCTAAATGAATCGTGTTCTACGTTATTTTTGCTAGCATCGGTTTCGTACTCTCAGATTTAATGAAGGTCGTCGAAATTTTTATTCAGTTCGGCTAAAATGTAACTACTGAGCGAGGTGGCGCTGTGGTTAGCACACTGGACTCGCATTTGGGAGGACGACGGTTCAATCCCGCGTCCGGCCACGCTGATTTAGATTTTCCGTGATTTCCCTAAATCACTCCAGGCAAATACCGGGATGGCTCCTTTGAAAGAGCACGGCCGACTTCCTTCCCTAATCCGGTGAGACCGATGATCTCGCTGTCTGGTATCTTCCCCCACACAACCCAATTCAAAACAAAATGTAACTTTTGTAGTGACTGTTGATACAATGCGAAAACAGTTGCGCAACTATTGTCGCATTTTTAGCTTTTGCAAGGAAGAATGCTCTAGTGACTATGAATACAAAGCATACTCGTCTACATCTACATCCCTACGCTAGAACGCACAGTGAAATGTATGACGCTCAGTGGCCAGAAGCAATACCATTGAATGCTGATTTACCTACTCATTCCGTGGTAACACGTAGTGAAGTTCAATACTAGTTCCGTCAAAACCTAAAACACGGAGTTCTCCATTAAATACGAGAAACTACTCAAAGTGGTGACATAAAGTAGAATATAAGCAATTAACTTACAATGCAGTTAGGACAAGAAGTTCACACACAGACTCGTAAGTAGTAACAAATACATACAAGTCCACAGAAAACCATGCAAGGAAAGCAGCTTCTGTTTTATGTGGAATAAAACAAATATGGAAGCATTTTCCCCAATCAGCATTACTGATGCGATCAGAACGCAATCAAAATAGGAGCAACACGTTTACAATTCTCTTCGAAGAGGGCAGTACAAGAGAATTCATAATTAGAAGCATAATGTGATGAAATCAACTTCTATTACTACGAAACGAAAACAAGTGTGGAAGACTAAATTAGCACAATAAGAAAGCGAGATAATGCACTCATAAACTTGCAGCGATCCAAGTGGACTGGCAGCGAACCTAGGTGTTGTAACCGTAAGCCACAGTATGAGTTTTACCCCCATGAGACTGTAGGTGATAATCCGGACGAATTACGAGGCTTGCGAGAGTGACTTTAGAGAAGTCGTGTTTGTGTGAGAACGCGTTTCTGTAAATCATTCAAATTGCGTACTCTATATGGCATCGTTCCATGTTGGTGAAGTTGATTTGTCAGGACCAGGTGAAAATATGTGTGCAGCTTTGTGGCAGGGTACAGTCGTCGTTCTATGTGGCTAATGACCCCGTCTCTAATAACAAACTGCCTACCATTGCCAGTCCGCAGCTCGTGGTCGTGCGGTAGCGTTCTCGCTTCCTGCGCCCGGGTTCCCGGGTTCGATTCCCGGCGGGGATCAGGGATTTTCTCTGCCTCGTGATGACTGGGTGTTGTGTGACGTCCTTAGGTTAGCTAGGTTTAAGTAGTTCTAAGTTCTAGGGGACTGATGACCATAGATGTTAAGTCCCATAGTGCTCAGAGCCATTTGAACCATACCATTGTCAACATAGGCAAATTTGCGTCGTTAACAAGTCGCTCTATTACGCACATAGTTCGTGGTCTGTGTATCATATCAAATACTAAAATAGTTCATACAACATGAAGTTTATTTCGCAGTCGATACGTGGTATACTATAAAACCAATTAGCAAATGTCGCACAAAACAGATTTAAGTGTCTCGTACACACCTCGTTGCCTCACGAAAAATTAATTCACTTGGAAACATCTAAAAATTACTATTCCATGTGAAACTGTGCATATTAACTCAATTACGAATCGTACTATCAGACAACAATAAAATTCTTGTACAGCAGGAAATAATTTATTTGAATAGTCTTTCAACTCACGGTCCATCTGTAACATTCTACATATTAATTCAACTATAAGCAGCAGTAATAACATAGCAATCAACAAACAAACCACGTATAAAACTTTCCTGGCAGATCAAAACTGTTGGTCGGACCGAGACTCGAACTTTCGCGGGCAAGTGCTCTCTACCATCTGAGCTACCCAAGCACGATTCACGTCCCGTAATCACAGCTTGTCTCCTACCTTTCAATCTTCTCAGAAGCTCTCCTGCGAACCTTGCAGAACAAGTAGTCCTCGAAGAAAGGATACTGCGGAGACACGGCTTAGCCACAGCCTGGGGAATCTGAAAGGTTCGCAGGAGAGCTTCTGAGAAGTTTGGAAGGTAGGAGACAAGCTACTGGCGGAAGTAAAGCTGTGAGTACCGGGCGTGAGTCGTGCTTCGGTAGCTCAGATGGTAGAGCACTTGTGCGCCGCGAAAGGTGAAGGTCCCGAGGTTCGAGTCTCAGTCCGGCACGCAGTTCTGATCTGAAAGGAAAGTTTCATAACAGAACTCCGCTGCAGAGTGACAATCTCATTCTCAAAACATGTGTAGGTTTACGATTCGCAGTTTGTGGCAGAGGAGTAAAGCATTCATTTGAACACAACTTTCAGTTCATAATTGTAGTATTCTGCGTATTAATTCAACTGCTGCTTACAATAACACTCAGTTTAAGACACAGAAGTAATAACAACCAGTCCATGCAACACTTTAAACGCCCCAGTAATAGTTAACAGTATTACAGACAACAGTTTACTGAAAAACCTCTTCCATTCTCTACTTAGTACTCCGTATATTAATTCAGCATAAACTTGAAAACTGTAACCAAGGTACAAATCACTTGTAATTGTGTTGAAGATGATTGCGCCTCGGGCTACCGACCACACAACACAAGGAGTTTTATTCTCACAATCAGTTCATATTTCTTCACGTTATAATTCAAGAAAGATTTGTTTATGAGGATGAATATGCAAACGCTTCATCGTGCACTGGGTCTCAACATTCCTTTGTTGCCGCTTCACAAGGCGACCTATCGATATATTACAATACTCGTCGCTCCGCAAAATATGAGAGGCGTTCAATAAGTAATGCAACACAATTTTTTGGGCCAATTTCGGTTGAAGAAATGTGGAAATTATGGTAGAACTTCGTGGAATTTACCGCTTCATCCTCTATAGTTTCATGAACATACATGGCGGCGCTATACATGATTTCAAACTGGTGTCTGTAACGGACGTATGTTCCAAGCAGAGACCTGTCATAGAGTTTCTTTTGGGGAGAAAAAAGAGCATCGCAAATATTCATAGGGACTTGCAAAATGTCTAAAGAGACGTGACAGTGAACAAAAGCACGGTGAGTCGATGTGCGAGGTGCCTGACGTCATTTAAACAATGTCGCACTAACCTGTCCAAGCTCCTGTGTGGCGGCCGACCGCACACAGCTGTGACCCGTGGAACGCTGGAACGTGTGGACACCCTCATTGGCAGTGATCGGCGGATCATGGTCAAGCACCTCGCTGCTCAACTGGAAATGCTGATACACTCGTCCATCACTTGCTGCATTCGAAGGCGCGTGCCAGATGCGTTCCTCGCCGCCTGCCAGAAGACCATACAGAGCAACGAAGAGTCATCTGTGCGGAATTGCTTGGGCGTTACAAGTTTTATCGTGACACTTTTTTGTCAAACATTGTCACAGGCAATGAAACATGGTTTCATTACTTCTAATCAGAGACAAAACAACAATCTATGGAGGGGGAAACACCTCACCTCCGAACAAAACGTTCAAAGCCACACGTTCAAAAGATTAAGTTCTATAAACGGTCTTCCGGGGCTCTGAAGGGGTTATTCCGTGTGATATCCTCTCACACCCGATGGTCCCATGCCCGCTGTAAATGAAAATGAGCGTTTGCCGTCATTGGCCGGGAGGCCCCTTGCGGGGCAGGTCCGGCCGCCTTGGTGCAGGTCTTATTACATTCGACGCCACATTGGGCGACCTGCGCGACGGATGGGGATGAAATGATGATGATGACAACACAACAGCCAGTCCGTGAGCGGAAAAAATCCCCGACCCAGCCGGGAATCGAACCCGTGCCGGTAGGACAGCAATCCGTCACGCTGACCACTCAGCTTTCGGGGCGCATGACCGTTGTAATCGTAACTGAGATGTTGTTGGGTCAACAGTTCAACTCTTAGGTGTCTGCTGCAGAGCTCCATATCCACCAACGCGCGATGGACAGCGTGCTCCGAAAAACTTATGCGTGCATCAACATTGTGACCCTTCGGCAGACATGCCACAGATCGCCACCTATCCTATTTTACAGAGCAAACAAGCCTCAGAATCCCATGTTCCGTGAAGAGTCGTGGGCGTCCAACTATTTAGCACCTAGTGGTAGTTTTTCTGTCGTTCTACCTCTTTTCGCAGATGCTCACGACAGTAGCACGCGAACAGTCGACCAGGCTCTGCTTAATAATAATCTGCCCTTTGTCAAAGTCGCTTATCTCAGTGGATTTCCCCATTTCAAGTTCATATCTTCCCTAGGGTGATCCCCCGTCCTTGTCCGCTCCGCTTACATACAGGGTGTCCGAAAAGTCTTTCCCTGATTACATAAATTGATAACTCAGGCTAGAAGTAAGATACAATTATGAAACTGGTGTCTAATTGTTTACAAACTATCAAAGTTTTTTTTTCACACATCAGTAAACTTCCACATGAGCACCCTTGGTAGCACGTAGCACATCTAGGCGATATTCATTTTCCGTCCACACATTAGTCAACATCACTGGAGGGATTGATTCAACGACTGTGGTTATCCGTTACCGCATGGTTTCAAGATCTGGTACACGTGTTCGGTAGACCTCGTCCTTGACATAACCCCATAAAAAGAAGTCTAATGGGGTTATGGCAGGAGAGCGTGGAGGCCAAACCGTTGACCCATCACGACCAATCCATCGCCCAGGAAAGGTCATATCGAGATAGGCACGAACGTCCAAACCCCAATGAGGCGGTGCACTGTCTTGCTGAAACAAGACCTCGGGTTGATACTGAAGCAGCTGAGAAACAGCATAAAGTTGCAACATGTCCAGATACACTGCAGATGTTATGCTAGCCTCAGCGAAGAAGAATGGCCCGATAATTCGATCGTGCAATAGGGCGCACCAAACATTCACCTTTGGACTGCCTTTGGTGCACTCCATGACCTCGCCAGGGGTTGTGAACCCCAAATGCGCACATTATGGCGATTCACTACTCCACTGACAAAAAAGGCCGCTTCGTCAGAAAAGGAAATTCGTCTGAGATAACCATCATCGTCAGCATTTCGACCGCAGAGTCATATCGGCGTGTACTGTCATTGGGCAACAAGGCCTGAACGATTTGCACTTTGTACGCACGAAACAATAAACGTTTGTGTAACATGTCATGAAAAGAGTTTTTTGGCATCTGTTAATTCACGTGAGGCCCTGCGCACCGATTTCTTCGGACTTCGCAGAAAAGACTGCCTTACAGCTTCCACCCTGTCTGCTGAGGTTCTTAGTCGACCAGACCTCGAAGGGTCAGCAACCGATCCTGTGTTCTTGAACTTCTCATATCAGGCTTTAATGCTCTTGACATCAGGTGGATTCCGTCCAAATGTTGTCTGGAAGTGTCTCTGCACTGTGGTTGGTGATCGTGTCTCATGGTACCACAGGACACACTGTGCCTTCTCCTGATTGGTTAACATGGCTTCTTGGGCACTGCACCTCATCCACTACTTACGTACTGCGAATCTAAAAGAGAGGAAAAAAAGTTTGGTAGTTGTAAACAATTCGACACAAGTTTCTTTTTTTTTCTTTTTTTGTTTTTTCTTGGTCGTCAGTCTACTGACTGGTTTGATGCGGCCCGCTACGAATTCCTTTCCTGTGCTAACCTCTTCATCTCAGAGTAGCACTTGCAACCTACGTCCTCAATTATTTGCTTGACGTATTCCAATCTCTGTCTTCCTCTACAGTTTTTGCCCTCTACAGCTCCCACTAGTACCATGGAAGTCATTCCCTCATGTCTTAGCAGATGTCCTATCATCCTGTCCCTTCTCCTTATCAGTGTTTTCCACATATTCCTTTCCTCTCCGATTCTGCGTAGAACCTCCTCATTTCTTACCTTATCAGTCCACCTAATTTTCAACATTCGTCTATAGCACCATATCTCAAATGCTTCGATTCTCTTCTGTTCCGGTTTTCCCACAGTCCATGTTTCACTACCATACAATGCCGTACTCCAGACGTACATCCTCAGAAATTTCTTCCTCAAATTAAGGCCGGTATTTGATATTAGTAGACTTCTCTTGGCCAGAAATGCCTTTTTTGCCATAGCGAGTCTGCTTTTGATGTCCTCCTTGCTCCGTCCGTCATTGGTTATTTTACTGCCTAGGTAGCAGAATTCATTGACTTCGTGACCATCAATCCTGACGTTAAGTTTCTCGCTGTTCTCGTTTCTACTACTTCTCAATACCTTCGTTTTATATTTGTATCTTACTTCTAGCCTTGGTTAGGTTCTACTCCTGTGGATGGTGGTTTCCTAGGTCTGTTGTTGGCGGTTACCTTAAATCTAAATTTTGACCGTCAGAAGCCGTGAGCAGTCCACTCGCTAACGTTAACAGGTACGTGGCCGCTCTCGCCGGCATTTCAGCCTCGGGTTGTGCTTCGTACCCATCTAATGATGGTCTATGAAACACTGCCGAGTCGCAAACTTTACTCAGGGGGTTACATTGTTTTCCTTACAAAAAATGGCTCTGAGCACTATGGGACTCAACTGCTGAGGTCATTAGTCCCCTAGAACTTAGAACTAGTTAAACCTAACTAACCTAAGGACATCACAAACATCCATGCCCGAGGCAGGATTCGAACCTGCGACCGTAGCGGTCTTGCTGTTCCAGACTGCAGCGCCTTTAACCGCACGGCCACTTCGGCCGGCGTTTTCCTTACACACCCACAGATAAAATGTAAATGTCGTGTGACTAGGGTCTCCCGCCGGGTAGACCGTTCGCCGCGTGCAAGTCTTTCGATTTGACGCCACTTCGGTGACGGCCACGTCGATGGGGATGAAATAATGACCGTCAGGACAACACAACACCCCGTCCCTGAGAGGAGAAAATCTCCGACCCAGCCGGGAATCGAACCCGGGCCCTTGGGATTGACATTTTGTCGCGCTGACCACCTTTTTTTTATCTCATTTTGTTCGTCTTCGTTCTTTGTATTTGATCGGGGCGGACGTCGCAACACCCGTTTCAGTTCGTCGTTGATCCATTAACTCAGTTTTTTAATTACAGAGGGCAGCTAACCCTCTGACCGAACACGCTGGGTGAGAGCTGCCGGGGGCGGACAAACCTACAGGTGCGCAGTCTATATAACCTCTTTTTTGGACGTTCGAAAGACTGCCTGTCTATCTTCATTCGGATCTATCTGTGGCGCCAGCCTAAGCCTGGACCGTTGTAAGTTTTGTAACGGGCATTACTGTTTGACATATTTTATTCCATTTAACGGGTGTTTCTGCTCTTCTGATTGAGGACCTTCATTCTTTTATGTTGGTCCTGCCCTGCGAGAAGCTTTCTGACAGACCCAGAATTGAAGAGCATACCATCTTACACGTCATGTCCCAGAGACGCACTGTTTTAATATACACTCCTGGAAATTGAAATAAGAACACCGTGAATTCATTGTCCCAGGAAGGGGAAACTTTATTGACACATTCCTGGGGTCAGATACATCACATGATCACACTGACAGAACCACAGGCACATAGACACAGGCAACAGAGCATGCACAATGTCGGCACTAGTACAGTGTATATCCACCTTTCGCAGCAATGCAGCCTGCTATTCTCCCATGGAGACGATCGTAGAGATGCTGGATGTAGTCCTGTGGAACGGCTTGCCATGCCATTTCCACCTGGCGCCTCAGTTGGACCAGCGTTCATGCTGGACGTGCAGACCGCGTGAGACGACGCTTCATCCAGTCCCAAACATGCTCAATGGGGGACAGATCCGGAGATCTTGCTGGCCAGGGTAGTTGACTTACACCTTCTAGAGCACGTTGGGTGGCACGGGATACATGCGGACGTGCATTGCCCTGTCGGAACAGCAAGCTCCCTTGCCGGTCTAGGAATGGTAGAACGATGGGTTCGATGACGGTTTGGATGTACCGTGCACTATTCAGTGTCCCCTCGACGATCACCAGTGGTGTACGGCCAGTGTAGGAGATCGCTCCCCACATCCATGATGCCGGGTGTTGGCCCTGTGTGCCTCGGTCGTATGCAGTCCTGATTGTGGCGCTGACCTGCACGGCGCCAAACACGCATACGACCATCATTGGCACCAAGGCAGAAGCGACTCTCATCGCTGAAGACAAGTCTCCATTCATCCCTCCATTCACGCCTGTCGCGACACCACTGGAGGCGGGCTGCACGATGTTGGGGCGTGAGCGGAAGACTGCCTAACGGTGTGCGAGACCGTAGCCCAGCTTCATGGAGACGGTTGCGAATGGTCCTCGCCGATACCCCAGGAGCAACAGTGTCCCTAATTTGCTGGGAAGTGGCGGTGCGGTCCCCTACGGCACTGCGTAGGATCCTACGGTCTTGGCGTGCATCCGTGCGTCGCTGCGGTCCGGTCCCAGGTCGACGGGCACGTGCACCTTCCGCCGACCACTGGCGACAACATCGATGTACTGTGGAGACCTCACGCCCCACGTGTTGAGCAATTCGGCGGTACGTCCACCTGGCCTCCCGCATGCCCACTATACGCCCTCGCTCAAAGTCCGTCAACTGCACATACGGCTCACGTCCACGCTGTCGCGGCATGCTACCAGTGTTAAAGACTGCGATGGAGCTCCGTATGCCACAGCAAACTGGCTGGCACTGACGGCGGCGGTGCACAAATGCTGCGCAGCTACCGCCATTAGACGGCCAACACCGCGGTTCCTGGTGTGTCCGCTGTGCCGTGCGTGTGATCATTGCTTGTACAGCCCTCTCGCAGTGTCCGGAGCAAGTATGGTGGGTCTGACACACCGGTGTCAATGTGTTTTTTTTTCCATTTCCAGGAGTGTATTTTAATCTACCGGTATTTTAACCGTGGCTATGCACTTTCTGTGGACTCACATTTTAATGTGCGTGTAAGATTCTTTCTCTAAGAATTTATGTTGGTTTTGATTAACTCAGATTATATCAAACATGTTTATAGGTATCATAATACACTTAAAAATTTTGCACATACACCTGAAGATGGGACATATGCCCTGAAACCGGGTAGTGCATTCCTTTTTAATAATAAATCTATTTATTTACAACTAAAGCGGATTGTATCATTGACTAGTTAACTCTTGAGCCATCTCTGTGCAAATGTACTCACCTGATTATCACTTTGATTTGGTGTTAGCATACGTGATTTGGGTAACATAATGATATCACCACTGCAGTGCGTTTATTTTTGTGTATTTCTTGTACTATTGTCTGTTTCTTGTTCTTTTTATGTCTCTATGAAATAATACGGATGTTGAAAGACATCGAAAACAAAATGTATGTCAGAAGAAAATTATTAAGAATTGTGGATCAATTGTAAGTGCCATTACGTTCCCTCAGATATATCAGTTGTCAATGGGTAGCGTGAGCTTCATAAGGCATAAAGGAAGAAACTTGTGGGATTTCCTAACCATTACAGCAAGAAAAAAATTGGTGTTAAAAGATGTTGGTGCGATCTCTCCCTCGTGACTAATTTCTTGTCCGGTATATTTATGCTCATAATGGACGTATGTGAAACAGCTCAGAGTGGCGTTTAAGGCGCGAGAATAGTCCGCTTGTGCGGTAGCATAACGGACGTGTGCCTCTATGTTGGCAGCGCGCTCGCAGACCTGAAATTTATTACCTGTGTGTTGTGCGCGCACACATTCCCTTTCAGGCGGTGTCTGCGGGCCTGTTTGAAATTCCACCCCCGTCCGCCCACGCGACCTGCACCCTTCTCGCTTTTTAGCCGGCAGGGCGGTCGCTGTAGGGGTTGCGCAGCTCCCGGGCGGAAAATAAATTATAGCCTCAAAATAATAAAAAAAGAGAACCTGCACATTAATTAAATCCACGGTGCGGGAACAAATTGTCTCTCTAGCGCGCGCGTTTTTTCTTCCTAAAAAAAGGGCAAAGAAAACAACCTACTCAGTTTGTAATTAAGCTTAATATTTCCGGATGTATTTTTAATTAGCTGAGTTATGCATGTGAAATTTTCAAGAAGTGTTCTCAGTCAAAAAGTTGAGCACGTTACACAGTGAACTGCACCACCCTATTGACTCAATCATCTTTCTTAATCGTTGAACTCTACTCCTCTTTTTAGTGTTCCGTATCTCAGTCTGAAAAAATGGAACCCTTACGTAGGGTCACTTTGTTGCTTTTCTGTCTGTCCAACTCATAAGCCTCCATTCTCTCACGAACGAAGGTGTACAGCCCCATGGCAATTTTGAAAAGGTGAGCATTTAAGTCAGTGCAGTCAAAAGATGCCGCCATTTATGCTAGCACACGTAAATTCGCCTGCCGCAGTGGCCGAGGGGTTCTAGGCGCTACAGTCTGGAACAGCGCGACCGCTACGATCGCAGGTTCGAATCCTGCCTCGGGCATGGATGTGTGTGATGTCCTTAGGTTCGTTAGGTTTAAGTACTTCTGAGTTCTAGGGGACGGATGACCTCAGACGTTAAGTCCCATAGTGCTCAGAGCCATTTGAACCATTTCTTTCGTAAATTCAATCAACAAAATGTGAGTGGTACTTTCCGTTCAACTAGATTAATAAAATTTTGCGAGAATCAAGGATTCACAGTACAAGTAAAGAAAAAATTCCGAAAATTGTTATTTTATTATTTTATCAAAGAAGACTGTGTGATATACAGTATTTTTTATGGAGTTGAGCCTCTGTGGACTGCGTGGTAACAACCAATTTCATTTTAGTGTCTATGCCTTGTTCTTGTTCTAGCTTCGACTTTCTGCCTGTATCTTCCGAGCCCATCAAGAAGTCCCTGTTTATGCTCTTCCAATAATGGTCCTCTCCATCTTTTGGACGTTGATGCCATTTTAAAACCGTGGTAGTTGTTCATCAATCTTACAAATTTGTTCCTGTCAGGAATTTCTCTTTCTGACATACCAATCTGCCTAAGACCTTTTTCACATTCTTCGAACCATCTTGGCCTTGTTTTCTTAGATTGGATGAAACTCCATATTCTTTTAGTTAGTCGGTCACTGTCCATCCTCATGAGATGACCGTAAAATAACAATCGTCTCTTCTTAATGGATCCTGTGGATAGGTTCTGCCTTGCTTACAAGTCATCATTTGCTCTCATTCGCCATTGTCCTTCAACCCATCTATTACCTAGGATTTTCCTTAATATCCTACTCTCTCCCTTTTTCAGCCGCTTAGCTTGACCTTGTCTATTCGTGGTCAAAGTTTCGGGCGCATACAAGCCCTCAGGTTTTACAACTGTGTTATAACGTCGGAACTCGGCCGTTATACTCATAGACTTTTTGTTATGGGTATTCTTTGTCAGTTGGTATGCTTGGTCTAACTTCCTCATCCTGGCATTAATTGCTTCCTGTTCTAATCCATTCTCCTGGATGACTTCACCGAGATACCCGAAATTCTTACCTCGACCGATTTTTCCCAGATTGGTGATCATCCGTCCAGGTCCATCACAGATGTTCGTCACATATTTTTTTTGAATAGAGGTCCGATGTCCAACTTTTATGGCAATTTCTGACAGCCTGTTTATCTTATTGACTGCTGACTCTATGTTAGCAAAAATGGACAGGTCATTCGCAAAGGCCAAGCAGTCAATGTACACCCCTTTGTTCTTAGAACCAACTCTGAAACGCTCTATATACAGTTTATTTAACACGGCAGCCACGTTTTCGCGTTAACATTGAGCCGTGGCGACTCGGTTTGGTGGCCTAACTACCTCTGGCACCGGTATCGATAGTCACCTCCCACGTGACTTATATTTGGTTTTCATGGTTGAGATGGAGGCTCGGCACGGCTGTGAGAGTGGTGAACGGAACGGGGTGGACCGAGGAGGGCTGGAGCAGCAGTGCCTGGCGGCGGGGTTTGGTTGGCCAGATTTGCGATGGACACCGCATGTAGCCAGCTGGATCACCGAGCGACTTGAGTGTTGGGCAGCAGCTAAACAAGGTGACGAAGATCGTGCTCTTGAGCTCTGGTGACGGTCGCCTCCTTCTGTTATTTGAAGAGGAGTTAAAAGGATAATACACGTTGGGGAGACTGCACCGTAACATGTTGCCTATGGACATTCTGGCCCGTGCTTTTACTGTTTAAAGGACAATTGTTGAAATATTATTGTGTAGCCCAGAATGAGATTTTCACTCTGCAGCGAAGTGTGCGCTGATATGAAACTTCCTGGCAGATTTAAAACTGTGTGCCGAACCGAGACTCGAACTCGGGAACTTTGCCTTTGGCGGTCAAGTACTCTACCAACTGAGCTACCCAAGCACGACTCACGCCCCGTCGTCACAGCTTTACTTCTGCCAGAACCTCGTCCCCTACCTTCCAAACTTTACAGACGCTCTCCTGCGAAACTTGCAGAACTAGCACTCCTGAAAGAAAGGATATTGCGGGGACATGGCTTAGCCACAGCCTGGGGGATGTTTCCAGAATGATATTTTCACTCTGCAACGGAGTGTGCGCTGATATGAAACTTTCTGGCAGATTAGAACTGTGTGCCGCACCGAGACTCGAACTCGGGACCTATTGCCTTTCGCGGGCGAGTGCCCTACCAACCGAGATACCCAAGCACGACTCACGCCCCGTCCCTCAGACTGTGGCTACGCCATGTATACGCAATATTTCAGGAGTGCTATTTCTGCAAGGTTCGCAGGAGACCTTCTGTAAAGTTTGTAAGGTAGGGGACGAGGTACTGGCAGAAGTAAAGCTGTGAGGACGGGCGTGAGTCGTGCTTGGGTAGCTCAGTTGGTAGATCACTTGCCCGCGAAAGGCAAAGGTCCCGAGTTCGAGTTTCGGTCCGGCACACAGTTTTAATCTCCCAGGAAGTTTCATTATTGTGTAGTGTTCTGTTGCTTGTTCTGCAGTGCGCCTTGCTTGAGAGTGGCCAATGGTTGTTACAGCGTCATCTTCGAAGCCAGGCGATTGCGTTAATTGACAAACCGCTTATGTAAACCCGCTTGGGGTGCGATTTTGTGAATTAAAGTCGTAACACTGGTGGGTCGCACTGTACTCGGTGGCAATATCAAGGTACTGTGTCAAGTACGGAGTATGAATTTGAAATTTAATTGTGATTTAGTAAAATATATTCATTCTAACTTACGTTGACGTGTTTGAGTCACAACTGAATTACGTTGGGCTACTACTGAGCGAAATTTTCTGCCTTGCTTAGGTGGCTAACTGCAACAGCTCTGTTTGTACCTGCACCTTGTCAGTTACATTTAATCGCTTACCTAGACAAAGGCGAATGTATTTACGGTGGGGATGTGTGTGATGTCCTTAGGTTAGTTAGGTTTTAGTTGTTCTAAGTTCTAGGGGACTGATGACCTCAGCAGTTAAGTCCCATAGTACTCAGAGCCATTTGAACCATTTGTTGTGGACGAACAAATCGATTCAAATTATCTCTGTCAATCTTAGCGAGTTTCCACTGATCTGATTAAAGCGTTCTTATATATCAGTTTATTTATTTAAGTTTGGCTTTAATTATTTGTTTTATATAAGGCTAGAGAACTGTATTTATCTTGCCACAGAGAGTCTTATCATTTGTGAGTGTATATTCTGTTATAGTTTGAGGGTGCTGCCTCGAGTGTGATTTATGTTCACAGTTGATTCCAAAACACGCGAGTCTACCTTGGTGTTTGTACCAGTGACTTCTGGGCCACTACGTTGGCGGCATCTTGCCTAACTCCCGAGGTCTAAGTTATTTCCGTGGGAGCGCTTTGCCGCGTCGTCTGTCATGCCTAGCAAAAGTTGAGTGGTTGTTCCTTGGCGCTATACCTGGGTTTAGCGACTGCCGCCAGGGTTACAGGCTGTGGAGTTTGTCCAGATTAACTCATGAACCTTTATAAATTAAAATTTGATTCTTACTGTTATAAACTCAGATGCTTTGTGTTTATTGAATACTGGATTCTTTTGGGTATATTGGTAAATTTCAATAGTTTTTCACTTTATACATTACAACCATTATAATTGGTACACCAAGAAGAAATGCAGATGATAAACGGGTATTCATTGGACAATATATTATACGAGAGCTGACATGTGATTACATTTTCACGCAATTTGAGTGCATTACCACCTCTGGCCGTAATAACGGCCTTGATACCCCTAGGTAATGAGTCAAACAGAGCTTGGATGGCGTGTACTGGTACAGTTGCCCATGCAACTTCAACACGATATTACAGTTCATCAAGAGAAGTGACTGGCGTATTGTGACTAGCCAGTTGCTCGGCCACCATTGCCAGACGTTTTTAATTCGTGACAGATCTGGAGAATGTGCTGACCAGGGCAGTAGTCGAACATTTTCTGTATCCAGAAAGGCCCGTACAGGACCTGCAACATGCAGTCGTACATTATCCTGCTGAAATGTAGGATTTTGCAGGGATCAAATGAAGGGTAGAGCCACGTGTCGTAACCAATGCGAACAAGAGGTGACCGAGACGTGTAACCAATGGCACCCCATACAATCACGCCGGTTAATACGCCAGTATGGCGATGGCGAATACACGCTCCCAATATGCATTCACCGCGATGTCGCCAAACACGGATACGACCATCATAATGCTGTAAACAGAAGGATTCATCCGAAAAAATGACGTTTTGCCATTCGTGCACTCAGGTCCGTTGTTGAGTCCAACATCGAAGGTTCTCTGAGATACACCGTCAAGGGTAACCGCGGCCATTGTCTCCGAGCTGATAGTCCATGTTGCTGTAAACGTCGTCGAACTGTTCGTGCAGATGGTTGTTGTCTTGCGAACGTCCCCATCTGTTGACTCAGGGACCGAAATGGTTCAAATGGCTCTGAGCACTATGGGACTTCTGAGGTCAACAGTCCCCTAGAACTTAGAATTACTTAAACGTAACTAACCTAAGGACATCACATACGTCGATGTCTGAGACAGGATTTGAACCTGCGACCGTAGCAGTGGCGCGGTTCCGGACTGAAGCGCCTAGAACCGCACGGCCACTCGAGGCCGGCCTCAGGGATCGAAACGTGGCTGCACGATCCGTTACAGCCATGCGGATAAGATGCCTATCATCTCGACTGCTAGTGATACGAGGCCGTTGGGATCCATCACTGCGTTCCGTATTACCCTCCGTAACGCACCGATTCCATATTCTGCTAAAAGTTATTGGAACTCGACCAACGCGAGTCGAAATGTCACGGTACGATAAACCGCAATCGCGATAGGCTACAATTCGACCTTTATCAAAGCCGGAAACGTGATGGTGCGCAATTCTCCTCCTTACACGAGGCATCACAACAACGTTTCACCAGGCAACGCCGGTCGACTACTGTTTGTGAATGAGAAATCGGTTGGAAACTTTCCTCATTTCAGCACGTTGTAGGTGTCGCCAGAGGCGCCAACCTTGTGTGAATGCTCTGAAAAGCTAATCATTTGCATATCACAGCATCTTCTTCCTGTCGGTTGAATTTCGCGTCTGTAGCACGTCATCTTCGTGATGTAGCAATTTTAAAGGCCAGTACTGTATGTCACTATAATTTTGAGGGTTTCATGTTGTTATTGATATGGAATTTATTTGATCAGTATGTTTTTCTTACATAAATGTTAATTTGCTGAAAACGAAGGACTGTCTGATGAGTTTCCCTTCCACGTGTTGATGTTTGATTCTTTCCTACCATGAACCTGTTGCCTGGGTTGGAGGTGTGTTGAAGGAGGTAACGTAATCGACGCCTTGAAAATGTTGTATAGATTCAAACAAATACAAACAGTTCCAGCCCTGCCACTGTGCCAATAAAATGAGTGTGTCATTTAGCGAGCGCGTTAGCCACAGTCTATGCTATTAAACAGAATTATTCATGTGTTTGCTGTGTTAATTCTCTGCAAAGTAAACAAGGCGAAAAATGGGCTTAGAATGAGTAAATAAGCAGTTTCCATTTGTGGCCGTATCGCGGTTATTGCGTACAGTTTAAAATTACAACAATACTTTTGTTTTTTTGCGGGAGAAAGGATAGCTTGTTTGTTAGTTGTTGGCTTTTATAACGAACACATGGCTGTAATGCAGAGGGGGGGGGGGGGGCGGATGGGGGGAGGCGGGAAGAGGGGGAGGGAGAGGGGAGGAGTAAATGCAAGGGAAGTGAACCGTAGTAACTAATTCGAGCAGTTGTAAAGTATCATTTGTCCATGAGGCACACTTTACAATATAACAAAATAATGGAATAAATAATAAAATGTTGAAATGCGTGGCTTTTTAAAATGTATTGAATTAATCAGATTAATTTTTCGGCATGAATGACAAGCACAATAAGCTGAGCTATACCTGGAAATAAGTTCGTATTAGTTCACATTATTTAGCAGCGGGGATGTAGTTTCTTTCTCCGCTGTAGATTTGTGCTTACCCTTCTTTGTAGTGCTATGTTTCGTCGCCGTGTTCACCTTCGAAGTCTTGACCGTGTTCCCCTTGAGCTTTTAGGATCTTCGTAATTTTCCAAAGTACACAGGTGGGCTTCAGTTCTTGTAATTATCGACCCTTTGAAATAACAACTCATACGACCTTTCTGTTAAAAAACAATACTGTATTTTTCTAAACGGAGCACATATGAAATACACACTCCTCAATTATTCATAGCGACCCCAAAATGGCGGTCTACAAATACTCGCTAAAAATGGCGTGCTTCTCACTCTTTCACTAGCTGAGCGCGAATCCTTCCTTCGTAGAAGAAAAACTTCTCCCTTTTCTAACAACTGAAAATCAAAATTACATGACGGTAGGCGTAGGCTCTATGATGGGCTACCGCTTCATCTTTTCTCTTTGCCTTTAAAGAAGAAAACATAAAAGAAATGCAAAAGGTTTATCACAACTTCAAAGTTGTGTTAGCGGAAGGGAGAATATTCAGGGAGTAATTGTACGATTCTTTCACAGGCACAAGTCTGTTAAACGTAAGCTCCATACGAGAGCCCTAGCGCGGAAATCGGTGCCAACCGACCGTCGTGTCTTCCTCTGCCAAATGTGTCATTCGAAGTGGTTTGGAAGCAAGCGCATGGAGTCAGCACACCGGAGGTTCAAAATGGTTCAAATGGCTCTGAGCACTATGGGACAACATCTGAGATCATCAGGCCCCTAGACTTAGAACTACTTAGACCTAGCTAACCTAAGGACATCACACACAGCCATGCCCGAGGCAGGATTGGGACCTGCGACCATAGCAGCAGCGCGGTTCCGGACTGAAGCGCCTAGAACCGCTCGGTCACAGCGGCCGGCCACACCGGATGTTGTCAGCTTTAGTGTGCTGGGGCCGCTACCACTGAGTGAAATAGATCGAATATAATATGTGGTTGTCCTGAAAAGTAATAACTCCGAAATACCGTCTGAAGGGTCTTAACACTTTTTTATATATAAAATATGGTGTTATCTCTCTAAATCTTTATTCTTCATGTTTACAAATCATTTCTCAGCATAGTCATTGGCGATGAACACATTTCTCCCAACGTGAGACCAGTTTGTTGATACCCCCACTGTAAAAGGGGTTGACTTTGTTGACGGAGCTGCAACCTCACCTCTGCTAGCACCGGTTCACTATGAAAGTGCACTCCTCGTAGGTGAACTTTAAGTTTTGGAAACACATAAAAATCGGATAGAGCTCAATCTGGGGTGTATGGAGGATGACCGATGACAGTGAATCCAAGGTGGCTGAGTGTTGCAAATGTCGCAGCGCTCATGTGTGATCCGACATTGCCATCCTGAAGGAGGTGGTGTTCCATGTGTGACCGAACTTCTTGAATTCGAAACTCGATTGTCGCATGCTGTTTCTCACGCACCACATAGTTAGGTTACACACGGCCATGTTACAAGGTACAGTCCTGAGCCCTCTAGCGGCAAAGTGTTGCAAATATGTATACATGTAAAATAGGGATGTGCATAACGTTGTTTTGTTTGAAGCATTTTAATAGTTTTCGCATAACTATTTCGGAGGCATTACTTTTCAGGACGCCCTCTTAGAGGCCTAACAATAAAGCTACTGCACTGGTTGTTGCGCGAATTTCTATGAAAATGAAGTTTAACGAAGCGGAAGATTGAAAAGCAAATGCAACGAAATTGTTTGTTTTTACATTTACCTTAACTCCGCTTATACGCATTACTGCTATCTGAAATGTCTAATTTTATTACTCTGAGATTGTACGCACTAAAATCATTTTACAAAATTTAGCAGCTTTTAGTAGACTACAAGGATGTTTCTTAAACACAACGAAGCTGCGGAATAATTTTCACGCAGAATTTTTGTTTAATGAAAATATGCCTCCTTCCTATCTGTCGGTCGCTATTTTGATTTCAAAATGGCCGGTTTCGGTCAATGACGACCGTATTCAGATAATATCTCATAGTTTCCTGGTCGAGTATAATACTGTATAAGCAATGACCTCTTAAACTGCCTATGCTACACAAGAGTGCCTATGATCGAAGCGGTGCATGTTGAGGTGAGCCCATTCCTCCAAAGTCACGTCTATCATCGCTTCATACTTCGAATCCATAGCGATAATTTGAATGATGCCCACTTCCCCTCAGCAAGTGGATCAACCCCTCCGACTGACTTTCACACGCTACCGTTGGGTTTGATAGAATACTATGTACACATCCTTCTGCCTTCGCGTCGCAGATTCGTTGCAATTCGCCATGCTTTCAATCTTTCTTTTCAGTTATTGGATTACTGGTTACTTCACTAGTTTTTCAAAATTGTCTTTTCCAAGCCAGTTTTCAGCACCCCATTTGGATATCGATTGGATACGTTCCAAGTAGTACAAAGTGTCCCCCTACTGACGTTGTCCGGTAGGTTTCAGAGATTTTCATGAGTACATTGAGCTGCATCCTTCTGAAGAAGCCGAACAAGTCTCATTTGCTCCGAAGCTGTCAACAGAAATGAGTATGGCAGCATGATAGAGGTTCAGTGCCAACAAAACGTTTTCCGCTGTAATTGTGGGTATTTTGTGCAGTAAGTTAGACGTTCTTCACAGACAGCATATATGTGTGAATTGCATATCCTACTCTAATGGAAATGTTGTTGTTGTGGTCTTCAGTCCAGAGACTGGTTTGATGCAGCTCTCCATGCTATTCTATCCTGTGCAAGCTTCTTCCTCTTCCAGTACCTACTGCAACCTAATGGAAATACATTCCCAGATACCGATTTACCACTTTCCTACTATTCACACTACCATGTATAGCAGTACAAGGAACTGCTTTCCCTTTAGCAGCATATACAGTACAACTTCAGCAGATATCAGTTTTATTGTTCGCACTACCGCTGAATCGTGGATAGCTGTGGGCTACACTTTTGTTCCACTGACCTCTAGTGTTTCTAATAACTTGTATAGCGACATCACCGACATGTGAGCTGAGGTGGCAAAAGTCGTGGAATATCTACAAATATCGCGTCGGTCCTGCTTCTGTCCAGTGTTGTGCAGCACTTCGACGTGGTATAGACTCTACAAGTCGCTCTTAGTCAACTAGAAAGATATTGAGGCTGTTTTTATAGACGTCCATAACTTCCAGAGTGTTGTTGATGCAGGATTTCGTGCAAAAACTGGTCTTTCGATCATGTCCAATAAATGTTTGATGGGATCCATGTCGGAGGATCTTAGTGGCTACATCATTCGCTCGAGTTGTCCGCAACGTTCTCAAACCAATCGCGAACAATTTTGGCCCAGCAACATGATGCATTGCCATCCATAAAAGTCTCATAGTTGAATTCCTGCAAATGGTCTCCAAGTAGCCGAACATAACGATTCCATGTAAGTGCAACCCACACTATTATGGAGCCAACACAAACCTGTAGGGTTTCATGTTGGCATCTTGTGACTATGGTTTCGTGGGGTCTGTGTCACAGCCGAACCCTACCACCAGTCTTTACCAAATGAAATTACGACTCCTCTGACCAGGTCATAGTTTTCCAATGATTTAAGTTGGCTGGTTGCTTTAAAAAGGGTAGAAGGGGTGGGGGTGGGAAGGGACCAAACAGCTAGGTTATTGGTCCCAATCGTCTAGGTCCAATCGATATGGTCACGAGCTCAGGAGAGGCACTGCCAGTATTGTCGTGCTGTTAGCAATGGCAGTCGCGTCGTTCGTCTACTTTCACAGCCCGTTAGCTCCACATGTCCTAATGGATAAGTTCAACTGGTGTCTAAGCAGCCGAACATAACCATTTCCAGTCAATGATGGACTCATCTGGACGAGAGGACCCAGTCCATTCCGTGTAAACACAGCCCATACCGTTATGGAGCCACCACCAGCTTGCACAGTGCCATGTCGACTACTTGGGTCCATGTCTTTGTGGTGTCTGCGCCACACTCGAACCCTACCTCGTTTCAAATTGTATCGAGCGGATGGACGTGTACGTGTACGGAGACACCCTCATGAATCCATAAAACCAGCGTGTCAGCAGAGAACTGTTCAGGCTGGTGGAGGCCTTGTAATGGTGTGGGATAGTGCAGTTGGAGTGATAAGGGAGCTTTCATACGTCTAGATACGACTCTGACAGGTGACACCTACGTAAGCATAATTTCTCATCACCTGCATCCATTCATTTCCATTGTTCATTCAGACGCACTTGTGCAGTTCCATCAGGACAATGCGAAACTCCACACGTCCAGAATTGCTATAGAGTGGATGCAGAAACACTCTTTTGAGTCTAACCACTTCTGCTGGCCACCAAATTCCCAGACATGAACATTATTCATCATATCTGGGATGCCTTGCAGCGTGTTTTCCAGAGGAGATCTCCACCCCGTCTTACTCTTACGGATATATGGACACCCTTGCAGGATTCATGGTGTCGGTTCCCTCCAGCACTACTTCAGATATTATTCGAGTCCATGCCACGTCTTGTTGCGGCACTTCTTCGAATTTTCGGGGGCCCTACACGATATTAGGCATTTGTACCAGTTTCTTTGCCTCTTCAGTATATATCACACATTGCCAAAATATTACAGAAATTATTTTGTTTCTCATGTGAAAAAATAGCTCCTGTACGTGAAACAGCAGGAAGTGACATCATAACATCCGTAGAACGCTACATCAACTTTTGCCGACTCGTTCCTTACACTGACTGCTTACGAGGGAACGAGCTGACAAGCAGGAAGCGACCGCAGCGCCTCCACTCTGACACTAGCGGAAGTGCAGTGAGAATGGAGGAAGCCACTATTCCACTGGCGTACGGCCGCGCCTGCTTTTCTAAAGAAGGCAACCCCCAACACTCATGTCATATTCGCTCCCGGTCTGATGTCTACTGCCCAGTAAACACCGCTGAATGCCGCTATCACCCGTCTAGGACAAACAATCAGCATCTCCGTTAATCAAGCTCTGCTTCGTGCGGGGGGGAGCGATCTTAAAGATTGCATTCGGGGCGCGCACCTCCCTGTTGGCGCGACGTCAACAGCGCCACACTTGGCCCCTGTGTACGCCCCGGGCTGTGTGCGCTGGCGCGGTACCAGCTAAATGGGTGTGCACGCATCGATTTCCCGTGTTTGATCGCCTAATTGAAACCCCCGCCGGTCTCATTAATTATGGTCGCCGCGCCGCAGATTTCCAGGGATAGCCGCCGCCGACGCCCGTGCCACACGTTAACTGTTGATTACCGAAACGGTCCCATTAATACCTGAATCACACGAGGAAAATTTTCCTTCTCGCTAGCGTGGTAGTGCGTATTTGGTGTCGCTGACCAACTATACTCACATGCCATCTATAGACGCACATGGGACTCTTAAGTCAACGATGTGAATTTTGTTCTCCTTTATTTGGCATCTGAGTTGTACAACCATCGAACTATATGCTCTTGTTTTTGTTGTTGTCTTCAGACTCAAGACTTGTTTGATCCAGAACTACGCTTACCTATCTTATGCAAGCTTCTTTAACTCTGTATCACTACTACAACATCCATACATTTGAAGCTGCAAACTGCAGTGAAGCCTCAGTGCCCATCTAGACATCTTAGCACCCCTCCCCCAACTGCCCTGATAGTTTCCTTAACCTAGCAAATTGATGATCCGTTGATCCTGGGAAATGAATTCTATCAAGTGTTTCCTACCTTTAGCCAGGTTGGGCTCCTTTTTTTCTTTTTCCTCATTATTTCTTCGATCTAACCACATAGCTTTCAACATTCTTTTGCAGGAAAACATTCCCAAAAGCTTTTGTTCTAGATTGATATCTTTATCGTACACATTTAACTCCTACACAAGGACGCAGAGCAGACAAATAGTTACAGAAAGAACTTTCTAAAATTTAAGTATACAAAGGAGGTTCAAAAAGTTTTGCACAGTCGGCTCTAATTTTTTTTTAATTTTTGCATTAAGGAGAATGAAATTTTTTGAGAACATACTTGGAACATTTAGGTATAAGTCGGTATATAAAAGTATTTTATTTACAGGTGAGCCATAATGGACCGTGAAGCAGATGTTAGGTTGCGACGACGGTCGGTGGTGGAGTTCAAGACCGACGATGACTCTGCCACATCGATTCACAGGAAGTTGCTCCCTGTTTATGGAGAGAACACAGTGGATCGCAGCAGTATCCAGCGGTGGTTGCAGAGGTTTAAAGAAGGTGATTTCTCTCTGCTGGACAATCCACGATGCATTAGATCGTCGACGGCAGTGAGTGATGTGAATAAGGAGATTATTGATCAGATCCTCCAAAATGGCAGATGTGTGACGACACGACAGCTTGCTGAAATGACTCGTTTGTCGTTTGGTAGTGTGGTATCACTGGTATAGTCTCTAGGGTACAGAAAAATCTGTGCACGTTGGGTGCCTAGATTATTGACAAGAGAAATGAAAGTGATGAGGAAGAATGTGTGCTAGGGTTTCACGAAGACCTTTACTGAAGTGTGGAAACAGTGTTTTGACGGCTTCATTACCCAGATTGAAACATGGTTGTTGTAGTGTTGGCAGAAGAGCCAACACTGTGTTGCTAGAGGAGGCCGAAATGCACGCGTTTAATTACACGCTGACTGGCGTGAGGTCTGGAACAGTTAAGGGAATTAATAGTAGCAAATAAAGTACGTAGTTGATATAATACTTAACTTTAATCCACAATTGTAGAACATCTCTCGTTACTGTTCATGCTTCACAATATTAATTATCAAATGGTATGGCGCCTTACTAGGTCGTAGCTATTGACGTAGCTGAAGGCTATGCTAACTATCGTCTCGGCAAATGAGAGCGTATTGGTCAGTGAACCATTGCTATGAACGTCGGCTGTACAACTGGGGCGAGTGCTAGGACGCCTCTCTAGACCTGCCGTGTGGTGGCACTCGGTCTGCTATCACTGACAGTGGCGACACGCAGGTCCGACGTATACTAATGGACCGCGGCCGATTTAAAGGCTACCACCTAGCAAGTGTGGTGTCTGGCGGTGACACCACAGTTGTTTTTGTCCGAACCTGAGAGCAAAACGTATTCCATGGAGCGGCGTCATCCGGGTTCCCCTCGGAAGAAGAAACAAAGAGTTTCACGAACAGCAGGCCGAAGGATGATGGCCTCCTTCTTCTGGGATCAGTGTGGTGGCATTTTCAATGACTTTTTGGAACCTGGATCCACAATTAACAGGGACCGATACTGTTTGTCACTGGACAAGCTGCGACGTGCCATCAAGACCCACAGACCACAGCTTCAGGGTCGGCTTATGAGATTACACCGTGACAATGCCAAACCCCATACAGCCCCTATGATGAAGGAGAAAATCAGGAAACTGGGTTGGAAAATTGTTCCTCATCCTCCCTACAGTCCGGTCTTGGCTCCGTCTTATTTTTACCTCTTTGGTTGTCTGAAAGTCCACCTGCGCGGTAAAACATTTGATACTGACAGAGACCTTATTTCCTGTGTCAAGCGGTGGTGTAAAAGTCAATCCCATTTACATCATGGAAAAAACGTTGGTCCATATGCGTCACAGCTGAGTCCCTAAGCTTACACACTACTTTAACCTAAATTATCCTGAGGACAAACACACACACCCATGCCCGAAGGAGGACTCGAACCTCCGCCGGGACCAGCCACACAGCCCATAACTGCAGCGCCTTAGACCGCTAAGCTAATCCCGCGTGGCTGCGTCACAGCTTATGGAAGCTACATTGAGTGAGCTCAATGTACAGCTAAATGTTCCAAGTACGTTCACAAAAAATTTCATTCTCCTCCTGCAAAAAATAAAAAAATTAAAGACGGCTGTGCGTAACATTTTGAGCGTCGTTTGTGTATTAAATGTTAACTAATTCTTCTTTTTCACTTTTTCTTTATGTTACATTTACATTTATATCCTATCTAGTTCAGGCACGGTGAGTTATTTTGGTGCGCTTATAGCAATTACTATTTGCTACTTTCAATGTGTGATTTCCTAGTCGGCCGTTGTGGCCGAGCCGTTCTAGGCGCTTCAGTCTGGAACCGCGCGACCGCTACGGTCGCAGGTTCGAATCCTGCCTCTGGCATGGATGTTTGTGGTGTCCTTAGGTTAGTTATGTTTAAGTAGTTCTAAGTTCTAGGGGACTGATGACCTCAGATGTTAAGTCCCATAGTGCTCAGAGTCATTTGAACCTTTTTTTTATTTCCTAATTTAATTCCCTTAGAATTTATATGATTAAATTTAAAAAAAATGGCTCTGAGCACTATGGGACTCAACTGCCGAGGTCATTAGTCCCCTAGAACTTAGAACCAGTTAAACCTAACTAACCTAAGGACATCACACACATCCACGCCCGAGGCAGGATACGAACCTGCGACCGTAGCGGTCTCGCGGTTCCAGACTGCAGCGCCAGAACCGCGCGGCCACTTCGGCCGGCGTGATTAAATTGTTCTACATTTTATTACCCTTGTTATACTTACACTGACTAATCAAAAATACCCTGACTCCTATTAGCGGACATTAAGCTTCCTAATACCCAGATCGTGTGTTTGTGTGTGTGCGTGTGTGTGCGTGTGTGTGCGTGTGTGTGCGTGTGTGTGCGTGTGTGTGCGTGCGTGTGCGCGTGTGTGCGCGTGTGTGCGCGTGTGTGCGCGTGTGTGCGCGTGTGTGCGCGTGTGTGCGCGTGTGTGCGCGTGTGTGCGCGTGTGTGCGCGTGTGTGCGCGTGTGTGCGCGTGTGTGCGCGTGTGTGCGCGTGTGTGCGCGTGTGTGCGCGTGTGTGCGTGCGCGTGCGTGCGTGTGCGTGCGCGTGCGTGCGCGTGTGCGTGTGTGCGTGTGTGCGTGTGTGTGTGTGTGTGTGTTTGTAGCTGGAAATATAAATATATAATTATGACATTTGTTGTGAAAAGTCACTATCAATACTAACACTTAAACTTTTATTCAGGGTGAAGAAAAATTCACGCACCCGAACTGCGCAGCACGATTACTCACAATACAAAAATGTCTGTCACAAAAGTTAGTCCCGCGCATATTTCGGGCAGTAAATGGACAAAGATTGGCAGCTTGGCAGCAATTTAACGACATGTATGGTAACTACCTCTGTCAATAATCGCAGTAATGTTGTACAGTTGGTGCGGTGGATAGCGTTTTGGGTACACGCGCAGGAGGTCAGGGGTTCGATTCCGGGTAGAAACATTTGTTTTTATTTGCTACAAGTAGTCTGCGCGGTACGGCATCTGGTGCCTTAATCTTCATACAGTGATTGCAGTGTGACTTCTACACTGGCAGTTACGTGCTACGTACACATAAATGAGAGTGCAAATTTTTAACTGTTCAGCTTTTGAAGAAGCCTTTTACACGTCGTTGACGCGAACTGTTTCGCGCCACTGCACCTACTAAGGTCCAAACCTTTTGTATGCGTACCCTCTCCCAGTGCTCGCATTTAAATTATTTGGAAAGCACGTTGCTAGCCGCACTGGTGTCGTAAGGTCCTAACGAAATGTAATGGACCTGAACGTTGCAAGAATAATAGTTGGTATTAACGCTAGCCCAAAACACTATCCTCTGCATCAACTGCACAGAGCTCCTGCTATATCCTCGCAGAGGTAATTACCGTATTTGTGGGGCAGGTAAAACACAGTAAGGTAGAATGAGATTTTCACTTTGCAGCGGAGTGTGCGCTGATATGAAACTGCCTGGCAGATTAAAACCGTGTGCACGACCGAGACTCGAACTCGGGACCTTTGCCTTTCGCGGGCAAGTGCTCTACCATCTGAGCTACCGAAGCACGACTCACGCCCGGTACTCACAGCTTTACTTCTGCCAGTACCTCGTCTCCTACCTTCCAAACTTTACAGAAGCTCTCCTGCGAACCTTGCAGAACTAGCACTCATTCTGGAAACATCCCCCAGGCTGTGGCTAAGCCATGTCTCCGCAATATCCTTTCTTTCAGGAGTGCTAGTTCTGCAAGGTTCGCAGGAGAGCTTCTGTACAGTTTGGAAGGTAGGAGACGAGGTACTGGCAGAAGTAAAGCTGTGAGTACCGGGCGTGAGTCGTGCTTCGGTAGCTCAGATGGTAGAGCACTTGCCCGCCAAAGGTCCCGAGTTCGAGTCTCGGTCGGGCACACAGTTTTAATCTGCCAGGAAGTTTCACAGTAAGGTAGTTGCAGAAACGATCGGTATTATAGCTGTAAATTGTTGTACCTGTGCTGCGAAAGCACCAGAGCTCCAAGCCCTAATAAAAAACACTGAAGCTCAAATGGTTATATGTACGTAAAGCTGGCTACATCCGGAAATAGGTTTAGACAAAATTTTTTCAAACTACCTAACAGTATTCAGAAAGGACAGATTAAATACAGTTGATGGTGGAATATTTATTGCCATCAGAAATAGTTTACCTTGTAGTGAAGTTGAAGTAGATAGTTCCTGCGAAGTATTATGGGTAGAGGTTATACTTGACAATCGGAATAAACTATTAATTGGATCACCTTACCGACCACCAGACTCAGAAGATATAGTTGCTGAACAGTTCAAAGAAAATTTGAGTCTTATTTCAGATAGGTACTCATACAATTATAGTCGGTGGTGACTTCAATCTATCCTCGATATGATGGAAAAATTATACGTGTAAATCCGGCGGCAGGCATTAAACGTCATCCGAAATTGTACTGAATGCTTCCTCAGAATATGATTTTGAACAATTAGGTCATGAGCCCACTCGAAGCGTAAATGATTGCGAAAGCACACTTGACTTCTTAGCAACAAATAATCCTAGACAAATAGTGAGTATCGTGACGAGTATAGGGATTAGTGACCACAATGTAGTTGCTGCTAGGCTGAATACCTTAACACCTACAACCATAAAAAAGAAACGCAAAGTACAGCTATTTAAAAAAGCTGATGAAAATGCTCTTAAGGCCGAAAGAACAGTTACCATCTTCAGATATATATAGTTAAGGCTCACCGTACATTTGACTATTCTCTGCCTCGTGATGCCTGGGTGTTGTGCGCTGTCCTTAGGTTAGTTAGGTTTAAGTAGTTCTAAGTTCTAGGGGACTGATGACCATAGATGTTAAGTCCCATAGTGCTCAGAGCCATTTGAACCATTTGAACATTTGACTATCTTCTTCTGTGCGGATGCACTAACAGTGCCCCAACTTTTACGAGAATCGGCAAAAAGCCGCGAGTAATGAACATAATGGGCAGGGGCTCTATGAATAAACTGCGGGACAGTAAGTTGAGAATGTGGGTCTCACAGGAGGCGTGCCAGAGATAAGTTCCTTCAGTCACACTATCCTCTATGTCCTCGGTGGCTCAGGTGGATGCCGGCACGGTAGCTCAGCAAGTTCAGTCAGAGGGCTGCTCGCCTTATGTCATAAAACAAACTGAGTAAAAGAATCAACGATCAACTTGAACGGATGTCTTGTGACGTCCACCCAGACCAAACTCAACGAACAATACCGAACAAAAAAGAAAAACAAAAACAAAAAATTGATAGAGCGTCTGCCATGTAAACAGGAGATCCCGGGTTCGAGTCCCGGTCGGGGATCACAATTTCAACTGTCCCCGTTGAATCATATCAACGCCTGTATGCAGCTAGGGGTATTCATTTCATTGTAATTTGAGAAATGTATGCCACATAAATTAATAAGTGATGGTACTGATCCCCCTTGGTACAAAAAGGGGTGAGATCCTTGTTGCAGAAGCAACGAAAAAAGCGTGCCAAATTTTGAAGAACGCAAAATCCCCAATATTGGCAATGTTTTGCAGAAGTTCGAAATATAGCGCATACTTCAATGCGAGATGCTTTTAATAATTTCCACAACGAAACTCTGTCTGGGTGTTGTGTGCTGTACTTAGGTTAGTTAGGTTTAAGTAGTTCTAAGTTCTAGGGGACTGATGACCATAGATGTTAAGTCCCATAGTGCTCAGAGCCATTTGAACAATTTTTTTTTTTTTTTTTTTTTGAAACTCTGTCTCGGAATCTGGCAGAAAACCCAAAGAGATTCTGGTCATATTATGAGGCACACCAAGATGCAGAACATGGAAGTAGATATCCTCGGCGTAACAAAGCAGCTTAAATCAATAAAGGCAAGGCTTCTGGCCCAAATTGTACACCAGTCAAATGGCTCTGAGCACTACGCGACTTAGCTTCTGAGGTCATCAGTCGCCTACAACTTAGAACTAATTAAACCTAACTAACCTGAGGACATCACACACATCCATGCCCCAGCCAGGATTCGAACCTGCGACCGTAGCGGTCGCTCGGCTCCAGACTGTAGCGCCTAGAACCGCACGGCCACTCCGGCCGTCTGTACACCAGTCAGGTTCCTCTCAGAGTATGCTGATACAATAGCTCCATATTTAGCAGTTGTATACAACGGTTTACTCATAGAATGATCCGTACCTAAAAATTGTTAACATTGCTCGATTCACACGATTACCCAAAAATTGAAGTAGGCGTAATCAGTTGAATTATAGGCCCATATCACTAACGTCGATTTGCGGTAGGATTTTGAAAGAGATACTGTGTTCGAACATTAATGAAACACTCGCTAAACCAGCTGGGCAGAACAGGTAATACGATTGTGGAAAGGGCCAAGGGCTGAGGTCCGTTTCTGCTTCTAATTGTCATTTATTGTAATTTAATGGCCTTTACACCAACAGCTGAATCTTTACCACATGCAACTCTTTCATGGCTTAAGGCCTCCAACAAGAAATCTTAACAAGATAAAAATCCAATTAACATAGCAATAAAATAACTAAAAATACAACATACGCGAAGTGCAATATAAATGGCTGAGGGCCACAATTAAATTCCAAAATTTTAGAGTGTATTAGCATAGACCTTTAAAGGCAGAAGGCCAACAAGATATCTTAAAAAATAAAAATTCAATTAAGATAGCAATAAAATAATTTAAAACAACCAAAAAAGCAACATATGCAAGGTGCAACACAAATGGCTGAGAGCCACAATTACATTTCTAAACTTCAGAATATATTGCCATAGACTTATAAAGGCAGAAGGCCAGCTTGTTTAACAACAAGAAATGTTAATAATCAACAAGATAAAAATCCAATTAAGATAGCAATAAAATAATATAAAGAAGCACTATATGCAAGGTGTAATAGAAATGGCTGAGGGCCAAAATTTTAAAGTATAAATATTTTAGTATATAAAATATATTACCATAATCTTTAAAGCGAGAAGGCCGCAGTGTTTAAGCTTGAAAGGTAAATTTAAAAATTAATTTTGCTAAATTTTAAGAAAACAGACAAATAACCATAAGCCTAAAATCTAAAATAGGTCACAACAGGTAATTAAACAGCGGTGGCACTCAGAAGGCTTCCAGGGAGGTCGGTCTGTCCTCGTTCACTTAGGTGAGACAGGTGGTGAGCCCAACTACACTTGATCCGTCGGAAACCAACCAGGGGACAGCCACGGACCGACCGACACGACGACTTGCTTCCCGTCAGTCAGTACGTGAGAACTCAAACCGGCAATGTTACAAACGTGATAATCCACAATGGAGTACGTATTAGCTGTCAAAATTACACACCATGTTGGACAGCGACTACAGGTGAGGAAAGGACGCTGCCCAAAGTTACGTTAGTGGCCAGGGCAGGTAACCGGATCACTGACGGCCACTAGGCAGAAAATTCCGCTGGCACACTTGAATTTGAAATACGGTAATATAGTTTCGCTCAAAAGAACACTGCCTGAATTTACGTCAGTGCCCAAGGAAGGTAACTAGAACACTAACGGCCACAAGACAGAAAATTCCACTGATGCACTCAAATCGTAGTCGACCAAAATAGTTAATTGCACCGGGTAGATCTCAGCAGTAGAACAACTCGGTGTTGCTCAATGGAAAACCTCGCCAGCAGCAAACTATCGAAGCGAACCACCACAACATGAATGGACGTGGCTTGGGTAGTTGAAACCACTACTCAGCTTTGACGTCCTGGGTCGGTGAACCACGAAGCTCGTAGCGATCGGACAGCTCCACACACACTCCGACACTGCGCAGGAGCTGCCAGCGGACCCAGCCGACATCACCGCGCGGAGATAACTTCCCTCGTTCGCAACAACCGACCGACCGACCCTTGCCAGAAACTGTATTCACCAAACCAAAGATGGTACACAGCGCAAATATCGATACACATCACGGCTGCTACACGTAAATGGAAGAAGGACCACGACTTAACCGCGACAAGGGCGGGAAATCAAACACAGATAGACAGCGAAGTTCACGAAAACGCATAGTTGGGAGAAAGCACGGCTTAATTAAGAATTACATAGAAGAAAACTATTTATTCTCACATAGTCAGCACGGGTTCAGAAAACATCGTTCCTGTGGAACACAACCAGCTCTTTATACTCATGAAGTAATAAGTGCTATCGACAGGGGATGTCAAATTGATTCCATATTTTTAGATTTCCCGAAGGCTTTCAACACCGTTCCTCACAAGCGTCTTCTAACCAAACTGCGTGCCTACGGAGTATCGCCTTAGTTGTGCGGCTGCATTCGTGATATCCTGTCAGAAAGGTCAGAGTTCGTAGTAATAGACGGAAAGCCATCGAGTAAAAGCAGAAATAATATCCAGCATTCCCCAAGGAAGTGTTATAGGCACTCAATTGCTCCTGTCGATATTAACGACATACAAGCTTATCTGAGTAGCCGTATTAGATCGTTTGCAGATGATGCTGTCATTTACCGTCTTGTAAAGTCATCAGATGACCAAAACGAATTGCAAACTGATTTATATATCTGTATGGTGCGAAAAGTGGCAGTTGACTCTGAATAAAGAAAAGTGTGAAGTTAATCAGATGATTTCTAAAAGAAATCCGCTAAATTTCGAATACATGATAAGTCATACGAAATTTAAGGCAGTAAATTCAACCTAATACTTAGGGAATACAATTACAAATAACCTAAATTGGAACGATCACATAGGTAATGTTGTGGGTAGAGCAAACCAAAGACTGCGATTCATTGGCAGAGAACTTAGAAGGTGCAACAGGTCTACCAAAGAGGCTCCTTACACTACGCTTGTCCGCCCTATTCTCGATTACTGCTGTGTGGTGTGGGATCCGAATCAGGTGGGACTGACGGATGACATCGAAAAAGTTCAAAGAAGGGGGGCTCGTTTGGTACAGACACAGACATGACACGTGAATTCGAGTGCCAAAAAAAAAAAAGTGTTTTTCGTTGTGATGGAATCTCCTCATGAAATTTCAATCACCAGTTTTGTCCTACGAATCTGTTGGCACCCACCTACATAGGGAGAAATGAAAATCACGATAAAATAAGAGAAATCAGGGCTCGCACAGAAAAATGTAAGTGCTCGTTCTCCCGGCGCGCCGTTCGAGAGTGGAACGGTAGCGAGACAGCTTTAAGGTGGTTCATTGAACCCTCTGCCAGGCACTTTCTTGTGAATAGCAGAGAAATCACGTACATGTAGATGTAGATGTAGAACTAGATGCGATTACAGTATTGCCAGACTGGCAATTTACTGCCCGAAATACGCGCGGGACGAAATTTTTGTGACAGACATTTTTGTATTCCTAGTGTATGAGTCCGAGTGCGGGAAATTTTTCTTCACGCCGTATATAAATACACAGTACGTTTTAATCAAAGTGAACAACGAACTGCCGGCCGGAGTGGCCGAGCGGTTCTAGGCACTACAGTCTGGATCCGCGCGACCGTTACGGTCGCAGGTTCGAATCCTGCCTCGGGCATGGATGTGTGTGATGTCGTTAGGTTAGTTAGGCGACTGATGACCTCAGAGCCATTTCAACTATTTGAACAACGCAATTTATATATTTTTTAAATTTCTGTGTGGTGGTAAAGTACCTCTCACATCAGTGTACACAATGCGAAAAATGGGTAGGTATTGCTAAGATTGTGAAAAAAGACATTTTCAGGTTGGTTCTGGATCGCAATTATGGATCAGTATCTACTTAAAAAGTATTGTGTTAGTAAAAGTTAACAATAGTTAATGAAATTAGTGTTTTAAACTGTTTTATGTGCATAAAGTAACCCCCTTCCGTTCGCTGCCTTTGGTAGCATGTGTTATTGAAAGTACATTGGTATTGCTGGGATTAACACCTTTCGTCCAACGGAATCAACTCTGCTGGAGACACTTTCAGAGAGATATCTCTATGTCTGTGGAGGAATGACAAGCCATTCTCTCCCAAGAGCCTAAACCAGAAAAGGTAGTGATTTTGGATGCTGGAATTTGGAGTGAAATCGACGATCCAACCCATTCGACATGCGTCCCATTGGCTTCAGGTCGGGACTAGGCAGGCCAGTCCATTTGACGAATGTTATTGTCCACAAACCATTGACTCACACATGCTGCTTTCTGACAAGGTGCATTGTTGTGCTGATATAACCACCATTGTCCCTGAACTGTTTCTTTACAGTGCACCAAACACTATGCTGCAAAATTTGTTCATATCCTTTAGCATTTAGCGTTCTCTTGAGAACGATGAAGAGTCCACTCTCTAATAACGGAAAATAACCTACAGCGACACACAACTTCTCCATACTTCACTGTTGTCACTACACTTGATCTCAGGTAACGATCTCCAGCTACATGCTGAATCCAAACTTTTCCTTTGGACTTCGAAGTTTATAGTGTAACTCATGACTAGAAAACACTGGTTTCCAGTCACCCACTGCCAACTGGCGCCAGTATTTTCATGGGGTCAAGCATCACTTAGCTTGTGCTGGCGTAAGCTCTTGCCAGCACACGGGTCGACGAAGATGTAGCGTGAAGATCGACTAGTGGGCGCTGGATCAAGCGAGCCTATCAGGAAAGAGACCACAGACACACTGACAAGCAACACATCGCCAACGCCCTCTCGACAGAATTTACACTACTGGCCATTAAAATTGCTACACCACGAAGATGACGCGCTACAGACGCGAAATTTAAGCGACAGGAAGAAGATGCTGGGATATGCAAATGATTAGCTTTTCAGAGCATTCACACAAGGTTGGCGCCGGTGGCGACACCTAAAATGTGCTGACATGAGACAAGTTTCCAACCGATTTCTCATACACAAACAGCAGTTGAATGGCGTTGCCTGGTGAAACGTTGTTGTGATACCTCGTGTAAGGAGAAGAAATGCGTACCATCACGTTTCCGACATTGATAAAGGTCGGATTGTAGCCTATTGCGGTTGCGGTTTATCGTATCGCTACATTAATGCTCGCGTTGGTCGAGATCCAATGACTGTTAGCAGAATATGGCATCGGTGGGTTCAGGAGAGTAATACGGAACGCCGTGCTGGATCCCAACGGCCTCGTATAACTAGCAGTCGAGATGACAGGCGTCATATCTGCATGGCTGGAACGGATCGTGCAGCCACGTCTCGATCACTGAGTCAACTGATGGAGACGTTTGCAAGACAACCATCTGCACGAACAGTTCGACGACGTTTGCAGCAGCATGGACTATCAGCACGGAGACCATGGCTGCGGTTACCCTTGACGCTGCATCACAGATAGGAGCACCTGCTATGGTGTACTCAACGACGAACCTGAGTGCACGAATAGCAAAACGTCATTTTTTCGGATGAATCCAGGTTCTGTTTACAGCATCATGATGGTCGCATCCGCTTTTCGCGAGATCGCGGTGAACGCGCATTGGAAGCGTGTATATGTCGTCGCCATACTGGCGTATCACCCGGCGTGATGGTATGGGGTGCCATTGCTTACACGTCTCGGTCACCTCTTGTTCGCATTGCCGGCACTTTCAACAGTGGATGTTACTTTCAGATGTGTTACGACCCTTGGCTCTACCCTTCATTCGATCCCTGCGAAACCCTACATTTCAGCAGGATAATGCACGGCCGCATGTTGCAGGTCCTGTACGGGCCTTTCTGGATACAGAAAATGTTCGACTGCTGCCCTGGCCAGCACATTCTCCAGATCTCTCTCCAATTGAAAACTTCTTGTCAATGGTGGCCGAGCAACTGGCTCGTCACAATACGCCAGTCACTACTCTTGATGAACTGTAGTATCGTGTTGAAGCTGCATGGGCAGCTGCACCTGTACACGCTATCCAAGCTCTGTTTGACTCAATGCCCAGGCGTATCAAGGCCTTTGTTACGGCCAGAGGTGGTTGTTCTGGGTACTGATGTCTCAGGATCTGTGCACCCAAATTGCGTGAAAATGTAATCACATGTCAGTTCTAATATAATATATTTGTCCAATGAATACCCGTTTATCAACTGCATTTCTTCTTGGTGTAGCAATTTTAATGGCCAGTAGTGTAGTTAGGCCGCCGCCACTGCCAGAGGGCCTCACGCACTCACTCTTCCAATATGGCGTCTGTCAGGTACTTGCAGTGCTGGTTTAGTTCACGTCACACTCTACGACAGTACATAGCGACCACATTAGTGACCGTAGCAAGATTACTGATGCTGTCTGCAAGAGGAATATTACTGATGAGCTTGTACCACAAAACGTGGACTCCTTTCAATTTAAGTAAATGTTCATGTAAGTGAAGAACCGTACTAATTCACGTGTGCATTTGTGTTGTAGACAGAGGGTACTGGTCACCCATAGCAACACCGTCTCCATCTCTTCCACGCAGTACAAGACTCCACAGTGGCGACGAGGGTGGGACACGACATAGCTTTCACTAAATAGACGTGTGGCCTATCAGGTGCACCTCGACTATCGTAAACCACATCAACCAAGGGTTCGGTGTGGGGCGGCGGAGGGGTGAAGTGGACTGCGGTAGTCGTCGTGGGGTTGTGGACCACTGCGGCTGCGGTGGGGACGGAGCCTCTCCGTCGTTTCGAGGTCCCCGGTTAACATAAAATACATACAATATAATACAATGTAAACCACTCTTTTTAATTCAGTAGGCACAATCATTGTGCTAGCTGAACTTCTGGTGACACACCGGGGTTCACGAATGACTCCTTCCGTTGATTTAATGTGATATTCCTCCATCTACCATCTGCATTTCTCGACAGTACCTGTCCGAAGCGTATCAGCTCCACTGTGCCTTGATTTAGAAGTGGCTGTTCTTCCGCGTTTCTGCTCCACAATACATTACTAACAATCTAGCTGGGAAGCTTTAGACATGTTGAAATGTTGCTGATGTGTTTCTAACTCATGTGACATCTAATCAATAGTCAACATGACTAGCTGCTGGTGAATCCACCACTTGGGACATCTGGTTGAGAATTCCTAATCACGTAGGGCTATCCAGTTGCATTTGTTCAGATAGTGAGTATCTGGTGCATTCCCGTAAGTGTAGTGATTTACAACCACAGAATTATATGCGTTGCCTCTTCATATATACACACACACATATACACGCTATCTCTCTCCTCTTCTCTCACTTCGGTGCAATACACATACGTGTAGTAATCTATAACTACAAAATTATATTCCTTGACCATGACATACACACACACACACACAAACATCTCTCCCTCCCTCTCTCTCTCTCTGTTTCTCTCTCTCTCCCTCGCACACACACACACACACACACACACACACACACACACACACACACACACACCCGGCCGCGGTGGCCGAGTGGTTCTAGGCGCTTCAGTCCGGAACCGCAGGAATGCTACGTTCGCAGTTTCGAATCCTGCCTCGGGCATAGATGTATGTGATGTCCTTAGGTTAGTTTGGTTTAAGTAGTTCTAAGTTCTAGGGGACTGATGACCTCAGATGTTAAGTTCCATAGTGCTCAGAACCATTTGAACACACACATACACACACAACGCGGCCGCGTTTATGTTTCTTACAGAAGAGCTATGTGAATAAAATATTTATTCCGAAGTTTTCTTACTTCTGGAAAGAAAGTATGCCAGAACTCAGGCATTTATATTTGGAGGTTGTTTATTTAAGAATCGACACAATAAGTGACGTGTTCGACCTCATGGTAGAAAGCATGCAGATATACCAAGTTCCCTTGTGTAACTGTATTCCGCAGTACGTATATAAATACTCATTTTTTAACTCGAAAGCGATTTTTTTTGCTGCAGAATAATATTTATTTACGGTCCAGACGTACTTTGCTTATTATTTTAAAAACATTTCCAGTGGAGTTTTTATTCACTCGTTTGACTCGCGAAAACCTACATTTCATCTTATCTGTTCAAATACAAGAGAGCGAGCTTCCATTTATGAAAAATCAGCACATATTACGATAAATATCTGTTGGTTTTGTAGTTTTTCGTACGTTGTACTCCGTAAGGTTATTATCGTGATACATCGTTACGAAAAACTATTGATATTTATCGTAAATAAATCTGAAACTGTCTCCCTATCAGCACTTTAATTGTATTTTATCATTTAGCTGACGAAAACGACGTATAAAACTATAAAAATACGTGTGAGAGAAAACAAAAATTTTATCAAGGTGTAACAGTAATTAAGAAAATACACTGAACATGCCCATACTACAAAAGGTTAAACATGGCTGGACCGTCGATAAATTTTATATTAGAACAAGAGAGAGGCGTTTTCAAGTTGAAAAGTAAACACAAAAGTCTTTCCATAAGAGATACGTTGTTAAACACGATGAAATTACGCATCTGAATGTTAATTTACTGCCTATTGTACCACTCAGCCAGCTCTTTGTATCACATTTCTAATGGATTTTGTATTAAAATCAATGAATTTTTTGTTGAAATCAGAAATTTTGGTGTCTAATGTAATGAGACTTCCGCCACTGATACTGTTGGAGAGATTAATCATAAATTAAATTTAATCCAGCAAATACTGAGCGAAGTTATTAGTTGGTGATCTAAGTCGTGGAAACAAATGTAGCAAAATATGCATGGTCATTACAGCCTAATTGATTAGGGGAATGACAACATATTTTTTCTACGAATTCATTTGAATCTAATACCGTAAGTTGTGGTATTATAAAGCCGTTAAGAATCTAGCATCTTACTGGCTGAGCTATAACATGCACACATATTTGTGACTCCTTTACAGCCCGTTTTCTCTCCGCAGATGCGTAGTCACCTAATAGCAAAGCGAATTCTACTCATTTATTAGTGTCAAGTTTTGTTATTCGGTCATCACATACAGACACCATGTCTCACAGAGATGAACCTGGAGAATTTATGTCCTATTTAGCCTTCCGGGCCTGAATTGGCTTGTTTAGCATCCATCCACGTTACAGATTCCTCCGATCCAGCCAAAGTATCTACAAACTGCTTCCATGAACAGTTCTTTCTCTTTCTCCAAACGTCTACCCGCAAAAACTTCCAAAAACACACAATGCTAACTGACAGTACCAACCCCTATATACACGAAAACTAGTGGATTGTGGTGGAGGCAGAGTGTATCAGAGTTTTTGATAGCACTTCTTTGACGAGCGCCTTGAATGTAGCTGTCTTAAATAGAGCTTTTTCCTTAGTGAATCTTACAAAATCTCAAGACTATCTGACAAAGTTTTCTTTCTTTCTTATCTTTTTTTTCCTTTATGGTATGTCGATAACACAAATACTGATGAACTGCGGCTCTCAGACATTCGTATATACTACACAGATCATAGATGCATTTAACAAATGAGAATGAAGTTTTAGGAACTGGCTTATCCAGTAGTACACTCCTAGCAGAAGTGCACTATTTGTGTGTTGTGTGTGTGTGTTACAAGTTTGTTCTTGCAGTTGTTTCAAATAGACTGTCTTAATCAATGTAGTTTCCAGACACACATCCACACATACTATAAAAAGGGATTTTGTATGGGTATACACACACACACACACACACATATATATATATATATATATATATATATGTGTGTGTGTGTGTGTGTGTGTGTGTGTGTGTGTGTGTGTGTGTGTGTGTGTGTGTGTGTGTGTGTGTGTGTGTGTGTGTGTGTGTGTGTGTGTGCGTGTGTGTGTGTTTCACATCCCCTCATAAACCACCAGACTGATTTCAACCAAAACTTGGTACAGGCACCCTTACTGCCAGGCTTGGATAAGAACCACCTGCCAGTCATTGTTCACGAGATATGAGGTCATAAACAATGATATGCTGGAAAACAGTCAAGTCATGAATGATTTATTACCTGTGTGCTACGAACTCTATTCGCAATAAATTTCAGAGACAATATCCATTAGGTTCCACTGAATAAAGCTACAAAATTATATCACGATACCAATTATAGTTCAAAATATCTGACGTGACAGATACTGAGATTTGTGAAAAAACTGCCACACGTTACCTGACTTTAAATTTATTACTCCTTTTCTACCAACTGATTCTCAACTCCTTTCGCAGACAGCATCCACATATACCGTAGAATATAGTTACAAAATTACACTGTATCATTATACCAAACACAAGTCAGGAGATAAAACGACGTAAATAATGAAATTCGTGAAAAACTGCCGCATCATACACGACGTTTAAATTTATTACTTCTGTGTTATTAACTATATTTGCAATGTATTTCCGGAGACAGTATCCGCATACGCCGATGAGTGTACCTGCGCTAATAAATAATTGTACGACACATTTCAAGAGATACGGCGCCTTAAAAGCTGAGACAGATGAAAAAAATTGTCACATCATGCAGTGAGTTTTAAAAGAGTTATTCTTTGCTACTAAGACATTCTTACAGTCGAGTCAATCCTTGCAACTGGCAATGCTTTTGACAGCTTCGACGTTCAAACGGCTGTACGTGAAAACAATAGCCGTCTACAGAGCTCTAGGGAAGTTTACTAGATCGTGTTGTAGACATGCGAAGCAGCTGTACCTATATTTTTGTAGGTAGTGCATCATTATTTGGACGCCAGTTTCATGATTCCAAAGGTATTTTCACGAATACATGGAAATGAAAGTTTTTCTATGTTACTCTAGTTCATTTTTGGTTTCTGCTTCTAATAGAAAATTGGCAAATTGGATACGCAGGCAGCGCCGGGTTTGACAGCTACTGTGCATATAGAACCTACTTATTGACTTACTTGGCTTAATTCCTTTGGCCCCTATGGGGGCATAGGGCATCCAGGAGAACTCGCCATCCGTCTCTGTCTTTGGCCATTTGCCTCAACTCTGCCCAGGTCCTGCCAACTCTTTTTGCTTCCCCTTCCACTGTCCTCTTCCATGTGCCCCTTGGTCTTCCTCTCATCCTTGTTCCCTGGGGATTCCATTCCAATGCTTTTTTCTCGATGGCTCCATCTGGTTTTCTCAAGGTGTGCCCCAACCAGCCCCACTTTCTCTCTCGTATCTGGTCTTCTATAGGTATCTGGTTTGTTATTCGCCAGAGCTCCTCATTACATATTTTTTCTGGCCACCAGATATTTATGATGCGTCGAAGACATCTATTTATGAAGCTTTGTAACTGGGATGTTATCTTTTTATCCATTTTCCAGCTTTCACTGGCGTACAGAAGGGCAGCCTTCACATTTGTATTAAAAATACGGATTTTTGTTTTGTACGTGATATTTCTATTTTTCCGTATTGGATACAATTGTATGAAGGCAGCATTTGCCTTTTTAATGCGGTTTTGCACGTCATCTCCAGCTCCATTATCTTCCGCCACTAAATTACCCAGATACAGGAATGAGTTGACAGTCTCCACCCGCTGCTCACCTATTAACAATGGCACCTCCATGTTCCCTGAATTTACTCTCATTTTTTTTGTTTTGCCTATATTTATCTTGAGGCCAGCAGTCTCTGCTCCTGCATATTTCTTAGAACCATGATATTTTGCTGTATACACTTTATTACTGACATTCGCAAATAATGAGATAGGCATAACCTCCTAAACAAGGGCGCTGAGTGCCCGAAACCGTAAAGAAATTAAATCTCCTTTACGTAACTGGTTGCCTATTATTTCGTTACATACGACTAAAGTTGCTGAAGATGGGTAAAATAATAAATATAGAACTTCGTCCTCAGGCACAGGTAAACAGTTCAGATCGCGATGGTTATTTTACTTAAAACGACCGGTTTTGGTCCAGTCTTAGGCCATCTTCAGAATAGCACCACCAGCTGAAGTTGACGATGTCCAGAATAGTAGATAGGCTTCAGGCGCTGAAAATGAGATATACCAGCAGTTTCAGCGGCTGCGGACATTGCACTCAGTATGGAGGGCATGGCACCAGCAGTAGGCACTCGCATTGTCATTTTCTGCGACTTGAAGCTACTCGGCTTTGTAGTTCTTCGGTTGACATCACGAGGCGAAGTACGCACCGTTCCAGTCCTCACGGAAATATCGCTGGCGGTACCGGGATTCGAAAATGGATCCTGTGCATCAAGGTCAGCCACACTGAACACTTAGCTATAGAGCCATAAACAAGTACTTAATTTAAAAAAGTGTTTGAAGGACAATAATTTGAACCTTTGTGTTAAAATATAAGTTCTTGGTTTAAATACCCGGCGTCAGATCTCTTCGGCTGATAGATTGCATGCTGGAGAGCAGCTCTTGGTAGACACAGCTAATGCTCATTGATGCAAGGTGCCGTTCCTGAGAGACAGCAGGGCAGGGGCATTCTTTGGCGTGCATATGCCTTGTGCGTTTTCTTAATACAGTCATCTAGTTTGTATAAAAGAAGATACGTCCAAAAAAGTTACAGCACGTAATTCACTTCTAATCTATAATTTTCTCCACTCAAACACGCCCATTCTTGAGGTTTTCTTGTTGAAAATTAATCAGTTTGCTGCGTTTGGCAGTATGCAGCACACTTAGTTAACGGAACCTGCTAGTTTGGTGAAATTAATCCTCGAAAGGCTATATACACTCCTGGAAATTGAAATAAGAACACCGTGAATTCATTGTCCCAGGAAGGGGAAACTTTATTGACACATTCCTGGGGTCAGATACATCACATGATCACACAGACAGAACCACAGGCACATAGACACAGGCAACAGAGCATGCACAATGTCGGCACTAGTACAGTGTATATCCACCTTTCGCAGCAATGCAGGCTGCTATTCTCCCATGGAGACGATCGTAGAGATGCTGGATGTAGTCCTGTGGAACGGCTTGCCATGCCATTTCCACCTGGCGCCTCAATTGGACCAGCGTTCGTGCTGGACGTGCAGACCGCGTGAGACGACGCTTCATCCAGTCCCAAACATGCTCAATGGGGGACAGATCCGGAGATCTTGCTGGCCAGGGTAGTTGACTTACACCTTCTAGAGCACGTTGGGTGGCACGGGATACATGCGGACGTGCATTGTCCTGTTGGAACAGCAAGTTCCCTTGCCGGTCTAGGAATGGTAGAACGATGGGTTCGATGACGGTTTGGATGTACCGTGCACTATTCAGTGTCCCCTCGACGATCACCAGTGGTGTACGGCCAGTGTAGGAGATCGCTCCCCACACCATGATGCCGCGTGTTGGCCCTGTGTGCCTTGGTCGTATGCAGTCCTGATTGTGGCGCTCACCTGCACGGCGCCAAACACGCATACGACCATCATTGGCACCAAGGCAGAAGCGACTCTCATCGCTGAAGACGACACGTCTCCATTCGTCCCTCCATTCACGCCTGTCGCGACACCACTGGAGGCGGACTGCACGATGTTGGGGCGTGAGCGGAAGACGGCCTAACGGTGTGCGGGACCGTAGCCCAGCTTCATGGAGACGGTTGCGAATGGTCCTCGCCGATACCCCAGGAGCAACAGTGTCCCTAATTTGCTGGGAAGTGGCGGTGCGGTCCCCTACGGCACTGCGTAGGATCCTACGGTCTTGGCGTGCATCCGTGCGTCGCTGCTGTCCGGTCCCAGATCGACGGGCACGTGCACCTTCCGCCGACCACTGGCGACAACATCGATGTACTGTGGAGACCTCACGCCCCACGTGTTGAGCAATTCGACGGTACGTCCACCCGGCCTCCCGCATGCCCACTATACGCCCTCGCTCAAAGTCCGTCAACTGCACATACGGTTCACGTCCACGCTGTCGCGGCATGCTACCAGTGTTAAAGACTGCGATGGAGCTCCGTATGCCACGGCAAACTGGCTGACACTGACGGCGGCGGTGCACAAATGCTGCGCAGCTAGCGCCATTCGACGGCCAACACCGCGGTTCCTGGTGTGTCCGCTGTGCCGTGCGTGTGATCATTGCTTGTACAGCCCTCTCGCAGTGTCCAGAGCAAGAATGGTGGGTCTGACACACCGGTGTCAATGTGTTCTTTTTTCCATTTCCAGGAGTGTAATACTAAAGGACTACAGCTAACAAGAAGCATCACCCGACATTTTTCCCTAACGCGAGTTGTTCCCTATGATGCGTTCAGTCACCCTAGACTTTTGATGTCAAAACTTTGTTTCATGCTGTTTATACTACATACAAAGGTACAATGCATTATTCTAACTTGGGTATCTCCATAAGATTACTTGAGCTACAAAGCTTAAATCGTTAAAAGGAGCTGATATACAGATGTAAGTCTGGTACTGTTAAGTCCATGCACGTAAACAATCTAATGGAGACAGTCCAGCTAGAATAATGCATTGAATCATTGTAGCTATATAACAGCAGAGAAACCCAGTTTTGCACGGGTCTTGGCTGATAGCTGCGCTTACGTGCCCATACCACACAGCATCTGGCCTTGAGCTTATTATTTATGATGTCACATCTTCCGAAATGTTTGTAGTGCAGTGATATAGTTTTGCACTTAAATTCTATGGCAAATGTAATGGTGATATCTTTAAAATATGTGACAAATACAGTTATTAGTAAAGACATAATTAATTACAATGTCCACTTCATGTAGTATTTTTACTGTAAGTAGTAAGCAATAACATTTTCCCTTTCATTATTTTGTAGGGGTTGTCAACGAAAAAAAAATTCTCGAATGTTTGAAATTAAGTATGTTACAAGTCGCTAAGTGCTCTCATGGTCAAATAACTGGTGAATAAAATCTAGGAATTTACACATCACAGGCTACACTTCATATTCACCCCTCCCACTATGATAGATGGGTAGATACTATCCCCACAGTGACTGTCACCTGGCCGTAAGGTATATGTGTACCAAGTTTGGTTGAAACCTGTCTGGTGGTTTACGGTATTTACGAGGAAATGTGGAACACACACACACACTTTTTTATATGATAAAAGTTTATATGCATGTGTTTTCACATTTTTTGTCTCTGCGTGTAGACTCTAATTATGATACATTTGCATTTTTTTAAATTAATCACTTGCATATGCAGGACTTAAATTATCTTGAACAAGGCACTCCATATTAAGCAACTGTCAGAATGAACTTCTACTTGATTTCCAAAGTCAACAAAATTGACTCTACAGTGAGTGGCATCATGGTTGATTTGGCAGTGGAACCATTTGCTACTGCTTCCACACGTTCCTGTCAAAAATATAGTTGCATAGTTCTTAGTGTGTCGTCGACTTGGATTCTTCTGACACACATTGATGCTGACACTCAGTCTGTGGCTGTAGAACTGAGGCAAGCACACAGTAAGAAGGGGAGAAAGCTTAATATTCATTTGAAAGTGTGTACTGGCCAGAAATATGACATGGAGATCAAAAACACTTACAAAAAAAAGCACCACTCATAAACGAAAATCCATTATTGAACCAGTTTTCGATAACAAAAATAAATTTTGAGTACTTTTTGAGCTGTTTATCGAGCTGTGTTAAAATCTCAGCTACAATTAGATGCAGCTCTAGCTCAAGTGAAACTAAAGTGGCACTAGCATATTTTGCATCTGGTGATCACCTGCCATCTCTCCAATATTTATACCACACCCTGAAAATTACGATTTCAGTGTTCTTGTGTGATGTGTTGGATGCTATTTACAATGCCACGAATACGCATTTGAAAACTAATACTATCACTCCTGCACCACACATCAGTTAAATGTGAAGAAATATTGAAGTTATTCTTTGCCGTATTTCAGAGTTATGGTTTGTCCACTAAAAGTCAGTGTAATGTCGTTTACTTCCTTTATTAAAGATACACTCACTCTGAAATTATGGTGCCACCAAAAACCTTGTCCCTTCCTTTCTCAAATCCATTTAACAAGTGTTCAAGAGCATTGAAGGTACCAATAATGGAATCTGAATAGATCGCTAATATTGTACTAAGTATCACCATTTGTAGAATTAAGTGAGCTGCTATGAAACTACAGTTCCCGTTTCACTAATTACCCAATAACAGTTGCTTACTCTCATACAAACTGAGTCATACATCATATAATACAAACTTCATAAGCTTTCACCGCGTAAATTATCCATTACGTTCTTATGTCACTCTAGCACGACAAACTGTACTACAAGAAATGCATTTTGGAGAGATATTTCATGTGGGGTATCATGTGTATCCCTGTATTTTCGTTACATGCAAGTTTAAATACAAAAACTCGCAAACATACACGATAGCATTGAAAGCACTCAAATCATCATGGCTGCTGCTTGATTTGTTTCTGACGCTAATAGGTAGTTGAGGAAGGAAAGTGACATCACATAGGTAAAACGACTTAACTTTAGTGACATGGCTAAAGGTGGTGTATCTTGAGTGGTACCACAGGAATTTGCATCTCTCCACGCAACAACTTTAGTGAATCCGCTCGAGTGCCATGCAAGTGGCAACATTTTTGTTGCATATCGAAACACACCTAGGTATATGGTGGTAACCACAACACTATGTTTGGTGTCTTTTTAGCTCTACTCAGATTTCTGTGCTAACTCTGTATGCTTGCGATTATTACTGGCTGTATGGTGAATGTTACATAACACCAAAATAAATGAATTAAAAATGTCTTGGGGACGCCACCGGTCCGGCCTGTACACACTCACTCCGGTGGCTCCCCCTCTCTTCCATCGTCAGCATCCCTCGCTGAGTGCAACGCAACTCCAGCCATAGCTTGCGGCTGAGTTCCCCCACCTCTCGGGGATTCCCCCTGATCGCCGCTCGGCCGCAGGCGTGGCAACCTGACCTGACAAAACACGCGACTCAGCGGCCGCTCCACTTAAAGCGGTTTAAATATTCACATCTCCTGGGGGAGGAACAGGCTCTCTGGACTGGACCGTGACGTGGCTGTGGAAACACGAGCTGCGTCAGCATCACATTGTGTAGGGAGGTTTAACAGCGAAACTAAAGCCTCCTGATACTTATTCACCACCCTCATACCTAGTTAAAGCATGCTGTTCTCATACGAAGTATGATTCATTATCAAGCGAAATAACACATAATTTCCACATTTGCATACTTTATAAGTTTGTTGGTGTAGTCCCCATCCCGAATGCTTGATAGATGCAAAGCTCTATCCACTTTTGTAGTGTGCAACTGTTTTCACCTCCCCCTGGAACTAACTGCTACACACCTACACAGCTTTTATCTCTCCATTACCAACTTAAATATTCTTTTATGCCTAACAATGAGGCGTGCCAGCCTAGCTCCTCTATGATCTGGCTGTGACCTGAAGTACTTGTCCCCACCATCCGATTACAATCACGACTTTCTTCATTGTTATTAAATCAAACCTGAATTGCTCTGTAGCAACACAATTCGAAAGTATCTATTCTCATCTAGCCTGTAGATTTTATTTTGAAAAAACACACGAATTTTTATTTTCGACATCACACATCTCTCTTTCTCAACAAAGCTGTTTCCATTAGTGCTAGGTTTCATTTTATATACTTGTTACTTCTGAATTTGTCACTTACACTGATGACACAGACATTACAGTTACCTGCTTAATAGCGCATTGGTCCACCTGCGGAACGGAGCATGGCAGCGTTTCTGGATGGTATGGATTTAACAAGTCCTTGGTACTTGTTTTACAATGTCTGTTCCTTCAGACATGGATGCCTTTCAAAGTGAACAGACCTTGTAAAATAAGTATTACAATCTTAGACGAGCTAAATGGCAATAATAATACTAACGTTGTATATGTATGTGTAATTACCCTGGCAATGCCACTGTACTATCCATAACACATGTTACCAGAGGACGCATTTTCCACAACTGATACTACCAAAGAGCTACCTCTAAAAAAGAAAAAGAAAAAACAAAATCCCTTAAGTGTCGATAACTTGCATTACCAGCAAACTTTTTAAAGAGATACTGATGTGTAACCCTGAAAATATCTTTAAGCACACTCCTACCAATATCTACGCACTTGTAACTTCTACTACCGAAAGGGGAGGGGGTTATTGAATGCTCCCTCTAAAAACAAATAAAGTGCAGATTTCGTTAATTATTTTCAACTTTTATTCACAAAATAGTTTTTATAAAGATCATAATGTGTAAGTAAGGTCCTGAACCAAAAATATTGAATATGAGAGGGGAAGTGATATCTACTACTAAGACTTAAATGATCGCTGAAATATTGTGCCCGTTGGATACTGTAGACCGGCAGTACACCCGTGGATATATTGATTAAGACTTAAATTGTAGGTATAAGTTTAGCTAAAAAATTTAAAACATTTATAGGATCTGGTAGATGCAATCATTAAAAAAGTAAATATTTTTATCAAACTTTTGATATATACAGTAAGTGACTAGGTTACAACATTTATAAGTGTTGAACATAATGTACTCTGCCCCCCCACCCCACCCCTCTCACCCCACCTTTGATATTCCGAGGGTTAACCATGTTGCGGGAATATAAGTAATGTTGTGAGCAATAGGAACATAGACGTTGTGACATGGATTTATGGATCGACCTGGAAAGTGTGCTTTGATAGCAGGGAAAGTTAAAGCGACCGCTCATGATAAGTTGGAAACACAGGTTCGAGTCCTGGTACTGCACAAATTTTCATGGGTAGCCAGTAGGTAATATACCTCTACGTAGTACATCTGATATCAAACAGTAGGCATCTGATGAATACTTTTCGTAATACGTCCGTGGTAGTTTTCCAGAGGTGTGTAGGACCAGGTGTTCACAGTGGTACCCGCTAGTTTGCCAGATGTTGTAATGGTACTTGAATTACGTAACCATTGCGGCAGTAACCATTACGGCAGCTCACCTGAACCTCTCGATACCAGCAATATTTTCCTGTGTTTCTGTAAAGTAGTTAACATATTTCTGAGACAACATTCAGATTTGATTTCATTAATGCAGAGATACTTTGATACATCAATATGTTTAAATTGCAATGATATTATTCTTATGCGTATTCTTTCGTTTGTCACTATGATCTTTGTCGTAACTCGGATTTTTGGGCGCGTAAGCGATTATTAGTTAGTTAGAGATTTGGAGAGTCGGATCTTGAAAAAGACAAGTCTTGGAAAAACACGTATTGTAGTCAGCTTATAAAATGTGAACTTTAACAGTGAGGAAGATGTTTTCAAGTATGTTTTGTATTGTGAAGTGATGTTTTGTGTGTTACGTGATATTGCAGCAAAAGTAATAAAAAAGAAGTCTCACTTAAATTCGGAGTGCTGATTATTTTTTTACATCACCATTGTGCTAACTTTGAAAGGTTTAATCTTCAAGAATGGTTTGTGAAACGCATCTACAAAACTTTTTAATACAGCGGAATAAAACCTAGGCCTCTTTGCATCCGAGCTTGGAATCATCACCACCTAGATTTTCGACGATTGAGCCATGATTTTACAACGAGACCAGCGTCGGAAACACGAAAAGATGAGTGCCTAGTTTATTCATTATTACATGAAATGAGTTTATTAACTGTGCTCTGATGGCACCTGCCACATAATAACTTTGGCTGTTCAAATGGCTCTGAGCACTATGGGACTTAACATCTATGGTCATCAGTCCCCTAGAACTCAGAAATACTTAAACTTAACTAACCTAAGGACATCACACAACACCCAGTCATCACGAGGCAGAGAAAATCCCTGACCCCGCCGGGAATCGAACCCGGGAACCCGGGCGTGGGAAGCGAGAACGCTACCGCACGACCACGAGCTGCGGACTCATAATAACTTTGTTGTTGCCCGAAAATGCAATATTTAGCAGCGTGAGCAACACCACAATTATCATTAAATTTTGACCTTTGTTGTGGTAGGGTTGTTAGAATGTGTTCCATCGGGTTCAGATGTAGCAAAGTCTACTCAGCACCATACAAGTGGTCCTCAGTAACACTGTCATAGCGCAGAGGTGTCACATTGCGATCGACTGCTACCACAGGTCTCATAAGAACCTACGTGAATATTCAAAGCACTATAAAACCGCCTCCGTTGGGGCCTGCGTGATTTTTTCAGTGCATGTTTCGAGCAGACATTCAAATAGATGACGGCATATCCAGACAAGACCAAAGGCCTAGTGTAACAAGCAAGGGTATTCACGTAACGTTTACATTGGTCCGTGGTCCAATCTCGATAATCCCAAGCCACTGCAATCGTAGTTGACGACGTAGTTGAGCGAAATTGGAGCACTCACGGGTTGTCAGCCGCGGAGTCCCATGTTGAACGCCGGCCTCCGTGGACGAGCAATTCTAGGCGCTTCAGTCCGGAACTCTGCTGCTGCTACGACCGCAGGTTCGGATCCTGCCTCGGGCATGGATGTGTGTGATGTCCTTAGGTTAGTTAGGTTTAGGGGACTGATGACCTCAGATGTTAAGTCCCATAGTGCTTAGAGCCATTTTGAACCATGTTGTACAATTCGTGGCGAATGATATACTCCGAAACACTTGTGCCAGCAACAGCATCATAGTTTGTCATCGAATGTGCCACAGATCGCTGCCTGTCGTCCTTTAAAGCGTGGAGAAGTCTCGGTCTTCCCCGTCGTGTAATGAGATCCGGGGGTCCCAATTCAAGAACTTTAGTTGTAACCGTTCTTCAACTAGTTTCCGTAGATGCTCACGACAATAGGACGAGCTTCGTTGCTCTCGAGATACTCGTTCCCTTGTGCTCGTCCATAACAATCTGAACTTTGTCATGGTCGTCCATGTCAGCAGATTTCCCCACTTGCGTTCCGTATCGGTAGTAGAATGATTGACCACTCATCTCTGTAGAACATCACCGGGCATGTGGTGAAGCTGTGAGTTTCTTCCATTGTGTGGTGCTGACAGATTAGGCTAGAAAGAGGAAAACTGTCTCACTAATGCGCTGCCTTCGTCTCCTGACGATATCGAAGACGAAGCGCCACAGAAAAATGTCCAAGGGCGTGTCTCATTCTGCACAGGACAGTCACATAGTATTCTTATTTGGTCTACCAAACTTTGCCTCGTTCCCAGGTATGTTCCTGAAATGACACCCAGTAGATGGCAGCTTCTGTTGATATACACTCCTGCAAATGGAAAAAAGAACACATTGACACCGGTGTGTCAGACCCACCATACTTGCTCCGGACACTGCGAGAGGGCTGTACAAGCAATGATCACACGCACGGCACAGCGGACACACCAGGAACCGCGGTGTTGGCCGTCGAATGGCGCTAGCTGCGCAGCATTTGTGCACCGCCGCCGTCAGTGTCAGCCAGTTTGCCGTGGCATACGGAGCTCCATCGCAGTCTTTAACACTGGTAGCATGCCGCGACAGCGTGGACATGAACCGTATGTGCAGTTGACGGACTTTGAGCGAGGGCGTATAGTGGGCATGCGGGAGGCCGGGTGGACGTACCGCCGAATTGCTCAACACGTGGGGCGTGAGGTCTCCACAGTGCATCGATGTTGTCGCCAGTGGTCGGCGGAAGGTGCACGTGCCCGTCGACCTGGGACCGGACCGCAGCGACGCACGGATGCACGCCAAGACCGTAGGACCCTACGCAGTGCCGTAGGGGACCGCACCGCCACTTCCCAGCAAATTAGGGACACTGTTGCTCCTGGGGTATCGGCGAGGACCATTCGCAACCGTCTCCATGAAGCTGGGCTACGGTCCCGCACACCGTTAGGCCGTCTTCCGCTCACGCCCCAACATCGTGCAGCCCGCCTCCAGTGGTGTCGCGACAGGCGTGAATGGAGGGACGAATGGAGACGTGTCGTCTTCAGCGATGAGAGTCGCTTCTGCCTTGGTGCCAATGATGGTCGTATGCGTGTTTGGCGCCGTGCAGGTGAGCGCCACAATCAGGACTGCATACGACCGAGGCACACAGGGCCAACACCCGGCATCATGGTGTGGGGAGCGATCTCCTACACTGGCCGTACACCACTGGTGATCGTCGAGGGGACACTGAATAGTGCACGGTACATCCAAACCGTCATCGAACCCATAGTTCTACCATTCCTAGACTGGCAAGGGAACTTGCTGTTCCAACAGGACAATGCACGTCCGCATGTATCCCGTGCCACCCAACGTGCTCTAGAAGGTGTAAGTCAACTACCCTGGCCAGCAAGATCTCCGGATCTGTCCCCCATTGAGCATGTTCGGGACTGGATGAAGCGTCGTCTCACGCGGTCTACACGTCCAGCACGAACGCTGGTCCAACTGAGGCGCCAGGTGGAAATGGCCTGGCAAGCCGTTCCACAGGACTACATCCAGCATCTCTACGATCGTCTCCATGGGAGAATAGTAGCCTGCATTGCTGCGAAAGGTGGATATACACTGTACTAGTGCCGACATTGTGCATGCTCTGTTGCCTGTGTCTATGTGCCTGTGGTTATGTCTGTGTGATCATGTGATGTATCTGACCCCAGGAATGTGTCAATAAAGTTTCCCCTTCCTGGGACAATGAATTCACGGTGTTCTTATTTCAATTTCCAGGAGTGTAGTTGTAAATCGCTCCCTAAATTACACTCTAAGACAAAAGAAAAAAACGCACCACGAACGAATAATTCGAATGGGTCGGAAACCGTTAGTTGTTAGGTACATGTGCAGACAAACAAATCTTTACAGTTTGAGAAAATTTGCGTATGTTATTCGAGAGAGAGAGTGCTTCACAAATTGAACAAGTCTATAAGGCGGTGGTGGTCCACCTCTGGCCCTTATGCAAGCAGTTATTCGACTTTCCATTTATTGATAGTGTTGTTCTACATCCTCCTGGGGCATATCGTGCCAAATTTTCAACAATTGGCGCATTAAATCGCAAAATTCGCGATTGGTTGGAGGGTCCTGTCTGTTATGTTCCAAACGTTCTTAATTTCAGAGAGATAGTGAGACCTTGCTGGCGAAGGTAGGTTTTGGCAAGCGGGAAAACAAGCAGTGGAAACACTCACCTTGTGAGGGTTTATCTTACTGAAATGAAAGCTCAGAATGGTTAGGCATGAACGTCAACAAAACGGAGAGTGCAACAGCGCAAACGTAAAGGTGCCGTGGATGACAACCCGAGACATCCTGCTATGAAATGAAAATGCACCACGAACCGTCACTTCTGGTTGTCTGGCAGTATGTTCGATGACTGACAGACTGGTTTCTCATCGGTCTTCTCGGCATATTCAGACCCGTGTTCGCTGGTCATCGGGACTCCGAAGTGAGTCAGACCACCGAAGAAAACTGGACTCCAATCAATGAGATCCGAGCCTCTGATGACCAGTGAGGAAGCGTGTGCAGACGCCCCAGATAGCGGTGGGATGGCAACTTCACTGTCGGCCGCCGTAGGGAAGCGGTTATCGTTGAAACGGTTTTCGTTTCTGTCTTTTTTTCCACGCCATTTTAAAGTGACTGTTACAACTGACTGATATTACCTGTTTTTGAAATAAGCGATTTTCGTTTTTTTATTCCCATTAGTTCCTGTGCCAAAAGTAAAAATTGAACAAAGATTGAAAAAATTTTGACTCTCTCAGTTTATAGATACATGGAATCAAAATATTAAATTAAACAGGCAAGTGTATATAAAAAACAAAAAAAAAAAACTTCGTCGGTCCATCATTCGCTGTTTTTCTCGAAGAATTATGAGTGATTAAGTACTTTAAAAAAAAGTACCAGTGGTCTAGGGATAGCGCCTTTGATTCATAATCAAAAACGTCTTTGGTCCCGGGTTCGATCCCCGCCACTGCCTAAATTTTGATAAATAATCAGCATTGGCGGCCGAAGACTTCCGGCATAAAAAGTCGGCCTCATTCTGCCAACGGCCTTGTCAAAGAGGGCGGAGGAGCGGATAGAGGTTCAGGGCACTCTCTTGTCCTAGGAGTGGGAAATTGCCCTAAAGGCGGAAGAATCAAAGAATCAGCAATGATCAACGACATGAGGATGCAGAAGGCAATGGAAACCACTGCATTAAAGACACGTAACGTGTATCCACAGGACATGTGGCCTGTACTTGAAGAAGTGTCATGATGATCTCTCCATTGGCAAAAGATTCCGGAATAGCCCCCATTCGGATCTCCGGGAGGGGAGGGGAGGTTACCATGAAAAAGGATACCGTTCTACGAGTCGGGGCGTGGAATGTCAGAATCTTGAACGTGGTAGGGAAACTAGAAAATTTGAAAAGGGAAATGCAAAGGGTCAATCTAGATATAGTAGGGGTCAGTGAAGTGGAAGGAAGACAAGGATTTCTGGTCAGATGAGTATCGGGTAATATCAACAGCAGCAGAAAATGGTATAACAGGTGTAGGATTCGTTGCGAATAGGAAGGTAGGGCAGAGGGTGTGTTGCTGTGAACAGTTCAGAATCGACAGCATACCAACACCGACAACGATAGTTCAGTTATACATGCCGACGTCGCAAGCTGAAGATGAACAGATACAGAAAATGTATGAGGATATTGAAAGGGTAATGCAGTATGTAAAGGGGGACGAAAATCTAATAGTCATGGGCGACTGGAATGCAGTTGTAGGAGAAGGAGTACAAGAAAAGGTTACAGGAGAATATGGGCTTGGGACAAGAAATGAAAGAGGAGAAAGATTAATTGAGTTCTGTAACAAGTTTCAGCTAGTAATAGCGAATACCCTGTTCAAGAATCACAAGAGAAGGAGGTATACTTGGAAAAGGCCGGGAGATACGGGAAGATTTCAATTAGATTACATCATGGTCAGACAGAGGTTCCGAAATCAGTTACTGGACTGTAAGGCGTACCCAGGAGCTGAAATAGACTCAGATCACAATATAGTAGTGATGAAGAGTAGGCTGAAGTTCAAGACATTAGTCAGGAAGAATCAATACGCAAAGAAGTGGGATACGGAAGTACTAAGGAATGACGAGATACGTTTGAAGTTCTCTAACGCTATAGATACAGCAATAAGGAATAGCGCACTAGGCAGTACAGTTGAAGAGGAATGGACATCTCTAAAAAGGGCCATCACAGAAGTTTGGAAGGAAAATGAAGTGGACTGACAAGGCAGCCAGTCCACAGTGACGGGTAGCCGATAGAAAGGCACGCGTACACACTCACGCCGACGGGCGTCAATTCTGGAACAGGATAACTATTGCATGGTAGCAAGAAAAGTTCGTAGCTGCTTTATACTTAACTTTATTATTTGATGACTACAGCATTCTTCTTGAGACATTTATACTATAACTCTCAAAGTAGGTAAGGCTAATGGCGCCTTGCTAGGTCGTAGCCATGGACTTAGCAGAAGGCTATTCTAACTGGCTCTCGGCAAATGAGAGGAAGGCTTCGTCCGTATGGTCGCTAGCAATCTCCTCGTACAACTGGGCGAGTGCTATATCGTCTCTCGAGACCTGCCTTGTGGTGGCGCTAGGTCTGCGATCACACAGTGGCGACACGCGGGTCCGACATGTACTAAATGGACCGCGGCCGATTTAAGCTACCACCTAGCAAGTGTGGTGTCTGGCGGTGACACCACAGAAAACATAGGTACAAAGAAGGTAGCTGCGAAGAAACCATGGGTAACAGAAGAAATACTTCAGTTGATTGATGAAAGGAAGAAGTACAAACATGTTCCGGGAAAATCAGGAATACAGAAATACAAGTCGCTGAGGAATGAAATAAATAGGAAGTGCAGTGAAGCTAAGACGAAATGGCTGCAGGAAAAATGTGAAGACATCGAGAAAGATATGATTGTCGGAAGGACAGACTCAGCATACAGAAAAGTCAAAACAACCTTTGATGACATAGAAAAAAAGCAACGGTGGTAACATTAAGGGTGCAACGCGAATTCCACTGTTAAATGCAGAGGAGAGAGCAGATAGGTGGAAAGAATACATTGAAAGCCTCTATGAGGGTGAAGATTTGTCTGATGTGATAGAAGAAGAAACAGGAGTCTGTTTAGAAGAGATAGGGGATCCAGTACTAGAATCGGAATTTAAAAGCGCTTTGGAGGACCTACGGTCAAATAAGGCAGAAGGGATAGATAACATTCCATCAGAATTTCTAAAATCATTGGGGGAAGTGGCAACAAAACGACTATTCACGTTGGTGTGTAGAATATATGAGTCTGGCGATATACCATATGACTTTCGGAAAAGCATCGTCCACACAATTCCGAAGACGGCAAGAGCTGACAAGTGCGAGAATTATCGCACAATCAGCTTAACAGCTCATGCATCGAAGCTGTTTACAAGAATAATATACAGAAGAATGGAAAAGAAAATTGAGAATGCGCTAGGTGACGATCAGTTTGGCTTTAGGAAAAGTAAAGGGACGACAGAGGCAATTCTGACGTTACGGCTAATAATGGAAGTAAGGCTAAAGAAAAATCAAGACACTTTCATAGGATTTGTCGACCTGGAAAAGGCGTTCGACAATATAAAATGGTGCAAGCTGTTCGAGATTCTGAAAAAAGTTGGGGTAGGGTATAGGGAGAGACGGATCATATACAATATGTACAACAACCAAGAGGGAATAATAAGAGTGGACGATCAAGAACGAAGTGCTCGTATTAAGAAGGGTGTAAGACAAGGCTGTAGCCTTTCGCCCCCACTCTTCAATCTGTACATCGAGGAAGCAATGATGGCAATAAAAGAAAGGTTCAGGAGTGGAATTAAAATACAAGGTGAAAGGATATCAATGATACGATTCGCTGATGACATTGCTATCCTGAGTGAAAGTGAAGAAGAATTAAATGATCTGCTGAACGGAATGAACAGTCTAATGAGTACACAGTATGGTTTGCACAGTATGGTTTGAGAGTAAATCGGAGAAAGACGAAGGTAATGAGAAGTAGTAGAAATGAGAACAGCGAGAAACTTAACATCAGGATTGATGGTCACGAAGTCAATGAAGTTAAGGAATTCTGCTACCTAGGCAGTAAAATAACCAATGACGGACGGAGGGAGGACATCAAAAGCAGACTCGCTATGCCCAAAAAAGGCATTTCTGGCCAAGAGAAGTCTACTAATTACAAATACCGGCCTTAATTTGATGAAGAAATTTCTGAGGATGTACGTCTGGAGTAGAGCATTGTATGGTAGTGAAACATGGACTGTGGGAAAACCGGAACAGAAGAGAATCGAAGCATTTGAGATGTGGTGCTATAGACGAACATGGACTGTGGGCAGCCGGCCGGTGTGGCCGTGCGGTTAAAGGCGCTTCAGTCTGGAACCGCGTGACCGCTACGGTCGCAGGTTCGAATCCTGCCTCGGGCATGGATGTGTGTGATGTCCTTAGGTTAGTTAGGTTTAATTAGTTCTAAGTTCTAGGCGACTGATGACCTCAGAAGTTAAGTCGCATAGTGCTCAGAGCCATTTGAACCATGGACTGTGGGAAAACCGGAACAGAAGAGAATCGAAGCATTTGAGATGTGGTGCTATAGACGAATGTTGAAAATTAGGTGGACTGATAAGGAAAGGAATGAGGAGGTTCTACGCAGAATCGGAGAGGAAAGGAATATGTGGAAAACACTGATAAGGAGCAGGCCAGGATGATAGGACATCTGCTAACACATGAGGGAATGACTCCCATGGTACTAGAGGGAGCTGTAGAGGGCAAGAACTGTAGAGGAAGACAGAGATTGGAATACGTCAAGAAAATAATTCAGGACGTAGGTTGCAAGTGCTACTCTGAGATGAAGAGGTTAGCACAGGAATGGAATTCGTGGCGGGTCACATCAGACCAGTCAGTAGACTGATGACAAAAAAAAAAAAGTACTTTAAAAAATCGTCAGTATTCCCCTTCTGATTCCACTTTTTTGAAATTCTGCTTAAAAACCACATCGTAATCAGTGATCATGCCACTAATCAGTGCTTGCGAGTGAAAACAGGTTTTTGGGCTACATTGTCCCTTTTCAAGGGCTGCAAGCAATTAAACGCATACTATATAAACACAGGCAGCAGATCATTTACTGTCTATTTTTCTTGTATATTATGAATGAACTGCTCTTGTTAATTTATTACTGTTGCCATAATTTCCTTCCACTTTTATTACTTCACAGAAGCGACAGACAGATGTTTTAAACCAGATGGAGCGACAACAGCGAGAAACCACTGTAGTTTCTATGGATCAGGTGGAGGAAAGTCTTGCACAAAACACTACACATACACTTGAACCTTAAGATACAACACATGGCAACAGGGACGTTACTATCTCAACAATGCTGTTCCAGTTCTCGTGTTTGTTGCTCGTTTCTGTTGTCATTATTACGTAAACAGCACTGATTGCTTTCTCATTTTCTGTAATAAGGAAACATTTCAAACCGATGTAAATTTATAAATAAAAGTTACTTCTTTTTTAAAAGAGGTTCATTTAACGAAGAAAGATTTTAGCACTGCTGCTATCGTCAAACGGAATTTCGATGTTTTACTCGGTTATTTCTTAAAAATAGATAGCACATGATTTAACTGAGACAAAAAAAAAATACCGAAAATACCGGTTATTCAGCAGTACAATACTGGTATCCGGTTTAACCTGTCACTTTTAGCGGTGCAGTTATCGTTAAATGACATTTCGGCTTTTTACTCGGTTATTGGTAACAAATATAAAAGAAGCGCATGATTTAACCAAGACCAAACAAATACCGAAAAATACCGGTTATTCAGCAGTAAAATACTGGTATCCATTTTAACCGGTCTTTTTTAGCAGTGCTGCTATCCTTAAATGAGATTTCAATTTTTTTACTTCATTATTGGTAAAAAATAAAAGAGTACATGATTTAACTGTGACCAAACAAATGCCGAATGATACCTGTTATTGAGCATTAAAATACCGGTATCTCGTTGTAACCGTTCGGTTTTTCCCATCCTTAGTCCGCCATATGGTCTGAGAAGCTGGACTGATGGTCTGAGGTGCCATTTCACTCCACAGTAGGACCCGTTTGGTTGTATCCGCGACACACCTCCAGCACAGCGGTAAGTCGATGAAATCCTACGCCTCGTTACGTTTCCCTTCATTTCAAGCCATTCTCGGCTCACATTTCAGCATGATAATGCCCTCTCGCACACGGCGAAATGTTATGCTGCTCTCTTCATGCTTACCAAATCCTACATTGCCCGACAAACTCGCCGAATCTGTCTTCAGTTGAAAACATTAGTAGCATTACGGACAGGGCCTTTCAACCAGCTTGGGATTTTGATGATCAAACGCGCCAGTTGGGCAGAATTTGGTACACTATCTCTCCGGAGGACATCCTACAATTCTGACAATCATTGCCAAGTCGACTAACTGCTTGCATAGACAGTGCGTTTCTAGCTTGTTGTATTTGTGAAGCTTGTTCTGTTGAATAAATAATCCAAGTTTTTTAATTTGTTTGTATGTACATGTACGTCACATCTACCGACATTCAGCCGAGTCGAATATTTCCTTCGTGGAGCGCGATTTTTTTCCGCCTTACAGTGTATCAGACAGTGTATCAGTAAATTACTGTCTGTAAACTTCGTACTGTGTGCAATAATGTGTCAGAATATCTGTGACACGAGAGTGGTATCACCCACGTTCTATCGTAGTAGCGACACTGACCGGGGTATCGCACCTACTCCTCATCACCGACGCCGTCCACATTTTTGGTGAATGCAATGCTTGGCCAGAAAAGAAAATTACAGTTGTAGCAGCTCCATAGAGTTAAACGTTTCGAAAAAATAGCGTTTTTGAGGCTGGTATGGTGAGGCATGAGCCATTAATGTTGGCCTGGTGGCAGAGGAGCGCTTGGCTCAGCGGAATGAGTGTGATGGTGGGTTGGGTCAGTACGCGGAAATCGTCTTTTACAAGATTTGTGAGAAAAACAATGAGACCGACTACACTGCGAGCGATCTGGCAACTCTGTGTTGTTCTACTTGTGTAGGCCAGTGTGTTGGTCCAGTCCAGATGCTCAGTCTGAGTTCCAGCTCCGTGCAACCATCAAGTGGTTTTTCAGAGTGCTATAAGCGAAGTTGTGTTTTACTAAAGTGGAACACCGGAATTTAGAGTAACGTCATACCTTCACGTTTTTGTGTTAAACTGTGGAATCCGTGAGTGTGGCTTTTGAAAAGTTTAAACAGGTCTATCGGGATCATTCTTTAACTAGAGCGCAAGTTTTCTTTGGCACAGATCAGTTTTGGAAGGCCGAGAACACGTTGAAAATGAACGTCCCTCAGGGAGACCTGCAGCTTCAAAAACCGAAGAAAACATTGAACTTGTAAATACTATTGTGAGATCAGACCGACATTTAACAATACCAACCAAATGTTTTACAGAGATGAACTTGAAAGCCTCAATAGAAGGGTGAATCGTGAGACTGGATGTTGCAGACAAGTGCATGCGGCATCATGACAAAGTCTCATGTCACACAGTGACTTCCGTCACGGAGTTTTTACCTCGAAAGGCATTCCTATTATTCCACAGCCCCCCTATTCACTTCATCTGGTGACGTTTTTCCTCCCCGAAATTCGAAACTGCCCTGAAAGGATGACATTTTGGGACACTGGAGAACATTGAAAAGAGTGTGACTGACATGTTCAAGCATTTCAGCGCTGCTATCAGGCCTGGGAAAAACGACTCCCCCTATGTACAGCTACCGAAGAGAACTGTCTTCAAGAGGACAATATTACTGTTTGAAAAAATAAAATTTAAAATTTGGTACATAAAATATCAGATCTTTTTTTTCACGACTCCCAATTTCACTTTTAACTTGGCTTATTCTGGAAATGAACCGAAACAATGCTCAATAAATGGTATTTATTAACATGATCATAAAAGGCACGAAAAACAAAAAAGAAGGAAAATGTCAGATTTAAAAAAAATTTCCAAGAAAGGTTTGAACTTGCAGCTTACACGAGGACTCTGCAAATAACTTTCCAAGAAATGATTGTAATTAAAGCGTACAGGACTTCGTATTCCTTTTGTTTCATTTTAATCTTCATGTATAACAATAGGTTTCCGGTACCAAGAAAAACGACCCGTCCAGATAGAAAACGTAATAACATCCCGAGAAGACTATCAAAATACACTGCAGTCTACATCACCAGCTGATATAGCCAAACTTTGGCGATATGACGCGTTACGCGTGGGTTGCTGCCAAATTATGTGACGAGACAAAATCTTTTATGAATGTAGATCTAAGATTTAAAACAACCATTTAATTATAAAAATGTGGCGTTTATGAAGTGTGCAACATGCCAAGTGCTCCTCGACTCACGATGAATACCACATCAGCACTTGTAAATAATTAAATTTAAAATAAAAAAGTTTCTAAACTTACATACGAACTTCTCGTGCATGCCTTACAAATCCTTCCTGTAAATTTAATTTACAGCCCCAAATTTTCCCTAGCCCTTCCTTTCCGTGCCTTTTTTTGAATATACAGGGTGAGTCACTAACATGGCCACCAAGAATAACTCCGAAAATATGATAGGAGCTGAAAAGTTTGTGGGACAAAAGTTGCATGGGACAACGGGAGCCATAATATGGCGTTGGTTTTTTGTTGCTAGCTGGGGTCGCTTCAGAGATATGAATGTCAACTAGATTTTTTTTTTACGGGATGCTATAGTTTGGTACTTATTTTCTGATAGTGGCTATCGAGACGAATTCAATGATGTGTAACAGTAAGGTCTTTGAAGTTTTACGAAGGTCACAAAGGTAGCATGAACATCCATTTACAGAAGGTATTCGAAGTGATGAACATTGGTATCAATACAGTGCTGCAGTCTTTTTATCATGGGTTGATCACCAAACGATAGCTGATATTTATTACCGAAAAACAAACTTATTTAGAAAAAATCGAATGATAGTACCTACTTACTTATCAGCTCTGCGCAGTGCACAGTTCTGTATGGAGCGAATAGCGACGTACAATTAAACGTGACCGACCGACTTAAGTAAACCGACTCTACGATCGGGAATTCCGTTGTACTTGTCTGTGGTGTTATGACATTTGTTTGTGGTTGTTACTGACTGTGCTCTGAGCTATTTTTCGATTAAATCGTCGTTTGCCTGTTTTGTTGTATGTCAGCGACTATTTTCGGTGTAAAAATAAATACTGAATTACGAGGGTTGTCCGGGAAGTAAGATCCGATCGGTCGCGAAATGGACACCTCAGTGAAAATCCGATTAAGCTTTGCACAGATGTTGGTTGGTTGGTTGGTTATTTGGGGGAAGAGACCAAACAGCGCAGTTATCGGTCTCATAGGATTAGGGAAGGATGTGGAAGGAAGTCGGCCGTGCCCTTTCAAAGGAACCAGCCTGGCATTTGCCTGGAACGATTTAGGGCAATCACGGAAAATCTAAATGAGGATGGCCGGACGCGGGATTGAACCGTCGTCCTTCCGAATGCGAGTCCAGTGTGTTAACCACTGCGCCACCTCGCTCGGTTTTGCACAGATGTGTTGGGTAGTGTCTCTAGTATGACCGCCGATCGCAGCAAGACGCTCTTTTCAGTTGTGAGCGCACTGTGAGCAAGTAAAGGTGCCTAGAACAACGATGTCTCCTTCCAAGTAGGAGAGCCCGCCTTGATGAATGCCACGCACTTCCTTCTTCATGGCAATTCTCAGCCGCATTCTACAGGGGCAGTATAGACGCTCCTGCAGCCTTTTCGATGCGAAGTGTTCAATCACCCACAACACAGCCCTAATTGGCTCATCGTGAATATCATCTCCGTTCATATGAAACGCTGGATATGAAGACAAACCTTGGGCGCAGGTTACTCGCTATAGACCAGCGCAGAGAATTATCGGAAGGCACAGGCAGCTGTCTCTTATGACGATGCTGTTGGAAATTTGGTATAGCGCTCGGATGAATGTCAAAGTCGGAGCGGCGACTACGTAGAGAAGTATCTGGAAAGTTTAGCTAACTCTTGCAAATAAAATGTTTCTGATTCTCACTGACATTCACTAAACTTGGCAGGTGTCCAAGCTGCTGCGTGGGTATCAGAAGCAACAAAGATTTTTGTAACGGTTCAGCAAGTATACAACTTTTTGTTGAGCTCTACCTACCGATGGGATATACCGGGTGATCAAAAAGTCAGTATAAATTTGAAAACTGAATAAGCCACGGAATAATGTAGATAGAGAGGTAAAAATTGAAACACATGCTTGGAATCAGATGGGGTTTTACTTGAACCAAAAAAAAAAAACAAAGTTCACAAAATGTCCGACAGATGGCGCTCGACAGCAAAACGTCATTAACTGCGCATGACAATCGTGTTTAAAACGAGCTGTAATGAGAGAAAGAATCAGATGCACCAGCAGTCGCAGCATGTTGACGTTACCTGAAAAGGCGCTTTTAGTGAAGCTGTATTATCAGAATGGGGAATGTGCTAGTTCAGCGTTACGGTCCTATCGCCATAGGAAGGGGATTCGAACGGGTAAAGGTCCGTTGACAAATGCACCTGTGGCGAGAATCATTTCGAAGTTCGAAGTCACGGGTTGTTTAGACGATAGACCCCGTAGTGACCGACCGAGCACAAGGCGTATTGCTGCTGAGACAGTTCAGGAAGAATGGAGACTGTCGCGGGTTCGTCTATGCACGGGGAAGTCGCACGTCGCACCGACATTCCATACACTACTGTTTGGTTGGCACTTAGGCGTACGCTTCGATGCTATCCGTACAAAATCCAGCAGCATCATGAACTGTTACCTGACGATTCAGTGAAGCGCAGGGCATTTGCGGTGTGGGCGTTTCAAAAGATGGCGGAAGATTACGATTGGTTGAGTAACCTCTTGTGGAGCGACGAAGCTCATTTCACGCTCCGAGGGTCTGTCAACGCACACAACTGCAGAATTTGGGTTACCGAAAATCCTAGAACTGTCGTGGAAACTCCATTGCACGACGAGAAAGTCACGGTATGGGTTGGATTTACCACATCTACCGTTATCGGGCCTTTTTTCTTCGAAGAAATGCGTGATTTTGGTTTTGTAACTGCTACCGTGACGGGTGAGAGGTACGCCGATATATTACAGAATCACATCATCCCCAGCCTGGCTGATAAACACCTGCTGGAACGTACGATGTTCATGCAGGATGGCGCTCCACCCCCATATCGCTAGATGCGTGAAAGATCTCTTGCGTTCGTCGTTTGGTGATGATCGTGTGCTCAGCCGCCACTTCCGTCATGCTTGGCCTCCCAGGTCGCCAGACCTCAGTCCGTGGCTTTGGGGTTACCTGATGTCGCAAGTGTATCGTGGTCGACCGACATCTCTAGGGATGCTGAAAGACAACATCCGACGCCAATGCCTCACCATAACTCCGGACATGCTTTACAGTGCTGTTCACAACATTATTCCTCGACTACAGCTACTGTTGAGGAATGATGGTGGACATATTGAGCATTTCCTGTAAAGACATCATCTTTGCTTTGTCTTACTTTGTTATGCTAATTATTGCTATTCTGATTAGATGAAGCGCCATCTGTCGGACATTTTTTGAACATTTGTAGTTTTTTGGTTCTAATAACCCCCATGTCATTCCAAGCATGTGTGCCAATTTGCACCTATCTAACTACATTATTCCGTGATTTATTCAGTTTCCAAATTTATACTGATTTTTTGATCACCCGGTACAGACAGAACATTCATTTAGGTCCAAGAAAAATTAAAAGCTCGACCTGATGCAGTAAGAGCCTTGCATGAAGATTATGAACAGATTATGGAAACTTTATGTCCATCGCAAGATACAGAACAGGCAAGAGAAACTAGCGACGAAACCCTCAGTCTCTCCAGAAAAATGGAAAAGGTAGAATTTATCACACTAACGGAAATTTGGAGCTTTATATAGGAAAGAATAGACAAATCAAGTAATTATCTTCAGACAGAAACAATGACATTGAACTTTGCAACTAATTTGTTCGCTTCACTTGATGACTTTATCAACAAAACGTTGAAGCTCACGCCAGACTTTTTTTGATGGCTCTGCACCGTCAGTCAGTCTGAAAGGAAAAGAGAAATTCAAAGTACAAACCTTTCTTCCCATATATGATATCCGGTGCGTTCAACTAAAACAGCGATTAAGTTGTATGAGAACAATAGTCAACGTTTTGATTTACTTTTTCGCTTGAAAACTGAATTCCGAAGAGCTGGCACAAATTTACAGAAATGTTATGAAGACGCTAACGAGCAACAGTTGGAAACGGCATGCCTGCATTTAACAGAATGAACTGTTCTGAAGACATATTTCCAAATTTTGAAATCGCATTGAGGATCTTTTTATGCTTGATGGTAACCATCTGCTGTGCGGAGAACTTCTTCTCAAAATTGAGAAGAATAAAACGTGAATCAAGAAGAACATCGCTTCAAAAGAGGTACAGACTGTCATGTGCTCGAAAATATATACATTGAAGAAGTGATTAACGATTTTGCCCATCTCACAGCACTTCACAGCACTAACCTGAATGCTAAAAAAGTTCCTTTTGTGGATTATATTATATTATATTATTTATTCATTCAATGTGACTAAAGATATAAAAATATATCTATAACCTCGCTTATCTACTTTCTATGTCTATTCTAACAAAATAGTGCGCTGTCGAGGTCATAGGGTACCATTATCCAAATGTGCTCAGAACAGGCAATAGGTTGAAGACAGCTATGGGCCTATAGATGCACTTTCAGTAGTGCGCAGGCTTGCTATCCGTTCCACACCCACGCAATAGCATCGATATAATAACTGTCCATCGGATAGATCACAGTATGATATTCGTTACCTTGCCGCTGTTTTGGCAACGGCCTTGCCGCAGTGGATACACCGGTTCCTGTCAGATCATCTACGTTGAGCGCTGTCGGGTTAGGCCGGCACTTGGATGGGTGCCCGTCCTGGTCGCCATGCGGTGTTGCATTTTTCGGGGTGCACCCAGCCTCGTGACGCCAGTTGAGGAGCTACTCGACCGAATGATAGCGGCCCCAGTCACTGAAAACCACCATAACGACCGGGAGAGCGGTGTGCTGACCACGCGCCCCTCTTATCTGCATCCTCAGCTGAGGATGACGTGGCGGTCTGATGGTTCCGATGAGCCACTTGTGGCCTGAAGACGGAGTGCTTTTTCCCGCTGTTTTAAAATTTCTGCAAGTATTCCAGAGCGCATGGTGTTTTCTGTTGTTCTACTTCCCATGTTTCGGGGAATACTATGGCACTTCGCCCATTGTAGTACAAATGAAATTACGGTATGTTGTTGTCACATTTTTCTGAGCGACGTGTTTATAATCAGAAATTTCATCGAAGTATTTTCGATTTATTTTCCCCGACAGCCATTTATGAAATTTCCACAATACTTGAACTCTTCAGACATGACCGCATATTTTTACTGGAGGCAGTGTTGGATCTAAAAACGCACTGCCGGAAAAAAGTAGTACCTCTCCGAAGACAATTCCGCTTTTGATTCGATGACGTCACATGCCATCTGTGGGATAGCTGGTATACTGATAATGGTTTCAGCGTTGTCCGGCAACAGACAGCGTAGCGACAGTTACCACAGCGCTATTTGTGTCCACCCTTTAGGTGGGAATGTTCACAGCTAAAAGAAACAGTGTGGAATTCAGCAGTGTGAAGCAACCAGCCAATCATGCCACGGAGACGCACTCGTGCTTCCTACAGCCAAACGAACGAGTTTGAAAGGGCTCAAGTTGTGCACTTCCACGTGGCGAGATGGTCTTTTGCGAGAATTGTCGTACAAGTTGGTTGTACAAGGATGTTGGTATCAGTAGTCTCGTGAACATTCTCACACCCATTGACAAGGTTCTGGACGTCCACGCAGCACAGACGCCTGCCAGGATGTATCGTATTGTAAGGGCAGCTGTGGCAGATCATACAGCTACCAGAGCACAGATAAGAGTGCTTGTGAGCCCATACATATCAACACGAACTGTTGCAGACCGGTTAGTGGGGGCTACAGGCATCCATACCTCTAGCCACGCCACCGACGTGCATAGTTCCAGTGGTGCCGTCAGAGGATCACTTGGAATGGCGCGCCGTGGTCTTAAGCGATGGAAGCAGATTCTGCCTGCACACGAGTGACGGTCGTTTCCACGTACGACGTAGACCTGGTGAGTGCCCCCTGGAACAGTGCATTCGTCCAATACACACTGGCCCCATCGCATGTCTCATGGTCTGGCGTGTCATCAGCTACAACTCTCTTTCTCCGTCGATGTTTCTGGAGGTGACGCTAACCAGCGCTCGATATACACAGAGTGTTGTTAAACCTGTTATCTTACCGTTCTTATAATAAGAAGTTGATGTGTTGTTCCAACAGGATAACACTCGTCCACACAGGGTCCGTGAAACTCAACGTCCTCTGCAAGACGTGCAGTAACTTCCCTAACCAGCAGGATCACCGAAGTTGTCTCCAATTTAACACGCGTGGGATATGATGGGACGAGAAGTGACTCGTGCGACCCGTCAACCAACAGCTCCTACAGAAATACGTGACCAGACCGAGCAGGCGTGGCATATCGTAACCCATAACATTTTTCGACATCTGTTCGATCGACTCGATGCTAGGTGCAGCACCTGCCTTGCCACCCTCGGAGGCTACACCACTTACTAATATGGATGGCGTGGAGTGCTACTTTGTACCTCAGTGCTATTATAAATGTAATCATTTCATGTACTCCATTATCACTGTTGCAACAATAAATCTTGAGTGTACTGGAAACCTCTAAAAGTGTGTACTACTTTTTCCCATGCAGTTCTGCCTTCAGAGACAATCTTTAAATATAATAACTGCCATCAGCAGAAATATGTTTACAAGCCTTTGCAACCTTTACAGACAGTCCAAAGAGGCTCCTTTTTGCCATTCGAGTTTCAAGTTCTTTTTGTGGGTAGACGCTAGGTTTCCAGAGTGAGGTTGCATGTATTAGTTGCATGAGATCTGCCTATATGGGCGGTCATATACGAGGGTAGTCCAGAAAGTAAGTTCCGATCGGTCGCGAAATGGAAACCAATGGGAAAATCTGGTAAATCTTTGCACGGATGTTGATGTGTCGGCAGCTGGGCCAACACCTTGTAGTTCGAGATGGCTGAAAATGCACGCTAGACTAACGCAGACGGGCGTGAAGTACTGGAACAGGCTACGTAATTAATGCTATGAAGAAAAGTACGTAGCTGGATTAATACTTATCTTTAATCAATCATTGTGGTACATCGCTCTTGACTATACACAGGAGACTTTAATTACAATCACTGTAAGGCTAATGGCGCCTTGCTAGTTCGTAGCCATTAACTTAGCTGAAGGCTATTCTGTCGCTCGGCTAATGAGAGTGAAAGGCTTCGTACATCTAGTCGCTAGCTAGGTCGTCCGTACAACTGGGACGAGTGCTTGTTCGTATCACGAGACCTGCCTTGTGGTGGCGCTAGGTCTGCGATTACACAGTGGCGACACGCGGGTCCGACATGTACTAAATGGACCGCGGCCGATTTAAGCTACTACCTAGCAAGTGTGGTGTCTGGCGGTGACACCACAGATGTGTTGCGCAATCGATCGTGTCGCGTCGCTCTTTTCAGTTTTGAGTGAACAGTGAGCACATGAAGATGCGTAGGGAATAGCGTTTCCCGCCAAGTATGAGGGCCTCATTAGAGATTTCGCCTGTGTCTTGCGGCCCACATAACACAACTGTCGAGCGTTCCTTCTTCGTTACAATTCTAGGCCCAACACTGCAGGTTCAATGAAGACGCTCCTGCAGCGTTTCCAATGAGAAGTGTTTGATCACCCACAATACAGTCCGTAATAGGCTACCCCTGAGTCTCATCTCTGCTCACAAGAACCGCTGGCTACGAAGACAAAAGTTTTGCACAGACAACGAGCTAGAGACCAGTGCAGATAACTGGCCGAAAGCACAGGCGGCTGCTTTCTATGGCGAGGATATTCAAAAGTTGATACAACACTACGACAAAACTCGAAGTTGGAGCGGAGACATTGTAGAGAAGTAGGTGGAAGGTGTACAGAACTGTTGCAAACAAAACGTTTCAGGTTTTCACTGTTGTTTCCATTTCGCGACCAATTGGAATTTACTTTCTGGACAACCCTCGTATTTACGAATTATGCGAGGAAGTTACGAGGTGTAATTGTTATGCTGCATTCGTTTAGATAATCTTTTAAGATTACCCCTATCCTTTCTCCATACACAATGTAAACGTCCAAAATATTAGTGCGTGATCATCGAAAATTTAAGTATTGGTTTTTGTTACTAGTTACAGGACGATGCCAATAAAACTTACACAATTCGAAAGGTGCTTTGCCATAGATGTGCACGGAAAGTCACGTGTGTACGTAGCCTTTAAGAGAGGTAGAAGGAAGTAGACGTACAAAGATGAGAAAAGTGTTGATCTGTGTCTCACACTGGTGCCAACTTCTACTACGCGTACCGTAGTACGGAAGAAATGACACACGTAGTAACAACGTTACCCGAAATCTCATTGTAGCGGCGCTCCTGTTCAGACGTCGTAGATGGTTCATTTGCAGTAACACACGCATTCTGCGCAGTCACAGTGCCAAAAGTGCTGGTTCGTTGGAGTTGTCATCAGTGGAAAACATAACATCGCAGTAACGAAGCCTTCGGAGACCAACGCAGACAGTACATGATGTCGTTCACTGCCGTCCTTTTTTCGCTTGCTTTTTTCCAAGAGTAAACGGAATTAACTTTGTGTTCATTTACAGTCGCTACCACAAAATTTGAAGTAGTTCTTAGTATTCAGTTAGTTAATTCTGAATAGCTCAGACTCTCACTTATTATATGTAAACTATATGTGATTTAGGTTATGTCTCGGAGGACATTAACGAGTCGGACTCCAAGACAAAGAGCTAGAGACAGATTATTTTTTTGTGCAGACATTGTTATAGGAATAATGTGTACCCTGATAATGATGATTCGATTTTTGTTTTGAAAAATATAATTAAGTGCTCGTCGAACATAATTCAAGTTCATTTTGAGAGTTATAACTGTGGGGTGATGAATGTACTGTGCAGATTATGTATGGGAGAAGATTTCGCATCTGAGTTACTTCACGTGATACGATGACGTACAATGACATTCATATCTTGTTGTCATAAGAGAAAAGTTAATATACCACCGCTAACACAAAATTTATTTTTCAGCTTACTGTATCAAGGACTCATTTAAAATGATCCAAAAATTAAAGAGAAATCAAAGAATTATATCAGCAATATCCATAGCTACAATGAAGCATAAAATTTCAAACACACTTTCACGTGGAGTTATCACTTTAAGCTACACTACGTTTTTACCATAGATCAGACTGAATGTGTTCTATATATGGCCGTTCACCACCTTATACAAAGATATGTTTCTGTTACATCGACGCAGTTGGCCCAGTTTCGAGCACCGGACATATTAGTTTCAATTAAATAGTTTCGAGCACAGGACATATTAGTTTCAATTAAATAGTGATCAGATAGCGTCAAGGACTATTCTTAGGTCAAAATTTTGTGTAAAAGGGGAACTTCAGATCATTTTACTGATGTCACGTATATTACATATACATTTTAGTCGAAAAAAATTTTCTCCCATTATTCTGTAAGTACGTGAGCATGAATTAGATTTCTCTTACAATGGATGTATTCCATTGTCTGTGGAGAAGAAGACTGAGATAACGGGGACGCCAGGTAGTCAGCTGGTGTTTGTACACACTGAGGAGACAAACGTCATGGGATACCGCCTAATATCGCGTCGAACCCCTTTCTGACCGGCGTAGTACACCAACTCGATGTGACATGGACTCAACGAGACATTGGAAGTCCCCTGCACAAATATTAAGCCCTGCTTCCTCTACAGCCGTGCATAATTGTGAAAGTGTTGAGGGTGCAAGATTTTGTGCACGAACTGTCCCCTCGATTATGTCCCATAATGGCATTCATTTCTGGCGATCTGTATGGCCAGATCATTCGCTGTAACTTTCCGGAATGTTCTGACGTGGTGCACTGCCATCCATAAAAATTTCATCGTTGTTTCCAAAGTCCATGAAGAGCTGTAAGTTGTCTCCAGGCAGCAGAACATAAACGTTTACAGTCATCAATCGGTTCAGATGACCCTATCCAATCCATGTACACAACTGACAACGTTATGGAGCCGCCACCAGGTTGTACAATCCCTTTTCGATAACCTGGGCCGATATTTTTGTGGGTTCTGCGTCATACTTCAGTCCTACCATCAGGCCTTTTTTTTTCATCAGTCTCCTGACCGGTTTGATGTGGCCCATTACGAATTATTCTTCTGTTCAAGCCTCTTCATCTCAGAGTATCACTTGCAAAGTACGTCCTCAATGATTTGCTGGATGTACTCCAATCTCTGTCTTCCTCCACAGTTTTCGCCCCCTACATCTCCCTCTGGTACCATGGAAGTAATTTTCTTAAGTCTTCAACAGATGTCCCTTCTCCTTGTTAGTGTTTTCTACATGTTCCTTTCCTCTTTGATTCTGCACAGAACTTCCTCCTTCCTTATATTATCAGTTCACCTAATTTTCAACATTCACCTGTAGCAGCACATTTCAAATACTTCGATACTCTTTCCTTCCGGTTTTCCCACAGTCCATTTTTCACTACGCTTCTGTGCTCCAGACGTACATTCTCAGAAATTTCTTCCTCAAATTAATGATGAAGTCTCATACTCCTTGACAGAGCGTAGAGGGAAACCCGTACCGCCGTACTAGGCAACGTCATAGAGGAGGTGGTTTGCTATTGCCTTCCTCCGACCGTAATGTGGATGAATGATGATGATGAAGACAACACAATAACACCCAGTCATCTCGAGGCAGGTGAAAATCCCTGATCCCGCCGAGAATCGAACCCGGGACTCAGTGCTCGGGAAGCTAGAACGCTACCACAAGCTGCGGACACCTCAGATTAAGGTCTATGTTAAATACTGGTAGACTTCTCTTGGCCAGGAATGCCGTTTGTGCCAGCGCTAGTCTCCTTTTGATGTCCTTGCTCCGTCCTTCATTGGTTATTTTGCTGCATAGGAAGCAGAATTCCTTAACTTCATCTACTTCGTGACCGATGTTAAGTTTCTGGCTGTTCTCATTTCTGCTACTTCTAATAACTTTCGTCCTTTTTAGATTTCCTCTCAAACCATATTCTGTACTCATTAGTTTATTCTTTTCGTTCATCATATCATGTAATTTTTCTTCGCTTCCACTCAGGGTAGCAATGTCATCAGCGAATCGTATCATTCCACTTTCAATTTTAATTCCACACCTGAACCTTTTTTATTTCCATCAATGCTTCTTCGATGTACAGATTGAACAGCAAGAGGTGGGGGGGGGGGGGGGGGGGAGACAGCATTCCTATTCCTGTCTTACACCCTTTTTAATCCGAGCTTCGATCCTGAATCGACTCTTCTTTTATCACGTCTGACTAATCTTCCTCCTCATATAGAGCACTTCAGTGTGCTATTTCCACCTATCCACACTCTCCTCTGCATTTAACAGTGGAATTCTCGTTGCATTCTTAACGTTATCACCCTTGCTTTTAATTTCACCTAAGGTTGAAACTTCTGGCAGATTAAAACTGTGTGCCGGACCGAGACTCGAACTCGGGACCTTTGCCTTTCGCGGGCAAGTGCTCTACCAACTGAGCTACCGCCGGCCGGTGTGGCCGAGCGGTTCTAGGCGCTACAGTCTGGAACCGCGCGACCACTACGGTCGCAGGTTTTAATCCTGCCTCGGGCATGGATGTGTGTGACGTCCTTAGGTTGGTTAGGATTACGTAGTTCTATGTTCTAGGGGACTGATGACCTCAGAAGTTAAGTCCCATTGTGCTCAAAGCCATTTGAAGCATTTTTTGAGCTACCCAAGCACCACTCACGCCCCGTCCTCACAGCCTTACTTTGCCATACCTCGTCACCGAAGGTTGTTTTGAATTTCCTGTATACTGAGTCAGTCATTCCGACAACAGTTTCTTTTTTTATTTCTCCATGCAGTCATTCCGTCTTAGCTTCTCTGGAGTTCCTATTTATCTCATTCCTCAGTGACTTGTATTTCTGTATTTCCCTGAACGTTTTTGTACTTCCTTCTTTCATCGATCAATTGAAGTATTTCTTCTTTGTACGTATGTTTTTCTTTCCAGCTTCTGTGATTGCCCTTTTAGAAATGTCCATTCCTCTTCAACTGTTGTGCCTACTGGGCTATTGCTTATTGCTGCATTGCTGCATCAATAGCTTCAGAGACCTTCAAGCGTGTCTCGTCATTCCTAAGTACTTGCGTACCCAACTTGTCTGCGCATTGATTCTTCCTGACTAATCACTTAAACTTCAGCGTACTTTTCGCCACTACTACTTTGTGATCTGAGTCTATATCTGCTCCTGGGTACGCCTTACAGTTCAGTATCTAATTTCGGAATCTCTGCATGATATAATCTAACTGAAATCTTCCCGTATCAACTGGTCTTTTCCAAGTATACCTCCTCCACTAGAGATCTTGAAACGAGTATTCCCTATTACTAGCTGAAATTTATTGCAGAACGCAATTACTCTTTCACCTCTCTCATTCCTTGTCCCAAGCCCATCTTCTCCCATAAGCTTTTCTTCTACTCCTTCCCCTATAACAACATTGCAGTCCCCCACGATTATTAGATTTTCATCTCCCTTTATGTACTGTATTACCCTTTCGGTATCCTCATATACGTTCTATATCTGTTCATCTTCAGCTTGCGACGTCGGTATGTGTTCCTGAACAACCATTGTCGGTATTGGTTTGCTCTCGATTCTGATAAGAACAACCCTATCACTGAACTGTTCAATGTAACACACTCGATGGTTCAAATGGCCTTAAGCACTATCGGACTTGTCATCTGAGGTCATCAGTCCCCTACACTTAGAACTAATTAAACCTAACTAACCGCCGGCTGAAGTGGCCGAGCGGTTCTAGCCGCTACAGTCTGGAACCGCGCGACCGCTGCGGTCGCAGGTTCGAATCCTGCCTCGGGCATGGATGTGTGTGATGTCCTTAGGTCAGTTAGGTTTAAGTAGTTCTAAGTTCTAGGGGACTGATGGCTTCAGAAGTTAAGTCCCATAGTGCTCAGAGCCATTTGAACCAACCTAACTAACCGAAGGACATCCACACATCCATGCCCGAGGCAGGATTCGAACCTGCAACCGGAGCAGCAGCTCGGTTCCGGACTGACGCGACTAAAAGCGCCGGCCACAACGGCCGGCCACAATCTTTGCCCTGTCTTTCTATTCATAACAAAGCTTACTCCCGTAATACCATTTTTTGCTGAAGTTGATATCACCCTATGATTATTTGAACCGGCCGCTGTGGCCTAGCGTTTGTAGGCGCTCTAGTCCGGAATAGCGCTGCTGCTACAGTAGCAGGTTCGAATCCTGCTTCGGGCATGGATATGTGTGATGTTCTTAGGTTAGTTAGTTTTAAATAGTTCTAAGTATAGGGGACTGATGACCTCAGATTTTAAGTCCCATGGTGCTTAGAGCCATTTGAACCATTTTAATCATTTGACTAGAAACCATTGTCTTATTTCCATCTGACTTCACTAAACCGTACTGTATCTAGACTGAGACTCTGTATTTTCCTTTTCATATTTTCTAGCTTCCCTGTCACATTCAAGTTTCTGACATTCCATGTCCCGACTCGTAGAACGTTATCCTTTCGTTGATTATTCATTTTTCTCATGGTCACGTTCCCATTGGCAGTACCCTCCTAGATGTCTGAATGGGGGACTATTCCGGAATCTTTTGCCAATGGAGAAATCATCACGATACTTTTTTCAATTACAGTCCACATTTCCTGTGGATACACCATATGTGTATGTGTGCAGTGCTTTCCATTACTTTCTGCATCCTCGTGTCGTTGACCATTGCCGATTCTTCCGGCTTTAGGGGCAATTTCCCACACTAATGGCAGGAGAGTGCTCTGAACATCTATGCATTCCTCCCCCTTCGTTGAAAAGACCGTTGAAGGTGACTTTGTATGCCTGAATTCTTCGGCCGCCAATGATGATTATGATTTAAGTGGTGGTGAGTTTCGAACCCAGGACCGAGGACGTTTTGATTACTAATCAAAGACGCCACTCCATTTTATTAATTAATTAATTAATTATTATATTTTTTTTTTTTTGGCTGATCTCAGTTTGTTCGTTATTGTTCGTTGCATTTGTTGGGGGCAGATGTCCAATGACACCTGTTCAAATTCATCGTTGATCCGTTCACTCAGTTTTATATTACAGTGGGCAGCTAACCCTCTGTCGGAAAACACTGAGCTACCGAGCCGGCTTCCTAGACCACGGAGTATGTACTGAAATCGAGACTCCTCTGACATGATCACGAAGACACGAGAAGCGCCATATGCGATGCCGTGCTGTTAGAAAAGGCACTCGAGTAGGTTGTCTGCTGCCGTAGCCCAATAATGACAAATTTTCTAACAGATACGTTCGTTGTATGTCCCACACCGATTCCCGCGGCTCACGCAGTGTTACTTGTCTGCTAGCACTGACAACTGTTTGTAAACGCCGCTCCTCTGGGTCGTTGAGTGAAGGTCGTTGGTGACTCAGTTCTCTGAGAGGTAATGCTTGAAGTTTATTATTTTCGACCCTTGACACCGTGAATCTTGCAACGCTAAATTCAATAACGATTTCCGAAGCAAAATATCCCACACGGCTAAAACTATCATTCCGCGTTCTAAGTCTGTTAATTCTCATCGTGAGGACGTAATCACGTTGGAAACGTTGTCCCATGAATTACGTGAATACAAATGACAGTTCTGCCAATGCACTGCCCTTTTATACCTTGTGTACGGGATACTATCGCCATCTCTATATGTGCATGTCGCTGTCCCATGACTTTCGTCACCTCAGTCTACAGTGACAAAACCCCGTCGAAGCCTCTGTGTGGTCTAGGGAAGGCGGCGCTAGAGATACACTGGGAGATACACATCCGCCAGCAGGCTCTACGGGGCTCGATAAAATATTCCGCCCCGTTACTGTTTGTTATTCTGCGCTGCCTCTACTGCCCCCAATCCCTCCGCCACACAGCAGCGGGGAAAGTGGCGCGGTGGTTGCCCCAGACCAAACGCCTTCCTCCCCCGTGTTTGTTTTCGGTCCTCCTCTAAGGAGATGAACTCACCGCCCCTTTCCACCCTCAGCCCTTGTTACTTATTCCCCCTCTGCTTTCTTCAGCCGGCGTCGTCTCTACTTGAGTGGCACAGTTCCCAGCAGCCCGCTCTCCCCCTCATCTCTGACGTAATAAGTGGTTGCGCTGACCTTCCACTTGCCTTCTCTCCGTATAAGCCTTTCTCCCCCTGCTTCTCGGAAACTGCTGGGCGCCTTAGCTCTCAAAAACGTCAGCTTGTTTGTAACAGACGTGGTTATATCCTGCACTTAACAGTTTGCATAATTTTTATCGAAACGGCGGGGAAGAGCAAAGTGAAATTTCTTGTTCTCCTCCAAGGCTTTGCAACGCACGTATTTCCCTGAAATGTGTGCTAAGTAAAGGATACATAGAACTCGGCGCTAATATTACTCAGGCTTTCACTGGAGGAATAAAGTACTATACATTCGAGCTGCCTTCTGTAACTTAAAGATTATACAACACACGGGTATGACGCGGACGCTGGTTACAGTCTTTTGAAACTGGGCTTCAAAAATTCGATTTTTGGATTTTAGCATATCTGAAATGCCTGGTCTTTCCTGCGTGATACATTTTTGTGTTATTTAAATACGACAATTCTTTCGTGAGATTTCATGGTTTTCCTGTGCAAGCTGGGGAAGGTGACAGCAAGGCTTATGACCGGGTATGTTCAGAACAACCCTATGGTCCTAATGTCACAATTTCTAAATTAGGGTGCATTGGGCATGTCCAGAAGAGAATGGGGTCCAGATTGAGAAGATTATTGAAAGAAAAGTCAAAAATACACTGCTGGCCACCGTAAATGCAATACCCTGAAGGAAGCATCCGAATCAAGTGAAATTTACACCATGGGTTTGCAGCGATGAGTTATGCAACTGGTTAGAATTTCAGCACAGACGCACATCACGCGCGTCTGTGGCGCCACCTCATAGCGCCAATTAAGGCTTGGCGATTTCGACGGGTGTACTTTCGGCACCTTGTGGTTGTTTCACAAGACGATCAGTTATGCCTCGTAGACAACAGCGAACATCGTTTGATCAAGTATCCGAGTTCGACAGAGGAAGGATAGTGGCTTACCGAGATTGTGGATTATCATACAGAGAAATCGCTAGTCATGTTGGACGAAACCAAACAACTGTAATGCGGATATGTGACCGTTGGATGCAGGAGTGTACGACGGACCGACGTGGTCGATCGCATTCACCTGCACGTGCACGTGCTGATAGGCAAATTGTGCGCATGGCAGTGACGGATCGCTCAGTGACATCCCGAACCATAGCACAGCACATTGCGTCTGTAACGCATCATCCAGTGTTTGCGCGTATCATTCGACGCCGTTTACAGCAGAGTGGTCTGTCCGCAAGACGTCCATTGCTTCGTCTACCACTGACGCAGAACCACAGACGTCTCCGTCGCCAATGGTGTGATTACAGACGGATGTGGACGGCAGAATGGAATGACGTTGTCTTTACTGACGAGGCACGCTTCTGTCTGCAGCACCACGATGGTCGGATTCGAGTGTGGAGACACCGTGGAGAGAGGATGCTGGACAGCTGCATTATGCACCATCACACTGGTCTTGCACCGGGTATTATGGTATGGGGCGGTATTGGATATTACTCTCGCACGCCTCTAGTACGCATTGCCGGTACTTTAAATAGCCGGCGCTACATATCCGAGGTGCTGGAGCCAGTTGTCCTTCCTTACCTTCAGGGCTCGGCCACAGCCATATTTCAACAGAATAATGCGCGACCACACATGGCACGCATTGTCCAAAGGTTCTTCGTCTATAACCAGATTGAAGTGCTTCCCTGGCCGGCTCGCTCTCCGGATCTTTCGCCGATAGAAAACATGTGGTCCATGGTTGCTCAACGAGTGACCCAGATTACATCCCCAGCTGCCACACCAGATGATCTTTGGCAACGTGTGGAAGCTCCTTGGGCAGCTGTACCCCAGGAACACATCCAACGTCTCTTTGACTCAATGCCGAGACGTGTGGCAGCGGTAATCTCCAACAATGGCGGCTACTCTGGCTACTGATTCTGGCAGGAACCACATGTCACAGACGTCTGTAAACGTAATCATTTAATACGTGGTCAACATGTTATCTACAAAATAAATTTTGTTGTGCTACCTCTTGTCTTTCTTGGTGTTGCATTTACGGCGGCCAGCAGTGTAGTTTTGGAAGATAGTAAGAAGATAGGTGGTAATGGTCGCATGACAAACTTTGAAATAGATAATTACAGAATTATTATGGCTTGGCCATAAGTAGAAATTTGGGGAATTTAGGAAACATGAAAAAAGCTGTATGGGCTATCTTTTTCCATAAGCTTTCCACAAATGAAAATCCAGTGTACGGTCTTTGCCCGAATGATCCTGACACTTGGTGCAAGTACAGGAGGAGTGCCAGATATGACCACAAACATTCATTATCAGCACCGGTAATGAATGAAATTAAACCCATATTTAGAGATCTTTGTAAAGATACCTTGTTGAAGAAATATCTTCATGGGAAAATCCTAAATTTAAATGAATCTACGAATTCTGTCATTTGGAACCAGTTTTTACTTGTTCATCTTACAAGCCTCAAATTTGGTGTTTATCATGCTATTTTATGCTTCAATGGTGGAGTAATTAGAAAACTGGATGTTTTCGAGTTATTGGGCATAAAATCTAGTGGAAATACTGCAAAATCCTTCGTGCAAATAGATAAAGAGATAATCAGCAAAGCAGATATTGCTAATTTAAAATGCACAAAAGATGCCAGACAGAAAAGAAGAGGGACCAAGAGAAGAAAAGAAGATCAGTATGATTCAGATGATGCTCAGTATGGTACAGGAAAATATTAGTGGTAAATAATTCTCACTAATAACTGTACTAGTATTGCAATATTAAACTTAAAATGGATTACTCTCAAAACTACTTTTTTTACTTTCAGGTACCATTATTTGATAAACTAATGGGGTTAGAAACATGAAATTTGATCAATCTGTACTGAAGATAGTAATAAATTATTACAAGTAAATTGACACCCACCAAACAATCAGAAACTGTTTTATAATAATTAATGTACAGCAAAAGTTAAATTTTACTATTGAAAGAATAAATTTTTTCTTCTAAACCATAAGAGGTATTATGTTCATTTTACTTGTAAATTGAGGCAAATATATTATAAATATGCAGTAAAAATTTCATTATCACCTATAGTTCTTTTGAAAACTGTACCTATTCAAAGGGTAAAAAAGCATTGGCAGAATAGGGACGGAAATTGCCTTTCGTCTCCTCTTAAAAGCTCTACGCTGATTTTTCCATTTGTATATTGTAATGTGGGAATCGTATTGACTGGAGTTGGAAATTTGTGATTTATCTCGGATACTTCTTTTGACAAATTGACTTCCGGGTAGTGACAGCTCTCACGTAAAGTATATGTGATTTACATCACCTTCAGAAATTGATACTAACGAACAACCTCTTGTACGTGTTAAAAGTGGCGTGATCAACGGCACTTTCTATATTTACTACAATTTTGTTTTTCTTTAACTCACGGTATGGTCTTTACGTACTTTCGGTAAGACGTTCAGTAACCAGCATCGATGTACAGTGTAGACTCTTCTTGGTGGTGGAACTTCCTGGAAAATTAAAACTCTCTGTCAGGGCGAAACTCGAACTCAGGACCTTTGTCTTTCGCTGGAAAGTGCTCACCAACCGAGCTACCAAAACACAACTCAGTTCCTGGCCTCACAGCTCTACATCCGGCAGTACCTCATCTAATACTTTTAACACGTCACAGAATCTCTGATGGAAACTTTGCAAGACTAGTACTCCTGCAAATTACAGGAAAGCTTCTGTGAAGTTTGGGAGGTAGGAGATGATGCACCGGTGGAAGTACATCTGTGGCGAGGGATCGTGAGTCGAGCTCGGTGTACTATTTCTCCTGGGTGGACTTGGGTTTACAAAAAATGTAAACTAAATATTGCGACAAATTTTATAAATAATCGACAAGTACGCCAAAGAAGAAGAGATAGAACTACGATGGACATGTTATTCAATGGACTCTTGTGCTTCTATGCATTAAATATCTTTGCTCTGTCATTCGCTTATCTGCTTGGATTCGGACCTAAGAGGACGTTCTTGTGTAAAGCTCATCTTGCTGTACGAGTTGATAATGTAAGTTGTACTTAAAACCCAAAAGAATATAATGGTTATTTTGTGAAAAGAATTTGTGTATGTGGTCAATCTATTGTAAGTCTGATACCTTTATTATCTTACATAGATATGGGCCTTAACAAAGAATTTTCATTGTTAGGCGCCATCTTAGAAAAATCTTTAACATTTTTGTTTTAGCTCATCTACGAGACGTGCCGTCGGTTAGGACAATTAACTTTATTTCAGATCCCACGAAATCGGAGGCAGCTACTAATAATTTAACAATTTTACTTACAGATTTTCTTTATATAACAAGATAACATCCCAGGCAGAAAAGGTCTGGTCACAGGATTCCAGTTCCATTATAGGATTTCATTTGTAGATGCTACTCTTAGATTGAAGAATCGAGACGAAACCACGATGTACCGACGATTACGTAACTACCCTGAGAACTGAGCTAGTTTACACGTCGGACTAAATTAAACAACGTATTACACTGTTAATAATATTCCTACATTAGTTATTTCTCTTTTATGCTGAACCATTGCATTAATGTGTGTTTCTTTTTTGTATAAGTCACGGCTCATATTTTATTTTATTACATTACACTAATAGTCCCAAAACAATTAAAAAAATTATATTTTATTACATTACATCGGGTAGCTCAGTTGGTGAGCAAAAGTCCCAAGTTTGTGTCTCGGTCCGGCAGGCAGTTTTAATGTGCCAGTAAGTTTCATATCAGTGCACACTCCGCTGCAAAGTGAAATCTCATTGTTATCGGTGGTGCCTCTCTGAGACACCGCAGCCTACCGTGCTTACGTCTGGCGACTTCTGCACGCGTTTAACCAATAGCATAATTGCCGGATGCTTTGGCAGTCGCTTCTGGGCAAGTTAAAAATATTTTTGTGCCGGGGCATTGAATGATGGGATGTGGCAGATCAGAAGCAGTGGCAGGAGTTCGGAAACGAAATGAAATCGTTCCTCTTATTTGCCAGTAAGTAAGGTTTTGATTCATTTCATTCGTGTGCTATTCATATTGAACAGCTTGTGACGCACTCATTTCATACTCAAACTTGTGATGAGCCATGATGGTAAACCGACAACTAGATGCAAGATTTTCCAGAGGTATCTGGTCGTTGTGCTTTTCGTAAGTTGGAAGCTGGTTACTGAGTCGTTTTGCAGTCATTTATTCCAAACTATTATGCACTCAATTTCGTCATTCTTTGATGACTAAAATTTTGTCTTTTGACTAATGTGTATTGCGTATCCCACAAGGTTCTGCTCCACTGAGTTGGAGGCAATTTAGGTAATTCAGTAGAAATTGTTACTCATTTCTACTTTCCTTCGTCATTTGTTGCATATTTATCCGCATTTGTGGTGCTTTCCTTGTCTCACGGCAACTCATGTGCAGCTGATCCAAACATTCTGTTCTTGCCTACTCAGTGGATACAAATAGGATAGATATTAAACTAGATCATTTCGTTTGCAGTTTTCCCTTATCAATAGTGATAGATATCCCGTTCTTCGCACGTCTAGATTTAAGGGGTGTGGTAAACTTTGACGATGGTTCCTGTGTGTAGAGTTGCAGTGGTAGTTTTCTGAACGGTACGTGTGTGTGTGTTTAATGTCTCCACGAAATAACTTGCACAGCCCATGGTGCTGATATCTTCAACATTTCGTAATGCTTCATATAAACTAAATCATTCGCGTCGCACCATTGTTAAAATGATTTGGAGAGGTATTGCCAACAGTTAGTCACTTTTATGTTAAAGCGTTGTGAGCAGAATCTAGGGCCACCAACCTGTTTCACCGTGTTCAGGGATAAACTGATCATTTGTACACTCTAGAGTTTTAACGAGTTTAACGAGTGACTTTCACAGTATTTCATATTCACTTATACAATCAGTTCCTGCCAATAGTTCGTTGTGCTATTTATTGTGTGTGTTATTGTACCTATTCCTTTTTTCTGTTCTCGAGGCCGGATTGCGTTACAAAACTGATTATTGAGTCATGAGTTTATTGGTTACTAGTGAATCCAGCAAGGACCCACAGTTGTTAAATGTACAGTAATTGGATATACGTTCTACTTCCCTCCTCCACCCTACCCTCTGTCCATCTCTTCATCTGCTTCTCTTTGTCCTTATCCTCCTCCCCCTCTCTGTTCATCACGTTTCTCTTTCCAGTCCTCTCTCCTTTTCCTTTTTCTACACTATGTGATCAAAAGAATTCAGACACCTGGTTCTACATCTACATCTACATTTATACTCCGCAATCCACCCAACGGTGTGTCGCGGAGGGCACTTTACGTTCCACTGTCATTACCTCCCTTTCCTGTTCCAGTCGCGTATGGTCCGCGGGAAGTACGACTGCCGGAAAGCCTCCGTGCGCGCTCGAATCTCCCTAATTTTACATTTGTGATCTTCTCGGGAGGTATAAGTTGGGGGAAGCAATATATTCGATTCCTCATCCAGAAACGCATCCTCTCGAAACCTGGACAGCAAGCTACACCGCGATGCAGAGCGCCTCTCTTGCAGAGTCTGCCACTTGAGATTGCTGAACATCTCCGTCACGCTATCACGGTTACCAAATAACCCTGTGACGAAACGCGCCACTCTTCTTTGGATCCTCTCTATCTCCTCCGTCAACCCGATCTGGTACGGATCCCACACTGATGAGCAATATTTAAGTATAGGTCGAACGAGTGTTTTGTAAGCAACCTCCTTTGTTGATGGACTACATTTTCTAAGGACTCTCCCAATGAATTTCAACCTGGTACCCGCCTTACAAACAATTAATTTTATATGATCATTCCACTTCAAATCGTTCTGCACGCATACTCCCAGATATTTTACAGAAGTAACTGCTACCAGTGTTTGTTCCGCTATCATATAATCATACAATAAAGGATCCTTGTTCCTATGTATTCGCAATACATTACATTTGTCTATGTTAAAGGTCAGTTGCCATACCCTGCACCAAGTGCCTATCCGCTGCAGATCTTCCTGCATTTAGCTACAATTTTCTAATGCTGGCAACTTCTCTGTATACTACAGCATCATCCGCGAAAAGCCGCATGGAACTTCCGACACTGCCAACTAGGTCATTTATATACATTGTGAAAAGCAATGGTCCCATAACACTCCCCTGTGGCACGCCAGAGGTTACTTTAACGTCTGTAGACGTCTCTTCATTGAGAACAACATGCTGTGTTCTCTTTGCTAAAAACTCTTCAATCCAGCCACACAGCTGGTCTGATATTCCGTAGGCTCTTACTTTGTTCATCAGGTGACAGTGCGGAACTGTATCGAACGCCTTCCGGAAGGAAAATACCGTCTTCCTGGGAGCCTGTATCTAATATTTTCTGGGTCTCATGAACAAATAAAGCGAGTTGGGTCTCACAAGATCGCTGTTTCCGGAATCCATGTTGATTTCTACAGAGTAGATTTTGGGTTTCCAGAAACGACATGATACGTGAGCAGAAAACATGTTCTAAAATTCTACAACAGATCGACGTCAGAGATATGGGTCTATAGTTTTGCGCATCTGCTCGACGACCCTTCTTGAAGACTGGGACTACCTGTGCTCTTTTCCAATCATTTGGAACCTTCCGTTCCTCTTGCGGTACACGGCTGTTAGAAGGGGGGCAAGTTCCTTCGCGTACTCTGTGTAGAATCGAATTGTTATCCCGTCAGGTCCAGTGGACTTTCCAATGTTAAGTGATTCCAGTTGCTTTTCTATTCCTTGGACACTTGTTTCGATGTCAGCCATTTTTTCGTTTGTGCGAGGATTTAGAGAAGGAACTGCAGTGCGGTCTTCCTCTGTGATACAGCTTTGGAAAAAGGTGTTTAGTATTTCAGCTTTACGCGTGTCATCCTCTGTTTCAATGCCATCATCATCCCGGAGTGTCTGGATATGCTGTTTCGAGCCACTCACTGATTTTACGTAAGACCAGAACTTCCTAGGACTTTCTGTCAAGTTGAACGTGACTTACAAGTTCGTGGCGCCCTCCATCGGTAATGCTGGAATTCAGTATGGTGTTGGCCCACTCTTAGCCTTGATGACAGCTTCCACTCTCTCAGGCGTACGTTTAATCAGGTGCTCGAAGGTTTCTTGAAGAAAGACAGCCCATTCTTCAAGGGGTGCTGCACTGAGGAGAGGTATCGGTCGGTGAGGCGTGGCACGAATTCGGTGTCCCAAAACATCCCAAAGAGGTTTTGTAGCATTCAGGTCAGGACTCTGTGCAGGTGAGTCTATTACAGGGATGTTCTTGTTGTATAATCACTCCGGCACAGGCCGTGCGTTATGAACAGATGCTCGATCGTGTTGAAAGATGCAAACGCCATCCCAGAATTACTCTTCAACAGTGGGAAGCAAGAAGGTGCTTAAAACATCAGTGTAGGCCTGTGCTGTGATAGAGTCACGCAAAATATCAAAGGAGTGCAAGCCCCCTCCATGAAAAACACGACCACACCATAACACCACCACCTCCAAATTTTACTGTTGGCACTATACACGCTGGCAGATGACGTTCACCGTGCATACCACATACCTTGCAATAGGATCGCCACATTGTGTACCGTGATTCGTCACTCCACACAACGTTTTTCCACTGTTCAATCGTCCTTGTTTACGCTCGGTACACCAAGCGAGGCGTCGTTTGGCATTTACCTGCGTGATGTGTTGTTTACGAGCAGCCGCTTGACCATGAAATCCACGTTTTCTCACCTCCCGCCTAACTGTCACAGTACTTGCAGTGGATCATGAAACGATTTCAAATTTCTGTGTGATGATCTGGATGGTTGTCTGCCTGTTACGAATTACGACCCTCTTCATCTGTCTGCGGTCTCTGTCAGCCAACAGACGACGTCAGCCTCTACGCTTTTGTGCTGTACGTGCCCCTTCACGTTTCCACTTCACTATCACATTGGAAACAGTGGACCTAAGAATGTTTAGGACTGAGGAAATCTCGCGTACAGACATATGACACCAGTGACACCCAATCACCTGATCACAAGTCCGTGAGTTCCGCGGAGCGCCTCATTCTGCTCTCTCACGATGTCTTATGACTACTGAGATCGCTTATGTAGAGTATCTGGCAGTAGGTGTTAGCATTATGCACCTAATATGAAAACCGTATGTTTTAGGGGATGTCCGGATATGTTTGATCACATAGTGTAGCTCCTTGTCCTCCATCTCGCTTCCACTGTCCATCTCCTCGTTTCCCCTCTCTACCCGCATTTCCTCCGCCACCCCTCTCTATCCACCATGTCGGCCTCTTCTATCTTGTTATTACTATTACCAACAAAATTTTCATTGGGAACTGAAGTCGCTAAACATGAATGGGTAAACCCCCACTGCTACTGAATGTCTGAGGATAGTAACTTCAATGACAGTATTTCATACATATTTATTCTGCAAACGGTAGAATTACAAAATGTATGGCCATGCAGATTCTGTGATTGTATTGTAATCATAAGCGGATAAAATGTGAATATAACTTCTCTCTTAAAACCTACTCCATGAAAGACAACAAAACAGCACATAGTTGTGTATCAGTTATTGTTTAAAATTAAATGTAATGATATGGGAGAAACATTTGTCTAACGTTTTAAATGCTCTGCTATCGTATTTAAAACCGACTGCAAGAAAGAAATTGAAACCACACAGTTTCATAAAAGCACATAATTTCGATACTCGTAGTCGTTTTCAACAGAAAACTTGTACATTATTGGTTCTCAATATATGTGGACTATCTCTGCCTGAATTTTTGTGTGAATATTACGTAAAATTGTGAAGTAAGTCGGTCAAGAATTTTCTGAGATTTTTGCTAAACAATCTTTCCGTTATATGAAGTAAACAATGTTTCCGCTTTATATGGTGCATACACCAACAAATATGTAGTCTGCGTGGGCCTGAACATTTATTGGAGCATCACGTAAATATTTGAATTAAATAGCTCAATAAGTTTTCGCGATTTCTGGTATCAGTGTCAAACAACGACTTGTCTTTATATAGCAGTACAGATTTTTTATATAATATGTTCTTATACCATACAGAACTAGAAAATAAGTAGCCTGTGTCTGTCCGAACGTTTACTAAAGTATCGTCTAAATTCTATAGTAAATTGGTAAATAACTTCTCTTGATCTTTGCTAAAAACGTTGCTTCTTTATACAGTTACATATAACATAAATTTTAAAGATTGTAGCCTATGCCAGTCTGAATGTTTATTTGCGTATCGTGTAGAAATTTGAAGTATATCGCTAAGGAAATTTTCGAAAGCTTTGCTAACAACGTTAAACAATAACTTATCCATATATAGTAACATACATAAGGCACAGGGTCTGAAGATAGTAGTTGCTTTAGTAGTCGAGCTTCTAAACCAGTAGTCACTTTGCGAGGTAAGTTGTGACTTAAAAATCTGTTCATCTCTAAGCACTGCAGCTTCCAACCACTTGTACCTCCTCACTGTATTCAGTTCTTGAACTCCCTCGGCAATAACCCGGTGATATCTCATGAGAATCAGCATTTGTGTTGTTATTTAAGGTAATTCCCATTTATTGTTTAGTCTCAGTAGCACGATTTTTAATTAGATACATGTTTCGACCACTTAGGATCATCTTCAGAACTAAGTAGTAAGTACTCCGATATGACGTTATGAATAGACAAGACGGGCTGCTGAAGCAACTACTTAGCTATGAAGATGATCCTGAGTGATCTAAACATGTCATCTAATTAAAAAATGTGCAGCATAGACTGAACAACAAGTGACAGATCGCTTTGGGTAGTCGAGTTCTGCCATAAAGCTCCGATTTTCCCAAATTCTGTTCCTTAACTCATCACTAAGTATCTTATCTGCCCATGTAGTCATCAACACCATTCTGTAGCACCTCATTTCAGCAATTTCCTTTGCTTCTCCAGTATGTATTGCGTATCGAGTACAAGACACTGCCATACTAGCCTTTGAAAAAGGCTTCTAACTGTGGTGTCACCGCCAGACACCACACTTGCTAGGTGGTAGCCTTTAAATCGGCCGCGGTCCGTTAGAATACGTCGGACCCGCGTGTCGCCACTACGAGTATCAGTGATTGCAGACCGAGCGCCGCCACACGGCAGGTCTAGAGAGACTTCCTAGCACTCGCCCCAGTTGTACAGCCGACTTTACTAGCGATGGTTCACTGACAAATTACGCTCTCATTTTCCGATACGATAGTTAGCATAGCCTTCAGCTACGTCATTTGCTACGACCTAGCAAGGCGCCATTATCAGTTGCTATTGATATTCAGTTGCTATTGATATTGTAAATAATGTACAGACAAGAGCTACGTTCAACATTAAAGTTAAGTATTCCACCATCTGCTTCCGTTTTTCTGGTGGTGGTGGTGGTTAGTGTTTAACGTCCCGTCGACAACGAGGTCATTAGAGACGGAGCGCAAGCTCGGGTTAGGGAAGGATTCGGAAGGAAATCGGCCGTGCCCTTTCAAAGGAACCATCCCGGCATTTGCCTGAAACGATTTAGGGAAATCACGGAAAACCTAAATCAGGATGGCTGGAGACGGGATTGAACCGTCGTCCTCCCGAATGCGAGTCCAGTGTGCTAACCACTGCGCCACCTCGCTCGGTCCGTTTTTGTGAAGTCTAATTTCCTTGTCCTGTTCCAGACCTCACGCCAGCCTGCGTGAGCTTAAACGCGTGCCTTTCGGCTTCCTCTAACATTAGTGGGTTGGCTCTCATGCCACTCCAGAACACTAACTCTTCCATTTCTACATGATGTTAACATTTTACTTTCTTTCCTACAAATATTTTCATTGCTGTTGCCAATATGAATTTAATGTCATCTCTACGTCAGCCATTGACAGTCATTTAGCTACTCGAAAGACAAAAATTTACCCACTACTTTTAGTGCCTTATTCACTGATCTATAAGGGGCGATCACAAATATATTCCGTTAGAAGGTCGTACAGACAAGAATCGGTATGCCAGAGAGACAAAATCGCAGTGATTATTGACGAAATCGTTCTACTGGATTACCAGGTTTGGTGTCCGCCTGCTTCGGTGGGTGGTAATGTGCTTGCCTCCCATGCACTGGGTCCTGGTTCGATTCCCGGCCGGGTTGGAGATTTTCTCCGCTCGGAGACTGGGTGTTGTGTCGTCTTCATCATCATTTCGTTTATATCGCCGGCCACAAGTCGCGCAATGTGGCGCCGAATGAAATAAGACTTTCACTTGGTGGAAGCCCGACTGGGACATACGGGCCAACAATGCCATAAAATAATTTCATTTTTATCGGTTTACTAAAACACCGTGTCCTGCTGCGTTAAGAATTTTATAACTACTTGCTGCACGTACTCGTCCGACGTGAATAGTCGGGCCTTGAAGGCCATTTTTAAGGAACGAAGGCATGATAAACGCTTGGGGACAGATCAGGACAATAGGGTGGGTGCTCAAGTGTGTCCAACTCGTTCGTAATGGATGAGGCTTGCATTCCAGATTGATAGCCATCTTTTGTTGAATCGCGCCCAGCACGGAATTTGGAGCACCGTTCCACAACGGTGGTTTTCGATCGACGTGCTGTCCCATAAACATTCCTCATTCTCCGATAGATACCTACCGGTGTTTGTCCATCGGTAGCCAAGAAAAAGATAATAGACGTTGGTCGTGTTCGGCAGCATTAGCTAATAACGTCACTGTAGTACACATTACCGCATTTTCCGAACGCACGTCGGTTCAAATGGCTCTGGGCACTATGGGACTTAACTTCTGAGGTCATCAGTCCCCTAGAACTTAGAACTACTTAAACCTAACTAACCTAAGGACATCACACACATCCATGCCCGAGGCAGGATTCGTACATGCGCCCGTAGCGGTCGCGCAGCTCCAGACTGTAGCGCCTAGAACCGCTCGGCCACTCCACACGCACGTCGGAACAGACGAATGCCCCACGAATACCTTGGCTATTTGTCTGTGCTTTTGTACCCGTATCGGAGTTCGCCTACGTTACATATACCCTGCAGCAACGAAAACTTCTCAATAGGCCTTTAAAATTCTCACTTCATCACCTAGTTTATCTCGAATGCATTCCATCATCGTGGTTTTACTTTGTTAATGATTCTCTCATATCTGTTTTTAATAAGGAAACCGCATATCAGGAACCGCACGATAGACGACCGACCACCATGTCATCCTGAATCATTCATCATAAGATACAGTATGGAAGGGCAGGGGTCCAGATTACACCAACCCCTATCGCTGTCAACGTTCCTGCACCCCAGTTCAATCCCCCTACGAAAGAAAAATTGCTGGCAGTAACGGGAATCGAACCTAGGTTAGATGCATGAGGTTCTGTTACCTTGAACACTCGGTTGTGTAAACGTAACTCTTTGTAACACTCCGCCATTTCGTTCAAGAGTTCTTCTAGAGCCTTTGTATTCTCTTACAGGTAGCGGGCACATACTTAATTGAACTGATAAGTGTTACTGAAATCTGATATGTTCATTATAGAGTGGGCATCATATGTGGGTTTTACTACTGTACTTGCGATTCCTGTGATTTACAGACATATTTCATACACATCAGTACTCATTAATCTAGTACAGTAAACTCGGGATAGGCACTAATGCAGTGTAGATGGTTCACCACTCGTTGTGGCAAATACCGCCACAATGGGCGCATATCAGCATTGCAGTTGCTCGATGGATGCCAGGCCATTATATGAGAATTCACGTTTCGATCGAGTAAGGTTTTCATACGCTCCTGGGGTGGGGGAGGGATATAACAATATTTGTTTATGGTTCACTTAAAATTTTTATAGCTTTCGCTTTAAAATTTTCACGTTGTTACTATATTTTCTGAATATCTTAAGTAAAGTGAGCTATACCTGAGATTGAAATTCTTTGCATTGTTTTGAATAATATAGGTAAAACACTATGTAAATTGTTTATTATGTTAAATTATTTTCTGATAACCTTTCGTATTTAAAAATATTTGTGTGTATAAATTGTTCATGTTAATGTAAATTTGACAATTTAGGGAATGGTTACGCTTAGCAACAATATAAGAAATAGGTGTTATACAAAAGCCAGTGTGCTTTTGCTTAAAACGAAAGTGGCTCTGGGGAGTGGAAACGGTGGCTAGGACGAATCGGCGCGCGATCTACAACAAGCGTGGGAAGTAAGTCACACAGTCTGTAGACAGCAGGGATCGAGGCAGTAACTTTATGGAGCAGGAGAAGCTTTGCCTGCAAATTCGCACAAAATACCTCGGATGGAGACTGCAAACGGCCTGCGGCATAGCTGCGAGTTGTTGGACTACTGCATGTAGAGTTGACCGACGCCAAAAAGAGAAATTGAGCCGATACAGCAAGAGACTTGCAGGCCGTACTGTGGGTAGTGTAACCGCCATAACTGTTCGCCACACCCAAGCCTACAGTCGCCTGGTAAGACTTTTGTATAGTAAATTTACGTTTGTAGAGCGTGAATCATTAATTTAAATTGTATTCTAATAATCATTCTTGAATTTTAAAGAAAGTGGTTCACCCTGTTCTTTCATCCTAATCATACACCTATACAGGGTTCTTTCCTGGTGTTTGATGAATCCGAGTATCCTATTTTACAGACTTATGAAGTGCCAAGTTAATATAAAGAGGCGTCATTTAAATTGTTTTCGGGTTTTCTTAACTATTACAAAGTCTTATAGTAAACGTTTGCTTATGTATAGTTGAATAAGAGTGTAGCCAAATTACTAGAATCTGGTAAATGACTATACAGAATTAGTTCAAAGAATAACAGCTTTTGGAAGTAAATTCAATAATAAAGAGGTTATCTTGAAGTGAAATGATCAGTATAAAAAGTGTGTGCTTCAGTATGTAACTATTTTATTATTTAAGTTTGTTTATTATAGAAAATGCTTTTCTTAAACCCCCCCCCCACACACACACAGCCATTTTTTAGCTTCCTTGAAGTTATCTGCTGGGTTTTTCTCTTTTTTAAGAGACGTAATATGTAAGGATATAGTAGTCGAAAAGAAATTCCAGTGTGTCCATCTACATTGTTTACGTGAAGTAATATTTAATTTGAAGGAAGTAGGCAAAATTCATGCTTCTGTTTTTCCAACACTTCACTGTTTAATTGCCTGGCGATCATTATTACACGTTTTGAACCACTAAATTAACTTGTAACTGAGTTTTTCTACCGTCAGTATAACATTACTCATACTGTGTTTCTATTTAACCGCTGCGTAAAATCTTAGGAAAAGAATTGGATAGTCTGATTTACTTATGCATTGGGCACAACGATCGGTCAAATCCCGTAAAAAGGGTAACTCTATTGATTAGCTTTTCCTGTTAACGGGACTATCTTCCGATAGTGAACATTGTTTGAAAACTAAACTAAATTATAATAAGAGGGTTATACGTGGCTTTTTCCGTAACAGGACTTTATGTTCTGTTGGGTTATAGTATATGTGACAAAATAGAGACAGGTTTTTCTGATATTTAGGTAAAAGTATACTAAATTACAGAAGTAGTGGTAGGGTTATAGGGAGGAGGAAATAACTGAGGTAAGTCTACAAATATCCCTTCTAATCTTCTTCAGCGTCACAGGAGGACGAAGGTTCGAACCCGCGTCCGGCCATCCTGATTCAGGTTCTCCGTGATTTCACTAAATCGCTTTAGGTAAATGTCGGGATGGTTCCTTCGAAAGGAGACGCTCGCTTTCCTTCTCAATCCTTCCTTAACCCGAGCTTGTGCTTCGTCTCTAATGACCGCGATGTCGACGATACATGAAACACTATTCTCCCCCTTTTTCAGCGTCATGATTAGTTCTTACTCTATGCTAAATAGTCAAATATTTCCAAGTATTTGAGTAGTTGTGTTACCAGTAAGTTCTTTGCGCGCGTTTTAATTCTTGTGCGACCATCTTGACTGTCAAGGTCGTCCATTTATAAGGTGCAGCCTCTCTCCCCTACAGATTGAGATACACGCCTCAATAAAATCTGGTACTTATGCCGCATACTTTTTCATTGGGGATACCTGTCGCACAGGTCAAATAAAGTTTTAAATAAGTGAAAACATGTATGTCCTGTTTGTATTTTCGTTCAAATGACTTAACATCATGCAATTTTAGGGGGTTTACACAGTCTTATGAAGATCAGTGCATAAGATATATATATATATATATATATATATATATATATATATATATATATATAATCAGCCAATTAGTTAAAATTTTTCTCCGAGTACTGAGAAGATAATTTTTTTAAAAACATATACACATTACCTTACTTCACTTCCATCGATTTTCGTCTCATAAACTGTTCAAAGGTGCTACCCATTTCCTTTCAAGTCCTTTGCCTCCTGTGACAATATTACAGTGCCACTAGTTGACTCCAATTTTTTATTTCATCTACATGCACTTCAGTTCAATTCCCAGCGTTCTCTTTGGTTTCCTTTACAACTTGCTCAACGTACAAGTTGAATAACATGGGGGATATGCTACAATCATGTCTCGCCGTCTTTCTTTTTATGCCCTCCGACATTTGAAAGCGCTGTCTGGTTCCAGTACGAGTAGTAGATAACTTTACCCTCATGGCATTTCTTTCCTGCTCCGTTCTGGATTTCAAAGCATGTGTTAAAATCTACATATACGAATACTGTATACTTAGGTTTGCCTTCTGTAGTGTTTGTTTCAGACACATATTACGGTCAGTATTGACTCACGCGTTCCTATAGCACTCTAGAGCTCGCGCTGACCTTTCGCGGTGTTATCTTTTAGTGGCCTTTCCTCCTGTCTGTAAAATATAGGGGTAGCGAAGTGGTTCTTTTATGTTTGTTTTCCCCCGAAGGCTCTCAATAATTTTGAGTGTATATCGTCTTCTCCTGGCGAGTTGTTTCGAGTTAAATCTTTCAGTCCCCTGCTAAATCTTCTCACAGTATCATATCTGCCATCTCATCTCCTTTCCTTGCAATAATCTTGTCATTAAGTTATATTTTCTGTATACAGCCCCTCTGTATATTCCTTTCACCTTTCAGTGTTTCCCTATTTACTTAGTACTTCACTGTTTATCTGAAGTGCAGCAGGTTTAGACTTCGAAGCCCTACATGCTTCTCTGCCCTCAGCTTTCCTCATCATTCTTCGCTATCCTCCTTGCGATCTATTGACGCCCATTGACCTTTCCTTGCTCCCCTGGAATAAAACCTTTAACAGCCTCCAGTAAAGGTCAGTCTCGTCTCAGATTACATCCTAGCTAGTTTAGCTTCCTGTTCATCACTGCCAGCAACATCCTCCGATCTTTTCCAACTACTCTCAGTATCTCCTCCTTCCTGGCTTTATCAGTTGAGCTGATCTTCTCCATTGTGCGCCGTATCCACATTTCACAAGCTTCAGTTCCCCACGCATCCTCTGCGTCCATTCAATACAAAGCCACCCTGCATATCGGGCGATTCACTATTCGCTTTCTTAATTCTGTATTCAAACCACTACCTAAGAGTCTCCCCAGCTTTAGAAATGCTCCTTTCGCCTGAACCATTCTGACTTCGACGCTTTGTTCACAATGAATATCATCCCTAATCCTAATGTTCTATGGCCGAAAGCCCGAATTTATACTTCGATATTCTTTTCTTTAAGCCTCCCCCCCCCCCCCCCCCGATTCCTTTTGCACTCCCCTCCTCTGCCTTCCCCACTCCCTGGCACGTCTGCTCAGCACCCCCCACCCCTCTTATGGATCCTCATCTTCCATTGGCTCCTTTCCCCCCTCCCCCCTTCACTTTTCCTCTCCTTCCCCCCCTTTTTTTCCCGTCATCTGTCCAGTTTCCCCCCACCTGCTCTCGGCTGTGGTATGTCATATTTGTGCCAACTTTTTAGTGTAGCGTTTAAGTGAGTGTTCAGTGTTGTGTGTCTTTCCACAGAGTTGCGAACAGAAATCATGCTGTCGCTGGGTGTGCATTTTATATCTCTTGCGAACAGAAACCAGACTGTCGCCGTGTTTTTTAATTGTCTATTATTTTTCTGCTTCCTGCGTATTTTATTAGCATCATCAATCCTGTGTTTTATGTCTTAAGTTCCAGAATTTTCTGCCATTTTACCTTTCAGTCACCGATTTTATGGCCAGCTGTTATTTTTTATTATCTTCATCTTTTTAAAACAAATTCTGCAGGGGGAGGAGCGGCGTAATAAGCTGCTGCTAGCCCGCCCCCTTCAGGGGGAATCGAAACTCAATAAAGGAAAAAAAAATTCTTTAAGCCTCTCATTTTCTTTTTGTTTATTTTCATACCATACGCTATACACGCTACAGTCAAGTCATTCAGCTTTTGAATCTGTCTCTCTTCATTTTCTCCAATAATCACTATCCCACCTGCAATATTATGCATACTATTTTCCATCCACCCATCGTGGGGCCTCTATTTCCATTCAAACAATTTTCCACTGTTTCTTCCAAATCAATGTTCATTATTATCAGCCCTGCCTGACCCGCTTCCAGATTTTTCTGTCGAGGCTTCATTTTGTATTCGTACCCTTATCCGATATAGTATTTAATACTGCCTTTCCAAATCTAGTTACAAAAGTTATTACTAATAAAACGTATCGCATTATAGAATATTCTACCGCAAAAAGGGAATAATAATTGAATAATCCATAATTTGTTCTAGTATTCTATTTCCTCCGTTTCTGTAATGAGTATTTTGTAAAATTTAATGAGCTCATTATGAATTTATTAAAATTGGAGAGTTCCTGGTTTGCGAAGATTCTGGCGGAAAATGCGAGGTTATAAATATGGGCTTTGCGCGCAAGTTCGGCTAGTTTGTGGTTATTGTTTGATCTGCAGAAGCACTATGCCAGTCAATTTGTAATTAAATTTCTACGTGGAATATACTATGCTATTCGTCGTCAAACATCAGACATTTGTCTCACGTGTCTGAAGAAGCTGTGTCGTCAACAGCTGATCTGATGTTAATAAACGACGAAAAAGACGAGGAAATGTATTTCAGTCGTCACACAACAGTCCCAACCCTAAACGACGAGCAGCATGCACGAGGGAAAGATAACCAAAGCACCATTTGTTTCTAATTATTTCGTCCCAGTTGTAATATCGTAATGTAAAAACAGTGAATATGTGCACCTAAAATTGTTGTTTGACTTTGCTGCGTACTGATTCGGTTGAAATATTATAACTTGATCAAAAAGGCCACCCGAAAGTCAGCAATCTTTGTGAAAAATGTGTCTCATTTTTTTCCGAAACATAGTGTGTTAATAGTACCTATATAGTATATCAACACTGTAAAGATACATTCACATCAAGTAGGGTCGGCCGTTGTGGCCGAGCGGTTCTAGGCACTTCAGTCCGGAACCGTGGGACAGCTACGGTCGCAGGTTCGAATCCTGCCTCGGGCATGGATATGTGTGATGTCCTTAGGTTAGGTTTAAGTAGTTCTACGTTCTATGGGACTGATGACCTCAGATGTTGTCCCATAGTGCTCAGACCCATTTGAACATCAAGTAGGACACGAAAATGTTGTTGTTACTCAGCACATCAAAAGGTTTCAGATTTTCTTCTTTTTTCGCTTTAATTAGCCATTCCTTCCTCCAACTATCAGCAGTTGATCGTTATGTTCTTCTTCTCCTTTTTCGTCTCCGCCATCTTCTCCGTTCCTTTCATGTATTACCCTCCTCCGCTGCAGAAATTGCTAATGCAAGCTTCTTCATTGACAACTATGCACCATTTAGGTTTCGTGGCTGGCGTGAGGGGGACGTTGTCTATCTTCCTCCAAATGATGTTCCATTTCAATCGACGATATATTTCTTCGATTAACTTGCAGTGGGCTGTTGATGTCATGATTTTGATTTTGGTTTTTCCACTTTGCTGTTTATCAACTAAACTCACAGTAATATTGCCTGATGAGCCTATATAAACTGATAAATGTCTGCTAGGTTTATCGGTGACGTGGTACTTTCTAGATTATGTTTAAGTACTATATTTTGGATTGGATACCGATTCCGCTTTCTTCCTTCTTTCTCCATCGGATTAATTAAATGTGTTCGACTCTTATGTGTCATGCCGACAATATTAAGGCCATCCCTCGAGAATGATAGAATCAGCGTGTCGAGTTGTATTTTAAACACATTGCCTCTCGATAACAACCATGAAAAGGCTCGTCAGATGTTGTTGGCCAATGACCCTAGGATATTCACGGTAAATGATAACAAGCAAACATGCAGTAACCCTAGGATATTCACGGTAAATGATAACAGCCAAACAGTTGCAGGATAAAGATTTAATGAAATCCTTGACCACGGTTTCAGTATATCTAAATATACCTTCATCAGAAGCGAAAATACACCTGAACAGGGAGACACCTTCATTAGCCTCGTCAGGTGTATTTTTGCTTCTGATGAAGGTATATTGAGATATAACGAAACCGTAGTGGAGGATTTCAATAAATCTTTATCCTGCAGGTGTTTGGCTGTTATCATTTACCGTGAAGATTTTCAAAAGCTGCTACTTCAGCCATGTTTAAAATTTTGAGACCCTAAGATAGGTATTATCTGCTTCATGTACCGTAGTTTATCTGCTATTGGTAGGCCTCTTTGTCTTCACCTACTGAAGTACGCTTCTTAGTTCACTGCCAGAGCAAATTTTCAAAACGGCTTCCATATTGCTTAGTATTTTGCTCCTATCGTAGCTTTTTATCCGACAAAGGGCCCATCAGAACAGTTCATCATGGCTTGCGATGACAAGTATTTGTATAGTTACCTGTCACGAGCACCTCGCTAGCTGCTTTTGGTGTGGTGGCCCCTAGTTCCCGAGAAAATCGTCGTTTAAGTTTTATGCGTATCTCCTGTACCTGGAATGTTAATGCAGTTTCGACGAAGCGCGCGTAGCGCAGTGGGTAAGGTTCATGGCTACCTCGTTGGGGGTACGGATTCCAACTCTGCTTGTGTACTTCTTTTTCTCTCTTTCATGATATACAATATCATTAAATAGTATATGCAGCTGAGGGAGGATTCCAGATACAGCCGATAGTACTCATCTATATTTTTGACAGCCATTATCGAGTTAATAATTGGCTGCCAGTACGAATCGACGTATAATAGATCCTCCGTGGAACAAGAGGCGTAAACCATCGGGTAAACCATCCCTATGCAGAAAAAATTGAAGATTTGTTATTCTTTGACAACACAAAAGACTGTAACTGCATAAGGAAAAGATTCCCTCTCGTTTTCTTATGTACGCCAGAACCATTCGGGAAATTTGGTCGGCTTGTTCAAACCGGAGTTGCCGAGTTGGCTCGTATTTTTAAAAAGTTATAACTGTGGGCTGCTTGAAATCGGGGAAGTCCGTCAAAGTGCTGTAAGAAGAGTTTTAAAACTTGCCATTCTCCTGTACGTGAGGCAGTGAAGTTTCCTTTACAATTTATATCCTTGGGGAGGACAGACCAATGAGGTAATTTGCGACAAAATATTTGTAGACGAAAGACAACCATTCACATGCTCCGTAAAAGTTCTCCCATCCAAATGATCTCCACCTTGCCATTCCTGAAATGTTTAGTTTTACAAGTAAGTTAAATTTTCACGAAAACAAAAATTGAGAAGGGTAAAAGCTTCGCGGGAAGATATCATGAAAACACATTATTTGCCGGCCGTGGTGGCCAAGCGGTTCTAGGCGCTACAGTCTGGATCCGCGCGACCACTACGGTCGCAGGTTCAAATCCTGCCTCGGGCATGGATGTGTGTGATGTCCATAGGTTAGTTAGGTTTAAGTAGTTCTAAGTTCTAGCGGACTGATGACCTTAGAAGTTGAGACCCATAGTGCTCAGAGCCATTTGAACCCTGCGCTAAGCTCGCTTGGTCGAAATACTGTGTGATTAGCTTTACAGGCACAATAGACATGCATAAAACTTCGATTCTCTCGGAAGCTGTCTCATAAAGAAGCACTAGCCAGATACTCAGGAAAAATATCTCTACAACATACCAAAATCCGTGATTAACAGGCTTTATGGTCCCCTTGTGAATTGCACGTTGATGTACGTAGCGACCAAATTAGCATGCGGTGTGCTAGTTTTCCAACAGTGGATGCTTTCAGTAAAGTTGGTGACAGCGCCTTTTTTCATTGTATTGAGTTTGGCGGCACCGCCGTTGTAAAGTCTTCGAGAATATATGTGTACTTCGTGAACACCGCAGGCGAGAATGAACAGGAGCACTAACGCTACCACCAGCTTCACTTCTTCGTTGTAATAGTTAAAACTTCATCACTGTCGCACGTACTTTTCAAAATTTCACGTCGGCGTTTCCTGAAGCCACTTCCGAGCGTACTGCGGCAGCATTCGAGCGTACAGAAGGGGAAGGGGGATCCACGCAGCTAATTCTCTCGCCTATAGGACGAAGACGTCTCTGCTGGGCAGTAGACCGGATTGGTCCCGCCAGAGCGGGAGATAAGGCTCCGAAGCTGCCCTCGCGAGATTGCTGTCACTAGAGAGAGTGCGTGGGCGGATGTGTGTGTGTGTATGTACGTGCGTGTCGCTGAGGGCGACGACGTTGTGTTTCGTGGCTGTGTGTGCGTGCGTCCTGGGAATAGCAGAGCAGCAAGTAAGAGATAATCCCGGCTGCTTGCTCGCGTCCTTGTTGGCTCAGGAGGAACCGCGCTCCTGCTTTATGCATGAGCCCTGAGTACACCGGTTCACTTCCCAGCAGGGTTCTCAGACCAGGAACAACAATAACAACAAAAACCCCAGGGGCGGCAACATTCGTGTGAGCAATCAGAAGCGCTAGCTCGTGTGTGAGTGTGTGTGTGTGTGTATGTGTGTACTTCAGACGCAGGAAAAAATTTGAGGATTAGCATGCTAAAGGGGCTACGTGACAAAATGTACTTCCTGTGTTATTCAGAATAAATTTCAGGTAAATAACATGAACGTAAGAGTACGCACTATCTACACTTCATCTCTTATTCATTGGCCTTAGAAAAGCAAATTATCACTTGGCATGATCCAAAGATATCCTGAAGGTCACTTGCTACAATGACCAAAACGTCGGTTGCTTTACATACTGACAGTGCGGTCACACACCCAGAGGAATTTTACTAACACTGATTATTCTAAACGAATTTGCACAGAAATGCTAAACAGGCTAAGTCCACCAAACTACACTCATGCTAATAAATTACGTATAATTACAGAATGTGGTGCCACACAAAGTGGCACTACACAAAACTGCCGATAATAGCCCAGGCACATAGGGAACACACACGACACAGATCTGCAAGTCCACAGTATTGGTGATGTTGAGAAAACCGTCCCAAAACACATGTGCTACAGAACGCCACCGTTTCCTGCGCATATACCACGACATCAATATGAGGTATGATCACCATGCAGACGTACACAGGCCGCACAACGGGTTGGCATACTCTGGATCAGGTGGTCGAGCAGCTGCTGGGGTATAGCCTCCCATTCTTGCACCAGTGCCTGTCAGAGCTCCTGAAGTGTCCTAGGGGTTTGAAGACGTGCAGCGATACGTCGACCGAGAGCATCCCAGAAGTGCTCGATGGGGTTTAGGTCCGGAGAACAGGCAGGCCACTCCATTCGACTGATAACTTCTGTTTCAAGGTACTCGGTAGGGCCGTGCGTTACCATTCATCAGGAGGAAGGTGGGCCCCACTGCAAACCTGAAAAGGCGGGAATACAGGTGCAAAATGACGTGCCGATACACCTGACCTGTTACAGTTCCTCTGTCAAGAACATGCAGGGGTGTACGTGCACCACCGGCCGTGGTGACCGAGCGGTTCTAGGCGCTACAGTCTGGAACCGCGCGACCGCTACGGTCGCAGGTTCGAATCTTGCCTCGGGCATGGATGTGTGGATGTCCTTAGGTTAGTTAGGTTTAAGTAGTTCTGTTCTAGAGGACTGATGACCTTAGAAGTTAAGTCCCATAGTGCTCAGAGCCATTTGAACCATTATTTTGTACGTGCACCAATAATCCCAACCCACCCAATCAAACCACAACCTCCATACAGGTCCCTTTCAAGGACATTAAGGGGTTGGTATCTGGTTCCTGTGTTACGCCAGATGAAAACCCGGCGAGAATCACTGTTCAGGCTATATCTGGACTCGTCCGTGAACGTAACCTGGGACCAGTGTTCCAATGACCATGTACTGTGTTCTTGACACCAGGCTTTACGGGCTCTCTTGTGACCAGGGGTCAGTGGAATGCACCTTCCAGGTCTCCGGGCGAATAAACCATGTCTGTTGAGTCGTCTGCAGAGTGTGTGTCCGCAGACAACTGTTCCAGTGGCTGCGGTAAGGTCCCGCCCAAGCCTACCTGCAGTACTCCGTGGCCGTCTGCGGGCCCTGATGGTGAGATGTCGGTCTCCTTGTTGTGTTGTACACTGTGGACGTCCAATACTGTAGCGCCTGGATACGTTTCCTGTCTGCTGGAATTGTTGCCATAATCTTGAGATCACACTTTGTGGCACACGGAGAGCTCGTGCTACGGCCTGCTGTGTTTGACCAGCCTCCAGTCGCCCTAGTATTATACCCTTCATAACGTCATCAATGTGTCTTCTTTCAGCAATTTTCAACACACAGTCACCATTAGCACGTCTGAAAACGTCTGCACACTTACTCGCTGCACCGTACTCTGACATGCACCATCATATCTCTGAGTATGTGGACTGCTGCCAGCGCCACCGTGCGACGACCGCAGGTCAGATGCACCGCATGGTCATACCCCGAGGTGATTTAAACCCGCAAACAGCCCTCCAGAGCGTTGTTTCACCATGTAGCAGCATTAGCCTTAATTTATGAGCATGACTGCAGTTTAGTAACATTTCAATCTCTTATCGTCAAAACGATTTTGTGAAGCATTAAAATCATTTTTTGGAAATACTGTGCACAATTAAAGTATACATAGCGGCCGTACTGGTGAGCTTCGACCTCAAACTTTTATATGCTTTTAAACTTCAGGGCTAATATAATGAATAACGTGACGGGATTGCTGTGGGCTCAACTTCGTAGAATGTAGAAGCTGTACTTGCAGTGGATCATGATGCACTTTGGATTTCCTATGTGATGGTGTGGATAGATGTCTGCCTATAATACATTACGACCCTCTTCAACTGTCGGCGGTCTCTGCCAGTCAACAGACGAGGTCGGCCTGTACGCTTTTGTGCTGTATGTGTCCCTTCACGTTTCCCCTTCACTATCACATCGGGAACAGTGGACCTAGCGATGTTTAGGAGTGTGGAAATCTCACGTACAGACGTATGACACAAGTGACACCCAATCACCTGACCATGTTCGAAGTCCGTGAGTTCCGCGCAGCACCATATACGGCTCTCTCACGATGTCTAATGACTACTGAGGTCGCTGGTATGGAGTACCTGGTAGCAGATGCCAGCACAATGCTCCTAATATGAAAAACGTATGTTTTTGGGCATATCCGGATACTTTTGATCACGTAGCCTTTCCCTGAGTCTTCCGAACATCTACCTAATGACGTCCTAGAATGCTATGTAACATCCTGGCTCTAGGCCTACATCTGCTAGTCATCTTCGTGGCAGACGATGCTGTCCTTGATATCCTTTACAACTCTGCCCTTTCCTCAGCATCCTGTCAACTAGTCAGATGGAGTGCTATACCTCCGCGCCTGATGTCTGGCGCCAGGCCATTGTAAGAGTATTCTTCTTTCTTCGCAGCCTAGCCACTTCTTGCATTAACAGAATTTTGACAGTCATGACAGGGTTCAAGGTACGAATCCAGTGACAGCACGAAGTTTTAATCTGCCTGGAAGTTTCAAAACAGAGCACATTTGACTGCAAATCGACGGACTGGAGCAATGATTGGAGGAAGTAATCCATGAAAGCTTTATTTGAGGCACTGCGTGTTCAGTTAAACGATAAGGACATAAATGTAAGACGGCAGAACAGTGTAAGCAATAGACAGCATGTTTTTGTAGTAGACATCGAACCACTTCTTATCAACTTGTGGTGCATTCGGAAACACAAAAGCTGACGTGATGAGACTAGTCCTTACTAATTTTGTTAATGTTTGCTTTCTAAGACAGAGATGCGGCGCACCACGAAAAAATTATGAGAATCAGACGGAAATCAGTAGCCTTGACGTAGATGTATGGACTAACAAATGATTAAAATTTCAGAAAAAATTTGGTGGTTTATTCAAGAGGAAGAGCCTCACTAATTCAGGAAATCAGTAAAGCTTTGGTCCACCTCAGCAAGATAACGACCGCCTGTTTTCGTGCTTGCAAAACCCTACCTTGACCATCAAAGTCGCCTCATCTCTCCCCAACTGCGAACTGTTGGAGCATTATGGAGAGGGGTCTCCAACCAGCTCGAAATGCTGGCAATCTAAAGCACCAATTGGGCAAAATACGGCTTGATATCGCTCAGGGGGACATCCAACAACACCATCAATTAATGCCAAGCCGAATAATTGCTTGCATAAGAGCCAGAGGTGGACCAATGCTCAATTTGTGAAACTCTTTCTCTTTAATAAATTATCCAATTTTTCTAAAATTGTAATCATTTGTTTCTGTGTACATGCACATCAAATGTACAGATTTCCATCCAATTCTGATAATTCCTTCGTTGTTCGTCGCTTTCTTTGTCTTAGAGTGCACTTTAAGCATATATCACACAAGTGATGTAGTTATCGGTTTGAGATATTAGCAAGTCGTCAATGATGAAACATTTCCCAAGAAAGAAAAAGGGATAGCGAAATGTTAGGAGAACAAATTACAAATCAAGTTAACTCTAGTACTTGCCGGCCGGTGTGGCCGAGCGGTTCTAGGCTCTACAGTCTGGAACCGCGTGACCACTACGGTCGCAGGTTCGAATCCTGTCTCGGGCATGGATGTGTGTGTTGTCCTTAGATTAGTTAGTTTTAATTAGTTCTAAGTTCTAGAGGACTGATGACTTCAGAACTTAAGTCCCATACTGCTCAGAGCCATTTGAACCATTTTTGAACTCTAGTACTTACACACTAACTTTACAATTGACTAAACCTATAGAGAAGGTCACAAAGCAAACACATACGCACTCTGATTGTTGGGCACTACAGCTGGTTATGTACTGGTATCAGGTATAAATTTAAGATAATGAATGTTCACAATGTAAAATTTGTTCTGAAAGAGAGCTTTCTCAGAATCAAAAATGTTAGAAAATCAGCTATCTACGGTTGTAGATAATCTAGGTTGTCACTGCGTTTCCCTCAGCTACTATGTCCAGTCTGTGTCATATTAGCTAAATTGTTACCAGTTTCTTTGCTCTCACCCCTTAAAACCTCTTACACACTGGAAGCCGTAAGGGTCATAATTTTGGCCCGTTTAATGAGTAAGCTCACTCAGAGGTCCGCTGATGACGTGAAATGTTCCTTTGTTCACGCAGGAGCCCTATCTTTGGTCGTATTATCAATGTTACAGAGAAATGAAATATCCTTCAAAATGAAAATAACTTACTGAATGACATAGTTGGGGTTGTAACAGTGACTACAGCAGCAGATATTTTTGTGTTAGAAACAATATTTCTTTCATAGTCAGATTTTTTGAATCACCTTTTTTAACAGCTAAAGGTTTCTCGCAAAATCGTAGGAAATGGTAAGTTGGTAACACAGCAGAAATAATGTAGATGCAGTACGATTTCCGAAAAGGCTAGAGTGGATTGGCAGACTGTCAGCACTGGTGCATAGTGGAATTACTGCTTTCTGCGCTGCAAACAGTAATTGATATTTTTAGCTCAAAAACGAAACTATTTCACTTGTAGCCAAAGTCTTTTGAGAACCATTTTTAACAGCCAAGGGTAACTGATTTGTCATGAAATCGATATAGAATACTGAGAGAATATAAACTGGTGCACAACAGTCGCAACAGAGATGCAGCACGATTACTGAGTAGGATGGCGCTCGTTTGTCAGGTTGGCAGCCGTGCTGCACAGTGCAGTTGATCCTCGGGAGCAGTGACTACAGCATTAGGTTTCTTTCTGTTAAAATCTAAACCACTTTATTTACAGCCAGAGGCGTTTCGAACAAGTAAAGCAAAGGCGATATAATTGTTTCTTACAAAACGCAGAATGGTTGATAATAGTGGAAAGCAGCCACATTGTGGGGGCAGGCTGGTGGAGCGCCCACAGGTTGGCATCCCTGGCGCGCAGTGAGTTGGCTGCCCTAGAGGCCGAGCTGGATCATGGCGGCGAGCACGCCCTGGAAGCCGGCGTTGTAGTCCAGCGTGGGCTCGGTGTGCGCCCAGTCGGTACGCGTGTCCGTGAAGGCGTCGTTCGCGTCCGGTCCGCCCATCAGCGCGCCGTACAGCACGTGCGCATTCGGTTCCGCCGAGTTGTAGAAGTTCCAGTCGCACGTCGCCGGCGCATCAGGGCACGAGCTGCAAACAGTGTCACTGAGACCTGCAGTTTACAGATTAACACTACGTCGTGCAGAACTTGAGAGATGGTGATGGCAACTTGTGATGCTGATGGCAATTTGGGTTGGCACACTCTGCAGCAGTGGTAAACTATTATAGCCACAAGAGCGTTCTGTGAGTAAAGCTTAGCCAGCCATCCACGTGGAGACAGTTTAAGTGAGTGCTACAGACATCAAACAGTCGTAATACCAGTTAGTCGGAGAATCAATATATGGCTTTGTTGGTTGCTAGATGCGACAATCACACTTATTACAAGTGTGATGGCCACCAGCTGCCAACACTTCTATGCTGCAGCTGAGGTAAACCCACTCGGTTCTAGTACCGTGTGCCACCATTAGACCGTACGCCTCTCGCTCGCTCTCAGTGATGTGCCTTTTACCTTGCAATGTATGCGTTTTTCTTTAGCAACAGCGTGTTGTTTTCGAGCCCTGTAATCACTCTTTTGTACAGGGGCGTTTACTTCAGTCCCTTTTTATATTGTTTCAGTTACAGTATTGATGTAATTGTAATATTTTCTCTTCACATCATACCTAACTGTGATATTCTAGTCGACTATTAATTCAGCAGGTTGAGCTACCACTTTCTTTTCTTAATATACACTGAGAGAAACTGGTATGACTGCCTAATGTTGTGTAGGGCCCCAGCGAGCACCCAGAAGTGCCGCAACCAGACGTGGCATGGACTCGACTAACATCTGAAGTAGTGCTGGAGAAAACCGACAACATGAATTCTGCAAGGGTGTCCATAAATACGAAAGAATACGAAGGGGTGGAGATCTCTTCTAAACAGCATGTTGCAAGGCATCCCAGATATGCCCAATAATGTTCATGTCTGGGAAATTTGGTGGCCAACAGAAGAGATTAAACTCAGAAGAGTGTTCGTAGAGCAGCTGTACCAATTAGGAGCATGGGCTTGTGGGGTATCGCATTGTCCATAAATACGAAAGAGTACGAAGGGGTGGAGATCTCTTCTAAACACATTTTGCAAAGCATCCCAGATATGCTCAATAATGTTCATGTCTGGGGAATTTGGTGGCCAACAGAAGATATTAAACTCAGAAGAGTGTTCGTAGAGCAGCTCTGTACCAATTACGAGCATGGGGTTGTGGGGTATGGCATTGTCTTGCTGGAATTGTCCAAGTCCGTCGGAATGCACAGTGGACATGAGTGTATGCAGGTGATTGGATAAGATGCTTAGGTAAGAGTCACCTGTCAGAGTCGTATCCAGACGTATCAGGGGCCATTGCATTTGCACGCGCCCACACCATTACAGGGACTCCAACAGGTTGAACAGTCCCCTGCTGAACTACAGGGTTCATGGATTCATGAGGTTGTCTCCATACCCGTACACGTCCATACGCTCGATACGAAACGAGACTCGCCCGACCAGGCGACATGTTTCCAGTCATCAACAGTCCAATGTCGGTGTTGACGGGTCCAGGTGAGGTGTAATGCTGTGTGTCGTGCAGTCATCAAGGGTACACGAGTGGGCCCTCGACTCTGAAAGCCCATATCGATGATGTTTCGTTGAATGGTTCTCATGCTGACACTTGTTGATGGCCCAGAGTTGAAATCTGCCGCAATTTGCGGAAGGGTTGCACTTCTGTCGTGTTGAGCGATTCTCTGCAGTCGTCATTGTTGTTGTTCTTGCAGAATATTTTCTCCGGCCTTACTGACCACTAAAATGTATACCTTCAACTGATGGGGCGTTTCGTTTGAAAATAACATCTGAAGCCCTCGCCTACGTCTGTGTTTTCTGAGCCTGTGCTCCCTCTGTACATCTACTCCTCAAGCGACCTTTCACTGCATGGCGTAGGTCATCTTTCCATCGATTTTCTTTCCTATTCTCATACTGACCCGCGAAAATAAGGATAGATGCCTCTGCACGTTTTCTAATTTCTCGTATCTCATCCTCATGGCCCCTGCAAGGAATATAAGGTGATGACATCAAAGCGCTGGCACAGTCCACTGAGAATACTAGTTCTATAAATTTCCCAGATGCTGTTTCATGGTAACTACCGGTCTTCCTTCAAAGGACTCTTATTTAAGTTCTCCAAGTACTTCCGTTAAATTTTCGTAAAGGTTATACCTACTTTTTGCGGTCCCACCAGTTTGTCTGCTGTCACGCCCTATTGATAAGGACTCCAAACACTGAAGCAGTGCTCTAGAATTTGTTGCACTTTCACAGAAATCTTCCAACAAATCTAACGCTGATTGTACATGACCATTTCATATCCATTGTTAGTACTATATATAAAATTATTATACACTCCTGGAAATGGAAAAAAGAACACATTGACACCGGTGTGTCAGACCCACCATACTTGCTCCGGACACTGCGAGAGGGCTGTACAAGCAATGATCACACGCACGGCACAGCGGACACACCAGGAACCGCGGTGTTGGCCGTCGAATGGCGCTAGCTGCGCAGCATTTGTGCACCGCCGCCGTCAGTGTCAGCCAGTTTGCCGTGGCATACGGAGCTCCATCGCAGTCTTTAACACTGGTAGTATGCCGCGACAGCGTGGACGTGAACCGTATGTGCAGTTGACGGACTTTGAGCGAGGGCGTATAGTAGGCATGCGGGAGGCCGGGTGGACGTACCGCCGAATTGCTCAACACGTGGGGCGTGAGGTCTCCACAGTACATCGATGTTGTCGCCAGTGGTCGGCGGAAGGTGCACGTGCCCGTCGACCTGGGACCGGACCGCAGCCACGCACGGATGCACGCCGAGACCGTAGGATCCTACGCAGTGCCGTAGGGGACCGCACCGCCACTTCCCAGCAAATTAGGGACACTGTTGCTCCTGGGGTATCGGCGAGGACCATTCGCAACCGTCTCCATGAAGCTGGGCTACGGTCCCGCACACCGTTAGGCCGTCTTCCGCTCACGCCCCAACATCGTGCAGCCCGCCTCCAGTGGTGTCGCGACAGGCGTGAATGGAGGGACAAATGGAGACTTGTCGTCTTCAGCGATGAGAGTCGCTTCTGCCTTGGTGCCAATCATGGTCGTATGCGTGTTTGGCGCCGTGCAGGTGAGCGCCACAATCAGGACTGCATACGACCAAGGCACACAGGGCCAACACCCGGCATCATGGTGTGGGGAGCGATCTCCTACAATGGCCGTACACCACTGGTGATCGTCGAGGGGACACTGAATAGTGCACGGTACATCCAAACCGTCATCGAACCCATCGTTCTGCCATTCCTAGACCGGCAAGGGAACTTGCTGTTCCAACAGGACAATGCACGTCCACATGTATCCCGTGCCACCCAATGTGCTCTAGAAGGTGTAAGTCAACTACCCTGGCCAGCAAGATCTCCGGATCTGTCCCCCATTGAGCATGTTTGGGACTGGATGAAGCGTCGTCTCACGCGGTCTGCACGCCCAGCACGAACGCTGGTCCAACTGAGGCGCCAGGTGGAAATGGCATGGCAAGCCGTTCCATAGGACTACATCCAGCATCTCTACGATCGTCTCCATGGGAGAATAGCTGCCTGCATTGCTGCGAAAGGTGGATATACACTGTACTAGTGCCGACATTGTGCATGCTCTGTTGCCTGTGTCTATGTGCCCGTGGTTCTGTCAGTGTGATGATGTGATGTATCTGACCCCAGGAATGTGTCAATAAAGTTTCCCCTTCCTGGGACAATGAATTCACGGTGTTCTTATTTCAATTTCCAGGAGTGTAGATGGTGGCAAAATAAATACTAGTCCGAGATATACTTCAAGCACTTTAACATACGCGCCACGCGGGATTAGCCGAGCGGTCAGGGGCGCTGCAGTCATGGACTGTGCTGCTGGTCCCGGCGGAGGTTCGAGTCCTCCCTCGGGCATGGGTGTGTGTGTTTGTCCCTAGGATAATTTAGGTTAAGTAGTGTGTAAACTTAGGGTCTGATGACCTTAGCAGTTAAGTCCCATAAGATTTCACACACATTTGAACATTTTTAACATACTCACCCCACTTTATATCATCTACTCTATGTGCGGAACACGTAGGTTGGGTTGCCTGTCTTGGTGCATCAAATATTTTCGAGGCCACTTTTACGAAGACAAGCTCAAAAGTAGTGCCTCCGAATTTAATATTGGAAATATCTTAGACTTTTTTGAAGTAAACAGACAAACATTTTATATCTTCTGTCTTCATGTCTACCATATCTCCAGCCCTCTGCCGCTAGAGAGCTCCGATCTGGAGCGTGTAACATGGAGGTGTGTAACGTAACTGTGTCGCTGCTGTAATACTCTTTCGAATTCGAAGAGTTCGTACACACATGGAGGACCCACTCGTTCAGTGCCGGCCGGAGTGGCCGTGCGGTTCTGGGCGCTACAGTCTGGAGCCGAGCGACCGCTCCGGTCGCAGGTTCGAATCCTGCCTCGGGCATGGATGTGTGTGATGTCCTTAGGTTAGTTAGGATTAATTAGTTCTAAGTTCTAGGCGACTGATGACCTTAGAAGTTAAGTCGCATAGTGTTCAGAGCCATTTGAACCACTCGTTCAGTGTGACAACGCCAGGCAACACATGAGCGCTGCGACATCTGTAACAATGCGACACCTTGGGTTCATTGTCGGCGATCATCCTCCAGACACTCCCGGCCTAGCCTGTTCCCATTTTCGTCATATTCCAGAACCTAAAGAACTCCTTTGAGGACTTCACTTAAACAGTAATGAAACAGTGCAAAAAGACGTGAAGTTGCGGCTCTCTCAACAAAGTCAAACATTCTGCAGTGATGGTGTCAACAAATTGGTCTCCCACTGGCTGAAATACATTCGTCGCTGGTGACTATGTTGAGAAATTAATATCTAGACATGAAGAGTAGTATACCAAAGTTTATTTTACTTAAAAATCTTCATTTACATCCACATGGATACCCTGCAAATAACATTTAAGTGCCTGGCAGAAGGTTCATCGAACCACCTTCACAATTCTCTATTATTCCAATCTCGTATAGCACGCGGAAAGAACCAACACCTATATCTTTCTGTACGAGCTCTGATTTTCCTTATTTTATAGTGGTGATAGTTTCTCCATGTGTAGGTAGGTGTCAACAAAATATTTTCGCTTTCTGAGGAGAAAGTTGGTGATTGGAATTTCATGATAAGGTTTCGTCGCAACGAAAAACGCCTTTCTTTTAAAGATGTCCAGCCCAAATCGTGTATCGTTTCTGTGACACTCTCTCCCATATTTCGCGATAATACAAAACGTACTACACTTCCTTGAACTTTTTCGATGTACTCCGTCAGCTCTATCTGGTAAGGATCGCACACAGCGCAGCAGTATTGTAAAAGAGGACGGACAAGCGTAGTGTAGGCAGTCTCTTTAGTATATCTGTTTCATTTTCTAACTGTGCTTTCAATAAAACGCAGTCTTTGGTTAGCCTTCCCCACAACCTTTTCTATGTGTTCCTTCCAATTTAAGTAGTTCGTAATTATAATACCTAGGAATTTAGTTGAATTTACGGCTTTTAGATTATACTGATTTATCGTGTAACCGATGTTCAACCGATTCCTTTTAGCACTCAAGAGGATGACCTCACACTTTTCGTTATTTAGGGTCAATTGCGAATTTTCGCACCATTCAGATGTCTTTTCTAAATATTTTGCAATTTGTTTTGATCTTCTGATGAGTTTATAGTCGATAAACGACAGCGTCATCTGCCAACAACCCGAAGACGGCTGCTCAGGTTGTCTCCCAAATCGTTTATATAGATAAGGAACAGCAAAAGACCTGTAACTCTACCTTGGGGAATGCCAGAGATCGCTTCTGTTTTACTCGATGACTTTCCGTCAATTACGACAAACTATGAGCTCTCTGACAGGAAATCACAAATCCAGTCACATAACTCCTTGTGAGACGATATTCCATGAGCACGCAACTTCACTAGAAGCAGCTTGTGTGGTACAGTGTCAAAAGCCTTCCGGAAATCCAGAAATACGTAATCGATCTGAAATCCCTTGTCCATAGCACTCAACACTTCATGTGTTTCACAGGAACGATGTTTTCTAAACCCACGTCGACTGTGTGTCAATAGACATCTTCAAGAGTTTTCTCTTAAACATTCGAAACCATTTCTTTTCAGGAAACACTCATATTTTGCCAGCCCTGTACAATATGACATTGTCAAGAAATTCCCCACTACTCTTGTGATGAGACACTATTAGGTTATTTAACTTCGTGGTACGCATTCTTTCACATTCATACCTTTATAAAGAGACCTACGGTCCATTACAACAAGTGACAATTTCGCTCAAGTTTTACTGCAGTTTCCTGTGACGGTGCAACAACGATGCTTTCCTGTCCTAATAACATCGTCGCCAGCAGGAATTTATTATCTTCTCTGCCTGAAATTATTGCTTTAGTATGAAGCTCGAATGTTATGCTGAAAGTAATATAATCTGGAGAAGAGACGTCAGTTTTGCCAGTAAGTAAGAAGTGGAGGTCAACACTCACGAGGAACGGTGGTGGGGGCTGTGCGGGTAGTTGCTGCCGAATCCGACCACGTAGCTGTACCCGGTGTCTCCCAGAATGTAGCCCATCTGCTCCTGGACCATCTGCTTGTTCACGTCTGCGTTGATGTTCAGCTTGGCAGCCTGAGGTGGAGATAGAAATTACACTGCGATTAGGGCCACGGTATAGTTGGATTTCCAGTGCTCAAATATACCTTTACGGGCAAAGAGGGATTGTAAAACTACATAGTATGTATTACAACCAATAACTGCATGCTATCTGTAATGGTTATTCAAATACTTGATTAAAACAAGGACCAACAGACCGCAACGAATGACCATATTAAGTAGTCATACATACTACAGTGACCTACCTTGGGCCGACTCACTTTTCTAATCTCCACCACAGAGACACACTATATGTTGTTGTTGTTGTGGTCTTCAGTCCTAAGACTGGTTTGATGCAGCTCTCCATGCTACTCTATCCTGTGCAAGCTTCTTCATCTCCCAGTACCTACCGCAACCTACATCCTTCTGCATCTGCTTAGTGTATTCGTCTTTTGGTCTCCCCCTACGATTTTTACCCTCCACCCTGCCCTCCAATACTAAATTGGTGATCCCTTGATGCCTCAGAATATGTCCTACCAACCGATCCATTCTTCTAGTCAAGTTGTGCCACAAACCTCTTCTCCCCAATCCTATTCAACACTTCCTCATTAGTTATGTGATCCACCCATCTAATCTTCAGCATTCTTCTGTAGCACCACATTTCGAAAGCTTCTATTCTCTTCTTGTCCAAACCATTTATCGTCAATGTTTCACTTCCATACATGGCTACACTCCATACAAATACTTTCAGAAATGACTTCCTGACATTTAAATCTATACTCGATGTTAACAAATTTCTCTTCTTCTGGAACGCTTTCCTTGCCATTGCCCGTCTACATTTTATATCCTCTCTACTTCGACCATCATCAGTTATTTTGCTCCCCAAATAGCAAAACTCCTTAACTACTTTAAGTGTCTCATTTCCTTATCTAATACTCTCAGCATCACCCGATTTAATTCGACTACATTCCATTATCCTCGTTTTGCTTTTGTTGATGTTCATCTTATATATTCCTTTCAAGACATTGTTCATTCCGTTCAGCTGCTCTTCCAGGTCCTTTGCCGTCTCTGACAGAATTACAATGTCATCGGCGAACCTCAAAGTTTTTATTTGTTCTCCATGGATTTTAATACCTACTCCGAATTTTTCTTTTGTTTCCTTCACTGCTTGCTCAATGTACAGATTGATTAACATAGGGGATAGGCTACAGCCCTGTCTCACTCCCTTCCCAACCACTGCTTCCCTTTCATGCCCCTCGATTCTTATAACTGCCATCTGGTTTCTGTACAAATTGTAAATAGCCTTTCCCTCCCTGTATTTTACCCCTGCCACATTCAGAATTTGAAAGAGAGTATTCCAGTCAACATTGTCAAAAGCTTTCTCTAAGTCTACAAATGATAGAAACGTAGGTTTGCCCTTCCTTAATCTAGCTTGTAAGATAATTCGTAGGGTCAGTATTGCCTCACGTGTTCCAACATTTCTACGGAATCCAAACTGATCTTCCAAGAGGTCGGCTTCTACTAGTTTTTCCATTCTTCTGTAAGGAATTCGCGTTAGTATTTTGCAGCTGTGACTTATTAAACTGATAGTTCGGTAATTTTCACATCTGTCAACACCTGCTTTCTTTGGGATTGGAATTATTATATTCTTCTTGAAGTCTGAGGGTATTTCGCCTGTTTCGTACATCTTGCTCACCAGATGGTACTGTTTTGTGAGGACTGGCTCTCCCAAGGCCATCAGTAGTTCCAATGGAATGTTGTCTACTCCGGGGGCCTTGTTTCGACTCAGGTCTTTCAGTGCTCTGTAAAACTCTTCACGCAGTATCGTATCTCGCATTTCATCTTCATCTACATCCTCTTCCATTTCCATAATATTGTCCTCAAGTACATCGTCCTTGTATAGACCCTCTATATACTCCTTCCACCTTTCTGCTTTCCCTACTTTGCTTAGAACTGGGTTTCCATCTGCGCTCTTGATATTCATACAAGTGGCTCTCTTTTCTCCAAAGGTCGCTTTAATTTTCCTGTAGGCAGTATGTATCTTACCCTTTGTGAGATAAGCCTCTACATCCTTACATTTGTCCTCTAGCCATCCCTGCTTAGCCATTCTGCACTTCCTGTCGATCTCATTTTTGAGACGTTTGTATTCATTTTTGCCTGCTTCATTTACTGCATTTTTATACTTTCTCCTTTCATCAATTAAATTCAGTATCTCTTCTGTTACCCAAGGATTTCTACTAGCCCTCGTCTTTTTACCTACTTGATCCTCTGCTGGCTTCACTATTTCATTCCTCAAAGCTACCCATTCTTCTTCTACTGTATTTCTTTCCCGCATTCCTGTCAATTGTTCCCTTATGCTCTCCCTGAAACTCTGTACAACCTCTGGTTCTTTCAGTTTATCGAGGTCCCATCTCCTTAAATTCCTACCTTTTTGCAGTTTCTTCAGTTTTAATCTACAGGTCATAACCAATAAATTGTGGTCAGGTTCCACATCTTCCGCTGGAAATGTCTTACAATTTAAAACCTGGTTCCTAAATATCTGGCTTACCATTAGATAATGTATCTTCAACCTGTCAGTATCTCCAGGCTTCTTCAATGTATACAGCCTTCGTTTATGATTCTTGAACCAAGTGTTAGCTATGATTAAGTTGTGCTCTGCGCAAAATTCTACCAGGCGGCTTCCTCTTTCATTTCTTAGCCCCAATCAATATTCACCTACTACGTTTCCTTCTAATAACACCAAAATTTTATAGATAATGCAAGTATCTGATGTCTTAATCTTATATAATTACTTCTGTGACTCCTGGTCTCTGATTTTACTTGTTTACACCACTTGTTTAGACCGAGTGTCAGGAGTCCCAATACCATCTGTGTCCTGTGGTTGACCACAATGTTTGTTTGTCAAGTTTAATGTAGCATCCTATTTGAGACGTTGATAATAATGGTCATTTGAGTAGGGATACAGAGAAACCACGTACTAGCACTTGGCTGCATCGTGTGCTTGGCCACAATGAGTACGTGAGTGTGTGCAGGGTCATATTTGTGGTATTGATGGTATTAGTAAAGAGAGAATGGGTGGGGCGAAGCAGCTAGTCTGAACTTAGATAACACTGTCTACAAGGTGACTATTCCACGTGCATGTTCACACGTCGTGTGTGTGTGTGTGTGTGTGTGTGTGTGTGTGTGTGTGTGCATGTCTGGTGTGTGTGTGTGTGTGTGTGTGTGTGTGTGTGTGTGTGTAGAGTAGTGTCATGTTTGTGGCATTGATGATGATGATAAGAGAATGGAGAGGGAGAAACACTGTGCCAACACACAATCTATTGTCCTCTAACCGGAAAGGTGGCTTATGTTAGGAAATATGAATAGATGGTTCAAACCTGATGAATTATCATTCTATAAACAAGGGAATCAGTACATAAAAACTGCGTAATTCCTACAGCATGGCCGATTATACAGAGGGGTTCAAAAAAATGTATCCACTGTTTAAAAGTCCATAACTTGCAAACTAATTGACGGAGTTGTTTCAGTTTTGGTGAAAGTGTAGCTTAAAGTCGAACTTACAGATATCGCTGTAGGTGTTCGAAATGGTCACCATTATCATCCACACACAAACGATGCCGCCGAACTGCTGCACGAACTACTGATTGCAACGTGTTCAGTTGGATATTTGCACAAGAATGTACGATGGATTCTCGAAGTTCATCCAATGTGCGTGGCTTTTGTCGAAAAACGACATCTTTTAGTGTTTCGAAGACAGCAAAGTGGAAATGCTACATCCGACGATTGCTACACGCAATGAACAAGGACGACTCAGATCGTAGAATGGAGTGCTGCGAGTGGTTTACTAACATGGTGCGCAACGATGAAGTGTTTGCAGACATGATTGTGTGGTCTGATGAGGCACAGTTCAAACTTAGTGGTACAGTAAATCGCCACAATTGCATCTACAGGGCCGCCGAAAATTCGAACGTCCATGTAGACAAAGCCGTGAATTTGCCATGAGTAAATGTGTGGTGTGGGTTGTCTTACCGGTGCTTGATTGAGCCATTCTTCTTTGACGGCACAGTTACTGGTGAGGTGTACTTTCAGAAGCTTCAGACATCCATTTTACCTGCCATCCGAGACTTTTATGGAGACCGAAGAGTTTACTTTCAACAAGATGGTTCCCCAGCCCACTACCAAAATCTGTTAGGGCGTATCTCGACGAAAATCTACCAGGAAGATGGATAGGCCGTTGAGGTGCAGTGGAGTATCCACCACGTTCCCCAGACCTAACTGCTCTGGACTTTTACCTGTGGGGTACACTAAAGGACGTCGTTTATCGACAAAAGTCACGCACTTTGGATGAAACACGTTGCAGTCAGAAGTTCATGCTGCAGTCCGGCGGCATCGTTTGTGTGTGGATGGTAATGGTGACCATTTCGAACACCTACAGCGATATCTTTAAGTTGGACTTTAAGCTACACTTTCACCAAAACTGAAACAACTCCGTCAATTAGTTTGCAAGTTATGGACTTTCAAACAGTGGATACTTTTTTGTGGACCCCTCTGTTTAAGTAACTCAATTATATATACACTCCTGGAAATTGAAATAAGAACACCGTGAATTCATTGTCCCAGGAAGGGGAAACTTTATTGACACATTCCTGGGGTCAGATACATCACATGATCACACTGACAGAACCACAGGCACATAGACACAGGCAACAGAGCATGCACAATGTCGGCACTAGTACTGTGTATATCCACCTTTCGCAGCAATGCAGGCTGCTATTCTCCCATGGAGACGATCGTAGAGACGCTGGATGTAGTCCTGTGGAACGGCTTGCCATGCCATTTCCACCTGGCGCCTCAGTTGGACCAGCGTTCGTGCTGGACGTGCAGACCGCGTGAGACGACGCTTCATCCAGTCCCAAACATGCTCAATGGGGGACAGATCCGGAGATCTTGCTGGCCAGGGTAGTTGACTTACACCTTCTAGAGCACGTTGGGTGGCACGGGATACATGCGGACGTGCATTGTCCTGTTGGAACAGCAAGTTCCCTTGCCGGTCTAGGAATGCTAGAACGATGGGTTCGATGACGGTTTGGATGTACCGTGCACTATTCAGTGTCCCCTCGACGATCACCAGTGGTGTACGGCCAGTGTAGGAGATCGCTCCCCACACCATGATGCCGGGTGTTGGCCCTGTGTGCCTCCGTCGTATGCAGTCCTGATTGTGGCGCTCACCTGCACGGCGCCAAACACGCATACGACCATCATTGGCACCAAGGCAGAAGCGACTCTCATCGCTGAAGACGACACGTCTCCATTCGTCCCTCCATTCACGCCTGTCGCGACACCACTGGAGGCGGGCTGCACGATGTTGGGGCGTGAGCGGAAGATGGCCTAACGGTGTGCGGGACCGTAGCCCAGCTTCATGGAGACGGTTGCGAATGGTCTTCGCCGATACCCCAGGAGCAACAGTGTCCCTAATTTGCTGGGAAGTGGCGGTGCGGTCCCCTACGGCACTGCGTAGGATCCTACGGTCTTGGCGTGCATCCGTGCGTCGCTGCGGTCCGGTCCCAGCTCGACGGGCACGTGCACCTTCCGCCGACCACTGGCGACAACATCGATGTACTGTGGAGACCTCACGCCCTACGTGTTGAGCAATTCGGCGGTACGTCCACCCGGCCTCCCGCATGCCCACTATACGCCCTCGCTCAAAGTCCGTCAACTGCACATACGGTTCACGTCCACGCTGTCGCGGCATGCTACCAGTGTTAAAGACTGCGATGGAGCTCCATATGCCACGGCAAACTGGCTGACACTGACGGCGGCGGTGCACAAATGCTGCGCAGCTAGCGCCATTCGACGGTCAACACCGCGGTTCCTGGTGTGTCCGCTGTGCCGTGCGTGTGATCATTGGTTGTACAGCCCTCTCGCAGTGTCCGGAGCAAGTATGGTGGGTCTGACACACCGGTGTCAATGTGTTCTTTTTTCCATTTCCAGGAGTGTATATTGGTAGATGATTGTTGCAGTGTTTGTGTGTTTATGAGTTGCGGTTTTTCATATGATTTGTCAAGCCAATGGCAGCACGGAATCTCTTGCCGCAATTGTCACAAGTGTATCTGGCTCCTGAGGCAGGAGCAGTGGTAGCATTGCGAAGCTTTTTCTGCCTTAATCTAACAAGCCTTCATCATGCTTCGACATTCCAGATGATATACCATCACGCCACTCTGGTCTCATGCTAGCTCGTGCCTCCCATCTGTTTCTGTCGATTCCAAAGCTCTCCATATCTCGTTTACAGGAGTCCTTTGACCTCAATACAGGACGTCCTACAGGTCTTTTATCTATAGAGATCTCTCCGAGCATCACCTCAAGTGGTAATCTATCAGAATCCATACGGTGAACGTGTCCCAGCCAGCGGAGTCGTCTCTGCTTCAAGATAGCTGAAATACTGTTGCAGTTAGTTTTAGATAGCACTGCTTCGTTGGTCACTCGGTCCTTCCACGTTACTCCGAGGATGGATCTCAGGCACCGCATGGGGAAAGTTTAAGGCGATATTCTTGTTTGGCATAGGTAGTCCATGTTTCCGATGCATACAAAAGGATGCTGAGGACGCAAGTTTGATATACAAGAATTTTGGTGGTCAATTAACGATATATCAGGAGAAAATGGTGTAATGATATAGAAGCTGTAAATAGGTCTCATATTGCAATGGTGGATACATGTGGCAATTAAATAAATACATGACTAATGTAAATACTAATAGAGCACAATGAACATCAACATCAAGTAAGTAGACAAGGTGTACCACAAGGATCAATCTTGGGTCTTATTATGTTTCTAATCTCTTTCGTTAATGCTCAGGACAGTGTGAGTGGTTAGTGTAAAGAGGAACGAATTCATCTCTAAAGATCTTGTGTCGCTGGAGCATAATTAATTTCCCCACCATTCCTAATCAACAAACGCGTTCTCCTGGGCAGGTGGTCGCAGCCGGAACTCACCTGCAGGCAGGTGAAGAGCACGTTGGCGACGAGCCTCATGTTGCCCCAGTCGCCGATGACGAGCAGTCCCTTGGGCGTGCGCTGCTGCTCCTTGGCCATGTGCCAGCAGTGGTACTCCAGCTGCGTCTTGTACTCCTGGTTCCCCGTCATGTCGGCCAGCAGTGCCTGCAATGTCAGCACTCTATGACAGCAACTTGCTCCTACTCTGCGGGAGAACTCAATACATTCAACCGCCCTACAGGTTTACCAGTGCATTGTACTGACGCTACTGAAGATCTGCCCGTGCAGATACGGCGCACAGGATGATTCTGTATTGGAGAATTACGCTGAAGCGCCAAAGAAACTGGTACAGGCATGCGTATTCAAATACAAAAGTACGTAAACAGGCAGAATATGGCGCTGCGGTCGGCAACGCCTATTTTAGACAACAAGCGTCTTGTGCAGTTGTTAGATAGGTTACTACATCTACATGTACATTCATACTCAGCCAGCCACCCAACGGTGTGTGGCGGAGGGCACTTTACGTGCCACTGTCATTAACTCCCTTTCCTGTTCCACTCGCGTATGGTTCGCGGGAAGGACGACTGCCGGAATGCCTCCATGCACGCTCTAATCTCTCTAATTTTACATTCGTGATCTCCTCGGGAGGTATAAGTAGGGAGAAGCAATATATTCGATACCTCATCTAGAAACGCACCCTCTCGAAACCTGGGAAGCAAGCTACACCGCGATGCAGAGCGCCTCTCTTGCAGAGTCTGCCACTTGAGTTAGCTAAACATCTCCGTAACGCTATTACCAAATAACCCTGTGACGAAACGCGCCGCTCTTCCTTGGATCTTCTCTATCTCCCCTGCCAACCCGATCTGGTACGGATCCCACACTCATGAGCAATACTCAAGTATAGGTCGAACGAGTGTTTTGTAAGCCACCTCCTGTGTTGATGGACTACATTTTCTAAGCACTCTTCCAATGAATCTCAACCCGGTACCCGCCTTACCAACAGTTAATTTTATATGATCATTCCACTTCAAATCGTTCCGCACGCATACTCCCGGATATTTTGCAGAAGTAACTGCTACCAGTATTTGTTCCGCTATCATATAATCATACAATAAAGGATCCTTCTTTCTATGTATTCGCAATACATTTCATTTGTCTGTGTTAAGCGTCAGTTTCCACTCCCTGCACCAAGTGCCTATCCACTGCAGAACTTCCTGCAATTCGCTGCAATTTTCTAATGCTGCCATTTCTCTGTATACTACAGCATCATCCGCGAAAAACCGCATGGAACTTCCAACACTATCTACTAGGACAGTTATATATATTTTGAAAAGCAATGGTCCCATAACACTCCCCTGTGGCACGCCAGAGGTTACTTAAACGTCTGTACGCGTCTCTCCATTGAGAACAACATGCTGTGTTCTGTTTGCAAAAAACTCTTCAATCCAGCCATACAGCTGGACTGATATTCCGTAGGCTCTTGCTCTGTTTATCAGACGGCAGTGCGAAACTGTATCGAACACCTTCCGGAAGTCAAGGAAAATGGCATCTACCTGGGAGCCTGTGTCTAATATTTTCTGGGTCTCATGAACAAATAAAGCGAGTTGGGTCTCGCTGTTTCCGGAATCCACGTTGATTCCTACTGCTGCTACAACGGTAGGTTGATAAAATTTAAGCGAGTTTGAAAGTGGTGTTATTGTTGGCACACGAGCTGTGGGACACAGCACCTCTAAGGTAGGGATAAAGTTGGGATTTTGCCGTACGAGCTTTCCACAAGTGTACCGTGAATATCAGGAATTCGACAAAACATCAAATCTCAGACACCGCTGCGACCGGAGAAAGACCCTGCGAGAACGACACCATCGACGAGAAAATAGTTCAATGTGACAGAGATGCAGCCCTTCTGCAAATTGCTGCAGATGTCAATGCTGGGCCATCAACAAGTGTCAGCGTGCAACAATTCAACGAAAATTCATCGATGCGACCTTTAATAGCCGAAGGCCTACTCCTACATTGTTGATGACTGCACGATCTATTTGTAGCATCGTACCCAGGGATGAGTGCGGTCCTCTCGTTTGAAGCAGAGTGGAAGGTCTAAACCAGAGGCTCAGACGGCTCCGCGACGGTATCGGATGCGAATTTCTCCAGCTCCGCAACCGGGTGCAGAATTGAATGGTTCCCCTTAATAGGCCAGGCGTGTGCACAGGAAGCGGCTACTAGCGTAGCGGAGTACCTGTGGTGTGCACATGGGGCTTTTTTTAGGTTAGAGAACCCTTCCCTTGGGAACAAAGACGATTTGCTTGTTAAATCGGCCATAGCGACCTCAGAGAATCTTGGTCCTCGCAGATCAGAGTTAGGAAAGATTAACGCTCCAGGAGCTTCCAAGGAAAGGTCCCAAAATTAGTATCGCTTACTAAAGGTTATAATGCATAGATAGTATTGGGAACAGAAACCTGGTCAAAACCAGACGTCAATGACAACGAAATCAGTTCAGATTGGAATGTTTATCTTAAGGGTAGGGTAGTCACCTAGTGGTGACGGCGTTTTTATTCCAATAAAAATTTGGTAAAATCTAGCGAGGTTATCACGGATTCCTAATCTGAATTTATCTGGGTGAAATTAAGTACGAAAGAACGGTCAAAAATGGTGATCGGATGCTTTTATAGATCACCTGGGTCAGGGTGTAGAGCGCTTCGGGCACAACTTGCAGAATATCATTAGGAATTTTCCTGATCATGCCGTTGTAATAGGGACGACTTCAACTTGCCAAATATAGATTGATAGTGTTATGCCATCAAAACTGGTGCCAGAGACAGGGATTCGTGAGTCATTGTTCTGGGTGTACGGTCCAAAATTGCATTGACTAGATAGTTAGAGAAACAACTCGTGATGGTAACGTCTTAGTCCTCCTGGCAACAAACAGACCTGAACTTATCAAATTAGATAACGCAGAGAAAAGTATCATGGATCATAAGACAGTGACAGCATCTATGACGAGGGGTCCTGTAAGGAATGTTAAGGAAGGTAGGAAAATATATTTGGCCTGCAGGGGTGACAGGATACAAATTTCAGAATATCTCAACAGTCAGCATCAAATATTCGGTAATGAGGACGAAGATGTGGGGAACAAATGGAAAAATTTCAAAGGCATTGTTCAATATGCCCTAGACACGCACTGAATAAGCAGGCGCCAAACTTTTGCTGTAACTAACTACGAGTGTTGTACCGAGTAAGAGCGAGGCAACATGTGCCGGGACGGTGGAGTCCGATGACGATAATTATTCTTCGCAGTTAACAATGCCTCGGAAGGTGATTTGTCTAACAACTCACTCGACGATTTGAAGGGTACAGTATAACGAGTGAAAATCATTTGTTGTGTTGAACAGTGCCTTGGTGACTGGTCGAGTGAAATTTTTAACATATTGTAATGCCGTGAAACATTATATTGTGTCTTGATCCGGTGCTCCGAACACATTTAGCTTCCGCGGAATTTGATTTAATGAATGGACGTAGTCAGGCTTTTACTTGACGCTTCTTTATGACCGCTAAACTTCAACGAATAAAAATCAAGTGGCATCCCACATTTTTGTAAAAATGGTCCAAATGGCTCTGAGCACTATGGGACTTAACTTCTGAGGTCATCAGTCCCCTAGAACTTAGAACTACTTAAACCTAACTAACCTAAGGACATCACACACATCCATGCCCGAGGCAGGATTCGAAACTGTGACCGTAGCAGTCGCACGGTTCCAGACTGTAGCGCCTAGAACCGCTCAGCCACTCCGGCCGGCCCACATTTTTACAACCTAATTTCGTAGTACTGGATTTTCTCACACACTGCAATTTAGCAGAGTTTGTTGTTTCCATGTCGTATTCTGAGCCTATACGGAGAGGAAGCCAGTCTGTACGCGATCTGCGAGACAACTTTAGAATACGCGAGGTAAGCAAACCAAGTCAGTGATTCTAGGGAAGTGAAAACACATCTCATAAACAGTAGTATTGTTAGAACCACGAGTTCCTGCAAGTTGGGTAAGGTGGGTAGGGCATCTTATTAAAACTGCCTTGTAGTGGATAGCCAGGCGTACATTATAAAAATAATCCACCGTCGCCTTTTCCTAACATTACAAGGCGTCAAATATAAATACTATGTAGGTCTTCTGGCAGTACTTCTAGAACCATCCCACCACGTATTTCGCTTCGTGACATTTGATAGTTTCCGAACTAGAGTTATTTATTTCAGACTCATATGTCTGCAGACCCCCATAATGCCTGAATATTTGATTCGTCATCATCCATCATTTCGTCTTTACTGACAGCCTAGAATGATAATCATCGCGTGTTGTATAGTTAAATTGATCATACTCAATAACCTTAACAAACTGCAATCAAACACAGCCTTTCATAAAATATTTTCGGTGTTCCTAATTTGGACACTCGGCTACATCGCATTTGTCAGGAAAACCTGGCGCCCACCAAATACCCATATCACGTAGATATCTCCCATGCTAGATACTTCAAAACTGCCAAAGTAGGCATGATCTCCTTCTAACCAAGCCTTCTGAAATCAGTTACAAAAACTGGAACAAAATTCCTCGTAAATAGGTCCTGACCTAATATGTCATAACGTTCAAGCAAATAAAACTGGTGAAATTACAGAACTGGTATGGATTAAATCTCATTCTGGCATAGTTATGTGGTAAAAGTAGAGCGACTGGCGAGAGATGCAGTCAGCAGAGGAAGACACGTGGACAAAAAAGTAGTAAACACATACTACTTCCCGAAAATAAAACAGCAATTCAGTCGTGACAGAAAGAATGGAACGAAAGCCTAAGTAGGAAAGGTAAAATCTACGCTGGTTTACAGCTACGGTTTGCATATTCCAGACAAGCAAGCAAACAACAGCGTCTATTCTGAGAATGCATCTTAATCATAGATCTGGCCCATCCACTTACAAAAAGGCACCATTTTGGAGACACCCTACTGCCACCGTGATGGCAATTGGTGATGTGACTTGTCACAGCCTCAAGTTTTTAAAACTAGATTATGAGAAGCAGGACTATATGCTTGTAGTCGAAGCGTATTCCGTCATCTTTCTTTATCATCCGATTTTAGATCCATCACAATATATTCAATTTTATAATGATCTCTGTAATTTATGTTTAGTTTTTGAAAATTTTGTGAAATTCCGACCAGTCTGAACTGTCAGAAGACGAATACATTTTTTACTAAGCATTTTTTTTTAGAAATCTTGATTTCTTCTATACAACTGACAATATTTTAAAGAGGTGCTTCAAAGGGATTTGCTTTTAATTATTTTCTACACTTATTTGTACGTTATGCAAGCATCAGCGACGTTTGGCATTGCTTTGCATGCTATATTTAACTGGTTGAAGCATGCGTGGCAGTTTAGATTCGTGCTATTTTTATATATAATAAGTTGTTGTGGTGCAGCAAAACGAGAGGTTTATTGTGTTTTGTTATAACTTCGGTCATTTGGTTCTCATCTCTTAATATATTAATTAGTAATGTACCTTCTTGTACATTTACTGTCGAGCCTGAAGACGGTTATTGCATAGGCGAAACCACTAATACTATTCAAAATGCTGTTGGATCAAGACAATTAAATAAGAATTATGTACGTCATGATCGCTCTCTATACGATCACATTACGGAAAATTAAGCTGAAATTTTGTTATTGTTAGTATTACTGCGGTGCTGCGCGCGTAATTAATATACAAGCGAGTCAGTTCACTTACGAAGGTGCCGATGGTCTTCTGGTCCCAGCTGAGGGAGCTGACGAACTGCAGGTTGAACTCCTGGATGAGGGCGTACACACGCTGCAGGTACGTCTGGTCGTTGGTGGCCTTGTAGAGCCACGTGTAGCCCCACACCAGCTCGTCGTCGTAGCTGCTAGACCTGCCAAGCGGAAGAAAACACGTCCAGAAAAAATTATTACTCACATCCGGAGAAATCACTCACCATCCAACACCGCCCCTGCCGTTGATAATGTCCTAAACTGAGCTGGAAAGAGAACTCAAAAGTTTCTTCCCGTACGCCATATCCCGCTGAAGCCACTCAGTGGTGATCAGACTCCGTGGAGCTGCCAAATCGGTGACTGACATGTCTTATGGAAAATTCAAATGCTTCCACTGGGTTTGTATGGGTTGGTTTAGCTGCCCACTCGAAGTGCGGTTGGGTGTTCGCCAAATGGGGAACGCATCAGAACCGCAGTGTGGTCAGGGATGATGCCCTCTTGGAAGACGAGAAAGTCCACAGCTGGCTCATCATGAAGATGTACAAAGTAGGGCGTCATTTGGTGACAGAGACAGCTAAAATAAGTACGAGAGGCTTTCAATAAGTCATACAACATTTATTTTTCTCAGCCGGCTTCCATTGTCGAACATAGTGGAATATTCCCACTTAAGCCTCTGTACTCTCATAAAGGTAGCGCTGTACTTAGCCTACAAAATGTTGTCTGAGGCGTATGTGCGTTCCCAACATAGAAATGTCGTTGAGCACAGATTTTGGCAGAAAACCGGAACAACAGCCGGCCGGAGTGGCCGAGCGGTACTAGGCAACACAGTCTGGAACTGCAAGACCACTACGGTCTCAGGTTCGAATCCTGCCTCGGGCATGGATGTGTGTGATGTCCTTAGGTTAGTTAGGTTTAAGTAGTTCTAAGTTCCTCAAAACGAGGATAATGGAATGTAGTCGAATTAAGTCGGGTGATGCTGAGGAAATTAAATTAGGAAATGAGACACTTAAAGTAGTAAAGGAGTTTTGCTATTTGGGGAGCAAAATAACTGATGACGGTCGAAGTAGAGAGGATATAAAATGTAGACTGGCAATGGGAAGGAAAGCGTTTCTGAAGAAGAAAAATTTTTTAACATAGAGTATAGATTTAAATGTCAGGAAGTCGTTTCTGAAAGTATTTGTATGGAGTGTAGCCATGTATGGAAGTGAAACGTGGACAATAAATAGTTTAGACAAGAATAGAATAGAAGCTTTCGAAATGTGGTGCTACAGAAGAATGCTGAAGATTAGATGGGTAGATCACATAACTAATGAGGAGGTATTGAATAGAACTGGGGAGAAGAGGAGCTTGTGGCATAACTTGACTAGAAGAAGGGATCGGTAGGTAGGACATGTTCTGAGACATCAAGGGATCAACAATTTAGTATTGGAGGGCAGCGTGGAGGATAAAAATCGTAGAGGGAGACCAAGAGATGAATACACTAAGCAGATTCAGAAGGATGTAGGCTGCAGTAGGTACTGGGAGATGAAGAAGCTTGCACAGGATAGAGTAGCATGGAGAGCTGCATCAAACCAGTCTCAGGACTGAAGACCACAACAACAACAAGTTCTAGGGGACTGATGACCTCAGCAGTCAAGTCCCATAGTGCTCAGAGCCATTCGAACCATTTGGACCGGAACAATATGTATATTAAGAGGAGCTTCCAGAATTTCTACGGAGATTTGGCAGTGAACAAAAGCACGATGAGTCACTGACCGAGGCGCCTGCCATCATCGCAACAAGGTTGCGAAGACCTGTCCGAATTCCCGCGTGCAGCCTGTGACTCCTGCAGTGTTGGAACGTGCGGACAGTCTCATTGGAGGCGTTTGGCGGTTCACCACCACACACGTCGCTGCTCAATTGGACATCACTGTTAGTGTTGCTGACACACAAGTTCACTAGTTGAGGCAAGCAAAAGTGTGTGCCCGCTGGGTTTATCGCCACCTGACACAAGACGAGAAAGAGCAAAGAAGGACCATTGTGTGGAAGCAGTACATGGATGATTGGGAGGTTATAGACGCACAAGACGTTGCCTTCGACGTCGATCAGTAGACCACACGGGCATACAGGCTTTCTCATTAAGGATCTCTCATTAATGGGAGATTATTTTGAAAACTGGGGTATTGTAGGTAAAAGAATGGAGAATAATATGGTATATTGGATTTCTGAATGAAACCAACCTTCTTTATGATAAAAAATGTGTTCCATGAATTACTGAATGCCCCACGTCATGTGATACATATTCAGAATAATTTGAATTACTGCACCCAAGACCAGTTACGAAAAACACCCCCGAAAAATCTTTGTGCCTCCTTGAGCGTGGACTGCACTCTCCACACACTGCAAGTTAAACGCCCCATTGGGCTGTCTGAACTTTAGAGGCAAACTCGCGACCCGTCGTACCACGCTACACGCCGGCACTCACTTACTGGCCACTTTCCTTGTTTTTTGACCCATCGAAAACGCGCAGTTTTGTATGCCCCTGTGATGAACGCCCATTTGTGATAAACTACTGGCCATTAAAATTGCTACACCAAGAAGAAATGCAGATGATAAAAAGGTATTCATTGGACAAATATATTATCCTACAACTGACATGTTATTACATTTTCACGCAATTTGGGTGAATAGATCCTGAGAAATCAGTACCCAGAACAACCACCTCTGGCCGTAATAACGGCTTTGATATGCCTGGGAATTGAGTCAAACAGGCTTTGGATGGAGTGTACAGGTACAGCAGCCCATGCAGCTTCAACACGGTACCACAGTTCATCTAGAGTAGTGACTGGCGTATTGTGACAAGCCAGTTGCACGGCCACCTTTGACCAGACGTTTTCAGTTCGTGAGAGATCTGGAGAATGTGCTGGCCAGGGCAGCAGTCGAACATTTTCTGTATCCAGAAAGGCCCGTACAGGACCTGCAACATGCGGTCGTACATTATTCTGCTGAAATGTAGCGTTTCGCAGGGATCGAATGAAGGGTAGAGCAACGGGTCGTAACACATCTGAAATGTAAAGTCCACCGTTCAACGTGCCGTCAATGCGAACAAGAGGTCAGCAAGACGTGTAACCAAAGGCACCCCATGCCATCACGCCGGGTGATACGCCAGTATGGCGATCACGAATACACGCTTCCAGTGTGCGTTCACCGCGATGTCGCCAAACACGGATACGAACATCATGATGCTGTAAACGGAACCTGGATTCATCCGAAAAAATGACGTTTTGCCATTCGTGCACCCAGGTTCGTCGTTGAGTACACCATCGCAGGCGCTCCTGTCTGTGATGCAGCGTCAAGGGTAACCGCAGCCATGGTCTCCGATCTGATAGTCCATGCTGCTGCAAACATCATCGAACTCTTCGTGTAGATGGCTGTTGTCTTGAAAACGTCCCCATCTTTTGACTCAGGGATCGAGACGTGGCTGCACGATCCGTTACAGCCATGCGGATAAGATGTCTGTCATCTCGACTGCTAGTGATACGAGGCCGTTGGGATCAAGCACGGCGTTCCGTCTTACCCTCCTGAACCCACCGATTCCATATTCTGCTAACAGTCATTGGATCTCGACCAACGCGAGCAGCAATGTCGCGAACCGATAAACCGCAATCGCGATAGGATACAATCCGACCTTTATCAAAGTCGGAAACGTGATGGTACGCATTTCTCCTCCTTACACGAGGCATCACAACGTTTCACCAGGCAACGCCGGTCAACTGCCGTTGAGTTTGAGAAATCAGTTGGAAACTTTCCTCATGCCAGCACATTGTAGGTGTCGCCACCGGCGCCAACCTCGTGTGAATGCTCTCAAAAGCTAATCATTTGCGTATCACAGCATCTTCTTCCTGTCGGTTAAATTTCGCGTCTGTAGCACGTCATCTTCGTGGTGTAGCAATTTTAATGGCCAGTAGTGTATAACGCACTCGAAACGTTGTCCAGTTCTGTCCGCAATGGTCGCTCGGGAAGTAGTTCGACATCGTCGTTTAGCAGCGATTCCTGTCTGGCTGTTATTGACAACGCATGGCATTCGCCTCCAGGTCCTGTCAACTATGATATTCCTACGACCACTATTCATACCCCGTGTGATGCTGCTGCTACTGGTGGAACATTCTTCTGGACGCGTTGGACAGTCTGTGTTGATACATCGACCAATCGAGCAAATTCGTTCTCAGTGTTGTCATAGAGCACTACCAAATACTACAGATCATTTTTGCAATTCCGTCACGTCGTCACGTTCCCGTGCTGACTCCATACAATCGATTGGCGCCTGCACAACAATTCACTACCACGGATTACGTCAGTGGTGGAGGACGACATACTAATCTGTTACTATTTCTATACGACCTATAGCGCTCAAAAGGGACCACAGCGTTTGTTCTAAGTACTTAATATTTGTCCGACAAAATAACGTACTGACTTCTGCGACAGTCGTCATCAGTTTTAAGTTTCCGTCACGACTAACTACACTAAGTACCTTACACAGACATGAGCACGCATTCCCTGCTACCTATACAGGATGTATTGGGAGAATACGAATACTACATTGTACCATGGGAGTTAGCAGATTCTTTACCCACGGGGCGAGGGGGGGGGGGATAATAGTCGAAAATTCCTTTTTTTTATGTAGCTGGTCCACTTAGTTGGAGTTATCTGAAGAACTAAATTTGACAGAAATTCTTTAGAACTTAATATATCTTGCAAATTCGGCCCCAAGACCGAAATCTTACAGAAATACACGTAACTTATTGTCGTCTCAACGATTGATAGATATCCATTCACCGTCATTTTTAGGTGGAATCATTTCACAACAAATATTTTATTAATATAATTTAAATATGTATCTCTATGTTATTAATGTAAATGTGAAAGCCATTATTTTGATTTATCGGTGTGTAATAAAACTCTTTTTATCATCAACTACAGGATACTTAACGCGTTACTCACAAGAAATATTTTTATTTATATAGTAACAATGTCAGGTTGTCAATGAAAACTAAAAATCTTACATGGAAAATAAAACTATAAGCGATGCACTATCCCTGTTGGAACACATCAAAAGTAGTCACAAAAATGGCTAATTACTACTTCTTAAAGTGGAGAAATCGAAAAAACTTAAACAAAAGAAAAACAGTATTTACTGTCGTGGCAACGCTAAAACAATTTTAGAAAGCATTCTTTCAATGGAGAGTGACAAGAAGCTAGTGTTGCAGAATATTAAAATTCAGTAAAACGGTCATGATCGCAACAGGTTTATTTTGATTAGCAAGGCTGTTTTCCTACATTTTAATGCTACATATGCTACTTAGTAGGCTCGCAGGCAATCACTGCTAAAATTTTCGGAGATATATGAAACAAATATAATGCCCTTACCCCTAGATTCCGGGTGATTGGGGGCGAAAAAAGTGCCACGTCTTGGACTCCACTGTGGACGTCTGTGCAGAGAATATTGTTCGTAATTTCTTAGTATTTAGTTCTGAATACAAATTTCGAAACGTTGCCAGGGAGAAATAGCAACGTTGTTTTTTATGAACAGAGCACAGTGTAGACCTCATTTTCATTTTTATTCCAATAATTGCTTTCGACCGAATTACACCATCCTCAGATTTAATGTACTCACAACATGAATGGTATCATCGGCTCCGTCTGGTGTGCGTCGCCGAAACGTCTTTTTCTCTGTATATTGTTGCAATAATCAAATAAAAGTTCAAATGTTTTGATATAATTCTGTTGAATTAACACCGCTTTTTACGAGCCATAAGTCGATTATAAGCATTCGATCAATATTTAATTGATTGTTTCGGAATTAAAGTCCTTTTGTGTTCATTTTAACATAGCTTTTCACGTGTTACAAGTTGTTTCTGATGTACTGCAACACATACTTTCGACTGCAGTACAAAATTACTGAAAATTATCGTTGCATTGGCACACCAATGACACAGCCTGTACTTCGTTAAACAGTTTTTGTCGTTTGATTCAGATTTCGTCTTCGGTTTTATTTATTAGAAATTCGGTAGAGTATTTATTGAAAATTTGAAATACTATTCGCTCACAAAATAGATTTTGTGGGTGACAACTTGCGTGAACCTGATAAGTTGCCCTTTTTGTAAACAACATTTTCAAAACACTAACAAATGTTAGGGGCAGCAGTTGAGTACCTGGATTCAGACAGTTAGCTATTTTAACCAACATCAGTAAGAACAAATCGATTACGAAAGTGTATCTTTCAGTGTGGCTGTTCTGCAACCTACTGGAAAGTTAAGGGGCTCCTGAACGCCCTATACTTGCAATGTTAAAATAACGCTTATAAATTACATCTTTCCTCACAAAGTATTTGAGGTAGGAAGTTGAACTTTTTATAGATTATTTATTGGAATATGGGTTACAACTCAGCACAGGGATTTTACAAAATTTTAATTCAGTTATTAAAGATGATTTTTTTTTCAATTGTAATGAAAATTCACAACGTTTTTTTGCAATTTTTTATTTATATATTCAAAAATATACAGTTTTTTGGAAAAAGGCTGTGTTAAATTATGCAGAAGGTACTGTGTAACATTTACTGATAGTTTGAAACAAATATGTTTGGAAGATCCTTAGAAAACATGTAATTAGTATGAGAAAATAAAAGTTTTGGGAATCGAGCGACAAAGATTGGATTAACTTTTTAGTGCATTCCAGGTCCATAGGATGGATTATCTTCATCCTCTGCAAACTCCTCCTCCAGCTTCCTCTTGTTCCTCCTCCTGTTTACTCTTGCTTGTATTTCTAGACTCTTTACAGCCCTGTCTGCAGCCCGAAGGCGTTCCTTGTCTAAAGCAAGCATCGCTCGTTGTTGTGTTCGTAGATTTTGCTACCATTTTCTTCAGTTGCAGTTACTGCAACACTGTTCCAAAAGGTGGTCATGTATGAACACTTATCACATTTCAGTTGTATTTCACTAGCAAGTCCTTTACGTGCTTTATTATGGAGAGTTCCTGACCAACTTCACTACAATGAATACATCTTACACACTTTGAAAAAATTCCTTTGAGAACCGACATATCAAATATTTCATTCACATCCGATTCGCCCATACAACATTCATAGTTTTCACTCATTGAACCAAGCTTCTTCTGTGAAGTATTTTCTTTCCCACTTTGACTGCCATGGGCAGGTGTACTTGAGAGGTTAGGTTCACTCACTTGGTTATCGTCTTTATTGTTTACAGTAATAACACATACCTTTGGCTTTCCAACATTTCTCCTTTTCTTAAAAGCCTTCAGAGGATTTCTAATAACTTTAATTTTACTCATTATTATACGAGGGTTATTCCAAAAGTAAGGTCCGGTTATAAAAAAAAAATCAAAACTAAAATGTTTTTTCAAAACAATTGTTTTATTTACATTCCTTACATCTTTATCTATTTTTCTACATAACTTCCATACTTATTTAAACATTTGTCACATCGTTCAACAAGCTTTTGAATGCCCATGTTACAGAAATCGGCCGCCTGTGACGATAACCAGTCCTTAACTGCTTCTTTCACTTCATCATCTGTGTCGAAGCGCTTGCCCCCGAGAAACTCCTTTAAGTAACGGAACAGGTGGAAATAACTTGGCGCCAGGTCCGGACTGTAAGGAGGATGGTCCATCTGTTCCCATCCAAATTTCTTGATCAGAGCTTGCGTTTCATTTGCAGTGTGGGGTCTGGCATTGTCATGCAACAACAAGATTCCAGACGACAAAAGACCACGTCGCTTATTCTGGATTGCACGTCGAAGTTTAGTCAGGGTAGCGCAGTAGGCGGCTTTATTAATCGTTGTTCCTCTCTCCATAAAGTCGACTAACAATACTCCACGTTTATCCCAGAACACAGTCGCCATAACCTTACGTGTTGAGATTGTCTGCTTTGCCTTGACCTTGACTGGCGATGACGTGTGACGCCATTGCATTGACTGACGTTTAGACTCTGGAGTGATGTGAGAAACCCATGTCTCATCCCCTGTGACAACATTGTCTAAAAGACTGTCACCTTCCTTATGATATCGCTCCAAAAAATCAAGAGCAAAAGTCATTCTTTTCATTCGTTGGGGCTCAGTAAGCAGCCTGGGAACCCAACGGGCACACAATTTGTGAAACTTCAAATGTTCAGACACAATTCTGTACAAAGTTGTTCTACTCACATTCGGAAAATGCATGTCTACGTCTGTAATAGTGAATCGGCGATCTTCACGAATTTTTTTGTCAACCGCATTGACCAAATCGTCTGAAATCACTGATGGTCGGCCACACCGTGGTTCATCGTGCACATTATCCCGTCCTTCATTAAAAGCTCGCACCCACTTGCGCACTTTACTGTCGCTCATTATGTTAGGACCGTACACTTCAGTAATCTGCCGATGGATTTCCGCCGCTGAATTGTTTCTTGCAGACAAAAACCGTATCACTGCCCTTACTTCACAATCGGCGGGCTGATCAATTGTCTTAAACATTGTAAAGTGACACTGTGAACTACACTCAGCAACAGTAACAAAGCGAATGGCGGCGTTTGACGCGCAAGGCTTGCCGGGAGTCGGCGCGCATGCGTGTTTTGTCATTGGCGCCAAATTTCAATAGTTACGGCGAATCGACCTTACTTTTGGAATAACCCTCGTACTTCAACAAAACAGAGACTCAAGAAACAGAATTAACTACGAATATTTTCGAGATAACGACAGAGTAAATAAACATGAAACAATCGACAATCACACCAGCGATATATATTGAACCATCACAGGTTAGCCACAACAAATACTTTATCTCACTAAAATGTACCCGATGAACACGGACGTTAATAGTAACACCATTTGACAGCAGTTTAACAGCGCCACAGTGGGTCACGCCCATGTAGAACACATTTCAAAAAAAATTTAAAAATAGTTGTAGTCTTCGGAATTGAATAAATTATATATCTATTAAAAGGTAATAGTCTGCAGATTCAGAAAACGCAAAAAAGTAAAAATTGAACTTTTCATGATTTTGAGCCTTTCCGGAGCCCCTTAAAACTGTGTGTTCCACCGATACTCGAACCCAGAACGCTACTTAGGGTCGGCAGTGACAGAGCTACCCAGTACCGTCGATGGAGTGGCACATGCAAGCGTCTTTGAAGTTAGAAAGTGAAGCCATGAAGGTTGGTTGTGGGCCGTGTTTCCATACCTCGCACATGACAGGATCAGTCAAACTTTTTCAGTCGGTGCCGTGGGTTCAATTACTCCAAAAAAAAAAAATGGTTCAAATGGCTCTGAGCACTATCGGACTTAACATCGGAGGTCATCAGTCCCCTAGAATTTAGAACTAGTTAAACCTAACTAACCTAAGGACATCACACACATCCATGCCAGAGGCAGGATTCGAACCTGCGACCGTAGTGGTAGTGCGGTTCCAGACTGAAGCGCCTAGAACCGCTAGGCCTCACCGGCCGGCTTCAATTACTCCAAATCATCCAAATATTGTTATCCAGTGCCACATCCAAAATGAAAACAAACGACGTCGCTAACAGTTAAATGCTAAATACTTAAAGGATGAATCCAATCTGTACTGCTTTACGCCATATCCCTGAAAACCGTTGTTAAAAACCCTGCATTCACGGTTACCAGGATGGCAGAACTTAAACGTTGCAACTGTTTACCAGCCATACAATGCCCGTATTATTTTCACTCTGAATGACGAGGAAGAAATATGAACAGTGAAGCAATTAACTATCCATGTCATTTAGATAAAGGGGCAAAGCTGTACTATCCAGCAAAATTAAAGTGACCACCTGTCAAAAGCCTGAATAAACCACCTTTCGCGGCTCCGACATCAGCGAGACGTGTAGGAACAGAGTCATTGAGGTTCGAGTAGGTACTGGCAGGAATACCGAGCCATGCTGACTCCAGGGCCGCCGCGAACTGCTCTGGGTTTCTCGGTTCAGGATCCATGGCGCGAACACCCAAGACGATTTAGCCCCGCAGATTCTCGATTCGGTTTGAATCCGTGGGCATGTGAGTACGGTTAACTCATCATCGTGCTCTTCAAACCACGCACTTACGAGTGCGAGCTGTGTGACCCGCTGCATTGTCCTGCTGGCAGATGCCATTACGCCGAGGAGAAACAAACTACATGTAGGGATGTACATGGATCCCAAGGATACGTGCATCCATGTGTTGATCCAACGTGCCTCCAAGAATGACGAGATGACCGAGGGAAAAATACCTTCTGGCCTGGACCTTCCCAACGGTTGTTGTAGAGTGACTTCTTCGTGATGTCAACAGTCATCTGTCCAGTGGAGCTAAAAACGTGATTCTTGTGAAAGTACCACCATTATGGCATTCAGTGGACATCCACCTGCCGGACTAGGGTGTACATTCCAGCCTTCGTCGCCGATGAAAAGCAGTCAGCATGGGTGCAAGGATCAGGTACCTACTGCACAGGTCCATATGCAGCAACATTCGGTGAATAGCGTTGAGGAACCTCTTCGTAGCCTCTCGGTTCATCTGGGTGGTCAGTTGCTCAAAAATTGCAAGTCTCTGCACCTGTAAACATCTGAGCAGAGCCGGCCGGTGTGGCCGAGCGGTTCTAGGCGCTTCATCCTGGAACCGCGTGACTGCTACGGTCGCAGGTTCGAATCCTATCTCAGACATGGATGTATGTGATGTCCTTAGGTTAGTTAAGTTTAAGTAGTTCTAAGTTCTAGGGGACTGATGAACTCAATGTTAAGTCCCATAGTGCTCAGAGCCATTTGAACCATATCAGCAGATCCAGCCGACGGGTTTCCCTTGGCATGTACAGCGTGAAACGTCTCAACGCAAAGTGTGCAACCCTGAGGTGGGAGCATTATGTTCTGTGAAAAGTTTTCGTGATATTCCCTTCGTGACTTCACCATTCTGGAACACAAGTACGCTTCTGTTGTTGGGGCCGTTGTCCACCCTTACATGCAGTTTGTTTTACCTCAGCGCGATGCCATCTACCAGCAGGACAATGCGACACAGCTCGCGGAACGCGTACGTGGTTTGAAGACAATCGGGATAGGTTTACCAGACTCCACTGGTCACCAAACTCTCCGGACTTAAACCCAATACACATGCAGTGGGACGACATCGGCTGGGCTGTTCGTACCATGGATTCTCAACCAAGAAGACTACTGTAGATGTACATGGCACTGGATTTGTAATGGCTCCACATCCATTTTGATAAGAGGCGTGTTTTTAAAGTAAGTACCGTTTCGAAATTAAAAAAAAGACGTTCTAAGATACCTCAATAATTTTATTTTTACATGAAAGCCTGTACCTTAATCTACTTTTCTACATAATTTCCGTCAGTATTGAGGCACTTGTCATAACATTGTACCAGTTTTTTAATATCTTCCTCATAGAAGTCTGCCGCCTGACTTGGTAACCACTGCATCACCACTGTTTTGATTTCGTCATCGTCCTGAAGACGCTGACCGCCCAGGTTTTCTTCAAGTGCAGGAACTGATGGTAGTCACTAAGCGCAAGATCGGGGCTGTACGGAGGATGATCTAGAGTTTCCCATCGAAAAGATGTGATGAGATCTTTGGTATCATTCGCCACATGCGGACGGGCATTGTCTTGCAACAAAACGATACCCTTGCTCAAATTCCATGGACTGTTGCTTTGATTCTGGTGTGACGTAGGCCACCCATGTTTCATCGCCCGTAACAGTTTGGCTTAAGAAATAATCACCGCCGTTGTGGTACCGCTCAAGGAAAGTCAATGCACTGTCTAAACGTTTGGTTTTGTGCGCATCCATCAACATTTTCGGTACCCAACGTGCGCACAATTTTCGGTAATTAAAGTGCTCGGTCAAAATACCATACAAAACACTAAGAGAAACATTATGAAAGTCATCCCGCAAGGAGGAAATCGTAAAGCGTCTGTTTTCTCTCACCTTATTGTCCACTTCCTGCACCAAACTTTCATTAACGACCGAAGGACGCCCACTCAGTTGTTCATCATGCACATTTGTGCAGCCGTCATTAAATGCTCTCACCCACTTTCTTACTCTTCCATCTTTCATAATGTTTTCTCCGTAAACTGCACAGATCTCACGATGAATATCTATCGCCTTTAGAACTTTAGCAATAAGAAATCTTATAACAGCCCGTACTTCACAGTTGGCGGGACTCACGATTATCGGAGGCCTCTTAAACACTCAGTACACAACGTAAACAAGGAAGAATCAGACTGTAAAGGCGCCAGTACGTAGATTAAGGTACAAGCTTTCATGTAAAAATAAAAATATTGAGATATCTTAGCACGTGTTTTTTTTGATTTCAAAACGGTACTTAAAAAACACGCCTCGTACATTCCAGAACGTCAACCTCATTGGCTCGCTTCCTGCACATCTCCCGCTGCGACAGGTGTTTATGCAGGCTTTTGCCCAGTGGTCACATTAACGTGAGTGGACAGTGCATGTCTAACCGATTGTGACATATTAAATTATTATACAAACATTTACAAAAGTCACATAATTCCAGTGGGAAATAAGTGAACTTTTTTTAAAGATATGTCTGGTTGCACTAAAGTCATCAGAAGAAGAAGATTCCTAACGGAAATCACCGCTGCTGCCAGCTTTCGGCTGCGAAACACAAAAGGCTGCAGGCGGAAACAATAGTCGTCTATAGAGCTGTGACAACACTGGGATGTTGCCATAACGATGTATCCAGTATCGCGTAACGTGACGAGTTAAAGTAGGCGAACGAAGCAGCCGCGCCTACGACATTGCAACGCTGTCAGGGCTCTTCTTCCGCTGACTCGACTACAGGCAGGCGTCGTGTTTCCCGTGCGGTAAGTGCTGCTACGTGACTGCCACTCAGCCCTGCAAACAGGGAAGTTTTTTGAGCTACCTCAAGCTGCTTCACGCTGGCCTAAACTACGGGCATAGCCTGCTCTCTATGTGCGCCCAAGCTATAATGCTTCAAGCTGCCTCTCAGTGGTATCCTGCATCTACATCTACATTTATACTCCGCAAGCCACCCAACGGTGTGTCGCGGAGGGCACTTTACGTGCCACTGTCATTACCTCCCTTTCCTGTTCCAGTCGCGTATGGTTCGCGGGAAGAACAACTGCCGGAATGCCTCCGTGCGCGCTCGAATCTCTCTAATTTTACATTCGTGATCTCCTCGTGAGGTATAAGTAGGGGGAAGCAATATATTCGATACCTCATCCAGATACGCACCCTCTCGAAACCTGAACAGCAAGTTACACCGCGATGCAGATCGCCTCTCTTGCAGAGTCTGCCACTTGAGTTTGCTAAACATCACCGCAACGCTATCACGCTTACCAAATAACCCTGTGACGAAACGCGCCGCTCTTCTTTGGATCTTCTCTCTCTCCTATGTCAACCCGATCTGGTACGGATCCCACACTGATGAGCAATACTCAAGTATAGGTCGAACGAGTGTTTTGTAAGCCATCTCCTTTGTTGATGGACTACATTTTCGAACGACTCTCTTAATGAATCTCAACCTGGCACCCGCCTTACCAACAACTAATTTTATATGATCACGCCACTTCAAATCGTTCCGTACGCATACTCCCAGATATTTTACAGAATTAATTGCTAGCAGTGTTTGTTACGCTATCATATAATCATAGAATAAAGGATGTATCCGCATTACATTACATTTGTCTATGTTAAGGGTCAGTTGCCACTCCCTGCACCAAGTGTCCATCCGCTGCAGATCTTCCTGCATTTCGCTGCAATTTTCTAATGCTTTAACTTCTCTGTATACTACAGCACCATCCGCGAAAAGCCGCATGGAACTTCCGACACTATCTACTAGGTCATTTATATATATTGTGAAAAGCAATGGTGCCGGACGGTGTGGCCGAGCGGTTCTAGGGGCTACAGTCTGGAACCGCGCGTCCGCTACGGTCTCAGGTTCGAATCCTGCCTCGGACATGGATGTGTGTGATGTCCTTAGGTTAGTTAGGTTTAAGTAATTCTAAGATCTATGGGACTGATGACCACAGCAGTTTAGTCCCATAGTGCTCAGAGCAATTTGAACCATTTCAAAAGCAATGGTCCTATAACACTCCCCTGTGGCACGCCTGAGCTTATTTTAACGTCTGTAGTCGTCTCTCCATTGAAAATAACATGCTATGTTCTGTTTGCAAAAAACTCTTCAATCCAGCCACACAGCTCGTTTGATATTCCGTAGGCTCTTACTTTGTTTATCAGGCGACAGTGCGGAACTGTATCGAACGCCTTCCGGAAGTCAAGGAAAATGGCATCTACCTGGGAGCCTCTATCTAATATTTTTTGGGTCTCATGAACAAATAAAGCGAGTTGGGTCTCACACGATCGCTGTTTCCGGAATCCATGTTGATTCTTACAGAGTAGATTCTGGGTTACCAGAAATGACATGATACGCGAGCAAAAAACATGTCCTAAAATTCTACAACAGATCGATGTCAGAGATATCGTTTTGTGCATCTGCTCGACGACCCTTCTTGAAAACTGCAACTACCTGTGCTCTTTCCCAATCATCTAGAACCCTCCGTTCCTCTAGGGACTTGCGGTACGCGGCTGTTAGAAGGGGGGAAAGTTCATTCGCGTACTCTGTGTAGAATCGAATTGGTATCACGTCAGATCCAGTGGACTTTCGTCTGTTGAGTTATTTCAGTTGCTTTTCTATTCCTTGGACACTTATTTCGATGTCACATGTGTTTCAACACGCACGTGCATACTCCGCAAGCCACCGCAAGTAGCGTGGCGATGAGCGCTACTTACCACTCACTACAACTTGCTTTGTGTTTCTATAAAGTAGGGCGCTCGCTAGTATTTCTGAGTGGCTACTCACGCGTAGAACTCTGCCGTGTCGGGCACGGAGTCGACGCTGCGTCCTCGGTAGTTGTCGGCGAACGCGATGAGCTCCTTGGCCGCGTTGAGCAGCGTAGCCGAGTAGGTAGCGTCCACCGAGCTGAACACTATCGACGCAGACGCCAGCGCCGCGGCGGCCTCCCCAGCGCAGTCCGACCCTGTGGACAGAGCGATCCCAAGTGAGCGCCATCTTCCTCCTCTTAAGTGCACGCGCTCTGTCTGCTACGTGAGACCAGTAACGGCAAACTTTACGCGGCACGCCTGACTACTGACTGTGCTCGCGTTACGTGCGATATATCTGATGTTCCAGTCAGCAAGTTTACGTCTGGAAACACAAATCCCACGTAGATATTTATCCATCGAAATACTGCTGTAAGCCAGAGAATGAACTCAAGTGATACAGAATTAACCGAAGAGATGTCTCGATGCTGTGCCCTGAAGAGAGCTTTAAAAAATAAAAATAAATATTATCTTCTTTAAGCCAATCAGTGTGTTGGCACCCCTATAATAAACATTCGCACCGAAATTAAATACCACAGTATTTAAGACTGACTCAGTAACAACTTACGTTCGGATTTTGATTTTATTTTGCTAAGCTAACGCCCAAGCAGTACATGGAAAATCTACATATTGTCCAGATTAGTTTCGTGGTAAGACTACAATCAACGAAAGCTTTAAATTCCTTAGAATTTAATCTAACAATTTCAGGAAAGGACGACAATTTTCCACAAATTTGTTAGTTTCAAGAAAAACTCGCCGTCAGCAGCTTATGTCACAAACTTCATAAGAAGTTCGGAACTAAAATCACATTCGGCTCTTCAGTTTCTTACCACGCCATAGCACCTTCCCAGATTTCACATGAATAAAGCAAAGTGTGGAGCTTTGTTACTGTTCTAACAGTTGCCAAATGGTTCGTTCCTTATGTACCTGATGCATGGGCGCAACCGCCATGTTCAGACTTCCTTGGAATTTAAATGAGTTTTTTAAACTTACATGTCTTTATCCTACGTAAATTAACTTTGCACTGCGATGATGTATTTCTCTAGCTATTATAAATCACATTGCATGTTTCGCAAATCATTGTAATTAATAATTGTGGGGCAACAACGCACTTAATTTGATATCTTAACTTCTGCCAGGAGGGAGAAATCAATGCAGGTAACAGCCTCTCTCATGACTCCTTTTTCGTTAAGAAAGATTTGATTTCAACAGCTCCGAAACGCACTATTCATCCATTCTTACATAATTACGAAAATCACCGGCTCTTAGTTGCTTAATTAGCTGCACTTGGGTATACTTCTTTCCTTGCATTAGTCGGAATTTTGTCCACAGATTTCTCTGCTTTTTTGGCTTTGTTACGACTAGAACAGCCAAAGAAAACCCTCTTTGTCTCTGTGCAAAACCAAGGAGGAATTCTATGAAGCTAAGGTTAGAAAATCACTACAAGCCGGCACGGTAATCGCCGAGTGCAGTCGGTCGGGACGTGCCTGAAGGCTGCCACGAAATAGGGCGGTCAGGTAGCCCGTAACCTGATGGGTGTGTAGGGGTCATAAATATATTTTTTTTCTTGACTATATATACAGAGGGGTGCAAAAAATGTATCCACTGTTTAAAAGTCCATAACCTGCAAACTAATTGATGGAGTTGTCTCATTTTTGGTGAAAGTGTAGCTTAAAGTCCAACTTAAAGATATCATTGTAGGTGTTGGAAACGGTCATCATTAGCATCCACACAAAAACGATGCCGCCAAACTGGAGAACGAACTTCTGACTGCAACGTGTTCAGTTGGATATTTGCACATGTATGTACGATGGATTCTCGAATTTCGTCCAATGTGCGTGGCTTTTGTCGATAGACGACGTCCTTCAGTGTTCCCCACAGGTAAAAGCGCAGAGCAGTTAGGTCTGGGGAACGTGGTGGATACTCCACTGCACCTCAACGGCCTATCCAATTTCCTGGTAGATTTTCGTCGAGACACGCCCTAACACGATTTTGGTAGTGGGCTGGGACACCATCTTGTTGAAAGTAAAGCCTTCCGTCTCCATACAAGTCTCTGGTGACAGGTAAAATAGATATCTGAAGCTTCTAAAGGTACATCTACATTTACATTTACATCTACATCTACATTTATACTCCGCAAGCCACCCAACGGTGTGTGGCGGAGGGCACTTTACGTGCCACTGTCATTACCTCCCTTTCCTGTTCCAGTCGCGTATGGTTCGCGGGAAGAACGACTGTCTGAAAGCCTTCATGCGCGCTCTAATCTCTCTAATTTTACATTCGTGATCTCCTCGGGAGGTATAAGTAGGGGGAAGCAATATATTCGATACCTCATCCAGAAACGCACCCTCTCGAAACCTGGCGAGCAATCTACACCGCGATGCAGAGCGCCTCTCTTGCAGAGTCTGCCACTTGAGTTTATTAAACATCTCCGTAACGCTATCACGGTTACCAAATAACCCTGTGACGAAACGCGCCGCTCTTCTTTGGATCCTCTATATCTCCTCCGTCAAACCGATCTCGTACGGATCCCACACTGATGAGCAATACTCAAGTATAGGTCGAACGAGTGTTTTGTAAGCCACCTCCTTTGTTGATGGACTACATTTTCTAAGCACTCTCCCAATGAATCTCAACCTGGTACCCGCCTTACCAACAATTAATTTTATATGATCATTCCACTTCAAATCGTTCCGCACGCATACTCCCAGATATTTTACAGAAGTAACTGCTAGCCGTGTTTGTTCCGCTATCATATAATCATACAATAAAGGATCCTTCTTTCTATGTATTCGCAATACATTTGTCTATGTTGAGGGACAGTTGCCACTCCCTGCACCAAGTGCCTATCCGCTGCAGATCTTCCTGCATTTCGCTACAATTTTCTAATGCTGCAACTTCTCTGTATACTACAGCATCATCCGCGAAAAGCCGCATGGAACTTCCGACACTATCTACTAGGTCATCAGTAACTGTGCCATCAAAGAAGAATGGCCCAATCAAGCCCCGGTAAGACAACCCACACCACACATTTACTCTTGGCCAATTCACAGCTATTTCTACATGGACGATCGGAATTTCGGCGGCCCAGTAGACGCAATTGTGGCAATTTACTGTACCATTGAGTTTGAACTGTGCCTCATCAAACTATACAATCACGTCTGCAAACTCTTCATCGTTGCGCACCATATTAGTAAACCACTCGCAGTACTCCATTCTACGATCTGGATCGTCCTCTTTCATTGCATGTAGCAATCGTGGGATGTAGCACTTCCACTTTGCTGTCTTCAAAATTCGCCGAACACTTGGGCGACTCACTCCAGATTCACGGGGACACTCTCACAGACTTCTGTGGTGAGCGAGTGAGTTGCTGAACGCGACGAATCGTTAAACGTGTCGGTGGCTCTGATTGATACTCGTTTCCACCATTGCCGTTGAACCTCATTAATGTTTTCGTACTTAAAATACCACTTCATAACTGACTTCCTTTCATTGAATGGAAGTCTTGCGAAAGCCATGTTTACTCGAGTAACTAGGTACAACTAAGAACAAAACACTGACTATCTGGCGACTGTCATCTGACAAAACAAAACAACGCAATACAACGCTTGCGTGGCTATTGCCGGAACTATATATATATATATATATATATATATATATATATATATATATATATATATATATATATATATATGGTGTTACAAAAAGGTACCGCCAAACTTCCAGGAAACATTCCTCACACACAAAGAAAGAAAATATGTTATGTGGACATGTGTCCGGAAACGCATACTTTCCATGTTACAGCTCATTTTATTACTTCTCTTCATATCACTTTAATCATGGAATGGAAACACACAGCAACAGAACGTACCAGCGTGATTTCAAACACTTTGTTACAGGAAATGTTCAAAATATCCTCCGTTTGCGAGAATACATGCATCCACCCTCCGTCGCATGGAAACCCTGATTCGCTGATGCAGCCCTGGAGAAAGGCGTATTGTATCACAGCCGTCCACAATACAAGCACGAAGAGTCTCTACATTTGGTACCGGGATTGCGTAGACAAGAGCTTCCAAATGCCCCCATAAATGAAAGTCAAGAAGGTTGAGGTCAGGAGAGCGTGGAGGCCATGCAATTGGCCCGCCTCTACCAATCCGTCGGTCACCGAATCTGTTGTTGAGAAGCGTACGAACACTTCGACTGAAATGTGCAGGAGCTCCATCGTGCATGAAACACATGTTGTGTCGTACTTGTAAAGGCGCATGTTCTAGCAGCACGGGTAGAGTATCCCGTATGAAATCATGACAGCGTGCTCCATTGAGCGTAGGTGGAAGAAACTAAAATGAGCTCTAACATGGAAATTAAGCGTTTCCGGACACATGTCCACATAACATCTTTTCTTTATTTGTGTGAGAGGAATGTTTTCTGAAAGTTTGGCCGTACCTTTTTGTAACATCCTGTATACACACACACACACACACACACACACACACACACACACACACATATATATATATATATATATATATATATATATATATATATATGTGTGTGTGTGTGTGTGTGTGTGTGAGTGTGTGTGTGTGTGTTTGGCCTTGTCAAGAAAAATTCGCGCACACTGACTTTAAAGTGCGATTCCTCACACACAAGGAATACAAAAATGAGTCTATCGAAATTCAATGTTCTGAGCATAACTCTGGCAGTAAACGGACGTTAAAGACTGACATTCTGGTAACACTGTAATCACAGATACGGTAACCGTCTCTGTCAGCACACAGGGCTAGTGATGCGCAGGTGGTGCAATAGATAGCGTTTCGGGTTAACATACAGGAGGTCGAACGCTCCTGGGTCTATGTGCATTTGTTTTCATTTGCCAATTTCATTCTGTGAAATAATATTGTAGTAACACCTTTACTTAAGCCACATGTATCTCACATTTCCATAGTACAACCCTAACGAAATGCAGTGCACCTGAACGTGGCAAGAATAGTAATTGGTAGTAATCGATGGGACTATTGGGGCAGCGTACACATGAAACAGGTTTGGAATCAAGCAGATTCCGTAGTGCGAAACAATTCGCGTCCATGAAGTGCAAAAGGCTTCTTTAAAAGCTGACCAATGAAAATGGTTGTAATTACATTTCTGTCTTCGTAGTATGTAAATGCAAAATGTTTGAAGACACACTGCAATCGCTGTATGGCGATTAAGACGCCAGGTACCGTACCACGCAGGCTACATTCAGCAAATAAAAACAAATTCGCCTCGTCTCCCGCATGCTAACATGTCAACTGCACAGTATATACTGACAGAGGTAGTTACCGTACATGTTATTACAGTGCTGCCAGAATGCCAGTCTTTGACGTCAATTTACTGCCAGTAATATGCGCAGGACGATATTTTGTGACTGACATTTTTGTATTGTCAGTATGTTAGGAATCGCGTTGCGAAGTCAGAGTGCGCGAATTTCTCTTCACCCTGTATATATATGGCATATCGCTGTAGTTTAAAAACCCACCAGGATGATACAGTAATATTTAAAGTCGGTCAGGGACGCTTGCAGATGGGTGGAAAGATTATGCAAGCATCAGGAATTTACAGACAACCGTGTGGTTCTGGAGACGTGTTCATGGTTATTACTAAAAGAATAGTGGTAAAACGACAAGACGATCACAGGCTCAGCTGTAGAAGGGGAGAAATAGACAGATCAGGCAGGAAACCACAGGACTCGACCTGATAAGACTCAGGTGCTGGCAGCCACAAACTGATACCAGGAAAGAACAAACTCAGAGGCCATAGGGATGTCTCTGTTTTTCAATAAATCGATTGCAATAAGGTGTGCCTGTAAATGGTATCTTGATACTGGAGCTGAAGAAGATATATATCAGACTTCCACCATGGTATGATAGCAACAGCGGTCGACAGCAACCGACAATGACCAATTGTATAGGAATTTTCAAAACATGTCTCTACACCAGGTAATTGCAGAAATGGAACGCTTCAGTCAGTAGCGAGCTAGGATGTCCATCGGACTTTGGGAAAACTACAAGGCTCCTTGAGAATGTACTACACAGATCGGGACGAAACTTTGGATTTCAAACAGAAATTCGCCCGATCATGGAAAAATGGCCCTATATATCTGAATAGGTTCGACATTTCCAGAGTTCGGTATTTCGGTCGGCTAATGTTTACATTTTACAATAGAATCGTGTCCTGGACTTGAATGAAACGCCACTCACTTGGTCCCTCCGTATTCAGGTGGTAGACTGGCCTGGGGAAGTTGATGTGCCCCAGGAGGTCCCACTCAGGCAGGTGATTTGGTACTCAGCTGGTCTCTGCATGTCCAGCTGTTAGCCCAACTAGGGGAAGTTATGTCCTCCAGGATTCCTCACTTGGACAGGAGATTTGGTACTCACCAGGTCTCTGCATGTCCAGCTATTAGGCCGACCAGAGGAAGTTATGTCCTCTAGGAGGCCCCACTCGTCCAGGAGATTTGGTACTCACCAGGTCTCTGCATATCCAGCTGTCAGGCCGACCAGGGCAAGTTGATGTCCTCCAGGAGGCCCCACTCGGATTTGTTACCAGGTCATGTCCAGCTGTTAAGCCGACCGGGGGAAGTTGATGTGCTCCATGAGGCCCCACTTGGCCAGGAGATTTGGTACTCACCAGGTCTCTCCGTGTCCAGCCGGTAGGCCGGCCTGGGGAAGTTGATGTCCTCCGGGCGGCCCCAGTAGGCGTGGTCGGCGGTGCCGTTGCCCACCTGCAGGTAGATCTCGTTGGGGCCGGTGTGGGCCTTGAGCAGCCAGTCGGTGCCCCACTTGATGGTGTCGCGCACGCCGTCCATTGCACCAGCCTGAGTGTAGCCCTGCTCGTACTCGATGGCGCCCCACGATAGCATGGTCAGCGCGAAAGACAGTGGGAAGGTGAACTTCACGTAATCGCCAGCTGCAATGACACTCTTCTTAGAGCTCAGAAAAATGTTCAAATGTGTGTGAAATCTTGTGGGACTTAACTGCTATGGTCATCAGTCCCTAAGCTTAGACACTACTTAACGTAAATTATCCTAAGAACAAACACACACACCCATGCTCGAGGGGGGACTCGAACCTCTGCCGGGGCCAGCCGCACAGTCCATGACTGCAGCGCCCCAGACCGCTCGGCTAATCCCGCGCGGCTCTTAGAGCTCACTCTATTTCTGCAGCACATTCCAGTTTCACTCTGTACTGTTATATAGCTAAGTTTTGAGCCTATGTTGTACCTAAAAGTAAATATTTTTGCGCTGTAGTAACATTATTTTAGCACAATCATGATTTAAGCCCTGAAGTCAGTAATCCGTCAGGTAAAGGTCGTTTATGACGTGTTTAGGGTACTAGACACTCCTGCTGACTTGTATTATCTGTATGAGAGAAATAGTCACAGCAGTAGGTTGCACGGACGCACGTGATTTTACAGAATCTTACAAGAGGATGCAACGTAGCCAATGGGGATCCTTACATTAACTGGATTTAAGCAAGTTGGGTCACAATGGCATCCCTTCAGAGGCTGATTGGAAGTGTCTGTTTTGAATTGTTTGATAGACATTTCTATGTCAGAATAGCTCATTACAAAATAAATTTGGTCTGTCATAGATGTTTGCCTCCCTACCCCACGGGAGAATGCCATGCAGGCGGCCCACGTTCGATGCCCGGTTGGGTAGGAGATATTCTTCGCTCGGGGACTGTGTGTTATATTGTTTTCGTCACCATTTAGTCCTTATCGAAAAACAGGTCGCCGAAGAGGCGTCAGTTGCACCAGTCGACTAGTCCATCCGACTGGAGGCCGTACCCACAGGAAAGTTCATTTCATTTTTGTAATAAATTTCAGCTGCTGATGTATGAATCCGAAAACACCTCCTGTCAACTTGGCAATGCCTTTTGCCAGAGTTGAGGCTCACATTTCGCTTAGGGTAACGCCTGTAAAGGAGCCTGCTAAGTCAGCACACCTACTTAGTATATATATATATATATATATATATATATATATATATATATATATATATATTCTGATCTAATTCTTGTGCATCAGTGCAGTGAATATGTATAATGTACTTCATTAATACTAACTGTATCAAACACATCTCGTATCGTTTCGTATCTATAACTTCCTCTTTAATTTTACGGTTATATGTACAATCATCCTTCAGGGTGTGCTCCATTGCTTTCATAACGACATTTTAATGTATACCTAGACAATACTCTGAAACTGCACAACGAAATATCAGTCCAAGCTTTTTTTTGTTCACTTGATGTCTAGTTTCGGGCCTAGAACCATTTTCGGGTCATCAAACGTAGTGAAGACCATGTGAAAAATGCGCAGCAAACACTTACAGCGCATACAGCGAAACTAGTCATCAAGAGAAGAAAAAATCCGAAATTTGCAGCTTTGGACTGGTTTTTCGTTGTACTAAGTAACAGAAGTTGGTGACTCACAGCTATTCCAGAGTGCTGGATGTTTATGATAACTCTTAAAACTTCTACTGATCTGCCATTAAATTCGGCAGTAATACCAATGTCTGGAAGATTTTAAAATGGCGTAAACTACACGTCTAAAGTTTTAAAGTATATTGTATATCCACTTAGCGTTGCCATATAAATTTTCAGCATGAAATGTAACCTAAAATATTTTCGAAATATAGATATGAAATGTAACCCACATTATAGTCTTCCTGATTGACATTACTGTTGAATCTAGTTGTGGAACTATAAAAAGCTTTGCAGCTGTCTACGCCAGTCTATCCCACACAAGCTTCTTCATCTCAGAATATGATTGAATTTTCTCATTTTGAGAGCATTGAAGGGCGATGTTTTAATTGTTAAAAATCATTCAAAATCCAAGACCACATAAAATACTTCTTAATTTAGACAACCGGTTTCAACAGTCTTTGGAGTCATCTTCAGATCTTAAACATCTTTCTGTGAGAAAACATGTTTACTTTACGCCGCCATCTTGTACCATGTTTTACAGCAAAAAGATGTTCAAGACCTGAAGATGACTCCAAAGACTGTGAAACCGGTTGTCTTAATTAAAGAAATATGTTATGTGGTCTTCGTTTCTGAATGATTCATAAAAATCTAATACCTACTTAAAGCTACATTCATTTCAGTATGCTTACTGAATTCATCTCTTCGCCTCCCTCTACAATTTTTACTCCGAACACTTCCCTCCATTACCAAGCTGATTATTTATTGACGCCTTAGGGCGTGTCCTATAAAACAATCCTTCCTTTTAGTCAAGTTGTACCATAAATTTCTTTTTTCTCCATACAATTCAGTATCTCATCGTACGTTATTCCATCCACCTATCTAATCCTTAGTATTGTTCTGTAGTAAAAAGTTTCAAAAACTTTTAGTCTATTCTTGTCTGCTTTATTTATCGTTCACATTCTTCCTCATTGCAAAACTAAACTAACACAAATAATTCGAAAAAAAAACTTCCTAACACTAAAATTTACATTACATGTTAACAAATTCCTCTTTTTCGGAAATTCTGTTCTTGATATCAGCAGTTGGCATTTAATATTTTTCCCTATATAAATTACAATTAAGCAAGTGTACTATAAAAGTTAGGGAAGATTTGGGAAAAAGGGCTGTTAGTACTCGAGAGCAGCAGTATATTACAACAAACTCTTTCTGATACAAGATTTCCAACTGCGTGTGCTATTTTTGTATAGTTCTATTGCTACATAGCTTGGTCCCAAGGTGCTTTACCATACTTACATACATACACACACATACTCTCTCACACACACACACACACACACACACACACACACACACACACACACACACACACACACAACATGGATAAACACACACACACACACACACATATATATATATATATATATATATATATATATATATATATATATATATACTATATATACTGAGTCACACACATACACACTGTCACACATGTGCAATAGAAGAGCTTATTCTCTATATTCACTACATTACAGAAAGCCAGTGAACAGGGCGACCAAGAGATGAATACACCAAGCAGATTCAGAAGGATGTAGGTTGCAGTAGGTACTGGGAGATGAAGAAGCTTGCACAGGATAGAGTGGCATGGAGAGCTGCATCAAACCAGTCTCCGGACTGAAGAGCACAACAACAACAACAGAAAGCCATGGTATGACAACAAGAAATACTTGCGGGTGTTTTTCACTTGAATAACAGTGCCTAAATCCCTAAGGTTGGAACTGGCAAAAGGCTTCGAAGTACATTGCCATTTAAGTATTAACAGACAAAGCTGAATATAAAAATAGCCTATATTCTACAAAACATGGTGAAAGGACCTACCGTCAAAGTACCCCTGGGTGAGGTCTTCCCCGTTCCAGCCCTGGTCGGTGAGGCAGGAGTCCTTTCTCCAGGACACCAGGGAGTCCATGCCGGACAGCCTGCCAGAGCGCTGAGCCTGGTAGAACAGGATCGACTTCTTGATGGCGTCTGCATAGTCGTACGTCGCGCCTGTAACAGTCGGGACAACGGTGGCCATATAAAAACTCTCCTCTTAAATGCTAGAGAAGAATGTCATCTATCAGTGAGGAATGCATTCGAGTCCACAAAGAGCATGGATGGGCTCTAGGGGTAGGTGCGGGCAGGCTCTGCGACTCGATTTGCGAAAAGGTCTCGTCAACATTGTTAATTTCTTATGAAGGTCTGTGAGTGATATATGAAATCATGTTACGCGTGTACAGAACAGGAGGAGGAATACGTCGCCAGCGAGAAACATGTCTCTCCTCTCGCGCGCTAGTCGTGTGGATTCTTTAGATCCTGCATGGCACGGAGTATGGTCCTTCCGAACCCAGCGTTTCTAAATTCGCAAGACAGTCATGTGATCCCAATGAACGTGAGCAACGATATCACAGAACATCGAACCACACTCTTAACCGACCGTGATTCTGCCGCTGTTGATTTCCGAAAAGCGTTGTCGGACGTTTCTTATTCTTACACTAGGTTTAACAGAACATTCCCACAACCTACTCTGAATTGCGATATCTTCTTCTCATATACGCAATGTAATGTTTCCTTATGTATAGAGTGTAGATGGCTTAATTCTTATCTGCGCTAAAACTGTAATGATTTTTGTATCCAAGCGTTTAATACCCTTCGCGACAATTTGACGTTAGTTGCAATCCTTCATTACGTCACAATTTCAATGCCTATTAATATACCTCTCTACAGCTGTGAACTGTTTAGTCGCCTTAAAACCATTACCACTCCAAAACTATTTGTATATGAGACTTTTAACGGAAGTCAGGTAAATGGCGTACGTCCACCAACAGTTCCTACTTCAGATCTCACATTTTTTCGATTTTCAAGAAACCTTTGAAGGTACTGCGTTATTCCGTTTTTCAACATAGGTTTTCTCTCATCTACGAGCACGTTTTCATACAATACATCCAGAAAACTTCTATAGCCTTTACAATATCCTGCTCAGCAGTTCTTTGGCGTTCCAGAAAGAAAGCTGGTCACAGCCTTTCCGGCACATATGATCGACTTCGTGTTTTATAGTGTGGGTTCACGTGTTTAGACACACTCCTCAGTTTCGTTTCGATCTTTATGTGGTGTAAGTATGTCTTATCAATAGTATCAAACGGATTTACTTTCAATCAGTATTCAGCAAATGTTCAAATGTCAGCTTTTTATGTACGTAAACGTTCTCTACTTTTTTGTCTCAGATACCTACTGCACCATTTCCTTCACTGGTCTTTAATTGCAGATTCCAACTTGTGACGACGACCCTGAAGTAAAGCGATCTTGAGGAAAATTTTGAGGAACAACCCAGTGACACATTGCCGTATTTGAGAATGAAGAAACACGTTCCCATACTACTGAAGATAGTGAGTCACGCAGTAGGCAGATCTTTAGAGCAGCAATGGTCGTTTCGAAAAAGGATAGTCGCGGGAGTTGGACTGACAAATAAAGGTCTAAGAAAGGCAGCTGCGAAGATATTGTGGCCAACACAAGAAATACGTAAATGGATGTGTGAAAGTACAAAAACGTTTGGTAAAGAAAAGGGATGAACCAAGTGCAAATGATAAAGAAATAATGGTGGGAAGGAAAGACTGAGCACACAGAAAAATCTAAACAACTTCCAGAGAAATATTTTGCTTGGCCAGTTTTCCAAAGCTTCCTATTTGAAAGAAACGTCATTGTATTCCACCAAATGCTAATATCCTCACTTGTTAGCAGTATTTTTTAAGACAAAGACGGTTTCAGGAAGTGACATTGCAGTAGTAAGAATTAAACATTTTCTCACTCTAAGGATTCCGTCTTGTAAGCTTCGATTCTAAAGTAAAACTTCACCTCTGTTAACAATAATGGCAATCTGCTTGTCAAGACTTCCTTGTGTGTTTTTATGAGTGCGTGCATGTGCGTGCGTGTATGTTATTGTGTGTGGGGGGGGGGGGGGGGGGTGTCATCTACATATGTACAGCTCAACTGAAGATAACCATGTGACTGAAACCGGTTTCGACAAGTAAAGTAGACACAGCAGCAGCTTTTTGTAATGTGATGTCTTACATTTTATGAAAATTTAGAAGTAAAGGTGTCAACAATCTTATTGCAAAACGAATTCCACAGTTAGACGCGAAAGGCAGAGTGGATAGTTAAAAATAGAGTACTGAAATATTTTCAAGGGCAAGAAATTGTCCGCTAACTTGCCACAAGAAAAATGTGAGCCAATTAGGAAAACATAAGGGTTCCCACAGCATTTCTACACGACTTGGCATCACTGGAGAAAGTAGAAAAATCGGAAGAATAATCAAAGCTGTGTATAGGATCGTTGAGGCTGAAAACATACCATGCGACTTTCGAAACATCGAGGCAGTCGCAAATACAGCAAGAGCAGGAAAATTAGAGGATACTGTAATCAGTTTGACACCTCATGCTTCAAAATTTCTGACCAGAATAGCATACACAACGGGAACTGAAAGTGTTATAGGACGATCAGTTTGAGCGAAGTATAGGTAAAGGCACCAGAAAGCCAGTTCTGAAGTTATTCTTAACAATGGAAGCAAAACGTAGGTACCGACCGTTGTGGCCGAGCAGTTCTAAGTGTTTCATTCTGGAAACGCGTGACGGCTACGGTCGCAGGTTCGAATCCTGCCTCGGGCATGGATGTGTGTGATGTCCTTAAGTTAGTTAGGTTTAAGTAGTTCCAAGTTATAGGGCACTGATGACCTCAGATGTTAAGTCCCATAGTGCTCAGAGCCATTTGAACAATTTTTTTGAAAACGTAGGACAACTGAAAGTTTCATAGGATACGGCGACACATAAGAAGAAAACATGAAAGTGGTGCACGGCGCCTGAAATCAACCTAAAAGAACACTGCATGATGTGGACTACACCTCCGAGACTGATTTTATTAATTGCGCATGAGCGACGTCAACCTAATAGCTACGGTGGTGGCTTGATCAAACAATAGCAAACAACAGCTGTTAAGTAAGAATGTGCACCGCAAGTGTGTCTTCTTTCTTGCGTCACAAATCGAAACGAAGCTGCTTCTATAAATCAGATGTTCTAGAAATTCTCCAGATTATTTTGAAGAAGAAAAAAGTGTGTACAAGGCTTAAAGGAGGACTCAGAAGTGGGATTAATACTGAGGACAAAATAATATCAACGACAATATCCTCTGATGACAATAATGAGGAAGAATTATGAGGTGTGATAAATGGAAGAAATGTCAACTGAGTGCAAAATTTTGACTAAGGGCTGAACTATTGGATGGCTGTTGTAACTGATTATTTATTCCTGAAACAATTACGATTTATTACAGGCGATTACTGGTTACGTATTTTTTGTCATATACAGATCTTTTCAGCGTAGCTTAACATGTAGAGCTCATTTGCGTTTACAGCTCTCTCAACATTAAAATCGTATTTCAAAATTAATTTTGTACTTTAATGTTGAGACGGCTACTCTGGCAGTGAACTTATTTATGTGACGTGGGTTATCTGATAGAACAATCAGAAATTACTGGGAAGAATCGGTGTGAGCGGGCTTATAATAACTGCGTGCCTTTATGGAGTCCTTATATTCTTGGGGTCGCTGGAGGTGTATTGGTAGAGAAGTGAGGTTTCTGAAGCGTAGCGCTGAGGCCTATGGTTACCTGTATCATTGGTATGCTGTAGAACACGAATAGGTTCGCGTGATTGATACGTATCGGCAGTGTAGAGGATGCACTGGAGATGACTGCGGCTGGTAGAAACCCTCCGACTTGTTGCATGATATTGGAATATCCATTGTTGACGGTGGTTAGGACGGTGGTTAGAAAGGAAGAAAGCAATAAGGCAGAAATGAAGAGCTAGTAAAGGAGACTAGAATGTAACACAGCGTCGTAGTCTATATCGAGATCAAAGACATAATTATTACGTATTTTCTATGTTAGCAAGTTTATACGAGAGTATAAAATTTCGCAAAATTTTGATGTATTCTCGTTGCTGATAAGGCGACAAAAGCAAAATAAAAATTATGGAATAGAGTTCCATTCATTCATTTGGTGGACAGGGAGGAGAGAGAGAGAGAGAGCACTCCGTCTTCAGGCCACAAGTGGCCCATCGGGACCATCCGATCGCCGTGTCATCCTCAGCTAAGGATGCGGATAGAAGGGGCGTGTGGTCAGCACACGGTTCTCCCGGTTTTCTTTGACCGCTGCTATTGGGTCGAGTAGCTCCTCAATTGGCACCACGAGGCTGAGAGCACCCCTAAAAATGGCAACAGCGCATGGCGGCCCTAAGGGTCAGCCATCCAAGTGCCGGCCATGCCCGATAGCGCTTAACCAGTGATCTGACGGGAACCGGTGTATCCACTGCGGCAAGGCCGTTGCCGGGGGCGGTGAGGGGGGGGGGGGGGGGCGGTGGGTAGGGAGAATAGCGTGACAAATTTCTTGACCGCTGTGCTAGTTACTAAACGATCGAAATGTTAGCAGGTGGCAGCTAGCGATCAGTTCGCAAGCGAAGCACTGACCGTCAGAGGCGGCGACGGCGACCAGTAAGCAAGCGAGAGTCCTCCAGAGAGCCATCTCGGTCTTTCAGCGGCAGTCCTGGCGGAGGTGCGCCGTCTACATATAAGCCCGCTCCCCACCCACGCCCCCTCACAAAACCTGCAGCTGCTGTTTGCACAGTAGCAGCTGCGCTCCGTGTCGGCACACTTGTTTTTGCATCGCGCGACACACCTCCGACCGTCAACACAGCTCTAACCCTTGTACGCAGACGCGCTGTGTTTGCGAGAGAGCCGCAGGACCAATCAGCACTGGCGACCCTGAACACGGAGGTGCATTTTGTGTTTGTCTTGCACGCTTCTGAGCTCCCGAAAATAGTAAGATTATGCCCTCCTTCAGTCGTAAATATCTTGTATAGAAGGTAAATAACTGCCACTGTTTTTTCGGAGCAGTGGCACAGTTACGACGCAAGGCCGCATGGTGACCCTTTATTAAAAGAAAAAGAAGAGTATTTCTGTACGTGACAATAGGTGAGAAGGACGATTGTCACAAAACGAAATCCCATACGGCTAAAAACGTTCCTATGCATGGGGTAGTCAAAAAGTTTTGGTTGCCGTATCAAAATATTTCTTTATCTAATTCTGCATTTCTGGCGTCAGGTAACGCCTATTATGGTGCCCATCTCTTCCCTGGCCATTCCACACTTTTCTGCCCTACCAGATTACAATATCTGACTTATCAATGTAGTCTTCTGCAGTTAATTTAATCGAGATATTCAATCCATTTCCTTCTGAGGCCCTCAGTTTGTATAAAGTAACAAACTATTGATACCAGCTGCATCAGGACTTTATGCGGGATTTGCGGCGACGAATTAAAATGTGTGCCACACCAGAATTCAAACGTTGTATCTCCTGCGTGCTAGGCAGTTGGGTTAACCAATGCGCTACCCAGAAACAGTGCGTATCACACGCTCCCTGGGCGACTCACACTCGTACCTAGCGCCACCTGTCCACAGTACCAGTCCATGTTCTCCATTCTCGCTAAATTTTAGCTTCCCGCTGGTGGACCAGACGTGCATGTGTACCGAAGATTGTGGATTCATTTTCCGTCAAAGTGAATCAATTGTGTGAATGCGTAGTGTCTGTTCCTTCGAACATGTCCAAAAGACACTGTGCATTCATATTGAGCCGTGGCTGGCTCGTGCTATGCACTGGATTAAACCTTAGTTGCGATTCTGCGTTTAGCCTCCCGTGGCTATGGCGATTATGCTGTTATCCTCTCCTTCTGCAGGTGGCAGCAGCGGTGTACATCCATATTCCCGCCTTGTACTATCTTTGATCTGGCGCTTACAGTTTCCGGCTGGGCGGTGTGCGACAAGTAGGTCGGTTGGCTTGGAGCAGTGAGGAATTCTCGGCGGGGCGTCGTTTGGCCGAGCCCACTGGCGGAGTGTGTGTCGCTGTTCCCATTGCTACGAGGTCCGTGGCTCACCGACCCTGGACACGAAAGTTGAGTTTTGATTTAACCTACCAGCGAGTCGAGACTGTTCACATCGTGTCTTTTGCAGTTCGTTGTCGGCTGTTGGGATATTCCCGCGAGCAACAACATGGCTTTCAAGTTAGAAAAATTCTAGCCACCGTCCAGTGGAGTTTCACAGTATTTGGTTATTTGAACAGCAATGCACCAGCGGAATCTTTTGCCTTGTGGCCGTTAACGTTCCGGTTACCTACCCTGGCTGTTGACGTAAATTTCAGGCAGTGTGGTTTCCTCGGCGTGTTGTTGCTGTCCAGCACGGTGTGTAGTTCGACATCTCCTTTGTACGGTTGGTTGTGGGCGCCAATATCTTCTACATTGTTCAGTTGAACTCCCTGTTGTGCCCTGGTAGGGTGAAGTGGAAGTTATCTTGTCGGTGGGTCCATTGACTGTCGGGCGGTTGGGTTGTCGTCGGATCGTGAATGGTTGGCCCGACTGCCTGACTCACCTAAGCGAGCGTTAGTGTTCGAATTACAAACCAACCCCCGAACATCTGAGTGCCCTTGTGTCTACTGCCCTACTTTTTTTAAATTTTTTTCTTGTTGTTTGTACTTGTATGGCTTCTAGTCGATTTTTTTTTTAAATTAGAGTTGTTTTGCTCTTAAAGCCTTCAGCCTAGTTTAAAGTACTGTTTCACGTAAGCCCTAAGGCATTTTATAAATTTTAATATTGTTGAATTTTTTTAAGTCTTGGGCCTTTGGCCGATTTTGAGTTTGAGTTGTTTGCTCTTAAGCCCTTCAGCCGAAATTAAAGAACTGTTTCACCTAAGGCCGTTGGTATTTAAAAAAAATTAATGTTATTGAGTTTTATATGTTAGGGCAAAGACGATTTGAATTTAACTTGTTTATTTCAGCCTAAGTAAAGAACTGTTTTAAGATAAGGCTTGCCTTTTACATTCTGATTATGCTTGTGTTTTAAGTTATTGGCCTTCAGCCATTTTTAAATTAAAGTGTGTTTAAAAAAAAATTTTTTGGGGCTCTTGTATTGTTTGATCAAATAATAAAGTTGTATGTTCGAGTGTAACTGACAACCCCTTAGTTTTGCCTCTTTCCATAATTCTGTCCTGAACTGTGGGTTAAGCTGGGCGTTTCGCATATACTTCAATTTTGTTTCTAACTGAAAATGTAGGGGCATCCAAATGAAAACTGAACATCAGCCATAATGGGAAAGTAATCACCACTCGCGCGGAGACATTATCTCACAGGGAGACGAGATGATCAATTCCTGTTTCTTAGAAGGCAGTCGGCAGGTGATGGTTGCAGTGATCACTGTAGCAAACAACTACTGATACCAGCAGTATCGCTGGCCCCGGGTTTGATCACAACCGAGATGATTCTTAATACACGTCGATCAGGGGCCTGAAAATGGCGCAGTAAGACGCTAAAACTGGTTGCCAAATAAAATAAGGCTGGAAATTTCACTGCTGAAAGGTGTTTAGACATTCTTTATCGAACACCTGAGTCGCGCAATTATCTCTAAAAAGATGGACATACAGAGAATCGACTTTGGTTTGACACATAAACGTTTCCGCAAACCACGCCTGACATATCCGTCATAAACGGCTAATTCTCGGCTTGTACTACGAGTAGAAGTGTGGAATACATACAATACGATGTTGAATGCGCTCTATGTGTTGAACAAGAATACGGAGGAAGGGTGGAGGGAGGAGGATGCGTAGAATTCTTCTTAAATAAAAAGTATCTTCGGACTATTGCTGCTTTTATCAGAAGCTTTGAGTATCGAGCTGTGGTTGTTGTTGTTGTGGTCTTCAGTCCTGAGACTGGTTTGATGCAGCTCTCCATGCTACTCTATCCTGTGCAAGCTTCTACATCTCCCAGTACCTACTGCAGCCTACATTCTTCTGAATCTGCTTAGTGTATTGATCTCTTGGTCTCCCTCTACGACTTTTACCCTCCACGCTGCCCTCCTATACTAAATTGGTGATCCCTCGATGTCTCAGAACATGTCCTACCAACCGGTCCCTCCTTCTAGTCAAGTTGTGCCACAAATTCCTCTTCTCCCCAATTCTATTCAATACCTCCTCATTAGTTATGTGATCTACCCATAAAATCTTCAGCATTCTTCTCTAGCACCACATTTCGAAAGCTTCTATTCTCTTCTTGTCTAAACTATTTATTGTCCACGTTTCATTTCCATGCATGGCTACACTCCATACAAATACTTTCAGAAACGACTTCCTGACATTTAAATCTGTACTCGATCTTAACAAATTTTTCTTCTTCAGAAACGCTTTCCTTGCCATTGCCAGTCTACATTTTATATCCTCTCTACTAAGACCATCATCAGTTATTTTGCTCCTCAAATAGCAAAACTCCTTTACTACTTTAAGTATCTCATTTCCTAATCTAATTCCTTCAGCATCACCCGACTTAATTCGACTACATTCCATTATCCTCGTTTTGCTTTTGTTGATGTTCATCTTATACCCTCCTTTCAAGACACTGTCCATTCCGTTCAACCGCTCTTCCAAGTCCTTTGCTGTCTCTGACAAAATTACAATGCCATCGGCGAACCTCAAAGTTTGTATTTCTTCTCCATGGATTTTAATACCTACTCCGAACTTTTCTTTGGTTTTCTTTATTGCTTGCTCAATATACAGATTCAATAACATCGGGGACAGGCTACAACCCTGCCTCACTCCCTTCCCAACCACTGCTTCCCTTTCATGCCCCTAGGCTCTTATAACTGCCATCTGGTTTCTGTACAAATTGTAAATAGCCTTTCACTCCCTGTATTTTACCCCTGCCACCTTCAGAATTTGAAAGAGAGTATTCCAATCAACATTGTCAAAAGCTTACTCTAAGTGTACAAATGCTAGAAACGTAGGTTTGCCTGTCTTTAATCTTTCTTCTAAGATACGTCGTAGGCTCAGTATTGCCTCACGTGTTCCAACATTTCTACGGAATCCAAACTGATCTTCCCCGAGGTCGGCTTCTGTCAGTATTCCATTCGTCTGTAAAGAATTCGCGTTAGCTGTGGTACTCTAGATGAAAATCACGACACAGAGTTGCAACTGATTTCTGCAAAGCACAAACGCTTTTCGCTCCCACATGAATCGAAACTTACATGGCCGAGCGGTTCTAGGCGCTTCAGTCCGGAACCGCGCTGCTGCTACGGTCGCGGGTTCGAATCCTGCCTCGGGCATGGATGTGTGTGATGTCCTTAGGTTAGTTAGGTTTAAGTAGTTCTAAGTCTAGAGGACTGATGACCTCAGATGTTAAGTCCCATAGTGCTCAGAGCGATTTTTGAAACCTTACAAGTGGCGCCAAGTCAAATTTTATTTGCGTTGCGCTGCTCTCCTAATTCTCTATCTCCATTTATGCAGTCCTGTGAAATCAAATGAATGTTTTTGAAACTCCCTGTGTTACTGCATCGAACCATGAATTGTGGTGCGACCTCTACGTCCACTCACGGTCGATGCGATCATTGCGTTGCCTAAAGTTGATCCTGGCAGCATCAATATGTTTCCGTCGCCGTCTTCATCGAGCACTATGGTGATTGGGGGATTTGAACTGATGTACGTAAAGGACGCCCAGGACACACATTTATCGTATACTGGCATTGTGCACTGTCCTTATCTACAAATACTTACCATTCTCCTCAAGAAACGTAGTGCGCAGTTCTGTAGCATTGTCCTCGGGATAAATACGAGCCATACTGTTTAAGTGGTGGTCGTCAGGTGCAAGTTGGCTACTGTGGTTGGACGATGGCAACTACTAAGGCGCACAGTCGGCCAACTCACTCTGAAACATATAATAGAAAAAAGTACCCAAAACCCTACAAAACTATGCTCTTTTCAGATTCTTCGGATCACTGATTAGGAGTCCGATGTCGGTGCTACAAAATTTGAAATGGTGGATCGATTTTGGTGGATCAAAAATTACAAATACGTAGCGGATTCCAGCAAAAGTTTGGGTATAAGGAATTTAACGTCGCTAATAACGCATTAAAGTTGCAGTATTGAAATCTTTCGATTTTTACATTTTTCACACCAAATAAGTCACATTTGTCGCTTGTATCGTTATCGCTTTCAGCAGGGTCGCTGTCCAGTTGTCCACCGGGAGATGGTTCGGAACGCAGATCTTTTCTGGAATCTCGAGATAAGTAGATCCGAAGATGCCAGAAGCCATTGGAATATATCACACATCGTTTACCCACGAAAATGTTTGTGTGTAAGTCTTGTCGGTGACGCCGGATGTTCTTATTCCGAGTTACCGGCGCATCTTCAGATAGACGACCAATAGGCATCGGGGTAGCTTCGATTATGCCTTGTCCGTGCATCAAAATTATGTGGACTGATGATATTCATGTCTGGTCTCCAGCCGGAACATAACGTCATCTCGACACATTATTTTGGCGGTCTACCTGGTCCCATCTTCAGGTGAGTAAGCCGTCCGGCGAGTTAGTGTGACGCCTTACTCATCTTAAGATGGGAGCCAGGTGGACCGCCGAAATATTGTGTCGAGATGACGTTGTGTTCCTGCTGGAGACCCGACATGAATAATAAGATCAATTACTACGGCTGGAAAGTTTACAGAGCCATACGTCGAATGATGTCAGCAGCGGGTGTTATTGCAGAATATTGTGAGTCCGGAGAAGCTGGCATCCGACTTGTGACAAATATACTTTCTTTCAGATTTCTCGATAGAAATGCTTTAGTTCTACAGTTTCCTGCACAAAATTTGAATATTTCTGCAGAGTTCCCCGAAAAGAAAAACAATATGACTCGGGAAAATTTTAATCGTGTAAAAAAATTACTTTCCGATTTCAGAAAAAAAATTATGATCACAGTTCTGAGTAGCTTCCCAAGAATTCTAAAGGAAAGCCTAATGATATTTTCTTGTGTACAGGTAATACTTTATGAGTGTTGCAATAACAAGAAATCCGTCTTTACCTTGTGGTACTGCCGCACTCAAGAAAAATGACCATCTACTAAAAGCATGTAAATATGCGCACGCATCTATATATGAAGTCGTTAACTGTACTATTAAGGTAGCAGAAGAACAATTTAGGCAAGTGGAGCCACGTAGACGAAATTTTTTAACCGCCGTTTCAGATAGTAGTTTAGATTTATGTCCATATATGTCACTACGCAGGTTAAAATGTCATAAACCTACCTTCTGCAGTGCCCATCTTGTTTTATCCTGACAACTGCGTAGGATCGCTGTCATATCTGAAAAAAGTGTCGTTTCCGATTCGTAGTTTAGTGGTAACTGTCAAGACACGTATCGTGTCGACTTGGGAGTGGATTTCCACCGCAGTATGAACCAGTGCAATCTACAAAAGATTTCCCTGGACTTAAGTCGGACAGCACAGTTTTTCTGATTCTGTTTTGAGCAGGATCTCAAGCGAGTTGGCCCACTATGCGACTCAAATCTGCAATGTGCAGTGTCTAATGACAGTGGTTAAATGTTCGAATGAAGTAGCTATCTCATCCACCTTTAATGTATAAATTCGTTGGAGCCATTATTTCTGCGTCTTGCAATTTTCGCATTGTTACCGCAAAATCAGTGCCCGTTAGTTATAGACATAGCCTTCTTCTCAGATGATTAGAACGTGTACAGTGAAATAAAATACAGCCAGATTTTTCCGAAGTATCATGGCATTGTGGTATCGTCTCTTCTGGTTCTTGTATTAACGAGAAAAGTGCTAGAATATTTGACCGATACCTTTCCAGTTCGTGTCGTAGGCTGGAGTCTGGTGGTTGGTACGTTGCAGCTTTCGACTCTAGTCTATCCTCAGGAAGACTGTTCATGTCTTTATAACCACTCCGTCTCTCTGAATCTGATAACTGTATTCATTTCTAGGTCTCCATCTATAATTTTTACCACCTACTCTTCCACCCATCACCATACTGACTTCCTTGATGCTCCTGGACAGCGTCTTATCAACTGATCCATTCTTTTAGTCAACTTGTGGCATGAATTCCTGCTTCTCAAATTTGTTTCAGTACATACTTATTAGTTACAAGGTCTACTTTTCCCTTCTCCAGCATTCTGACTCAATTCTTATAACATCCTGAATTGGTCTCTGGATTCACATTTCGATGGATTTGAGTCACTTTACACGGTTACTTTTTGCCCATCACCGCAAGGCACATTTTGCTAAAGACCTTGGCAGTATAATAATAGTAAAGCTAATCACGTGAAATAACTCTCCTTTCCAGTAATACTACTAAAAACAATTTTCAGAGCAAGTTGTGCGTCGCTGCATCTCAGTGAATAATATTTAACATCTCATTGTTGTTTTATGAAACGTTGTTGGATGATCTAGAGTTCATTAATATGAAACGTATTTATATACTAATTTATTACGTCAATATCGCGAAATTACTACACATGTTCACGATACGAGTTTCAGCGTGATATTTCCATCTTCAGATCCGATACTTAAATCCATAAACAGCTTCCTCATTGTGCAAAAACTCTAGTTTTGTCCGTAGTAAACATCATTAAAATGTTATAAAGTACGTTGCTGAAGTATGAAAGCATCATGCTGTGACATGGGAAAGGAAATGAAATCAAGACGTTGTGTCATCTCTATATAGCGCTTACGAAATTAGACTAAGTTTATCCGTAACGGATATTTTAGAACCTGTGACTCTCAATTGAATGTAAATACATAAAACTTCAACCTGTCACTTTTTTGAACAGTTATTTATTATTTCATGTACCGGTTTTCGAACCTTTTCAGGTTCATCTTCACATGGTTTTGCATATCTATTTCTACCATAATGCTCGGCGCTGGCTCTATGCCAGGAAATGGAACATGCTTTAACGTATCGACATGAGTTTTGATTATCTGCCGGTATGGATGCGAAATTTAGTCTTGTACTTACTGCAACAGTACGGGTGGGTTTTTTTCTATTAGTTTGTTTTGAAAAATTCATAACATTTATTCTTTTACGCTTCCTTGTGCTTTTTGTGTGCTGTCTTACTGTAATTATTATAGCAAAGATAACTGGAGTAGAGTACCCCGTTGTTCATGAGGGTTCACTTAGGCCCCCAGTTCACCCTCTCATTTCTCAAGACTCTCTGTTACATAAGCCCTACATAAAAAGTACACGGCGATACTTCAAATACACTTTCTCTTGCCTTGTGACGAAGTGATGCATACTTTACTAACATATTTTATACTGTTTTTGTGAAGTTCAATATGAGTAAACAAAGAGTTCGTATGTTATGAAGAAACTGTTCGTGGATTAATTATCATATATGAAGATGACAATAACTTGTTGAAACTAACAATGTAAATAGCTGAAGTAATTAGCGATCTTGATGTAAAAGGTTACTGAATGAACATTTATAAATCGGTAAGTTCCCATTGGAAAATATGTCAATTATTAAAGAACTTATCTATGTCTAGAAACAGAGTACATGAACCTCACTCGACTGCATTTAATAGCCATTTTTCTACATTTTACTCTGCATAGATCATGGCTTTCAAACATTACCTAGTGATTCCTTTACAGAATTTTGTGATTTATAATTGCAGTCGGTGTTGATCGGACTTTAGTTGGATCCAGTTTGTGAACACAGATCTTTTTGTTTGTTTGAATCATGTTACCTTTACGTTCTAGCAATATTAGTTGTACAAATTCGTATGTGTTTCATTCTACACTGGGAATAAATGATCTTCGGACATATAGACGTTTGGGATTGCGTACAGTGTCTCAGATTTTGTCACTACAGTTGGTGTAAGGTATATTCAGCTGTTAGACACATAACAACAATTTTTAATGCTATATTTATCAGAAATGATGCGTCGGTGCAGGAGGCAGTCTATAAGTTGATACTGCAGTTTTGTTGTAGAAACTTTTACTTATATGCCAAGATCACGATGTTAACATATTATTGGATAACTAGTTTAGGCTGTATAAATTGCTATTTCAGATCTTTAAAAGAAAATATGCCGAGGTTACAGGATTAGTGCAACAAAATAGTGCAGTAGAACACATACAAAAACTCATTGAGAAAGAATTAAGTAACTATAAAACCAGGCGGTGGTAGTCACATCATACAATGACTTAAACCACCCTGTCACAAGAAGAACATGTAAAGTTCTGTAAGATAATAACTCTTAGAAAATCCTGTTCATGTGGACGGATACAATTCAAAGTCAACATAAAATGGTGAATACAACCAGTAAGTACAATTAAATAAAACCGTAACACAAGAGAGTCGAGGCACTACAATAACATACCACATGTTCAACCATAATGTGCCCACAAGTGTATATATATATATATATATATATATATATATATATATATATATATATATATATATAGCATTAACAAAACACATATATCTCGCAAAATTTCGTTTCGTAGTTTAATGCCCTCTTGGCTACGACATATTAACAAAAACCTAGAGCCTAGAGTAGGACAGTTCTCACTTATTGTTCCATCTCAGTTGCACTTTTTTAATTAGGTTACCTGTTTCGATCAGCGTGGATTATCTTCAGATCTAAGTAGTTGCGTCAAGAACCCGTACTGATATGGGATTCTGAGTAGACAAGACAGAATGCTGACGCAACTACTTAAATCTGAAGATGATCCAGAGTGATCGAAACATGCAATGTAATTAAAAATGTGCAACTCAGAAAGAACAATAAATGACAATCATCTTAACTATCATCTATGTGAACAGTTGCTCTCAAGACGATTATGTCGACTGAAGGAAAATGCTAAGTGTCTTTTGCTGTTGGTATCTCTAAGATATACAGAGTACGCCAGGGAAAAGTATACACACTTTAAGGAACTAAAAGTATTACTTATGTGTTTATTTTACATTTAAGCATTGATCACACATTTTGTACAACCTTCAGTTTAGCACATTGTTACTTTATATGTTCAAAATGTTCGCCGTTGACGGCTATACACATAACGACGAGCGGTTGCAGCAACTACGTCAATTAATGTTACAGTGGAGATCGCTGCACATGTCCCTGTAATCTCCTGGCGAAGTTCCTCCAGCGTGCATGGCTTCCGTCGATAACCGTTATCTTTCACAGTTCCCCACAAGTAAAAGACCATAGGTGTTAGATCTGGCGACCGTGAAGGGAACTGAATGGGCCCTCTTTGTCCAGTCCAATCCCCGAAAACTGTCATCCAGGGAAGGTCGTACGGCTAGGTGGTAGTGTGGTGACGCACCGTCCTGTTGGTAGAAGACCTCTTCATCAGCTCCATAAAGCGCGCGTATACCTGGCAAAACCGATGAGCGTAACATTTCCAGGTATACTTCACCAGTGACTGTAGCATCGAAGACAAAGGGTCCTGCTCAGCCCCTATATGATAGTCCACACCACACATGAACCCCTGGTAGATTTGACCGCTTTATCCACATAAACATGAGGATATTCCGGTGTCCAGTGCACCCTGTTATGCCGATTCATGGTTTCATTAAGTTTAAATTCTGCCTCGTCATTCCATACTACCTTCGTCACAAATTGCTCGTCATCAGTTACCATTTGCTGATAACATTTGTAAAATTACATTCAGCGAGCAGAAATTCAAACTTGTTAATGATGCGTTTAATTGTGGGCGGTTCTGTTTCTAACTCCCGCCCCCACTGACGTTGCACTTCCGCGGCATTAACAAACTTGAAAAACCAATTCACAAAACATTTTCGTTGTTCGAATCTGAAGCGTGCTCCAGCCATCTTGTTTTCTCAATACCGAGGTGAAAGTACTAACATCTGTTGAGCCAAAGACCACACTACATCACACTAGTAACTCAAACAGAAACGACAATATCGATATCTCGGTAGAGCCTGACAAAGAGTTATTTTTCTGGCGGACTCTGTAATTAGTCAGTCATCTTTAGTACAGATTTTTTATCCTTTAATCATGTATTACACTGTACTTAAACTACTCATTGTCTTTCACCTCTTTCTTCTTTGTACTGAATATCTTTTACTTTGCACAGATAATAATTTTACTAACAAGTAGTAAATGATCTGTAGACTTGTCACTTCGCCTGTAGACTCGTGTGTTATGTACTGTTACATTGATTCTTTCATCGTGTAATACACTGAATATTGCTGATTTTGTAAGACTACCGCTGCAAAAAATCAAAGATAGGCTGGAGAATGGCATTTAACCTGTTGGCTTAGTTTACGTGAGCATTAAAGTTCGTATCCAGGAGTTCACACTAGACCATTCTCGAGCTCGTAATATAATCTATCGCAGCGATCACTAGGCTGAAACAAACTTGTAGATTTGGCCACAGGCGATTGCGCTTCACGCACTACTTCCCGATAGGATGAATCAAGATCTCATCAGAATCCACTTGTGCGCACAAGCCTACAGAGTTGCTATCGGCTTAGACGCGCAGACGGGGAATATGTAATCGGCTCGGGGTTGCTTCCTCCAGCACGAGCCGAGACGCGGCCCCTGGGATGTGCACTGGGGGGAGGATAACAAGTCGACAGAACAGAGGAGGGGTGGGGGGGGAGGAGAGAGGAGAGATTATCTGCCCTATCCGCACATCCCGGTCCTCCACAGATAGAGGCCGTCATCAGCCGGGCCGATAACGACCTCTGCCCTAGTACTGTGAGACAGCTGACAGTCCCCCCCCCCTCCCTTTCACCCTCCCCTCCTTCTCTCCCTCCCTCCCTCTCTCTCTCTCTCTCTCTCTCTCTCTCTCTCTCTCTCTCTCTAACATACACACACGAAGTGTCTGAGTGAAGCAGCAGAGCTAGATGGAGACTGAAGTAAAAATAATGTAGGCTATGATAAGAGAATTAGGAGTTGGAGAGACGAGGCGGCAAGTTGGGAAAAATAACAAAAGAATAAAAATTTCTCCAGTGCAGTTTACTATTGTTTGGCTTCTAGCTCTTTCTCTTTCATCATCATCTTGGACAGTAACTCAAACAGAAACGACAATATCGATATCTCGGTAGAGCCTGACAAAGAGTTATTTTTCAGTCCAACCCCTCGTCCAAGTCGTGGGAGATGGGCAACGGCACAAAGTAGGAGACTGCCTATAGGGGCGATGTACAGCGGGGACTTCGTGTGCCTCGGGACCGCTACGGTAGCTGGGAAGGCCCTATGGGAACCCTGAAACGTGACGGCTAACGGGGCTCTGGTGAAGCTGCGATAGGCCTAGCAAGCCAGTAGTGGATAAATCAACTGCTTTCAAAAAGGGAACATGCCTCGTATCACGGAACGGATTTAAAGGAAACCGACCAAGCAATGGAAAAGGATTACGAGATGGTTTACGACTGGGCACCTTAAACGTAAGGACTCTAACTGGGAAGTTAGAAGAAATTGTAGAAATGATGGAAAGGAGGAAATTGGACATCTTGGGACTTGCTGAGACTAGGTGGAGAGGAGTTGGTGAAAAACCACTAAGTAAAGGATGTAAACTGTACTGGATAGGGAATGAGAGGGGAAGAAATGGAGTGGCAATAGTGGTCAGAGAGGGTCTGCAGGAGGAGGTGGAAGGTATCAATGATCGAATGATAAAAGCCAGAGTACGAGTGAAAGGAAAAAGCATTGAAATCATCCAGGCATACGCCCCACAGGTGGGGTGTACAAAAAAGGAGAAGGAGGAATTTGAAGATGACATGCAAAAGCAGCTAAGTGGAGGTAATCAGATTATAATAGGGGACCTCAATGCACATGTTGGCACAGACAGGAAAGGATTCGAGGAGATAATGGGACAAGAGGGCTGGGGGAACCGAAATAGAGAAGGAAAATTGTTGCTGGAATTCTGCAAGAGGAATGGGCTGGCGATCGCAAATTCCTGGTACAAGAAGAGAAGTAGCCACAAAATAACTTGGTACAGTGGAGACTGGTCCCAAACTTCAGTAGTAGACTATGTACTAGTGGACAGGCAGATGATGAGCAGCCTCACAGATGTTAAGGTCATTCCATCTGAGGCCTTAGACAGTGACCATCGGCTGTTGGTAGCCACCCTGAGAGAGAAAAAAGATAGGAGGGCAACAGACATACAGGAGAAAAGGTTGAAGACATGGATGCTGAAAGAGGATGAACGGAGGACCCAGTACCAGACACTGATCAGGAAGAAGCTGCCAAAGGAAGATCAGAGAACAGTGGAAGAAGAATGGGGAGATTTTAAGAGGGCTCTAGTTGAGGCAGCTGAGACTGTGTGCGGAAGAACTAGCACAAAGAGGAGAAGTAAGGAAACCCCATGGTGGAACAACATATGTAAAGAGGCAGTACTTCGAAAGAACAAAGCCTTCAGAGAATGGTTCCAGACCCGAACAGAGGAAGCTAGGGTAAAATATAAGGAAAGCAAGAAAGCGGCACAGACCATAGTAAGGGCGGAGAAGAAGAAGTGGATGGAATAATGGACAAGAATGTTAGAAGAGGACAGTGAAGGGAACAAAAAAGTACCTTACACCATGGTAAGAAATAAGAGGAACGACAGAAGCGAGTGCCTGAGGATCATGGATAATAATGGAAGAGTTGTGGAGGAAATGCATGAGCTCAAAAAGATTTGGAAGGAGTACTTTGAAGATCTGTTGAATGCCGTCAAGCGGGTAACTAACAGCGATGGAGAGCCTAAGGCAGCAGACGATTATAATAGTGGGGAAATTGATGATCTAACTTGGAATGAAGTGGAAGAAGCCATAAAGAGGATGAAAGGGGGCAAGGCACCAGGTTGGGACGAAGTAACAGTGGATATGATACGAGCAGCAGGAGAAGTAGGAACCCAGTGGCTATACAGAGTGCCGAGGGTGGTGTGGAAGGGGAACAGAATTCCTGAGGATTGGAAGAAAGGAATTATAATCCCGATCTTCAAGAAAGGGGATAAAAGGAGATGCGAGAACTACAGAGGAATCACCCTGCTATGCCACTGTGGAAAAATCTATGAAAAGATCCTGGAGAAGAGAATAAGAAGCAGTATTGAAAGTAGACTGCAAGAGGAGCAGTATGGTTTCAGACCGGGAAGATCAACAACGGACCTCATATTTGCGGTAAGGCAACTGCAGGAAAGGCACTATGAGTGCGGGAAGGACTTAATCGTGGCCTTTTTAGATATTGGGAAGGCGTATGACAGTATCTATAGGGACAAGCTCTGGGATGTGCTGAACGTAAAAGGAATAGATGAAGAGATAACACGAAAAGTCAGAAAAATGTATGAGGGAAGTGAGAGTTGTGTGAAAGTGGGGAGGGAACGTACTGCATGGTTTAAGCTGGAAAATGGGCTGCGACAGGGAAGTGCACTTTCGCCTTTATTGTTTATTATTGTTATGGATGAAATCCTACAGCAAGTATCAGATGCAATTGGAGATCATAAAATGAAAGCAGTGCTTTTTGCCGATGACCTGATGTTATGGGGAAACTGCGAGAAGGAGGTCCAAGAGCAGTTAGATGTATGGGAGGCAACGGCAGCAACATATGAAATGCATTTCTCTGCAAAGAAAAGTGAAATAATTGTCACAACAAGGAAGAAGAATAGGCCAAATGTGGATATAACTTGTGGAGGGGAAAAACTACAAGTGGTAGAGAACTACAAGTACCTGGGAAGCATGATTGAAAGTACGGGGGGAAACGCAATGGAAATAAATGAAAGGTGCAGAAAAGCAGTGCAGTTCTTCAAATGCATTAGGGGGCTTATTTGGAGCAAGGAGGTGCCACAGAAATCCAAGGGAATTATACACCGAACCTACTTTGTCCCCATATTGGCGTACGGAAGTGAGACATGGGTAATGCACACAAGCGACAAAAGTAGAATACAAGCTAGTGAAATGAAGTTCCAGAGGAGCAGGTTGAGTGTAACAAGACGAGACATTGCGAAATGTGTATGTGAGGGAAAGACTAAAGGAGGAACCAGTACTGGACAGGATAGAAAAATCAAGACTGCAGTGGTATGGACACATGAAGAGAATGGATGAGGGAAGAATTCCAAAGTGGATGTTTGATCTGCAACTGGAGGGGAAGAGGCCCAGGGGAAGACCAGAAGATAGATGGGTGAATGGAGTGAAGGAATGTGTGACGAGAAGAGGAGAGAACTGGACGAAGGTGGAAGAGGGGGAATGGTGGAAAGACAGAACACGATGGAGAGGCTTGTGTTCCCGACAGACCCAGCCAGTGGCTGGAAACTGTCCAAGCTCTTTCTCTTTCCTGCTGAAAATTCCATGTCTACAGATCTTCCGTTTACGTGTTTTATTGTTATTCGTTTTGCTGGCTCTGAATGTCTTCTGTAAGAAACTATAAGCAAACTTGTAATGCTCTGGCCTGCTGCGTAACAGAGTCTTTGAAGGTTCAAATGGCTCTGAGCACTATGGGACTTAACATCTGAGGTCATCAGTCCCCTAGAACTTAGAACTACTTAAACCTAACTAACCTAAGGACATCACACACATCCATGCCCGAGGCAGGATTCGTACCTGCGACCGTAGCAGCAGCTCGGTTCCAGACTGAAGCGCCTAGAACCGCTCGGCCACAGCAGCCGGCAGTCTTCGAAGGACATATTAAATTTGTATAAACAGTTACGCTGCTATGAGCATTATTTTTATTTGAACTTTAGGTCTATAAAGCTATACAGCCATCATTGAGTTATCTCTAATAGAACATCTTATAAATTACGGTACATTAGTTGTATTCCACGCGGGTTACTTATGAATGATGTGATTTACATACGTTTGCAATTACTGACTTCCATGCAGTGCTGTTGTTTCTCTTTCTGTCTATGTGTTACTGATTATGTTTTATATAAATGTAGCAATAATAATCATTTTTGTAGTATGTTCCGATTTTTCATTTAATAGTGGTCAGAAATAAATCTTTATCTGTAGCTGACATTTACTGACAGCTATAGTGACAGTTGAGTGATTTTAATATTTCTGTATAACGTTCAAAACTGAGTGAATGTAGAGAAAGCTGTTATCGAATGCAGCATATTTTACACTTGTACTTCTAGAATTTGGTTCTATTTGGTATCCGATGTTATATCTCCGAATACGTTAGGCGTCAGTTTCGTTGCGGTCTGGCAATAGGAATGTGGGGTGGCGGTATTGCTACGAATGTGTAATTATTTGATGGAGTATTTTCGGAAAATGTATTTTTCTCTGTGAAAACCTGATTTGCGAGATGTCTGAGATTTGTTGTGGACTACTGAAACTAATTGCGAACTCATTTAAAGACGACGCGCGTATTTCCTGACATTGTATTTGTTCACGGACTTTGTAATGGAAAATGATACTAAATAAGTGAGTGGAGGGGCTAGTTTGAGGTGGATGCGGAACCTTTTTTCAAAACATATGACACTTTTAATTGAAAAAACTTCTATTAGAAGAAAGCAGAATTCAAAGCTCTCATTTAATGAATTTAAGGCAACATAATTTTACTAAAATCCGTGTACCTCCACAACTTCTTCAGTAATTATTGCGTTTTTCTATGAGTTTAATAAACACAACTAACACACAGGAGAGACATTAATCATCAGAAACGCTATGTCCTTCCCTACTTATAACACCTTTCCAACGCTGGAGAAACTTCTCGATCCCACGAGTGTAGATGTAACGTGGTTTTGAGGAGAAGATCTCGTCTAGCCATGTTCGGAGAGAATTTTCAGCCGGATGGGAAGGTCAGTGAGGATTCCGCGTCAAGGAGCTGGAAACGCACTAATCTGAGGGCGCAAGATCAGGTAAATAAGATGAGTGGAATGACTTCCCAACGCAACTGCAGTATAGTGTTTTTTGTGAGGCTATCAGAATGCTGCCGAGCGTTATGGTGGAGTAGCATCGCTTCACAGAGACTTTCTGGTCGCTGTTCGTGGACCGCGTCAGCAAGGCGTCTCAGTTGTTGACAATAAATGTCAGTAGTGATGATTACCTCTCGGGGAAGAAATTTGTATTAGACAACTCCGTTGCTTTTCCACCAGATGTGTAACTTTATCTTTTGTGGATGCGCACAGGTCTTTGTACGGGCAGTTGCTGCTTTGTTTGGGCTCAACCATTCCTTTCTTTATGGTAGCACAATGAACTCATTTACCAGCACCAGTCACGATACAGGACAGGAATGGTCAGTGTTATTCACGAACTAACTAAATACGAACAAGTAGAGATGCACCTATGACCACCCGCTGATTTTTGCGATTTTGTCTTAGAACATGCGGTACACGTACACCCGATTTTTGAGCCTTCCTCATTGCATGTAAACGTCGCACGACGGTGGAACTATCATAGTTCATTATATTTACCAGTTCGTGAGTACAATGACGTCGATCATTTCCGATTAATGCCTTTAAACGATCGTCATCAACCCCTCAAGACCTTCCTGAACATGGAGAATCACTAATGTCAAAATGTCCGCCCCTGGAAGCTGAGTGGTCAGCGCGATGGAATGTCATACCTCACGGCCCGGGGCCGAAGGTTTTCTCCGCTCAGGGACTGGGTATTGTGATGACCTTGAGTGGGCACGCACCTTATCCCACGCACTTGAACCGCGTGAGTCTCAGAGACACATGTACACGTACGTGCGGAGGTATGGGAACCCCCGAACACACAATCCTATTCTGCGGGAAATACAGACAACACAGGAACACACCAGGAATACAACACTTACAAACTGAACGACACATATATGATGCAATCAGAACACCAGAATTATGGGACGAACTAAACGTACTGACAGAAAAAATTTCAGATGAATGCCATAAAGAGTACAGACGACAAACCTAGATGCAGCACCTACATAGACGCCGTAGTGTGGGAGATGAAAACCTAGGCAAGACAGCCTAGACACAATGAGAGGAAGCCGAAAGGCACGCGCTTAAACTCACGCAGGTTGGCGTGAGGTCTGAAACAGGATACGTAATGAATGCTGTAAAGAAAAGTACGTAGCTGCTGGAATACTTAACTTTAATCCACAATTGGTGAACATTGGTCTTGTTGATACAGGATTATCATCTCAATATAACTTGGTGATGGCGCCTTGCTAGGTCGTAGCAATTGACTTAGCTGAAGGCTATGCAAAACTATCGTCTCGGCAAATGAGAGCGTATTTGTCAGTGTGGCGTCACTAGCAAAGTCGGCTGTACAACTGGGGCGAGTGCTAGTAAGTCTCTCTAGACCTGCCGTGTGGTGTCGCTCGGTCTGCTATCACTGACAGTGGCGACACGCGGGTCCGACGTATACTAACGGACCGCGGCCGATTTAAAGGCTACCACCTAGCAAGTGTGATGTCTGGCGGTGACACCACAGGGGGAATTGCACTCCTTGTTGTTTTGTGTGGCACTATCACAGCACAGGCCTACATTGATGTTTTAAGCGCCTGCTTGATTCCCGTAGTTGAATTCAGGGATGGCGATTGCATCTTTCAACACGACTGAGTACCTGTCCATAATGCATGGCCTGTGGTGGAGTGGTTACACGACAATAACATCCTTGTAATGGACTGGCCTGTACAGAGTCCTGACCTGAATCCTGTAGAACACCTTTGGGATGTTTTGGAACGCAGAGATCGTGCCAGGTCTCACCGACCAACATCGACACCTCTCCTCAGGGCAGCAGCACGTGAAGAATGGTCTGGCATTCCCCAAGAAACCTTCCAGCACCAGATTGAACGTTTGCCTGGGAGAGTGGAAGGTGTCATGAAGGCTATGGTTGGACCAACACCATACTGAGTTCCAGCATTACCGATAGAGGGCGCCAGAAAGTCTTAAGTCATTTTCAGCCAGGTGTCCGGATACTTTTTATCATATAGTGTACACCATGCAGGTGCGGTCAGTATCACACTTCAGTGATTTGATGGAAACGCAAATGCCCTAGACAAGAGCTTTTCAAGAACACGTTTTCAGGTACGCTTGCCTGCAAATATACGGCGTTGTGTGGTAGTTCTTTTGGCCTGTAGCGCTACCGCATTGTCTTACTGTGCTTCGTTATCTAGACATTCTTCGAGAACTTCCACCATTATTGGAAGACTTTCGTTTGGCATATAAGGTGGATCTGTTCTTCCAGCATGACGGAGCGCGTTCTAGTCGCCAGGTGACACCTCAGCTATAAAATCCCCCGGTAGATGGATCGGCAGAAATGATCACGTTTTTTGGCCATCAAAGTCTCCGGGCCCTTACCCCTTCAGATTTTCATCTGTGGTAATGGTTTAAAGGCAAAGTCTACGAAGAAAAAGTAATCACAAGAATCAAACATTCGGATTACGAGTTGTGCTGACTTCGTAAAACGACAGGAAGACGATCTCAGAAGGTCTGTACTCGGTGACGCTAAGAGAATTAGAAAGTGCAGCGAAGTGAATTGCTTTTCTTAATACCTTCACCGAGTATTTGTCTGGACTACACTCATGCTCATAAATTAAGGATAATTGCAGAATGTGGTGCCACACAACGCGGCACTACACAAAACTGACGCTAATAGCATAGGCACATAGGGAACACACACGACACAGATCTGTAAGTCCACGGTATTGGTGATAAGTTGAGAAAATCGTCCCGAAACACATGTGCTACAAAACGCCTGTTTGCTGCGCATGTACCCCGACATCTATATGGGATATGATCACCATGCACACGTACACAGGCCGCACAACGGACTGGCATACTCTGGATCAGGTGGTCGAGCAGCTGCTGGGGTACAGCCTCACATTCTTGCACCAGTGCCTGCCGGAGCTCCTGAAGTGTCCTAGGGGTTTGAAGACGTGCAGCGATACGTTGACTGAGAGCATCCCGGATGTGCTCGATGGGATTTAGGTCTGGAGAACAGGCAGGCCACTCCACTCGCCTGATATCTTCTGTTTCAAGGTACTCCTCCACGATGGCAGCTCGGTGGGGCCGTGCGTTATCATCCATCAGGAGGAAGGTGGGACCCACTGCACCCCTGAAAAGGAGGACATACTGGTGCAAAATGATGTCCAGATACACCTGACCTCTTACAGTTCCTCTGTCAAATACATGCAGGGGTGTACGTGGACCAATCATAATCCCACCACACACCATCAAACCACGACCTCCATACAGGTCCCTTTCAAGGATATTAAGGGGCTGGTATCTGGTATCTGGTTCCTGGTTCACGCCAGATGAAAAACCGGCGAGAATCACTGTTCAGACTATACTTGGACTCGTCCGTGAACGTAATCTGGGACCACTGTTCCAATGACCATATACTGTGTTCTTGACACCAGGCTTTACGGGCTCTCCTGTGACCAGGGGTCAGTGGAATGCACCTTGCAGATCTCCGGATGAACAGACCATGTCTGTCCAGTCGTCTGTAGACTGTGCGTCTGGAGACAACTGTTCCAGCGGCTGCGGTAAGGTCGCGAGCAAGGCTACCTGCAGTACTCCGTGGCCGTGTGCGTGAACTGTTGTTGAGATACCGGTCTTCTTGTGGTGTTGTACACTGTGAACGTCCTGTACTGTAGCGCCTGGACACGTCTCCTGTCTGCTGGAATCGTTGCCGTAGTCTTGAGATCACACATCGTAGCACACGGACGGCCCGTGCTACGACCTGCTGCGTTTGACCAGCCTCCAGTCGCCCTATGTTCTACCCCTCATAACGTCATTAATATGTGTTCTTTGAGCCATTTTCAATACACAGTCACCATTAGCATGTCAGGAAACGTCTGCACACTTACTCGCTGCACCGTACTCTGACATGCACCAACACACCTCTGCGTATGTGGACTGCTGCCAGCGCCACCGTGCGACGACCGCAGGTCAAATGCACCCGAGACGTATTAAACCCGCAAACTGCCTACCAGAGCATTGTTTCACCATGTATCAGCATTATCCTTAATTTATGAGCACGAGTTTACATTCTAACATTTGTCTCTCTGTAATCAATAAAAATTGGACACATGTCGTATGGAATTAGTCCTGAAATAATATGCTCGCTGGGCAAAAAAAAAAATTAGTCACCGCAGATGATCGTCAAGCCTTTACAGATAGCGCAGCGATTCAGTCCCGTGCTCAAACGCCGTCGCGCTGCCTCTATGTGAGCGTAAGGTAGCTGCGCTTAGTGAGACATATACTCGTACATTTCAAATGGACATTGTGGGTAAGCAAGGCTAGAAACAAGGTCCCGATATAGTGACAAAAAGACAATCGTGTTTGACCGTGTCCATCGCCTTACAATGTGTAAAGTTGCTGGATTTGTTTGGTTTCGGGGCGGACTGTCCACCCTGTGTGCAAGCAGTGGTGTTACACGCGTCGCCACGACACAACGTCAAATTTGCCGGCTTGTGAATAAAAATCCTTTCCAAACTCTACAGGAATTGTTTGAATGAATGTCCATCCCAACCTGTTAGAGAGAGAACTTTGCGAGAGAATGCAATGAGCATTTGCGGTCGGTCACCTCGCAAGGGCCCACTGCTCACAGGCGCAAATAAACACAACAGCAAAGTTTATGGGGCTGAAAGAACACGTGACTGGTTTTCTCAACACACCTCCCCCCTACTACACTCCTGGAAATGGAAAAAAGAACACATTGACACCGGTGTGTCAGACCCACCATACTTGCTCCGGACACTGCGAGAGGGCTGTACAAGCAGTGATCACACGCACGGCACAGCGGACACACCAGGAACCGCGGTGTTGGCCGTCGAATGACGCTAGCTGCGCAGCATTTGTGCACCGCCGCCGTCAGTGTCAGCCAGTTTGCCGTGGCATACGGAGCTCCATCGCAGTCTTTAACACTGGTAGCATGCCGCGACAGCGTGGACGTGAACCGTATGTGCAGTTGACGGACTTTGAGCGAGGGCGTATAGTGGGCATGCGGGAGGCCGGGTGGACGTACCGCCGAATTGCTCAACACGTGGGGCGTGAGGTCTCCACAGTACATCGATGTTGTCGCCAGTGGTCGGCGGGAGGTGCACGTGCCCGCCGACCTGGGACCGGACCGCAGCGACGCACGGATGCACGCCAAGACCGTAGGATCCTACGCGGTGCCGTAGGGGACCGCACCGCCACTTCCCAGCAAATTAGGGACACTGTTGCTCCTGGGGTATCGGCGAGGACCATTCGCAACCGTCTCCATGAAGCTGGGCTACGGTCCCGCACACCGTTAGGCCGTCTTCCGCTCACGCCCCAACATCGTGCAGCCCGCCTCCAGTGGTGTCGCGACAGGCGTGAATGGAGGGACGAATGGAGACGTGTCGTCTTCAGCGATGAGAGTCGCTTCTGCCTTGGTGCCAATGATGGTCGTATGCGTGTTTGGCGCCGTGCAGGTGAGCGCCACAATCAGGACTGCATACGACCGAGGCACACAGGGCCAACACCCGGCATCATGGTGTGGGGAGCGATCTACTACACTGGCCGTACACCACTGGTGATCGTCGAGGGGACACTGAATAGTGCACGGTACATCCAAACCGTCATCGAACCCATCGTTCTACCATTCCTAGACCGGCAAGGGAACTTGCTGTTCCAACAGGACAACGCACGTCCGCATGTATCCCGTGCCACCCAACGTGCTCTAGAAGGTGTACGTCAACTACCCTGGCCAGCAAGATCTCCGGATCTGTCCCCCATTGAGCATGTTTGGGACTGGATGAAGCGTCGTCTCACGCGGTCTGCACGTCCAGCACGAACGCTGGTCCAACTGAGGCGCCAGGTGGAAATGGCATGGCAAGCCGTTCCACAGGACTATATCCAGCATTTCTACGATCGTCTCCATGGGAGAATAGCAGCCTGCATTGCTGCGAAAGGTGTATATACACTGTACTAGTGCCGACATTGTGCATGCTCTGTTGCCTGTGTCTACGTGCCTGTAGTTCTGTCAGTGTGATCATGTGATGTATCTGACCCCAGGAATGTGTCAATAAAGTTTCCCCTTCCTGGGGCAATGAATTCACGGTGTTCTTATTTCAATTTCCAGGAGTGTACATCTCGATTAGCACGATTCCACAGCTAACACGAGGAAAAGAAAAGAAAATATACTGAGCCATTCTTGTACACGATATAGACGCATCACAAGAACAGTGAACATAACAATTAAAACATTTTTGTAGGTAGATACCACACCACTGTAGATACCTATCGTTGCAAGTAAAAACCTGCGCGATAACACACACTAAAAAGACTGCAGCTACAGTACCTCCAGTGCAAACAACAAATCCACTTGTGGACAACCCATTAGTGCTCAGACAGATATGTACACTAGAGTACGTCGATACAGACTTGTACAACAGTGAACTCCGCTAACGGATCCCCGACGCCAAGACTGTGCCTATACAGTATTTGTTTCCTCCATGTCGTTCTCGTCTTGACGGAGGCGGAGATATCACATCCTAATGCGTTCAGCCACTATTGACAAGTGCACAGATCTCAAAAGTATGCGTTTCTGGTCCCATGTTTATTGGACTTTCTTTCTCATTTTGATGGTTACTACCACCTACCAAAATATTCGTTACTGTTTACACACTGCATATTACTATTGATATTTCATATTCATATTACCAATTTGTTCTCCTGATTTGATGTTTGCAAGTGGCGACACCAACTTCTAGCAGCGTAATATATTTGTTCTGCGCTAGACTGGTCACATATGTCCCATGCAGTTTCACGGAACACTGCTGCGTGTTAGCAGGCAAAAAGATTCTCTTGTATTTCATGGACGCGCATTTCATTGCTGGAAACTAATGACGGCTGCTTCATTTTTAGGGCCATTAGTACGACGCAATAGCGGAGAATTTCGTAGTTAGATTACGCTGCTATATGGAACGTCCATTACGAAACAAATAACCCAATGCGCTCCACTTCCGCCGTTGAGCACTATTATCATCATTAAAAAAGCACCAACGGGCTAACGGGTCCAGACCTAAAAAGAGTTCGTTTTTCCGTAACCTGATGGGCGACGTTGAACAGTACGAATGATTTATTTAAGCCGCACCAGCTGCACATAAATTTATGCAATTTTATAGAGCAGAATCTTTTTCATACAGAACACATAAGGCCAAAAAGAGCGCAGCAATCGGCATAGGGTACTATACCTTTCGGGTCAAATGTAGACTATCCTGAACGGACAAGAAGATGAAAACAGAGAAGGATGGAGGGAGGGAGGCTAGAGGGAGAATGAAGATGGTAAACATTCCAGCGTTGTTATGTATACTACAAAATTTCGAACATTTTATTAGAAATGCGGAACGTGTAAATCGGACTAGCCACCTATTCGGATCTCCAGCAGGGTATTTCCAAGGGAGAAGTGACTATTTACTCTTGTATAAGAAACATATAAGAGGCACGCAAATGAAACACGGTCACTAGTGTAAAGTAACGGTAACGACTTTATTAACTCAAAAACGTGGTTATACATAGTACACATACTCAAAAATAGTCGCCAAAACTGTTGGCACGTTTACCCCATTGCGACACTTGCCGGTCGATTCCATCCTTGAAGAAGCTAGTAGACTGCTGTCGGATCCAGGCCTGAACCCAATCACACACTTCATCGTCCGTTGCAAATCAATGGCAGCGAACTGCTTGTTTTAGAGCTTCAAACACGGGAAAGTCACACGGTGAAAGGTCGGGACTGTACGGTGGATGTTCCAGATTTTGCCACCGAAACTGCCGCAATGCCGTCTTCACCGCATTGGCCGTGTATGGGAGGGCATTGTCGTGCAGGAGGATAACACCACTGGACAACACGCCTCGGCGTTTCGACTTGATGGCTCATCTAAGGTTCTATAAAGTTTCTTGATAACGCTGGGCATTGATTGTGGTTCCCCGTTCCAGGAACTCGACAAGCAGTGGGCCCTTGTGGTCAAAAAAGGAGGATACCTTGACCTTACCAGAACTGGTGTGCAAGACCTTTGATTTCTTTGGAGGTGGTGAAGTCGCATGTTTCCACTGCTTGCTCTGACGCTTGCTTTCCGGTTCAAAACGGTGACACCATGTTTCGTCACTTGTGACAATCCGCGACAATGATAACGTTGCGGATGACTCAAAGGCAGTGCCATTCGAATATTGCGCTGTTCGGAGGTCGGCTAGTGGGGAACCCACTACGCGCAGATTTTTCGAAAGTTCAAGTGTTGATGCATTATGGTGTGGCCGGTGCCCAAGCTAATACCCAGTACCCGATGGACCTCGTCCACGGTGATTCTGCCGTTGTCCAAGACTAAAGCATTCACTTTCGAAACCATTTCCGGTGTGATGACACGATGAGCCTGTCCAGGACGAGCATGGACTTCCAGTGACTCGCGCCCCTCAAGGAATCATTTGCGCCGTTCCACAACACTTGAACGACTCAGACTGTACTCACCGTGCGCAGCCATCATCCGTTAATACATTTCTCGACCTCCAACTTCCTCCACCGCCAAAAATCGAATCACTCCTCGCTGTTCCTGGTTACTCACCTGCGTGTTCGGTAGTGGACGATAACTTGTGTGACCACCTTCTCGTCGGTGTGAAACCACACTGGCGCTATGCAACATCAAACGGTGCGCACGCGTCCGTCTCTCCACCAGTATATGGCGTCAACATACACGCAGTTACGTGTTGCCACCTTACGTGTAAGGCAAAGGTAGGCGCGCTGACCAGGTTTCATTTTAGTGAACCTCATACATATTATACTCACTTAAAAAAGTTCCAGGACATGTTTAAAAAGAAAGAAAAGAAAACAATTGTGCCTATCAAGTAATGACACTGCCTCCTATCGATGTTGCCAACGGTTCACTAGGTCTTGGAAGCAAGCAGGGAAATTTTCATCTGCGCTGCTTGTAAGCTCATTTGTCACAGCCCCTCGCATGTCTGAAATATCCTGATGAAGCTATCCCTTCAGTTGCCTTTCACTCACAGAAACAAGATAGGCGAGAGGTCGGGACAATATGACGGATGTGGGAAGGCTCTAAAAGAATGTCTGGCCAGACACTCGGTAACAGTTAAAACAGTGTGGGCTATTGGATCGTAACGCAGCAAGAACCATTCCTGAGGATACCACAAATCTGGACATAGACGTCTAATTGTTTCTCGCAGACATCCGAGACTTCCATGTAAAGAATTTCGCTCACAGTTTGACCTGGTGAACTAATCCTTTGCTTTCAAAGAATCCCATCAACATTCTCTTTCTCGAAGGTTGTCGTCTGACTTTTTCGAGATTGGCGACACAGTACTCCGCCATTCAGCACTTTTGACGCTTCGTCTGAGGGTCGTACTATTGGCACCAGCTTTCATCCCCAGCAATAATCTTGACAGAAATGTGGGATCACGTCTGGCTCCATCCAGTAGTTCTGCAGAAATTGTTTGGCTTTCCTCCTTGTGTTCGTCTATTAGAGCGTGAGCGACAAATTTTGCATTACGTTTCCGTTTCCCTAAATCTTCCCGTAAAATCTTCGCATACACATCGCAATTCAAATTAAGTTCTTCTGACATTGCACTCACAGTTCCAAGAAGGTCTTCTTGCAATAACTGGCTAACACGCTCCACGTTTGTATTGGTATGTGCTATGGACGGGTGAACAGATCTAGGATCATGTTGCACTGAAATTCTGCCCTCACTAAACCTTTTAGGTCACTGAAAGACACGACTTCTTGAAAGTAACTCGCCTGCATATGGTTGCTTAATCAATGTCCACTTTTCACTAAGGGTTTCACCGAGCCTAACTCAGAACTTAACGTTCACTTTTTGCTCACAATCAGCACCCACTGTGTCATGGTGACTAATGCACCAAGAAACTAATCAGTGTGTTGCTAAGCACAGCCCTGCCGTAGATGTTTGTGTGGAAACGTGACCTACCTCCTCTCAAGGACATACACATATCAGGTAACATAACAACAACCTATGGTCCTTTTCAATATTGCAAATTCAGAAACAGAACACCCCGTCCTGGAACTTATATACAGAGTGCACTAACTTATATATACAGAATATATGAGGTATGTCCACGAAGTAAGTTCCGTTCGGTTACGTAAAACAAACGTGTACAGATACAGAAAAAATATTTATAGTACAAAAATCTTTAACTGTTAAACTACTTTTCTACACAGATTCCGAAATTTTTTAGACGTTTGTTATAGCGTGGCACAAGTTATTGTATGCCTTCTACATACAAGGTTGCCGTCTTTGTATTCAACCATGTGGTAACATGTTCTTTCAGCTCGTCATCATCGTTGAAGTTTTGACCGCAAAGGACAGATTTCAGGTGTAAGAAGAGATTAAAGTCGCTAGGAGCGAGGTGCGGCTGTACGGAGGATGATCAAACGCCTCCCGGTGAAATACCCGTAAGAGTTGTTTGGTCACATTCACCGTGAGAGGTCGGGCATTATCGTGGAAAAAAAGCAACACATTTTGACAGTAATCGTCGGCGCTTGTTCTGTATTGCGCAGCTCAATTTCTTAATGGTCTCGCAGTAACCATGTGCATTGATTGTTTGGCCTCGTGGTAAGAAATCAATCAGCAAAATACCTTTTTCTGTCCCAGAAAACGGTGCACATGACTTTTCGCAGTCTCAAGATTATCTTAGGCTTAACCTTCGCTGGGGATGAAGTGTGCCTCCATTCTACTGATTGCCGTTTTGCTTCAGCTGTGTCGTACGATACCCAAGTTTCATCCCTCGTAACTATCTGAGAAAGAAAACAATGGCCTTGTTCACTGTAGTGTGTCAAAAACTGACGTGCTCTGCCCATACGTTGTTTTTTGTGTTGTTCAGTCGTAGGTTCGAATCCTGCCTCGGGCATGGATGTGTGTGATGTCTTTAGGTTAGTCAGGTTTATGTAGTTCTAAGTCAAGGGGGCTGATGACCTCAGATGTTAAGCCCCATAGTGCTTAGAGCCATTTGGACCATCTGTCTAGTCAGGCTGAAATCCTTGGCCAGGTTGTTGACTTCGGCTTGTGACAGTGAGAAAAAGACTGAATAACCAACAAAAGGCTAACATTCTAAGTGTCGGAGCGTGAAATTTCAGAGATATGATCATTGTAGGGAAGTCAAAAAATCTGGAAAGGGCAATACAGAGGCTCCGTCTAGATTCAATGAGGGTTAGTGAAGTGAAATGGGCAGAAGATAAGGATTTCTGGTCAGACAAATATAGATTATTATCAACAGTAGCGGGAGATGGTATAAGGGAAGTAGATTTCGTTTGAATTGGAAAGTAGGGTGGAGAGTGAGTTACTGAGAACAGTTCAGTGATAGGATCATTCTCGTCAGAATGGACAACAAACCAATGGAAACAACATTAATCCAAGTACATACGCTGACGTCACAAACAGAAGATTAAAAGTTAAAGATTCGAATGTTCCTGCACAAACCCAAGAGGCTGATAGAGGAATTGAAATACAGTTCTGGAACAGGAACTTATGATCTTTCAAGTAATTCTGACTAGTGAAAGCTTTGGAATGTCAGCAATATCAACGACAATCAACGCACACTCGTCTGAAATTCAGCGATGGTGTACCGTTTAAACGACAATGTTGGTCCTTCCTGAAGGTATTTAAACTGAACATCGTCACAATCAGTACAAGCATTGGGTCTTTGTAGAAAATTCTGGCGCACTCTACCAAGTGCAGGAAGAATAGCTCGAACCTCATCAACTCTGCAAGTACACTGGCAAGAAACGTCTTCTCGACGGGAACTGTTGTCACGATCATAAGTCTTTTGACATGCTCTCACAAAAAATTTAGAGGTGTCATGTCAGGTGAGCGAGGTAACTGTGGTATTGAATCTTCCCTTCCGATTTCAGAGCACACGAATAAGAAACAGCTGTGCATGCACAGCAACTGATACACAAGGCATTAACGGCATGAACGACAACCAGTTGTATGTACACATCAAATACGTACACATCAACATTATATTGGCTTTTCTGAACCCATAGCGCATGTGGATTCATTGTTACTGATGTTCCTAAAATTCCAAAATTTCTCTTGACTCATGAATGCATCTAAGATCACAAGTTACTACCCCAAAATTTTATATCAACTCCCCTGTAAGCTCCTTCAACGTGTGTGCAACTTCTTGAATCATACTACATATGAGGACATAGGACGGGTAATACAGTATATAAGGAGAGGTGAAAATTAATAAATCAAGGGTGTTTGGAAAGTTTTAGTATAAGAGTGAGGAGGAGTGAGTAAAAGAGAGAGTTACTGGGGAATATTGGCTTGGTGTTAGAAATTAGGAGGGAAAAGCTGAGTTCTACCAACTCTACTTCATCTAGTAATAGCGAATAAACTGTTCAAAAAAAGAAGATTTTTTGGAGAAGACACGGAGACACTGGAAGATTCTAAATTAATTCCGTAAAGGTCACGCAGAGGTTCTGAAAACAGATATTGGATTTTACGGTGTACCCGTGAAAAGATATAGACTATTATCGCAATTTAGTAATCATGAAGAGCAGACTGAATTTCAAGAGATACAAAACAATAATTTACAACAAAAATTGGGGAAACAATGACTTAGTTTACATGTAAACAATGCGTTAGAAATTCGATTTGTAGCGATTTACGTGAATGGTATTAACATTGGTAATATTTCACGTAATTTACATCATTTTACAGGTACAGAGCTTCGTACTCGCCTTACGTAAACTGTTTTTCTACAGTGAAAAGACCTTTTTTTGACTATGAAATGTATACATGTTGAAGGATTCAACGTGTGACATGTGCTGAGCAATATCTCTTGCAGTACCACTTGTGAATAGCCCAGGGGCCGAAATTGCAATTTGAAGAAAAAAATTTCTACAGTAAATGGCAAATACGGTGTTCTTCTGTGAACTCGGACCGTAAGAAGTTAATCATTTCTGTTACATATTGTGAAAAGAAAAAGTGAATCAAAAATAATTACGAGAGACTATCAATGCACATGAATACCATGACTGTATGTAATATGACAGCTGAATGTCAATTTTCACTTTGGTAATTATTGTATATTGACAGCTGAAAGCCTATTAAAATACAGTTACAGGCATTAGCGACCATCAGAGATATCTCCTCCTTAATCTTCAAGCATGAGAACATGAATATCCGAAAGAGCTTGTATCAGCTGCATTGCATTCATTCACCCTCTGTGTCCATAGTATTAATCAATCGTCTATTATTACATCCTTGGCACCAGTTTTATTAGTGCAATAATTCGTTGATTACTCATAATACGCGGAAACTAACACCAAAAATATTCTTGTACTCGTTAATATTTCGGGTAAAACCAAACCGGAAATTAGTCTGGCTTATTTAAGTTATGACTATCACAGGAGAGGTATGAAAGCAGAAGATGACCAGACATCGAAGGCCTGCGAAGGGCACCACGCACAACAATTCGAAACTAATTTTCAATGGTTCAGTTACATATCGCTCCACGTCCTTTGTTTTAATAACAAGCATTTAACTGCCATAAAGATATTTACTTATTTAGATGGAGATGTATTTTCAAGTTTCATATTTGTTTACCGTAAATATTTTTCTGCTCTGTATCTCTTCTAGAAATACACTCCTGGAAATGGAAAAAAGAACACATTGACACCGGTGTGTCAGACCCACCATACTTGCTCCGGACACTGCGAGAGGGCTGTACAAGCAATGATCACACGCACGGCACAGCGGACACACCAGGAACCGCGGTGTTGGCCGTCGAATGGCGCTAGCTGCGCAGCATTTGTGCACCGCCGCCGTCAGTGTCAGCCAGTTTGCCGTGGCACACGGAGCTCCATCGCAGTCTTGAACACTGGTAGCATGCCGCGACAGCGTGGACGTGAACCGTATGTGCAGTTGACGGACTTTGAGCGAGGGCGTATAGTGGGCATGCGGGAGGCCGGGTGGACGTACCGCCGAATTGCTCAACACGTGGGGCGTGAGGTCTCCACAGTACATCGATGTTGTCGCCAGTGGTCGGCGGAAGGTGCACGTGCCCGTCGACCTGGGACCGGACCGCAGCGACGCACGGATGCACGCCAAGACCGTAGGATCCTACGCAGTGCCGTAGGGGACCGCACCGCCACTTCCCAGCAAATTAGGGACACTGTTGCTCCTGGGGTATCGGCGAGGACCATTCGCAACCGTCTCCATGAAGCTGGGCTACGGTCCCGCACACCGTTAGGCCGTCTTCCGCTCACGCCCCAACATCGTGCAGCCCGCCTCCAGTGGTGTCGCGACAGGCGTGAATGGAGGGACGAATGGAGACGTGTCGTCTTCAGCGATGAGAGTCGCTTCTGCCTTGGTGCCAATGATGGTCGTATGCGTGTTTGGCGCCGTGCAGGTGAGCGCCACAATCAGGACTGCATACGACCGAGGCACACAGGGCCATCACCCGGCATCATGGTGTGGGGAGCGAGCTCCTACACTGGCCGTACACCACTGGTGATCGTCGAGGGGACACTGAATAGTGCACGGTACATCCAAACCGTCATCGAACCCATCGTTCTACCATTCCTAGACCGGCAAGGGAACTTGCTGTTCCAACAGGACAATGCACGTCCGCATGTATCCCGTGCCACCCAACGTGCTCTAGAAGGTGTAAGTCAACTACCCTGGCCAGCAAGATCTCCGGATCTGTCCCCCATTGAGCATGTTTGGGACTGGATGAAGCGTCGTCTCACGCGGTCTGCACGTCCAGCACGAACGCTGGTCCAACTGAGGCGCCAGGTGGAAATGGCATGGCAAGCCGTTCCACAGGACTACATCCAGCATCTCTACGATCGTCTCCACGGGAGAATAGAAGCCTGCATTGCTGCGAAAGGTGGATATACACTGTACTAGTGCCGACATTGTGCATGCTCTGTTGCCTGTGTCTATGTGCCTGTGGTTATGTCAGTGTGATCATGTGATGTATCTGACCCCAGGAATGTGTCAATAAAGTTTCCCCTTCCTGGGACAATGAATTCACGGTGTTCTTATTTCAATTTCCAGGAGTGTATTTGCAGTGGATGCTGCTGCGGTTTGCAATTCCTGTGTGATGTTCTGTATAGATGTCTGCCTATTACACATTAGGACCCTTCTCAACTGTCGACGGCCTCTGTCAGTTAGTCCGCAGCTTGTGGTCGTCCGGTAGCGTTCTCGATCCCCGCGCACGGGTTCCCGGGTTCGATTCCCGGCGGGGTCAGGGATTTTCTCTGCCTCGTGATTACTGGGTGTTGTGTGATGTCCTTAAGGTAGTTAGCTTTAAGTAGTTCTAAGTTCTAGGGGACTGATGACCATAGATGTTAATTCCCATTTGAACAATTTTTTGAATCTGTCAGTTAACAGACGATGTCGGTCTGTACACTTTTGTACTGTACGTGTCCCTTCACGTTTCCACTTCACTATCACATCGGAAACAGTGGGCCTATGGATGTTTAGGAGTGTGGAAATCTCACGTACGATGTATGACACAAGTGACTCCCAAACACTTGAGCACGTTCGAAGACGGTGAGTTCCGCGGAGAGCCCCATTCTGCTCTCTCACAATGACTAATGACTACTGAGGTCATTATATCGCCTACCTGGCAGTAGGTGGCAGCTCAATACACCTAATATGTTTCTGGGAGTGTCCGCATAGTTTTGATTACATAGTGTACTTATACAGCAATTTATCCACTCTGAGTTTCATTTCCCTTACAGGTGTACCTATCCGGCAAATAAAAGCCATAAATTACAGTACCGTAACTCGAGCGGTAAGCTCACAGTCTGACATTTCTTGACTAACGCTATAGGCCCATACTACGAGGGCGTTGTAATTGATCACATTTCTTTCGTGATCAGTTTCCGTGGGAAAAAAAATGCTGAGCTAGTTGTGGGACATCGTGGAATATTCCCGCTATAGTTTGGTGAAGTTCCGACAGGTGGTGGCGCTAGACGTAGCCAGCCAAATGGATAGAGACGAGGTACTGGCAGAAGTAAAGCTGTGAGGACGGGGCGTGAGTCGTCCTTGGGTAGCTTGGGACATCACACACATCCATGCCCGATGCAGGATTCGAACCTGCGACCGTAGCGGTGGCGCGGTTCCAGACTGTAGCGAATAGAACCGCTCGGCCGGCAAAAATTGGGGGATAGGTTCCCTACACTAGCACAAGAAAAAAATATCCAGTAAACATGAGCACTAAATTCATGTCTTAAGAGCTATGAGCACTTGGTCATTAGAAAAGATGTGTTCATTGTAGCGAAGATGGTTCAAATGGCTCTAAGCATTATGGGACTTAACATCTGAGGTCATCAGTCCTCTAGACTTACAACTACTTAAACCTAACTAACCTAAGGACATTACACACACCCATACCCGAGGCAGGATTCGAACCTGCGACCGTTTCAGCCGCTTGGTTCCGAACTGAAGCGCCTAGAAACACTTGACCACAGCGGCCGGCTTAGTTAAGATGAACAAGTGCTCGTAGCTCTTAAGGTATGCATTTTAGAGGCCATGTTTTTTGGTGTAAGGAACGTCATTTTGAAACACCATGTATCTGTGCAGCTCTCTAGAGATAGTATGGGAGAGTGTTGTACGTAGAGGACAGTGCACCTAGGAAATCGTGTTTTTTTGGTTCGTGCTTTAGCCTGGTAACTAACATCGGGATCACATTAAGGAACGCTCACTAGAGATCGCCACAAGCACTTTCTATCGCTTTCTACAGGTTTCTTAGTTGCTAGACATGAGTTTCTGTTTTGCACAGCATTTGTAAACAGTTCACGCTCTACACACTGAAGTGTTGTAGAATATATTAAAGCTGTTCGTAATATATTGTTAATTTTTCACGCACAAAATTTTGTGGCACATTAGGTGTCATTTATCCGCAGGACTATTTACATATCATGAGGTCATTTAAATCATACTTCATCTGTTTTGCATCATCGTGTACCTTGAAATGAAATAAGTCATGGTGCATGTGATACTTGCAAACGAACCGAGTTTCTTAAACGTCTTAAAAATTCTGTTGTTCTTGAAAGTGAAAATTCATGTTAACTTCCAATAACCTCTACCTTGCAGCTGGCTTTTCGTAATACTTCCGCTTACTTTGATTTCACTTACTGATTATTGGACTGCAGTAGAGTAATAATGTTAACAGGTGAACTATTAAGTACACTATTGATCGCAACACTTTCAAATTTCACTCGAATATTTTTTTCCATGGTACAAGAATATGTTGAACATCGGACTATTTGGAATAACCTTAATTTTTACCACACAATAAAGGCTTTCATGACCGGATGTTTCAGCTCCTCAGAAATCTTCCGGGTTGTATGGCCGTGGTCCGTGGAACTCTTCTATCCCTGACGTTTCGTCCAAGGCTACGTTGGACATCTTCGGAGGTGCTCCTGGTTGTGCTGAGTCTTGCCAGCTGACGAGCAGGACGTCGAAGAACGGCCTAAATACCCTGGAAAGTGGGCGTGGTCTGGATTTCACGTGGTAGCAGAGATAAACCTTGTCAAGGCTAAAATATAACTATCGAACATAGAACGTCAAAGATAAAAACTTCTCATCGATTCTGCAGCGCAACTGTCCATACATCGCTGAGTTTCATAGCTTCTTCTTCTCTGTTAAAATCATCCCCATGTTTATATATTTCGATGGCTTCTCTATATAGCCGTGGATAATAGTTCGTCATAGTACATAAAACTTCAGTTTCCGAAAATTTCGCTACATGATCACCCGATAGGAGAGCATGTTCCGCCATGGATGACTTATCTGTTTTTCCTAGTAGGCAAAGACTTTTATGTTCCTTCAACAGTGTATTTATCTATTTTTATGAATAATTTTCGTAATTTCAGAAAAGACTGCAACAGATAAACAGTGAATGCAATCATTTATGAATTGAATAATACTCTAAGAAAAAAAAAAGACTCATCACGAAGGAATTATTCCGAGGGACGGAGATGGGAAGATGCGATGTGTATTTATAGACAAGCAACTGATTACAATTTCAGAAAAATTCGGCTATTTATTCAAGATAAAGAGCTTCAAAAATTGAGCAAGTCAGTAACACGTTGGCCCGCCTGTGGCCCTTATGCCGTTATTCGGCTTTGCGTTGATTATCAGAGTTATTGGATGTCCTCCTGAGGGATACTGTGCTAAATTCTGGCGCGTTAGACAGTCAAAATCCTGAAATGGCTGGAGGGCCCTGCTGATAATGTGCGAAACCTTCCTAACATGTGTAAGGTGGTGTGGACTCCTGACCTTCATTTCTTACATATTCCGACCTCACCATCGTATTCTGCGTATCAAGACGTTTCATTCAAGCCCAAACTCGATAGGTTAGAGTCAGTTTTAAATATTCCCATTTAATCAATATGCAAATCTAATAAATAATGTGGGAGTGCACACTGAGATTAAAAAGTCGAGGCTGGCATACACAAACATTCAAGACACGACGGCCGCAGGAGTGTTTGTTCAGTGGAGGCAACCAGCCCACTGGAAAGTCCATAGGAGGGTGGGTTAGCACGCAGCTGCGCCGGCCGGCCAACCGCCCAGGCACCAAAACAGTTTTTGCCAGAGATAAGGGATAATGGCCTGTGTGTTCAACTTAAAAGCAAAACCCGTTGTACTGTTTGAGAGAACTCCAGCATACGCATTTTTTGGCAGACCTAGTGTGCAGTTTCAGAGTTCTCACAGGTCGACAGCAAATGCCTGACACAGATGCTATATACGAGGGCGGTTCAGAAAGTAACCTCCGATTGGTCACAGTGCGGGTTGTGGGGGGAGTAGCGACGCCATCTGTGCGTTCACGCACTCAACAGGTCAGTCGGCATCAAGCCGTGGTCGAGTGAACGTCGTACCTGCGCTAGTTTAGTTTTTGTGGCAGTTTGAAATGTGTGCTGCAATAGAAAACCCCGCCAAATGTGAAGTGTGTGCTGTCATAAGGTTTTTTACAGCCAAAGGATATTCTGCAGCAGCTATTCATCGTGAGCTTTGTGCCGTGTACGGACCAAGAGTTATGAGTGAAGGAGTTGTCCGTGAATGGGTACGTTTATTTAAAAGTGGACGAGAAAACGTTCGTGATGAAGAGACGAGTGGTAGACCATCATGGGTGACTGACGAACTCGTTCAGACAGTTGATGCAAAAGTTCGTGAAAATCGACGTTTCTCAATGTCGGAGTTGTCTACTGGTTTTCCACAGATTTCTAAGACTATCTTGTACGAGATAGTGACAGCAAGATTGAGTTACCGTAAGTTGTGTGCACGATGGGTGCCCAAAATTCTTACCGACCACCACAAAACTCAAAGAATGGCCTCTGCATTAGACTTTCTGTCACGTTATGAGGACGAAGGAGAACCATTGTTAAACAGAATCGTGACCGGTGACAATACCTGGATTAAGTACGTGAACCCTGAGACAAAAGAACAATCAAAGATGTGGGCACATTCAAATTCGCCTACCAAACCAAGAAAAGCCTCGCAAGATTTTTCTGCCAGAAAACTGATGGCAACGGTGTTTTGGGATGCCAAAGGGGTGTTGTTGGATCAATTCATGGAACGTGGTACGATCATTAATCAAGACGTGTACTGTGAAACAATAAAAAAGTTACGACGGGCTATACAGAACAAACACTGTGGTATGCTGACTTCCGGTATCGTTTTTTTGCACGATAACGCCCGTCCTCACTCTGCTCGCAGAACAACGGCCCTTCTTGAGTCCTTCAAGTGGGACGTTATCAACCATCCACCTTACAGCCCAGACCTGGCGCCAAGTGATTATCACCTCTTCATGCATTTGAAGAAATGGCTCGGGTCACAGCGGTTTGATGACGACGAAGAGCTCAAAGATACGGTCACAGGCTGGCTCCAGGCACAAGCGGGTGATTTTTATGCAGAAGGAATTTCAAAGCTTGTGAAGAGATACGATAAGTGCCTCAATCGCTATGGAGACTATGTAGAAAAATAGTGCAAAGATGTAGTTGTAAGATGTATATATTAAAATATTTTTATTTAACTTGGTGTATTTTTTAAAATCAACCGGAGGTTACTTTCTGAACGGCCCTCGTATTTCCGGATTGGTCGGCTTAAACAGAGTGCCATTCTCCCGTTTGTAAGAGTAACGCTGATTGGCGGACTATTTCTGACGCAATGAGATGGAGGAGAGAGGGAAAGACAGCGGATGATGTACCCTTTCGCTTTTTGTGTGGAGAGGGGTCGCTCCGGTGACGCTCTTGAAGCGGGAACATGTAGCGGGAGTGAGCGCGCTCGTATGCAGAGAGCGAGGAACAAAGTCTCTACTCAGTATTGCTCTGATAGAGCACCTCTGCCGCTGGCGAATCGGAGTGATACTCGATATTGAGCTGCACGTGATTAAGCGTTTGTTCACTGTGTTGGTCGTGGCACTTAACTTGCGGTGTGAACACAGAGTATTAGTTAGCGTGAGGCCCATCTTTCCTCCATTAGAAATTACATACTTCATTCACGTCACTCCATTACATTTCTCATGTGACAGCCTCGACTGTACATTAAAAAAATTCAATCGGATAGTTATTCAAGTGGAGTAGGTGCGGCTCTCAGCCATTCTGCTGACAAGGGAACATCCCCATCGCACCCCCCTCAGATTTAGTTGGCCCAGTGGATAGGCCTTGAAAAACTGAACACAGATCAATCGAGAAAACAGGAAGAAGTTGTGTGGAACTATGAAAAAATAAACAAAATATACAAACTGAGTAGTCCATGTGCCAGATAGCCAATATTAAGGAGATTGTGAGCTCAGGGGCGCCGTGGTCCCGTGGTTAGCGTGAGCAGCTGCGGAACGAGAGGTCTTTGGTTCAAATCTTCCCTCGGCTGATAATTTTACTTTCTTTATTTTCGCAAAGTTATGATCTGTCCGTTCGTTCATTGACGTCTCTGTTCACTGTAATAAGTTTAGTGTCTGTGTTTTGCGACCGCACCGCAAAACCGTGCGATTAGTTGACGAAAGGACGTGCCTCTCCAATGGGAACCGAAAACATTTGATCGCAAGGTCATAGGTCAACCGATTCCTCCACAGGAAAACACGTCTGATATATTCTATACGACACTGGTGGCAGCATGTGCGTCACATGACAGGAATATGTTGTCGACCCACCTAACTAGTACACTTGGCGAATGGGTAAAACGATTCTTCTACCTTGCCCGATTAAGGTTTTCTTGTGGATGTGATAATCACTCCCAACATAAAGAATTTGTCACCTAAACTGAAAATAAAAAGTCAAACTTTTCACGCAAGGGAGGACTTGAAACGAGGACGTCTCGTTCTGCGGGTGGTCACGCTAACCACGGGACCACGTCGCTTCTGAGCTCACAGTATCCTTAATATTGCCTATCTTGCGCATGGACTACTTAGTTTGTACATTTTGCTTATTTTTTCATAGTTTCACACAACTTCTTCCTGTTTTCTCGATCGATCTGTGTTCAGTTTTTCAAGGCCTATCCACTGTGCCAAATTGTAATTAAATCTGAGGGGGGTGCGATGGGGAGGTTCCCTTGTGAGTAAATAACATTCTTAAAGAAAAGGGATAAAAGAGCTGTCCCACACTTTGTATATAAATTTCATTAACAGGATTCCTATCCATAAAAGGTAACCTCCTATTCCGAAAAGAACCCAGAAACTTGTGTATCAGTTTATAAATAAAAGTTTCACTTGATTTTCTCAGATTTTGCAATAAAAAGTATTTTCCATTCATTTAATGTTTTTCTGACACTAACTAGCAATACTCCAGTACCCAAGTATCCCACTAGTTACATAAGAAAATAGAATATTTTTGTGTCTTCTCCTTACAGCAGACGACTCCAGAAGATATTAATTGCTGAAAGTTTTTCAAGCATTTTTGGTACGTTAGGAGCGTCTGTCTGACTCCTGTGGTACTGTGGGGTGGGAATTGCTTCTTGCAGGAGCCAAAGGGTACTTGCCAGATCAATTCGTTGCGCAACTCGTCAACATAACACCCACATACTGACACGGGCAAGACCTTGCTGGTCAAAGTGGAGTTTGGCAAGCACAGAGACAAGCAGTGGAAAATGTCACCGTGTGCGGGCGAGCATTGTCTTGCTGAAGCGAAAGTCCAGGATGGCTTGCCATAAAGGGCAAAGGCTGGTATTCGACCACTGTCTGGGGCGTCTCCAGACACTTCTTGGGCCTGTAATCTCATGGACTGGATTAGAATTGTCGTCAGTGCCCTCTTCCAAATGAGCCCCAATGACCAGCGAAGAAGCTCCGGGCAGCAGTGGGATATCAAAAATGGTTCAAATGGTTCTGAGCACTATGGGACTTAACATCTATGGGCAGCAGTCCCCTAGAACTTAGAACCTAACTAACCTAAGGCCATCACACAACACCCAGTCATCACGAGGCAGAGAAAATCCCTGACCCCGCCGGGAATCGAACCCGGGCGCGGGAAGCGAGAACGCTACCACACGACCACGAGCTGCGGACTAGTGGGATATCAAAATGAGTGTCGCCCACCATACGGCCCAGCAACCAGGAGTTATGGTGGTCTGGGATGACATTTCTTCATAGTACTACTCATCTGGATGTGATCCGAGGAACACTTCCAAGACAGAGTTACGTCAACGATATCCCACGTCTCGTTTTCTTGGCCTTCATGGCAAGCCATTCTGGGATTACATTTCAGCAAGATAATGCCCGCCCGGAGTTTTTACTACTTGCCTTCGTGCTTACTAAACCCTAACTTGGCCAACAAGGTCACAAGGCCTCTTCTCGGTTAAGAACGTCTCGAACATTATCGGCAGGGCCCTGCAGCCATTTTCGGAAGTTTGATGATTTAATGAGTCAAATTGTGCGGGAGAATATCCAATAACTCTGTCAATCAACCCCAAGCCGAATAACCGCATACGTTATAGAGGTCAGCCAATACGTCTTTGACTTGCTCAGTTTGTGAAGCTCTTTCTCATGAATAAATCACGCAGTTTTCCTGAAACTGTAATCATTAATTTGTCTGCACATCACGCTCACCGAATTCCGACCCATCAGGATAATTCAATCGTATTGTGTCGTCTTTTTGTCGTAGAGTGTATATTAAAATTATATTAATGGGCTGGCCAGAGCCAATAATGTGAAAAGTGCACCAACGTGAAAGAATTCCCCCCCCCCCCCCCCCACTTTATTACACACAGCTGTTGAGCCGTGTGTGGCTCGTGTTCCCGCCATCATGTATCGTGTGTTTAACGTACTGCCACCTCACTACGTTAATTTAAATCACTACTGTCACTGAGTTGCTGGTTTGCCTGACCGTGAGCGGCGTTAGCAGCGCATATCGATATATCCCCACTCGTAGTATCTTTGCTCGACTGCGATTGCTTCCCGGTCGTTGTCTGTCGTACGGGAGTTCGCGTCGGGAGATTGGTTCGCGATTTCCGGTCTGCCAATCGAGTGGAACGCGTCTGGATCGCAGTCCGGACCTACCAGTTGGGCAGTCGCAATGCGGCACTAGTGCAGTCGGGTTGGAGCAGCAGTGAGGCCTGCGTCGACATGGCTCGCCGGACCATCACTTGAGCCAGGCGACGATCTTGGTGGATCGACGGTCGGTCGTCCTACCGAACGACGTGTTTTGGCTCGCCGATCGTTCATGAGTCGGCCGTGTGTGTGTGCATTGACTCCCGATTTGTCTTCGTGCGTGCTTAGCTGCTGTTGGGTATCCTTCAGGTCTTCGTGTAAGTGTTTGTCAGGTTGTGTATGTAGTTGGTGTAATTTCCACCGACGACTATTTTAGATGTTGTCAGTATTCTGACAGGAGTCGGTCGGTTGGTATTCTGACAGGAGTCGGTCGGTTGCTGCGGACCAGGGAAGTTACCTCCGTGCGGTGCAGTCGGCTGGGGCCGTTGGCGGTCCCTTCACAGTGTCGGAGTGTGCGTGGAGCTGTCCGCTCGTTACGAGCAGCGTGTCAAAGTTGAGTAGTGGTTACAACTCCCCAAGCCGCGTCCATTCATGCTGCGTGGTTCGTTTCGGTGGTTCGCTGTTGGGGAGGTTTTCCTGCGAGCAACACCGAGTATTTCTATTGCTGAAATTTATCCGCTATGCGGTGCAATTGACTATATTCGCTTGACTACAATCCAAGTGCCCCAGCGGAATTTTCTGCCTTGTGGCCGTTAGTGTTCTGGTTACCTGCCCTGGCCGCTAACATAGTTTTTAGGCAGTGTCTTTTCCTCACCTGTTGTTGCTGCCCAACGTGGTTTGTAGTTTTGGCAGCTCAGTTCGGATACGCGTTGTTTGGGAATAGCGATACTTGTAATTTTTTGGGGGGCCTTGAATTCTCGTGTACTCTGTCGTGGTAAGCAAGCGGTTGGCCGGTCGGTACGTGACTGTCCCTTGGTTTGGTTCGCACGAATTAAGTGTAGTTGGACTCACCACCTGTCTCGCCTAAGTGAACGAGGGCAGACCGATCCACTGGAGACTTCTGAGCGCCGTTCTCTTAATTATCCTTTTGGCAGTGTTAGTGTTGTTGTAATTTAACTGTATTTTATATTTTTAATTTGGCAAGGTTAGTTGTGGCCTTCAACCCTGGAAACATGTTCTCAGAGCTTCCTTCAAGTCCAAACATTATCACCTTCTTCGCTTGAAAGGTTATTGTAATTTCCTCTGAAAGATTTTTCGAGTTATTGTGGGCCTTCCGCGTTAGTGTTGCAGAAAGGAAATTTTTAAACTTAATACTTTTACGGTTTGTTGCAGTATATATTTCCTTAATTTTCGGAACTTTGCGGCCTTCAGCCATCTTATTGCGTTTGTTGATCTCTTTCTGTACACCTTGCGGGCCATCAGCCCTGTTAGCGTCTTAAAACATTGTGGCCTTCTGCCTTCAGTAATCATCATACTATATCTGGAATTCTGAAGATTTAATCGGGTGGCCTTCCGCCGCTCCGCATGCTGATCTCATATATGTATACGATTTATCTTATTCGTAAATTTAACTGTGTGTCATGTTATAAAGGCACATTTGCATGCCGTGCGTGAGTTTCCTCGGAAACGCGTAATCTTAATTAAATAATTAATCTCTGACAAATAAATAAAGTCTGTGGCACAGAACTACATCTACATCTACATCTATACTCCGCGAGCCACCTTACGGTGTGTGGCGGAGGGTACTTATTGTACCACTATCTGATCCCCCCTTCCCTGTTCCATTCACGAATTGTGCATGGAAAGAACGACTGCTTGTAAGTCTCCGTATTTGCTCTAATTTCTCGGATCTTTTCGTTGTGATCATTACGCGAGATATATGTGGGCGGTAGTAATATGTTGCCCATCTCTTCCCGGAATGTGCTCTCTCGTAATTTCGATAATAAACCTCTCCGTATTGCGTAACGCCTTTCTTGAAGTGTCCGCCACTGGAGCTTGTTCAGCATCTCCGTAACGCTCTCGCGCTGACTAAATGTCCCCATGACGAATCGCGCTGCTTTTCGCTGGATCATGTCTATCTCTTCTATTAATCCAACCTGGTAAGGGTCCCATACTGATGAGCAATACTCAAGAATCGGACGAACAAGCGTTTTGTAAGCTACTTCTTTCGTCGATGAGTCACATTTTCTTAGAATTCTTCCTATGAATCTCAACCTGGCGCCTGCTTTTCCCACTATTTGTTTTATGTGATCATTCCACTTCAGATCGCTCCGGATAGTAACTCCTAAGTATTTTACGGTCATTACCGCTTCCAATGATTTACCACCTATGGCATAATCGTACTGGAATGGATTTCTGCCCCTATGTATGCGCATTATATTACATTTATCTACGTTTAGGGAAAGCTGCCAGCTGTCGCACCATGCATTAATCCTCTGCAGGTCCTCCTGGAGTACGTACGAGTCTTCTGATGTTGCTACTTTCTTGTAGACAACCGTGTCATCTGCAAATAGCCTCACGGAGCTACCGATGTTGTCAACTAAGTCATTTATGTATATTGTAAACAATAAAGGTCCTATCACGCTTCCCTGCGGTACTCCCGAAATTACCTCTACATCTGCAGATTTTGAACCGTTAAGAATGACATGTTGTGTTCTTTCTTCTAGGAAATCCTGAATCCAATCACAAACCTGGTCCGATATTCCGTAAGCTCGTATTTTTTTCACTAAACGTAAGTGCGGAACCGTATCAAATGCCTTCCTGAAGTCCAGGAATACGGCATCAATCTGCTCGCCAGTGTCTACGGCACTGTGAATTTCTTGGGCAAATAGGGCGAGCTGAGTTTCACATGATCTCTGTTTGCGGAATCCATGTTGGTTATGATGAAGGAGATTTGTATTATCTAAGAACGTCATAATACGAGAACACAAAACATGTTCCATTATTCTACAACAGATTGACGTAAGCGAAATAGGCCTATAATTATTCGCATCTGATTTATGACCCTTCTTGAAAATGGGAACGACCTGCGCTTTCTTCCAGTCGCTAGGTACTTTACGTTCTTCCAGCGATCTACGATAAATTGCTGATAGAAAGGGGGCAAGTTCTTTAGCATAATCACTGTAGAATCTTAAGGGTATCTCGTCTGGTCCGGATGCTTTTCCGCTACTAAGTGATAGCAGTTGTTTTTCAATTCCGATATCGTTTATTTCAATATTTTCCATTTTGGCGTCCGTGCGACGGCTGAAGTCAGGGACCGTGTTACGATTTTCCGCAGTGAAACAGTTTCGGAACACTGAATTCAGTATTTCTGCCTTTCTTCGGTCGTCCTCTGTTTCGGTTCCATCGTGGTCAACGAGTGACTGAATAGGGGATTTAGATCCGCTTACCGATTTTACATATGACCAAAACTTTCTAGGGTTCTTGTTTAGATTGTTTGCCAATGTTTTATGTTCGAATTCGTTGAATGCTTCTCTCATTGCTCTCTTTACGCTCTTTTTCGCTTCGTTCAGCTTTTCCTTATCAGCTATGATTCGACTACTCTTAAACCTATGATGAAGCTTTCTTTGTTTCCGTAGTACCTTTCGTACATGATTGTTATACCACGGTGGATCTTTCCCCTCGCTTTGGACCTTAGTCGGTACGAACTTATCTAAGGCGTACTGGACGATGTTTCTGAATTTTTTCCATTTTTGTTCCACATCCTCTTCCTCAGAAATGAACGTTTGATGGTGGTCACTCAGATATTCTGCGATTTGTGCCCTATCACTCTTGTTAAGCAAATATATTTTCCTTCCTTTCTTGGCATTTCTTATTACACTTGTAGTCATTGATGCAACCACTGACTTATGATCACTGATACCCTCTTCTACATTCACGGAGTCGAAAAGTTCCGGTCTATTTGTTGCTATGAGGTCTAAAACGTTAGCTTCACGAGTTGGTTCTCTAACTATCTGCTCGAAGTAATTCTCGGACAAGGCAGTCAGGATAATGTCACAAGAGTCTCTGTCCCTGGCTCCAGTTCTGATTGTGTGACTATCCCATTCTATACCTGGTAGATTGAAGTCTCCCCCTATTACAATAGTATGATCACGAAACTTCTTCACGACGTTCTGCAGGTTCTCTCTGAGGCGCTCAACTACTACGGTTGCTGATGCAGGTGGTCTATAGAAGCATCCGACTATCATATCTGACCCACCTTTGATACTTAACTTAACCCAGATTATTTCACATTCGCATTCGCTAATAACTTCACTGGATATTATTGAATTCTTTACTGCTATAAATACTCCTCCACCATTGGCGTTTATCCTATCCTTGCGGTATATATTCCATTCTGTGTCTAGGATTTCGTTACTGTTCACTTCCGGTTTTAACCAACTTTCCGTTCCTAATACTATATGCGCACTATTTCCTTCAATAAGAGATACTAATTCAGGAACCTTGCCCTGGATACTCCTGCAGTTTACCAATATTACGTTAACTTTTCCTGTTTTTGGTCTCTGAGGACGGACATTCTTTATCAACTACAGCGCTATGCCGCTGATAAAACAAAATACAATTATGACCCTCTTATATTTGATTAAGAAGAAGGAGGACGAGGAGAATAGCTGAGGCTGGAAGCACGTATATTTTATTAACTGGCTCACCGCCATATTTGATGTTACATAAGAACACTGCGAGTTGCAATCTTACTAGGCACTCGATTCTGTAAAGAATTTATATTTATGAAAGTAAGTAGAATTATTTAACTGTAGGCTTATTAGTTGAATATATCTGATTTAACTAACTGTGTAAACTTTTTTATGTTTAGTAGACAGTCACCTCTGTACGACGTATTGACATGGCTGGCAAATTATTCTAATATTGAGATTTATATTTTGAGTCCGCACCTACCGCAGCAGTCTTTGGAAACGATTTAAATACAAAGTCCGATTATTTGAATCACATTTCACGGTCAACTACGAATAGCATTGCATTTACGAAAAAGCCATCGTCAAGCGTCTGATACCAAATAATTAAACGTCCGCGTTCCAGATAAGCAAATATTAATTACAACCAATCACTATCATACATATACAATAATTATTATATTATTTTTTATTTATTTATTTTATAATGTCTTTTCAAAATTGAACTTATTCTAAAGCATCTGTTTGTAGGCCTTAAGCCACGAAGCAAATTTAATTCTTTCAAAAGTGTATTTGTGAAATAAATGATAATAAATTACAATTGTGAAATGAATCGGACAGCAACCCCCTTGGCTCTTTCCATAATCCTAATTACCTGTTAGCCCTGCGTGATTCAGCGGGCGTTTCAACTCCAACTTAAACTGAAAGTGTGAGGTTACCATTAACTCTGCGGTGTACACATCCACTGCGCTAACCGTCGATTCTTTGGCGTTTTAAACCAATCCTGGTGATACAAATGCACGCAGTCCACCTCAGTGGATGTCCCCTACTGGTGCTGCAACCTGAGTGAATTTGCAACCTAAGGACTGACTGAAAGTGCCTAAGAATCGAAGGTTAGCAGCTGTCCACTGCAGTGGGCTCGTGTATCACAACGTTAATGTTATCTGCCAGGGACAACAGGAACAGCAAGGGGACTCATTCAAAGGCCCTCAGGCAAGCCTTAAGCTATTCCTTCGTCTGCTGATAAGCCTTCATCGAAAGTAATATGCTGCGTCTATTCTACCAAGGAATTCTCAGGCCTGTCACAAATTTTGTTTAATACCCCACACGATCGCAGTTTCGTTAATAGTAGTTGGTGTGGTAAGAATTGGTTAGTTGATTAGGAGAGGGTACCGAACAGCGAGGTCATCGGTCTCACCGGATTAGGGAAGGTTGGGGAAGGAAGTCGGCCGTGACCTTCCGAAGGAACCATCCCAGCATTTGCCTGAAGCGATTTAGGGAAATCACGGAAAATCTAAGTCAGGATGGCCGGATGCGGATGTTGTAAGGATTCAAATGCTAAAGGAATACTGCATCTGCCATTCCCCTGACCAGTGGCCTCTTGAATGTCATGGGAGAAACGCGCAATTTGGATTTCGCATGACCGGTGTTTTGGGAAACCTTTGTTAATAGTATAAATGAGATTATTCTGTTCGAGATACCGTTCTACATCTACATCTACATGAGTACTCTGCAAATCACGTGTAAGTCCCTGGCAGAGGATTCATCGAACCACCTTCACAATTCTCTATTATTCCCACCTCGTATAGCGCGCGAAAAAAACGAACACCTATATCTTTCCGTACGAACTCTGACTTCCCTTATTTTATCGTGGTGAGCGTTTCTCCCTATGTATTTTCGCATTCGGAGAAAAAAGATGGTGATTGGAATTTCGTGAGAAGATTCCGTCGCAAAGAAAAACGTCTTTCTTTTAATGATTTGCTGCCCAAATCCTGTATCAGTTCTGTGACACTCTCTGCCCTATTTCGCGATAATACAAAACGTGCTCCCCTTCTTTGAACTTTTTCGATGCACTCCGTCAGTCCTATCTGGCAAGGATCCCACATCGCGCAACAGTATTCTAAAGGCGGATGGACAAGGTTAGTGCAGGCAGTCTCCTTAGTAGATCTGTTACATTTTCTATGTGTGTCCTGCCAATACAACGCAGTATTTGCTTAGCCTTCCCCACAATGTTTTCTACGTGCTTCTTCCAATTCGTAACTATAATACCTAGGTATTTAGATGAATTTACGGCTTTTAGATGAGACTGATTTATCGTGTAACCGAAGTTTAACGAATTCCTTTTAGCACTCGTGTGGATGACCTCACACTTTTCGTTATTTCGAGTATAGACTCTTCTAAAGCTATACCCGAAACTCGTTTCCTACATTCGTGTATCTGATAAGATTGCTTCCGAAAACGAATGAACGCAGTGTTACGCAGTAAGCGGGACCAACTCATCAGAGTAGTTGTTTCGCAGAAGAGCGAATTGCCCGCTCAACTGCACCGCACACATTAGCCATGTGATACCGTGCGGCAATATCTCTCGCAGATTCATGGCGGGATGAAGTGCCCGCTGTTTACGGACAATCTGCCCGTGTAAACAGGGCGGGCAGCGAAATCCGCAGTGCAGCGAAACCGTGCTCCTAATGGCTTAGCGCTTCGTCTGCGCAATTGCGGGGTCCGCTTCGGCGGTAATACGGAATTCCGCCGGTCCTGCCCCCAACTAGATACCGACATCAGCAGCTGCAGATTCGAACACCGCCTCGACAAGCCCTCTCTCCAGTAACATATTCACATGTCGTAAACACACTAACAGATGACAATGATATGTGTAAATTTAGGTTTTTATCGAAACGGCAATTATAAAAAGTTTTAAAAATTGTTATTTATATTCTTCATTTACTTCAGTCCTGCACCAGATCGTGATACAGCATTACACATTCCTACGACGCCTGAATGACTCCCATTTTTCTTCCTGGAGAGTGGCACCAGACGACGAGCCGCAACGAATGTCTTGTTACGATCGAGAGATCGATACGTGGATTGAACTGTTGAAAGGGAATAGAAGGTTCCTTACAATCGAGAGCTCGATAGGCAAACAGAATACTCCAGACAGAAGAGAGGAAGCGGGAGTTAGTTGATTGCAGCTCGAAAGGAAAGCATGTGAAGAATGGGGACAGTGATATGACGCGTATTTCTCATAAGTTGATTTGACGTGTCGGTATGTTTATGAAGGAAGTCAAGCGGAACTAAATTGAACTTCGGAACATTAGAAATTGTCATCATATGCACGGCGACAATTATTGAAATACACTCCTGGAAATGGAAAAAAGAACACATTGTCAGACCCACTATACTTGCTCCGGACACTGCGAGAGGGCTGTACAAGCAATGATCACACGCACGGCACAGCGGACACACCAGGAACCGCGGTGTTGGCCGTCGAATGGCGCTAGCTGCGCAGCATTTGTGCACCGCCGCCGTCAGTGTCAGCCAGTTTGCCGTGGCATACGGAGCTCCATCGCAGTCTTTAACACTGGTAGCATGCCGCGACAGCGTCGACGTGAACCGTATGTGCAGTTGACGGACTTTGAGCGAGGGCGTATAGTGGGCATGCGGGAGGCCGGGTGGACGTACCGCCGAATTGCTCAACACGTGGGGCGTGAGGTCTCCACAGTACATCGATGTTGTCGCCAGTGGTCGGCGGAAGGTGCACGTGCCCGTCGACCTGGGACCGGACCGCAGCGACGCACGGATGCACGCCAAGACCGTAGGATCCTACGCAGTGCCGTAGGGGACCGCACCGCCACTTCCCAACAAATTAGGGACACTGTTGCTCCTGGGGTATCGGCGAGGACCATTCGCAACCGTCTCCATGAAGCTGGGCTACGGTCCCGCACACCTTTAGGCCGTCTTCCGCTCACGCCCCAACATCGTGCAGCCCGCCTCCAGTGGTGTCGCGACAGGCGTGAATGGAGGGACGAATGGAGACGTGTCGTCTTCAGCGATGAGAGTCGCTTCTGCCTTGGTGCCAATGATGGTCGTATGCGTGTTTGGCGCCGTGCAGGTGAGCGCCACAATCAGGACTGCACACGACCGAGGCACACAGGGCCAACACCCGGCATCATGGTGTGGGGAGCGATCTCCTACACTGGCCGTACACCACTGGTGATCGTCGAGGGGACACTGAATAGTGCACGGTACATCCAAACCGTCATCGAACCCATCGTTCTACCATTCCTAGACCGGCAAGGGAACTTGCTGTTCCAACAGGACAATGCACGTCCGCATGTATCCCGTGCCACCCAACGTGCTCTAGAAGGTGTAAGTCAACTACCCTGGCCAGCAAGATCTCCGGATCTGTCCCCCATTGAGCATGTTTGGGACTGGATGAAGCGTCGTCTCACGCGGTCTGCACGTCCAGCACGAACGCTGGTCCAACTGAGGCGCCAGGTGGAAATGGCATGGCAAGCCGTTCCACAGGACTACATCCAGCATCTCTACAATCGTCTCCATGGGAGAATAGCAGCCTGCATTGCTGCGAAAGGTGGATATACACTGTACTAGTGCCGACATTGTGCATGCTCTGTTGCCTGTGTCTATGTGCCTGTGGTTCTGTCAGTGTGATCATGTGATGTATCTGACCCCAGGAATGTGTCAATAGAGTTTTACCTTCCTGGGACAATGAATTCACGGTGTTCTTATTTCAATTTCCAGGAGTGTATATTAAATACGATCGTCATAACTTCTGCAAACTTTGCATTAGGACATTCAAACTGCACGGATGGCCGCGGAGCGTCATGGGAATTAGTATGGTTTAGTTTAGTAACGAAGCCCATTTTCATTTGGATGGGTTCGTCAATAAGCAAAACTGGCGCATTTGGGGAACTGAGAATCCACATTCCGCGATCGAGAAGTCTCTTACCCACAGCGGGTGAGTATGTGATGCACGATGTCCAGTCACGGAATAATCGGTGCGATATTCCTTGATTGCACGGTGACTACCGAACGATGCGTGAAGGTATTGTAACATAATTTCATCCCCATTACCTAAAATGACCCTGATTTCGACAAGATGTGTTGCATGCAAGAAGGACCTCGACCCCATCGAAGCAGGAGAGTGTATGATGTCCTGAGGGAGCACTCTAAGGACCACATTCTGGCTCGGGGGAACCCAGGCGCCACTGATATGGGCCTCGATTGGTAGCAATTTTTTTCGGTTCTGAACACATACAATTCGGTTTCGAGGGTCTATATTAAAGACAAGATGTACAGTAATAACCCCAAAGCCATTGCTGAGCTGAAAACAGCCATTCAGTAGGTCATCGTCTGAGTGATATTCCGACAGTTCAGCGAGTCATGCAGAATTTCTCTATTCGTCTGCGCAATATCATCGCCAATAATGGCAGACACATCGAACATATCATAACCAAAACCCGAATATCTGTATTGGCTTTTACATGTTGAATAGATTGTGCGCATGCCGTAGTTTGTAACTCATTTAAGTTTTTTTCATATAGTTTAATAATTGTCACCTCGTACGAACCATAAATGCCGGCCGCAGTGACCGAGTGGTTCTAGGCGCTTCAGTCCGGAAGCGCGCGATTGCTACGGTCGCAAGGTTGGAATCCTGCCTCGGTCATGGATGTGTGTGATGTCCTTAGGTTAGTTAGGTTTAAGTAGTTCTAGGAGACTGATGAGCTCAGATGTTAAGTCCCATAGTGCTCAGAGCCATTTGAACCATTTTTTATCCATAAATACTAATAAAAATGTTTGAATGGAAATTATTGTTGAGAGTAACAGTCGGGCAGTTTTCCTTTTTTCGTCGGAATTGCAGTAATTGCAAATAAAGTATTCATGAATGTAAGTCTTGATGTTTCTTATAATTTAATTTTTTTCAGACACCGTTAATAAGGAAATAATTTTCCTGAACATCATTGATAACATGGAGTCAATTACTGATACTGACGTTCATGGCAAGCAGCTCTTTCAAAGGCAGTAGTAGTCCAATGAAACGGAAAGACAAGGGAACTAAAATAATTTCCGTAGCGCTCGCGCGGTTCCAGACTGAAGCGCCTTTAACCGCTTGGCCACACCAGCCGGCCGAGGTGTTTCAGAAAAATGGTTCATATGGCTCTGAGCACTATGGAACTTAACGTCTGAGATCATAAGTCCCCTAGAACTTAGAACTACTTAAACCTAACTAACCTAAGGACATCACACACATCCATGCCCGAGGCAGGATTCGAACCTGCGAGCGTAGTGGTCGCGCGGTTCCAGACTGAAGCGCCTAGAACCACCCGGTCACAACGGCCGGCTGTTTTAAATATAATTTTGATTGAGTGAACTGTATTTTACTGTACTTTGCCCTCTTTTCATTATCAAATGACTGTAACAATATTTGTTATTTTTGGACTGTTGAAAGTTAGTATGCGGTTCGAAGTATTCTTTCTTCGCCAGCGATCGAATGCCAAGAATTCCATTGCATACCAATATTGCTAAAGTTTCTATCAAGAATTATGTTGAGTTATGCTCTTACTGTCCAACTAAAGGACGTAAGGCGTCACGAAACGCGGGAAGTAGATGACATGGCATCAGAAGTTATTAACATCCTTGGAAAAACCAACCAGGACAAAATTATTGCACTTGGTAAACGGGACATTTGAGACAATAGAAATACAGTAATACTCCCTGACGAATTTAATCATACCAACGAAGGCGAACATTCTCACGTTTGCCTGCTATCGAACCGATAGTTTTAAAATGTTAACACGAATTAATGCGAGGTGAGAAAAGTCATGGGTTAGCGATGTGCATATGTGCAGTATCGCGTACATAGGTATGAAACGGCAGTGCATTCGCGCAACTGTCCTTTCTACTCAGGTTATTCATCTGAAAAGTTTCCCACGTGATTATGGCCGCACGGCGGCGATCAATAAACTTTGAAAGCAGAATGGTAGTTAGAGCTAGACGCATTCGACATTCCATTATTAAGAACGTCAGACGATTCAGTATGCCGAAAATACCAGATTTCAGGCATTACCTCGCACCACGGACAACGCAACTGCCGACGGCCGACACTTACATCTACATCTATATCTACATCCATACTCCGCAAGCTACCTGACGGTGTGTGGGGGAGGGTACCTTGAGTACCTCTATCGGTTCTCCCTTCTATTCCATTCTCGTATTGTTCGTGGAAAGAAGGATTGTCGGTATCCCTCTGTGTGGGCTCTAATCTCTCTGATTTTATCCTCATGGTCTCTTCGCGAGATATACGTAGGAGGGAGCAATATACTGCTTGACTCTTCGGTGAAGGTATGTTCTCGAAACTTTGACAAAAGCCCGTACCGAGGTACTGAGCATCTCTCCTGCAGAGTCTTCCACTGGAATTTATCTATCATCTCCGTAACGCTTTCGCGATTACTAAATGATCCTGCAACGAAGCGCGCTGCTCTCCGTTGGATCTTCTCTATATCTTCTATCAACCCTATCTGGTACGGATCCCACACTGCTGAGCGGTATTCAAGCAGTGGGCGAACAAGCGTACTGTAACCTACTTCCTTTGTTTTCGGATTGCATTTCCTTAGGATTCTTCCAATGAATCTCAGTCTGGCATCTGCTTTACTGACGATCAACATTATATGATCATTCCATTTTAAATCACTCCTAATGCGTACTCCCAGATAATTTATGGTATTAACTGGTTCCAGTTGCTGACCTGCTATTTTGTAGCTAAATGATAAAGGATCTATCTTTCTGTGTATTCGCAGCACATTACACTTGTCTACATTGAGATTCAATTGCCATTCCCTGCACCATGCGTCAATTCGCTGCAGATCCTCCTGCATTTCAGTACAATTTTACATTGTTACAACCTCTCGATACACCACAGCATCATCCGCAAAAAGCCTCGGTGAACTTCCGATGTCATCCACGAGGTCATTTATGTATATTGTGAATAGCAACGGTCCTATGACACTCCCCTGCGGCACACCTGAAATCACTCTTACTTCGGAAGACTTCTCTCCATTGAGAATGACATGCTGCGTCCTGTTATCTAGGAACTCCTCAATCCAATCACACAATTGGTCTGATAGTCCATACGCTCTTACCTTGTTCATTAAACGACTGTGGGGAACTATATCGAACGCCTTGCGGAAGTCAAGAAACACGGCATCTACCTGAGAACTTAACTATCGAGGGCAGCGGCGTATGCGTAGTCAGTGCTAGCAGATGGGCAACGTTGCGTGGAATAATCGCAGAAATCAGTGTGGGCCGCACTGCGAACGTATTCGTTAGGCAGTGCGGCGAAACTAGGCGTTAATGGGCTGTGGCAGGAGACGACCCACGCGGGTGCGGTTGCTAATAGCATGACATGGCTTGCAGCGCCTTTTCTGAGTTCGTGACCATATCGGTTGGACCCTAGACAACTGGAAAACCGTGGTTTGATCAGATGAGTACCGATTTCAGTTGCTAAAAGCTGATTCTAGAGTTCGAATGTGGCGCTGACCTCACGAAGCAATAGGCCCAAGTTCTCAACAAAACCTGTCCTAGCTAGTAGTGGCTCATTGATGTGAACTGTGTTTGCACGGAATAGACAGGGTCCTCTGGTCCAACTTAACTGATCAATGACCGGAAATCTTTATATTCTGCTACTTAGAGACCCGTTTGCAGCCACTCCTGGACTTCGTGTCCCCAAACAACAATGGGATATTTGCGGATGACAATGCCGCCATGCCCCCGGACGACAAATGTTCGCGATTGGTTTGAAGTACATTGTGGACAATTCGAGCGAATTACTTGGCCACGCAGATCGCCTGATAAAAGTCCCAATGAACTTTTACGCTATAGAGGAAGCATTGCTCAATATTTATGCAGGGGAATTCAACGCCTTGTTGAGTCCATGTCACGTCGAGTTGCTGCACTACGAGAGCTAAAGGAGGTCAGAGTCGACAATAGGAGGTATCCCATGAATTTATTGAGAAAACAAAATGCCTACAGCCGTTCTTATGATTTTATTTATTTTGCTGCAACCTGATCTTATTCTTATAACTGTTGTGCAGTTTTTATCGAACAAAGTTTTTTTAAATTATTTTTATTCTAAATACAACCAATTTGATTTTCACTACAACACCGTTCGTCTTCCATTCCCAGTTTCTTTTTTTTTTCTGTGTGCTTCTGTGCTAAATTTTTGTAACTGCTGTGATGGTCCATGTGAAGGGATTCTGTCTACTGAACTATGACTGCTCCCGCCGGAGAGTCTGGACACACAAATGTTGATTACTGGGCACTTTATAACGACGGCAGTTCTACAAATCCCGCATTAGAGAGCCTATTTCTTCGAGCGTTAAACAACAGTTGTGAGTCCCCGTACGTTTGCGTAATTAGGGGCCAAATTGCAGCGGAACTTGTTGTTTCCCTGGAATATGGTAACGATTGCGGTGTAAGCATTAATTAGACCTCGCTTACCTGCCCCTGGCCAGTTTAACCTGTTCATTAGCAGTTAATTAAACCTTCTTTCTCATCAGTAATTGTCGACACACAAACTCTGCTGTGAGTGTGTGTCTTCATGTACTATTGAACAAATTACTAGAGTGATACAAAAACCTACCGCATAACAATCAGTTATCGTATCGTTTGTGAAATGCTACAAGCACTCAACATATTTGAATTTAATACCATTTAGAACATATGAATACACTTTGTTTCTTTATACCATTGTCTAAGAAGGAGGGTTACTTGTGCACCTCACAGATTGCAAAAACACATCTGTGGAGGAAAAATGAAATGGAGGAAACGGATCTATATGTATGAAAAATATGCGGCAATTCATAAACAGATTTTAATCTTAATGTACATGATATGTCAAGCAACAGATACGAATAAAACTGTACTACTATTTACATATTCACTATTGCACATTATGACAACACAGAAATATTATCTAAGTTATGAAAAAACTAATATTTATTCAAAAGCCGATTACTTCGATTTCAGAAACTAAATCTATAATTTTTCAACTCTGTATTATTAGTTCTCCTCACCATTAAATCGGAATACAGATGTTGTTAATCTGCGTCAACTACATAATTTAAATATATCATACCAACAAAAATCACAACAAGTGAAAGAAGAAAAGTGCCTTTCCTTTTGAGCACCAAACTCATTTAAAAATAAAGTATTGTCTAAGTTCTGAACTAGAAGTCCAAGGGTCACTGACATACATCAGAACTAGTGATACACAACAAAACTTTCCATTTCAGGTGCATTGGTATCTTCCTTTATTTTCTTTTTTTATTAAGTAACCTTGGCCCTCCGAGTTACAACTGTTCCAAACATTCAGCCTCATTATTAAGATATTATCACATAGAAGAAGGTGTAATTAGATGAATGACGAACACTAACTTCACTTAACGAAGGTTTAGTCAGTACTTGCACATACAAGAGCGCGGAGCGAACTGCCTCCGGCCGGTATATATACAGTTACAGAACATTCCAATACAATGGTTCTTGACATTTGTGGATACTTCTAGATTGTACTCGAACCGAATACAGAAATTAAAATTCCAGAGCTCAAGTGAGTTTTGATCTCACGACCCTCCATGCAACAGCCTAGTAACATAACCTATACACCACGGGAAGTGTGCTACCCTGCTTTTTCTGCGACAATATAAACTATGTTATTAATTAAAATTTCGTTGGTCCTATGTTCAAGCCCAGCCATTACTTAAGATCTAAATAAAAATCATCAACAAGGACAACCGAAGACTTCCGGCGTAAGAAGTTACCTTCACTGTGCCAACGGCCTTGTCAAAGAGGGCAGACGAGCGAACGGAGGTTGAGGGAACTCTCTTGCCCGTGGGGTGAGAAACTGCCCCTACAAGGCGGAAGAATAAAAAATGACAAAAAGCATTAGGACACAGAAGGCAAATCGAAACCACTGCATTAAAGACATATAACTTGTAGCTTCAGGAGATGTTGCCTGTAAATGAAATACATTGAGGTGACAGAATGAGATTTTGACTCTGCAGCGGAGTGTGCGCTGATATGAAACTTCCTGGCAGATTAAAAGTCTATGCCAGACCAAGACTCGAACTCGGGACCTTTGCCTTTCGCGGGCAAGTGCTCTACCATCTGAGCTATCCAAACATGACTCAAGCGCCGTCCTTACAGCTTTGTTTCTGCCAGTACCTCGTCTCCTACTTTCCAAACTTCACAGAAGCTCTCCTGTGAACCTTGCAGAACCTACTTCCAGGACTGCTAGTTCCGCAAGGTTCGCAGGAGAGCTACTGTGAAGTCCTCACAGCTTTACTTCTGCCAGTACCTCGTCTCCTACGTTCGTCTCCTAGCTCAGTTGGTAGAGCATTTGCCCAAGAAAGACAAAGGTCCCAAGTTCGAGTCTCGGTCCGGCACACAGTTTTAATCTGCCACGAAGTTTCATATCAGCGCACACTCCGCTGCAGAGTGACAAGCTCTCATTCTGGAAACATCCCCCAGGCTGTGGCTAAGCCATGTCTCCGCAGTATCCTTTCTTCCAGGAGTGCTAGTTCTGCAAGTTTCGCAGGAGAACTTCTGTAAAAGTTTGGAAGGTAGGAGACGAGGTACTGGCGGACGTAAAGCTGTGAGGACCGGGGGTGAGTCATGTTTGGATAGCTCAGATGGTAGAGCACTTGCCCGCGAAAGGCAAAGGTCCCGAGTTCGAGTGTCGGTCCGGCATACACTTTTAATCTTCCAGGAAGTTACATTGAGGTGATTGAAGTCATGGGACAATGATACAATGATATGCACATATACAGATGATAGAATTACATAGATAAGGTAAAAAAGGGCAGAGCATTGGTGGTGCTGTCTTTTGTCTTTAGACGATTCGTGTGAAAAGGTTTCCGGCGTCATTATGGCCGCACGATGGAAACTAACAGACTGAACATGGAGTGGTAGTTGGAGCTAGACACATGGGGCGTTCCATTTCGGAAATCGTTAGGGAATTCAATATTCCGAGATCCAAAGTGTCATGAGTGTGCCACGAATGCCAAATTTCGGGCATTACCTCTCACCACGGACAACGCAGTGACCGATGGCCTTCACTTAACGACCGAGGGCAGTGTAGAGTTGTCAGTGGTAACAGACAAGCATCACTGCGTGAAATAACCGCAGAAATCAATGTGGGACGTACGACGGACGTATCCGTTCGGACAGTGCGGTGGCAGCTGGCGTTAACGGGTTATTACAGCAGACGAGCATCGCGAGTGCCTTTCCTAACAGCACGATTTCGCCAGCAGTACCTCTCCTGAGCTCGTTTCCATGTCTGTTCGACTCTAGGCTATGGGGACGTCGTGACCTGGTCAAATGAATCCCAAATTCAGTTGGTAATATCTGATCACGGGTTACAGTGCGGCGCAGACGCCACGAAGGCATGGATCAAAGTTGTCAACAAGGCACTGTTCAAGATGGTGGTGGACTATGTTTACATGGAATGGACTGTGTCCTCTGGCCCATCTGATGATTAACTGGAAACTTTAATGTTTGGCTGCTTTGAGAGTATTTGAAACAAACAACGATGACATTTTGACGTTTGGCAATGGGCCATGCCACTGGGCCACAACTGTTCTCGATTGGTTTGAAGAACAATGTGGACAATTGGAGCTAATGATTTTGGCAACCAGATCGCCCGACACGAATTTTATCGAATATTTATGGGATATAATCGAGAGATTAGTTGGTGCACAAAATACTGCACCAGCAACACTTCCGCAGTTATGGACGGCTATAGAGACAATAGAGGTAGCATAGCTCAATATTTTTGCAGGGGACCTCCAATGACTTGTTGAGTCCATGCCACGTTTAGTTGCTGCACAGCGCCAGGTGAAAGATGATCTGACACGATATTGTCGAGTCAGTGTTTTGTCATGATGATGTCTCCATTGGCAGAACATTCCGGTTCACTCTCCCATTCTATCCGTGGACGGGGACTGACGGAAGGTAGGTGACCTCGAGGAAAAGGTGGATTACACCATGGTTCGGCAGAGGTATCGAAATCAGATATTGCATTCAGAATGAGATTTTCACTCTGCAGCGGAGTGTGCGCTAATATGAAACTTCGTGGCAGATTAAAACTGTGTGCCAGACCGAGACTCAAACTCGGGACCTTTGCCTCTTTGAGCAAGTGTTCTACCAACTGAGCTACCCAGGCACGACTCATGCCCCGTCCTCACAGCTTTACTTCTGCCGGTACCTATTGTCCTACGTTCGTCTCCTAGCTCAGTTTGTAGAGCACTTGCCCAAGAAAGGCAAAGGTCCCGAGTTCGAGTTTCGGTCCGGCACACAGTTTTAATCTGACAAAAAGTTTCATATCAGCGCACATTCCGCTGCAGAGGGAAAATCTCATTCTGGAAACATCCCCCAGGCTGTGGCTAAGCCATGTCTCCGCAATATCCTTTCTTCTGGAGTGCTAGTTCCGAAAGTTTCCCAGAAGAACTTCTATAAAAGTTTGGAAGGTAGGAGACGAGGTACTGGCAGAAGTAAAGCTCTGAGGACAGGCCGTGAGTCGTGCTTGAGTAGCTCAGTTGGTAGAGCACTTTCCCGCGAAAGGAAAAGGTCCAGAGTTCGAGTCTCGGTCCGGTACACAGTTTTAATCTGCTAGGTACTGCATTGTATGGCGTACCCTGGAGCAGATATAGATTCAAATCATAATTTAGTAATGATGAAGAACAGATTGAAGTTTGACTCACAACGGCTGAGTGCATCCCGCTTGCCAACAGCGCTCGGCAGACCGGATGGTCACCCATCCAAGTGCTAGCCCAGTCCGACAGTGCTTAACGTCCGGAAGAATCACTGTGGAAAGACGTGGGGCACTGCTCAGGATTTGTGAGACGTGTTCAAGTTTGTTGTTGATGTGGATACTGCGACAAGGAATAACACAGTAGGTATTCTGTTGAAAAGGACTGGGCATCTCTATAAAGGGCAGTCGCAGGTGTTGAAGCAAGGTAACTCCGAAGAATCCTTGGATAAGGAAAAAAGTAGTTCGTCGTCGAAAGAAGAAAAAACAAAAGTGTTCAGGGGAGGCAGGAACAAAGCATTATGAATCACTTAGCAAGGAAATAAGTAAGAAGTTCAGGGTAGCCAAGAAGAATGGCTGCAGGAAAATGTGAAGAGCTTGAAAAAAAAAAAAGAAAGATCGTTGAAAGAACTGATGCAGTTTATAGAAAAGTCAAAACAAACACCGGTGAAATTGAAAGCAAAGGTGCTAACATTAAGAGCGCAATCTAATACCATTGTAAGACGTGGAGGAGAGAGGGACGAAACATCTGATGTGGTAAAAGGGGAAACAGTTGTCAACAACGAAGGGATAGGGGGTTCCAGAATGAGAATCAGATTTTAAAAGTAATATGGATGATTTAATATAAAGTAAAGGTAAAGAGATGCCCTCCCGGTTAGCCGTGTGGTCTAACGCACTGTTTTCCGGGCGGGAAGGCGTGCCGGTTCCCGGCACGAATCCGCCCGACGGATTAGTGTCAAGGTCCGGTATGCCGGCCAGTCTGTGGACGGTTTTGAAGGTGGTTTTCCATCTGCCTCTGGGAATGCTGGCTGATTGCCCTTATTCCGCCTCAGCTACACTATGTCGGCGACTGATGCGCAAACACTGTCTTCACATACGTGTACACCATAATTACTCTACCATGGACACATTTAGGGCTACACTCGTCTGGTATGAGACGTTCCCGGGGGGGGGGGGGGGGGGGGGAGGGGGGCGAACCGCACAATAACCCTGGGTTCCGTGTGGGGCTGCGGTGGGGTGGGTGGACTTCTGTAGCTTCTTGTGGGGTTGTGAACCACTGAGGACTACGGCGGGGACAAACCCTCTCCGTCGTTTCTACGTCCCCAGTTCAATACAATACAATACAAGGGTTAAGAGATAGATAATATCCCATCGGAGTTTCTAAAATAATTCGGAGAAATTGAGAGTAAATAACTATTGAAGTTGGTGTGGAGAACCTGTGAGACTGGTGACGTGCTATCAGACATTCGAAGAAGTGGGGCGACTATCGCACAGTCATCTTAACAGCTCATGCATCCAAACTGCGGACAAAATAAATGTATGGAAGAATGGAAAATAAAATTAATTAAGGACTTGTTGACGATCAGTTTGGGTTTAGGAAATGTAAAGGCACCAGAGAGGTGGTTGTGCCTTTGCGCTTGATAATGGAAGTAGCACTGAAGAAATACTTTCACAGGATTTGTCGACATGAAAAAAGGGTTCGACATTGAAAAATGGTGCAAGACGTTTGAAATTCTGAAAAAGGTACCGGTAAGTTACAGGGACAGACGAGTAATACATAAAACGTACAAGAGCCAAGAGGGAACAATAAGAATGGAAGACCAAAAACGAAGTGTTCGGACTAAAAATGGTGTAAGTCAGGGTTGTAGTTTTCACCATTACTGTTCAATATATACATTGAAGAAGCAATGACGAAAGTAAAGAAAGAATCAAATGTGGAATTCAAATTCACGGTGAAAGGATATCAATAATAAGATTCGCTGATGAAATTCCTATCCTCAGTGAAAATGAAGAACAGTTAGAGGCACTTTTGAATAGAATGAGAAGTCTAATGGGCACAGAAAATGGATTATGAGTTAATCGAAGAAAAGCGAAAGTAATAAGAAGTAGCAGAAATGAAAACAGCGAGTAACATCAGAATTTTGTCACGAAGTTGATGAAGACTTGGAGTTCTGCCATCTAACCATCTAAATACCAACGACCTTGCAGCAGTGGTAACACCGGTTCCCATCAGATCACCAAAGTTAAGCACTGTTGGGCTGGGCTAGAACTTGGATGGGTGACCATCCGGTCTGCCGAAAGCTGTTGGTAAGTGGGGTGCACTCTCCCCCTTGTGAGGAAAACTGAAAAACTACTTGATTGAGAAGTAGTGGCTCCAGTATCGGAAACTGACATACGGCCTCGAGAGCGGTGTGCTGACCACATATCCTCATCCGGTGACGCCAGTTGGCTAAGATTGACACGCTGTCGGTCGGTATCGCTGGGTGCGCCAGGGCCTATGGACGGAGTTTACGTTTAACCATCAAAATAACTCATGACGGACGGAGCAGAGAGGATATAAAAAGCAGACTACCATTGGCAAGAAGGGCACTGCTAGCCGAGAGAACATAGGCCTTACTTAATTTGAGGAAGAAATTTCTGAGGATGTATGTCTGGGGCACAGCATTAGATGGTAGTGGAAAACAAACTGTGGGAAAACCGCAACAGAAGTGAAGTAAGAAATTAGGAGGTTCTCTGGAGAATCGGCGAGGAAAGGAATATGTGGAAAACAGTGACAAGAAGAAGGGACAGGATAATACGTCATCTGTTATCAGGGAATAGCTTCCATGATACTACAGAGTGCTGTAGGGGACGAGAGAGGTAATAATTGAGGACTTAGGTTCCAAGTGCCACTCTGAGATGAAAAGGTTTTACATGTGAGAAATTCGTGCTGGGGAGCGTGGAACCAGTCAGAAGGCTGATGACTTAAAAAGGAAAAGAGAAAAAAAAAACAGGGAGATTCTGCACGTTGCCGTGAATGCGCAGAACTGCGGTTCATGGGGTTCCAGGTCGCCACATGTCGTACGGGAACATCCACTGCACTCAGCCCATGTGGCGTGGTGTGGTTTCACGAGTTCCTTCATTCTCGGTCCGTCGCTTTTAGCTGGGAGATGACACCACGCGGGCCAGCTGAGTTTACTGTGACTAAAGGAAGTTGTTTTGCAATGTGTGATGCCTGGTTTTCAAGAGCGTAACATAGTCCATACCATTATTTTCATGAAAGATGGGTTGGCTGACACCACACGTCACTAGCCAGGTGCAAGGTTTGCTTCGAAAAATGATCAGTAACGACCGCCTCAGCTCTAGGAAATTTCTAAAAGTGTGGTTCAAAACCGCTCAAAAGCCAAGATCGCACAAAATATTTGTTTTATTCAAGATACCCGGTTTCAACAGCCTAAGCTGGCATCTTCAGGTCTTAAATACTTTTTATAATAAAACATGTTCATTTTACGCTGAACTCATGCACAGATTGTCAAGTACATGAGGTTCAGCGTCAAATGAACGGTTTTTATTTTTTTTTAATGTTTAAGACTTGAATATGACAGCTAAGACTGTTGAAACGGTTGCCTTGAATTAAAAAAAAGATATTTTGTGTGACTTTGCTTTTGAATGGTTTTTAACAATTAAAACAGATCGCCCTTCAATGCGCTCACAATGAAAAAGTTCAATCGAGATGTGTGGCATTCCAGGTCCTCCGACTTCCGACTTACATCCATGGGAGGGTGTGGTTGTGACGATATCAGAAGTATCGTGTCCATGGATGTATCCGGAATCTTATTCATCTGTAGGATAGCATAAGACGATATATTACTCTGATTACACCGGATATTCTGCTAGCCTTGTTCTTCCAACGGCCGTGTTAAAGAGTACGGAGGGGCGGACGGAGATGCAGGGCACTCTCTCTTCCTTGATATGTAAAACTGCTCCAAAAAGGAGGAAGAATCAACAGCGATGCAGAAGACAATCGAAACCACTCTATTAAATACTCCTAATGCTTATCCACTGGGCATATTGTCTGTAACTGAAAAAGTGTGTTAGTGATCTCTCCATTGCCAAAAGATTCCGAACAAGTCCCCCATTTGGATCTCCGGGAGGGGATCTACAAAGCGGAGGTGACAATGAGAAGTCCTAATAAACAACTAAAGGGTAATGTTCCTGCAGGGCTGTCCATAAATCTGTAAAAGTACCGCGCGACTGCTACGGTCGCAGGTTCGAATCCTGCCTCGGGCATGGATGTGTGTGATGTCCTTGGGTTGGTTAGGTTTAAGTAGTTCTAAGTTCTAGGGGAATCATGCCCACAGATGTTAAGTCTCATAGTGCTCAGAGCCATTTGAACCATTTTTTTTGTAAGAGTACGAGGGGCTAGAGATCTCCTCTGAACAGCACATTGCAAGGCATCCCAGATATGCTCAATAATGTGCGTGTCTAGAGATTGTGGTGGCCAGCAGAAATGTTTGAACTCATAAAAGTGTTCCTTTCAGTAGCAATTCTGCGTGTGCGAGGTGTCGCATTGTCCTGATGGAATTGCCCAAGCTCGTCATAATGCACAGTGGACATGAAGGAATGCATGCTTGCATACGTGTCACCTGTCAGAGTTGTATGTAGACGTATCAGGGGTCCCATATCACTCCAACTGCACACGCCACACACCACTAAAGAGCCTCCACCAGCTTGAACATACCTGTGCAATGCAGCGTTCATGGATTCATGAGGCTGTCTCCATACCTTCTTGCAGGATCTTTTTCCGGCGGCAGCGATGTCGGAGATTTGATGTTTTACCGGATTCCTTGATATTCACGATACACTCGTGAAATGGTCGTACGAGAAAATCCCCACTCCATCGCTACCTCGGAGATGTTGTGTCCCATCGCTCGTGCACCGCCTGCAACACCACGTTCAAACTCATCTAAACCTTGATAACGTGCCATTGTGGCAGAAGTAACCGATCTAACAACTGCGCCAGACAGTTATCGTCTTCTGTAGGCGTTGCCGACCGCAGCGCCGTATTCTGTCTGCTTACATATCTCTATATTTGAATATCCATCATTTCATTACTGTTTCGTCTCAGTTAAGTGACTGTATCCTTGATATCCTGTGAAAGATGTCACAGTTCGTAGTAACTGACGGAAAGTCATCAAGGAAAACAGAAGTGATTTCTGGCGTTCTCCAAGGCAGTGCTACACGCCCTCTGCTAGTCCTTATCTATATAAACAATATGAGAGACAATCTGAGCAATCGTCTTAGATTGTTTTGCAAATGATGCTGTCGTTCATCGGCTAGTAAAAATAAAAAAAATAGGAAACGATTTAGTAAAGATATCTGTGTGGTGCGAAAATCGGCAACTGACCACAAATAATGAATTCCATAAGAATTTCCATTAAACTTCGGTTACACGAAAAATCAGTCAAATCTAAAGGCTGTAAATTCAAGTAAACACCTAGGAATTATAATTACCAACAGATTAAACCGGAAACAACACATAGAAAATGTTGTGTGGAAGGTGAGCCGAAGACTGCGTTTTATTACACTACGCTTGTTCGTCCTCGTTTGGAATATTGCTGCGCGGTGTAGTATCCATAAAAGATACGATTAACGGAGTGCATCGAGAAAAATCCAAGGACGTTTCGTACCATCGAGAAATAGGGGAGAGAAAGAGTCACAGACATCACACAGGATTTGAGTTCAAATGGTTCAAATGGCTCTGAGCACTACGGGAATTAACATCAGAGGTCATCAGTCCCCTAGAACTTAGAACTACCTAAACCTAACTAACCTAAACACATCACACACATCCATGCCCGAGGCAGGATTCGAACCTGCGACCGTAGCAGTCGCACGGTTCCAGACTGAAGCGCCTAGAACCGCTAGACCACCGTGGCCGGCACAGGATTTGAGGTGGACACCATTAAAAGAAAGCTGTTTCCCGTTGCGGTGCTGTCTTCTCACGAAATTTCAATCACGAAGTTTCTCCTTCGAATGCAAAAATATTTTGCTGACGCCGACCTACAAAGAGAGAAATGACCATCCTAGTAAAATAAGGGAAATCAGAGCTCGCACGTAAAGATATGAGTGTTCATTTTCTCCGCGCGTTGTTCGAGAATGCAATAATAGAGATTTAGTGCGAAAGTGGTTCCATGAACTCGCTGCCAGGCACTTCAGTCTGATTTGCTCTGTATCCATGTAGATATAGGTGTAAATACACTACTGGAAATGGAAAAAAGAACACATTGACACCGGTGTGTCAGACCCACCATACTTGCTCCGGACACTGCGAGAGGGCTGTACAAGCAATGATTACACGCACGGCACAGCGGACACACCAGGAACCGCGGTGTTGGCCGTCGAATGGCGCTAGCTGCGCAGCATTTGTGCACCGCCGCCGTCAGTGTCAGCCAGTTTGCCGTGGCATACGGAGCTCCATCGCAGTCTTTAACACTGGTAGCATGCCGCGACAGCGTGGACGTGAACCGTATGTGCAGTTGATGGACTTTGAGCGAGGGCGTATAGTGGGCATGCGGGAGGCCGGGTGGACGTACCGCCGAATTGCTCAACACGTGGGGCGTGAGGTCTCCACAGTACATCGATGTTGCCGCCAGTGGTCGGCGGAAGGTGCACGTGCCCGTCGATCTGGGACCGGACCGCAGCGACGCACGGATGCACGCCAAGACCGTAGGATCCTACGCAGTGCCGTAGGGGACCGCACCGCCACTTCCCAGCAAATTAGGAACACTGTTGCTCCTGGGGTATCGGCGAGGACCATTCGCAACCGTCTCCATGAAGCTGGGCTACGGCCCCGCACACCGTTAGGCCGTCTTCCGCTCACGCCCCAACATCGTGCAGCCCGCCTCCAGTGGTGTCGCGACAGGTGTGAATGGAGGGACGAATGGAGACGTGTCGTCTTCAGCGATGAGAGTCGCTTCTGCCTTGGTGCCAATGATGGTCGTATGCGTGTTTGGCGCCGTGCAGGTGAGCGCCACAATCAGGATTGCATACGACCGAGGCACACAGGGCCAACACCCGGCATCATGGTGTGGGGAGCGATCTCCTACACTGGCCGTACACCACTGGTGATCGTCGAGGGGACACTGAATAGTGCACGGTACATCCAAACCGTCATCGAACCCATCGTTCTACCATTCCTAGACCGGCAAGGGAACTTGCTGTTCCAACAGGACAATGCACGTCCGCATGTATCCCGTGCCACCCAACGTGCTCTAGAAGGTGTAAGTCAACTACCCTGGCCAGCAAGATCTCCGGATCTGTCCCCCATTGAGCATGTTTGGGACTGGATGAAGCGTCGTCTCACGCGGTCTGCACGTCCAGCACGAACGCTGGTCCAACTGAGGCGCCAGGTGGAAATGGCATGGCAAGCCGTTCCACAGGACTACATCCAGCATCTCTACGATCGTCTCCATGGGAGAATAGCAGCCTGCATTGCTGCGAAAGGTAGATATACACTGTACTAGTGCCGACATTGTGCATGCTCTGTTGCCTGTGTCTATGTGCCTGTGGTTCTGTCAGTGTGATCATGTGATGTATCTGACCCCAGGAATGTGTCAATAAAGTTTCCCCTTCCTGGGACAATGAATTCACGGTGTTCTTATTTCAATTTCCAGGAGTGTATAAAATGAAATTAACCAACCATTATCCGAACATTTGATGAAAATAAGCTATGCAATTCACATTCCACTCCCCCTTCTCTATTTCTTTCTTCTTGACACATCAAGAAACTATGACACAACCTTTAACAAATACGCGATTGGCCTAAAACTTGAGCGCTACTGCAGACGGCCGGCCGGTGTGGCCGAGCGGTTCTAGGCGCTTCAGTCTAGAACCGCGCGACTGCTACGGTCGCAGGTTCTAAACCTGCCTCGGGAATGGATGTGTGTGATGTCCTTAGGTTAGTTAGGTTTAAGTAGTTCTAAGTTCTAGGGGACTGATGACCTCAGAAGTTAAGTCCCATAGTGCTCAGAGCCATTTGAACCAAACAAAGAGTCAAATTTCACAACAATTGGAATTGGCTTTGGGTGTGTACCGAGGTAAGACCCAGGACGTTATATTTATAAGTAAAAGGTCTTAAACTTAAAGCGCTGAGAAATAGTAATAAGAAACTTCCTGGTAGTAATAAGAGTACGAGGTTTAAGCGAATATTTACAGAGGTATAATGAGGAAGAACCTCAGGCTTGGCAAACACACATTAACTTCCTGAGTTCTTTAGAACCATCAACTATAGCAAACTACTGGTTACCCCTTAAGCGGCGAGCCTCCGCCGTGGCACGCATCAAACGATCAACTTAACTTGAGCCTCCATGACGCGACTGGAATGGGCTGCAGACCGCCGGTCAACCCAGACACCGTGCTCCGACGAAAGTGCAGCCGCGCCACGGAAGAAACACGCCTCTTCTCTGAGCCCAGGAAACAGGAACGCGTCGTTTGCCAGCAAACAAATTTGGAAATTTGTGGTAAGGTCTTATGGAACCAAACCGCTGAGGTCATCGGTCCATAAGCTTATACACTACTTAATCTAACTTAAAGTAACTTTACGCTAAGGACAACACACACACCCATGGCCGAGGGAGAACTCAAACCTCCTACGGGGGCAGCCGCGTGAACCGTGGTAAGACGCCTTTGTCCACGCGGCTACCCCGCGCGGCTTGCCGCCAAAGCTACCCTCTCAACACACAGTTATTCGTGCAAATAAGTCTTCACACAAGAGTGGCCAAGCAGTAAAATCAATTAACTAATGGCACAAGTGGATGACGATAAAAATTAAATCTAACACTCCTTAAAATTACTAGTATTCAGAAGCGAAAATATCTGCTGATGGAATAACCCAAGCATACACATGCACCAAGATTTTTTTGCGTCCCACACAGTTCATGTCATAATTGATGCAATTCACGGGACTTATAACAGGGAATACTCATACACTTGCACGACGTATGGCCTGGAACACAAATTGCAATTAGTAATACCGACGGATGGTCATGCGCTCAGTTACTCGTCGGCGCGTTATTAGATCAGGTCCAATTCCATATAACACAGACATGGCCTTAGAATATCAAGTACTCAAATACTCAAAAATCAGAAAACAATATTTGAATCCACTCAGGTATGAAGGAGCCGTGACTTGCAGGATTCCAGTCAGGGTGCTATTGCCTGCAATCCATACAGGCGATGCTCGACCGGCAGTAAAATTTAGGCTTGGAGAGTAGGGCGGGAACTCACCGACCAGGTTGCACACGACGTCCGTAGCTCTTCGCGCCGCCCTCCGCTACCAGTCCTTAACGGGACATTGTATGTGCTATGCCACCAATGTTAAGTTATCGAATTTTGTGACCCATTATCTTGGAATTTTTTAAGACACTAACTTACAATTTTCCACAATTATTGGATGCACCTTTCTAGATACATTGAACTAGAATTATTACTAAAATTGTATTGTGGGGCATGTTATTTTTTTCTTTATTTCCAACAATCAACTTTTGACAGAATTTTGTAAATACATGAACATAAAAACAAAGCCACTCAGGATATTTTAATTATACTAGTTCGATATGTGTTGAATCTCATACTTGGAATGCTGTCAAAATTTCATATCTCTACCATCAGTACCTTTTCAGAGAACGAGTTATTTATTGCAAAAAATGTAGTTCAGAGATACTGAAGAAATGACTCCGAGCACTATGGGACTTAACATCTGAGGTCATCAGTCCCCTAGAACTTAGAACTACTTAAACCTACCTAACCTAAGGACATCACACACATACATGCCCGAGGCAGGATTCGAACCTGCGACCGTACCGGTCGCGCTGTTCCACACTAAAGCGCCTAGAACCGCTCGGCCACTGCGGCCGGCTCAGACATACTGAGATTTAAAACTTTATTACAAATTCTCATACAGACATTTTTGCGTCTTTTATGCACTAGAAATGCCGTGGCCCATAACATGTGTCTTCTTCAGTGTCACAACAGCCCAGTGCTTGCCTCCTCCTTTCCTTTCTTGCTTCTTTTGTCATTTGCTGAGCAGCTAAGTCTGCTTCATGTACACGAAGCTCATCCAGTTCCCACAATCCTTTAGCTCTGTTCTGACCAAATCTTACCCCTAACGTCTCTAACGTCTTTCATAGATCCCACCATCAAAAGTTATTACAGCATCAGACACTGCTAACTTTACAGTCATAAGGCCAACAAATACAGTTTTAGGCACAAGGCACCACACAACATTATTGAAAGACTCATTCACATTCAGGGTCTTCTCATCTAAACACTTCTTTAGTAGCTCATGATTTGTCATATCCCTGTAAACAGGTTTGATTGTCTCCATTACTGCCAAAGGAAGACAATGTTTATGTGTCAAGCTACATTCCTTTTCGATGGACTAGGGGGCGTGGTCGCTTCAGAAAATTATCATCGTTTCCTTCACAGCTAGTACATGTGTTTTCACGTTCTTGAAAAGAAAATGCAGGTCTCACCTATCTGTTACCCACAAAATAGCGTTTCTTGAAGTTGCTTTTACGCTTAGTCATTTTATTTACGTATAAAAACCAATAGAAGTTAGCTTACTACAAAAATAGCCGATAATCACACTTCTTGCGACGAAAACTAGTATCAGAAACAAAAAAGTGATTTGTTTATTCGCAATGCCAACCTCTGAGACGTAGCAGTAGGCACATAACAAAGCAATTCACAGCCTTCTAGACTGTGTAGTTCCCAAGATATGACTGCTCAACTCTGGCAGTATATGCGCAGCCGCGAAATTTGACTCACACGTCAACATTCGAAATATTAAAACTTTCAAATTTCAACGAATTTCACGTACAATGTCCCCTTAAGGAAGCCAGTCAGTCTTGCCCCAGGCCGATTTAACCTTACGCGGATTCCCGAGACCCGCGCTGTACAGACGCAGTCCTGTAAAACTAATACTTGCCTGCTACGTACCCTACAGCCCACTGACGCTCCAGGCACCGCCAAACCAACAATACACACAGCTCGACGAAAGACCTTAGCTGACGACACACGATGGAATCGATATCGACAATCTAAGTAGTTAGTGGCACCAGTGGAATGCTATGCCGCCAAGTTTAGAGCCTCCACGTCTCAGTGGGTTAATGATGTCACATCGACACCAGATTTCACAACAATTCTGCCCAACACCACCATGGACGTGACACAAGCTGGTCACACTACCTCTTTCCCACATTTCACCATTTCTAATGACGGTTCTGTAATGGAGGGCAGAACCACGACATCCAGTGTTGAAAACTTGCGGTTTTCTTATGGGTGGCTGAGGAAAACGTTTCAGCCATACAACCGCTCAGAATCGACACGAAAAGCCGTAAGAAAGTGGCATAACGGACGTCAGTTGATTTACTACTCCTGTGGCGTACATTCACACACATATCGCGATCGAAAACGACAGTCCGTCATGCGACAAGGAACGGGACAACATCCTTGACAGCGTTCGACACCTTTGACAGCCTCGGACAACTCCATCCTCTTCTGAGGACATCGAGAGTCTGCAGCCGCGTTGTGACAATTGGTGATTCAAGACGATTGTGTCGAAAATGAAGGCAACGGCAACTGCGGAGTAGAACGTCACATTCGCGAAAACAGTCAGCACCGAAACAACACAAAGGGAGATTCGAGAGCTCAGGAATCAGGGAATAACTGGGGAGGTGGTGTTCCGCTCCATGTAAGTGTTCGCAACTGGAAAACGCATTGCCGAACTCATAAAACTTGGATTATGGAGCAATGTAAAAAGTCATTTGATGGGATGAGTCTTTTTTCACACTGTTTCCAGCTTCTAGGCCAGTTTACGCATTCATAGTGAAGCACGGTAGGGGTTCGCTGATGATTTGGGTTGTCATATCGTGGTGAGAGTGGACTGGGAAATCGGCTCTTAAATGAAGACGAGAGAGCGGATAGATGGAAAGAGTACAGTGAAGGCCTTTGTAAGGGTGACGCCTTGTCAGATGTGGTACAGGAAGACATGTGAGTCAATAGAGGAATAGGGCGTCAAATATTAGAATGAAATTTAAAACAGATATGAAATAAAGCAGAAACGATAGGTAACATTCCATTAGACTTTCTAAAAGCATTGGGGAAACTACCAACAATACGACTATTCACGTTGGTGTGTAGAACTTAAGAGACTGGCGCTATACCATCAGACTATGAGGAAAACTTCGCACAGTTCCAAAGATTGCAAGAGCCGACAAGTGGGAAAATTACTGTACAATCAGCTTAACAGCTCAAGCATCCAAGTTACTGACAAGAATAATATACAGAAGAATGGAAAAGAAAATTGAGGGTGTGTTGGTTGACGATTAGTTTAGCTTTAGCAGAGGTAAAGGTACCAGAGACACACTGCTGAGGTTTCGGATGCTAATGGAAGCAAGACGAAGAAAAATGAAGACACGTTCATAGAATTTCTCCACGTGGGGAAAGCGTTAGATGATGTATGGCGTCACATTTTCGAAATTCTGAGAAGAATAGGGGTAAAATCAAATGACTCTAAGCACTGTGGGACTGAAGATCTGAGGTCATCAGTCCCCTAGACTTAGAACTACGTAAACCTAACTAGCCTAAGGGCATCGCAGAAATCCATGCCCGAGGCAGGATTCGAACTTGCGACCGTAGCAGCAGCGCGGTTCCGGACTTAAGCGCCTAAAGCCGCTCGGTCTCGGCGGGCGGCGAATAGGGGTAAGATGAAGGGAGAAACGATTAATATACTTGACCTACAAGAACCAACAGGGCACAGTAAGAATGGAAGCCCACGACAGAAGTGCTCGGATTACAAACGGTGTAAGACAGGCATGTAGCCTTTCCCCCTACTGTTCAATCTATAAAATGGATAAGGATAGCAATGATAAGATTCGCTGATGACAGTGGTATACTCAGTGAAAGTATAGAAGAATGATAGTATCAGTTGGATGGAACGAACAGCCTAATGGGTACTAAATAATTACTGAGAGTAAAACGTGGAAAAAGTAACGTAATGAGAAATAGCGGCAATGAGAACAGCGAGAAACTAAACATCACAATTGGCCATCACGAAGTACATGAAGATAATCGTGCTGCAGAGATTGGAATACGTCTAACAAATACACTGAAGAGCGAAAGAAACTGGCACACCCGCCTAATATCATGTAGAGCACCTGCAAGCACGCAAACTTGAGACAACACGACCTGGCATGGACTATTGTCTGAAGAAGTACTGGAGGGAACTGACACCACGAATCCTGCGAGGCTGTCATAAATCCGTACGACGGAGTGGTGAGCTCTTATGAACAGCACGTTACAAGCCATCCCAGACATACTCAATTAATGTTCATGCCTGGGAAGTTTGGTGCCCAGCGGAAGTGTTTAAATTCGTAAGAGTGTTCCTGTAGCCACACTCTAACAATTCTGGACGTGTGGGGTGTCGCATTGTCCTGCAGGACTTGCCCATGTCCGTCGGAATGCACAATGGACATGAATGGATGCAGATGATCAGACACGATGTTTACATACGTGTCACCCGTCAGAGTCGTATCTGGATGTATCAGGGGTCCCATATCACTCCAACTGTATACGCTCCACACTATTACAGAGCCTCAACCTGCTTGAACAGTCCCCTGCTGAGATGAAGGGTCCATGGATTCATGACGTTTTCCGCATACCCGAACACGTAAAAATCTGCGGCAATTTGCGGAACGGTTGCAGTTCTGCCACGTTGAACGATGGCCTTCAGTCGTCGTTCGTCCCTTTCTGCAGGATCTTTTCCTGGCCGCCGCGATATCGGAGATTTGATATTTTACCGGGTTCCTGATATTCACGGCACACTCGTGAAATGCTCGTACGAGAAAATCCCCACTTCATCGCTACCTCGGAGATTCTGTGTCCCATCGCTCGTCGGCCGACTGTAAGACCACGTTCAAACTCACTTAAATCTTCCATTGTAGCAGCGGTAACCAATCTGACAACTGCGTCAACACTTGTCTTCTATAGGCGTTGCCGTCCGCCTGTTTACATACCTCTGTATTTGAATACGAATGCCTTTACCAGTTTCTCTGGCGCTTCAGTGTAATTAAGGAATCAGGTTGCAAGTGCTACTCTGAAATGGAAAGGCTGGCACAGGAGAGGAATTCTGGCAGGTAGCATCAAATCCAAGAATTAGCTCAACAGCCCATCCCATGGTACAACGATCGTTCCTCAATGGTGGCGTTCTGTTGCTAGACGACAGATACCCTTGTTCACAGAACCCGTATCGCCCAGGGCAGGTTTTCTGAACACGTACGTGAATTTTCGCACCTCCTCTGCCCAACACAGTCACCAGATTTTGATATTATTGAGCTTTTTTGCTCTTCCTTGAAGAAAAGAATAAGTGGTCACTATTTACCTCCATCATCGTTACGCGAACTTGTTACTAATTTCCCGAAAGACTGTGATAATATACCCTTGAAAACCGCACAGGGTATATATTTTCCCATTCTGAGGTCACTGGAAACTATTTTGATTGCCAAGGTTTTCCTAAACCGCATTAGACAAGGTAATGTGTTGTGGTTCCGGTGTTTCCGTATTCTTAAGCATCCGCTGTAGAAAGAAACGAAAGGGAGTAGACTGAAACAATTTAGTTGCAAATAATTGTGTTACTACAAGATTCATAGTCTCCATAAACTTCTTGAAAGAAAGATGTTTTCTGCATCGGGTGTAAATTATTTCTGTTTTGTTATGATTTTGCGTACTGCGCTATTCACCGGCGAATGCTACCTGAAAGCAGTAAGTGGCGTAGCAGTGTGCTATCTCTGCTGAATATTACACCTACAGCCTTCAACCGCATCCGACCACGGACTGCCCATGGAAAATGTCTTACATCCAAAACATAGGTAGTTTACGGATTAAACAATTTACTTGAGAATTAACACAGCCGAAACGCTGTAGTACACAAAATTAAATGGAAATCAGAGTAAATAATAATCGATGCAGAATGTTTTTTCTTTCGAGACCATGAACGAAGTAGATAATCCTAATACACAATACAGTGGTTTCTGCAGTATGACGTATGCACAAATGCATGCCAATGTAACAACATTGTTAATGGCTAAGGCTACGTGAATGAGTGTGTGGTAAATCCATGATGATGCTACGGTTGTTCGGAAATGCCTAACTCGAATCTTCAAGAACAACAGTATGGGTTGTGGCACGCCATTATCTTTTCGCCTAGATCTTCCGAAATTCACAAAAATGAAAGAAATTCCAGTCATACGTAAAGGCTGTTAGTGACACCAATGTTAGCATCTAGTCACTCGCGGATGAAATACGAATTGAAACTGATGGTAGCAAAGCAAAAGCAGAAATGCTTAACTTGGTTTTCAAATTATCCGTTACCAAGGAAAGGCGCGGAGAACCACCCCACTTTAAACTGCGTACCACGGAAAAGTAAGTGAAGTAAGTAGAGTCAGTGGCGGTGAGAAACCACTGAAATCGTCAAAACTGAACAAAGCTCCAGGATAAAAAGAAGTTCCTATCACATTATATACCGAATTCGCGGCTGAGTTAGCTCCTCTTCCAACTAGAATCTACCGTAGATCTCTCGAACAAAAAACCGTGCCCAATAGTTGGAAGAAGCCACAGGTCACACCCTTGTACAAGGAGAGTAGCAAAAATGATCCCCAACTCTACCACCCAATATGCGTGACATCGATTAGTTGTAGAATCTTAGAAAATATTCTGAACTCAGAAATAGTGAGGTATCTTGAACAGAATGACCTCCTCAAAGCAAATCAGTATGGGTCTCGAAATACATCGACCATTTGAAACTCAACTTTTCTCACATGGCATACTGAACGGCTTGGATCAAGTAAATCAGGTAGATGCTCTATTTCTTTATTTCCGAAAAGCATTTGACTCCGCACCACACCTACGCTTATTATCAAAAGTATCAAGTAGAAGGATTTTTTGGTAGGGAGGACGCAGAATTTCGCTTTGGTGTAGAGCCATATACAGATGTATAGTTGGTTGGTGAGTTTGTGGGAGGCGACCAAACATGGAGCTCATTGGTCCCATCCGATTAGGGAAGGATGGAGAAGGAAGTCGGCAGCTCCCTTTCTAAGGAACCATCCAATATTTTGCATTAAGCGGTTTAGGGAAATCGTGGTAAAACTAAATCAGGATGGCCGGACGCGGGTTTGAACGGTAGTCCTCTTGCATGCGAGTCCAGTGTGCTAATCACTGCACTACCTCGTTCGGTCAGATGTATGGGTAACTTTGAGCGTGTCCCAGGGCAGTGTGCTATGGCCCTTGTGTTCGTGTTCTACATGAATTACCTTGCGAGTAATATTAATAGCAATCTTAGTCTTTTCTATGATGAGGTACTGCCTGAAACAGGCTGCATAAATGTCCTGTCAGATGTTGATAAGATTTCAAAGTTGTGCAAAAAAGGCAACTTCCTTGACTTGTTCAGAAACGTGAAATTGTGTTTGTCACGAAATGAAAGAATTTAGCATCCTACGGCTGTAATATCGTGAGTCACACTCGGAATCAGTCAACGGCTACAAATGCCTGGGTGTAACAGTTTGCAGCCGTATGAAATATTCTGAAGAGGAAAAGACACTGGTACACCTGCCCGATATCTTGTAGGGCCGCCGCGAGCTCGTAGAAGCAACGCGACGTGGCACGCACTGAGTGTCTGAAGCAGTGCTGGAGGGAATTGACACCACGAATCCTGCAGGGCTGTCAATAAATCTGTAAGAGGGTGGAGATTTCTTCTGAACAGCACGTTGCAAGACATCCCAGATATGTTCAATAATGTTCATGTCTGCGGAGTCTGGTGGCCAGCTGAAGTGTTTAAAATCAGAAGATTGTTCCTGGAGCTACTCTGTAGCAATTCTGGACGTGTGGGGTGTCGCATTGTCATCCTGTAATTGCCCAAGTGCGTAGGAATTCACAATGGACATGTAAGGATGCAGGTGAACAGAGAAGATGCTTAAGTTTCACCGATCAGAGTCGTATCTAGATGTATCAGAGGTCGAATATCACTCCAACTACAGACGCCCCGCAGCTTTTCAGAGTCTCCACCAGCTTGAACAGTCCTCTGCTGACATGCAGAGACCACGGATTCATGAGATTGTCTCCATACCCATACACGACCATCTGCTCGATACAATTTGATTCGTCCGACCAGGTTAAATTTTTCCAGTCACCAACAATCCAATGTCGATGTTGACGGACCCAGGCGGTGCGTAAAGCTTTGCGTAGTGCAGCCTACACGAGTAGGCCTTCGGCTCCAAAAGCCCATACCATTGAAGTTTCGTTGAATGGTTCACACGTTGACATTTGTTGATGACCTAGTTTTCAAATCCGCAGTCGTTTGCAGAGTGGTTACGTTTCTGTCACGTTGAACAATTCTCTTCAGTCGTGGTCGGTCCCGTTCTTGCATGACCTTTTTCGTGTCGCAGCTATGTCGGAGATTTGACGTTTTATCGGATTCCCGACATTCACGGTACAGTCGTGAAATGATCGTTCGGGAAAATACCCACTTCATAGCTACCTCTGAGTTGCTGCTTCCCACCGCAAGTGTGCCGACTATTACGCCATGTTCAAACTTATCTTAATAACCTGCCATTGTAGGAGAAGAAATTGATCTAACAACTGCGCCAGACACTTGTCTTATATAGGTGCTGCCAACCGCAGCACCGTATTCTACCTGCTTACATATCTCTGTATTTGAATACGCATGCCTATACCAGTTTCTTTGGTGCTTCAGTGTAGAATGATGACGGAGGCTGGATCACGGGTAAAGCAAGTTGAGGGTTTTGGTTTGTTGCTAGAATACTGAGAAAGCAATCATTCTACAAAGGAGTTGGCTTAAAAATCACCTGTGCCACCAGTTTTAGAACATTGCTCAAGTGTATGGGAATCATACCAGATAGGACTAATAGGTTATTTTGAACGTATACAGAGAAGATCAGAAAGAGTGGTCATAGGTTTGTTTGATCAGTGGGATAGTGTCAGAGATACTAAAGAAACTGAACTGGCAGACTCTTGAAGATCGATGTAAACTATCTGTAGAAACTTACAAAGTTTCAAGAGCCATGAATCTGGGAATATACTACAAACTCCTACATATCGCTCCCGTAGTGATCGCGAGGACAGGATTAGATCAATTAGGGGAGAGCGAAGAGTGTTGGCCTACTTTCATTTCTTGACTTTTTTTCCAGCTTGTAGTTGAAATGTTTCCTTTGTTCTTTTTACGTAGAAACATTGGTGCATTGTGTGGTGTCACCGCCAGACACCACACTTGCTAGGTGGTAGCTTTAAATCGGCCACGGTCCATTAGTACATGTCGCACCCGCGTGTCGCCACTGTGTGATCGCAGACCGAGCGCCACCACAAGGCAGGTCTCGAGATACGGACGAGCACTCGCCCCAGTTGTACGGACGACGTAGCTAGCGACTATGCTGACGAAGCCTCGCTCATTTGCAGAGCAGATAGTTAGAATAGCCTTCAGCTAAGTCAATGGCTACGACCTAGCAAGGCGCCATTAGTAACATTGCATGTATCTAAAGAGTCTCACTTGTATCGCCACAATCTCCAGATGTACCAAAAGGATGGATTAAAGTTAAGTATTCCAGAAGCTACGTACTTTTCTTTATAGCATTCATTACGTATCCTGTTTCAGACCTCACGCCATCCTGCTTTGGCTTAGGGCGTGCCTTTCGGCTTCCTCTCATTGTGTCTAGGCTGTCTTGTCTAGACACAACACATTGCTTCAGAACTTCTTCAGCTAAGTAATTTTGGAGTCTCTATTCCTTAAAATATTTAGTAAAGCGATAACACCCGTGACAATCTACCCAACCCTAAGAGTAAGATAACCCAGCAGTGGGGGATCTAATAAACGGAGTTAATAGCCTACGCAGAGCAGAATATGTACTGTGAGTGAACCAAAAATGGCAAAAATTGTGAGTAGCACAAATGAGATTACCGAAGAATGACATCAAAAACTAGGACCTACTGTACTGTACTTATAGACGAAGTGAAAGTAAAATAACGCACAACAGTAGAATTAAGGAAATACATAGACAAAGAAACTTTACAACAGCAGTCCTCGCTTAAGGAGTCTACCGTCAAGTAAGAAATGTTTCAATATGAGAACGATATTTCTTATAATTTATAAAAAATGACAAGTTTCCCCTCCGAATCAGAGAAGAAAGAAGCCTGTAGAAATACTAGAAGAAGAACGGGATGAAAGATATGAGTTAACGCCTTAGACAATTACTTCCAGGGTACTGGAGAGAGCTGTAGGTGGTAAAACCAGACGATGATACAATATATACAACTGGTAATTGTGAAGGCAGGGTGTAAGTGCAACCCTGAGATGAAGAAGTTGGTACAGACGAGGAAGTTGTGATAACTCCCATACAAAAATCAAAAAATGAGGAGAGAAAAAATTCGCCACCAACTTAATTTGTCCAACAATTTGTTTTCCATTACATTCTACGTACAAAATGTTAGTGCACACTACCCTGTGTGATTTTTTGCAGATTTTTGAAAACCAGTTAACAACAGAGACCGTAATGAAGGTACATCGATGTGAGACCACTAGTAGTTTGTTGACTAACAGATTGACGAATCAGTATCACAGCATACACGTGTACGACCTGTTTTGCGTACAAATGAAGATTTAATTAACTTGTAATGAACTGCATAAGCTGATCAGAGCGCTTGTAATGGAGATCTAATTAACAGTTGCAGTGCAATAACCAACCACAACGTGCACGAGCAGCGGATTTTGCTGTATTTCGTCCACTAATTAAGTCGTAGGAGTAAACGTGTGTTGTTCATAGTACCAAGAAATGTGAGTTAATCATAAGTAATTCATACCATTTACTAACGAAGTTTATTACTCGCAGTATAGAAAAATAAAGTTCAGTGTTTCAGATTGGCTTTCACGGAGAACGTAGAGAGATTATCAGTCTCAGATCTCACATCAGGTACACCTCAACTAGCGCATTAAGACAGCAACTATTTCAAATGCACGTATATCGCCTGGTACGAATAGATGGTGTCCCTTGATACTAGCAAGATTTTGTCCAAACATTCCGCCCTTAGAATCGTTTTTATATGTCTGTAACTAAATCCTTATCTATCTAGGCGTAATTTAGAGGCTCAAATATTTGAAATAGTTACCATGTTGTTGGAGAAAAGAATACAATCTTAAAAGGTGTCACTGTTGTGTGGATCCATTCGGAAAATGACAGAATATGGCTACTTTTTACTTTTAATTAAGAGTGATTTGAAAATGACATGAAATATAGATGTTACAAATGTGCTTGACAATGACGCTTAGTCGAAATTAGCTAATCGCATAATAAAATAAACCTCGCATTACAGCTTACTACGAACCATGTTTACGTTTATTGTGAGTAAATACTGTAAAGAAAGCTGTGAGTATTAAAAGAAAAGTTCAGAATTTTTGCACAGTAACTGCAATAATAGATCGTGACACAACATTCAATATCAGTTCAGATTTAGCTGAAGACTAAAAATCAACAAGCAAATTCAAAGTTTTAACATACACTAAAACGATATGAGAGAACGGTGTATCTGGAGGATAGTGTATCTACGAACACATGATGTTTCTTGGTCGGTGTTTGAGTCTAGTGGTCTGTTTTAACGTCACACGAAGGAAACCGCAGTAGAGACAGCCATAAGCTGTTTCCGGAATATTTTACTGCTTTTGTCCTTTTTTGCGTTGTGAGACATAAGGCTGTAGTTTGTTAGCGTTTGTAAATGTTACAAGTTCAAAAAATGGTTCAAATGGCTCTGAGCGCTATGGGACTTAACTTCTCAGGTCATCAGTCCCCTAGAACTTAGAACTACTTAAACCTAACTAACCTAAGGACATCACACACATCCATCCCCGAGGCAGGACTCGAACCTGCGACCGTAGCGGTCGCGCTGTTCCAGACTGTAGCACCTAGAACCACTCGGCCACTCCGGCCGGCTGTTACAAGTTCTACATATTTAAGTGCAGTTCAGTATATTGAGAATATAGTCCTCAGTTACAGAGTTTTGCGTTGAGTAAAATTCTATAGTAATTCTAAAACTAGTGCCAGAATCCGTGGACGGTTTGCGCAGTGCAGTGCGTTTTGTGTAGCGGATGGATTATTTTCAGACGCACGCCTCCTTCAAGTCACTGAAATTCACTACTCAGCCAGAAAAAGCTGTAGAGAAACAGCTGTGCGTTTCGTAACCACAAGTAGCGCTAAAATTGTTTTCTCGGTGAAAGAAATAGATAAATGAAAGTATTTATGGTTGTAAAATTTCATTCTGTTACTATAAGCTTGCATACACCAGTTACTACCACGCCTTATTCTAAATTGTACAACGTCTGAAAAGTCTACACGCAAACCTCATTCATAACCGTAGGCAGTTTATGGTAATTGTTAATTATCCTGCAACGAACATTTTACAAAGGGACTGTTTCTTTTAGAATAGCTCACTCAAATGTTACTATAATCATTCTCACAGAACAAAATGTTCAAGTTCGCGAGTAAGCAACACCCCACGCGGAATTTAGTTACTTTAAACGTCACCAAAAGTTCTCAATTTCACTCCCTGCATTAACTCGAACTGTCTTCCATACTTTACGACGCTTCTGAAACACGTTGCTATCGAAATATCACAATATTAATAATTTCAAACGAAGACCATATCGATAGGTCTGATCAATATGAGATCCATGGCCCGACTCTACTCGTCTCTCCACAAAAGAAGTTTCTAGCTCCTAAAAAAGTGGCGAATATGCTAATTTCTGATAGGCAGAAAAAAATCACAGCCAGTCGGAAAACAGCATCAAATTTATTCAATCCCGCGCATATACCAGGTGATCGAAAAGTCAGCATAAATTTGAAAACTGAATAAATCACGGAATAATGTAGATAGAGAGGTACAAATTGACACACATGCTTGTAATGACATGGGGTTTTATTAGAACCAAAAAAATACCAACGTTCAAAAAATATCCGACATATGGCGCCTTTATCTTATCAGAATAGCAATAATTAGCATAACAATGTAAGGCAAAGCAAAGATGATGTTCTTCACAGTGAATGCTCAATATGTCCACCATCATTCCTCAACAGTAGCTGTAGTCGAGGAATAATGTTGTGAACAGCACTGTAAAGCATGTCCGGAGTTATGGTGAGGCATTGGCGTCGGATGTTGTCTTTCAGCATCCCTAGAGATGTCGGTCGATCACGATACACTTGCGACTTCTGGTAACCCCAAAGCCAATAATCGCACGGACTGAGGTCTGAGGACCTGGGAGGCCAAGCATGACGAAAGTGGCGACTGAGCACACGATCATCACCAAATGACGTGCGCAAGAGATCTGTCGGACATTTTGTGAACTTTTTTTTTGGTTCTAATAAAACCCCATGTCTTTCCAAGCATGTGTGTCAATTTGTACCTCTCTATCTACATTATTCCGTGGTTTTTTCAGTTTTCGAATTTATACTGACTTTTTGACTACCCGATGTATAGAACCAACCAAAATTCGTCACTGAATTAGAACAGAAAATTAACATAAATTTTGAAAACCCACAAATATATAATTCATTACCTCCAACAAAACTACTGTACCGAAATTGTAATCTCATTTCCACAGTACCATAAACTGACGAGATAGTTAATAACAAATTCCCCGGTACGAATGACTAACCCGCACGTCATTCTCGAACACTGCTATCGTGACCAGTTACTTCAACGTATAGTATAAAAAACTTTACATAAAACAGTATTACATATTCACTCCTTCATTCGCTCTCATAACTAGGCACAGTAATTAAACAAACAGAACCGGAAATAAAATTAACTGTATTCTCCCGGCAAATCTAACACTGTCCGTCAGGTAGTGACCTCTATCAGATCGCATAGGAACTACATACATTCGAGCAATATGACGCCACGTGCGCTACGCGTGGCACTTACTGCAACCTCGCTGCAGTGTCCGATCCCGACAAGTACGATGTAGAGGAGCCACGCTTCAGGATATGCCATACTTCGTCAGCTTATTCCGTGAAATGGAAGGTCCTTATACCATGAAACACTCGATACGTCCAAATTAACCGAGTGTCTTTAAAGTTTCGATAATGGAAATATGTTTTATTTGCCACTAGCATCCATTTCAAAACTTTTTAACTTGTATCTGGATTGTAAAAGCACTCCTTATTAATGTGATTTCAGTAATTCACTATTGATGTGCAGAAGAATAATAATGTAGCTAATAGAGTTTAAGTGCTGTATTGACAATATTTCCTCGACTGCAGCACTTTTCAATTTGAACATGATATTTCAGACTATGTACTTGACCGTGTTGTATTTTGGAAGTCTTTCACCTTAGAAAAATTTTCACTTTTCCGGAGTAATTTTCTGTAATTTCAGAAAACCACTGCAGCGTACGTTAAGAGAATGTCATCATATCAAATGCAATGTAAATTCCACAGTTAAATGTATAGAAGAGAGCGGATAGATGGAACGAGTGCTTTGAAGACCTCTAAGGGGTAACACGAGTCTGATGACATAATCGAAGACACAGAAGTCGGTATAGAAGAGGTAGGGGATCCCGTATTGGAATCAGAATTTAGAAGAGCTTTGGAACAGTTAAGATCACATAAGGCAGAAGGAATAGATGACACAATCAGAATTTCGAAATTAATTGGAGCAAGTGGCAACTTTTCACGTTGGTGAGTAGAATGTAGGAGCCTAGCGGATAGGCCGTCCATCCCATCCGCCCTAGTCTGAAGATTTCAAGAACTGACAAGTGTGAGAATCAGCGTACAGTCATCCTAACAGCTCATGCATCAAAGTTGCTGACAAGAACAATGTACAGAAGAGTGGAGAAGAAAATTGAGGACGTGTAAGATCAGTTTGGCTTAAGGGATGATAAAGGCACCAGAGAGGCAGGGTTCGGGTTGTTTATGGAAGGAGACCAGACAGCGAAGTCACCCATCTCATCGGATTAGGGAAGGACGGGGAAGGAAGTCGGCCGTGCCCATTCACAGGAACCATCCCGGCATTTGCCTGTAGCGATTTAGGGAAATCACGAAAAACCTAAATCAGGGTGGCAGGACGCGGGATTGAACCGCAAACTGAAAGAAAATAATACGCAACAGAGAAACAAAACTTCGTCTGTATTTTTTTAAAGATGGGTTTCCAAATGTACTAGTGTAGTGGTTATGTAAAACTTCACATTCAACCATGAAGTACAAATGAAATGCAATTCCAGTGTAACTCATAACAAGGCTATCACTTCCGTTTATATTCCGATTTCAGGAAATCATTCTGTCTGAATAGGAAACACCTAGCAGGCGCTGTGGAAGAATCCTATACTAACATTGGTACAGTAACACAAGTCACAGTTCCTATAAACTCCATCATTTGACAACAATCCACAAGTGGATTCCTCCCTGCAGGAAACGTTCTCATAGTGTCAGACCTTTTTCGATCCATTCTGTTGCGGCCCACTGGAGTGGAAATGGCTAGAAAATGCAAATCCGTTCTATTAAATAATGTGAACAATATATTAAATCAGGAAGCAAGCATGAAAAAGCGTAAACAGGGTACTCAAATAAGCAAATGATCTTGACATATGGCGCAATAAAATAATGATCTATAAAACTCCTGTTTCACCCTATGTAGGTCGACATCAGTAAAATATTTTTGCATTCGGAGGAGAAAGTTGATGGTTGGAAATTTGAGAGAAGATTTCGCTTTTGTCTTGATGATGTCCATCCCAAATCCTGTATCATTTCAGTGAGACTCTCTGCGCTTTTTCGCGATAATACAAAACGTGCTGCCCATCTTTGAACTTTCTCGTTGTACTCCGTCAGTCCTATTAGGTAAGGATCCCAAACCGCGCAGCAGTATTCTAAAAGAGAACGGACAAGCATAGTTGAGGCAGTCTCTTTAGTAGCTCTTTACACTTTGTAAGTGTCCTGCCAATAAAACACAGTCTTTGGTTAGCCTTCCCCACGACATTTTCAGCATGTTCCTTCCAATTAAAGTTGTTCGTAATTGCAATTCCTAGATATTTAGTTGAATTTACGGCCTTTAGGTTTCACTGATTTATCGTGTAACCGAAGTTTAACGGATTCCTTTTAGCACTCGTTTGGATGACGTCACACTTTTCGTCATTTAGACGGCCGAGGTGGCCGAGCGATTCTAGGCGCTACAATCTGGAGCCGCGCGACCGCCACGGTCGCAGGTTCGAATCCTGCCTCGGGCATGGATGTGTGTGATGTACTTAGGATAGTTAGGTTTAAGTAGTTCTAAGTTCTAGGGGACTGATGGCCTCAGATGTTAAGTCCCATAGTGCTCAGAGCCACTTGAACCTTTTTTTTTTTCGTCATTTAGGGTGAACTGCCAATTTTCGCACCATACGGATATGTTTTCTAAATCGTTTCGTAATTTGTTTAGATCTTCTGATGACTTTACTAGTTGATAAACGACAGCAGTATCTGCAGACGACCTAAGGCGGCTGCCAAAATTGTCTCCTTAATCGCTCATATAGAAAAGGAACAGCATACGGCCTATAACACTACCTTGGAGAACACCAGATACCACTTCTGTTTTACTCGATGACTTTCCATCAATTACTACGAACTGCGACCTCTATGACAGCGAATCACGAATCCGGTCACATAACTGAGACGCTATTCCATAAGCACGCAATTTCACTACAAGTCGCTTGTGTGGTGCAGTGTCAAAAACTTCCTGGAAATCTACACTACTGCCGATTAAAATTGCTACACCAAGAAGAAATGCAGATGATAAAAGGGTATTCATTGGACAAATATATTATACTACAACTGACGTGTGACTACATTTTCACGCAATTTGAGTGCATAGATCCTGATAAAACAGTACCCAGAACAACCACCTCTGGCCGTAATAACGGCCTTGATATGCCTGGGCATTGAGTCAGACAGAGCTTGGATGGCGTGTACAGGTACAGCTGCCCATGCAGCTTCAACACGATACCACAGTTCATCAAGAGCAGTGACTGGCGTATTGTGACGAGCCAGTTGCTCGGCCACCATTGACTAGACGTTTTCAATTGGTGAGAGATTTGGTGAATGTTGTGGCCAGGGCAGGAGTGCAACATTTTCTGAATCCAGAAAGGCCCGTACAGGACCTGCAACATGCGATCGTGCATTATCCTGCTGAAATGAAGTGTTTCGCAGGGATCGAATGAAGGGTACAGCCACGGGTCGTAACACATCTGAAATGTAACGTCCACTGTTCAAAGTGCCGTCAATGCGAACAAGAGGTGACCGAGACGTGTAACCAATGGCACCCCATACCATCACGCCGGGTTATACGCCAGTATGGCGATGACGAATACACGCTGCCAATGTGCGTTCACCGCGATGTCGCCACACACGGATGCGATCATCGTGATGCTGTAAACAGAACCGGGACTCATCCGAAAAAATGACGTTTTGCCATTCGTGCACCCAGGTTCGTCGTTGAGTACACCATCGCAGGCGCTCCTCTCTGTGATACAGCGTCAAGGGTAACCGCAGCCATGGTCTCCGAGCTGATAGTCCATGCTACTGCAAACGTCGTCGAACTTCGTGCAGATGGTTGTTGTCTTGCAAACGTTCCCATCTGTTGACTCAGGGATCGAGACGTGGCTGCACGATCCATTACAGCCATGCGGATAAGATGCCTGTCATCTCGACTGCTAGAGATACGAGGCCGTTGGGATCCAGCACGGCGTTCCGTATTACCCTCCTGAACCCACCGATGCCATATTCTGCTACTAGTCATTGGATCTCGACCAACACGAGCAGCAATGTCGCGATGCGATAAACCGCAATAGTGATAGGCTACAATCCGACCTTTATCAAAGTCGGAAACGTGATGGTACGCATTTCTCCTCCTTATACGAGGCATCACAACAACGTTTCACGAGGCAACACCGGTGTATGAGAAATCGGTTGGAAACTTTCCTCATGTCAGCACGTTGTAGGTGTCGCCACCGGCGCCAACCTTGTGTGAATGCTCTGAAAAGCTAATCATTTGGATATCACAGCATCTTCTTCCTGTCTGTTAAATTTCGCGTCTGTAGCACGCCGTCTTCGTGGTGTAGCAATTTTAATGGCCAGTAGTGCACATATACGGAATCTGTTTGAAATCCTTTTCAGTAGCACTCAACAAGCTTATCTTTATCCTATTGTAACGAACTCTATCTGCCAGTTTTGGGCATTAGTGCAGACGTTTATGAGGCTGAGTTTAAAAACAAGTAGAGGGACTGAACAAAAATGGATGCGGTTCAACTGCGTGAACGCTAACCCGGACTTTTATTTCGATTCACGATCTTACACACTAAAGTTAGTCGAAAATTTTCTGGAGAGCCGCTCAGCAGTGAGAGTCGTTGTTTTTCGCGCAGTAATTGCCAGAGCCGCGTAATCGCGTCGAGAGCTGAGTGCAGCGCGCCTCATTGGTCCGCTAGCTGCGCAGCGTGGCGGCGGAGGCAGGACGCGTGGCGTGTTGTTGACTGACTGACATGTGCCAATAGCAGGGCGGCGGCAGCTGCGCCTGTTTAATCAGACGCGCATTGTGTCTCCGGGCCCAAGTGTCGGCTCGGCCGGAAATCCCTCCCAGTGGTGTCGGGCGGAAGCGGCCAGATTACCTCGAGCCCTCAGGGGAACCTGCGATCCCAGACGCGGGGGATTGCGGCATTTGACAACGGGCCGAGTACGTTGTCTGTCCTAATAATGGCCGAGGCCGGATTACCGGGAACTCGACTGGCACAAGAGCAGTAATGCCTCTGTACTCTCCGGGAGGCACCATAACGTGAAACAAGCCACTCAGCGAGATGAGAACTGCCGTCGACTCCGTTAAGCAGCTGCTGGAATGACGCAAAACTGAATTGTTTGGCAGGACCAAACGTACTGTGTCCCTAATCTGATACACATGCTAATTGTTTCCGGCCATGCGTTGCAGTGTCACGTAGGATACACATAATCATACTGTGGCGTACACCATGTTGACGGGCCACTTGCCTAGAGCTCAATATTCTGCAGAACCTGGTCCTCTTGTCTATGCACAGTCCGCCGCCTACCTGCTCGTTCCTCTGAAAGGACCCATCGTCACACAGACACTCAAAAAGGGTTTGACATATTTCGTGATGTGGCCGGTGTCTGAGACGATACTTATTTTTATATAGCCGTGCTGCCTCTCGACCGTTTCCATCTGCTTGGCCGTTCGCAAAATCCATCTACGCTTGCTCCCGACATGAATAACGGGCCATTCTGCTGCCTTACACTGCATCAATATCACAGCCTGCAACACAGAAGAAACATACGGCACGTGGTCAGAGGTACTTTCATTCCTCAGCGCCATCTACTGTCGCAATGATACATTGATGCATTTCTGGACACATGTTCGTAGGACCTTTTTTCCTCCATATCCAGTCACGAACCAGTCACTGCAGTTTGTCGGTTCTATTAATGTTGTGTCCCACTCATCTTTACCACACTAAATAACTGTTTCTCGTTTGTCATGATGCAAATCACAAAATGTTTCAAGGGTGACATCAATCAGTATGATTGCCTTCGTTGTAGCTTTCTTTTATACGAAGATATGAACAGCGGTATGACTTTTTTAAATGGCACCCTGTATTTTTTATTAGGTAATACTTTTCCTCTCCTAAAGACCTATTCAACAATGTATCACAATGTACCATTCACTGAAACACAAAGTTATTAATTACATAACACAACATTGACGCTTCCTGCAGGTACTCGGGGTAATGGAACACATCCACGTGCTGACGTTAATTGAGGACAAATGTAAACATAAGAAAACGAATTACGGAATAAAAAATACAGGGTGCAATTAAAAAGAGTCATACCGCTGTTCATATATTTGTAAAAAACAAAGCTACAACGAAGGCAATCATGCTGATTGATGTCCCCCTTGAAACATTTTGTAATTTGCATCTCGGCAAACGAAAAACATTTAGTGAGGTAAAGATAAGTGGGACACCCTATATACGAGATACAGGGTGAGTCACCTAACATTACCGCTGGATATATTTCGTAAACCACATCAAATACTGACGAATCGATTCCACAGACCGAACGTGAGGAGAGGGGCTAGTGTAATTGGCTAATACAAACCACAAAAAAATGCACGAAAGTATGTTTTGTAACACAAACCTACGTTTCTTTAAATGGAACCCCGTTAGTTTTGTTAGCACATCTGAACATATAAACAAATACGTAATCAGTGCCGTTTGTTGCATTGTAAAATGTTAATTACATCCGGAGATATTGTAACCTAACGTTGACGCTTGAGTACCACTCCTCCGCTGTTCGATCGTGTGTATCGGAGAGCACCGAATTACGTAGAGATCCAGAGGAAACGGCGATGGACCTTAGGTACAAAAGAGACTGGAACAGCACATTACGTCCACATGCTAACACCTTTTTATTGGTCTTTTCCACTGACGCACATGTACATTACCATGAGGGGTGAGGTACACGTACACACGTGGTTTCCGTTTTCAATTATGGAGTGGAATAGAGTGTGTCCCGACATGTCAGGCCAATAGATGTTCAATGTTGTGGCCATCATTTGCTGCACACAACTGTAATCTCTGGCGTAATGAATGTCGTACACGCCGCAGTACATCTGGTGTAATGTCGCCACAGGCTGCCACAATACGTTGTTTCATATCCTCTGGGGTTGTAGGCACATCACGGTGCACATTCTCCTTTAATGTACCCCACAGAAAGAAGTCCAGAGGTGTAAGATCAGGAAAACGGGCTGGCCTATTTATGCGTCCTCCACGTCCTATGAAACGCCCGTCGAACATCCTGTCAAGGGTCAGCCTATTGTTAATTGCGGAATGTGCAGGTGCACCATCATGCTGATACCACATACGTCGACGCGTTTCCAGTGGGACATTTTCGATCAACGTTGGCAGATCATCCTGTAGAAACGCGATGTATGTTGCAGCTGTTTGGGCCCCTGAAATGAAGTGAGGACCAATGAGGTGGTCGCCAATGATTCCGCACCATACATGTACAGTCCACTGTCGCTGTCGCTCTACCTGTCTGAGCCAGCGAGGATTGTCCACAGACCAGTAATGCATGTTCCGTAGATTCACTGTCCCGTGGTTTGTGAAACCCGCTTCATCGGTAAACAGGTAGAACTGCAACGCATTCTCTGTTAATGCCCATTGACAGAATTGCACTCGATGATTAAAGTCATCATCAAGTAATTGCTGATGTAGCGACACAAGAAACGGGTGAAAGCGGAGGCGATGCAGTATGCGCATGACACTACTTTGACTCAGTCCACTGGCTCTCGCAAAGTCCCGTGTACTCATGTGTGGGTTCATGGCAACAGCAGCTAACACACCAACTGCACCCGCTTCTCCTGTGACGGGCCTGTTACGGACCCGTTTGCGTGTTACGACCATACCTGTTGCATACAGTTGGCGGTAGATGTTTTGCAATGTGCGGCACGTTGGATGCTCTCTGTCCGGGTACCGTTCTGCATACACCCTGCAGGCTTCAGCTGCATTTCGTCGACACTCGCCATAGATGAGTATCATCTCCGCCTTTTCAGAGTTCGAATACACCATGGTCACAGTTCCCACAACACTACACTATCACAGACGTCTGGTATCACGGTCTACTACAGTTGGTCTGCGTGCGGAGACGAATGCAGAATACGTGCGACTGCTACGGTCGCAGGTTCGAATCCTGCCTCGGGCATGAATGTGTGTGATGTCCTTAGGTTAGTTAAGTAGTTCTACGTTCTAGGGAACTGATGACCACAGCTGTTAAGTCCCATAGTGCTCAGAGCCATTTGAACCATTTTGAATGCAGAATAACAATAGCAGCAAGCGCTACATGCGGACACTGCGACAGCTAGACCAAACCACAACAGTGCACTACAGCCACACTCGTAAACTCGGTCGTCATCGTAAACATGTCCCTGCAGATGCTGCTTGCTGACCGTGGCCCGTGTTTGATACAACATGCAACTGAACGTCGAAGGTTTCAAGTGTCAACTTTAGGTTACAATATCTCCCGATGTAATTAACATTCTACAATGCAACAAACGGCACTGATTACGTATTTGTTTATATGTTCAGATGTGCTAACAAAACTAACGTGGTTCCATTTAAAAAAACGTAGGTTTGTGTTAAAAAACATACTTCTGTGCATTTTTGTATGGTTTGTATTAAACAATTATACTAGCCCCTCTCCTCACGTTCGGTCTGTGGAATCGGTTCGTCAGTATTGGATGTGGTTTACGAAATATATCCAGCGGTAACGTTAGGTGACTCACCCTATATATATATATATATATATATATATATATATATATATATATATATATATATGTGTGTGTGTGTGTGTGTGTGTGTGTGTGTGTGTGTGTGTGTGTGTGTGTCCAGACGTTTATTGTAGTACTGTATTAAAAGTTTTAAGTCAATCTGCAGGGCATTTTTTACAGATTTTTGATATATATTAGCATAGAAACCCAGCGTTGTCCACGTATTTATTTATAGCTGTGTGTCCAATCCTCTATCATGCACTTGTTCTCAGTGTTTCTAATGGCATGTCCCCTGAACAATGTGTCGCATTGTGATACTACTTTGCACTTACATACAGTGGTATATGCGCATACAGCCTGCAAAATGCGTAGCGGGTACAGTTATCTGATGGAAGTAATAAATTGAAAAAAGGGCCTAGTAACGAACCAAAGAGCTACCGCCCAGTCGCATTGTTGAGCTCTGTCTATAAACTCCTGGAAAGACTTCTCTACAATCGCATTTCCACCAAAATTCTGGACCCAATTCCCCTGGAGCAAACAGGGTTCCGCCGTGTGCGCAGCTGTACAGACCAGATTATGTCACTAACTACGTACTCAGAGGCTTGGTACCAACGGAAACTAAAACATCACCTGTTTTCATAGATCTGTCTGCTGCCTATGACACTGTCTGTAGACATGGCCTGTTGTGCAAATTCCTGCAAACAATTCCTTGCCTGAGAGCTACCAGACTCGTAGATGCCATGCTAGCTGCCAGAACATTCCAATTAGTAACAGGAGAACAAATTAGTGTCCAAAGAAACCTGAACAACGACCGGCCTACCACAGGGCTCCGTATTGGCTCCACTACAGTTCAGCTTGTATACTGCCGATGTGCCATCCACATCTTCCAGGAGGTTTGGGTACGCAGACGATTTGGTCTTACCAACACAAGAACTTTTAGGTCATGGAAACAACCTTGACATCTGACATTCAAATGGCTCTAAGCACTATGGGACTTAACATCTGATGTCACCAGTCCCCTACACTTACAACTATTTAAACTTAACTAACCTAAGGACATCACACATATCCATGCCCGAGGCAGGATTCGAACCTGCGACCATAGCAGCAGGCGGTTCCGGACTGAAGCGCCGAGAATCTCTCGGCCACAGTGGCCGGCTTCGAGACATTAAGTAGATACTTTCGCAAATGGAGATTACAACCAAATCCTACGGAAACTACTTGTTTCCATCTAAAGAATAAATTAGCAAGGAAACAACTCGACGTTCGTCTCGAGGGAATTCGGCTCTGATCTAATGTGCATCCAAAGTACCTTGGAGTCAGTCTGGACAGAGCTCTCACTCATAAACGACATCTGGAAAATACTACAGCCAAACTAAAGACGAGGAACAATATCCTCCAGAAGCTGTGCGGCCGTACTTGGGGCTTCTCGGCTGACACGCTACACACGTTAACACTTGGACTGGTCTACTCGCCCGCGGAGTACTGCGCTCCGGTCTGGTTAAACAGTGTTGTCCACACACACACACACACACACAAGATGAGCAGCTGAATAGCACGATGCAGATTGTCAGCGGAACAATGAGATCAACCCCAACACATTGGCAGCCAATTGTGAGCCACATACCACGTGTGGACCTACGTCGGAAGAATGCTCTTCTCCGGGAATATAGGAAGATAATCGACAACGCCCAGCTCTCTATACACTACGACCCGTCTGCCCTGGAAGGAAACAGATTTCGTTCTAGTCATCCAACAATGATAACAACCAAGGAATTGAAAAGTATAAACTGTAATGTAATAAAGACCTGGAGGGAACAATGGTATGCCCTGAGCATTGTCAAGCTCTCCCCTGCATCACTGAGAGACCGCCCGGATATGAACTACCGCGTCAAATATGGTCATCCCTTAAAGGAATACACACAAATCACGGAAGATTGGCAGATAGTTGTTACAGATGGGGCAAAACACCAACTCCCAACTGTGACTGCGGAGCCATCAGACAGACCATCCACCACATTGTCCAAGAGCGCGACAGAAGAGCAAAAAGTGGCAAGTTCAGTGATTTTCTGATGGCAACAGACGCCGCAAGAGACTTTATACATAATCTTGATGTTTCTGTTTAATTGTATTGACCACATATAATCTTGATGTTTGTATTTAAATCTACTGCCCATTAACTGTATGTTTTATAACACTTATACAGCATATTTTATTGTCTTTTTGTGTACATCTTTGTTTAAACATTTGTAAGAAGCATTAAATGATGTGCATTGCCATGCTCTAAATAAATAATAAGTCAAGAACGTATCAATTGAAAACCTAAAGTCTGTATATGAGTCCGCTATCATTTTATATTTAGCACTTTTATTTTCACAAGTCCGTCTTGTCACGTAAAGTGTAAAGAAATCTACGTGATCAAGACGTGTGAAAATAAATCAAGAACTATTGTAGGGATTTTGATACTGTTTTCACTAACAGATAGGCTGATTCAGGAGGAAGGTTTGTGTACACAATTTACCGTTTACAGTAATGATACAAATCTATTATACGGCATTATGGTGCACGTCATCACTTTTCACGTGCAGTTCAGCAACATCTCAACAGGCGATATGTTGAAAGATGCATGGGCCGAGGCGTTCAATACTGTGTATCTGTATGTAAAACCTGAAAATGTACATTATGGTAGCGGATTTACGATGGATATCATGAGACAGGGCACTGTATGTACCCAACATTTAATAACCGTTTCAATTCATAAACTTTCCGTAACCGATAGCTAAATTCCATTACTTTCGCGAGAACCTTCAACATAGTATCTCGCTGCACACGGTCCATAGAAAATGTTCCTGTAATACCTACGTCTGATGATGATACTGAAGTGATTCGAAAACTAGTTATTGGCATAATAAAGCGCATCAAAAGTCCAATAAGTGGGTGGCTGCATACTTATAACAAAATTAGTTGTTATTTAAATGACAGTTGCAGTTCGTCATCCATAATGGATACACAGAAATGCCAAATGTATACCGACATGCTATTACAGGGATGGGCATAATTTTTTGGCTTGCGGTGGATACTGGTAATAGCTATAGTTAGATAACACTCCACTGTGGTACACCCTAAGTTACGTGTAGAGATTTATTGCCCTTGAGATCGGTGTCCGGTGTCCTGTTTCTTCGTATCAAATATTTCGTGCCCAATTCTCATCTGTCTGACCTTTCTTTTTCCATTAGCTGTCACTTCGGATACACATATATTGGTTCTACACTCCTGGAAATGGAAAAAAGAACACATTGACACCGGTGTGTCAGACCCACCATACTTGCTCCGGACACTGCGAGAGGGCTGTACAAGCAATGATCACACGCACGGCACAGCGGACACACCAGGAACCGCGGTGTTGGCCGTCGAATGGCGCTAGCTGCGCACCATTTGTGCACCGCCGCCGTCAGTGTCAGCCAGTTTGCCGTGGCATACGGAGCTCCATCGCAGTCTTTAACACTGGTAGCATGCCGCGACAGCGTGGACGTGAACCGTATGTACAGTTGACGGACTTTGAGCGAGGGCGTATAGTGGGCATGCGGGAGGCCGGGTTGACGTACCGCCGAATTGCTCAACACGTGAGGCGTGCGGTCTCCACAGTACATTGATGTTGTCGCCAGTGGTCGGCGAAAGGTGCACGTGCCCGTCGACCTGTTACCGGACCGCAGCGACGCACGGATGCACGCCAAGACCGTAGGATCCTACGCAGTGCCGTAGGGGACCGCACCGCCACTTCCCAGCAAATTAGGGACACTGTTGCTCCTGGGGTATCGGCGAGGACCATTCGCAACCGTCTCCATGAAGCTGGGCTACGGTGCCGCACACCGTTAGGCCGTCTTCCGCTCACGCCCCAACATCGTGCAGCCCGCCTCCAGTGGTGTCGCGACAGGCGTGAATGGAGGGACGAATGGAGACGTGTCGTCTTCAGCGATGAGAGTCGCTTCTGCCTTGGTGCCAATGATGGTCGTATGCGTGTTTGGCGCCGTGCAGGTGAGCGCCACAATCAGGACTGCATACGACCGAGGCACACAGGGCCAACATCCGGCATCATGGTGTGGGGAGCGATCTCCTACACCGGCCGTACACCACTGGTGATCGTCGAGGGGACACTGAATAGTGCACGGTACATCCAAACCGTCATCGAACCCATCGTTCTACCATTCCTAGACCGGCAAGGGAACTTGCTGTTCCAACAGGACAATGCACGTCCGCATGTATCCCGTGCCACCCAACGTGCTCTAGAAGGTGTAAGTCAACTACCCTGGCCAGCAAGATCTCCGGATCTGTCCCCCATTGAGCATGTTTGGGACTGGATGAAGCGTCGTCTCACGCGGTCTGCACGTCCAGCACGAACGCTGGTCCAACTGAGGCGCCAGGTGGAAATGGCATGGCAAGCCGTTCCACAGAACTACATCCAGCATCTCTACGATCGTCTCCATGGGAGAATAGCAGCCTGCATTGCTGCGAAAGGTGGATATACACTGTACTAGTGCCGACATTGTGCATGCTCTGTTGCCTGTGTCTATGTGCCTGTGGTTCTGTCAGTGTGATCATGTGATGTATCTGACCCCAGGAATGTGTCAATAAAGTTTCCCCTTCCTGGGACAATGAATTCACGGTGTTCTTATTTAAATTTCCAGGAGTGTATATTGGTTCTATTTACACGATCACCTACTTTTAATGACGTCGAAGTAACAATATGCATTACTTTGTCTTACGTGAAGTATTCAGGTATTGATGTCGCGAAAGTATTCGGTGCCATAAACCATTTTTTTGAGGATATGTGTCTCGTTTACTACGAGCATCTATGCTGATTGCATGCCTACAAACCTATGTACCTTGTATATGAGAACTGGCTCTGAGCTCATAATGACCATTTTGACAGATCCTTTGGCGGTCTATCACGCTGTAATAGACTATATAGGCAGGAAGAATAGCATTGCAGTAGTAGTACTATGGATACGTTCGCCCAAACTCATTAATACTTATAAATTTACAGGCCCTATAATTCATAGCAAGTAAGCGCATCACATCTATTGTATCTGGCCTACATGCACGATTACAAGCGTCATACTTCGTGCTTCAATTTTTACTCTGCAGGACAAGAATTTTGCACCATGCAAAATTTTTCGCCGTATAATAGCCGTTGACTACTTGTAATATACTGCTAATTCTGAATCTGTGAGATTTATTACAAAAGCTATATTTAATGTGTAATGGCCACGCAGTTAGCCGTGCGGTCTAATGCACGGCTTTCCGGGTGGGAAGGAGCGCCTGGTCCCCGGCACGAATCCGCCCAGCAGACGGCTACGGTCGCAGGTTCGAATCCTGCCTTGGGCATGGATGTGTGTGATGTCCTTAGGTTAGTTAGGTTTAAGTAGTTCTAAGTTCTAGGGGACTGATGACCACAGCAGTTGAGTCCCATAGTGCTTAGAGCCATTTGAACCATTTGAACCCAGCAGACGTGTGTCGAAATCCGGTGAGCCGACCAGTCTGTGAATGGTTTTTAGGCTGTTTTCCATCTGCCTCGGCGAATGCGGTCTGGTTCCCCTTATTCCGCCTCAGCTACACTATGTCGACGATCGCTGCGCAAACAAGTTCTCCAATTACGCGTACACCACCATTACATCACGCAAACATAGGGGTTACACTCGTCTGATGTGAGACGATCCCTAGTGGTGGGGGGGGGGGGAGGGGGGTCCACCGCGCCGAACCGCACAATAACCCTGAAAGGGGTGTGGGGCGGCGGAGGGGTGAAGTGGAATGCGGTAGTCGCTGTGGGGTTGTGGACGGAGCCTCTCCGTCGTTTATAGGCCCGCGGTTAACATACAAATATTCTAAATTGCTGGAAAATCTTCAATGGGACTTTATTCAGACGTATCGGAAGCAACGACGAAATGGCAGTAGCTGTACCGCTGTTTATCTTTGCGTGTGGAGAGAGCGCGAACGGAGATGTGAGACAGCAGATGGAGTCTTGGAAGAGAGCGGAAGTGTTTGTTGGGCGCTCCCGCAGACTCGGTGTGCTGTTATGGGCGCACCAATGTAGGAGGACCTAATTTATTAACCAGCGAGTATTAAGTGCACGGTAGGAATGGACAAGCGGAAGAAGCTGCCGTTCTAACTACTGCCTGTCCCATAACTATCGGTGGCGCTGGAGACGACTCGGAGTTCTCAAGCAGCAGCAGCAACAACAGCGGCAGCCCAGAAATGTCGTCGGCTACATTCTTCGTCGTCCACGCAGCTACAGTATCGTAAGGCTTTTAACTGACAGAGTATAACTAATGTTGTACAGTCACTACCCAATGGCATCTATTTGACAAACTTTAACGACTTACTTTCTTTGGTTATAATAGTAAAAAGCTTGTAGGACACTTGTGTTGTCGTTGTCCTCAAGCGGGGCCCGTTTTCTTTCCATGCACCGAGTGTCATAACAATACGAAAATTGATTAACTACTTACTGCCAGTTTTGTTTGTTTGCTAACCACCTATTTCAGTCTAAATTTGCAACCTCAGTACTGTTCATTATTGTATTCCATAACAGATGCTTAACTAATTTGCAATTTTGAGTATTAACTTCACTCGCTTAAAGTAACGTAAAATTTCAGTGATAAAACTAATAACTATATATAAAGCACAAATTAAGAGTGCACAACTTTATTTATTCTGTATTTAGCTTAGCGAGCGACTTCTGCTGTCTTGGTACGTATTTATTGTTTTTATATTAAAAGTAAATCAGCTGCTCATTTCCTTAAAGTAAATTCAAGTCAATCTTTCAATAATTAAAAGTAAACTGCTTGCCTTTTTTCCAGATTTTGCGTTAGGACACTCTGAGGTTGCTGGAAGTCGTTTTCTAAATAATGAAGTATCACTTACAGTCAGTAATTTATTTAACCAGCAATTTCATTTAACTTTGCTTCCGACATTTAGTATTTCAGAATAAATAACTGCAAACTCAGTGCTCTCTTATTCATTTATGTTCTCGTGAACTTTTGTGTCGTGGAAAAGCGTGACAACCTTCTGTTGCCTCGCTATATCGTTATTTGCTTAATTTTCTCTGTCATTACCTTCCTTGGGATTTTGGATATTCATTGTCCTAATGGGCTGGCGAGCGTTTAAATATCTCTTTTTTGATAATCAGTAATTTTTGTATCAATTATTACGTGGTTCCCTTCTTCCCTCCGTGGGTTTCGTGAGATTTTGCACCAATTTCCACCCATTTCAAGATTTTTATCAGTATTTAGATCAGCTTTACAATAGATTCTTCCTTGAGAAGAGTCTATTTTATACTTTCCTCTTACTAACCGGTATTATTTTCCTTCGGTAACGATAGTCTCACTCACTGTAAAATTTCACTAGGCATAAACGATCACGGTCATTTACATCGCAATCCTATAGGCCTATTATGAAGGGGAAGATTACAGGATGGCACATTAAACTAGAAGAATGAAATATTAGATACTTTATTATACAAATGAATAAAAAAGATTTAATATCTTTGACATACTTATCTGCCACAGGAGAACTGAATAATTTACAACTGTCGTTGACTAGCAAAGCATCAGTTGATGCACTAAGCAACAAACTGTTCTCTTGAAGTACAATGTTCAGCCTTATCGAAATTATATGTCCATCTGACACTTCACAAACATTGTCAGACTCAATGTTGTTCAGTGCTGAAGCTCAGGTCTCGAACTGGGACAGAGTTCCTGCTATCTCGACATTACATTGACCGCAGTGTGAGGCTGCTGCTATGGTGAGACAGGCGGTGTGGTCTGCAGAAATGCCTCGCATACACCCTTGTGGGCTGCAACTGCTCTCACTAATGTCTATGATATCGATTCGAGTTGCAAACTTTGGTGTGGTAGCGCGATCTCTGTAGAATACACCAAATGGCATGAAAAACTACAACTTAAGTGATACTCTGATGGCAAAAACGGTTTATGTTTAACAATGGGAACTCGATGTTCAAATGACAAATAAATGGCTAGAGCAGATTCTCCCCACACAAACAGAGTCCCATTTTAGATATCTGGGCAAGAAATACTGAGCCAAACTTCACTACACTAGATATTCTTCCAGAGTTTTCGAAGAAAGAAATGTTTTAGTGTAAGGCCAATACCAGGTTATAGCAACACGGATTAAGGCTCTGGTTACAAGATAGCTTTCATATGCAACGACAGCCATGAATACGATGCATAGGAAAGCTGGAGCAAAAATATACACACATTCATATCAGCAGTTTACTAGCTCACTAGGGCTCAACACAGGCGAACGGTATGTGACAGACACATTTATCAAACGCGACTCTAATGTTCTACCATTTCTGGCTGTCGACATTTCGAGTATCTGATGCCCCTCTTAAATAAATTTATACGCAGCGTTTGTGCGACGCTGCAGATGACATAAGCTATTAGTGGGAAATTAATATTCTATAGTAAATGTTTTTATTATGTCAGAGTCGTTAATTATTACAAAAGATTCGCATTACTGGTTCTGACACGTTTTTGCTATCGGCAGATGAGGAAGCCAGAGGGACGAATCTGTTGCAAATATTAGCGACCCTGACGTAACAAAAAGATTACTGCAGAGAGAAATGCGTCGCAGTACTTTACAATGAATTTTGTCAGCCCACAGGAAGCTTATTATTACTTTCTGATACAAGTTAAGGTGTTTTATTGACGTTCAACTGTGAATTAAAAAGCGGCAGTACCACTTGAGAAGGGAACGGTGATGTAAGTTACTCATGAAACTTCCCAGCACGTTAAATCAGCGTATCGGACCGAGCATCGAACGCGAGACATTCGCCACTCGTGGAGAAGCTCTCTTGCAAATGCGCTACCCGAGGAGTCTGTAGCTGTTGTAGTGCCTGGTTGTCACACAGTTTCTTCCTTCTGCCACTGTACAGCCAGAGCGTTGAAATCGTCCTAGTGGTGAATGTATCTAAAGGTGGACCACACAGCGTAACTTTAGTCTGGTTGGAAACATCACAGGAGAAGAACTATGCTTCATCGTTTATTTTCTTTTTACTGGTGAGATAATTGTTTGATCGTAATTTCTTTTTCTGTGGTGGACCTATAGATCGACTTGAGGCATTGCTCATGGCGTTTTTCGAAGAAGTGATTAACTGTGATTGCGTGCATGTATCACAATCTTTTGTTTCTGGTGAAAGATTCGTGTGGTTCACACTTTGTGGTATCCATTTTGTGCTGCTTGGCATATGTATGAAGATAGCTGGCGTAACTATAGGAGCAGGTCACATCGAACAAGATCAACAACGAATGCCTCAGAATTTCAAGCGCCTCATGCTCACTATGAATACATTTAAATACTCGTAAATAGATTTCAACTATCAGTCATTGTTTTTAAATTTTATTGGCAGATCTAGTTTTCAGCTATGCGCTATCATTTTTTGATCAATGCATGTAATTCGACAGTTCATGCGTACTCCATACAGCCCGCCTTCCGCAAACAATAGTATTGAATGAACTGTGGATGAAGCCCCACCAACAGGCATTACATGCATTGATCAAAACTGATAGTGCATTGAGAATGGCTAGTTTCTAGCTGAAATATAGATCTGCCAATAAAATTAGAAAGGACGACTGATAGCTGGAATCTATTAATTACAAGTCAGTATAACAGTGGCTGAGTGCAACAGCCTTCTGAATGGAGGGTAACCTGATTTAAATAAATTTATTTTAGTCACGTACCGTGCTTGTTAGTTGGCTGGGAAGACAACAGTTGCGTGGAGAGACAACAGCATTCGTGTTCCACCATGATCAGAAGAGGCAAAACTCGAGATGTCCACACGAGGAGGATTCAGTTGTGAACGACCAAAGTAAAATTGTGCGAAAATCGAACCCACCGTAGTGCAACCGTCTCTACCACAGATACATTACTCTGTTGCAGGCAGTCGTTCGTAACAGCGCACCAATATTACCCAAGATTACTTCATCTACTGAAGAATGAACACAGGTGTTGGCAAGACCTTACACGTGGGTGCAAAGTTCAGTCCTTCACCTCAAACCATGAATCTGGTGTCATCCAGATCTTCTCTCGTCATATTAAAGACGGAATGTTGACTAACAGTTTGTTGCTGCAAGTCAGCTAAACTCTGGCATCCATCCCACTGTGTCGGTCTCACGAAATCGATCACATTTGACCCCACTTTGTACCATCTACTTATTCAATGAGGTGCAGGGTAACTCCGCTAATATATGCAGGTGCAGTGATATAGCTGCTCAGAAACTAGATCCAGTTCTCGATGGGTAAATTGGATCCTCTCCTTAACAATAGCTGAACCATCCTTTCGTAAAATCTTGCCTACTGTAGTTAGTTTTATAAAATGTTCTAAACCAAATTACATCAAACTAAAAGGTATAGATATATCCTTTATCGTCGACAACAAGATTTGGTAAATGTTACCTACAACAGCAACACAAGGAATCCACTTCACCATACACATGAGCACAAAATTGAATGTTTGGACAGCGACCGGTTTTAAATAGGCCAGGAGGTAGAGCGTTTCAAATTAGATTTAAAGAACACATAGTAGCACTAAAAAACAGTAAATACCCACTTGCATGAAACGAAACACCACGACAGCAACACAAGTATCAGCATCTACTTATCCATCCTAAAAGCAAAAATTCTGACATCGTTGAAAGAATCCGGATATCCAAACACCAAAGGAAACAACCATCTTAAATGTAATAGTACTGCTTTTATCAGTAGCCTACATTACTAAATTTTCAATATACACAAACACACAAACACATACACATCACAATTAGTGATGTTACCATTACATTCCCCAAATGAACAATGGAATGACCTCATTTACAAATATACCAACACATCAGCAGCTTGTACCCTCTAGCAGCTTGAGACAATATGTAAATCGATTAATAGTGTAAATAGTATATGTGTCTGTGAAACATGGAGGTACTCAGAGAGCGCACAGGATGAGATTAAGATTGTGGATGGGGCCGTAAAGAGTTACTGTGAGTCGCACAAATACACAACCTTATTTTTCTAAGAACCACTTATTTACACATTGCCTTAAAAGATCACAATTATACAATACGGCCGAAGGCCTAGTTAAAGAAACCTTGCAATGCTTTCTGGGCTGAAGGCCCAGAACCACACCAAAAACAAGAATGGCTGAAGGCCTGGCTTAGAAATCAAAAGCAATTAAAAATAGAAGGTAAATTAAAAAAAAAACATACAATTGAAGACAATTAGCGGCTGAAGGCCTACACTATACGTTTGAAGGACAACTATAACTAAGCACAATGATAAACAATTTTTCTAACCAAGTAATTTGTTTTAAACTTACAACAGAATGGCTGAAGCCTAATTAAAGAAATATTATTATACGGCTGAAGGCCACAAACAAGTTTGAAACAACGGCTAAAGGCCTGAACAACAAGTCAGACAAACAAAAAATAAACCCCTCCCTTCTTAAAAAAAAAAATTTCCTTAAAATAACACAAACGGCTGAAGGCCTTAGTGGAAGGGGTTCACGTAAATCCTCGGCTGAAGGCCATACATAACACATCGAACAACTAATGGCTTAGGGCCTGGATTACAAACAATTTCAGATACAAATAATTTTAAGGAAAAATACATTTTTAAATAGAATCAATCTTCAAAATTTTAATTTAACACGGTTGAAGTTCTTTATGTAAAATATAAAAAGAACTGATTTAATACACGGCCGAAGGCCTCGCACAATACTGCGAACTAAAATGAAAATCACAATCTAAAACAAACAGAACAAGTGGTGGTCAGAAGTGTTCCAAGGGTATGCATGAGAAGGTAGCTCTAGCGTAAGGTGAGGTGAGACAGGCAGCCAAGAGTTTAAGTTAAATGATCGGATGGCAAACCAAACTAGGGACGGCCCAAGGACGGACCAACAATTTAACCAATTTCCTTCCGTTCGACCAACGGCACAACGATGGAAAATACCGGGTGAGGACGAGGGCATGAGGAGCACTAAGTCTTCGGAAATTGGCGTCTAAAAACAGCCAAGGGAACAATAACCACTCTAAGCAAAATATGAACCAAACAACTAAAAGGCTGTCGAACTAAACGCCGTGCCAGACACGATCCACACGATGAGAAAAGGCAGTCACAATGCCTGAAAACTACGCTAACGACCATGGCAGGTGACTGGGGTGTTAACGGCCACGGGGCAGAAAATACCGCAGGTGCACTCCAATGGCAAGTAACAGTCAATTTAACAATTAATAACGTGGAAGACAGCTGCAAGCTATCGCCGACTCCAACACAGCACATGTTGCAGCTATACCGAATGACCAAGGGAGCAACAACGCGGAAATGAACGAAGAGATGTCACAATAGGTGAGGTTTCATAACAGGTTAACTGGTCACTCAATTTTAGTGTCCAGGTTCGGTGGACAACAAACTTTGTCGTTCCCACAGCTAGCGCCTCACAATCCGACAGCGCGTGCTCGCCACCAGCTTTCCTGGACTGGCCTCGTGACGTGGAGAGTCCCTCGCTGCTCCATCCCAACCGACTGACTCGCAGCAAGCAATGGAGGTATTCTATTTTAGCTGTTTTATTTTCATGTTAACATTTACATTTTTGTTTTTTGTCATAAACCTCCGAAATACTAATGTTCTGAAACAGGGTTTTGAATCTTCACTAGATAATGGCACAGGTTATGTAACACTCCGGTTTAATCTACTGACTTATCCCGCTCGATCGGGATCTGATAGCAGCCCAAATAGATAATAACTAATGTGACCGTGTACCTAATGGGGCTGGCAATCGGATTGGACTGCTACGGAGTTGCTACATTCCATTATTTTCTTCTCGAATGCTGTAATAATAAAATGTCTGGTGGCAAGAAGAACAACAACACAGCTTCATTAATCAACGACCTATATTCATCACAAAAACACCAAAGTAAGGAGACAGCCACTGCCTTCGTCGTACAGAGTTAGTAACGGCTAATCTCAGCACAGGCCCTTTCGTTATTCATTATCGTCACACGCAATTTCAATCATTGTAATCCACCACTACAATCCAACACTGCAATCCAACACTGCAATCCAAATGATGCCGGCGCGGTAGACGCGTAATTACAAATATCGGCACAAAAAATCACTGAATCACACTAGTAACTATACTTATTCACTTTCCCGTATATTTCTAACACAAAGGGGTTAAACCACGGCGATGGCCACTCCCTATCTCGGTACGGTCTTGCATTCCAGCAACAGAACTCCATCCGGCTCGGCCCGCAGCGCGTACCACACTACTCTCTCAACACTCGCTCTCGCTCTCGCAACCCGACACACACTATCGAATGTTTGTACTGTCGACCTGTGCTGTCGCAAACTTATAGTAAGGGCCTACGGACCCCTTACAGTTACCACAAAATTGTAACTTCACGCACATACACTCCTGGAAATTGAAATGAGAACACCGTGAATTCATTGTCCCAGGAAGGGGAAACTTTATTGACACATTCCTGGGGTCAGATACATCACATGATCACACTGACAGAACCACAGGCACATAGACACAGGCAACAGAGCATGCACAATGTCGGCACTAGTACAGTGTATATCCACCTTTCGCAGCAATGCAGGCTGCTATTCTCCCATGGAGACGATCGTAGAGATGCTGGATGTAGTCCTGTGGAATGGCTTGCCATGCCATTTCCACCTGGCGCCTCAGTTTGACCAGCGTTCGTGCTGGACGTGCAGACCGCGTGAGACGACGCTTCATCCAGTCCCAAACATGCTCAATGGGGGACAGATCCGGATATCTTGCTGGCCAGGGTAGTTGACTTACACCTTCTAGAGCACGTTGGGTGGCACGGGATACATGCGGACGTGCATTGTCCTGTTGGAACAGCAAGTTCCCTTGCCGGTCTAGGAATGGTAGAACGATGGGTTCGATGACGGTTTCGATGTACCGTGCACTATTCAGTGTCCCCTCGACGATCACCAGTGGTGTACGGCCAGTGTAGGAGATCGCTCCCCACACCATGATGCCGGGTGTTGGCCCTGTGTGCCTCGGTCGTATGCAGTCCTGATTGTGGCGCTCACCTGCACGGCGCCAAACACGCATACGACCATCATTGGCACCAAGTCAGAAGCGACTCTTATCGCTGAAGACGACACGTCTCCATTCGTCCCTCCATTCACGCCTGTCGCGACACCACTGGAGGCGGGCGGCACGATGTTGGGGCGTGAGCGGAAGACGGCCTAACGGTGTGCGGGACCGTAGCCCAGCTTCATGGAGACGGTTGCGAATGGTCCTCGCCGATACCCCAGGAGCAACAGTGTCCCTAATTTGCTGGGAAGTGGCGGTGCGGTCCCCTACGGCACTGCGTAGGATCCTACGGTCTTGGCGTGCATCCGTGCGTTGCTGCGGTCCAGTCCCAGGTCGACGGGCACGTGCACCTTCCGCCGACCACTGGCGACAACATCGATGTACTGTGGAGACCTCACGCCCCACGTGTTGAGCAATTCGGCGGTACGTCCACCCGGCCTCCCGCATGCCCACTATACGCCCTCGCTCAAAGTCCGTCAACTGCACATACGGTTCACGTCCACGCTGTCGCGGCATGCTACCAGTGTTAAAGACTGCGATGGAGCTCCGTATGCCACGGCAAACTGGCTGACACTGACGGCGGCGGTGCACAAATGCTGCGCAGCTAGCGCCATTCGACGGCCAACACCGCGGTTCCTGGTGTGTCCGCTGTGCCGTGCGTGTGATCATTGCTTGTACAGCCCTCTCGCAGTGTCCGGAGCAAGTATGGTAGGTCTGACACACCGGTGTCAATGTGTTCTTTTTTCCATTTCCAGGAGTGTATATCTCATTAACGCATATAAATGCAACTGACGATGGAGGTTTAAATCTTTGCAACGCTTCGTGTATATAAATAAACAGTGACCGTTAACCATAAACCTGTTGTTTCATGCGAAATCAATAACAGTCCTGGTAAGCCTAACCTGGAATGTTCGAATTGAAATGTACTAACTTGGTGAATTTTGGAGTTATATCATTGTCCCGGCTCCTTAAAAAAGTTTTAAATGGCTCAATAATCTGGCTCTCAAGTGTCGTTGTTTATGCAGTCTTCGGTTAAAACTATGTGTCCTCTGCAAAGAGGTACTTGATGTGCATCTTCGTGTTTCCGCTTCTCTATGACTGTTCTATTAAATTTACAACAGCTCTGGGTCAGTTTGCCTCTGGAAACGATACAATAGCTTTGTCACACCGTTACCAATCCATACACACAGAGATAGGGTGCAATGTCATTCAAATAAGCGCTCTCTCAGTTCCATGTTCTGCACATATTTGGCTCGATTTTGTGAGCAGTGGAATGACATAACATACACGCTAACCCCCTAGATAGTTAGTTGCATGTTCATTAATCATTTGAACGTTTCTTTTATCGAAATTATGTGAATCGCGTCGGTTTACAGGATTTGTGTATATGAGTAACGATAACATTAAAGAATGCATTATTATTTTTAGTCCTACTCATGCAGGTACAATTAATGTTTTTCTCGCTACCAATTTTAAGTAGAAAATCGTCAGTGTAATAGAAGGAGTTGCACAGAAGAAATGATGTTAAATGATAATTAAAACTTGCTTCACTACCAGACAAATATATTATGTTAAACTCGTTTCTGAGTCACTGGCAGCTTTAACAATGGACAATAAAGATTATTTTTACGTCTATCGTTGCCTGTATGGACATCACTGTTCTTCTTTAATTGTGATGGATTATTTATGACGAATTTCATTACCGAATGCATGTACTGCGCGATGCAGTAAAAATGCCTAGTTCCTTGAAGGGTTACCTACATGACATCCATGGGTGAATACTACATATTATTTTTACTGCTCTATTTCGTACTATCATTACTTTCTTTCTAAGTGATGAATCTCAGAAAATTGTTCAGTAACACATTATTGAGCGTAAATATGCAAAATATGTCAGAAAGTTGATACATTTGTTTCCAAGATCAGCAAAAGTAGCTGAAATTAATTGCCTGAGAAGCTCAGTAATAAGCTACTTCAAATTAAAGTTTTCATCAATACATAAACCTGTAAACTCTGTGCATTCTACACTGTTTACTAACGTCTGCTCATGTGCTACAGTGATTGTTAGTATGACTCTGTTTGTTGTACAGAACCAAATGCAGCACGTTTTTTTTTTTCAAAATTTTGGGAGAGCCCATTATTCAGAGAAGCACTAAATAATTCTTTGGAAAAAGTCATTTACCAATTCTTCTGTTGATTAAGAGGATTTCTTATAACACTAGTATCATCTTCAAAAAGTGCCAATTTGGCTTGAGCGTTTAATGGAAGGTCATTCACATATATAAGGAAGAGGACGAAAAATTGAAACCTGTGGGACTCCCTTTTGATTCTTTTTTGGGGTCACTAAAATTTCCTACCATTCCGGCATTTTGTGAATTATTCAGCGTAACTTTCCGCATTCTGTTTGTTAAATATGATTCAAACCAGCTCAGCAGAAGGACATCAGTTCCCTAAAACTCATGCTTTCCCAAAAGAGTAACATGATCTGCAGAATCCAACGCCTTGGGGAGATAACGAAGTACACCAGCAGCCGATATATTGCTATTTATGGCTTGTACTATTTGATCTGTGAACATATAAAAAACATTCGCAATCGAGCAACCCTTTTGGAACACAAATGGTGATATGCTAAGTAAATTGTTCCAGTGAAATGTTTACTACTCATTAGCAAATTACCTTTTCTAAGCGTTTGGAAAAAGGTGTCAGTAAGGAAACAGGATGATAATTTTTTTAAGTGTGTCTTGTCATCTTTTTTATGAAATGGTTAAAAAGGTACATGTTTTGATCTCAAAAAACTCCCTGTAACAGCAAGGCATTGCACCTATCACTAAGTACATGACTTATCAAGCTAGAAGCATTTTTCATAATTCTGTTTGAAATTCCAAGAATCTGACATGAACATCTGCTATTCATAATTTTTATATATGTATTATTGTAAATGAAAGATGCTAGTCCCGCTTCTAGTTGCGTAAAGTTTTCTGGAATGACAGTTTTATATGTTCTCTTGTTTCTTCAACTGAACCATTTAACGTTATTTGCTGTTACGTTTAGAAATTAATTGTTAAAAGCACTTCCAACTTATGAACTATCAGTCACAAAATTGCCATTCAGTTTAATTGTTATGGGTTCTTGTATAATGACTGAAGTCCTGCCGCACGTTTAACAATAACCCACACGATTTTAACCTTACAATTTACATTATTTATTTCTGTCATGAGATGCATTCTTTTGGAGATTTTAGAGACTTTCCTTAAAAGACTAATATTTGCTGTAGTACGCAAGTACTGTCGGATCTGGACTCACTTTGGCACTTTCAGAAATTTCCCTCTCTCTCGTTCATGAGATTTTAATTCCCTTATGTATCCACAGCTTACTTTTTTCTTTAATGTACAACTCGTGGACAATTTCGTTTCCTTCTCCCCTTTTGAGTGCTTCACTTTGTCAGGCAATGTAATTTTTCCACTGGAGAGTGAATTTTGCTGTTACGATTTTTTTTACGGTCACTAGTCTTCTGACTGGTTTGATGTGGTCCACCACGAATTCCTCTCCTGTGCCAACCTCTTCATCTCAGAGAAGCACTTGCAACCCACATCCTCAATTATTTGCTGGATGTATTCCATTCCCTGTCTTCCCGAACAGTTTGTAGCCTCTACAGCCCTCTCTAGTACCATGGAAGCTAGATTATTCTCCGATACCTTAACTGATGTCCTATCATCCTGTCCCTCCTTCTTCCTAGTGTTTCCCATACATTCCTTTCCTCTCCAATTTTGCAGAGAATCTCCTCATTTCTTACCTTATCAGTCCATCTAATTTTCAACATCCGTCTGTAGCGCCACACCTCAAATGCTTCGATTATCTTCTGTTTCAGCTTTCCCACAATTCATGTTTCGCTGCCCTATAATGCTGTGCTCCAAAAGTACATTCTCAGAAACATACACAAACTAAGTTCTATGTTTGATACTAATAGACTTCCCTTGGCCAGGTATGCCCTTTTTGCCAGTTTCAGTCTGTCATTATGTCCACCATGCTCCATCTTTGTGAGTTATTTTGCTGCCTAGATAGCAGAATTAACTTCATCTACTTCATGATCATCAATACTGATGTTAAGTTTCTCGCTGTTGTCATTTCTTCTACGTCTTATTGCCTTAGTCTTTCTTCGATTTACTCTTAGTTCACATTCCGTACTGATTACGCTGCTCATTCCATCTAGGAAATCCTGTAATTCTTCTTCACTTTCACTGACGATAGCAATGCCATCAAAGAATTATCTCATTGATATCCTTTGACCTTGAATTTTAATCCCACTATTGAACCTTTCTTTCATTTTCGCCATCGCATCTTTGATTTATAGGTTGAACAGCAGGAGAGAAAGACTAAAACCCTGTCTTACACCCTTTTTCACCGAACACTTCCTTCTTGATCTTTCACTCTTATTATTAAAAAAAATGGTTCCAATGGCTCTGAGAACTATGGGACTCAACTTCTGAGGTCATCAGTCCCCTAGAACTTACTTAGAACTACTTAAACCTAACTAACCAAAGGACATCACACAACACCCAGTCATCACGAGGCAGAGAAATCTTACTATTCCCTGTTGGCTCTTGTACATGTAGCATATTATTCGTATCTCCCAATAGTTTATCCCTATTTTCTTGAACATCTTGTGCCATTTGACATTGTTGAAAGATTTTTCCAGAACGACAAATGAATGAAAGTGTTTTGATTGTTCTTTAGTCTTGCTTCCATTATCAACTGTAAAGTCAGAACTGCCTCTCTAGTGCCTTTACGTTTCCTAAAGAGAAACTGATCGTAGTCTAACACACCGTCAATTTTCTTTACCATTTATAGTTACAGATTACGAAATAGTTTTTCATCGTTGGCTACTTGAACAGAAAATAACATGTGAATTATCTTCGTCTAGAGCCATGGCGTGACTGACCGCGTAGAACCGTCTCGAGAGAAGAGAAAAGCGAGACGGAAGAAGCCGCTTGCCGTTTCCCGCTGGGGAAATCTTTTCCGTGCTCGGAAAGGAAACAGAGCTGTCGGTGTGGCAGGCGCCTGCCACAGACGGGACAAAGGGAGCCAAGGCCGCGATATTGGGGCGTCTCTGTGTGTCTCTGCTTGTGACGTCACGTGACGTGTGCAGTCGTTTCCCCTCTGTGAGACGTGGAACCGACTGAGCGTTAACAGGCGAGCAGAACACCCGTATCCCAGCTGTGGACCGTCACACATTCCGCACCGCAGCCAGAGAACGTCAAGGGGCATCGAAGCAACGCCTTGTATGGGGTACACAGCGTTACCGGAATGAGAAGCGAGGACATATCAGGTTCAATATACAATAAATTTGGTATTAATATAAATTTTTATTTGTGGGACAACCGCAACTGTTCAGCAACTTGTTCATGGTAAACAAATCCGTCAAAATAATGATCGAAGTAGAAAAAATGAATTAAAATTTGTACTGCGACCGGGAAACGAACCCGAGTCTTCCTGCCTCCTATGCAGAAATGCTAACTACTACGCCACCATAGAACAATGGTCAACAGTGCTGCACTAACGACCCAAGTTCAGGGCCCTCCCCACCACAAACTTCAATTCATATCTTCTGCTTATTTTATTTCATTTTATTTTATTTTTTTTTTTTTTCGCCCTACATTGTCACTGGATAATTGAATGTAGTCGAATTAAATCGTGTGATGCTGTCGGAATTAGGTTAGGAAATTAGACACTTAAAGTAGTAAAGGAGTTTTGCTATTTGGGGAGGAAAATAACTGTTGATGGTCGAAGTAGAGAGGATATAAAATGTAGACTGGCAATGACAAGGAAAGCGTTTCTGAACAAGAGAAATTTGTTAACATCGAATTTAGATTTAAAGGTCAGGAAGTCGTTTCTGAAAGTATTTGTATGGAGTGTAGCCATGTATGGAAGTGAAACGTGGACGATAAATAGTTTGGACAAGAAGAGAATAGAAGCTTTCGAAATGTGCTACAGAAGAATGCTGAAGATTAGATGGGTAGATCACATAACTAATGAGGAAGATTGAATAGAATTGGAGAGAAGAGAAATTTGTAGCACAACTTGACTATAAGAAGGGATCGGTTGGTAGGGCATATTCTGAGGCATCAAGCGATCACCAATTTAGTATTGGAGGGCAGCGTGGAAGGTAAAAATCGTAGAGGGAGACCAAGGGATGAGTACGCTAAAAAGATTCAGAAGTATGTAGATTGCAGTAGGTACTGGGAGATGAAGAAGCGTACACAGGATGGAGTAACATGGAGAGCTGCATCAAACCAGTCTCTGGACTGAAGCCACAACAACAACATTGGCACTACATTAATTATAAAATCCGTCACAGTTATACGCTTACTGACCATGGTCCTACACGACGAAAGTGGTTTTGGGGTCTTAGCCCTGTCATCAGGCGCTTCTGACACCTGGAATAAAACAACGGCAACAATCTACTCTTTTAAACAATTAATAAATTTGCTTAAAATAAAAGATTAACAGTTGGCAACCGTTACCGTGGTTTTGGGGTCTTAGCCCTGTCATCAGGCGTATCTGACATCTGGAATAAAACAACAGCTACAATCTACTCCCTTAAACACTTAAGAAATTTTCAAAAAATTAAAGGTTAATAGTTACCAGGTAAAAAATCGGATGAAATGATTGGAAAAAGTTTGCCTTCCTAGCAGTAATAGGACGTCATGTCCATAACCAAACGACTAATAAGCAAACATCTACAGTAGATGGACCATCAAACAATATCGCAAACTGTGGCTGCAATGAACCCTCTCTTTCCATCGCGACATGGGAAATACCTCTTGTTACAATATTACCACCGGGAGTGCATACGGAAATATAGCCACCATAGGACATTAGGTGGAAGTCACACGCTAGATCAAAGTTATGATTAGTAACGACCTTGTGCAACAGAAAAGGCAAATCAGCTTTCAACATGATATGTCGAACCACAAGTCATGATTAGTAACAAGCTTGTGCTACAAAAAAGGCAAATCAACTTTCAACCTCATGTGTCGAACCACAAGCAAACGCCTACATTCGAGGCCAACACTTACGAAACGCCGGTGTTCAAAAATGGCTCTGAGCACTATGGGACTTAACTTCTGAGGTCATCAGTCCTCTAGAACTTAGAACTAATTAAACCTAACTAACCTAAGGACATCACACACATCCATGCCCGAGGCAGGATTCGAACCTGCGACCGCAGCAGTCTCTCGGTTCCAGACTGTAGCGCCTAGAACAAACGCTGATGTGACTCAGGCTACGGCAAGTGAATTGAGCATTATCGATGCGGTCCATATTCAAATGGTGAGCACTGCAGAGGGGCGCGCAACATGGCACGGAGACGAACCAAGGTCCACGCACGTAGGATTTCCGAATAACTGCAGAAGAAATGTAGGTAATAACCGAAAGTAATAGCAGTCGAATACGAGAGGTCTACATTACCAGGCATACACTGAAGAGCCCAAACATTATGACCATCTTCTTTATAACTTGTTTGTCCGTCTTCGGAACGAAACACACCACCGATTCTGCGTATCAGGCATCCGACAGTTTTTTGGTAGGTTCGTGGAAGTATGGGGGATAGGTCATGTTAATAACGCAGCTCTGATCTGCGTACGAGATGATGGCGCGTGATCGCGGCCCAGATAGGTTCCACAGGATTTACACCAGGTGAATTTGGTCGTCGAGACATCGACGTGAGTTCACTGTAAAGCTCCTCGAACCACTGTGGCACGGTCCTGGCTCCGAAACACGGACAACTGTACTGCTGGAAGCTGACATCGCTTTCGGGGAAGACATCAAGCTTGACGTGATGGAGGTGGTTCGCGGCTGTCTGTGTGCTTTTGATTACTAGCACACGCACCATGCCAGCGTAGGAGAATTTCTCCCGTAGCATAATACTGCTCCCACCAGCCTGCGTCCGTGGCACACGTGGTGCACGTTTCGAGCCGCCGTTTGCGTGAATGACGGGACTTGTGGAGACGGCCGTCGACCTCGAGTACCAAAAACGTGGTTCATCCGGCGAAGCGAGACGTTTCCGTTCATGCAAGGTCCAATCTCGACGACCCAGCGAGCACTGCAATCTCAATTGACGATATCGTTAGCCCAACATGCGAACACGTAGGGGTCATCTGCTGTGGAGCTCCATGCTCAACAACGTACGATGGACGGTGTGCTCCGAAACACTTGTGCATGCACCAGCACTGTGCTCTTTCGGCAGAGATGCACAGGTTACCATCTATCTTACTTCACAAAGCAGACAAGTCTCCAAACTCGTTTTGTGAAGAGTCGTGGACGTCCAACCATTCAGCGCCTAGTGGTAGTTTCACTGTCCTCCTACCTCTTTCCGTAGATGCTCACGACAGTAGCACGTGAACATTCGACTAGGTTCGCCGCTTTCGAGGTACTCATTCACAGGCCCCGTGTAATAATAACCCTCCCTTTCTCGGGTACATTTCCCAATCTGCAGCCCATATCTTGGCTAGGGTGATCTCCCGTCCGTGTCTGTTCCGCTTATGCACTTTTGCCTCGGCGTCACGTGCCCGAAACGTCACCAAGCGACATCCACTGTCGCGGTGGGCAGTGGTCACAATATTTTGCTTATCAGTGTATAAGAAAAAGCAGCACGACTAATAACAGAATAAGCACAACAAAGCAACTCACACGTGACATGGAATGCTAACATAAATAATAGCACAAGCCAAAGGCCAAAACACATAAAATTGCCAAAATCTGCATCTATTACCAGAAAACTCCAAACAAAGAAAAATGACAGATCTTGGACAAGTGAAATTAGAACCACAAGAGTGATAAGGTGTGACGAGTTCTGTCGTGTAAGACTTCGAATAAAAGTATTTTACAACTGTGGCGGATTTGTTTACAATGAAATTCAGTTTTTCCAGAAATAAAGTTTGTAAGCACCTTTCTCTGGCCTCCAAAATGTAGATGTTTGATGCTCCATAAGGCGATTCCAGGTTGAAGATCGATACAGAGACGTCGGAACGCCAGAATACTGTAGTGAACTAAAGAAATACCTTCAGACGATCTTCGCTTTGTGCAGGAACAGACAAGTGACCTTCAGTTCCCTCTGCACTGCTTCAGACATTGGTCGAGTCCATGCCACGTCTTGTTGTGGCACTTCTGCGTGCTTGCGGGGGTCCTACATGATATTAGGCAGCTGTACCAGTTTCTTTGGATCTCTTGTGTACATTATTGACATAAACGTCTGATCGTCGTTATTCCTTGACATCGTGGGTGTCGCAGAAGACTCATTGTCGCCTTTGGCTACTTTGCCAGTCAGGACTCAGGACTGTCTTGGAACGACACGGAGATCACACGAAATACCTCATGCAAAAAATAAAATACGCAAAACAGTACTTGTACCCTAATAAGTCTTCTTACCTAATAATTAAACCTTTGTATTCTGAACGATTATTGTAGATAAAGAAAAATGCTTATAATGGCACTAACAACGGTTGACAGCCGCGCGGAGTGGCCGCGCGGTTCGTGGCGTAACGTCACGGATTGCGCGGCCCCTCCCGCCGGAGGTTCGAGTCCTCCCTCGCGCGTGGGTGTGTGTATTGTCCTTACAGTAAGTTACTTTAAGTTAGTTTAAGAAGTGTGTAAGTCAGGGACCGATGACCTCAGCAGTTTGGCCCCTTAGGAATTCACACATTTGAATATTTGAACTTTCAACAAATCTAAAATGTTGCGCACAAGTCGTCGCAAACCGCACTTATTGTGGTACTGGCGCAGCATTCGCTGCTTGGTTCGCGTAGACGTATGACGCGCAGAGATTTATTTTTTTATTTAAAAATGTTGTTCGCATACTATAAGACCTTCTAAGCTTTTCATACTAATGAAGTCCATAGACGCACGATTTCTTCCGAATGTACTTTTGACCAAAAAGCGATTCTGGAGTCAAAAGTTTTTTTTAATCATGCCTTTTGCATTCTTGAGGAGATATTTCCCTAGCAACTTTCGTCCCTTAACAAATACATCTTTTATCTAACAGAGAAGTGAAATACCAATTTTCATAGATGTATTTTTAAAAATGCTGTAATAGTTCTTTAGTAACGATTTACTTTCAAAAAAATTTTCACCCACTATTTTACCCCCTTAGTGGTTGAATTTCTAAAAATTTGTGTCTGACTGAGACACTAAATGCCAGTTTCTGTAGTTGTAGCTTAAAAATTGCCTTCATAGCGACATACTTTCAAACAGCCATTCATCCTCTTTTACACCTCTTTAGGAAGGGAATTTCGGATAGTCCTTTCTTAAACGACGTCTAAAGTATAAGATCCACATCCTCTCCAAATTTCAGATTTCAGTTCTTAGCCGTTTCAGCTGGGCAGTGATGAGTCACTGAATCAGTCTGGCCCTATATGAATTTCCAAAAGCAATGAAACACATATTTTTTCATCTCCAAAGTATAAGCCAAACATAAATGTTCATAGATTTAGCTTCAAAATGCATTCATAATAGAATATTTTCATAAAATCTCATCCCCTATTTCACCCCTTAGGTGACGAATTCCCAAAGAGAGTGAAATATGAATTTTTTTATTTGTAGCTGAGAAGTCAAACACCAATGTTCACAGCTGTAGCGTTAAACATACTTTGTTAGTTATAATAATAATGTTGTTGTTGTGGTCTTAATTTCAGAGACTGGTTTGATGCAGCTCTCCATGCCACCCTATCCTGTGCAAGCTTCTTCATCTCCCAGTACCTACTGCAGCCTACATCCTTCTGAATCTCCTTAGTGTATTCATCTCTTGGTCTCCCTCTACGATTTTTACCCTCCACGCTGCCCTCCAGTACTAAATTGGTGATCCCTTAGTTCCTCAGAACATGTCCTACCAACCGGTTCCTCCTTCCAGTCAAGTTGAGCCACAAATTCCTCTTCCCCCCCAATTCTGTTCAATACCTACTCATTAGTTACGTGATCTACCCATCTAATCTTCATTATTCTTCTGCACCACCACATTTCGAAAGCTTCTATTCTCTTCTTGTCAAAATCAGCTATCGTCCATGTTTCACTTTCGTCATGGGTACACTCCATACAAATACTTTCAGAAAAGACTTCCTAACACTTAAATCTATTCTCGATGTCAACAAACTTCTTTTCTTCAGAAACGCTTCCTTGCCATCGCCAGTCTACATTTTATATCCTCTTTACTTCGATCGCCATTGGTTATTTTGCTGCCCAAATAGCAAAACTCAGCTATTACTTTAAGCGTCTCACTTCCTAACCTAATTCCCTCAGCACCACCTGATTTAAATCGACTACATTCCATAATACTCGTTTCGCTTTTGTTGATGTTCATCTTATATCCTCCTTTCAAGACTGTCCATTCCGTTCAACTCTTCTTCCAGGTCCTTTGCTGTCTGTGACAGAATTATGATGTCATCGGCAAACCCCAAAGTTTTTACTTCTACTCCATGGATTTTAATTCCTACTCCAAACTTTTCTTTTGTTTCCTTTACTGCTTGCTCAATATTCAGTATGAATAACATTGGGGATAGGCTAAAACCCTGTCTCACTCCCTTCCCAGCCACTGCTTCCCTTTCATGCCCCTCGACTCAATCGCCATCTGCTTTCTGTAGAAATTGAAAATAGCCTTTCGCTCCCTGTGTTTGACTCCTGCCACCTTCAGAATTTGAAACAGAGTATTCCAATCAACATTTTCAAAAGTTTTCTCTAAGTCTACAAATGAAAGAAAGGAGGGTTTGCCTTTCCTTAATCTATCTACTAAGATAATTCGTAGGGTCAGTATTGTGTCACGTGTTCCAACATTTCAACGTAACCCAAATTCATCTTCCTCAAGGTTGGCTTCCACCAGTTTTTCCATTCGTCTGTAAAGAATTCGTGTTAGTATTTTGCTGCCGTGACTTATTAAACCGATAGTTCGGTAATTTTCACACCTGTCAACACCCGCTTTCTTTGGGATTGGAATTATATATTCTTCTTGAAGTCTGAGGGTAGTTCGCCTGTCTCATATATCTTGCTCACCAGATGGTAAAGTTTTGTCATGGCTGGCTCTCCCAAGACTATCAGTGGTTCTGATGGAACGTTGTCTACTCACGGAGACCTTTTTTGACTTAGGTCCTTCAGTGCTCTGTCAAACTCTTCATAGTCATATCTCCCATCTCATCTTCAACTACGTCCTCTTCCATTTCCATAATATTGCCCTCAAGTACATGACCCTTGTATAGATCCTCCATATACTCCTTCCACCTTTCTGCTTTCCCTTCTTTGTTTAGTACAGGTTTTCCAGCTGAGCTCTTGAGATTCATACAAGTGGTTCTCTTTCCTCCAATGCTCTCTTTAATTTTCCTGTAGGCTGTATCTATCTTATGGCTCTGAGCACTATGGGACTTAACAGCTGTGGTCATCAATCCCCTAGAACTTAGAACTACTTAAACCTAACTAACCTAAGGACATCACACACATCCTTGCTCGAGGCAGGATTCGAACCTGCGACCGTAGCAGTCGCGCGGTTCCGGACTGCGCGCGTAGAACCGCGAGACCACCGCGGCCGGCGTATCTATCTTACCCCTAGTGATATACGCCTCTAAATTCTTACACTTGTCCTCTAGCCATCCTTGCTTAGCCATTTTGCACTTCCTGTACATCTCGTTTTTGAGACATTTCTATTCCTTTTTTGCCTGTTTGATTTACGGCAGTTTACATTTTCTCCTTTCATCAATTAAATTCAATATCTCTTTTGTTTCCCAAGGATTTCTACTAGCCCTCGTCTTTTTACCTACTTGATCCTCTACTGCCTTCACTATTTAATCTCTCAAAGCTGCCCATTCTTCTTCTACTGTATTTCTTTCCCCCGTTCTTGTTAACTGTTCCCCAATGCTCTCACTGAAACTCTCTACAACCTCTGGCTCTTTCAGTTTATCCATGTCCCCTCTCCTTAAATTCCCAACTTTTTGCTGTTTCTTCAGCATTAATCGACAGGTCATAACCAACAGATTGTGGTCCGAGTCCATACTGCCCCTGAAAATGTGTTACAATTTAAAACCTGGTTCCTAAATCTCTGTCTTACCATTATATAATCTATCTGAAACGTTCCAGTGTCTCCAGGCCTCTTCCACGTATACAACCTTCTTTCATGATTCTTTACAATGTATTGTCTAAAAGAGCTTTTACCCACTATTTCACTGCATGGGGTCAAATTTCGAAAATGCTGAAACCCATATTTCTTTATTTCTGACCGAGAAACCAAATTGCCAGTTTCGTAGGTCTAGCTTTAAAATTGTCGTAATAGCGACATATTTTGGAAAAGCCTTTCATTCCTATTACACACTCTTAGAGGTGTAATTTCGTAAAATCCCTTCGTAAACCACGCTTACGGTATAAGATCAGCACCTTATCCAAGTTTCAAATTTCTGTCCTTAGCGGTTTGGGCTGGGCGATGATGAATCAATCAATCAGTCAGTCATTCAGTCAGGACACCGCCTTCTATATTTATTTTATTGTGAGATTACAGTGTAGCCGAACGAGCAATGAAACAAGTGACGTTCATCAAATACCGGGGACTAAGCATCCGAGCGATCTGTAGTTTAATGGCCTCATTAGGCTAATCAGATGTAAGAGACATACCAGACTGACATACGCTGGATGAATCCTTAGGTAGCGTTGTCCTCCCACGATGGAGGTACCTTACTAAAAACTCGCTCCACAGGGACATGAACACCGCTTGTTAATCTGACAGCTGTAACAGAACAGATTGACAGAGGAAGTAGAAAGTTGTCAACAAGAGCTGCATGTTTCATCAGTCTGTTGGTCACAAACAATTTGATATGCATGGCCTCCAAAGCTGCTGAAGGTCATGACCTCTGGCAGCTGGTAGAACTTGCTTTTAATTGACCACAATAGTGGATTCACGGCTTAGAGCCCCACCTACAGGTGCAATTTAAGAATCGAAATATACTTATAAACTGAATAGCAATTATTTGTGCTATTGTAGAAAGAATATTTGAAGACTAGTAGTCACAAGAATTATTATATTAATCCATCATAGGTTAGCCAAGACTTTCAGTCAAGATATTCCTATTCTGAGAAAACTGGTAATATTTGAAAAATTAGAGGAACGAAGGATGATTGAGAAGATGGTCGGTGTAATATCCTCTAATAATGTTGCCAGACAGATCAGATCGATTTATTGACCATTTATTAGATGTGCTATAAGAAAAAGGAAACGGCGGAAATAGTGCAAGACCATGGTTGAGTCTGCGAAGAACATTGTAACTGGCAGATGTGCAGACAGCAGGGAACACCTGGGGAGAGCGGGAGTGGTGGGGGCTATGGGCAGGCACTGTAGGGGAAATGCCGAGCGCTGGAGGGGAAGTCCCACTCTATACGGAAGCCTACATTCACATTTCTGTAAATACGACAGTTCAAAAAAAATTTTCACCTCTGCTTTGGTTAGTATCAAAAAGAAGTCCATCAAAAATGCAGTCATTAATTTTCACCTACCTTCTTAACCATTTGCAACTTTCATAGAAGCGTCATGAGTGGCGAAATTTGAGTGAAACGTACACATTTCTCTTGTTTTATGACAAAATTTGCTTCTTTTGCAGAAACACAGCGCAATTTACGCAGTTTCATGTCACTAACATGTTGTGCAGATGTAGTTGTGTGAGAATTCTGAAAGAGTGGTGTATTAAGTTTATGAAGAACAGAGGAAAATTAAGGTCAGTATCCTACAAAAAATCACATCTTCAGTACAAAATAAATAGATATGTTTTTCACTTATGTTCCAAAACGTTAAGCACTCCTCGATTCACTGGCTATTGACGGCCCTTAAAAATCATGTTGTTTCATCAAGAAAAGTCTCTAGTTACTGTATAACGAGTCAGATAATGAAACTTTGTATAATAACCACGTGAAAAAATACTCTCCTCTTTGCATGCTATCACCTACCAAAATCTCATTTCGATATCTCAAACCGTTTATGACATATCAGGAGCGTTGCAGATATTTCACTCTGGCTTTATCGCTGGCGTCGTGCGATCGGAAATGAGTGTGCCACGTGAGATAAATTTTCTCGAGATCAGTGACAGATAGAGACCTCCACCCAAGTCTAAAGAAGAATTTAACATGTTAGCTAAATGTCACACGCAGCATCATATTATGTAATCTGCACTAAATGCAAACTCATAGCGACCCCTATTTTTCACTGAAAACTTTTTCGAATTTCGAGCAGGGCCTTACTTTCACGTAAACTTCGCAATAATTATGACCATTAACGAAATGATAGGTACGTAATCATGAACCTAAAAGATAAAGAAACAGGTAAAACAGAAATGAATATGAAACTTCCTGGCAGATTAAAACTGTGTGCCGGACCGAGACTCGAGCTTGGGACTTTTGCCTTTCGCAGGCAAGTGCTCTACCAACTGAGCTATCCAAGCACGACTCACGCCCCGTCCTCACAGCTTTACTTCCGCCAGTACCTCACCTCCTACCTTCCAAACTTTACAGAAGCTCTTCTGCGAACCTTGCAGAACTAGCACTCCTGAAAGAAAGGATATTGCGGAGACATGGCTTAGCCACAGCCTGGGGGATGTTTCCAGAATGAGATTTTCACTCTGCAGCGGAGTGTGCGCTGATATGAAATGAATAGTTTCTCTAAATTCGTGTGATTAAGATTGTACGGCGTGAGCCTCGGTCCTGTCATCGCCGACCGATCGAGAGGTGGCAGACACTGCTAACCTCCCGTTCCGAACGAACGAATGAATTCGCCAGCGTATTCGGCGAAAGCTGGTTATTGCGCATCGTCAGCAGTATTCTGCACGGACAAGCACACCTCTTGACAACTGCTAAGGATCAATTGACCCTTGCTAACGAACAACTCCGAAGTGCTACGAAAATACCGGCATCTGCTACAGAACACCAAATCGATGATAAAAAAGAGATATACACGGGTAGCGATGCCTGTGCACGAACGCTATTCGGCAGCTAATGCAGTACAATTTTTGACGAAAGTTGTTGTGGAACCAATTAGTCCGACGTTGTTTATGATACAGCAGCATATATGCAAGACATCATTTGAGTACTTGCGATCGTGTAACAGCAGCTGGAAGGCTTAAAGCCGGTCAAAGTGTCACTAATGTGGCCACAGTAATGGGTGTGTCCAAAAGTGTCACCTCGCAAATAAACAACGCTGCTGAAGGCGTGTAAGTAGGCTGTCTAGGTTTTTATGTTGGTAACGTCACGTAGCGCTCTGTATGAAAATCACTTGCTGTGTTGTGTGCAATCTGTGGCTGGTTGGCATTGTTGCAATATTCTCTATTGTAGTCTTGGGCACTTGGATGTGAACAGCGCATAGCTTTGTGCAGTTGAATGTGAGCCGCCAGCAGTGGTGGATGTGCGGAGAGAGATGGCAGAGTTTTGAAAGCGGCAGATCTGGACGTGTGTCCGTCAGAGAAAGGAAATTTGTAAGACTGGATGTTATGAACTGATATATATATGACTTTTGAACACTATTAAGGTAAATACATTGTTTGTTCTCCATCAAAATCTTTCATTTGCTAAATATGCCTATCAGTAGTTAGTGCCCACAGTAGTTTGAATCTTTTATTTAGCTGGCAGTATTAGTGCTCGCTATATTGCAGTGGTTCGAGTAACCAAGATTTTTGTGAGGTAAGTGATTCATGAAAGGTATAGGTTATTGTTAGTCATGGCCATTCTTTTGTAGGGATTATTGAAAGTCAGATTTCATTGCGCTAAGAATATTGTGTCAGTTTAGTGTTGATCAGAAAATGTAAAGACAGAAATGTCTGAGTACGTTCAGTTTTGCTCAGCTGTTTGAAAATCAAATCACGTAGAGGTTCAAAATGGCTCTGAGCACTATGGGACTTAACTTCTGAGGTCATCGGTCCTCTAGAACTTAGAACTACATAAACCTAACTAACCTAAGGACATCACACACATCTATGCCCGAGGCAGGATTCGAAACTGCGACCGTAGCGGTCGCGCGGTTCCAGACTGTAGCGCCCAGAACCACTCGGCCACTCCGGCCGGCAAATAACGTAGAGGTTTTCCAGTACTGTCATTTATAAATTTTTCTAAGGGGATGTTTCAGGCGGAGGCGGCCGGTGTGGCCGAGCTGTACTAGGCGCTTCAGTCTGGAACCGCGCGACCACTACGGTCGCAGGTTCGAATCCTGCCTCGAGCATGGATGTGTGTGATGTCCTTAGGTTAGTTAGGTTTAAGCAGTTCTAAGTTCCAGCGGACTGATGACCTCAGATGTTAAGTGTCATAGTGCCGAGAACCATTTTTGCTGAAGGCGGAAATACTATGTAAAGCCATGGCGGTGGTCGTAGAAGACAAGATGATCGATACGTAGCCCTAGAGTGAAAAGGAACAGACATCTCAGTTCTAGCAAGATCGCTGCAGATTTTGCAACAGCTATCGATCGATACACTCTCTCTGCCAGAACCATTCAGCAGCGATTAAATCAGGGTCATTTTCTATGCTCCAAAGCTTGTTAAACGTATCCCAGTTCAACGACGCCACCATCGAGAAACAGTTTGTTGATGTGGGGAGCATGTTGCTTTGGATCAGCAACAGTGGTACAGAGCGTTCTCCGATGACTCCCGTTCCACTGTGCCAATTGATTCTGGCCACTCGTTAACGTGTAGAGAGAGGGAAATATGTTACAGACCACGGAGTGTAAATGAACGTTATCAGTATGGCCGAGGCGTTATGATGTGGGCAGGCATTACACACATTGCCTGAACACCGTTCCATATTTTTGCGTGAGGTGCCGTTACAGTACAGCTGTGTTGCAGCGACCTTATTGTGGGTCAAGGCCGTTGTTTAGGGGTGCGATAGGCCCTTGAATTTCCGTTGCTTGCCCACAAGGACCGCTGAGGTATCGGACACTTTGAAATGTGAAGATACTGAAAGTATGAAATGGTCTTCGAACTCCCCGGACCTGAATCCCATAGGGAACGCCTGGAATGCGCTAGGCAGAGATGTTCGAAAATGAACACATCCTCCCCAAACCACGTAAAATCTGAAAACCGCCTTGAGGGAGGAGTGGGACAACATCTTCCAGAGAGTCGAGAGCCGTCGATAAATTGGTATCCAGCATGAATGACGGGTCCAAAATGTGCATTAGTGCCAGAAGAGGGCATATTCCTCACTGAAATTTCGGTATGGACCTTTATGTTGTGAGACTGACCTGTGTCAAGCGTGATCGTTATTTATCAGTGTTATCCTGCTTTTCCATGTGGTGAAATCTGTACCATTTTTCCTTGTAAATATCGCACTACACCTGTATTACGTATGTACCGCGTTTCATGTCGTCCACCATTACCTGTTATTATCCCTGTTAAACTACGTCTCTAATCGTTAGCAAGTGTCAAGCTTTCTTACATATCAAACCAGACACGGAACGTAGAGCTTGCTCAAATTGGTCCTGCCTTCACTGACCATTAGAAAATACTGGTTGGTATGGTAAAAGATAGCTATCAAGTGGACGTGGTGTCACAATGTGGGTGATTAAGATTCTTTCTTGTATATTGTTAACACATTATGTGGTGTCACCGCCAGACACCACACTTGCTAGGTTGTAGCTTAAATCGGCCGCGGTCCATTTAGTACATGTCGGACCCGCGTGTCGCCACTGTGATCGCAGACCTAGCGCCACCACAAGGCAGGTCTCGAGATACGGACGAGCACTCGACCCCAGTTGTACGGACGACATTGCTAGCGACAATACGGACGAAGCCTTCCTCTCATTTGCCGAGAGACAGTTAGAATAGCCTTCTGCTAAGTCCATGGCTACGACCTAGCAAGGCGCCAATTGTAACAGTGCATGTATCTTACGAGTCTCATTTGTATAGTCAAGAGAGATGTACCACAAGGAGTGAATAAAGTTAAGTATATTCCAAACCTACGTATTTTCTTGATAGCAGTCATAACGTATCTTGTTCCAGACTCGACGCCAGTCGGCGTGTGTGTACGCGTGCCTTTCTTTCGGCTCCCTTCTCAGTGTGGCGTAGCTAGCTTGTTACGCCACAACAGATTGGCGACGAGGCTTAAAGGATCGTGTTCTTTCTACTTGCTTTGCTCTGATTTATTTCTGTCATGACTTCGCCACGATCTCCAGATGTACTGTCCGAATTTTATCGCTTGCAGAATCAGCAGACGCAGGCGTTATTGGATGCCCTTGGACAGCTCGTCCAGGGTCAACGTGCCATTCAAACCGATGCGGCAGCCGCCGCTTCACCGCTACCGCAGCCACAACATGCAGTTGCACCGCCGTTTCGCAGTTTTAATGCGGCGCACGAATCGTGGCCAGAATGGTCCCGACAGTTTGGCTTTCATCTAGCCGCCTACAGAATTCAAGGTAATGAGCGGCAGCCGTTTTTGCTTTCTTGTGTCGGTGTGTCCACCTACCGTGTGATAGTGAAATTGTTTCCCCGACGCGACGTAGCAACTCTGTCCTACGAGGAAATTTTGTCGGCATTGGATGCCTATTTCAAAGAAACAGTTAATGTGGTTGCAAAACGGTATACGTTTTTTCGTACAAAACGTACGGCCGGTCAAACTAATAGGGAGTGGGTTGCAACTTTGCAAGGCCTTACTAGGGACTGTGCCTTTGAATGTGACTGTGGCCTTTCTTATTCAGATACAATGGTGCGTGATGCAATTGCACAGAACGTTTCGGATGTTCGCATACGGGAGCAAATTTTGAAACTAGTTAATCCCTCCCTTCAACAAGTGATAGACATATTGGATAGACAAGACACACTTGACTGTGCTCAGGAATCTTTTGAAACTTCGCCAGCCGTGTGTAACATTAACCGGCCCGCTGGACGCGCTGCGCGGCCCGGTAACCGGGCCTCGCGCAATTCGACTCAGCTGCCGCCGCGCTCTAAGCCAGGTGTGCCGCGCCAGCACACAAATGCAGTGAAATCATGCCCGCGGTGTGCTACTAGACATTCGCGTGAACATTGCCCATCACGCCAAGCTATTTGCTTTTTCTGCAATAGGAAAGGACATGTTCAAAGTGTTTGCCAGAAAAAGCTCCGTTCAGACAATCACAACCATTCCAGGCCCTTTGCTTCGCGCCGGACTCGAACCAAGGACACTCAGGCTCGTGGACCTTCGCCCATGGACATTCACGTCGTTACTTCCACCCCGTCCAGTGACACTTTCTCTAACAGTGACTGTGTTCGTCCCGCAAAAACTGTGCGTCGACGTCGCCGGAAATCACGTCAATTAGCAAGTGATTCTGTACCAGTGTCTGTTCAAATTGCACGCGACAGTCGCTCTTGTCGTCAGCAGGACAATAAACTTTTTGTAGATTTGGACTTTCATGGCAAGGTCATACCATTCCAGCTCGATACCGGAGCTGCTATTTCATTGCTCAATCACGACACGTACAAACAACTGGGCAAACCTCCGTTGCGTTCCGCAAATGTTAAGCTAACCACATATTCAGGACAGAACATTCCTGTGTTAGGACAGTGCAGCCTTCTTGCAACATACAAGGGACAAACAAAACTTGTGTCATTTTACGTTCTTCGTTCTTCTACTGCAGTGAACTTGTTTGGTTTAGATTTATTTCAGTTGTTAAACATGTCTATTGTAAATCAGGTCCTCTCAGTGAATCAGACTGTGCCTGCAGACAGTGTTTCTCGGCTATGTGACGAATTTGCAGACATTTTTGCACCGGGCTTAGGCTGCGCTAAAAACTATGAAGCACATTTGGAACTGAAAGTAAACGCGCAACCGAAATTTTTCAGAGCGCGCAATGTTCCCCACGCATTGCGTGATGAGGTCGCAAGAACATTAAACGATCTCGAATCACAGGGTGTAATTGAACGTGTGCAAGCTTCTCTCTGGGCCTCACCCTTAGTCATTTTGCCAAAACCTTCCCGAAAATTGAGACTTTGCGTGGACTTCAAGGCCACAGTGAATCCACAACTAGTGACTGCTACTTTTCCTTTGTCCCGCCCGGAAGATCTTTTTGCTAAACTGTGCCCGGGAATAAATTTTTCAAAGTTGGACCTAGCCGATGCGTACTTGCAAATACCGGTGGACGACGAATCCCAGCGCGTATTGGTGGTTAACACGCATCTTGGATTGTACCGATTCAAAAGACTGCCATTCGGGTGTGCATCCGCCCCTGCATTGTTTCAGCAATATTTACAAACTATTTGTGCGTCGGTACCTACTGCGGCAAACTATCTGGACGATATAGTGATCTCCGGACAGACAGAAGAAGATCATCTTGCGTACCTACGAACATTGTTTCAGGTCTTGCGACGAAATGGTCTTCGCTTGCGGAAGGACAAATGTGTGTTTTTTGCTCGTGACTTACCATACCTGGGACATGTCATTAATGCCCAAGGCATACATCCGAGTCCAGAGCACCTCCGTGCCATACAAGAATTGCCTTCGCCACAAACTATGAAGCAGCTACAGAGTGTGTTGGGTAAAATTAACTATTATCATAAATTTGTGCGCAATACCTCTTCCATTTCAGCTCCGCTTCATCGCTTACGCCGTAAAGCTGTTCCGTTCGTCTGGACGACGGAATGCGAACGCGCCTTTCGCCAGTTGAAATCGGCGTTGCTTTCTCATACTTGCCTTACGCCTTTCGATCCCCAGAAACCCCTTTTGTTGATGGTAGATGCATCGGATTTCGGGATCGGTGCTGTGCTTGCGCACAAAGTTGGCTCCCATGATCGCCCTATTGCCTTTGCGTCCAAATTGCTCTCGTCTGCGCAAAGAAATTATTCCCAGATAGAGAAAGAAGCTTTGGCTCTCGTGTTTGGTGTTACTAAGTTCCATGATTTCTTGTATGGTCGTCACTTCACCATCATCACAGACCACAAACCTTTGACATCGCTTTTTCATCCGACCAAGCCTGTACCTCCACGTACAGTGCAGAAATTCATTCGCTGGTCTATTTTCCTCTCGCAGTACTGCTACGATATCTTGTATCGGTCCACTGCTAGGCACGGAAACGCCGATGCGTTGTCCCGTTGCCTGTTGCTGAGGATAAAGCATTCGATTCTTCCGAACTTGCTTGCATGTTCATTGATTCGGAAACCGATGAAGTGGTCGAATCGTTTCCGATTGATTTTCGTCGTGTAGCTACAGCCACAGCTGCTGACCCTGTCCTTGCTACCGTTTTGCATTTTGTTGCTACGCAATGGCCTTTGTCAAAGTCTCAGATCGAGGATCCGTTAGTTCGCAGATTTTTTGCTCACAGGGAGAGACTTTTTGTTCGACGTGGTGTTTTGTTGTTGCGTTCTGATAATGATCAGTCCAGAGTAGTGGTCCCACGTTCGTTACAGTCCTCTGTTTTACGGCTTCTTCACCAAGGGCATTGGGGTATAGTGCGAACGAAACAACTTGCTCGTCAGCACTGTACTTGGTTCGGAATAGATGCTGCGATTACGAATATGTGTTCTTCTTGCATGGCGTGTGCCGAACAACAATCCGCACCGCCGCGGAAAGTCTTTGCGTGGCCAAAAGCCACTTCTCCTTGGCAACGCTTGCACATTGATTTTGCTGGTCCGTTCTGGAATGCTAGATGGTTGGTTGTGGTAGATGCCTTCAGTAATTTTCCTTTTGTTGTCCGGATGTCTTCCACGACGTCCTCCGCCACCATCCAATTGTTGTCTGCTATCTTTTGCATTGAAGGTCTACCGCAGACTATTGTTTCCGACAATGGCCCACAATTCATGTCCGCAGAATTTCAGTCATTCTGCCAGGCCAATGGTATTCAACATCTGACATCCGCGCCGTTTTCGCCTCAGTCAAACGGTGCCGCTGAACGATTGGTCCGGACTTTCAAGTCACAGATGTTGAAGTTGAAAGAGTCGCATTCTCGGGAGGACGCGTTGTTGCTCTTTTTGTCCTCGTATCGCTCTCAGCCCCGAGATGGTCGCTCGCCGGCTGAGATGCTCCATGGTCGTCCTCATCGAACCTTGATGTCTTTGCTGCATCCGCCGCATCAGGTTCCTGTGCAGCGGCAGACTTCTGCTTTTCCTCCAGGCGACGTTGTATTTTATCGCAACTATCGAGGTTCACGGCGTTGGCTCGCTGGGCGCATTCTTCGCTTCCTCGGCCGCGCGATGTATTTGGTTTTGGGGGCCTCTGGTGAGGTGCGTCGGCATCTCAATCAGCTGCACCTCTGTCGTCGCACGGGTTCTGCCGCTCCCCGTCTGCTTTCAGCGACGGTGCCGTCTGGTCAGCGCCCTGGGGACCCATCTACTGGCTCGCCTCATCCCCAGGTGTTACCGACGATGCCTTCCATTTTGCCCCATGGCGACGTGCCGCCGCAGCCGCCGCCGCCGCCGCCTGTTCTCCCGCCGGCGCCGCCCGCATTCGACGCTTCGCTGCAGCCGCCACGCGCCTCCCCGGGTCACGCGCCGCCGATCGCTTCCCGTGACCAGCTGTCCTCCGCCATGGACCTCTTGCCCGCTCCGGACCACATGGCGTCTTCGCGCGTCGCGTACCCCGACGCAATGGAGGTCGACCCTTCGGCCCCTCCTGTTTCTTTACGGGCGCATACACCGCATGTTGACGTGCACCCTGGACTAGGTTTTCAGGCGTTTCCTCGCTCCCCTCGGACCGAAAGGCCGGGTGCGGGTGACACAGCCTCGCCTGTTGTTAGGCTCCCCACCTCATCGCATACGTCAACATGGGGTCCTCCCCACGGCGGGCGGAAGCCTTATAACACGACCGTTCGCCGATTTGCGGGGGAGGAATGTGGTGTCACCGCCAGACACCACACTTGCTACGTGGTAGCTTAAATCGGCCGCGGTCCATTTAGTACATGTCGGACCTGCGTGTCGCCACTGTGTGATCGCAGACCTAGCGCCACCACAAGGCAGGTCTCGAGATACGGACGAGCACTCGACCCCAGTTGTACGGACGACATTGCTAGCGACAATACGGACGAAGCCTTCCTCTCATTTGCCGAGAGACAGTTAGAATAGCCTTCTGCTAAGTCCATGGCTACGACCTAGCAAGGCGCCAATTGTAACAGTGCATGTATCTTACGAGTCTCATTTGTATAGTCAAGAGAGATGTACCACAAGGAGTGAATAAAGTTAAGTATATTCCAAACCTACGTATTTTCTTGATAGCAGTCATAACGCATCTTGTTCCAGACTTGACGCCAGTCGGCGTGTGTGTATGCGTGCCTTTCTTTCGGCTCCCTTCTCAGTGTGGCGTAGCTAGCTTGTTACGCCACAACACATTAAGCAATCAAAGTTTTTCAAAATATTATGATGCTTTAAGTCCAAGTGACTATTCACGTGCTTTGTTTGCTATCTCTTTGTATGTAAAAAATTCCAATTCGTCAAAAAGATTCAAAACCTAAGATTTTTCTTTTCTATCGAGGATTACGTGATTTTCAACAAGACGTTAATGCAAGTCTCGAATTTGTTAAATTAAATTAAATGTATTCGTCGTTACTAATACGGACAACCGTAAGGTGTACAATGAAATGACGACAATGAAAATTATCCCGGGCCAGGACTCGAACCCGCATTTCTCGTTTGCGCGAGCGATCGCCGTACCATTTTGCAATCCATACACGACTCATAGCCAGACCCAACTGCCAAATGTCGTCAACCTTGCATCTACAATATGTACTGGTACACCCATTGTGTACATTCCCGTATACAGGGGAGACATTTTACTTGAAACTCGCTTGCCCGGAGTCGGTGGATAAATACGATATTTCAGTGCCTGTGTTATTCTGTATTCCATACAAAGCTCCTTTGAACGTACATGCTAGTGGTTGTCCATATTCGCAATTGGAAATATATTCAATGTGTTTCATAGCAGCTGTAGTCGCCGAGGTGCACTTACTTTACATAGTAAGACTGTAACATCTTATTTGCTAAATTAAGATGTGCCCGGGACCTTTCACTCAAGGACCTACCAGTCTGCCCTATATATATTTTTGGGGCAATCTTCATTAGATACAATAAACACCCACTGCATTTGTTACAGGAAGCCCTCTCTTTAAGTTTTCCACTTAGGTTAGAAGAAATCAAATGTATAGGAACATTGTTTCTGGATCTCATATAATAGTCAATTTTCTCCGAGATGGAATCTAAATGTCTGCTAAACAATACCGCTTCATTAGTAGTATAGCACAAACACAACGAACAGCCAAAGAAACTGGTACAACGACCTAATATCGTGTAGGGCCCCCTTGAGCATGCAGAAGTGCAGCAACACGACGTGACATGATCTCAACTAATGTCTGAAGTAGCTCTGGCGGGAACTGACACTGTGAATCCTACATGGCGGTCCATAAATCATTAATAGTATGTGAGGGTGAAAATTTCTTCTAAACAGCACGTTGCAAAGCATCCTAGATATGCTCAATAATGTTTATGTCTGCGGAGTTCGGTGGTCAGCTAAAGTGTTTAAACTCTGAATAGTGTTCGTGGAGCCACTCTGTAGCAATTCTGGACGTGGGGAATGTCCAATTGTCCTGCTGGAATTGCCCATGTGCGTCGGAATGCACAATGGACATGAATGGATGCGGGCAGCATGCTTCCGTACTTGTCACCTATCAGCGTCGTACCTAGACGTATCACTCGTGCCGTATCGCTCCAACTGCACCCGCTCCAAACCGTTACAGAGCTTCGACTAGCTGGAACAGTCCCCTGCTGATATGCAGGATCCTTGGATTCTCTCCATACCCGTACACGTCTATACGCTAAATACAATTTTAAGCGAGACTCGTTCGACCGGGCAACATACTTCCAGTCATCAACAGTCCATTGTCGGTGTTGACGAGCCCAGGCAAGCCATAAAGTTTTGTGTCGTGCAGTCACTAAGTGTACACGAGTGGGCCTTCGGATATGTTTCGTTGACTGGTTCGCACTATCACACTCGTTGATGGCAAAGCCTTGAAATATGCAGCCACTTGCGGAAAGGTTGCACTTCTGTCACGTTCAACGATTCTCGTCAGTTGTCGTTGGTCCAGTTCTTGCAGGATCTTTTTTCGGCCGCGAGGATGTCGGAGATTTGATGTTTTACCGGATTCCCGATATTCACAGTACGTTCGTGAAATGGTCGTACGGGAAAATCCCCACTTCATTGCTACCTCGGAGATGCTGTGTCCCATCGCTCCCGCGCCGACCGTAACACCACGTTCAAACTCACTTAAATCTTGATAACGTGCCATTGTAGCAGAAGTAACCGATCTATCAACTGCGCTGGACACTTGTTGTCTTATACATGGTGTTATAAAAAGGTACGGCCAAACTTTCGGGAAACATTCCTCACACACAAAGAAAGAAAATATGTTATGTCGACATGCGTCCGGAAACGCTTACTTTCCATGTTAGAGCTCATTTTATTACTTCTCTTCAATCACATTAATCATGGAATGGATCACACAGCAACAGAACGTACCAGAGTGACTTCAAACACTTTGTTCCAGGAAATGTTCAAAATGTCCTCCGTTAGCGAGGATACATGCATCCACCCTCCGTCGCATGGAATCCCTGATGCGCTGATGCAGCCCTGGAGAATGGGGTATTGTATCGCAGCCGTCCACAATACGAGCAAGAAGAGTCTCTACGTTTGGTACCAGCGTTGCGTAGACAAGAGCTTTCAAATGCCCCCATAAATGAAAGTCAAGAGGGTAGAGGTCAGGAGACCGTGGAGGCCATGGGATTGGTCCGCCTCTACCAATCCATCGGTCACCGAATCTGTTGTTGAGAAGCGTACGAACCCTTCGACTGAAATGTGTAGAAGCTCCATCGTGCATGAACCACATGTCGTGTCGTACTTGTAAAGGCACATGTTCTAGCAGCACAGGTAGAGTATCCCGTATGAAATCGTGATAACGTGCTCCATTGAGCGTAGGTGGAAGTGAATGGGGCCCAATCAAGACTCACCAACAATGCCTGCCCAAACGTTCACAGAAAATCTGTGTTGATGACGTGATTGCACAATTGCGTGCGGATTCTCGTCAGCCCACACAAGTTGATTGTGAAAATTTACAATTTGATCACGTTGGAATGAAGCCTCATCTGTAAAGAGAACATTTGCACTGAAATGAGGATTGACACATTGTTGGATGAACCATTCGCAGAAGTGTACCCGTGGAGGCCAATCAGCTGCTGATAGTGCCTGCACACGCTGTACATGGTACGGAAACAACTGGTTCTCCCGTAGCACTCTCCATACAGTGACGTGGTCAACGTTACCTTGTACAGCAGCAACTTCTCTGACGCTGACATTAGGGTTACCGTCAACTGCACGAAGAATTGCCTCGTCCACTGCAGGTGTCCTCGTCGTTCTAGGTTTTCCCCAGTCCCGAGTCATAGGCTGGAATGTTCCGCGCTCCCTAAGACGCCTATCAATTGCTTCGAACGTCTTCCTGTCGGGACACCTTCGTTCTGGAAATCTGTCTCGATACAAACGTACCGCGCCACGGCTATTGCCCCGTGCTAATCCGTACATCAAATGGCCATCAGCCAACTCCGCATTTGTAAACATTGCACTGACTGCAAAACCACGTTCGTGATGAACACTAACCTGTTGATGCTACGTACTGATGTACTTGATGCTAGTACTGTAGAGCAATGAGTCGCATGTCAACACAAGCACCGAAGTCAACATAACCTTCCTTCAATTGGGCCAACTGGCGGTGAATCGAGGAAGTACAGTACATTCTGAAGAAACTAAAATGAGCTCTAACATGGAAATTAAGCGTTTCCGGACACATGTCCACATAACATCTTTTCTTTCTTTGTGTGTTAGGAATGTTTCCTGAAAGTTTGGCCGTACCTTTTTGTAACACCCTGTATAGGCGTTGCTGACAGCAGTGCCGATTTCTGCTGTTTACATATCTCTGTATTTGAATACGCATGCCTATACTAGTTTCTTTGGCGCTTCAGTGTGCAGTCAGTCATGTCGATACCCTTACTCCATTTAGAGATTATATTTATTGTTACAGCCCTCGTATCTCTGATACAGTTCACATGTGCCTAAGGTCTTATAATTTTCATCTGCTCACTTTCAGTGCCTGCTTCGACATATTTACGTTAACAACATTCAGGGGAAAAGTTTGTACTGTTGGGCTGTGACGTCACAATACGCAGTATTCAAACTTCGCATGCGAATAAGATTCGATGGTGCATTAATTCGAATACAGACTTCAGTTCGCTGTTCACCAGCAGCACCATTGAAATTTATTGTTTCATCTCATAAGTCATTGTTGTAATTCGCAGCTTAGCCACATTATCGCTGGCATATTACTGCGTAGTCACGAAAGGAAGGTGACCAAAGAAGGGTCCGCAGCTCGTGGTCGTGCGGTAGCTTTCTCGCTTCCCACGTCCGGGTTCCCGGGCTCGATTCCCGGCGGGGTCAGGGATTTTCTCTGCCTCGTGATGACTGGGTGTTGTGTGATGTCCTTAGGTTAGTTAGGTTTAAGTAGTTCTAAATTCTAGGGGACTGATGACCATAGATGTTAAGTCCCATAGTGCTCAGAGCCATTTTTGAACCAAAGAAGGAAATCCTATGAAGCTTATTTATAACTACCGCAAGCAGTAAAGGAAACAAAAGAAAAATTTGGACTAGGAATTAAAATCCATGGAGAAGAAATAAAAACTTTGAAGTTCGCCGATGACATTGCAATTCTGTCAAAGACAGCAAAGGACTTGGAAGAGCAGCTGAACGAAATGGACAGTGTCTTGAAAGGAGGATATAAGATGAACATCAACAAAAGCAAAACGAGGATAATGGAAAGTAGTCGAATTAAGTCGGGTGATGCTGAGGGAATTAGATTAGGAAATGAGACAATATAGTAAAGGAGTTTTTCTATTAGGGGAGCAAAATAACTGATGATGGTCGAAGTAGAGAGGATATAAAATGTAGACTGTCGATGGCAAGGAAAGCGTTTATGAAGAAGAGAAATTTGTTAACATCGAGTATAGATTTAAGTGTCAGGAGGTCGTTTCTGAAAGTATTTGTATGGAGTGTAACCATGTATGGAAGTGAAACGTGGACGATAAATACTTTAGACAAGAAGAGAATAGAAGCTTTCGAAATGTGGTGCTACAGAAGAATGCTGAAGATTAGATGGGTAGATCACATAACTAATGAGGAGGTATTGAATAGAATTGGGGAGAAGAGGAGCTTGTGGCACCACTTGACTAGAAGAAGAGATCGGTTGGTAGGGCAATTTAGTATTGGAGGGCAGCGTGGAGGGTAAAAATCGTAGAGGGAGACCAAGAGATGAATACACTAAGCAGATTCAGAAGGATGTAGGTTGCAGTAGGTACTGGGAGATGAAGAAGCTTGCACAGGATAGAGTAGCATGGAGAGCTGCATCAAACCAGCCTCAGGACTGGAGACCACAACAACAACAACAACAACAACAACAACCGCTATTAGAAAGAAATTCAATAGCGTTCGCTAAGGAAGACATGCTGATGTTGAATGAAAGTTTTTGGAATTTGTCCGTCAAGAGGAAGGAAGGCCAACCTGTGGTTAGTGACACCATATGAAACAAAGAGGTTGCTGTAATTCGTAATACACCGAGTCAAGAGTTTATGGCTACCCGTGGATGGGTTGACCGGTTTATGAAACGGGTGTGCTTATCTCTAGCACGCCGTACAACCGCATGCCAAAAGCTTTCACGGAGTTTAAGGACAAAATTTTAAAAATTTTGAGCGGTTTGTCATCACACTTCGCAAAGAGAAGAATTTTTCGATGGGCTAAAAAGGCAACGTTCACGAGACACGAATCTAGTTTGATATGCCACGTAATAACATGATTGATGAAAAGAGGACGCAAAAAATTACGACCAGAGCATCAGTGTGTAAGAACAGCGCATAACTCTATTGCTGGAAAATACAGCAGATAGCCTCAAACGTCCCCTTCCTCGATCTTCAAGCGGAAAACAAGCCCCGCGACCACCAACAATGAAAAGGTGTTCACTGATGACGTCATTGTTGGAAATGAAGAGCACCGATGGATGTCCGAAACTTGAACCCTTTCGGACTTGAGTTTCTTCTGGAAGAAGGAAGATTTTTGTAATGTGGTAATCCCCTTAGGTGATATTTTAAATGATTCTAGGTGCAAGGTTTATACAAAATGTGACACGTTTATGCATTTGGCTTCATTTTATAGACTAAAATAACTGCTTACTGCTTACCAAACATTCTCTGCTATAATAAATAATAAGATTGTCATTTAGTAATAGCCATGCAAAATAATAATAAAAACAACATTCAGTTATACAGTGGAATAAAGCGAAACAACCATCCGTGTGTTCTGCCGGTCACTGCTACACTGACTGACTGGTATTTTCATAGTGATGCCCAAAGGTTGGCAGCATCTTCGCTTAATGAAGAGACTGAACATTCACAAATGCATGCCTCTGGTTTCCACTGGGAAAAATTACTTCTGTTTCTGCTAAGACGCAGTAAAATTTAATGTACACAGTTTTAGCCAGTGGGTGTGAAATAGTTGATATGTGACTGGCTCCGAAACGTATTGGGACTAAGTACTGATGGGCTTTCCATATTACAATCACCGTTTTATTATACCAAGTAAGAGTGTTATTATTCATAGATGAACGACATCTCTGTTCCAACCGTAGGACGTTATTGTAAATAAACCTTTCGAAGGTAACGTGCAGGGATAGTAGGAAAAATGGGTTTGCAAATCAAACCGTTTACTGACTCCAACAGGAAAAATTAAGCGTCCTACACTGCACATTATTGTACGTTGGGTTTCGGCTACCTGGAAAAGTATCGAAGCACCAATGATAGTACAATTATTTAAGAAATACATTTCTAGTGCTCTGGACTCCAGCGAAGATGATGTGTTCTGGAACGCCACCGAGAACGATGGGGAAAGAGGAATCTGTTTATAATGTAGACTCCTCCGAGAATGACAGTAGTGATGACATTAGTGAATAGTGATGAGTAACTCCTGTAGTTTACGATATTTTTGTTTGCATGTCATGTAGGTAATAAGGTCCGACGTTCGTTTTCAGTAATGACTGTGTGCTTTAATGATGGGTCACTTAAAATTTGTTCTTGTTTTGATACTTCATGTATATATCCATTGTGGTGTAAAATAAATTTACCCTTCCAGTGATGGGCCAACAAACTCTTTTTTTATTGTTTTAATTTTTAAAACTGGAGTGTGCGTAATATGCAATGGCTCATTAGATTCGCGTAAAGACGATATTTCGTGCTCATTACCATCTCGCACGTCATGCCCCAGACCCTATCAGAGTGTGAGTACAGAATTTTGCGGAAATGGGTGATATGGCGCGAAGGAGAGGTGGAAGCTCAAAACGCGTGTCGAAGAATCCTTCAGTCGATGTCCCGGGCGTTCTATACGCATGCGTGTGCTGCAACTTGACATATCATATCGCAGTGTCCGGTGAATATTGCACAATGAGCTGCAATACCACCCATACAAAATTCAAATAGTGCAAAAACTGAATACGGACGACATCCCAAGGAGAGGTTTTGCTGGAACTCGTAAACGACAACGCAGGCCTGTGTGACAGTCTGATCATGAGCAATTGGACCAGTTTTTGTGTGTTAGGCCTTGCTAACAACCAAACCTTTATATACGAGTGCTTCATGAAATGCCACTCCAGTCAGAAAGTGGTATTGCGGTGCGGCGTATCATCGTCCGTAATCATAGGGCCTTAATTTTCTGAAGACTACCGCGCAAACGCCGTTACTGTGAATACAGAACGTTATGTTCATATGCTGCACCATTTCCTAGTGTGACAGCTTACTGACCTTCCTGCAACTGCAAACATGTTCATCTAACAAGACGAGGCCAGGTCCCGTACCTCGCAATATTTCATTAACGCGTTCCAGAACACCTTCCCTCACCATGTCGTCTTCAAGAACGGAGATATTTCCCGGTCTCCAAGATTCTCTGACTGTTTAGCGCGTGATTTCTTCCTATGTGATCATTTGAAATCGTAGTCCTTTGGGTGTGACCCATCCCACACCATCAACCGAAGAATCAAATTCGGGTGGAAGTTAATCGAATTACATTGCAAGTCCTACAAGCTGTGATGTCTACCTTCCGTAAAAGACTTGAAATGTGTGTGAAAGAAGATGGTGGCAACGTACGTCATGTAGTTTTCAAATGATGCACACTTTAAATTGTAAGCATTGTAAATTAATGTTGTATTTCTTTCGTACCGCTGTGATTCAATATATATCGCTGGCAGCAGTTCCAATGTCGCTTGTTTCACTGCCGCACCTGTTTAGAAAACTCTAGCTGCAGGCAGTTGGGGTACACTAATTCCTTCCTAAGGAGGGTGGAGGGGGGATGAAGGGTGAAGGTTGAACGCCTCAGACGTTTAGTTTTTTGAAAATCATAGCCATACGTATTAACACATTACGTCATCCAAATTTTAGATACTTTTCTTGAAGGGTAAAGTATTAAATAATTATATAAGAGCATTTGCTTACCTTCTGAATACAATGAATAGTCAGCAAGACACAGAATATGGATTGCAAGTAATTCACGTAAAGGTGAAATTACTGAGGAACAGCAGAAAAGGAATTCCCTACTTTGGAATAAAACTGACGGTTGACCATGCGTGGATGAAATAAAAAGCAGGCTACAACAGCAGTGAGGGCATTTCTAACCAAAATAAGTGTAATGGTCTGTCAGTTCTTTGCAGAAACGGTAAGTATTAAGCAAGAAGGAATATGATGATAAGATATGTGTTAAGTCTTCAGAAGGCTGCTTCCCTGATACTAAACGACCCCATCAACGACAGGGGAAGATGGAGTCTGGAATGTAAGCAGCAAAAAATTAAAGATATAATTGCAGATGTAGAGTGTAACTGCTTCCCTGAAATGAAGAGGCTGACACAGGGCACAGGAGAGGTGGGGGTAGCCGCATCAACTCAGTAAATCACTGATGATTTGGTTGCCTAACTTTCCATTAACATCAGAATGGAGACGTCCACATATGAAAGAGGAGAGAGATATTTGTGCGATTGTAATTGATCGAGAGGTAATTTACTGTCAGCAATACTTCATGAAAGAATGATGAATTAAGGGAACGATGAGTAAAGTTGAGAATGAGAATAACTTTTAGGAGTGGGAGTTCCAGAGTGTATTATTCAATTGTTCATAATTAAGTAACATTTTAGGTCTATGATGAATTTCGACATTCATTTTAAAAATAAGTGACAGTACGATTCCCAAATGTCATTTGTCCCTTGTCTTCCTCCTTCTATTCTCGTACTGTAAGCGACTCATTTATTCTGCTCATAGCCTATTTGATATAACAGTCTATGTTTTATCAAGAATAATGTTACTACCCTTCAGCAATGCAGGGTAAGGTTTTTTTGTTTTGTTTCAGTGCTAATCACGTTTGAAAGCGGTCAGTTGAGGACCAGTCAATTTGTGCGTCACGTGCGCGTCGTTATGTGCAGATTTACTCGAGATAAAATTTTGCTGTCTAAGTCCCGTTCCATCAATACGAAACATATCCACTCGCAAACAAAGATTCTGAACATGTCTGTTGCTAAAGCAGGTAACATAATTAACTTAAATCGACCGTCTGCAGGATACGTTACTAATAACTGAAATTATCTTGGTTCAAATGGTTCAAATGGCTCTGAGCACTATGGGACTCAACTGCTGAGGTCATTAGTCCCCTAGAACTTAGAACTAGTTAAACCTAACTAACCTAAGGACATCACAAACATCCATGCGCGAGGCAGGATTCGAACCTGCGACCGTAGCGGTCTTGCGGTTCCAGACTGCAGCGCCTTTAACCGCACGGCCACTTCGGCCGGCAATTATCTTGTTATGCTTTCCATTTTCGTCCCTTTAGTGGTCACAATGATGTATGTGACTTCTAAATAATTAGACTTCAGAAGAAGGATACGTAATTTCAGTTTAAATTCCAAAATATGTCATCTTTGTTTGGAATATGTCAGAGTGGTTATACCGCGACAATACCACACACATGCAGATATAAATTATATATCTGTGACATGCAGAAAAAACTTTATGTGGTCATATTGTTACCATCTGTGTTAATTGTTTTTCAAAATAATCAATACTGTGTCGTTACAGTGTAGCTTGTATGAAAAGACAACAAATAGAGGTTACTTCTGGTTTCACAGGTCTCCAATTAAAGTGTTAATATTCACCATATCTGATGCAGGCAGAGTACAACCTTCCTGTTAGTGTCACTGGATCTAGCCTTGAGGTAACATCATACATTCTGATAGCACAAGTGTCTGGTACTGCAGGAAACACAAATGAGCTGGTGTGTATGGATGTGAGAAGCTGACATGTACACTTCACAGCCCACCAATGAATGTCACACGTGCAGGCAACAAACTCATGTATGTCTGTTGACAGCATTTCTTTCCACATAGTAATTACTGACTCTTGTCTCCTCATTAGAGAAGCTAAATATGTTTTCGTAGGTAATACACAAATCAGCTTTTTGTACCTGGAATCGTACTCGTAGTATTGAAACTTTCAGCAATATGGCATTTTCTTAATCATGATGAGAAACCAATGTATATTCAAGGATACACGAAGGAATACTTTCGTTGCAAAACTGAAACAACTGTTGTGGTGTCAAAATATGGTTTTCATGAGGTCCATTGAGACTGGCTAATCTCTTTTCAGTCCCTGCAGCCTCATCACAAGATACTTTGCCACATGATGCAGCGAAAGAATGCTAGTGAAAATCTTCCTGGTGGTAGGACAGATTCATGATATTCTTTCTGCTTTTGTATTGTGCAGCACATCCATCCGGAAGTTGTAAATGTGCTTTGGAGTTGGAGAGTGACATTTTAAGAGACTGTCGAGATTCTGCTGGAACTAATGCATATAACTGTATCACACTAAGGCTATCAAATACTTCAACATAAAACACATGGCGTATTTCATTAGTGTTGTAGTAAGTTGCAAATCGGGGAATTGTAACCCGTGAATTATTCTTGTGAAATGCCTGTACTTCATCCTGTGATTAAGGAATAATTCTCTACGAAATAACGCAAATAGGATATTCATTTACTTCGTGTTCACTTTAGTTATTTTAAAGATATGTGACTACTGCTGGGTGATACATGAGTGTGGTAGGACCTGTTTTATACTAGATACAAACATCTCAATGAAAACGTGTGTTGAGTTTGTCATACTCTATAGAAGTACCCTTCACGTAGTTGACCAACACTTGTACGTAATTTCGTCAATGCAGTTCGTATCAATCACTTGAAACTGATAATCAGTCAGGCTTGTCAAACTCCGACAGTAGGACACGTAATTGAGAAACATGCTAAAACTTCGGGAACACGTGTGACAAATGCTACACAGTGTTTGTGTGATACTAGCATATAATCTCGACACTTCGTTAGTTCTTTCAATTTATACCCTTACACTTACAGTTCGAGTGAGAAACACAAACAAACAACCTGGATCCTACTGACATACGTAAGAACACAGTGCTTTAGCCGCCATTCACCAAATTTTGACAATCTAGTATTTACATATTAGTATGTATCTTTGAAATAGTCTTACAAGTCATTAAGAATATGCAACCCCAGCTGGTTCTACTTATATACTCTAATTCTGTTTTCTGTCACAGACACACAGCCTTTTCTTTCTGAAGTCCCATAGCTCACATTATGCAAAATTTTTCTAAAAATCATGTACACACTGAACACCTTTTTCCACAACATGAGGTACTTCGCTTTTGATTTGGTTTCACTAATACACCGGGTGCTGTTTTGCTGTTTCTTCCATAAAATATGAAGTGAAATATTCTTGTATGGTTTTCCTTATACTCTAGCTCGTGGGAAGTACTTTCGGAATTTGTATTTTGTCATATATACATGCTACATTGTGAACCTTATCTTTCAGCTGAGGTTCGATTTCTCTTTCTCCATTTTTTTCTCCGTCTTCTACTTCTTTTTGTGTCACATAAATATGCTCCAACGTTGAGACAACCGGTCCCAGTTTTTGATGTACTTTTTCTCACGCTGAAGCCTCTTTTTTTTCACCGAAAATTTGCCGGAAGTATAGTATTTAAAGAACCGAGTGCCAGATCGGATGTTATTTCATTTTCACTTAACATCTTCTCTGGAAGTATCTAGCACAGCTGAGGCAACACCGGAAGGGGTCGATGGTTTTGTGATATTCGCTTGCTACATTTGCTGTAAATTTTTCCACCTGGCAATACTTTAGGATACTTGTTTACCTCCTATTCCTGAGCATTCTTCAAATATTTCTGTACTCTTGCATCACCTTCTTCTTGGATTGGATGCTACAATACAATTTTGACTTGAAATCCATTTTTTTTTTAAACATCTGCTACACAGCACCTCACATCCACGTACAATGCAGTTTGAGTAAAGACCACACTCTTGAGACAGTCTAATGATAACTGTTTGAAATAAAACCCTCTGTTTGTCTTTTCACAGCAAGAAACTTTCGACAGATTGTCAGAATAATAATGGCTGGTATTGTTCACTGTTCTGTAAAAAAAAAATATAAAACGCTTGCTGCATTTGGTTAGCACAGAGATGTAGGCGAAGGAATTTTTATTTCTAATGCCTTTAGTTTGCCATCTTGATATTTTTGGAAGGAGAGACAGCATTGGTCGTATTTTTTTTGTTTTTTGTTTGTTTTATTAACCGCAAAATCGATTTTCGGTCACTAAGTGAGTTATGTGATCGCTCTAAGCTTGTTGACACCAGTGCCTACCAATTTAAATTGCATATTACAGCACTGAGGATGGTCACTTAGTGACCGAAAATCGATTTTGCGGTTAATAAAACAAAAAAATACGACCAGTGCTGTCTCTTCTTCCAAGTATACCCATTATCTGGTCGTGGTGCACAGGACACTCCATGGAGTCGCGAATCACTCTTGATATTTTCCATGGATACAGTATCATATTGGGATAATGCAATATATTTCTTTCAAAAAATGTAATATGGGGTGTTTTGAGATAGTAAAGGTCGAGATTTAACTCAATGGCTTTGAAAGTGAAAATTCCTAGAAACCCACCAAGTTGCATATCATTTTACCCAAATTAGTGAGAACATTATGACCGCCGGCCGACTATCAATATATATACGTTCAGGCAACAGCAGCGACGCTTGGCGAGGAATGACTACTACTCAGACACACGAGCAACGCATGTAGTATCGGTGAGCGTGCTGTCCATGAGTAAACTAAGGAAGGTGTGCGATCTATCTGAGTTCGTCCGAGGGCAGATTGTGATAGCCTGGAAGCTCGGCACGAGCATTTTGGAAACAGCAAGATTTGTCTCGTATTCGATGAGTGCTTCAACTCTTGGCGAAACCAAGATGAAATCACTTCCAGACGTCGTGAGTTTGGGCGACCACCCCTCATTACAGATGTCGGACGTCGTAGGCTGGGCAGACTGGTGAAAGAGGACAGGCGGGAACTGCGGTGGACTTAACTCAGACTGTAATGCTGGGCGGAGTGCAGCTGCTTCAGAACACAAAGTGCACCGAACACTCCCAAGGATGCGCCTCCGCAGCTTACGACCCATGCATGTGCCAAATGTAACACCACGACATTGGCAACTACGACTGAAATGGGCACGTGACCATCGGCACTGGACGTTGACGCAGTGAGAGAGCGGTGCACGGTCTGATGAATCCCGATACCATCTCTATCATGCCGAAGGGAGGGCGCGAATCCGTCGTCTTCCAGTGGGACAGCTTCTTGACGCTTCTCCTGCCGGACAGAGACAAGCTGGAGGCGGCTCCATTATGCTTTAGAGACCTTGCAAATGGTCATCCACGGGTCCAGTGGAGCTCGTGCAAGGCACCATGACGGCCAAAAAATAGCCTTCACTGGTTACAGACTCCATGACGATCATCTTTCCAGGCGGCAGTGACGTTGTTAGCAAGATTATGCACGAGATCAAGAGTGTGATGGAGTGGTTCAAGGAACACAGTGGCGAGTTACAGTTGATGTTCTGGCCCCTCAACTTGCCAGATTTCCCATCGGTGACATCTGGGATGAGACTGAAGTGGCGTCAGAGTTCATCGCCCCCCCTCCCCGGAATTTACATCAGTTAGGTGACTTGTGTGTGCGGATGTGGTGCCAACTCTTCTTAGTAGGCTCTGTATGAAAATCACTTTCTGTGCTGTGTGCAGTTTGTGGCTGGTTTGCATTGTTGGAAATGTTGCAATTGTAGTGTTGGGCTGTTGGATGTGAACAGTGCGTAGCGTTGCGCAGTTGGAGGTGAGTCGCCACCAGTGGTGGATGTGGGGAGAGAGATGGCAGAATTTTGAGAGCGGACGATGTTGCTGTGTCTATCAGAAAGAGTAAATTTGTAATACTATATATCATGAACTGATATATATATATATATATATATATATATATATATATATATATATATATATATGATGACTTTTGAATATTATTAAGGTAAATACATTGTTTGTTCTCTATCAAAATCTTTCATTTGCTAACAATGCCTATCAGTAGTTAGTGCCTTCAGTAGTTAGAATCTTTTATTTAGCTGGCGGTATTGGCGCTCGCTGTATTGCAGTAGTTCGAGTAACGAAGATTTTTGTGAGGTAAGTGATTCATGAAAGGTATAGGTTATTGTTAGTCAGGGCCATTCTTTTGTAGGGATTATTAAAAGTCAGATTGCGTTGCGCTAAAAATATTGTGTGTCACTTAAGTGTTGATCGAATAAGTAAAGAGAGAAATGTATGAGTACGTTCAGTACTGCTTAGCTGTTTGAAAATCAAATAATGTAAGGTGTTTACCAGCACAGTAATTCATTAATTTTTCTAAGGGGACGTTTCACTCCCTCCAGTGACCTACCAAGGCCTCATTGATTCCATGCCACGACGAGTCGCCGCTGTTAAAATGGTTCAAATGGCTCTAAGCACTATGGGACATCATCTGAAGTCATCAGTCCCCTAGAACTACTTAAACCTAACTAACCTAAGGACATCACACACATCCATGCCCGAGGCAGGATTCGAAACTGCAACCGTAGCGGTCTCGCGGTTCCGGACTCGCTGCTGTTATCCGTGCCAAAAGTGGACATACTTGCTATTAGGTAGGTGGTCATAATATTCTGGCCGATCAGTGCAAATCTCTGGTCATTAGCCTTCCGGTGATACAAGTTTCATTGCTGCATCACTCTTAGCGCCAGAATTACATTCATTTATATTGAGACAGACGCATGTAAATTGTACACAATTTCCAAATTTTGTAGGCCTGTAACTAACTTCCCAGTTGTCATATACCTCTGCAAATTGGTAGGTTCCCATCTCTTACCTGGATCATTGAATCTGAAAGTAATCCGAATAGGTCGGATTGAGTGCTGTTTTGAATATTGACATAGAATTGACCCTATACCTGTATCTCTGCTCTCTGCAAGCAATTTCTGGACCACTCAGTAATGTCACCAACACCCAGCTCATTCACTTAATTATGATAGAATGGTACTGGCAGTTGCGGATGCTCTCTTTATCTTGATATTTCTTGACTTGTTGGTATTGGATAGTGTTGTTAGTATTGGCTTCTATTTGATCTCAGGGCGTGATAATTGTTAAGTTTCTTTACGAGAAGACGCCGCAGTTTACTGTCTAAGATTCGTCGTAAAACAGGGTTCTTTCTGGAAGTTGATATTTCGTAGTATCTTTTTCTCTTTAACGTTGGTAGATTAATCAATGAATACAGACGATAATTAATTTTACATTCTTGGAAGTAATTTAAATTCACGTCAAAAGTTATTTTTGCAAGTTAGTATAAAGTCATTGTTCATTAATGCTGGCAGCTAGAGATCCTATGGTTATGTTAACTTTCGTTCGATTTGATGGAAAAAACGACGATCGCTGCGCTGCGTAATGTAGCGATGAAAAATAATTAAAGTTTTCACACCTTCAGTTTTGAATTTATTCCTATCCTCTGAAACTCCCTATCTCACTTCCCTCAATTCACTTAAAACAATTAATTATTACTTCTTTCTAATAATAAAACTTTTCCCTTTCACAAAGTTATTTACTTTCAGATAAGGTGCAACGTACTTCAGAAATTAAAATTTTTAATATCTTCACACTAAATATTTTCACAAGTAAAAGGCATGAGCGCTCACACGTGGTAACACAATACAGACATCGTGAGACAAGATGAGCTGAGACAAAATATTAAAATGAAAGAATGACAGAAGGCAGAAAATGAGAACGAGACACAATTGTCTCGATTATTTACAGACTTATACAAAAAAACTGACGTAACTATAACTACTTACGCCTACAAGAAAAATATTAAGGGAATTATTTAAAATCATGGCTTCACATCGACAGTGCTACCCACAACCAAAGGTGAAGTTGATTGAACTCAGAACCTTTGTGGCGCAACATATCGACAGTTGAAGAATGCCGTTTGAAAAATGTCCGAAGTACGGACATGAAGTATGACCAATCGAGCTCGTATCACATTGTTTGAATACCAAAAATAAAGTGGAAACCTTGCACGTTTTACGACAAACCACGATGCTCCATCCCTAACAGTTTCTGAGTTACGGTTTTTTGAAATAATATCGGGACTTTATGGTCACCCTTATTTTTCGAAACATTTTTTGTGTATGATACGCTCGTAGGGCGATTTGCAGCTCACATTCTGTACATCGTTTCCGAGTCACTGCGTACACTATTTTAATGTACCACTGGCCGGTATCTGGAAAGTAAACTGGCTTTAGGCGAATGGAACCAACCGTGGCACAGCACGAAGACTTTTTTTCGTCCCTTTCTGCCTGCGGGGCCAGTGTTTCTCTCCGCTATCACGGAGTATCAGCCCTCACTAATCTCCTTACTCTCATATTTTAGCATAACGTGCAGGTGTGCTGGTTGGAGCTCACGAGGAAAAAAAAAGGAGAGATGAAACAAAAAAAAGGAGAAAAAGAAAAGCGTGGCCCGTTTTTCAGGTCGCAGGTAGAGCGCGGGTTGTACATTTCTTCTGCGGGGAAAAAGCTCGGGGTATTTTGCATACGAGGCCGACGCCGCTAAATTTTGCAGTTCTTGTTTGCGCGAGCGTTTCATTACACACGCCGCTATTGTTCCCGTTTAGTGGGCTGCGGAACGAGAGGCGGAGCGAAGTTAATTATATTGAAGCGCGCATTGAGAATTCAGGGTGCATCATGTACTGGTCTGCACTGAATCCGCGGACACGTTCCCTTATTTCGTAGCTGTATTAAGGTTTCCTCGGGACACACAGCGATTTTTCATAATACAAAAGGTCGCGCAAAGCGCATTCGCCTGCAGGTTAGTTATTTCGACGGGATACCTACCTTGCGAGCTCACATGTTGTCTGTCGTGTGTAGAAGGAGGACGCTCACGTCTGCGTGAGAACCTTCATCTCCCTCGCACACTGCCACACAGCCTTCCAACGGGCGACTTATGAGGGCTTGCTGGAAAGTAGTGCCTCCGAATTTTTTGTTCTGTTCTCAGTATCGGTTGAGGTGTTACGGTTCACGCATATTATTCGCTCTAATTTCTCGCTTCGTTGGCGAAAGTTACAACCCTCTTGCCGCTAGACGGCTCCGAATTGTAGCGTCTAACGCAGCAGTATGCAACGTAAATAGAGGCTAACAGTTATTGAAGTATATGAAATAAGATGGTCATAACTTCTGAACGGTTTTCGTTAGGACGTTCAAAATGGTTCAGATGGCTCTGAGCACTATGGGACTTAACGTCTGAAGTCATCAGTCCCCTAGAACTTAGAACTAGTTACCCCTAAATAACCTAAGGACATCACATACATCCATGCCCGAGGCAGGATTCGAACCTACGACGGTAGCGGTCGGGCGGTTCAGACTGAAGCGCCTAGAACCGTTCGGCCACACCGGCCGGCGTTAGCACTTTCAAACTGCACAGTTGGCCGCGGGGCATGATGAGAATTAATACGAGCATGCATGGTTTGGTTTAGCGAAGAAGCCCACTTCGATTTGGATGGGTTCGTCAGTAAGCAAAATTGGCGTATTTGGGGTACTGAGATTCCGCATTTCGAGGCAGAGAAGTCTCTTCACGCTCAACGGGTGATTTTGTGGCGTGCAATGGACTAATCGTTCCGATATTCCCGGATGGCACGGTGACTACCTAACGGTACGTGAAAGTTTTGGAAAATGTTATCCAAAGCGACCCTGATTTCGACAAGATGTGGTTCACATCGATGGAGGACACTGCTTGGTGTCCTGGAGGAGCACTTTGGGCGCCGGATTCTGGCTCTGGGGTATCCAGAGGTCACCATTGGCAATGTCCTCTATTCGCTGCCATATTCCCCGCATTTGAACACATGCGACCCCTTTTTGCGGGGCTATATTAAAGACAAGGTGTACAGAAATAACAACAAAACCAGCCATTCAGGAGGTCTTCGACACCATCAACGTTCCGACACTTGAGGGGGTCATGCAGAATTTCGCTATTCGTCTGCGCCACATCATCGCCAATGACGTCACGCATATCGAACATATCACAACCAAACCCCGAATATCTGTAGTAATGTTTAATATTGAGTAAAGTGTGTACACGCCTTAGTCTGTAACTAATTTACCTTTTTTCATATAGTTCAATAATTGCCATTCTGTTCATCGGTGCGTTAGAAAATTAGTGGTGCAGCCGTGTTTCTAATCGCAGGAAACGTGTTTCTAATTCAGATCCATAGAATAGTAGAAGCTGGATACATTGACGAATATATTGACGTCAGTAACGTGCGATGTTCAGTTGTTAGTGGTCGTAATGAAGGAACGGTGGTGGTAACCTCAACGTGAGTGGCAGTGCTCGGAGTGGACAACCCATACAGCAACCGACGAGTGAGGCATGCGCGGCTCTCGTTGATGCCATTTGTTCTTTGGCATTTTGTCGCAATCGAGTGGCGTTTTGATCCTCCCTGAGTTACTACCATAACGAGTTGTTGACTTGCCTCCATCAGTGGAAGCAGCAGCGCTTATCGATACAAGTACCGCTGTAGCATCTTTGGTGTGACTGCTATATTTGCGTGTTTGCGTGTGTGTGGCAGACGATCGGTTGGGACAGAGAAGCAAGGAAGTCTCCACAGTGAGAGGTCAGGCCGGACCGCTGGCGGCGTGCACGCACGGTCGGATTGTGAGGCGCTTGCGGCGAGAGCGACAACGTTCGTTGCCCACCGAACCTGGTCACTAAAGTTGAGTGATCAGTTAACCTGTTATGAAACCTCAACTGCTGTGACATCTCTTCCTTTCATTGCTGGTTGTTGCTTCCTGGGCTGTTACATCTAGCAGCAACATATGGTGTGTTGGAGTTGGCGAAATTTTGCAGGCGTATTGCTGTATGGTCTTTAATTATTGAATTGGTAGTTACTTATCAAAGAAGTGCACCAGCAGTATTGTCTGCCTTGAGGCCGTTAACGCTTCAGTTACGTTCCCTGGTCGTTAGAATAGTCTTCCGGCAGTGTGTTTTTCCTTGTCATGTTGATGCTGTCCGGCACAGCGTGTAGTTCGACAGCCTTTTAGTTGTTTCTTCATATTTTTTCTCAAGAGTGGTTGTTGTGCCTTGGCTGTTCTTAGACGCCAACTTGGGAGATGTAGTGCTGCTGGTTTCTTCGTCCTCGGCTCATATTTTCCGTTGTTGTACCATTGGTAGGGTGGAAGGGAATTGATAAGATTGTTGATCAGTCCTTCAGCTGTCCCTGCGTCGGGTTGCCATCCGATTATTTAACCTTACCCTTGGCTGCCTATCTCACCCCCCCCCCCCCTTACGTTAGAGCCGGCCGGGGTGGCCGAGCGGTTTTAGGCGCTTCAGTCTGGAACCGCGCGATCGCTACGGTCGCAGGTTCGAATCCTGCCTCGGGCATGGATGTGTGTGATGTCCTTAGGTTAGTTAGATTCAATTAGTTCTAAGTTCTAGGCGACTGATGACCTCAGAAGTTAAGTCGCATAGTGCTCAGAGCCATTTGAACCTTACGTTAGAGCTACCTGCTCAGGCCGACTCTTGGAACACTTCTGAGCACCACTGTTCTGTTGATTTTAGATTGTGATTTTCATTTTAGTCTGATGCACTGTGCCTTCAGCTGTTCTTACTTTTGGTGTGGTTTTGGGCCTTCAGCTCAGGAGGTATGGCAAGTTTTCTTAACTGCGCCTTCAGCAGTACTGTTTTAATTTGACCCTTTTAAGGCAATGTGCAATTAAGTGGTTCTTAGGAAAATAAAAGTTTGTGTGTTTTGTGCAACTAACAGTAATTGATTACTTCCACCTTCACAACCATAATCCACTCAATCCTGTCTAACCAGATTTCAACGAGACTCATCTGAATCGGGTTGATGAACTCAACTTCAAGAAACAAATAGCAATGACACAGCTCTCTGGTTGGCGAGGAATATCACGAGAGCATGTACAGGGCATCATTGCAAACCCATGGTACAGCAAATTGTGTGCACGATAGTTGCCTCAAATTCTCACTCCTGACCTGAAATAGAGGAAGTGGAACACCTCTCAATTTATTTTGCGCTTTGAGAGTCAGGGTGATGGTTTCCTTAACAACTGCCGCACGGAGTAGGCATCTTGTCACAGTCCGTGCAGCTTTCCCTGTCGGTGGTTCGAATCCTCCCTCGGGCATGGTTCTGTGTATCGTCCTTAGCGTAAGTTAGATTAAGTTAGATTAAGTAGTGTGTAAGCTTAGGGACCGATGACCTTAGCAGTTTGGTCCGGTAAGACCTTACCACAAATTACCAATTTTTCTTAACAACTTGTGACAGGTGATGGATGGAGAGTTCACTATTTTGGCCCCCGAAAAAAGAGACCACCAATGAAATATCTTCAGAAAGGATCACCGACCCCAAAAAAGTTTAAGACCGTGCCATCAGTAGGCAAAGTCATGCTCATAGTATTCTGGGATGTTCAAGGTGTGCTGCATTTGGACTTAGTGCCTAAAGACACCACCATAACCTCTGTAAGGTACTGCGAGACCGTCTGAAAATTGAAAGCACGAATTCTAAGAGTTCATCGCTGTTCTTCAGCGTCACAATGCCAGAAGACACTAGAGCGCTGCGACATCTGAAACAGTCAAACGCCTTGGCTTCACTGTAACCGATCATCCTCCATACCGTCTCGACTTGGCCCCATCCGCATTTCATCTGTTTCCAAAACTTACATAATACCTTCGAGGACTTCACTTTGGTAGTGACGAAGCAGGGCAAGCAGAGGTAAGGCTGTGGATCCGCCAACTAAATTAAATATTCGACAGTGGTCTCCTAATGAAAAAAATATGTTCGACGCCAGGGTAACTATGTTGAGAAATACATATGTGGACATGGTGAGTGAAGACGTAGATTGTTAGTGATGTTCGTGTTATTTAAAAAACTTGAAGAGTTTTCACATTAAAAAATTCGGAAGCATTACTTTTCAGCACACCCTTGCAATTATAGACCTGTAGCAAGTCAGCTGGTAATTCTGAAACATTATACAAACAAAGCCGTAGCCCTCGTCTCTTTAAGGAAACTAGTTCCAGCGTATAAAAGAGCTTCAACTAGAATATACTTTACAAATATAGGACAATAATCATGGAAGCGAGAAAAAGTTTCAAAAAGAAGAATTGAAATTACGTTTCAAGTGGACTGCAAGTTGTGGACTGCCAAAAACTGGATGGGTATAAGGAACATTACGTCATAATTCAGAATAACACCGGCACTGCAGTATCGTATTTAGCCGCCGACATCGGGCAATCGATTTAAAATAACATGTCTCCCCTGTACTGGAATATACTTAATGGATGTACGAGTACAGACTGTATATTCCTGGTTGACGACATTTGGAAGTTACATCTGGGCGTGAGTCGTGCACGGATATTCAGTTGGTATGGCGACCGCTAGCGATAAGCGGGAAATACGTGTTCCATTCCCAGGCCGGCACAAATATGCATTGTCGTCATTCAATTCTATATCTGATAGTTTGTGCATAGTCGCAACCGCGAATACATTTAATGTACTTCATAACGGCTCTAGTCGCCGCAGTGGCTTTTCATTTTGTGCATGCGTGTACGTGGAAAGCTACGAGTGTAAGTCAATTATTATTCGCAATTTAGTTATATTTTTGTTTATTTTGATAATACTGTCGTTTTACGTTGATGACGCATGCTTTGTTTATTTGTTGTTATATTTTTGCAATTTTCAAGCTCCTATGTTAGTTGCGTCCTCGCTGCCGTGCTGTTAATCATGGCTTATCTGCTGTCTATTTGGACGAAAGAAGAGCAACGTTCAGTGGTCCGTTTTTTGTGGTCGAAAGGCGTATCAGGTCCCGAAATTCGTAGAAGACTTTCGGTACAGCACGGATACACTGTTTTGCCACAACGGAGTGTCTACGAATGGATTGAAAAATTCCGAAATGGTCTCACAAGTGTTACGCACGACGAAGGAGCCGGAAGACCGCTTATTGCCACAACTGAAGAAAGCATTGAGCGTTCACGTGAAATGGTTCTCTTAGCCAGACGATAAACTATTGACGAAGTGGCATATCGTCTGCAAATTAGTCACAGTTCTGCCAACGAAATCATCCAAAACAGACTTGGGTTTCATAAAGTTTGTGCAAGATGAGTCGCAAAACAACTCACACTGTTGCATAAACAAACGCGCTTGGACATCTGCAAAAACATTTGGATCGCTACGGTAACGAAGGGGACAACTTCTTAGAGAGGATCGTTACTGGTGACGAAACGTGGGTCCATCATTACGAGCTGGAGAGTAAACGGCAAGACCCAACCGTCCGCAGAAAAACTGATGCTTACGAGGATAATGGAATGTAGTCGAATACAGTCGGGTGATGCTGAGGGAATTGGATTAGGAAATGAGACGCATAAAGTAGTAAAGGAGTTTTGCTATTTGGGGAGCGAAATAACTGATGATGGTCGAAGTAGAGAGGATATAAAATGTAGACTGGCAATGGCAAGGAAAGCGTTTATGAAGAAGAAAAATTTGTTAACATCGAGTATAGATTTAAGTGTCAGAAAGTCGTTTCTGAAAGTATTTGTATGGAGTGTAGCCATGTATGGAAGTGAAACATGGACAATAAATAGTTTGGGCAAGAAGAGAATAAAAGTTTTCGAAATGTAGTGCTACAGAAGAATGCTGAAGATTAGATGGGTAGATCACGTAACTAATGGGGAGGTATTGAACAGAATTGGGGAGAAGAGAAGTTTGTGGCACAACTTGACAAGAAGAAGGGATCGGTTGGTAGGACATGTTCTGGGGCATCAAGGGATCACAAATTTAGTACTGGAGGGCAGCGTGGGGAGTAAAAACCGTAGAGGGATACCAAGATATGAATACACTAAGCACATGCAGAAGGATGTAGGCTGCAGTAGGCACTGGGAGATGAAGAAGCTTGCACAGGATAGAGTAGCATGAAGAGCTGCATCAAACCAGTCTCAGAACTGAAGACCACAACAACAACAACGGTTTTTTGGGATGCACAAGATCCAGTACTGGAACATGTAACACCTCCGATTTTATCCCGAGCTGATCTGATCGAATAGCAGTCCAATATTTATTATTAACGTGACCGTGAACCTAATGAGGCTGGTAATCGGAATTGACTGCTACGGAAGTTGTTACTTTCCAGTTCGTTCTGCTCAATACTATAATTCTGAATGCCTGGTAATGAGGAACACCAACACAGTTTTACTAATTACGAACTTATATTCTTCTCAAAACACAAAAAAGAAGACAGCCACTGCCTTCGCCACACATATCTAAGTACGGCTAATCTCAGCACAGGCTTTCTTCATTTTCCATTATCGTCACACGCTAATCCATCACTGCATCCAACACCGCAATCCGAGGTTAGGCCGGCGCGGTAGACGCGAAACCAAATATCGGCACTAGTAACGTCACTGATCACTTTCGTAATGATACTTCTTCACTTTCCCGGGATTAATCTATTACTTAGGGGTCTAACCACGGCGATGGCGACACCCTTCTCCGTTAAAGCCCTGTATTTCAACAATGGCCTTTGTTGTGTCTAGACAAGACAGCCTAGACACAATGAGAGGAAGCCGAAAGGCACGCGCTAAGTTAAAGCAGGAGGGCGTGAGGTCTGAAACAGGAGACGTAATGAATGCTATAAAGAAAAGTACGTAGCTTCTGGAATACTTTAATCCATCCTTTTGGTACATCTGGAGATTGTGGCGATACAAGTGAGCCTCTTTAGATACATGCAATGTTACTAATGGCGCCTTGCTAGGTCGTAGCCATTGACTTATCTGAAGGCTATTCTAACAATTGGCTCGGCTAATGAGCAATGCTTCGTCCATGTAGTCGCTAGCAAAGTCGTCCGTACAACTGGGGCGAGTGCTAGTCCGTATCTCGAGACCTGCCTTGTGGTGGCGCTCGGTCTGCGATCACACAGTGGCGACACGCGGGTCCGACATGTACTAATGGACCGCGGCCGATTTAAAGCTACCACCTAGCAAGTGTGGTGTCTGGCGGTGACACCACATTCCTCCCCCGCAAATCGGCGAACGGTCGTGTGATAAGGCTTCCGCCCGCCGTGGAGAGGACCCCATGTTGACGTATGCGATGAGGTGGGGAGCCTAACAACAGGCGAGGCTGTGCCACCCGCACCTGGCCATTCGGTCCGAGTGGAGCTAGGAAACGCCTGAAAACCTAGTCCAGGGTGCACGTCAACATGCGGTGTATGCGCCCGTAAAGAGACAGGAGGGGCCGAAGGGTCGACCTCCATTGCGTCGGGGTACCCAACGCGCGACGACGCCATGTGGTCCGGAGCGGGCAAGAGTTCCATGGCGGAGGACGGCTGGTCACGGGAAGCGATCGGCGGCGCGTGACCCGGGGAGGCGCTTGGCGGCTGCAGCGAGGCGTCCACTGCGGGCGGCGCCGGCTGGAGGACAAGCGGCGGCGGCGGAGGCGGCGGCGGCGCGTCGCCATGGGGCAAAATGGAAGGCATCGTCGGTAACACCTGGGGATGAGGCGAGCCAGTAGATGGGTCCCCAGGGCGCTGACCGGACGGCACCGTCGCTGAAAGCAGACGGGGAGCGGCAGAACCCGTGCGACGACAGAGGCGCAGCTGATTGAGATGGCGACGCACCTCACCAGAGGCCCCCAAAACCAAATACATCGCGCGGCAGAGGCAGCGAAGAATGCGCCCTGCGAGCCAACGCCGTGAACCTCGATAGTCGCGATAGAATACAACGTTGCCTGGAGCAAAAGCAGGAGTCTGCCGCTGCACAGGAACCTGATGCGGCAGATGCAGCAAAGACATCAAGGTTCGATGAGGACGACCGTGGAGCAACTCAGCCGGCAAGCGACCATCTCGGGGCTGAGAGCGATACGATGACAAAAAGAGCAACAACGCGTCCTCCCGAGAATGCGACTCTTTCAACTTCAACATCTGTGACTTGAAAGTCCGGACCAATCGTTCAGCGGCACCGTTTGACTGAGGCGAAAACGGCGCGGACGTCAGATGTTGACTACCATTGGCCTTGCAGAAAGACTGAAATTCTGCGGACATGAATTGTGGGCCATTGTCAGAAACAATAGTCTGCGGAAGACCTTCAATGCAAAAGATAGCAGACAACGCTTGGATGGTGGCAGTGGACGTCGTGGAAGACATCCGGACAATAAAAGGAAAATTACTGAAGGCATCTACCAGAACCAACCATCGAGCATTCCAGAATGGACCAGCAAAATCGATGTGCAAGCGTTGCCAAGGGGAAGTGGCTTTTGGCCATGCAAAGACTTTCCGCGGTGGAGCGGATTGTTGTTCGGCACACGCCATGCAAGAAGAACACATATTCGTAATCGCAGCATCGATTCCGTACCAAGTACAGTGCTGACGAGCAAGTTGTTTCGTTCGCACTATACCCAAATGTCCTTGGTGAAGAAGCCGTAAAACAGAGGACTGTAACGAACGTGGGACCACGACTCGGGACTGATCATTATCAGAACGCAACAAAAAAACACCACGTCGAAAAAAAAGTCTCTGCTTGTGAGCAAAAAATCGGCGAACCAACGGATCCTCGATCCGAGACTTTGACAAAGGCCATTGCGTAGCAACAAAACGCAAAACGGTATACTTTCTTTCGTACATAACGTACGGCCGGTCAAACTAATAGGGAGTGGGTTGCAACATTGCAAGGCCTTACAAGGGATTGTGCTTTTGAGTGTGAATGTGGACTCCCTTATTCAGATACTATGGTACGTGATGCAATAGCACAGAACGTTTCTGATGTTCGCATACGGGAACAGATTTTGAAACTAGTTAATCCCATCCTCGTCGCCAAAAATTGTTGTGTCTAGACAAGACAGCCTAGACACAATGAGAGGAAGCCGAAAGGCACGCACTAAGTTAAAGCAGGAGGTCGTGAGGTCTGAAACAGGAGACGTAATGAATGCTATAAAGAAAAGTACGTAGCTTCTGGAATACTTAACTTTAATCCATCCTTTTGGTACATCTGGAGATTGTGGCAATACAAGTGAGACTCTTTAGATACATGCTATGTTACTAATGGCGCCTTGCTAGGTCGTAGCCATTGACTTGGCTGAAGGCTATTCTAACTATTGGCTCGGCTAATGAGCAATGCTTCGTCCATGTAGTCGCTAGCAAAGTCGTCCGTACAACTGGGGCGAGTGCTAGTCCGTATCTCGAGACCTGCCTTGTGGTGGCGCTCGGTCTGCGATCACACAGTGGCGACACGCGGGTCCGACATGTACTAATGGACCGCGGCCGATTTAAAGCTACCACCTAGCAAGTGTGGTGTCTGGCGATGACACCACAGCCTTCACACACATATACCCGCCAACCACACTGGCGCATCTCTCGACACTCGCTCTCTCAACACGTCACAATCGATTGTTCGTCCTATCGACCTGTGCTTAGTGCAATGTTATAGTAAGGGCCTATGGACCCCTTACAAACATTATGGGAAAAGGGGCACAACAATAAAGTGACATGCTTACTGCCAGGCTAAACCCTGCAATTCGAAGCAAATTCCGAGGATTGCTGTCAAAAGATGTTGTATTGTTGCACGACAATGCCCGTCCGCATCCTGCTGCGACGCTGCTGAAACGCTCCAGAAACTCAAATTTGAAGTACTGTATCATCCTCCATAGTCCCGATCTTGCCCATTCGATGACTTGTTTGGTCCACTCAAACAGGCATTAAGGGGCCGTAGATTTGCCTCGGACGAGGCAGTGAAACAAGTGGTGCATTCCTGGCTCGCAGTTCAACCGAGAACCTTCTTTTATTAGGTCATCAGGAAGCTTGTACAACGATGGACCAAGTGCGCTGAAACTCAAGGAGACTATGTCGAAAAATTATATTCTTATAAGTTTCCAATTTGATTACAATAAAATTTTATGTCTACTTTGCGGATAATAATTAGCTTACCCTCGTACATTGCATCGTAATTCGGAATTACTCAGGCACTGAGATATCGTATCGTAACGTACGGAAGAGTATAGTCTGGTTAACCTGCGCTTCGTGTTCTGCAGTGTCCTGTTCTTCACGCCTCTCAACGTTGATGACGTTATGTCTCCTGTACTATGTGTCTTGCAACTACATAACATTTGGCTGGTACATTCAGTGGTAAAGAAAAGTGGAGTAAGATTAGGTAGTGTGGTGAAACCGGCTACCATGTTTCTGATGAAACTGTTTATGCCGTCTGCTGGAGACACACAGAATTAGCCTGCAGTAGAAGAACGAGCGAACATACTGGCGTGCTGTTGCTGTTCGGTGCACTATGTCTTTGGAGATGAGTGTGCTTTACAGTGTAAAATGCCAAATGTTTTTTGTTTTTAACCTATCATTATTTTATAATCGTTAGACTTATAAAAACTCTATTTAATCTTGAATAATTATATCATTACCAAGTATTTATACAAGGGCACATATTAGGGACTGGGTTAATATAGCGTGTTTTAGTTTTGTTTTCAGAATCTCTCCATCTGGGGTAAGGTCGGATACGTTGATTGCGGCAAGACAGGGAATGCCAATTATAAGACAAGAAACAATTAAATGAGAAAATGTTATCAAGGAAGAGAAAGTTGTTTTCTAGAGACGGACGGTAGACATAATCAAAGCAAATCAACCAAAAAGAAACGGGTGTGAAGAACCGGCATAAAAAAGTAGTGTATCAAAAAGTTCTCAGTCCAGCAATGATTCTATAAACGACACGATAAAAACAAATCAGACATTAAGTGCTGGTATGACGTATTTTCAAACTCAGAAGAAGGGGAAGGCTGTATTCAATGCGGACATTGTCTGCAGTGGAGTAGATGAGGAGACTGTCACTTTACATGCGAATTTTGTGAAAACTATTGGCATTTCAATAACAATTTCTGATGTTTTTCTAAATTCGCGTAAAGATAGTACATGATCAATTTTATTAGATCTGACGATCTGTAGATTAAATAACTTAGCTCGAAAGGGCGTTGGAGTATTAACCAGCCGATCTTGCCCCCTTTCCCCTATATGTGGATTCTGTGAGCCCAAGGTGTTAGGATTAGATACAGTTGAAAAGAAGTATTTTTTTAAAACGTTAGGCCTGATACGCTGGCTTTTACTGCATGATAAGCGAAAGTGTCGTAAGCGACAGACTTTCCCCCTTCCATCATTTTGTTCGAAGTACCAGAGAGAAAATATTTCGTAAGGGGCGAAGTTTATGTGCAAAGTTTGTTCCAAGTCGGTAAGTTCTTCAATTCTCAAAGACTGCATGAATAAAGTTGGAGCGTTTCCACACCACCTAACCTCCCTCAATTCATTCATATGGATTCTGACCGTAATAGTTATCTTACTGTGAAATCTCCATCATAAAATTGGACATCTTAATGAGAAGAATATGACAGTATTTTAGATTTTTAAGTTCGACCAGTAATTATATGAAATACTGAAAATCTAATCCCTCCTCCTCTGCATGTTAGTAGATCGGTAAAATGCAACTTTGGTTGTGCACCAGAACCATGAACCACAAATAGGCTTAGTCGCCCAGTAATACACACTGTTCAGTCACATTAACGTGGCCATCTCTCACAAGCCTGAACAACCACCTTTAGCGCTGCGAGACTTGCTAGAATAGAGTCACTGAGGTTCTGGAAGGTATCGACAGTGATGTGGAGCCATGCTGACTCTAGTGCCATCGTCAGCTGCACTAGGTTTCTCGGATGAGGATCCACAGTATACAGGGTGAGTCACCTAACATTGCCGCTGGATATACACTCCTGGAAATGGAAAAAAGAACACATTGACACCGGTGTGTCAGACCCACCATACTTGCTCCGGACACTGCGAGAGGGCTGTACAAGCAATGATCACACGCACGGCACAGCGGACACACCAGGAACCGCGGTGTTGGCCGTCGAATGGCGCTAGCTGCGCAGCATTTGTGCACCGCCGCCGTCAGTGTCAGCCAGTTTGCCGTGGCATACGGAGCTCCATCGCAGTCTTTAACACTGGTAGCATGCCGCGACAGCGTGGACGTGAACCGTATGTGCAGTTGACGGACTTTGAGCGATGGCGTATAGTGGGCATGCGGGAGGCCGGGTGGACGTACCGCCGAATTGCTCAACACGTGGGGCGTGAGGTCTCCACAGTACATCGATGTTGTCGCCAGTGGTCGGCGGAAGGTGCACGTGCCCGTCGACCTGGGACCGGACCACAGCGACGCACGGATGCATGCCAAGACCGTAGGATCCTACGCAGTGCCGTAGGGGACCGCACCGCCACTTCCCAGCAAATTAGGGACACTGTTGCTCCTGGGGTATCGGCGAGGACCATTCGCAACCGTCTCCATGAAGCTGGGCTACGGTCCCGCACACCGTTAGGCCGTCTTCCGCTCACGCCCCAACATCGTGCAGCCCGCCTCCAGTGGTGTCGCGACAGGCGTGAATGGAGGGACGAATGGAGACGTGTCGTCTTCAGCGATGAGAGTCGCTTCTGCCTTGGTGCCAATGATGGTCGTATGCGTGTTTGGCGCCGTGCAGGTGAGCGCCACAATCAGGACTGCATACGACCGAGGCACACAGGGCCAACACCCGGCATCATGGTGTGGGGAGCGATCTCCTACACTGGCCGTACACCACTGGTGATCGTCGAGGGGACACTGAATAGTGCTCGGTACATCCAAACCGTCATCGAACCCATCGTTCTACCATTCCTAGACCGGCAAGGGAACTTGCTGTTCCAACAGGACAATGCACGTCCGCATGTATCCCGTGCCACCCAACGTGCTCTAGAAGGTGTAAGTCAACTACCCTGGCCAGCAAGATCTCCGGATCTGTCCCCCATTGAGCATGTTTGGGACTGGATGAAGCGTCGTCTCACGCGGTCTGCACGTCCAGCACGAACGCTGGTCCAACTGAGGCGCCAGGTGGAAATGGCATGGCAAGCCGTTCCAAAGGACTACATCCAGCATCTCTACGATCGTCTCCATGGGAGAATAGCAGCCTGCATTGCTGCGAAAGGTGGATATACACTGTACTAGTGCCGACATTGTGCATGCTCTGTTGCCTGTGTCTATGTGCCTGTGGTTCTGTCAGTGTGATCATGTGATGTATCTGACCCCAGGAATGTGTCAATAAAGTTTCCCCTTCCTGGGACAATGAATTCACGGTGTTCGTATTTCAATTTCCTGGAGTGTATTTCGTAAACCACGTCAAATACTGACGAATCGATTCCACAGACCGAACGTGAGGAGAGGGGCTAGTGTAATTGGTTAATACAAACCATACAAAAATGCACGGAAGTATGTTTTTTAACACAAACCTACGTTTTTTTTACATGGAACCCCGTTAGTTTTGTTAGCACATCTGAACATATAAACAAATACGTAATCAGTGCCGTTTGTTGCATTGTAAAATGTTAATAACATCCGGAGATATTGTAACCTATAGTTGACGCTTGAGTACCACTCCTCCGTTGTTCAATCGTGTGTATCGGAGAGCACCGAATTACGTAGGTATCCAAAGGGAACGGTCACGGACCTTAGGTACAGAAGAGACTGGAACAACACATTACGTCCACATGCTAACACCTTTTTATTGGTCTTTTTCATTGACGCACATGTACATTACCATGAGGGCTGAGGCACACGTACACACGTGGTTTCCGTTTTCAATTACGGAGTGGAATTGTGTGTGTCCCGACATGTCAGGCCAATAGATGTTCAATGTGGTGGCCATCATTTGCTGCACACAATTACAATCTCTGGCGTAATGAATGTTGTACACGCCGCAGTACATCTGGTGTAATGTCGCCGAGGCTGCCACAATACGTTGTTTCATATTCTCTGGGGTTGTAGGCACATCACGGTACACATTCTCCCTTAACGTGCCCCACAGAAAGAAGTCCAGAGGTGTAAGATCAGGAGAACGGCCTGGCCAATTTATGCGTCCTCCACGTCATGGTAATGTACATGTACGTCAGTGAAAAAGACCAATAAAAAGGTGTTTGCATGTGCACGTAATGTGCTGTTCCAGTCTCTTCTGTGCCTAAGGTCCATCACAGTTGCCTTTGGATCCCTACGCAGTTCGGTGCTCTCCGATACACACGATCGAACAGCGGAGGAGTGGTAGTCAAGCGTCAACCTTAGGTTACAATATCTCCGGATGTAATTAACATTTTACAATGCAACAAACGGCACTGATTACGTATTTGTTTATATGTTCAGATGTGCTAATAAAACTAACGGGGTTCCATTTAAAAAAACGTAGGTTTGTGTTAAAAAACATACTTCCGTGCATTTTTGTATGGTTTGTATTAACCAATTACACTAGCCCCTCCCCTCACGTTCGGTCTGTGGAATCGATTAGTCAGAATTTGATGTGGTTTACGAAATACATCGAGGGGTAACGTTAGGTGACTCACCCTGTATACAGCCCGACCGAAGTAGTCCCACAGATTCTCAATTGGGTTTAAATCCTGAGAGCCTGGTGACCAGGGGACTAAGGTAAAGTCACCCTGGAGCCCTTCGAACCACGCATGTACACTTCGAGCTGTGTGACAGCTCCCACCCTCGTGCAGGTAGGTGCCATCATGCCAAGGAACAACCAACTGCAGATAGAGGTGGAAATGGTCCCCAAGTATAGATGCATACTTGTGTTGACCCACTGTGCCTTACACAAAGACGAGATCAACCAGCGCAGGCCCTCCGGCCTGGGTATTTGCGACGATTATCGCAGGGTGTTTGCCTTCAGATGTTTAACACCGTACACGTCAACGGTCAACTGACGGAGCATCAGAAGAGGCCAACTGTCGCAGCATAGTGGACGTCCAATTGCGGTATGGAGTTCAAATTTCAGCATTCGTCACCAGTGAACTCATTCACACCAACGTTCGCTGAACGGTCATTGACAAGACGCAGTTGGTAGTCTCTAGGTTCATCTGGTCGGTCAGTTGCTCAACAGTTACATGTCTCTTCGCCGGTACACATCTCCAACCTCCATTGCCGTCGTTGAATCCAGTGATCTGTAGGCCGTGGTGCACCAGCGTTGGCTCGGCGCCATTTTATCACATGGTGTGTACTATAACCACGACGGCACGTGAACAGTTAACAAACTTAGCCGTTTCGAAAATGCTTCCACCTTTGGCCCAAATGCCGATGATCATGTCATTCTGGACGTCAGAAACAGTTCCATTTTCGCATTATGTCAATGACTGCACCATTGTCCTCGTCGCCGTGAGACACTTCATATACAGGGTGTTTCAAAAATGACCGGTATATTTGAAACGGCAATACAAACTAAACGAGCAGCGATAGAAATACACCGTTTGTTGCAATATGCTTGGGACAACAGGACATTTTCAGGCAGACAAACTTTCGAAATTACAGTAGTTACAATTGTCAACAACAGATGGCGCTGCGGTCTGGTAAACTCTATAGTACGATATTTTCCACATATCCACCATGCGTAGCAATAATATGACGTAGTCTCTGAATGAAATTACCCGAAACCTTTGACAACGTGTCTGGCGGAATGGCTTCACATGCAGATGAGATGTACTGCTTCAGCTGTGCAATTGTTTCTGGATTCTGGCGGTACACCTGGTCTTTCAAGTGTCCCCACAGAAAGAAGTCACAAGGGTTCATGTCTGGCGAATAGGGAGGCCAATCCACGCCGCCTCCTGTATGTTTCGGATAGCCCAAAGCAATCACACGATCATCGAAATATTCATTCAGGAAATTAAAGACGTCGGCCGTGCGATGTGGCTGGGCACCATTTTGCATAAACCACGAGGTGTTCGCAGTGTCGTCTAAGGCAGTTTGTACCGCCACAAATTCACGAAGAATGTCCAGATAGCGTGATGCAGTAATCGTTTCGGATCTGAAAAATGGGCCAATGATTCCTTTGGAAGAAATGGCGGCCCAGACCAGTACTTTTTGAGGATGCAGGGACGATGGGACTGCAACATGGGGCTTTTCGGTTCCCCATATGCGCCAGTTCTGTTTATTGACGAAGCCGTCCAGGTAAAAATAAGCTTCGTCAGTAAACCAAATGCTGCCCACATGCATATCGCCGTCATCAATACTGTGCACTATATCGTTAGCGAATGTCTCTCGTGCAGCAATGGTAGCGGCGCTGAGGGGTTGCCGCGTTTGAATTTTGTATGGATAGAGGTGTAAACTCTGGCACATGAGACGATACGTGGACGTTGGCGTCATTTGGACCGCAGCTGCAACACGGTGAACGGAAACCAGAGGCCGCTGTTAGATCACCTGCTGCACTAGCTGCGCGTTGCCCTCTGTGGTTGCCGTACGTGGTCGCCCTACCTTTCCAGCACGTTCATCCGTCACGTTCCCAGTCCGTTGAAATTTTTCAAACAGATCCTTTATTGTATCGCTTTTCGGTCCTTTGGTTACATTAAACCTCCGTTGAAAACTTCGTCTTGTTGCAACAACACTGTGTTCTATGCGGTGGAATTCCAACACCAGAAAAATCCTCTGTTCTAAGGAATAAACCATGTTGTCCACAGCACACTTGCACGTTGTGAACAGCACACGCTTACAGCAGAAAGACGGCGTACAGAATGGCGCACCCACAGACTGCGTTGTCTTCTATATCTTTCACATCACATGCAGCGCCATCTGTTGTTGAAAATTGTAACTACTGTAATTTCGAAAGTTTGTCCGCCTGAAAATGTACTGTTGTCCCAAGCATATTGCAACAAACGGTGTATTTCTATCGCTGCTCGTTTAGTTTTTATTGCCGTTTGAAATATACCGGTCATTTTTGAAACACCCTGTACTTTCGACTGACAGTGCTGCCACCTGCCATCTGTGAGTGGTTATTGCACGTTGACGCCGAACATAGGGAATAGTCACATTAATGTGACTGGTCTGGCTAGATTAACCACTACATAAGTGTCTCTGTTGATCCGTCGTGGACTTGTGCAAAGTTCCAATGGGACCAAACTGCTGAGGTAATCGGGCCCTAGGCTTACACACTACATAATCCAACTTAAACTCACTTACACTAAGGACAAAACACACACCTATGCCCGAGGGAGGACTCGAACCTCCGACGGGGTGGGGGAGGGGGGGGGGAAGTGGGGAGCCACCGGAACCCTGGCAAGGTGCCTGAGACCTTGCGGCTACCACACACGGCTGGACAATGAGCTGGTCAAATAATGTCAATATCAATAAAATTCTCCAAGAGCCGTCTAACTTAGATGGTATTTTATTTTATTTTGTTCCTACTCTCAGTTTCGGCATTCCACAATGCCGTCTTCAGGCCCCATATGCACCTCTCAGAAACTCATGTTACTATCAAGTCTTCGAATAAAGCACTTGTGGAACGGTTTGAATTCACGACATCCAGGAATATATGGCACTGTAATACAGCATTGTTTGTTTTGAGAGATACATAAAGAGCTTGAAGATGGCATAGTGGAATGCCGAAACTGGCAGTCAAAATTTAAAAAAGTAACATCTCAGTTACACGTCTGTTGGTGAATTTCATTGATACTGGCAATTAAATGAGAGAGTCGCCACTAGCTTATGATATCTCGGCTGGTTTTCCTGCGAAGGTCTGAACAGAGAAGCTTCTCGTCTAATAACGTCTTGTGATGATGATTGTGAAAGGCATGAGTCAAGCCACCTTTCATATAATTTTGTGTTTCTGCAGAGTGCGTACTCTCTATTTGTCTCATCTTTTTTCCATGTCAGGGAGAAAGAACGCTATGGGAACCGATACTGAGTGTGTTTTATTTTCAGTTTCATCACATTTTATGTTCAGTACACCATGTAACTGTAACCACCTGTCCTAAGCATCGGTGATTGCTAGACAGAACGAATGTGAGTGTAACTGCAATCTCTTGTACTGGTAAACTGAGGAGGGCTGGGGCTTTCTTGCTTCAGCTTTGAACCAGAGCCCTGAGGACGGCAGATGAGTTTAGCTTTTAACGCTGGCCCGAGTCGCCCACTCAGGCGAAGCGTCGGGTCGTTAACTGTGCGTGTTTTTGTAACAGGGCCCCCAGAAATTAGTTACTTCAGCCCCCGAGCGAGGGATGTGTTTGTTCAAATTTTAGGCGTTGAACCAATGTAAAATTGTGTGGACGAGGAAATGCGTCGACTATCCTGTCTTCTGACTGGAGTAGATGTCTGGCACCACTGAAAAAATGGCCTTGGTGAGTGGTCACTTCATCCCCTTCGAGAGACGACAAATAGGCCGCACGAAACATACGTGTTACGTTATTTTTTATTATTTCTGTAGAAAATGATTCTTTCAGTTTCTACATCTTCTGTAATCAAGCTTATTCACTCCATATTGTACCCCCTGATTCTACACTTGCGAAACCTCATAAAATAATGTTTCCTCATTCCGCCATACACCGACTTGTAATTATCTTACCGCCTGGCAGTCAGCTAAATGAATTAAAGCTCATTAAATTGATGGCAATCAAAAATGCGTATGACCAGGCCATAGTCGATCACATATTCATAAAGAAAACCTTTCAAAAATTTTCGACGTTTTGCAACGACCTTTCCTCCACAATGAAAAATACATATGTATTCCCTTCCTAGGATGGTTCAAATGGCTCTGAGCACTATGGGACTTAACATCTTAGGTCATCAGTCCCCTAGGACTTAGAACTACTTAAACCTAACTAACCTAAGGACATCACACACATCCATGCCCGAGGCAGGATTCGAACCTGCGACCGTAGCAATCGCGCGGTTCCGGACTGACGCGCCTAGAACCGCTAAGCCCTTCCTAGGAATTGTTTCTTATAGTAATAACGTGTTCTAGAGAATAAATATAACTGGAATGTCTCTTCCTCTAGTGACAAATGTCTGCAGAGGAAACTTTTGCATACAGTGGAAAATACAACTCCTTTTCCAATTCAGGTGTCTACTAGAACCTGCAACAGTTGCCCATGCTATTACGTTCATCAAACAGGCAGAGCTATGAGGACATAATATAATGACCATCTGCTCGGAACGAAAGGAGCACATATACATAACTGTACGTTGGCTGAGCATCTACTGACCACCAGTCACACTCCGAAAAATTTGGAAGACGCAGCTATTCTTCACAGAGAAGTCAAAGGGCGTAGGATGGACCCTTGGGCAGAATTAGTGCTCTATAAACATCTAGAGCTCAGAGATTGGAATTTACTAAATGACCAGCTACAGCTAGCCTGTAGACAATTTTTCGATGGCTTCAAACCCACACTGTTCACAAAAAAATATTCATGCGACTGTTGGTAGCCTATACAAGTGGTTCATTTTCTAAAAATTTTATTATGCAATTTTTTGTGCATGCAGTTTCCCTTGTCGGTTTTTGTTGTGTTAAGACGTTGATGCCAGCCACTATTGTCACGTGTGCCACTATGCAGGGACTTACGAATTTTTACTCTCTATTTTCATTATGTTCAATAGCATGTTTATACATTGGCACTATTACTTTTCATACAATGATATATGAGTACTGGAGGTCATTATAGTCTATTTAATCTCATTATGCTTGTAAGAACCTAACCTACTTATGCTTAGGCATCATTATCTTCGTCCGATGGCCCTATAACGGTCTTAACATATGCTAGTATATTTTATTTTTTACTCGTGTTTTTCTGCACTTTATTCTACACGCGCTGATTCGTGTGATGTATTTCTGTAAATATGTTACTAATTTCAATGTACTGACGCATACGGGCTGTTTATGTCGGCAAACGTACATGTTGACTAGCGCATGCGCCTCAAGTTTTCTTTCCCTGGCATCAATCCTTTCCATTCTCCCTTGGTCGGCATGTAGCCCTTGACATGGTCTGGTATTTTCTGTGGCTGATTTTGCCGATGTGACAAGCCCTTGATTTTAGGGCCTGAACTTTTACAAATGGCTGTACAGACAGTTGCCGACACGTTTCATGTGGAGATGTTAGATCGCTTCGCTAACAGACTGTTCCTAATGTGAAGTTTCTAAGTACCACTTTTCCTGTGTTGGTATATATCGTGCTGCTTGTGACACGCCTACGCTTGCTCTGGTTAGTGGTTCCTCTATGACACGTAATATTGGTCCATGATGTTTTGATTGTAATTTATGCTGTCGCACTGTATGCAGACTTCCTATCCTTCTGAAGAAGACGAGTTTAAATCCATTGAAACCACTGTTAAGGGTAATGGGAAACCACCATGAATTGCCGCTGTTTGGCTGTCTTACTCACCTGCTATTCGGTAACCGTTGCTCAAGTGCAGCCAAGTTCAAAATATTTTTTTTTTATTTTTTTACTAAACGATCACCAATTTGTAAGAAACCAATGTTACAAAATGAGCAGATAACACTAAAAATTAGAAAACGAATATTAATTCTAACTCGCAGGCATACTATATAAAAGCTGTTAAAGAAACTCCTTGCTTCCATTCAATTTTTACGAAAAAACCAGAGATACCGAAGGAAGGACTTTTTCTTCTTGTGAACTTTACTTAAAATATCTGATTTATCGAATAATTATGATTATACCAGGAATTAATAATGTCTGTGTAAATTATTTCCACCCTTTATCTCTACCATATTAATTTTTCTTAACGAAGTCTAATATTTCAGTCGACTGTACCAGGAATTGCACATACATTGTTTGGAAACAGAACGAGCAAATTCCTCATCGTGTCGTGTCGTTCATATATCGTATTCTTAAAAAGTAGAACTTGCAGATCTATTTTTATTAAGTCCTGTCTAATACGCATGACCACTTTTTACGTGGAAGTCAATACAGTATTTACACTGTCAACGCGCAACAATAGCCACCAGGGCCTGAAACATCGAAAAATCATATTACGTTATGGGCTAAATGAAGATGATTCAGTGTAAAGAAAGAATTTGAGTCATCGTGCCTGTGACGTGTCCTCCCCCAGACAAACCTTTACTCATGCATTGCATACTTTCTGCACGACTTACTTTGATATCTGCCAGATAGGAAGGATACACTACGTCAGTCAGTTGTAGAAGAGTCATCGATCTTTTGTGTGGTTAGTATGATGTGCCGATCCATTTAAACGGAAATTTTGGATGGTAATTATTTCAGATTTCTCGTGTTACGAAATTTCTATAATTTTAACGTAATCTGCAAAGAGAGTTAAGCAGTTCCCTTCAGCAATAATTTTGCTAAAATTTAACTGCTGCTCACCCGATCATGATAAACTTCTTGTGACACCGACTGAATTTCGCAATTCTTTCAGTGTGAGATTGAAGCCAGTTTTGACGACTCAGTTTTCGCTAGAAAAGTGTAAACATTATATAAGGTTATTCTGCAAATGTTTGAGTCTTTGCAGGTGAGCACATGGGCGTCTATGTTGCGTCCTTGAGCCAACCTGCTCCTCGCTGAGTAATGATGATTTATAGAGTTTACCCTTACGGAACAATAGTGTTAGTATTTTGTACATGTTCCATGTTAAACGAAATTTAGGTGTACACTCCACTGTGTGAATAAATGTCCCGTAAGGAGCAATACATTCAGTTAAACATTTCCCTGATGTGCATACCAGCATCCTTTCCTCGTCGTACGATCACTGATCTAGAGGTAGTTGTTACAAAGCAGTCAGTAATGTTAAATCCCTGCTCCATTCATTTGAACCTCATTTTCTTTGTGATAGGGCGTGGAGCTAAAATCTTTATATATCTCTGGGGTTTCACATGGCTGCACCCTGGATATTTTATTTCATTATGTTTCACGCAATTAGTTGCATCTAAAGAATAATGTGGATCGTAGTGCAACCAACTGCACAAAAGAAACCTTATTTATGTATCTGTTTCAGGCACCTAATGCTTTCCTTCAGAAAAATGTGGATCACTGTGCATGTTCTATGATCCCCACTCTTCTGAAGAAAGACCCTAGGTACCTGAAACTGGTAAAGAAAGAAAATTTCTTTTGTACAACTGGTTTCCGATTTTGTTTCAACAAGAAGACATACTGTAGCTAACTAACTCAGCTAAATATGAGTCTAGCTGACATGCAATGCATCAGAATTACGTGTCGATTAGTAAAGAAAATATTCAAAGTCCCACACTAGCGAACTGAGAAAGTTCAAACTCTGTCCAACAAATTCAGAATCCAAATCAACTTCACTCATGAAAAAAACGTTTTGCTGAACTACCAGTAGAATTAATAACAGAATCTTGAGTATTACTGAAAAACTCGATGTTCCTAATGAACTCATGCGAAATACTTCGAACTGTCGCAAACAACGAAGCGAAAAAGTTATATCACCGAAAACTTGGGTGGCTGGATCACCGCTCAGATCAGCATAGATCTTCCTTCTTTAACCTCGTTCCAATCTGTGCGAGCTAGCAAGATGACCATTTGGATTTTTAGCATCGGTCCTCCCCTTACGGAAATAACATGCATATACATCATTTTGTGCTTTCGTCAGCCTTATTCACAACTTTTTGTTGATACTTCATATCAAATATCTGAATGCGGCATGAGCTGCACGACAAAGTTGCAAACAAAACTGATAACTTTGCATTTCAGTTTACATGCAATATTTTAGTTAAAATTTAATCGTAATCAGATTCAGAGCCTTACTAATGTTGAAAAGCACTTCATAATCTACGTGCCATTAATTATTACAACAAATGTGAATAAGGAATCTATGTTATCGAAATCAGAACTGTAGTTTTAAGCTATAGGGAAAACCATGCAAATCAACAAACAGTTAATTGAGAAGCACTATAAAAGTTGTAGACAATTAATTAGAAAGCACAGTAACAATCATAAATCTTATGAACTAAATTTTCGTGTAGTGTATAATTTTGTCCGCCAGTGCATGCTGCCTTGCTAATTACGTATCTGTCGTGTATGAGTATGCTGAATTTTAACTAAAAAATTGTTTAAACTTATCTAACACATTAATTAATTGTGATATGATACATGTGAGTAGTCCAATCAATGCTCATTACTTAGAGCTAAAATCTGGGGACCTTACATCGTTTCTACCATAAACATTGTAATAGTTAGTAACGATTTGTAGAACATCGATTACATATGTTTCCTTGGTGCTGTAACTTCTCACATACATTAATTAATATGCATATCCGCATATTAGTAGAACTGACGATACTCTTCTTAATTTCACATATCATACTCTCCTGTATCTATCGTTCGAGGGAACTGACACAACGAAATCCTGCAGGGCTGTCCATAAATCCGTAAGAGTATGATGGAGTGGAGATCTCTTCGGAACAGCACGTTGCAACGCATCCCAGATATGCTCAATAATGTTCATGTCTGGGGAGTTTGGTGGCCAGCGGAAGTGTTTAAACTCAGAAGAGTGTTCCTGGATGTCCGTCAGGATGCACAATGGACATGAATGGATGCAGGTGATCAGACAGGATGCTGACGTACGTGACGCATATCAGAGTCCTGCCTGGACGTATCTGGGGTCCGATTTCACTCCAATTGCACAAGCCCCACACTTTTAGAGCCTCCACCAGTTTGAACTGTCCCCTGCTGACATGCAGGGTCCATGGACTCATGAGGTTGTCTGAATACCCGTACATGTACATCCGATCGATACAGTTTCAAACGAGACTCGTCCGAGCAGGTAGCATGTTTCCAGTCGTCAATAATCCAATGTCGGCGTTGACGCGCCCAGGCATGCTTTGTGTCGTGCAGTCATTAAGGGTCCAGGAGTGGGCCTTCGGATCCGAGATCCCATATCGACGACGTTTCGTTGAATGATTTGCACGCTGACACTTGTTGATGGCCCAACATTTGAATCTGTAGCAATTTGCGGAAGGGTTGCACTTCTGTCACGTTGAACGATTCTCTTCAGTCGTCGTTGGCCCCGTTACTTGAAGGATCTTGTTCCGGCCGTAGTGGTGTGGGAGATTTTATTATTGTCACGGGATTCCTGATATTCACGGTACACTCGTGAAGTGGTCGTACAGGAAAATCGGCACTTCATCGCTACCTCGGAGGTGCTGTATCCCATCGCTCGTGTGCCGACTACAACACCAGGTTCAAACTCACTTAAATCTTGACAACGTGCCATTGTAGCAGCAGTAACTGATCTAGCAACTGCGCCAGACGCTTGTTGTCCTATATAGGCGTTGCCGACCGCATTTTTTTATATCTCTGTATTTGAATACACATGTCTATACCAGTTTCTTTGACGCTTCAAGTTAGTATGTTGTGTTTAAACCGAACTAAAAATTCTTGAAATTAGCAATAGTTTGCGACAAAAAATTAACAATAAAAGATAATTATCACATACAAAAAAGTAGTAGTCCAAGGAAAGAAATGTACTAAGTAAATTCACGTTGTTCTGCATTAAAACACTGTTTTCTACAAGAAAAGACTGTATAAGTAATCACCCCTTTTCCTCTTCCTCTCATACACACACACACACACACACACACACACACACATTAAACATCCTGAATGGTGATAACTGCAATCCAGTCGTCAATAAACTAAATAGTTAAACGGTTTTAGTAATACGCTAGATGACAAACTGAAACCATGAATTTTGACACAGAGTGATAAAAAAAATGCCTGTGCAACCACCAAAATTTCCGTTAATAAAAGAAATAAGTGTGTCAACACGTCCAGTAAAAAGGAGGCTACAAATACAATAGGCTATCATTCTAGATAATGCGATTTTTGATATATTTTAGTAATGATATATGTAAACAAACACATAATTGAGACGTCTATTTATCACATACAAACACGTACACAAACACACACACACACACACACACACACACACACACACACACACACACATGAGTAGATGTCTGTCTAAATATTTACGAGACAGACCGAAAAAATAACTTTTTGGAAAAGAAAAATTATTTTCATTTTCCTTCAATGTCTGTCATAGTTGCTATAATAGTCACTTCTTTGCGGTGACTAGTTTCGAACAGTCACGTCCATTTTCAAACCATGACAGTTCCCATAAAAATGGAGTATAAAAATTAATATGTACGATTTGTCACCATTAACTATAGCACACATACAACATGGTCAGTTTTGTATTAACATACAGTGTGACTTCTTTCTCATCAGCATCTTGGAACTTCATAGAGGAAACTTAAGCACACGGTGTCCGCATAAAGAGCAATATTTCTTCCATTTTTCGCAGCAAGTAGAGAAAACAAGAAGAGGGTCAATGTCCAAAAGATAATAATATAAAAGATAATATAATATAATATAAATAATATAATATAATATAAAAGATAATATAATATAAAAGATAATGATAAGATATTTTATTATATATTCGTTTCGTCTTAACATTTTCGGTTACAGATGTGCCACTATATAAGTAGTGAATTGTTGCGCCGAAGATCAAGGACAGTACGGAGCCCATACTAAGACACAGCATCGTCCAGCATTCTTCAAAAAACCAATCAGCTACAGGGACTTGCGACTGTCTGCAGAGAGACGCCCGTGAATCTCTCAATCTCTTGTGTTTTGCTTGTGCACCAGGGCACACGTATTTAAGTGATCCACCTCTGAGACTCGTGTGTTTTTGCACAGACCCACAGCCCCTGCCTCTCTCATATTTAGAACCTGCCACTGACTCTTACGTTTCGGCTCTGCTGTTTTTAGCATTAAGTTCGCTGCCTCTGTCTATCTCGTGATTTGCACCTCCACTCTGTTTCTCTTGTATTTCAGCTCTTAAGCTTTCAGCCTAAAGTTGTCAGCCTCGGTCTCTCTTGTATTCTGCAGCTATCTCTGTGGCTCTTGTATTTCAGCTCTTGTGTTTTCAGCCCTAATTTCACTGCCTCTGGGTCTCCTGTAATTTGCACATACCTCTACCTCTCTTGTTTTTCAGCACTCGCATTATCTGCCTATGTTTCTCTTGTATTTTGCAGCTCTGTCTGTGGCTCTTGTATTTCAGCTCTTGTGTTTTCAGCCTAAAGTTCTCTGCTTCTGGGTCTCTTGCAGTTTGCAACGCCAATCTGTTTTTCTTGTCTTTCAGCTCTCGTTTTTGTAACTTTGTCTGTCTCTTTTGTATTTTGCACGTATTCCTGTGTCTCCTGTATTTCGGCTCTCGATTTTTCAACCTTAAGTTATCTGCTTCTGTCTATCCTGTATTTTGCACCTGCCTCCGAGTCTCTTGTATTCCAGCTCTTGTGTTTCCAGTCTGAAGTTGTCTGCCATTGTGTCTCTTGTAATCTGAACCTATCTCTGTGTCTCTTGTATTGTAGCTCTTGTGTATTCAGTGTAAAGATGTCTCCCTCTGTCTCTACTGCCATTTGCGCCTATCTCTGTGTCTCTTGCATTTCAACTCATATACTTATCTCTCGTATTTTGTTGCTCTCTTAGTATCCCCTGCAGTTCAGCTTTTGTGTTTACAGCACTAAGTGTCTGCCTCTGTCTCTTTCGTGACTTCCATCTACCCCTATCTCCATTACACTGTATTTGCTCTTGAAATGTAAGTTTCTTACCATATGGCCACCTTACACTGTCCCCCAGGCGAACGGTGTGTTGTATTACGTCCTTCTTGGAGGGTCATTTTTCAAACACTCTTGTAAACGTAGATGTGTTATTCGAATTTATGATTGGCAGTCGCCTCTGCCAGCCACGTCCTCCCTTAGACCATCATCCCACTCGCCGTCCTGGTCAATAATGACTCTACGGTTCATTCTGGATTATAGATAATGAGTATATTGAAGTTTTTAAACTGCTGTTTATCGTTTCTTCAACGCTATAATTGCCGTTTACGGCCGTTAAAATACTTTATTTGTATTGATTCAGATTTATATTATATGTCATTTTGAATCAAGTATCATAAATGCAGTTATGTATAAATACATTTGGTATTCCCAACGTCAGAAGAGCACAAGTCTTTTCCCAGGTCATTCAGTAGACAGGGATAAACAAGACGATGACGGAACCACGACCATGAGCTTTGACTGCTCAATCACAAATGTAAGAACAATGAAATACATTAAAAACAATACAATTACAATCAAAATTACCGTATTAGACAATCACACAAGGACCGTGGTACTGTCCCCTGCGATATGTTGCCTAGAAATAATATTTAATAGTATGAAGGCGTCAGGTATGAAACACAGAGAGTGAAATGTGATGTGCAATTACTGTCATAAAACTCAAAGGACACGACAAGAAAGAAATTGTTGAAAAAGGAGCGAGATAGCCTATATCCGATATTATTCAATCTGTACACAGTGTAAGAAGTAAAGCAACGGAAGGAAACGTGTGAAAAGAGTATTATAGTGCAGGAAGGAGAAGTGAATATTTAATATATGCTGATGTGCACAATGGAAACCCAAAAATAATTGAGTAGCAGAAGACAAAAATATTTCTAATAGTAATAAATGTAAAATTTTATTCACCTTTTCTCTTGAACTATGATATGAAGGTACAATGGTTGTTCAATAAGCCCCACAATATTTTCTTAGTCGTTCTTGTTGTAAGAGTCAGAATTTGTTTAGAAAATTAATACTCTAGAATTCTATGACGCGCCAGCTTGCGCGGAGAATGGGCAACAGCTCCGTCAACCTGCGAGACTAAGTGTAGACCCGACGCCGAAAGACCTCTTTCAGTGGTATCTCATTTCGCAGGAAGTCTCCGTAGTTATGACGATTCGCTAAGACAGCGTTACGAATTGATAGCTTGTGAATGGGGTGGTATCGCATATTTACGACGTTACAGTGTTGGATATCCGTTTACGTAATGGGATGGGGTTGCAGGCCTTGTTGATTGAGCTCCGCGACAATGTAATTAACGTGAATAAAATTAATATATAATGTATTATTGGTCCTAATTATGGTGTTTACATATCTCGAATATCGTTCCAATTAGCCCTGAATAGCTAAGTATTAGATAGATTTGAGATTCCTGAACGTAGGAATGGAAGAAGAATTAACTTTTCATTAAAGACCTGAGACGCATTTAGTCTTCAGATAATATCTGTTTCCCTCTATTGCAGATAAACTTCATTAATGTATGGAGGAACGCAGTAAAGCAAACCGAAAATCTACTCGCACACTTGAAACTGACTTAAACTCGACGCGCCAAAGATTCCGAAACAGAATGTTTTTGGGCTGAGTTGTGGTAGCTGGTAGCGGCAGATACTGCACCATGTGGTGGGGAGTTTCCGGCAACACTCTGCTTCCAGACGGGCGAGGACGTCAAGCAACGGCAAGGCCTTGTGGACATCGGTATTTTTGACGTGGTCCACGACCTCTTTGCTGTGGCCCAGCGGTTCTAGGCGCTTTAGTCTGGAACCGCGCTGCTGCTACGGTCGCAGGTTCGAATCCTGCCTCTGGCATGGATGTGTGTGAAGTGCTTAGGTTAGTCAGGTTTAAGTAGTTCTAAGTCTAGGGGACTGATGACATCAGCTGTTAAGTCCAATAGCGCTTAGAGCCATTTGAACCATTTTTTGAACGACCTCTTCCAGCCTTTGACTTTATGAGACCAAACAGCAAATGCCTCGCCGACGTGAACATAAAGGGAACTGTGCTTAGCAAGAGCCGTGACCAGGGCGATGTCCTCAAAGTGCGCCGTGAAAATGTTGGCTGCTGGGCTTCCCATCGCGATGCCGTCCATCTTGGTTAACTACACTCCACCACATAAAAAAGAGCGATACCACGAAAGTATACTCAAATAATTTCGCGTCAAATTACTGGAAGAGTTCTGAGAGCATCCTCAGTATAGCTGGCTATTTAAAGGTGTGACGATTCGCCTACGATGACCGTAAGAACATTATTTTAATCCTCATGTACATCATACGGACTGGAGCTTTTATCGATCAATATTGCTGAGCGACCAGGCGAAACAACAAGTGGTGGAGGTATTTGTGCTAATGTTGGTGAAGGACCATTGCAGGCAGGAGTTTATTGTAACGAGCCAGGCAGTATCCAGAGGTGCTGGGGAAGATGAAATTACCTGGCATCCGGCTACAAGACAGCAACGAGACTATATCGGCAGGCAAAGCACGACGGAACGCCACTGCTGATGAAGAAGATACACAAAAACGTCTGACGAAATTGCCGGCTGCTGTGGCCGAGTGGTTATAGGCGCTTCAGTCTGGAACCACGCGACCGCTACGTCGCAGATCGAATCCTGCCTCGAGCATGGATGTGTGTGATGTCCTTAGGTTAGTTAGGTTTAAGTAGTTCTAAGTTCTATGGGACTCATGACCTCAGACGTTAAGTCCCATAGTGCTCAGAGCCATCGGAACCATAATCACCTGATGAAATTGGAATTCCGACCTTATCCACAATCGGTCATTGAAATAAATTCCGTGGCGACAGCTGAAAATTTGTGCCGCACAGGGACTCGAAACCGGATTTCCAGCTTTACGCCAGCGGTCGCGATAAAATTTTCGGCTATACGCTCTTGCTTCGCGTTCAACCCAAATTCCCAACTAGCCGCACACTTCTGACGCAACTTGCTCGTAGCTTGACGCTGATTACCACAGCAGCTCGGTCGAAGACTACCATCTGCACTGAATGGTCATTAATTGCCATCGAGGCCCTTATACCCTCATGTGCAAAAGTCATGAGGTAGCAATGTGCTCAAACAAAGATGGCGGTAATATGGCGTACACAAGGTGTGAAAGGCCGTTACTTTGGCGGACCTGTCATTTGTACTCATGTTATTTATGTAGATAGGTTTCCGAAGTTAATGTGGCCACACGATGTGAGTTAACAGACTTACGAACCGGAATTGTAGTTGGAGCTAGACGCATGGGACATTGCATTTCGGAAATCGTTAGGCAATTCAATATCCCAATGATCCACAGTCACAAGGATGTTCCGGGAATACCAAATTTCTGGTATTACCTCTCATCACGGACCATGCAGTTGCCGACGGGCTTCACTTCATGACCGAGAGCAGCGGCATTTGCTAATGTTTTCAATGCAGACACACAACCAACATCACGTGAAAAAACGGCAGAAACCAATGTGAGAAGTACGATGTACGCATCCATTGAGACAGTGAGGCGAAATTTGGAGTTAATGCGCTATGGAAGGGACGACCGACACGAGTGCCTTTGCTAGTGGCATAACAGCATAACCGTATCCGTGGTCTAGGGTAGCCGGCACGGTAGCTCAGCGTGTTCGGTCAGAGAGCCGGTTGGCCTTTGGCCTCTGTAATAAAAAACTGAGTGGAACGATCAACCACCGAACTTAAACAGGCTGTCTTGCGACGTCCGCAACGACCAAACACAACGATCAATAACGAACAAAATGAAACAAAAAAGAAAAAAAAAAGGTGTAGCGTCTTTGATTCATAATGAAAACGTCTTCGGTCCCGGGTTCGATCCCCGCCACTGCCTAAATTTTGACAAATAATCAGCATTGGCGGCCGAAGACTTCCGGCATAAGAAGTCAGCCTCATTCTGCCAACGACCTCGTCAAAGAGGGCGGAGGAGCGGATAGAGGTTCAGGGCACTCTCTTGTCCTAAAGTTCAATTCTTTATCTTGGCGGCTCGCGCAGGCCCGCCTAGACGCGGGAGATTGCTGCGTTGCCAGTTGCACACGACGCACGCGCCAAGAGAAGCAGCGCCATAGTATAGCATAGTTCGCAAGCTTACGTTTAAGGGGGAGCGCGCGGTTCATGAAGTAAAGCCACCACGGCCGCATTAACCCTTTCGCTGCTACAAAGACGTGCTCCCTGCATTCCGCGCTGTGGGCGATTTTGTCACTGTACTGCTCGCCTGTGCAGACACATTGTGTTCCGACTGCTTTGACACTCTTTATCATTCGATTCCACAAAAACTATTTGGCTCAAAAATTAGATTTTTACTATCTTCTTGACTGATACCTTCCCCTCACACATGACTTAATTTTGTTTCGATGTTCAACGCAGTTATTATGCAGCATTAAATATAGTAAACCATTGCACGAAATTTTGAAGAGTTTGCATAGGTAAAGTCCATAGAGTATACGTTCCGGATGGTCGATTTTAGTTGCCACAATGTTGAGAATGAAATGTGGACAAGATACCTATATATTTCATTTCATTTAAGTACCACATAAGTGTTATATGTAATATTGAGAAATATTCCACCTTTCGCGACTGTAACAAAAGTTTTACTTACACTGGGCACGTTTGGCTTTATTTTAAAGCACTTCAATCAATCAAAAGGAAGTAGACAAAATACATTAAACAAAACTGTGGACTTACAAAAACATTAGGACTTGAATATACCGTCTGTCAGTGAAGTGCTCAGAGCTATGTCAAATATAATTTTGTGTGTGGCACACACAAACAGCATTTATTTGCTAAAACACTGGTGAGCCAACACAAACGTTGAATATTGTGCTACCGCAGCACAAAACTACGAAATTTGACTTGGCAATGGAGGACACAAAATACAGTCCACTTATGATGCTTCAAAAGAGAGACACGCGTCTGGTCTAAATAAGTCGCTTATTACAGTTGCAGAAGAGGGATATATTTCAATACCATTGGTAAAACTGCGACTGTGGAACAAAAACAAGAAATAGAACATGAATACCATTGTGTATGTGCCATACCTTTCACAGATGGAAGTGCTTTAAAATAAAGCCAAACGCGCCGTGTGTAAATAAAACTTTTACTACAGTCGCGAAAGACGGAATATTTCTCAATATTACATACGATTCCTATGTGGTACTTAAATTAATTGAGATATTGTTATACAATAAATATTATATGAAATTTATGTATCTTGTCCACATTTCATTCTCAACATTGTGGCAACAAAAATTGACCATACGGAAAGTATACGCTATGGACTTTTACCTCTGCAAACTCTTCAAAATTTCGTGCAATGGTTTACTACATTTAATGCTGCTCATCAAAACAAAATTAGGTCATTTATGGGGGGAAGGTATCAGTCATGAAGACGTGTAAAAATCAAATTTTTTGGCCAAATAAATTTTGTGAAATCGAATTACAAGTGTGTCAAAGCAGTGGGAACACCATGTGTCTGCACAGGCGAGAAGTGCAGTGGTGACAAAATCGCGCACAGCGCGGAATGTGAGAAGCACGTGTCTGCAGCAGCGAAAAAGTTAATGAAGAGGTAAAGCACTAGAAATTTCATTCAAACGAATAAAATTCGTGAAGTAAGGCACTCCAATTTTGTTTTTAAATAAAGAAAATTTTCCGCACCGCACAAAGTTTGAACTCAAAACCTTTCACTTCGCAGCCCAATACCTTAACAGTTCCGCTACCTCAGCTCATAGAATAGTTTAACTGCTTAAGGAGTCTAACACCTCACGCAACTACTTATAAACACTGTTGGTATGACTATGATTTACTCACGCTTCATCGAAGTACAATAGGAAATAAACAATTACCGCTGTTCTTTATTGCGAAAAAGCAGTTCGTGAGATTGAAACAAACACCTTTCCTTGCTATCGCCTGAATTAGGAGTCTTATTGCTTGTTTGGTTTAATTAATTAATAGAATATGAAACAATTGGTATAAAGAATGCTTTTTCCAAACTTTCTATAAAAGAAAGTCTGCTATCAAGACATTGCTTTTGTTCTGTTACTTTATTTATGATGGAACGTTTCTAAAACTGAAGACACTCGTCCGTGATCTGCACTGCAGTCGAGAACTGGCCACGTCGTTCTCTGTTCATGGGCTGACTGTGTTTTGTGACGTCAAATGCGCAGAACGAACCTAAACTCGGCCGCCAAGATACACTCCTAGAAATGGAAAAAAGAACACATTGACACCGGTGTGTCAGACCCACCATACTTGCTCCGGACACAGCGAGAGGGCTGTACAAGCAATGATCACACGCACGGCACAGCGGACACACCAGGAACCGCGGTGTTGGCCGTCGAATGGCGCTAGCTGCGCAGCATTTGTGCACCGCCGCCGTCAGTGTCAGCCAGTTTGCCGTGGCATACGGAGCTCCGTATGTGCAGTAGACGGACTTTGAGCGAGGGCGTATAGTGGGCATGCGGGAGGCCGGGTGGACGTACCGCCGAATTGTTCAACACGTGGGGCGTGAGGTCTCCACAGTACATCGATGTTGTCGCCAGTGGTCGGCGGAAGGTGCACGTGCCCGTCGACCTGGGACCGGACCGCAGCGACGCACGGATGCACGCCAAGACCGTAGGATCCTACGCAGTGCCGTAGGGGACCGCACCGCCACTTCCCAGCAAATTAGGGACACTGTTGCTCCTGGGGTATCGGCGAGGACCATTCGCAACCGTCTCCATGAAGCTGGGCTACGGTCCCGCACACCGTTAGGCCGTCTTCCGCTCACGCCCCAACATCGTGCAGCCCGCCTCCAGTGGTGTCGCAACAGGCGTGAATGGAGGGACGAATGGAGACGTGTCGTCTTCAGCGATGAGAGTCGCTTCTGCCTTGGTGCCAATGATGGTCGTATGCGTGTTTGGCGCCGTGCAGGTGAGCGCCACAATCAGGACTGCATACGACCGAGGCACACAGGGCCAACACCCGGCATCATGGTGTGGGGAGCGATCTCCTACACTGGCCGTACACCACTGGTGATCGTCGAGGGGACACTGAATAGTGCACGGTACATCCAAACCGTCATCGAACCCATCGTTCTACCATTCCTAGACCGGCAAGGGAACTTGCTGTTCCAACAGGACAATGCACGTCCGCATGTATCCCGTGCCACCCAACGTGCTCTAGAAGGTGTACGTCAACTACCCTGGCTAGCAAGATCTCCGGATCTGTCCCCCATTGAGCATGTTTGGGACTGGATGAAGCGTCGTCTCACGCGGTCTGCACGTCCAGCACGAACGCTGGTCCAACTGAGGCGCCAGGTGGAAATGGCATGGCAAGCCGTTCCACAGGACTACATCCAGCATCTCTACGATCGTCTCCATGGGAGAATAGCAGCCTGCATTGCTGCGAAAGGTGGATATACACTGTACTAGTGCCGACATTGTGCATGCTCTGTTGCCTGTGTCTATGTGCCTGTGGTTCTGTCAGTGTGATCATGTGATGTATCTGACCCCAGGAATGTGTCAATAAAGTTTCCCCTTCATGGGACAATGAATTCACGGTGTTCTTATTTCAATTTCCAGGAGTGTATATGACGCGCACTTTAGGGGTGGGAAATTGCCCCTAAAGGCGGAAGAATCAACAATGATCAACGACATGACGATGCAGAAGGGAATGGAAACCACTGCATAGAAGGCGCGTAATGTGTATCCATAGGACATGTTGCCTGTAATTGAAGAAGTGTCATGATGATCTCTCCATTGGCAAAAGATTCCGGAATAGTCCCCCATTCGGATCTCCGGGAGGGGACTGCCAAGGGGGAGGTCACCATGAGAAAAAGATTGAATAATCGACGAAAGGATAACGTTCTACGAGTCGGGGCGTGGAATGTCAGAAGCTTGAACGTGGTAGGGAAACTAGAAAATCTGAAAAGGGAAATGCAAAGGCTCAATCTAGATATAGTAGGGGTCAGTGAAGTGAAGTGGAAGGAAGACAAGGATTTCTGGTCAGATGAGTATCGGGTAATATCAACAGCAGCAGAAAATGGTATAACAGGTGTAAGATTCGTTATGAATAGGAAGATAGGGCAGAGGGTGTGTTACTGTGAACAGTTCAGTGACTGGGTTGTTCTAATCAGAATCGACAGCAGACCAACACCGACAACGATAGTTCAGGTATACATGCCAACGTCGCAAGCTGAAGATGACCAGATAGAGAAAGTGTATGAGGATATTGAAAGGGTAGTGCAGTATGTAAAGGGGGACGAAAATCTAATAGTCATGGGCGACTGGAATGCAGTTGTAGGGGAAGGAGTAGAAGAAAAGGTTACAGGAGAATATGGGCTTGGGACGAGGAATGAAAGAGGAGGAAGACTAATTGAGTTCTGTAACAAGTTTCAGCTAGTAATAGCGAATAGCCTGTTCAAGAATTACAAGAGGAGGAGGTATACTTGGAAAAGGCCGGGAGATACGGGAAGATTTCAATTAGATTACATCATGGTCAGACAGAGATTCCGAAATCAGATACTGGATTGTAAGGCGTACCCAGGAGCAGATATAGACTGAGATCACAATATAGTAGTGATGAAAAGTAGGCTGAAGTTCAAGACATTAGTCTGTAAGAATCAATACGCAAAGAAGTGGGATACGGAAGTACTAAGGAATGACGAGATACGTTTGAAGTTCCCTAACGCTATAGATACAGCAATAAGGAATAGCGCAGTAGGCAGTACAGTTGAAGAGGAATGGACATCTCTAAAAAGAGCCATCACAGAAGTTGGGAAGGAAAATATAGGTACAAAGAAGATAGCTGCGAAGAAACCATGGGTAACAGAAGAAATACTTTAGTTGATTGATGAAAGGAGGAAGTACAAACATGTTCCGGGAAAATCAGGAATACAGAAATACAAGTCGCTGAGGAATGAAATAAATAGGAAGTGCAGGGAAGCTAAGACGAAATGGCTGCAGGAAGAATGTGAAGACATCGAAAAAGATATGATTGTCGGAAGGACAGACTCAGCATACAGGAAAGTCAAAACAACCTTTGGTGACATTAAAAGCAACGGTGGTAACATTAAGAGTGCAACGGCAATTCCACTGTTAAATGCAGAGGAGAGAGCAGATAGATGGAAAGAATACATTGAAAGCCTCTATGAGGGAGAAGATTTGTCTGATGTGATAGAAGAAGAAACAGGAGACGATTTAGAAGAGATAGGGGATCCAGTATTAGAATCGGAATTTAAAAGAGCTTTGGAGGACTTACGGTCAAATAAGGCAGAGGGGATAGATAACATTCCATCAGAATTTCTAAAATCGTTGGGGGAAGTGGCAACAAAACGACTATTCACGTTGGTGTGTAGAATATGTGAGTCTGGCGATATACCATCTGACTTTCGGAAAAGCATCATCCACACAATTCCGAAGACGGCAAGAGCTGACAAGTGCGAGAATTATCGCACAATCAGCTTAACAGCTCATGCATCGAAGCTGCTTACAAGAATAATATACAGAAGAATGGAAAAGAAAATTGAGAATGCACTAGGAGACGATCAGTTTGGCTTTAGGAAAAGTAAAGGGACGAGAGAGGCAATTCTGACGTTACGGCTAATAATGGAAGCAAGGATAAAGAAAAATCAAGACACTTTCATAGGATTTGTCGACCTGGAAAAGGCGTTAGACAATATAAAATGGTGCAAGCTGTTCGAGTTTCTGAAAAAAGTAGGGGTAAGCTATAGGGAGAGACGGGTCATATACAATATGTACAACAACCAACAGAGAATAATAAGAGTGGACGATCAAGAACGAAGTGCTCGTATTAAGAAGGGTGTAAGACAAGGCTGTAGCCTTTCGTCCCTACTCTTCAATCTGTACATCGAGGAAGCAATGATGGAAATAAAGAAAGGTTGAGCAGTGGAATTAAAATACAAGGTGAAAGGATATCAATGATACGATTCGCTGATGACATTGCTATCCTGAGTGAAAGTGAAGAAGAATTAAATGATCTGCTGAACGGAATGAACAGTCTAATGAGTACACAGTACGGTTTGAGAGTAAATCGGAGAAAGACAAAGGTAATGAGAAGTAGTAGAAATGAGAACAGCGAGGAACTTAACATCAGGATTGACGGTCACGAAGTCAATGAAGTTAAAGAATTCTGCTTCCTAATAACCAATGACGGACGGAGCAAGGAGGACATCAAAAGCAGACTTGCTATGGCAAAAAAGGCATTTCTGGCCAAGAGAAGTCTACTAATATCAAATACCGGCCTTAATTTGAGGAAGAAATTTCTGAGGATGTACGTCTGGAGTACAGCATTGTATGATAGTGAAACATGGACTGTGGGAAAACCGGAACAGAAGAGAATCGAAGGATTTGAGATGTGGTGCTATAGACGAATGTTGAAAATTAGGTGGACTGATAAGGTAAGGAATGAGGAGGTTCTACACAGAATCGGAAAGGAAAGGAATATGTGGAAAACACTGATAAGGAGAAGGGACAGGATGATAGGACATCTGCTAAGACATGAGGGAATAAGTTCCATGGTACTAGAGGGAGTTGTAGAGGGCAAAAACTGTGGAGGAAGACAGAGATTGCAATACGTCAAGCAAATAATTGAGGACGTAGGTTGCAAGTGCTACTCTGAGATGAAGAGGTTAGCACACTCAGTAGACCGATGACCAAAATAAAACAGCACAACATCGCCTGCAACACCACTCCTGGGCTTGTTACCATATTGGTTGGATCTTAGATGACCGTAAAATCTTGGCCTGGTCACATGAGTCACAATTTCAGTTGGTAAGAGCTGATGGTAGGGTTCGAGTCGGGCGCAGATTCCACGACGCCATGGACCCAAGTTGTCAACAAGACACTGCGCAATCTCGTAGTGGCTCCATAATGGCGTGGGCTGGGTTTACATGGAATGGACGGATCCTCTGGTCCAGTTTCACCGATCATTGACTGAAAATTTTTATGTTCGCCTACTTGAAGACCATCTGCAGCCATTCATATACCTGATGTTACGAAATAACGATGGGAATATTATGGATGGCAATGCGCGATTTCACCGGGCCACAATTGTTCCCTGCTGCTTTGATGAACATTCTGCACAATCCGAGACTTGGCCCCTCGGATCACCAGACAATAATCCAGTGAACATTTATGAGACATAATGAAGACAGCAGTTCGTGTACAAGACTCTGTGCCGGCAACACCTTCGCAATTATGGATGTCTGTAGGGGCAGCATGGCTCAGTACTGCAAGTGGCTTCCAGAGATTTGTCGGGTCCATGCCACGTCGGATGGCTGCATTATGCGAGTCAAAAGGAGGTCCGATGCGATATTAGGAAGCATGGCTCAAATGGCTCTGAGCACTATGGGACTCAGCATCTGAGGTCATCAGTCCCTTAGAACGTAGAACTACTTAAACCTAAACAAGCTAAGGACATCACACACATCCATGTCCGAGGCAGGATTCGAACCTGCGACCGTAGCAGTCGCGCAGTTCCGGACTGAAGCGTCTAGAACCGCTCGGCCACCGCGGCCGGCTTATTAGGGGGCATTCCACAGCTTTTGTCGTCTCACTGTATACTTCCATTGCTGCGTCACTTGGCCACTACGCCGCCAAGCGGGATTCATCCAGCCATGAGCAGTGTGGTCATAGGGTTTACTTTGATCAGTTTACCTAAAATTTTGTTATGGTTGTAAGTCATTTCGTAAGCTACTGAAGAATAATTTTTCTTACTATTCATCTCGTAATGTTTTCTACCGATTTCTGCTTACGTCCAGATGCGTCGTCAACACACTCATTTTTTGAGTAGTCTCGACTCCGAAAGTCATCTTTATGGTGTACCTTTTTTTACGTTCATATGCAGCGTTTGTGACATTTCTCCTATCGTCGACAGATTTGTGTAACTGTAAATTTTGAACTATCTATCTGCGCACACACATCGAAATGTGTGGTCCGTGACGAATTCCTCTCCTGTACTAGCCTTTTCATCTGAGAGTAACATTTGCAACCTACGTCCTTAACTATTTGCTGGATGTATTCCAATCTCTGTATTGCTCTATAGTTTTTACCCTCTACAGCTCTCTCTAGTACCACGGAAGTCAATCCCTGATGTCTTAACAGATGTCCTATCATCCGGTCCCTTCTTCTTATCAGTGTTTTCTATAATTTGCGTTCTTCGACGATTTCTTCTTTTATCAGTCCACCTAATTTTCAACATTCTTCTGTAAAATCACATCTCAAATGCTTCGATTCTCTTCTGTTCCGGTTTTTCCACACTTCATGTTTCACTACCACACAATGCTGTACTTCAAACGTACATTCTCAGAAATTTCTTCCGCGAATTAAGGCCTATGTTCGATACTAGCAACTTCTCTTGTCCAGGAATGCCTTTTTTGCCAGTGCTACTCTGCTTCTTATCTCCTCCACGTTTCGCCCATCATGGTTTATTTTGGTGCCTTCTTTCTCTTTTGGGTCATCAGTCTTCTGACTGGTTTGATGCAGTTCGCCATGAATTGGCGCCTAGGAAGTAGAATTTGTTAACTTCGTCTAAATCATATTCCCCAATTCTGATGTTAAGTTTACCGCAGTTTCCATTTCTGCTACTTCACATTACTTTCGTCTGCTTTCGATTTAATCTCAGTCCATACCCTGTACTCATTACACCGTTTATTCGACCCAGTAAGTCCTGTAATTCTTCGTCACTTTCACTAAGGACTGTAGTGTCATCAGCAAATCTTATCTACATCTACATCATTACTCTGCAATTCACATTTAAGTGCTTGGCAGAGGGTTCATCGAACCACAATCATACTATCTCTCTACCATTCCACTCCCGAACAGCGCGCGGGAAAAACGAACACCTAAACCTTTCTGTTCGAGCTCTGATTTCTCTTATTTTATTTTGATGATCATTCCTACCTATGTAGGTTGGACTCAACAAAATATTTTCGCATTCGGAAGAGAAAATTGGTGACTGAAATTTCGTAAATAGATCTCGCCGCAACGAAAAAGTCTTTGCTTTAATGACTTCCATCTTAACTCGCGTATCATATCTGCCACACTCTCTCCCCTATTGCGTGATAATACAAAATGAGCTGCCCTTTTTTGCACCCTTTCGATGTCCTCCGTCAATTCCACCTGGTAAGGATCCCACACCGCGCAGCAATATTCTAACAGAGAACGAACGAGTGTAGTGTAAGCTGTCTCTTTAGTGGACTTGTTACATCTTCTAAGTTTCCTGCCAATGAAACGCAAACTTTGCCTCGCCTTCCCACAATATTATCTATGTGGTCTTTCCAACTGAAGTTGTTCGTAATTTTAACACCCAGGTACTTAGTTGAGTTGACAACCTTGAGAATTGTACTATTTATCGAGTAATCGAATTCCATTCATATCTTAATCCCACTCCTGAACCTTTCTTTTGTTTCCGCGATTGCTTCTCCGATGTGTTTGCTCAAACAGTGGGGGTGCAAGACTACATCCCTGCCTTACATCTTTTCTTTCTTTTTCTTTTTTTTTAAAAAAACCCTAGCAGTTTATTCTTAGTCTTCCAGTCTTCCCGTTCCCTCTTGGAATTTGTTCATATTATACATTGGGCGTCATTCCCTATAGCTTATCTCTGTTTTTCCTTAAATTTCGAACATCTTGCATCATTTAATGTCACTGAACGCTTTCTCTGAATTGAAAAATCCAATACTTGTACTATTGTACTACGTTTTATTTACGTTGATACATGTTTATTTAACTATGCGAGTGGGATAAGGACGGTGTGGGAGTTATTGATCTAGATTATGAGCTAGAGTTAAGGACAAATACAAGTCAGTAAACAGTGAATACAAGGAAGATAAATGAGGAGTAGGGGCTGATGAGAACAGAGACGAAATGGAGAGAAATAGTAGAGAAAGAGAGAGAGTAGATGTTTGTTGTAAGCTAGGCCTATGTAGTTTGTCTCAAATTTGTATCCATGAAAGCGAAGGTATTTTCAACCTTTTTTCATACATTGTATGTCTTCAGTGGTGTTTCAAATGTTTATTTAGTCACTAACTATCTGTTGAATATGTGTTAGTGCTTCAAATTCGTGGTAGTTATTTTTAAATGCGTGGAGGTGTTTTTTGTTATCGTTTTTTACTATGCTGACATAGTTTCGTATTGTGGTCTGCTTGAGGTATTCCTTTTTAAAGCGGCCTAGAAACGTTAAGTTGCTTGTACTGTATTTCCATTCTCTGATGCGTCGCTTGTATCCCTTGTCAAAGATCTTGCGAATCGTTCCGATGTTGATTTTGTCACAGTCCCTACAACTGAGATTGTTATTGGGTTTGATTCCACACCGCTTTCGATGTCTTTAATCAATATAACGAAATACTTATGGCAAAATACATTAGTGTTGTAGTAGTTGCACAGACTGAATAGTTGCGTAGTTGACCTACAATACCTTAACTATCTGTACTGCAACTGCAGATTCCATAGCCTGAGAAACGAATAATCTATTTCCAGAGATTTATGCTGTGATAGCAATTCTGCTATTACGGAAGCCGTGTACTGTTAAAGATCTGCATAAACACGTGCCTAAAGGTTTTTTCATACTCTCGCTTTGTCTCCGTTAAATGCGTAAATAATTTTCCGTAACATTTCTATTACAAGATAATGGGGTACACAGTTTAGCGAGGTCAGAATTCAGAGCACAACGAAAACGCATTAATCAAATGGTGTCGAAACAAAGGATAGCAATTTGCCGACTACCGCTTAAAGCATATTGAATATTCGATGCTAACACGGTAATTGCACACAGGCTTTGTCGATAAAATCGCTTATTTCCTTGTCGCCTAGCAATATCCTTCTCTTTACGCGTCGCTGCTGTTACTGTGGAAGTAACAAAAGACAACAAATACAGTGGGACAGGCTGGCCGTGTTACCTCAGCAGTAATAATATCTCACGCTCGATAAAATTCGTCGCAAAAGAATAACTCAGAGGCGAGCGGAAATGGAAACAATGAACGCATGAATTGGTAAAATCAGCTGCAAAAACGTAAAGAACACCTGCATGTTTATCAGATTCATAGCAAGCAGATGATAAAATACTACCATGAAAATACCAACAAAAATGTAAGTTAATGTTTGTTTGAGGCTGCACTCTGCGGTTATGTGTAGCATAAATTTCATCTCTATCTATTTAAAAAAAGTTTTTTTAGGAGTTGTTTTACTAAGAGCACTGACTAGGACCACCTCTATGCGATGCAGTTAGCCTTCACTTACGGCACATGATACACAACCGTTACCATACGTCGATATTTTATGTTCTGACAGCAACCGTACTCGCAGTACAAATAACAGGAATTGACAGCGACAGTTATTTTTATTAGCTAGATGTATTCCGGTCGATCTATACAATTATCTGTGTATTGTTACTTCAGAGTATGACGTCCCATGGCCCGGATTACGCAAACTATGAATTATGAAATATTTTTCCACGATATTAAGCAATTATATCTATCGTATGCAAGAGAAGCTCTACTGAAAGTCAAGAAATAATACAATTATAAAAAATTATTGTCTGTAACATTAGTGTTATTACTATCTTTGTTCTTTTTGGTATCGGCGTGAAACAAAAAGCGCCAGACTCTCTTTCGCTTGGTCTTGTTGCACAATCTACATAATAAGGTATGTACATGTATTATTATTTGAGCAGTGAGCTCCAATATATGTGTAAAATATTGCTGGTGTCAATTTTAACTGTAACCTGCACCACATATCCCGTTTGCTTGACCCATCATTTTTAAAAGAATTTCAGACGCCGCGCCGGCAGCAAGCTGAACATCGCAGTACGGCGACATTTGGCCGCCACTAAGGGGCAATTTCAAATTATGGTAATTATTGTCCCGTTCTTTCCACAGGCGACACTGGAGATCGGCGATATTATTTCTGTCATTCATGATCTGTAGGAAACTGACGTTTTCAAGGAACTGAACGATATATTCAGACGATTTATGTTACGTGCAATAGGACACAGGCTTGTCCTGCACTAAGACGTAATTAAATCACACTTCGGTCGTTAATTATTGAAAATGGTGAAATACTTTTTTGTATGTGTATGTAGCTTATAACGATTAACTGTTTTTGAGCACAGATTCGTTTAAGTAATTTCAATAAGTATACAGGATCCCACGCTACATTTCTGCGCAGTAAAATTCTAAGAACGATACGTGCCTTCGCATATCTTTGCAGTGAAACCAAAATCAAATTAAAAATAAAATATAAATTAAATTAAATAAAATAATAAAACCCCACATTCACATTCCATCCAACAACACACACATGAATAGGTTATACGAGGTGCGGCTAGAAAAAAACCGGACTGATGCTGGAAAAAACATTTATTTACAATTATTTACAATTTCATGTTATCTCCTTCAATGTACTCTCCTCCTCGGTCTCTACACCGCTCCATACGAATTTTCCACTGTTCATAGCAATGCTGCAGATCATTTTCGGTAAGTCCATACATTACTTCCGTCGCTTTTTCTTTTACTGCTTCAACAGTCTCAAATCTAGTTCCTTTCAAAGCTGACTTGACCTTAGGGAAAAGAAAAAAGTCACAGGGGGACAAATCAGGTGAGTAGGGTGGATGATCTAAGATGGGAATGTTGTGTTTTGCCAAAAACGTCTTCACTGACAACGCACTGTGAGCTGGGGCATTGTCTTGGTGAAGGATCCATGACTTTTTTCTCCACAAATCGTTCCGTTTTCTCCGTACTCGCTCACGTAGGGTAGCCAGGACGCTAATGTAGTAATGCTGATTCACTGTTTGTCCCTCTGGTACCCAATCAATGTGCACAATCCCTTTGATGTCAAAAAAAACAATCATCATTACCTTGAATTTCGATTTTGACATTCGTGCTTTTTTTTTGTCGTGGAGAAGCAGGAGTTTTCCAATGCATCGATTGGCGTTTAGTTTCGGGATCGTAAGTAAAAAACCACGATTCATCGCAAGTAATAACATTTTGTAAGAAGGTGGGATCACTTTCAATGTTTTCCAGGATGTCAGAACAAATCATTCTTCGGCGTTCCTTCTGTTCAATTGTGAGACACTTTGGAACCATTTTTGAACACACTTTGTTCATGTTGAAACTTTCATGAAGAATCTGCCTAACACTTTCCTTGTCAACTCCTGTTAACTCAGACACTGCTCTGATTGTTAAACGGCGATCTTGTCGAACAAGTTTACCGATTTTTTCAATGTTTGCATCAGTTTTTGCTGACAATGCTCTGCCAGTGCGAGTGTCATCACTGGTGTCTTCGCGGCCATCTTTAAATCGTTTAAACCACTCAAACACTTGTGTTCGCGATAAACAATCATCGCCGTACAATTGTTGTAACATTACAAACGTTTCACTTGCAGATTTTCCTAGTTTGAAACAAAATTTGATGTTAACACGCTGTTCTTTCTGTACACTCAACATTTTCCGACGCACAGACAAAACGTCAACTACTTAAAACAGACGCCACGGGCAGACTGAGTGCAGGAGGCAGATGAAACTCGAGCAGTAGGCGGAGCGAGAGTCACGTGACAGGCCACGCGACTTTCAGCCTTATTGCATTCGTTTTATTGTTTCACCAGTACTAGTCCGGTTTTTTTCTAGCCACACCTCGTATATACGTACTACAATGTCTGAAAATACCAGATGGTAAGAAAGCCTGTAACCATATTGCAGCGTACGTGTGCTGAGAAATAATTAATAAGAAGACATCGAAACGTTCTGCCGTTTCCACTTTCATTAGCCGAACACGGCGTTGGACGCGCAAATCCAAGCTGCCCGCCCTAGACAGTGTGACCAAACGTGTATTTCATTTGATTTCCTAAAACCTAAAAAGAGAGAAGTACAAAAATTGGACATGTGACAGTAATAGCTATTGAACCCGAGCCAAAGGCTGAGCAGTGTCGTGCGCTCTCATATACAGTTATTTGTCAGGACAACCTACCTTGCAACATGCATGCCTGACAGTTTCTGACTACCCTGTAAAATGTGTGAAATATTCTCCGTTTTCTCGCGGCGTCAAATAGTGATGAAATCTCTAGTTTTCGACCAAATCCCCAATCGCTTTTCCAGAAACAACTGACTGTTGTGGCTGCTGTTGTTATTACAGTACCATAGACGAACGGCGATTCGTCGTCGTACGTCACCATTACGCCTGCCCACTTCAGTGCTTCGACTGGTCTAGTTTTCTGAGAAATATGATGCTCCTGCATCGCTCAGTAGCGCACACGCACCAAGTTCTCCACGCACAGCTTAACAACGCAATGTAAATTACCAGTGCTTCACTAATATCAACACCTGACGAATGGCTGCCCATACGACGAAATGCAGCTCTTCTCATACAAGGCAACCCACGGCTCCCTATATATCAACACGCGGTTATCCTAGAAAGAAACCATTTCCGATCAAGAAAATCATCCATTAAAGCGGCCGTAGAACTGCACACCGTTTGAGTTCACCCTAAACGACTCATGGGAACGAGAGCGGACAGATTCTCGCCCTCCACATTGCCAGACTTCGTCTGCATAAGAAAGAAACCCCCTGCTTTCTACCATTGCGCAGGAGATGGGATACGATTAACAGAACACGCGCCATTCGTGGCAGGAACATGGATTTCCTCGTAGATGGTGTAGACAGTCTGGATGGGGTAAGTCTTCATCGTCAAAATGCGATTGTGGAGCACTCAGGCAAGTAGTTCGCCACATTGTTGCAAACGTCAGTATAGGCCGTATTGTGGATTTTCTCACGATTTCCTGATTGCAACGAACGACAGAATTGATTATACTAAAAGCTAGAAGCTAGCGGTAAAAAAGAAACAAAGGAGAATGAATAGGAATTGGGAATACATCCTAATTTCCTTCTCTCCACCCCCCCCCCCCCCCCCCCCGTCTGGTCTCTGCCCATTTGCTCCTCCCTGTCTCTTTGTGCATATCCTATCCTCCTCCTTCTCCTGCTCCTTTCTCCTCCTCTTCCTCATCTGTCCATCATCTCCTCGCTCCCCTCTATCTTCTCCTCCACCTCTCTACCCCTCCTCCTGCCCCTCTCTTCCTCTCCTCTACTGCCTCCTTCCTCTTTCTATGTCCTTCTCCCCCCCCCCTCTACACCTATCTTCTTCACTGCCTTCCTGCTGCGCCTCTGTCCCCCCTTTCTCTAGTGCCTCCTCGACCTTTGTATGTCTGTCTTCTCCTCCCTACCTCTTCTGTCTCCTCCTGCTCCCTCTCTCTGTTCATCTCCTTCTCCCTGCTTCCTATGTCCACTGTATCCCACTACCTAGCCTCTCTCTGATCTTGGGCTTTGTTTGTTGTTATCACAAATTTAGATTACATTCTATCACAAACTGATAAGCCATTGATACAATTTTCCTGGTTCCTAACAACGTTTCACTATTATATGATATCCATATTTATACATTATACACATTGACAAATATATATCTTACATGTGTCCATACAATTATTACAGTATACTCTGACCTCCGTCCGAACTGGTCTCGGAAGACGCTGACGCTACTGAACGACCACCGTGTCATCCTTATTCTACAGGCGTCACTGGATGTAGATATGGAGGGGTATGTGTCAGCGCACCGCTCTCCCAGATGTTGTCAGTGTCCATGACCGGAACGGCTATTTGTCAGTGAAGTAGCTCATTAATATGCGTCACGAGGACTGACTACACCCCGCTTGCCAACAGCTCTCGGCAGACCTGGACAGTCGGCCATGTAGGTGCTAGCCTAGCTTGGCCGTGATCGAATGGGAACCGATTTTAACCACTGTGGCAGGGCCGTTGCCTACAATTATTACAGTAACGTGTAAAAATTAGAAATAAACCGGTCAGGCACATTTAGAGATTTTTGATAATAATGTTTCGACTTTAAATTTTACGTATCCATTTGTATACTATATATCTTAAAAATTATTAGCCTATGCCTGTTAGAGAATTGAGCAAAAATATGAAGTAAATCGGTCACGAGCTTTTCGAGATTTTTGCTAGTAACGTTTCTCTTCTATATATTGCATATTTATTTATATATTAGATGATGATAATGATGGTGTCCCATACTCTAAGGAGCGCAGGAGGACGATGGGGGAGACCTGCACTGCAGACTAAACAAGGTCCTAGCGGGGGTTGTTTGCCATTGCCTTCCTCCGACCGTGATGGGCATGAATGATGGTGATGAAGACGACACAACAACACCCAGTCATATATTAGAAAAATAGGCATGAAAAATGCACACACATTCGGAAGCAACGTTGTGTAAAAATTTCGAAATTTTCTGTGAAGAAATTTCAGAAATTAAATTTTTAACAAAAGATCATTTAGATATTTGTATAGATTTCCCCTATAATAACCGCATATATATTTATAAATTATATGTGACGCTCCAGTAGGTGTATAAAAACATACGCATATTCTAATGCGACGGATATTGTGCTTAAGAAAGCCACACGATAAATAAATAAATTTAATCATGTGGTCAGAAATTTTCTCCATCTCTGCTATAGCGGTCCCCTTGGTCTCGTAGCAACATAGCCAATTCTGTGCATTTCGGTGCTTCTTCTCAACTTCGAGAACTTGCTTCCACGAACAACTAAGATCATCCGCTAACTCAGATGAAGATGTCCATACACATCACAATTTCTAACAAAACATTTTAGTTTCCGCTGTCGGTGGAAATACCTCTGTAGCTTCATATAATTTGTAAGTTTTGTGGTGGGACGTATTGTTGATGGTGGTGGCTACAGGTGAAGTAATAGTTGTTTCCTCAAATAACACAGTGTCTGTGAAAGAAATACTTCTAGTAACGCAAGTTTTTTTCATGTCATTCTCGTGCTCTGATCTGTAAGTTCATGGATCGACTGACAGTTGCTTCTCCACTGACAAGGAACCTTGTTAACCCTAGAAGCTCTGCAACTGTGACTCTTCTTAAGTGGGTGTGGCATTCCCCTTAGCTTCCTAGGATTCTCGTCTGTTGCAACACAGAAAGGAAGAAACACAGTAGGTAGACCTTCACATGATTATTAAACTTTTTCGCCTTTCCATGTCTTGGAGGGCACTAATCATGTCTCGAATCCCATAACCATTCTTTCAGAATTCATACCTCAGAACATTCATCTCAGAATACCTGAAGATAAATATTCCACAAAAAAATCAGACTGTAAAATTAGCCCATAAAAGGAAGTATGTGCCCGAGCAACATGAATGCATTTTTATTTTTTTATAAATAAATTTTCCCATCAGACATAAGAGTCTCAACTTGATCTACAACAATAACAGAAGCTGAAGAGCACTAAAAAAAGCACTCCGTCTTCAGGCCACAAGTGGCCCATCGGACCCATCCGACCGCCGTGTCGACCTCAGCTGATGATGCAGATAGGAGGGGCGTGGGGTCAGCACACCGCCCTCCCGGTCGTTATGATGGTTTTCTTTTCATTGCAGCCGCTACTATTCGGTCGAGTAGCTCCTCAATTGGCGTCACGAGGCTGAGTGCACCCCGAAAACTGGCAACAGCGCATGGTGGCTCGGATGGTTACCCATCCAAGTGCCGGTCACGCCCGACAGCGCTTAGCTTCGGTAATCTGACGGTAACCGGTGTATCCACCGCAGCAAGGTCATTGCCCAGAAGCTGTAGAAATGAATTAAAATTTGTAGCACTGCCAGTACTTGAGCACAGGTCTCCTGCTTACAAGGCAGATGTGTTTGTTGTCACACCATCGCTGTTAATGGATACGTCTCTGTAGCTACATATAGTTTCTTTGTCAGTATTGTGGTATAAATCATTGTCGATGGCGATGGTTACAGTGAAGTAATAGTTGTTTTCTCAAATAACACAGTGTCTGTGAAACAAATATCTCCAGTAACACAATTTTTGTTGCATGTCTATTAGACAAGTATTTCCAAAAGCTTTATTTCTGGTGAACAGAACTACATGCAGCTGCCTTTTTAAGACATTCTTTTAGTTATGAGGTGTACTATTTTATTCTCTATGAACTGTGTATCGTTGAAAAGAACTCTGTTAACAGCTGTTAACATTGTCTTTTAATAGAATACAGCCGGTTTCGTGGTCTAAAGCTGCATCATCAGAAACAACATCGTTAAAAAGTCGTAGACATGCTCATCGCATTCCCCTCTCCCCCTTGCCTCGCACACTCCTAAGGAGGGTAGTCATGAAATTATAATTATCAACTAATCAATCAACCTCGAAGAACACAAGACAGCCAATATTGAAATCGAGCGAATCAAAAACAGTATTACAACAGAGAATCACAGAACTCATGGGGAAAAGAATTAACATGATCTTTGGACATATTTTTAGGATGGAGCAAGGCAGGTTAACACGTCAGATTATACAGTTTCTTTTGAACAAGAGAAAACGGTAGGCTAGATCCAAAACGTACAAAGGTAACTGGCAGAAGTGGCAGTACAGGAAACGGAGATAAACAACAGGGTGAGTTTCAATTACAACAATTCAGTCTGTCACAGCTTTCGGGGACAGTATTAAACCCACTGCAAAATAATCATGAACAGACGAGTGTAGAAAGTTGCAAAGCACGAGAAAAAAGAGTATTAAGCACATCCTCAGTCCCATAAGACAGCTTTCCTTCATTCAGCTATTCGTCGTGCTATAGTCACTCTTTAATCATCAGCTGAGCTACAGAAAGAAATTGATTTAATTTAAACAATGGCCTTCAATGACGGTTATGAACCCTCGTTAGCGGAAAAAGTTTTCTAAGCTAAAACCAATGAAAGGTACTGTCCGAAAGGGGAAAAGGATAAAGGAAAAATGCATTTCAGTACCTGACTTATGTAATGTATCGTATAGGATTCAGCGACGGTTAGTTAATAAATATGGGTGCAAAGTTTTTTTGTCTACAATAACAGTTTACAGAAAGATTTAATCTACAGTTTAAAAATTTCAAAATTACAGTATTACTTGCGGTATGTACCCTGTGTTTTATACCGGACAAATCGGCAGGGCTTCTAACATAAGATATTAATATGCTAGCGGAGCATGGTAGCGATGTTCGTAATTCTACTTTCGCCGAGCATTTGTTAATATCGAGATACAGTCCCAAAATAGCACACGAAATGACGATACTATAAGGAGAGAAGAATGGATAGAAACTTAATGTCTTGGAAAAACTTGAGATCCTTAGCCAGATGGCCAGCAACGATGGACTCATCTTAAACGAACAACTATAGTTAAGAAACGAAAGATTCTTTAATGACTTTAACCCACTGTTCGCAACTTGATCGGGCATTGGATTATGTTTCCGTTGGCTTCCATTTAAGAAGCACTGTTTCACCCTGTACTTAACGGATTCTGTACTTCCTTACTGATAGCACCCCAGGTGGCACTGTATATCACGTATTGTTTCGCAGATTTTTGTCTAAAGTATATCCCCCCGCTTTTTCTTGTATGTTATATTAGCCTGATAAAACCAACTGTGACATAATCGCATATACAAACAGTGCTCCAATACTGTGAAATGCTTTATTTATTTCAGTCTCTGATCACAATATGAATTCTTTAGACGATGACCGGTTTCAGGCTATAAAGACCATCCCCAGATCTTTTTTACACCATTTCCTAAAGTGATACGGCCATAATGGCATGCTGATTGTATTTATATGTTTTGACGATTCCATTATGGCCGTATCACTTTAGGACATGGTGTAAAAAAGATCTGAGGATGGTCATTACAGACTGAAACCGGTCATCGTCTAAGGAATTCATATTGTGATCAAAGACTGAAATAAAAAAGCACCTTGATAAAATCCTCGTCACGTATTTGCATTTAAACATTTTATTAATTTTATGACACATATTATTGTTACTTTATAAAAAACTATTTTATTCCTTTTATGTCTTTTATAAGTTCTGTCTTTTATAATACATGCAATTTACTTTAATTAAAACGTCTAATATGTATCATACTGATGTATTACTGTAACAGTTCCGTACTTCATGCGGCTGGGCGTTTATCACGCTACAAGCGCTCGGTAAGTGGCGCCCTCTACACCACGTTTACCTGACATTGCAACTTGCTGTCACGCATTCGGTCCAGCGTCTGCTCTTCTAAGAAGTTATAACTGTTGTAGCAGATTTCACTGCTTCCATGGAGGACTTTATTCCAAATTTTCTGCTATTTGACTTGAGCTTCTTAGCTCATATGTATGTTTATAATTTTGATTTCATATGATTTATGTCCCGCCCCATGAACCATAGACCTTGCCGTTGGTGGGGAGGCTTGCGTGCCTCAACGATACAGATAGCCGTACCGTAGGTGCAACCACAATGGAGGGCTATCTGTTGAGAGGCCAGACAAACGTGTGGTTCCTGAAGAGGGGCAGCAGCCCTTTCAGTAGTTGCAGGGGCAACAGTCTGGATGATTGACTGATCTGGCCTTGTAACACTAACCAAAACGGCCTTGCTGTTGTGGTACTGCGAACGGCTGAGAGCCGTAATTTTTCCCGAGGGCATGCAGCTTTACTGTATGGTTAAATGGTGATGGCGTCTTCTTGGGTAAAATAGTCCGGAGGTAAAATAGCCCCCCATTAGGATCTCCGGGCGGGGACTACTGAGGAGGACGTCGTTATCAGGAGAAAGAAAACTGGCGTTCTACGGAACGGAGCGTGGAATGTTACATCCCTTAATCAGACAGGTAGATTAGAAAATTTAAAAAGGGAAATGGATAGGTTAAAGTTAGATATAGTGGGAATTAGTGAAGTTCGGTGGTAGGAGGAACAAGACTGTTGGTCAGGTGAATACAGGGTTATAAATACAAAATCAAATAGGGGTAATGCAGGAGTAGGTTTAATAATGAATAAAAAAATAGGAGTGCGGGTTAGCTACTACAAACAGCATAGAGAACGCATTATTGTGGCCAAGATAGACACGAAGCCCACGCCTACTATACTAGTACAAGTTTATATGCCAACCACCTCTGCAGATGACGAAGAAATTGAAGAAATGTATGATGAGATAAAAGAAATTATTCAGATAGTGAAGGGAGACGAAAATTTAATAGTCATGGGTGACTGGAATTCGACAGTAGGAAAAGGGGGAGAAGGAAACATAGTAGGAGAATGTGGATTGGGGCTAAGAAATGAAAGAGGAAGCCTTCTGGTAGAATTTTGCACAGAGTATAACTTAATCATAGCTAACACTTGGTTCAAGAATCATAAAAGAAGGTTGTAAAAATGGAAGAATCCTGGAGATACTAAAAGGTATCAGATAGATTATATAATGGTAAGACAGAGATTTAGGAACCAGATTTTAAATTGTAGGACATTTCCAGGGGCAGATGTGGACTCTGACCACATTCTATTGGTTATGAACTGTAGATTAAAACTGAAGAAACTGCAAAAAGGTGGCAATTTAAGGAGATGGGACCTGGATAAACTGACTAAACCAGAGGTTGTACAGAGTTTCAGGGAGAGCATAAGGGAACAATTGACAGGAATGGGGGAAAGAAATACAGTAGAAGACGAATGGGTAGCTCTGAGGGATGAAGTAGTGAACGCAGCAGAGGATCAAGTAGGTAAAAACACGAGGAATAGTAGAAATCCTTGGGTAACAGAAGAAATATTGAATTTAATTGATGAAAGGAGAAAATATAAAAATGCAGTAAATGAAGCAGGAAAAAAGGAATACAAACGTCTCAAAAATGAGATCGACAGGAAGTGCAAAATGGCTAAGCAGGCAAGGCTAGAGGACAAATGTAAGGATGTAGAGACTTATCTCACTAGGGGTAAGATAGATACAGCCTACAGGAAAATTAAAGAGACCTACAGAAAAGAGAACCACTTGCATGAATATCAAGAGCTCAGATGCAAACCCAGTTCTAAGCAAAGAAGGGAAAGGAGAAAGGTGGAAGGAGTATACAGAGGGTCTATACAAGGGCGATGTACTTGAGAACAATATTATGGAAATGGTAGAGGATGTAGATGAAGATGAAATGGGAGATACGATACTGGGTGAAGAGTTTGACAGAGCACTGAAAGACCTGAGTCGAACCAAGGCCCCAGGAGTAGACAACATTCCATTAGAACTACTAACGGCCTTAGGAGAGCCAGTCCTGACAAAACTCTACCATCTGGTGAGCAAGATGTACGAGACAGGCGAAATACCCTCAGACTTCAAGAAGAATATAATAATTCCAATCCCAAAGAAGGCAGGTGTTGACAGATGTGAAAATTACCGAACTATCAGTTTAATAAGTCACAGCTGCAAAATACTAACGCGAATTATTTACAGACGAATGGAAAAACTGGTAGAAGCCTACCTCGGGGGAAGATCAGTTTGGATTCCGTAGAAATGTTGGAACACGTGAGGCAATACTGACCTTACGACTTATCTTAGAAGGAAGATTAAAGAAAGGCAAACCTACGTTTCTAGCATTTGTAGACTTAGAGAAAGCTTTTGATAATGTTGATTGGGATACTCTCTTTCAAATTCCGAAGGTGGCAGGGGTAAAATACAGGGAGCGAAAGGCTATTTACAATTTATACAGAAACCAGATGGCAGTTATAAGAGTTGAGGGGCATGAAAGGGAAGTAGTGGTTGGGAAGGGAGTGAGACAGGGTTGTAGCCTCTCCCTGATGTTATTCAATCTGTATATTGAGCATGCAGTAAAGGAACAAAAGAAAAATTCGGAGTAGGTATTAAATTCCATGGAGAAGAAATAAAAACTTTGAGGTTCTCCGATGACATTGTAATTCTGTCAGAGACAGCAAAGGACTTGGAAGAGCAGTTGAACTGAATGGACAGTGTCTTGAGAGGAGGATATAAGATGAACATCAACAAAAGCAAAACGAGGATAATGGAATGTAGTCGAATTAAGTCGGGTGATGCTGAGGGAATTAGACTGGGAAATGAGACACTTAAAGTAGTAAAGGAGTTTTGGTGTTTGGGGACCAAAATAACTGATGATGGTCGAAGTAGAGAGGATATAAAATGTAGACTGGCAATGGCAAGGAAAACGTTTCTGAAGAAGAGAAATTTGCTAACATCGAGTATAGACTTAAGGGTCAGGAAGTCGTTTCTGAAAGTATTTGTATGGAGTGTAGCCATGTATGGAAGTGAAACATGGACAATAAATAGTTTGGACAAGAAGAGAATAGAAGCTTTTGAAATGTGGTGCTACAGAAGAATGTTGAAGATTAGGTGGGCAGATCACGTAACTAATGAGAAGGTATTGAATAGGATTGGGGAGAAGAGACGTTTGTGGCACAGCTTGACTAGAAGAATGGATCGGTTGGTAGGACATGTCCTGAGGCATCAAGGGATCACAAATTTAGCATTGGAGGGCAGTGTGGAGGGTAAAAATCGTAGAGGGAGACCAAGAGATGAATACACTAAGGAGATTCAGAAGGATGTAGGTTGTAGTAGGTACTGGGAGATGAAGGAGCTTGCACAGGATAGAGTAGCATGGAGAGCTGCATCAAACCAGTCTCAGGACTGAAGATCACAACTACAACAACAACAACAACATGATTTATGTAAGAACCAGTTTTATTCCATGTTCTCCATTTCAGTGTTGTAAAGCAGTAAATATTTCAACCATGTTCTTTTTTTTTTTTTTTTTTTAAGGCATCTAGAGGGTTGGATCCCCTCCTTCGAAAGTGTCAGATTGCAAAGCCTGGGCTACTCTCAGGGTGGAATCTCCGTCTTCGAAGATTGTGTGTGTCTGTCTGTCGGTCTGTCTGTCTGCCCGCCCGCCCACCACTCGCTGCTGTAGCTGTTCGTCCGTCCGCCTGCCTGCTCACTGTCCATCGCCGTTGCCGCCGCCGCCTGCTGCCTGTCCGTCTGTCCGTCGCCGTTCGTCTGCTATGAGTACTCCCACCTCCACTGTCGTCTACACCTCCCCCTCCCCCTCACCCACAGTCACTTCCTGGAGTGCCGCCCCTGGCCTCCCTCCTTACGCTTCCCCTCCCCTTCCCCCACTTACCCATCCCCCTATCTCCTCCCCTGCTGTATACCCTCACCTCTACACCCTTCCTCCAGCCTCCACACCCTCAACAGCTCCCACTACTACCCCCGCCCCCACATACGCCTCTGTTGCCGCCTCTGCTGCCGCCCCTCAGGTGGTCGCCTTCCCCTCTCTCACTCACCCCATCGCTTTGTCATCTGCATCTCCCACACGCATCGCGTCGCGCCGAGCCATCGTCGTCACCACCGAACTGGCTGCTTCTCCCGGCGCCTCCACTATGCCACAGGGATCTGCCACCCGCCGCCTCCCTCCCCATCCCTCTCCCCTCCTCCCAGCCTCCAGTCTCCAAAAAACCCCAAAAGCGCATCATTACCGACTCTGGTCCCGCCACTTCCCACAAAAAGTCAACACCACCTCCCCTTCCTCCTGTCGTCTCCAGGGACACTACCCCTCCTCCTGCCACCCATACCCTGGCCCCCACCCTCCACACCTTTGTCCTGTCAACTCCTGAACCTAAGTTCCTCGACGCTTGTACCCTCACTGTACCTGGTGCTCCCATCTCCCAACTCATTCCCCACATGGACACAATCCTTATCGAGTCCCTGTCCCCACCCTTTCACACAGACCTCCTGTGAAAACTCCCACGAGTTATGTTTGGACCCCCCACGCCTCTTGACACCCTTCCTTTCCGCTTCCACTCCTCATCAGCCCCAGCCTCCCCGTCGCCCCCCGACCTACACCACTGTGATCACCGAGCTCAGCCCGGTGATCACAGAGGATGAAGTGTTGGCAGAACTCCCACCCGGAAATCCGCTCTGCCCGACATATCCACAATGCCGTCGCCACCCTGTTGAATCCTCCAAATCCCCTCCCCAATCCTACCGTTGCCAGCAGTGCCTGATGTACAATGACCACCTGACTCCCAACTGCAAAAACCCCCCCACCTGGCCCGATTGCAAGGCCTCCCACTTTCTTAAGAACTGCCCCAACCTCGCTGCTCCTCCTTCCTGCAATATCTGCAATGGCCCCCATCCCACCCACTCCCACAAGTGTAAAGCTAAACCCCCTCCAGCCACCCCTGGGCTTACAGTCCCAGTTCATTCTGTCAATCCCCCAGTCCAGCCCAACAATTCCCTCTGTTCACCCCCCACGGTCGAGGACATCATACGGTTCCTTACTGTTGTACTCCAAAACATTCACCCTTTTCAGCGCCCCCACACCTTCCAACAAATCGCCGCTCGCTCCGTTTTCCATGTGAACACCTTCGCCACTTACTACCACAACCGAGCCCACTTCACCTTTACCCGCCTCGACACCCTAGTTTCTCTTCCCTTCCCTCTTCCCCCCCCCCCCCCTCCTTCTCGCCATGGCGCGGCACGAGTATCGCATCCTCTTCCAGAACATTCGCTCCTTCTGCTCCAACAGATACCCTCTCCCACCACCAGGTCGACACCTTCCTCTTCAACGAAACCTTTCTCCATCCCCACCATTCTATCCGCACCTCTCCCCATATCCTCCACCACACTGACGCCCCTGGTCCTCGAGCGCAGGGTGGAGTCGCGATTGGCCACCTTAAGCATATCCCCATTCGGCCACAACCTCTCCTCAATGACCCCACTGAACACCTTAGCATCTTTTTCCCCTCCCTCACCTGTGCCGCCATCTATGTCGCTCCACTGCTCCTCTTCCTTATGTCTTCATCTCACACATTGACCGCACCTTCTCCACCTATGTGATTGCCGCCGAACTCAACATCCATAGTCGCACTCCTGCTGCCCTTCAGCGGTGGCATCAGTTCCTCTCCACGATCCAAGGTGACCTTGTTCCCCTTCCCCAGCACACCCGACCCAGAAGTGACACCACCCCAAATGTTGTCATTGCCTCTGCCAACCTCCTTGGGCGTATCACTGTCGCCATCCTTGACCCCACAGGTAGCGATCACCTCCCTGTCCTTCTCACCATAACGTCTGCTCGCCGCCCCGCTCTGGCTCCGCACCCTGCACCCCTTCCCAAGGTCATCCATGACTATCACCGTGTCAACTGAGATTCCTACCGGGACTCCATCTCCACCCAGGTCAAAAGCCACCCTCTTACCTATCGCCATCCTGAGGACATCATCCACGTCTCGTCCTTCCTTCAGAAGGTAATTACTGACACCATGGAGGCCCATGTTCCTACTAAAACCATCTACCCACACCATCCCACTCGCTGCGGGATGTCCTCCTCCGTGAATCCCGCCGCCTCTATCGCTCCGTCCTGCGCACTCGTGACAGGGATACACTCCAACGCCACCGGCAAATACAGCGACACGTACAGAACCTTATTACAGCAACGAAACGCCGAGACTGGCGCCAGACCTGCACACGACTCAACGCCACCCTCCCTATCAACTCCTCCAAGTACTGGTCCTCCTTCCATCGCCTTACTGGTACCCTTTCCGCTCCCCACTACCCCCTTCTCCGTAACGATCGCCCCCTTCCTGACAACGTCAGTAAGGCCAACGACTTCTCTTCCCACCTTTCTGAGGTCGTCTTCATCCCCGATGATCCCCACTTTGATTATTCTCTTTTCCCCACTGTCATGGAACGTGCCGATACCTCAGTCGCTCCACTTGCTACTAGTCTCCAGTACTTGGGGCAGTTGCCCCCTCTGACATAAACACTCGTATCACAGCACAAGACATCAAACTTATCCTCCGGTCCAAACGCAACACGGCCCCTGGTCACGACTGTGTCACCTACTGTCACCTTCGAGGAAGCCCCTATTCCTTCCTGACTGTCCTCGCCCATCTCTATAATGTCGTCCTCTCTACTGGCTTCTACCCTGACCTGTGGAAGACCTGTGGAAGACCTCCCGCGTCCTCTTATTCCTCAAACCCAACAAACCTCCTTCTGCCGCCTCTTCCTAACGTCCCATCTGCCTCACCTCCGTTTTCAGTAAGGTCTTTGAATACATCCCACCGTATACATCAGCACCTTTCTCAACACCACCCCCTTACCCAGTGTGGCTTCCGACCCTCCTTCTCTGCTCAAGACCAACTCCTCAACCTCATTCACCTTCTGTCCCTCCAGCTCAATTCCTGTCGCTCTGCCATTTTTGTTTCCCTTGACCTTCAAAATGCCTATGACCATGTATGGCATCCCGGTCTCCTCTTTAAACTCCAAACCTACGCCCTGCCTATCAATTTTGTCCATCTGGTCGCTTTCTTCCTCTCGCACCGTCCTTCCTATGTCACCCTCCACAACACCAACTCCCGTATCTTTTATCCCATGGCTGGCGTCCCCCAGGGTTCTGTCCTCTCCCCTCTCTTTATCTCTTGTATACAGCTGATATGCCCAAGCCACCCCCACCAGTCCACCTTCTCCAGTATGCTGATGACACCGCCTTCCTGGCTCTCTATCCTACCCTTTAACGGTCCCAATATACCCTCTAAACCCACCTTAACCAGTTCACCACTTGGTGTAACCAGTGGTTCCTCCGTCTCAACCCCTCCAAAACCCAGGCAATCATCATAGGCCACACCACTCGCTCCTTTCGCCTCCATGATTTCTAACTCACCCTTTATGGTCGTCCCATCCAGCTCACCCCCACCCTGAAATACCTTGGCCTCACCCTCGATCGACACCTCACCTGGACCCCTCATCTCCAGACTGTCCAGCAGAAAGCCCATTCTCGCCTCCGCCTTCTGAGACTCCTGTCTGGCCGAACATGGGGGTTGCATCCTTCTACCATCCTCCACACCTACAAATCCCTCATCCGTCCTATCCTCTGTTATACCAGCATTGCCTGGATCTCTGCCCCCACCCACTTTCACAAGGCCCTCCAAATCCTTGAACCCCATGCACTCTGCCTAGCCTTCTGTATCCGCCTTCCTTCCCCCACATGGCTCCTGTATGAACTGATCCCCTTCCCCCACCTCCTCCTGTTCCTCCAACATCTCCACATCCTTTACATTGTCTGCAGGCTTGATCCTCCCCACCCTCTGGTTTCCTCCTTCCTCTCCACCCCCCTCCCGTTTCCGCGCCTCTATCACTGTATCCCTCCCTCTCTCTACCTCCACACCCTCCATCTCCTTCATCAGGGCAATTTCCAACGCCTCCCCCTCCCGGATGACGAACTTCGCTGTGACATCTACCCTTCCTTCCAACTATAACCTGGCCTTGTCCCCTCCCCTCCCCAGGGCCCCCATTTTCCTCTCACCTCCTTCTCCCAGAGCGGATTTTCCTCCTTCCTCCCCCCTGAGACCCTGCACCCCATACTTGCCTCTTTCCTTCGCACATCCCTCTCTACCTGGCCCTCTCCAGCGCCCTTCCCGCCCATCTCCCCCCTCTCTTCCCCTCCCTCCCTTCTTCTGGTCTCCCTCATCTTCTAGCGCCTGGCAGATCCTCCGTTTTGATCATCGTCAGTGTGCCACGTCAGTGTTGTGTTTAGTGCTGTTTCACCTGTGCATCAAGAAGTGTGATTTTAATTGTGTACTGCCTTGAGGTTCGCCGTCAGTGTTTGTTATGTGCTATGCCATCTGTCGATACCTTTTATGCTCCAGTCATACTGTGCCTTGTGTTCTTTTAATTGTCGCAGTGTGTGGCTTTTTGTGTGTGCTACTTTTAATCAGTTTTTATCTCCATTTTACAGTCACCCCGTTTTTTGTCTATTGCCTTCCATGATGTTCCCCCTTTTTTATATCTATGTTCACCATATTCTCTCCTTTGTTATTTTTAAATGTCTTCTATTGTTTGTTCTATGTCTTTCGGCTGAAGAGCAGCGCCTATGCTGCTGCCAGCCCGCCCCGATGGGGAATTGAAATACAATAAAGAAAAAAATTTTTTTTTAGTATTTTTATGTTTTTATATGCAACTTCCCTTCTGCAGAATATTCAGTTAGGAGTATTGAAGTCTGGTCAAGGTTTTTTCAGTGTGCTTATGCAGATGTATACTTTAGCATTGAAAATTTATTTACGATTGCTACTGTCAACCATGTTTAAAGTTTGTAATGTTGACTACGGATGGAGACCAGAAAAACGGATCTGACGCGAATTAACGTGGTCCTCAGACAGCCAAAACGAAGAGAAAGATAGGTTATAAATTTTTTTGTTTATTTGCATGAGCACGCCTCTATTCCTGATATACACTCAAATCCGTTCGCCACAGTATCGTGGCACGCCGCAAGCACAGGTGAAACAAAGTGCGGCAGCCCATTGATAAAGTGTGATATCGTATATATAAATTCGTGTTCAGTATTTCAAGGGAACAGTGCTGCGACAGTTCATACTGAGTTTTGATTGGATCATCTCGCAACACACTGGCTATATCATGTTGTAAGGAGCCAGGCTGGTACGATTCCGGCACTAAACAGTTAACCCGTTTTCTTAGCATTGAGTCGCAGTTTCAGGGTGTCTATCTAACGGCTTCCAGGGCCAACAAAGATTATATTTCCAGTATTTCATACAATTACTGCTGTTGATACACTCATTAAGAGATATGACCTTATGTCAGAGGCTTAACATAATAAGACAATCATTCCAGTTAGAATCAATGACAGGCTGCGGCAGAGATGCGATACACTGCGAGAGGTTGTAGAGGGTGTCTCGAGGGGCAAATCGATGGTAGGAATCTGTGTCCATAAACGTCATCCAACGATGTTACAGAGCATCGAAGCACCTGCCCTGCGCAGCAAACGTGACTTTGTACACTGATGGACCGTAGGTGCAATGTCTTGCAGTGTTATTTGTTATTCATTGACCGTGACTGATTGCCGCGATCATTAGTGGAGATGGATCATAGACAGGATGTGTCTCCTGTGAATGCGATATAACGGTTTTGAACACCGATTTTATCTGGAGTTTATTTTTCTCTTGTATACCGAAAAACATTGAATATTTTAGACTATTCCAGAAAAGTAAACTGTGGATGGAAACCTGTGTCCGAAACTGTCATTCACCATGGTAAAAGAGCATCACATTCATAAGAGACAAGGCATTTCTGCAAGGTAGCTAGTTCCATTCTCTCCACTGACTATCGTGGCAGTCATTCGTGATCACTGAATAACAAACAACATTGCGAGACCTTCCGCCTACGGTCCGTCAGGGTATACGGTCATATTTGCTGCTGCAGGGGTTGCCTAATGGCTGGCGTCGGCGTCTGTAACTTCGATGCTCTGTAGCCTCATTGGACAGCGTTGCTGCACCTGGGTTGCAGTACTCGATTTGGTCCTTAAGACACCCTCTTTAATCTCTCGTAGTTTGTCACATAGAGGCAGCAAATAGCCAGACTGTATTCATTCAGTATATTAGAATGGGAGCACTTAGTGACTTTCAACGGACTTTACACTTAATTTCGAACATTACAAAACTTTTTCCCCGCTGACACCCCTTACAAAATAATGAAAGGGTAACAGTTTATTGCTTACTACATTTTCACTGTTCTTGCAGTACAACTGCCAGCAAAACTGAATTTGAATTAAAGATTGAAGACTATCCTCAGTATATTCATACGGTATTAGGGAGTGAAAGCACTTAACAGATTCTATCAAACTTTAAACATTATTTTAAAACTTATCTAAACATTTCCTTACTTAAATCAACTCATTTGTGAAGTAATGAGAAGTCTAAAGCAGTTTCATGTACTAGAGTTCGATTCTTTAGAGAATAATAACAGTAATTATATATTTACAGTGCTCTTTCGTAGGTAGTACGAAACTTCAATATAAGACTGTGGCCTATAATAGCAACCTGAAGATTCAGCACCGACTACTTCTTCCTCTGTGGTACTCTCGTATGTACCAATGCTGAAATGTTTCCATGCAGTGTCAAATTTAGACATAAATGAAATGTGTGCTTTTATATAACATAAGGCAGAAACGTTCTGATAATGTCAATGGAATATTTAGACTACTGTCTACAAGTGAAACACTCCTTTTAGAATAACGGAATATTTCATAAGGGGAAGTCGTGGACATATAGTGGTATAATTACAAAATAATTAATAGAGAAAAGATGTTAATGTAATCTAGAAAAAAAATACTTCATAGATTGCATAAAAGTCTTGTATTATATAAAGAGATATATACTATGGAGCACACTACAGAAACGAGATTTCTTAAATACATCATTAAGGTTTTAAAACGTATGTGCACACACACAAAATTATAAAAACAGGTCCAAGTGTTTCAGATAGGACACCTGTGTCAGCCAAGGATGCACTTACTCACCAACTTTATTTAATAAATACATTGCTGACATCTTAAGAAGAACAATAGAAGTACATCCTCGGTTACAGATACGACACTATGCAACGATAAACACCTACCATTTGTTGTATTACATAATGCACCTCTTGGACGTTGAATACAATATGTAAACCTCTACTGATAAAACCAAGTTAGTGGCATTTTAAGCGATTCTAGCCAATCAGATGAGAAATTCTCGTCTAATTTGCGGTAGTGCAATATTGCATAACAGGCAGATAAGTAAATAGTTTTGATGTAGCACTACCACTAATCTTTCCCATTCATGGGTTTAATACAAAGCTTATATGTCATTGTGATATATGCTGTCATATCATTTATAGAAGTATTCTCCAAATTGTAAGAAAAAAAATCCTAGGAATATAGCGTTCTTCACAGATATCGCATGCTTTAAGGCAGAATATTGTGACGTGGTAGTCAGGGGAAGGCACGATTCGGTTACGATTGTGGACGGAGCCATAGTCAGTTACTATTGGTTGTCTTTCACAGTTATACACATTTATTTTAAACCAGAAAGTCCAGACTCAACAATAAATAAAAAACCACACGTTATTAATAAAGGAATGAACAATTGTGTTTTCAGTGTTTTCAGTGCGTTACAATTTAGGAAATCACCATAAAATATAGATGTAACAGATAATGTTTTAAAAACAAGCCACTGTTATCACGGATAAGAGACGCCAAGAATGGCAATAAATTAATAATATTTAAGAACACGCTGCAATCTACAACTTACAAATATTAAAATACTACAGGTAAGTAGCCACAAACACAGCAGAAGGCATCAGACGCCAGACATGGCAATAAATAAGGTTGTAAGGCTTACTGCTAAAACTGCCAATACATAATTAGAATTTTAAGGCAAATAATTGCGGATGAAGGCCTTACACGCCAGGAACGGCAATTATAGGACTTGCATTCACTTCACAAGATGGTAATTCAGACTAGAAGCAGTCCAACGAATGACTAATGGTAACTTGCTGACGCTACCTGAGGTCCCACAAACCAAATGCAACGATGGAACAATACGCCAAAGCTGGAACCGGCGGTCTGCACTACGTCCCCAGAATACTGTGTTTAAAGCATCCGGAACGAGAAAGGAATCCCTAACACCAGAGTAGAAAAATCACCAACCGGCCTAAAATCAAGAAAGCTGCCAAAACTACACGCCATACCGGACAGCAACAGCAAGGCGAGGAAACGTACTCTGCCGTAGTAATAAAAAGTCGAGGTAAGCTAATACTATCCGCCTTCCCCTAGCACTCCACTCTCTGCTCTTCGCCTTGGCAACACTACGAGCAGCAACACGAACCCAGGTCACTGGAGAATCGCGAGATCTCACAATGGTAGAGGTTTCTCTACTGGGATTGATGTGAACTCATCTTAAAGCTTACTGGATCCGTTGACATAAAAGTTTTCTGGATATGGTAACGCGTCATAATGCGTAAAACTACTGCTGCTGGAGAAAAGCCAACGTTTCGGCCACGGGTGCAGCGGCCTTCTTCTAGGTCTAATAGTGCGTTCTAGCTATGCAGTGTCCTTTATATTTTGTTGAACTGTTCATTGCGCATGCCATTACGTCTTGAACTACTAGCAAAACATAGAAAAACGTAAAGTGAGTGGGATACTGAAGTGCTAAGGAATGATTAGACGCTTTTCAAGTTCGCTAAGGATGTGAATAGTGCGGTAATACACCCCGGAGTAGACATCTCAGCTGAGGAGGGGTCGACACATCTAAAAGTAAAAATTCCGTGCTTGTTGTTCTATTTAAGAGGTTTAATCTCGCGTTTTGTAAGTGTAAATTGCAAATTAAGACAGGCTGTAGCGCGGCTGAAATATCTTCTCAACGGCCAGCTACACAACTCAATAAGGCGTCAGTCTCCATTGATGACAGGTCAGGAGGACAGTATTTGTATGTTTAGATATCCATATGTTCTCTTATAATCTTCCACTTTAGTCTTGCTGAGACGGGTACGATGTGTGCTTGCTGTGTGCGGACTAAGGAGGAGCTGGCTGTGGTCCGCGAACAACCGAGCGTGCTTTTGGCTACGGTCAGTTGTCTTCAGGCTGCCGCCTCGAGGTGCGGCGGTGGCGCAGAATCTGGCGGCCACGGGCTGCGCTGCCGAGGGGCCGTCCTGTGGAACCGACGAGGGCGATCCGTCCTCAACGCATGGTGAGTGCCTGATGAAAGTACCCCATCCTTCGGAACCAGTCGATTGTACACTGAAGAGCCGAAGAACATGGTACACTTGCCCACAATCGTGCGGGCGGAAGTGCAGCGACACTACGTGGTATCGACTCCATTAATGTCTAAAGTAGTGCTGGGGTGAATAGACACCGTGAATCATGCAGGGCTGTCCATAAATCCGTAAGAGTACGAGAGGGTGGAAATCTCTTCTGAACAGCATGCTCCAACGCGTCCCAGACATCCTCAGTAATGTTCGTGTCTGGGGAATTTGGTGGCCAGCGAATTTTTTAAACTCAGAAGAGTGTTCCTGGGGCCATTTTGTAGCAATTCTGGACGTGTGTGGTGTCTGCTGGAACTGTCCAAGTCCGTCGGAATGCACAACGGACATGAATGGATGCAGGTCATCAGACAGGATGCTTACGTGTCACCTCTCAGGGTCCTATCTAGACGTATAACAGATCTGATATCTCTCGAACTGCACACTCCGCACACCATTACAGAGCCTTCACCAGCTTCAACAGTCCACTGCTGACATGCAGGGTCAATGGATTCATGAGGTTGTCTCCATAGCTGTACACGTCCTTCCACTCGATACAATTTGAAACGAGACGCGTCCGACCAGGCAACATGTTTTCACAATTTTGGTAAACATTTTTGGAATACAGTGATCAATAGATTATTATATTTTGACTAAATTGCAGTCTTGATCACACCATGTATGTTTCAATGATATAGATAACCGGTTTCGGTTACATAACCATCATCAGACCCATGGTTCCTTTAGGATGGTAGGCGGAGCTCTCCTCAGCTGCTACGAAGTTAACTGATCCAACTTAACTGATCATTGAAACGTAAATGGTGTGATCAAGACCGAACTTTAGTCAAAATATAACACGTTTTCAGTCATCAACAGTCCAGTGTCAGAGTTGACGGGCCCAGGCGAGGCGTAAAGCTTTTTGTCATGCAGTCATCAAGGATACACGAATGGGTCTTCGGCTCTGGAAGCCGAAATCGATATGTTTCGTTGAATTGTTACCACGCTGATAGTTGTTGATGGCCCAGCAGTGAAATCTGCAGCAATTTGCGAAAGGGTTGCACTTCTGTCATGTTAAATGATTCTTTTCAGTCGTCATTGACCCCGTTCTTGCACGATATCTTTTCGGCCGCAGATGTCGCAGTTTTGACGTTTTACCGGATTCCTGATACTCAAGGTATACTCGTGAAATAGTCGTATGGAAAAATCCCCCCTTCATCGTTACCTCGGAGATGCTGTATCCCATATTCGTGCGCCGACTGTAAAACCACGTTCAAATTCACTTACAGCTTCATAACCCGTCATTTGTAGCAGCAGAGCCGATCTTACAACTGCGCTAGACACTTCATGTCTTACACAGCCCTTGCCGACCGCAGCGCTATATTCTGCCTGTTTACATATCTCTGTAATAGAATGCTCAATGCCTATATTAGTTTCTCTGGCGCTTCAGTGTATAGAGCTGGAACTCGAATTTCCTCTAACAAACTAGCTCACAGTTCAAGAAAAGTACGCATCACACTTGAATGGAATTGTAATGTAGCTAAAACAGAGCTGCCAGAAGCTCTCTCCGTTGGGGCATAAACGAAAATTTATATATACGATTTAACAGACAATTTAAGCAGCCCAGTAAGATTGTAGACTTAGAGTAAGCTTTTGACAATGTTGATTGGAAAACTCTCTTTCAAATTCTGTAGGTGGCAGGGGTAAAATGCAGAAAGATGAAAGGCTACTTGCGATTTGAACAGAAAACAGATGGCAGTTATAAGAGTCGAGGGGTATGAAAGGGAAGCAGTGGTTGGGAAGGAAGTGAGACAGGGTTGTAGCCTCTCCCCGATGTTATTCAATCTGTGTATTGAGCAAGCAGTAAAGGAAACAAAAGAAAATTTTTGGAGTAGGTATTAAAATCCATGGAGAAGAAATAAAAACTTTGAGGTTCGCCGATGACATTGTAATTTTGTCAGAGACAGCAAAGGACTTGGAAGAGCAGTTGAACGGAATGGACAATGTCTTGAAAGGAGGGTATAAGATGAACATCAACAAAAGCAAAACTAGGATAATAGAAAGTAGTCGAATTAAGTCGGGTGATGCTGAGGGAATTAGTTTAGGAAATGAGACACTTAAAGTAGTAAAGGAGTTTTACTATTTGGGGAGCAAAATAACTGATGATGGTCGAAGTAGAGAGGATATAAAATGTAGACTGGCAATGGCAAAGAAAGCATTTCTGAAGAAGGGAAATTTGTTAACATCGAGTATAGATTTAAATGTCAGGAAGTCGTTTCTGAAAGTATTTGTATGGGGTGTAGCCATGTATGGAAGCGAAACGTGGACGATAAATAGTTTAGACAAGAAGAGAATAGAAGCTTTCGAAATGTGGTGCTACAGAAGAAAGCTGAAGATTAGTTGGGTAGATCACATAACTAATGAGGAGGTATTGAATAGAATTGGGGAGAAGAGGAGATTGTGGCACAACTTGACTAGAAGAAGGGATCGGTTGGTAGGACATGTTCTGAGACATTAAGGGCTCACCAATTTAGTATTGAAGGGCAGCGTGGAGGGTAAAAATCGTAGAGGGAGACCAAGAGACGAATACACTAAGCAGATTCAGAAGGATGTAGGCAGCAGTAGGTACTGGGAGATGAAGAAGCTTGCACAGGATAGAGTAGCATGGAGAGCTGCATCAAACCAGCCTCAGGACTGAAGACCACAACAACAACAACAGTAAGATTGTTTGCAAATGATTTTGTCGTTTACCGCCTAGAAAAGTCGTCAGAAGATCGAAAACAACTGCAAAATGATTTAGGCAAGATACGTGCTTGGTACAAAATGTGACATTTGACTGTGAACAACAAAACGTCCTAGGTCCTCCAACCCAGTGCTAAAAAATTCTGCTAAATTTAAGCTACTCATTAAATCACATTACTTTAAGGATTGTCAATACTACTAAATACGTAGAGATTACAATTACGAGCAATAATTATTGGAATCATCATGCAGAAAAATTTGTCGTGAAGACGAACCAAAGAGTGCGATTTATGAGCAGAACACTTAGAAGACGCAGGAGGGATACTAAAGAGACCGTCCTCTTCTCGGGTAGTGCTGCTTGGTGTCGGATGCTTGCCAGACAGGATTGACGGAGCACCTCGAGCAAGTTCATATAGGAGCAGTTCGTTTTGTGTTACTGCAAAATAGCGTACAGAATGACACGGACATGATAAGCGAGTTTGGGTGGGGTAATTAAAACAGTAGCATTTTTAGTTGCGGCGAAAAAAATTACAATCACCCACTTTCTTCTCCAGAATGCCAAAATATTTTGACTCTCACCCACACGCAGAGAAATGACCATCGTGATAAAATGACAGAAATCAGAGCGCGCTCGGAAGTATTTAGATGTTCATTTTTCCCCACGTGCTATTCGAAAGTGTAACAGTAGAGATATAGTATGAAAGTTGTTCTGTGATTCCCCTGCCAAACACTTCAGTGTGAGTAGCCACGTAGAGGTAGATTCAGACCTGTACGCAGTACTGCATGTCGCTCTACGGCTTACTAGAACCCCCACTTACAGAAAATGTGCAGGACACGCATCTAAAATGGAACTACATTGTCGACTTACCTCAGGGCAGTGACCGTAGATCGCTGCTCAGACGGCGACGGCCGGAGCCACTTAGGGGTTGACGCAACGCAAACGGAGGGTGGTTACCCTCGCTGCCCCGCTGGAAACACTTAGGAGGGCAAACAGGGGGTTCCAAGACGTACCCTCTGTGGCTCTCCGCAGAGTTACAGCAAACAGACTGCTAACGCCGCCACTTAACATAATATACAGTTATCCTTATCCCATGCTGTACGAGGAAAGTACCTCTCCACAGTGAGCACCATCCGGGACTAGTGACACTGGAGGGGTTTCTGTGGGGAGACCTCACAAACATCCGCGTCCTGAAGTGTCAATAGTCACCAGGGATAATTTGCTGCCGGCCGCGGTGGTCTAGCGGTTCAGGCGCTCAGTCCGGAACTGCACGACTGCTACGGTCGCAGGTTCGAATCCTGCCTCGGGCATCGATGTGTGTGATGTCCTTAGGTTAGTTAGGTTTAAGTAGTTCTAAGTTCTAGGGGACTGATGACCCCAGCAGTTAAGTCCCATAGTGCTCAGAGCCATTTTTTTGATAATTTGCTGGTCTTGTAACAGCAGCAAACATGGCTTTGCTGTTCTGGTACTGTGAACGCCTCAAAGTAAGGAGAAACCAGAGCCATTGTAAAAGGTGACTCCGTGAAACTTTCAGGTATCATGGAGAAGGGTAAATATATTATTTCGAGACAATGGACTCTGGTTCGGAAACGAGCGAGTCGAAAGTTATAAGCAAAAATCGAGCTCGCCTCTCTGACTCTGCAACCTCTTTGGTTTCTGTACCTCAGGAGCAGGTACTATGGAACAAAAAGAAAAGAATACGCACCTTAGGAGCTATGAGCACTTATTCAGTAGAACAGATGTGTTTCATAGTAGTAAACATCAACACGGGCTCATAACTTTATAGGGATGCCCCTCAGAGCAGTAGTTTACTGAACATTTTTTTCTTGTTTTGGTCCTAATTAGTGAGGAGCGCGATCGCAATCAGGCGCAGAGGTATTGATTGTGACTTTGGTCTAGGGGACGTTTGTAGTGTGCCTTTTGAAATATTAAGGACAATACATTTGAAATCACGAGACACCGACGGCAGCGCTCTCTAGCTGGTGCTGGGAAGCTCTACGAGCTCCGCTACAGATTCAGCCCATGTCATCAGGTGCAGCCAGTCAGGACACTTCGCTTCAGCTTCGCACCTCATTCCAAGTTACGTATTCTTATTGCTTGAGTAAAGGGGATTTAAATTCATACAACAGCACCGACGTGTTATACCTTTTCCTGATCCAACCCACGCGCCGCCTTCCAGGCGGGATACAATATGTAATGGATGACATCGTAGTGTGTGTGTGTGAAATCTTATGGGACTTAACTGCTAAGGTCATCAGTCCCTAAGCTTACACACAACTTAACCTAAATTATCCTATGGACAAACACACACACCCATGCTCGAAGGAGGACTCGAACCTCCGCCAGGACCAGCCGCACAGTCCATGACTGCAGCGCCTTGGACCACTCGCCTACTCGCGCGCGGCTGGCATCGTAGTGTATAACGTATAGACGCAATCATTATGGTCTTTGTTGTTACATATAAACTGAAAAAAAAATTCTTCTTCTGCTGTTAGTCTGCTTTATGTAAGGTACGATCGCTATTATATTGGAGAGATTACGCATAGCGATAGCATTTGTTCTGTTTGTTCTCTTGCTTAGCGATTAATTAGAGTATATCCTGTGCATGGTGAAAATAGATATATAAAAGTGAGTGCATTGTGTCATTCGAAAACCCATACAAGCACCTCTTCATAAAGCGTCATTTAAAAAAAAAAGTTATTTAGCATTTTTCAGTTGCTGCGAAGCGAGCAGCGGTGATCCTTGACTGGTAACAATTGGCCGCCATTACGCAGCATATTTAAACTTGCTAATTTGTGCAGATTATTTCAGTAGCCAGCGAAGTAAAAATCATTCCAAGTCATTAAGTTGTTTAAAATGTGAAAGTTCAATAATGTTATTTTGGCAAAAACTAAATATTTTCGGAGATGCAATTATTTCTAGTGCAGTGGACTTGGCCGGAATTCCATTGGTGTTGGCGCCGAGGCTGATTAGTGTGAGTGTACACGGAGAGGCAGGAGTTTGATAGCGGCCAGCATTGCTTTAGTCTACCACTTGGCGGCACGAGGTGCGCTTGCCATTTTAATACCGAGTCTGTGCTCTGAACTTGTATGTCTACAGCGGATAAACGGTGAGAACCTTTAGCGTTCTGTGTAGCCAAGCAACGAATCATGTGTCGGTCACATTCACCTCACATGCTACGCGTTTAAATCCCCGTGGGTAGAATGAAGTTTGTTAGTCTGTTGGAAGTGTTCGTCTCACTTGCACGCTGTTTAGCACTGATCTGCAATCTCAGCTCCTAGTATAATAAAGGAGTCACACCAAGATGTTTTCCTCACAGCTCTGTCAACGAAAACTGTAATTAGTTCAGGTCTGAGGTGCAGAGATTATTTAAGGCGGAAGGTTCAAATGGCTCTGAGCACTATGGGACTTAACATCTGAGGTCATCAGTCCCCTAGAACTTAGAACTACTTAAACCTAACTAACCTAAAGACATCACACACATCCATGCCCGAGGCAGGATTCGAACCTGCGACCGTAGCAGTCGCGCGGCTCCGGACTGAATGCCTAGAACCGCTAGACCTCCGCGGCCGGCGGCGGAAATGCCTCCCACGTTGTGCGAGCTAATCATGGCTCTCTGTCCGGTTTGTTTGTCCGTTTATTACTGTGGTCTCTAGTATTATTTGTACAGAGCTTAAAGTCGCAGACGGATTGCAACGACGACAATCTAAAATAAAATATCGGCTCCAACTCCGTGTGTTCGAGACAGTACCGTTACAAAGAACGATGCTGTGCAAACTCTGTATTTCTGGTAGCAGATGTATGGTTGTTTTATGCACTTGCTTCAATGATGCCGTGATTTTGAATAAGCCCTGTCTTTGTTATATATGTTTCTCTTACGGCCAGGTGCTCATTCAAATGAGCAAACAATAGGCAAAGTTAGGAAACTTTTTAGAGACAATGAAAAGATATACAAAGGATCTGTCTGGGAATTATGTTGAACATGCTATGAACTTTATTTTAGATTTTCAGTACAAAAACAAAAATGCGCCTGGTATTATGATTTGATCTGGCCTGCAAGGTACGCAGACTGCGTGCAGTGTAGTCCCTCAGGAGCTATCTGAAATCAAAAATAGATAACATCAGTCGATACCACATTAAATTTATGGGAGCAAAGAAATAACCTTAAATTTAACGATATGATGCTAACTCGAACTTTGAGTCCGATTTTGGGGTGTTTTTTTTCGCAAAAAATAGTTATTATTAACAAGTTTCATATATTATAAATTCTCAAGAGAAGTGTTTACTTTCCGTTGTCAAAGGTAGATGTTAATAGGCTGAACCATTCTTATTTTAGGCTCCATGCACGTCTAAAAAATCGTTTCTCACGACTACCCTGTTTAAAGAGTGGGAAAACGTTCATATTTATTATCAGTTCAGTTTGCATGAGATACATGATACGAGGGCAGTTCAATAAGTAATGCAACACATATTTTTTTCTGAAACAGGGGTTGTTTTATTCAGCATTGAAATACACCAGGTTATTCCCCAATCTTTTAGCTACACAACACAATTTTTCAACGTATTCTCCATTCAATGCTACGGCCTTACGCCACTTTGCACGGTACCATTCCACTGGTCGATGTCGGAGCCAACGTCGTACTGCATCAATAACTTCTTCATCATCCGCGTAGTGCCTCCCACGGATTGCGTCCTTCATTGGGCCAAACATATGGAAATCCGACGGTGCGAGATCGGGACTGTAGGGTGCATGAGGAAGAACAGTCCACTGAAGTTTTGTGAGCTCCTCTCGGGTGCGAAGACTTGTGTGAGGTCCTGCGTTGTCACGAAGAAGGAGAAGTTCGTTCCGATTTTTGTGCCTACGAACACGCTGAAGTCGTTTCTTCAATTTCTGAAGAGTAGCACAATACACTTCAGCGTTGATCGTTTGACCATGGGGAAGGACATCGAACAGAATAACCCCTTCAGCGTCCCAGAAGACTGTAACCATGACTTTACCGGCTGAGGGTATGGCTTTAAACTTTTTCTTGGTAGGGGAGTGGGTGTGGCGCCACTCCATTGATTGCCGTTTTGTTTCAGGTTCGAAGTGATGAACCCATGTTTCATCGCCTGTAACAATCTTTGACAAGAAATTGTCACCCTCAGCCACAAGACGAGCAAGCAATTCCGCACAGATGGTTCTCCTTTGCTCTTTATGGTGTTCGGTTAGACAACGAGAGACTCAGCGGGAACAAACCTTTGAATATCCCAACTGGTGAACAATTGTGACAGCACTACCAACAGAGATGTCAAGATGAGCGCTGAGTTGTTTGATGGTGATCCGTCGATCATCTCGAACGAGTGTGTTCGCACGCTCCGCCATTGCAGGAGTCACAGGTGTGCACGGCCGGGCCGCACGCGGGAGATCTGACAGTCTTGCTTGACCTTGCGGCGATGATGACACACGCTTTGCCCAACGACTCACCGTGCTTTTGTCCACTGCCAGATCACCGTAGACATTCTGCAAGCGCCTATGAATATCTGAGATGCCCTGGTTTTCCGCCAAAAGAAACTCGATCACTGCCCGTTGTTTGCAACGCACATCCGTTACAGACGCCATTTTAACAGCTCCGTACAGCGCTGCCACTTGTCGGAAGTCAATGAAACTATACGAAACGAAGCGGGAATGTTTGAAAATATTCCACAAGAAATTTCCGGTTTTTTCAACCAAAATTGGCCGAGAAAAAAAAAGTGTTGCATTACTTATTGAACTGCCCTCGTATAATTTTTGATGTTGGTGAACACGAATCTGAAACTGGAGTTTCAAAATGAATAATCCAATACGGCGGACCAAAAAATTATGTTTTGACCAATGTCGACCAAAATTCGACGAAAAAGAGTGTTTTCGTTACTTCCGGTTGGTCTGCAATTCCAGAAGCGTTAATCGACCCTTCCTCTAACTCGAATTGTTCCTGGCGAGCAGTTCCCTCGTTCTTCTTGGCGAGAAAAGCCGATCTGGCTGAGCTGGATATGTTGCGTTCGCCAGCCTGCACTCTTTGTTCGTCAGTGTTTCCGGCGAATATGTCTGCAAATATACCGCAGTATAAATCGATTTGTGAACTTGCGTCACGGAACGACAAGTTTCTGCCTGAGCCGACCGTCTCTGGCTGAGAGCGCCACAAGCTGGCCATGATACTGCTTCGAACAATGGGCTGTAGAAACTTCTGTAACGCACGGGTTAAAATAACTTTTCGTTCCAACATTCCAGACACATACCATTCAAAAAATACAATTACAAAAAAATCGAGCTCTCGACCATTTTGAGCGAGAACCTCGCCTGAAGCTACTGTGATTTAGTCATTTTACAAAATTTTCTGCCTTAAAATATCTAGCAGACAGCTAAAATTTATCGTCAGCACTCACAGATGTTCTCTGAGTATAAATGTCGCTGCCTGCTACTATAACGTGGATAAAGAGATTCTGTATCTCAGTTCCTTAAACCTTGTGACGGCTATAGCCCGTGTTTATGTTAAGTGCTTCTCTGGGCGGAAATCAGTTAGATGCGTAACTGTTTGGGCAAGCGCCCGGTAAAATTTTTAATATTCTTGTTCAGCTGTAAGATCAACTTTCGTTGATGTAAGGGCAGGTCCCATTACAGGTTTCTTAATAACTTCCAACTTAAATGTTGCTTGCTGCTGCGATTTTTTGATGATCTTTCTTACAATGCTACTGAGCGAGGTGGCGCAGTGGTTAGCACACTGGACTCGCATTCGGTAGGACGACGGTTCAATCCCGTGTCCGGCCATCCTGATTTAGGTTTTCCGTGATTTCGCTAAATCGCCCCAGGCAAATGACGGCATGGTTCCTTTGAAAGGGCACGGCCGACTTCCTTCCCCGTCCTTCCCTAATCCGATGAGACCGATGACCTCGCTGTCTGGTCTTCTCCCTCAAAACAACTCAACCCCTCTTAGAATACTAATTGATTGACCACGGAGTGGTATACCAATATTGCTGTAGTGACGCATCTAATCAGTGGTAAAAGTGATGACACGATATACCGTGAACCAAGAAAATTTATCAAAAGTAGTGTATTGAAACTTATAGATTTGTCGATGATACATATAGACTCCATGAACTACAATGTAAAGGAAAGGTGCCATGTTATCTCTCTCTGATCATCTGTCTTTTTGATCTTGTTGCTTAGCTCTTGTTCTGTCTTGCGCTGATACCTCTGTATGCCGTTCGATGTATTGAGGATTGCTGACTATTCATGTAAGTTGAATTACCGTTAAATACTAATCATCTGTGTTGAATTTTAAATATTTGTCCTTACTGTAAAACGGAGATCTTTTCCTCTCCTTACCGCATACGTAAATGTGGCTAATGCCTTGTGCGGGTGGGAGCTCTTCCGGGATTTGTATTCCAAAAAGTAGCTTGTAATTAGTTTTGTTTCATTCCTCATGCACTACATTCTGAAGAACCTGCACCTTAAAGTTATTTACGAATTCCGATTATCAGTTAACACACCACAGTTGTCTTTGATTGCTGAACACTTATGTTCAAAAATGTTCAACTGTGTGTGTATTCCTAAAGGACCAAACTGCTGAGGTCATCGGTCCCTAGACTTACGCACCATTTAAACTAACTTGTGCTAACAACAACACACACCCATGCCTGAGGGAGGACTCTAACCTTCGGCGGGAGGGGCCGCGCAATCCGTGACATGCGCCTCAAACCGCGCGGCCACAGGGTGCGGTGAGTATTTATCGTTACGTAAAAGCACACTAGCAGAAGCAACTTCAATAACCTGTACTACTAAGCTTATGACCATCACGAAAAAATTAAAAAATGCAGATTTCTTTAATTTTTGTTGACTTTTACTGTAGACATAGTTTTTAAGGAGATACTGATGTGTAAATACGGACCTGAACTTCGAAATATTGAAAGTGTCATACACCAGAAAAAGTGGCATCTACCTCTCAGTCTTAAATGATTAGCCTATATTTAACTGAAAAATTTTAAACATCTGTGCGATCTAACAGAATAATTCATTAAAAACAATAAATATATTTTTCAAAATATTAAAGTGTAAAGTAACTGATGAAAACTGACGAAAATATAACATTTTCAAAGAGTGGGACATAAAATTTCTCCGCTGGCATTTCGAATGTTTGACGACAAGTAGGATAGAAAATTAGAAAACAAAAATCTACACATAATCCATTAAGCATAACATGAGAGTAGATGAAATGACGAGCAGCAAAACAGGAATATAGACGAATTACTGTAAACGACACACTGAACGTATTTCGTACTCAAGACAGCTACAAAGAGTCAAGCCACCCAAGTATTACAAGACTTTGTCTACTAAAATCGAAGGAGATAAATAGATTCAAAAAAAATGTGTGATTCGGTGAAAGAAATTTTTCTGTGCGTAGTTCTCTGGTAGAAAAAGCAATAGAAGGAAAACTGTTAAGAGAACATAGACTGGGGAAAAGAAATGAAAGGGATAGCCACCTTGTAGAATTTTCCATAAAGCATAATTTACCTTCTGTTAACAAATGGTTAAGGATTACGAAAGAAGTTTTTACGAAATGGAGATACATGGAGATAACAGATGGTTTCACATTGACTGTGAGACAGAGGCTTCGAAAACAAATTTTATACAGCGAAAAATTTCCAGTAAAAAAAAAATGGTTCAAATGGCTCTGAGCACTAGGGGTCTTAACATCTGAGGTCATCAGTCCCCTAGACTTAGAACTACTTAAACCTAACTAACCTAAAGACATCACACACATCCATGCCCGAGGCAGGATTCGAACCTGCGACCGTAGCAGCAGCGGGGTTCCGGATTGAAGCGCCTAGAACCGCTCGGCCACAACGGCTTTCTTTCCAGTAACAGACGTGGACTTTGGCGATAATTTATCGATTATCAACTGAGGAACAAATTGCAAAAAGAAAATTAAGGAAACAGGATGTGGATAAGTTGAGAGCACCAGAGGTTGTTGAGAGGTTAAAAAATATCACTAGGCAACTTTGAACCGAAAGGTGGAAACAGGGTGAAAGTTGACTAGACGATCTTTGAGAGATGCAGTAGTAAAGGTAGTAGAGGGAAAACTAGACGAAAATATAATCCTACCAGAAATCTATGGTTAACGCACGAATGTAATAGAGAATAGAAAATGTTGTAAAAGTGCGGAAAATGAAGCATCCAAAATCGGGTACACACGTCTAAAACAGTGATTTTTAATAAATGCGGGAAAACAACAAGAAAGGGCTAGGAATAAATGCAAATCTGTAGACGCATTCACGACTGAGAAAGACAGGGCCTCGTATAGGAAAATTAATGTTCCGGAGTTACACATAAAACATCATCTGTAATTGTGCTAAACGCATTCTCTGAAAATTACTTCAAGTTGTTAGTGCATGAGCCCACTCGAATAATAAACGGTTGTGAAAACACACCTAGCCTCTTAATAACACATAATCAAGAGTTAATAACGAGAATCAGAATGGATACATGGATTAGTGAACACAGGGTTGTCGTAGCGGGACTGAATCCTCCAAAAATCCTCCAAAAATAAACGAAAAATATACCTATTCAGAGAAGCAGATAAAAATTCACTTGACGCCTTCTCAAGAGACAATCTCCGCTCCTTCCAAATTGATGTAAGTGTAGACCAGATGTGGCATGAATTCAGAGAAGTAATATAAGCAGCTATTGAGAGATTCATACCAAATAAATTAACAAACGACGGAGCTGATCCTCCTTCGTACACAAAACGGGTCAGAACACTGTTACATAAACAACGAAAAAAACATCTCAAATTTAAACAGACGCAAAATCTCCAAGATCGGCGATATTTTACACAAGCTCGAAACTTAGCGCAGACTTCAATGCGATATGCTTTAAATAGTTTCCACAACGAAACTTTGTCTCAAAACCTGGCAGAAAATCCAAAGAGATTCTGGTCGTATGTGAAGTACGTTAGCGGCAAGACACAATCAATGTCTTCTCTCCACGATAGTAATGGAGATAGTACCGAAGACAGTGCTCCCAAAGCAGAGTTACTAAACACAGCCTTCGGAAATGCCTTCACAAAAGGAGACGGAGTAAATATTGTAGAATTCGAATGATGAACAGCTGCCAACATGACTAACGTAGAAGTAGATATCCTCGGAGTAGCGAAGCAAGTCAAATCACTAAATAAAAGCAAGTCTTCTGGTTCAGACTGTATACCAATTAGGTTCGTTCCAGAGTATGCTGAAGCAATAGCTCTATACATAACATTCATATACAACCGTACGCACTACGAAAGATCGGTACCCAAAGACTGGAAAGTTGCACAGGTCACTAATTACAGGCCCATATCACTACCGTCGATATGCAGCAGGATTTTGGAACTTATATTGTGTTCGAACATTATGAATTATCCCGAACAAAACGGTCTATTGACACACAGTCAACAGGAATTTAGAAAATATCGTCCTTGTGAAAGACAAGTAGCTCTTTACTCGCATGAAGTGTTGAGTGCTACTGACAAGGGATTTCAGATTTATTCCACATTTCTGGATTTCCGGAAGGCTTTTGACCACTGTACCACGCAAGCGACTTGTAGTGAAACTGCGTGCTTATGGAATATCACATCAGTTATGTGACTGGATTTATCATTTCTTCACAGAGAGGTCACAGTTCGTAGTAACTGACGGAAACCCGTTAAGTAAAACAGAAGTGATTTCTGGCGTTCCCCAAGGTAGTGCTATAGGCGCTTTGCTGTTCGTTATCTACACTCCTGGAAATTGAAATAAGAACACCGTGAATTCATTGTCCCAGGAAGGGGAAACTTTATTGACATATTCCTGGGGTCAGATACATCACATGATCACACTGACAGAACCACAGGCACATAGACACAGGCAACAGAGCATGCACAATGTCGGCACTAGTACAGTGTATATCCACCTTTCGCAGCAATGCAGGCTGCTATTCTCCCATGGAGACGATCGTAGAGATGCTGGATGTAGTCCTGTGGAACGGCTTGCCATGCCATTTCCACCTGGCGCCTCAGTTGGACCAGCGTTCGTGCTGGACGTGCAGACCGCGTGAGACGACGCTTCATCCAGTCCCAAACATGCTCAATGGGGGACAGATCCGGAGATCTTGCTGGCCAGGGTAGTTGACTTACACCTTCTAGAGCACGTTGGGTGGCACGGGATACATGCGGACGTGCATTGTCCTGTTGGAACAGCAAGTTCCCTTGCCGGTCTAGGAATGGTAGAACGATGGGTTCGATGACGGTTTGGATGTACCGTGCACTACTCAGTGTCCCCTCGACGATCACCAGTGGTGTACGGCCAGTGTAGGAGATCGCTCCCCACACCATGATGCCGGGTGTTGGCCCTGTGTGCCTCGGTCGTATGCAGTCCCGATTGTGGCGCTCACCTGCACGGCGCCAAACACGCATACGACCATCATTTGCACCAAGGCAGAAGCGACTCTCATCGCTGAAGACGACACGTCTCCATTCGTCCCTCCATTCACGCCTGTCGCGACACCACTGGAGGCGGGCTGCACGATGTTGGGGCGTGAGCGGAAGACGGCCTAACGGTGTGCTGGACCGTAGCCCAGCTTCATGGAGACGGTTGCGAATGGTCCTCGCCGATACCCCAGGAGCAACAGTGTCCCTAATTTGCTGGGAAGTGGCGGTGCGGTCCCCTACGGCACTGCGTAGGATCCTACGGTCTTGGCGTGCATCCGTGCGTCGCTGCGGTCCGGTCCCAGGTCGACGGGCACGTGCACCTTCCGCCGACCACTGGCGACAACATCGATGTACTGTGGAGACCTCACGCCCCACGTGTTGAGCAATTCGGCGGTACGTCCACCCGGCCTCCCGCATGCCCACTATACGCCCTCGCTCAAAGTCCGTCAACTGCACATACGGTTCACGTCCACGCTGTCGCGGCATGCTACCAGTGTTAAAGACTGCGATGGAGCTCCGTATGCCACGGCAAACTGGCAGACACTGACGGCGGCGGTGCACAAATGCTGCGCAGCTAGCGCCATTCGACGGCCAACACCGCGGTTCCTGGTGTGTCCGCTGTGCCGTGCGTGTGATCATTGCTTGTACAGCCCTCTCGCAGTGTCTGGAGCAAGTATGGTGGGTCTGACACACCGGTGTCAATGTGTTCTTTTTTCCATTTCCAGGAGTGTATATAAACGATCTGAGAGACAATCTGAGCAGCCGTCTTAGGTTGTTTGCAGATGACGCTGTCGTTTATCGGCTAATAAAGTCATCGTAAAATCAATATAAATTGCAAAACGCTGTAGAAGAGATATCTGAATGGTGCTAAAATTGGAAATCGATCCTAAATAACAAAAAGTGTGAGGTCATCCACATGAGTCCTAAAAGAAATCCGTTAAACTTCGGTTGCACGATAAATCAGTCAAATCTAAAGGCCATAAATTCAACTAATTACCTATGAATTACAATAATGAATAACTTAAATTTGAAGTACCACATAGAAAATGTTGTGCGGAAGGCTAAGCAAAGACTGCGTTTTATTGGCAGGATATTTAGGAAATGTAACAGATCTACTAGGGAGACTGCCTACACTACCCTTGTCCGTCCTCTTTTAGAATACTGCTGCGTGATGTGGGATCCTTACCAGATAGGATTGACGGAGTACATCAAGTTCAAAGAAGGGCACCACGTTTTATATCATCACGAAATAGGAGAGAGAGAGTGTCAGTGAAGTGATACAGGATTTGGGGTGGACATCATTAAAACAAAGGCGTTTTCCGTTGCAGAGCAATCTTCGCATGAAATTTCTATCACCAACTTTCTCCTTCGAGTGCGAAAATATTTTGCTGACGCAAAATATCCATGTAGATGTAGATAAATATTAAATTTTATATTGTTTACTTCCTTGTGAGAGAAAACCATTAGTCTTCTGTGTTACAACCTACCAAAGTGTATCCAGCGTAGGTAGGGGATGGGTCCATCCTAATAAACTTCTTAATGAGAGTAGAAAGAGGGAAATAGAGACAACCTCGGGCGTCGAAAACTAATAGCATTGCTGTCGAAAAAAGACGAGGGTTAACCAAGTGAGGCCGATAGTAAGCAATATGAGAGACGTCGAACACAAGCAAGTGGAGTTATGTGACAACTTAGCTAAGGGTCCATGTGGTTGCCGCACATAGAGTTCCAAGGCGGGAGACGCTAGAGGTGGTGGTGTCGTTTGGCGGGAGGGGCGGGGGGAGGGGGGAGGAGGGAAGGGGTTACACTTTATCTGGAATCTCATCAACTGATCAGTCCGGCACGGTTGACCCATCAAAACTCATAATGATAAAATTTACTTCCCCTATTCCACTAAAAATTTTATGACATCGCATAAAAATCGCAGGTACCTGATCCCTGCCTGACAGGTATGGTAGAGGTCTTATACACCATACCTGGCTTGGGACAGCGATATCCACATATACAGATGAAGGTAGCATCGCGTACATAAGAGCAGTGCATTGGTGGAGCTGTAATATGTACTAATGTGACTGATGTGAAATGGTGTCCTACGTGATTATAGCCGTACGATCGGGATTAATGACTTTGAATGCGGAATGTCAATTGGACATTTCATTTTGGTAATCATTAGGGAATTCAATATTACGAGATCCACAGTCTCAAGAGTGTACCGAGAATACCAAATGTCAGGCACTACCCCTCACGGCGAGCAACGCTAGGGCCGACGGCCTTCACTTAACGATGGAGAGCAGTGGCGTTTGCGTAGAGTTGTCAGTGCTAGCAGACGAGTAAAACTGAGTAAATAACTGCAGAAATTCATGTAGAACATAAGACTAACATATTCGTCAGGCCGGTGCGGCGAAATTTGGCGTTAATGGGCTATGGCAGAAGGCAATCAACGCGAATGCCTTTGCTGATAGCACAACATCAGCTGCAGCGCTCTTCCTGGGATCGTGACTACACTCCTGGAAATGGAAAAAAGAACACATTGACACCGGTGTGTCAGACCCACCATACTTGCTCCGGACACTGCGAGAGGGCTGTACAAGCAATGATCACACGCACGGCACAGCGGACACACCAGGAACCGCGGTGTTGGCCGTCGAATGGCGCTAGCTGCGCAGCATTTGTGCACCGCCGCCGTCAGTGTCAGCCAGTTTGCCGTGGCATACGGAGCTCCATCGCAGTCTTTAACACCGGTAGCATGCCGCGACAGCGTGGACGTGAACCGTAAGTGCAGTTGACGGACTTTGAGCGAGGGCGTATAGTGGGCATGCGGGAGGCCGGGTGGACGTACCGCCAAATTGCTCAACACGTGGGGCGTGAGGTCTCCACAGTACATCGATGTTGTCGCCAGTGGTCGGCGGAAGGTGCACGTGCCCGTCGACCTGGGACCGGACCGCAGCGACGCACGGATGCACGCCAAGACCGTAGGATCCTACACAGTGCCGTAGGGGACCGCACCGCCACTTCCCAGCAAATTAGGGACACTGTTGCTCCTGGGGTATCGGCGAGGACCATTCGCAACCATCTCCATGAAGCTGGGCTACGGACCCGCACACCGTTAGGCCGTCTTCCGCTCACTCCCCAACATCGTGCAACCCGCCTCCAGTGGTGTCGCGACAGGCGTGAATGGAGGGACGAATGGAGACGTGTCGTCTTCAGCGATGAGAGTCGCTTCTGCCTTGGTGCCAATGATGGTCGTATGCGTGTTTGGCGCCGTGCAGGTGAGCGCCACAATCGGGACTGCATACGACCGAGGCACACAGGGCCAACACCCGGCATCATGGTGTGGGGAGCGATCTCGTACACTGGCCGTACACCACTGGTGATCGTCGAGGGGACACTGAATAGTGCACGGTACATCCAAACCGTCATCGAACCCATCGTTCTACCATTCCTAGACCGGCAAGGGAACTTGCTGTTCCAACAGGACAATGCACGTCCGCATGTATCCCGTGCCACCCAACGTGCTCTAGAAGGTGTAAGTCAACTACCCTGGCCAGCAAGATCTCCGGATCTGTCCCCCATTGAGCATGTTTGGGACTGGATGAAGCGTCGTCTCACGCGGTCTGCACGTCCAGCACGAACGCTGGTCCAACTGAGGCGCCAGGTGGAAATGGCATGGCAAGCCGTTCCACAGGACTACATCCAGCATCTCTACGATCGTCTCCATGGGAGAATAGCAGCCTGCATTGCTACGAAAGGTGGATATACACTGTACTAGTGCCGACATTGTGCATGCTCTGTTGCCTGTGTCTATGTGCCTGTGGTTCTGTCAGTGTGATCATGTGATGTATCTGACCCCAGGAATGTGTCAATAAAGTTTCCCCTTCCTGGGACAATGAATTCACGGTGTTCTTATTTCAATTTCCAGGAGTGTATATCGTTAGAACGCTAGGCGACAGGAAAACCGTGGCCTAGTCATATGAGTCTCGATTTGAGCTGGTTAAAGTGTTTCAAATGGCTCTAAGCAAATTGGGACTTAACATCTTATAACACTACCGTCCGCTACTGCTATACCATAACCTTAAAGTTGGAGGCAGGTGGTGAAATAAAACTATCTTGTTAAAACAATTATGGTATAAAGCAACAGAGCAGTGTTACTCTCTGAAATGGATTTTGTTATGTTGACAGTGATGTACCTAAAGGAGATGGCTTATCGGAAGTGAAAGTCAGAATTACGTAAATATTTAAACAGTAACAAACAGTAATTTACATATCTACATCGACCAAATGATAATAAAAACGGTCGCCAGCCTAATCAGGCATAAGAATGAGTAACATTCTTGTTCAAGAAACTGAAAATAACTAACTTCAATGGGCAGACACAGCCTATACTTTGTCAGACGAGAGTGCAATGAACTCTGGCACCTGCATATAGTATGTTCACGTGAAGGTTGGAGCTGACAGAGCAGAACAAACTATTTGCATAAATATAACTGATAACAAAACACACTGTTACCTTGAGGACTTAGTCAGAGTGAATGGTCTCAATAACGTTACTATTAATATTCACTGCTGAATCGTAAATTAGACATAGGTTTAATATTACTTTTCAAACAAATTCCTATCTGACATGAAATATGGATATGGTTCACAGCAAAATTAGTTACTGTGCATAGAATAAGTCTCTCACTACTAAACACCTTTCTACTTAGAAGGAAAATTAAATGTAGTTCACTAACAAATTACTTCTCACTGTCTTTTGAATAAAGAAGTTACTATTTTCACAGATAGTGGTCTTCCCATTAATCGTTATCTAGCATGAGCACAACAGACAAACTGTGGATCCTGTTACACCATTAATATGCACTTCCAATACACAACAGAGACAAGCACTTAGCAAACATGAGTATATAACTTTCCACAAAAGCAGTTAACGACTTTTACTGCAGTGAGACACTATATTGACAAATTGCTAAAAAAATGACTCACCTTTTAAAATTTACAACAGGCATCACTATGATCATTAACTAAGCAAAACTTTATAAACCTCAGTTTTAAGAACATTTAATTTTTAAAAGTAACATCAAATTGTCTTTAGTACTATAGTCTTCTACTTTCAACTCAATGATTAAATAACTTTGAAAGTCCACAAAACTTTAAATAGGACTGTTTCAATCGCTGGAAGGCTTTCACAAAGCTACATTTACTACCTCCCACAATTTTACTAAATCCATTGTAAATCTGAATACTCCCTTCTTACCAAAGATCAAACAACATTATTTAATTAACTGTTAGGCTTTGAGGCTTTTATTTTTTCCACACTCGGTAATCATAGTTCAAATGGAGAGGAACCTGAGAGGGGTTGTGATAAGGAAAAAAATCAAGGTAGGTACATAAATTCAGTTAGAAATTACCTTCTATTTGAGCGCACTAAAATGTCCAATGAGCTGATCGTTCACTGTACGTTACTATAGTTCTTCTGTTCCATTACAGTGATTGCGCAATGTGGTGGCGAGGGCATGTTGGTAGGTGCATTTGCAGGTAGAGTTGCTGGACTCTGCAATTTATTGGTGGCGATGATAGATACAAATTCCGGAATAGTTCCAGCTCTCTATCCATCCATCCGAGGCATTGAAAAGCCTCAGGAAAAGTCTCTCTCTGAACCAGCACAACTTTTGCATGAGCAGTTGATAGTTTGGTAGATCGTCCCCGACTGACTCTTCGTTCCACCTTTCTATCCATGCCCACCACATTTGGCGCGCGCTACATGTTTCCGTTCCCTAGGGGAACCACAACACCTTTTACATACGAAACAACTAAGAACACTAAGTGAAGGTGAGCAGCTTACATAACAGGAAACAATCACTTTAAATAAAATAGACCAGCTACACATATTTGTATTTCTACAAAAAATTATTCACACAGAAATTACAATTATATACAGTAAGTTTTGTTCCCTCCAAATGGGGCAAAGAATTCAAATGATAGATACACTACATTAGATAGAATCAAACCATTACATCAGAGTTTTTACAAAGAAAGGACTATACAATTTTGTGTCATCGATTCAATCAAACAACATTTACAGAAGCTCAACAATGGAATGTTGAGCAAAACAGAAAGAAAAATGAATCAACAAAGGTATGTAGTGTCTAAGCTATGGTGTTACAATCTGAGGTCATCAGCCCCCTAGACTTAGAACTACTTAAACCTAACTAACCTAAGGACATCAGACACATCCATACCCGAGGCAGGAATCGAACCTGTGACCGTAGCAGCCACGTGGTTCCGGACTGAAGTGCCTAGAACCGCTCTACTAGAGCGGCCGGCCCTTGAGCTGGTAAGAGCTGATGGTAGGATTACAGTGCGGCGTAGACCCCAGGAAACCATGGACCCAAGTCGTCAACAAGGCACTGTGCGTGCTGGTACTGCCTCCATAACAGCGTGGTCTGTGTTTACACGTAATTTAATGGCTCTTCTGGACTAACTGAACCGATCATTGACTAGAACTGATTGTTTTCGGCTATTTGGAGGCCATTTACAGCCATTCATTGACTTATTCCCAAACATGTGAGCATTGTCACGGTTCGCACGGCTCCCTCCGTCGGAGATTCGAATCCTCCCTTGGGCATGGGTGTGTGTGTTGTCCTCAGAGTAAGTTAGTTTAAGCTAGGCTAAGTAGTGTGTAGGCCTAGGGAACGATGACCTCAGCAGCTTTGTCCCACAGGAACTTACCACAAATTTCCAATTTCCCAAACATGTCACCAGATGGTAAATGTTCGTGATTGGTTTGAAGAAGATACTGGAAATCGAAGTGAATGATACGGCCAATCGGATCACCTGACATGAATCCCATCGAACATTTTGAGAGCTGGGCTCTCAGGATGGGGCAGGATAAGGTTACGATTGTGCACGGGGCCGTAATCAGTTACTCTCGGCTGCACAACAAATACGGAAACTTTGTTTAAAGAAATTAAAATTTAAAAACAATTTCTTAAAAAACACAACTGACTGTATGACGGCTGAAGAACTTATCACAGGAAAAAAATTCCACAATTTTGGGGCTGAAGTCCACCATGAATAAAAATGGTTCAAATGGCTCTGAGCACTATGGGACTCAACTTCTGAGGTCATTAGTCCCCTAGAACTTAGAACTAGTTAAACCTAACTAACCTAATGACATCACACACATCCATGCCCGAGGCAGGATTCGAACCTGCGACCGTAGCCACCATGAATACCTCAAACAACAAACGGCTGAAAGGCCTGAATTAGAAGTCAGACAAACAATTCCAAGTAGCACATATTGAGATAAGTACTTCGTTTTTACAACAACTGTAACACTGCTGAAAGCCTTATCATAAAACAAGTGAAATTATTACTCGGCTGAAGGCCACAAACAATTTCATATAACAAACGGTTGAAGGCCTGAATTAGAAGTCAGGAAAACAATTCCAAATAATGCCTATCCTTCAAAACAAGTTTGCTTCAAAAACTTACTGCAACACCGCTGAAGGCCTTATTACGAAAGAAGTGAAATCAGTGAAATTATTGCTCAGGTGAAGGCCACACCATCAATAATTAGAAAATTACAAATACATTAAGACTAACATCACAATCTATGGAATCAGGACAAGTGGTTCTCAGCAAGTGTTCCAAGGGTCAGCTTGGGAAGGTAACTTAAACGTAAGGTATGGTGAGACAGGCAGCCAAGAGTTGTACTCACGTAACAGGATGGTAACTCAAACTAGGGGCAGCTTAAGCGCCGACCGACCGACTAACCAATGCGCCTAACGTCCGATCACCGGTACACGATGGCATATTTTTAGGCAAGGCGTATACACAGTACAATACAAGAGGCTGTCGAACTGCATGCCGTGTCAGACAGCATCAACACGACGAGGAAAGGTACACTGCCGGAAAAGTGCGCTAACCTCCAGGGCAGGTAACTGGGGCGTTAGTGGCCACAAGGCAGAAAATGCCACTGGTTGCACTTCACTAATAATACTAAATTCGATCTTGAATAACACATAGAGAAAGACGACTGCAATATTTCACCACCTCGAAACATTTCAATCGTTGCCACCAGGCTCAGCGGCCCTGGGGAACAACCTGCCGACCAGAGGCGAGATCTCAGAATAGTCGAGGTTGCATTTGCAGTTAACTCTTCACTCAAGCGTCCTGGGTTCGGTGTGCAACGAAGTCGTCGCTCTCGCAGCTACCCCTCCTCGATCTGGCAGGGGCAGCACACTGATCCGTTCGCAAGCCCCTGCTCCACACAACGCGACCGGAAAATACTAGCGAGCGCTCCAAAGTTAGTACCACAGTACTCGTATCGATAAGCGCTGCTACTGCCACTCACGGGCAGGCAAGCCAGCAACTTAGTGACGGCAGTAAATCGAATAAGAAACGAAATGCCATAACTGCAATGAAAAGATGCCAAGCAATAAACGGCATGAACACGAGCCGCACACGGCTCACATTTATCGTATATAATAAAGAGGTCAACCAGTGCACAAAATCTTGCGGCGGCAGCACTTTTGAAATTATGGATGGCTATAGAGCCAGCGGCTCAGTATTCCTAAAGAAGACTTCCAACGACTTGTGGAGCCCATGCCACGTCGAAGTGCTGCACTATGCAGGGAAAAGGAAGTCCATCACTATATTAGGAGGTATTCGATGGCTTTTGTCACCTCAGTGTACTGCCGCAGCATTTTTCCAGGCCGTCAACTACTGTATATGTCTTTCGGACTACTTAGTTCCTCCACGTGACAGAGCTATGCTTTCATCTCATACACTTCACTCATCTATCCACAACTGCACACATAGGCGTGCTATGGTATCCTTGTCTTACAATTCTTTTATATATAGTAAACAGTTTGTAAACCATCATTAGTAAAAATTTCTCCAAACAGTCTTGATCGCAATAAAACACTTATTAAACATGATTATTGGTTTCCGTAAAGTAGCAACCATCTTCAGACCACGTGCACTGAAATGTGACGAAAATATAGACTTATAGGGAAATCAAATGGTAACATATAGCTTAGGCAATGCTCAACGGCATGTACAAATTTTAAAAAATACATAAAACTGTGCTGTCTGTAATAATGTTATTTTATTTTGCTACCGATTTTGGTTATCAACCATCATCAACGGCAGGAAAATTATCACAGATGTATCACATGTCATACATGCTATAACATACACTATTTTCAATAAAAGTATCTGACACCTGGCTGAAAATGACTTAAAAATCCGTGGCACCCTCCATTGGTAATGCTAGAATTCAGTTTGGTGTTGGCCCACCCCGAGCCTCTATGACAGCTTCTACTCTCACAGGGATACGTTCAAGCAGGTGCTGGAAGGTTTCTTGGCGAATGGCAGCCCATTCTTCACGGGATGCTGCACTGTGGAGAGGTGTCAACGTCTGTCTGTGAGGCCTGGCACGAAGTCGACTTTACAAAACATCCCAAAGGTGTGATATAGGATTCAGGTCGGGACTCTGTGCAGGCCAGTACATTACAGGGATGTTATTGTCGTGTAACCACTCCGCCACAGGCACAGGTGCTTGATCGTGTTGAAAGGTGCAGTCGCCATCCCTGAATTGCTCTTCAACAGTGGTAAGCAAGCAGGTGCTTAAAACATCAATGTTGGCGTGATAGTGCCATGCAAAACAACAAGGAGTGCAAGTCCCCTTCATGAGAAACGCGTCCACACCATAACACCACTGCCTCCGAATTTTACTGTTGGCACTACGCACAGATGGAGTCCACCGGGCATTCGCCATACCCACACCCTGCCATCGGATCGCCAGATTGTGCACCGTGTTTCGTCACTCCACATAACGTTTGTCCACTGTTCAATCGTCCAATGTTTATGCTCCTTACACCAAGTGAGGCGTTGTTTGACATTTGCCGGCGTGATGTGTGGCTTATGAACAGCCGCTCGACCATGAAATCCAAGTTTTCTGATCTCCCGCCTAACTGCCATAGTACTTGCAGTGGATTCCGATGCAGTTTGGAATTCCTGTGTGATGGTCCGTATAGATGTCTGCCTATTACACATAACGAACCTCTACAACTGTCGGTGGTCTCTGTCAGTCAACAGACGAGGTCGGCCTGTACGCTTTTGTGCTGTGCGTGTCCCTTCACATCGGAAAGTGGTTGAAGGTCGGTCAGAGCACAAGTACGTGTGTAAGTGTTGTGCATCAATGGCTCATCACAGGAAGTGAACGTCGGAGGCTCTCCCACTCTGTAAATAGGCATGGCTACCGAAATGTCGCCCATCTAGAGTTTTAAAACTACCGTAGGCTACCGTACACTGCCGTAAGTGAGCGTAGACTACGGTAGCTTTCCTAGTAGCCTTGGTCACTCAAGATCGTAACCGCATTACCTGTACGTAAGATGTGTTGCAGATGTACTGAGCGTTAGCTTATTTCGATTTCTTTGTTTGCATATGCGGTCAGGCTATTACTAGAGCCTCCTAAAACCCGGAAGCACTGAACCGTCTGGACACTGAGTGACGATATATAAAGCGCCGCGTAATCTACGGAACATTTTCCTTGTATGTGATTATCTTTGTGTTTGTTACTTAAAAATAAACAGTATCTATAGCAAAATTGAAATTTTTAATGTTTAATTCAGGCTTTATTCAAGATTTGTTGATTTGTAATGTGAAAGAAAGGGTTGTTGCAGTAAAAATTAAAAAACAATACAGATTTATCGTTCAGCGCTATAAAACACATTTTACACGGAAAAGATAAATATAAAAATACTGCAAAATAAAAATGTGGTAAACATTGTTTCAAAAAATGGTTCAAATGGCTCTGAGCACTATGGGACTTAACAGCTGAGGTCATCAGTCCCCTAGAACTTAGAACTACTTAAACCTAACTAACCTAAGGACATCACACACATCCATGCCCCAGGCAGGATTCGAACCTGCGACCGTATCGGTCGCGCGGTTCCAGACTGAAGCGCCTAGAACCGCCTGGCCACTCCGGCCGGCAAACATTGTTTCAGTACTTACATAAAACATACTTCTCATACTCATAAACAACTTTCGCACTTATAAATAACAACGAGAAACTTATCTTTGATCATGGTGAAGAACATTCTGTTGAATAGAAAGTGATAACAATTAATATATAGATTTTTTTTACATTTATGCAGATAAACTGTATTTGCGTCAAAAATAATTGCTTTAGTTACATAAAGAAGCAGAAGTCATGCGATCAGCTAATGAATATGTCTCATAAAATGCAATTTTTTATAACGATACCGAATACATAATGCAATAACACTGGACCATGTGCAGTTCTAATTATGTGGAAATAACAAAAAACAAAGAGAAGTCGTCGGCTCTCAATTTCTCAGTGACACATTCATTTATGTTTCTTTCTCTATCCGTACTACTGACACTACCGGTAATCCTGCCATTTATTACGCTTTTATGAAGTGTACCGAAACTATGGAACCGTTGTCTTGGTAGAACTCTAGGCTCATCTTACGACGAGCACATTGCTGGTGCACGTACAAGTTTGACGGAGCGCAGCGTTCAGCGTACGTTGGTGAACAGCAGTTCACCCAAGTTGATTCGTCGATATCGAAAAATACTGTAGTCGGCACGGGAACATCGAGACTGGTCTGCCGTTCATTGGAAGAGTGACATCAAACCCATCAAAGACACAAGTGTGTGCTTTCCATCTGATAAAAAGGGGAACAACCCGCAAGTTAAAGATACAATGGTCAGAGCTTAAACTGGAACACTATGACCCTCCAAAATACCTAGGAATAACATTCGACAGATCCCTAACTTTCAAAAAATACTGCATGAATTTCAAACCAAAATTCTCGCCAGGAACAATCTGCTGAGAAAAATAGCCAGATCACATGTGGACAATCAAGCTGAAACCATTCGAACTTATGCAATGACAGTATGCTACTCGGCTGCAGAACATGCCTCTTCTATTTGGTATAAGTCAGTATATATCAAACAGGTCGACATTTCCCTAAACGACACATGCAGGACTATAACAGACTGCCTGATGTCAACTACAGTCAAATGGCCCTACCACCTTGCAGGAATTTCACCACCTCCTTGTCGAAGATAAATAGCAGCAAACAGGGAAAGAACGAAACTGAAGCAGGAGAAAACGTACCCCATGCTTGTGCAACAGTCCTACCTACATCGACTAAGGTCAAGGAAAAGTTTCCTCTGTACATAGTATAGCACTAACCTGCCATGACACAAGCTAATGTTACCCTCTGAAAGGATTTTGAGTTTTGACTGCACGTGTGTCTAATGGACTATAATTTTGAATATGGTGCAATTAACAGAAAAACTAAACAGACTTTAAACTTGGGGGGGGGGGGGGGGAATAGAAAATTTCATATACAGATGAAAAAATGAACGGTCGCCAGCCCGATTAGGCACATGAATCTGGAAATATATGTTTAAGAAAATGGAATGCTAGTTAGTGAAGTTAATTTCATTATTATTTCCAAGGGCGTAGCACACAGGATACAAGCGGACACAGGGCAATCTGAGCTGTGGGTAGCAGCAGTTACCAATAATGCACAAACTAGTAATCATAGAAAGCAAGAAATGTACCAAACTTATACTAATAACAGTTACACTCAAGATCATTACTTGAACCAGTACTGAAATGTTAATGCAAGAAGTGCAGGACTAAAGATGGAGCTGAAGGGCGTCTGTCTCAACTGGTACGTAAAAAATACAACTAAAGATAAATTATACCACAATTACACTGTTCATATCCCTGTGCTTATATGTGTTTTCCTTAGCAGCAATAATATTCCAATTACCTTTCTAATATGAGAAGAATATGGTGGGGACCCATAAACTTGTATAGTATCACTCGTCAAACTCTATGATTATTTCAGTAGCAAAATTTAATTTAAACAAAGTCACTTCTTAATTTCACTTGGGATATTTTATATTTTACTTTTCAAGGCAAATTATTCAACACTGAGCTCAATTAACTTCAAAAAAAATCATTCATGATAGTAATGCAAGGCTGAATAATGTGTCAAACTAACAACCACTGATGAAGAAGCCAGGATGCAACTATAGAGAGTTGAGACATCCCACCCCCCTGGTTGGAAAAGATTTTCAGAATGTTTAGCCCTTGTCATGACTATAATTGGCCAGTCTGGAAATCCTCGAATCGGCTGAGGTCAGAAGAGGGCAGATCACGGGTTAATCTGGCATAGTGGGGATAAATTGAAGAAAATAAAACCTAATACGACTGTGGTGAAGAACAGACAGATGCTTCAGTGTCGACTATGTCCAGCCACCTGCATAGGAGATGACCACTAGGCAACGCAAAATGCGCTGGGACAGGACAAACTTTGGTCAAAGATCAAATAAATTATGTTGATCTGTCAAAAATTATACAAACTTTGTTTTATGTATGTTTCTGACACGAGAATGATAGTAAAAAAACTTGACAGTGTGGCTAACGTTTCTTGTCACATGAGGCAGAAGGTAGCGTCTGGATATACTGTTATCAGGGCGAACGTCAGCTCAGAACACGTACTGCGGCAGGTACAGTCACGGATTAGGGCAGTAGTGCGCATGAACAAAGGGAGAGAAGAATGTTGCATCCGGCTTATGATGACTGCAGAGGAAGTCGAGCGGTCAGGACTTGTAAGTGGGCATCCAGGCCTGTCGTTAAATGACAAAATAGGAACTTCGATCAGAGAAAGAGAGTATACGACGGTTGGAACTTAAATAGTGGCAACTATTTATTCACAGCCGATACAAAAGAGTTAAATGTTTGCACCTGTTACTGTCCTTCAGTGTAGTTACCAGCATTGTGTAGAACCCGTTGCTAGCGATGTGGAAGGCGTAGTATACTATTAGCAGAGCCTGTTCTGTTGATGGTGCGAATGAAGCAGTCTACTGCCTGTCGAATCTCTGGAACAGTTCTGAAGCGAGTGCCACGAAGTGGTTCCTTCATCTTCGGAATCAAATGAAAGTCACAAGTACTTATGTCAGGGGAGTGTGGTGGATGGTACAGTACTTCCCAGTCCCATCGATCGAACAGAGCAGTCACAGCTTGCGCTGTATGCGCCCGCGCATTGTCGTGCAAAATGATGGGTGGGTTGCGCAGAAAGTGTCACCGCTTCTTTCGCAAAGCTGAAGACCTTGATGACACTGTCGTGGTGTACGACCTCTGGCACATTCAATCTTGATCCAACTCCGTTGTTCCTATTTCGAAAACATAGTTACACCGTAACGTTAGACCATTCGCTCATAAGTAACTGTGTTTCCCTCGATTGCAAGCACGCCGTTGACATGGGACGGATGAGTTCATTTTCTCGGAGGCAGGATAGGTATGTCAACAACGTGTGCTACCAGCGAAAATAGTAGATTCCATTGCATATTGTCTCCATAGCAGTGTTACCACTATTTAAGTTCCAACCTGCGTATTTTAGCGTACGGAATACAATGTGCGTTCCAAGGGAGGAAGTTACCAAGTGTAACCAAACTCGGAGGACGAACAACTGAATAAGTAGACAGTGGCAGGGGAGACGGTTCGTGTTAAGTTATGCCGGTGGCCGGCAATGGTGTGCAGAGCCAGAGCCTCTGCTTCCCAAGAAAAATGTCTGTTCCACTCGAGGTCTGGATCAGAAGAGAGAGAAACAACTGTATATTAATAATTTTTACTTATGGACCGTCTGACAGCAACTGAATAAAACACAATTTTAGTGCCATACGCGTTTCGCCTTTATTTTCTGCAATGCATCATCAATGGCAGGTTGTGTGGACAATTTCCTACATATTACGTTCCTGTTGCATTTTTGGTGTTGGTGTTCTTCTTATGAACGCCAATTTGCGGTTTTCTCCCCGTTGCACAACACTATGCACTGAACGTCCACAAGCGTTGTGGAATGGGGAAAAAAACCGCAAATTGGCGTTCATAAGAAGAACACCAACATCAAAAATGCAACAGGAACGTAATATGTAGGAAATTGTCCACACAACCTGCCATTGATGATGCATTGCAGAAAATAAAGGCGAAACGCGTATGGCACTAAAATTGTGTTTTATTCAGTTGCTGTCAGACGGTCCATAAATAAAAATTATTAATATACCGTAATATTACACGCAACTGAGGAAGACAGGACTATAAAAGTAGAAGAAACAACTGTGTTTTGTCCTGCAGAAACCTCCAGTGTCCCTATACGTGATCTACCTCACACACACGCTATTGGCTAAAACTGATGGCTTGAAGTCGCTAGCAATTTCAGCAGAGTGTTGCAGGTGTCTCTCGTCAACAGCTTTAACGGGACAGAACTGTCTCGTTGCTGAAAGGCAGGCAACTTGTAACATGTAGGCACTGCCGAAGTTGGTCTGGGAAAAACTTGTGAAAATTTGGCTGCGGCCTTCGAAATTAACTTTTTTAAACCAGTTCCTTAACTGGCTTCCACCCTATACAATATTATGCCACTATCATCAGGTGGACCACGGAAATATTGCATGCAGATGACACTTTGACCTGGCTGAAGACCCGAAAAGAATTTGATCGGTTAACACGCTAGGAAGGTCATATTTACATTTGGGATGTTTTTTGGTGCTAATTTCCCTTCCAGGCAAAATAAGCTCGTAGTTAAGAGGAACTACGTCGCGTGTGCCACATACCTTCGTAAACCATTGACTTGCCTAAACCACACCGTTCATTATCATTGCTGTTATGCTTTTCAACGGTGTACCAAAACGCTATTACGCAGGTAGGACAGTGGTCTGTGGAGAAAGCTTGTGACGGAGCTATTGGCCTGACTGCAAGTAGAACGATGCATTTCTTTTCCGTAGCTTTGGGAGGGGGAGGGTGGTGAATACAACTTTCCAGGAGCGTTTTAGCCATGTGAAAGCAAGCCAGTACCCATTTATTGGAGGCTTAGTGGGCATGAGGACATCCTGGAGAAACTAGAACGATCAAAAATTCCTGCCCCTACCAAGCATTTAACCTAGACCCTTCAGGACCGGCATCTAGCACTCTACATGCTACACCACGATGGCCGAGAGGATATGGCCCTATTCTCATCATCACTTTGTGAAAAAGTCGAGAGTACGTCCACTGTACAAGGCCGAGCGTGTGTTCGCCCTGCCAATGGAACTGCTCGCACGGAGACGCGCCTGCGAGTTCCGGAGACGCAACCCGCACATCTGTTTCTCCCCGCGGCCCACATCACGGCTGGTTAAAGATTCATCGGCGCTCGGACCACGGGCGATGGCTACGCCGGTCACCCCGGGCCGGCTGCCTCAGATTCACGGCCTGATGAATTATTTATACAGGCAGGGCTGCAGCCCGGGCTTGCCCTGAATGAGGCTGAAGCAGCCACCATTTGACAAGGCGGCAACGCCTGCTCACACTACAGGGAATTCTTGTCTAGGGGCAAAAACGGAGACGTTTCGCGTGACTAATGAGAGAAATGGAACTGAACTGTTATTTGATCTCCTTTTTCTTTTCCCAGTAATATTATACGAATAGAAACTTTACCACATTAGTAATTTATGTCACAAAATGTTCATCAGAGACAAGGTTATCTTCACGGGTGTTCCATGGAAGCCTGGTAGGTAAGCTTTTATTTTCTACATACATAAATGATCCAACGGCCAGGATGAGCAGCAAATTACGGTTGTTTGCTGATGACACTGCGCTGTATTGGTACATGTCGTCGTTGAGTGATTCTAGGAGTATACAGGACGACTTGACAAAATTTCTAGTTGGTTTTGTGAACGGCACACAGTTTCACTCGTCGCCATTAATTCTGCCTAATGACCCGATGCAGCTGACATCAATAACCCCTTCCCTTTCGTTTCCTATTTAAACGTGGGATTTAGGGAAAGCACGAAAGATGTGGACGGGGCCTAATCAGTTACCCTTGGTTGCACAGAAAACACATACACTTTGTTTTTAAAAAACAAACTCTCAGCAATCATTTTTAAAAGATTTTTCTACACTGGCGGCTGAAAGCCTTATTAGAAGAATTGCAAGTTATTGTCGGCTGAAGACCACAAGCAATGTTACACACAATCAACGGCTGAAGGCGCGATTAAGAAGACTCAAAATTATTCGTCGGCTGAAGGCCAGAAGCAGTTTCAAAAATACACAACGGCTGAAGGCCTGAACTTCCACTAAGGTGGACAGTTACGCGTTAAAAACACCAAAACCCCTTTTAACAATCTTAATAACTGTAACAAGTTATAGTGACGGCTGAAGGCGTTATAAAGACAGAATTGAAACTATTTGTCGACTGAAAGTCACAAGAAATGTAACAAACAATTAACGGCTGAAGGCCAGCGGCAATTTCAGAATACACTACGGCTGAAGGTCTGAATTACAACTGAGGAAGGCAGTTACACATTAACAAATACTAAGATATTTTCTTCTTAACAATCAAAACGGTAAAAAGTTATAGTAACGGCTGAAGGCCTTATTAAGAAAAAAATGCAAATTATTGTTCGACTGAAGGCCACAAATAAAGTTACACACAATCAACGGCTGAAGGCCTGATTAAGAAGATTGAAAATTATTCGTGGGCTGAAGGTCCACTTCAGAATACACAAGGACTGAAGGGCTGAATTACAAATAAGGGGGACAATTACAGTTAAAAAGTAGTAACCCCCTTTCTAATAATCTTAATAGCTTGTAACAAGCTATAGTGATGACTGAAGACCTCACTGAAACAGGATTGAAAATAATTTGTCGGCTGAAGGCCACAGGCAATGTTACAAACAATTAACGGCTGAAGGCCTGATTAAGAAAGTATTCAAAATTATTGGGGACTGAAGGCTACAAGCAATTTTCAGAATGCTCAACGACTTAAGGCCTGAATTACAAGTAAGGAAGGCAGTTGCATGTTAAAATACTAAAACCTTTTTAAAACAATCTTGATGAACTGTAACAGGCTATAGTGACGGCTGCAGGCTTCATTAAGAGAAAATTGAAAATAATTTGTCGGCTGAAGGCCACAAGCAGTGTTACAACAATTAACGGCTTAAGGGCGGAATTACAAGTGGGGAAAGCAATAACATGTTAAAGCATTAGGGTAAATTTTAAACAATTATGACAACTTGTGCAAATGAGACGGAGTGATCCACAGGCAGTGCTCCCTGTATCGACCTGAGGAAGGTGACTACAGATGTGTAATCGGTGAGACAGGCAGCCAAGAGTTGTACCCACGTAACAGGATGGCAACTCACACTAGGGGTAGCTTAAGCGCAGACCGACCGACTAACCTATCCGGCTAACATCCTATCACCGGTACAACGATGGATTATTTTTAGGCAATGGCGAAGATACGGACAGCACTACGTCTTCATAAAAACACCCAAGGCCGAAGTAAACACTAGAACCTAGGTAGACCTTCCAAAAACATATGCACAGTACAATTCAAGAGGCTGTCAAACTACACGCCGTGACGGACAGCACCAACACGACGATGAAGGTACACTGCCGGAAAAGTACGCTAACCTCCAGGGCAAGTAACTGTGGCCTTAGCGGCCACAAAGGCAGAATATACCACTGGTTACACTTCACTAATAAGAATAATACTAAATCCAAACTAACATCAAGGAGTAGAAGGCGGCTGATAGCTTCCGCCAACTTGACAGACTCCACTTGTTGTGGTTGGTCTCACCAACCCTGGGAGCAGCAACACTCAAACATCAGCGAGATCTCAAACTGTCGAGATTTCAGTACTGGATAAGGTTCACTCAACTTCAGACGACCTGTCAGTGTCGTATCTAGAAGTATCTGGGGTTCCATACCATTCCAACTGCACTATTACAGATCCTCCACCAGCTTGAACAGCCCCCTGTTTACATGTAGGCTCCGTGGATTCATGAGGTTGTCTCCATACCCGTACACGGTCTATCACTCGATACAATTTGAAGCGAGACTCGTCCGACCAGGCAACATGTTTCCAGTCATCAAGAGTCCAGTGTCGGTGTTGACGGGCTCAGGTGAGGTGTAAAGCTTTCTATCATGCAATCATTATGGGTACACGAATAGGCCTTCGGCTCCGAAAGCCCGTATCGATGATGTTTCGTTCAATGGTTCGCACGCTGATGCTTGTTGATAGCCCAGCATAGGAATCTGCAGCAGTTTGCGGAAGGGTTGCACTTATGTTGAACGCTTCTCTTCAGTCGTCATTGATCCCGTTCTTGCAGGATCTTTCTCCGGTCGCACTGATGTTTCAGATTTGATGTTTTACCGAATTCCTGATATTCATGGTACAGTTGTGAAATGGTCGTACGGGAAAATCCCCACTTCATCGCTATCTCGAAGATGCTGTGTCTCATCGCTCATGGTCCGACTATAACACCACGTTCGAACTAACTTAAGTCCTGATGTGGAAGAAGTAACCGATCTAACAACTGCGCCAGACACTTGTTGTCTTACATAGGCGTTGGCGACCTCAGCATCATATTCTGCCTGTTTACATATCTCTGTATTTGAATGCGCATGCCTATACCATTCTCTGGCGCTTCAGTATATACTGAAGTACCTTTCTTCTCTTCTAGCTTCTGCAAATACATCCTCATCTACACATACACTCCGTAAATGTGAGTATGGTGCGTGGCGGAGGGTACATTGTCCCACTACTAGCAATTTCCTTTTCGTTGCCTCGTATAAACAAAGTGAGGGAAAAATAACTGTTTATATGCCTCCATACAAGCCCTAAAATTTGAAGTATTAAAGAATAGGTTGCACTAGAGTTCTGTACGTGGTCTCCTCTACAGATGAAGCACACACTCCTACAATTCGCCCAATAAACAGGAATCGACCATTCGCCTTCTGCTCTAGTGTCCTTGCGTGCCCGTTCCATTTCATATCGCTCTGTAAGGAAGGTGACTGTGTCAGGTAGCACATTATCAAAGCAGTATTTGGAACATTATGAGAGTGTTTTCCCTCATATGCATTAACGTTCAATTTTACACTTTTAGAACTTGCTGCCATACAATACACCAATTACAAATTTTATCTAAGTCATGTTGTATCCTCAACGACGACACCTTCCCGTTCATCACAGTACATCAGCAGAGAACAGCAGATTTCTGCCCACCCTATCTGTCGGATCATTTGCACTTTCCTAGGGGAGTCCGCGAGACACCCCTTGTATTCGATGAACAGTCGCTGTTGAGGAAAACGTGCTATCCTTCATTACTTAAGAATTATTAGCCACTCATATATATTGGGACCTGTACCGTTTCTTCGTACCTTAGTTAACAGAGTACAGTTGGGCACAGTGTCAAATGATTCAAATGGCTCTAAGCACTATGGGCCTTAACATCTGAGGACATCAGCCTCGTACTTAGAACTACGTAAACCTAACTAACCTAAGGACATCACACACATCCATGCCCGAGGCAGGATTCGAACCTGCGACCGTAGCGGTCACGCGGTTCCAGACTGAAGCGCCTAGAACCGCACGGCCATAGCCGCCGGCAGGCACAGTGTCAAACACTTTCTGGAAGTCTAGGAATATGTAATCAGTTTTTTGTCTTCATCCATGCCTCGAAGAATATTGTGCGAGAAAACGACGAAGCTCTTTCGAACTAGCCATTTCTTCTGCTCTGAGCTAATCTGTGGGCAGAAACTTTCCCGTCTCAAAAAAAATTATTACGTTCCAACCGAGAATATGTTCAAGAACTCTGCACCAAACCATGTTATATTTATGCTGGTCCGTTCTTTTACGCTTCTTATGTAAAGCAGTCTACAGAGTTTTCTTCCAGTCCCTTTGCGACTTTTACACCGGACAAGAGATTCGCGATAAATGCAAGCTAAGAAAGTAACCAGTGCCGCAGATTACTCTCCGTAGAACATAACTCGTGTTCCATTCAGACATAGCGACTAGTTTTCAACTCTTTCAGTCACTTCTTTACCCCGAGCGTATCTATCACTATGTCCTCCATACGACAGTCTGTGCAACGGCGAAACGACGGTATGATTGTACGATCCTACTACTTGAGTGACTTCTTAAACCTTTAAACCTGAAACTTGAAAGAAGGAGAAAATAGGCTGAAGATGTGAGCTGAAGTCTGTGTTACGGAGGGCAACGGACAAGGGTAGTCACGCAGCTGCGTAATCCACACTGCTGCATTGGTTTAATAGCTGAAGTACCTGCCTAGTAAACAGGAGACGCGGGTTTAAGACCCGGCTGTGGTATAAATTTTTTATGCATTTCCTCAGCTACCATCATTATCGTTAAAACTTCCCACTTCGACTTTCCTTTTATTGTCTTTCATTGCCACACCAGACTAGTCTCCTATTAGCTCGATACAAGCCTTCAACCCATTTAGCGAGTTTACGTACGACCAGAATTTTCTAGGATTCTCGGTAAGATATTTTGCTAAGTTAGGACGGTGGTAGCTTTTGCTAAGGTATGTCGGTGGTAGGTGTAAGCTTCGCTCTGTATGCTTCGTGGATCTATCTCCTGCCCTCATTTCCGAGATTTTTTTTAAAATCTAGAGTCAGAAACTCTGACTCCCCAGGATTTTCCGATTGCTATTAAACCACGGCTGGTCTTTTCCGTCCTTTATCCACTTACTCACTACATAATTTTCCAGAGCGCGATTTACAATCGGTTTAAACTTTACCCATAATTGCTCTATGGCCATTATGTTGGAACAAAATTATATCCATTCATGATCTAAGTCAGATGCTAACAACTGCTTGTATGATCTTTCTGCCAATATACTCTCTCGGTCTTCTTGATGGACCTACTAATTTTAGTGACCATTGTCTCTATTATGGTAATCTATGTCTCTATACTGATACCGTCGATAAGTTCAAGCCTGTAAGCCGGTTTCTAGCTGCAGGGTCTAAAATATTTCCATTACATGTGGGCTGTCGAAATAGCTGCCCAACTCAGTTTTTTAAAACGTGTTCAAGTTTTTTAAAACGTGTTCAAAAGTGTATCACAAGACCGTCCGTCTGTACCGCCTTGAATTAAATCACAGAAAGAGACGCCTGTAACTAATAAAACATAATCTAGGTAATTCCGCAATATTCAGCGTAGACCCTCTTCCTGTGATTCTAAATTCGTCAGGGCTGAATCGCACTGCGCTTTCAGAGGCGTCTCGCACCACTCATTGAACCATTTCTTCTATGGTCTTACATATTAACATAAAGTTCTTTTGCTGCCTCAACAAAACTTGTTCATGTATATGTTATTGTTGATGTTTGGGCCTCCTCGTACCACTTCTTGCGTTAGGAATTGAAACCTGTGCTGCTGACGTGAAGCACCCAGGAAAGATGGTCAGGCGTCAATGTAGCTTCGTATACACTCACACCTTCGACGGCTATGTAAATGGTTAGAGCTAAAAGTCTCTGAGACTAGCAGAACAGCCAACAGACTGCATTACTTTCGTACACATCAAAAAAAGTTTTGCGTCACCTTCCGTGAGTTATGGAACCTGCACAGAAAACTGGAATAGAGATCAACATAAACATCATTTCTGAACTTTTTATTGGTCATAAAAACCACACAACGCGTTTTGTGCCATCATACAGTAAGACCTTCAGGGGCGGTGGTCCAGATTCCTGCACACACAGGTACCTCAAATAACCAAAAGCACGTCCTCTTGAATTGATGCATGCCTGTATTCGTCGTGGCATACTATCCAAAAGTTCATCAAGGCGCTGTTGGTCCAAATTGTCCCACTCCCCAACGGTGATCCGGCGTAGATCACTGAGAGTGGTTGCTGGGTCACGTTGTCCATAAACAGGTTCGATAGGGTTCATGTCTGGGGAACATACTGGCCACTCTAGTCCAGCGATGTCGTTATCCGGAAGGAAGTCATTCACAGGATGTGCATGATGGGGGCGCGAAATGTCGTCCATGGAGACTAATGCCTCGCCAGAAGGCTGCCTATATGGTTGCACTATCGGTCGGAGGATGGAATTCACGTATCGTACAGCCGTTACGACGCCTTCCATGACCACCAGGGATGTACGTCGTCTCCACATAATGCCACCCCAAAGCATCAGGGAATCTCCACCTTGCTGCACTCGCTGGACATTTTGTCTAAGGCGTTCATCCTGATCTGGTGGCCTCCAAACACGTCTACGACGACTTTCTGGTCGAAAGCACATGTGACACTCATCGGCGAAGGGAACGTGATGCCAATCCTGAGCGGTCCATTCGGCATGTTGTTGGGCCCATCTGTACTTCGCTGCTTGTTGTCGTGGTTGCAAAGATGGACCTCGCCATGGACGTCGGGAGTGAAGCTGCGCATCATGCAACCTATTGCGCACAGTCTGTCGTAACACGACGTCCTGTGCCTGCACGAAAAGCATTATTCAACATGGTGGCTTTGCCGTCAGGGTTCCTCCGAGCCATAATGCGTAGGCAGCTATTATCATCTACTGCAGTAGTAGCCCTTGGGCGGCCGGACCGAGGCATGTCATCGACAGTTCCTATCTCTCTGTATCTCCTCCATGTCCGAACAACATCACTTTGGTTCACTATGAGACGGCTGTACACTTCCCTGGTTGAGAGCCTTTGCTGGCACAAAGTAACAACGTGGACGCGATCGAACCACGGTATTAACCTTCTAGGCATGGTTGAACTACTGACAACACGAGCCGTGTACCTCCTTCCTGGTGGAACGACTGGAACTGATAGGCTGCCTGACCCCCTCCGTCTAATAGGCGCTGCTCATGCATGGTTGTTTACATCTTTGGGCGGTTTTAGTGATCTCTCTGAACAGTGAAAGGGACTGTGTCTGTGATACAATATCCACAGTCAAAGTCGATCTTCAGGAGTTCTGGGATCCCGGGTGATACAAAACTTTTTTTGATGTATGTAGTTACTAGGGCGACCCAGAAGTCCGTTAACATTTGAAACTTTGTACTTCACGCAACAATGTAGGTAGAGAGGTAAAAATTGACAGTCATTTTAGAAATGACATGGGGTGTTAAAGAAACCCAAAAAAGTGCTCAAGGTGACCAACAGATGAAGTTTAACCTATACTACTACATAAAGACAACTTGTAGTTTAACGTTGTCACCAAAGATGCCGAAAAGTTCTTGATCGATTTGCTACAGGTTTTTATACGTTGCTCTAATAAACGTTCGGCAGATATGGGTTACATTTTTTAATTATGTGTAGTATGTTTTTTAATTTATATGATGTGGAAACATAAATATTACTACCTAAAAGAGAAAAGTTATTGGCAAAAATATCACAAAGATCGTGACGGATTATTTTTGACTTTTTACATACTATTCTAAAAATAGTTCAGACGTACCTAGCCTACATATTTTTAATGTATGTAGTGTATAGATTTATATGTGTACTGCTATATAAAGAAAGTTGTTAATTTTTGTTACCAAAAATATCGAGAAATTCTTGGTCTGTTTACTTCAGTTTTTACACAACACCTTAATAAATGTTCTGGTGGACACGGGTTACATATATTGAATATATAAGGTATATAGTATATAATGGAGAAAGGTTGCTACATAAATCTCGTAAAATTCATGAACGATTTACTTCAAATTTGTACACGATATTGTAATAAACATTAATACAGACATAAGCTACACATTTTTAATATAATGCATATGTGATATACAAAGTGGAAACGTTGTTTGCAAAAAAATTCTGAAAGTGGTTGATTAATTTATTTCGAATTTTTACTCGATGCTCTAACAAATATTCAGAACTTTTCTGTTAAAGCTAACTGCTAGAAAGAAAATGGTTTGCTGTGTAAATGTGCAGTTTCGTTAACTTTTTCACGATCAGTTTTAACTATGATAGCAGGGCATTTATAATTTAGAAAAATGCTTTCTCTGAAATGCCTTATTCTTCCTCATTACACATAATTCTGAACAAAAATTGTATGAGTAACAATTTACATTTTCTGCACTACCATAGTTTGTTTTAATAGAAAATAGTAAAATTGTTTCTGTGACTTATCGACTTCTGATTAGAATACTACTACGGAATATGAATCATTCGTAACTTTGTAATCCTACCCGTTAACAGATTAAAACTGTACAAAATACTGTCATTGAACCTAATATCATCACAGATCCAGCACCTGGATAAATCTCTCTCATATCCCGCATACCATTGACACTAACTATTTTCCCAATCATTTTAAGCGAATACAGCTCTCAGTGAGGAATTTGGGGGGGGGGGAGGAGTGGCGGAGAGAAAATGGACATAGAGAGAGGAAAGGAGGAGGTGGAGAGAGAGAAATGAAGGAGGAAGTGGAGTGAGAGAGGACGGGGAAGAGATGGGCAGAATGAGAGAGCAGGAGATTAAGAGTAATATTTAATTCCAAGACATATTTAGCAATTTCGAAACATTTTCTTGTATGCTAGTATGACACAAAAGCAATAATTGGCATAATAATTGATTTTTAGCAAAGACGATGTTCTTTATAACGAATGCTCAATATCTCGAAAAAGAACGTGTTGTGAAAAAGACTGTACAGCATTGTCAGTATATATGTTGAGAAATTGCTGTCGGATGTTTCCTTTTACCATCCCGGATGAGGTCCACCGATCGAGGTAGACTTTCAAATTCAGCTTACCTCACAACCAATAATCATTGGGATTGAGGTCCAGTGACTTAGAAGACCAAGCATTGCGCAAGTTGTGGCTTAGTAAGCGATCTCACCAAGAGATCTTTCGCACGTGTAGCAGTATGGGGTGGAGCGCAATCCTGCATAAAAGTCGCACCTCCCACTAGGTGTTAATGCCAGGTTAGGTACAATGCGATTCTGTAGCACATCAACGTACCTCGCACCCGTCACGCTGATAGTTTAAAAAGCATCATCCCACATTTCTTCGAAGAAAGAGTCCGATCACGACTGATGTGGTAAATCCACACCACACCGTGACTTTCTCGTCATGCAGTGGCGTTTCCGCGACAGTTCCAGGATTTTCGGTAGCCCAACTTTTAGAGTTGTGAGTGTGAAATAGGGTTCGTCAGACACCCAATCGTCATCTTCCCCCATTCTTTGAATTGCCAACACTGCAAGTGCTCTGCACGCGACAAAATCGGTGGCTGACAGTTTAAAACGTCCCCTTAGAAAAATTAGTGAAGTACTGTGCTGGTAAACGTCTTACATTATTTGGTTTTCAAACAGCTGAGCACAACTGAAAGTACTCAGACATTTCTCTCTTTACTTATTCTGGTCATCACTAAACTGACACACAATACTTTTAGCGCAACGCTATCTGACTTTCAATAATCCCTACAAAAGAATGGCCCTGACTAACAATAACCTATACCTTTCATGAATCACTTACCTCACAAAAATTTTCGTTACTCGAACTACTGCAATACAGCGAGCGCATATACTGCCAGCTAAATAAAAGATCCTAACTACTGAAGGCACTAACAACTGATAGGCATAGTTAGCAAATCAAAGATTTCGATAGAGAACAATGTATTTACCTTAATAGTGTTCAAAAGTCATTATATATATATATATATATATATATATATATATATATATATATATATATATATATATATCAGTTCAGGACATCCAGTCTCACAAATTTACTGTCTCTCATGGACACACGTCCAGATCATCCGCTCTCAAAACTCCGCCATCTCTCTCCCCACATTCACCACTGCTGGCGGCTCACCTCCAACTGCGCAACGCTACGCGCTGTTAACAGCCAACTTCCCAACACTGCAATAGCAAATTTCAACAATGCAAACCAGCCACAGACTGCACACAGCACAGTCAGTGATTTTCATACAGAGCGCTACGTGACGTTACCAACATAAAAACCTAAACAGCCTACTTACAAGTTCATGATGACGCTGGATTTTGTACGGATAGTTCTCCAAACAGTAGTGCGATGAACGCTTGTACGACGTGCGATTCCACCATGAGGAAATAATCCCGTTTAAATCTCCAGTCTCTTGTGCATCTACTTCTACATACATTCTCCGCAAGCCATGGTACGGGGCGTCGCGGAGGGTACCCTTTACCGCAATTAATCGTTTCCTTTCCCGTTCAACTCGCAGGAAGAGTGAGGGAAAAACGACTGTCTGCATTCCTCCGTATGAGTCCTAATTTCTCGTATCTTCGTGGTCCTTGCGCGAAATACATGTCGGCGGCAGTAGGATCGTTCTGCAGTCAGCTTCAAATGCCGGTTCTCTAAACTTTTGGTAATCAATGTCTTCTTCCCTCCAGGAATTCACACTTCTGCTCCCGAAGCATACCCGTAACACTTGCATGCCGATCTAACGTATCGGTAGCAAATCTAGCAACTCGCCTGTCTTCTTTCAATTCGACCTCTTGCGCATCCGAAATACTCGAGCAGTAGTCAATAACAGGAAGCACCAGCGCACTATATGCGGTCTCCTTTACAGATGAACCACACTTTCCTAATATTCTTCCAATAAACCGATCATTCGCCTTCCCTACCACAGTCCCCACATGATCACTTCGGTTCATATCGCTTCCGAACGCTACACCCAGATGTTTAAATGACGTGACTTTGTCAAGCAGGACACTACTAATGCTGTATCCGAACATTACGGATTGTTTCTCCTACACATCCGCATTTACTTACATTTCATTAAGATACATCACTCCAACTATGAATTACGTCTAGGTCATCTTATATCAGCCTACAGTCAGTTGTCTCCGACGCTTTCCTGTACTCCACAGCATCATCAGCGAACAACTGAAGATTGCTGCCCCGCCCCCCCTCCCCCCCCCCCTGCCTCTGTCTGCCAGATCATTTATGTATACAGAAAATAGCAATAGCCATATCACATTTCCCTGGAGCACTCCTGATGTTATCGCTGTCTCAGATGCACACTAGCCGTTGAGGGCAACATATTGAGTACTATGACTTAAGAAGTCTTCAAGGCAGTCACATATATCAGACCCTATTCCGTATGCACGTATCTTCGTTAACAGTCTACAATGGGGTACCGTCTCGAATGCTTTTCGATAATCTAGAAATATGGAATCTGCCTGTTGGTCTTTGTCGATGTTAATAATATATCATGTGAGAAAAGAGGAAGCTTGGGACATTTGAAACCTTTATCCGTCAGAATACCCCTCATATGGCAATAGAATCGTAAAGCGGCAGTAACGGATTCTCCTTTGTGGTAGTGAAAACTCATTATCAGTATCTTCTCTGGTAAAGTCAATTTCCTGCTATTATTTATTATTTATTTATTTCATTAACAGTACAGATTAACACACCGTAACGTAAGGTGTGTGGGATGTTACTAAACCTTACAGCAGATACCTCTTATTGTTACGATAATATTAGTATGCAGTCGATAATGTGACTTTAAATAATATAAAGAACATAATACATACGAATTTCTCTAAGGCTAAACAGAATTTAATTCTCTACGACTGTTGAAGTTGTTCTATATTGCCGGCCGTTGTGGCCAAGCGGTTGAAGGCGCTACAGTCTGGAACCGCGTGACCGCTACGGTCGCAGGTTCGAATCCTGCCTCGGGCATGGATGTGTGTGATGTCCTTAGGTTCGTTAGGTTTAAGTAGTTCTAAGTTCTAGGGGACTGATGACCTTAGAAGTTAAGTCCCATAGTGCTCAGAGCCATTTGAACCATTTTTGTTCTATATTATTTGTTTCTGCTTAGGTGAGAACAATACAGTTGATAATTTGTATAATACATAAGTCAAAAAATGTAATGGAATAAGTGTAGCCAAAATACAGTAATAAAATCTGAAGCTATTGTCTTCTGAAATGGTGTGTGTTTATGTAGGTCTGTTGTGTTAGTGTGTACTGATATACACTGAAGCGCCAGAGAAACTGTTATAGGCATTCGTATTCAAATACAGAGATACTTAAACGGTCGGCAACAGTTGTATAAGACAACAGGCGTCTGGCGCAGTTGTTAGAAGGATTACTTCTGCTACAATGGCAGGTTATCAAAATTTATGTGCTTTTGAACGTGTTGTTATAGTTGGCGCACCCGCGATAGGACACAGCATCTCCGAGGTAGCGATGAAGTGGGAATTTTTCCGTACGATCATTTCACCAACGTACTGTGAATATCAGGAATTCGAAAATATATCAAATCTCCGACAACGCTGAGACTGGAGAAAGATCCTGCAAGAACAGGTCCCAGGACGACTGAAAAAAATCGTTCACAGTGACAGAAGTGCAACCGTTCCGCGAATTGCTGCAGATTTCAATGCTGCGTCATCAACATGTCAGTGTGCGAACCATTCAACGAAACGCCATCGGTATGGACTTTCGGAGCCGAAGGTCCACTTGTGTACCCTTGATGACTTCACAACTCAAAGCTTCATGCGTCGCTTGGGCCCGCCAACACCGACGTTGGACTGTTGATGACTGGAAACATGTTGCCTGATCAGACGAGTCTAGTTTCAAACTGTATCGAACGGATGGACGTGTACAGCTATGGAGACGACCTCATCAATCCATGGATTCTGTATGTCAACAGGTGTCTATTCAAGCTGGTGGAGGTTCTATAGTGGTTTGGGGCGCGTGGGGTGGGAGTGATATGGGACGCCTGATACGTGTAGATACGACTCTGATAGGTGACACGTACGTAAGCATCCTGTGTGATCACCTGCATCCATTCATGTCCGCTGCGCATTCCGACGGACTTGGGCAATTCCAGCGGGACAATGCGACACTCCACAAGTATGGAATTGCTACAGAGTGGCTTGAGGAACACTCTTCTGAGTTTAAGATCTCCCTCTAGCCACCTAATTCCCTAGACATGAATATTATTGAGCATATCTAGATTTCCTAGCTATGTGTTGTTCAGAAGAGATTTCCATTCCCTCGCGTTCTTATGGATTTATGGACAGCAATGCAGGAGTCACGGTGTCAGTTCCCTCCAGCACTACTTCAAACATTATTCGAGTTCATGCCAACTCGTGTTGTGCACTTTTGCTTGCTTGCGAGGACCCTACACGATATTAGGCAGGTGTAAGAGTTTGTTTGGCTCGTCAGTGTATTAGTTGGAGGGCAGCATATCAGGACACTACATGAGATTCAGTAGTTATTTGTTTGTCTAGTTGTGCTGTAGTCAGTTTGATACCTTAGAAACATACACATCCAGTGTTATACAGATTATACATCGATTGAGCATTTGGTACATCAAATATGTGAATTTTAGCTTTACACAAAGAATAAACAGATGGTTATAAATTTACTGATATAAATAGAATGTAGTTCCTTTCTGCTTGAGAGCATTATTCCTTAAAGAACTTAATAATTACAGTTTTAGTTTTCTACATGATTTATACATAAAATACATTTGATATATAAAATTCATTGATTGTAGCTTTACGTGAAGAAGAAGATATACTTATGGATACATGCAGTAAGACGAGTAATACTTTACTGCTTGTGTGCAGAATACTATAAACAATATACATGTGTCGTTGGAGAGGAACAGCCTCGGAATAAAAGTTCTTGTAGCATTATCCTCCAAGCGACGTTACCTTATTACTAGTATGTTAGTATGTAGTATCATGGCATGTGTCAGTACTTTGTTTGTTTTATGACTGTAATGCACCTTGTGCTGTTTTTGGCTGTGTTATGTCATGCAGTGCCTGTGTTATTCTCTTCTGAGCTATATTCACATTTTCTCTCTATTCCTCCACCCGTTTCCGAATCTATAATCGTGCTTGTGTCCTCCCATGTGATTTGTTGCGTTGTTTGTGCTCTTGTACGTCTCCTTCCATGCGGGTTTTGGCGCTTATATTCTTCGTGCTGTGTGTTCGATACATCATCGGTGACATCCCACAATTGCTGGCGCATTTGAGTCCCTCTCTAACTACATTTTACACACAATCCTCATGCAGCGTCTCTGACGTGTTGCTGGCCAGCGCGATGTGTTCGCCGGTTTTAGGAGTTATTTTCTGTGTCAGTAAAACCTCATGTCATCTCAGGCATAAGTTTTACCTCTCTTTGTATATTATTCCGTGAATTAGTCACCATTTATATGACGGCGTGAACGGCGTCAGGTCCTGAGTGGTCACTGTGAAAGTCACAGAAAAGCCGCGTACTCGTCTGAGACAGCATTATCAGCAAATGATAGAATTTGAGAGGGGGGTCTCATCGTGTGTCTCCATTTGGTCAACTGGTCGATTGGTGGGTTACCCAGACCAGGGCTTTCGGATGTGATAGAGTTTGAGAGGGGGTCTCATCGTGTGTCTCCATTTGCTCAACTGGTCGATTGGTGGGTTACCCAGACCAGGGCTTTCGGATGTGATAGAGTTTGAGAGGGGGTCTCATCGTGTGTCTCCATTTGCTCAACTGGTCGACTGGTAGGTTAACCAGACCAGGGCTTTCGGATGTGAGAGGGACTCAACGTTGGCTGCATGGGAACGTGAGGGCACTTGTCTAAATTTCTGGTGGACCATGTCTGACTAGGGATGATCGGCATATTGTGCACCAAGTACATCGCAGTCTCTTCACGTCGGCGCGCGCCATCTGACAACACGTTATGGAATCCGTGTAACATTCTGTGTCATACTTCATTGTTGGACAGAGACTAGCAACGGCCTTACTAAGGAATTATCGTCCCACGCATAGGCGTACGCCGACACTGCAACACCAATGGCTGCCTTCGGAGTGATGTCGTGACTAGGAAGCATAGGCTTCTGATAAAAGGCGTCGCACTGCGTTCACTGATGAATCGCAATTCTACGCTGCCCTGGATGACCAACGTAGGCGAGTACAGCGGCGAGATGGAGATAGATCCCATTCTTCCAATGTTTTTCAAAGGCTCAGCGGTGTAATGCAATATACGCAGGGCTGGGCCCCTGCCACTTCTATTACGGCACGAGAGTAGCGCACTGCGGGTTGCCGCTCTTTACTTCTGCAGGCGATCCTCCTTCGGAGACAAACAGTTGTGCGTCCTGACAGTACTTCCTGTTTTTGCGTCCGATGCTGACTGTAAACATTCTGTTTACAGAGACAACGTAAACAGACATCACGATAGACCGCTATGATCGATCATAACGGCGGCGCTGCTATCGTGGACTATCTTACATCCGCGGATCACATGATCCCAGAGAGACTAGGGACATTCCTCCACCGCGTTATACACTCATCAAAAAAAGTTTTGCATCACCTCGGTTCCGAGAGTTCCGGAACTTGTACAGAAAATTCGAACAGAGATCAACATAAAAATCATATCCCCCGTTTTTATTGCTCATGGAAACCACATATTGCACGTTGTATCACCATACAGCGAGACCTTCAGAGGTGGTCCAGACTGCTATACACGACGGTACCTCTGATACCCAGCAGCACGTATTCTTGCATTGACGCATGCCTGTATTCTCCGTGGCATACTATACACAAGTTCATCAAGGCACTGTTGGTCCTGATTGTCCCACTCTTGCCGGCGGCGGCGGCCGTGTGGTTCTAGGCGCTCAGTCCGGAACCGCGTGACTGCCGCGGTCGCAGTTTCGAATCCTGCCTCGGGCATGGCTGTGTGTGATGTCCTTAGGTTAGTTAGGTTTAAGTAGTTCTAAGTTCTAGGGGACTGATGACCACAGATGTTAAGTCCCATAGTGCTCAGAGCCATTTGAACCATTTTTTGTCCCACTCTTCAACGGCGAATCGGCGTAGATGGTTGGTAGCCCTTTTCAATCTGTCCCAGGCATGTTCGATAGGGTTCATGTCTGGAGGAAATTCTGGCCGCTCTAGTCAGGCGATATCTTTATCCTGAAGGAAATCATTCGAAGTATGTGCACGATATGGGCACAAATTGTCGTTTATGAAGACGAATGCCTCACCAGTATGTTGCCGATATGGTTGCACCATGGGTCGGAGGATGATATTCACGTATCGTACAGCCGTTACGGCTCCTTCCATGACCACCAGCCGCTCCACAACAGCAGGGAACCTCCACCTCGCTGCACTCGCTGGACAGTGTGTCTAAGGCGTTCAGCCTAACCGGTTTACCTCCAAACACAATTGTCTGGTTAAAGTCACATGCGGCACTCATCGGTGAAGAGAACGTGATGCCAATCCTGAACGGTCCATTCGGCATGTTTTTGGGCCCATTGTACCGCGCTGCTTGGTGTCGTAGTTGCAAAGATGGACCTCGCCATGGACGTCGGGAGTGAAGTTGCGCATCATGCAGCCCATTGCGCACAGTTTGAGTCGTAATACGACGTCCTGTGTCTAATGGTTCAAATGGCTCTGAGCACTATGGGACTCAACATCTATGGTCATCAGTCCCCTAGAACTTAGAACTACTTAAACCTAACTAACCTAAGGACATCACACAACACCCAGCCATCACGAGGCAGAGAAAATCCCTGACCCAGCCGGGAATCGAACCCGGGAACCCGGGGTCCTGTGTCTGCACGAAAAGCATTATTCAACACGGTAACCTTGTTGTCACGGTTCCTCCGAGCTATAATCCGTAGGTAGCGGCCCGAGCGAGGCATGTCATCGACAATTGCTGTCTCTCTGTATCCTCTCCATGTCCGAACAACGTCGCTTTGGTTTGCTCCAAGACACTTCCCCTGTTGAGAGACCTTCCTGGCACAAAGTAACAATGCAGACGCGATCGAACCGCGGTACTGACCGCCTAGGCATGGCTGAACTACAGACAACACGAGCCGTTTACCGCCTTCCTGGTGGAATGTCTGGAACTGATCGGCTGTCGGATCCCCTGCGTCTAATAGGCGCTGCTCATGCACGGTTCGTTACGTCTTTGGGAGGGTTTAGCAACATCTCTAACAGTCAAAGCGACTGTGTCTGTGATACAGTATCCACAGTCAACGTCTATTTCAGGAGTTCTGCAAACCGAGGTGCTGCAAAAAAAAAATTTTATGTTGCTACGTAAGCCGTGGCGCACGCTACAGCGGCACCGGCACCTTACAGCTCGATGACTTCTACCTCATCATTAGTGACCTTCCTATACAGCTCACAAAAATGCTAAAATACCCTGGACTAACATTCTGCCTCACTTAATAACCAGAAAGCCCACAATAGACTAAACCTACTAACGGTCGAACATGTAGACTATCCCCCCGCCCCCCCCCCCCCTTATGCTATCCTTCGTGCATACAAATCCCTGATCCGCCCGTCGTGCCGGCCGTGGTGGCCAAGCGGTTAAAGGTGCTACAGTCTGGAACCGCGCGACCACTACGGTCGCAGGTTCGAATCCTGCCTCGGGCATGGATGTGTGTGATGTCCTTAGTTAGGTTTCAGTAGTTCTAAGTTCTAGGGGACTGATGACCACAGAAGTTAAGTCCCATAGTGCTCAGAGCCATTTGAACCTGATCCGCCCACCTGGATATCTGACCCACCCAAGTTTTATAAGACTCTCCAGATCCTCTAACGCCGTGCTTTCCGCCTCTCTTTCCGCGTCCGCTTATCTTCTCCACATAAGCATCCTTACCAACTCATCCTCATTCACTTAGGATGTCTCTGGATCATCTACGCATCCCACAGACTCGTCTCCAACAGCCCTATTGTGTCCTCTCTCCTCTCAATTTCTACGTTGCTGCCATACCTTTACATACACATCGCAGCAGCGCTACACCTGCACACTCTCCACACCCTTTCCCAAAGAAATTTCAACCATCTCCCTCTTCCAGGTCATAAACTCCACCTCTAAATATACCTGTGCTACCATCTCTGAATCCACCCACGCTCTCAACCCCCACTCACCGTGCTCTTCTCCCTCCCACACCTCCTCCTTTTCCCCTTCCAGTCACTCCCCACTCCCTTTTCCTTCCAAATTCACAGATCCCAATATCAGCTACCCCTCTCCCCCTGTCCCCTTCAGCCACGCCTACCTCACTGTCATTGCCACCTCCTGCTGGCCCTCAGTTCCCATCCTCATCACTCTCCTCTCTCCTTCTCTAACTGCTTCTCCTTTCGTCTACCAACTGAGGAGAGGTCCTTTAGCATTTCAGTCAAAGTGTGCAGTTCTTTGTTTTAATGGTCAGTGTGCTGTGTTGTTCGGTGTTTCTTTCTTTTTTTTTTAGTGTTCATGTACTTTTCAAAATATTCTGAGTGTCCATATTTTTATCTTGCTTGTAAAATATTCAGCCACCTTTTTATTTCGTTGGTGTTTCAATATCCTCATATTTGACCACTATTTGAAAATCGTTGTCATTATGTCTTCACGCTTATATGTTAGCGTTTAAGTATGTATAGTCCTCTGGCTGAAGAGCGGGTTGAGTGTACCGCTGCCAGCCCATATCCCCTGCCCCCAAGTCCCTCATGGTGCGAGGGGAAATGAAAACAAAGGAAAAAACGGTGAGGACTCGCGTCGGTTGCCCGATGGGTCCCACCTCTTGCAGCACAGACGACTCTGCAAGCCGCACCCCCCCCCCCCCCCCCATGAGAACTCACCTTGGAAACCAGTGCTACGGTGTAGTTGCGCACCGTGATTACGTCACGATCTACCCTACGACCAGCGTCACTATATATATCACGACAAGCCCTCAGCGTTTCTGCGTTCATATTGCTCAAGGATGATCATTTCTCTTATCATGTTCTTATGTTGATCTTTACTTTTCGGTGGTGGGACTGCAATAAATATTAACTGTCGAAGTAGCTGTGGAATCATCAATCACTGAATGCAGTACAATTACCGTCTAAGAACCTACGGACTTACAAGTTACTCCTTGCATATCATCTTGTTGGGAGCAAACGGGTATCACTCCAAGTCACGTATGGTATCTGGTTGAGGGTACTTTGACGGAACAACGGTACTTCACGGACACCCTGCGTTCCCCTGTTTTACACCTCATTGGAAAGTACCGTGCTGTTGAAAGGGATACAAAGGCTTTGAGATTTTCAAGCATATTTCTAAGAACAATGGCTTCATCCTCAGTAACCAGCTACAATTACGTAACAATTTGTGAACGTATTTAATCCACTAGTCGCGGAATTTTGATTCCTTTATTGTTTACTATGCTTTCCTGCCTCTAGTTCTGAAACATCTTTTTCTTCGAATCTCACAGGTGTATGCACTGTGTAGCTGTTTGTACACATTCTTTAATATTCTGTGTTTTACGTAATGGCAATTTCTGTATAGCTTAACAGATTTCTCTGTTATACTGAATTTGCTCGACTTTTTGTATCTTCAAATGTTCATTAACCTCTCTCTCTTTTTGTTTCGTTTTTATAATTAGCTTGTTTAATTCAGTTATTTCTGTTATAATGTCTGAAATGTGGGTATATCTCACTGTTCGCGCTCGATAAGAGGCGCAGGTTGTATTGTTTTCATGGCAGCAATGTAAGCCACTGGGCTGATTAGTCTGATGTCGGGTACTGATGACCACGATGTTGAGCACCCGACAAATCATCATCATCATCATTCTGATGTTGTTCCAAGCAAGGCCTACGTGCCAAAGGCCAGAACGTCTTTAATTTTAATTTTTGGTTTCAGCATATCTGCTCGAAATTTTTGACAATTGCTTTCACGCAATATAATTTTACGAAGGTAACCTTTGTAAGCCATGACAACTGTCATCTCGATTAATAATTTTGTCAAACTTAATTTTCTATGTAATACTTTATTCTGTTTTCTTGTAATTTGATTCTGATTAAGACATCCTTGGAGGTGTCGAAATGTAGGTCAGTATACCAAACAGTTATTTGTAACCGGTTGGCTGTATCCTACGCTGAAACTTACGTAAGGTTGCTGGGACACAGCCATGTTTAAAACTGCTTTATGACATCCTTCCTAACCCAATTAGTTCATACATCCTGACTACAGGGGGCGCACTAGCGTACAGCCAAGCGCTTTGTAAACCTGACTCGAGTGTTGAATAATTGGAATAACGGCACTTACACTCTCAGCCACTGAATCTACATTCAGTTGCCTGTCTCACATCTTGGTGCTTCATTTCATTTGCCAGGCAATGTGTTTCTAACACTGACACTAAATTTTTGACTTCCTTATGGATTTCTGAAGTCATTTGTATCAAACAGTTTTAAGTTTCGTTTCTCAGTGCTCTGCAGTACCTCTCCAGTCACATCATGCCAGTAAGTAGGCAGTGGTCAGTCTTAACATCCCTTCCTCTGAAACATCTCACATCAGCAATATTCAGTAACGTCCTTTTTGTCTCTCTTCTGTCAGCACATCATCTAGTTGGTTGGTAATGCTACTGGGAGTCTGACATGTTTCTTTAGCTTTAGCTTTGTGTGGCAACAGCATTCAGCTAACTAAATGATTTTTTTTTAGATCCATGTGACGATGCTGTGCTGATTATATTTATATGTTTTGACGATTCCATTATGGCCTTATCACTTTAGGATATGGTGTAAATCAGATCTGAGGATGGTCATTACCGACTGAAGCCGGTCATCGTCTAAAGAACTGATATTGTGATCAGAGACTGGAATAAAAAACATTTGACAGTATTGGATCACTGTTTGTGTACGCGATTATGTCGAATTTGGTAAAAGATTTGGGCTTGCTGCGAAACTGCTTAAACGTAATCCATTATCACTTGTCTGTATACAGGGTGTATCCGTAAGAGCGTGCAAACATTTAACACGACGCAGAGAGGTAGGGAACCTGGGGTCGGAGAAGCCAGCTTAAGGAGGTAATAGGAATAAAATCACAGTATTGTGCACTGTTTTATTTACGTTAGTTACAGTCAATTGCAAATGCCGTCATTGGCACAATGAACGTACCACTTGTGCCGTATCTTACAAAATGTGCTGAAACTGACGGCCATCAACCTCAATGAAAGAATGACGTCGGCGAAAAAGTTCTCATGCACCCTGACAAATATTCCTGCTGTGTTTCGAGTCACATCACAGGCAGCTAAAATTCTGGCGAATAATTCCATCTCCGTATTCACTGGGATCTCATACACAACTAACTTTCGATATCCTCACAGGAAATAATCTAGGGGATTTGTGTCAGGTGACCTCGCAGGTCATGGAATAGGACCTTCCCTTCAAATCCAGCGATCATGAAATACAGCACTGAGATGGTTGCGGACGTCCACACTGAGGTGAGGCGGTGCACCGTCGTGTTGTATTCATGTCCTCTCACGAACCGCCAGGGGTACGTTCTCCAACAACTCAGGAAGAACTCTTTGCATGAACCTCAAGTACAGGTGGGCATTCAGACGGCCAGGTAGACTTCCTAGTAATCACGCTCCTTCTCCTTGTTTAATTGCCGGAAACAAAGAATGTACATGTAAATATACAGTACAGTACGTGTAAACTTGTGCGCGTTGAAACGCCTGGTTAAATCCGCAGGACAGAACAGGTGGTTGGAATTGTGGAAAGGGGCCAAAAATAATCGGCTGTCAGTTACACTCGAACACATATAACTTTATTTAGTTGCCCAAACATTACAGCATAAATTTCTGAGCTTAACTATGGACTGAATATGTCACACAACCTTATGGCTTAAGGGAACAACCTCTTTAATTTCTAAAACGGCTGAAGGCTCATGATTTAAAAACACTACATTTTCAAAGGCAGAAGGCCAATACCTTTATCCTTAAATAATTTTAAAAACGGAGGCTGAAGGCCCAAACAATCTAAGACTTAACAATAAGGAATTTTACCTTTAAAATGGCTGAAGGCCATGCAATCTACGACTTATCAAGTAAGGAATTTTAATTTTAAGACGGCTGATAGCCCGTGATTTAAAACCACAACTACAATGAATTTTCAAAATGCAGAAGGCCCAAAGCTTTATCCACAAAATATTTTAAATGAGGCTGAAGGCCCAAACAATGCAAGACTTGATAAGTAAGAAATTTTCAATTTCAAAACGGCTGAAGGCCCATTATTTAAAAGCCAGCTAAAAGCATACAAATTCAAACCATCGGCTATCAGCCATTAAAATACACAATCAAACACCAATAAGAAAAGGCAGTACAGCCAACGGCGCTCAGAAGTTTCCGGGGGTCGGTCTGCACTTGAAATATTAACGTTCTCTTAGGGGAGACAGGTAGTCGGCCAATCTGTATCCGATCCGCCGGCAACCCAACCAAGAGACAGTGAAAGGACTCACCGACAAGACGACTTACTTTCCACCCGACCGGTACACAAGGAACTCCAAAGCCAAAACGTAAAAGGCGCAGCTGCTTAAGCCGTGTATCGACTCGTGCTACACCTTGTGTTTCGATTGCATTGGTTTTCCTTTTCTTCCCCTGACATATTTGTTTGACATGTTGTCTGTCATTAAGTGGCTGCTTGGTTGTCTTTTCTCTCTGCTATCGATATCTGCGTTTTTGCTTCCGGGAAACTGCTATAGAGGAAGGGAAATCTTTGACCGGTTGTAACCTCGTGTGGTGGCGCGGAAGTAGGGGCGTTGTGCGCAGAGAGTGTGGTGGACACGGGAGGGCAGTGTGGCTCTGCAGCGCGAAGCAGGCGTGGTCGTTGGAACCGAGTCGCCACGTGATGTATGTCGGTTGTGTGTAACGAGCGGGTCGAGTTGACGGAAGAGCTCCCCGCGTATTGGTTGTATACAGAATCGCCCCACGAGTAGTTGCTGTGCATTCCACCTTGGTGGGACGTTAACAACCTTTTTTAAATCCTCCGTTTCAACACTGGAGTTTAAAAGGAGACACCTAACATGAAGGAGCGGTCACTACCCGTCAACGTTGCAGAGAAGACGTGAACTCCGGTGACAGAGCGTGTTGTCGCGTGACCGTGGCGTGTCGGGTACACTGGCGACGCGTGCGCGGTCGGATGTGTGGGTCCTTGCCATCGGAGGTCGTGTACTGCCTGTTCGAGCATAATTGCAAGTTAAGTTCGTGGAAGGTTTAATCATTAATAATTTTGTGTAACCAGCGTCTCTTCTGCCTTGTGGCCTCCGGCGACCGGGTTTCCTGTCCCTGGCACCGGTGTAATTGAAGACAGCGATCTCTCCTCCTCCTCTCGTTACTGTCTGTTGGGTGGTGTAGTTTGGCAGTTTAATTGTTTCGCTATTCTGTCGTGGGTTATGAGTAAATTCATGCTTCTTGTTGGTTGATCATGTGGTCGGTCATTCAGGACTGTGTGCTGTAAAGTTTCCTTGCACGAGGTTAGCTCTAATTCCGTCAGCAAGTTAAGCCATGTTGAAACAAGTTTTCACTGGCTAAAAGTCGGTGCAGTGACCAGCCTGAGAGTGGCAATTGTGTTTACGGGCATATTTAAATTGGTCAGTATTCTGTCTAGCTTGAGCATCCCTGAGTGGGTGATTTGTGGCCGCCTTACACAGGTCCGTCATATCTGCTATGTTCTAATGATATTCCAGGGCACTTTTGCTTAAAATTATTTTTAAATTCCTCCAAGTTTGTAAATTCCCTTTATTGCCATTAATCATGTGTTTGCTGAGACCTGTTTAATTTTCTTAATGGCGGTGTTGGTAGCTTCATTACCTCACCGTACTTTATTAACAAAGTTCTGTATTTACTTTAGTAGCCTGTTTACTAATGTTCTTTAAATTTTTTTAAATTGCTGTATTGCTATAAATTACTTTGATTGGCGTTAGCGGCGTGTTTTAAAAGGTTGTTGCCGTACTGCTAGGTTCTGCGATTTTTTAAAAATTTTTTTAGATTGTTGTATGGCTATCAATTACTTGACTGCCGTTAGCGGCGTGTTTAAAAGGCTGTTTATTGCCGTACTGCTAGTTTCTGTAAGATACGAATAAAACATTTGTGAAAATCTCAACTCGACAGTAAACTACGAGGAATTTGGCCCCGTTTCCCAACTTGTCGTGTGGCTTGTAGTAACCGTAACCACTGTGTGTGTCACCGCCGGCAACCAAGTATGCATAAGCTGCCAAACTACACACACGTGTTGGACAGCGACAACACGGTGAAGGACACTGCCTGAATTTTACGTCAATGGCCAGGGCCACAAGGCATAAAATTCCGCTGATGCGTTTGGACTTCAAATAACCAAAATACAGTTGACCGGACGGTCGCCAAACTTTATCTAACTCGAACACTCGTTTTTGCTCACGGGAATACCCCCCAACAGCGAACCATGAAAACCAACGGCAAAATGTGAACAGACTGGCTTCGGTAATTAAATCACCACTCAACTTTGATGTCCTGGGTCGGTGAGTCACGCTCCCCGTACCAATAGGAACAGCTCCCACACACTCTGACACTGCGTAGAGACCGCCAGCGGGCCCGGCCCACTGCACTGCGCGGAGATTTCCTGGCTGATCCACACCAACCGACCTACTCACTGCCAGTACTCCGACTGTAGTGACGTAACAAGACTGTTACGCCACTTGAGGTAGCCGATTGAAAGGAAGGCACGCGTACACACACGCCGACTGGCGTCAATTCTGGAACAGGATAACTATTGAATGGTAGCAAGAAAAGTACGTAGCTGCTTTGTACTTAACTTTTATTATGTGATGAATACAGCGTTCTTCTTGAGACATTTATACTATAACTCTCAGAGTAGGTAAGGCTAATGGCGCCTTGCTAGGTCGTAGCCATGGACTTAGCTGAAGGCTATTCTGTCTCTCGGCTAATGAGAGAGAAAGGCTTCGTACATCTAGTCGCTAGCTAGGTCGTCCGTACAACTGGGCGAGTGCTTGTTCGTATCACGAGACCTGCCTTGTGGTGGCGCTAGGTCTGCGATTACACAGTGGCGACACGCGGGTCCGACATGTACTAAATGGACCGCGGCCGATTTAATCTACCACCTAGCAAGTGTGGTGTCTGGCGGTGACACCACACCGACAACATTTAAAACAGTGGAAATTACACCAACTACACTCACAGTTTGACAAACACTTGCATGAAGACTTGAACGACACTAAGCAGTGGCTGTGCAATCACGAAGACAAAAATGGTTCAAATGGCTCTGAGTACTATGGGACTTAACATCTGTGGTCATCAGTCTCCTAGAACTTAGAACTACCTAAACCTAACTAACCTAAGGACATCACACACAGCCATGCCCGAGGCAGGATTCGGGCCTGCGACCATAGCGGTCACGCGGTTCCAGACTGAAGCGCCTAGAACCGCACGGCCACACCGGCCGGCTCACGAAGACAAATCGGGAGTCGATACACACACACACACGCACACACACGCACACACACACACAGCCAACCCATAAGCGATCGGCGAGGCAATTCACATCGTCCGGTAGGACGACCGACCGACGATCCACGAAGACTGTCATCGGCTCAAGTGATGCGTGGCGGCAACGGTGGGGCTAGTCTTCTCACTGCTGCTCCAACCGATTGAACTAGTGCCGCATTCCAACTCCCCGACTGGCAGGTCCGAACTGCACTCCTGGCACGTCCCATTTCACTCCAGATCCGAAGTCAGTCACAACACACGACAACTGGGAAGTCATAGCAGTGCAGCAAAGATAGCACGTGAGGGCTGTATCGATAGGCGCTGCTGCTGCCGCTCGCGTGCAGACAAAGCAGCAACTCAGTGACAACAGAAATTGAAACAAACATAACGAGGCGGCAGCTCGCAAAAAGAAAAGGATGTAAGATAAGAGATGGCAGACAGTAATGCTGTACAAAGCGCTAGACAATTTTACTGCCACAACACATTAAATTGGATTCTCTGACCCCATGTTCAAAAATGGTTCAAATGGATCTGAGCATTATAGGACTTAACATCTGAGGTCATCAGTCCCCTAGACTTAGAACTACTTAAACCTAATTAACCTAAGGACGTCACACACATCCATGCCCGAGGCAGGATTCGAACCTGCGACCTTAGCGGTCGCGAGGTCCCGGACTGAAGCGCCTAGAACCGCTCAGCCTCACCGCCCGGCACCCCATGTTCCCTAACTCAAATTGTTCAATGGAGCATTCTCTATGTCCCGTTTCATTATTGCACGCTATTACGGAAACACTCTGTATATGCAGCCTTTACTTCTCTAATCTCATTTTCAAGTTTCCTATCAGCCAATAAACAAAGTGACAAGAATTGACATAAAAGTTTCCTGAATATCGTCCCGTGTCATAATGAAGAAAACTGCACTGGAGAAACCAACGTTTCGGTCAAGGTTACTGCTGCCTTCTTCTGGGTCACCGCTAGTCCCAGAAGGCCATTGTAACCGTGACCAAACCGTTTGTACAGCCTGGTTTTATACATTATGACACGGAACGATACTCAGATAAGTTTCATGTAACATAAATCTTGCCGTGAAAAACTACAAAACTGTAAACCGATAATAGGATGGGAGTCATTGTACAAGACAAGGTGTAGAGAGGCTTTACACCCACTTCCCCCGGTCCCCTTCCCCATCAACCATCAAACTCTCTCTCTCACTCTATCCTATTTCGACATTACTCTCCCTTCCACCCCCCCTCGCTCTTTCTCTCTCTCTCTCTCTCTCTCTCTCTCTCTTTCTCTACCTTTATCTCTTACTTCGCTCTCTCTCTCTCTCTCTTTCTGTCTCTCTCGCTCTCTCTCTCTGACACACAATCTGTCTCCTTTTCCGCTATCCCACACACTTTGTATTACCTCTCTCCTCCCCCCTCGCTTTCTTTTCCGCCCCTTCCACCTACTCTCTCTCTCTTTCGGGTGGGTTATAACAGCGGCCTGTTACTTCTTCAGTTTGACTTTTTGGTGGACCGGCGCTACGTTTGCAAAGTGCATTATAGGGCAAACACAGCAGAGAGAGGCGTATTGTCTCAGCAGAGCCCTCTTCTGCCGCCTTCGCCCACACCCGAGACAGTCCCTGCCCCTTGAAAGCTCTTCCGAGGCGTATCGCGCAGCACTTGGGACCAAAGTGGCCAGGAAAGCGAACTCGGCCATTCTCTGCGATATCCCCTCAAGTGCCTCTAGCCGATACTGTTCCGAGCTTTCTCTCTTCGGCGTACATCCACAATACTTACAATTGCACGCAGCTATGAAGGTACACCACGTTTTGAAATAGAACGTCCGTAACTGTAGCCGATTTTTATCAACAACAACGTAGAAGCGATAATGTGCGCCATAAGAGCAAAACAAAGAAGAAGGTGTGAATCACTCAATGAAATTATTGTAATGTAGATATTTGCGACTATTCTGGCTCATTTGCTACTCGCGTGAGGTTTGTCTCGAAGAGAAGAATTACCCCTGCCCCATCCCTCTCCCACCATCCCCAGATTGTCCCACGAACCCTGTATGTGGAACCACATGGGAGGCCCGACAAAGATGTAAAAGGAGCAGAGGGCTTTTCAGTAGTTACATGGTCAATGGTCTAGATAATTCACTGTTCTAACACTGTAACAGTGAAAAATCATGCACGTATTTGAAATGGCCACACTTCCTCAGAAAATTAAGAGCCGGACACATCTTTAAGACGCAAGCTGAAATGACTGTGCGCAACGGAACGAGTAACGGAAACAATTTATGTCCTCAGCTTGCATCCTAAATAGACAACTGCATAATATTAAATAGATATTATATTGATTAAAAACAATCTTGGTTGCAATTTTAGTTTTTTATTTTTCAATGACGCGTTTCGCCTTATTTAGGCATCTTCAGGTTATCTACATGGAAAACAGAGAACAAATACATCTATTTAAGAATCACGATCGCGTTGTGCAGACTTGGATAACCTATAAGCATGTATAAACAGATCGCGTATTGAAAGAGCAAATACCTTAATTTGGTATTTCTTAGCAGAATCCTTTAGTCAGTGTAGCCAAAGGGCATCGTCGAAATTATCAGGCCAACATCGCCTTCGTTAAACTCAGTAAAAACTAGGAATACTGAGTTTAACGAAGGTGATGTTGGCCTGATATATTCGACGACGCCCTTTGGCTACACTGACTAAAGGATTCTTCTAAAAAATACCAAATTAAGGTATCTGCTCCTTCAATAGGCGATCTGTTCATACATAACAGAAACAAGTTTTAAATGAACATATTAATTTATTCAATTAAAACACAAACGCAAAATGCACCAGTCTATGAAAGGACTTGATTTGTCACAAATCTGCCCTGCATGAATTACACCAACTGCTGGATTTTGAAGCTACTTGAGACGGAGGAGGAACAGAGTTACGTTTAATATCCCGCCGACAAGGAGATCATTACAGACGGACTACCCACTGTAATCGTAATTGACGATGTCGTTGGGTCAGCAGGTGAACACACACGAGCGGTTTGCTTCGGAGCTCGATTTTCAACGATGTACGATGAGCGGTGTGCTCTGAAACACTTGTGCGTGCACCAGCGTTGTGCTCTTGCAGTGGAGATGCCACAGATCACCATCTGTCGTACTTTACTGAGCAGACAAGCCTCCGAAAGCAACGTTCTGTGGAGAGTCGAGGACATCCAACTATTTAGCGCCTTGTTGTACTTTCGCTGTGCATCTACCTGTAGATACTCACGACAGTAGCACGTGAACATTCCATCAGCTTTGCCGTCTTCGAGATACTCGTTCACAGGCTCTGCGTAATAACAACCTGTTCTGCGTATTAATAACCTGCCCTTTCTCAAAGTCGGTTACCCCAATGGTTTTTCCAGTTTTCAGTCAATATATTTGCTAGGTCTTTCAGTGCTCTGTCAAACTCTTCACACAGTATCGTATCTCCCATTTCATCTTCATCTACATCCTCTTCCATTTCCATAATATTGTCCTCAAGTACATCGCCCTTGTATAGACTCTCTATATACTCCTTCCACCTTTCTGCTTTCCCTTCTTTGCTTAGAACTGGGTTTCCATCTGAGCTCTTGATATTCATACAAGTGGTTCTCTTATCTCCAAAGGTCTCTTTAATTTTCCTGTAGGCAGTATCTATCTTACCCCTAGTGAGATAAGCCTCTACATCCTTACGTTTGTCCTCTAGCCATCCCTGCTTAGCCATTTTGCACTTCCTGTCGATATCATTTTTGAGACGTTTGTATTCCTTATTGCCTGCTTCATTTACTGCATTTTTATATTTTCTCCTTTCATCAATTAAATTCAATATTTCTTCTGTTACCCAAGGATTTCTACTAGCCCTCGTCCTTTTCCCTACTTGATCCTCTGCTGCCTTCACTACATCATCCCTCAAAGCTACCCATTCTTCTTCTACTGTATTTCTTTCCCCCATTCCTGTCAATTGTTCCCTTATGCTCTTACTGAAACTCTGTACAACCTCTGGTTCTTTCAGTTTATCCAGGTCCCATCTCCTTAAATTCCCACCTTTTTGCAGTTTCTTCAGTTTTAATCTACAGGTCATAACCAATAGATTGTGGTCAGAGTCCACATCTGCCCCTGGAAATGTCTTACAGTTTAAAACCTGGTTCCTAAATCTCTGTCTTACCATTATATAATCTATCTGATACCTTTTAGTATCTCCAGGGTTCTTCCATGTATACAACCTTCTTTCATGATTCTTAAACCAAGTGTTAGCTATGATTATGTTGCGCTCTGTGCAAAATTCTACCAGGCGGCCTCCTCTTTCATTTCTTAGCCCCAATCCATATTCACCTACTATGTTTCCTTCTCTCCCTTTTCCTACACTCGAATTCCAGTCACCCTTGACTGTTAAATTTTCGTCTCCCTTCACTATCTGAATAATTTCTTTTATTTCATCATACATTTCTTCAATTTCTTCGTCATCTGTAGAGCTAGTTGGCACATAAACTTGTACTACTGTAGTAGGTGTGGGCTTCGTATCTATCTTGGCCACAATAATGCGTTCACTATGCTGTTTGTAGTAGCTTACCCGCATTCCTATTTTCCTATTCATTATTAAACCTACTCCTGCATTACCCCTATTTGATTTTGTGTTTATAACCCTATAGTCACCTGACCAGAAGTCTTGTTCCTCCTGCCACCGAACTTCACAAATTCCCACTATATCTAACTTTAACCTCTCCATTTCCCTTTTTAAATTTTCTAACCTACCTGCCCGATTAAGGGATCTGACATTCCACGCTCCGATCCATAGAACGCCAGTTTTCTTTCTCCTGATAACGACATACTCTTGAGTAGTCCCCGCCCGGAGATCCGAATGGGGGACTATTTTACCTCCGGAATATTTTACCCAAGAGGACGCCATCATCATTTAATCATACAGTAAAGCTGTATGATTAACTGCTGACGGCCTTGGGAGAGCCAGTCCTGACAAAACTCTACCATCTGGTGAGCAAGATGTATGAAACAGGCGAAATACCCTCAGACTTCAATAAGAATATAATAATTCCAATCCCAAAGAAAGCAGGTGTTGACAGATGTGAAAATTACCGAACAATCAGTTTAATAAGTCACAGCTGCAAAATACTAACACGAATTCTTTACAGACGAATGGAAAAACTGGTAGAAGCCGACCTCGGGGAAGATCAGTTTGGATTCCGTAGAAACACTGGAACACGTGAGGCAATACTGACCTTACGACTTCTCTTAGAAGACAGATTAAGGAAAGGCAAACCTACGTTTCTAGGATTTGTAGACTTAGAGAAAGCGTTTGACAATGTTGACTGGAATACTCTCTTTCAAATTCTAAAGGTGGCAGGAGTAAAATACAGGGAGCGAAAGGCTATTTACAATTTGTACAGAAACCAGATGGCAGTTATAAGAGTCGAGGGACATGAAAGGGAAGCAGTGGTTGGGAAGGGAGTAAGACAGGGTTGTAGCCTCTCCCCGATGTTATTCAGTCTGTATATTGAACAAGCAGTAAAGGCAACAAAAGAAAAATTCGGAGTAGGTATTAAAATCCATGGAGAAGAAATAAAAACTTTGAGGTTCGCCGATGACATTGTAATTCTGTCAGAGACAGCAAAGGACTTGGAAGAGCAGTTGAATGGAATGGACAGTGTCTTGAAAGGAGGATATAAGATTAACATCAACAAAAGCAAAACGAGGATAATGGAATGTAGTCGAATTAAGTCGGGTGATGCTGAGGGAATTAGATTAGGAAATGAGACACTTAAAGTAGTAAAGAAGTTTTGCTATTTGGGGAGCAAAATAACTGATGATGGTCGAAGTAGAGAGGATATAAAATGTAGACTGGCAATGGCAAGGAAAGCGTTTCTGAAGAAGAGAAATTTGTTAACATCGAGTATAGATTTAAGTGTCAGGAAGTCATTTATGAAAGTATTTGTATGGAGTGTAGCCATGTATGGAAGTGAAACATGGACGATAAATAGTTTTGACAAGAAGAGAATAGAAGCTTTCGAAATGTGATGCTACAGAAGAATGCTGAAGATTAGGTGGGTAGATCACATAAGTAATGAGGAAGTATTGAGTAGGATTGGGGAGAAGAGAAGTTTGTGGCACAACCTGACCAGAAGAAGGGATCGGTTGGTAGGACATGTTCTGAGGCATCAAGGGATCACCAATTTAGTATTGGACGGCAGCGTGGAGGGTAAAAATCGTAGAGGGAGACCAAGAGATGAATACACTAAGCAGATTCATAAGGATGTAGGTTGCAGTAGGTACTGGGAGATGAAGAGGCTTGCACAGGATAGAGTAGCATGGAGAGCTGCATCAAACCAGTCTCAGGACTGAAGACCACAACGACAACAACATTTGCTAGGATGATCCGCCGTCCGTGTCTGCTCCACTCAGATGCTTTGTTAACCACGTCACGTGCCCACAACACCACCAAGTGGTATCCAACGTCGCGGCGGGCAGTGGTCATAATGTGTTGGCTGATCAGTACATTAGCTGTAAACTTTGGTTCACAGCTCTGACTAGTAACACTAGCGCTGCCGGATCTAAGCTTAAGATCATGAATGGGGCGAGCGGCGCTAGGCTCTGACGCAAGCAGACTTTCAGCAGCAGTGTCTTCGCCGATGGTTCTCATTTGTGGCTGCGTCTCGCAGCTACTGTCCTTAGCTTGTGGTTCTGAAGTGTGGCACCAACTGGAACCTGGTACCTCACCGTTACAACGACACCGAATAAACATTGCCTCTAAAGTGCATACTTTGGGAGCTGTGAGCATTAGTTCGTCTTCGGTGCTATGATACTTTTGTCTTGTACTGAAAAAGTGCTCGTAGCTCTCAAGGTATGCATCTTACAGCTTATGTTTACTCGACTTTTTTTCTTGTTTTGGTCCATCCGTTACTAATTTATGTTTTAGTTTAATACGTGTGGTCAGTTATCTTAGTGCGTTAATGTGTTTGAGAGGGCGTATGCATTGTGTGTGTGCGGGTGGGTGGGTGGGTTCCGCTTACCTCTGACAGATAGGAAATTAATCCAACATTTTGATAGAATACACAGTGTATAACGGGTCTATTGGTGACTGAGAACAGTAATGTGCGGGGCAATATTACATCAGTATTTACGTCATTTGCAGACCAAAAATTAGAGCTATTACAAGTCGTATGTTTTAGGTAAAATAGTCCCCCATTCGGATCTCCGGGCGGGGACTACTCAAGAGGACGTCGTTATCAGCAGACAGAAAACTGGCGTTCTACGGAACGGAGCGTGGAATGTCAGATCCCTTAATCAGACAGGTAGATTAGAATATTTAAAAAGGGAAATGGATAGGTTAAAGTTAGATATAGTGGGAATTAGTGAAGTTCGGTGGTAGGAGGAACAAGACTTTTGGTCAGGTGAATACAGGGTTATAAATACAAAATCAAATAGGGGTAATGCAGGAGTAGGTTTAATAATGAATAAAAAAAAAAAGGAGTGCGGGTAAGCTACTACAAACAGCATAGAGAACGCATTACTGTGGCCAAGATAGACACGAAGCCCACGCCTACTAGTACAAGTTTATATGCCAACCACCTCTGCAGATGATGAAGAAACTGACGAAACTTATGATGAGATAAAAGAAATTATTCAGGTAGTGAAGGGAGATGAAAATTTAATAGTCATGGGTGACTGAAATTCGAGAGTAGGAAAAGGGAGAGAAGGAAACATAGTAGGTGAATATGGATTGGGGGTAAGAAATGAAAGCGGAAGTCGTCTGGTAGAATTTTGCACAGAGCATTACTTAATCATAGCTAACACTTGGTTCAAGAATCATGAAAGAAGGTTGTACACATGGAAGGATCCTGGAGATACTAAAAGGTTTCAGATAGATTATATAATGATAAGACAGAGATTTAGGAAACAGGTTTTAAATTGTAAGACATTTCCAGGGGCAGAAGTGGACTCTGACCACAGTCTATTTGTTATGAACTGTAGATTAAAACTGAAGAAACTGCAAAAACGTGGGAATTTAAGGAGATGGGACCTGGATAAAGAACCAAAGGTTGTACAGAGTTTCAGGGAGAGTATAAGGGAACAATTGACAGGAATGGGGGAAAGAAATACAGTAGAAGAAGCATGGGTAGCTTTGAGAGATGAAGTAGTGGAGGCAGCAGAGGATCTAGTAGGTAAAAAGACGAGGGCTAGTAGAAATCCTTGGATAACAGAAGAAATACTGAATTTAATTGATGAAAGGAGAAAATATAAAAATGCAGTAAATGAAGGAGGCAAATAGGAATACAAACGTCTCAAAAACGAGATCGACAGGAAGTGCAAAATGGCTAAGCAGGCAAGGCTAGAGGACATATGTAAGGATGTAGAGGCTTATCTCACTAGGGGTAAGATATATACAGCCTACAGGAAAATTAAAGAGACCTTTGGAGAAAAGAGAACCACTTGTATGAATATCAAGGGCTCCGATGGAAACCCAGTTCTAAACAAAGAAGGGAAAGTAGAAAGGTGGAAGGAGTATATAGAGGGTCTATACAAGGGCGATGTACTTGAGGACAATCTTGTGGAAATGGAAGAGGATGTAGATGAAGATGAAATGGGAGATACAATAATGCGTGGAGAGTTTGACAGAGCAATGAAAGACCTGAGTCGAAACAAGGCCTCAGGAGTAGACCACATTCCATTAGAACTACTGACGGCATTGGGAGAGCCAGTCATGAAAAAAGTCTACCATCTGGTGAGCAAGATGTATGAGACAGGCAAAATACCCTCACACTTCAAGAAGAATATAATAATTCCAATCCCAAAGAAACCAGGTGCAGACAGATGTGGAAATTACCGAACAATCAGTTTAATAAGTGACAGCTGCAAAATACTAACGCTAATTCTTTACAGACGAATGGAAAAACTGGTAGAAGCCGATCTCAGGGAAGATCAGTTTGGATTCCGTAGAAATATTGGAACACGTGAGGCAATACTGACCTTACGACTTATCTTAGAAGAAAGATTAAGGAAAGGCAAACCTACGTTTCTAGGATATGTAGACTTAGAGGAAGCTTTTGACAATGTTGACTGGAATACTCTCTTTCAAATTCTTAAGGTGGCAGGGGTAAGATACAGGAAGCGAAAGGTTATTTACTATTTCTACAGAAAGCACATGGCAGTTATAAGAGTCGAGGGGCATGAAAGGGAAACGGTGGTTGGGAAGGGAGTGAGACAGGGCTGTAGCCTCTCCCCGATGTTATTCAATCTGTATATTGAGCAAGCAGTAAAGGAACCAAAAGAAAAATTCGGAGTAGGTATTAAAATCAGTGGAGAAGAAATAAAAACTTTGAGGTTCGCCGATGACATTGTAATTCTGTCAGAGACAGCAAAGGACTTGAAAGAGCTGTTGGACGGAATGGACAGTGTCTTGAAAAGAGGATATAAGATAAACATCAGCAAAAGCAAAACGAGAATATGGAATGTAGTCGAATTATGTCGGGTGATGCTGAGGAAATTAGATTAAGAAATAAGACACTTAAAGCAGTAAAGGAGTTTTTCTATTTGGGGAGCAAAACAACTGATGATGGTCGAAGTAGAGAGGATATAAAATGTAGACTGGCAATGGCAAGGAAAGCGTTTCTGATGAAGAGAAATTTGTTAACGACGAGTATAGATTTAAGAGTCAGGATGTCGTTTCTGAAAGTATTTGTATGGAGTGTAGCCATGTATGGAAGTGAAACATGACGATAAATCGTTTGTAGAGAAGAGAATAGAAGCTTTCGAAATGTGGTGCTACAGAAGAATGCTGAAGATTAGACGAGTAGATCACATAACTAATGACGAGGTATTGAATAAAATTGGGGAGAAGAGGAGTTTGTGGCACAACTTGACTAGAAGAAGGGACCGGTTGGTAGGACATGTTCTGAGGCATCAAGGGATCACAAATTTAGCATTGGAGGGCAGCGTGGAGGGTAAAAATCGTAGAGGGAGACACTAAGCAGATTCAGAAGGATGTAAGTTGCAGTAAGAACTGAGAGATGAAGAAGCTTGCACAGGATAGAGTAGCATGGAGAGCTGCGTCAAACCAGTCTCAGTACTGAAGACCACAACAACAACAACATGTTTTAGGCTCGATAGTACGAGTACATCCAAGTATTTGAGGGAAAGCAATTCATTAATGCTTGTTTTCCTCTGGGAAGAAGTTCAGGTGTTGAAATGTGGGCACGTGGACGGAGAATGGTTCCCCATAACGACAGAGGTAAACCACTTAGTGGTGCCGTAACCGCCACGCAGAAGACAACAGTTAGTAAATTACATGATATGCTTGCGTGAAGACTGTTCAATGCCCAGAAAAACCAACCAGCACACATATGTGTACACATTTTGATGTACCACATATAAAAATATTTGCAGTTATACCTGTTACTCCCTGTATGTTTATTGGGGGAACGACCTTTTTCTGACAGGGTACATTCAGAAAAATGGTGGAATAATAGTGTTTTAAACTGACTTAAAAAACAGTGGTTCGATTCCTAAGTAATGTTTATGAATGTTGGGCCCTCACTAGGCTGGACTGGTAGAAGAGTTAGGGAATATGCAAAGCCGAGCAGCACGTTTCGTCGCGGTTTCCTTTAGCCTGAGGGAGAGAATTACGCCGATCACAAACGGAGAAGTTTACTGTTGAAACGGGGAGAGAGTACCTTCGGAGTAGAGTCAGCCAACATACTACGTCCACCGGCATATACAGTACCTAATGACCACAACTAAAAAGTCAGAGATATTAGAAAGTATGTAACAATCCATCCTACGTGGCATTCGCAAATGGGAAACGAAAGAGGGGGCCAGGGAGGAGTAAGAGAATGAGCTGCACTCACATTCACAAAAAAGCAGAACATCTTGAACGAATAGAGATAGGACTTTCATATCAAGAAAACATGTAAATTAGAGTGTTCTGCAGAAATGATTATCATTTCTGTTGGCCGGTCTCTGTGGCCGAGTGGTTATAGGCGCTTCATTCTGGAGCCGCGCGACCGCTACGGTTACAGGTTCAAATCCTGCATCGGGCATGGATGTGTATAATGTCCTTAGGTTAGTTAGGTTTAAGTAGTTCTAAGTTCTAGGGACACGGATGACCTCAGATGTTAAGTCCCACAGTGCTCAGAGCCATTTGAATTTGAACCATTCCTGTTGTGTAGTAGGCACAGGGTCCGCCATGGGCCCTGATTTGTTCCATGCGTGATGGCATCGATGATTAGTGGCGTTCTGTGGTACAGCCATACACGTTCGATTCCCCTGGTCCCAAAGTTCATCTCTCGTGATTGGCATTAGTTGTAACACTGCACTTGTTTCACCCTACCCCACACATTTTCGATTGGCATCAAGTCTGGTTATGTGCCGGGCCAGCGCAAAAGGCTGACATCCTGTGATACCAAGAAGGCATGTTTTTGTGCAGCACCATGTTGCATTGTCTTGGGTGTTGGCAGAAAGAGTGGGGCTACGGATCTCTGGATGTAATTGACGTAGATCACAGTGGTCACATTGCCCTGACCACGCACCAACCGTGATGTATAGTTGTACCCGATAGCACCTCACATCATAAGGTGAGTTGTCGCTGCATGTCTTGTGCGCTTGCAGTCACTGTAATTCCGCTCTCCCTGTCTGCAACAAACCAAATGCGGCCTTCATTTTCAAACAATCAGATTCGTTTGAAAACATTCCTATCCCCAGTGGCATAGTTCCATACACCATGGTCGTTGTAACTTCCACTTTTTATATTGACTGTTTGTTAATGAATGAAGTTCAGGCTCCGGCTACCTCACGGTGTAATGTTTGTGAGGAAAGTCACAAAAAAGGAATTGCTGCTCTGTGTTTACGCCGCATGCGTGTTAGTTGTACCGGCTTATTCAGATGAATATTTGCCCTCTGACGTGTACGACCCTGTTGTTTGTTGTTGTTGTGGTCTTCAGTCCTGAGACTGGTTTGATGCAGCTCTCCATGCTACTCTATCCTGTGCAAGCTTTTTCATCTCCCAGTACCTACTGCAACCTACATCCTTCTGAATCTGCTTAGTGTATTCATCTCTTGGTCTCCCTCTACGATTTTTATCCTCCACGCTGCCCTCCAATACTAAATTGGTGATCCCTTGATGCCTCAGAACATGTCCTACCAACCGATCCCTTCTTCTGGTCAAGTTGTGCCACAACCTTCTCCTCTCCCCAATCCTATTCAATACTTCCTCATTAGTTAAGTGATCTACCCATCTAATCTTCAGCATTCTTCTGTAGCACCACATTTCGAAAGCTTCTATTCTCTTCTTGTCCAAACTATTTATCGTCCATGTTTCACTTCCATACATGGCTACACTCCATACGAATACTTTCAGAAATGACTTCCTGACACTTAAATCAATACTTGATGTTAACAAATTTCTCTTCTTCAGAAACGCCTTCCTTGCCATTGCCAGCCTACATTTTATATCCTCTCTACTTCGACCATCATCAGTTATTTTGCTCCCCAAATAGCAAAACTCGTTTACTACTTTAAGTGCGTCATTTCCTAGTCTAATTCCCTCAGCATCACCCGACTTAATTAGACTACATTCCATTATCCTTGTTTCGCTTTTGTTGATGTTCATCTTATATCCTCTTTTCAAGACACTGTCCATTCCATTCAACTGCTCTTCCAAGTCCTTTGCTGTCTCTGACAGAATTACAATGTCATCGGCGAACCTCAAAGTTTTTATTTCTTCTCCATGAATTTTAATACCTACCCCGAATTTTTCTTTTGTTTCCTTTACTGCTTGCTCAATATACAGATTGAACAACATCGGGGAGAGGCTACAACCCTGTCTTACTCCCTTCCCAACCACTGCTTCCCTTTCATGTCCCTCGACTCTTATAACTGCCATCTGGTTTCTGTACAAATTGTAAATAGCCTTTCGCTCCCTGTATTTTACCCCTGCCACCTTTAGAATTTGAAAGAGAGTATTCCAGTCAACATTGTCAAAAGCTTTCTCTAAGTCTACAAATGCTAGAAACGTAGGTTTTCCTTTCCTTAATCTTTCTTCTAAGATAAGTCGTAAGGTCAGTATTGCCTCACGGGTTCCAGTGTTTCTACGGAATCCAAACTGATCTTCCCCGAGGTTGGCTTCTACTAGTTTTTCCATTCGTCTGTAAAGAATTCGTGTTAGTATTTTGCAGCTGTGACTTATTAAGCTGATAGTTCGGTAATTTTCACATCTGTCAGCACCTGCTTTCTTTGGGATTGGAATTATTATATTCTTCTTGAAGTCTGAGGGTATTTCGCCTGTCTCATACATCTTGCTCACCAGATGGTAGAGTTTTGTCAGGACTGGCTCTCCCACGGCCGTCAGTAGTTCCAATGGAATATTGTCTACTCCGGGGGCCTTGTTTCGACTCAGGTCTTTCAGTGCTCTGTCAAACTCTTCACGCAGTATCGTATCTCCCATTTCATCTTCATCTACATCCTCTTCCATTTCCATAATATTGTCCTCAAGTACATCGCCCTTGTATAGACCCTCTATATACTCCTTCCACCTTTCTGCTTTCCCTTCTTTGCTTAGAACTGTACGACCCTAGGTACACGTAAATGCATACAAACTCATATCATTGCCCTAATCATGATTACAGTATATCTACATCCAGAGTTCGTCTGCTGCGCTCTGTTGATAATCTATGTTGTCGCAGAGATCAATGTTTCATGAGCATGTAATATTAAATGGGTATATTCACTTTATGTTGGATTATTCTAGTCTATGCACATTCTACCATTTTCTTAAAGAAGTAACCTTTATTTCAGATGGGTGGAATTCAGCCAAAGAGTTTACAGCAAGATCCAGATTATTTACGTTAACGCAGTTTAGGTATATTCCTCACAGCTTACACTATTCATCACTTCCTATCAGTTGAACTATTAATTGTCTATCGCATTGGATCTAACTTCAGTCCTTCGTGGATAATAATCAAATTAAGACAATATATTCGGTTATTTTCCTAGCTTGAATTACTTCAAAGATATTTTGAAAGTTGCTGATTTACCTCTTTCAGTTTTTAATCATTTCTAGCAGATCGCAAATCTTCAAATGGAACAAACAATCTCGTGTCGCCTACCAATGTTACGTACGAGCGCAAAAGTTCAGTTACGACACGACAAGGCAAGCGCCGGAAGCACATGAACAACGTACGACTTTAGCTTCTGTTTTTCGCAGTGTCCTTGAAGAGTACTCACAAGGAGTATTCCTTGGGGTCACTTGTTATACTCCGTGACCTACAAGTCTACCACTTTGCGATCTGCTATTATTTTATCTTGAAGCTAATGGATTCTATTTCTGTTTTATTTATTTTCAAAACATTAAGTTACTTTGAAGGTCTCTTCGGGTTTGCTGCCGGATCCTAAAATCAACTTGACTCGATATTTCGGCGATCCAACTGGTCGCCATCTTCAGGAAAATGCTGCTTCTGTTGATGAGTCCCGCTGAGAACTGACGCCAGGTTGCAAATCGACGTCCTATATAGGCCACAGTTCAGTACACGGCGCATGCGCTGCCCATCACGGTTGCTGCCTTCCAAAACAGGGAGGTGGCGCCGCCCTTAGTGGAGCAATGCTGGCAACCATATATCGCACTCAGGACCGCACCGAAGAACGTTCAGTTTTGATGCGAGATAATACAGGATTCCACGTCTTGCTAAGAGGAAACCCATTGTCTCTGTTGATTAAATTATCAGCCAACCTAATTTCAATCGCCTCTTTATAGAAACTGTTCCAAAAACCGGATATGTTGGCAACTACCACAGTTTCATCAAATTTCATACTGTGTCACTCATTTAAACAGTGTTCTGCTACTGCCGATTTTTCCGGCTGTTGTATCCTCGTACGACGACGATGTTCCACACACCTGTCATGCACTGTGCGAATCGAACGGCCAATGTAAGCTTTCCCACATTGACACGGAATTTTGTACACACCGTGTTTGATGAAACTGTGGTAGTTGCCAACATTTCCGGTTTTTGGAACAGTTTCTATAAAGAGGCGATTGAAATTAGGTTGGCTGATAATTTAATCAACAGAGACAATGGGTTTCCTCTTAGCAAGACGTGGAATACTGTATTATCTCGCATCAAAACTGAACGTTCTTCGGTGCGGCCTTTGCGATATATGGTTGCCAGCAGTGTTCCACTAAGGGCGGCGCCACCTCCCTGTTTTGGAAGGCAGTAACCGTGATGGGCGGCGCATGCGCCGTGCACTGAACAGTGGCCTATATAGGACGTCGATTTGCAACCTGGCGTCTCGGTCTTCAGCAAGGTCCTGGAATCTCTCCTCACCCGCCGCGTCCACCAGCATCTCCGCCAGCACCACCTCCTTCCCGTTACCCAGTGTGGCTTTCGGCCGTCCTTCTCTTCCGACGACCTTCTCCTTCACCTCACTCATCTCCTTTCCGAACAGGTTAATTCCCGTCGCTCCGCAATCTTCCTCTCCCTGGACCTCGAACGTGCCTATGACCGCGTATGGCATTCCGGTCTCCTCTTCAAGCTCCAAACCTTCGCCCTTCCCATTAACTACGTCCGTCTGATCGGCTCCTTTCTCTCCCGGCGTCCTTCCTATGTCACCATCCATCACACAGATTCCTACACCTTTTTCCCCTCTGCCGGTGTGCCCCAAGGCTCCGTCCTCTCCCCCCTTCTGTACCTTTTGTACACGGCGGACATGCCGCCGTCGTCACCCCCCGTCCACCTTCTCCAGTTCGCCGATGACACCGCCTTCCTTGCCCTTGCCCCCACCCTACAGCGCTCCCAACACCTTCTCCAATCCCATCTTGACCGGTTCACCGCTTGGTGCAACCAGTGGTTGCTCAAGGTCAATCCCTCCAAAACCCAGGCGATCATTGTAGGCAAAACCACCCCTTCCTTCCGCCTCCTTGATTTCTACATCACCATCTATGGCCATCCTATCGCCCTCACTCCCACCCTTAAGTACCTTGGCGTCACCCTCGACCGTCGCCTCTCCTGGACTCCCCACCTCCGGACAATCCAAGCCAAGGCATGCTCCCGACTCAGTCTCCTCAAGCTCCTCTCCGGCCGTATGTGGAGTCTGGACCCCTCCACCATCCTCCACACCTATAAATCCCTCATCCGCCCTATCCTTTGTTATGCCCATCCGGCTTGGATCTCCGCCCCCCCTCCCTTTTATAAATCCCTCCAAATCCTTGATCGCCATGCTCTCCGCCTCGCCTATCGCATCCGTCTCCCCTCCCCCACGCGGATCCTGTATGATCTCATCCCCTTCCCCCACCTCCTCCTTTTCCTTGAAAGGATACGGATCCTGTACACCTCCCGTAAACTCGATCCTCCTCACCTGCTCGTCTCCCCGATCCTCTCCCACCCCCGCCCGCTGCCGCGCCTGTATTCCCATGTCCCACCCGGTTTCCATCTCTCCACCCTCCTTACCCTCTCCCAAGGTGGCTTCCGCCAGCTCCCCCTCCCTGATGATGTCCTCCTCCCCTGCATCTACCCCTCCTATCAACTTTGATCCTCCCCCCCCACCTCCTGTGTCCTTTCCTTTAGGCACCCTCCCTCCCCCCCTTTCCCTTCCCTTCTCTTTCCTTTCCCCCCTCCCTCCTCCCCTCTCCCACGGGCTACCCCTCCCCCTTCCTCCCTCCCCCTCCCTCCTTTGCCTATGGCATCTCTGCTCTCCCCTCTCCCATTTCCCCTTCCTCCTCCTCCACCTCCTCTCTTGGCAGGTCCCCGGCCTCGTACACGCTCAGTGAACATTCGCGCGCCAGAGATCATCGCCATCAGTGTTTAGTGTGTGTGCATCGTTTTGTGTTTCGTGCAGTTACAACTCAACTGTTCACATGTGCCGTCGCCGTTCTCCATGTTTTGTGCGCCGTGTCTCCAAGTGTTAGTGTTTCTTTTCGTCCAACGTGAACGGCTTCTTGTTTGTTTTTTTGTATCTACATTTTTTGCCCGCCGTTTTTTGTATTGTATATATCACCTCTCTGTCATGTTTATTGTTCCACTTAAGGCTGAAGAGCAGCGTCCTATGCTGCTGACAGCCCGCCTGTATAGGTGTTTAAAATTACAATAAAGGAAAAAAAAAAAAACCTGGCGTCAGTTCTCAGCGGGACTCATCAGCAGAAGCAGCATTTTCCTGAAGATGGCGACCAGTTGGATCGTCGAAATATCAAGTTGATTTTAGGATCCGGCAGCAAACCCGAAGAGACTTTCAAGACTAATTACGCCGGGAAAGCCTACGTAATCACATCAAGTTACTTTGCTACCAAGATTCCTTTCTATTTCTTTTTATATTATTTTCTTTTCAATCTACTTGCTACTAGTCATGCAATGTTAGTACAGAGGGACTTTGTTTTTCTTTTTATGAAATTTGGATCTGGGGCTTGGGGCTTGTATTGGAGTGTGAGGACTAGATTTATAAGAATAATGGCTCTGAGTACTATGGGACTTAACTGCTGTGGTCATCAGTCCCCTAGAACTTAGAACTACTTAAGCCTAACTAACCTAAGGACGTCACACACATCCATGCCCGAGGCAGGATTCGAACCTGCGACCGTAGCGGTCACGCGGTTCCGGACTGTAGCGCCTTTAACTGCACGGCCACTCCGGCCGGCTACTAGATTTATATTTTTCATTTTTTGCGTCCAAATGGTAGCGGCATTACACTGTCCAGCATGTCTCTGTAGATTTGTCAAAGTTAGGTAGATAAGTAGTGGATGTGCACGTAAACCATGTAATAAACGGCGACGGACTGTCCCCCATGATAGTCTCCAACGTCTTTATCTGTACCACTATTGTGCCAGCCTACAGTCTGGAACCGCGCGACCGCTACGGTAGCAGATTCGAATCCTGCCTCGGACATGGACGTGTGTGATGTCCTTAGGTTAGTTAGGTTTAAGTAGTTCTAAGTTCTAGGGGACTGATGACCTTGGAAGTTAAGTCCCATAGTGCTCAGAGCCATTTGAACCAACCACTATTGCGCCAGAGCCGACGAGGACGCAGATCGGTTCTTCAACGCCATTGGGATGAGGTTTAGATCTTCTCGGGGGTGGTCTTGGAGGTACGACCTGACTCATCTCGCCGTGTTCTACGGCCTTCATGAACCATTCTGCACACAACCACTTCACTGACGATACACTTCGTCCCACACGAGCAGCAGTTTCTCGAATACGCATTCTCTCATGCCAATTATGTGGCCTCCTTCAAACTGACTGATATGAAAGTACGGTTCGCACATATACCTTCGATTGATCCTGCACGATTGCTCAAATCACACTGCCCACTTACCTTTGGTTTACAGCGACAACGACAGCCGCAGTTGCTGTGTCGTGATATCGACGTACACATTAAACCCGCGGGCCAACATGGTTCAAATGGTAATCATTTCTGCAGAACATACTAACCTACATGTCCTCTCAATACGAACGCCCTATCTCTAGTCGTTCAAGGGGTTCTGTCTTTTCTGAACATGAATGTAGTATTAACAGAGGAGCCGTCGGTGACACATCTAACGATGGCTTATACAGTATGGACGTAGATATAATCGCCTGGCACAAGAGTTGGATGACCTACTCTGACGCTCACGCAGTCACTAATCGGCCACGCGGCGAAACGGACACATTCGCACGATTCTGCGTCAACTTAGCACAACGGCCGATGAAATTTTTCGCTGCGGAATGGTTTTTGAAACGTCGCTTCATTTCACCATTGATTTATGTACGGTCGTCACGACGTGATGGAGAGAGAAAAATTGTTATCGAGTGGAACAGAAAATTCCACTTTATCGGGCTGGCTGTGCTGAGTGCAGCTGTTTTCCCCCTGCCGCCGCGACGGGTGCAAGGCGGAGAGCCGAGCGGCTGTCAAAAACTTTTTTCGACTGACGCTGCGTGTTTGTCACGCAGCACGCGCCGGTGGCCTTGTCTTTCCCGCTGTGAACACGGCCCAGCGACTACGCATGTGGGATGCCGGCGCCCCTAATGCTTTCTGTCAGCCGCGCCCGAAATGAGAACTGTCACTTCTGGGACACACATCCGGCAGAGCGAACAGCTATAGAGATCACAGCTGCAGCGTCGTTCCGGGAGGTCTGCATGACGCGGCCTGTCGTTATTTTTCCTCAGTTCGAAAGTTATTCAGGAATACGTCTTTTTATTCCATACGAGTAGTCTGTAACTGGAAAGAGTCCCCGAGGTCATGGGTAGGCAATGTCTCCGCTGTATCTTTTCTACAAGAAGTTCTAATCCCTCAAGGTATGTTGGATAACTCCTGTGAAGTGCGCCTCGGTAGCTGCGCGATCAGCGCGGCATATTGTTAATAGAAGAGGTCCGGTTGCGATTCCCGGCAGGTCGGAGATTTCCTCCGCTTGGAGGCTAGGCGAGGTGTTGTGTTGTACTTGTCGTCGTAACTGGTACGAAAATCGACTCCAATACACTATCGTATCATCTTTAGCTTGTGCCTTTTCCCGTGGCCGGATGCCCATCCTGCTGCCACCCCATACCCCCCAGGACGGAATTAGTGTACCCCAACTGTCTGCGTCTAGTATAATCCATGGAATAGTGCGAATGTGTTCAGATGTCTGCGAACCGTGTAACTGAGGAGGGACATGGAGACCAGTCCAGCATTCACCTAGTGGGATGTGGAAAACCGCCTAAAAACCACACACAGGATGGTCGGCACACCGGCCACCGTCGTTAAGCCGCCGGGCGGATTCGATCCTTGGCCGGCGCGCCTACCCGAGTCCAGGAAGCAGCACATTAGCGCTCTCGGCTAACCTGGCAGGTAACAATACACTATCGCATAGTCTTTCAAATACTGAGATGGCTGAATGGACACAACCTGAAAGCGAATAAACTGTAAAAAAATCTCTCCTGCTAAGTCTGGAAGTGTAAAGTTATGAGAGCGGGTCTTGGGTACTTCTTGGATAGTTCATTCAGTAGGGCACTTGCCTGCAAAAGGCAAAGGTCGCACTTTGAGTCCCAAATCCAGCACGGAGTTTTAATCGGTCACCGAGTTTCATATCAGTATACACTCCGCTGCAGAGTGAAAATTCACTATCTTTTATTTCCGCCAATGATAACAAAACTTTTGATCCTTCGACCACATGTTCCATTTAACAATGACCATCTACCTATCTACAACAAATCGTGGAAAATTAAATATAACTACTCAACAGATTAAGTTGGAAATTGCAAATTGGTAATTGATGGTCAGTTCTATGGGATCTATGGGACCAAACTGCTAAGGTCATCGGTCCCTAGGCTTACACACTACTTAATCTAACTTAAACTTACACTAAGAACGACACACACACACCCATGCCCAATGGAGGACCTCCGACAGGGGGGAGGGGGAGGGGGGGGGAAGGAGCCGCGCAAACCATGCAAGGCGCCTTTACACCGCACGGATAGATTAAGTCTTACAACAATAAAATAGAGCATAAGGAAAAATTATTACTTTCATTGGTATCAAAACATGCGTTTAAAATATTTCGAGACACACCTGTTTCATAACTTCTATTAAAACAATAAACCCATAGTGACATCGCCACAAAATACACACAAAAATCAGCATAGCGTCGTCGTACATACTTAAAATTTTGTATAAACTAGGCCACTGCTCTGGCAGGGTCATACCATCTCTATCATAGCTGATCATAAAAAAACTGTAATGCAGTAGCCACAACGTATGTTTGTGCTGTGTGTTCGTTAGATGTCGTTACTGTAGGTCTACATATATAAATCATAAAACTTGTACAGTGTGCAATAAGTGAAGAGGGCAATAGGTAAAATCTATACTCGGCTTACCAAATATATATTACTATAGTGAGAAAGTGTAACAGCGAAAAACACGAATAAAGTTAAATTTAAAATGGTTAAAATGAAATGATTAAGTGATAATACATGATTTTGAGACGGTCTTGTGGTCGTTTTAGATAAAAATAATAACATCCACAAGCAAAAGCTTATCAAGCTAATTAAATAACATAAACCTGATTGAATAATACTAAGGAAGGAAACGAAAAAGAAACAAAGGACTAAAATACGTCATCAGTGCAGCATAGGCGATAAGTCGGAGGAACTTAACTGCCAGAATACCTGAAGCACCCTGAAACACGCCGTTCCAAGGAAAGTATAATAAAATTGTAACAGTCACTTAATAAGATTATCCTCCTACTAAGGTGGTATTACATAAACAGAGAAGGGTTAATCAATCGCGAGAGTAAAACGAAAAAGAATGGTTCAAATGGCTCTGAGCACTATGGGACTTAACATCTGAGGTCATCAGTCCCCTAGAACTTAGAACTACTTAAACCTATCTAACCTAAGGACATCACACACATCCATGCCTGAGGCGGTATTCGAACCTGCGACCGTAGCGGTCGCACGGTTCCAGATTGAAGCGCCTAGAACCGCTCGGCCAGCAGTAAAACGAAAAACGGAACAAAACATAACAAATATGTGACGCAGTTTGCGACACGTAACGAAAAGGCAAGATAAACGTACGAGAGGCGTTCAATCATTAATGTAAAACGTTGTCAAAGAAAGCAAAGTAGGCATTGGGTTCATAATCGCGTTGCCATTTGAGCACATTTACCGGCTCCTGGCTTTTGATTTATAAATTTCAAGTTGCTCTAATAAATCGACAGCATGGTCTTTTTGCGCTCTGTGAAGAATAACCGTACTTTTTCTTTCTTTATTGATCGAAGGCGATTTCCTCCGAAGGGGGCGGGCTGGCAGCAGCTTAGTACGCTGCTCTTCAGCCTACAGAATTTTTAAAACATAAGAAGATAAGAAACAAAAAAATCAGGCGATAAAGCGGTGACGTAAATTGTAAAACGGCGGAAAGTTTTGGGAAGTTAAAACATAAAACAAATGGTCGGCGATGATAATAAAATACACCGGAAGCAGACAGGGGATATAGGAGACAGACAATTAAAAAACACGGCGAAATTCTGATTTCTGTTCGCAAGAGATATAAAAATCATACCCTGCGACAGTATGATGTCCGTTCGCCAGACTGCGGAAAAGACGCACAACAGTTGAAAAAAAAGGGGGGGAGGAGAGGGAAAACGAAAGGCGGCCGGGGGGGGGGGGGAGGGAGGAGAGGACTCAGAAGGGGGGACCGTACTTTTCTTCAGTGCTCCCTATACTGTGGCAGGTTTCTACGACGTCCAACAGAAAACCAGTATTGTTACTTGCCTGTAAACACTCCTTAAAGCAGAATGAGATTTTCACTCTGCAGCGGAGTGTGTGCTGTTGTCAGCGCACACTCCGCTGCAAAGTGAAAATCTCATTCTGGAAACATCCCCCAGCCTGTGGCTAAGCCATGTCTCCGCAATATCCTTTCTTTCAGGAGCGCTAGTTCTGCAAGGTTCGCAGGAGAGCTTCTGTAAAGTTTGGAAGGTAGGAGACGAGGTACTGGCAGAAGTAAAGCTGTGAGTACCGGGCGTGAGTCGTGCTTGGGTAGCTCAGTTGGTAGAGTACTTGCCCGCGAAAGGCAAAGGTCCCGAGTTCGAGTCTCGGTCCAGCACACAGTTTTAATCTGCCAGGAAGTTTCACTCCTTAAACCGTAAAATAAAAGAGCGGCCGTTTTTTCCGATATAATACAGGGTGATTATAATTAAATTTAAACTTTCAAACCGCTGTAGAAATAGCACCACTGGTCAGAATGATGTCAAATTGCAACGGAATATTCTCGGAGAAGGGGGAAAACGTGTGGCAGAAGAAAAATAAACAGTTACAAAATGTAGCAATAGATGGCTCTGTAAGGATCATAATTTAATAGTGGTAGACTAAAAAAGACAAATGAATCATACAACAATGCCTAAGGTGTACGTTTGACACTAAACAAACTGTACTACTCCGTGTACATGGTTGTACAGGTGTGATACTGTTAGTTAGTTAGTCCATTCACCACGGCAAGGTCTATCACATCGGATGGGAAAAATCAGTTTTTAATTTGCCTGAGGCCACCGCGTAAAAAGCATTAATGACATCGGTTTTTAAAAACTGTCCTGAGGCCAAGAACTGCATAAAAAGCATCAATCACATCTGTTTTTAATTGTCCTGTGGCCAAAATCCTCATAAAAGTAATCACTCAAAATGAAATCGGATTATTAATTTCCGTGTGACTGACACAAAACATGTTCAGTAAGCTGTCCACCGTTTCTTGCAACAAGTTGAAATCGAGAAATAGCAAATTCCACAACTGATCGAAGTGTTTCCGGGGTCACGTTCAGAGTGTGCTGTGCAATACATGCCTTCAATGCAGCTAAGTTTGTAATCGGAACACTGAAGACAACATCTATCAGACAGCCCCACAGGCAGAAGTCACACGGGTTAATCTCAGGTGATCGGGACGGCCAGGCTGTAGGGGAATAGCGGCTGATAATTCTAGCATTTCCGAAATGGTGCTTCAGCGGCTGCTTAACTGGATTTGCAATGTGCGGAGGTACGCCATCTTGCTTAAAAATGATCCCATCCGCACATCCATTCTATCTGATAGCTGGGCAAAAGACTTCATAGTGCTTACCAGTGACGGTACAGCTAAGAGGACCGGAAGCACCTGTCTCTTCGAAAAAATATGGCCCTATGATAAATGATGCCGTAAACCCGCACCATACAGTGACCTTTTCAGGATGAAGTTGTATTGGTTGATTTGCGTGTGGATTTTCCGTTGCCCATATTGGACAGTTCTGTGTATTGACATATCCTGTCACGTGGAAGTGGGCATCGTCTGTCTACAAAATCTTCCACGCCCAATCATTGTCCACTTCCATGCGAGTAGGAAATTCTAAAGCAAATGTCTGTCTTGCTCGTAGGTCAACAGGAAGTAACTCGTGCACATGGGTAATTTTGAATGGATAGCAAAGAAGGATGTTTCGTAGGATTTTACGCACCGTGCTCACAGGTATGCCCAATGTTCGGGCAGTTCTCCGTGCACTACACGTTTGCACGCCACCACTCGTCTCCTCCTGCATTGCTGTGGCCACTGCTTCCACTGACGTCGAATCAATTCGTTTCCTCCCTCTACCAGGTTGCACACCAAAAGAACCCGTCTTTTCGAATATCCGAATCATTTTCTACAGACCCATGGCAGTCACCGGACCAACGCCTTTCTTCAGACCCTTCAGTTTCCGAAAATTCTGCAGAACGACGTGTGCACAGTGATCATTCTTGTAACACAGCTTTACAAGCAGTGCGCGATCCTGCATTGAGACAGTCATGGCGAACGTCGAAGACGCGAAAGGACGAATAGCCGTGTACCCGACGTGTTTATACCAACTTCAATGGGTCAAGTGTATGACATATTCCGGCACATACAGCGCCATGTGTTGATCAATTTTCACACTTTTTTCCTTATGCCATACGTTTTCCCTCTTTTTATGCAAAGGTGCAGGGCGTTGTTAACTTGAAAACCGTATCTTACTTTAGACTTTCTAAAACACTTCTCCATTTCCTGGGCTATATTGCCCTGAAATTTACATTCTTTCATTATTAATAATGGGTCCTGGTTCAGTGTGTGTTTGCCTGCTATTTGGTTTTTGTTTCTTTAGCGTATTGTGCAGGAAGTGCAGCGAAGCTAAGACGAATGGCTACCTGAAAAATGAAAAGAAATCGGAAAAAACATGATTGTCAGAACGACTGACTCAGCATACAGGAAAGTCAAAACAGCCTTCGGTGAAATTAAAAGCAAAGGTGGTAACTGTAGTGGCGTAGCAAGACAGCCACGCCACTCGGAAGTAGCCGAATGGCACGCGTTAAGCCCACGCAGATTGGCGTGAGGTCTGGAACAGGACAATGTCTTGAGAATTGCAATAAAGTACGAAAATCTTGTAATACTTAACTTTAATCCACATTTGTAGAACATCGCTCTTGATGATACATGCTTCACAATATTAATTATCAAAGCTATGGCGCCTTGCTAGGTCGTAGGCAATGACTTAGCTGAAGGCTATGCTAACTATCGTCTCGGCAAATGAGAGCGTATTCGTCAGTGAACTGTAGCTAGCTACGTCGGCTGTACAACTGGGGTGAGTGCCAGTACGTCTCTCTAGAACTGCCGTGTGGCGGCGCTCGGTCTGCTATCACTGACAGTGGCGACACGCGGGTCCGACGTATACTAATGGAGCGCGGGCGATTTAAAGTCTACCACCTAGCAAGTGTGGTGTCTGGCGGTGACACCACAGTAACATTAAGGCTGCAGCTGGAATTCTACTTTTAAATCCATAAGAGAGAAACGATAGGTGGAAGGAGTACGTTGAAGGGATAGATAACGTTCCATCAGAATTTCTAAAGTCATTGGGGGTGTGGCTACAAGACGACTATTCATGTTGGTTTGTAGAATGTGTGAGTCTAGCAACGTATCTTCTGACTTTCGGAAAAATATCATCTACACCATTCCGAAGGTTCAAAAATGGTTCAAATGGCTCTGAGCACTATCGGACTCAACTGCTGAGGTCATTAGTCCCCTAGAACTTAGAACTAATTAAACCTAACTAACCTAAGGACATCACACACATCCATGCCCGAGGCAGGATTAGAACCTGCGACCGTAGCAGTCTCGCGGTTCCAGACTGCAGTGCCTAGAACCGCACGGCCACTTCGGCCGGCCTTTCCGAAGACTGCAAGAGCTGACAAGAGCGAGAATTATCGCACAATCAGCTTAACAGCTCACGCACCCGAGTTTCTCACAAGAACAATATACAGAAGAATGGAAAAGAAAACTGATTGTGTTTTAGATGACGATCAGTTTGGCTTTAGGAAAGGTAAAGACACGTGAGAGGCAATTCTGGCGTTGCGGTTAATAGTGGAAGCAAGACTAAAGAAAAAATCAAGGATTTGTCGACCTGGGAAAAGCGTTCGACAGTGTAAAATGGTGCAAGATGTTCGAAATTCTGAAACAAGTAGGGAGACGGGTCATATACAATATGTACAACAACCAAGAGGAAATAATGAGTGGACGACCAAGAACGAAGTGCTCGTATTAAAAAGAGTGTAAGACAAGGCTGTGGTCTTTCACCCCTACTTTTCGATCTGTACATCGAAAAAGCAGTGAGGGAAATAAAAGAAAGGTTCAGGAGTGGAATTAAAGTTCAAGGTGAAAAGATATGTCCTACAATTTGCTGATGACATTGATATCCTGAATGAAAGTGAAGAAGAATTACATGATCTGCTGAACGGAATGTTCTAATGAGTATAGAGTATGGGATGAGAGTAAATCGAAGAAAGACGAAATGAAGAGGTAGAAATGAGAACAGCGAGAAACTTAAAATCAGGATTTATGGTGATGAAGTAAATGAAGTTAAGGAATTCTGCTACCTAGGCAGTAAAGTAACCAATGACGAACGGAGCCAGGAGGACATCAAAAGCAGACTAGCACTGGCAAAAAGGGCATTCCTGGGCAAGAGAAGTCGACTTATATCAAATACCGACCTTAATTTGAGGAAGAAATTTCTGAGGATGTACGTCTGGAATACAGCATTGTATGGTAGTGAAACATGGACTGTGGGAAAACCGGAACAGAAGAGAAGCGAAGCATTTGAGATGTGATGCTACAGACGAATGTTGAAAATTAGGTAGACTGATAAGGTAAGGAATGAGGAGGTTCTGCGCAGAATCAGAAAGAAAAACGTGGAAAACACTGACTGATAAGCAGAAGGGACAGGATGATATGACATCTGTGAAGCCGTAAGTGAATGACTTCCACGGTACTAGAGGGAGCTGTAGAGGGCAAAAATTGTACAGGAAGACAGAGATTGGAATACATCCAGCAAATAATTGAGAACGTAGGTTCCAAGTGCTATTCTGTGATGAAGACGTTAGCACAGGAGGGGAATTCGTGACGGGCCGCATCAAACCAGTCAGAAGATTAATGACATAAAAAAAAACTTTATTTCTCCCTGTGTGTATATGTGCTACTATAAGAGCTCAGCTTTGCCATGGAATTTATATGTGGCAGAGGGGTGCCGGTTCGTGATATGACCGCTACTTGGATAGTACCTAGGGCAGTTCTGTTCATGATTTCACTTTTTTTACATAATTGAGCTCAATCGTAGCAGATGTAGTCGAGACCCAGGAAAGGGATCACAGTGCAGCAAGGGCCGTCTCTCACTCTGATGTCGGAATGATATCATTTACTGCTTCATATGACGTCAACAGTATTATGAAAAGGATGTGTTACTACTCGCCATACAGATGAGACACTGAGTCACCGACAGGCACAAGAAAAAGACTACATCTGAGGTTTCAGATAGAAGTGGAGTAGAAAAAACACGCATCCTCCCACACAAGCACAACTCCCACACACATGACCTTTGTCTCCGGCCACTGAGGATGGACAGCCATGTGTGTGTGAAATGTGCTTGTGTGAGAGGGTGTGTATTTTTTCTACTCCACAAGTAGGCCTTATAGCTGATAACCCAAATGTTGTCTTTTTCTTATGCCTGTCGGCGACTTAGGGTCTCATCTGTATGGCGAGTAGAAACACATCCTTTTCATTATACTGTCGACGACGTAGTATGAAGCAGTAAATGATATCATTCTGATATCAGAGAGACGGCCCTTGCTGCTATGTGATCGCTTTCCTGGGTCTCGACTACGTCTACCACGATTGAGTTCAAATATGTAAAAAAAGTGAAATCATGAACTTCCCTAGGTACTATCCAAGTAGCGGTCATATCACGACCCGACACACCTCTGCCACACATAAATTCGATGGCAAAGTTGCACTCTTTCAGTAGCACGTATACACAGAGAGAGAAATAAAGCCTTTTTTTATGTCATTAATCTTCTGACTGGTTTGATGCGGACCGTCACGAATTCCTCTCCTGTGCTAACCTCTTCATCTCAGAGTAGCCCTTGCAACCTACGTCCTCAGTTATTTGCTGGATGTAGTCCAATCTCTGTCTTCCTCTACAGTTTTAGCCCTCGGCAGCTCCCTTTAGTACCATGGAAGTCATTCCCTCATGTCTTAACAGATGCCCTATCATCCTGTCCCTTCTCCTTATCAGTATTTTCCACATATTCCTTTCCTCTCGGGTTCTGCGCAGAACCGCCTCATTCCTTACCTTATCAGTCCACCTAATTTTCAACATTCGTCTGTAGCACCACGTATGTTTCGATTCTCTTCTGTTCTGGTTTCCCCACAGTCCATGTTTCACTGCCATACAATGCTGTACTCCAAACGTACATTCCCAGAAATGTCTTCCTCAAATTAAGATCTATAGCCAGGAATGCTCTTTTCGCCATTGCTAGTCTGCTTTAGATGTGCTTCTCGCTCCGTCCATCATTTGGTATTTTACTGCCTAGGAAGGAGAATTCCTTAACTTCATCGACTTCGTGACCCTTAATCCTGATGAATTTCTCGCTGTTCACATTTCTCCTACTTCTCATTACTTTCGTCTTTCTTCGATATGAACTCAATCCATATTCTGTACTTATTAGATTGTTCATCCAATCAGCTGATCCTGTAATTCTTCTTCACTTTCACTTAGGATATCAATGTCATCAGCAAATCCTGTCACTGATATCCATTCGCCTTGTATTTTAATTCCACTCCTGAACTTTTCTTTTCTTTCCATCATTACTTTTTCGATGTACAGATTGAACAGTAAGGACCAAGGACCACATCCCTGTCTTACACCCTTTTTAATACGAGCACATCGTTCTTGGTCGTCCACTCTTATTATTCTCTCCTGGCTCTTGTACATATTGTATATTACCTCTCTCTCCCTATAGCTCACCACTATGTTTCTCAGATTTTCGGACAACTTGCATCATTTTATGTTGCCGAACGCTTTTTCCAAGTCAACAGATCCTATGAACGGGTCTTGATTTTTGTTTAGTCTTGCTTCCGTTATCAACTGCAACGTCAGAATTGCCTCTCCCATGCCTTTACCTTTCCTAAAGCCAACCCGATCGTCGTCTAGCGCGTCGTCAATTTTCTTTTCCTTTCTTCTGTATATTATTCTTGGCAGTAACTTGAATGCATGAGCTGTTAACCTGATTGTGCGATAATTCTACCACTTGTTGGCTATTGCAGTCTTCGGAATTGTGTGCATGTTATTTTTCCGAAAGTCAGATGGTATGTCGCCAGACTCATACATTTTGCACACCAATATGAATAGTAGTTTTCTTGCTACTTCCCTAATGATTTCGTAAATTCTGATGGAATTTTATCTATCACTTTTGCCTTATTTAAGCATAACTCCACCAAATCTTATGAGAGTAGCTGAGGAAAGTTGAAAAAAAGATACTGGAAATAAAATAAAATAAATTAACAATAAATATTAAAATATAAAACCAACAAGTTCGCATTTGTGAACCAAAACGAATAGAAGACACATATGTATGGAAGTTGACATTTCAATACGTAAGAAACAGTTTTTTGATTGCAAGTGTATTCAATCAAATGACTTCATGTCATCGTATGTCCATTCGAGGAGGTAATATAATATATTTTGTTTTGTACAGAACCACAAAATAAGTTGAAAATGAGTAAAAAACTGAAACTAGTTGTAAACAAATAAAATTAATAGAGAGAAAGTAGAAAATGCCACCTTCTTTTAATAACTTCATTTCTGTGGTACCTGCTGTGAAGAAAATGAAGAAAATTAATGGGTTAATTAATTACTTTGGGAATAGAAAATAGGGGATGGTTACTGGAGGTATAATAAAGGTAATATCTGCTACTTCACTATTTCGGTGGGCGTGTTACATTCTCATCCATGTGTAAGTGCTAGCATTACTTTCCACTGTGTCACTAATTACAGCGAAGTCAACAAGCCCATTTCATTGCCCCTTCTCTTGTCGCTTCCTCGTACATCGCTGTATGTCCGTGTTTGCCCGTTTTAGCGAGCAACAGTCGCCTCGACTATATAAGAGCCATTCATACAAAAGCTACCCAGGAAGCCGAGATGTAATTGATTGGCGGTTCCGCTACAAAGCACAACATGAAATTGATTACACGCTCGAGTGCTTCTAGTTCCGCCCTGCAGCAGAAATTTCACTAATTACTTGCTACGTACATGACACACGCACAAGTGACGCAAAATATTTGCTGCTACGTGTTGGCTCAACTTGGCGGTTTCAAGAGCTTCGACCTTAACCGCAGTCGAAGCCACGTGCATGCACGCCACGTTGAGTGCCACGCGAGTAATAATTACCGCTGCCCCGTTGCACTACACATGTGTCTGCGGATCTGACGGCTGTGCGCGTAACAGAATGTCCAGTATTTCAGAAAGTGAAGTTTCCGTTTCGTGAAGCTCTCGTCTGTTAATATGACATTCCAGTGGTCGCAAAACAATTCTGGGTTTTATTACTGTAACTTTTAATGCCACATTTTATAACCATCCTCACAACTTTCCGATCTCAAATGCAGCATGAATTTTATATATGCCCTCTGGCTGCATTTTCATTAGACACTTGTTTTAAAGACAAACACGGGTGCCTCAGCATCGGTTCTTTGTCGTCTTACTAAGTAGCATTCCATCTAAACGGATGCACTGCAAAAAGGTTGCATTATTTTATGATGTAAAATTTGACTTAAATTATAATATTACTAATGGTTGCTTCAGTCGTTTGTCATTTGGTTCCTTGTACTAGTCAGGTTTTTTTGAACATTTCTCGGGAAGTTAAGTGTGCTAATTCGATCGTGTTAATACGATGGTGCAACTGATGGGCCGCGATTGTCACAGCTTCAAATTGGACGATCAGAGTTATAAACTGCAGTCACTTAGACCTTCCGCGGTTAAAGATGTGTCGCCAATACAGGTTTCCCCTACTCTGATTGCTCCCGTCATCAGTGTAATCGTACACTCTTTCGCTTACCTTGCTCGATATGTTGGCGAAAACACATCTTTAAATCCCGAGGTACACATAAAACACCATCCGAAATTGTGCTAAATGCATTCCCTGAAAATTATTTCGAGCAGTTATTTCATGAGCCCACGTGAATGGTAAACGTTTGTGAGAACACACTTGACCTCTTAGCAACAAATAATCCTGAGCTAATAACAAGCATCAACACGGATACAGGGTTTGGTGAACACAGGATTGCCGTAGCGAGACTGAATATTATAATCCCAAATCCTCTAAAAATAAACGAAAATTATACCTATGCAGAGAAGCAAATAAAAATTCACTTGACGCTTTCCTGAGAGACACTCCTTCCAAATTAACAATGTAAGTGTATACCAGATGAGACTTGAATTCAAAGAAATAATATTGGCAACGATTTGGAGGTTTAAAATAAATGAATTAACAAACGACGCAGTTGACCATTCTTGGTACACATACGTAGCAGGGGCAACGAAAAAACCGTGCCAAATTAAACGGACGCAAAATCTCTAAGATTGGCGATCTTTTACAAAAGCTCGAATTTTAGCAAAGACTTCAATCCGAGATTATTGTAATAGTTTCCACAACGAAACTTTGTCCCAAAATCTGGAAGAAAATCTAAAGAGATTCTTGTTGTATATGAAGTATGTTAGCGGCTAAACACTATCAATGCCTTCTCAGAGCGATAGCAATGGAAGTGCTACAAATGATACAAAAGACAGTGTGCCAAAGCAGAGTTACTAGACATAGCCTTCCGAAATTCCTTCGTCTTCTTTAAAGACAAAGTAAATATTCCAGAATTCCAATCAAAAATAGCTGCTAACATGAGTAATGCAGTAGTGAAGCAACTTAAATGACTTAACAAAAGTTGGTCTTCTGGTCAAGACTGTATACCAGTTACCTTCCTTCCAGATCATACTGATGTAGTAGCTCCGTACTTAACAGGTCAGGGTTGCCGTTAAACAAAAGAGGGATCTTGTGGTTAGATTTAGATGTTAACCGGTCCAGTTCTTTGACAGTAATTGCATTTCTCTGTCATTAGTTATAATCTGAACAACCTGTTGTACTGAACTGTTCGTTTCTGTGTTTGAAAGACTTAGTCATTATTGGTAAATTTTAGCTGGATCTTGTGGTTCCGCCGAACGAGTTCTCTTATAATAAGCGCTCACAAACAATGTTTTAAGACGTTCCTTCAGAGCAGTGTTAATAACCGACAATCAGTTTAACTTTGAAGATATTAACAGCCAACTGTCACCAGGAATTTAGTGAAAATAAAATTATCAGAAGGGACGGGTTGGGATGCAGTCGCACCTTGGTTGCCAATCGAAATTAAGAGGTTGGTTGCTTTGAAGTACGTCTTATCATTGTCATATTGTTTCCTAACCTGTTTAACCTTTAAGCACAGGTGCGTATCCTAACCCTGAACCTTCCGACATGCAGCTTCCAAATTACAAGTTACGTCATCTGTTTTGAGTAATTTAATCACTCTTGTCGTCAATGGTGCTCATATACTGTAGTTTTCATGTGTTACAGAATGGCGTTTAATAAGACAGACTATGTCTAGCGCTGTAGTAAACACCGCTGTTTCAGCCGATAACTGGCGGGCTGCAGGTCCGGCAGTGTTGTAATCATTGTCATATTGTTTGCTGTTTTGCAATACAGCACTTCAGATTTACTTTGTTAAGTTTAAAACATTATTCAACTTCAGGTTTAAGGTCAAAAGAATTTTGCAAATTTGTTAGGTTGTGTGAAGAGAAAATTATGATGATGGGTCCTCCCTTCCATGTCTTCGTTAATTCCAGTATGTACAACGTATCAGTTACTATGTGACCGAACTGCTGAGGTTATTGGTCCCTAGGCTTGCCCACTAATCAATCGAACTTAAACTAACTTACGGTAAGGACGACACACACACTCCATGCCCGAGGGAGGACTCGGCAAACCTCTGACCTGCAGGAGGGGGGAGGGAGGGGGGGCGAGCCAGACCGTGCGGCTACAAAGCGCGTCAAGAATTTCTTGAGATAGACGGCACGAGGTGCAAGGGAGTTCATCTGTTATATCTGATATATGCGATCATGGTTGACTAGTGACATCAGCTGAGAAATGGACATGAATAGCTATGGGAATGAAATGGACTTATTCCCTCAGGGAGTCGCTCAGCACAAAACCAACATCAGTGAACACTGAGACGAAAATCTGTGACACAGTTATATTCCACAGCTGAGTTCGCTCCCTCTGGCAGTGGGCAACAGTTTCAGCGTATGAGTGTGAAGCAGAGTGCGGTCCGAATATGTGAGCACCATGTGAAGGGTGATGCTCCGAACTGAGAGGCACCAAGCGAGTGGTTGTGGCTGGCTGTGTACTAGCGGCCCCCCATGGTACACTCCTGGAAATGGAAAAAAGAACACATTGACACCGGTGTGTCAGACCCACCATACTTGCTCCGGACACTGCGAGAGGGCTGTACAAGCAATGATCACACGCACGGCACAGCGGACACACCAGGAACCGCGGTGTTGGCCGTCGAATGGCGCTAGCTGCGCAGCATTTGTGCACCGCCGCCGTCAGTGTCAGCCAGTTTGCCGTGGCATACGGAGCTCCATCGCAGTCTTTAACACTGGTAGCATGCCGCGACAGCGTGGACGTGAACCGTATGTGCAGTTGATGGACTTTGAGCGAGGGCGTATAGTGGGCATGCGAGAGGCCGGGTGGACGTACCGCCGAATTGCTCAACACGTGGGGCGTGAGGTCTCCACAGTACATCGATGTTGTCGCCAGTGGTCGTCGGAAGGTGCACGTGCCCGTCGACCTGGGACCGGACCGCAGCGACGCACGGATGCACGCCAAGACCGTAGGATCCTACGCAGTGCCGTAGGGGACCGCACCGCCACTTCCCAGCAAATTAGGGACACTGTTGCTCCTGGGGTATCGGCGAGGACCATTCGCAACCGTCTCCATGAAGCTGGGCTACGGTCCCGCACACCGTTAGGCTGTCTTCCGCTCACGCCCCAACATCGTGCAGCCCGCCTCCAGTGGTGTCGCGACAGGCGTGAATGGAGGGACGAATGGAGACGTGTCGTCTTCAGCGATGAGAGTCGCTTCTGCCTTGGTGCCAATGATGGTCGTATGCGTGTTTGGCGCCGTGCAGGTGAGCGCCACAATCAGGACTGCATACGACCGAGGCACACAGGGCCAACACCCGGCATCGTGGTGTGGGGAGCGATCTCCTACACTGGCCGTACACCACTGGTGATCGTCGAGGGGACACTGAATAGTGCACGGTACATCCAAACCGTCATCGAACCCATCGTTCTACCATTCCTAGACCGGCAAGGGAACTTGCTGTTCCAACAGGACAATGCACGTCCGCATGTATCCCGTGCCACCCAACGTGCTCTAGAAGGTGTAAGTCAACTACCCTGGCCAGCAAGATCTCCGGATCTGTCCCCCTTTGAGCATGTTTGGGACTGGATGAAGCGTCGTCTCACGCGGTCTGCACGTCCTGCACAAACGCTGGTCCAACTGAGGCGCCAGGTGGAAATGGCATGGCAAGCCGTTCCACAGGACTACATCCAGCATCTCTACGATCGTCTCCATGGGAGAATAGCAGCCTGCATTGCTGCGAAAGGTGGATATACACTGTACTAGTGCCGACGTTGTGCATGCTCTGTTGCCTGTGTCTATGTGCCTGTGGTTCTGTCAGTGTGATCATGTGATGTATCTGACCCCAGGAATGTGTCAATAAAGTTTCCTCTTCCTGGGACAATGAATTCACGGTGTTCTTATTTCAATTTCCAGGAGTGTATTTGTGTGTACTCTTAAACCGGGTATACTACGTGATACAAACCATTTTTCCCCGCTATCATCAGAGTCGAAGAATAATGGTGCGTATGTCATGGCCATGCAACCAAAAAAACGTCAAGCAAGTAGAAGACTCAAGTTCACCTCGTCTCAAAAAAATCGCCAAGTTAAAAATAAAAACATTGCTGATTTTCTATTCGGCGTGTGAGGAGTCGCCCATTCAGAGTGCGTGCCACAGGATCTGACAGTTAACTAGGTTTCCTAGCTGGATGTTTTGAAAAAACAACGCAACAATTTGCCAACACAGGCCTTATATGGCGATTGTGCCACCCTTTGCCCTTGTGCCTTATCCCACACTATTCACTCCACCTTAACCCTTGTAATTCTTATTCATTTTCCAACAAGAGAAAAACGTGAAAGTGTTTTGTCGGTGTTACTTAAGTGATGACAAAGGTTTTTGGGCGTCGCAAAATCTAGTTAAATTTTTCCAACAATGGAATAAAAGGTTACGTGTTGTGCAGCAATCGCCGACATAGTGTAACTGAGGCGAAATAAGGGGAAACAGCCCCCATTCGCCGAGGCAGATGGAAAACCGCCTTAAAAACCGTCGACAGGCTGTCCGGCACACCGGACCTCGATACTAATCCTCTGGGTGGATTCGTGCCGGGGACCGGCACGCCTTCCCGCTCGGGAAGCAGCGCGTTAGAAAGCGCGGCTAACCGGGCGGGCTAATAAAAGGTAAGAAGAGTGTATTAATGCCCGATACGATATTTTGGAAAAATTTGCAGGTTACTGAATGATCTTAGTCGAAATACGCCTCCTGAAGTACATGAGATTCCCGCAACCTAACTGAGAACCTTGGGAGCCCCTTCCATGATAAAGCTTTGCCACATGGAGTACAAGATACATCAGACAGTCAAAAACATGGGCCCATAGCATCGACACATTATTCAAAAGTAAACATTGTCTGCTTCAAGCTGTAAAAATTTTCAGTTTATTCGATGTTGCATAATTTCGACTTAATAGTCGCTAGCAAGCAATACTCAGGTACCTTTATGCAATGAGTCCCAACAGATATTACATACAAATCGGTCGCTTCAGGTACATGCCGGGATGGTTCCCTTGAAAGGGCACGGGGCCGACTTCCTCCCCTATCCTTCCCTAACCCAATGAGACCGATGACCTCGGTGTTTGGTCTCTTCACCAAACAACCCAACCCCCAACCCTCACTAACGTCGATTTGCAATAGAGGTTAGGAACATATACTGTATTCGAACATTTACTGACTCATAGCACGGATTCCGAAAATATCGTTTTTGCGGAACACGACTAGCTCTTTATATTCATGAAATAATGAGTGATATCGACAGAGGATGCCAAATTGATTCCATATTTTTATGTTTTCAGAAGGCTTTCGAACCCGGTGGGAGGTTCGTGTCCTCCCTCGGGCATCGTTGTGTCGTTGTGTGTGTCGTCATTAGCGTAAGTTAATTTAACGTTAAGTAGTGTGTAGGCTTAGGGACCGATGACCTCAGCAGTTTGATCTTTTAAAAATTCACACACACACACACACACACACACACACACACACACACACACACACACACAGAGAGAGAGAGAGAGAGAGAGAGAGAGAGAGAGAGAGAGAGAGAGAGAGAGAAAGCTTTCGACACCGTTCTTCACAAGTGTCTTCCAACCAAAGTGTGTGCCTATGGAATAGCAGCTCAGTTGTGCGACTGGATTCGTGATTTCCAGTCAGATGTGTCAGAAGGGTCACAGTTCATAGTAATAGATGGAAGGTCATCGAGTAAAACAGAAGTAATATCCGGCGTTCCCCTAGGAAGTGTTATGGGCCCTCTATTGTTCCTGATCTATATTAACGACGTAGGATACAATCTGAGTAGCCCTGTTAGATTATTTGTTCATGATGCTATCATTTACCGTCTTGTAAAGCCAGCAGATGACCAAAACGACTTGCAAAATGATTTAGATATCTGTGTGGTGGGAAAAACCGCAGTTGACCCTGAATAAAGAAAAGTGCGAAGTTATCCGCATGCGTACTTAAAGAAATCAGCTAAATTTCGATTTCGCGATAAGTCACACAAATCTGAAGGCTGTAAATTCAACTAAATACATAGGGATTAAAAATAACGTAAATTGGAATGATCACGTAGATAATGTTGTGGGTAGAGACAACCAAAGACTGCGATTCATTGGCAGAACACTTAGAAGGTGCAACAGGTCTACTAAAGAGACTGCTTACACCACGCTTGTCCGCGCTATTCTGGGGCTGTGCGGTGTGGGATCCGCATCAGGTGGGACTGACGGATGATATTGAAAAGGTTCAACGAAGGGCGGCCCGTTTTGTATTATCTTGAAGTAGGGGAGATAGTGCCACAGATATGATACGTGAATTGGAGTGGAAGTCATTAAAACAACGCCGTGTTTCGTTGCGACGGGATCTTCTCATGAAATTTCAATCACCAGTTTTCTCCTCCGATTACGAAAACATTCTGTTGACACCCGCCTACACAGGGAGAAATGATCATCACGATAAAATTAGAGAAATCAGGGCTCGCACAGAAAAATTTAAGTGCGCGTTGTGCCCACGCGCCGTTCGAGAGTGGAACGGTAGAGAGACAGCTTGAAGGTGGTACATTGAACCCTCTGTCAGGCACTTAATTGTGAGTAGCAGGGTAATCACGTAGATGTAGTTGTAGATACAGCGCATACTAATTCCCATCGCGACCTGCCGACAACCGTGCAGTTGCAACGTCCTAAAGGAAACCGTACAGAAGTTATGACGATTTCATTTCATATATTTTCCTTATCTGTCATTCTGAATATACATTGATTTTATAAATCATTCAGCAGTCTTGAATAATCTGCTAATTTTCTGTTATGTTTAATTAAATAAATTATAGTGTTTACTAAAAGATTCCTTCTGTTAGACGTCTTTCATTCACATTGAAACAAGTTTTGTGTAAATCTCCTCTTGGAGTTTGTGCCTCAGAAATCGCGTCATCCGCTGAAACTGTGAGGTTTAAAATTAGCTTAGATCTTAACGGAATCCCCAGCTAACAAGCAGTTTTCTGGGACCGGTTAGCTTTTCGCATGCCGGGAGTCTCGCAGCAGTAGATGTAAAGAGGCTACCACAGGATACTGTAGCGTGCCAAACTGCATCAAACTAGTCTTCGGACTGAAGCACTAGAGAAACTGGTATAGGCATACGTATTCAAATACAGGGATATTTAAGCGGGCAGAATACGGCGCTGCGGTCGGCAGCGCCTACATAACACAAAAAGTGTCTGGCAAAGTTGTTAGTCCTGCTACAATGGCAGGTTGTCAAGATTTAAGTGAGTCTCATTGTGGCGTTATACTCGACGCATGAGCAATGGAACGCAGCGTCCCCGAGATATCGACGTAGTGAGGATATTCCCGTACCACCATTTCACCAGAGTACCGTGAATATCAGACATCCGGTAAAAGATCAGATTTCCGACATAGCTGAGACCGGAAAACGATCCTGAAAGTACGGGACCAACGACAACTGAAGAGAACCGTTCACCGTGACAGAAGGGCAACCCTTCCGCAAAATTGGTGCAGATTTCAATGCTTGCAACAAGTATCAGAGTGCGAACCATTCAACGACACATCACCGATATGGGCTTCTGAGCCGAAGGCCCACGTGTGTATCCCTGATGACTGCGCGACACAAAGCTTTATGTCTCGCCTGGGCCCGTCAACAGCGACATTCGACTGTTGATGGCCGGCCAGGGTGGCCGAGCGGTTCTAGGCGCTACAGTCTGGAACCGCGCGACCGCTACGATCGCAGGTTCGGATCCTGCTTCGGGCATGGATGTGTGTGATGTCCTTAGGTTAGTTAGGTTTAAGGAGTTCTAAGTTCTAGGGGACTGATGACCTTAGAAGTTAAGTCCCATAGTGCTCAGAGCTGTTTTTTGACTGTTGATGACTGGAAACATGTTGCCTGGTCGGATGAGTTATGTTTCAAATTATTTCGAGCAGATCGTAGCGTACGGGTATGGAGAAAACCTCATGAATCCATGGACCATGCATGTCAGCGGGGAACTGTTCAAGCTGGTGAAAGCTCTGTAATGGTGTGGGGCGTTTGCAGTTGGAGTGACATGGGACCCCTGATACGCCTAGATCCGACTCTGGCGGGTGACACGTACGGAAGTATCCTGTCTGGTTACCTGCATCTATACGTGTTCATTGTACATATCGACGGACTTGGGCAATTCCAGCAGGACAATTCGACACTCCAAACGTCCAGAATTGCTACAGATTGGTTCCAGGGACACTCTTCTGAGTTTAAACACTTCCACTGGCCACGAAACCACCCAGACATGAATATTATTGAGCATACCTCCACCCCTCGTACTCGTACAGAATTATGGACAGCCCTGCGGGATTCATAGTGTCAATTCCCTGCAGCACTACTTCACATATTATTCAAGTCCGTTCAAAATGGTTCAAATGGCTCTGAGCACTATGGGACTAAACATCTGTGGTCATCAGTCCCCTAGAACTTAGAACTACTTAAACCTAACTAACCTAAGGACATCACACACATCCATGCCCGAGGCAGGATTCGAACCTGCGACCGTAGCAGTCGCGCGGTTCCGGACTGAGCGCCTAGAACCGCTAGACCACCGCGGCCGGCTATTCAAGTCCGTGCTATGTAGTTTTGTGGCACTTCTGCTTGCTCGTGAGGCCCCTACACGGTATTAGGCATGTGTACCAGTTTGTTTGGCCCTTCACTTTAGGTAGTGATAGTCTTTTTTGTTTACAATGAATAAATAAATTTTAAAAAATTTGGTCGCCTTGTTTGGTTACCTTTACATCTTCCTCTACATCTACATTTATACTCCGCAAGCCACCCAACGGTGTGTGGCGGAGGGCACTTTACGTGCCACTGTCATTACCTCCCTTTCCTGTTCCAGTCGCGTATGGTTCGCGGCAAGAACGACTGCCGGAAAGCCTCCGTGCGCGCTCGAATCTCTCTAATTTTACATTCGTGATCTCCTAGGGAGGTATAAGTAGGGGGAAGCAATATATTCGATACCTCATCCAGAAACGCACGCTCTCGAAACCTTGCGAGCAAGCTACACCGCGATGCAGAGCGCCTCTCTTGCAGAGTCTGCCACTTGAGTTTGCTAAACATCTTCGTACCGCTATCACGCTTACCAAATAACCCAGTGACGAAGCGCGCCGCTCTTCTTGGGATCTTCTCTATCTCCTCTGTCAACCCGACCTGGTACGGATCCCACACTGATGAGCAATACTCAAGTATAGGTCGAACGAGAACTTTGTAAGCCACCTCCTTTGTTGATGAACTACATTTTCTAAGGACTCTCCCAATGAATCTCAAGCTGGTACCCGCCTTACCAACAATTAATTTTATATGATCATTCCACTTCAACTCGTTCAGCACGCATACTCCCAGATATTTTACAGAAGTAACTGCTCCCAGTGTTTGTTCCGCTATCATATAATGATACAATAAAGGATACTTCTTTCTATGTATTCGCAATACATTACATTTGTCTATGTTAAGGGTCAGTTCCCATTCCCTGCACCAAGTGCCTATCCGCTGCAGATCTTCCTGCATTTCGCTGCAATTTTCTAATGCTGCAACTTCTTTGTATAATCCGCGGAAAGCCGCATGGAACTTCCGACACTATCTACTAGGTCATTTATATATATTGGGAAATTATTTAATGTAGGGATGCATTTACTCGACGATCCGAATCAAGCGGGTCATCTCGCTGCAGAACAAGTGAGCAAGGCCATTTTTCCCCCGTTTTGCAACAGTTTCATCTTTCACGTCACAGAAAGTAATAGGTGCGAAGATGAGGTGAAGTTTTGACATCGTCCTTGCTGGGGTGGCGAGGACTCAGCCTGCGGCTGACAGCTCTGCGAAAAGAGTCTCCCTTTCGGCTTCGCAGGGAAGCGACGCTCAGCAGTCGAGACACGGCAGGTGGAGGGTTCCAGACGCACTTTGAAGAAAGCCATTACTCGGAAAATTGCATTTCGGTCGCTCTGGAAACACTGTAGCGTCCAGTGGGTCGTGCGGCAGTTGGGGAAGGGGAAGGGACTCGAGGGCGTAGTGGAGCCAGTCTCACGTGGGAAACCAATCAGGAAAGTAAGGACCAGGATCACGCTGGAACGGAGATAAAGGCAAAATTAAACTGGCACGGAAAATACACTGGCGGGCAACAGGACGGAAGTAGCTTCCGCACGACATGTCACTGCCAAGTACTCTGTCAACTGAAGACGAAAAGCCTGTGAACGAGGCCACGATCGTGTTGTTTCTTAAGGGCCGTCGTCATCACATAAACAGTGCATTTCACAACTACCTTGATGTAATGAACCTTTATAACTAACGGAAGTCAAAAGTAGGTGACACGAAGGAACCAATAAATACAGAGGACAAGGCATTTGTTGTCGTGTCAAACAATAATGCATTTTCCGAACGAATTGCAGAAACCTTACGAAACATGAAAGCGAAAACTGAGTTTCCAACGAAAGGTACAGTTGATTCTAGCCTACGCCACGAAATTAGCAATAAAATCAATAAATATTTACAATTTGACGTCTACAAGATTGTGGAAAGTTTTATATCGGTCAGACTGGAAGGAATTTCAGGACTAGTTTTAGAGAGCATACGTATAACCAAAATAAGAGAGCATTCGTTCACATCTGTAAAAAAGAAAAGCATGTCGCAGGAAATACCGTATATACGAGTACAAACATCAAAAAAGTTTTGCATCACCCCGGTTACGACAAATCCTGAAGATAGACGTCGACTGTCGATATTGTATCGCAGACACAGTCCCTTTGACTGTTCACAGATGTCACTCAACCCGCCCAAAAATGTAAACAACCATGCATGAGCACCTCCTATTAGGCGGAGGAGGTTGGACAGCCGATCAATTCCAGTCATTCGACCAGGAAGGGGGTAAATGACTCGTGTTTCCTGTATTTCAACCATGCCTAGACAGTCAGTACCGTGATTCTGTCACGTCCGTATTGTTACTTTGTGCCAGGAAGGGCTCTCAACAAGGGAAGTGCCCAGGCGTCTCAGAATGAACCAAAGCGATGTTGTTCGGACATGGAGGAGATACAGAGAGACAGGTACCGTCAATGATACGCCTCGCTCAGGCTGCCGAACGCCTACTACTGCAGTGGGTGACCACTACCTACGGATTATGGCTCGGAGGAACCCTGACAGCAAAGCCACATGGTTGAATAATGCTTTTCGTGCAGCCACAGGAAGTCGTGTTAAGACTCAAACTGTGCGCAAGAGGCTGCATGATGCGCAACTTCACTCCCGACGTCCATGGCAAGTTCCATCTTGGCAACCACGACACCACGTAGCATGGTACCGACGGGCCCAACAGCATGCCGAATGGACTGCTCAGGATTGGCATCACGTTCTCTTCACCGATGAATGTCGCATAAGCCTTCAACCAGACAATCGTCGGAGACGTGTTTGGAGGCAACCTCCTCAGGCTGAACGCCATAGACACACTCTCCAGCGAGTGCAGCAAGGTGGAGGTTCCCTGTTGTTTTGGGGTGGCATTATGTGGGGCCGAAGTACGCCGCTGGTGATGGTGGAAGGCGCCGTAACGGCTGTACGATAAGTGAATGCCATCCTCCGACCGATAGTGCAACCATATCGGCAGCATATTGGCGAGGGATTCGGCTTAATGGACGACAATTCGCGCCTTCATCGTGCACATCTTGTGAATGACTTCCTTCAGGATAACGACATCGCTCGACTAGTGGTCAGCATGTTCTCCAGACATGAACACTATCGATCATGCCTGGGATAGAATGAAAAGGGGTGTTTATGGGCGACGTGACCCACCAACCACTCCGAGGGATCTATGCCGAATCTGTATGAGGAGTGGGACAATCCGGACCAACAGTGCCTTGATGTATCCAGCAATATGGACCACCACATCTGAAGGTCTCGCTGTATGATGGTACAACATGCAATGTGTGCTTTTCATGAGCAATAAAAAGGGTGGAAATGATGTTTATGTCGATCTCTATTCCAATTTTCTGTACAGGTTCCGGAACTCTCGCAACCAAGGTGATGCAGAACTTTTTTTTATGCGTTTAGGATAATATGGGAGTGTTGTATAAGGCAGCAAAAGGACAAATATTGAACTTACTGGAAGAAATGGGAATTTGCGCAAACGCTAAACGGCAACCGGCATTATTGCTGGATGACCTGACGGGATACCAATTCGATTCTACACAGAGTACGCGAAAGAACTTGCCCCCCTTCGAACAGCCGTGTACCGCAAGTCTCTAGAGGAACGGAACGTTCCAAATGATTGAAAAAGAGCACAGGTAGACCCAGTCTTAAAGAAGGGTCGTCGAGCAGATGCGCAAAACTATAGACCTATATCTCTGACGTCGATCTGTTGTAGAATTTTAGAACATGTTTTTTGCTCGAGTATCATGTCGTTTTTGGAAACCCAGAAACTACTATGTAGGAATCAACATGGATTCCGGAAACAGCGATTGTGTGAGACCCAACTCGCTTTATTTGTTCATGAGACCCAGAAAATGTTAGATACAGGCTCCCAGGTAGATGCTATTTTTCTTGACTTCCGGAAGGCGTTCGATACAGTTCCGCACTGTCGCCTGATAAACAAAGTAAGAGCCTACGGAATATCAGACCAGCTGTGTGGCTGGATTGAAGAGTTTTTAGCAAACAGAACACAGCATGTTGTTATCAATGGAGAGACGTCTACAGACGTTAAAGTAACCTCTGGCGTGCCACAGGGGAGTGTTATGGGACTATTGCTTTTCACAATATATATAAATGACCTAGTAGATAGTGTCGGAAGTCCCATGCGGCTTTTCGCGGATGATGCTGTAGTATACAGAGAAGTTGCAGCATTAGAAAATTGTAGCGAAATGCAGGAAGATCTGCAGCGTATAGGCACTTGGTGCAGGGAGTGGCAACTGACCCTTAACATAGACAAATGTAATGTATTGCGAATACATAGAAAGAAGGATCCTTTATTGTAACATTATATAATAGCGGAACAAACACTGGGAGCAGTTACTTCTGTAAAATATCTGGGAGTATGCGTGCGGAACGATTTGAAGTGGAACGATCATATAAAATTAATTGTTGGTAAGGCGGGTACCAGGTTCAGATTCATTGGGAGAGTCCTTAGAAACTGTAGTCCATCAACAAAGGAGGTGGCTCAAAAAACACTCGTTCGACCTATACTTGAGTATTGCTCATCAGTGTGGGATCCGTACCAGATCGGGTTGACGGAGGAGATAGAGAAGATCCATAGAAGAGCGGCGCGTTTCGTCACAGGGTTATTTGGTAACCGTGATAGCGTTACGGAGAAGTTTAGCAAACTCAAGTGGCAGACTCTGCAAGAGAGGCGCTCTGCATCGCGGTGTAACTTGCTCGCCAGGTTTCGAGAGGGTGCGTTTCTGGATGAGGTATCGAATATGTTGCTTCCCCCTACTTATACCTCCCGAGGAGATCACGAATGTAAAATTAGAGAGATTACAGCGCGCACGGAGGCTTTCAGACAGTCGTTCTTCCCGCGAACCATACGCGTCTGGAACAGAAAAGGGAGGTAATGACAGTGGCACGTAAAGTGCCCTCCGCCACACACCGTTGGGTGGCTTGCGGAGTATAAATGTAGATGTAGATGTAGATGAACGTAATGAGTTTAGCCTGAGAATTCAGAGACACACTGGTTTGAGCAGCATCGAGCACCGCAACAGCTTTGTGTGGGGTCATGTGCACCGGCCACGTGTGGCGAGGAGACCGGCCCTTCCGGCGCGAGCTCCGTCACAGCAAAACAATAACTTCATAGAGAGAAGCCACGAGGCTGCGCCACTGAGACTCGACTCCGAACGTGTCATCGACTATCGAGATTTTAATAAAAATTCACTGTCTTGTTATCTTTCGGTTGTGTTTCATTATTTTATCTTGCTGAAATGTTTCGATTTATAAATGTGATGTTAATTTTAAACTTTTTACGCAATTACGTGTTATTTACATTGCCAGGCGTGGAGCTTCCTATTATTTTTCATACTTTTTATGTGGATTTTAAGAATGGATTTTATTTCCACACATTGAATGTCAGTTCATGTTTTGTTGTCAGGGGTTCACATTGCCATATGATATAATGTTAGGCAACGACTTCGCATACTGCATTTTAAATATTGGAAATCAAATGAGCGTTTGGCGTCATTGGCCGGGAGGCCCCTTACAGGGCAGGTCGGGCTGTTTGGTGCAGGTCTCATTACATTCGATGCCACATTAGGCGACCTGCGCGCCGGATGGAAATGAAATGGAGACAACACAACACCCAGTCCCTGAGCGGAGAAAATACCCGACCCAGCCGGGAATCGAACCCGGGCCCCGTAGAACGGCAGTCCGTCACCCTGACCATTTTTTTTTTTTTTTTTACATTTTTTTTTTTTCTTTTTTCTCACGGGAGGCAGGTCCGCAGGTATAAAAGGCGGTGGGGAGTATTCTGTTGTCAGTAGAAGCAGTAACAGCACAACGTGTCAGAGAGTGTAATGTACCTTGTTGGGGAGACATTGATAAAAATCCTAATTTATGTACATTTCCTAATTACTTGGATTTATGTGCTTATCAACATTTAGACAATTAACAGATAAGGCAAAGTGATATTCATATAGTCTCGCCTATCATTAGTTATTCATACCACCCTAACAAGAACGTGGGGCAGTTTCTTAATAATGACAATCTGAAACTTGAAACTTCTGGCAAATTAAAACTTCGAGTCGGACCGAGACTCGAACTCGGGACCTTTGCCTTTGCGGGCAAGTGCTCTACCAGCTTTTTTTTTTTTTTTTTATATATTTTTTTTTAAATCCCTCAGCTGCCGACAGGTTGTAAGTAGGCTGTTTATGTTATCTTTATGTAAGTAGGCTGTTGAGGTTCTTATGTAAGTAGGCTGTTTAGGATTTCTTATTGGTAACGCCACCTCTGTATGAAAATCACTGGCTGTGCTGTGTGCAGTCTGTGGCTGCTTTGCATTGTTGTAATACTCGCCATTGTAGTGTTAGGCAGCTGGCTGTGAACAACGCGTAGCGTTGCGCAGTTGGAGGTGAGCCGCCAGCAGTGGTGGATGTGGGGAGAGAGATGGCGGAGTTTTGTAATTTTTCATGAACTGGTATATTTATATATGATGATATCAAGGTAAATACATTGTTTGTTCTCTATTAATATCTTTCATTTGCTAACTATCCCTATCAGTAGTTAGTGCCTTCAGTAGTTTGAATCTTTTATTTAGCTGGCAGTAGTGGCGCTCGCTGTATTGCAGTAGCTTGAGCAGCGAAGATTTTGTGAGGTAAGTGATTTGTGAAAGGTATAGTTTAATGCTAGTCAGGGCCATTCTTTTGTAGGGAATTTTGAAAGTCAGATTGCGTTGCGCTAACAAAATATTGTGTGTCAGTCTAAGCCCAGTCTCGTGTAGAATTGTTCAAAGGGGACGTTTCATATGTCGACCCTTAGCCTAGGATACCTCACTGGAATCTTCTGATTTTTTCTTGTAGTTTGTGTAATTAGTGTAGATTTTGTTTATTGCTAGCGCGTAATTATAGAGGGAATTTCCTTTGTAGTTGCAGTCTTTCATTGTTGTATAGTAAAACAGTTGTGGCATGCATGTAGATTTGCACCAAGTATTTCGCAGCTGCGATTGCAATTAACTAGATATTATTTTCAGTGCTATGTTAATGTGTTCTTTTATTTTTGATCTTCAAATTGTGTTTTTCTGTGTTGTCGTGTGAAATACTGTGACAATAATGGCGTGTGAAAAACGTAACACTAGGCTCCAAAGTAAACTGAGAAGTGACAGTGAAGACGAAAGCAGTGTGTTAGCGCCGCAGAGTAATGAATTAACAGACATTCAAAGTAGTAATTTGGTAACTGTGCATAGGGAAATGGAGCGGGCGGCAAACAATGGCGTGGACAGTGAAACAATTAGTGAAGAGGGACGCATTATCGAACGATCGGTCGGCAACAGCTCGCCTCAGGAATCCGAAATGACAGGAAACAATCTCGCAAATACTGTAGATTCAGGTTTTGGTTCCTCACCGTTTTCTCAAATAAGTCAAGACACATTTTCTGCTTGTCAAAATGTGAATGTTGCCGGTGCAAATTCACTGCCGAAAAGCACTGAGGAACATGTTCCAGACACCAGTGCATTGTTATTACAATTAATACAGCAAATGGGACAAACACAGCAAAAGCTTCAAAAGTTAGACACAATGGAACAAAATCTTCGAAAGTTAGACACAGTGGAACAAAATCTCAAAAAGTTAGACACAATGGAACAAAATCAGAGACAAACACAGCAAAAGCTTCAAAAGTTAGACACAATGGAACAAAATCTTAAAAAGTTAGACTCATTGGAGCAAACTCTTGAACGAACACGTGAGGATTTAACTGCTGAGTTACATCACATTGAATCGAAATGTCAAAAAGTCTGTAATGACGTAAAAACACAAATTTGTGAGCATTTCCAACCTATTTTTTCGCGTCATGAAAATGCACTACAGAATCACGAAGCAGCTATAAAAGAACTGCAAACTATTGTTCATGAAAATCATGAGACCTTGCAAGCAAAATTTGACTCAGTTGCATCTACCGATACGGTTATGCAACTTGCAAAAACTCAGGAAAACTTAAAGGTCACAGTAGACACGATTGCAACACAAATGGACACTCTGAAACTTGGTTCAGAAAAACATAGAGAGGAAATGATTTCACTATCGGATAAAGTAGCCGAACTTTCAGATCAGTTCACTAACTTATCTACAAAGGTAGATGATGATCTGAATGACACAACACCTGTAGCTTTCATGGACACTGAAGAGTATGAACAAATTAGAAAATTCAAACAAAATCAAAATCAAATCAATACACAGTACAAAAGAGAAATCCGGGAAGTGCAAGATCAGTTGGCACAAGTAGTACAAGAATTACGTATTTCAGAGGACACTCGCGCCCCAATACGGGAAGAGGGACATACAAATACGGAACAGACACAAAATAATAACACAGGGCATTTCGGAAGTTATGAAAGAAATTGGCAATGTGCACCGAATTTTGAGATGGAACCGCCGACACGACGTAACTATGACCGAGATGCTACTCGCCGACACGATGATTTTGACTATAAGCTGTTCATTACTACACGTAAATTCAAAACGTTTAAGAATTCTGCCAACGACATTCATCCACAAGCGTGGCTCCATCAATTCTCTCATTGTTTCCCTCCCAACTGGTCACTGGAGCACAGGTTAGAATTTATGTGTGGCTACTTAGAGAATGAACCAGCTGTAAGAATGCGATCGGTCATTCACGATTGCCACAGTGAAGGAGAATTTTACCATGCCTTCCTCTCAGCATATTGGTCTCAAGCTACACAAGACCGTGTAAAACATAACATCATAATGATGAAACACTTCGAACAATCTGAATTTTCCAGTCTTGTGAAATATTTTGAAGACATGTTGCACAAGAATCAATACCTGTCAAATCCATACAGCCCCTCAGAACTCATCCGCATTTGCTTAATCAAACTGCCTAAACATTTACGACATATTATTTTAGCAGGACGTTGCAAAGACGACATTGAAGCTTTTCAGGGACTGTTACAAGAATTAGAAATTGACACTGACAATCGCGGAACGCGAAACCAGGAACACAACAATTACAGGTCACATCCGTCGCAAATCCGCGATGAAAGAAGTAATAACTGGACACGACAAGGCTATTCTCACAACACAAATCGTGACCAAAATAGACACCACCCGTATGACAACCGTTGGCAGAGTAGTAATAACTACAGGGAAAGATCACCTCTCCGTGGTAATGACTATCACAGAGACAATCAGAGAAACAGACAATATGGGAACCAAAATAAATATTATCAGGGGAGACAGAATAACTTCAGACGCAACGGTCCAGCGCGCAGTTTCGATTCAGGGAGAAATTCTCCACCACGTGACCGACAAGAAAGAAACTATGGCATCTACCGACATGACGACAGACGATATGATCGTAACGACAGACCTGAATTGCATCAGAACTGGCGGGATTTAAATAGGGCAGGGCCCTCTCGAGGAGGTGAATTTGTAGAAGTTAGGTCTCCAAATCCCAATAACGACGCGCGCCAACAAAGAGACAATAGGCAATGACTCACACCGCTGGCAGTCACAAAACATACTTATGACACTAACGACGCAGCTGCCGTAGCTAGTAATTACGTAAAAACGGAAGACATTAGGGACATCTTACTCCAGGAACACGACATAAAACATAACAATATTGCATATCCTGTGATTCACATTACAGTAAATGACGTAAAATTTACGGCAGTACTTGACTCTGGCAGTCCCATCTCAGTAATTAGTGAAACAGCCTTTAGCAAATGTAACAAATCGAACGATTGCCCTACACTTCCGTTACGTAAGATTAAATTACAAGGTGCAATTTTTGGAAAAAGTGTAGATGTACGCCAGCAAACCAATTTAGAATTCTTTTGTAAAAGCCACAGCTTCTCTATAAACTTTCTTATTGTTCCATTATTGTCGACGGAAATTATATTGGGAGTAGACTTTTTGAATGAATACAAAGCAATCTTAAGCTTTCACGATGCTGAAATAAGTTTAGAGAAAGAAGGTAAGTCAATAGCTTTGAAATTTGAAGACTGGCTCTCAAACCATGATGAGGAAATTAATCGGCTTTACCTTCTGTTAGACAACAGTTCGGACTTTTCTACGGAACTAGACACTAACAATCACTCTGCAAGTACTGACAGGGATGATATCGACGGCGCATTTGACATTAATAAGTTAATTCAGAATAAAATTCAAACAATTGAGAATTGTAATGACACTGATAGGCAGGACCTTTTTGAGATTTTACAAGCACATTCCACAGTTTTTACTCATAAAACAGGAACAATCAAGGGATTTCAATACCAATTTCGTGTTCGTGAGCATACTAAATTTTGTGTTAGACCATATGTAATTCCAGCACATTATAGGGACCGTGTTAGAACAGAAATACAATCTATGCTTGACGAGGGCATTATTGAGCCTGCAGTAAGCTCATACAACAATCCATTACATGTTGTTGAAAAGAAAAATGGATCGATCAGACTTGTCTTAGATTCGAGACAAATCAATACTATCATTATTCCTGAAACAGACAGGCCGCAGACGATGGAAGAACTTCTTCAAAATTTTAATGGTGTAAAAGTGTTGTCTTCCATTGATCTCAGATCCAGCTTTTATCAGATCGAACTTCATCCAGAATGCAGAAAATACACAGCTTTCCTTTGTTTCGGCGTTTGTTATCAGTTTCGGAAACTTCCCTTTGGTTTGAACATTTCTTCAGCAGCATTTATTCGCGGGCTAAATTCCATATTACCTGAGTTCTTAAAACGTCACATCACCTTATATGTGGACGATATTCTAATAGCGGAAGCTTCATGGGAACAACATAATCGCATCCTCAACAGTCTGTTACGTATTTTTGCAGAATCTGGAATTACAGTTAACTTGGAAAAGTCTGAATTCGGTAGGTCGAAGGTGAGGTTTTTGGGACATATTATTTCTTCTGAAGGCATTCAGCCGGATCCTGAAAAGTTAGAAGCAATCAGAGCCATTCCAGTTCCATCCACAAAAAGACAAGTCCGCAGTTTTCTAGGTCTCGTAAATTTTTACCGTCGTTTTCTGAATATGCAAATTCTAGTTACACCAAAACTTTGTTCTCTCACTGGAAAAAATACTATTTGGAACTGGGACGAACAAGCACAGTTGGAATTCAATTCTTTGAAAGAAGCGTTACTTCACGCGCCAATACTAGCTCATCCTGATCTGTCACAAGATTTCTGCCTTAGTACGGATTCTTCTAAAGTCGGTCTTGGTGCCCATTTATTTCAAGAAGCCATAGAAAATGACACTACCGTTCAGAAAACCATTGCTTTTGCTAGCCGAGTGCTAACAAAATCTGAAAAAAATTATTCCGTTACTGAATTAGAAGCTTTAGCTATCGTTTGGGCATTTAACAAATTCCGTTTCTTTCTTTCTCGTAAGCACGTAAAAGTATACAGTGATCATCGTGCGTTACAATTTCTTATGTCTTCAAAATTAAATCATGACAGGTTAAAACGTTGGGCATTGTTTCTGCAAGAATTCCGCTTCACAATAGTCTACATTCCCGGGAAGGAGAACATTGTTGCGGACGCACTGTCACGCGCACCGGCTGGGCTTGAGAAAAGTACCACAGAAGGCAACCTCGAGAAAAATTTCAGTATTCTTTACATTCAGAAAGTCGCCTTTGAAAACTTCATCACCACATCTTTAAAGGACATTGCTCATGAACAAGATAAAGATCCGATTTGGAAAGACATCAAGAGCAAATGGCATGAAAAGACACACACACAGATTCGGCATTATTACCTGGTTAGAAACAACATACTCTTCAAACGCTGCACTGTTGATGACAAGCTATGGGTACTTTGCATTCCAGACGATTTTGTTAATAAGCTCATTTGGTACATTCATTTCAGCTACGCACATTTTGGCCCACGAAAATGTTATCATATTCTTCGAACGACTTGTTATTTTAACAATATGGAAAAGAGAATTCGAAGAGTCTTGTCTATTTGTAAACTTTGTCAAAAGGCGAAACCATCTACTGTCTCACATCGTGCTCCGTTGTTTCCTATTATTCCTTCTAAATTAAAAGAATTTGCTGCTGTTGATCTCTTGGGACCGCTTGTCAGAACATCTAATGGATTTTCGTACGTTCTAGTCGCTGTTGAACTTACTTCAAAATTTGTTTCTTTCACACCGTTACGTAAAGCCACTGGACAGTCTGTATCCAACGCCTTTGTTAAAAATTTCTTACGTGAAGTTGGCCACGTTGCTAAAGTCATTTCAGATAACGGACCGCAATTTAGATCTGCTGTTTGGTCACGCATGCTTCGCAACCATAAAATCAAACCTGTTTTTATTTCATTGTGCTCACCACATTGCAACCCGTCTGAACGGATTATGAAAGAAATCAATAAGCTTTGCAGACTTTATTGTCACAGAAAGCATCAGCATTGGGACAGATATTTACACTTATTTCAAAACGTGCTGAATGAAATGCCTCACGACTCCACTGCTTTCCCACCTACTCTTGTACTGAAGAATGAAGAACCACCGAACAGAATCAGAGAGCTTGTACCTTTCCCGAATACACGTAAACTTCGACACAAAGACATAATTGATTTGGCTCTTAAAAATATAAAATCTGCAGCAGACAAAAGGAGAAAACTACACGGTAAAGCAAATGCAAAGAAATTGTATATTGGTCAGAAAGTTCTCATTAAAGCTCATTCATTGTCACATAAGAAGAAACACTTGAGTCACAAATTCTTTCTAGTTTACAATGGACCTTACAGAATCCGACGTATACCACATGATAATTGCGTTGAAGTGGAAACTCTGCGTACTAGGAAGAGTAAAGGTTTATACCACATTTCTCATGTAAAACCATTTATTGACAGATAATCTGCCTTTTAACTTTGTCTTTGCCATAAAACGTTTCACTTCACGTTACTAGTATGCTTTAGAAACTGTTAACATGTAACAATGTTTGAAGTGAAATATCCAGTCAAGAACCAAGAGAACTTATTTAAACAGAAATGACGAATGCATTGTTATAGTGAACAGACGTCACAGTGCTATTGTGTGTGTACATTCTTGCTTGTTTGTTGCACGATTACGTAGCGACTATAAGGCTCACATACTTAGAACATTTACCAGTACTGCTAATGAGATTTTAATGCAACATTTTGGTTTATTTGAAAATACATTCTGAATTTAAAGTGCTTTCTGAGAGATACCAGATGACACAGAGGTTAGTTTATGTGACAGCTACACGATTTTTATCACGACGCTACTAATGAGTGACAATTTACAATGTTGCTTTTGCGGTGTATCTGTTTTATATCTGCACAGTTTTCTGAATTCTTCTGGAAATCAAAACATGTTTTATTAGTAACTTTTGTGGTATAGCTACAAGGAGACAGCCTTTTTCATAGCACAACAATACGTTACAGCACAGTACTTTCATCATCACAACAATAAGCGTAATAACTAAGATATCTCTACGCAAAGCATTTCACTTTTGTTTATCATGAGGTAAGTACATTGGCTTCTGCAGAACTTAGCTTTTGGAGGACGATAACTACGACACTTCCACAGAGATTATCTTACAACAAGACGGGCATTTAGCGCTACAGGACACGCATTTGAGTGATTAATTGTGTACTTAAAACATTTATTTTTAAAGATTTTTGAATTACAAAGAAAGTTTTCCGTGATACATTTCATTGCATTGCTGTAATCTGTAACACCTGAGGGTATAATTACATTAATCCTCAGGGGGGTACACGCTTACTTTGTGTACCATGTGTTTGGCAAGCACAAGGAACCCTAGCTAATATGGTATTTGCTTATACAACTTTACACATCGGTACCATATTTCTCTAAAACACAGAATTACACAGCTATCTGATCATTTAACTGAGAGATAAACATTTTTTTACTACGTCAGTGACACATGTTTACGCAATACACAGTTGGGTAATTTCATACTTATGAAACTGTATTTTGTCTGTACATTGTAAACTGTTCATATTTTTTTGGAACCATTGTGATACTATGAGAGCTTTGAATGATGTATTTGGTAAAGGGATTATGATTTTTAAAGTACGTTTGAGGCAGATGACACTTTTGACATGAGCAGAGAATTTTTTTAATTATTGGAGGAAGCTACGACGATTTTGAGATTTGACTGAGGTGTTATGATGTTATTTTTACGACGACGATGTGTATTATGCTGCTGAGGTATGTTTATGATTAATAGGCTGAGGCTATATGAGTTATTTGATTATGCTTCATATTTATAATGACGAAATATTGACGAGTGTCGATGGATACGTATATGTGTAATAAGGTAAGGAATAATGAGTAGTGTTTAGGGACTCGGATTTGTGGAAAAGGTTGTTGGAAACCAAGAATCGTACTTTAAGAGTTATGAAATGTGTGAGTCATGTGTGAATGTATCACAATGCCACTGAAAATTTTTTTTGGACACTGTTATATTCATAGGATTTTGTTTCTACAGATTTGCAACGCTAATTCTTGACCTGTGAAATATTGTTAAATGAGACTGCAACGGTAGCAGAAACTGCTGTCGTAAATATTTCCGTACGAAAGTTAAGTGACCACCTGCACGTAATGCGTCGTGGGCACCCAGCTGTGTCAGACGCCTGGAGAAAAAGCCATTATTGCGAGCCCTTTTCAGCGGCACAGGTAGAAAAAAAAAAAGGGGACGTGGGACGTGTCAAACACCTGGAGAACAAGCCATTAGGGTGTGCCTTTCATCGCTAATGCGACACCCTCGTTACTCGAAAACATATGATTACTCGCACTTTGTGCTAATTACTGAAATGCTTATGAATTGATGGGAAATATTCGTACATCTGCACACCTGATTACGACAAGCGTCTTTCTACGAGAGTTGAGAGAATTTCTACTAACTTATGAAATGTCACATGACTACTGAATGATATTTTTATGCTTTGCTTTTCATAGTTGCTTATTTCATTTGACATCTGTTTTCCAGCTGTGTTGCAGCATTGCTTTTATAAAATAAAATGCATTTGCTAATGTGAACACTTTCTGTCAACAGATCTATTAAATAATTATTTTATGATCCACATTCCTTAAAAAAGGAGCACTTGGAAAGGAAAGAACAATAAGAAGGAACTAGTAACTGCATTCATAATTTTCTTTTCAAGTAATTGGTAACTTTTTGGTAGAATAACTTCTTGTGGTGCACCACTTTAATTACATAGACATTAAGATGTGAATATACATTTCCCTTATCTGCATTGTTGTTTAGTGTAATATTTTTTCTGCTTGCGCTATGTCATGTTTAGGTATAAGTTGCTGCTGTTTGCCAGGCATAGTGTTATTGAATTTGACTTTTGCTAATTTATACTGTAGCTTGCTTTGCAATTTTCCATTTTTTTATTGCTGTTTATAATAATTGTTTTACGTGCTGCTGCATTGCCTCGTCCCTTAGTTTAGCATCTGAGCTCAGTAGATTTAAGTTAGCTTAAGAGGGGGTAGACTATATGAGAAACTGACTATGGAGAATAGGTAAAGAATGCATTGCGAAGTTATATAAAAAGGATTTGGGCCCAAATGAGTAGTGTACAATCAGAAATAATTATTTTGAAAGAAATATGAACAGAATACAGAAAGCATGCTTGGATAAGTTTTTTTTGGTGGAAGCAAAGGTTGAAATAAGACGAATGATCTATAGAATGAAGTTTTGGGTTGGACTGCAGTACCAAATGTTACACTGAAAACGAACCCTGTCCTTTCCTATTGGTGTTATCCCACTATGTGTTTGTGTACCCTTGAGTATTTGTTTTCTTCCTGTCTCTGTGTACTGTTTCATAGAATTTTTTTTTCTCTTCTAATACTAAGCTATATTCACTAGGAGGAGGAATACTGTTATCCTCAAATATAAGTTGCATTAATAATATGTTATTTTCTTTGTAAAGTTGTTTACAATTCTGTTCTGTTTCAATGTTCATGTGTGAAATTAATGTTTCGAAAACTATTCTCATTATTTTATGTATGTACTTATGTCACTATTTTTGTAACACTGATGTATATGTTTATTTCTATTCTTTTGTAAAGCCTGTACTACAAATGTTATCTGTATTATTATGTTTTTAATGATGTATTTTGTACCTTTGTAATTGTATTCTTATGTTATAAAATTGTAATTGTCACCAGTTCATGACATTATTAACTTGTAAGTTACATTTCACTGCACACGTTTCTGTTGGTCATAGTATGTGGACAATATGTGAGAAGTAGGGACTGTTAGTGTTTGCACGTGTGTTAATAACTCAGCAAGGGACTGGATAACAGCATTGCTGGTTCTAAGGACAATTTCAAAAACTTTGTGAGTGCACAAGTGGTGGTTTATGGACTTGCTATATTATCCGCAAGACTCTTCAATGGTGATTGTGCACCTGCACAGTCACAACAGATGGCTGCTGGCCATCTCTTCAAGGACTACAGTGGGTCTACATCTTTGATGATCCATCAATACCATTATTTCTACAAGGACTGCAGTGGGTCTGCACCTCTGGTGGCCCACCAATACCGTAATCTCTACCAGGACTACAGTGGGTCTGCTCTGTGATGACTTACCTACCAATACTCTTCAAAACTTCGAATGACTCTGCTGTGGGTTTGCTCCATTGTGGCCCATTACCTGTCTGCATGTCGAGAGTCAGCACTGTCTTTCCGTTGGAAGGTCAACACTACTTCTTCAAGACTGCATGGAAATCCACTACTTCTATGTACATTTTCTTTTACTGCTTGGACTTTGAGAAAAACTCTGCATTTTTACTGTGATGAACAATGTGGACTGTCTTTATGGACTGTGAGAAATTTTGATCTTTTGACCAACATAATATTAATAAGTGTGTGCATTTTATATCTTTGTTACTGTAATTGTGAAAAATTTTTGTCAAATCTGTATTGGCCAGTGTCCAACACCATTTGTAAAAATTTTTGTGGGGAGCATGGGGGCTATGTAAGTAGGCTGTTTATGTTATCTTTATGTAAGTAGGCTGTTGAGGTTCTTATGTAAGTAGGCTGTTTAGGAACTTTCAAAATTCCCTACAAAAGAATGGCCCTGACTAGCATTAAACTATACCTTTCACAAATCACTTACCTCACAAAATCTTCGCTGCTCAAGCTACTGCAATACAGCGAGCGCCACTACTGCCAGCTAAATAAAAGATTCAAACTACTGAAGGCACTAACTACTGATAGGGATAGTTAGCAAATGAAAGATATTAATAGAGAACAAACAATGTATTTACCTTGATATCATCATATATAAATATACCAGTTCATGAAAAATTACAAAACTCCGCCATCTCTCTCCCCACATCCACCACTGCTGGCGGCTCACCTCCAACTGCGCAACGCTACGCGTTGTTCACAGCCAGCTGCCTAACACTACAATGGCGAGTATTACAACAATGCAAAGCAGCCACAGACTGCACACAGCACAGCCAGTGATTTTCATACAGAGGTGGCGTTACCAATAAGAAATCCTAAACAGCCTACTTACATAAGAACCTGTGGGGAGAGAGATGGCGGAGTTTTGTAATTTTTCATGAACTGGTATATTTATATATAATGATATCAAGGTAAATACATTGTTTGTTCTCTATTAATATCTTTCATTTGCTAACTATCCCTATCAGTAGTTAGTGCCTTCAGTAGTTTGAATCTTTTATTTAGCTGGCAGTAGTGGCGCTCGCTGTATTGCAGTAGCTTGAGCAGCGAAGATTTTGTGAGGTAAGTGATTTGTGAAAGGTATAGTTTAATGCTAGTCAGGGCCATTCTTTTGTAGGGAATTTTGAAAGTCAGATTGCGTTGCGCTAACAAAATATTGTGTGTCAGTCTAAGCCCAGTCTCGTGTAGAATTGTTCAAAGGGGACGTTTCAAGGTGTTGTTGATATACCTCGATGTGGACAGCTGAAAATGTGTGCCCCGACCGGGACCCGAACTCAGGATCTCCTACTTACATAGCAGACGCTCTATCCATCTTTTTTTTTTTCTTTTTTTTTTTTTCTTTTTTTTGTAATATTCACTAATAGCATGAAATTATGGGAACACATATGCGAAAGATAAAAGAAATATAAATTCTAGGTAAAGGAAAAAGGAAAAGCAAAAAGAAATAAAATCCGCGCAATCTGCGACGCGCTCTCCCATCCGCGGAGGTCAGAAGTAGAATAGATCGTAGGCGGTTGAAACTCAGACACCGCCGGGGGAGGAGGGGAGGGTGCCCTCTGTGCCAGGCACCCCCCAAATCAGTGGAGGTCTAACAAGGACCGCTCGAAGATAGTTAGCAAATAATATTCGGTAACGTGGCGTGTTTTCGAGAGCTGCATGGGCTGTTCGTAAATAGGTCCAGAAGTCGAGGAGGGATTTAGGTCCCTCATTAAAGAGATAAGCGACCGCCCACCCTTTGACCCACGTAATAGCATGACATTTGGCGGCGGGAAAATGTCGGTCCTCCGGGTATAGAAACATTCGAGGCTCGACTGTGTCTGGTGGCACCCGGAGATAGCAGGCAATGATTTGCTGCACGAAGCGCCATACATCTTGCGATGAGGCGCATGTCAGACGGTGTTCATCAGTGTCCAGTTGCTGGCAAAGGAGACAAAGAGGGGATTCTGACAAGCCAATGTTGTGCAGGCGCTGCTTCGTGGCAAATTTCCTGTTGACTATGTGATACCACAGCGCCCGGACGTTCGTAGGGAGGAAGGGCTGGTGGACGGTAGTCCACACTATAGGCCACTGGATGGAGGGGTGTTTGGTCTCCATCACATTCCGGGGAACACAGCGCAGCAACAGGCTGTAAAAATCCTTAGTCCTAGGTGGGCGTGTATCTGGGAGACTGGTATGTATATAACTGTAGTCGACGAAAAAGGTCGAAAGATGGGACAAATGAGGCACGATATGGCCGACAGACACTGGTGGTGAGGTGGAAGCTGGTAGGAGGACCTCAAGCAAGCTGCGCGTTAGAGATGTACCCTGGCCCATCCACTGTTTTCTCATGGTACTCATGTACAAGGCTGCAGATCGCATACGGACATTGACGAGCCCGACGCCACCATACCGTGTGGGCAGGGTAAGTGTCTCATAACGGACTTTAAACATTGAACCAGCCGTGAGGTAATAGCCAAAAGCCGCCTGAAGGTTGCGCCCAATTGCAGTGGGCAGAGGGAGAACTTGCGCGATGTGAACCAATTTTGATGCCACATAAAGATTAATAAACGCAACCCTTTGAAGTGTGTCCTGGCGGCGCAAGAGGTTCTGGCGGACGTCGTTGCGGATGACGTGTAACAGGCGACGGAAATTCGTTGCCGCCGTGCGTGTGACCGTGGGGGTAAAGGTAATGCCCAGGTACCGGAAAGTCCGCACAAGCGGCAGTGGTGCCACTTCACCCTCCTGGAGGCCTCGTCCAATGTGCATTGCAGAAGATTTGGCGACATTCATGGCACTGCCAGCGGCAGCCCCATAATGGGTAATCAAGTCGAGGACATCCCGAATCTCAGAGCCGGAGCGAATGAGGAGTAGGAGGTCATCAGCATATGCCCGACAGCGAAAAGTGTGTTGTCGTAGGGTGAGGCCAGAGAGCTTGGTCGTCAAGCCCCCAATAAGGGGCTCAAGTGCAATAGCATACAGGAGGGTAGAGAGGGGGCACCCCTGCCGTATCGAACGGCAGATAGGTACCGGCCCTGCTATACGTCCATTGACTTGGACACGTGAACTGGCACTATCGTAAAGACGCCGGATGACGTCGAGAAACGGAGGGGGGATGCCCATTCGGGCTGCCACCGAAAACAGGAAACGATGACGCACTTTATCGAAGGCGCTGTCGAAGTCTATAGCGACGACCGCTGCCCGGAGCCTGCAGTCCGCCGCTATCGCAATTAAGTCGCGGCATTCCCCTGTGGCAGTCTGTATGTTAATCTGTCCGCCAGGCGTCGTTTGTTCTGGCGAGAGGATATGAGGGAGTGTAGTTCGGAGCCGCATTGCCAGTAAGCGCGCGAAAATCTTGTAATCGGCATTGAGGAGGGTGAGCGGTCTGTAACTCGTGACCATCGAACCACGGGCTGGTTTGTGGACTGGTATAATGATGCCCTCAGCAAAGGCGGGTGGGATTGCTTGGTCAGATGTTATCAGTTCTTGATACATAGTCGTCCACCGTGGGGCCATGAGGTCCCGAAAGGTACGGTAAAACTCAATCGGTAAGCCGTCAATGCCGGGCGATCTGTTGACTGCACCTTTGGCGATTGCGTTGTTGACTTCGTCTAGCGTGACCGCCACTGTCAAAGCATCCGCCTCCGTGTGGGGGAGGGTGCGCGTGACGTAATTCAAAATGGAGTCGTCTGCTGCAGTTTCAGCGTCGTCATCACTATAAGTACGACGGTAGTGCTCGACGAAGGCGCGGACGATGTCATTCTGAGTGGTCACCTGCGTTCCATGAGGCGTTGTCAGAGTGCTGATGATCTGCCGACGACGCCTTCGGTTGTCGGACACTATATCATGCATGGATGGAATTTCTAAATCCGCGTGATCGTGGCGCCGCGTCCGTATCACGACCCCTTGCAATTTCCGGCGTGCCAGCGCAATTATCTTCGCCTTAGTTCTTTGCCGTTCCAACTGGTTGTCCGGGGTTGGCGGTTGAGCATCCAGATCTCGGAGAATCGCGTAATAGAAGTCAACAGTGGTGCGATGCCAGTCGGCCATGTCCTTCCCGTATCTCATCAGTGTCCTCCGGATCGCCGGCTTGGCGCAGTCCAACCACCATGTCAATGTCGAGCGGTAGCGGGGAAGGCGTCGTTCGCAGGCTGTCCACGTGTCAGTGACTTGTTGGCGACACGCCTGGTCATGCAAGTGTGAGGTATTGAGTTTCCATGGCGCACGGCTGCGCCATACTGATTGCGGCGGAAGGAGGACCGTACAGATGTAAGCGCAATGGTCGGAAAAGGCCAGCGGCCAGCGTTCGGCGCCCCGTATCGCAGATCTAAGAGTTTGTGAGACATATATCCTGTCTAGTCGGCTTGCGGAATGACTTGTAAGAAAGGTATGGCCCGAAAGGTCGCCGTGTTGTACTTCCCAGGTATCGTGAAGCAGGAGGTCTCGCACCACTATACGTAGCTCCTGGCATGTAGTATAGTGGGGAATCTGATCTTTAGGATGCAGAACGCTGTTAAAGTCACCTCCTAGTAGGCAATGGTCATAACGCCCTAAAAACAGGGGAGCGATTTCCTCGGAATAAAACTGGGCTCTTTCATGCCGTCGTTCGGTGCCTGAGGGAGCGTAGACATTAATGATGCGTGTCCCCATGGCAGTGAGTGCCATGCCCCGAGCTGATGGAAGGAAGGCGACATCGGTCACAGAAATCCCGTGGCGGACGTAGATGGCCACCCCGCGGCCCATAGGATCACTCGCGGAGGCGTGGGCGGTATAGCCATTAATATCCGGGAGACTAGCCAAGTGAGCTTCCTGCAGAAGGGCGAAATCAATATCCGAAGCCCAGAACATCTCCTGCATAAGGCGGATTTTCACCCTGGAACGGATGTTGTTGGTGTTGATGGTTGCTATCCGGTAGGCCTGGTGTCGGATTGCTGGTGGCTGGTCCACTCCGCCGTCCGCGCAAGGGTGTGGGCGTCGCAGCGGAACGTTATCCCGCTGGGCCGCAGGGGAGTCTGGGGAGAGTATGATTAGTGGTGCGGCCGTGACGGCGCAGGGTCCCGTAACGGGTCCGGCTCCTGGACCTCCTCCTCGTGCCACGCCGTGGAAGCGGAAACTGGTGTATCGTCCATTTTATCTTCAGAAGATGTTGTAATTGTGCGTGGTGTCGTGTCGCCTGTGAGACGTTCATGATTTAGTTCAGCGTCAGCACGGGGCGCAGGCACACCGATAGATGTCTCCGCGCTCATGACGTCTTCGTCAGCAGTAGCGGGTTCTGAGGCTTCGTGCTGGTCGACGGCTACGTCCTCCTCGACTTGTAACGTCTCCTCTTGGCCGGAAACGGTGCGACGTCTTCGCTTGCGACGTTTCGGGGAACGTTGTTTCCTTGTGCGACCCTCCGTGTCCGACGACGGAAGGGAGTCACGTCGTTCTGGCAGAAAGGCCGCTGTAGGAACGATGAGCGAGTCGATCTCCATCGTGTTTCCGAGATCAGGGTCAGCGTCTGGTTGCGTCGGCATCTTCGGAGCGGCGTCGATGGCCGGCCGAGGCGGCGGGTCGTCCGAGGCGCTCTCCGTCAGTGTCTGGTCGGGCTCGTTGGTGGCGTCGTTTGTGGTGACCGGGCGACGTTGCAAAGTGGTAGGAGAAGCCAGAGCAGCGGCATAGGTCACCGGTAGCACTGTAGGTTGCGACGTGGGTGGTTTTTCGGCAGCTGGAAGTTGCGTAATACGCCGTTGTAGGCATTCGGATCTAAGGTGGCCTTCTTTGCCGCACCCGGAACAGGTCCGAGGCTGGCCATCGTATATAATTATGGCACGGCATCCGCCGATCTGTAAGTAGGACGGGACGTGGCTTCGGAGATCTATGGTGACCTGTCGGACCCCGTTTAGGACAGGATACGTCCGAAACTGTGTCCACTTCTCCGCAGTGTGGCCGTGGACTGTGCCGTATGGGCGTAGTGCCGCGACGACTTCCTCAGCTGGAAGTTCGAATGGCAATTCGAAAATGCGTATCGTTCGCATACCTAAGCCTGCGTGGTCGACGGTTACCTCTCCCACATTGCCATCAGCGTGACAGAAGCGGAGCCCCTGTTTGGTCTCACGTAGTATGCGTTCGCACGCCGCGTCGTTAATGATTTTCACATAGACCGTGCTGCTCACGATGGACAAATGTATGCCTATAATATCGGTCGCCGGGATCTTCACTTCCTCTCGCAGAAAACGCTCCACCTGAAGTGCTTTGGGTCGGGCATAATCGTTGCAGAAAGTAAATCGGAGTGTTGATTTACGGTAACGGTTCGCCATGGATCGTACAAGGTAAGCCGGCACTTAAGCAACGGCCGTCAGAAAGTAAACAAGGCGAGCTCGCGCGCCGCACGAAGTCAACACGTACGCGTCCGCTCTGTTGCCCTGCCGAAGGCAGACTGACCATTCTGCTATCGGTGAGGACATTTTAGCTATCGAATATACGATACTGATCACTCATGTACACTAGCTATAGTGCTCTCTACTGGCCCCGGTTATTTTTATAAAAGCTGGACACATCCAGTCTATTACCAGCTCTCACTTTGCACTAGATATACAGATTTTGACGTTGACACCTACATCAGAATATTTTTATGGTATGTATGGCTGGTATGCATAGCTACCAACAGGGTTGATAGTTTTATTTTTCCTATGTATCACTAGGACTGTTATAGATTTTGCATCAACTAATTGGACTTGTTTACATAACTGGTTTTCTATCTCTAACTGAAGATGAGAATGGCCGAAAGAGGTAATTGTGAAATGTACAATTTATGTGATCATGATGGACCTTTAGAAATAAACTGCCAAGTAACATAGCTCGATGACACTTGGACATCGAAAGACCTACTACCGTATAGCAGAAAAGCTAAATGAAATAAATACAAAATGAGAAGACCAGGAATGACAGTTTCATTGAAAAACAATACGTGGACTGAAGTCATCGTGATGTATGATGGATGTTAGATTGGTTACTGCTGATACAATAGCAGGCAATCAAGATTTAAGTGACTTTGAACGTGGTGTTATAGCCGGCGCACGAGCGATGGGTCATAGCATCTTCGAGGTAGCGATGAAGTGGGGATTTTCCCGTACGACCATGTAGCGAGTGTATCGTGAATATCAAGAATCCGGTAAAACATCGAAGCCGGAAGAAGATAATGCAAGAACGGAACCAAAGACGACTGAAGAGAATCGTTCAACATGGCAGAAGGGCAATCCTTCCGCAAATTCCAGATTCAAATGGTGGCCTAGCAACCAGTATCAGTGTGCGAACCATTCAACGACACATCATCGATATGGGCCTTTGGAGCCGAAGGCCCGCTCATGTACCCCTGATGAGTGTACCACACAAAGCTTTGCGTTTAGTCTGGGGCCGTCAACACCGAAATTAGACTATTGATGACTGGAACCATGTTGCCTGGTCGGACGAGTATCGTTTCAAATTATATCGAGCGGGTGGACAGGTATGGAGAAAACCTCATGAACCCATGGACCATGCATGTCAGCAGGGGAACTATTCAAGCTGGTGTAGGCTCTGTAATAGTGTGTTGCGTGTGCAGTTAAGCCGGCCGCGGTGGCCGAGCGGTTCTAGGCGCTCAGTCGGGCACCGCGCGACTGCTACAGTCGCATGTTCGAATCCTGCCTCGGGCATGGATGTGTGTGATGTCCTTAGGTTAGTTAGGTTTAAGTAGTTCTAAGTTCTAGGGGACAGATGACCTCAGATGTTAAGTCCCATAGTGCTCAGAGCCATTTGAACCATACGTCTAGATACGACTCTGACTGGTGAAACATACATAAGCTTCCTGTTTGATCACCTGCATCCATTCATATCGATAGTGCGACAGACTTAGGCAATTTCAACAGGTCGGTGCTACACTCAAGCCGGTCGTTGTGGCCGAGCGGTGCTAGGCGCTTCAGTCCGGAACCGCGCTGCTACTACGATCGCAGGTTCGAATCCCGCCTCGGGCATGGATGTGTGTGATGTCCTTAGGTTAGTTAGGTTTAAGTAGTTCCAAGTCTAGGTGACTGATGACCTTAGATGTTAAGTCCCATAGTGCTTAGAGCCATTTGAACCATTTTGAGCCAGACACGTCCAGAATTGCTACAGAGTGGCTCCAGGAACACTATTCTGAGTTTAGACAGTTGCGCCGGCCACCAAACTCCCCAGACATGAACATTATTGAGCATATCTGGGATGCCTTGGAACGTACTGTTCAGAAGAGATCTCCACACCTCGAACTCTTACGGATTCGTGGTGTCAATTACTTTACGGATTCATGGTGTTAATTCCTTCCAGCACTACTTGAGACATTATTAGAGTCCATACCACGTCGTGTTGCAGCACTTCTGCGTGCTAGCGCGGGCACTACCCGATATTAGGCAGGTGTACCAGTTTCTCTGGCTCTTCAGTGTATAAGTGGCACTTTTAACAGTTTCTGTCCCTGACTTCTAGGTAAATTGCGTTTCCGGACTCCATAGGTTTTCAATTATCTATTGATCGCGTCGGTCTTGAGTGGATTGCGAGTCATGAACTTTGGTGGTTGTTTTGTCTAAAACGTGGGGATGTTGAGTCCAAATATCACAGAGTGTTTCATTTTGGACTGCTCACAAGTGACATGACAGATACGAGCCGAATCGATCGGCCGTGTCTCAGTCCTTCGTCTCGTGAGTACTCAACGCAGAAATAAGACAGCATTCAGCGCTCAGGACGCAGACGCTGATGCTAGCTCACCCATCTGCAGCCGAAGCCCTGGCGGGCAGAGAGGGCTCAACCCGCCAGTGGGCGCCGGCTGATAGAGGCAGGGAAGCGCGCACTACACGGACCCCCGCCGCAGTTGTAATTAAACTCCACACCCCGCCGTCCCGCCCGCTCGCTTCCATCTCATACATTCGGAGCAGCAGCCTCCAGCACCGCTGCCGCCATAAATACTGAATACCCGCATCAGCGGCGCCGGTTCCTCTCCGCACGCCAAATTAGCGCCTGCAGTCTAACAAGACGTAAATTTTAATGGAGCTTCGGGCCATTCGCAAGTCGAGTCATCGCGGTCGCAAGATGTCGTTGGGGATGACTCGGCACCGCAAGTGGCGGTGTCGTCGGCAGGTTCGCCGCTTCCCCGTGTTTCGCTCCCCGCCTCACCTCACTCGCGCTGCTGACATCCCAAATACCGTCCTCTACATGGGAGAGTGATGCAGCTGGATAGTGTGCTAGATCCGTTCGAAAAATTCCGGAGCTTCGTCCACAAAATTTGTCTACTTTTACCTTTTGCTTACTGTGCATGTTCGCAGCTCGTGGTCTTGCGGTAGCGTTATCGCTTCCAGCGCATGGCATCCCGGGTTCGACTCCCGGCGGGGTCAGGAATTTTTCTTGCCTCGAGGTGATTGGGTGTGAAGGCAAAGGCAAACCACCTCCGCTAGGACCTTGCCTAGTACAGCGGTGCGGGTCTCCCAACGCTCCTTGGAGTATGGGACCTCATGATCATCGTAATTGATTCACGGCTCCCAACGCCGTTTCCACTTTTGGAAGCAGTCTTCGTACCGCTCTTGGTGGATCACGCCAAGCGCTGTTTGCGAATTTTCTTCTGTCTCGTCTGTCGCTACAAATCTTCGCCTTTACAAAGGCATTTTCAAATCTAGAATGAAAAGGTGTCTGAAGGTGCCTTGAGAGTACGAAGGATGAGGGAACACAGTGATTTCGCTTTTCGTGCAATAGTCGCGCACTAACAGGTACTGCTGGCAATCGTGGTGCAAGGGCCATGAATTGTTTCGCCACATTTCAGGCGACTCTCACATTTTCGCGCAGGTGCCACAGCAGGTCTCGATAGTACCATCTATTAACAGCGTTTTTGGTCTTGGAGAATCTTTCCCAACCCACTGTGAAGACTGAACCGCGGTCTGAACATTGTACGTAGATCCACGTCTCATCCCGTTTTGATTCTCTTAACGAACAATCCACAGCTCGGGGTCTAGTGGCTAGCGTTGCTGCCTCTGGATCACGGGGTTCCGGGTTCGATTCCCTGCCAGGTTGGGGATTTTTCTCTGCCCAGGGACTGAGTGTTTCTGTTGTCATCATTTCATCATCATTCGTGACAGTGGCTATACTGGACTGCGAAAAACAAATTGGACTGTGTAAAAATTGGGGATTTGTATGGGCGCTGATGGCTGATGACCGCGCAGTTGAGGGCCTCCCAAACCAAACATCATCGTCTTAACGAACATCATCTTCTCCTTAGTGTGATCCAAAAATTCTTCCTAAGTCCTGGTCTTGACTCAGGAGCCGTGGCACGAACGTGGCGGCAGCACAATGCATTCCAAGATGCTATGTCAGGATTTCATGACATGATCCAGCTGAAATGTTACATTCTTCTGCAACCTCTGTGACAGTCTTCGATTCGCTGACATCCCTAACATGAGCTTCGTCCATAAACGTCGTGGGGCGTCCTGAACGAGGGTCACATAAGTACGGGCATTTTTAAAATGCGATAACCATTTGTAACATATAATACGGCTTAAGTATTCATCGCTGTACGCTTCCTGCATCATTTTGTGTTTCTCTGTAGAGGTTTTCTTGAGTTCCACGCAAAATTTAATGCAGACGCGTTGCTCCTTTAACTCTGCCGTCTCGAAATTCGGAAACTGTGTTACACAACTTTCCACTCAATACAGCAGTGAACAATAACTAACAGACATACAACACTGAAACTTCCAGCAGCTACACATTAAACGCCGGCTTTGATGGCCGAGCGGTTCTAGGCGCTTCAGTTCGGAACCGCGCGGCCGCTACGGTCGCGGGTTCGAATCCTGCCTCGGGCATGAAGTTACGTGTAAGCAGTTCTAATTCTAGGGGACTGATGACCTCAGATGTGAAGTCCCATAGTGCTCAGAGCCATTTGAATCATTTTGAACACATTAATCACAGGCGTGTTCAAGGATGCCAACCACATTTCGCTCCAACAAAGCATCGGTGCGAAATTACGAATGTTCCTGAATTTTCTGAACAGACCTCCCACTTTGGAACACACGATGTATCTTGATCGGTGTTTCAGCTGACGTGAAGGAGAAGGAGGGCATTAGTGTTTAACGTCCCGTCGACAACGAGGTCATTAGAGACGGAGCACAAGCTCGGATTAGGGAACGATGGGCAAGGAAGTCGGCCGTGCCCTTTCAAAGGAACCATCCCGGCATTTGCCTGGAGTGATCTAGGGAAATCTCGGAAAACCTAAATCAGGATTGCCGGACGCGGGATTGAACCGTCGTCCTCCCGAATGCGAGTCCAGTCTGAAATGAATATACTGTGGCGCACTTGTATTTGGCACCAGAATAAGAACATTAATAAATTAAAATGAAACCTATATACTACAAACGATGAATGTCTCTGATAGGCTCGATAATGCGGATCGCTGACTGTGCGTGACCGTAGAGCCAAAGATACTGCTTTGTTGGGGCAAGAGAGCGCTTGGCGCGCAATTGTAGGTAGCTGTCTGTGAGAGAAAAAGCCGATGGAGGAGGCAGTTTTTGTCGTGTGCTGTGTGAAGCGACCAAGAGTTGGATTAATTTAGGTGTGTCAGTATTGTTGAACTTGGAAGCAATAGTCTTCATGCAAGCTAGTAAAGATGTTAAATAATTATGGTTTCTGTTTTTGCCAGCACCTTGGCATACATCAGTTGGCTGATAATTTGTAATTGTTGAATAACCCCAGAATGTACCTAAACCGTTTTCATAAAAAAGACTAGTTAGATATTTCACTTTGTAATGTTTCTAAGATTTGTTAACAGAGCTATGTTTAATTTGATGATTCACATTTATGTTGGATTGGTGAAATTTGATAATACTTGCTGTTTACATCTCATTGTTTGTGAATCAATTCTGAGTAATTCAACTTCAATTGTCTGATGTTTTTGGATAGCCAAACTTAATTTGCAAGATAATTTTGCTAAAAAACTGTGTGTTAGTAATTCACCATAATGAGTACCGCCTCCCTGTCCAGGACATATTTTTTAAAGAAGCTGGATTTTCATAAATGTTTTCATTTATCAGGCAAAGCAATTTCATGTGCATTTCAAAGCATTACAGCCAGCGTTGCACATCGTCGAGCCACTACCTAGCATATTTATATTTTTTGTGATAGACCAGAACATATAGCGTTCCACCATTACTGCTCTAGAGTTAAGACAATTTAATGTATTTGCTATGTGAACAGGGACCAAAGTCGTCAGTTTTGAACAGGGCCCGATGATTAAGGGGCTGAAGGTATTTTGCAATGACTGTATTTCTTTATTGGTATTGGGAGTTGCATTGCCCATTCGATCTGTGTAAATTTTTTCTAACAATAATACAGTGTAAGCACACCACTTGCTGTTACAACACGCCACACGACTATTCGAGTTCTTTTTTCATTCCACAGTTCAGACATTCATTCTACGTAATAGTGTTTATTAGTTCATTTTTTTAAACAACGTAACGCATCTTAGCGGCCGATTTTATAATCATATGTAGGGAAGCACACTAGAAACCGCCATAAACAGTTTTCATCATTCCTCAGCGGTTTTGTTTCCGTTTTGTGCATCGTTTATAAACGTTCTAAATCTACATCTTCGCATTACATGTTCGCTGTTTCGAGAATATAGTGAGTAAAGTTTGTACACTTTTAAATCTAGTTACACAACGTGTGGATGGTTAAGTCATACTTCAGTATTGCACGATATTGTCTTGAAACGGAACGTCTTGCAACAAGGAAAATGTGATATTTGCAAATGAAATAAGTTGCTTAAATATGTAAACAATTTTACTGTCTTGAAAATGGATATTTATGTTTGTTCTTAGTAGTCTAGTTAAAAGCTTCTGTATCCAAATTTTTTTAACTTGTATCTGCTATCCATAAAATGGGAAATCATTAGGTCCAGGTGGAATAAACATAGAACTAATAAAGACAGCTCCTATGGTTGTATATGATACCTTGGCCCAGTGTTTGAAAGGAGACCACGTGCTCAAGGAACGAAAGAAGTCTATTGTTACTTCAGTCTATAAGAAGGGGAATAAGCAGGACTGTGGAAATTATCTTGGACATAAATGTGATGCCACCAGAAGCGCGATTATATGGGAGAATCTAAAAAGGAAAAATAAGGATGAACCCTATAGTATCTGAAGAACAGAAAGGTTTTAGGCCAGGAGCCTGATGTATCGATGGAATATTTAGAACACAGACCCTAATATAGAAGAGAATTTCCAGAGAGATAAAGGCCCATTCAGTCCTCGTTTGCAAGAGACCATTGATGCATTCCCACAAAATAATCTACGAGCAAGCGTGAAGAATAGTGACGTGTCAACGGTTTACATCAAAGCTGTCAAACAATTCTGTATGACCTGTGTGAGCGCCGTAAAATTAGGAATTTCCGTGTCACTGGAGTTTCCTTTTACAAAAGGGCTGCGCCAAGGGTGAACTATAGCACCGACTCTATTTAAAAACCATATGACGGAGAAACTCTTAAAGCCTGGAGGAATAAATATGGACGAAGGGGAGCCTATGTGGGGGATGAAATCTTGTACTCACATCGCTGATAACCAGGTCACCGTAGCAGAAGACAAGGGTGACGCTGCGTACATGCCTAGAAAGTTGAAAGAGGAGTTTGGCAGATGAGGCCTCACAATAAGTACGAAAAACCGAAAATCTGAAGGTTGGCAACAATTTGTAGAGGACCTGGAGGTTGAAGCCAGTAAGATTAGAGGATGTAACTTCTTTAAATATCTTATGATGTCATCGAACGGAAGCAGTGATGATGATATAAACAATAAAACAGGGCAGGTCAGGAGGGCCGTACGACAACTGTGCTCGGCCATTTGGAATAACAAAAAGGAACAAACAGGTGATATTTATTTTTTATTTTACACGTCTAGTTCCGTAGGACCAAATTGAGAAGCAAATCTCCAAGGTCATGGGACGTGTCAACACATGAAATTATAACATAAAAGTATTAACAGATAAAATAAAATCTTTATGAACCCAAAAAGAGACAAGCCATAAGTTGATGTAAACGAAATCAACAATATGACACAAGAATCAGCTTAGTTTTTCAAAGAAGGAGTGACCCAAGAGAAGACTCTTCAGATTCGATTTGAAAGCACGTGTATTACTACTACGATCTTTGAATTCTTGTGTAACCTCACTAAAAATGGGTCCAGCATTATACTGCACACCTTTCTGCACAAGAGTTAGGAAAGTACGACCCAAATGAAGATTGGATTTCTGCCTAGTATTAACTGAGTGAAAGCTGCTAATTCTTGGGAATAAGTTGATATCGTTAACAAGAAACGACCGTAAAGAATATATATATTGAGAGGCCACTGTCAGAATACACGGACTAATGAACAGGTGTCCCAAGAGGTTCGCGAACTGCACGAACCTCCGTTTCTGAGCCAAAATTTTTTTTGAGAATGGGAAGAGTAACCCCAAAGTATAATACCATACGTCATAACAGAATGAAAATAAGCGAAGTAAACCACTTTACGTGTAGAAACATCACTTACTTAAGATAGCATTTGCACAGTAAAAGTGGCAGCATTAAGTCTTTGAACAAAATCCTGAACACGGGCTTTCCACGACAGTTTACTATCTGTCTAAACACCTAGAAATTTGAACTGTTAGTTTTGCTAATCATATGCCCATTCTGCGAAATTAAAACGTCGGTTTCGCTGAACTGGGCATTAGAAACGGTAAGAACTGAGTCTTACTATGATTTGTCGTCAGTTTATTTTCTTCTAGCCATGAACTTATGTCATGAACTGCACTATTCGAAACAGTGCCAATGTTGCACACACACTTTTACTACCAAACTAGTGCCACCACCAGACTCACCAGTAATACTAGACGGTATACATCTGTAATAAATAATGAATAGCAGTGGCCCCAGAACTGATCACGGAGCACCCCCCATTTCACAGTGACTCACTGAAACCCCACATCGTAGCCATTGTCAACACTGTCTGCCGTTAAAGTAATAGGTGAACCGACTGTGAGCTGCTTCCCTCACTCCATAATGGTCCAACATTTGGAGTAATATTTTGTGCTCAACAGAATCAAACGACTTACTTAAATCAAAAAATATGCCTTGAGTTCGAAATATTTTGTTTAATGCATCCAGTACCTCACAGTGAAAAGAGAATACAGCATTTTCAGTTGTTAAACGACTTATAAAGCCGAACTGTACAGCTGATAGCAGATTATGCGACATAAAATGGTCAATTATCCTTACATACTCAGCCCTTTCAGTAACTTTAGCAAACACTGATGGTATATTAATAGGTCTAAAATTGTCTAAATTCTACCTTTCTTCCTTTTTATAAAGTGTCTTTACTACTGAGTACTTTAAACGTTCAGGAAACTAACCATTCTTAAAGGAAAGATTACAAATATGGCTGAGTACAGAACTAATGTGTGCGCACAGTACTTAAATATTCTGCTAGGCACTCCACCGTATCCATGAGACTCTTTAGACGTCAGTGATTTAATTATTGGCCCAATTTCCCATATGTCAGTATCACAGAGGAGTATTCCAGGCATCGATCTCGGAAAGCCATATTCCAAGAGAGTTACATGACTCCCTGTAGGAACTAAGTTTGTATTTAATTCGCCAGCGATGCTGAGAAAGTGATTGTTAAATACAGTACATATTTCTGGCTTGACAGTAACAGAAATATTTTTACTGCGAACTCAATTTATACAGGGTGGTCCATTGATCGTGACCGGGACAAATATCTCACAAAGCCGGCCGCGGTGGTCTAGCGGTTCTAGGCGCTCAGTCCGGAACCGCGCGACTGCTACGGTCGCAGGTTCGAATCCTGCCTCGGGAATGGATGTGTGTGATGTCGTTAGGTTAATTAGGTTTAAGTAGTTATAAGTTGTAGGGGACTGATGACCACAGATGTTAAGTCCCATAATGCTCGGAGCCATTTCAACCATTTATCTAACAAAATAAGCGTCAAACGAAAAAACTACAAAGAACGAAACTTGTCTAGCTTGAACGGGGAAACCAGATGGCGCTATGGTTGGCCCGCTAGATGACGCTGCCATAGGTCAAACGGATATCAACTGGGTTTTTTTCAATAGGAACCCCATTTTTATTATATATTCGTGTAGTACGTAAAGAAATATGAATGTTTTAGTTGGGCCACTTTTTTCGCTTTGTGATAGATGGCTCTGTAATAGTCACCATCTGTACTGCACTGCCTGATGTCGTGATTGCGAAGATGGACCTCGCCATAGACGTCGGGAGTGAAGTTGCGCATCATGCAGCCTATTGCGCACAGTTTGAGTCGTAACACGACGTCCTGTGGCTGCACGGAAAGCATTACTCAACATGGCGGCGTTCCTGTCAAGACTCCTCTGAGGCATAATCCGTGGGCAGGGAAACAATATACCTGAAGGGAGTCATTACTAGATTGCATAAAGATCAGCTAACTCAACCGATATCTTGACGACGAAATCCAAGGTTGACCATGCTGGAAAGTACGCTATGTTAACAAAAGTATCCGGACTCTTCCCATAACATACGTTTTTCATATAAGGTGCATTGCGCTGCCACCTACTGCCAGGCACTCAATATCAGCGACCTCATTAGTCATTAGACAACGTGAGAGAGCAGAATGGGGCGCTCCGCGGAGCTCATGTACTTCGAACATGTTCAGGTGATAGGGTGTCGCTTGTGTTATACGTCTGTAAGCGAGATTTCAACACTCCTAAACATCCCTAGGTCCACTGTTTCCGACGAGATAGTGAAGTGGAAACGTGAAGGGACACGTACAGCACAAAGGCGTACAGGCCGACCGCATCTGTTGACTGACAGAGACCGCCGATAGTTGGAGAAGATCGTAATGTGTAATAAGCAGACATCTCTCCAGACCATCACACAGGAATTCCAGACTGCATCAGGATTCACTGCTAGTACTGTGACAGTTAGGCGGGAGGTGACAAAAACTTGGATTTCATGGTCGAGTGGCTGCTCATAAGCCACACATCACGCTGGTAAATGTCAAACGCCGCCTCGCTAGATGTAAGGAGCGTAAACATTGGACGATTTAACAGTGGAAAAACGGTGTGAAGTGACGAATCATGGTACACAATGTGGCGATCCGATGGCATTGTGTGGGTATGGAGTGTGTAGTGCCAATAGTAAAATTCGGAGGCGGTGGTGTTATGGTGTGGCCCTGTTTTTCATGGAGGGGGCTTGCATCCCTTGTTGTTTTGCGTGGCTGTATCACAGCACAGGCCTACATTGATGTTTTAAACACCTTCTTGCTTTTCACTGTTGAAGAGCAGTTCGGGGATGGCATCTATCAACACGTTTGAGCACCTGTTCATAATGCACGGCCTGTGGCGGATTTATTACACGACAAAAACATCCCTGTATTGGACTGGCCTGCACAGAGTCCTGATCTGAATCCTACAGGACACATTCGGAATGTTTTGTAACGCCGACTTCGTGCCAGGCCTCACCGACCGACATTGATACCTCTCCTCAGTTCAGCACTCCGTGAGGAATGGACTGCCATTCCCCAAGAAACCTTCCAGCACCTGATTGAACATATGCCTGCGAGAGTGGAAGCTGTCATCAGGGCTAAAGGTGGGCCAACACGATACTGAATTATAGCATTACCGATGGAGGGCACCACGAACTTGTAAGTCATTTTCAGCAAGGTGACCGGATACTTTTGATCACATAGTGTAAGTCGCGATACCGTGGGAGGCGCAGACTATTCCGATAGGCGGTGGCCTCAAATTGATTTAAAGACTAGTGGGTACCTATCGCCCACTCTACGAGTACATCGTAGATCGTACATCGTAGATGGAGACCGCTACTACATCGTAATGAACATAGCGGCTTAACAACTATGCAGTGGTATTTGACTTTGTCATTAGAAATCAAGAGGAGTCCCGACGCAATAGGATATCAACCGAAAAGGGAGTCTCAACCAATTGAGTTAGAAACGCTATTTGTATTTTAAGCTAATACCAGTTCGCCTCGTGACAGGTCGATCTACGTTGTACCACGTCGATGGCGGAACAGCGACTATATTGATTCGTGACGCGACGTCAAATACGACATAGATTCTGTACCATTTGAGAGCACGAGGACGCCACGGCCACTGGTAAAACAGGAAATCAAAGATGAAACCACCAAACTTTCCAAAAACTGTTTGCAGCTGTGCCTGTTCAAGAGGCACCGTACAGACTACATCCAACGAGCTTTATCAAAAATTAGGTATTGAGAAGTGACCTAATTAGAGTATCAGCCTCCAAGTAACATACAGCGATATACACTGAAGCACCAAACAAATTTGTTTAGACATGAGTATTCAAATACAGAGATAAGTAACCACAGAATACGGCGCTGCGTTCGGCAACGCCTATGTAAGACAGCAAGTGTCTGGCGCAGTTGTGAGATCGGTTAGTGCTGTTACAATGGCCGGTTATCAAGATCTAAGTGAGTTTCCACATGGTGTTATAGACGGCGCACGAGCGATGGAACACAGCATCTAAGAAGTGAGGATTTTCGCGAGTGTACTGTGGATATATGAATCCGGTAAAAACTCAAATCCCCGACATCGCTGCAGCCGGAAAAAGATCCTTCAAGAACGGGACCTACGACGACTAAAGAGAGTCGTTCAACGTGACAGAAGTGGAAACCTTCCGCAAATTGCTGCAGACTTCGATGTTGAACCAGCAACAAGTGTCAGCGTGCGAATCATTGAACGAAACATTATCGGTATGGGCTTTCGGAGCCGAAATCCCAGTCGTGTACCCTTGATGACTGCACAACACAAAGCTTTACGCCCCGCCACGGCCCGTCAACACCTACCTTGGAACGTTGATGACTGGTCGGACGAGTCTCGTTTCAAATTTTATCGAGCGGATGGACGTGTACGGGTATGGAGACAACCTCATAGTTTGTTGGACCCTGCATGTCACCAGGGGACTGTTGAAGCTGGTGGAGGCTCTGTATGCTGTGGGGCGTATGCAGCTGGAGTGATACGAGCTCCTTGATACGTCTAGGTACGACTCGACAGGTGACACGTACGTAAGCATAGTGTCTGATTACCTGCATCCATTCACGTCAATTGTGCATTCGGACGAACTTGGACAATTCCAGCAGGACAACACTCCAAAATGTATCCAGCACCACTCTTCTGAGTTTAAAGACTTCCTCTGGCCATCAAACTTTCGAGACATGAACTTTATTGAGCATATCTGGCATACCTTGTGACATGCTCTTCAGTAGAGATCTAAACCCTCTCGTACTCTTTACTTATGGTCAGCCCAGCTGTATTCATGTTGTCAGTTCCCTCCAGCACTACTTCACACGTTAGTCCAGTCCATGTCACGTCGTGTTGCGGCACTTCTGCGTGCTCGCGAGGGCCCTACACGATATTAGGCTGGTTTACCAGTTTCTTTGCCTCGTCAGTGTAAAATCCAGGGACATGTTGTAATTGAAAATTCCTTCGACCGGCGTCTACAGGCAAATCAAGACTGCACGGCCGTAGACAATAAAACAACCGAGACCTGAATGCGCGGTTTATGTGAGAGATAGTCAACACGAAGCACCGAACAAAAAGCAAAGACGCCTTCATTCAAATATCGGAGCGCCCCAAACGCCCAACGGGACGTGCACGTGCAACCACCCCGTATCGTAATCGAAAAATGTAATGGCTCCATACAGAGCCACTGAGCAGATTTTTGTTTCGTAGCCATCATCGTGGAAAGGCGAAAGGTCTGAGCGATTTAGAATTTTTTGCGCAAGACGTCAGTATCCAGGATCCAAACTGCCTGAACCAGGCTAAGGGAATGCCAGTCGTGTTCCAGGACTGCACCTTGTATCTTCTCCATAACAGTCTTCCAATTAAGGGTAGACACTTGGAGTGCCCAACAGTCAGTCGCCAGAAGTCCAGTAACTTCATCATCAGCTGACATTTGGCTTCGTCAATGCAGGCACCAGATATAATGTAAAAGGCATCCGCGGTAGCCTTGAGCAATGGAATTCAGCAGGAGAACGGAGTAAAAAATGGCTCTGAACACTATGGGACTTAATTTCTGAGGTCATCGATCCCCTAGAACTTAGAACTACTTAAACCTTACTAACCTAAGAACATCACACACATCCATGCCCGAGGCAGGATTCGAAACTGCGACGGCAGCGGTCGAGCGGTTCCAGACTGTAGCGCCTAGAACCGCTCGGCCAACCCGGCGGCAGAACGGAGTAACATCGACATATTATTCGAGAAGGCGAGCGCCGAAATCGTGTCGCCCAAGAGTTTCCATGCTTGCAAGTGAGCGGCAAACCTCCGAAGAAGGGGCTCAAGTGATAGAACAAACAACATCAGCGAATGTGTACTTCCGTGAAGAAAAGTCCTACTGATGATAATCTACGGTGGCGTTCGACAGCCTCCGAAGCTTGGATACCCGGAAGCAAAAAATGGCTCTGAGCACTATGGGACTCAACTGCTGAGGTCATCAGTCCCCTAGAACTTAGAACTAGTTAAACCTAACTAACCTAAGGACATCACAAACATCCATGCCCGAGACAGGATTCGAACCTGCGACCGTAGCGGTCTTGCGGTTCCAGATTGCAGCGCCTTTAACCGCACGGCCACTTCGGCCGGCTACCCGGAAGCAGACAAGACCCCTGGGGCGTCAGTATCGAACCCGACTGTTTACAGTACTTACCACCGGAAGTCATGTCGGCACGTTCCAAGTCCTTGTCAAAATCCAAGAAGTCAGACTTCAAGGAGCAGAAGTGACAGCACCAACCAATACGACATCATGGCATTCAGCTACCAGGTTTAGTGTAGTACGACCAGTAATACAACACTGATGGTCAGGAACAGCTGTCTCCAGCATCGCAGACTGCCGGCCATTCACCGCCCTCGCCACAGTCTTACAATAAAGATTTGAGAAGATAATCCGGTGATATTTATCAGTTGCTGCCTGACCAGAACATTAAGGAATCAATTTTACCAACCTTGAGAGAGTCGAGCACTAACACCGCCTTCATTGATTCCTGCAAAATCAACGTGAAAGTAGCGCCTAACAAGAGAACAAGGAGGCACATCGGACTGTTCTGGCAGGCAATTCAGACCCTGCGATTTACGAGAAGGCGATCTTACAATAAGGCCGCAAATATCGTCACCTTGAAAAACATGTAATGCAACCTTACGTGCAGGTGTAAGTCTACGATTCAGTCAGAGCAAACAAATATGGTGACATATCAACAGGAACACGTATCTCATAGAACTACTGATGGAAGGCCAGCAATGTGTCCCTCTGTGCCGTCACAACATTCCCGTCCTCTTATACAGAGACTTAATACAAGTACATCTACGACGAACCTGATGTCTTGGGTGGTGTAAGCTACATTATAGCTCGTAAACAGCTTTTTTTTGTGGATGTATTCCAATCTCCGTCTTCCTCTACAATTTGTGTCCTCTACAGCTCGCTCTAGTACCATGGAAGTCATTCCCTGATGTCTTAACATACGAGGGCAGTTTAATAAGTAATGCAACACATTTTTTTTCTGAAACAGAGGTTGTTTTATTCAGCATTGAAATACACCAGGTTATTCCCCAATCTTTTAGCTACACAACACTATTTTTCAACGTAATCTCCATTCAATGCTACGGCCTTACGCCACCTTGAAATGAGGGCCTGTATGCCTGCACGGTACCATTCCACTGGTCGATGTCGCAGCCAACGTCGTACTGCATCAATAACTTCTTCATCATCCGCGTAGTGCCTCCCACGGATTGCGTCCTTCATTGGGCCAAACATATGGAAATCCGACGGTGCGAGATCGGGGCTGTAGGGTGCATGAGGAAGAACAGTCCACTGAAGTTTTGTGAGCTGCTCTCGGGTGCGAAGACTTGTGTGAGGTCTTGCGTTGTCATGAAGAAGGTGAAGTTCGTTCAGATTTTTGTGCCTACGAACACGCTGAAGTCGTTTCTTCAATTTCTGAAGAGTAGCACAATACACTTCAGAGTTGATCGTTTGACCATGGGGAAGGACATCGAACAGAATAACCCCTTCAGCGTCCCAGAAGACTGTAACCATGACTTTACCGGCTGAGGGTATGGCTTTAAACTTTTTCTTGGTAGGGGAGTGGGTGTGGCGCCACTCCATTGATTGCCGTTTTGTTTCAGGTTCGAAGTGATGAACCCATGTTTCATCGCCTGTAACAATCTTTGACAAGAAATTGTCACCCTCAGCCACATGACGAGCAAGCAATTCCGCACAGATGGTTCTCCTTTGCTCTTTATGGTGTTCGGTTAGACAACGAGGGACCCAGCGGGAACAAACCTTTGAATATCCCAACTGGTGAACAATTGTGACAGCACTACCAACAGAGATGTCAAGTTGAGCACTGAGTTGTTTGATGGTGATCCGTCGATCATCTCGAACGAGTGTGTTCGCACGCTCCGTCATTGCAGGAGTCACAGCTGTGCACGGCCGGCTCGCACGCGGGAGATCAGACAGTCTTGCTTGACCTTGTGGCGATGATGACACACGCTTTGCCCAATGACTCACTGTGCTTTTGTCCACTGCCAGATCACCGTAGACATTCTGCAAGCGCCTATGAATATTTGAGATGCCCTGGTTTTTCGCCAAAAGAAACTCGATCACTGCCCGTTGTTTGCAACGCACATCCGTTACAGACGCCATTTTAACAGCTCCGTACAGCGCTGCCACCTGTCGGACGTCAATGAAACTATACGAGACGAAGCGGGAATGTTTGAAAATATTCCACAAGAAATTTCCGGTTTTTTCAACCAAAATTGGCCGAGAAAAAAAATGTGTTGCATTACTTATTGAACTGCCCTCGTATGTTCTAACATCCCGTCCCTTCTCCTTGCCACTGTTTTCCACATTTTCCTTTCCTCTCCGATTCTGCGTAGAACCTCCTCATTTCTTACCTTATCAGTCCACCTAATTTTCAACATTCGTCTGCAGCACCACTTTTCACATGCCTCGATTCTCTTCTGTTCCGGTTTGCCCACAGTCCATGTTTCACTACTATACAATGCTGTGCTCTAAACGTACGTTCTCAGAAAGTTCTTCCTCAAATTAAGGTTATGTTCGCTACTAGTAGATTTCGCCTGGCCAGGAATGCCTTATTTGCCATTGCTTTTAATGTCCTCCTTCCTCCATACGTCATTGGTTATTTTGCTGCCTAGGTAGTAGAATTCCTAAACTTCATCTGCTTCGTGACCAACAATCTTGATGTTAAGTTTCAATCTGTTTTCATTTCTGCTGCTTCTCATTACCTTCGTCTTTCATAGATTTACCCTCAGTCCATATTTTGTACTTATTAGACTGTTCAGTCTATTCAGCAGACCATGTACTTCTTCTTCACTTTCACTCAAGACAGCAATGGTATCAGCGAGTCGTATCATTGATATCCTTTCACTTCGAATTTTAATCCCACGCCTAAACTTTTCTTTTATTTCCATCATTGCTTCTTCGATGTACAGGTTGAACAGAAGGAGCGAAAGACTACATCCATGTCTTACACCATTTTCAATCCGAGCTCTTCATCCTTACTCGGCCACTCGTATTATACCCTCTTGGCTCTTGTACATATTGTATATTACCCATCTCTTCCTACAGCTTATCTAGGCGCGACTGCTACGGTCGCAGGTTCGAATCCTGCCTCGGGCATGGATGTGTGTGATGTCCTTAGGTTAGTTAGGTCTAAGTAGTTCTAAGTTCTAGGGGACTGATGTCCACAGATGTTAAGCCCCATAGTGCTCAGAGCCATTTGAACCATTTAGCCCACAGCTTAACCCCATTTTTCTCATAATTTCAAATACGTTGCACCAACCTATATTGTCGAACGCTTTTTCGAGCTAAACAAATGTTATGAATGTGCCTTGATTTTCCTTTAGTCTTGCTTCCATTATCAACCGCTACGTCAGAATTGCCTCTCTCGTGCCTTTACCTTTCCTAAAGCCAAACTCATCGTCATCTAGCACATCCTCAATTTTCTTTTCCATTCTTCTGTATATTATTCCTGTCAGCAACGTGGATGCATGAGCTGTTAAGCTGATTGTGCGCTACTTCTCGCACTTGTCAGCTCTTGCAGTCTTCGGAATTGTGTGGATGATATTTTTCCGAAAGTCAGATGGTGTGTAGCCAGACTCACACATTCTACACACCAAACTGAATAGTCGCTTTGTTGGCGCTTCTCCAAACGATTTTAGAATTTCTAATGGAATATTATCTATCCCTTCTGCCATATTTGATCATAAGTCCTCCAATACTGGATATCCTATCTCTTCTAAATCGACTCCTGTTTCTTCTTCTACTACATCAGACAAATGTTCCCCCTCTTGGAGGCCTTCGATGTACTCTTTGCACCTGTCTGCTCCCACCTCTGCATTAAACAGGGGAAATGCCGTTGCACTCTTAATGTTACCCTTGCATTTAATTTCACCGAAAGTTGTTTTGACTTTCCTAGATGGTGAGTCAGTCCTTCCGACAAACATTCCTTTTTTGATGTCTTCGCATTTTTCATGCGGCGATTTTGTCTTAACTCCCCTGCGCTTACTGTATATTTCGTTCCTCAGCGACTTGTCTTTCTGTATTCGTGAATTTTCCTTAACATTTTTGTATTTCCTTCTTTTATAGATCAATTGAAGTATTTCTTCTATTACCCATGGTCTTCACAGTTACCTTCTTTGTACCCTTATTTTGCTTTCCAACTTCTGTGATTGCCACTTTCTAGAGATGTCTATTCCTCTTCAACTAAACTGCCAGTTGAACTGTTCCTTATCACAGTATCCATAGCGTTAGAGAATTTGAAGCGTACCTCTTAATTTCTTAGTCCTCCCGTAGTTCACTTCTTTTCGTTGTGATTCTTCTTGACTAGTCTCTTAAACTGCAGCGTACTCTTCACTACTAAATTGTGATCTGAGTCTATATCTGCTCCTGGGTACGGCTTACAATCCAATATCTGATTTTGGAATCTCTGCCTGACCATGATGTAATCAAACTGAAATCTTCCTGTCTCTCCAGGCCTTTTCCAGTATATCTCCTTCTCTTGTGATTGCTGACAGAGTTTTCACTGCTTCTAGCTGAAATATATTGCAGATTTCACTTAGTCTTCTCTTCTCTCTTCCTAGTACGTACCCCATAGTCTTCTGTAACCCTCTCTTCTACTCGTTACCCTACAGCTGAATCCAGTACCTCATGCCTATCAGATTTTCATTTCTGTTTATATATTGTATTACCCTTTCAATATCATTATATACTTTCTCTACCTCTTCATCCTTAGCTTGCGACGTTGACATATATACCTGAACTATCGTTGTCGGTGTAGGGTTGCTGTCGATTCTGAGAACAATCCCCTCGCTGAGCTTGAAACGTCCCCTTTGAAAAATTGTACAAGACTGTGCTTAACCTGACACACAATATTTTTAGCGCAACGCAATCTGACTTTCAATAACCCTACAAAAGAATGGCCCTGACTAACATTAACCTATGCGTTTCACAAATCGCTTACCTCACAAAAATCTTGGTTACTCGAACTAGTGCAATACAGCAGGCGCCACTACTGCCAGCTAAATAAAAGATTCAAACTACGGAAGGCACTAACTACTGATATGGATAGTTAGCAAGTGAAAGATATTAATAGAGAACAAACAATGTATTTACCTTAATAGTCATAATATATATATCAGTTCATGACAAATTACAAAACTCCGCCATCTCTCTCCCCACATCCACCACTGCTGGCGGCTCACCTCCAACTGCGCAACGCTACGCGCTGTTAACAGCCCAGCTGCCCAACACTACAATGGCAGACAACAATGCAAACTAGACACAGACTGCACACAGCACAGCCAGTGATTTTCACACAGAGGTGGCGTTACCAATAAAAAAACCTAAACAGCCTACTTACAAGCTGTTCACCGCAACACACCCTCTGCCCTACCTATTCATCACGAATCCTACTCCCGTTTTACTATTTCCTGGTGCTGTTCATATTACCCTATACTCTTCTGACCAGAAATGCTTGCTTTCTTTCCATTTCACTTCACTGGCCGCTATTATACCTAGATTGAGCTCTTGGATTTACCTTCTCAGATTTTCAAGCTTCCCTGTCACATTCAAGCTTTTGACGTTTCACGCCCCAACCCGAAGAACGTTATCCTTTCGTTGATTATTCCGTATTTTTCTCATGGTCGTGTCCCTCTTGACAGTCCACTCCTGGATATCCGAAGGGGGCCTATTCCGGAATCTTATACCAATGTAGAGATCTTCAAGACATTTTATTCAATTACAGACCACATACACGTTATGTGTCTTCAATGCAGTGGTGTCCGCCCCTGGTAGCTGAGTGGTCAGCGCGACGGAATGTCATACCTAACGGCCCGGGTTCGATTATAGGCTGGGTCGGAGATTTTCTCCGCTCAGGGACTGGGTGTTGTGTTGTCCTTCTCATCATCATTTCATCCCCACCGACACGCAAGTCACCGAAGTGGCGTCAACTCGAAAGACCTGCACCCGGCCAATGGTCTACCCGACGGGAGGCCCTAGCCACACGGCATTTCCATTTCCAATTCAGTGGTTTCCTTTGCCTTCTGCATCCTCACGCCACTAATTTTTCGACCTTTAGCGGCAGTTTCACACGCCAAGGATCAGAGAGGGTTCTGAACCTCTGTCCGCTCCTCCGCCCTCTTTGATAAGGCCGTTCGCAGAATGATGGTGACTTCTTATGCCGAAAGGCTTCAGCTGCCGATGCTGATTATTAAGTAAAATTTAAGCGGTGATGGGTTACGAACCCGGGAACGAGGACGTTTATATTACTGATCAACGACGCTACCTCCCTTTTTTTTTTACTTTGTTCTTTGCATTTGTTCAGGGATGATGTCCCATGATATACGTTGAAGTTGATCGGAGATCCATTCAACCAGTTTATATATATATATATATATATATATATATATATATATATATATATATATATATATATATATATATAATTTTTTTTCTTTTTTTTTACGGGAGGCAGCTACCACTCTGACCAAACACGGACAGCTACTAGACCACGGCTGCCTGGCTGCCTTTACACATGACATAGGGAAGTCAATTCATTCACTAACAAGGAACGTGATTTAGATATTTAGATCACAACTTTAACCCTTCCGTTTGACGCTGCTGCAACTGTAACAACTACGCCGGAGAGCTTGATATTCGCTGTCATAAAGATCACGAGAGAGAGAGAGAGAGAGTGGCAAAATTCTTGCATCCTCCGAAATTCCTTCGCTGTATCGGCGCTGAATCGTATCAAACTTCGTCGGAGCCTCGGCTTTGCTCTTTGAATCCACCATTGCAAAATGGCGAGTTGACACAGTTTAACGGAGACTATGATGCCAGACTTTCCGGATCACCTCACCCAGTGAGGGTTCCTCCAAGTGCACGACACCCAGCATCCAGCGTGATCGATACGATTGCAAGGTAACACTCATTCAGCAGTGGCCCGTGAAGCTGGCGAGGACAACATCAACACCGAAAATCCTATCACGCATCCACTCAGATAAATAAACTCTGTCAAGCATCGGTAAAACAGGTGAATTTTTCAAGAGTCGGATATTTGCAGACCCAGAGGTCGTGCAGTTTTGAGGAACGAACTAAATCTTGCAGTTCCTGAAAGAAATAAAAATTGAGAAACTGATCCATAGGACGCAACACACTGTTAAAATGACCGCCTATCAAAATAGTCTGCGGACTTTCTCGTCAGAAAAAAACCACCTCTTCCTTATGAAGTCTGTAACCGTCCAAAGAACGTCCGGAACCGGGCGATGTACAAAGGGTAGTCAAGTTCACGTAACGAAAAGTACATCCTATACATGTACAATCATCAAGAACTTCAACACGTTCAGTGGGAATTCCCTCCCTAAAATAGTAGGCAGTCACCGTTGAACCTTCTGGAGTCACATTAAACAGTGCAACAACCAGGAAGAGAAAAGTTAATGAAGTGAAATCCTTGTAAGAATACGACATTCGCACAGGAATCATAGATAAACTGATGCAACGAAGCGAGTCACAGTTCCAGTTTCATCCGATTAGCAATGAAAGAAAGAAATTACAAAAAAATGGTTCAAATGGCTCTGAGCACTATGGGACTTACCATCTATGGTCATCAGTCCCCTAGAACTTAGAATTACTTAAACCTAACTAGCCTAAGGACATCACACAATACCCAGTCATCGCGAGGCAGAGAAAATCCCTGATCCCGCCGGGAATCGAACCTGGGAACCCGGGCGTGGGAAGCGAGAACGCTACCGCACGACCTCGAGCTGCGGACGAAATTACAAGCATGTATATTTTACTATAACAAACCCAAGTTAATGACGTCGACAGTGTGTGTCAAGATCCATTGCCGAAACCACTGAAGAGTCCGCGGGTGGGGGGCTTGAACCCCTATCTCTGGAAACTCAATGTCTCCACTTTTCACGAGCCAAAAAGCGCTCAGTTTGGACGCGTTGTTTACAGTAACTACGAGGCAACGAATCACCGGCAGTCGGGGACGTAGGTGGAGTTCGAAATTTACCAGAAGTACGTGACAAGAGGCCTCAGAGGCCAACTCCGCAGAATGAGATCCTTGGAAATCAGATGGACGCACGAGAGAGGGATTAGACAACACAATATCTGGGTCAGCAGACAGTACTTTGTGGCTACCACTCGCCTCCACGGGAGAATCAACAGTAGGCCATTCCGATATCACCTGAATGGATCAAGGGATGATATGGGTTTAGGGGCACCTCCAATTACTGATGTTGTGTCATTGATACAAAAGAAGGTCCATCGACTTCCCCACTCCTGGGTGTTTCTCGTGCAGTTACCTCAGCCATAGGAAGAACATGAGGGGGAACACTAGAGCAGTTGTTTTCACATCACCGAACCCTTCAGGAGTGCAGGTCTCAGCTCAGCAAGATACATCGACTGTCAAGACCCATCTGAAACTTCAGCTTACTGCATACGGTTTCTGTTATAGCGAACCCGGCAAAATAAACAAAACAAATAGGCCTAATGCTTGAAGTGAAGATGATGATAATGATGATGAATTCTATCACAATCGACTGATTCGGTTCGGCTGCAGATTTCCCATCTTATAGTCTAATTTCATGACGCTATCCACCACATTCAGCTTCTATTGCTAGACCTTTGGCGTCTCTGCAGTTTGCAAATAACACAAAAATACAGTGTCGTCGAGAACTCTTCAAGTTTTTATTTCGAATGAAGTATGAGGAGTAAAATTAACCAGAAGAGAGTAAGGAATAGCTTCAGTAGGCACGTTCAGGTGCATGTAGGCCGCAGCGTTTGTGCAGAGAAGAAGAGGCATGCGCAGGATGGACTGGCGAGTACTACCTGACCACAATGTTATTGCACTTGGCCTCCCACGGCCGTTACCACCAACACAGGTTGAAATTGCAGTAAACATGTTTGAGCCGTGCGTGGCCCATCGTCGTGTCATCTTTATTTAACATGTTGTTTTTACCGTTCAGCCGCCTCTTAATTCCAATTGCTGGTGTCAGTGAATTACTGTCTTGACTGCCCGTGAGCGGCAGCAGCAGCGCATATCGATGAGTGCACAGTCGTACTATCTCTGGGCGACCAATAGCATTTCTGGGTAGTCGTGTGTCTCGCAGTCAGTTGGGAATTTCGGACCTGGAATAGTTGGAGTTGGAAACGCAGTCGGGACGTAGAAGCAGTCGGGGACGGAGCGCTAGGGAGGCGCGGACAGCCAGTACTCACCGACCGCTCGCGACACAGGATGAACTGTCCGACGGACGGAGATGGCAGCTGGATCGACCGTTGGTAGGTCGTTCAGTTGGTCCCATCTTTGGGCGACGTGTGTTTGGTCTTTGGACCGTTACTGGGCCTCTTCACTGGGTCATCTTGCTGGACGTGACTCGGTTCCTTCTTGTGCGGAGACGTCGTGGCCAATGGGTAAGAGTTACCTCTGCATAGTTGGGTCCGAGCCAGTGTGTTCGGATCGCCGTGGCTACCAGTTCCGGACGGACATCCGAGTTGGAGCTGCAGTGAGCTCCGGATAGTCAAGACTCCCCCGACCGTTGCTGAACAACGGTTTGTGTGGCAACAACGTTGGTTGGTTGTTAGTCGGTCGTCTGGTCAGACGACGTGTGTTTCGTCACCGACCGTCTTTCGGTTTGGTGTGACTGTCCGCCGGTGATTTGTTCTAGTTGTTCATCAGTGATTCGTTTTACGAGTGTTCGAGTTTCTTGTGGCAGTGTTTCGTGCAACACTGTGTACCCTGTGTCAATTCGACTGAGCAATGTTTTAAATGCTGTAATGCTGTCTGCGTACTGCAGTAGCCAGCTGGTCGGCTGCGACAGAGCAGCGAGTGAGTGTTTTCTTACATCTACATCTACATCTACATCCATACTCCGCAAGCCACCTGACGGTGTGTGGCGGAGGGTACCTTGAGTACCTCTATCGGTTCTCCCTTCTATTCCATTCTCGTATTGTTCGTGGAAAGAAGGATTGTCGGTATGCCTCTGTGTGGGCTCTAATCTCTCTGATTTTATCCTCATGGTCTCTTCGCGAGATATACGTAGGAGGGAGCAATATACTGCTTGACTCTTCGGTGAAGGTATGTTCTCGAAACTTTGACAAAAGCCCGTACCGAGCTACTGAGCGTCTCTCCTGCAGAGTCTTCCACTGGAGTTTATCTATCATCTCCGTAACGCTTTCGCGATTACTAAATGATCCTGTAACGAAGCGCGCTGCTCTCTGTTGGATCTTCTCTGTATCTTTTATCAACCCTATCTGGTACGGATCCCACACTGCTGAGCAGTATTCAACCAGTGGGTGAACAAGCGTACTGTAACCTACTTCCTTTGTTTTCGGATTGCATTTCCTTAGGATTCTTCCAATGAATCTCAGTCTGGCATCTGCTTTACCGCCGATCAACATTATATGATCATTCCATTTTAAATCACTGCTAATGCGTACTCCCAGATAATTTATGGTATTAACTGGTTCCAGTTGCTGACTTGCTATTTTGTAGCTAAATGATAAAGGATCTATCTTTCTGTGTATTCGCAGCACATTACACTTGTCTACATTGAGATTCAATTGCCATTCCCTGCACCATGCGTCAATTCGTTGCAGATCCTCCTGCATTTCAGTACAATTTTCCATTGTTACAACCTCTCGATACACCACAGCATCATCCGCAAAAAGCCTCAGTGAAGTTCCGATGTCATCCACAAGGTCATTTATGTATATTGTGAATAGCAACGGTCCTATGACACTCCCCTGCGGCACACCTGAAACCACTCTTACTTCGGAAGACTTCTCTCCATTGAGAATGACATGCTGCGTCCTGTTATCTAGGAACTCCTCAATCCAATCACACAATTGGTCTGATAGTCCATATGCTCTTACTTTGTTCATTAAACGACTGCGGGGAACTGTATCGAACGCCTACCGTGTTGATGCTGTCCGCCACGGCGTGTAGTTCCACAGCCGTTGCGATGTTCATGTGTGTCAGTAGTTATTGTGCCCTGGCTTATTAACACACCATTATTTGAGGACGAGTGTTACTGGTCTCTTCACCTCGCTGGCATTTTGGTTGTAGTGTTTTTGGTGTGGTGACCGAAACCAGGCAGTTGGTTGCTTCGTTGGCTGTCTGTCGGTTGGGTTGCTTTCCGATTAAGAGATTCTTGGCCAGGCTGCCTGTCTCGCCTAGACGGGCGTTAGAGTTACGATTCCCGGCCGACCCTTGGAAACTTCGGAGCGCATTTTCGTGTCTGTTACATAATAACATCTCTGTTTGAGTTTTGGTATTTTGGTTAATGTGTGGCCTTCAGCTGAGTTTTAATATATCCTGAATTAATGTTCTCGTCTGGCCCTTAAGGCATTAGGTTGTTATCTTTTATATGGAGCCTTCAGCCGAATTTTTTATGAGATGTTTTAAGATAAGGCCTTATGCCTTTTAAATTGAAACTCTTTACCAGGCCTTAAGCCGTTAAATTATTGTGTTGATGCGTGGCGTTCAGCCGAGTTTTAATATCTCTTCAATTAATGTTCTTGTGTTACCCTTAAGGCGTAAGATTGTGATGCTTTGTTTGCTTGAAATGTTCTAAGATAAGGCCTTCTGCCATTTCATTGAAACTCTTCTTATTGCTTAATATGCGGCCTCCAGTCAAGTTCCATTAAAACTAAATTGCTAAGGAGTTCAGCCTGTTTAGATTGAAAATATAGGAAATATTTTGGCTGAAACCTCCAGAAGAACTTTGTATTTCATTTCTTGCTTAGGCCTTGGATTTATAGTGTGGCCTTCAGGCGATCTAAGGTTAATCAAAGGAGGTTGATTAAGGTTTTGAGTGTTTTGCACCCTTGTTGTAATATTGTGTGTTGATGAATAAAGTTCGTATGTTGAGTGCACCTGACAGGAACTCATTTTGGCCGCTTTCCACATTCTAATCCTCTCTGTCCTGCTAGACCAGGCATTTCGATGTTCAGTGGTGAGTAAGGAAAGTGGATTTTACTGTCAATGATTTCGAGGCAGTACTCCATACATTATCAAGTAATTCAGCTTGTCTATAAGAAATATAGACAATAGACAAATATTATGGAAATGGAAGAGGATGTAGATGAAAATGAAATGGGAGATAAGACACTGCGTGAAGAGTTTGACAGAGCGCTGAAAGACCTGAGTCGAAACAAAGCCCCCATAGTAGACAACATTCCATTAGAACTACTGACAGCCTTGGGAGAGCCAGTCCTGACAAAACTCTACCATCTGGTGAGCAAGATGTATGAGACAAGCGAAATACCCTCATACTTCAAGAAGAATATAATAATCCCAATCCCAAAGAAAGCAGGTGTTGACAGATGTGAAAATTAATAAGTCACAGCTGCAAAATACTAACGCAGATTCTTTACAGACGAATGGAAAAACTGATAGAAGCCGACCTCGTGGAAGATCAGTTTGGATTCCGTAGAAATGTTGGAACACGTGAAGCAATACTGACCCTACGACTTATCTCAGAAGAAAGAGTAAGCAAAGGCAAACCTACATTTCTAGCATTTGTAGACTTAGAGAAAGCTTTTGACAATGTTGATTGGAATACTCTCTTTCAAATTCTGAAGGTGGCAGGGGTAAAATACAGAGAGCGAAAGGCTATTTGCAATATATACAGAAAGCAGATGGCACTTATAGGAGTCGAGGGGTATGAAAGGGAAGCAATGATTGGGAAGGAAGTGATACAGGGTTGTAGCCTATGCCCAATGTTATTCAATCTGTATATTGAGCAATCAATAAAGGAAACAAAAGAAAAGTTCGGAGTAGGTATTAAAATCCATGTAGAAGAAATAAGAACTTTGAGGTTCGCCGATGACATTGTAATTCTGTCAGAGACAGCAAAGGACTTGGAAGAGCAGTTGAAAGGAATGGACAGTGTCTTGAAAGGAGGGTATAAGATGAACATCAACAAAAGCAAAACGAGGATAACGGAATGTAGTCGAGTTAGCTCGGGTGATGCTGAGGGAATTGGATTAGGAAATGAGACACTTAAAGTAGTAAAGGAGTTTTGCTATCTGGGGAGCAAAATAACTGATGATGGAAGTAAAGAGGATATAAAATGTAGATTGGCAATGGCAAGGAAAGCATTTCTGAAGAAGAAAATATGTTAACAACGAGTATAGATTTAAATGTCAGGAAGTCGTTTCTGAAAGTACACTCCTGGAAATTGAAATAAGAACACCGTGAATTCATTGTCCCAGGAAGGGGAAACTTTATTGACACATTCCTGGGGTCAGATACATCACATGATCACACTGACAGAACCACAGGCACATAGACACAGGCAACAGAGCATGCACAATGTCGGCACTAGTACAGTGTATATCCACCTTTCGCAGCAATGCAGGCTGCTATTCTCCCATGGAGACGATCGTAGAGATGCTGGATGTAGTCCTGTGGAACGGCTTGCCATGCCATTTCCACCTGGCGCCTCAGTTGGACCAGCGTTCGTGCTGGACGTGCAGACCGCGTGAGACGACGCTTCATCCAGTCCCAAACATGCTCAATGGGGGACAGATCCGGAGATCTTGCTGGCCAGGGTAGTTGACTTACACCTTCTAGAGCACGTTGGGTGGCACGGGATACATGCGGACGTGCATTGTCCTGTTGGAACAGCAAGTTCCCTTGCCGGTCTAGGAATGGTAGAACGATGGGTTCGATGACGGTTTGGATGTACCGTACACTATTCAGTGTCCCCTCGACGATCACCAGTGGTGTACGGCCAGTGTAGGAGATCGCTCCCCACACCATGATGCCGGGTGTTGGCCCTGTGTGCCTCGGTCGTATGCAGTCCTGATTGTGGCGCTCACCTGCACGGCGCCAAACACGCATACGACCATCATTGGCACCAAGGCAGAAGCGACTCTCATCGCTGAAGACGACACGTCTCCATTCGTCCCGCCATTCACGCCTGTCGCGACACCACTGGAGGCGGGCTGCACGATGTTGGGGCGTGAGCGGAAGACGGCCTAACGGTGTGCGGGACCGTAGCCCAGCTTCATGGAGGCGGTTGCGAATGGTCCTCGCCGATACCCCAGGAGCAACAGTGTCCCTAATTTGCTGGGAAGTGGCGGTGCGGTCCCCTACGGCACTGCGTAGGATCCTACGGTCTTGGCGTGCATCCGTGCGTCGCTGCGGTCCGGTCCCAGGTCGACGGGCACGTGCACCTTCCGCCGACCACTGGCGACAACATCGATGTACTGTGGAGACCTCACGCCCCACGTGTTGAGCAATTCGGCGGTACGTCCACCCGGCCTCCCGCATGCCCACTATACGCCCTCGCTCAAAGTCCGTCAACTGCACATACGGTTCACGTTCACGCTGTCGCGGCATGCTACCAGTGTTAAAGACTGCGATGGAGCTCCGTATGCCACGGCAAACTGGCTGACACTGACGGCGGCGGTGCACAAATGCTGCGCAGCTAGCGCCATTCGACGGCCAACACCGCGGTTCCTGGTGTGTCCGCTGTGCCGTGCGTGTGATCATTGCTTGTACAGCCCTCTCGCAGTGTCCGGAGCAAGTATAGTGGGTCTGACACACCGGTGTCAATGTGTTCTTTTTTCCATTTCCAGGAGTGTATTTGTATGGAGTGTAGCCATGTATGGAAGTGAAACATGGACAATAAATAGTTTGGACAAGAAGAGTGTGGTGTCACCGCCAGACACCACACTTGCTAGGTGGTAGTTTTAAATCGGCCGCGGTCCATTAGTACATGTCGGACCCGCGTGTCGCCACTATGTGATCGCAGACCGAGCGCCACCACAAGGCAGGTCTCGAGATACGCACTAGCACTCGCCCCAGTTGTACGGACGACGTAGTTAGCGATGCCCACTGACGAAGCCTCGCTTTTGCTGAGCAGATAGTTAGAATAGCCTTCAGCTAAGTCAATGGCTACGACCTAGCAAGGCGCCATTAGTAACATTGCATGTATCTAAAGAGTCTTACTTGTATCGCCACAATCTCCAGATGTACCAAAAGGATGGATTAAAGTTAAGTATTCCAGAAGCTACGTACTTTTCTTTATAGCATTCATTACGTATCCTGTTTCAGACTTCACGCCATCCTGCGTTAGCTTAGCGCGTGCCTTTCGGCTTCCTCTCATTGTGTCTAGGCTGTCTTGTCTAGACACAACAAAGAGATAGAAGCTTTCGAAATGTGGTGCTACAGAAGAATGCTGAAGATTAAACGGGTAGATCACATAACTAATGATGAAGTATTGAATGGAATTGGAGAGAAGAGGAGTTTGTGGCACAACTTAACGAAAAGAAGGGACCGGTTAGTAGGACATGTTCTGAGGCATCAAGCGATCACAAATTTAGCATTGGAGGGCAGCGTGGAGGCTAAAAATCGAAGAGAGAGACCAAAAGATGAATACACTTCGCAGATTCAGAAGGATGTAGGTTGCAGTAAGTACTGGGAGATGAAGAAGCTTGCACAGGATAGGGTAGCATGGAGAGCTGCATCAAACCAGTCTCAGGACTGAAGACCACAACAACAACAAGGCAGTTGTCCATACATTATCAAGTAATTCAGGTTGTCTATACGAAATATCACCATAAAAGCTAACGATGAGCCACCGAAGCGCCCGCACTCCTAGGTGCAGTGATATTGTCGTCGAATAATAGGCAGCTGCGTCAGAGCAGTATTTGGACTGAAGACGAAAGCAGCGTTGAAGCAAAACTAGAGGACACTCAGTATTTACCGTCCCGTCACGAGCGCAGCAGTAACGTTGAACGCGCCCCGACCAGCTGATGTGCAGCGGAATGCAGCAAGATAGACCACGACCTGCTGCAAACGCTGGCCCATTCACGGTGGAATGCGGGGCCGTTTGTCTTCGGCAGAGCGATGGAACGCACGGTAATTTACTTCTGCAGCGCTTCATACGCGTCCCGCTGCAAAGCTGCAGTTTTTTCCCCACGTCTGCTGCACTACATCAGGCCTGATTTACGAGCTCGCCGCACCGCGCGCTGCGTACGTGCCGCGTATTCGCGACCAAATAAACTGCGGAAGAGAGAGAGGAGAGGGAGAGAGAGAGAGAGAGAGAGAGAGAGAGAGAGAGGGAGGGAGAGGGACATTGGGGGGAGGCAACAACGGAAACAATCAAAGTCTCTCCGTGAGAAAGCTACTGGGGCATGAGAAAATGCGTTAGGAATGAAATGTTACTGGAGTGAAGATACTTTACTTTCGTGCCAGAACTGGCTTTAAACTTTCATTACGCTAACATGATTCAGCCGAGGTCCTTGCTGCAGAGCTAACACCTTTCTCCGTCAGATCACCGAATTAAGCGCTGCTGTACTTGGCTAGCGCTCGGATGGATGACCGTCCGCGTCTGCAAAACGCTGTTGGCAAGCGACGTGCAACTCAGCTCTTATGAGGCCATTTGTGCAGCTAGTCGATTGAGAAGTAGCGGCTCCGGTCACGAAAACAGCCGGGTGAGCAGTGTGCTGACAACACGCCCGTCTGTATCCGCATACAGCGACGCCTCGTCGGCTTGGGACGACGCGACTGTCGGTCGGTACCGTTGGGCGTTTCGAGGCCTGTTCGGACGGAGTTAAATATGATTCAGGTCTTACACGGCCTCTGTCAGTCACGTCAACATCTGCAGCCCTGGAGAACCCTTAAGCCGTCGGCACACGGACCGTGCATCCGAACGTTGAGCGTTGAGCTTGCCGAGTTTCTGACGTCATAGCGTGGAATAGCACGTTCGGGAGTCTTTCCGAACGTGCAGAGCAATATCTGGCATCTCAGATACTCTGAGCGTGCGTTTGAGCGTTGACCAATCAGATGGCACAACTCCACCTACGTCACACGCACGCCGTCTCCCTTCAATACAGAGTTGTAAGGCGCCATATTGGCATTCATTTCAAGCCTATATCTATATATGCCGTTTCTGAGCACCAGCAAATTGAGAATCTGGAAAACCCGTTGTTAACTGTGTGATTCGTTCCAATAAAATAATGAGAAACATGATATTCGTGACAAAAGAATTATTGTAACTTGCGTATTATGAGAGTAGGCTATTTGAAGGCAGAGACAACTGAAGATCCACCCAAAACGCATTGTTCTTTGTCAATTTGTTATAGTTAAATTTCAATTAGTAACATATCTACGAATAAGGTTTTTATCAAGGGGTAAATTAATATGTTTAATAATTAGATCTGCGTTGTTGGTGTAGCGTAATGAGTAGTGTCCAGTCCTGTACTAAAATGTCTAATAGGGCGGTGGTTCGTGTCTTGGCACTTCGAAATTTTTTTCCTAACATTCTCGTTTTAATTAGGTTCTGATACTTCATTATTAGTTTAATATAAGTATATACTATAATATTTGATGTTTTGTAAATATAAGTTCACCTTTTTTTGAGGGGTGACTTTGTTCGATTGGCTTAATCAACAGGACAGCTTGCGCTACTTGTATAAAGATATTTTGCTCCTTTTACGCTTCGTAATTCACATGTTGCAAAGATTCTGCTACTGGGTAGGAACAGTGACCAAGTAAGACTGACCTTGGGGTTTTACTAAAATGTGGGAATGATGAAATAGTGTTTATCTTATGCGTAGAAGTATTCCAAATTTGTACCGCACTGTTTGTAATGGAACTTTTATAAGCTTGTGTCCTTATTGATTGAACATGGTACTTTCCTTTTCGTGGACGATGGAGGAAATGTGCGTTTTGATAGAGCTAACGTGGGAATTTTACAGTGTCATTTACGAACTTTAAACATCCCTCAACTGCCACTGGAGTGCGTTGCGATCGGGTATACTGCGTTGGAGTCCACGTACCGTATGCACAAGTCGAATCCTTCCTTAGCGTTCAGCAGCACGTTGAACTTGGCACGCTCAACGTTAACGTTGGACATCGCGGTCCGTGTGCCGACGGCTTTACTGTGCGTTCGGCAGAGAGTAATTGTGCCGGCAACACCATTCGCCATGTTCTTTCCAATTCGCGGCAGCGTTCGGTCGCTTCAGTAGAGACTAAGCAGCTCTCAACCCTCAGGTTGATTTGAACTGCATTCCCTGGCCTTGAGGACATATACTGTTCATTTCAACGTTTTTTTCTTTTCCTTTCTTGCATCACTATTCTGACTGGTCTGATGCGACCCGCCAAGAATCCCTCTCCCATGCCAACTTCTTTATCTCAGAATAGCAGCTGCACCCCACGTCCTCATATATCTGCTAGATCACTCCCCGTCTCTGTCTCCCCATACAGTTTTCACCCTTCACAGCTACCTCTAGTGCAGTCGTTCACTACCTTTTGGAATGGAGTAAAAAAAAAAATGGTTCAAATGGCTCTGAGCACTATGGGACTTAACATCTGAGGTCATCGGTCCCCTAGACTTAGAACTACTTAAACCTAACAAACCTAAGGACATCACACACATCCATGCCCGAGGCAGGATTCGAACCTGCGACCGTAGCAGCAGCGCGATTCCGCCTAAGAGCTGCTCGTCCACAGCGGCCGGCGAATAGAGTCAGATTTTAGCTAGAGCCCCCGCTTCTCCCCTCTTACCATCCACCCCTTGTTCCATCACAATTTTAGCCCCTAATTATACAACGAAGAAGAATTTTCTCCCAATACGTTTAACTATAAAATGACAAAACACAAACGATAAATTAAATTTAATGTTTGTAGGGATTTTGTTCATGAACTAACCACTCAATGAGACAGTTGCTACTGCTTGTTTTTAACAACCTATCTCATAGAATAGTGAAGCGATTCTGAGTGCATTTCGAGCGCTACCTATAAGTCTTTCTTGGAAAAGAGGGGTAACTATCCACATTGAGGTTGTAACCTCCCCACCGCAATTTTTTACAAGAAAATAGATCAATACTAATTAGAAATGGGAGCCAAGTGTAACCTCCCCACAAAAATTTTAAAAGAAAATAACGATACTAATTAGAAATGCTGATGGACATGGCTCTATGCGTAACCTGCCTACAATCAAATGTACTGACAATAGCAACAAATGTGAAATTCGCAATCTGACTCAATTATAAATCCTTCAAAAAATTAAAGTCCATTCAGTGACAAAAAAAATTCAATTAAACCGAAATATCGGTCTTTGGCCCTGTGTAAAAACAATCAGAATTAAAGTCTTACCTCAGAATAAATGGATGTCACATATCTGCTCTTGTTGTTGCGCACCACTTGGAGGAACTGCATTGCAAATAATAATATTCTCCTTTTTTTTTTTTTTGTAATTCTAGTGAAATTTTTCTTCAAAAAGAAGTGGAATGAAATGGGAAGTGCAACGAGATCTTTAGTTCAAAAAAAAAAAAATTAAACTTTTGAGAAAATGCTTTTGAAATAAAAAAATTATTATTGGGAGACTTGTTGGAGAATAATTACAATAAATAAAATTTTTCATTATCTAATGATTATATTAATTAACAGTATACCTTATTCCTCATCTTGACCATTGTTGCCGACCGCCTACATCACACAACCGCACTGGGCTGCTACTACTGACCGACCGCTCTGCATGACGACTACAGACAGAGTACTGCTCTCAACTAGACAGAGCTACAGACTCGCAACGACTGAACTGACAGACTCGCAACGACAGACTGACTGCTACTCTGCATAGCGACAACTAACTCGCAAAGACTACTACTGACTGAGAACCGCTCGCAACACTCGCGCGGTCAAGCGCATACTCTCTGGTCACAGATGCTACAATGCCTCGCCATCGCTGCTGCGTTACATACGTGTTTCATAACCCTCCACTCGGGGGGCAAAAATTTGGCAGCGATGGTGAGTCATTTGGACTTGCCAAGCGCGGCAAAATTTTTCTTTAATTAACAAAATCCTACAACTTACAGAATATTTAAATGTTGTGCACACGCACTAAGTACAAAATATATCAGACAAGGACAAAATGTGAATACTAAACATAGTAGCAAATCAAAAAAAGTATATACAAACTTTTTGACAGATAAAGTGCACAGGCACTGAAAAAATTCTTTAGCATATGCAGGACAAATAAACAGACTGGCAAGAATAATTAGATGTAGTACATAAAGTAAATGTTGTGCACACGCACTAAGTACAAAATATATCAGACAAAGACAAAATGTGAGTACAAAACATAGTAGCAAATCAGAAAAGTATATACAAATTATTTGACAGATAACAAAGTGCACAGGCACTGAAAAAATTCTTTAGCATATTCAGAACAAATAAACAGACTGGCAAAAAATATTACGTTGACAAGTGTACATGCACTGAAAAATGTCTTTAGCATTTTCACAACAAATAAACATAATGGCAAAAAAAAAAAATTCATGTCCAAAGTGCACATGCACTAAAAAATGTCTTTAGTATTTTCACAACAAATAAACATAATGGCAAACATCATGTCGACCAGTGACATAAGTGTACTCACACTGGAGTTTAGCGAATCGAAAAATGTATAACCTATGAACATAAATGATGTTACCAAAAAAAATTTTTTCTTTATGTGACAAGAATCAGGATAGGAAAGGGAAGGATTGCATCATGGTTGTAGCACTTTAGATTGCACACAGCTGCTCTGAAAGTCCATATCTTTCCACAGTAGTACAACACCAAGTGACACAACTTGAAGTTCTTTTCCCATCAGAATTTATCAGTGTAGCCAAGACACTGAACTGTCGTAGTAATGTTCCATGTTTTCATTTTGGCAGTACATTAGGTACACCAAACAGTGGGACCATAATAATGTCTTCATCGCTCATGGTGGTGGACAGCATGTCGTGTCAACACCACACTCTTACAAGGCACACCAACGTAGAATTAGTGCAAAACCAAATATAGTGCTCCATGATCACTGGGATAAACAGGACAAATGGACATTGCAGTAATTCAGGGTAGTCAGCTTATGAGGTGAAGGACATCAAGTCACATAATATTGACAATTACAGTCTTCATTGATAGTTCGTGGCATTCATAGCCCAGTTATTGAACATTTCTGTACCAAGTATGTAGTATTACAGAAAAATGTTCATTAATTGTTTTACATAGAATCAGTAGCCTTCTTTTCCAGGTTACAAAATACTATGAAATAGTCGCATTCTTTTCAGTTACAGAGTATAATTAAGAATCATTAACCTTCTCCTAATTACAGTTAATTAATCATTTGTCATTAATTAATCATTTGTCTAATTACAGTTAATTAATCATTTGTATAATTACAGTTAATTAATCATTTGTCGTTAATTAATCATTTGTCTAATTACAGTTAATTAATTAATCATTTGTAGCCTTAATTAATTACAAAGCATTATTAAACAGTACCATAGTTAATTAATTATGTGTCATTCCAATCTATTAAGAATCATTAGTCTTTTCCTAATTACAAAGCATTATGAAACAGTCACATTTATTTCCAATTACAAAGTATGAACATTGAAAACAAGAGTTAATTAATGACATAATTAATAACAATTTCGTTGATTGACATTAATTATTGGCACTCAGTGGCCATCAAGTATTGAATAGAATAAAACATAGTTCATCATTCAGTATTATTCAGATCATTACAAAGTCATTATTAAAAATCAGTTAATTACAGTCAAATCATTAGTAATCACAGGCATTACAATAAACAGTGGCAGTTATTAGCTAGTGACAAAGCATTATTTTGAATATAGTCTCATTAAGAGGTCATTACTCGAGTGACATGCTATTCAGAGTTGATCAGTATTATTCAGAATTATCATAAACTAGTGACATTATGTGGGACTGGTAATACATTTTTTTGGTAGCAATGCATTGCGTTGGGATCGATAATTAATTGCTGAGGCATAATACTTTTTGCTTTTGACCTATTGCTGCAAATGAGGATAGGTAACGTCATTCGTCATGAGTCAGCTGTAGCAAGATTATGTAACAAGGCAGTACATGTGATCACATTTATAAATGATAAACACAAATGGGTAAAAAATATAAAAATGCAAGTACTAGAACAGGTATAATAAGTAACAGGTTTAGTAAGTGTCATGAAAAACTTCTCCTGGAAAAAATACAAAAACGGATTATTGACCTGAAAGAAGAAACGCACACTATGCTGAAAAGTAGTGAACTTCGAATTAACAAGTAGTGAAATGTGTATAAAATGTGTTCCATAGCTGTCCTTTCCAAAACTTTCCGTCATCCTACTATGCAATGTAACACCTGCTGTCAAAGCAAACTGCAACAAATACTTAAATAACTACGTGGCATAAAAAAAAAAAACTTCATTATCCATATCATCATAACTTCACCATTATCATCACCTGTAGAGAAAAACTTCATTATTCATAATACCATTTCCTTCATCATTATTCATCAGTATTCATTATCATCTGCAAAAAATCACTTCATTACTCATTACATAACTATTCCTTATCTCTAGCATATTTCATCACTAAAACTAAGATGTGTAGTTCTCTCTGACAGCCTGCATCAATCACCTTGTATTCTGAAAGAAAAAATTAGTTAAGACTGCTATTCTTCGATGAGTATAGTATATTCTTGTTAATGTTTGTTAATCCTGATCCATTTACTCTTCCTCATAAAGTTATTGCATCTTCTTTCGTTTATTCCGTAGGTGAAATTCCCATTTATGTTAAATTTATTTCTTAGAATCATCATTCCTTTCTGAAATTGATGAACAAAGATTAATGTCTTGCATTTAAATCCTATACCCACTAAATAATGACTGGTTTATGGAGACACAATTAACCATACAGCATAACATGACAGAAAACGTAATATGTCCAAGACATTGACAGTGTTCGGATGCGAAAAAATGTACACAGAATAATACAATGCAGTAGCAAAAAAAAATGTGAAACAGTCACGATGTTGAGATGTCATAAGGCAAAAAAAAATGTCAAAGTCGACTGGTGTGTGTTATATCTTAACTATTTCATAGTGCATACAAACAAAACTGGAGTACAGTCATATACACAAAAAATGGAAAATGTGCACGGTCTGATGTGTAACGACAAGAAAAGCGACCTGCTAACCTTACCTTGCCGGGCACTTGCCAAGAAAAAAAATACGATAATCATCAATAAGTAGTCACATAAATATAATTGCAGAAATAGTCGTAAATGTGTAAATTCATCTGGAAAAATATGCATGGTCTGATGTGTAACGACAAGAAAAGCGACCTGCTAACCTTACCTTGCCGGGCACTTGCCAAAAAAAAAAAAATACGATAATCATCAATAAGTAGTCACATAAATATAATTGCAGAAATAGTCGTAAATGTGTAAATTCATCTGGAAAAATATGCATGGTCTGATGTGTAACGACAAGAAAAGCGACCTGCTAACCTTACCTTGCCGGGCACTTGCCAAGAAAAAAAAATACGATAATCATCAATAATTAGTCAGGTGAATTAATTGCATTAGTAAATGGCATCATAGTGTGTTGAATCATACAGTGGTTTCACTCAATAAACGGTTTAATGTTTGAGATATGGTGATTGCCTTTCGATTTTCTGGTTCTCAAAGTTTCGACGTGTACAACATTGGGGTGAGGGATGCTGCGAATCCGATACGGACCTGCGTATAGAAGTTCAAATTTACTGCACTTACCTTTTAATTTGCTGGATAAATAGTGTGTACGTACTAATATCTTCTGTCCAACGTGAAAGTCGCGGCGTGTACAAACCTGTTTTTGCTGTCTTCTCCGGCGCTCTGCGGCACGTTTGATGTTGTTCAGCGCAATGTCAATTATTTCGTGGTGTCGTAGGCGACGATTTTTGGGGAATTCTATTAATTCTTTAATTTTGTTCGGTGGTTCAACGTTTTTCAGTATAACAGTCGGAGATAGCATAGTGGATTCATTTGGAATGGAATTAATTACATCTTGGAATGAGAGTATGTGTGTATCCCAATCAATATGTCTTTTATGGCAGTATATTCTGCACAGCTTACCAATTTCCTTCATTAATCTTTCACAAGGGTTCGAAGAAGCGTGGTACTTGGATATATAAATCGGAGAAATGTTTCTAGCTCGTAACATGCGTGTCCATATACTACTACGAAATTGTGATCCATTGTCGGAAATTACTTTCATTACATGCCCTACATGAGATAGAAAATGTTTTATAAATGCTTTCGAAATAGTTTTAGCAGTAGCTTTGCGTAACGGAGTGAAAGTAACAAATTTTGAAGTGAGCTCAACAGCGACAAAAATGTAGCAAAAACCTCTGTTAGTTCTCGGAATCGGACCAAAAATATCTACTGCGGCCATGTGTCTTAATTTCACAGGTATAATGGGATATAAAGGAGGAATATGTGAAGTGGTGTCTGATTTAGCTTTCTGGCAAATTTTACAAGACGCTAAAACTCGTCGTATACGTTTTTCCATGTTGGTAAAATAACAGTTCTGTCTCAGTATAAGAAAACATTTTCGTGCTCCGTAATGTGCGTAACTTAAATGAGTGTACCAAATTAGTTTGTTAACCAGTTCGTCAGGAATGCATAATAACCAAATGTTGCTGTCAGGATGAGAGCGGCGAAACAGAATGTCATTGCGTACAGTGTAGTGGTTCCTAATCGTAACATTTTTCCTATATTGCCAAAGGTGTTTAATTTCTTTCCACACATTGTCCTTATTTTGTTCTTGTGCTATGTCCTGTAATGATGATGAAATAAAATTTTCAAATGCAACTTGCTGAATGTACATGACACTGAAATTTGCTTTGCAGAAGTTGGTTGCTACGTCTTGCTGATTGTTACTGAGAGAACGCGATAGTGCGTCTGCTATAACATTTTGTGTACCGGGAATGTGAACTATTGTAAAATTAAATTCCTGTAAATATAGTTTCCATCTGCTTAACCTGTCGTGAGTGAATTTAGCTGAAAGTAAAAATTGTATCGCTCTATGGTCTGTGTAAACGGTGGTATGTCTGCCGTAAAGAAAGTGCCTAAATCTCGTGAAAGCCCATACAACACATAACGTTTCAAGTTCTGTAACGGAGTAATTTCGTTCAGCAGGTGACAAAATGCGACTTGCAAATGCAATGTTTTTAATTACTGTAGAACCATCTTCTTCTATTTCCTGGAAAATGTGTACGCCTAAAGCGGTGTTAGAACTGTCGGTGGCAATGGAAAAATTTCTAGTAAGATCTGGGTGCGATAAAAGTGGAGCATTCAACAAAGCATGTTTCAGGTTCATGAATTCAGAGTGTGCTTGCTTATCCCAAGACCAAATACTGTTTTTACCTGTTAATTGGCATAGTCTAGGCGTGTCTAAAGCAGAATGATGAATAAATTTACGAAAAAAGTTAATTAAGCCCAAAAAACTGCGTAATTGTTTCTTCGTCGTAGGAACACTAATGTCACGTAGAGCCTGAAGTTTTTCTGGATCAGGCGCAATGCCTTCTGCTGAAATTACGTGTCCAAGAAATTTTATGGAAGTTTTGCCAAAATGCGATTTACTGAGGTTAACTGTAAGTCCTTGTGCATGAAAAGTTTGCAGCAGTTGTTCAAGAATCAGATTGTGTTCATACCAGTTAGCTTCTGCGATAAGAATATCGTCTACGTACGTCGTAATTCTGTCCTTAAGTTCTGTCGGAAGTATTGTGTTCAAACCGCGAATAAAAGCTGCAGAAGAAATAGTTAAGCCGAACGGTAGTTTGCAAAATTGATAACAGTCGCCGAAACAGAGAAAAGCTGTATATTTTCTGCAGTTCGGATGAAGTTGAATTTGCCAAAATCCCGATTTCAAATCTAGTGTAGAATAAATAGCTGTACCATGAAATTTCTGTAAAAGTTCCTCTAATGTCTGTGGTCGATCTGTTTCATTAATAATAATGTCATTAATATGACGTGAATCAAGTACAAGGCGAAGTGAGCCATCTTTTTTCTTAACTATATGTAGCGGGTTTATGTACGGACTAACTGCTGGTTCAATAATTCCCTGATCAAGCATATCTTGCAACTCTTTTTTAACCTGTTCTCTGTGAATGTATGGAATAGGATAATGCTTTGCTTTAAATGTGTCGTGCGGTTTGACTTGAAATTCATACATAAAGCCGGACATAGTACCAGGAATGTTGTCAAAAACTGGAGCTTGCTGTAAAAGAATTTTGTGTAATTGCGTTCGTTCGTCGTCTGTAATTGCACTACTCTCTTTAACTTTATCGGAAATCATTTGTATTACGTCGTAGTCCATTTCGTCTGGAGTATTATAGTTGTGTACGTACGTATCCGTTAACAATGTGGGATTACAGTCTATGTCACTTGTTGCGGAAATGACCTCTGTGCGGTTAATTGTTTGTTCTTCCGCAGATAATGAGTGCTGAAATTCTAAAGCAAGTTGTACATTTTCATCCTTTAACATTAAATAAGAATTCTGAAAATCAATGACTGCTTCGTGTTGTACCAGAAAATTCGTGCCTAAAATAACGTCTGTTGTCAATAAAGGAACAATCCAAAAATTAGAGTGAAACGTGTGACCTGCGATACAAAATGATAAATGTGTCTGTAATTTAACGTCTACTCCTTTACTCGATACTGCTCCTTTCACTTTTGTTTTGCCTAAAGGTAATGTCGGATAAGTATTCTCTTTGTTGCACTCATTAAAAGTCTCCTCATTTATTACTGATATAGGTGATCCGGAATCAATTACTGCTGAGAATTTCGATGAACCAATTTTAATTTCGATAACAGGATGTGAAATGGTTTTCTGAATAACTGGTCTTTCCTGTAAAAGAGTGTCTCTGATGTCGTCAAAAGTAATTACATTTTCGTGAACAACATATTGCGTGTCTAAGGTAGTGCTTGTATTATTGGAAGATGCGTCCTGTACATTATCTAGTCAGATTCTATCTGACGTGTTATTATTATTAGGAGGATTCTGTGGCATTTCTACTATTTGAACTGTCCTATTACTTCTTCCAGGCGTGTTACGCTCTGGATGGTACCTACTGTCGGGTTCATTCATGAGAATATGTTCTTGCGTATGATTTTGCTGCTGGTATGACCGACTGTTGTTAGATGTTCGCTGAAAATTGTCCTCATTATTTTTACGTCTGTCATGATAGTAATTTCTATACGGCGCATAGCGATGCGAGTTGAAATAGTGTGTTGTCTGTACGTAGTTATTTCTTTGCTGCCATGCGTTACTATTTGTTGGGGCTGGGACTATACGTGCACGCGGCGAAACATTAAAGTTTGGTTGACCTTGTAGACTGCATTGTTGGTTACGTATGCTAAGCGGTTGACTTTCATGCTATTGTGGTGAAAAACATCTATTGTTACCAAAAAATGCGTTTGCTGTTAATTTTACTTTTACACATACTGATGATTACGATTTTATCTGTAATTAAAATTACGGCGGTAGTTGTCATTACGGGAGTGCCTACTGAAAATTGTCACATTCGGTAAAAGTTTGTCACATCGGATATTCATTACATGTTTCTTAATACTACAAAGAGCAATAGTTAAAGAGCAGTTTGGATAGATATAAAGGATAGTAGAAGAAAAGGCAGCAGTGCAGAAAACTAAAGATGAAACAGCACTACTACAGCTCGGGGCCCTATGCTCGCTACGGCACATATTCATTAAAGCGTAATGAATCCCCTGAGGTCATTTACGCACTGCAAATAAATTTTAGCTTTTGTGTTACAGGCAATAGCGGTAAAATTTCAAAGGCAAATTGTTGTATTCGTGTTAATTCAAATTTCTTCATTACAGGCAATGCTGTTGTAAATACAAAAATAAATTGTCGCATCTGGTTCAAAGCTAGTTTCTCCATTACAGATAATAGCGGTGAAAGTACAAAAATAAATTGTCGTATACAGTGCAAATCGTGTATCTGTGTTCTGCCATTATTAAATTCTTTACATTTGCTTACAAATGCAAATTGCTCGAAATCTACGTTCTCGTCACTCAGTTTGATAACACGTTCAGGTTTGCGTGTGAATCTGTTCGTCTGTGTCATTTCGGATTTCAAGTTGCGTAGCTTTTCAGATTTTAAGTCGCGTGGCTTTTCGGATTTTAAGTCGCGTAGTTGCTGTAAATTGCTCACATTATACACGCTGCGTGACTCTGACACATGTTCATAAAGTGGCGTCTGTTGTGTATTATTAACAGAAGTGTTTTTCATTTCTGTTACTTCTTGTTGTAAATTTGATAACTTCCTACGTAACGTGTTGTTAGATGAATCGATTTCATTAATTGTCAGCTGTAAATTTTGAAATTCAGGTGTTTGGATAAAAGAAACCGGTGCAGTATCGTCTGATTTATTGTCATTAGTATTTTCGATAACATCAATACGACTGGCCAATTCATCACATTTTTCAGTCAGTATTTTAACCTGATCATCGCTTTTAGAATCAGACGCATTAATCTGTTTTTGCAACTTGCGCGTAGTTTCGCTCAGTTTTTTAACATCAGCTTTGATGACATCGCAATCCTGTGTTAGATCTAGTTGTTCGAATCTATCTGTCACTGTTTGAATATTTACTGTGTGTGTATCCGTTTTTGCTTTAAGATCAGAAATTTCATCCCGTAATTCCGCGTTCAATTGTTCTATGGTATTAATTTTGTCGGACACTGTAGTAATATTATTGTCTACATACGTCTTCGCTTTCGCGAATATTTTACGTTTGTCCTCTTGTCTCTGTGCAGTGATTGTTTCCATGACTTGTCGTTTTACTTTGTTTTGATCTTGAATAAATCTGCGGAAACGCGTATCACTGTTCTGTATGTGCTGACTAAAGCGCTCGTTAATCTGAGTGTTCTGCTGTTCGAATTTCGCGTCTATCCTTGCGTCCATAGTGCGCGAAAGTTCTACCGTCATTGCTTTAAACTCGTCCCTTAATTGTGCAGCTTTTTCAGAGCATTGTTTAGCGACTCCGCTAATTTCGTCTCTGAGTGTTTCTGTTGCGACTGTTTGCATTTCTCTTAATTCTTGCACAACAGATTTAATTTCTTCGCTATGTTTTTGTGAACACGCCTCAATTTCCGCGCGCAACTGTTCCTTAGTGTCATGGCACTGCGCGGCAACGGCTGTAATTTGTTCACTAATTTGTTTGAAATTTTCGTCATTATTGTCAAGTTTTTCATTTAAGTGTTTGTTATCTTCCCTAAGTTGTTTGACCTGTTCATTGAGTTGTTGTTTAAGATTTTCGTTATCTTGTTTGTTCTGTTCCCTAAGTTGTTTAAAATCTTCACTCTGTTGTCTGAAATTTTCCCTAAGTTGTTTGAAATTTTCGTCATTTTTGTTCTTAGACTGTAGCATTATTGTCATAAATTGTTCCAAAGTAACATTACCTACTTTATTCTCACGACTGTTTGATGGTGTATCTACAATTGTCGCGTTTTGTGTGACCATTTGGTCATTCTGTAATTTACAAAAACGTTTATCAGTCGGATGTACATTGTCAGACACTGTTCCGGAATTAAATAAATCCTTCGTACTTTGTGTATCCTGATCATTTTCATTAGACAGATTTGTCGGTACATTACTTGAGTTTTCCGAATCGGGTGTGTTAAGCTCTACAGCGCTCATTACCATAGAGCATTCTGCGTCATCAATTGTCGTCAAGTTAACAGACGAGACAATTGAGTTCGTTTGTTCATCATTAAGGTGAAAGTCATCATTAGTGGTTGGAATGCACTGATTGTTAGTGAACGCAGGATTGTCATCATTACGTTGCGTATCACAATTACTATCGGTCACGTTGTTTAAGTCGGTAATTTCATTCACAATACTTCGCGATACACTATTCACAGTCTTTCGCGGCATTTTTACAATAGTCAAAATTTTTCACAAAGCAAATAAGCACAATGCAAAAGCAACACACAAATACAACAAAGCAGCAAATTGCCGTTGACCTGTAGAAAGAAAGTCACAATATTATTAAAAGCGTTGCGCCAAATCCTAATTATCTAAGCAAATAAGAGCAGATATCTGACTGTCGCTCAAAAGACTCTCAACGAAATTCGATCCTGGACTGGGTGTCGCCAAGTGTAACCTCCCCACCGCAATTTTTTACAAGAAAATAGATCAATACTAATTAGAAATGGGAGCCAAGTGTAACCTCCCCACAAAAATTTTAAAAGAAAATAACGATACTAATTAGAAATGCTGATGGACATGGCTCTATGCGTAACCTGCCTACAATCAAATGTACTGACAATAGCAACAAATGTGAAATTCGCAATCTGACTCAATTATAAATCCTTCAAAAAATTAAAGTCCTTTCAGTGACAAAAAAAATTCAATTAAACCGAAATATCGGTCTTTGGCCCTGTGTAAAAACAATCAGAATTAAAGTCTTACCTCAGAATAAATGGATGTCACATATCTGCTCTTGTTGTTGCGCACCACTTGGAGGAACTGCATTGCAAATAATAATATTCTCCTTTTTTTTTTTTTTGTAATTCTAGTGAAATTTTTCTTCAAAAAGAAGTGGAATGAAATGGGAAGTGCAACGAGATCTTTAGTTCAAAAAAAAAAAAATTAAACTTTTGAGAAAATGCTTTTGAAATAAAAAAATTATTATTGGGAGACTTGTTGGAGAATAATTACAATAAATAAAATTTTTCATTATCTAATGATTATATTAATTAACAGTATACCTTATTCCTCATCTTGACCATTGTTGCCGACCGCCTACATCACACAACCGCACTGGGCTGCTACTACTGACCGACCGCTCTGCATGACGACTACAGACAGAGTACTGCTCTCAACTAGACAGAGCTACAGACTCGCAACGACTGAACTGACAGACTCGCAACGACAGACTGACTGCTACTCTGCATAGCGACAACTAACTCGCAAAGACTACTACTGACTGAGAACCGCTCGCAACACTCGCGCGGTCAAGCGCATACTCTCTGGTCACAGATGCTACAATGCCTCGCCATCGCTGCTGCGTTACATACGTGTTTCAAGGTCAGACTCTTGTTACAAAACGTGCTTCCTCTGCACCATTCCTCTATTGAGAGGAACTCCATTTCCGTTTAAGGGGAGGTATATTATCTTGGGCCCGAAAAAAGCATGTTTATTGAGAATTGTTTTCTCGGGATGTGTTACAGATATCAGTGTCAAATTTGGTCAAAATGTTTGTTGATATTTATAAATCGGAAATTTTCGGCCGGAAATGTCGAAGATCAAAGGCAGAAGTGCCGTCGACACGAAACAAAATTTCTATGTAGACCTCCACGCGCGGCATGTCCCAGGTCAGCCGGCTCGTCTGAAGCCAAAATTGCATTAATGTTAGCGAAGTATTTAAGATTCTTTAGGAGTTGTACCTCGCTTAAGTTATTTGGACCATAGGAAACAAAATGGCGGACATTTGAAAAAATAGGGTTTTTTCATCGATTTTTCGACTTCGTCGGCCTAGTAAAAATATTTATAGCTGATAGATCGGAATAAAAGTGGTAAAACTCCTAGACAATTTAGTTAGCTTCGCCGGAAACAAAGAATCATGCCAATCGGTTCAGTAGATCTTAAGTTATCACACCGCGCGATAAAAAAAAAAGTCATTTCGAGAAAAACGCGTTTGAAGTTTTGACTGCATATAAATGCAATATTATGCTATGTACGTTCAGTTTGCTATTTTGGGTCCATAAACTAGTCCTTCTTCGTCCTCATAGAGGGCGTACTGCTCGATCTGGGCCATCATGCGCTGCTCCAGAACCGCTCGTACAGCCGGTGACAAGCAGTTCTCGGCCGCTTGAATCCTGTGGTCGTCCGAATGCTTGGCGAACTGCGTCGAATAGAGTCCCAGGGTGACGTCCAGCGTTGTCGCGGTCTTCAGATTTGCTGAATACCCTTAGTTGAAGCTGCTCACTGCCAGGAAAGTTTCAATCCCCACAGTCTTTGCAGCAGAATGCAAATGCTTGGGGGCTAACTTCCAACACACGCGTTCAAACGTTCATTTGAATTTTGTGTGTTTCCTCCCAAGCACGGGTACAATAACTCGTCCTCCGAAAGAAAAAAAAACTGGAGCGTGAAAAAGGCCAATTTCAGGCAGGTGCATTTTTTCTTTCAACCGCGAATAACTAACATTTCCGTTCCGTATTCGGAAAAACCGTTTCAGGGGTGGATTCTAAATACTTTTATGGGTCCAAAAATGCAATTGAAAAAATATCAATTTTTTTTAATCAAAAGATAGAAAACCTCCCCTTAAAGTCAACCAAGTTAAAATGTTTGCACTGCACTTTCGAAAAATGGTATAATCTAGTTCCCGAGAAATTTCGATTAGTGGAAGGGGGGTCAAAATAAACGAACAGAAATCATTCTTTTACGTTTCTTTCAATGCAAGTTTTGCCAATATTTCCGCTAATCCTGCCTTTTACTACGTCATTTACGTAGTTTACCAAACCTATCGAACCGTAGCTTCGGTAGAGCGCAACTCTACTACTAACATACTAGGTAAATAAGTATTATGTAATGGGTACTACATACCTGTGGGACCTACATAGTATTATTGTTGTTAATGTCAATGACCATACACAAAGCATCGACAGCCTAAAATCATCTACATTATGTCAGTTCAGAAGTAAAGAGTTCAGCGATCAAGTGATATTCAAACAAGCGAGGAAAGCATCACGAGTGGCATAAACCGATATCCCAGAAAAAATAAGTGAACACGTGTCTCGGCTTATCCGTAGATACCCTGCCGTTTCTGATGAAACGACGGTCAGAGTTTTCCAGGTACTTCTACGTGACTTGTAGTAGGCATATAGTTCAAACATAGTGATGGTGGCTGGCGAAGTGGCTTTACACCTCTGCACTCCACGTTCGACATCCGATTATTACTTACATTTTTGTCTTTTATTTATCTACGCATGCCCGTAGTAGATTACTACACGAATGTTTTACAATGTGTATTGAAATAACGTTCTCCTTGTTCGCCTAATGATTGTATCTCTGATGAATGCATTAAAAACAAAGAAATAAATAAGAAATTTATTTGAAATCAATTTCGGTGATATTTTGTAGCGTTTCTTGATTGATAATCAAGTTGGGAGGGAAAACACAGGCACAAAGAAGGTAACTGCGAAGAAACCATGGGTAATCCAAGAACCACTTCATGTGTTCGATGAAGGGAGGAACTACAAAACGTTCCGGGAAACTCAGGAATACGGAAATACAAGTCGCTGAGGAATGAAATAAATAGGAAGTGCAGGGAAGTTAAGACGAAATGGCTGCAAGAAAAATGTGAAGACATTGAAAAAGAAATCATTGTCGGTACGACAGACTCAGCATACAGGAACGTCAAAACATCCTTAGGTGACATTAAAATCAAGGGTGATGACATTAAGAGCGCAACGGGAATTAGACCGTTAAATGTAGAGGAGAAAACGGATATGTTGGAAGAATACATTGAAGAGCTCTATGAGGGGGAAGATTTGTCTATTGTGATAGAAGAAGAAGCCAGAGTCGATTTAGAAGAGATAGGGAATCCAGTATTGGAATCATAATTTAAAAGAGCTTAGGAGGACTTAATATCAAATAAGGCAGAAGAGATAAATAACAGTCCATTACAATCTTCAAAATCATTGGGGTAAGTGGCAAAAAAACGACTATTTACGTTGGTGTGTACATTGTATGAGTCTGGCGACATACCATCTAACTTTCGGAAAAGCACCATCCACACAATTCTGAAGACGGTAAGAGCTGACAAGTGCGAGAATAATCGCACAATCCGCTTAACAGCTTATGTATACAAGTTGCTTTCAAGAATAATGTACAGAAGAATGGAAATAAAATTAAGGATGCGCTAGAGGACGATTAGTTTGGCTTTAGGAAAGGTAGAGGCACGAGAGAGGCAAATCTGACGTTGCGGTTAATAATGGAAGCAAGACAAATAAAAATAAGACACGACCAACAACGAAGTGCTCTATTAAAAAGGGTGTAAGACAAGGATGTAGCCTTTGGCCCCTACTGTTCAATCTGTACATCGAGGAAGCAATGATGGAAATAAAAGAAAGGTTCAAGAGTGGAATTAAAAGTATATCAAGATACGATTCGCTGATGACATTGCCATCTTGAGTGAAAGTGAAGAAGAATTACATGATCTGGTGAACGGAATGAACAGTCTAATAAGTACACAGTATGGTCTGAGATTAAACCGAAGAAAGACTAAGGTAATGAGAAGTAGTAGAAATGGCAACAGCGGGAAAGTTAACATCAGGATTGATGGTCACGAAGTAGATGAAGTTAAGGAATTCTGCTACATAGGCAGTAAAATAACCAATGTCGGACGGAGCAAGGATAATATCAAAATCAGACTAGCAATGGCAAAAAGGACATTCCTGGCCATGAGAAGTCTAATAATATCAAATATCGGCCTTAATTTGAGGAAGAACTTTGTGAGAATGTATGTCTGGAGTACAGCATTGTACGGTAGTGAAACATGGACTGTGGGAAAACCGGAACAGAAGAGAATCGAAGCATTTGCGATGTGGTGCTACAGATGAATGTTGAAAATTAAGTGGACTGATAGGGCAAGGAATGACGAAGTTCTGCACAGAATCGGAGAGGAAAGGAATATGTGGAAAATACTGATAAGGAGAAGGGACAGAATGATGGGACATCTGTTAAGATATGAGGGAATAACTTCCATGGTACTAGAGGGAGCTGTAGAGGGCAAACATTGTAGAGAAAGACAGAGATTGGAATACATCTATCAAATGAGGACGTAGGTTGCAAGTGCTACTCTGAGATGAAGAGGTTGGCACAGGAGAGGAATTCGTGGCGGGCGCCATCAAACCAGCCAGAATACTGATGACAAAAAAAAACATCAACTGCAAGTACCAGTTTTAGGTGAAGTGATCTCTTACGTGTAGTTTACCCCATAATTATTGACAATGCGTGAAAACTTCAGCAATATAACGGTCTTTCTTTCCCGAATGGGATTCGTACGAGGAAATGTCGCTGTGGCTAACCTCCCTTCGTGTGACACTCGTGGACTCCTGACTTTCTATGTTTCGAATATTTCTACGATCGATATCGTCGAAGGGAATGCACCAAATCTTCCTGAAGAATAAACATAAGAATAAAATATAAGCAATAATATAAGAACTGATATACGACTGAAATAATAGGATATGAGAATTTAAAATGTTGTAACCGTTCTGAATACCGTGCAAGCATGTATAGTAAATATATGACACTTAATGAGAAACTCAGCGGCAATTTTACAATTAATGTAATGCCCTTGTGTCCACTAACTCAATGAGCGACATACCTATGACAACATTCTACGAGCAGGAAAAGACAACTAAATTACCGCGTAAATTTTTGACCGTATTTCTCTCCGAAACGGTCACTTATTTTTTTTCTGGGAAGTTGGGTTATTGCACTTGTGTTCTCCTCGTTTGTTTGTAAATCACTTGATCGCTGCACTCCTTACTTCTGAACTGACATAAATTGGAAGATTTCAAGTTTCAATGCTGTATGTATCATCACCGCCATTAACAATACTAATAATAACAATAATAACACTGTGTGGGTCCCGCAGCTATGTAGTACCCGTTACATAATAATTATGTAGTATGTTAGTAGTAGAGTTGCTCTCTGCCAAAATAACGGTTCGCTAGGTTTAGTAAAATACGTAAATGACGTAGTACATGGAATGATTACCGGTAATATTGGTAAACTTCGTAGGGAAAGAAACGTAAGTGAATGTTTCTGTTTACTTATTTTGATCCGTCTTACATTGATCGAAGTTTCTCGGGAACTATGTTATAGCATTTGCCGTGCTCTCCTCGTAAGTTTAGTTGGTTGATTTTAAACAGAAATGGAGGATTTGTCTGAAGAAAAGTCCCCATGGAGAGGAGCGGAGCAGTGAAAGAATGTTTTGTAACAAGTGTCTGCCCTCAATGTGGATAGATACCTTTCTTTTCGGAGAAACATTTGTAGGTAGCACTCTAAATACACTGAGGATTGCTTCACGCCGGCCGCAGCGGCTATGCGGTTCTAGGCGTTACAGTCTGGAACCGCGCGACCGCTACGGTCGCAGGGTCGAATCCTACCTCGGGCATGGATGTGTGTGATGTCCTTAGGTTAGTTAGGTTTAAGTAGTTCTAAGTTCTAGGGGACTGATGACCAAAGAAGTTAAGTCCCATAGTGCTCAGAGCCATTTGAACCATTTCATAGCTTCACCATTCTATGAGAAAAGTTGTTAAAAATCCACAGTAGCAATTGTCTAATTGACTCTTTAGTTCATGGTTTAACAAAATCCCAACAGAAATGAAATTTCACTTATCGTTTGTGTTTTGTCATTTTATAAATAAAGGATTCAGAAAAAATACACCAGGTGAAAGGATACCAATGATAAGATTCGCTGATGACATCGCTAACCCCAGTGAATGTTAAAAGCGTTACAGGGTCTGCTGAGTGGAATGAACCGTCTAATGGCTACAGCATATGGATTGAGAGTAAATCTTAGATAGACGGACGAAAGTAAAGAAATGTAGCAGGAATGAAAAACTTAACATCATTATTGATGACTTACAGGAATTCTGTTACCTGTGCACCAAAGTGTCCCATGACGAACGGACCAAGAAGGACATAAAAAGAAGAATAGCAGTGGTAGAAAAGGCATTCCTGGCCAAGATATGACACATAGGGCTTAATTTGAGGAAGAAATTCATGAGAATGTACGTTTTGAGTACAGCACTGTACGGTTGTGAAACATGTACTATAGGGAAACCAGAAGAGAATCCGAGCATTTGGGATGTGGTTCTACAGACGAATGTTGAAAATTAGGTGAACAGTAAAAGTAAGAAATGAATAGGTACTGCGCAGAATAGAAGAGGAAATGAATATATGGAAAACACTGACAAGAACAACTTCCATGTTTCTAGAGGGAGCTGTAGAGGACAAAGACTGTAGAGGAAGACAGAGATCGGAATACATCCAGCGAGTAACTGACGACGTAGTTGGAAGTGCGGGTCTAAGGATCGATACTAGTACTGTCTAGTCTGTCTAGTCTAGTACTGTCGTACTATCTTTGGTGTGACTGCCAGTATTTCCAGGTGGTGATGGTGTGTGTGATGGTCAGTCGGTTGGGACGGAGCAGCGAGGAAACCCCCACGGCGCGAAGCCAGGCCAGACTGCTGGCAGCGTGCACGCACTGTTGGATCGTGAGGCGATAGCTGCCCTGGACGCTGAAGTTGAGTCGTCAGTTAGCCGGTTATGAAACCTCAACTATTGTGACATCTCTTGGTTCATTTGCAGGTTGTTGCTCCCCAGGCCGTTCGGGCTAGCAGCAACGTATGATGTGTTGGAATCGGCGAAATCTTGCAGCCATCTTCCTATGTTGTGATTGATTATTACATTGACCGTTACTTTGCCAGTGAAATGCACCATAGGTATTTTCCGTTCTGTGGCCATCAACGCCTCAGTAACCTGCCCCGGTCGTTAGTGTAGTGTTCCGGCAGTGTGTCTTTCCTAGAATGGTTATTGTTCCCTTGCCTGCTTTTAGACACCAATTTCTGAAGACATAGTACTGTTCGTATACTCCTCCTCAGTCGATATTTTCCATCTTTGAGCCGTTGGTCGGATGGAAGGGAAGTGGTTAAATAGTTGATCGGTCCTTGGGCCATCCATAGTTTGGGTTGCCATTACGTTATTTTACTTCAACTCTTGGCTTCCTGTCTCACCTCACCCTACGTTTGAGTTACCTTCTCAGGTAGGCGCTTGGAACACTTCTGAGCACCACTTGTTCTGTTTGTTTTAGATTGTGATTTTAATATTAGTTTGAAGTATTGTGCAATGCCTCCAGCTGTGTATTAATTCAGTTCTTTTCAAATTTTACATAAAGGCCTTCAGCTGTGTTCAATTAAGATTTTGAAGATTGATTTTATTGAAAAAAAATATTTTTTTCATTAAAATTTATTCGATCTGAAATTAATCAAAATATCCACGGGTGTGCTGCCGGTCTATAGTGTCCAACGGGCACAATATTTCGGCGATCATACATGTCGCCATCATCAGGTGAACTGACGGACTGAGCTCCTGTGAACGTGCCGGCACGTAGATCCGTACGTTATGACTGCTCAGAGGGAACTGGGTTCGGTCGCGGCGGCGGCCGACTTAAATATCCTCCGCCCGCGGCGCGCTCCCTCCGCCGTCCGCGCCCCGCGCCACGATCGCGTGGTCGAACAGATTGCGACGGCGTCTGAGACGACGTCGGTGTGATGGCTCTGTCCGCCGTGGTCGTCACAACTATACGTTTGCTCGGTTTACTCTTGATTAACCCAATCGCTGGTTCCCAAGCCTTGCTAAGATTATAGCCACCATCACGGTTTGTGAGGTCGTCATTGGTGCGAATTTCGATCGCCTCTCTAACAACGCTGTCCCAGTATCTCGACGTCTGTACCAGAATCCTCGTGCGGTCATACTCCATGGCGTGATTTTCCGACAAACAATGTTCAGCGACCGCCGACTTGCTAGGATACATCAGTCGAGTGTGCCTCTGGTGTTCACGGCATCGATCCTCGACGGTACGCATCGTCTGACCAATATACGACTTGCCACATTGACACGGAATCTGGTACACGCCGGCCTTCCTCAAACCGAGGTCATCTTTGGCGCTCCCCACCAGTGCACGAGTTTTATTTGGAGGACAAAACATAGTTCCGACCAGGTGTTTCTTCAGAATGCGGCGATTTTCCCCGAGAGTGTGCCTGTGTATGGGATAAATGCAGTGCCTACCTCCTCCCTCGTGACTTCATCCATCTCAACAGGTTGTGCTGCAGTGGTTGGGCGGAGAGCACGTTGAATCTGCCACTCTGAGTACCCATTTTTTTCGAAATACAGTTCTCAGATGTTCCAATTCCTCTGTGAAGGGTGGTGGCAGCTGTCTGCGTGCAAATACAGATCAGTGTGCGTTGTCTTCCGATACACCCCATGACCTAGGGTGCCGTCAGCCCTTCTCTTGACCAAGACGTCAAGGAAAGGTATTTTACCCTCCATTTCAGTCTCCATAGTGAATTTGATGTTGGGGTGTATGGAGTTTAGATGTGTAAGGAAGTCAAGGAGTTTATCCATACCATGTGGCCAGATGACGAACGTGTCGTCCACGTAAAGGAAAAAGCAAGTAGGTTTCCATACAGATGACGACAGGGCTTCGTCCTCGAAGTACAAATTCGCTACCACCGGTGAGAGTGGGCTACCTATGGCGACTCCCTCCGTTTGTTCGTAGTATTCTCCATTAAAAAGAAAATACGTGGAAGTCAAGACATGCCTAAAAAGTTCAGTGGTCTTCTCGTCAAACTTCTGACTAATCGGTTCTAGTGACTCTCGCAGGGGTACCCTGGTAAACAAGGAAACGACGTCAAATCTCACCATGATATCTGACTCATCCAACCTGAAGCTATCAAGGCGTTTAACAAAATCCGCGGAATTACGGATGTGATGAGGGCATTTACCCACATAAGGACTTAATATTCCCATCATGTATTTGGTCAACAAATATGTAGGTGCCCTGATGTTGCTGACAATGGGGCGTAATGGTACCCCCTCTTTGTGAACCTTCAGGAGTCCATATAGTCTAGGCGGTACCGGACCTTGGGGTAACAATTTCTTAGCGTCACCCTCCGGTAAATCTGCGTCCTTGCGAAGCGCCCTCGTCTTGTTCTCCACCTTCTTTGTAGAGTCAACGCTGATTTTCCCGGTAGGAATCGTCATTTAGCAGGCCCTGCATCTTATCAGTGTAGTCCTTATGGGAGACAACAACTATAGCATTGCCTTTGTCAGCCGGTAAGACAACAATTTCAGAGCGCTCCCTCAGATCACGAATGGCCGCCCTCTCTTTACTGCTGATATTTGACTTCATCGGCTTGGATTTCGTCAACGCACGACAAGTTTCACGACGTATTTCCTTGGCTGATTCTGGCGGAAGTCGAGCTGCAACCTGTTCAACAGCACTAACAATTTCTGCGACCGGAGTGAACTTGAGGGTGGGAGTGAAGTTTTGATGTCGTTTCCTTGTTTACGAGGGTACCCCTGCGAGAGTCACTAGAATTGATTAGTCAGAAGTTTGACGAGAAGACCACTGAACTTTTTAGGCATGTCTTGACTTCCACGTATTTTCTTTTTAATGGAGAATACTACGAACAAACGGAGGGAGTCGCCATAGGTAGCCCACTCTCACCGGTGGTAGCGAATTTGTACTTCGAGGACGAAGCCCTGTCGTCATCCGTATGGAAACCTACTTGCTTTTTCCTTTACGTGGACGACACGTTCGTCATCTGGCCACATGGTATGGATAAACTCCTTGACTTCCTTACACATCTAAACTCCATACACCCCAACATCAAATTCACTATGGAGACTGAAATGGAGGGTAAATTACCTTTCCTTGACGTCTTGGTCAAGAGAAGGGCTGACGGCACCCTAGGTCATGGGGTGTATCGGAAGACAACGCACACTGATCTGTATTTGCACGCAGACAGCTGCCACCACCCTTCACAGAGGAATGGGGTACTTAAAACTCTAGTACATAGGGCGCGCACTATCTCTGACGCAGAGAGTCTACCCCAGGAATTGGAACATCTGAGAACTTTATTTCGAAAAAAATGGGTACTCAGAGTGGCAGATTCAACGTGCTCTCCGCCCAACCACTGCAGCACAACCTGTTGAGATGGATGAAGTCACGAGGGAGGAGGTAGGCACTGCATTTATTCCATACACAGGCGCACTCTCGGGGAAAATCGCCGCATTCTGAAGAAACACCTGGTCGGAACTATGTTTTGTCCTCCAAATAAAACTCGTGCACTGGTGGGGAGCGCCAAAGATGACCTCGGTTTGAGGAAGGCCGGCGTGTACCAGATTCCGTGTCAATGTGGCAAGTCGTATATTGGTCAGACGATGCGTACCGTCGAGGATCGATGCCGTGAACACCAGAGGCACACTCGACTGATGTATCCTAGCAAGTCGGCGGTCGCTGAACATTGTTTGTCGGAAAATCACGCCATGGAGTATGACCGCACGAGGATTCTGGTACAGACGTCGAGATACTGGGACAGCGTTGTTAGAGAGGCGATCGAAATTCGCACCAATGACGACCTCACAAACCGTGATGGTGGCTATAATCTTAGCAAGGCTTGGGAACCAGCGATTGGGTTAATCAAGAGTAAACCGAGCAAACGTATAGTTGTGACGACCACGGCGGACAGAGCCATCACACCGACGTCGTCTCAGACGCCGTCGCAATCTGTTCGACCACGCGATCGTGGCGCGGGGCGCGGACGGCGGAGGGAGCGCGCCGCGGGCGGAGGATATTTAAGTCGGCCGCCGCCGCGACCGAACCCAGTTCCCTCTGAGCAGTCATAACGTGCGGATCTCCGTGCCGGCACGTTCGCAGGAGCTCAGTCCGTCAGTTCACCTGATGATGGCGACATGTATGATCGCCGAAATATTGTGCCCGTTGGACACTATAGACCGGCAGCACACCCGTGGATATTTTGATTATCAAATACGCCGGGAGAAACTCAAGAATCTATCAGAAATTGTTTGTAATCCAGGCACTAAGCTATTAGTTGCTCAATGTGTTATGTGTGGTCTTCAGCTGAGGATTTACTTGAACCCCTTTTAATAAGACCTTCAGCCGTTTGTATTCTTTAAAGGAAAAATTTTTATAAGGAGTAGGTGGTTTATTTTAAATTGTTTGTCTTTTTGTTCAGGCCTTCAGATGTTGTTTCGTATTTGTTTGTGGCCTTCAGCTGTGCGATAAGTTAATATTTCTTTTATTATGCTTTCGGCCATTCTGTTGTAAGTTTAAAAGAAATTCCTTGGATAGAAAAAATTGTTTATTAATGTGTTTTAATTATAATTGTCCTTCAGACATGTAGTGTTGGCCTCCAGCCGCTAATTGTTTTCAGTTGCATGTTTAAAAAAAAATTAATTGCTTTTGATTTCTGAGCCAGGCCTTCAGCCGTTCTTGTTTTTGCTGTGGTTTTGGGTCTTCAGCCCAGAAAGCATCTCAGGTTTTCTTTAATTAGACCTTCAGCCGTATTCTCTAATTGTGATATTTTAAAGCAATGTGCAAATAAGTGGTTCTTAGAAAAAGAAAGTTGTGTGTTTGACCGTGCAACTCACAGTAACTGTTTATGGCCCCATTCATAATCGCAACCGTATCCTGTGCGCTCTCTGAGAACCTACTAACCAGCTTTCAACCTAATGTAGAATCTCGCCTATCAACTTTCCTTCATACTGCACAACTCTTCTTGACGTTGTGACTTTCTTTTCTGTCAGTGTACTACGTGAACCGTCAATGAATTAGAATTAGGTGAAAGAGTACTGGAAGAGAAGAAAAGAGCAACAAATACCAAATTGAAATTGGCACGTGGTCCTCAGATGGCCCATCCGGGAACACAAAAAAGGTTATTAATAACGTTATGTGGAATAAATTCAAATATTTTCTCGTTATCCGTCCGTTGTGCTGCGATATAGTCACGCCGCACGTCGACATTTTTTGCTTTTTTATTCTGGGAATGTGATACGGCCGCGACAGTCGCTGGACGTGATATCGGCAGACAGGAGATATTTGACCTCGTTGGAACGTGGAGAGCTCTTCCGGCCGGCCGTCCGAATCGTGATAAACGAGTTGTTAATCCGGCCGCCAGCTGACGCCCCGGCTATCGATGCGTCGACAGCGCGCCTAATCCCGGGCGCAGTAACCGCAGCGCCAAACGAGGCGTTTCGGCAGGTCGGCCGGCGCGCGCCCTCAGAAACCCAAATAAATTGCGGGCGGGTCGGCCTGTGGCCCAGGAATCTGTTGGCCGCCGAATCCGCGGGCTCTAACTCAATTTGCGGCGGCACTTAATTCGTTTTATCTGCCGCCGTAAATCCCGGCCCCCGCTCTCCCTTGCAGCCCGCATTCGGTGACCCAGAGAACAATCTCCGTTCTCTCTATCCGTCCCCTCTCGCCATCCTGCAACTTCTCGCCCCTCCTCCCACCTACAAAGAGGAAGAACTGTGCCACATTCGCTGTTTTGTCGTACATCAGTCCCAAAGATTTCGCCGTACATTCTTAGCTTAATATCATATTTTTCTGATTTCCTCCATAGCTGGCCTTACCTATTGGTTTTATGCAACTCGCAATACCTTCAAAAACACACATGAGATTTTCATATTCTCCCACTCACTATAAGCAAACGGTTAGTTCTACAGCAAAAATGAACAGGACCTTTTTTTGTAGGACCTTTAATGTACTTTGTGGTGTAACACATTTCTCCTGGATGCCACAGTTTTCAAGTTAATCAAGAATCTGAGGTTATCAGTCCCCTAAACTTAGAACTACTTAAACCTAACTAACCTGTGGGCATCACATACATCCATGCCCGAGGCAGGATTCGAACCTGAGACCGCAGCAGCAGCGCGGTTCCGGACTGAACCGCCTAGAACCGCTCGGCCACAGCGGCCGGCCTTGAATAATTCTAAAACTCCGCCATCTAACGAAAGAGTATCCCAGTACAAAATTTAACTACATTAAATTACCAGCAAAAAAGGTCCTGCCGTTATTTTCTCTAGGGCCAATAATAACAAGCTACAGAATATGAAAATCTTGCACATGGTTTTTTGAGGATTGAGTGAAACAAACTGGTAGGGGCAGCTCAATCAGCCTGTATAAATGCTTTAAGGAATAAGAGGGGTGATCATAAAATGTTGACTGTCACCCCGAAAATCACCATCAGCCAATTCATTCGCTTGGTAATGTGGCCCATTGAGTCAGTCTACAACATAGGATCTCAGCAGGTTTGTTTCCCTTATGTCGATCTTGAACGTTCTGTTACTAATTCAATTTTCAATTCCGTCTCTGTGCCATTCTTTAGTAATCTACCCCCCCCCCCCCCCGGTCTTTTGTGGTAAAATGGCTCCAATATCGCAGCCGTACAGGTTGTTTATAAATTAATTGTATAAAAGTAACCCTTAATAGTGTAAAAGGTAAATAACTTACAGAAATGTTTGATATAGTGCTAAATGCAATGTATCTATAAGTTTCATGTACAAATGTTCAATGTGGCTACCTTTTGTAAAATGACAAATGTCCCCCCTGTAATCATTTTCCTTCCAGTTGCTACAAAGCGAGTATATTGGCAACTTCTGATGTTATCTTTGTCGCAACTCGCCGATGTTTCCCGGTAGTCGTGGAACAAACACTCTGTCTTTAATGTACCCCCATACTCAGAACTTCATTGGGGTTATATCAGGTGGTCGTGGTGGCCAGGATATTGTTCGGCAATAAAAGTCCATCCTTTCCTATGGAGATAAGTGATAACTTCACGATGCTAATGGGAAAAAATTGTGTGTCCATATACTGTTGTAACTGAGGCATTAGATAGCGTTCAAGCATCTTCAGGTGCTATATGCCAGTGACAATTTACTCGGCAAAATTCTTGTTACAGCCTACAGCGCAAAAAAGAAATTTACCTTAGGAGAGTCCTGTACATATTCGGTTATGTGACGTGGATTCTGCTCAGGCCATATCCGATTCACTTTACCACAGGTATGGAAGGTGGCTTAGATTTCACCGTGCATTCTTTACTTACTGTAGTGTTGGCAGAAGTGCCAACACTGTGTTGCTAGAGGAGGCCGAAATGCACGCGTTTAATTACACGCTGACTGGCGTGAGGTCTGGAACAGTTAAGGGAATTAATAGTAGCAAATAAAGTACGTAGTTGATATAATACTTAACTTTAATGCACAATTGGTGTACATCGCTCTTGACGGTACATGTTATAATCTCAATATCAAATGCTATGGCGCCTTGCTAGGTCGTAGCAAATGACGTAACTGAAGGCTATGCTAGACTATCGTCTCGGCAAATGAGAGCGTAGTTGTCAGTGATCCATCTCTGGCTAAGTCGGCTGTACAACTGGGGCGAGTGCAAGGACGTCTCTCTAGACCTGCCGTGTGGCGGCGCTCGGTCTGCGATCACTGACAGTGGCGACACGCCGGTCCGACGTATACTAATGGACCGCGGCCGATTTAAAGGCTACCACCTAGCAAGTGTGGTGTCTGGCGGTCACACCACACTTACTATCATAATTTTCTGATTGCCTCCATGGCTGGCCTTACCTATTGGTTTTATGCAACCCGCAATACCTTCAAAAACCCACATGAGATTTTCATATTCTCGCACTCACTATACGCAAACTGTTAATACTACAGCAAAAATGAACAGGACCTTTCTTGTAGGACCTTTAATGTATGTAAACTTTGTGGTGTAATACATTTCTCCTGGATGCCACAGTTTTTAAGTTAATCAAGAAAAACGCATTTCATGGTCAATTCTTTTTTTACGTTGTTCTTGAATAAGTCAAATGGTTCAAATGGCTCTAAGCACTATGGAACGTAACATCTAAACATAGAACTACTTAAACCTAACTAACATGAGGGCATCACACACATCCATGCCCAAGGCAGGATTCGAACCTGCGACCACAGCAGCAGCGCGGTTCCGGACTGAAGCGCCTAGAACCGCTCGGCCACAACGGCTGGCCTGAAATAATTCTAAAACTCTGGCATCTAACGACGGTGTATCCAAGTACGAAATTTAACTACATTAAATTGCCAGCAAAAAGGTCCTGCCATTTTTTCTGTAGGGCCAATAATAACAAGCTACAGAATATGAAAATCTTGCACATGGTTTTTTGAGGATTGAGTGAAACCAAGTGGTAGGGGCAGCTCAATCAGCCTGTATAAATGCTTTAATGAATAAGAGGGGTGATCATACAATGTTGACTTTCACCTCGAAAATCATCATCACCTAATTGATTCGCTTGGTAATGTGGCCCCTTTGAGTCAGTGTACAGCAAAGGATCTCAGCAGGTTTGTTTCCCTTATGTCGATCTTGAACGTTCTGCTACTAATTGAATCCCGTCTCTGTGCCACCCTTTAGTAATCTACCCCCCACCCCCGGTCTTTTTTGGTAAATTGGCTCCAATATCGTACAGCCGTACAGGTTGTTTATAAATTAATTGTATAAAAGTAACCCTTAATTGTGTAAAAGGTAAATAACTTACAGAAATGTTTGATACAGTGCTAAATGCAGTGTATCTTTAAGTTTCATGTACAAATGTTCAAGCTGGCTACATTTTTAAAACAAAAAATGTGCCACCTGTTATGAGCTTCCTGCCAACTGCTATAAAACCCAGACTTGGTGTACATTGGCAACTTCTTATGCTATCTATTGTCGCAACTCGACGATGTTTCCCGGAAGTCGTGGAACAAACACTCTGTCTTTAATGGAACCCCATAGTCAGAATTTCATTGGGGTTATATCAGGTGGTCGTAGTGGCGAGAATATTGTTTCGCAACGTCCAATAAAAGTCCATCCATTCCTATGGAGATAAGTGACAGCTTCACGATGATAATGGAAAAGAAATTATGTGCCCATATACAGTTTGTAAATGAGGCATTAGATAACGTTCAAGCATGTTCAGGTGTGATATGCCAATGACAGTTTACTCGGCAAAAATCTTGTTACAGCTTACAACGCAAAGGAAATTTATCGTAGGGGAGTCCTGTACATATTCGATTATGTGACTTCGATTCTGCTCCCCCCATATCCGATTCACGTTATCGCAGGTATGGAAGGTGGCTTAGCCGTGAACGCAATTTAATTAAGAACATCATCTTCAGTCCACATCTGATTAAACATTTCTGCACAAAACTAGGTCGGTTTTCGTTGTCATTTGTTTTTAAAACATGTGACAGTTCTTCTTCCTGGAATACCTTCCACACTGTAACACTAGGCATATTCAATTTTAAGATGGCATGTCTGGTTGATTTAGCCGAACTTATTCATTTACTGTATCAGACTGCTGACCGACCCTGAACCAGCTTCCTATGTGATGCACAGCCAGTTTTGGGTGAAAAGGTTCCACCAACTAATAAAAGTTTCTCTTTCACGAGGTACCTTTGCGTATTTAGTCCTTAATTGTCTTTGAACTGTAGTTGCGAATTTGAATTCATGAAAACTATAAACAACATTGTGCACTTTCTGCGCCATTATATGACTCTATGACGACTGTTGGAATAATTCATTTGTGTATAGTACCCAGCAAGAAAGTCTGTAACGATCAGTGTTAGTTAAAACTTGAACATATACTGCTTTCAATGCTGTAGCAAACATTTCTCTAAGTTACTTACTCTTTTCATTATTACAGTTTATTGCTGTAAAACTAACTTATAAACACACTGTACATCTGATATCTACTACTGTCTTTCAACCTTTCCTTGTGCAACTTAACACTGATCTTTCGATTCCTTGGTTTACTATGAGTTTTGTGACTGCGGAATGTAATGTCCATCCTTCACAGACATAAATTATTACTGGATGTGTACATCGGTCAAAAACTGTGCTTCAGCTTGGTCAACAAAATGGACTTAACTGCTGAGGAGTAAATTCCAATTTAATACTTCGAAATATTTCTGGTCTTAAGCTACCTTTCATATTTACAAGCTGATCCAGATAGACATTTCCAACACTACTGTCACCTGAAATTTCATTATCAGTCTATTCGCAACCAGTTTAGACCACACACTTCATCATCAGGCACTAAATGTGATATAAGTTACATTAACAACAGCATTAAATCTAACGCAAAATGGTGCCCAGAATTAAAAAATGTAATACGCAGCTATTCTATTGTTTAAAAACGATGCAAATAAAACTTTAATTCATATATTGTAAAATACTTTAATAACACACACACATGTACAATGTAATCATCACGTTGCACCTATATCAGTACTGCAATGCATGTAGTCACCTATACTAAAACAGGCCGGCCGCTGTGGCCGAGCGGTTCTAGGCGCTTCACACCGGTACCACGCTGCTGCTGCCCTAACAGTTTCGAATCTTGCCTCGGGCATGGATGTGTGTGATGTCCTTAGGTTAGTTAAGTTTAAGTAGTGTAGGGGACTGATGACCTCAGATGTTAAGTCCCATAGTGGTTAGAGCCATTTGAAACATTTTGTAGTAAAACAATGTAACATTGAATTAGAAATGGGCAGCTATACACAATTAACAGCCACTACACAACCAATCGTGTTCACACTTGCAGGGCTAAAACAACGGAAACCAACAAATTACATGATTACACAACCAATCGTGTTCACACTTGCAGGGCTAAAACAACGGAAACCAACAAATTACATGATTAAAATACATTGTTTATGACATCTTGCAAATAAGTATACAATAATCTTGCACATCGTGGTGTATACAACATCATTACACAGTCCAGCGGTATGAGCTACGGGTCTATGTCGTAACCAGCAACAAAAATGAAACTGCTTGTATGTACAGGGTGTATCATAATTATTGGCGTAAGCGCATACAATTGAAAGTACACGATACTAGAAGCAGAAGCATTCCTTAAGAGCTATGAGCACTTGTTTATCTTTGCCACTTTGAAACACATCTAATGATCAAGTGCTCGTAACTTTTAAGATATGCGTTTTAGAGCACATGTTCGCTTGGACGTTTTTTTCTTATTTTGGTCCATACTACCAGCTCCAAAAATATGGAAAGCAATAGAAGAGATTTGTTTCACAGTATCGAAGATGAAAAATTGCAGCCGGCCGGAGTGGCCGTGCGGTTCTAGGCGCTACAGTCTGGAACCGAGAGACCGCTACGGTCGCAGGTTCGAATCCTGCCTCGGGAATGGATGTGTGTGATGTCCTTAGGTTAGTTAGGTTTAATTAGTTCTGCGTTCTAGGCAACTGATGACCTCAGAAGTTAAGTCGCATAGTGCTCAGAGCCATTTGAACCATTTTGAAAAATTGGTAGTAGCTCTTAACGTATGCATTTTCGACGCTATGTTTACTGAGACTTTTTTACTTCTAGTATCGTGTACTTTCAAGTGTATGCGTTTACGCCAATAATTATGATACACCCTGTATACAGTACAGAAGCTAAAATGAAACATCTAAAGAACTAAGAAAATATAGAGGCCAAAATCAATAAAAGCCTATAGAAGCTTGTATGAAGACAGGATAAGGAGAAGTGGACCAACTAACGAAAACAGAACCTTTCATCGAAACTGTTACTCTGTAAGGTCATGCGGTATATATGAATCTTGTAGGCATGATCTTTTTACTAAAGTGTCAACCCATTGGAACATAGTAACGTATGATCTCTACAATGTGAAAAGCCACATTAACATGTACAAATGAAAACACATATGAGTATACGAAATATGCAAGTCTTATATAGGATGAGGTCTGATCAGGTAAACCAATAAAATTTTGTATGGGTACACAGATTTACAAATCACAAAATGGGGGTCTCATCCGATATGTGCCACATACTTCACGATACTTTGTAGCCTATTTTAATCATGACTCTTGGGTAACATTTGATCCTGGTTAATCTATATTTCTCTCACATTAATCCTTCTCATTTCTTTCCACACTTTTATTCTGAAGCCTTGTCAAACGCCTTCAGTAGGTCCTCAAAGGTAATGTATACACTTTTACGCTGAGGAACCAAAGAAACTGGTACAACTACCTAATATCGTGTAGGGCCCCCGCGAGCACGCAGAAGTGCAGCAGCACGACGTGGCATGGACTCGACTAATGTCTACAGTAATGCCGGAGGGAACTGACACCATGACCCCTGAGAACTGTCGATACATCTGTAAGAATGCATGAGGGTCGAGATCTCTTCTGAACACCACGTTATAAAGTATCGCAGATATACTCAATAATGCCCTTGTCTGGGGAGTTTTGAGGCCATTGGAAGTGTTTAAACGCAGAAGGGCGTTTCTGTAGCAATTCTAGCAGTGTGGGGCGTCGCATTGTTCTGCTGGAATTGCCCAAGACCGTCGGAATGCGCAGTGGACATGAATAGCTGCAGGTGATCAGACAGGACGTTTACGCACGTGTCAGCAGTCACACGCCCCACGCCTTACAGAACCTCCAGCAGCTTGAACAGTCCCCTGCTGACACGCAGGGTCCATGGATTGATGAGGTAGTCCCCATACACGAAGACATCCATCCGCTCGATAAAATTTTCAATTAGTCCGACCAAGCAACATGTTTCCAGTCATCAACAGTCCATTGTCTTTGTTGACGGGCCCAGGCGAGGCATAAAGCTTTGTGTCGTGCAGTCATCGAGGGTACAAGAGTGGGTCTTCGGTTGCGAAAGCCCATATCGATGATGTTTCGTTGATTTGTTCGCACGCTGAGACTGTTGATGGCCCTGCATTGAAATCTGCAGCAATTCGCGGAAGGGTTGCACTTCTGTCACGATGAACAATTCTCTTGAGTCGTTGTCGGTCCCGTTCTTGCAGGATCTTTATCCGGCCGCAGCGATGTCGGGGATTTGATCTTTTACCGGATTCCTGATATTCGCGATGCATTCTTGAAATGGTCGTACGGGAAAATCCCCACTTCATCGCTGTTTAGAAGATGCTATATCCCATCGCTCGTGCGCCGACTATAAGACCACGTTCATACTCACTTAAATCTTGATAACCTACTATTGTAGCAGCACTAACCGTTCTAACAACTGTGCGAGGCGCTTGTTGTCTTATACAGGTGTTGCCGACCGTAGCCCCGTATTCTGCCTGTTTACATACATCTTTATTTGAATACGCTTGCCTGTACGAGTTTCTTTAACACTTCAGTGTACTGTTGTTTCTGCATTTTCTCAATAACTGTCTGACGTAGAGAATGTTATCAGGACATGAATGTCTGTGCGTAAAGCGACTTTGCTATTTACTTATAGCCAGAATATCCATTTCTACTTTTTCACTCAAAATACTGGAAAAGAGCCTAGCTGTTATTTCATGTAAAAAGTAAAGAACATACAAGCCAGCAGCCAGCTTCGAGGTACGAAATCCATAACAGGCCTTTGTTTCATGAGAAAATAAATACAATTTAGGCATTATAACTGTGAGTCACCGTATTGTAGTCATTCTGGACTCGCCTATTCAAAACTGCGCTAGCTCTATTACAGTTATCGTCGGTTTTCTCACAGAGTGTAGGAAGTTTCTGCGAGGCACAGTGGCCACGACATTTGAGGAATATGGCGTGTTTTTAATTCAGTGAACAATGGTTTGATTTACAGATTGTATTTTTATGAAAGTATACTCAATTATTTTTCTAGTCCTGCATAGTCTACCGCTTTTAAATCGCTGCCCGAATCTAAGACAAATATTTACTCTTTGTTTTCACATTGTGCGTTCAGTTGTTTGCTTAGCGGTCGCTTGTACTTTCACACTGATAAATTTTTCAGACGATTTTTATTTTAGGCTCATTGTTGTGCTGGTCCCCACGAGGAAAATTACAAAAACCCAACACGCGCTTAGCGTAGCGTTCGAGAATGGAGGCAAATTTTAAGACTCTTAAATAAATTTTAGCCTCGTTTTGAAGAAAGGAAGCCGCCACATGTGTTGCACCAGCCACATCGGCGCACTACAACGAGACGTGGGCGTCAAAGACTTTGTCGTCTGCAACTGATTTCACAGTTCTCCAACTTTTCTCAGATGCTCGTGACAGAAGCATGTAAACATGTGGTTAGCTTCGCCAATGTCCAAGATGCTTGTTAACAGACGTGGGATCACAAAACTCAGCCGTTTGTGAAAGTCACTTTTATCAGTGGACTTCCCCTTTTGTCAGGTTGGGATATTGTACGATCGATATTATCGAGAAATGCCCTACGGAATACAGACATCGACGGTTAATCAAAGGAAAAGGTATAGATATAACGACATATCGGTGCCAATAACTTGGTTTGAAAACTCAGATTATAACTATTGACTGCACGTGGTGTACGAAACTGCGAGGCGCTGGTTTTAAGGATTAATGAAAAATTAAGGAACATCAAATTTAATCAAACATTCAAAGCAACAGCGATACCTCCTTCGGTACAAGTTGAGTAAACAGTTGAGTAAGTGGAAGTAACTGCTGGACTAGAAGTGGAACTGCGCACTACAAAATATAAACAAACAACCATCAACAAATATCACTAACAGAAGAGGTTTCGATCATAACTAAAAATTTCCGTCAACCTTATTTTCGAGTGAGAGGCGGTTACGAAAATACACAATTCACCGAAATCAAGATTTCTCTGAGATCTTCAAAGAAGAAAAGTGTTAGCACCGTCTTTATGTTATAAAAATTTCAGAATTAACTAGAAAGTAAGATAGAGTTTGTCATGAATTATCCTAGTGGCAGAACTCCGTTCGACCATCTCGTAGCGTTGGCCTCGCGTACAGTAGCACTTACAACCTACGTCCTCAATTATTTTCTCGATGTTATCCAATCTCGCCGGCCGGTATGGCCGAGCGGTTCTAGGCGCTTCAGTCTGGAACCGCGCGACCACTACGATTGCAGGTTCAAATCCAGCCTCTGGCATGAATGTGTGTGATGTCCTTAGGTTAGTTACGTTTAAGTAGTGCTAAGTTCTAGGGGACTGATGACCACAGCAGTTGAGTCCCATAGTGCTCAGAGCCAATTCCCTGATGTCTTAACAGATGTCCTAATTTCTTCTCCTTTCTCCTTGCCAGTGTTTTCCACATATTCCTTTTCGATTCTGCGCAGAAGCTCCTCATTCTTTATCGTAGCTCACATAATTTTCAACATTAGTCTGTTTCACCACATCTCATATACTTGGATTTTGTTCTGTTCCGGATTCCCCACAATCCATGTTTCACTACCACACAGTGCTGTGCTCCAAGCGTACATTCTCAGAAATATCTTCCTTAAAGTAAGGCCTATGTTTGATAGTAACAGATTTCTCTTGGCCAGGAATGTCCTTTTTGCCGGTGACACTCCGTTTTTCGTGTTTACAGGTTGATAAATCCTATGAAAGTGTCTCGATTTTTCTTCAGTCTTAGTTCCATTATCAACTACAACGTCAGAACTATCTCTCTCGTGCCTTTACCATACCTCAAGTCAAACTTATCTTATGTAAAAGATCCTCAACTTTCTTTCCCATTCTTCTGCATGTAATTCGTTTCAGCAAATTGGATGCATCAGCTGATAGGCCTGTGAATCTCGCGCTTGTCGCCTCTTGCTATCTGTGGAATTTCATTGATGATGTTTTTCCGAGACTATGATGGATTGAGAGTAAATCGAAAAAAGACGAAAGTAATGAGAAGTAGCAGAAATGAGAACAGACAGCGGGGTCATCGGTCTCATCGGATTAGGGAAGAACAGGGAAGGAAGTCGGCCGAGTCCTTTCAAAGGCACCATCCCGGCATTTGCCTTGATTTAGGGAAATCACTGCAAGGAGAACATCAAAAGCGGCCTAGCAATAGCATAAAGTGTATTCCTGGCCAAGGGAAGTCTACTAGTATCAAACATAGGCCCTGATTGAAGAAAGTAATTTTTGAGAATGTACGTTTTGAACACAGCATTGTATGGTAGTGAAACATGGACTGTCAGAAAACTAGAACAGCAGAGAATGGAAACATTTGAGCTGTGGTACTGCAGACGAATGTTGAAAATGAGGTGGACTGATACGGTAAGGAATGAGGAGGATCCGCGCAGAATCGGATAGCAAAGGAGTATGTGGAAAACACTGACAAGGTGAAGGGACAAAATGATACGACATCTGTTAAGCAATCAGGGAATAACTTCCATGGTACTAGAGGCAGCTGTAGATAACACAAACTGTTAATAAGTGCTAAATCGTAATAGATATACAGAATATATAAACAAACATTTATATACTGTTTTCTATAAGGCCGCTGTAAGCGAGTAGTCTTTATTTGAGTGTGTGTTATCTTAAATACAACCCTGGGAATGTGAACTGACAACCTAAATATGCTACTGAGCTCAAAGCCACATGAAACTAAAAAGAATCCTGTGTGCGTGAAAACAGATCTCATTCGTAAGTAATTAAATAAGCAAACTAATAATTTAGCGCTCAGTACACATAGTCAGTGCGAACTGTTCGAAAAAAACGTAACTGTATAAAAAGCCCAAAGCAAACTGTAATGTCGATCTGTATTGGAATGTACCCTGAAACACACGAAAATTGCTGCACGTACATACCGCCCTGGTAAGATAAAGAAACTGACAGAATCTACATTGCGCAAAGGAAACGAAACAATCACGTATCACGAGACTCACGTGCAAAATGAACTACTGACAGAGACAGCAGTACAGCAAGACTCCGCAACAGCTAAAAAAATAAAACTAAAAACTTGATACAGTTGGTCGAGGGAAATTGGGTTTATAGTCTTGACACAGAATGCCAGTGAAACAAATGAGTCAACCTTCAAGTACTGAAATTTCAGTTAGGAAGGAACTTGTCAAAGAAAACAATTATAGACTCTAATATGAAAAATTATTTAATCTACACTCATGCTCATAAATTAAGGATAATTGCAGAATGTGGTGGCACTACACAAAACTGACGCTAATAGCACAGGCACATAGGGAACACACACACAGCACAGATCTGTAAGCCCACGGTATTGGTGATAAGTTGAGAAAACCGTCCCGAAAGACATGTGCTACAAAACGCCACTGTTTCCTGCGCATGTACCCCGACATCGACATGGGATATGACCCCCATGCACACGTACAAAGGCCGCACAACGGGTTGGCATACTCTGGATCAGGTGGTCGGGCAGCTGCTGGGGTATAGCCTCCCATTCTTGCACCAGTGCCTGTCTGGGGGTTTGAAGACGTGCAGCGATACGTCGAGCGAGAGCATCCCAGCCGTGCTCTATGGGGTTTACGTCTGGAAAATAGGCAGGCCACTCCATTCACCTGATATCTTCTGTTTAAAGTCACTCCTCCACGATGGCAGCTCGGTGGAGCCGTGCGTTATCATCCATCGGGAGGAAGGTAGGACCCACTGCTCCCCTGAAAAGGCGGACATACTGGTGCAAAATGACGTCCCGATACACCTGACCTGTTACAGTTCGTCTGTCAAAGACATGCAGGGGTGTACGTGAACGAATCATAATCCCACTCCACACCATCAAACCACGACCTCCATACAGGTCCCTTTCAAGGACATTAAGGGATTGGTATCTGGTTCCTGGTTCACGCCAGATAAAACTCGTCGAGAATCACTGTTCAGACTATACCTGGACTCGCCCGTGAACATAACCTGGAACCACTGTTCCAATGACGATGTACTGCGTTGTTGACACCAGGCTTTACAGGCTCTTCTGTGACCACAGTCACCATTAGGACGTTTGAAAACATCTGCACACTTACTCGCTGCACCGTACTCTGACATGCACCAACACACCTCTGTGTACGTGGACTGCTGCAGCGCCACAGTGCGACGACCGAAGGACAAATGCACCGCACGGTCGTACCCCGAGGTGATTTATACCCGCAAACCACCAACCAGAGCGTTGTTTCACCATGTATTAGCATTATCCTTAAATTATGAGCATGAGTGTAGTAACTTCCATGGTACTCAGAAGATCAATCAATTGAATAATTATCAAGAACTCGACTGTGACGAGGGTAAAGTGTACCAACAATAAAAGACTACAAAAATAAAAAATAGACTTTTTACTTCAGCAAGTAATACCTTGTTTAAAATTTTTTATGTCTGTATGTTACCTAACCATTGTTCTGAGCCATCTTTCTCGTCGCAATAAGTCTACAAATTACATAGTTCCAAAAATGCGTCCAAGCAAGCAACGAAAAAAAATCCGCCTGTTGCACACCGCAGCTATCCACTACTGGCTGTCAAAGATTTTACGACTCCACAGTGCTGCCATAGCAGACACAGATTTTGTTGCCTAACAACTGTTTTTCTGCCCACAATTTTTCAAATATGTCATTTTTCTTTACAAATATTAACACATCTAATAATATCGTCAAAACATAGCAATCTTACACCTCTAAATGATGAACTAGAACTCCATAGACAAACTCTCCGAGGTGGTGATAGTGTGGACCAAAAATGCCCAGTTAACATTACCTCGAAACTACTTACCTCAACAGCTATGAGCACTTGAAAGTAGCGAAGATGAAGAAGTGCTCTTCAGAGACCATGTGTATTGGGCATTTTTTTCTTGTTTTATTCACATTACCACTTCCGAAAGTTTGTTGGTGGAGTTCACCCTGCATATGTCGAAAGCTACATTACATGGTTCGATTCTGCTGCCCCTACCTGTTGATATATGCAACCCACAACGCCCTCAAACACCACGAGCAAGATTTTCGTATTTTCTCTCTCGCTACGTGCAAACTATTGGACCTACAGAAAAAATGAACTGGACTTTTTAGTAGGAAAAGTAATGTAGATAAATTTTGGACTGGGATACATTTACGATAGAGGCCATAGTTTCTGAATTATTCAAGAGAAACCTACGAAAGAGACGTTTGAACATGTTTTTCTTGAATACATCGAATGCCGTGGACTCCAGCGAAAGCTTATCCCAGAAAAAGGAACACTAAATTTCCCGCCAAAAGGTTCTGTTAATTTTTTTCTGTATGACTAATGAACTTCGCACAGAGAATGAGAAATATGACAATCTCGCACATGGTTTTTGAAGGTGCTTTGGGTTGCATAAAACCAACTGGTAGTGGCAAAAGACTCACCCTGCATGTTAACTGTGATCGAAATTTCGACCACTGGACAAGTGATCACTGTGAGTTCACGTTCTTTACATACAAACTGATCTTTTACGTGCATTACATACAACTTTTGTGATCCAATTCTGTTGTTTTCCACAACAGAAGCACATTTGTCGTACTTTGATTCGTTGCTCGTTCTATAGTTTCAAAAAAGTTGAGTGTCTCAAGGCAATTTTTTCAATTCAGCTCTCAACATATGGTTGGGAGGAGAAAAATTTCGTCTTCGAAAACATTATCTCCAGTTGTAACAGTAACACGATCCCTAAGGGAACATCTCATTACAAACTTAACGGTGGCGTAAAATTTTATGAGATATATTTGAAGGTTTGGAATTCTATGAATAAATAAATGAAAAAATTGTAATAAATGATTTACCAATTAAATATACATTCATAATTACACATGTTATGTACTTTATTCAACAGGTGATCCCTCTATAGACGTTATAACTCGCCAACCAGTTGCATTTGCACTGACGAGACTGCTGCTGCTGCTCGTACTCGACAGTTCAACAAGACGTTAACTGGGGAATGCACTGCAGGAAACATTTGAAGATGAAGTAATCATTTTGTGTATGGATGGTTGCATCTTATACACTGCCGCGTGTCCTTAAAAGCTATCAGGACTGTAGTAGAACACCTGTACAGAATGCATTCCATACCACCCCTGCTCGCCGGAGCAAATCTGCCTCGAGGAGATGTGTGTCCTCAAACTCTCTCCCCCACCCTCAACCTCTGTGTTATCCCTTCCCACGCAGGACTGCCTCCTCAATCACGGTGGCGGCTTGTCTATTGGGCCGCGTCTGGAGATTGATGAGCGCCGTGTTTTGTCCGCGGGCTGGGGGATTACCTCGGTTTACCCGCGATGAGATAGCACTCCCCTCTCTCAGGGAAACGAGGTCAGTAGCGGCCTATCACACATCGTCCTTCTCAGAATTGCTACTGACTGCGTGGACTGGATACAGTACATTATCTGCGAAGATCTGACTGTTGGAGACGAGGATCTATTTGAAACAGTGAAAAACGGTGGCAACTAGGCATAACAAACCAAGATATTCTCTAACTTCCTGATTCAACTGAAGGTTGCAGTCGGTCCTTCCTTTTGATACTGTGTATTACGACTGTCTCCTGTAAGTATGAGATTAGTGTTTTTCACACAATTATGCAAAACAATGGTGCATTTACGTAATTTTATGCCCTTCCAAAATGGTACATAATGTAAAAACAATTGTGAATGTTTCTTTGTGATAATATTATACTATGAAAATTAGTTTTTATGTAGATTTCACATTACAATAACATAGGTCTAAATTAGCGTATCTGTTTGTGTAAAACGTAATCTGCTTTTATTTATTTTTTGATATCATTGAGTGACTGGGTGTTGTGTGATGTCCTTAGGTTAGTTAGGTTTAAGTAGTTCTCAGTTCTAGGGGACTGATGACCATAGATGTTAAGTCCCATAATGCTCAGAGCCATTTGAAGCATTTTGATATCCTTGAGTAATAAATCCACGTAAACACGAATATTTTCGAAATTTAATATAAATGGTATAAACATAATTTTATTGTTCACATACTAAAAGCCATCGTTATACCTCAAAAGTACACTTAACATCTTTAGAAACAAATAGTATTTATGTAAAAACTAAATATAAGCAAACCATGTCACATGGCATTCTGAAAATTATTGAATTTATTTCCATAACTATATAAATACCTTTTGTTTCTGTGAATCTTCCAGTCATAAAAAAATATTTTTAATCAGAAGAAACGCGGAATTTTGCCTTTACGAGATTTTATTTTAAACAAAACCTTTGAAACAACCAATCTGATGACGTTACATGCGTATACGGTGCAATTAGCGACTGTAATACACGCAGCGCTTTAGCACACTGGCAATGTTTTGGTCAGAGTGTCATGGCAGCGCCGGCCGCGGTGGTCTAGCGGTTCTAGGCGCGCAGTCCGGAACCGCGCGACTGCTACGGTCGCAGGTTCGAATCCTGCCTCGGGCATGGATGTGTGTGATGTCCTTAGGTTAGTTAGGGTTAAGTAGTTCTAAGTTCTAGGGGACTGATGACCTCAGATGTTAAGTCCCATAGTGCTCAGAGCCATTTTGTCATGGCAGCGAGCCACGCCCCCATGGCTTCAAAACGTAGTACGGTTTGGGATACGTAGCGCCATCTCCCCTTATTCTTACCTCCATGGTACTAACATCTGATGAGCCAAAGATCATATTACAACACACACGTAACTTAAATCGAACGACAATATCGATATCCCGATAGAGCCTGACAACGAGTGTATACATTTTTCTGGCGGGCTCTGTAGATATCCTCGGAGTAGTAAACCAACTTCAGTTACTTAATGAAAACAGGTCCAACAGGCTACGTACCGGTGCCTTGATGTAGTTTCCACTTGACGTACGGCGTTTCCGCTGCGAACTACCATCTGTTGCGGAATCTCTCCCGGTGGATAGGATACAGCGTGACAGGAACTCAGCATGACACAGCGGGTTATGAGAAAACGAGGCGCTTGGCGCCTGAGCAAAGTGAATAGGAGGGGTTTAGTCGAAACACAGTAGAAAGCGGTTCTTAAGTCCGCTATTGAGCGCCATATAAGTGCGGGGGCCCTGCACGTTTGAAGACGCGTATTTAAACTGATGCTTTGCCAGCGGAAACCCCACTGAGAAACGCTTCAAATTGGCTCCATATGAAAGGGCCTTAGACGCCTGTTGGGTAGTAGTCGTTTCTTTATGATGGTACTTGGACTAAATGAAACTGCGGAAATGAGACTGGGTGTGCATTTAGAGTATGGCGTGGTTGTACCAGTAACAGCGACCAAAGATGCTCAAGATTATCACATATTTCTTCTTTCTTCCCGTTTTGGGATCGAGAAAGTACTTCAGATTTACTGACATGTTGAAACGAACATAATTGTGTGAAATTTTGGTTACAAGATCATTACGTACCTCTCACGGTGCTGGCGTGTGTCGGTTTTGTGCAAGAGCGTGCAATCGAATACACCTAAGAGCCACACACACTGCAGATATCTTAACTACAAAGCCAAGAGAGCACTTTCAATAAAATGTTCAAAGCAAAATGAGTGACCATAAAACGCAATGTGAAGAAAAGCAGATTGGGCAAATTTTGTGATATCAGCACTGAACGCCACGTCAGTGACACTTCTCAAGTTGTGCTCAGGTTCACCAGTACAGTGGCCAGCGTTCTGACATGCGTAACGAGGCAATGGTATATATACATATATATATATATATATATATATATATATATATATATATATATATATATATACATACATCAGTCTACTGACTGGTTTGATGCGGCCCGCCACGAATTCCTTTCCTGTGCTAACCTCTTCATCTCAGAGTACCACTTGCAACCTACGTCCTCGATTATTTGCTTGGCGTATTCCAATCTCTGTCTTCCTCTACAGTTTTTGCCCTCTACAGCTCCCTCTAGTACCATGGAAGTCATTCCCTCATGTCTTAGCAGATGTCCTATCATCCTGTCCCTTCTCCTTATCAGTGTTTTCCACATATTCCTTTCCTCTCCGATTCTGCGTAGAACCTCCTCATTCCTTACCTTATCAGTCCACCTAATTTTCAACATTCGTCTATAGCACCACATCTCAAATGCTTCGATTCTCTTCTGTTCCCGATTTCCAGCAGTCCATGTTTCACTGCTGTACTCCAGACGCACATCCTCAGAAATTTCTTCCTCAAATTAAGGCAGGTATTTGATATTAGTAGACTTTTCTTATCCAGAAATGCCTTTTTTGCCATAGCGAGTCTGCTTTTGATGTCCTCCTTGCTCCGTCCGTCATTGGTTATTTTACTGCCTAGGTAGCAGAATTCCTTAACTTCATTGACTTCGTGACCATCAATCCTGATGTTAAGTTTCTCGCTGTTCTCATTTCTACTACTTCTCATTACCTTCGTCTTTCTCCGATTTACTCTCAAATCATACTGTGTACTCATTAGACTGTTCATTCCGTTTAGCAGATCATTTAATTCTTCTTCATTTTCACTCAGGATAGCAATGTCATCAGCGAATCGTATCATTGATATCCTTTCACCTTGTATTTTAATTCCACTCCTGAACCTTTCTTTTATTTCTATCATTGCTTCCTTGATGTACAGATTGAATAGTAGGGGCGAAAGGCTACAGCCTTGTCTTACACCCTTCTTAATACGAGCACTTCGTTCTTGATCGTCCACTCTTATTATTCCGCCTTGGTTATTGTACATATTGTATATGACCCGTCTCTCCCTATAGTTTACCCCTACTTTTCAGTATCTCGAACAGCTTGCACCATTTTATATTGTCGAACGCTTTTACCAGGTCGACAAATCCTATGAAAGTGTTCTGATTTTTCTTTAGCCTTGCTTCCATTATTAGCCGTAACGTCAGAATTGCCTCTGTCGTCCCTTTACTTTTCCTAAAGCCAAACTGATCGTCACCTAGCGCATTCTCAATTTTCTTTTCCATTCTTCTATATATTATTCTTGTAAGCAGCTTCGATGCATGAGCTGTTAAGCTGATTGTGCGATAATTCTCGCACTTGTCAGCTCTTGCCGTCTTCGGAATTGTGTGGTCTATATACTTCCGCAAATAATTGACTGTAAATGAGAGAATGCATTTTCATGATAATCTATCGTGCAGTATTTGACTGCATGTTCCTGGAATGAAGTTTAAGAGAATCTCTTATTTTCTTACGATATATTTCATATTGCTTGATAAATACACGTCATGGTAAATAGAGCGTGTACGAAAAACAATCATCCGATTTAAAAATATCGTAACTACTATGTTATTTCAGATACGTGCGTGAACAACAAACTGTCGGAAGGAGAAGACTCTCGAGTTTTACATGGCTCCCGCTAGGTAGCAGCAGTGTGAGCCCACTTCAGTTCTAGTAAATATGGTGTCTGGTCAACAGAAAGCGTTTTGTGTTCTACGTATTGCACAGCGCGTGTCAGTAATAACTTTTCTACTTGACTTTCGTACTATGTATGGTGTGGATCCTCCTACAGCACAGAGCATTAGACGACGGAATGAACAATTCCGAGAAACAGGTTGTTTGTGTAATGGCAATTCGCTGGGCCGTCCCCGAGTCTCTGACACAAACGCCAAACACATCCGCCATGGTTTCACAAGGAGTCCGCAGAAATCCGTTAGCGTCCAGCTCGACAGCTTAACTTGCACCCGATGTCTGTCTGGGTCGACATTTATACATGAAACCATACAAAATTCAGACTCTGCAAGCTTTTCATGAAGGTGGCAAACAACAGCGTGTGGAGTTTTGTAATTTCCTTCTTGGCAAGATGGAGGATGACAGTTTGCTTCCATTTCAGTGGAAAGGTGAACCATCATAATGTGAGAATATGTGGTACGGAACAACCACATAAAGTTGTACAACATGAGAGAAACTCTCCAAAATTTAATGTATTTTGTGTAGTTTCACAGGAAAAGGTGTATGGTCAAGTTGTCTTTGCCGAGATCACTGATACAGAAAGCACATGTCTCGATATGCTTGAGAACTTTCATTTCCCACAGTTGGAGACTGATTCGAACGACTTCGTTTACCAATAGCATGGGACACCGCCACACTGGCATCTGGCACAGCGGAAATTTTTAAATCAAAGGATTGTTCAACAATGGATCGGTTGCACTGGACCAAATGATTCAGCCTTGCATTACTGGCCCCCAAGATTGCCGTACCTCACGGTGTGTGATTATATCTTGTGGGGTTTTATAAAAGACTGTTAATGTGCCTCCGTTACCAGCATCAATATATGAACTGAAGCATCGTATAACAGTAGCGATGGAAGCTGTAACTCAAAACAATCTGGCTGCAGTGTGGGATGAATTTGAATACCGCATTAACCTATGCCGTGCATGTCAAGGAGGGCAATTAAACACCTATGGAATGGTATGAAAAAAAAACTTCTTGAGTTTCCTGTCCATCAAAAAGCAAAATTTATTGTATATGTTTATTGGTTGCAGAAAGATAGACGTGCCAAATCGGATGATTCTTTTTGATACACTCTGTATTTTACAGCTTTAGGTGGGATGATTTTTTAAAACGACATCGTTTCCTGCAGAGGCTTCCAGAAGTACTTTTTCATCCTTATGCCCTCAGGAGTCAGTAATAGTGACTTTGGAAAGAACGACATTCCATTTGCGGAGACGGTGATTTATTTACTGCATTTTGTTTTATTTTTGACGCATTCACCTTTTATGATACAGATGATACAAACATAACCGGTTTGGGCCTTCAAAGGCCATCTTCAGATGCTGTGGGCGGCATTTGATCAACAATTATTTATGCGTTGTCACTTCGATGGCAAGTTTGGATTCAAACTGACAGAAAAAAAGTCTTCAGACGTGCCTTCGTCATCTTCCCGCTCACAGTTGCACCTAGGAAGACACTTGCGCGGCACCATTCTTATAATTCTTTTGACACACGGAAACCAAACTTTCTATTTGGCTCTTGGAAGCATATATTAGACAATTTATCTGGCAATCATCCTCCCGCTGACACAGCAACATCGATCTTGTAGGTGTATGTTGCAGTGTTAACTGATTTGCAACGTCGAGACACATAGTTCCATACAGAACTCATTTGGATGTTTCCTGACATGCGCATGGACACCAGCGACATATGTTACAGCTCTTTAAATCATCACTACTTCGTCGTCCTTATCTCTTCGTGCTTGGAGCATACTTATATAGCATGATGTTATCTTAAACTCCTTTGACAAACTATTAATAAGCCACAGAGACGCTGTAAAGTTTGTACAAGCAAGATATCTGGCCACGTCCAATGCCCAATGCTGAAATGCCAACGATGAACGGAAGAACCACATTCTCACGGTTCATCAAAACTTCGCGATTACAGGCTGCTTTTTGACACTGAACGACAGCGTACAAATGGTTTAAATGGCTCTGAGCACTATGGGACTTAACATCTGAGGTCATCAGTCCCCTAGAACTTAGAACTACTTAAACCAAACTAACCTAAGGACATCACATACATCCATGCCCAAGGCAGGATTCGAACCTGCGGACACAGTACAATTTCCATTGAAAACTGTATTGTGTTCTCTTTTATTTACCATATAGTGCAGTAAGCATTTAATACTGCTTCTAGCACTCAGTTTAGGGTATCTTTTCAGAAGCGTGTATATGTGTTGAAACCTCTGACGTGATAATCATCGAATATGTAGTGTGTTGTCGTCAAACACCGTGGTGACGCTTTCAACATCGTATCAAGAATTCACTTTCACTGCTTCCGTCGCCTCTTCTAGAACTTGCCGTATCACAACCGCCTGCAGTGAGGTGTTCGTCATTGTCATCAGTATGCTTTAGTGTTACAACAGTATTCGTTCCCAACTAGTGATGATATTTTATTCACTATAATAGATACCATAAAACTTTTAATGATTCAGCTTCTACATCAGTACCACCACAGGAAGAAGAATTTGTCGTAACTTCATCTTTACCAACCGCAGCACATTACCGGTGTTGCAGTGCGTGGTAGCCGCGGGGTCAAAGGCGCGTTGTCACGGTTCGCGCGGCTCCTCTCGTCGGAGGTTCGACTCCTCCCTCGGGCACGGTTGTTTGTACCTCTTAGCGTAAGTTAGTTTAAGTTAGATTAAGTAGTGTGTAAGCCTAGGGACCGATGACATCAGCAGTTTGGTCCCATAGAAACTTACTACAAATTTCCAAACGAATTAGCAGGGTTGGTTACCAACCGCCTGTCGCTCTGACGCTTCACTACACAAATAACTTCCCAGAATGCGACCTCACTTACACACTGCACACTGTGCTGATATCGACTGCCGTAGTGAAAGGCAGAGGTCTAATTCGGTATGGCGTTCTCGGCGGCCTCCAACTGACGACTGCAGAGCTTTGCAGATGAACGAGTATCACCGGTGCAATAAGGGACATTTAGATAACCCCCAACGTGATTGTGATGTAAATGTGTCTGTTCGAGTCCAGATACTTACTTTGTGAGAAAAGCTTTGGCGATGTGGAATCTAGTTGCCTGAGTCTTCGGACCTGATTCCCGGCCGGCTCGGGGATTGGGTATCGTGGTGTCCTCACGCGCGTATCGTCGTAATGATTGGCATTCCACTGTCGAGATGGCTGTATGGGCACGCACAGAAAAACTACCCTAACGAAGTGTAATGTTTAATATCTGCCTCCCGTCCTATAAAATCAACGTCAGCCTTGTGCACCCTATGCCACACACGATGGCTCATTTCGCCGGAGGCTGTAATTAATGATCACGAAAAGATTACTTTTGTAGCAATACGCCTCATTTTCATTAAGCTTGTAAAGATGCTCACATTCTGTGCCAGTCTAGGAAGCCTTGTGAATCCTGTTGGGGGCTGTAATTAATGTTATCGAGAAAAGATTACTTTTGCAGTAATTCGCCTAATGTTCATTTAGCTTGTAAGGATGTTCACATTCTATGCAAGTCTAAGAGGCCTTGAGAATTCTGTGACACACACCCATAGCTCACGTTGGCAGTAACTAATGCAATCACATAGATATTACTTCTGCAGTAATTCGCTTATTATTACTCGCTACACATTGCGACTTATCCTAATTTGCTTGTAATGATACGCAAATCCCATATCAATCGGAAACAAAAACTTGTTTTATAACTTGCTGTTTATTTTTCCGCCTGCGAGCAGATGTACGTCGTTGACACCTCGGTGCTACTAATTCATTGCTGAGAATCGGTCTCGGTATAATCGCGGTATAGCTGATAACGCAGTGCAGGCTTTATCCAGATATCGCCCCCTGGAACATCTCTGCATAGATCATCCGTAATCTATCTGCCGTTTTTCACGGGATATTGGACTTGGGGTGGGATTACCTGTATATTTTCATCTATATCTACATCAGTACCCGGCAAGTCATCTTACGATGCTTTTTGGAGGTTACTTTGTGCTCCACTGTTACAGTCGCGAATGGTTCGCGGGAAGAACGATTATTATTTGTAAGCCACCGAGTTAGATCAAATTTTCCTCATTTTACATCCATAGTCTTTTCGCAAGATATACGGAGGATGAGGCAATATATCGATTCACTGCTCTAGGAATGTACCCTCTTGGAACTCTAACGATATACTAAACAATACAGCGGCACAGAATGTCTCACTAGGCATCTCCGCTACGCTTAAGGGAGGTTTACTATCTTTGGTCCGAAAAAGCATGTTCTTAGAGAATTTTTTTCTCGTGATCTGTTATAGATATCAATGTCAAATTCGGTCAAAATGTTTATTGATATTACCTCTACAAACTGGAATTTTATCGACCGGAAATGTCGAAGAGCAAAGGCGGAAGTGTCGTCGGATCGAAACAAAATTTCGATGTAGACCTCTACGCGCAGTATGTCACAGTCAGCCAACTGGTCTGAAATCAAAATTGAGCTGACGTTAGCGAAGTATGTGAGATTCTTTAGGAGCTGTACCTCACTTAAATTATTTGGAGCACAGAAAACAAAATGAGGGCCATTTGAAAAAATAAGGTTTTTCTTCGGATCTTCTGAATTTCTGTTATCAGTCCCACCTGGTATGGATCCCAGACTGGCGAAAAATATTTAATTGTTGGTCGGAAAGCGAATTTTTAATTTTTATATAGCAGCTAATAAATATAGTTTTCTGCTTTGCCCGGCATGAGATTTCTGAATCAATAGAGGTATCTGACTTTTCACGAAATGACATAATACGCAAGCCTATACACATGTAACAAAATTCTAAAACAGACCAACGACAGAGGTATAGGTTTGCAATTTTGTGCACCTGTTCGAAAACCATTCCTCAAAATGGAATTACTTGCGTTTTTTTCCAAAAATTGGGAACCCTTCGCTTCTTCAGCGACCTTACGGTACACAGCTGCTACAAGAGGACCAAGTGTTCTCCAGGTATAGCTGTATCGCTGTCTCCTCTGGTCTAGTGGCCTTCTCTTTGTTGCGCGATTTCCGCTGCTTTCTTTGTCGCATGGTCACTTATACCGATATGTATCATTTGATGTTAATGCGGCGACTTAAAGAGGAACTGCAGTGCAATGTTCTTCAGTGAAACAGTTTTTGATATCCGTTTGAGAACAAAAAAGGATTCACTTACACATGCATTTTGATATAGACAGATTTTGTGCCAAAGGCTTCGGAGAGGTGGCCGGCCGTGGCCTTACAGTGGGAAACACCGTAGCATTTGCCAGAAACAGGTTAGAGACAACCGCGGAAAACGGAAGCCCAGGATAGTCAGATGGAGACTGGAGACTTAATCATCCCGAATACAAGGCCTCGGCGAGTGACGAAGTACACGTCACTGGAGCTGAGCCTCTACAATCCCGATTCGCCAAACTCAGGGCACGATATGGACAGCACATACTGGCGAAGCGATCAGACATGGAAGACATCCTAACGACAAGAGCACGACCAGCCAGACGACCCAAGTTCAAATTCGCCCAACCATGGTGCACAGTAGCGCACAACACCAGCAGAGTTCCCGGACCATTCCCCCACCACGGAATCCCTAACCAGAGAAATCCCACTCCCCCCCTCTCCTGGACCGAAGACAGAACAAACTAATAACACCAAACACACACCACACAGAACCCATCATCACATTCAAACCACACACACAGGTCAGCGACCGCGCACACCCACATACACACACACACAAACACACACACACACACACACACACAGGAAATAGGTTGTAAACACCAAGACAGGATGTAGGTGGCAAATACAAAAAAGAGGGAGAATATAAAATTCTCAGATGCAAAAGGCACCACTGCCAAATGTAAAGTATGCAAACTACCCCCAAAAACCGCAACAACAATTACATGCTCTGACATGATGAAAACACTATTACTCTTCAGCTATTTTAGTTTCATTTACTATCATTATTCTGTTATTCTATTATCATATTAAATTTTACTTTACTTTATAATCAATTTTATTTTTAATGTGTATTAATAATTGTTCAATCTGAAACAATGAACAACGTAAGATTTAAGTCCCCAAAAAAGACACGCACACCTCAAAGTTCCGAACAAGCAATGTAGAATAAGTAGAATATGTAGAATAAGTAAAATTGTAAAATTATCAGTAATGAGAAATTTGCACTGATGCACTAAATAAAATGTAATAAAATAATATAATGTATCCCATATCCTCAAAGGCTGAAAAGGATATTGCAGACCTTCAAACATCCCGCCCTTCCCCCTCATCGATGGGAATGAAAAGTACAAAAAAACTTCTGGTGTTCAGTTATAACTGGATAAGATGTGAGACCCGGTGGTTTCTTTAATATGATCAGAATGAAAACATTTTATGACTAATGACACCTCTCGCGACAGTTCATTTTATTAATTTGACACCTCAATTTTAACTCCGCGAGCCCGCATTCCGACAGAGGGCGCACATGTAGTTCCACCATTACCCATGCACCTACGGGCCATATTTAGAGCAATATTTGAAGAAAGCTCGAAACTCGACAGAGATCACTCATATAGCGGTTGGCGTTGTGCATGCATCTCCGCGCCAATTTTTGGTACACAGCTAGAGGTGTGGACTAGCAACGTGCAGTGCAAGACACCAATGTTGCCAACACTGGCACACGTATTTCGGCTGACCAATTTTCAACATCTGCTAGAAATCGGTCATTATAAATATCTGTATGAGGAATAAGTTTTGTTCGTATATAAACATATCTCCAAATACGAGAAAGTACAGGCTCACTGTTCTCTTATATGCATCATATTTCTTTCTTCAGGCTGCTCAACATTAACTTTATTACATTTTTCATAAGCACAGCACGGGAATTGTGAATGTAACAGTTCACTCCGTATGAAAAACAGACATTTCAGTGTTGTCCATTTCTCCTTCCACGAATTGTTGTAATGCTGAGGATCTCGGGTTGTCACTGTTAACGCCAATACTCTTGCTGCCATGCGATTGGGTGGTACCTGAAACAAATAATATTTATTTTGCAAACCATGGTAGTGTAGAAAACACGTAACATTTGTAAATTCGTATGGTCATTCAGTGATTAAGAATATTTTTTACAGATTTTTTTCAGAGCTGCAACATTAAATAGGAAGTTTTGACACCACATTCCGTGCCGCGCGGGGTAGCCGCGCGGTCTTGGGCGCCTTGTCACGGTCTGTGCGGTTTCCCCCGTCGGAGGTTCGAGTCCTCCCTCGGGAATGGGTGTGTGTGTTGTCCATATCGTAAGTTAGTTTAAGTTAGATTAGGTAGTGTATAACATTAGGGACCGATGACCAAAGCAGTTTGGCCCCATAAGATCTTACCACAAATTTACAATTTAACACATTCCGATGCGCTGAAGACCAGCATGATTCTGAAGACCAGTACGATTTCAAATGGTTCAAATGGCTCTAAGCAGTTGGGACTTAACATCTGAGGTCATCAGTCCCCTAGACTTAGAACTATTTCCCCTCGGGAATGGGTGTGTGTGTTGTCCATATCGTAAGTTAGTTTAAGTTAGATTAGGTAGTGTATAACATTAGGGACCGATGACCAAAGCAGTTTGGCCCCATAAGATCTTACCACAAATTTACAATTTAACACATTCCGATGCGCTGAAGACCAGCATGATTCTGAAGACCAGTACGATTTCGAATGGTTCAAATGGCTCTAAGCAGTTTGGGACTTAACATCTGAGGTCATCAGTTCCCTAGACTTAGAACTATTTAAACTAACCTAAAGACATCACACACATCCATGCCCGAGACAGGATTCGAACTTGTTACGGTAGCAACCGTGTGGTTCCGGACTGAAGCACCTAGAACCGCTCGGTCACAGCTGCCGGCTCAGCACGATTTGTCAGAATAGAATAGAACATGGCGTTCCTGTTTTTCCTATCACAATTTTTGCCAAAATTCATTACCTGTCATATTCTCCCACTCTACAAAGTTGATTATCTACGTCGGACAGGATGGTGGGTTTCATACCTATTTCCATAGCTTATGATTCGATATTGTCCTTTACTCTCCTTAAAGAGTTTTCTAGTATTATAGATAATGCCTTGCGTAGCACTTCAACATCCTTCGGTAGATGAAACTGACGCTCACTGACAAGAAGTACAAGAAAGTTAAAGCACTTTTTCCGAATTCCCATTTCAGTATCCACAGTCATTATACCGCTGATATGCAAAATTCCTGCCTGCTTTTCAAAAGCGGAACCCAAGCATGGCTTGAGATGAATAAAACTCTTAACATTTATAAAGGGCAGATTCTTTTGACGACCTTTTACGGTGTAAAATAGCAAAACCTTGAAGCAGCATGGTGGGGTCGATAGATCTAGACTGAATCGTATTATTAACTACGTTAAACTCTTATAAAACTGGTGGCAGAAATATGAAAACCAATAAGTTGTTATGGTCTTTAAACATTTTATAAAAATGTCTGAGCTACATAGCACTTTCCATTGACGGAGGCTTCCCTGAAGTACTCAGAGACTCCCACTGATTAAGTACGTGTTCACAGACGGACTCAACTGAGAACCATCATGTTCCGGCGATTTGTAGCATCGTCAAGGGATCCAGTTCATAATGTGCTTTACTCTTATAAAACTGGTGGCAGAAATATGAAAACCAATAAGTTGTTATGGTCTTTAAACATTTTATAAAAATGTCTGAGCTACATAGCACTTTCCATTGACGGAGGCTTCCCTGAAGTACTCAGAGACTCCCACTGATTAAGTACGTGTTCACAGACGGACTCAACTGAGAACCATCATGTTCCGGCGATTTGTAGCATCGTCAAGGGATCCAGTTCATAATGTGCGTTACTCTTATAAAACTGGTGGCAGAAATATGAAAACCAATAAGTTGTTATGGTCTTTAAACATTTTATAAAAATGTCTGAGCTACATAGCACTTTCCATTGACGGAGGCTTCCCCGAAGTACTCAGAGACTCCCACTGATTAAGTACGTGTTCACAGACGGACTCAACTGAGAACCATCATGTTCCGGCGATTTGTAGCATCGTCAAGGGATCCAGTTCATAATGTGCGTTACACAGGCCTTGCCTTATCAAGGAGCGGTAACACCTGTTGTGTGATTTTGAAAAAGTGAATTCCAAATGATCTGGTAAATCTTTTTTGCAAGAGTGACAAAGGGTTGAATAACAAGAACACGATATCAGGATTAGATGCGCAATTTGTAACCTAAGGAAAGCATAAAAGATGCAAATACGGTTCAGAGTCAGCTAATATAGCTTTCACACCTCCAACAACAGTTTCAAAAGTGTTGAAACTTCACACTCTTTGTTTTCTGATAAACATAAACGTCAACGACCGACCTGTTTTGTAACAGTAATGACTGTGCTCTTGTCCACAAGCACGAACGTCAATTTCAGTAAAAATTTAAAGTGTGGTAAATTTTTTATCACTTCACTGCATTATGTGCGATGTATTTCCATATCGCATATGTGGAAACACCGTTTGTTCAGCTCGTTGAGATGATCAATACAATATATAACACAATGCAATTTTTTGTAAATGTGTGGTAAGGTCTTGTGGGACCAAACTGCTTAGGTCATCGGTCCCAAAGCTTACACACTACTCAGTCTAACTTAAACTAACTTACGCTATGGACAACACACACACACGCGGACCGTGACAAGACCCCTCAGACCACGCTGCTACGCCACGCGGCAACACAGTGTATACTCACAAATAACGTCTTTGCGGCATCGGCATCGGCATCGGCTTTAGCTGTTGAGACTGAAGGAACATTACGCTGAAATTTCAAGTTAGACTTTCCAGCACCACAAAATGGTATAGCCGCTACCATATGCTTGTCGGATTTAGACTGATCTATCAGTCCGGAGTACTTACATTTAGTTCGAGTGCTCCTTCGGGTATGGGTGTGTGTGTGGGGGGGGGGGGGGTGTTAGTCTAATTTAAGTAGAGTGTAAGTCTAGGGACAGATGACCTAAGCTGTTTGATCCCTTAGGAATTCACACACATTTGGACTTACAGTTAAGGCAGTGATAAAAATGACATCGCACCTCTTTTTTGTCCTGGTCCTGCGAGGTGGAAACGACATAACCCAATGCCGCTAGCGTGCGGCTGGCCGTGGACGACGGAATGGAATGTGTCTGTGCCACGCCAAATATAGATTTACGTAGAGTGTGCGTTGCAGAACATCGAGTGCTCGTAAAAGGTGATCTAAGACTCCAGCTAGTAGTTGGGAAAGTTAACGTCGGCCGTTGAGGGCAATTGTCCGCCGCAGATGACATGCGAAATCGAGTCCTAAGCATCGGAGAGTATCAGCTGCAGTCAAAGGAGCAGTACTGTACGCAGGATGTCCCGCACCTATAGCCATGGCGATCGATTTGCGGACGTTAAGGCAGCTACCAGAAGCTCCTTGAAAGACATCATGTTTCCACCAGTGACTGTTAAACTTTTTATTTCCACTATTGCAATTTCGGCCTTAGGCCATTATCAACTGCATATGTCTACTTTATACAAGCTGACACATGGCTTAAAGCCAAAACATCTGCACTTGATAATGACATAAGGCCGAAATCGCGTTAGTGGAAATAAAGTGTTTAACAGTCACTGGCGGAAACATGATATCTTTCAAGAAATTTCACATGACTGTGAATTCCAGTTATGAAAAGTTAATTAAGCTACCAGAAGCTTCGCCGTAGGTGGTAGCCCTCGCAAGTGACTCCCTGACCACAGCACCGCTACGAAGAACGATGATGAGATCGTCTGCACATGCAGTGCAGCCTAGTGCATGGTCACCGAGAGACATCCCAGAGAGGCGTGGGCGGAGGCCGCATAGCAACGGTATCATGGCGAATGCATATAACAATGCAGAGAGCGGGCAGCCTTGACGCACTGATCGACGTGGGAGGAATAAGACCGCCGTTGTAGAGTACGCGAGACGCAGCTCCACGAAGGACACGCATTACTACGTCGATGGTAGTATCATGGTAGTCCATATCGCGGAGCACTCCTTCCAGGAAGCTGTGATCGACGCTATCGAGCGCCTGGCTGAAGCCAAGAACTGCCATAAGTCCAGGCATGCGACGTGCCTGAGCAACAGCGATTATGTTCCAATAGGAGTAAAGGACAGTGCAGATGTTATTAGTACCTCCCAAAGATGTTTGACCATGGGAAACCACGTACCGAGCTGTCAATTTAAGCCGCGCAGCCAATAGCCAGATAAAGATCTTCGTATCGTTGTTGAGTAACGTCAAGGGGCGGTAATCGCATATCCGTGAGATGCCCCGAGGCTTGTGGATGGGAATGAGGAAACCATCGAGGAAACCGACTGGAATCGCCCCGAAAGGTGACATAAGGCCCTAACAAATTTCCGTCCACACTGGCGCCAGAAGGGGATGAAATGTGCGATAAAATTCCAGTGGGAGGCCGTCAGGGCCAGGCGACTTGTTCGTAGAACACGCCTGGATAGCGTCATGGACTTCCTCCTCCGTGACGTTAGCAATCAAATCCATCGTCGCATCCACGGGAACCGAGCCAAAGGAGAGTCTGGACAACGCCGTACTGATTTCAAGGCAGTGTTCAGAGTACAGCGTAACATGGAAGGCAGACCCGATATCCTGCTGGGTATCAAAACGCTGACCATGGTCAGTCGTAAGAACATTAATCAAATTTCTCCCACGGTGGCGTCGTTCTGCTATGACATGATACATACATGGACGCTCTTGCACTATGTGTGCGCGCCGTGACCCAGTAGCTCCTTCAAGGTGGCGGCGAGAGAAGGACGTGAACTGTGCCTTGGCACGATTCGCCATCGCCTGGCGCTCTGGCGAATACGGCATCACAGTACATTCCCGCAGAATGGTGAAATAGAATTCCTGAGTCCGTCGCCGCCACGGCGCAACCTCCCTTCCGTAACCAACGAAGGCCTTGCGTAGAGAGCAGACTTTGCACAGAGCACCCAGCATGATATGGCAGGCTGATAGGTGTCACGGCATCGACCACAAGCTGCCGTGGTCTCGATGAGTTGCCGGCAGGCGGGTGAAGTAAGGTGGATCGTGTTCAGTTTGACGGTCCACGGTCGCGCCACACCCTTTGGCGGCAGAGATTTACGGCGCAAATATATGCGTCATGGTGAGTGAATAGAGTGGGCAAGACTTCAGCAGCCTGCACCCCACTGACAATACCGCGGAAGATGTAAACACGAGCGAGCCGGCTGGAAGAATGGCTAGTGAACTGCGTAAACCCTGGATGATCACCATGAACATAGTACCAAGAATCCACAAGTCTGAGGTGCTGGAGAACTGTCGCTAGCGCCGCGCACGGAGAGCGACGTGGTAGTTGGTCTTTGGGTGCCTGGGTGCAGTTGAAATCGCCCCCCATGATCAATGCATCCTGTGACCCAGGAAGAGAGGCGTCGCTGTCTCTCAGAAGAAGGTGGAACGTCCACGGCGGCTCTCCGAAACAGATGGCGCATAGAAATTAACGACCCTGGCGTCACTAAGCGTGAAAGCCATACTTATGGCATCACGGAGATAGGCAACTTCATGAGTGAGGATACCGTCAAATAAGAGGATCGCCACCCCACTACCGGTTGTTGTTGTTGTCGTTGTGGTCTTCAGTCCTGAGACTGGTTTGATGCAGCTCTCCATGTTACTCTATCCTGTGCAAGCTTCTTCATCTCCCAGTACCTACTGCAACCTACACCCTTCTGAATCTGCTTAGTGTATTCATCTCTTGGTCTCCCCCTACGATTTTTACCCTCCACACTGCCCTCCAATACTAAATTGGTGATCCCTTGATGCCTCAGAACCTGTCCTACCAACCGATCCCTTCTACTGGTAAAGTTGTGCCACAAGCTTCTCTTCTCCCCAATCCTATTCATTACTTCCTCATTACTTATGTGGTCTACCCATCTAATCTTCAGCATTCTTCTGTAGCACCACATTTCGAAAGCTTCTATTCTCTTCTTGTCCAAACTATTTACCGTCCATGTTTCACTTCCATACATGGCTACACTCCATACAAATACTTTCAGAAATGACTTCCTGACACTTAAATCTATACTCGATGTTAACAAATTTCTCTTCTTCAGAAACGCTTTCCTTGCCATTGCCAGTCTACATTTTATATCCTCTCTACTTCGACCATCATCAGTTATTTTGCTCCCCAAATAGCAAAACTCCTTTACTACTTTAAGTGTCTCATTTCCTAATCTAATACCCTCAACATCACCCGACTTAATTCGACTACATTCCATTATCCTCGTTTTGCTTTTGTTGATGTTCATCTTATATCCTCCATTCAAGACTATATCCATTCCGTTCAACTGCTCTTCCAAGTCCTTTGCTGTCTCTGACAGAATTACAATGTCATCGGCGAACCTCAAAGTTTTTATTTCTTCTCCATGGATTTTAATACCTACTACGAATTTTTCTTTTGTTTCCTTTACTGCTTGCTCAATATACAGATTGAATAACACCGGGGAGAGGCTACAACCCTGTCTTACTCCCTTCCCAGCCACTGCTTCCCTTTCATGTCCCTCGACTCTTATAACTGCCATCTGGTTTCTGTACAAATTCTAAATAGCCTTTCGCTCCCTGTATTTTACCCCTGCCACCTTTAGAATTTGAAAGAGAGTATTCCAATCAACATTGTCAAAAGCTTTCTCTAAGTCTACAAATGCTAGAAACGTAGGTTTGCCTTTCCTTAATCTTTCTTCTAAGATAAGTCGTTAGGTCAGTATTGCCTCACGTGTTCCAGTATTTCTACGGAATCCAAACTGATCTTCCCCGAGGTCGACTTCGACTAGTTTTTCCATTCGTCTGTAAAGAATTCGTGTTAGTATTTTGCAGCTGTGGCTTATTTAACTGATTGTTCGGTAATTTTCACGTCTGTCAACACCTGCTTTCTTTGGGATTGGTATTATTATATTCTTCTCGAAGTCTGAGGGTATTTCGCCTGTTTCATACATCTTGCTCACCAGATGGTAGAGTTTTGTCAGGACTGGCTCTCCCAAGGCTGTCAGTAGTTCTAATGGAATGTTGTCTACTCCCGGGGCCTTGTTTCGACTCAGGTCTTTCAGTGCTCTGTCAAACTCTTCACGCAGTATCGTATCTCCCGTTTCATCTTCATCTACATCCTCTTTCATTTCCATAATATTGTCCTCAAGTACATCGCCCTTGTATAGACCCTCTATATACTCCTTCCACCTTTCTGCTTTCCCTTCTTTGCTTAGAACTGCGTTTCCATCTGAACTCCTGATGTTCTTACAAGTGGTTCTCTTATCTCCAAAGGTCTCTTTAATTTTCCTGTAGGCAGTATCTATCTTACCCCTAGTGAGATAAGCCTCTACATCCTTACATTTGTCCTCTAGCCATCCCTGCTTAGCCATTTTGCACTTCCTGTCGATCTCGTTTTTGAGACGTTTGTATTCCTTTTTGCCTGCTTCATTTACTGCATTTTTATATTTTCTCCTTTCATCAATTAAATTCAATATTTCTTCTGTTACCCAAGGATTTCTACTAGCCCTCGTCTTTTTACCTACTTGATCCTCTGCTGCCTTCACTATTTCATCCCTCAAAGCTACCCATTCTTCTTCTATTGTATTTCTTTCCCCCGTTCCTGTCAATTGTTCCCTTATGTTCTTCCTGAAACTCTGTACAACCTCTGGTTCTTTCAGTTTATCCAGGTCCCATTTCCTTAAATTCCCCCCTTTTTGCAGTTTCTTCAGTTTTAATCTACAGGTCATAACCAATACATTGTGGTCAGAATCCACATCTGCCCCTGGAAATGTCTTACAATTTAAAACCTGGTTCCTAAATCTCTGTCTTACCATTATATAATCTATCTGATACCTTTTAGTATCTCCAGGGTTCTTCCATGTAGACAACCTTCTATCATGATTCTTAAACCAAGTGTTAGCTATGATTAAGTTGTGCTCTGTGCAAAATTCTACCAGGCGGCTTCCTCTTTCATTTCTTAGCCCCAATCCATATTCACCTACTATGTTTCCTTCTCTCCCTTTTCCTATACTCGAATTCCAGTCACCCATGACTATTAAATTTTCATCTCCCTTCACTATCTGAATAATTTCTTTTATTTCATCATACATTTCTTCAATTTCTTCATCCTCTGCAGAGCTAGTTGGCATATAAACTTGTACTACTGTAGTAGGTGTGGGCTTCGTATCTATCTTGGCCACAATAATGCGTTCACTATGCTGTTTGTAGTAGCTTACCCGCATTCCTATTTTCCTATTCATTATTAAACCTACTCCTGCATTACCCCTATTTGACTTTGTGTTTATAACCCTGTAGTCACCTGACCAGAAGTCTTGTTCCTCCTGCCACCGAACTTCACTAATTCCCACTATGTCTAACTTTAACCTATCCATTTCCCTTTCTAAATTTTCTAACCTACCTGCCCGATTAAGGGATCTGACATTCCACGCTCCGATCCGTAGAACGCCAGTTTTCTTTCTCCTGATAACGACATCCTCTTAAGTAGTCCCCGCCCGGAGATCCGAATGGGGGACTATTTTACCCAAGAGGACGCCATCATCATTTAATCATACAGTAAAGCTGCCATGCCCTCGGGAAAAATTACGGCCGTAGTTTCCCCTTGCTTTCAGCCGTTCGCAGTACCAGCACAGCAAGGCCGTTTTGGTTATTGTTACAAGGCCAAATCAGTCAATCATCCAGACTGTTGCCCCTGCAACTACTGAAAAGGCTGCTGCCCCTCTTCAGGAACCACATGTTTGTCTGGCCTCTCAACAGATACCCCTCCGTTGTGGTTGCACCTACGGTACGGCTATCTGTATCGCTGAGGCACGCAAGCCTCCCAACCAACGGCAAGGTCCATGGTTCATGGGGGGCCACTACCGGTAGGGGAAGCAAAACCATGGCGAGCACAGTAAGTTGCAACATGCACCTCCTGAAGAGAGCTACGTCAACGTCCGCAGCCTGCAGCATGTCATCGAGTAAAGCCAGTTCGTGGCGTACACGAATAGTGTTGACATTGACCGTGGCTATGCTATATCTAAAATCATTGGGGGAAGTGGCAACAAAACGACTATTCACGTTGGTGTGTAGAATATATGAGTCTGGCGACATACCATCTGACTTTCGGAAAAGCATCATCCACACAATTCCGAAGACGGCAAGAGCTGACAAGTGCGAGAATTATCGCACAATCAGCTTAACAGCTCATGCTGCTCATGCTGCTTACAAGAATAATATACAGAAGAATGGAAAAGAAAATTGAGAATGCGCTAGGTGACGATCAGTTTGGCTTTAGGAAAAGTAAAGGGACGACAGAGGCAATTCTGTCGTTACGGCTAATAATGGAAGCAAGGCTACAGAAAAATCAAGACACTTCCATAGGATTTGTCGACCTGGAAAAAGCGTTCGACAATATAAAATGGTGCAAGCTGTTCGAGATTCTGAAAAAAGTAGGGGTAAGCTATAGGGAGAGACGGGTCATATACAATATGTACAACAACCAAGAGGGAATAATAAGAGTGGACGATCAAGAACGAAGTGCTCGTATTAAGAAGGGTGTAAGACAAGGCTGTAGCCTTTCGCCCCTACTCTTCAATCTGTACATCAAGGAAGCAATGATGGAAATAAAAGAAAGGTTCAGGAGTGGAATTAAAATACAAGGTGAAATGATATCAATGATACGATTCGCTGATGACATTGCTATCCTGAGTGAAAGTGAAGAAGAATTAAATCATCTGCTGAACGGAATGAACAGTCTAATGAGTACACAGTATGGTTTGAGAGTAAATAGTAGAAAGACGAAGGTAATGAGAAGTAGTAGAAATGAGAACAGAGAGAAACTTAACATCAGGATTGATGGTCACGAAGTCAATGAAGTTAAGGAATTCTGCTACCTAGGCTAACCAATGACGGACGGAGCAAGGAGGACATCAAAAGCAGACTCGCTATGGCAAAAAAGGCATTTCTGGATAAGAGAAGTCTACTAATATCAAATACCTGCCTTAATTTGAGGAAGAAATTTCTGAGGATGTATGTCTGGAGTACAGCAGTGAAACATGGACTGTTGGAAATCCGGAACAGAAGAGAATCGAAGCATTTGAGATGTGGTGCTATAGACGAATGTTGAAAATTAGGTGGACTGATAAGGCAAGGAATGAGGAGGTTCTACGCAGAATCGGAGAGGAAAGGAATATGTGGAAAACACTGATAAGGAGAAGGGACAGGATGATAGGACATCTGCAAAGACATGAGGGAATGACTTCCATGGTACTAGAGGGAGCTGTAGAGGGCAAAAACTGTAGAGGAAGACAGAGATTGGAATACGTCAAGCAAATAATCGAGGACGTAGGTTGCAAGTGCTACTCTGAAATGAAGAGGTTAGCACAGGAAAGGAATTCGTGGCGGGCCGCATCAAACCAGTCAGTAGGCTGGTGACCAAAAAACAAAAAAAATGCTATAAGTCTGGAAAGCTGCCATCGTCAGGAGTACAGAGGGACATGTCACTGTGACAGGGAGGGAGACGACCAGACCAACGGGGGTTCCATTGTTCTGTGCTCCTCCAGAATGTCCATCATCAGCATCGACGCCTTCCGCCCAGGAAACAGACGTGACACTGGGCTAGTTCAGTAGAACATTATCGGATGTGATCCCACAGGTAGCATCATAAAAAGAAACGACGGAGGCAGTCGCATCAGACGCAGGCGGGGGAAGGTCGATGACTGGAGGTGGACGCTGACTTGAGGTGGAGGCAGGGAATGACGTCGCGTCGTCAGGTGGCAGAGCGTCACAGGACAGCGCACCAGCAGTAGCTTCGTCGTCATGCTGTGCAGACATCCGATGGACGCAATCATCAGAAGGGGTACGGTAACTGACTTTTCTGTTTCCTCGGTGACCATTGCTTCCTAACATGTTGTTTCGTGTCCGATAGCAGACGGCTATCGTCCGACATGTGGCCAGATGGCAGAAAAGCAATGGGTCGGTTCAAAAATGGTTCAAATGGCTCTAGGCACTATGGGACTTAACATTTGTGGTCATCAGTCTCCTAGAACTTAGACCTACTTAAACCTAACTAACCTAAGGACATCACACAAATCCATGCCCGAGACAGGATTCGAACCTGCGACCGTAGCGGTCACGCTGTTCCAGACTGAAGCGCCTAGAACCGCTCGGTCACACCGGCCGGCCAATGGGTCGGGAGAGACAGCTTGTGCCTGCTGTCGGTCGTCGTTCATTTGTACTGCCCCCGGCACAGTTGTAGGAGAGACAGGCGAAACGTCCATCGCGTCGTCGAGAGGAGCCGACACGGGTACCGACTGGTCCAGTAGGGGGGGGGGGGGGGGTGTAGCAGGCAGCACCGCCACAGACGCGTAAGACAGAGGCAACACAGTGGGCGCCGCTGGAGGAGCACCGGCTCCGACCGGCGTCTGAACCAGCCAACGTCGGAAGCATTCAGAACGGACATGGCCTGACCTGAACAGGTGAGCGGCTGGCAATCGTGCATGACGACAGCCCTGCAGCCGCCAATAACCATGTAGGATGGCACGCGCGTCCGTAGTTCAATTTTTATCTGAGGGACACCGTTGTGGAGACAGTACGTCTAGGACGTCTTCCACGTTTCAGCCACGTGACTGACGACGTTGCCGTAAAGTTCAAAAGCGGCCACCACAGCGTCCTGTACTTCAAACAGGAGTTCGAAAACCCGCAAAGTTCGGAGGCCAAAACCAGCGTGATCAACCACTATAGTCCCTGTATGTCTGTCAGAGTATCAAAAGTTGACATCAGCGTGACGCCGAACAACATCGGCACACAGCTCGTCGTTCACGAGCTTTATGTACACAATGCATTCCGACAACAGGAGACGCATTTACAGGGCTATTACAAATGATTGAAGCGACTTCATAAATTCACTGTAGCTCCATTCATTGACATATGGTCACGACACACTACAGATACGTAGAACAACTCATAAAGTTTTCTTCGGCTGAAGCTGCACTTCAGGTTTATGCCGCCAGAGCGCTCGAGAGCGCAGTGAGACAAAATGGCGAAAGGAGCCGAGAAAGCGTATGTCGTGCTTGAAATGCACTCACATCAGTCAGTCATAACAGTGCAACGACACTTCAGGACGAAGTTCAACAAAGATGCACCAACTGCTAACGCCATTCGGCGATGGTATGCGCAGTTTAAAGCTTCTGGATGCCTCTGTAAGGGGAAATCAACGGGTCGGCCTGCAGTGAGCGAAGAAACGGTTGAGCGCGTGCGGGCAAGTTTCACGCGTAGCCCGCGGAAGTCGACCAATAAAGCAAGCAGGGAGCTAAACGTACCACAGCCGACGGTTTGGAAAATCTTACGGAAATGGCTAAAGCGGAAGCCTTACCGTTTACAATTGCTACAAGCCCTGACACCCGATGACAAAGTCAAACGCTTTGAATTTTCGGCGCGGTTGCAACAGCTCATGGAAGAGGATGCGTTCAGTGCGGAACTTGTTTTCAGTGATGAAGCAACATTTTTTCTTAATGGTGAAGTGAACAGACACAATGTGCGAATCTGGGCTGTAGAGAATCCTCACGCATTCGTGCAGCAAATTCGCAATTCACCAAAAGTTAACGTGTTTTGTGCAATCTCACGGTTTAAAGTTTACGGCCCCTTTTTCTTCTGCGAAAAAAACGTTACAGGACACGTGTATTTGGACATGCTGGAAAATTGGCTCATGCCACAACTGGAGACCGACAGCGCCGACTTCATCCTTCAACAGGATGGTGCTCCACCGCACTTCCATCATGATGTTCGGCATTTCTTAAACAGGAGATTGGAAAACCGATGGATCGGTCGTGGTGGAGATCATGATCAGCAATTCATGTCATGGCCTCCACGCTCTCCCGACTTAACCCCATGCGATTTCTTTCTGTGGGGTTATGTGAAAGATTCAGTGTTTAAACCTCCTCTACCAAGAAACGTGCCAGAACTGCGAGCTCGCATCAACGATGCTTTCGAACTCATTGATGGGGACATTCTGCGCCGAGTGTGGGAGGAACTTGATTATCGGCTTGATGTTTTCCGAATCACTAAAAGGGCACATATCGAACATTTGTGAATGCCTAAAAAAACTTTTTGAGTTTTTGTATGTGTGTGCAAAGCATTGTGAAAATATCTCAAATAATAAAGTTATTGTAGAGCTGTGAAATCGCTTCAATCATTTGTAATAACCCTGTATTTCATCCGATATAAAACGTTCAACTTCATACGCCTTCGTTCGGGATCTAACGTTAATTTAAATGTGGCGTGGCGGTTAGAAAACGCCATAATAGTCAATGCAGTCGGACTCTGAAACAAGTCGCTACGCGTAAGTAAACAAATGGTGCAACAGGTGAGACTTATAAAATGCGTGCCGCCTCACCACAGCCAAAGGCCGATTGCGTTTGAGTGGTAACGGAACAGCGGAAACGGCCGTTAGGTCCACAGCCGTCGGCTTAATGGGCAGCCACAACTCTTACCACGCCCGACCAGGCGCGGCGTACAACCTCGTCTGTGGCGATAACAGCGCTGACATCTTCTCCGCCTGTATGAAGATGGTATCTGTTGTTCCAGACATGTACGAAAGAACAGATACCGTCTTCATATAGTTAAGGCTAACCGGCCATTGACCTTCTTCTGTGCGGATGCACACGTGTTGCCCGTACTCCGATGGGACTCGGTAAGATTGTCGGCCGTGAGTGGGCAGGGGCACTACGAATGTAGTGTGTGGACGTTAAGTTGGGAATGTGTGTGTCACGGGAGCGTGCAAGGCATAAGTCCCTGCAGTCGCAATATCCTCTTGCCCTCGGTGGCTCAGATGGACAGAGCGTCTGCCATGTAAGCAGGAAATCATGGGTTCGACTCCCGGTCGGGGCACACATTTTCAACTATCCCCGTTGACGTATATCAGCGCCTGTCGGCAGCGTAGGATCTTGGTTTAACTATCATTTCTCCGCCTGTGCTTCCTGCTCGCGGCGTGCTGTCCCAGCGAAGACCACATGTCCCAGAGTCCATGCAGGCTGCCACACTCCAGCGCTGCGCGCACTCCCTCCTTTCTGGCAGGAGTCACAAAACACAGCCCGGTATCCTGCGGTCGTGCACGGCTTAAGAACTACCGAAACAGCATAGCGCACATTCTCGCCTTGGGCAGCCAATCCAGCCGGAGCATCAGCGACGCAGATGATCGACATATCGCAAAACGGACATATTAGTATGCATTCGTCACTATCAGTACTTCCAAATTTGTCATTACACAGTGCACACATGTTTGTAAACTAAGCCTATTTGAGTGTCAATGTTTCTGTGATTTCTTTAGTTAGTGGATAGTCTCTCCCTTTCTGTCTAGCGCTACTCGACCTACGTAAGGCTTGCTGTTTCTGCCTGTGGGCTCAAGAACCGCATCCAATTTGTTGTTGGCAATAGATACAGTCAGCCTCAGATGGATGCTCTACTTGCCTGGACTGCTCTGCAGGCAATCAGCCAGTAGGTGAGCAACTGTAAAGGGTGCTGTGTTGAACATAGCTTGTAACTTTCTAGAATTGCTTTAGATTTTTACACAGTTTCACGCTCTTTTTCCCACAAATTACCTAAGAAATCAGGAAACATATGCGTAAGAATATAAATGCTTTATTGCCTTATTTCCTGTGTAGAGTTTGAAGGCGTAATTAATGAACAACATAAAAATTTCATTGAATGAAACGAAAAACTCTGTGTAGACCGTACAGTCCATGGGGAAGAAGCAGCGGTAGCTGAGCAAGTATCACGAGACGTGGACTGCGACCGCGTTACACACTGATATGCCCTATATTTTAGCAGACGATGACTCGAATGTGGTTCGTGTTTCAAGATTCTGTATAATGTCTGACGTTGTACATAAGTTATCAGATGATTTCAGAGTGGCTTCCTCGTTCAGTTATATTCGCAGTGATCAGCCAGTCAGAGTTCCTTGTTACATGATTTTATGTGGCGCAAGAACGGTACAGAGAGGAACGGTACAGAGAGTTTGGAAGATAGGAGACGAGATACTGCCAGAAGTAAAGCTGTGAGGACCGGGCGTGAGTCGTGTTTCGGTATCTCAGATGGTAGAGCACTTGCCCGCGAAAGGCAAAGGTCCCGAGTTCGAGTCTCGGTCGGGCACACAGTTTTAATCTGCCAGGAAGTTTCATATCAGCGCACACTCCGCTGCAGAGTGAAAATCTCATTCTGGAGTCCACATGGTTCCTACCATTTCTCTTGGCACCTCTTTATTTCCCGTAATAATTTCGCCATTCTATTGACATTGAGGCCGATCACATATCAGACAAGCCTTGCCGTATTAGGTCTGGTTTCTCCTGGTACTGTCCTCATGACCTTTTAGTGTCTGATCTTTGCACCTGTGGGTATATTAATTTTATTGGATGTACCGGGTGACAATTATTGAACTATATGGAAAAAAACGTAAATTAGTTACAAACTATGGCGTGCACTCACTTTATTCAGCACGTAAACGCTACATATATTGGGATTTAGGTTATGACATGTTCGATATGCCTGCCATCATTGGCGATGATGTGGCGCAGACGAACAGGGAAAAACTGCATGACCCGCGGAAGTGTCGGAATATCGATGCTGTCGATGATCTCCTGAATGGTTGTTTACAGCTCAGCAATGGTTTTGGTTTTATTGCCGTACAGTTTGTCTTTACTATAGCCCCACAGAAAGGAGTGTCATGTGTTCAGATGCGGAGAATATGGCGGCCAATCGAGGGTCATGCCAGTGGGGGGGTCACCTCAGAGCCAGAATGCGTTCCCCAAACTGCTTCTCCAGGACGTCAAACACTCTCCTATTTCGATGGGGTCGATCACACTTCGATGGGGTAGAGCTCCGTTTTGCATGAAACGCATCTTGTCGAAATCGAAAATCTACGCATAAGCCTAGACACATGTTAGCTTCTTTTGGCTCCTCTTCCACAGAGCGAAGTTTCTGGGAAATTTGGTTATGGCGTTTTCTCCTCGTAAACTGAAGTGGTGCGACATATTGTGTCTATCGAGGTACTTTATGTGCTTTAACAGGGCGATGTTCTCGGACGAAATGATAGTACTGGCTTCTGAATTTCGCGCTCCATATTCGAAACTTTTTGCATTAATACACCCATGTCTGTATAACATGAGTATATAGGAATTTTTTTCCTTTGTATTTTCACATAACGCTGTCCTTTTTCGTCTACTAATTGTGTGTCACACGAATAAATTAAAAAAATGAGAACATTATTCAAACTCTTTTCGGTGAAATTCCTGTAGTGTAACATGACTCATAATGAACTGCAAGCGCCAGTTTGCTTCAAGGTGATCCATTACGCATAGTTTGTAGCGAAAGTGTCGCCAAAGTGGGAAATCTTCATAATTGTTAACGATGCTTCTTTTCGGAGTGAGATTCGTACCAAAAATGGTGCTGTGGCAAACGGCCGTCGATCGATGCTCGTGTTCCGATTACATGTTTAGAATGTTTCTACTATCGGCATCAAGGGAATGTCTCAAATATTCACGAAGAATAACAATATGAATAAAATATAAGAATTAATATAAGCATTGTCATGAGAATGAAATACCAGAATATGAGGCTCTAAAGCGATTGTAGCCCCTCAACATGCCATACACATATATATACACCGAAGCGCCAAAGAAACTGGTATAAGCATACGTATTTCAGATACTGCGATATGTAAACAGGCAGGATGCGGCACTGCGGTCGGCAACGCCTACATAAGACAACAAGTGTCTGGCGCAGTTGTTAGATCGCAGTTGTTAGATTGGTTACTGCTGATACAATACGAGGTTACCAAGATTTAAGTGGTTTGTCCGATAGTCGGCGCACGAGCGATGGGACACAGCATTTCCTAGGTAGCGATGAAGTGGGAATATTCCCGTACGACTGTTTCACGAATGTACAGTGAATATCACGAATCCAGTAAGACATCAAGTATCCGACATCGCTTCGGCCGGGAAAAGGTACTGAAAGAACGGTACCAACGACGTCTGAAGAGAATCGTTCAACGTGACGCAAGTGTAACCCTTCCGCAAATTGCTGCAGATTTCAATGCTGGGGCACCACCAAGTGTCAGCGTGCGAACCATTGAACGAAACATCACCGATATGCACTTTCGGAGCCGAAGGCCCACTCGTGTACCCTTAATGACTGCACGACACAAAGCTTTACGCCTCGCTTGGGCCTGTCAACACCGACATTGGACTGTTGACGACGGGAAACATGTTGCCTGCTCAGACAAGTCTCGTTTCTAATTGTATCGATCGGATGGACGTGTACTGGTATGGAGACAACCTCATGACTCCGTGGACCCTGCATATCAGCAGGGGACTGTTGAAGCTGTTGGAGGCTCCGTAATGGTGTGGGTCGTATGCAGCTGGAGTGATACGCTACGCCAGATGCGTCTAGATACGACTCTGACAGGTGACACGTACGTGAGCATCCTGTCTGATCACCTGCATCCATTTATGCCCGTCGTGAATTCCGACAGACTTGGGAAATTCCAGCAGACCAATGCGACACCCAAAACGTCCAGAATTGCTACCGGGAACATTCTTCTGAGTTGAAACACTATCGCTGGCCCCCAGACTCCCCGCATATATGGGATGCCCCCTCGTACTCTTACGGATTTATGGACAGCTCTGTAGGATTCATGGTGTCAATTCCCTCCAGCACTATTTTGGACATTAGTCAATTCATACCACGTAGTGTTGCGGCACTTTTGCGTGCTCGGGGAGAGGGTTGGGGGGGGGGGGGGGCTTACACGACATCAGGCAAGTGTACCAGTTTCTTTGTCACTAATTGTGAAATCCAGTTGTAATTTTACAATTAATATAACGCCTTTGTATCCTATAACTTGACAAACGTTTATGTAGTAACCTTCAACGGTCGTGGGCTGATAAATGACAAGAATAAAAATCAAATAAATAAAAGCAATAATCGGGTTTCGAACATGGAGCGCCAAAGTATGAGTGCCACAACCCTAACCACTAGCCACCAGCCGGCCGGGGTGGCCTAGCGGTTCCAGGCGCTTCAGTCTGGAACCGCGCCACCGCTACGATCGCAGGTTCGAATCCTGCGTCGAACATGGATGTATGTGATGTCCTTAGATTAGTTAGGTTTAAGTAGTTCTAAGTTCTAGGGGACTGATGACCTCAGTAGTTAAGTCCCACAGTGCTCAGAGCCATTTGAACCATTTGAACTAGCCACCACATCGTCTAGGAATATCGATAGGTAAAAGGCACGTAAAGTACTACGAAAATGCTATTTTGTCTAAAACTGACATGGTGAGACCGTGGCTGTGTACAATTAATGTAGGTTAATTCTTACAGAGAAGAAAACAGCAACCAGCCACTATTAATGCTGCTATTTATTTAGGTAAATAGCGCCATTACCGGATTCGAACTGGCAAGTTCACCATCAGACGGCTGTTCACATGATTTTAAAGACACACTTTACATTATCGTTCGTTTTCGATTTTTATTATTCCACAGTGGCGAAGTATTTTTGGTGTTTTGTTGCCCTACGGTAGAAAAACAGTGCTAGAAGCGCCATATGTGAAAATAACTAACCTCCAAACGATAAAATACAGCGTAAATAAATATTTGAGGTCAAGTGGTTATGGTACTTACGTCGAAAATTCCGCGCGATTTTGTTGCGAAGTTGCAGGATTGTATTTTTCGCATTTTCCTAAATATATCCAGGACTTACGTAACTTGTACATCACCATATTGTGCGAAGCACCACACACACACACACACACACACACACACACACACACCAAAAAAAATTTGTCACATGTGAAGTTATCACAGAGATTACAGATTTACAAACTCAACAGTGTCAGAGACGTTCTCTCTCAGAGACATCAGAATATACAGGTTGCTTTGATATCACAGAATGACTGTCTTTAAAGAATGACATAACTTAATGAAAATTAAAACACAAAGATAAACCTTACAGTATGAGCGTATAATATTACAAATGAAGTTGACAGATGTAGTAACCAGCTTGTGTGAATGCTACTTATATGGTATTATGTAAATACCGTGCTATATACGAGGTGCATTCAAGTTCTAAGGCCTCCGATTTTTTTTCTAATTAACTATTCACCCGAAATTGATGAAACTGCCGTTACTTCTCGACGTAATCGCCCTGCAGACGTACACATTTTTCACAACGCTGACGCCATGATTCTATGGCAGCGGCGAAGGCTTCTTTAGGAGCCAGGTCAGGTGAGTAGGGAGCATGAGGAATCACTTCAAAGTTGTTATTACGAAGAAACTGTTGCGTAACGTTAGCTCGATGTGCGGGTGCGTTGTCTTGGTGAAACAGCACACGCGCAGCCTAGTGCAGGAAGGAATTTGTTCTTCAAAATATTTTCGTAGGATGCACCTGTTACCGTTGTGCCCCTTGGAACGCAATGGGTAAGGATTACGCCCTCGCTGTCCCAGAACATGGACACCATCATTTTTTCAGCACTGGCGGTTACCCGAAATTTTTTTGGTGGCGGTGAATCTGTGTACTTCCATTGAGCTGACTGCCGCTTTGTTTCTGGATTGTAAAATGGCATCCACGTCTCATCCATTGTCACAACCGACGAAAAGAAAGTCCCATTCATGCTGTCGTTGCGCGTCAACATTGCTTGGCAACATGCCACACGGGCAGCCATGTGGTCGTCCGTCAGCATTCGTGGCACCCACCTCGATGACACTTTTCGCATTTTCAGGTCGTCTTGCAAGATGGTGTGCACAGAACCCACAGAAATGCCAACTCTGGAGGCGATCTGTTCAACAGTCATTCGGCGATCCCCCAAAACAATTCTCTCCACTTCCTCGATCATGTCGTCAGATCGGCTTGTGCGAGCCCAAGGTTGTTTCGGTTTGTTGTCACACGATGTTATGCCTTCATTAAACTGTCACACCCACCAACGCACTTTCAGCACATCCATAACTCCATCACCACATGTCTCCTTCAACTGTCGATGAATTTCAATTGGTTTCACACCACGCAAATTCAGAAAACGAATGATTGCACGCTGTTCAAGGAAGGAAAACGTCGCCATTTTAAGTATTTAAAACAGTTCTCATTCTCGCCGCTGGCGGTAAAATTCCATCTGCCATACGGTGCTGTCATCTCTGGGACGTATTGACAACGAACGCGGCCTCATTTTAAAACAGTGCGCATGTTTCTATCTGTTTCCAGTTAGGAGAAAAAAAATCGGAGGCCTTAGAACTTGAATGCACCTCGTACAAGGAGCAACATAGAGGTGAGATAAAATGCATTATATGACAATAACAATTGTATTTACATCTATCTATGGTGCACTGAAATTTTGAATCAAGTATAGTAGCAGTAATTTTTTTCCAAGAATCGAGGTAGCATTACGAGTACAAGTATTTATATTACACAGAATACCATATTCAGTGAGCATTAATTACAAATAAATTGGGAAAATGTGATGGGTAGTTGCATGAATGTTACTTGTATGGTATTGTGTAAATACAGCGGCCGGCCGCGGTGGTCTCGCGGTTCTAGGCGCACAGTCCGGAACCGTGCGACTGCTACGGTCGCAGGTTCGAATCCTGCCTCGGGCATGGATGTGTGTGATGTCCTTAGGTTAGTTAGGTTTAAGTAGTTCTAAGTTCTAGGGGACTGATGACCACAGCTGTTAAGTCCCATAGTGCTCAGAGCTAATTGAACCATTTTTTTAAATACAGTGTAACAAACAGGTGACAACATATACACGAGATACATGAATAATGTGACAGTAGTAATAATATAAATGTAGTATGGAACACGACTTTTATTTTTAAAACAATTTTACAGTTGCAGTAATGTGCGATTGAGCAGGCAGCTATATTGTGATATAACACTTTATTTGGATTATTGATTGCATGTTATTGTTAAGAGGAGTACTGTTTATTTATGTTTTAGACTGGATAATAGGTGAGTGAAGCTTTGTAGAAAGGTTGCATTCGTTAGCTCTGTCTGTTCATTAAGAATATGATGTGGTGATTTACTTTTATGTGTATATATTTCTATTTCTTCAATCAGATCCATGAGGCTACCTTTCTCAACATGATGCAATATTGGAATGTGTGTTTTTTTTTTTTTTACGAAAATACCTCGAACACTCTGACCGTCGTTTTTTCACGAACGATGGAGTAGCTACGGAGAAGCCGAGAACGCGTTCACTTACTCTTAATCGCCATCCAATAAGCGAAGTTCCTAGAAAATCGAGTGTTGGCCCTTGCCGTGTCCTCCTCGTTAGAATCGATATTCGTTCCCAGATATTGCTCGTAGTCCAGACTTCTCTGTCCAGGTAGTACAGAGACGGGTGCCGAGTCCATAGCGAGCAGCGGAGGTGGGGCTGATGGGGGAGTGACGTCACCCACAGCAAGTATCCCAGACCCCGCATAGCGGCGCTGCGGTCCACGGTTTTGCGCTGCCAGCAGCTCGCATTGGCCGAGAGTCCCTCTGTAGTCGCGGGGCTTCCCCGTCCGGCTTTGAGCCGCGGCCTACACAGGCATTCCTGAGGACGGGCGCCGCGGCATAAACCGCAGAGCGGCCGCGCCGGATTATGCGACGCCTGAGCGCCCTGCGCTCGCCACACTCCCGTCTTTTGTGCGGACAGGACTACTTTTGCTCTCGGATGCACGCCGCTCATCGCAGGCACGGCCACTGGCGGTCAAGTGCAAAGTGTGTGTCGCATGGTATCACCGGTGGAGAATTGCCTGTACGCGGCTGTATTTGTGGTCGTAGCACGACCTAAGCTCTGGAAAGAGACTACAGTATGTCTACGGCTTCCGGAGGTCGCACAAAAATACGGCCGCGTGGGACTAGCCGAGCGGTCTACGGCGCTGCAGTCATGGACTGTGCGGCTGGTCCCGGCGGAGGTTCGAGTCCTCCCTCGGGCATGGGTGTTTGTGTTCGTTCTTAGGATAATTTAGGTTAAGTAGTGTGTAAGCTTGGGAACTGATGACCTTAGCGGTTAAGTCCCATAAGATTTCACACACATTTGAACATTTTTTTAAACTTCTAGGAGATTAAAACAGTGTGCCAGACCGGTACTCGAACTAGTGCCATTTTTAATCTGACAGGAAGTTTCATATCTGCGCACACTCCACTACGGAGTGAAAATCTCATTCTGTAAAAATCCCTCAGGCTGTTGATAAACCATGTCTCCACAATATCCTTCCTTCCAGGAGTGCCAGTCCTGCAGGTTTCGAAGGTGATCTTTTATCGAGGTTGGAACATATGAGATGAGGTAATAGCTGAAATATAGCTGTGAGGATGCGACGTATGTCGTACTTGGGTAACTCGGTCGGTAGAGCACTTGCTTGCAAAAGCCAAAGGTCCCGATTTCGACTCTCTGTCCGGCATACAGTTCCAATCTGCCAGAAAGTTACATATAAGGTCACACTCCGCCGCAGAGTTAGCCTCATTTTGGACCGTGGGAAACGCATGCTTGAACACAAAGGCCGGCGCTAGCCAAGCCTGCAGGTGGCGCTGTTGTATTTGACTACGAAGGGCATCTTTGCGCTCTGAGTACGTTAGAAGTGTCGGTGAAGGTCAGTACCGTGACCTACATAGTTGTGAATGCTAAATGGATTCAAACGTGGCCGCATTTTGATGCCGAATTGTTGGGTGTTTCAAGAGGCACTGTGTCTCAGATTTACACCACTTATAGAGAAAGAGCAATAAAAATCATCCAAGTCAAAAGCGGATAGAAGTTGGTCACTTAGCTGCTTTATCCATGGATCACTTGAAGGAGTCTTTTATAGAAATGAGTTGGAACTAGTCAGTATACAGGATATGTACATTGGCTTAGCGTTAATATTAAGGAATAAAGTATTATTTTTACTCATGCAAATTACTATTACTACTATAATTATTATTGAAGAGTTCTTTTATCGAAATGATTTCAAACGAGTCAGTTTACAAGATACACTGTATGATCAAAAGTATCCGGACACTTGGCTGGAAAAGACGTACAAGTTCGTGGCACCCTCCATCGGTAATGCTGGGACACTATCTGGTATTGGCCCACCCTTAGCTTTGATGACAGCTTCCAGTCTCGCAGGCATACGTTCAGTCAGGTGCTGGAAGGTTTCTTGGGGAATGGTACCCCATTCTTCGCGAAATGCTGCACTGAGGTATCGACGTCGGTGGGTGAGGGTTGGCACGAAGTCGGCGTTCCAAAACAATCGAAAGGTATCCTACAGAATTCAGGTCAGGGCTCGGTGCAGGCCAGTCAATTACAGGGATGTTATTGTCGTGTAACCACTCCGCCAAAGGCCGTGCGTTATGAAGAGGTGCTCAATCGTGTTGAAAGATGCAATCGACATCCCCGAATTGCTCTTCAACAGTGGGAAGCAAGATGGTGCTAAAAAACACCTCAATCCAGACCTGTGTTGTGATAGTGCCACGCAATATAGTAAGGAGTGCAAGCCCCCTCCATGAAAAACACGATAACACCATAACACTACCGCCTCCGAATTTTACTGCTGGCACTCCATACGCTAGCAGATGACGTTCACCGGGCATTCGCCGTACCCACGCCTGCCATAGGATCGCCACGTTGTATACCGTGATTCGCCACTCCACACAATCGTCCAATGTTTACGCTCCTTACACGAATCGAAGCGTCGTTTGGCATTTACCAGCGTGATGCGTGGCTTATGAGCAGCCGTTCGACCATTAAATTCAAGTTTTTCACTTTCCTCCTAACAGTCATAGTACTTGCAGTGGATCCTGATGCAATTTAGAATTCCAGTGCGATGGTCTGGATATATGTGTGCCTATTACACATTACGATCCTCTTCAACTGTCGGTGGTCTCTGTCAGTCAACAGACGAGGTCGGCCTGTACGCTTTTGTGCTGTACGTGTCCCTTCACTTTTCCACTTCACAATCACATCGGAAACAGTAGACCTAGACATGTTAAGGACTGTGGAAATCTCGCGAACAGACGTATGACACAAGTGCCACCCAATCACCTGACCACGTTCGAAGTCCGTGAGTTCCGCGCAGCACCATATACGGCTCTCTCACGATGTCTAATGGCTATTGAGGTCACTGATATGAAGTACCTGGCAGTAGGCGGCAGCAGAATGCACCCAGTATGAAAAACATATGTTTTGGGGTGTCCGGATATGTTTGATCACATAGTGTAAGTGTATATGATTAGTGTTAACATTAACGGACGTGTTATTATTTTTAGTTCTACTCATGCAAATTATTATTTTATTATAGTTTTACTTTTTAACAGCTTTTAAGTGAAAATTCGTCAGAGGTATGCCTGTCAGACATTTTACGTTACTGGACAAAAGATCAAAAATTTTTGTTGTTGCGTATTCCTTTCTGAGCCACTGACAGCTTTAGCAATCGGTAAAAAAGGTCATTTTTCCCTCTACGGTTGAAAGTGTGGGTATTACCGCCTTTTTCAAATTGTGATGTGGTGAGTGGTCGTGACAGGTGGTCATTGATGAGGATTATGACCAAAATGAGAGGCCGACAGCTACAAAATTCACTTAAGAGCTGAATGTTGCACTCCCGAACCCTGACAACACCAAAACAACGCGAACTGGGCTCCATAATATGGGGATGCAAATGCCAGTAACAGAAAAATGTGCTGCCTAAGGCATTAAAACGTGGACTGTGAAGCAGTTGAAGGAAGTCATTTGGTCGGATAAATCTTCTTTCAAACCGTTTCCAACTTCTCGCCAAGTTTATGTCTTGTACACGCTGTCCCAGGTATATGATGCAAACTGCTTGCTGCCAATTATGAAACATTGGTGGGGGTTGGGGGCAGGCTTCGTTGATTATTTGGGCAGCCATATCGTGGTACGACATGTGCTCCATGATTAGTCGTATTATTGCCAAGGATTGTGTGACCATTTTGGCTAATCAGGTCTATCCCATGGTACAATTTTTGACCCCGAATGGGCGTGCTGTTTCCCAAACAGATTCCCTGTTTTCACAGCTCGCATCTTCCAGCGGCCTCATCGGGTCTCAATACTGCTGAGCTTTACGGCCTACTTTAGAGAGAATGGTGCGTGATACCAAACCACCTTCATCATCATTAAATTAACTTATCACTATTTTGCTGGAAGAACGGTAATGATCCACTTAGAATTCCTACAGGAACTGTGTTTATCCAGTCCGAAACGCCTTGTTAATATGCTCTGTCTTTGGTGTTCAAATACTATTGTCCACCACCTGTACGTATTTTGCATGTATACATACCGGTTGTAAACGATGACTGTTTTCAACGTACCACAGTGGTGTAGAGCTAGCTAAGAATAACAACTTGATACAGAACAGTTGTGGTGCATCAGTTTTGGTAACTAACTGAAACGGAAACTGGAAACATCCTCCAGGCTGTGGCTAAGACATATCTACGCTGTATTTTTTCTTCCAAGAGTGATAGTCTTGCAAGTTTCGCAAGAAACTACCTGTGAAGTTTGGAAGGTAGGAGTCGAGGTACGGGGGGAACCAGAGCTCATCAGCGATGACTAAAGCCTGTCTTATGTGTATCTGTTGTATTTATCAAACTTATGGAAAAACGGTTCGAACTTATGCACCAACCTAATTAAATCTTGTTGCAAGCGGTTGGCCATATTATGTGAATCAAAAGTACAATTACTGTTATCAACGAATTAATCATCCGCTCGGACGGACGACAGGCAACAATAGCGTCACAACTTCGGGGTCGCCGAGAATCGCATCAATCTGGAACAGACAAGAGTTCATACGAAGTGTTCCGAATGGTGGCGACTTTTAACGATCATGCTTGGGGGCTGGCGGCTAACTTATTGTGCCCTTACTATAGGCAGCCTATTGCGGGCTCATGACATACTAACGTATGTAGATCACAAATTAATAATAAGAGAGGTATCTATGCGGGCCGAGGCGCAAACCCCAATGCAAGTAGGGGCTGTTGAGGGAATGTAATCACTATGTACGTCACATGGCACAGAAACGTACACTGGCAGGTGAAAGGAAAACTGAAATACACTCATAATGGCTGACAGCAAGAGGAAACCACAGCCGTAAATTTTTCCCGAGGGAATGCAGCTCTACTGTATAGTTTAACTAGATGACCCGGCGAACTCTGTTCCGCCTTAAAGCCAATAAATAATCAGATTTTGGATGTTAAGTTCAATTTTCTATTGTTGTTCTTGTGGTCTTCAGTCCTGAGACTGGTTTGATGCAGCTCTCCATGCTACTCTATCCTGTGCAAGCTTCTTCATATCCCAGTACCAACTGCAACCTATATCCTTCTGAATCTGCTTCGTGTATTCATCTCTTGGTCTCCCTCTACGATTTTTACCCTCCACGCTGCCCTCCAATACTAAATTGGTGATCCCTTGATGCCTCAGAACATGTCCTACCAACCGATCCCTTCTTCTGGTCAAGTTGTGCCACAAACTTCTCTTCTCCCCAATCCTATTCAATACTTCCTCATTAGTTATGTGATCTACCCATCTAATCTTCAGCATTCTTCTATAGCACCACATTTCGAAAGCTTCTATTCTCTTCTCGTCTAAACTATTTATCGTCCATGTTTCACTTCCATACATGGCTACACTCCATACAAATACTTTCAGAAATGACTTCCTGACACTTAAATGAATACTCGATGTTCACAAATTTCTCTTCTTCAGAAACGCTTTCCCTGCCATTGCCGGTCTACATTTTATATCCTCTCTATTTCGACCATCATCAGTTATTTTGCTCCCCAAATAGCAAAACTCCTTTACTACTTTAAGTGTCTCATTTCCTAATCTAATTCCCTCAGCATCACCCGACTTAATTCGACTACATTCCATTACCCTCGTTTTGCTTTTGTTGATGTTCATCTTATATCCTCCTTTCAAGACACTGTCCATTCCATTCAACTGCTCTTCCAAGTCCTTTGCTGTCTCTGACAGAATTACAATGTCATCGGCGAACCTCAAAGTTTTTATTTCTTCTCCATGGATTTTAATACCTACTCCGAATTTTTCTTTTGTTTCCTTTACTGCTTGCTCAATATACAGATTGAACAACATCGAGGAGAGGCTACAGCCCTGTATCACTCCCTTCCCAACCACTGCTTCCCTTTCATGTCCCTCGACTCTTATAACTGCCATCTGGTTTCTGTACAAATTGTAAATAGCCTTTCGCTCCCTGTATTTTACCCCTGCCACCTCCAGAATTTGAAAGAGAGTATTCCAGTCAACATTGTCAAAAGCTTTCTCTATGTCTACAAATGCTAAAAACGTAGGTTTGCCTTTCCTTAATCTTTCTTCTAAAATAAGTCGTAAGGTCAGTATTGCCTCACGTGTTACAGTGTTTCTACGGAATCCAAACTGATCTTCCCCGAGGTCGGCTTCTACTAGTTTTTCCATTCGTCTGTAAAGAATTCGTGTTAGTATTTTGCAGCTGTGACTTACTAAACTGATAGTTCGGTAATTTTCACATCTGTCAACACCTGCTTTCTTTGGGATTGGAATTATCATATTCTTGTTGAAGTCTGAGGGTATTTCGCTCACCAGATGGTAGAGTTTTGTCAGGACTGGCTCTCCCAAGGCCGTCAGTTGTTTTATTAGTCAGTTTTATTAGTCAGTTTTATTAGTCAGTAGTTTTATTAGGAAATATAAATAAAACAATTAAGTACTTTAATGAGTCTTTATCCTTTATGTTTTTTGGTGCATAGCTTCCACTCTTCAATTAAGTACCTTGTGATACACGACATTTTTTGTTTTATTATCAGGCACAAGAACAAACAACGCAGAACATGCCACATATAATTGACCATGTCAAAATCATTGTTCCAGATTTAAACCACAAACTTTCAAGGATTGGCCTTGTGATTTGTTAATGGTCATGGCGAATGCAAGACGGATCGGAAATTGAAGTCTTTTAAACTCAAACGGCATATCGGTTGGGATCATCGGGTTGCTCGGAATGAGAACTTCCTCACCTTCGAATTTTCCTTTGAGTATCGTCGCATAAATAACATTGTTCATCAATTTACTTACCACAAACGCGTACCGTTGCACAGTTTTGGTGGGTTATGTTTCCAAGCATGATTACTACGGAGCCAACTTTCAGGTGTAAATTGTGCGGTGGTAAGCCAGGCACATCCAAGGAGTTTAAAAATTCAATTGGATAGTTGGTGGTTTCATCTTCATTTGTTACACAGTCAATAGATTTCAATGAATGTATTTCACCAATGATCTCATTCTGAATTAAGTAGTTTACGTCATCTACATCTTTATTCTTAGCCGCTAAAATTGCTCGCTCACTCAACCATTCATTACTTTTGTGGTTAGTAAGGATGTTTAGGAATACTTTGTTGATAAGTTCGTCTTTCGATGAAAACATAGTTACAGAAATTATGAGGAAATGAAATCAATCCGCACGATTCTTCGACAGGTACTCGACCATTACCGATAGTCAGCAATTGCTCAGGAAATCTTCAGCCGATGTATCATTAAGCAATGCAACTCTCATGTTTGTTGTCAGATGAAGTTTCTTCACATAGCGCCATAGATTCGATGATCTGAGGCAAGCATTTATTTCGTCTGCGGCCGTTGATCTTGGAAGTACTGGCAGTGTTTGGCGGAAATCGCCAGACAGTAAAATCATTGCTCCTCCAAAACATCTCGAGTCATTGAGTGGATCTTTCAATGTTCGGTTAAGTGCCTCTAATGCACTTTTATGCGCCATTGTGCATTCGTCCCAGATGATGATCTTGGATGCTGATAAAACTTTTGGCCATTACTGAGTTTTTTGTAATATTACTTCAATAGCTTGAAGATTTAACGATAATTTTAATGCTGAACGAGCCGTACTGCATCCTTCTAACAATGTGACTGCTATTCCAGAAGAAGCAACTGCAACCGCAGTGTTGGATCTCGCACGAACAGTGGCTAGAACTACTGACATGAGGAATGTCTTGCCAGTCCCACAAATCTCCTTTTGTGGGACACGAAAGTTTGGAAGCTTGAGTGAATGAGGAGGAAACGTTATCGGTCGAAGCACCCGTTGGTCTGAAACACTGTTGATACACGTTCATCAGATTCCATCGACTCTTCCCAGTAGCTGTGTCTGACGACTAAATAATTCGCTCTCCCCTGTAGCTCGCTCTTTAACGCGTTCCCCCTGTTGCTCTGTTATACGGTCGCTCCGCCCACATTATAAATTTAATAATTCGCTCCAATTTCCTGCGTAATATCATATCGGCCAGCGGATATTACATCGTAATTAAGTAATTTCTCAAATCGGAATCGCGCGAGAGTGGCTGTCGGCGAGTACACAGCGGTGCACGATGGGATCGTGGGGGCCCTAGTCTGCATGGATACTCGGGGAATCCCCGACGACATTTTCGTGTGTGTATGGGTTTTTATTTGTAAGATAAATCCAACCACCAACCCTTGCACCATTACGTGCTCTCTGTTAACAGGAGACAAGAACCAACACATACCAGAGGCCGTAGACTGCATGTTCTAGTCGGAATTTGAAGAGGTTGACCCAAGAGAGGAATTCGGGGAGGACACCATCACGCCTCTCATAAGACTGATAACTCGATCAAAAACAAAATAGCAAACTTCTTGACTTGACTATATAATAAGTCTGTATTTTCAGTAGGATACACGGCACTATCTCACAGGATAATAAAAGGCAATACGTGTATGCCATTTGTCGATCAGGGAAAGTTTCTCACAATGTTTGAAAATACTCTTTTAAATTCAAATAGTGGCAAAGATAATATACAGGGAGCAAACGGTTATCTAGAGCGTTTGTAAGGGACCATGAAAAAGTTCCTGTTCGGAATCCGTACAGTCCAGAATCGGTATGCCAACCAGGCAATTATCCCATCGACGCACAGGTTGAAGACATCCGTTTTGGTAAAACACTGCGTCCTGCTGCGTGAAGAAATCCTAACTGCCTGCTGCACATCCCCGTCAGACGGCCCTTCGAGGCCGTTTTAGGGTTTCGTGCCTCAGTGTGCTGAAACGGAAACGTTACGGGATCGCTTTGTCCGTCCGACTGTTAAGAATCCTATTTCTCAGGACCGGTTAGAAGCAACAAAATGGTTCAAATGGCTCTGACAAGGGAACCTCCCCATCGCACCCCCCTCATATTTAGTTATAAGTTGGCACAGTGGATAGGCCTTGAAAAACGGAACACAGATCAATCGATAAAACAGGAAGAAGTTGTGTGGAACTATGAAAAAAATAAGCAAAATATACAAACTGAGTAATCCATGCGGAAGATAGGCAACATTAAGGATAGTCAGAGCTCCGAAACGCCGTGGTCATGTGGTTAGCGTGAGCAGCTGCTGAACAAGAAGTCCTTGGTTCAAGTCTTCCCTTGAGCGACAAGTTTACTTTATTTATTTTCGCAAAGTTATGATCTGTCCGTTCGTTCATTGACGTCACTGTTCACTGTAATAAGTTTAGTGTCTGTGTTTTGCGACCGCAGCGCAAAACCGTGCGATTAGTGGACGAAAGGACGTGCCTCTCCAATGGGAACCGAAAAGATTTGATCGCAAGGTCATAGGTCAACCGATTCCTCCACAGGAAAACACGGCTGATATATTCTATACGACACTGGTGAAGGCATGTGCGTCACATGACTGGAATATGTTGTCGAATGGCATATTGGGTAAAAAGATTCTTCTACCTTGTCCTATTTAGGATTTCTTGTGCGTGTGATAATCACTACCAAAAAAGTGATGAAAACATAACGGACGGACAGATAATAATTGTCCGAAAATAAAAAATTAAAATTTTTCACCGGAGGAAAGACTTGAACCAAGGACCTCTGGGTCCACAGCTGCTCACGCTAGCCACGGGGCCACGGCTCTCCTGAGCTGACATACACCTTAATGTTTCTTATGTTGCTTATGGACTACTCAGTTTGTATATTTTGTTAATTTAGTTCGACACAACTTCTTCCTGTTTTTTTGATTGATCTGTGTTCAGTTTTTCAAGGCCTATCCACTGTGGAACTTATAACTAAATCTGAGCGGGGTGCGATGGGGAGGTTCCCTTGTGAGCACTATGGGACTTAACCTCTGTGGTCATCAGTCACCTAGAACTTAGAACTACTTAAACCTAACCAACCTAAGGACATCACACACATCCATGCCGGAGGCAGGATTCGAACCTGCGACCGTAGCGGTCGCGCGGTTCCAGACTGTAGCACGTAGAACCGCTCGGCCACCACGGCCGGCTAGAGGCAACAACTTCAGTATTACGTCACATATTAAGGTCGATGTTCCCTTAGAGGCGCAAAGATTTTGAGTTTCTAAGTCAATTCAGTCAAAAGATACGACCATTTATGTAACTCATTTGGTAACTCTGACACTCATCAAAGTCTATAGCTCACTTCCCGATGACCTAGACTCATGAAATTTGGCAAGACGCCGAGTTTCACATTTAAGTACAGAGACCAATACGAAAATTATTAATTTATAGTTATATAATATGAAAAGACGTATTTTTGTGCTTTTCTATAAAACTGTCTGTTAGGACCCATTTTTCTCTCGAAGAGATGCCGTACTAAGTTCAAATTTATGTCACGTACTAAGGCGCACGGCCCCTTGGCGCTATAAAAAATTTTAAGCTCCTAGGTCAATGGAATCAAGAGATACTGCAAAATATGCAACATATTTTGATACACGAAAACAAATCAAAACCTACATAGCACTTCCCGTTGACCTATGAATCATGAGTCAAGTAAAGAAAACAATCTGAAAATGGTTAGTGTGTAATTATCTCACACGAAATCGTGTTTCATCCATGTGTTTGTCTGTCCGTCTGTTAAGAGCGCTTTTTCCCTATAAAAGGTTGGCGTGTCAAGTTCAAATTTATGATACGTACTAATAGTCTATGGTCTCTCTGCGGTGTAAAACATTTAAGCTATTAAGCCGATTCAGTCAAAAGATACAGATATTTATGTCACATATTTTGAAACTTTCAAACGCACTCATCATATAACCCATAGCATACCTCCCGTTGACAATGAATAATGAAATTGGGCAAAAAGCAAGGTTTCACAGTACAGGTAAAGGGAAAGATCGAAAAAACTGATAATTTGTAATTATATAATTATATAATTTATCCGTGTGTCTGTTTGATGTAACTTAGTAAGCTCTATGGTCCCTTGGCTGTGTAAAAAAATTAAATCAATTCAGTCAAGACATTTCAGTCAAAAGCTTCGGCCGTTTATGTCATATATTTTGAACCTAGCAAACTTACCACAACCTAAAGGATAGTTCTCGTTGAGCCAGAATCATGAAAGTTGGCAAGGAGCAAGAATTCACCGTGCAATTAAAGATGCTGAAAATTGTTAAATTGTAATTATATCACATAAAAATAAAAATTTTTGCCATTAGAAAGTACGTTGCATTCATGATCCGTCAAAAGTATAACAGACGAACATTACTAACCGCAAACATAAAATGTAAGTCGCAATCAGGTTGCAATAAGTAAATAACAAAATGATTTAATTTAATCTTCTGTATCTACATATATAAACTTAAGTCCCCTGCTCTCTTCTTTTTGTTTGTCCGAGGTAGTGTGAGAAACTACTACAGAGATTTTGATACCGTCTTGGTATTCGCGGGACCGATATCTTGGCAGTATCTATATCGAATTTATGTTTTCGATTCTTAGGATGGATGATCTGTGTATATACACCTAATTAAGTTTACAGGGAACCCTCGTTGCACGAGCTCTACTCGCATTTAACAATTTTTTAAGGAACCGAGGCCGTGATAATCTCATAGGGCGGGTGCTCGAGTGTTTCCCTCTAGAGTTATCGTGACTTTTGCATTAATGACGTATGCTATATGGGGACGGGCGTAATCACGAAGCAGCAGTAGCCCTTGTCGCCGTTTCTGACAGACATGCTATGCTATACACATTCTTCATTCTCCGATGGCTGTCTACCGCTGTTTGTCCTTAGGCAGCCAAGGAAAGAATAACAGCGCGTCGGTCCTGTTTGGAGGCATTTGGTAATAACTTCACCATAGTTCATGTTTCCACATTTACCGCACACACGCTAGGAAGATACGAATGCCACACTAGTCCCTGCATGTCGGTGGCTATAGATCAGCATCGGAGTAGCGCTACGTGGCATACACGCTGCAGCAACGACCTCAAATGCCCTTTATACTTAAAGCAGGCTATAGTTACTAGGATGGAAAGCCATAAAAGTTGACAAAGGGTGAGAGAGTGACGAAAACTTGACTATCGTCCATATTCATATCTTTAGTTTTACCTCTGTTTAATTAGTTGATGATGTGCTGGGGCGTTCAGGGCTGCCGTCATTTTCCACATCCTCACGGTCGTCTCCGGAACGTTAAACCACACGTAATCCAATGTCCTACTCATAGAAGATTCACCAAATTTAATATTTAACATTTCTAATACTTTTTTGTACTTTATTTCCTTCTTGTAGCAGAATTTAATGTAAATTTTCTGATTCGTTTTCTTGCTGAATAACTAATGTACGATGTTACCGAAACACGCGTAACCTTTTGTACAATTGATATGTGAGTGAATATATATATATATATATATATATATATATATATATATATATATATATATATATATCCGGCCGGAGTGGCCGAGCGGTTCTACGCGCTACAGTTTGGAACCGCACGGTCCGCTACGGTCCGGCCTCGGGCATGGATGTGTGTGATGTCCTTAGGTTAGTTAGGTTTAAGTAGTTCTATGCTCTAGGGGACTGATGACCACAGCAGTTGTCCCATGGTGCTCAGAGCCATTTGAAGTTACAAAAAGGTACGGCCAAACTTTCAGGAAACATTCCTCACACACAAAGAAAGAAAATATGTTATGTGGACATGTGTCCGGAAACGCTTGCTTTCCATGTTAGAGCTCATTTTATTACTTCTCTTCAAATCACATTAATCATGGAATGAAAACACACAGCAACAGAACGTACCAGCGTTGTTACAGGAAATGTTCAAAATGTCCTCCGTTAGCGAGGATACAGGCATCCACCCTCCGTCGCATGGAATCCCTGATGCGCTGATGCAGCCCTGGAGAATGGCGTATTGTATCACAGCCGTCCACAATACGAGCACGAAGAGTCTCTACTTTTGGTACAGGTGTTGCGTAGACTAGAGCTTTCAAATGCCCCCATAAATGAAAGTCAAGAGGGTTGAGGTCAGGAGAGCGTGGAGGTCATTGAATTGGTCCGCCTCTACCAATCCATCGGTCACCGAATCTGTTGTTGAGAACCGTACGAACACCTCGACTGAAATGTGCAGGAGCTCCATCGTTCATGAACCACATGTTGTGTCGTAACTGTAAAGGCACATGTTCTAGCAGCACAGGTAGAGTATCCCGTATGAAATCATGATAACGTGCTCCATTGAGCGTAGGTGGAAGAACATGGGGCCCAATCAAGACATCACCAACAATGCCTGCCCAAACGTTCACAGAAAATCTGTGTTGATGACGTGATTGCACAATTGCGTGCGAATTCTCGTCAGCCCACACACGTTGACTGTGAAAATTTACAATTTGATCACGTTGGAATGAAGCCTCATCCGTAAAGAGAACATTTGCACTGAAATGTGGATTGTCACATTGTTGGATAAACCATTCGCAGAAGTGTACCCGTGGCGACCAATCAGCTGCTGATAGTGCCTGCACACGCTGTACATGGTACGGAAACAACTGGTTCTCCCGTAGCACTCTCCATACAGTGACGTGGTCAACGTTACCTTGTGCAGCAGCAACTTCTCTGACGCTGACATTAGGGTTATCGTCAACTGCACGAAGAATTGCCTCATCCATTGTAGGTGTCCTCGTCGTTCTAGGTTTTCCCCAGTCGAGAGTCATAGGCTGGAACGTTCCGTGCTCCCTAAGACGCCGATCAATTGCTTCGAACGTCTTCCTATCGGGACACCTTCGTTCTGGAAATCTGTCTCGATACAAACGTACCGCGCCATGGCTATTGCCACGTGCTAATCCATACATCAAACGGGCATCTGACAACTCCGCATTTGTAAACATTGCACTGACTGCAAAACCACGTTCGTGATGAACACTAACCTGTTAATGCTACCTACTGATGTGCTTGATGCTAGTACTGTAGAGCAATGAGTCGCATGTCAACACAAGCACCGAAGTCAACATTACCTTCCTTCAATTGGGCCAACTGGCGGTGAATCGAGGAAGTACAGTACATACTGACGAAACTAAAATGAGCTCTAACATGGAAATTGAGCGTTTCCGGACACATGTCCACATAACATCTTTTCTTTCTTTGTGTGTAAGGAAATGTTTCCTGAAAGTTTAGCCGCACCTTTTTGTAACACCCTGTATACAGGGTGGTCCATTGATAGTGACCAGGCAAAATATCTCACGAAATAAGCATGAAACGAAAAAACTACAAAGAACAAAACCTGTCTCGCTTGAAGGAGGAAACCAGATGGCGCTATGGTTGGCCCGCTAGATGGCGCTGTCATAGGTCAAACGGATATCAACTGCGTTTTTTTAAATAGGAACCCCCAGTTTTATTACACGTTCGTGTAGTACGTAAAGAAATATGAATGTTTTAGTTGGACCACTTTTTTCGCTCTGTGATGGATGGCGCTGTAATAGTCACAATCGTATAAGTACGTGGCATCACGTAACATTCTGCCAGTGCGGACGGTATTTGCTTCGTGATACATTACACTTGTTAAATGGACCAATAGCGGAAAAGGTCGATATCGTGTTGATGTATGGCTATTGTGATCTAAATGCCCAACTGGCGTGTGCTATGTATGCTGCTCGGTATCCTGGACGACATCATCCAAGTGTCCGGACCGTCCGCCGGATAGCTACGTTATTTAAGGAAATAGGAAGTGTTCAGCCACATGTGAAACGTCAACCACGACCTGCAACAAGTGATGATGCCCAAGTAGGTGTTTTAGCTGCTGTCGCGGCTAATCCGCACATCAGTAGCAGACAAATTGCGCGAGAATCGGGAATCTCAAAAACCTCGGTGTTGAGAATGCTACATCAACATCGATTGCACACGTAACATATTTCTATGCACCATGAATTGCAAGGCAACGACTTTGAACGTCGTGTACAGTTCTGCCACTGGGCACAAGAGAAGTTACGGGACGATGACAGATTTTTTGCACGCGTTCTATTTAGCGACGAAGCGTCATTCACCAACAGCGGCAACGTAAACCGCCATAATATGCACTATTGGGCAACGGAAAATCCACGATGTCTGCGACAAGTGGAACATCAGCGACCTTGGCGGGCTTATGTATGGTGCGGCATTATGGGAGGAAGGACAATTGGCCCCCATTTTATCGATGGCAGTCTGAATGGTGCAATGTATGCTGATTTTCTAAGTAATGTTCTACCGATGTTACTACAAGATGTTTCACTGCATGACAGAACAGCGATGTACTTCCGATATGATGATGTCCGGCACATAGCTCGCGTGCAGTTGAAGCGGTATCAAATAGTATATTTCATGACAGGTGGATTAGCCTCCTAAGCACCATACCATGGCCCGCACCTTCACCGGATCTGACGTCCCCGGATTTCTTTCTGTGGGGAAAATTGAAGGATATTTGCTATCGTGATCCACCGACAACGCCCGACAACATGCGTCAGCATATTGTCAATGCATGTGCGAACATTACGGAAGGCGAACTACTCGCTGTTGAGAGGAATGTCGTTCCCCGTATTGCCAAATGCATTGAGGTTGACGAACATCATTTTGAGTATTTATTGCATTACTGTGGTATTTACAGGTAATCACGCTGTAACAGCATGCCTTCTCAGAAATGATAAGTTCACATGTATCGCATTGGAACAACCGAAATAAAATGTTCAAACGTACCTACGTTCTGTATTTTAATTTTAAAAACCTATCTGTTACCAACTGTTCATCTAAAATTGTGAGCCATATGTTTGTGACTATTACAGTGCCATCTATCACAAAGCGAAAAAAGTGGTCCAACTAAAACATTCATATTTCTTTACACACTACACGAATATGTAATAAAATTGGGGGTTCCTATTTAAAAAAAACGCAGTTGATATCCGTTTGACCTATGGCAGCGCCATCTAGCGGGGCAACCATAGCGCCATCTGGTTTCCCCCTTCAAGCGAGACAAGTTTTGTTCTTTGTAGTTTCTTCGTTTGACGCTTATTTTGTGAGATAATTGGCCCGGTCACTAACAAAGGACCACCCTGCGGTCATATTTGCTCAGAAGAGTTAGTTCCGCCAGGTGAGATAGTCAAGTAAGAGTTGCATCGCGATGTTATATGTCATTTGAGGTAAAGACATGAAGGAAATAGCACCGACAGAAGAGGCGCGCGAATTACTGGATACTCCAAGATGACAATGCACGATCACGTATCTCCTACCTTACACTGTACTAACCACTCACAGCCTCATGTGACCTCTCCTCCCCCTATATGTAAATCAACTTGTGGGACAACTACATTGAAGCGCCAAAGAAACTAGTATAGGCATGCGTATTCAAATGCAGAAATGTGTAAACAGGCAGAACACGGCGCTGCGGTCGGCAACGCCTGTATAAAACGCGAAGTGTCCGGCGCAGTTAGACCAATTGCTGTTTCTAGCAGGATATCAAGATTTAAGGATACAGGGTACTTATAAATGGTGGAAACATTGAAATTTTTTAATGACTTTATTAAATTCTATAGCCTTTCCTGATTACATTGCTATACACATTATAGGATTTCAAAAGATAAATCACACACACACACACACACACACACACACATATATATATATATATATATATATATATATATATATATATATCGAATTTAAAAGTTAGTCATGTATGCCGCCACGCCCCCTTTATTTCTGTTACTTAAACCAGTATTATTTCGAAAAGAACTGTGAACTTTTTGTTTCCAGCGATTATGCTTATGATACATTGTATATGTTGGTAACAGAGCAGGTTTCTAGTATCTGTAGCAATTATCTTTGCTAGTATTTACTTTTGTTTCGCTGAAGCAGTTCGTTCACGTGTTACTGAATGTTTGCTGTCCAAGTGCTGCATATACACTCCTGGAAATTGAAATAAGAACACCGTGAATTCATTGTCCCAGGAAGGGGAAACTTTATTGACACATTCCTGGGGTCAGATACATCACATGATCACACTGACAGAACCACAGGCACATAGACACAGGCAACAGAGCATGCACAATGTCGGCAATAGTACAGTGTATATCCACCTTTCGCAGCAATGCAGGCTGCTATTCTCCCATGGAGACGATCGTAGAGATGCTGGATGTAGTCCTGTGGAACGGCTTGCCATGCCATTTCCACCTGGCGCCTCAGTTGGACCAGCGTTCGTGCTGGACGTGCAGACCACGTGAGACGACGCTTCATCCAGTCCCAAACATGCTCAATGGGGGACAGATTCGGAGATCTTGCTGGCCAGGGTAGTTGACTTACACCTTCTAGAGCACGTTGGGTGGCACGGGATACATGCGGGCGCGCATTGTCCTGTTGGAACAGCAAGTTCCCTTGCCGGTCTAGGAATGGTAGAACGATGGGTTCGATGACGGTTTGGATGTACCGTGCACTATTCAGTGTCCCCTCGACGATCACCAGTTGTGTACGGCCAGTGTAGGAGATCGCTCCCCACACCATGATGCCGGGTGTTGGCCCTGTGTGCCTCGGTCGTATGCAGTCCTGATTGTGGCGCTCACCTGCACGGCGCCAAACACGCATACGACCATCATTGGCACCAAGGCAGAAGCGACTCTCATCGCTGAAGACGACACGTCTCCATTCGTCCCTCCATTCACACCTGTCGCGACACCACTGGAGGCAGGCTGCACGATGTTGGGGCGTGAGCGGAAGACGGCCTAACGGTGTGCGGGACCGTAGCCCAGCTTCATGGAGACGGTTGCGAATGGTCCTCGCCGATACCCCAGGAGCAACAGTGTCCCTAATTTGCTGGGAAGTGGCGGTGCGGTCCCCTACGGCACTGCGTAGGATCCTACGGTCTTGGCGTGCATCCGTGCGTCGCTGCGGTCCGGTCCCAGGTCGACGGGCACGTGCACCTTCCGCCGACCACTGGCGACAACATCGATGTACTGTGGAGACCTCACGCCCCACGTGTTGAGCAATTCGGCGGTACGTCCACCCGGCCTCCCGCATGCTCACTATACGCCCTCGCTCAAAGTCCGTCAACTGCACATACGGTTCACGTCCACGCTGTCGCGGCATGCTACCAATGTTAAAGACTGCGATGGAGCTTCGTATGCCACGGCAAACTGGCTGACACTGACGGCGGCGGTGCACAAATGCTGCGTAGCTAGCGCCCTTCGACGGCCAACACCGTGGTTCCTGGTGTGTCCGCTGTGCCGTGCGTGTGATCATTGCTTGTACAGCCCTCTCGCAGTGTCCGGAGCAAGTATGGTGGGTCTGACACACCGGTGTCAATGTGTTTTTTTTTTCCATTTCCAGGAGTGTATTTGTGGAAGTACATACCCCTTATTGTGCAATAAATACGAACTATGCCACGCATCAAGAAATTCAATAAAAGGAAATTCCGTGGTAACCACTTCACAAACAAAGTAAACCACACTGTCGGAAGCAACCTATGTGTCAGTTCTTCAGGAAAGGAACTCCCACATGGCACGCCTCCTGGTGACTCAGATTTTTGTGTTAACAATGAGGCTGTTTGTAGTGGATTCGTTGTTGTTGATGTGGGCATCTGATCTTCTTTGCTAAAGGAAGTGGCGAAATGCAAACAGTGGGATGGTGTAGGCTGTCTGGAAATAACTGAACAACAAAGTAGCAGGAAGGGTTTAGCATCAAAATCAGTTGTTCTACGTAGATCCTGCAATAAGTCTACCTCGAAAATTACTTTGAACATTGTGCATGATTCATATGACGTGTATTTGAAGTTAGTGTGTGCAATAGGAAAAGGGAAAAAGGCTTCTCAAACGTTTTGTGGTCTGATGGACTTTCCTCCTCCTTCCATTAGGTTCAGCAACTACATAAAAATACTTTTAAGTACCTTGACGGTTGTTTCTAAAGCACTTGTGAAACGTACAGTAGAAGAATCTGTAAACATTAGTGGAACCAGGAACATTGCTGTTGCACTTTATAGGACATGGAAACGTCGAAGACATCGTTCCTTGAATGTTGTGCTACTTCTCTTTAGAATGGAAAAGATGTTGATGTTGAGTGCTTATCTAAGTACTGCCACACCTGCCATGGTAACACTAAAGGACATATTGAACATCAGTGTTCTAAGAATTATGATGGTTACAGTGGAGGTATCGAGTTCTAAAAATATTTCAGAGGGAGGTGCCCGTTTATGGCGTTAGATATACGAAGTACCTAGGTGATGGAGACTCTTAACGCTTTCAATGAAATTAATGAGTTCAATGTTTATGGTATTACCTTAGTGACGAAAGTGGAGTGTTGTGGACATGTGCAAGAGAGGATGGGTGCTAGATTGAGGAAGCTACGAAGATAAATGAAAAGAAAGTTGCCATCTGATGGAAAATCTCTGTCTGGCAGAGACAGATTGACAGAAATTGAAACAGACCTTCTTCAGAGTTATTACGGACTGGCCATTAGACGAACTGCACCTCTCAATGTTGTTACAGCAATGAGAAAAGCGGTGTGGGCCACCTACGTCCATAAGTTGTCCACAGATAACCATCCTGTTCACAGACTTTGCCGTAAAGGGGCAGATTCTTAGTGTGGTTACCAAAAAGCAAAAGAAAGTGGTCAAATATACCATCATAAGTATTTTCTTCCTAAGCCTGTTACGAATGAAATTAACCCAATTTTTTAGAGACCTGAGTGACCCTGTTTTGCTTAGTAAATGTCTTCATGGGGGCACTCAGAATACGAATGAAAGTTTCAACCATTGCATATGGGAAAGACTACCAAATAATGTTTTTGTAGACTACATACATTAAAAGTTGGTGTACTGGATGCAGTGATATGTTTCAATGATGGAGTGAGAGGAAGGTTGGAAGTTGAGAAATTTAGGAATAAAATATGGCTCTAATGTGGAAGATAAATTGCTTCCGTGTGGCAGACAACAGGTGCATGAAGCTGAAAGATTCGCTCTTCAAGTTACCAACAAAGCACGAAGTGCTGAAAGGAATGCCAAGAGGAAAATGCAAGATGAAGAAATGCTGCATGACGAAGACTATGCTTCAGGAGTGTTCTGAGGCACAATTTAATTGGACTCATATCTTCATTCGCAGTTTCACGCAAGTTGTGTTTTTCGGAGTTCAGGTACAAATATTTCCTAAAGTTTACAAAGCAGTGCTCTAATTTCATTTTGTAATTTGCAATAGTGCATACTCATGTAGTAGACTTAAGAATTATTGCAGAATCATCTAAATTATAGAAAAAATAACATTATTAATAAGAAAAGATCATAAAAATTAAAATATGAGTTATGGTTTTTTTATACATGCAATCGGTGGAAATAAAAAGATCTTGCACCTCAAGCTTTATGTCATTCATATCCGATAAAATGAATGAGTAGTATTTAGCCTCTTTAATGACCCCAATCGGGTTCAAAAAATTTTAAATGGTCTCAAATTTGTCAGTGAGTTGCATATTCTAATAAAAAATTTTTTTTTTTTTTTTTTTTTTTTTTTTAAAATGGACTTGTAGTCCGGGGTGATATGTTACAATACAGCATCACCGGTCTATTGCGGTCTAACTGTGTTGGTGAGGCAGTAAATTTCCACAGGGCAGTGACTCCGTCACTACAATTCACTTTGGAGGTGTACCAAACAGATATTATTTGAAGCGAACTCTCGTGCAACTGACTGCGAGAAAGTAGCATTATCGCAGACGCTCTGTCTACTCCTTGAACTAAGATAGCTTTGGTTCGATATATTGTGAAATGATATAGTCTAGCTTCTGATCTTAATGAGTATGGACGAATGCATTACTGCATAAGAGAGAGGGCAGTGTTACGAACCGCCATCTTTAATTGAAAGGCATTTTCTGATTTTGTGCGCAAATTATTCTCCATCTTATGGTTTCACATATTCAAATATTTGTGGACGCCTACGAGACCTTTCTTTGGACTGTGGAAGCTTGAACCTGCAAAATCTATACGGTCGTTAATTTAAAGACTTTTAAACAAATACACTTCGACGGACAAGTTTCCATAGAAAGGAGAATTGGACCGTAGTTAACGTAGACTAAGACTCCTACAGATTCAGCACGCAGTTCGACTACCGGCAAAGACATCGAGTACAGTTTACAGGCAGCATACACCATCAGATCTCTAGTCTACCACGCACAATCCCCTGAATATAAACGTCCCCTAGTGAGATCTGTTCGGTTACTTATTCATGTCAAAGACCAAAACTCTTTTCTTAGAGAGACTGAATACTAAAGAACTAATTCCTTGAATCAGTGATCATAATAATAATTAAATAAAAGCAGCAATGAAACGAATAATAATAATAATAATAATTACAATAATAAAAGCAGTTCATCGAGGTTACTTTTTGTCTCTGAAAAGAAATTTTCAACGCAGATCTCCATACAAAACTGATTTTAGGACGAAATGATGACTTCTCTCAAGAAACATTAAACTCAGTAAAATTATAACAATTTACTTTTCACGTGAGTGGGAATTACAATAGCGCCCTGTGAGGGAGGAAGGGCAGAGGTGGTATGAGAATGGAATAATTTCTGAGTTTTGACTTGTGGTAAATTTCTTTTTATGGGTGACAAGAAGTAATCCCGACAAAGGTAAACTTGAAAGCTAATCATATTAAATGAAAAACTATTAATATATGTGTCTTAGGTTAAGTTTTTGTTATTTGTGTATGCTTTACTATTATAATAGACTACAGACTATGTGATTTGTTGCATGTCCCACTACCAATATTTCCTGTTGGAGAGAGAGACGATACCCTGTGAATGCGGAGCACTGGCAGTATTCACTTCTCATAGAAAGGCAAGATCAAGAAGAGACTTTGGGAATTCTCATTCTTTGCCTTATCATAACAACCTCAAACTGACAGAATTAGTAAAACTGCAGACTTTCTTTGTTTGAGGATAGTAATTTCCTCATAGTTTTAAGTTGAATAGTATTTGTTTGAGATGTACTGTGAATTTCTATGAACATGTTTTCAAAGTGATTAATTTCGTTATTGGAGATTATTGCATTGCGTGTGTCTAAAGAGTACCTAAGGTGCCTAGTGCTTTTGTCCAAATATAGGGTGTATACTTTTTAATTTTTGTGTGTCGTGTAATGGTTAAAACCTGTAGCCAATACAAAATGGAACCACCAAAGGATTTAGACAATTTTGAGACGGAATTGACTCGGAATGTGCTAGTTGAACTTTGTGGTGCAAAATCTACATCATCGGATCAGTTAGATATGTCCATTGTGGACAGACCTCCGAGTGAAGTGGGTACCTCACGCACAACAGAAATGTACAAACGAGGGCAGTAGATGATACTATCGCCCGAATACTAATAGATTTTCAAAAATTAATGGTGCAAGGTATGAAGATCATGGAAGAAAATAACAGTAAAGAACTTAAAGAAGTATCGTCAAAAATTAAGAATTTGGATGAAGCTAATAGTAGAGAACTGGAAGAAGTATCTTCACAGATAAAGAATATGAAGGAAGAAATAAAGGAAGAATTAAACACTGTATCAAATGAAGTTCAAATCTTAAAGACTCAAGAAGAATATCTTGTCACACAAAGGCAATCTTTATCTATAAAGAATGAAACAATTACCACGGAAGTTCAAGACTTGTACAAAACTGTTGCTGAAGTGAAACAGAAGCAAGAACAGCTACTTGCGAAGGAAGGTATACAGCAGATGAGAAAAGAAATAAATGATGTCACTGAGAAACAACAATCAGTACATGAAAAATTAGTTAATTCGCAAACGGCAGTAACCGAAATTGTTTCAGGTGTGAGAAATTCATTGCACACAATACTAGCGAGAAACATGCTGCTTATGAACAAAAATTAGAACAGTGGATACAAGACAAAGAAACTTCCTGGCAGATTAAAACTGTGTGCCCCACCGAGACTCGAACTCGGGACCTTTGCCTTTGGCGGGCAAGTGCTCTACCAATTGAGCTACCGAAGCACGACTCATGGCCGGTACTCACAGCTTTACTTCTGCCAGTACCTCGTCTCCTACTTTCCAAACTTTACAGAAGCTCATATCAGCGCACACTCCGCTGCAGAGTGAATATCTCATTCTGGAAACATCCGCCAGGCTGTGGCTAAGCCATGTCTCCGCAATATCCTTTCTTTCAGGAGTGCTAGTTCTGCAAGGTTCGCAGGAGAGCTTCTGTAAAGTTTGGAAGGTAGGAGACGAGGTACTGGCAGAAGTAAAGCTGTGAGTACCGGCCGTGAGTCGTGCTTCGGTAGCTCAGTTGGTAGAGCACTTACCCGCGAAAGGCAAAGGTCCCGAGTTCGAGTCTCGGTCGGGCACACAGTTTTAATCTGCCAGGAAGTTTCATATCAGCGCACACTCCGCTGCAGAGTGAATATCTCATTCTGGAAACAAGACAAAGAAGTTTAAGGAACCACCGTAGTTGAGAATAAAATAGAGAAACGGACGCAATGGAAAACAAATTTTTGGACGAACTTCAACACTGTGACTTTTCACACATCTCAGAGGAGTTGTAGATGCGTCAAGCGTCATCTATGAATCGAATAATCCTTGAACATATGTCACCACCAGCCCGGAAAGTAACAACAGATCCGCTTGCATTCAAGAAGTCGGCAGAAAATGATCAAGTGTGTGTGAATTCCTAAGGAGCCAAATTGCTGAGGTCGTCGGTCCCTAGACTTACACTTTATTGAACTAACTTAAGCTAAGAACAACACACACACCCATGCCCAGGGAAGACTCGAACCTCCGGTTGGAGCGGCTGCGCAATCCGTGCATGGCACCTCAAACCACACAGCCACTATGCGCGGCGAAGTCGGCAGAAAACGAGCACATAATTTAGGACAAATTTCAATATATGACGAAGAGAGTACACACAGTGAAGAAAAGCTACTACAATACCATCAATTCCAAATATTTTGTTCGGAAAAGAAGACAATACATCCGTGGTGTTCATGAGGAGTTTTACTGATTTGCCACCAAGAGGTTGGAGCGAGTACTGAAAGTTGCAGCACGTAGCATTATACAGGGTGAAAAGTATTTAAACCGACAAACCCTGGGAGGTTGTAGGGGACATCAAAACAAATAATTTTCCCTAATGTCATTTTTTCCTATGAGGATTATTTAAACCTCTGGAGGCCGTATTACGCTCTTCACTAGTTAGAGGCCGTATTACGATCTTCAGTTGTAGACAACTGGTGTCCGCCAGTGTAGTAGTGCGTTGTCTCTGTTTACTAATGGAGCGATACACCTGGAGTGAGTACACTGATATGGTTGGTGCGTACTACGTAGCGCACCACAACGGACGAGCTGCGTAGCGGGTTTATCACCTACAATATCCTAATCGCCGTATTGCGCATCATGCAACTTTTGCTGCTGTGTACCAAAATCTGCGTGAGATCGGATCATTTAGCATTTAGCATTTGCCTTCGCACGGTAAGAACGCTGCAATTTCAGGACGCTGTCTTGCAGCATGTGGAGCGGGATCCTTCAATCAGCACTCGTGCAAAGAACAGTCGATCGAGAGCAAGTGTTACGTCCATTTCACTTACAGTGTGTCCAGTTGATTATCCACCCAGAGCACAGTTTTCGTAGTGGTACCTGGGACACTGTGAAATGCATCCTACATTTCCAACCTCTGTGTTGTTTATCCGATGAAGCAACGTTTGGGCGTGATGGTGTCTTCAACATGCACAATTCGCATGTTTGTAGTGAGGATAACCCACATGCCACGGTTACTAGCGCTCATCAAGTGCAGTTCTTCGTTAATGTGTGGGTCGGTGTTGTTGGAGACTGTTTAATTGGGCCGTATCTGCTACCTAGGCCATTAAATGGCAGGCAGTATCACAATTTTCTCGACAGAGCATTGCCGGAATTGTTGGGAAACGACCCGCTCCCTACAAGACAACGCATATGATTCCGACATGACGGGGCGCCGGCACATTTCAGTCGTCGTGTACGTCGATTCCTGGACCGACGGTTCCCAGAAACGTGGATTGGCAGAGGTGGTCCTGAACCGTGGCCTGCTCGATCCCCAGATATGTCCCCTCTGGGCGTTTTCGTTGGTTTAATTGATTTGCAGTCAGAGAAATCTTCCTCTACCGGTTTAAATACTCCTCGTAGGAAAAATGACATTAGGGAAAAATATTTGTTTTTATGTTCGCTACAACCCCCCAGAGTTTGTCGGTTTAAATACTTTTCACCCTGTATATGCACGGAGAAAGCAAAATGTGGGTTCCAGGTGTCATAAAAACGTGCACTGTGTGTGAAGAGTTTGAACGAGCATTGCTGTCGAAGTACTGGTCGCGGGGTGCGCAAGAGAGGATAAAGAAAGAAGTACTAAACCAAGAACCAAATACAGCGACATCTGGAAAATTGCGTAAATATTTCGTAAAATGCCTGAGTAAAACAAAATACTGGGGTAACCCAATGAACGAGAAAGGTATCATCCAAGTACTGAAACCAAAATTACCCACCGCCATCAGAGAAAAGCTCATCACAATCCCGGAACATGACACAAGAATTTTTGTCAACACACATATGACATAATCCAAGAGGACAACAAAAAGCGTGCAGAGAATAATGGACAGATGACACGCAAAAATATCAACGGTTAAAGACAAATGATCAGCGCGCAGCCTGTGGCAACAAATGAGGTGCGAACGCAGCCACAGATGATTATGAATGGAAATAAACAAAGACAATACGGTTACAGGCCAAATTGTATGCAGAACCAATGTATAAACAGAAGACATGACAGGAGACATCACCAGGTTATGTAATGTACAACAGTGGAAATCAGACCTGGAACAGTAACCAAGTAAACGTACAAGAACCAAATACAAGTGTTTCACTGATTGCGAATGCGACAGACTGGCGCCAAAACACTCCTGTAGTAACAGAAGTGCGCGAAGGTATAAACAGGAATACCAACACAAATCAGGGAAACGCCTAAGGACCTGCACCATCCCCAGTGTTAGGGTCGAAAAGAACTGGAGGGGCGGTGATAGTAACTTGGCTATGCTACGATACAACGATAGGCATTTGTTAAGAAATGAATCTCTCAGAACAGACAAGGGGTAAAGTTAAGGAGAGGCTGTCTCCGGTATCAGTGGTTACGGGCAGAATTGAAAATAATGAGGTAAACATCAACCTGAACACAGGTGCAACAGTAAACGCAGCTTCAGCCTCTTTGTTTGACAAATTGAGCCGGGAAGCAAAGTTTACGATATATGCAATTAGTAACTGCAAACTCATAGGTGCTTTTGGATCCAAGTCCTAGCTCGTTAGAAGGCAAGTGCTTATAATTGTTTGTTTGTGGAATGGTGTCTATAAAGGAACATTTCTAATTGCTGAGGGAATTAATTGTGTACTGTATCATTGGACCGGATTTTTGTAAAGAGTCTCAGACACGGAGTTTGCACGGGATATTTTGAGAACGGAGAGCGAAGCACGAGATACTGAGGTTCCAGTTTTGCAGGCAGGAAATACACGTGGGAAGTATTGCGACACAGCTCGCATACAGCTGGTAAGTAGCTACGGATCGAGCATTTGTCCAGAAGAGGTAAAAGTAGCAGATGTCAATGAGTTATTTAACCACTCACAACAAAAAAATTAATGAATCGCCCCTGCAGAGTGCTGAACAGACAGACCAACTGATCAGATTGTTGTCTACATTCAATAATGTATTTAATGAAAGTGGCTACGTATGTAAATTAGAGGTCAAGCTACACAAGATCCACACATAAACAAAATTTGCTTCAACTCGGTTCTGAGAGTTCCGGAACCTGTAGAGAAAAGTGGAATAGAGATCAACATAAACATCATTTCAGCCCTTTTTATTGCTCATGAAAACCACACATTGCATGTTGAACCACCAAAGAGCGACACCTTCGGAGATTTCTGTACATACCGGTTCCTCTAATACCCAGAAGCACGTCCTCTTGCATTGATGCATTACTTTGTGGCACACTATCCACAAGATCATCAAGATACTCTTGGGCCAGATTGTCCCACTCCTCAACGGCGATTCGGCGTAGATCCCTCAGAGTAGTTGGTGGGTCACGTCGTCCATCTACAGCCCCTTTCCATTTATCCCCTGGCATGTTCGATAGGGTTCATGTTTGGAGAACATGCTGGCCACTCTAGGCGAGCGATGTCGTTATGCTGAAGGAAGTCATTCACAAGATGTGCATGATGGAGGTGCGAATTGTCATCCATGAAGAGCAATGCCTCGCCAATATGCTGACGATATGGTTGCAGTATCGGTCGGAGGATGGCATTCACGTATTGTGCAGCCGTTACAGTGCATTCCACGACCACCGGTGATGTACGTCGGTCCCACATAATGCCACCCCAAAACAGCAGACAACGTCCACGTTGTTGCATTCGCTGGACAGTATGTCTAAGGCGTTCAGCCTGACCGGGTTGCTTCCAAACACGTCTCCGTCAACTGTCTGGTTGTAGGCAAATGTGACACTCATCGGTGAAGAGAACGTGATGCCAATCCTGAGCGGTCCATTCGGCATTTTGGTTGGCCATCAAAAACCGCGCTGCTTGGTGTCGTTGTTGCAAAGATGGACCTCGCCATGGACGTCGGGAGTGGAGTTGCGCACCATGCAGCCTATTGCGCACAGTTTGAGCCTCAGCACGACGTCCTACGGCTGCACAAAAGCATTATTCAACATGGTGGCGTTGCTGTCAGGGTTCCTCCGAGCCATAATCTGTAGGTAGCTGTCATCCACTGCAACAGTAGCCCTTGGGCGACCTGCGCGAGGCATGTCATCGACAGTTCCTGTCTCTCTGTATCTCCTCCATGTCCAGACAATATCAGTTTGGTTCAGTCCGAGACGCCTCGACACTTCCCTTGTTGAGAGCCCCTCCTGACACAAAGTAACAATGCGGACGCGATGGAACCGCGGTATTGACTGTCTAGGCGTGATTGAACTACAGACAACACGAGCCGTGTACCTCCTTCCTGGTGGAATGACTGAAACTGATGAGCTGGCGGACTCCCTTCATCTAATACGCGCTGCTCAAGCATTGTTGTTTACATCTTTGGGCGGGTTTAGTGACATCTCTGAATAGTCAGAGGGACTGTGGCTGTGACAGAATATCCACAGTCAACGTCTATCATCAGGAATTGTGGAAACCAGGGTGATTCAAAATTTCTTTTGATGTGTGTATGTTGCAGAAGTTGTTACCCATGGAGGCTACGAGCAGCTGTAGCTCATGATATACAAACAATGTTAAACTTCCATAAGTCCATATTGTAGCCTCCTTTTGGTAGTTCCCAAACCAGGAGGAAAAGTTTGTCTTTTACTGAATGTACATGTAATCAATACTATAATAATACCAGTGCAAAATAATCTTGAGATTATCGATGATTAATTTAAAGGTTAGAAGGGGTAACCTATTTTACCAGCATTTACTTAGAGGCCTCGTACAGGCAAATAAAACTGCACGAAAGCTCGGGGAAGTACACCGCATTCATTTATGCCGGACGAAGTTATCAATTTTAAGTTTTGCCCTTCGGATTCAACATAAATGTAGAAATCTTTATTGCAGCTTCAGATTATGTCTTAAGGCCTGAACTGAGAAGCAACCTATCTTAGTTTGTCGATGACATTTACAATGGTCCAAGATCATGGGGCGAGCATATAAAAACTTTGGAAAGATTACTCATAAAATTTGAAGAATCAGGAATTACAGCTAATCTGCAGAAATTTCACTTTAGTTTGAATCAGATTAAACTTTTAAGCCATTTAATTGATGAAAAGGGTATTTTACCGCATGTAAAGAAGATCAGTGCAATAAAGAACTTCCGGATGCCATGTACAAAGAGGCAGTTGAAAGGTTTTATGGGACTAGCATCATTTTTCTGCAGTGTTGTATTTGACCAGTCCCTGTACTCACACCATTTATTAAATTTACTGAGGAAAAATGCACATTGGCAATAGACAAGAGAATGTCAGAGGTCTTCCAGGAAATCAAAGAATGTTTGGTAAATGCACAATTACTGTATCGTCCTGATATGAATGTGGAATCTGGATTAATGATAGATGCATCGAATGTTGGTTTGGGTGCATGCCTATTCCAAGCCAGGAAAATTGAAGGACATAATGGCATAGCATAGCATTTGCAACAGCAATAGCATTTGCTAGTAGGACCTTAACCAACTGCGAAAGAGCTTATACTACCACTGAGAAAGAAGCATTGGCAATAATATGGGCATTTAGAAAATTTCGCTATTACCTTTACTAATCTCAGATTAAAGTATTCTGTGATCATAAGGCATTAAGATCCCTACAGACATGCAAGATGCTACACACGAGACTTAGTTGTTGTAAAATGTTTCTCCGAGAGTATAATTTTTCCATTGAATGTGTTAATGGCAAAGATAAACTGATTGCGGATGCATTGTCAGGGATGCCTGAAGGTTAAGTAGAGGGATGCATGTGTAGGCGATGGATAAGATGAACTTCAGATTTTGTTAAAAAAAGGACAAGGCATGCTGAAGATATTACTTCTATTTATGGCGCAATTACAAGAGCAGGATCCACAATGGAGTAATATGAAACGGCTGCTGGAACAAAAGAGCGACGGCAATCTCAGAATATAGTTCAAGCTAATAAACGGAATATTGTTTCACAGGGCGATTGAAAAGTCGAAAAACTGGTGTGTGTATACCCGATGATAGAATAGCTTATCTGGTGCGGTATTCGCATTTAGCATGGGGCCACATCTGTGTGCGTCGAAGATCAGGCGATATTGCTACATACCTAACGGTAAAAGAAGAATAGCCAGGATGTGTGATTTGTGCAAAGATCGAAGGATAATCATCAAGGTAGAAAAGGAAGGTTGAACCCGATTATACCTGTCAGGCCACTTTCTTTGATATCAGGTTACGTTTGTGGCCGTCCTCCGAAATCGAAGGGTGGCTGCAAATATGTCGTGGCTTTTCTATATGTAATCACAAAGTACATGAAATTATACCCCGTAAAGGTCGCAACAAGTTCAACGATAGTGAGAAAGATAATACGGGAATACATTCCAAGCGTGGGAAAACCGGAGGCAGTGGTATCTGACATTGCTTCTACCATCAAAAGTTTTACCTGGCGGAGAGCATTGTCAGAAGCAAAAATGACACCGGTCCTTATCTCGTGCTACAATACACAAGACAGTCTGGTGGAGAAAATATTTAAAGAATTAAATCGTTTCATGCGGACGTACTGTCTGGAAAAACAGTGAAGATGGATTGATTATTTGGATGTATTCGAGAGTATCGTAAACAAGTTGCCGCACATGACAACAGAGTTTATACAAACTAAGTTAATGTACAATAAGCTAGAGAGGAATTAGCGGGTAAACTATTTGCCGAGACTTGCTAAAGAAGAGCAAGAATTGCAATCAAAACTGCGAGGTGTGATAGTGAACATTATTGACAAGGCAAAGAAAATGAAAATGAACTTTGACAAGAATTTAAAGAGAGTATTGAATACAAGATCGGAAACAAAGTTTTATTGAGAACATACCCCCCTCCCCCGTCTTCATTATTAAAGGAGAAGAACAGGAAGTGGCAAAGACTATATACAGGGCAATATATAATTATCAAAGTACCGAACCCTGGTGCATATGTATTACAGTACACAGGGTCAGGGAAAGTAAAGAGGATGTTCCCCCACCAACATCTAGAACGCTATCATGAGTAGCAATTGATCAAACAACACATGAAAGAAAAGGAAGGAGGACTCTGATGAAAATGTCAGTGTGAAATGTTGCTCAGTTAGTAATAAGATAATTATTCAAAGTTAAGGATGGAGCTATTTTATGATTGCGTCAATGAACATGTGGTTTGTCAATGAAATTTATTTAGTAGTAAGTTATTACTGGTAGTGTGTATTTGACGAGTACTAGTCTTTTCGCGTACATGAGGTCAAAGAATTAGCTGCTGACAGAGAGGTTTACTTTGTATTTTTCACTTTTCATGTTATTATTAACAGTAAATTTTAGTTGACACTAAAATAAATTGATTTGCTGTTGAGTCATGATTCAAAATAGGTGGTTAGGTACTCTGACAATCTGGTTAGAAACACATACGGTACATAATCGAGATTGCTCAAGTTTTTGCTTGAGAGTTCGGAGCTTTAATGTATTCAGTATAATTACAAGTTTTGGAAGAGTGGAGAGCAGTAATGAGCAGGTGAGCAGTTTTAAGTCGGTGTGGGTATATTTCACTGGATATTATGAATTAATGAACAACAAAGGTTCGGAAGTAAGCATTATTGGAGACAACGTGCGAGACAGTGATCATGGGATTAAACACTGGTGACTCTGTATGGAGCCTTAGTGTGATAATATAAATCGATTCAAGTGGACACAAGGAACTTCAGTTTGAAGTATTGTGCATTCTTGATGGATGAAACAGCAATAATAGTGAACATAGTGCATTGAAGCATACAAGGAACTTCAGATGGAAGTGTTTTTAGTGCTCTTAGGATAACAGAATTTCACTGGTGAAGGAAAGAATTTTTGGAGCTACGAAAGAGTGATGGTGATTTTTTTCTTTTCCAATAATATCGTCATGGAAATGGTTTTTGACGTGGTGAATTATTGAGTTACTGTGAACCGAAATGTGACCTTTTTGGTAGTAGCAATAACAACAACATAATGGACGATAATAGTTGACTTGGTGTGTTACGTATCTCATATAAATCCGAAAGTGATGCTGAAATCTTTCAAATTGAAAGCATTCTAGCTGTAATCCATACCGCATCAAAATTGCTCCACCGTTGCTAAAGGTGTGATTAATCCGTTCTTTTTATGGAGTATAGCTTTGGTAAAACATTAATGCCCGTTGAATTACGTTCCATGTAATCTTGACGAGGGCGGTACCTGAGGCGGACATAATGGTTTCGAGAAAAGTCTACTGTTACTCTCACATTCCATTCTCCTGCTGAGAGTCGTACACCTTCTACAACCACCTTCCGCTCCTGTAACATCACACCCCCGCCACCAAGAACCACATCTCCAAAGAAAGAAAATATGTTATGTGGACATGTGACGGAAATGCTTACTTTCCATGTTAGAGCTCATTTTATTACTTCTCTTCAAATCTCATTAATCATGGAATGGAAACACACAGCGACAGAACGTACCAGCTTGCCTTCAAACACTTTGTTACAGGAAATGTTCAAAATATTCTCCGTTAGCGACGATACATGCATCCACCCTCCGTCACATGGAATCCCTGATGCGCTGATGCAGCCCTGGAGAATGGTGCATTGTATCACAGCCGTCCACAATACGAGCACGAAGAGTCTACGTTTGGTACCGGGATTGCGTAGACAAGAGCTTTCAAATGCCCCCATAAATCAAAAAGTCAAGAGGGTTGAGGTCAGGAGGCCATGGAATTCGTCCGCCTCTACCAATCAATCGGTCACCGAATCTGTTGTTGAGAAGCGTACGAACACCTCGACTGAAATGTGCAGGAGCTCCATCGTGCACGAATCACATATTGTGTCGTACTTGTAAAGGCACATGTTCCAGCAGCACAGGTAGAGTATCCGGTATTAAATCGTGTGCTCCATTGAGCGTAGGTAGAAGAACATGGGGCCCAATCAAGACATCACCAACAATGCCTGCCAAAACGTTCACAGAAAATCTGTGTTGATGACGTGATTGCACAATTGCGTGCGGATTCTCGTCAACCCACACATGTTGATTGTGAAAATTTACAATTTGATCACGTTGGAATGAAGCCTCATCCGTAAAGAGAACATTTGCACTGAAATGAGGATTCACACATTGTTGGATGAACCATTCGCAGAAGTGTACCCGTGGAGGCCAATCAGCTGCTGATAGTGCCTGCACACGCTGTACATGGTACGGAAACAACTGGTTCTCCCGTAGCACTCTCCATACAGTGACGTGGTCAACGTTACCTTGTGCAGCAACAACTTATCTGACGCTGACATTAGGGTTATCGTCAACTGCACGAAGAATTGCCTCATCCATTGTAGGTGTCCTCGTCGTTCTAGGTATTCCCCAGTCGCGAGTCATAGGCTGGAATGTTCCGTGCTCCCTAAGACGCCGATCAATTGCTTCGAACGTCTTCCTGTCGGGACACCTTCGTTCTGGAAATCTGTCTCGATACAAACGTACCGCGCCACGGCTATTGCCCCGTGCTAATCCATACATCAAATGGGCATCTGCCAACTCTGCATTTGTAAACATTGCACTGACTGCAAAACCACGTTCGTGATGAACACTAACCTGTTGATGCTACGTACTGTAGAGCAATGAGTCGCATGTCAACACAAGCACCGAATTCAACATTACCTTCCTTCAATTGGGCCAACTGGCGGTGAATCGAGGAAGTACAGTACATACTAACGAAACTAAAATGAGCTCTAACATGGAAATTAAGCGTTTCCGGACACATGTCCACAAAACATCTTTTCTTTCTTTGTGTGTGAGGAATGTTTCCTGAACGTTTGGCCGTACCTTTCTGTAACACTCTGATATACAATGTTCTCGTTTGTGCATTCTCAAAATGAACGTACAATTTTCACTAGTAACATTCAGATATCAAGTTAATTTCAGTTGTAAATTCTAAACATATCTCACTTTTCTGTACAACTGATGTATATAAATTCTGTACAGTTCATTGAGATTTTTGTATAACTTATTAGGTCTACAGCTTCGCTTCCGCCGTTTTGCAATAGACGGCAGAGAATGTTTTCAACGCCTTAAAGAACGATGATTTTGATGTAGAAGACCGGCATGGCGGGGGAAGACAGATCGTTTTCGTAGCTACCGAAACAGACGAAGACAGTCACAGGATATTATTATCGAAAGCAATTGATGCGTTCTGGCCCAGCACTGAAACACAAACGGCCACAATACAGCGATAGACACGTAAAGGTAATTTTGCAGCAGGTCAGTGCGCGACCTCATGTCGCAAAACCCGTCAAAATGTACATGGAAGCGTTGAAATGAGAAGTCCTATCTCTCCTGCTGTATTCTCCATACGTTGCTCTCTCTGAATGCCACGTTTTTCGATCAGTGGCTTACAGTCTGGCTGACCAGCACTTTCGATCATATGAACAAGTGCAAAATTCAATCGATTCATGGATCCCCACAAAAGACGGCCAGTTCTTCCGCCACAGGATTCGTATGCTATCCGAAAGATGGGCGAATGTAGTGGCCAGCGATGGACAATACTATGAATCATAGTTTTTACGTATGTTTTTCACAATAAAGTCACGAACTTAGAGAAAAAACCGCGGAAGCAAAGTTGTAGACCTAGTAGGATTTGGGCAAGGTTAACTAAACGACGCGCCATACATTCTCCCGGATATTCATGGGGCAGGAGCTCGAAGGAGGCGGCGAAAATTGCTAATGTCATGGGCTAAATAAATTGCTTCCACACACTCACACATGCAATTTGTGGTAGACTAACTTGTTCACCCGACGCACACCAGCTAAGCAACTCAACATCAGATAGTAACTACACAGTCCCCTACAAATCTTTTTCTCAGCAACATTTTATTGAAATCCTTCTGGACCACTAAAACATTACGACAGTTTACACGTAAGGGTTAACCAGATGCTGTTGAACCTTGCATTATTTGTAGCGTACTAGCGCGCAACTGACTGCGAGAAAGCAGCTGACGCTCTGTCTATTCCTCCAACTAAGATAGCTTTGGTTCTATGTTAAATATTGTGAAAAGATATAGTGTGACTTCTGATCTGAATGAGTACGGACGAATGTGTTACTGCTTATGAGAGAGGGCCGTGTTGCGAGATCTCCATCTTTAATTAAAAGGCATTTTTTGATTTTGTGCGAGAATAATAAGCCAACTAACCAATTCCTGGGCGGCATGAACAAGGTGTGTATTGTGCAAATTATTCTCCATCTTATGGTTTCAAATATTCAAATATTTGTGCACACCTACGAGACATTTCTTTGGACTGTGGAAGCTTGAACTGCAAACTCTAGAGGGTCATTAATTTAAAGACTTTCAAACAAATCCACTCAACTGACAGGTTTCTACAGAAAGGAGAATTGGACAGTAGTTAACGTAAAGACTCCTACAGATTCAGCACGCAGGCATCGAGTACAGTTTACAATCAGCGTGCAGCATCAGCTCTCTAGTCTGCCATGCACAATCCCCTGAACATAAACACTGTACCTAAACTCTTTTCTTAGAGAGATTGAATACTAAAGGACTAATTCCTTGAATCAGAAATAATAATAATAATAATAAAAGCAGTTTATCGAGATTACTTTTTGTCTCTGAAAGAAAATTTTCGACTCAGATCTCCATACAACAACTGGGTTCAGAGCGAAATTGCTGTGCTGTCGTAATATCGTTTATTTTTCAAGGAATTTTGTCCACTAATTGCGATCCATTACGAATTTGGTCTTCTCTATCGAGATCCTCAGCCCCATTCTGCTGGAGAGCCTGTCTAGGAGGTAGTGGTCTTTATCACTGAAACATCCGCTTTTCAGTGATACCGTTTTTCTTCCACTCCAGTTTAACTTGGCTGTTAAAAGAGCTCAAAGTAACCAATTTCTGTAATAACTGATTTTCGGTTTTCTATTCCTATTATTTAACCTGTAATAAATGTAGAAATTAAACGAAGACTGAAAAATCTTGAGTCTCCCATTTTGAAGACGCATAGAATCAAAATATTAAATTAAACAGGCAAATAAAAGAGAACTTAGTGCGTACACCGTCCGCTGCTTTCCTCGAAAAGTTATAGGCTGTTGAATACTATTAATGTCACCATTGTCTCCGATTGATTCTCAACGTTTGAAACTCTGCTCAAAAATGATGCAATAGTCAGGAATCACACCACTTTTTGGTTGTTACGAATAGTCAGTGCTAAAGGGTGGAAACCGGTGTTAATTTTTTCCGTTTTCAGGAGCAACAAGCAGATAAAGCCAGCTGATCAGCTATTTTTGTTCGTATCCTATGAATGAATTGCTTTGCTATTATTGTTACCACAATTTGCTCCCTCTTTATTATTTCATACAAATGGCAGACAAATCTTCAATCTTTTGAAGGAAATGATGTATTGTACTTTGTTGTTACGTCACTTCATAAAAATATTTCCAAACTAGGCTTGGTGTCACTCTGTAATATAACGGACGTCTGGCGAAGACAACGAGAAACTATCCTAATGGCCACGTGGGGGCGTGCCTTGCACACTGCGTGTACACGCGTACCTTAAGCCACGACGCACGACAGCAGAAACATTATTGTCCCAACGATCAACGATGCTATACCAATTCTTATGCGATGTGTGTGTTGCTCATAAAAAAAAAAGAAAAAAAGGCTCTAAACACTATGAGACTTAACATCTGAAGTCATCAGTCCCCTAGACTTACAACTACTTAAACCTAACTTAACCTAAGGAGATCATACACATCCATATCCGAGACAGGATTCGAACCTGCGACCGTAGCAGCAGCTTGGTTCCGGACTGAAGCACCTGGAACCGCTCGGTCACAGCAGCCGGCGTCTGTTGCTCGTTTCTGTCGGACATGTCACTAAAATAACACTGATCGCCTTTTCCCATTTCCAATAATAACTCAATATTTCAAACCAAATCAAATTTTGTGAATAAAAATTACTGACATTTTAAATAAGTTTGATTTTAAAACGAGAAATTTGAGCACAGCTGCTACAGATAAGTGATATTACGGTCTTTCAGTCGGTTATCAGCAATAATAAAAAATATAACCGAGACCAAACAAATATCGAAAAATACCGGCTATTCAGAACTCAAATAACATTATCAGTTTTAAGGGGTCGGTTTTTCCTTTACTGGGATATCGATCTCAATGGTCCGTTCCTCTGGGTTTTCCGAGAGCATCGCGAAGTCACTCGGAAAGGCCAGTCAGTTGACTTTCATACCGTACGATATTTTCCCTAAGCAGATCGGTTTAATACCTTTATTTTTAATTACTGATTTACAAATTCTGATCATCTTTTCTAGTACACGGTTGAATAGTCGAAGTTGATAGGGCAGTGTTTTTGATCTGATTTTCAGTAAAGACATTTAGTAGAATCTCACAGCAATTTTTCGTGTCCGTCTCTGTATCTTAAATGTAAGAGTAAAATTTGCAGCCGTTTTTAATCGCCAACTGTGTGTAACTCAGGACCGTTTCCCGTGTTATTTGTTGTGGCGTTGTATTGAGTGGTTTTCGCAGTTTTGGTATTCAAAGGGCATCCCGCCCTTGCCTCGTAGCGCGCCGCCACCTTAAGATATTCAGAGAGCGTGGGAGGTGCCGGCATTATGCAAGCCACGTCCCTCGCTGTGAGCGTCCCAACTTTATTTCATGCACACTCGCACACACATACACACAAAGCAGGCACTTCGCTCAGTGGGCTCAAGCAATAAACACTTCGAAATCTCACCGTGTTTTACTCGGACAGAATGCTGTTTGCAAACACAGAGTGGCAACACGCCTCTGCCCATTATGCAGTCGCCGGCTGGGGGTTCAGCCACGGGTGTGTTTAGTCTACTCACTGTTGACGCTGTTACCTACGACTAGCTGTCTACCACTAACATCTGTAGTTTCTCTAGGGTAGTTCTCACATTTCTTCGGAGGGTGGGTACCCAAGGTACCACTGACCTTCTAACGTACTTGTTGCAGACTACAAAACTATAGACAACTGTACGAGGCAAGTTCAGAAATTTACGTGTAATGTAACGAAAGTAGATATTTTGTTTTCACAGGGTTGGCAAAACTGAGTGACAGAGGGGGGGATCCCCGGCTTGCACACACATCGAAAGAACTCGGTAGTACGTAAACTCACGTCGTCGCGTCCAGTTGAGTGAAAGATGTCGGTAAGAAATCCTGTCAAGTGCTTTCTAATTGCGGAGGACAAAGCACCAATATAAACGAATCATAAGGGTTTACAGCGAAGGTGCTATGAGCAGAAGTAGAGTGTTAAAGTGGTGTTAAGAGTTTACTGGAGGCAGACCAAATGTCCATGACGAACAGAGGAGTGGCAGACCTTCCAGTTGACTGATCTGAACTAATTAAACTCTGCCCAAACAGGCCATGAAGGCCCAACGGTACCGACCGGCCGCCGTGTCATCCTTAGCCTATAGGTGTCACTGGAAGCGGATATGGGGGGCGACGTGGTCAGCACACCGCTCTCCCGACAGTATGTCTGTGTCCGAGACCGGAGCCGCTACTTCCCAGTCCTCAGTTCTCAGTTTGCCTCACAAAGGCTGAGTGCACCACGCTTGCCAACAGCGTTCGGCAGCCGGACGGTCACCCATCCAAGTGCTATCCCAGCCCTACAGCGCTTAACTTCTGTGATCTGACGGGAACCGGTGTTACCACTGCAGCAAGGCCGTTGGCAATTGACTGATCAGTTGGTGCAAAATAACCGAGAAAACTCTTCGTGAAGACCGCCGATTTTCAGTGAATGAAATTTCTGCGATGTTTCCACAGCTTTCCAGATATCCGTTATAGGAAACACTCACAGAAACGCTGGGAGACTGGAAACTGTCCGCAAGATGGCTCCCAAAACAGCTCAGAGAGCAGCAGAAGAATACTCGTGTCAATAGCGCCTGCGATTTTCTTGAACGACTTGAACTGGAAAGTGAGGATTTTCTGACCTCTAGTGTGACTGTAGATGAAACGTGAGTGGTTAATTAAGCGCCTGAGAGAAAAATCTGTTGCCACTGTCGCGTTTCACCAATTCCCCTTCTGCCAAAAAATTCAAAATCGCTATTTCGGACAAAAACATCGTGGCCTCGATGTTTTGGAACCGAAGTGGCGTAATTTTGTTCTAATTTCTGCCAGAGTGAGATCATCGATGCACAACGATATTTTGAGACCCTAAAATAACTCAAAAGGAGCAGTCAAAACAAGAACAATTGAATCCTGAAGAGACGAGTGCGCTTGTTGCACAACAACACCCGATTTCACACTCTCTCTCGGATAATTTGGGTGGGATGTTTCGTACCCTCCCCCCCCCCCCCCCCCCCCCACCGCCACCTCCACCTTAATCCCCGACGTGGCGATCTCAGAATACTATCTTTTCACCACCCTGTCCGCCTCGAAAGCTGAGTGATCAGCGCGGCAGAGTGCTGCGCAAAGGACCCTGGTCCGATTCCCGGCTGAGTCGGAGCACTGGTGGTGTGTTCATTATCATATCATCCCCTTGGACACGCAAGTCGGCGAAGTGGCGTCAACTGAAAAGACTTGCACCAGGCGACCGATCTACCCGACGGGGGCCCTAACACACGGCATTTCACTTACCTCCCTGAATGCACAGATGATGACATTAAATTTTTAACCGACGAGCAGGTGCAGAAAGAAGTTGTGAAGAGGGGGGAAGAGCTATCGGGAGAGTTCTTCGTGAAGGGCATAAACAAAATTTTACCATGGCACACCACATGCATTGATCGGGATGCTGATTATGTGGAAAAATAGTCAACAAACGTATCAACACTACCCTGTATTTTTTCTTCAGATACACTTTTTCTAAAAAGAGATGTAAAAACCTAATACACTTACTTTCTGAACATGCTTCGTACGAGAGCCATTTCGATATTTGTTCTCTGGCTGTTTCGAGCGACTGTAAATAAGGGTTTTGTACGCTTGCTACTCATTTTTTTATTTTTTTTTCCACGTTGTAAGCTTGCAAAGATTAATAACATGCAGAAGATGGTAAAAATATGGAAACAACAAAAACACTCAGAATGGTGTAGGAAACCCAATCGAATTCGAAACGGCTTCTAGTCGTATGTATACGCACGGGTCTCGTATAGTATTCAAGGCATCTTATATAACCCTCCCCCCCCCCCCCCCCCCGCAATATAGTGGCAAGTTCAGATAAAGAAGCTGCGAGGGGTAGCCGTGCGGTCTGCGGCGTCATGTCACGGTCCGCGCGGCTCCCTCCGTCGGAGGTTCGAGTCCTCGCTTGGGCATGTGTGTGTGTTTGTGCGTTGTCCATAGCGTAAGTAAGTTAGATTAAGTAGTGTGTAAGCTTAGGGACCCATGATCTCAGCGGTTTGGTCCCATAGGAATTTACCACAAGTTTACAATTCATATAACGGAGATGGAAGTGGATAGCTGTTACACACACTTCCCCTCAAAGCAGACCACAAAGGCGCAACAATAAGGAGATTTGGTAAATATGCCGGATAGAGAAAACGTGACATTTCATTCTCGTGCTCACACAACTCGTCCTTGAACGGTGCGGGCTGTGTGAATAGCTGTCCTTTTCATTGGGGAACAAACACTGTTTTATGGCATGAACCTCATCAACCAAAACGTTCACACATCCGCGGCAGTAACATGACCTTGCAGGACAACTACGGCGCCTAAGATGGCTACCACATCTTCACCGAATAACTGTTTCACTCGTGGTACGTATACTCGACCAGAAGTTGGAAACAGCATGGAAACCAAAATCATCCAAACAAATGATTTTCATGAGTTGCTCCATAGTCCAGGTTTCATGGTTTCGGCACCACTTTTTCATGTCAAGGGCATTTGCATCGCCGATGAGCGGTTTCGAAATCCCATCTCATGCTTCACTACCTCGAAGATGCTGTGTTCCTTCGCTCGTGCGCCGACTATAACACCACGTTCAAACTCACTTAAATCTTGATAACCTGCCATTGTAGCAGCAGTACCCGATCTATCAACTGCATCAGACACTTTGTAACCTCCCCACAAAATATAAAAATAAATAATATGAATATGATTCTAATTTAGTGTAACGTCCCCACAAAATTCTTTCTCATTTGTAACTTCCCTACAAAATTCTTTCTCATTTGTAACCTCCCTACAAAATTCTTTTCACATTGACCTCCACACAAAATTCGTTTACATTTAATCTACCCACAAAAGTCTTTCTGATTTAATCTAAGCTCAAAATTCATCCACATTTAGCGTAACCTCACAAGAGAAAAATTCCTAAGCCTCTCAAAAGTAAAAATTATAATTATGTCGTTCACATTCAGTGTAACGTCCTAATAAAAAAATAAATTCAGTAACCTGGTAATAAAACAATGTAACTAACCTCTCAATTAAATTGTCGCTCACTTATGACTTTTCAATAATTCACTGTGAATTTAACCTGGTAAATTTTGGACGACAGCAGTGCTGCGTGATGGCCCTGAAAGATCATTCTGAATAAAAGAAGGAAAAATTCTTACCTCAATGAAGTCGCCGAATATATCTGCTCTTACAATAAATTTTTCCGGCACAGCCCTGTGAAATGCTGGCCGACCTATCTGTCATTTATGAAAGGAAGCAACTGATTTTTCTATTGCAATAATCGGGATGATCATGGATGGGAGTAAATTCTTTAAATTGAAATGAATCGTTGTTAAAAGTTACTTTGTATGAGGAAGATTATTATTACGAGAGTTTTAAAACATTCACATGGGACTTGAGATAACATTACTACATATGCGCGAGGCTGCTTTTTACCTTATACAGTAGTACTCAGGCTCCGGCATCGCTGCACCGCGACCGGCCAGCCAACACGGTACACCATACCAGACCAGAGCAGACTCCAGACTAGCAACAACTTACTGCTACAGCCACACAGTTCCTACTGCAGTCAACACTGCTCTCTGGTCAGAGACCTTGCATATCGCAGGCAGCGCATGAACAATACATCAAAATTACATCTGCTCGGACCTCTTAAAACTTGTCCCATTTACGCGTTGTCGACCGCAGCGCCGTATTCTGCCCGTTTACATATCTCTGTATTTGAGTACGCACGCCTATACTAGTTTCTTCCGGGCTTCATTGTATACTTACTAGTACCGTGTATCCTTCATTACACAGATACCGACACATACGCAATCCATTTCTGGCACTGTTTGTTTTACCCTCAATAGTAATATGGTACAAATACATTGCGACAGTATAGTTTCCCAAAAAGTTAGGATGGAATCAAAGGTGCTCTGTTTCAGTAGCTTACATATTTTAATAACAAGACTGATGCTTTCTTAGATTCAGGTACATAAAAAATTATGTGTAGAACTTGCTTCGTAGGTGCAGCACAGACCGATAAAACTTTTCGTGTTAGACATTCTGAACACATCATCTGTTACACCCATAATCAAAACACAAAATCAGCCATAGCGACAGAAATCAAAACACTGTATACTATTTCGCAAAACAAAGAACGAGGTCTTAGGGTTCTCCATCACTGGCAGGAAACACACGCAACGAATTTAATAGAAGCGAAAGAAATATCTGAACATAACAAACAGGAGAAGAAAGATCTCAATGAGAGGCTAGAAACGATAAATTTCTTAAAATGTTTCAAAATGTCCAAGTGTGTGTGAAATCTTATGGGACATAACTGCTAAGGTCATCAGTCCCTAAGCTTACACACTACTTAACCTAAATTATCCTAAGGACAAACACACGCACCCATGCCCGAGAGAGGACTCGAACCTCCGCCGGGACCAGCCGCACAGTCCATGATTAAAATGTTTCTTTCGTATTAATAAACATAGTCAATCCATAAATTTGTTCACACTTTACAAACAAAAGTTACAACAAGATACACTAAAGTCTCGTTATGTTGGCCCTCAGTAGCCGGACCTCTCAATAATCCGGCCAATATCTAGCCTTTAGTCACTGAAGCAGAAATGAGGCATAAAATAACGAATCCTCACTTGCAAAAGTGTTGTTAGTTAATTAAAATGTAAAACAATATTACACATATTTGAAACTGCGGCTTTTCTTAGGTTCAGTATCACGGATTCTCAATGGAAACACATTACGCTACACCTCAAGAAACTCGAAATCCGAGATACGTTCTTCATAGAATGCAATTCCTGCTGAGTACAACGCTGGACGAGCAACTATTTATGACAGAATTTTAATAGACGAGGAGATAATCAAAAGGGTACGGGGCAGTTATGGTGAAAGTGATGAAGAGGAGAAGAAATAACTTGAAGATATCTCCCACTGCTAGCACTAAGCATTCAGACATCTCCCTGAAGTACGTTGCGAAAGCATACGCCGTCGCGTATCATCATTGCGAGAGTTAAAATGTTGGGACATGTTTCATAGAGCGTGATACTACTGTACATGTACACACTCAAGGACTAACTGTTGTAAACTCCTGGAAATGGAAAAAAGAACACATTGACACCGGTGTGTCAGACCCACCATACTTGCTCCGGACACTGCGAGAGGGCTGTACAAGCAATGATCACACGCACGGCACAGCGGACACACCAGGAACCGCGGTGTTGGCCGTCGAATGGCGCTAGCTGCGCAGCATTTGTGCACCGCCGCCGCCAGTGTCAGCCAGTTTGCCGTGGCATACGGAGCTCCATCGCAGTCTTTAACACTGGTAGCATGCCGCGACAGCGTGGACGTGAACCGTATGTGCAGTTGACGGACTTTGAGCGATGGCGTATAGTGGGCATGCGGGAGGCCGGGTGGACGTACCGCCGAATTGCTCAACACGTGGGGCGTAAGGTCTCCACAGTACATCGATGTTGTCGCCAGTGGTCGGCGGAAGGTGCACGTGCCCGTCGACCTGGGACCGGACCGCAGCGACGCACGGGTGCACGCCAAGACCGTAGGATCCTACGCAGTGCCGTAGGGGACCGCACCGCCACTTCCCAGCAAATTAGGGACACTGTTGCTCCTGGGGTATCGGCGAGGACCATTCGCAACCGTCTCCATGAAGCTGGGCTACGGTCCCGCACACCGTTAGGCCGTCTTCCGCTCACGCCCCAACATCGTGCAGCCCGCCTCCAGTGGTGTCGCGACAGGCGTGAATGGAGGGACGAATGGAGACGTGTCGTCTTCAGCGATGAGAGTCGCTTGTACCTTGGTGCCAAGGATGGTCGTATGCGTGTTTGGCGCCGTGCAGGTGAGCGCCACAATCAGGACTGCATACGACCGAGGCACACAGGGTGAACACCCGGCATCATGGTGTGGGGAGCGATCTCCTACACTGGCCGTACACCACTGGTGATCGTCGAGGGGACACTGAATAGTGCACGGTACATCCAAACCGTCATCGAACCCATCGTTCTACCATTCCTAGACCGGCAAGGGAACTTGCTGTTCCAACAGCACAATGCACGTCCGCATGTATCCCGTGCCACCCAACGTGCTCTAGAAGGTGTAAGTCAACTACCCTGGCCAGCAAGATCTCCGGATCTGTCCCCCATTGAGCATGTTTGGGACTGGATGAAGCGTCGTCTCACGCGGTCTGCACGTCCAGCACGAACGCTGGTCCAACTGAGGCGCCAGGTGGAAATGGCATGGCAAGCCGTTCCACAGGACTACATCCAGCATCTCTACGATCGTCTCCATGGGAGAATAGCAGCCTGCATTGCTGCGAAAGGTGGATATACACTGTACTAGTGCCGACATTGTGCATGCTCTGTTGCCTGTGTCTATGTGCCTGTGGCTCTGTCAGTGTGATCATGTGATGTATCTGACCCCAGGAATGTGTCAATAAAGTTTCCCCTTCCTGGGACAATGAATTCACGGTGTTCTTATTTCAATTTCCAGGAGTGTATATAAATGAATGTATCGTATTTAATAAAGTATAAATGTTATGTGTTTAAACTAGACTTAAGACAGGTAGAATAATCCGACACTTCCGCTTATCCGGCCCCCATACAAGCAAGGAACGGCCAGACAGCAAGAGTCTAGCACAGCATAAAAAAAATGGAAAACATAGTTGTTTTAAATCGTCAGTTTTTCTTAGTGACAGAAGTTATAAGTGAAAATTTTGTATAAATACAAACATATTCCATTAACATACAACGCCTCTGGCTGTACTAACACGCTTTGGAAGCAATGCCATCATATAATTTTGTACTATTTTGTGATTCTGCGTAACGCAAACATTTTGATTGCTGGTTTGCCGGCGTATGAACTTACGCGTAATTAAGGAGACACAATACGTGTTAAAAAATAGTCAAAAATATTATTTTTCTGGCATTAGCGTCCAAAACTGCCAATATATATATTTCTAGATTTTTCAATTGCAACAAGATCGTAAGTACGACGATTATAGGATAAAAGAAGCACAACAGTACACACGTGGACATTACGTGCAATAATGGATGACGTAAATAGTAGCATTTAAAAATGAGATTAGATTCCTGAAATGCGCGGTGCTACTCTTGAAAACATGTGGCTGGTGTTGAAATTTTATTATTTTAATCATTCCTTACTTTTTAAGTTCCTATTGTTTCATTTTCCCCGCGTTAATACAATTGGTACGTTTTGTTTATTTGACACAATCGTCCTGCAACTGTATTAGGATATCATCGGTGAGGCCAGCAGCTGTAGTTTATCCTTTGTAGCAAACAGCATGTACTACAAAACATTAAACAGCGACAGTGTTTTATTCATGCATATTATAAAAATGTATGTGCGTATGTAATGTATGATCCACATCTCCACCTAAATCACTGGATAGACTTCAATCTAACTTGGTACACGTATAACTTGCTGCCTGACAATAACCACTGTGGTAGTATGGACTACTAATCTCCCAAAGGGATGGGGTTGGAAAGCAAGCGTATCTCACGCCGCCCACATATCCAGTAATATTCATCCAGCGTTTGAGACTGGCTGCGCTTCGTGATTTGCAGCAATCTTTACGCATAATTTTAAACTCTTACGAGGCTTTTTCTCGCTGATACTCCCCACAGCGTGATGAAAGAAAAAAAAGGTTACTACTTACGACATTTTCACTTATTAGTACAATAAAACTGTCGCATTAGACATGACGTTCGAATTTATTACTTTTTTACTTCTTATTCTGTTAGTAACATAGGAACTAGTATTCACATATACCACGTAATGTACCTGCAAAAACATATCATCATACAACAAATCTACATCTATATCAACATTATACTCCGCAAGCCATCTAATTGTGTGCGGAGGAGCGTGTATTGTGTATTGTGTTTATTAAACCGGGGACCTAGAAACGACAGAGAGGCTTCGTCCTGCCGTAGCCCACGTGGTTCACAACCCCACAACAGGCCACAGCAGCCCATCCACCTCACCACCCCACCGCCGCCCCACACCCAATCTAGGGTTATAGTGCGAATCGGCCCCCAGTGGCCCCCCTTCCCTGGGAATGTCTCATACCAGACACGTGTAACCCCAAATATCTGCGTGGTAGAGTAATGGTGTACACGTATGTTGGGACAGTGAATGAGGAGCAACTGTCGACATAATGTAACTGACGAGGAATAAGGGGAACCAGCCCGCATTCATTGAGGTAGCTGAAAATCCTCCTTAAAAACCATCCACAAGCTGGCAGGCACACCGGACCTCGACACTAATCCGCCGGGCGGATTCGTGCCGGGGACCGGTACGCCTTCCCGCTAGGGAAGCAGCGCATTAGACCGCGCGGCTAACCGGGCGGGCGTGGAGGAGGGTATTTCTAGTAGCACTAACTGATCCCTCTTTCACTCGCGAATGGCGGATGGGAAGAATGATTGTCTGTAACCCTGTGATTTGGCTGTAACTTATCGATCTTTCTCGTGACGATCGTTTCGTGAGATGTTTGTGGGAGGAATCAGTATGTTGACCGACTCTTCCCAAAAAGAGCTCTCTCGAAATTACAATAGCAAACCTCTCCGTGAGGCTCAATGCCTCTCCTGTAGTGGGTGCCGCTGGAGTTTCAGGAGATATAGCGTAATAAATATTCAGCTACGTGTAAACAGAACTGCAGTGCGAAATTCGCTGGAGATACTGGCGAAATATGTATACATGTATGTGTGAAATATGTTGAATATAGCTTAAATATATGTGGGCAAAACCACGGGCAAATAGCGTCTCCTTAATTCCAGAATCGATTTCAGCTAAACTTGGTAAATTTATTACTTACTGTTTCGAAAGAAATATTGTGGGGTGGGGTGGGGGGGCGGTGGGGATGATAAAATGGGGATGGAGAATCAACAAATACAGAGGGGGAAGGAAAAGAGAAAGGAGAATGGAGGAGGAGGAAATCGACAAACACAGAGGGGGAAGGAGAAGAGAGAGAAAAGTAAGAGGATCAGATGCACAAAAAGAAAGAAAAGAAGATGAAGAGAGAAAGGGGGAGAAGCAGATGAGGAGACAGAGGGGCAGGAGGAGATGGACAGAGAGTGGGGTGAAGAAAGGGGCAAAGGGAGAGAGGAAGTGGACATGGAGAGGAGGGGGAGATGGGGGACAGAGAAAGGGAGCAGGAGGAGATGAACCAATAGAAGATTGGAAAAAACACATACTGGGGCAATGCTGAGCACTCAGCTTCTAATCTGTACAGGTGTAACAGGTAAAAGTGCAGACTTTCTGTTGGTGACTGAGGACGGTCTATTGAACAACATTACGTCACTATTTACGTCATCTGCAGATTAATAATTATAGCGTTTACAAGCAGTATGCACTTCGATTAATACTTCCAGGAGAGCAAGCAGCCACTAACGCTTATTTTCCCCTGGAGAGCAGGTCAGGCGTTGCAGTATGAACGCGTGGTTGCAAACCAGGAGTAGTCCACAAGTGGTGCAGCTACGACCACGCAGAAACCATCTGGTACTCAAGTGAGCGACGTGTTTGTGGGAAGACTGTTCGACGAAGAGAAAGACCATACTGTACAGTGTGTACATATTAAAATACGATATATAAAAATATCTACAGTTTTGTGTTAGCATAACAGCCAACACCGTGTTACGAGTGGAGGTCGAAATGCACGAGTTTTAGCTCACGCAGGATGGCGTGAGGAGGGAAGAATTATACCGAAGTGAGGTCTGGAACATGACAAGGAATGAGAATTCAGAAAGCGGACGTAATCAGTTTGATACTTAACTTTAATCCATTAATGATTAACGTCGCTCTTGATGGTACATGATTCACAATATTATCTGTTCAGAATACATTCTTGAAGATAGTCATTATAGTAACTGAATATGGCGCCTTGCTAGGTCGTAGCAAATGATGTAGCTGGAGGCTATGCTAAACTGTCGTCTCTGCAAATGAGAGCGTATGTAGTCAGTGAATCATCGCTAGCAAAGTCGGCTGTACAACTGGGGCGAGTGCTAGAGAGTCTCTCTAGACTAGACCTGCCGTGTGGCGGCCCTCGGTCTGCAATCACTGATAGTGGCGACACGCGGGTCCGACGTATACTGACGCACCGCGGCCGAGTTAACGGCTAACACCTAGCAAGTGTGGTGTCTGGCGGTTACACCACATACAGATATACCCCTAACACCCGACGAGCCCAGGGCATGAGCACGAAGTACCAATTTCAGGTCCAGTACATCTACATCCACATCATACTCCACAAGCCACCTAATTGTGTGTACTTTCGGTACCACTATCTGATCCCTTCAACCCTATTCCACTCGCGAATAGTGCGTGGGAAGAATGATTGTCGGTCAGCCTCTGTATTGGCTCTCTCAAATTTTCTCCTCGTGGTCAATATGCGAGGTATATGTAGGGGGTGGGGTCTAATACATTGTCTGATCCCGAAAAGTGCTGTCCCGAAGTTTCAATAGTAAATCTCTCCGTGATGCATAACGCCTCTCTTGTAACGTCTGGCAGCGGAGTTTGTTTAGCTTCTCCATGACGCTCTTTCGCCAGCTAAACGATCCCGTGACGAAACGCGCCGCTCTCCTCTGGACCTTCTACTCTATCAGTCCTATCTGATAGGAATCCCAGATAAATGAACAATACCCAAGAATCGGGCGAACAAGCGCCTTATAAGCCACTTCTGTCGTGGATGAGTTACATTTCCCTGAGAATCTTCTGATGAAGCTGAGTCTGTTGTCTGCTCTTCCCACTGTTTTATGTGGTCATTCCACTTAAGGTCGCTCTGGGTAGTTAAGCCTAGATATTTTACGGCACATGGTGTCTCCAGGTGTTTGTCGTCAATAGCGCAGCTGTACAGTAGTGGATTTCTTTTCATATGTATGCGCAATATGTTACTTTTATTTACGTATTTACATTTATTTACGAATTTGCTTCAAGGGGCAGCAAAAATTGGATTTTCCCTATTTCGTATAATTAATGGCCGAATTTCAAATTTCAATGTGTTAATTAAGAGATAAAATAGTACGTCAAGAGTTTAACACAATAAGTCAGCTATTAAAGCTAGAAACTGCGTATAGGGCTTGGGCGTAACTTAGAGTACGCAAATTATGCTGACCTTATTCTTTCAGTGCTTGGATAAGATAGCAGTTGGCGACATCCAACAATCTTTACACATCATTCCATTGAGAATGTGGATGCACACAACGACTGTGATATGACATTCAAAATGATGGAGCACAGCAGTCGGTCGTCCTTGCCTTTCAGGTTTTATTATAGCACATCAGGTTTCGGCTAGTCCCTAACCATTTTCAATGGACTAGTTCATAGTTTCAGTACATGTCCTAGTACGTCAGTCCCTTGGTCTTCTGGCTTCCATCACAGTGCATTGAAGGCTTGAAACCCGAACAACAGGAGACTGACATACTAGGATACGTACGGAAATTATAAAATGGTACGTTGATAACGGCTAGGAACCAGACGAAATGTAGATTTGCTGTAATAAAACCTGAAAGGAAAGGACGACTGACTGCTGTGCTCGACCATCTTGCATCTTTACACATGATTTCAAAATTTTTCTGAAATTTTTTCGATGACACACCACAAAGAATAATGGAAGGAAAAAAGTTTACTGCTTACGTTTTCGCTCCTCATTCAGTGCAACTTCAGCGTCTGGCATTTAATTTATTTCTTCTTTTCCACAGATATCCTTCGCAACTCGCTTTGTAGACAGTTTACACATACACTCCTGGAAATTGAAATAAGAACACCGTGAATTCATTGTCCCAGGAAGGGGACACTTTATTGACACATTCCTGGGGTCAGATACATCACATGATCACACTGACAGAACCACAGGCACATAGACACAGGCAACAGAGCATGCACAATGTCGGCACTAGTACAGTGTATATCCACCTTTCGCAGCAATGCAGGCTGCTATTCTCCCATGGAGACTATCGTAGAGATGCTGGATGTAGTCCTGTGGAACGGCTTGCCATGCCATTTCCACCTGGCGCCTCAGTTGGACCAGCGTTCGTGCTGGACGTGCAGACCGCGTGAGACGACGCTTCATCCAGTCCCAAACATGCTCAATGGGGGACAGATCCGGAGATCTTGCTGGCCAGGGTAGTTGACTTACACCTTCTAGAGCACGTTGGGTGGCACGGGATACATGCGGACGTGCATTGTCCTGTTGGAACAGCAAGTTCCCTTGCCGGTCTAGGAATGGTAGAACGATGGGTTCGATGACGGTTTGGATGTACCGTGCACTATTCAGTGTCCCCTCGACGATCACCAGTGGTGTACGGCCAGTGTAGGAGATCGCTCCCCACACCATGATGCCGGGTGTTGGCCCTGTGTGCCTCGGTCGTATGCAGTCCTGATTGTGGCGCTCACCTGCACGGCGCCAAACACGCATACGACCATCATTGGCACCAAGGCAGAAGCGACTCTCATCGCTGAAGACGACACGTCTCCATTCGTCCCTCCATTCACGCCTGTCGCGACACCACTGGAGGCGGGCTGCACGATGTTGGGGCGTGAGCGGAAGACGGCCTAACGGTGTGCGGGACCGTAGCCCAGCTTCATGGAGACGGTTGCGAATGGTCCTCGCCGATACCCCAGGAGCAACAGTGTCCCTAATTTGCTGGGAAGTGGCGGTGCGGTCCCCTACTGCACTGCGTAGGATCCTACGGTCTTGGCGTGCATCCCTGCGTCGCTGCGGTCCGGTCCCAGGTCGACGGGCACGTGCACCTTCCGCCGACCACTGGCGACAACATCGATGTACTGTGGAGACCTCACGCCCCACCTGTTGAGCAATTCGGCGGTACGTCCACCCGGCCTCCTGCATGCCCACTATACGCCCTCGCTCAAAGTCCGTCAACTGCACATACGGTTCACGTCCACGCTGTCGCGGCATGCTACCAGTGTTAAAGACTGCGATGGAGCTCCGTATGCCACGGCAAACTGGCTGACACTGACGGCGGCGGTGCACAAATGCTGCGCAGCTAGCGCCATTCGACGGCCAACACCGCGGTTCCTGGTGTGTCCGCTGTGCCGTGCGTGTGATCATTGCTTGTACAGCCCTCTCGCAGTGTCCGGAGCAAGTATCGTGGGCCTGACACACCGGTGTCAATGTGTTCTTTTTTCCATTTCCAGGAGTGTATATCAATGGAACTACCAGCGGAAGTGTATCATTGTACGACGCACAGTTAAGTAGACATGACGTAATAAACATTCAGATACTTCAAAGTTACATTTGGTTTACAATGAGCGCATACCACCTGGACTGTACTCATTCAGAACTTGATTTTGAGAGCACTTAGCGACTTCGAGAAGGCTTCGTGGGTTGTCCAGAAAGTAATGCACCGCTTTTTTTGTCTGAGCCGAAAACAACGCTACGAATGCGAAACGTTACGTATGTATTAGGTATTCGAACCCTCCTGAGTGAGCGCGGCAAGTTTCCGTCACTTCTGCCAGATAGCGTAGCTGCAGGACAGTTTCAAAATGTCGTCTGTAGCCGGCCGCTTGTGGGCGAGCGGTTCTAGGCGCTTCAGTCTGGAACCGTGCGACCGCTACGGTCGCAGGTTCGAATCCTGCCTCGGGCATGGATGTGTGTGATCTCGTTAGGTTAGTTAGGTTTAAGTAGTTCTAAGTTCTAGGGGACTGATGACCTGAGATGTTAAGTCCCATAGTGGTCAGACCCATTTGAACCATTTTGTCGTCTGTAGGTGACGTACTTTACAAGCAACGTGCCGTCACTGAATTTCTCACTTCAAAAAAAAAGAAACTGTGTGGAATATTCACAAAAGCTTGTGAAAAGTCTATAAAGCATGTGGTGTCGACAGAAGTACAGTTAGTGAGGTTATCAGAAGGCGGTTCGGCGGAGCTCTACGGTTTGCTGCAGTCGGTGACACTATCCACGGCTGTCACACCTGACCTAGACCCCATGGACTTCCACTCGTTTGGGCCATTAAAGGATGCCACTCGTGGAACAAATTTTGAGTGCGATGAGGAGGTGATTCACACAGTGAAGCACTGGCTCCGCTACCAGGGCAAGGATTGGTACCGACCCTTGTTTCGCGCTGAAGAAAGGCAATAGAACAGGATGGAGATTACGAGGAAAAGTTGGGTGTGTAGATAGGGCACCATTCTTTCGTGTGTGTAATTCTCATTACCTTCAATAAAGAATTATTGAAGAAAAAAGATGCAGTGCATTACTTTTTGGGCAACCCTCGTATAAACGTAATAACAAACTTTTTATAAAGTTTTTCCCGCTTATATGTTTAACATTAAATGTTTAGGGCATTGATTCATTTGTAAAGGGATCATACACATAAAGCTGGTTCAAGCATGCGAGTTCTATTCTTTACAGAGTAAGGGAGGGGGCAAAGGCTGACGGTGACTACTAAACAATTTCTATCAGATCAGAGTACTATAAAATTAAATATTCAGTGTCGATTTATTTCTGACATGATCGTTATTCGACCAAATGCTCATTTAAGACTTTTCGTTAGATTCAGATAACTCTTTTCACTAGCGCGAGTAATGAGCAGAATACAAAAATGTTCTATGATGTCGAACATATGTTAGGATTTTTTTTTTGCTTGGTCTAATGTTTACTTAATACACACGAGCAGTTCAGGCAGGACCAATTTTTTTTTTTTTTTAAGTTGTAATGATTTCACTAGGTAAACAGACAGAATAGAATTTTCAGGTGTACTGTCTAACGGTAAATTTATTGGTTTCTGTCCCTGCCGAGAAAAAAGCAGAGTGAAGTGGTAAATATCTTGCACGTAAGCAGAGATAAAAGTTCAGCTTTTCAAGAGACGGCTGTTATGTTCAGTGTGTTGCAGTGCTCGAATTTCTCATTGCCTTTCTTTGATAGTGAAAGGGAATTTTTAGACCCAGTTGCTTCATACTAAAACATCGCAACGAGAAGCTCGTTGTAGCTGCAGATTATGGTAATGGGTGCCTGCAAATTAATGCCTTAGTACTTGCGTCAGCAATTACGTGCACTTAAACATCGTGTAGAAACTGGACAGTGTGTACATTCCATGTTTGGGGAACTACACGTGGAGTGGAGTATTATAATGTTGCTTTGATGTGTGCAGTTAATAAACGCTAACATGATTCATTACCTAAATTGTGCTCAGTCCTTTTAAGTGATTATTAATTGGGTTAGTACAGGTTATCGATAATTTATGAGGTTTACGTATTCTATACGTCGTTATATTACATTCGAGGAACGTTGTAACTAGCATATTTACAGATCAGCGTTATATAGCAGAGGGCCTGAGAGTAAGTAATTTAATAGTCATTTGCAAGCATAATGAAAGACCATTATGACCTGCTCGTGAAGGAGATAGCTGTCTGGCACTTCATGAAAAAAGGGGAAGTAATGAAAATTACGAAATAATGAATAAAATCGTACAAGTGACATCTGCAAATCCAGATATAAAACTAGTGGATATTAGGGCAAACTCCATAATTAGCTCAATGAAAACTGTGATTTTTCTTCAAAACTACGTGACAGAAAGCCTTACAAGTTATTTAGTTATAGAAACAGTACCGGCGAGCGAAGAGGCACCACTGAGGCAAGGACCACCAGCTGCCACCAGCAACAGCTCCAAACGATATTTGTAAGACACAGCTGTATCTAAGGAACCATAAAACGAAACGTAACGAGTACCGAACTGTACAATGTAATGTAACGGCAGGCCCGATATAAAATGATAATACTTGCAAATATAGAATTTGGAAACTTATCTGGCCCATTAGGCGCAAGCCATTGATGAGCTAGAATGTATGCGCAGTAAGATGGTTGCAGAGCGCAGAGTATACAAAACTATCAGGAAGGAACAAACTTTTGAAAACAGCTCTTGTCAGTCTCTCACCGATGTATTAGCCTCGGAATTCGCAAGAAGCAATAGCAATACAGCACAGGCTGGTCATCTTCAGAGGGCTGCTCACGTTTATATTACACTTGTTATTGTTCACATTACCTGTGGAATGTTTTTTGTCCAACAACTAATGTAAATAACAATAAATGTAATATAAATGTGAACATCCGTTACAACACCTACGGCATGGAAATTAACAAAAGAAGAACTGAAGATTACAAATGGAAAAAGTCCTAATTGCGAAATGTGACATTTGTCAGGACGATGAAAAAATGTATCTTGTTTGTACATTGAGAAGCTAGAAGCTATTATAATACCTCACAATTATGCTGCTCACCGCGTCTTCGGAATATTAGAAAATATTTTTTTTAACAGCGTTCTAACTGCCATACCAGAGAACTGACAGTTTCTCACTGCCAGTAATAAAATTTTTACTAGTTTATTCTTGCAAAGAAGGAAACAGCAACCAACCACTGTTTCTAATACTACTTATTTGCACAACCAGCGCCATTACGAGTTTCGAACTAACAGGTTCATCTTCAGACGGCTGTGCACGTTTATATTATGCATGTTATCGGTTACATTAGTTGTGGGCTGTTTTTTGTCCAGCAACTAATGTAAAAACAACAAATGTAATACAAACATCAATACCTATCTGAAAATGAATCTGGAAGTTCGAAACACATGACGGTGCAAACTGTGTAAAAATATAGCCTCAAATTTTCTTCCATTCCATACCGCAATCAGTGTGAAATTTGAGATAAAAAATAGTCTTGGTTGCGGAAAAGTGTTTTTATCTCAGATTGGCATTAATCTATTAACAGTGAATAGTTGCTGTTATCTTTAATGCAAGAATCAACTTGGTTTTTTTGTGCACAGAATAATAGTGCTTACCAGATGCCATCACCACATTATCAGTACTACTAGAGTGGCGCTACTTATGCTTAGTTTCCAAGTTCTGATATTCAGTACAAAAATAACACATGCCTTATCTGGCGGAAATAGGCATTGGATAAAATTTTTAATTGTTATAGGCTTTAAGCTGATTAATTCAATTGTTTAAATTTGATATGTGTGGAGGGATCATAGATCAACAATTTAAAAACTGGTCTGAGTAGCGACTCTGAAATTCCAGAATTCCAAATAATATCACAAACTGGAAGTCATATTTTGAATTAAGTATGATTGGATTACTATTGGTATTTATTGGCTATTTCAACGACAAAGATCCGTAAATAATTCACATTTATAAATGAAAAGCGGAAGTCTCAAAAGCATCGAGTGACAGAATAGATATTTAATGAGAAACAATATTAAATTTGAATAAAATATTTTCATTAGTATTTGTAGAAGAAACTATGTAAGACTACAGTATTCTTATCAGTCTATTTGCCATATTAAGCTTACACAAACAACATTGAGCTACAAACACGTAAAATAATATTTAAATCCGAAATTAGGGGAAGTGATGAACTGGTATGTGGAAGTTCAATGAAAGGTGTTTGTCATTGAAGTTACTAAGACAAATGTTCCAAGTGGTTATGTAATTAAAACATCTTTATCAGTACAAATCTTGGGTTAATGAACATGAAACACAAAAGTGTTATGTCACTGATCTTGCAAAAACATATATTTCAAACAATAAAGAACTAAACATGTTTACCAACACCAACACATATCAAACACTATGAAATATTACCACTTTTCACTATTATGACATAAAGATACTGCATCATGGACAATAGAGTTTTCTTCTTTACAGTGTTAAGAATCCGTAAGTGATTCACATTTGTAAATGAAAAGCGGAGTTCTCAAAGGTGTTAAGTGACAAAATATTTATGTTTAATTATAAACAATATTATGTTTTAATAGTATTTTCATTGGTTTTTGTGGAAGAAACTATGTCAAACTAAAGCTTCTTATCACAATGTTTACTATATTAATCTTACGTTAATAACATTGAGCTAAAACGTATAAAGTAATATTTAAGTCTGGTATTAGGGAAAGTGGTAAGCTCACATTTGGATTTCCAATGAAATGTGTAATGTCACTGAACTTATAACTAAAATGTCTTAATCAATACAGAATTGGGGCTCAGCAGAATTATCTTGCAAAATTATTTTTCAAACAATAAAGATCTAAAAGTGTTTACCAGCACAAAACGCTTATTAAACAGTATGCAACGTGAGTACTTTTCATGATTATTCATGGCAGAGTTCAGTGTAGAGTGACTTTACTTCTTCAAGAAGATAGTCCAACCTGGACAACAGATCTTTCTTCTTTTCGATGGTGACACTATTCTACATTTCAGGACACATACTTCATATTTTATGTATACTTCTGACTCTTTTCTTTTCTAAAAACATGAAATTCTTTCCAAGCTTATGTATCGCTTGAACTTGTTTTCATTAAAATTTTTCCAAGATAGCTCACATCTACTTGGGAGCTTTTGTTATGTTAATTCAGGAATATTTCACATATCACAATTGAAAGAAATGGTTGGCCTCCATGTGTGCAACATTGAACTTATTTATATTTTTAGGTGATGTAATGAATTTTTAAGATCTGCCGGGACAAACGACTTCATTAGTCTTTGCAGATTCTCAGGATGAGCAAGATCTCTGTCACACTGTTAATAGCTGTGACCGCTAACAAGAAAATTGTATTGAATGACTTCAAAACCTGCAAGGGAAATTATAAATAGGTACGAAGATATTATTACTCTGATTTTATTTTATCCTCGACAGTTTGTAAACACGCATGGTGTTTATGACATAAGGCTTGTGTATGTGTGGTTGCCTGATGTTGTATCCACAATGGAGTTGACACACCTGTAAATGATTAAGATGACGCTATCATTGACTCCCTACACCTATGGATTTCCTTAAAAGGAAGTATTGTGTTGTGGTTTTAGTTCATTTCAACACGTCAAATCAGTGATCCCATTTGGGACGCTGCCAGAATGAATAGCAACGTGGATACCGTAAATGATTTATTCTGAAAAGAAAACATGTAGGGTGCAAAAAATTGTGTAAATGTGAATGACACAATATCGGATTCTATCCTACATGTAATTTCGAGATTAGCAGGGAATACGTTTGATTTTCTTTGGTCCGCTCTTCTCCCCCTCCGCATTATTTTTTAAATTCATGTATTTTTTGTTGTATTTAGTTCATCTTTTCACAGTTATGTATTGCGCTAATTGAAAATAATAAGGAACTCATTATTTTGATACAAAATCGTTACAGCAATGGTTATCTGTACAGAAGCGCTTAAATCATAAATGCTTTCACACACATGACCGTTTTTTTTCTTGAATCGTCAGTTGTTTGACTGGTTTGATGCGGCCCGCCACAGATTTCTCTCCTGTGTCAGCCTCTTCATCTCACAGTAGCACTTGAAAACTACATTCTGAATTATTTCCTGATGTATTCCAGTCTCTGTCTTCCTCTACAGTTCTTACCCTCTGCCACTCCATCCAGTGCTGTGGAAGCTATTAGATGATGTCTTGACAGATGGCCGGCCGCTGAGGCCGAGCGGTTCTAGGCGCTTCAGTCTGGAACCGCACTGCTGCTACGGTCGCAGTTTCGAATCCTGCCTCGGGCATGGAAGTGTGTGATGTCCTTACGTTAGTTAGGTTTAAGTAGTTGTAAGTCTAGGGGACTGATGAGCTCAGATATTTAAGTCCCATAGTGCTTAGAGCCATTTGAACCATTTTCTTGACAGATGTCCGCCGGCCACGGTGGCCGTGCGGCTCTAGGCACTGCAGTCCGGAACCGTGGGACTGCTACGGTCGCAGGTTCGAATCCTGCCTCGGGCACGGATGTGTGTGATGTCCTTAGGTTAGTTAGGTTTAAGTAGTTCTAAGTTCTAGGGGACTGATGACCTAAGATGTTAAGTCCCATAGTGCCCAGAGCCATTGACAGATGTCCTACCATCCTGTTCCTTCTTCTTGTCATGTCACTGTTTTCCATACATTCCTTTCCTCGCCGATTCTGCAGAGAACCCCCCTCATTCCTTACCTTATCTATCCACCTAATTTTCAAAATTCTTCTGTTGCACCATATCTCGAATGCTTCGACTCTCTCCTTCTCCTATTTTCCAACAGCTGCCATGCAGCGCTGTTCTCCAAACATACATTCTCAGAAATCTGTTCCTCAAATTAAGGCGTATGCCTGATACTAACAGACTTCCCTTGGCCAGGAATGCCATTTTACCAGTGTTAGTGTGTATTTTATCCTTCGTTGCTCCGTCCGTCTTGGCTTATTTTGCTGCCTAAGTAGCAGAATTCCTGAACGTCGTCTACTTCGTGATCGCCAATCCTGATGTTAAGTTTCTCGCTGGTCTCATTCCTGCTACCATTCATTGCTCCCGTATTTCTTCGATATACTCTCAGTCCATATTCCCTACTCATTAGACTGTTCGTGGCATTCAGCAGATCAAGTGATTCTTCTTTGCCTTCACTCAGGAAAGCAATGTCATCAGAGAATCTTATCATTGATATCCTTTCACTTTGAATTTTAATTCCACGCTTTAACCTTTCTTTTATTTCCGTCATTGCTTCTTCGATGTATATATTACACAGTAGGGCCGAAGGACTACGTCCATCTCTCACACCCTTTTTAATCAGAGCACATTGTCCTAGGTCTTCCACTCTTACTATTCCCCCTTGGATCTCGTTAATATTGTATATTACTCGTCTCTCTCTATAGCTTACCCCTATTTCTCTCAGAATTTTGAACATCGTGCCCCATTTGACATTGTCGAACATCTTTCCACGTCTATAAATCCTATGATCGTGTCTTTTTTTTTTAAAAAAAAAAAAATCTTGCTCCTGCAACGTCAGAACTGCCTCTCTAGTGCCTTCAGTTTTGCTTAAGCCAAACTGATGGACATCTACCACAACCTCAACTATCTTTTCCATTCTTCAGGATATTATTCCTGTTAGTAACTTGGACGCATGAGCTGTTACACTGACTCTGAGATAATTTTCGCACTTATCATGTCTTTCAGTCTTTACCGAGCGAGGTGGCGCAATTCGGGAGGACGACAGGTCAAACCCGTGTCCGGCGGTTCTGATTTAGGTTTTCCGTGATTTCTCTAAATCGCTGCAGGCAAATGCTGCGATGGTTCCTTTGAAATGACAAGGCCGACTTCCTTCGCCGTCCTTCCCTTAGCCAACGAGACCGACGGCCTCATTGTTTGGTCCTCTCCCTTCGAATCAACCAACCAATCTTGCACTCTTACGAATGGTATGGATGAAGTGTTCCCGAAAGGCTGGTGCTATATCGCCAGTTTTATACAGTCTACATACCAGTCTGAACAGTCGCCTAGCGAGTATAGAAATTCTGGTATTATGTATTTTAAACGTAATAATTAGCTTATTTCTAACGTTTAAAATGTCTTTTTTTTCTTTCAGTCCCCTCACGGGAGAGTTTAAATTAGTAATAATAACAAAAATACCCACTAAGTTCTTGGCGTAATAGCCCAGTCAGAGAAGACCATAAACACTGGAATATTGAATTAATTTGTGTTCTCAAACTTTTGCACTGTGGTAGGACGGAGTAGAACGAACATCATACTAAAAATCCTGACCCGTGTGGGGATGTCATGTTGATCGTTTTCTCTTTTTCTAGAATAAACCCAAAACGGAGGCCTCTAGCGCAAACGTATCCCGACACTAAATAAAACTACATTAAACTTTCTATAATATCGCTTATATTCATTTTTTTTGTAGATATAGTGCTTTGTGAGTAGAAAGTGGGAGAATGTTAAAAACTTCGAGCAGTGCGCAGGCGCTGTAGCTTTAGTGTTTTTGGATGTCAATTTGTGGTAGTTCCCCGACTTGAGGGTCAGAATTTCCGCCATCAAACTGTTCGTCTCGATTTCTGCCAAATGAGCTGTGCTTCTAGTGTAATACTGAAAAAAATTCATTTCCGCGTATTCGTGAAAACATCTTTGAAATTATGAAGCAGTCGTGCAAACATTCCGGATAGTTTCTGTGAACAGGAAGCAGCTGCAGTTGAGAACTGTAAAGACCGCTGTCAGGTGCCAGGAATTTCCTTAATTTGACCCGGGGTAGGATTTTCATAGTAGTAAAGATTAATGTATTAAACCTTCGTACATGATGCGGCATTTTTTCATATATCTGTTTCCGGCTTCACATTTCTTGAACTGTGTGTCATACAATGATGTATTTCAGTAGGTGCATTCAGCGGCATGTGAGGATAACGTCTGCAAAGTGTATGGCGAATAATTTTAGTAACACAGAAGTAATAAATTTAAACGTCATGCATAATGCTGTAGCTCGTCACGCATCTCACTTTTTTTTTTACACCAGTTCTACTGACTGGTTTGATGCGTCCCGCCACGAATTCCTTTCCTGTGCTAACCTCTTCATCTCAGAGTAGCACTTGCAACCTACGTCCTCAATTATTTGCTTGACGTATTCCAATCTCTGTCTTTCTCTACAGTTTTTGCCCTCTACAGCTCCCTCTAGTACCACGGAAGTCATTCCCTCATGTCTTAGTAGATGTCCTATCATCCTGTCCCTTCTCCTTATCAGTGTTTTCCACATATTCCTTTCCTCTCCGATTCTGCGTAGAACCTCCTCATTCCTTACCTTATCAGTCCACCTAATTTTCAACATTCGTCTATAGCACCACATCTCAAATGCTTCGATTCTCTTCTGTTCCGGTTTTCCCACAGTCCATGTTTCACTACCATACAATGCTGTACTCCAGACGTACATCCTCAGAAATTTATTCCTCAAATTAAGGCCGGTATTTGATATTATTAGACTTCTCTTGGCCAGAAATGCCTTTTTTGCCATAGCGAGTCTGCTTTTGATGTCCTCCTTGCTCCGTCCGTCATTGGTTATTTTACTGTCTAGGTAGCAGAATTCCTTAACTTCATTGACTTCGTGACCATCAATCCTGATGTTAAGTTTCTCGCTGTTCTCATTTCTACTACTTCTCATTACCTTCGTCTTTCTCCGATTTACTCTCAAACCATACTGTGTACTCATTAGACTGCTCATTCCGTTCAGCAGATCATTTAATTCTTCTTCACTTTCACTCAGGATAGCAATGTCATCAGCGAATCGTATCATTGATATCTTTTCACCTTGTATTTTAATTCCACTCCTGAACCTTTCTTTTAGCTGTATCATTGCTTCCTCGATGTACAGATTGAAGAGTAGGGGCGAAAGGCTACAGCCTTGTCTTACACCCTTCTTAATACGAGCACTTCGTTCTTGATCGTCCACTCTTATTATTCCCTCTTGGTTATTGTACATATTCTATATTACCCGTCTCTCCCTATAGCTTATCCCTACTTTTTTCAGAATCTCGAAGAGCTTGCACCATTTTATATTGTCGAACGCTTTTTCCAGGTCGACAAATCCTATGAAAGTGTCTTGATTTTTCTTTAGCCTTGCTTCCATTATTAGCCGTAACGTCAGAATTGCCTCTCTCGTCCCTTTACTTTTCCTGAAGCCAAACTGATCGTCACCTAGCGCATTCTAAATTTTCTTTTCCATTCTTCTGTATATTATTCTTGTAAGCAGCTTCGATGCATGAGCTGTTAAGCTGATTGTGCGATAATTCTCGCACTTGTCAGCTCTTTCCGTCTTCGGAATTGTATGGATGATGCTTTTCCGAAAGTCAAATGGTATATCGCCAGACTCATGTATTCTACACACCAACGTGAACAGTCGTTTTGTTGGCACTTCCCCCAATGATTTTAGAAATTCTGATGGAATGTTATCTATTCCTTTTGCCTTATTTGACCGTAAGTTCTCCAAAGCTCTTTTAAATTCCGATTCTAATACGGGATCCCCTATCTCTTCTAAATCGACTCCTGTTTCTTCTTCTATCACATCAGACAAATCTTCACCCTTATAGAGGCTTTCAATGTATTCTTTCCACCTATCTGCTCTCTCCTCTGCATTTAACAGTGGAAATCCTGTTGCACTCTTAATGTTACCACCGTTGCTTTTAATGTCACCAGAGGTTGTTTTGACTTTCCTGTATGCTGAGTCTGTCCTTCCGAAAATCATATCATTTTCGATGTCTTCACATTTTTCCTGCAGCCATTTCGTCTTAGCTTCACTGCACTTCCTATTTATTTCATTCGTCAGCGACTTGTATTTCTGTATTCCTGATTTTCCCGGAACATGTTTGTACTTCCTCCTTTCATCAAGTATTTCTTCTGTTACCCATGGTTTCTTCGCTGCTACCTTCTTTGTACCTATGTTTTCCTTCCCAACTTCTGTGATGGCCCTTTTTAGAGATGTCCATTCCTCTTCAACTTTACTGCCTACTGCGCTATTCCTTATTGCTGTATCTATAGCGTTAGAGAACTTCAAACGTATCTCGTCATTCCTTAGTACTTCCGTATCCCACTTCTTTGCGTATTGATTCTTCCTGACTAATGTCTTGAACTTCAGCCTACTCTTCATCACTACTATATTGTGATCTGAGTCTATATCTGCTCCTGGGTACGCCTTACAATCCAGTATCTGATTTCGGAATCTCTGTCTGACCACGATGTAATCTAATTGAAATCTTCCCGTATCTCCTGGCCTTTTTCAAGTATACCTCCTCCTCTTGTTATTCTTGAACAGGGTATTCGCTATTACTAGCTGAAACTTGTTACAGAACTCAATTATTCTTTCTCCTCTTTCATTCCTTGTCCCAAGCCCATATTCTCCTGTAACCTTTTCTTCTACTCCTTCCCCTACAATTGCATTCCAGTCGCCCATGACTATTAGATTTTCGTCCCCCTTTACATACTGCATTACCTTTTCAATATCCTCATACACTTTCTCTATCTGTTCATCTTCAGCTTGCGACGTTGGCATGTATACCTGAACTATCGTTGTCGGTGTTGGTCTGCTGTCGATTCACTGTTTATGACATCATATCTCCTAAACTATGGCACTTGTCTCTTAGCGCCACGCCGATTTTTGCCTGATATGTGTATTAAGTTGGGTTGATATCGACCCAGTGGTTTCAGAGGGACGTGGAACATACCACACATAGATCCATTTTTATAAAGTGTATGGATATAAATAAAACTCCAGAGTGTAAATGTAATGTCCATTGGAGAGGATATATATCAGCCAATAGTATGCAGGCCCTTTACAATTCTGCCGTACCTCAAAAGACGCAACGTAATCTACATTGCCCTTGGTCTGCGACATCGGTATTGTTTATCAACACCAGCCATGTAAATAAACAGTAGTCCACTTGAAGATGGTGGTGTGAACCATCGAAACGCGTAATGGCAAATAAACAAGTGACTGACGCATAGATTGTTTTATTTGTAATTATAGACAATAGCAGCCCCCATAATTCCTTCCCTTGCCTACAAAATACAATGAAGAGCCAAAGAAACGGTTACACCTACCTAATATCGTATAGGGCCCCCGCTAGCATGCACAAGTGACGCACCGCGACGTGGCATGGGTTCGACTAACGTCGAAGTAGTGCTGGAGGGAACTGACACCATGAATCCTACAGAGCTGTCCATAAATCCGCAAGAGCACGAGGTCTCATCTGAATAGCACTTTGTAAGACTTGCCCGATATGGTCAATGATGTTCATGTATTGGGAGTTCGGTGGCCAGCGTAAGTGCTTAAAATCAGAGGAGTGTTCCTGGAACCACTCTGTAGCAATTCTGGACATGTGGGGCGTCACATTGTCCTGCTGGAACCGCCCAAGTCCGTCGGAATTCACGACGGGCATGAAGGAATGCAGGCTATCAGACAGGATGCTTATGTACGTGTCACGTGTCACAGTCGTAACTAGACGTATCACGGGTCCCATATCACTCCAAATGCACACGCCCCACACCATTACAGAGCCTCCACCAGCTTGAACAGTCCCCTACTGACTTGCAGGGTCCATGAATTCATGAGGTTGTCTCCATACCCGTACCCGTCCATCAGCTCGATGCAATATTGAACGAGGCAACATGTTTCCGGGCATCAACAACCCAATGTTGGTGTCGACGGGCGCAGGCGAGGCGTAAAGCCTTCTGTGGTGCAGTCATCAAGGGTACACGGGTGGGCCTTAGGCTCCGAAAGCCCGTATCGATGATGTTTCGTTCGTTCGTACTCTGACACTTGTAGGTGGCCCATCATTGAAACCTTCAGCGATTTCCGGAAGGGTTGCACTTCTGTCACGCTGAAGAACTCTCATCAGTCGTCGTTGGTCCCGTTCTTGCAGGGTCTTTTTCGAGTTGTAGCGGTGTTGGAGATATGATGTTTTACAGGATTCCTAATATTTACGGTACACTCGTGAAATGATTGTACGCAATATTCCCACTTCATCACTACCTGGGAGACGCTGTGTCCCATCGCTCGTGCGCCGAATATAACTCCTGGTTCAAAAAATGGTCCAAATGGCTCTAAGCACTATGAGATTTAACATATGAGGTCATCAGTCCCCTCGACTTAGAACTACTTAAACCTAACTAACCTAAGGACATCACACACAACTATGCCCGAGGCAGGATTCGAACCTGCGACCGCAGCAGCAGCGCAGTCCCGGAGTGAAGCGCCTAGAATCGCTCGGCCACAGCGGCCGGCAACTTGTAACGCCGGAAATGCATATCCTCCTATTTCCATCTATCGTATTATAATTTTTTTCCTTATTTTGTTACCTGAATATATGACATTTCTGTGTCTTTATATATTGTAATTGTTTTACTATTTGCATATATATATTTATGCATTTATGTCGATGTATAATTGGTTTGTTGTGTAAATACTATTTGTATTTTTACGCTGGGTCTTGCCTAGGGAAACTATGCTATCGAACGAATACATCGATAGGTCGTGTGGAGAACCAAAGTGTTTGGGATATTTGGTAGTGTAAACTCTGCCGCGTGGAGCGCGGGCAGAGCAGAGTCTGGCTGGAGTAGTGCCGTGGAGCGGGTGTGTTGTGTGACGCTCCCGCGAGTTGCCGCGCTTTCGGGGTGTGGCAGCATGTAATTGCGCTCGACTTGCTATGTTAGTTTCTGACATGGTGTCGCGGACGGAAGGCGTTAGCTGGCACACATCAAGAGCCCGTTTCGTCTGGTGACCGTGTCGAGAAGAAGGCGCGCCAACATCCAGCTTCTGCAGCAGCGACGGCCGACAATGGGTGACTGTCGCCACCTCCTCGATCGACGACTTCAAACCTTCAATCAACCAACAAGGAAGACTGGTAGCACGTAAAGTTTTAGAACTGTATGGCAGACCTCAGCTTTTCAAACTTTTAAATTTTTCTCACTAAATTACAGCAATGTAGCATGAACCTTTGTTGCTCACTGTCCCAATTGCATTACCAAGCAGGGTGCCTTCCTTTTCCGGAATGAACCCGAGTGTCGTTGAAATTCAAACGCCAGCATTAAAGTAATATCATTCGATTTCACTGCTTTAATTTCAAAGTTCAGTTAAGGTATTCATAGCTGGCTACAATATTTAGATTACGCAAGCACAAATTAAGAGTGCGAGTTTTGTTAGTAAATTTTAGCTTACCTGTGACTGCAGCTCAGCTTGGTACGTACCAAATGTTACTATTGTTAATTGTCCAGAATCATTTAACTCAAGTTCAAAGTTAAATCTCTTATTTCTAAATTGCGTAGATTCAAGTAGCTTTTGAAATGATCTTTGAGGTAGCCCAAGACTAACCGTTTTTTACTGAATTTCGATGTGCTTCAGAAACAAAGCTCACTATTAATTTCAGTCACTAAATTAACTTTCAATTTTCCGGTATTATTAATTCTTTTGCTAAATTAAGTCAGAGCGTAGCGAAATTTATTACTTCTGACAAACTTTCAGTTTTCACACTACACATGTCAACCTTCAGTTGCCACGCTTCTAGCGCTAATTATATGTGTAATAACCTTTCTTTTTCAGTTACTATAGTGATTGTCCATAGGACTGGCGACCGTAATTCCCACCAAATCTCAAATATCTAATTACCGCTAGTTAATTGTTAATGTAACGGCCGCACATTTACTTTCTTTATTAACTTTACCCCTTTTCAAAATTAATTTCCACCAGTTTCATTTGCATTTTTCCTTTCATTTAGATGTAACCCTTTCCTCCCTATTTACCGACAGATTAACTTCGGTGACGATTGCTTTTCCCAAATTTCCATTAGGTACATGCGGTTTAATTTTTTCACTGTCATTAAGGTCGATAAGTGAGGGGGAGGTTACAAACTCGAGGTTCAAACTCAATTAAATCTTGATAACCTGCCACTGTAGTAGCAATAACCGATTTAACAACTGGGCCAAACTCTCGTTGTCTTATATAGGCATTGCCGACCGCCACCCCATATTGTGCCTGTTTACATATCTCTGTATCTGAATACGAATGCCTATACTAGTTCCTTTGGCGCTTCTGTATATTCGGTATATATGGATTCCCTAACAAAATAAATGTAGTATTACTCGCGGCGGTGTAATACTTCTAAGTGATCCCTTTAGCCGTTGTCTACTTGCGGCGACAGGAGCGGGCCACGAACGAGAACCGGAATTAGGGCCGGCCCGGAAATGTCGCCGGCTAATTGGCTGACCGCCCTGAATTAGGAATAAATGCCAGTAGCGGAAGACGCCTGGTCGCGGGTCCCAGCTGAATTATTGCTCACCCGCTCGTTCGGGAATTTCCACCTAACCCTCTTTCTCGCGTGCCACTGATTATATTGCCCCAAGCGGTGGGAATTTTTGTTACGTTCTCCGTTTCCTCTGGACGACAGAAGGCGCCACAAGCGATCGATTAAGATGCTAAAGCACTGCAAGATAAGCTGGCGTAGGAAAAGAATGTTTTTGAAAATAGAACAGGACGTGTTAAAATAAATGTCGCGATCACAAACGGATATAACTATTTAAGGGGGGTAGGACGTGAAACGGGCCAACTTGGAGCAGGAGAGGCACCACAGGACATTTTAATTTCTACTGTGTGTACTTTTACAAGTAAATTCGTAAAACTTTGTCATCATGACCAGGGAGAATTCAGGATTGACACTCATAGCAGTAGAAGTTCAAAAACATGATAAAATATTTTTTTTTACATGTGAAATTTCATCATTGTTTCACTTAGTACTGGCTGAATTTGTTGCTATAGGTACACTTTCCTTCATAAGTAAGAGGGATTCTTCGATGAATTTTGCACAGCATACTAACCATACCAAGAGGTGTATGAAACTCTAGAATTTTCCAAATCTATTAAAAACTGTGGGAAAAACTGTGATAATTAACTATAAAACTTGAGCTTTATCAAAACATAAAATTTAAAATGTAACAGCTCATTCATTTTTTCATAAACTAAGTAAATTCTAGAGTTTCATACACCTGTAACTATAGTTTGTACGCTGTGCAAAATTGATCGAAGAATCTCTTTTACTTATGAAGAAAAGTGTACCTATAACAACAAATGCAGCCAATGATAAGTGAAAAAACGATGAAATTTCACATGTAAAAACAAATTATTTTGTTATGTTTTTTACCTTCCACTGCTATGAATGTGAATCCTGAATCCTTCCTGGTCAATCAAACAAAGTTTTATGAATTTACTTGTAAAAGTATAGACAGTGGAAAATAAAATGTCCTCTGGTGCCTCTCCTGCTCCAAGTCGGCCCGTTTGACGTCCCATCCCCTTTAATGCATAGCCACACACCGATAACAATAGTTACACAGGGTGATGAGAAGCAGCCTGAAAAGCTTATAAGGGTGTTGCAGGGTAGGTTGTGGTGAGAAATAAATGTTAAGAAAAAAATGTATGGGTATCGCCGTTTTCTACTGAATGATGATTGGAGTCAGACAATCGCACCGTTGCAGCGCAGATTCAAGCGGCTGCAAAATGCAATGTCAGCTGTTATCATAGCGTAGATGATAGCGCACGAGACTGCTTAGCCTTTGTCTCGAGTTCTATCCCTACTGTCGTTCCGTGTCCACTGTTTTTATCGATCTCTAGTTCGGTTTTAGCAATCGAACGAAGAAAACGCTTGGCAACTCCCACTTCGGCACTCCGCTGTAATTTGCACGCGAGATGGCCTGACTGGCTAACTTCAGTGATAATTAAATCGGAAACGGCACAACATATCGATTTTTTTTTACAACGATTGTCTTCGGTACAACCTACCCTGCAACATGCTTACAAGTTTTTCAGACTGCTTCTGACCACTCTGTATATATGTATACTACTACATAAAGACAAGTCAGTGTTTAACGTTCTTATCAAAAACGTCGAAAAGTTCTTGACTCAGTTTGACGTGGAACGCTAGTAAACGTACGCACGCACATGGACTACAGGACTTTTTGACATATAAGGTATATAAATTTTTACACGGTATGTTCGGGCAGACGTCGTTACATATTTTCTACATATCCCAATATTTCATTACTCTACCTTATTGTTTTTGGTCTCATATATGCGTCTGCGCGCTTATTACAGCATCTTGTAAAAATTTGAAGTTAATCGTTCACATATACTGACGAAGAAAATAATTAATGTAGAGTAATGAAATTTCGCGAATACATTTATCACATCTGCCTAGGTAACATATTTAAATGATTTGCACTGAAGGGTCACAGGTTAATGTAAGTGCGAGGTGAACCATCGTAAATGGGAATTGCTGGTAAACTATAACACGTGTTACCGCCAGAATGCCAAATGCAACCATAAAACGCCCATGCATTACATTGTACAGGTGTCGGATGTCAATTTGTGGGAGGGATGGAGTTCCACATCTGTCGCAGTCGGTCGGTGAATACAAAATATATATATATATATATATATATATATATATATATATATATATATATATATATATATATATATATATATATATATATATATATACCATACCTGTTGCAGTAGGTCGGTGAATACGATATATATTGGTCGTAGGTTGTGTTCCAAAAACGAACAGCATAGAAACACAAGTTATGACACTTTCTGCAGGACCTGACCATCATTTTGCAGGACAATGCTCAAGCACGTACAGTGCAAGCTGTTACTGATTTGTTTGACTGATGGTGCTACTATGTGCTATACCACCTACAGCACTCACCTGACTTAAGCCCTCCTGAGTTCAAATCGATTTCTAAACTGAAGCAAACATTTCACGGCAATCGCTTCCGAACTGCTAAAACTTCGCTGGCAACGTGTTATACACAATACTGGCGACTACTTCGAAGGTCAGTAAAACATTGAAACAGGTATCTCTTTTGTACGAGCTGTAAATCAATAGTTGCCACTATTAAAGTTCCAACTCTTGTGCATAGAAAGGTAGAGAGGAGTTGTTACTGGCAACTGCTAGTAAAAACCGATTTACCAAAAAGAAAAAGGAAATTATTTTATTTGACTCGAAGTCTGTATCGCTCTTTACAGGAAACAACAAGATTTGCTTAAATCTACTTTCGTCCAGCTTAAGTACATGAGATATGAATCACGTGCTTCAGAGGCGCCAAGAAGATCTAAAATTCCTGCATAAATGCACCCAGTCCGCAATAGAAAGGTAGCCTCTATCACCGACAATTTCAATGTTCACATTGCATGGTAACACGACGCAGTTTTACAGTTTTTCAATGGCATTAAACTCTACGTAACCGGTTACTTAACATTTGAAAAACTACCATAACACTTGGAAATAAATGAAACATACAAATACAAAAATGAAAACAGACATTTCTAGGTTAACACGTATAGCTTAGTCTAAATACAAAAAATAGGTTCTAGGTATTTTGTATATAAAATTATAAATTCATGAAAGCTGAAAACATTAAATGTTGTAATTATTAAGTTACAGACATTCCTTTTGGAAAGCAGTACTCACAGAAGAGACCAGTTTTAATTAAAGTGCAGTGGAATAGAAACCTGTAGTAATTAATGACGACACCAAAAACACTATCAGAATGGCATAGTGTCCACATATATAGGGTGTTCGGAAATTTCCGTATCAGACTTCTAGTACCTGTAGAGGGGAGTAAGTACATAATATTCTGAATAGCAACCCATGTTCGGATACGTACCCTTTCAGTGCTGCAGCCGTTTGAAAACATGTTTTCTAAGTAGGTATGCAATGCGATCGTCATCGTGTGGGATGGTTATGCCTAGCTCTCTGACTTTGTTCGAGCCTCTTTCATGTGTCGGTGAGTGTTAGAGCAACATGTTTGAGTACTTATTTGCAAAATACACTGACATGATGGTTCTGAATGGCGATGCTCACGATTATTGAAGAGCTGCCCATCCCCCTTTTAGCCGCTATTACGCAACGGGTTCGGGGAAAGCGAATCTCCACTGTCAGCAGACATGGCTTGGTGCTCCAAAGAGATGCCGAACACCCGAAATGGAGGACGCTGTACTGCATCGTGTTGAAGAGAACCCGTCAACGACTACACGAGCAATTTCTTTGATTGTTAATGAGTGGAATCGTAAAATTAGTGATGTAGTGGGTGGCGCCTAATGAGTTACTCGTAAGAGTGGTCTCGTCACCTATGTGTTTTCAAATGGTTGCAGCAAGGAAACGATACGTTTCCGGACATGGGTTCCTACTCAAAATACACTGCTGGCCACCGTAAATGCAACACCAAGAAAGGCAAGAGGTAACACAACAAAATTTATTTTGTAGATAACATGTTGACCAAGTATCAAATGATTACGTTTACAGACGTCTGTGACATGTGGTTCCTGCCAGAATCAGTAGCCAGAGTAACCGCCATTGTTGGAGATCACCGCTGCCACACGTCTCGGCATTGAGTCAAAGAGATGTTGGATGTGTTCCTGGGGTACAGCAGCCCAAGCAGCTTCCACACGTTGCCAAAGATCATCTGGTGTGGCAGCTGGGGATGTAATCTGGGTCACTCGTTAAGCAACCATGGACCACATGGTTTCTATCGGCGAAAGATCCGGAGAGCGAGCCGGCCAGGGAAGCACTTCAATCTGGTTATTGACGAAGAACCTCTGGACAATGCGTGCCACGTGTGGTCGCGCATTATCCTGTTGAAATATGGCTGTGGCCCAGCCCTGAAAGTAAGGAAGGACAACTGGCTCCACCAGCACCTCGGATATGTAGCGCCGGCTATTTAAAGTACCGGCAATGCGTACTAGAGGCGTGCGAGAGTAATATCCAATACCGCCCCATACCATAATACCCGGTGCAAGACCAGTGTGGCGGTGCATAATGCAGCTGTCCAGCATCCTCTCTCCACGGTGTCTCCACACTCGAATCCGACCATCGTGGTGCTGCAGACAGAAGCGTGCCTCGTCAGTAAAGACAACGTCATTCCATTCTGCCGTCCACATCCGTCTGTCATCACACCATTGGCGACGGAGACGTCTGTGGTTCTGCGTCAATGGTAGACGAAGCAATGGACGTCTTGCGGACAGACCACTCTGCTGTAAACGGCGTCGAATAGTACGCGCAGACACTGGATGATGCGTTACAGACACAATGTGCTGTGCTATGGTTCGGGATGTCACTGAGCGATCCGTCACTGCCACGCGCACAATTTGCCTATCAGCACGTGCAGTGGTGCACCGACGTGAATGCGATCGACCACGTCGGTCCGTCGTACCCTCCTGCATCCAACGGTCACATATCCGCATTACAGTTGTTTGGTTTCGTCCAACACGACTAGCGATTTCTCTGTATGATAATCCACAATCTCGGTAAGCCACTATCCTTCCTCTGTCGAACTCGGATACTCGTCGAAATCGCCAAGCCTTAAATGGCACTATGAGGTGGCGCCACAAGCGCGCGTGATGTGCGTCTGCGCTGAAATTCTAATCAGTTGCATATCTCATCGCTGCAAACCCATGGTGTAAATTTCACTTGATTCGGATGCTTCCTTCAGGGTGTTGCATTTACGGTGGCCAGCAGTGTATTACGTAATCACTATCCTCTGCAAGTCCTGCAAGTTTGTAATTGGGGTTTCCGAACACCCTGTATCGGCACATAGAGATGTTACACATGGCGATTCCTTGATGATGTTACAAACTTTCGGGGATGACGGATAAGGTTAAACGTATCGACAAGTTCTAGTAAACATGATCCCTAAAATGCATTCCTTTAGAGCTATGGACAACTATTCATTTCCACCACCGTGAATCACATCTTTGGAACTGGTCAAGAGTAGCTCTTAGTGTATGCGTTTTGGTGGCTGGTTCAAATGGCTCTGAGCACTATGGGACTCAACTGCTGAGGTCATTAGTCCCCTATAACTTAGAACTAGTTAAACCTAACTAACCTAAGGACATCACACACGTCCATGCCCGAGGCAGGATTCGAACCTGCGACCGGAGCGGTCTCGCGGTTCCAGACTGCAGCGCCAGAACCGCGCGGCCACTTCGGCAGGTGTATGCGTTTTGGACCCCATATTTACTACCAGACATTTTCATATATTTACCCACGTCCATAATCCCAGAAAGTTTATAATATTATCCCGGAATCATCTTGAGTACAGAAAAACTTTTTAAACGCAATGACAGTAAACAATAACATGGTGCCATAATAAGTTGTAATCCCCACGAAACCATCTTATCTTAACACATACAAATTTTTAAACATTCTGGCAGGGGAGATATAATCACTATAATGGAACACACAACAGGAGCCAGCCAGCACCGCAACGAGCAAATGTAGCTTGTCAAGTTACATAAAGGAATTGATAACTGAGATAAAACTTGCAACGACCATCCACAGAAACACAGAAGTGACTGTTGAGAATTCAAACTAAACCCTACCTGTGCTGTGTTGTAACTTGAGTCATTTTATTACGGGGAGCTGAGAAAATATCTCTCGAAACACTGGGATAGCAAGAATAAACACCTCTTATCATTATGAACTACTCTTTCTACGTTTAACAACGGAAATTGCATTTCCAATACATCTTTTAGATAAAGCGAAAATACCGTGATGTTAGGATTATTATTCTGGGATGATAGATATATTTTGCTGCTACGAAAAATTATTTCTGGTATAGATATTAAATATTTTTCTATCTGATTCGAAATAAATTGAAAATTCACTTTATTCTGAAATATTACTTCGTCAGACTCAAGCCAAAGTTAATGCAAGCTTATGCCAGTGTGGTTTTACATAAAGATAAATTTTCAACCATCAAAGATAACTGTGCTGTGTTAACTAAAAATCGGACTTCGTAAATAACTTTAAAATACAGACCGTTCAGGATCTAGAACCCTAGAAATGAAAAAAACTAATTTTAAGCTACTTTCGGAATTAAAATACCACACGGGTTTTCGCCCATACAAAGCACTCACCAAATTTACGTAAATATTAAGAAAACGAAAAGTTTCTGTTTCAAAGCAAGAACAAATTTTTAAAATTCAGCTCTGATAATTATTGTTTAATAGTAATCCAACTTGCATAAGAAGGCAGCAAGCCTCTATCATCGAGTGGCACACAGAACCACGAACGCAAGACAAGAGCTAAGCAACAATATCAAAAATACAAGTGATAAGAGAGAGTTAAGATTTAGTTGTCCTTTTATATAGTAGTTCATGAAATCTTTGTGCATAATCGAGAAATTTAAAGTTTCAATACACTACTCGTAATAAATATTCTTTGTTAAGTGTACATCACTTTAATTACTTTTACCATTAATTAGAGGCGTCACACAAGTCAATTCGCTGTAGTAGAGAGGAAAGGTGAAATTGGTTTTTTTTTAAATTCTTTTCACGCGTACGTGTGCATTTGCTATCAGTCGTTTGCTAGCCCCACACTTCAGACTGTAGCGTGTTCAGATCGAGGTTTCCTCGGATGCTGTATACCGAGTATGCACCCTCCAATGGGCCTCCAAGTGAAATCATCGAACATAATTGTATACCTCAAGCTGACGGAACCCAGGTAAGGATATTAGGCTTCACATACAACAAAAGAAAAACGTTGCCATGTCTCCAATGAAGTACCACAGTCGTGGTTGCCAACAGTTTTGCAACAACATTCAGTACAAATGCTCTTCATCGTACCACGGGTCTTTCCATGAAGAGACAAATACAAAAACCAAGAAAATTATTCGTATGAACACCTTTTATATACACTCCTGGAAATTGAAATAAGAACACAGTGAATTCATTGTCCCAGGAAGGGGAAACTTTATTGACACATTCCTGCGGTCAGATACATCACATGATCACACTGACAGAACCACAGGCACATAGACACAGGCAACAGAGCATGCACAATGTCGGCACTAGTACAGTGTATATCCACCTTTCGCAGCAATGCAGGCTGCTATTCTCCCATGGAGACGATCGTAGAGATGCTGGATGTAGTCCTGTGGAACGGCTTGCCATGCCATTTCCACCTGGCGCCTCAGTTGGACCAGCGTTCGTGCTGGACGTGCAGACCGCGTGAGACGACGCTTCATCCAGTCCCAAACATGCTCAATGGGGGACAGATCCGGAGATCTTACTGGCCAGGGTAGTTGACGTACACCTTCTAGAGCACATTGGGTGGCACGGGATACATGCGGACGTGCATTGTCCTGTTGAAACAGCAAGTTCCCTTGCCGGTCTAGGAATGGTAGAACGATGGGTTCGATGACGGTTTGGATGTACCGTGCACTATTCAGTGTCCCCTCGACGACCACCAGTGGTGTACGGCCAGTGTAGGAGATCGCTCCCCACACCATGATGCCGGGTGTTGGCCCTGTGTGCCTCGGTCGTATGCAGTCCTGATTGTGGCGCTCACCTGCACGGCGCCAAACACGCATACGACCATCATTGCCACCAAGGCAGAAGCGACTCTCATCGCTGAAGACGACACGTCTCCATTCGTCCCTCCATTCACGCCTGTCGCGACACCACTGGAGGCGGGCTGCACGATGTTGGGGCGTGAGCGGAAGACGGCCTAACGGTGTGCGGGACCGTAGCCCAGCTTCATGGAGACGGTTGCGAATGGTCCTCGCCGATACCCCAGGAGCAACAGTGTCCGTAATTTGCTGGGAAGTGGCGGTGCGGTCCCCTACGGCACTGCGTAGGATCCTACGGTCTTGGCGTGCATCCGTGCGTCGCTGCGGTCCGGTCCCAGGTCGACGGGCACGTGCACCTTCCGCCGACCACTGGCAACAACATCGATGTACTGTGGAGACCTCACGCCCCACGTGTTGAGCAATTCGGCGGTACGTCCACCCGGCCTCCAGCATGCCCACTATACGCCCTCGCTCAAAGTCCGTCAACTGCACATACGGTTCACGTCCACGCTGTCGCGGCATGCTACCAGTGTTAAAGACTGCGATGGAGCTCCGTATGCCACGGCAAACTGGCTGACACTGACGGCGGCGGTGCACAAATGCTGCGCAGCTAGCGCCATTCGACGGCCAACACGGCGGTTCCTGGTGTGTCCGCTGTGCCGTGCGTGTGATCATTGCTTGTACAGCCCTCTCGCAGTGTCCGGAGCAAGTATGGTGGGTCTGACACACCGGTGTCAATGTGTTCTTTTTTCCATTTCCAGGAGTGTATATTTTACTGAGTCGAAAAACAACGGGATAATCAACTTGCTAGACAGACGACTGAAAAAAATTGGGTATTCGTCCCGACGTGTGATAACGAAATTGTGACCTTCAACAATTAACTGAGAATGACCATATTGAAAACGACTGCAAAGTGTCGTTAATAAATCTGACTTACTAGAAAGCAGCACTGCGTAAATGCAGCTCAAGCAAACATCCATCTCACCATAATTTAAAATTAAATCATTTCTTTATTACACCGATGACTTCAGCAGTTTGGTACCATAGAACCATACCATAAGTTTCAAGCTTTTGCCTGTAATAAAGATATCGGCACGTCCTCACACCACTAGGCTGACGAACAGTGTGTTTTCGCTTTGTCCACTGACCACAGTGTTCTAGCTGTCCGTGAAGCATTTCTACTTAATGGCTCGCCTGTGTTTAGACCACAAGCTTAAGACCCGCCTTGAAGTTCACATCCAGAGGTAGGCTACTCTGGCACACGCATCTGTATTACTAAATAAATATCCCGGAACACAGTACCAGAAGTAGGATGCTGAACTAACGGCTTCGAGGGACGACCAAAATTTGATATTCAGTATTTCGTGTATTTACTGATCCTATTTAAAAATTTAAAATGTTGTCGTAATCTAATCATTTAAGAGGCATAATCTTATGTTAAAAGCTATAAAATCTCCTTCTGTGTGATCTGCGTTTACTGACGGGAACAGTGAAATTGTTGAGTGCTTAGTGAGTGCTTAGTGAGTGCTTAGTGAGAATAGTAATTTAATTATTTTGGAACTGAGATACATCCGCAATCTGAGGTTGACTTTCGTTGGAATCGTTGATTGCAGGACACAAAAGAGATTTACATTGTCGAGAGAAGCACGAACGAGTTATCTTCTATCGACATATTTCATGATTATGGTTAGTTCCATAATTTAGGGAAAAAATATCTGTCTCGCTTTACGATATATAGGCATGCAGAAAGCAGAAGACTTCTCTCATAATCTGACCTGGAGAAAACTATTATTCCTTTTATTTTTTGACTGTGATATCGGAAACTTAAGGATTCCAAGCTGTTGAGGGTGAGAATTATACTGGCTCATTTTTTGCGTCCCCGGCAAGCGGCCATATTGACGAAGTCAAAGCTAGCTAAAACTTAATCAGACACGGAGAATCGCTGAACTCCTTCGTCTTCTCTACAGTAAAAGGTGCCAAAGGACAATTATAATAACTGTGAACACCGATTTTTCCATTTGATTGGCTATTATTAAATAATCAACGGACATACTATCATCTGCTTAAACTCTATTCAACGCTACCAAAAAGCGAAGATACCAGAATGTGACAAAACAAGTTCAGCCCTAACGTAGCTACTGTTTTACATAGATGATAATATTCCATCTGGTACCGAAATGATTTATTGTAAACCCTAGGACTGTAACGTAATAAGAAGAAGTATTACAATCAGAAAGCATGTATTTGCCTTGTGGAACGTAATTGAGTGCCCGTTAATGCGTGAAATTTATTCATCCAATGTCTGAGAATCCGAGTACTTAGCGACCATAAACAAACTCAAAATATACTTTCAAACCTGTATGTTGTTTTGTACGTGGGAGGTCGATTCTTATTTTTAAGTGGCTAACGCTCTTGGAGACAGGCAAGTAATTAAATACCGGCCTATTCTACAGCTGACTCGATTTTCCAAAATTTTTGAGAGGGTGACGTATTCTGGAATAGAACGAACGTATCATCGAAAGTCTCAACAAACAACTCGAACATCCGAAGTGGTTTTCCGGGAGAATGGCTACAAGGAGACCTATACCCTCTGTACAACGGGCGAAACCAGAAGATGGTTCTCAGGAGGAGGCAGGTATGCAATTATACTTTTTTGTGGTACGTTAACCGCAAAGATAGAACGAATTCTCCGGATTCACCAAGTGAATACGGTCTTCCGCCCACAAGTAAAATCACGATCACTGCTTGATAGCGTAAAAGACGACCTTGGAGTGTGGAAATGCCGGATAATGCGGTAAGACTTTAATACACTGAAGAGCCAAAGAAACTCGTACACCTGCCTAATATCGTTTAGGGCACCCGCGAGCATGCAGAAGTGGAGCAGCACGACGTAGCATGAATTCTACTAATGTCTGAAGTCGTGCTGGATAAAACGCTCACAAAGAATCCTGCAAGACTGTCCATAAATCCGTAAGAGTACGAGCTGGTTGAGAGCTCTTCTGAACAGCACATTGCAAGACAACCAAGATATGCTCAATAATGTTCATGTCTGGGGAGTTCGGTGGCCGGCGGAAGTCTAAACTGAGAAGAGTGTTCCTGGAGCCACTCTATAGCAATTCTGGACTTCTGGGGTGTCGCATTGTCCTGCTGTAAACTGTCCACGTCCGTTGAAATGCACAACGGACATGAATGGATGTCTCACCTGTCAGAGTCGTATCTAGACGTGTCAGGGGTCCCATATTACTCCAACTGCATACGCCCCACACCATTACAGAGCCTCCACCAGACTGAACAGTCCTCTGCTGACATGGAGGGTACATGGATTCGTGAGGTTGTCTCTATACCCATACACGTCCATGCGCTCGACACAATTTGAAACAAGACTCGTCTGACAAGGAAACATGTTTTTAGTCATAAACAGACCAACGTCGATGTTGACGGGCCAAGGCGAGGCGTAAAGCTTTGCATCACGCAGTCATCAAGGGGCAAGAGTGGGCCTTCGGCTCCGAAAGCCCATATCGTTGATTTTCTGTTGAATGGTTCGCACGCTGACACTTATTCATGGCCGAGCATTGAAATCTGCTTCAATTTGCGAAAGGAATTCTGGTACCGCGCGCCACGGAATTTGAATCCCCGCCAGGCGTCATGGACGTCGAAGACCCCTAGAGGTCTCTGCACCATCGCGCCGTAAGCTGTGCCAGCGTGCGCCTACTGGCCTGCATTTGGAGTGAGGGCGCCACAGTGGAACACGTGGTTGCAGCGGCCAATTGCGGCGTCCCCGATAGAGTACCAAAGCGCCTGCCTCTCGCTCAGCCTGCCAGGTTATCCTTGTAGGCAAAACCGTCTCCTCGACTTCTATGTCACCGTCTGTGGCCGTCCTATGGCCCTCACCCCCACCCTTAAGTAGCTTGGCGTCACCCTTGACCGTCGCCTCTCCTGGAACCCCATCCTCCCCCCCCCCCCCCCCCCATCTCCGGACAATCCAAATCAAGGCACGCTCCCGTCTCCTCAAGCTCCTTTCTGGCTGCACATGGGGTCTGGACCCCTCCACCATCCTCCACACCTATAAATCCCTCATCCACCCTATCCTCTGCTATGCCCACCCTGCCTGGATCTCAGCCCCTCCTACCTTTTACAAATCCCTTCAAATCCTCGCCATGCTCTCCACCTCGCATATTCCATCCCTCCCCCACACGGATCCTGTATGACCTTATTCCGTTCCCCCACCTCCTCCTTTTCCTCGAACAGTTACGGATCCTCTACATCTCCCGTAAACTAGATCCCCCTCACCCACTTGTCTCTCCCATCCTCTCCCACCCTCGTCTGCTGCCGTGTCTGTATTTCCACATACATCCTGCTCTACATGTCTCCACTCTCATACCCTCTCCCAAGGTGCCTTCCGCCAGCTCCCCCTCCCTGATGATGTCCTCCTCCCCTTCATCTACCCCTCCTACCAACTTTGATACTCCCCTCCCTCTTCTTGTGTTTTTTCCTATCGGCACCCTCTCTCCCTTCTCTCCCCCTTCCCTCCCTCATCCCTTTCTCCCCCCTCCTCCCCCCGGGCCACCCCTACCCCCCATACCTTCATTCCTCCCCCCATCTCCTCTGCCATTGTCATCTCTGCTCTCCACTCTCCCTCCCCCCCCCCCCCAACTTTTTCCCCTCTTGGCAGGTCCTTGGACTTGCACACATTAAGTGGACATTCAAGTGCTGGAGAGCATTGCCATCAGTTTAGTGTGTGTGCCGTAGTGTTTGTGCTTCAGTGTTTTCGCCGCCCACATTCCATCATTCAGGTGTCATCTCCGTGATCAGTGTCCGTGTTCATTGCTAACAGTTTCTTTGGTTTTCTTCATGTGTGAATGGCTTCGTGTTTTTTCATTACTGTGTCTACTGTTTTTTGTCCCCCATTATGTTATGTTCAATCTGTGTCTCCATTGTTTTTCTCTTGTAATGCCTGTGGCTGAAGAGTGGAGTACTGTGCTGCTACCCCTCCTATCAACTTTTATCCTCGTCTCCCACTTCCAGTGTTTTTTCCTCAGGGCACCCTCTCTCCCTTCTCTCTCCCTTCTCTCCCTCCTCCCTTCCTCCCCCATCCTCCGCCCGGGCCACCACTACCCCCATACCTTCATTCCTTCCCCCATCTCCTGTAAGGTGTGAAATAGCAATAAAGAAAAAAAAAGCTCAGCCTGCCAGTCTAACCTTGCGTACATCTCAGGACATATCACCTCGCCTTAGACAACGTATTTACTTTCGTGTTTTGTTTACGAGTGGACGTGGTTATCTAGTTAGGTTTTCTTGACTCTGTTGTTTCGTTGTTGTTGTTGTCATAAGGTCCTTCGTTGGTCTTCTCCGTCTATCCGTTGTAGTTTACGGGCCACTCCGCTGGTCCTGCCGCGTTTTCTGTCCCTTCAACCCCGCGACTGTTCCGGTCGCCGTTACAACAGGATTGCTCTTCTGTCACGCTGAACGATTCTCTTCAGTCTTCGTTGGTCCCATTCTTGCAGGGTCCTTCTCCAGCCGCAGCGACGTCGGAGATTTGATGTTTTATCGGATTTCTGATACTCACGGTATATTCGTGAAATGGTCACTCTGGAAAATCCCCACTTCATCGCTACCACGTAGATGCTGTGTCCCATCGCTCGTGCACCTACTGTAACAGCACGTTCAAACTCACTCACATCTTAAGCTGCCATTGTAGCAGCAGTAACCCATCTAACAACAGCGCGAGGCACTTAGTCTTATATAGGCGTTGCCAACTGCAGCGCCATACGCTGCCTGTTTACATATATCTGTATTTCAATACGCACGGCTATACCAGTTCCTTTGGCGCTTCAGTGCATCAAGGCATTTGACTGCGTGAATCACAGTATTCTCCTGGATAAATTGAAATTTTATGCGACTGTCGGTATAACCAAGCAATGGATAATATTAGACCTAACCAAAATAGTGCAGAAAGTAGTAATTAGTAATTCAGCCAATGTAGTTAGGAGACACTATACTGACTGGGGAGAAATCATTAATAGTGTTCCCCAAGGCTTGCGTTTAGATCCACTATTGTTTTTAGTGTATGTAAATGATCTAATACACAACAAGCAGAGTTCGTTTCTCTCTGAAAATGACGCTAGCATTGTAATCAGTTTATGTATACATACAGAAACAACAATTTACTTGACTGACTGGTTATCCGCGGATCCTTTTTGCCTTATTTTAAAGAGATACAACATGGTCAGTTCTCCACATCTATGGATACTACACCAATGATAATTGCGACACACGGCTAGAATGTAATGAATAGGGTGGAAACTTCAAAATTCATAGCTGGCCATATTGATTAGAATTTAAACTGGGAAAGGAACATTTTGAATCTCACGAAACAACTCAGTTCAGCCAGATTTGCACTTAGAAGAACTGCGATTATAGGGGAGAGAAAACCCTAAGTTGACATATATTGCGTATTTTCATTCAGTAATTTTGTGCGATATAATGTTCTGGAATAAGTCATCTCTCAGAAAGAGTCAACATTGTTCAAGAAGGGGGTGTAAAAGTAATAAGTGACACTCACCCACGACCATCCTGACGACATCTATTTAACCCACTACTAGCCATTGTCCCTTTTTGGGACGCGTATATTTTACTTATTTCTATGTAATCAATGCAGCTTTTAGCCTTTATTGTTACACCTGTAGGTTCAACTGACTGCTGTAATGCCTGTAAATGTAAAATAAATAACTTTTTTCTAAGTACTTCACGTCAGGAAAATTATAAACTTGCCGATTTTTTGTTCTCGCACTTGGCAGCACTACATGTCTGCTGGTAGTTCCAGGACGACAATGAGCTGTGAGTTAGTTGTCTGGGCGTGTTTGTTATGAACATATGGATGTCAATGGAAGATTAAGTATACTTCAGATTTTTTCAAGTAAGTGCAATACCGATATATTTTATGCGTGCCAATAATGGGACAATGGCATGTATATCATTTATTGTTGATGTGCCCTATTCTTGTATACACGTATTATACAGAGAAGAATTGGATTTTACATTCTTTATATCTGCTTTTTTTCATATTCTATTCGAATTTTACGATTCCACCAGGATGATCAAGCGAGTGACGATGAAGATGATGACGTAAAATTGGCGATCATTCCACCCGATGCAGATGTAATAACAGATGAAGAAGACATTGACGAAAATGTACTGAACAATGAGTCTGTTGTACAAGATGTAGCCGGTACTTTAGAGCTCATAACCAGCTGAGATGAAGCTACGTTATCTACAAAAAAATATAAATGTAAATGGCATAAATGTCAACCAACGTACACAAACACTAGTGAACCAGGGAAGAGCAACGAACATTATGTTGCGGAATGTCTAGCAAATAAGACAGTGCCCCAGGTGTTTGAGGATTTTTTTCCTGAACAAAGCGAAATCTATGCTTGCCAACATAACAAAATAAATTTTCTGCTAACCAAAGAAGAACTAAAATCATTTATTGGCATACTACTTCTGAGTGGTTATCATAAGCTTCCCCATGAGAATATGTACTGGGAACAGGCTCCTGATGTCGGTGTTCCTTTACTCTTCAACTCCATGTCAAGAAATACGTTTCGGGAAATGAAGAGATTCATTCATCTCAATGACAACTCCAAAATAGACAGAAACGACAAGATGTACAAACGGAGGTTGTACTTTGCTGAAAAAGGAATTTGGTAAATTTGGCGTATTACATTCAGAACTCTCAATTGATTAAATGATGGTACGTTATTATGGCAAACATTCAGCTAAAATGTTCCTAAGGGGAAAGCCTATCAAATTTGGATATAAAATTTGCTGTCTTACAAGTTCCAATGGCTTTCTTTATAATTTTTCGTCGTACTGTGGCAAGACTGACAGCAAACAGGAGCCTTTAGGTGCAAGGGTAGTAAATGAACTAACCAGCATGATTCCAGAATCAGAGTATCCGAATTATAAGCTTTTCTTTGACAACTTTTTCACCAGTGTTGACACACTGATCACACTCGGAAAGAGTAAAATGAAAGCTACAGCAACAATAAAGAGATCCGAACTAATGCATGCCCTTTGATTGACTCGAAAAGAATGGCAAAAAAAAACGAACGAGGATTCTATGACTACATGTTTGACAAAGAGAACGAAGTTCTAGATGTGAAATGGAGTGACAACAAACCAGTATGTGTAGCGACAAATTACAGTACTGTTACTCCTCTGAGTTCTACTAAAAGATACTCACAGGCAAAGAAAATGGAAATATCTGTTACAATGCCACATCTCATTGAAGAATACAATGCCCATATGGGTGGCGTAGATCTACTGGACACGCAGATACCACTTTATAGGACGAGGATAAGTTCAAAGAAATGATGGTGGCCATTATTCACACAGATGATAGATATCTGCGTAGTAAACACATGGCGTACATGCCAAATTGCTGACTCTAATGAGAAGCTCTCACTTTTGGATGTCCAACGGGAAATAGTGATGTTTTACCTATCAAAGAAAACAGGATCAGTACCAAAACGCAGAGGACCACAAGGAAGCAAATTGATGGGAGGACAGGTGAGCACAGATGTACGACTAGATCCACGAAATCATTCCATTGTGCTAAGTAAAACACAGAAGAGATGTGCTTACTGCAAGAAAAAAACAACAAAAATTTGTGATAGGTGTAATGTTGGTGTACGTGAAAAGTGTTTTGCTTCATTTCATACTGAATAGACATTCAATAATATTAAAACATTCTTTATTTATTGTTGTGTTGTTTCTTAGAATATTATGCACAGAGTATAAGATTGTGAATTTGGATGGCGCGTTTGGCCAATGTCCCAAAAATGGGACGGTCTGTAGGTTTTGTTCTAATAAACTGAAATTTTTCAAAACAACTTTTTATTCAATTCATCACTCAATGTAACGCATTTATATATAAAAGTTTGCAAAAAATTGTCCAATAGAGTTTTGGCCAGTAGTTGGTTAAGGAGTCGTGCATTCTGATTGTTGCTTCACAGTGTATTTATTCCCCTCGTGAACTTCGTAGTAAATAATCCACTGCAGTTCACAAAGTACAATAATGTACATAATTACAATACCAGTAGAAAAAAACACTTTCATTACTCCACATTAAGGTTGGGTATAGCACAAAAGGAGTTCCAACGCTGCAACTGAAATTTCTGCTAATTTACTCACCGATATCAAGTGTCTGACTGACACCAAAGTTAAATTTGAAAACATGATGAGAAAGTTTCTCCTTAACAACTCCTTCCATTTTATAGAAGAATTTCTATTGTCTTAATGTGTAAGTGGGGTGTTTAGGGAATAATAACTCGCATCTGTAAATGTAAACAAAGAAAGAAACGTAATAAACGTTCAGCGTGTAGCCACATTTAAATTACAGTGCGGTGACGAAAGTGATAGGATAGCGATATGCTCATAAACATATGGTGGTAGTATGGCGTACACACAGAGCATTGGTGGAGCTGTTATTTAAACTCGGGTGATTCATGTGAAAAGGTCCCCAGCGCGGTTATGGCCGCATGACGATTTTTAACGCGGAATGGTAGTTGCAGCTAGACGCATAAGACATTCTTTTTGGATATCGTTACATAATTAAAGATTCCGAGGTGCACTGTCAAGAATGTGCCGAGAATTCCAGATTTCAGGCATTACCGCTCACCTGGACAACGCAATGGCCGACGGCCTTCACTTAACGACCGAGAGCAGCATCGGTAGCGTAGAGCTGTCAGTGATAGCAGACAAGCAACTCTGCGGGAAGTAACCGCAGAAATCAAAGTGGGACGTACGACGAACGTATCCGTTAGCAATGTGCGGAGAAATTTGGCGTGAATGCGCTGCCAGGACGAAATCGCCTTCAGCGTCTCTTCTGGGCTCATGACCATATCGGCTGGACCATAGACGACTGGAAAACGGTGGCTTGATCAGATGAGTCCCGATTTCAGTTTGTAAGAGCTGATGCTCGCGTTCGAATGTGGTGCAGAGCCCACGAATACGTGGGCTCGAGTTGACAAGAAGGCACTGTGCAAGCTGGTGGTGGGAACATAATGGTGTATGTGGTATCGACGTTCGATACCACGCTTGTTAGGGTTTGCAGTTATCGACCGCGGTCCGTACTGGTATCGCTGGACCCGTGAGTCGAGACTAGCGCCGCTCCACGGCTTGCAACAAGTCTCTAGCGTGCGCTCGGCCACTCTTGCTCTGGACGTCAAGTGGGAAAGTAGTATAGCCTTCAGCTGATAGGAAGCATCCTCTAACAAGGCGCTCAGTTAAAGTATGGCCTACGAGATGCCTCTGTAGCTCTCTGTTTGTAATTATATTCCTCCTGACTATGAAGATTCCTGTACCATCAGTTAAGTACAATATATTATTTTTTACCAACGACTTTTAATTATTTTAGTCGTTGTAGACCCAGACCAAGCTGCCAGCTCCTTATCGACTTCACTGACAAACCTGCTGTACATGGAAAGAAGAGATTTGTATGTTTCTATTTAGCATTGGCCACCAGTCATTCACATCTGCGACGAGTCTTTCGTCGTCATCATAACAGTGTGTGCTGTTTTTAAAGGGAATGAACTGGATCCGCTGGTCGAACTGAAATTATCATTGAGTGGAAATGGTTATGCTAGGCTATTTAGAGACCATCTGCAGTTATTGGACTATCGAACTTTTATGGATGGCAACTCACCGTGTCACCAGGCCACACAACTTTTTTCGCCTCAGTATAATTTAAGATGTGATTTTAAAATGTCTCACACCAGATCATTACGCTCGATCGTAAATGATCCACAGAACACGAAACTAACTGTCTGTGTGTGTTTCTTACTTGTCGATAAAAGTGTCTAACAACAGAAGTCTTTCAACTTTAGCATCGATCCACCAGATTTTGTGCTGTTGTTGTGTCTCCTAGTAGCAGAGAGTCGATAACTTGATGAGAGAGGACAGCGCAAGTTGTGGTGAAGTGTAGCAAGGGAGATAAGTTAATCGCTGGAGATACCGGCAGTCGAAAAGCACTTGGTGGGACGTAAAGTGGACAAACACCTCCGTCCCACGGGGGAGCCCGCCGACTGCTGGAACAAGACGGATGGGAGCGCTGCCCCAGTTTGGGGTCCAGACCGCCCCCTCCCCTTCCCCCGACCCACGATGTCTCGCAGAGTCGCGTCCAGTGGCCAATCTGTGCGGGCATGAATCAGCCGGCCGCTGGCCGCACGCCTAATCTGTTGGCCGACCCGGACTGACTCCCACGCAATTTGCGGTCCCCGCCCGCCTCTGTGTTTTTATCTGCGCCCGTAAATCAGCCCCGCCGGACCGGACCAGTTAGTTCCTTCGCGGCTGCGCGCCCTCTTTATCCGCCCCCTGTCCGCGCCCTCCAACGACGATGTTTGGCGCCGCAGTTCGTCAGTCCAAAACTGTCTAACTGGTTTTGTAGCTTGCTTCCACGACGAAGGATATACACAGCGGCTGGAAAAAAAAAGCACTGGTCGATCCTGTTTCCAAGAAGGCTTTAGCACAAATGCAAATAACACTCGTCGCCAAAATAAAAATTTCAGGTACCAGGATAAAACATGCTGGAACTAATTAATTTGGCCCAGCTGATTCTGAAAATGCAGCCAGTTCTGCGTCATTTTCCAGTCTGTAGCTGTGCAGGTTGTAAAACACCGGTGTCTGAGATCATAGACTACAATAACTGAGCCGTGGGGCGGCTGGCGCCAGTGTTCTCGCACTCAGAATGGCATCTCTGCCATTGATTATAGGGTCACCATCTTTGCCTTACGCGATTCAGGTCGGTGGTCGGGTGATTAAGGGAGAGAGAAAAGAGACAGCGGAGTGGATATTCGCAGGGTCGGAGGTGGCTTGTTGACGTTTACCGTGAGGCCTGTGGTACGACGCCTGTACGCTATGGGCAGGGTCAGCGAGAGATCCCGGCAGTGACTTGATGGGACCTCGGGTTTGGTATCACGCTGGTGCACTGTTGTGTTTTGGGGCTTTTCTGCTGCGAGGGCATGTATAGGTTCTTGTTACTGGCCGTTGAAACTGAGATGTGTCTATGGTGACACGGAGGAAGTGTGTGATGCTCGCCGCTGTTGCATGTGAAAACGCTTCGTCTGCCTTGTGTCTGTGCAGGAAATTATGTGAAGTAAACAGCTGATACCAAGGTGACGTCTTACTCTCACGCGTTGTTGAATATATTTCGGAATTACTGAATGGTGAAGATATCCCACGTGTAAAGCAAATGAAGCCATTTGCGCCATACGAAGGTACTGTTTTATTCTGCTTAAATCTGTGTCAGTTATATGTGCATTTATATGCCCTTCTTTAGTTGCAGAAGTTATAGAAGTGTGTAAACACAGAGTTATGTGCAAAAGGATGTAAAGTTGAAACTCTTCCAGTAAGTGAATACACTCGAATTCTGTATTACTAAAGGTGCCTTTCGATACCAGCAACTACCTTGGTTGTCTTGGTACTGTAACTAATTATTACATACAAAATTGTTTATTCTGATTATACTGAATTGGAGATGTAAGGTAGGTTGTGTGCCGCTGTGAATTACTATTGTCTCCTCTGTTTGGCATCCTAGCATTGTCAGTGGCTTCAATCATTATTCCTGTCATATTTCGAGTTTTGTATTCGCGGGTTTGCTTAAGCTGACAGTGTTGAGTTGTAAGACGTATAAACAGGCAAGTCAAACTGAATATTCTATGAGCTCAAGACGATATTCTGTTACGTGGTACCTTAGTTTGTTATAGGTTAGAAGTATTTTACGTGTTATTAATATTCTGCTCTTTGCTTTATCTAAAGAGGAGCTAGTTCTGTGAAGTAGTCGTTGATATTTTATTAGTGTGTTACGCGTTGTGCCTTTTCGTGTTAATTGTTTTTAAGAAGCTACAAATGACTCTGTGTATGTAGCAGTTAGCTGAAACTGACGTGTTGACGGGGGTCGCGTCCTGACGGGGTTGATAGCGGCCCTTTTTACTACGGAACATTCGGCTATCCTCCTTCAGTACATTTGTCTCGCTCATATCGTTACTACGTTTGTCGAGTGGAATTAGCGCTTACTGTAATCACCTTATATGTTGAAGTTAAGTATCTCCCTTGCCAGGGCGCGAACCTTCGTGGATATAGTCGCATTCTCATCTGTAATGATTGATAGTGTTATTCATTTTTTCTCGTCACATGTATGATCATTTATCTTGTTATATTTAATGTCAGTAAAATATAAGTGTTAGCTAGGTCTGAATTGGGACGTTGTATTCTCCTTCTGTGGGAACAAATTTAAGTGATTTTATTCCTATTTTTAAGTTGCTTTTAGATGCGTACATTTTGCCTGTATGTTTGGTGTTTTATGGCTTCCACGTTAATTAAAATTACAATAAAGGTAAATTGGGCAACGGAGGGTTTCGTGTATTTATTACTTGCGAAGTGGATCCTAAGTTAAGTGCAGGAACCCTACCAATAGCCTACAAAAACCTTACACTAAATTTGTTAAATTTTAATTAATTTCACAGAACTATTGCTCTTCAAAACGAAGCACCACGAAAGAATTATCCGACTTGGACAGAAATCGGTAGATGTGATGTACATGTACAGACAAACAACTGTCTCTAATTTCAGAAAAATTGGATGAACTATTCAAGAAAAAGAGATTCACAAACTGAGCAGATCAATAAATCGATGGTGCACCTCTGGCCGATATGCAAGCACTTCCTCGGCTTGGAATTCATGGATAAAGTTGTCGAATGTCCTCTTCAGCGATATCGTGCCAAAACCAGTTCAACTGGAGCGTTAAACAGTCAAAATCCCGAGGTGGCTGGAGGGCCCTGCCCATAATGCTGCATACTTCCTCAAATGGAGAGAGATCCAACGAACTTGCTGGCCGAGGTACGATTTAGCAAGCACGAAGACCAGTAAAAAGTCTCGTCCTATGCCGGCGGGAATTACCTTGCTAAAATGTAAGAACAGGATGACTTGCTACGAAGGGCAAAAAAATTGGGGCGTGGAAGAATATCGATGTGCTGTAAGAATGACGCAGATGACAACTAAAGGAATCCTGCTACGAATGGTATCCCAGAACAGCACTTCTGGTTGTCGGGCCGTATGGCGTGTGGCAATCAATTTAGGATCCCACCATTATCCGAGGCGTCTTCAGAGACTTCTTCGCTGGTCATCAGAGTTAATTTAGAAACAGGATTCATCACTGAAGACAATTATACTCCTGCTAGTGAGATTCCAGTCAGAAGAGAGTTGCCTGAACCTCTGTCCGCTCCTCGCCCCCTATGACAATGCCGTTGGTAGAACGATGGCGACTCTTGTTCCGAAAGTTTTAGCCGCCATTGCTGCCGATTTGTTATTTTAAATTTATCCAGAACCTGGGTTCGAGCCCGTCACCTGGGACGATTGGACTACCTGTCAAAGACACTACCCCTGAACTACGGACACACAATATTGACCTTACATAAGTGCAAGATTTTTTGGTGTTTATTTATTCTTTCAGCCTTATACATTTAAAATCGGCTTTCTTTAGTTGTTTTGTGTTGGCTAAAGGCATATTTCTTGGTAAAAGTGTACTACATTAACGTCAGTTCCGAACGTGTTATATTAATATCTAATTTGTGTGCCCAACAATGTCATCGATATCCTACTTTGCCTAAATAAAGTAGCACTTGCTGTGTATAACCAAAAAGTCAAGAATTTTCTTATTTTAATCAGGTATCTTAGATATTTTGTGCAATGGGCTGAAAAGTCTTGATTTTTGTTTTGACAAGACAAAGTTTTCATACGCTTTCTGAAGTCTATGATCACTATTCAAATGGTTCAAATGGCTCTGAGCACTATGGGACTTAAGTGCTGAGGTCATCAGTCCCCTAGAACTTAGAACTACTTAAACCTAACTAACCTAAGGACATCAGACACATCCATGCCCGAGGCAGGATTCGAACCTGCGACCGCAACGGTCGCACGGTTCCAGACTGTAGAGCCTAGAACCGCTCGGCCACACCGGCCGGCTATTATCGCTACTGTCACATATTTATTCCGAGAGAAATTTAAAAGTGTGTCAGTAACTAACTGTATCAGGATTTCAGTTGTCTCTTTTTCTTTTCGCAACACAAGTTGTTTGTTCGGAAATATTTTCTTATTTTTACAACACTATTCTAAATATCGCTTCACAATCCTTTCCATTAGCTTCGTCGAACAACGTAGTAAGATGATGGGGCGATACAACTTGGGTTTATCACACGTTTTTCCCGATTTGGACGATACGACACGTTTTCAGTGAGTTGATTTGGATCTTTTGTCTGTATAAGCTCATACAATTGAGCGGCAGCAGTTTCACTTTGTGTGGGATGCTTCGTAGCATTGTGTAGTCGGTATAAGGAGGGCTAAGTGCTGTAGCCTTCCTTTGGGAGAGCGCAGTCTGGAGTTCTTCCAGTGGAAAGGGTAGCAGAACGACAGTATTGTCCTCTACATATTTCGCCTGCTTGTCAATTACGTCAGGTGGGGCTGTCATACACAAGAACGATTCCAAGAGTTTCTCGAGTGGTGGACGTATGAGCATGTCCATGGCAACACCTGTTTCAATGTTACATATTACATTCCATATCTCGGTTAATGGTGTTTCCTTGCAGACTACAGAACAGAAATGTTATCAAGATTTTCTTTTTTTGTACTAGAATATTTTCATGTCTCTAGCTTGTGCTTTCCTAAGGACAAGAAAGTTTGTATCATTAGAGAGATTTTTTTATTTTATAAATGCCTCCCTTCATCCCTGTCTAACATTCAGAATTCCACCAAATGAGTAATGCCCAATGAGTAGTCTGCTTATGCCCTCTTTAATGTATTGAGACATCCGCTGCTTTATTGACAAGCGATATCATGACCTCATACTCGCTTTCGAGATTCCCTGTTTCGATGATCAATTCCAGTTTTTCTTCCACTAGTGTTATGTATAGGTTCCTATTGGCTTTTTTTGCCTTTCACTTCCGACTGATTGCTTGTTTGAGAGTCTCCTTAGATTGTGCGTTTACCACGATCTGAACTGGCAAGTGATCCGAAACTAAAGTATCCGTTATTACTTCCCATGTTGTTCCATCAGACACTGCAGGGGATCTTGTTCGAATACTCGTGTACATCCAATAGCATTTTACCCATTGCGTTGGCATTTCTGCAACCCCACAGGGCCTGGTGGCCTGTAAAGTCACCTAGTAACAGAAGGGGTTTCCAGAGAGAGGCCATGATCGTTGTTAGCTGTTGTTTGGAAAGTCTGTCATTAGGGTGTTTGTATGCTGCGATCAGTGTCAGATGGATGACCTTGATCCGCAGGAGCATACCCACCATTTTCAGTGGATCATACGCCAGTAATGACAACGGAAAAGTGTTTCACCAACAAGACAGCACCCCGATTACCGCTATCTTCTCTGACAGAGTAGCCCGGTAGCGCGATAGCTTCGTTCGATTTTAACCCCATCTTGGTGAGGACACATTTGTCTGCTCCAGTTTCGAGTAAAAAATGTCGAAAAGTCTTCGCTTGCTGTGAGCGCTGTTGCATTCCATTGGATGATTTTATAGACCATTTTGGGTTTTAAGGAGTGGGGTCAACATATTTTACATTGACGTCCGGATTAAATCTGTTTGTAGTACCAGAATGGGGCCATCAGTAGCCTGCTTTGTAAGATATTTCATCCACAGTCATAATTATTCTTAAAATGTTGTTAACGAGTGTTCAAATGTGTTTGAATTCCTAAGGGACCAAACTGCTGAGGTCATCGGTCTCTGGACTTACACACTACTTACACTAACTTATGGTAAGAACAATATACTTATCCATGCCCCGAGGGAGGACTCGAACTTCGGCGGGAGAGGCCGCGCAATGCGTGACTTGGCGTATCAAACCGGGCGGTGTTAACGAGATAGTTTCAAATCAGTCTGTTTTTTGAGTATGTGAATTTGGGACCCACTGGAGCAAGAGGAAGGCGTAGTTCTGGCTGGTACAATCGGTCCAGCGGGGGTCCCCTAAGTTCTGTAATTGTGGTCCCTGGGCACGCTGCATTAGAGCAGAGAGCGGTGATATCTGCGGTGAGTCCACTGTAGCCACCACTACTGGCGTCTTGTGGATCCTAGCTGGCGGTGCTGATATTTGCATTGAGACGCTGTTGAGTTGTGAGGGGTGGTAATTCTCCATCCTGTATCGTAATGTGATTCTGGTAATTTCCATGTGTTTTAGATACATTGGGCTGGGCCGAGATTGGGCACTGTGACCACCGGTACAGCGAATACAAGTTAGGTAATTGGGCTACCGATTGGTGTCACTTCTGTGTAGCCCTTCGAAATACGCACATCTTGCGTTACTTCTGTACTGTTTTCTGCTGTGTCTATAACTGAAACAGTTTCAGCGTTGTAAGACGGAGGACAGATACACATCCAGTCAATTGACAACGATCTCCAAGAATATAAATAAGCTGTGGGAGCGTCTGTGACGTAAATGTCACAACACAAACTGGAACCGGATTTGTTACATTTTTCCCGTTCAGATTTATAATATTGTTAACTTCGCAGCAACACGTCATTTCCGTTAATAATTCGGCCTCCGTAAGGGATGTTTCAGTATTACTGATGATGCCCTGTTTAGAAGTGAAGAACTCCGGGAAATAGACGTCAAAGTTTTCTTTGTCTAAGAAATAGTGTTGAACTTTGTCATTGAAAATTAATCCTGACACAGTTCCAGTTTCCACTAGGTTTTTCACTGACGCTGCAATATTGATTAAGTGCTTCAATAATGACAGACCTGCTAAAGTTTTTGTCTAGTGCCTTAGGATGGAGCCTGTCTCTACTTTTAATAAACAAGATGAAAGGCTCTTTGATGGCAGTTGCGTATGCATTAGCAGTGCTACTTGCATGTTGATGGGTGATGGTTTCTTCTTGGATGGCATCAACACGTAGCACTTTCTCCATTTTGTAACGCTGGTCCCGTTGCCGTTTTTGTGAAGCCTCCAGGCCTCTTCTTGGCTTGTGTATACGTTGTGGTACGCGGTGACTCTGTCGCTAATAACTTCACTGATGGGTGCATCAAGTGCTTCACTATCCACTGCGCCATTCTGCGGATGGAAAAGGTGCGCTGCAATCGCCACAGTCCACGGTGGTGATCCCAACGTATCAGAAGCTTTAACGATGCCGCAGAGCCTGTGGAAGTAGAACAAATATCGGAACGAACTGCCCCGTATACACTCTGCGAGCACTAACCGGGTAGGAAATGTTTACACGGTAGCTCGCCGATTTGTTGTCTACTGCGGTTCCCGAAGCAGACGCCTAGGCATTGTTGGCAGCCGCCATTACATGATTTTCTAATTATGTACACTTTTCATGTAACCACTGTGAGTTAATTATCAACGAAATCGATTCGAATGTGTAGGGCAGAAGTCGACTGCTTCTTCAAGAATACACTGAGGTGAAAAAGGTAATGGGACATCGACACGCACATATACAGATTGTATAACAGATGCCAGCTGTACTCAGGTGAGTCTTGTGAAAAAGTTTCCGACGTCATTATGGCCGCACAATGGGAGTTAACAGACGATGAACGCGGAAATATACACTCCTGGAAATTGAAATAAGAACACCGTGAATTCATTGTCCCAGGAAGGGGAAACTACATTGACACATTCCTGCGGTCAGATACATCACATGATCACACTGACAGAACCACAGGCACATAGACACAGGCAACAGAGCATGCACAATGTCGGCACTAGTACAGTGTATATCCACCTTTCGCAGCAATGCAGGCTGCTATTCTCCCATGGAGACGATCGTAGAGATGCTGGATGTAGTCCTGTGGAACGGCTTGCCATGCCATTTCCACCTGGCGCCTCAGTTGGACCAGCGTTCGTGCTGGACGTGCAGACCGCGTGAGACGACGCTTCATCCAGTCCCAAACATGCTCAATGGGGGACAGATCCGGAGATCTTGCTGGCCAGGGTAGTTGACTTACACCTTCTAGAGCACGTTGGGTGGCACGGGATACATGCGGACGTGCATTGTCCTGTTGGAACAGCAAGTTCCCTTGCCGGTCTAGGAATGGTAGAACGATGGGTTCGATGACGGTTTGGATGTACCGTGCACTATTCAGTGTCCCCTCGACGATCACCAGTGGTGTACGGCCAGTGTAGGAGATCGCTCCCCATACCATGATGCCGGGTGTTGGCCCTGTGTGCCTCGGTCGTATGCAGTCCTGATTGTGGCGCTCACCTGCACGGCGCGAAACACGCATACGACCATCATTGGCACCAAGGCAGAAGCGACTCTCATCGCTGAAGACGACACGTCTCCATTCGTCCCTCCATTCACGCCTGTCGCGACACCACTGGAGGCGGGCTGCACGATGTTGGGGCGTGAGCGGAAGACGGCCTAACGGTGTGCGGGACCGTAGCCCAGCTTCATGGAGACGGTTGCGAATGGTCCTCGCCGATACCCCAGGAGCAACAGTGTCCCTAATTTGCTGGGAAGTGGCGGTGCGGTCCCCTACGGCACTGCGTAGGATCCTACGGTCTTGGCGTGCATCCGTGCGTCGCTGCGGTCCGGTCCCAGGTCGACGGGCACGTGCACCTTCCGCCGACCACTGGCGACAACATCGATGTACTGTGGAGACCTCACGTCCCACGTGTTGAGCAATTCGGCGGTACGTCCACCCGGCCTCCCGCATGCCCACTATACGCCCTCGCTCAAACTCCGTCAACTGCACATACGGTTCACGTCCACGCTGTCGCGGCATGCTACCAGTGTTAAAGACTGCGATGGAGCTCCGTATGCCACGGCAAACTGACTGACACTGACGGCGGCGGTGCACAAATGCTGTGCAGCTAGCGCCATTCGACGGCCAACACAGCGGTTCCTGGTGTGTCCGCTGTGCCGTGCGTGTGATCATTGCTTGTACAGCCCTCTCGCAGTGTCCGGAGCAAGTATGGTGGGTCTGACACACCGGTGTCAATGTGTTCTTTTTTCCATTTCCAGGAGTGTATTTCGAGCTAAATGCATGAGACGTTCCATTTCGTAAATCGTTAGAGAATTCATTATTCCGCGATCCACAACCTCAAGAGCGTGTCGAGGATCCCAAATATCACGCATTGTCTCTCACCACGGGCAACACAGTGGCCGACGGCCTTCACTTAACGACCGAGAGCAGCGGCGTTTGCGTAAGGTTGTCAGTGGCAATAAGCAAGCAGCACTGCGTGAAATAACTGAAGAAATCAGTATGGAACGTACGCATCCACTAGGACAGTGCGGCGGAATTTGGCGTTGATGGACTATGGCAGCAGACGAGCAAGGCGAAACTGCACGACATGGCCTGCAGCGCTTCTCTTGAGCTTGTGATCATTATTGTTGGACCCTAAACTTCTCGAAAACTGTGGATTGGTTAGAGCTGACGATAGGGGTCGAGTGTGGCGCACACCCTGCGAAACCATGGACCCAAGCTGTCAACATGGCATTGTGCAAGCTGGTCATTCGAATGTCTGCAGTCATGGACTGTGCGGCTGGTTCTGGCGGAGGTTCGAGTCCTCCCTCGGGCATGGGTGTGTGTGTTTGTCCTTAGGATAATTTAGGTTAAGTAGTGTGTAAGCTTAGGGAGTGATGACCTTAGCAGTTAAATCCCATAAGATTTCACACATTTTCACACACATTCGAATGCAGGTTTTCGTGCACAAACAGACCTCTCGATCATGGCTCTGAGCACTATGTCGTGCAGTTTGACCTTGGTCGTCTGCTGCCATAGTCCATCAACGCCAAATTCCGCCGCGCTGTCCTAATGGATGCGTACGTTCCATACTGATTTCTTCAGTTATTTCACGCATTCATAATGGTGTGGTCTGTGTATATATGGAATGGACTGCGTTGTGTGGTCCAAATGCTATTTGGAGTCCATTTGCAGCCATTCACTGTTCCGAAACAAGTATAGAATTTTTATAGGTGACAATGCGCCAGCGGGCCACAATTATTCGCGATTGGTTTGAAGAACATCCTTAAAAATCTAAACTAGACGTAGTTGTCTTATTGGGAGAGTCGCGATAGTTCTTTGAATAAAAATATGGCATTTCAGTCTTTGATGGCTATTTTTTTTTCAATAACCGGTTTCAGGCTAGTTGCCCATCTTCAGATAATATAGCGCAGTTACAGAGTAACCTGTCAGTACAGAGCTATTGGTTCGCTGTCATAACTGTTATGATCTGAAGATGGGCAGCTACCCTGAAACTGGTTATTGAAAATATAAAAAAATAGTGATCAAAGACTGAAGTGCCATTATTTTACCCTGAAAAATTCCAGCGAATGATCTGGCCACCCAGGTCGCTCGACGTGGATACCATCAAACATGTGTGGGACATGATCGAGAGCCGGCCGGTGTGGCCGTGCGGTTCTAGGCGATTCAGTCTGGAACCGAGTGACTGCTACGGTCGCAGGTTCGAATCCTGCCTCGGGCATGGATATGTGTGATGTCTTTAGGTTAGTTAGGCGTAAGTAGTTCTAAGTTCTAGGGGACTGATGACCACAGATGTTAAGTCCCATAGTGCTCAGAGCCATGATCGAGAGGTCTGTTTGTGCACAAAAACCTGCATTCGAAACACTTCCGCATTTATGGATGTCTGTAGAGACAGCATGGCACAATATTTCTGTAGGTTACTTCCGAGGATTTGTCGAGGCCGTAGCAAGTCGAGATGCAACACTACAAAGGGCAGTAGGAGGTCGAACATGATATTATCCCATAATTTATGATTTTACTCCTCTGAGTGTGTACTTTGTCAGTTATTGTAAAAGGTGTGTTGCAGTTCTTATTTTGTGAATCAAACTTTATGCATCCCAGATATCTCTGTTACTGCCGGCCGCGGTGGTCTAGCGGTTCTAGACGCTCAGTCCGGAACCGCGCGACTGCTACGGTCGCAGGTTCGAATCCTGCCTCGGGCATGGATGTATGTGATGTCCTTAGGTTAGTTAGGTTTAACTAGTTCTCAGTTATAGGGGACTAATGACTTCAGAAGTTGAGTCCCATAGTGCTCAGAGCCATTTGAACCATATCTCTGTTACTCGTAGATCGTGCAGATCTGTGAAGGAAGGATTGGTGGTTAGAACTAGCACACATAGTCATATTCAGTTTTGGAAATATCTGTAGGAGTTTCTTTTTTACGTCAATACTGTCAACCACTTTCCTTCGGTAGTGCCCTATTAGCAGACGGACGGACTGCGGACAGTCTATGAAGTTGAAAGCAATGGTTTTATGAAAGTTCTAGGACCACCTGACTTGCAATTAGAGAACGAGGTTCCAGAAACGTCGCTGGGTAAACTGCCAGACTTCGTCAGAAAGGTTCAACTGTAAATCCAGCGAGATTCAAGTACTATTTCTCCTGAATTTTCTGTCTCATGGCAGTCCCTAATGTGTGCAGTCATTAAAGATAATGTCTTAACCCTGAGTCGCTACAATTATGGCTTTCTCATTTGTTAGATCTCTTCTGCTCACAGCCTGCGCCTGACCCATTACATGTGGAAATATATCTATATATCTCTCTTGCGTTCATAGCGCCAGATTTGCATCTGCTGGACAAACCTGGATTTTTTTTTCTTTTTTCCAGCTAAATTACTATTAATGGGTTAAAATATTTACCATCACACTATAATTACAGCCCACACTGGACCTCTGGAGTAATTACAGTTTGAGTACAGCCACATGGTCTATCAGTTGCGAAAAATAAGAGGAAGACGGCTGCAAGAATCACTACAGAGCTGAATGTCGCACTCGCGAGCCCCGTCAGCACCAAAACAACACGGAGTTCCAGAAGCAGGGAATTGCAGGGCCAGGAAAACGTGGCACCAAATCATGGAACTTGCAATACGGAGCAGTGGAAGAATGTCATTTGGGCGGTTTAGTCTTGTTTCTCACGGTTTCCAACCTCTGGCCCGCTTTACGTCTCAAGAGTGATACATGTTGGAATTCGGTGTTGGTTTGGGCCGCCACAGCGTGGTATTCCGTGGTACAATGTTCGTTCCCAAATGGTGATGTTGAGTTCCAAGACGAAAGGGCTCCTGTTCACATCGCTCGTTTCGTCCAAGTCTGATCTTGTGAGCACGAGAATGAATTGTCGTATCCCCCTGGCTACCACCGTCATCAGATCTCAATATTATTGAACATTTGTTGTCTAGTATGCAGAGAAGGGGTATAATTGCAATCTACCTACATGACCTTTATCTCAAACTACCGCTGTTTTGCAGGAAGAATGGTATACGTTTGCGGCCTTTGTGACCTAGTGGTTCTAGGCACTTCAGTCCGGAACCACGCTGCTGCTACGGTCGCAGGTTCGAATCCTGCCTCGGGCATGGATGTGTGTCATGTCCTCAGGTTAGTTAGGTTTAAGTAGTTCTAAGTCTAGGGGACTGATGACCTCAGATGTTAAGTCCCATAGTGCTCAGAGCCATTTGAACCATTTGGTATACGTTTCCCTTGGAAAACATACAGGATAAATAGAGATTTTTCTATTCCGAGACCTGGGAGGCGAATTGAACCGTTGTCCTGCACTGTATTAGGCATGGTAATATGTTTCTGGTGTTTCCATATTTTCGTCCAGCCCCTGCAAGTTCGTTTTGGAGCTTGTGTGTAGAACTAATTTTTGCTTGTGATGTTCCGCATTACTTTAGAAGCACAATGTTACTTGGGAGACGGAAGCTGATAAAGATATGTTTTGGAAATAAGGATTACACATTATTTTTATTCTATATATTTATTTGTAATTTTTTTTTAGTTTGAAACTGTACAACGTCTATTAGCAAAACGAGGATTCCTTGCTGTTCGTTACAAATGTGTCAAATAATGTGTGATTCGGTTACACCTCGTATAGCAACGGCAACGGCGTAGCTATTTCACGTACACAGAATTTATGTATAGCCATTATAAGATCTATACCGTAAGGCAACGAAAAATTGGTCGTTGCCTCTGTAAGGATTTTGCACAGGATGCGACGTTCTGCCCTTGATCTGGTACGACGCATCGCTTTATTAAGAGTTTCCGGTGAGCTCTGGTATATTTTCCGAGGGATCGCAAAGCCTCCACCAGCGGAACAGTGTGAAAGTTTTAATAATATGGCCTCTCGGAGCTCCCTGAAAGTTAGAAACAAGGGAAAGGTGGGGGCGGGGCTGTTCGCCAACCTGTATCTCCGATGCGCCGCCATTGCTACACACGTATACAGGAGAGGCGGGGTGAGTGCGCCGCCAGTGGTTTCGGAACGCCACGCCCCGTTGACATCATATACTCGAGAATCACGACGATTTTTCTGCGTTCGCCTTTGATAACGGAGAACCGTCGCTGGTAGAAACGTGAGGCTGACATACGATATCAGAAAATGAACAGTTTTGAGTTTGATGCAAACGAAAGGTACAAACAAGCACATAGAGTGGTTAGTGAACTGATATAGAGAGAGAAAAAAGGAGAAGAAGAAGAAGAAAGGGAGAATCAAGGAGAGAGAGACATTCAGATAGAGAGGGAATGAGACAGAAAGAATGTTAGAGCAACATCTTTTCCGTTATTCATAGAAGGCGCACCTGTGTAATGGTGTCATCTCTTTCCCATTCTCACATACACCCATACGTAATGCGGAATTGACCACTACACGATACGACAGAAAGAACCGCAGGAATCAAAGTAGGTGTGGTGTACTACACTATGTTATCAACAGTATCCTGACACCTCCAAAAACATGCGTTTTTCATATTGGGTGGATTGTGCTGCCACCTACTGCCGTATCAACAACCTCAGTAGTCGTTAGACATCGTGACAGAGCAGAATGGGGCCTTCCGCGGAGCTCACGGACTTCGAACGTAGTCAGTTCACTTGTGTCATAGGAATGCACGCGGGATTTCCACACTCCTAAACATCCCTAGGTCCACTGCTTCCGATGTGATAGTGAAGAGGCAACGTGAAGGGACACGTACAGCACAAAAGCGTACTGCCCGACAGAGACCGCCGACAGTTAAAGAGGGTCGTAATGTGTAATAGCCAGACATCTATCCAGACCATCACACAGGAATTCCAAACCGCGTCAGGACCCACTGCAAGTATTATGACAGGCGGGAGGTGACAAAACTTGGTTTTCATTGAAGAGCGGCTGCTCATAAGCCACACATCACGCAGGTAAATGGCAAACGACGCCTCGCTTAGGTAAGAAGCGTAAACACTGGACGATTGAACAATGGGAAAACGTTGTGTGGAGTGACGAATAACTGTACACAATGGGGCGATCCGATGGCAAGGGCGCTATTCATAATGCACGGCCTGTGGCGGAGTGGTTACAAGACAATAACATCCCTGTAATGGACTGGCCTGCACAGAGTCCTGATCTGAATCCTATAGAACACCTGTGGGATGTTTTGGAACGCCGACTTCGTGGCAGGCCTCACCGACCGGCATCGATATCTCTCGTCACTGCAGCGCTCCTTGAAAAATGGGCCACCATTCCCCAAGAATTCTCCGAGCACCTGACTTTACATATGCCTCTGAGACTGGAAGCTGTCATCAAGGCTAAGGGTGGACCAACACCATATTAAATTCCAGCATTACCGATGGAGGCGGCACGAACTTGTAAATCATTCTCAGCCAGGTGTCCGGATACTTTTGATCATATAATGTTGCCAGCAGCGAAGCAGTAACAGCAAAATTGGTGAGTCAGAAGAGCTCGAATGTGCTCATTGGATGTCAGCTGAGTAACAATACCACCAGGGACACTTCAACAGTTCTAAAGCTGCCCAAGTCGACTGTTGGTGATATGAATTCGTTGTAGAAACGCAAAGGAGTGGCCACAGATGAAGAAAGATCGAGCACACCTCGTATGCTGACGGACAGCGACCGTTGAGCATTGAAGAGAGTTGTCGTAATAAAAGTCGCGTGAAATTCAGAAGGATCAGCCATAGTTACCGACGCTTAAACGCTTTAAAGGGCAACGCCATTAGACTATGAATGACTGGAGTGATTTGGACTGATGAATCTCATTATATCTTGCAGAGAATCCGATGGAAGATTTTGAGTTTTGTGAACCCCTGGAGAACGGTACCTGCCATCATGTACAACGCTGGCAGTGGAACATGGAAATGTAGTTCTAGAGTGAGGCGAAGTTTTTCGTGGTTATGATGTGATCCCCTAATTGTTAAGAAAACACTAACAAAGGAACATCCCCAGGTGCAAAATAACAATATTGATGAAACTGGGCAGGTTTAAACACAGGTGACAATAATGTAATACAGATTTTTGTTTTTGCCCAGTTACTACTGTAAGGGTTGAAAGACACCCAGAAAGGTAATGTGGCATATTAGGTTTAGACGGAATATCTTCACAACCATGATACGTGAAAAATATTTTTCATAAAAAAGTTAGTGTGGAAGTAACTGTCTCGAAAACTGTGTAATCACCTTTCATAATATTTCGAAATTTTGCAGAGTACACTGGAACCACTAATTAATTTCGAGAAATGGAACTTTTGTTTCAGCATTAACTGACAACCTTCCACACCATATCCACCCATCTGTAATAAAGCTGGTTTTTAAATTCCTTTTTTAGAAAATAAGTTGTTCACAATGTGCTGTTGGTGTATTGTCAACATAGGCTACCTTAGTAAAAGATCCAAACGTTCATATTATTCTAATTAATTGTTTTACTTGTTTGAATGAAACTGTTATTTTACATTTTAAATTAATGTTTTGTTTTAATTAACTACTTCAGGTTTATGTAATTTGTTATCTGAAAGTAGTAACTAACTCATTATTAAGATACAAAGTTATTACAATAATAATTTATAAAGTTCCAAAATAATGGAAGGTACTCCTAGGACGAGCAACTCTTTCCAAAAAAAAAAAATTATTGACAAGGAGTTGCTTAGAATATAAATCCCTTCTTACGCCACCGATACAAAATGAACGAAATTTCTTCACATAGTGCACACGACACACAACACAAATCAAACAAAAATTCAGCAGGATTCTCAAATTCTGGTGGGCCATCCTCTAAATATCCTTGTTTGTACCACGTTCATTTCATGCCACTGAATAACATTGACAAAGAAAATTGATTATTTTCTAATGACTGCAGATTGATTATGTTTCTTCTCAAGTAGAGACTGTTGTCAGAACTACTTGTGAAAGTCTTATCACAAAACTGTTCAAAAATCGAGGGCTATATACATTCCACGGCTGTGCCCCTCCTGTCGAGCCTTCTCGGATGGCCAGTCAAACAATTTACATCTTCACAGACGAAACTCAGAACGCTCTTTGACCGTTACCACCCCAAGAATCTGAAAATAAGTTAGACATTACTCCCACACTGAAAACTTCTGTCATATATCCTTTGACACGGTCAGACATTAGTTTACCATATTATCTACATCTACATCTACATCTACACTCCGCGAGCCACCTTACGGTGTGTGGCGGAGGGTACTTATTGTACCACTATCTGATCCTCCCTTCCCTGTTCCATTCACGAATTGTGCGTGGAAAGAACGACTGCTTGTAAGTCTCCGTATTTGCTCTAATTTCTCGGATCTTTTCGTTGTGATCATTACGCGAGATATATGTGGGCGGTAGTAATATGTTGCCCATCTCTTCCCGGAATGTGCTCTCTCGTAATTTCGATAATAAACCTCTCCGTATTGCGTAACGCCTTTCTTGAAGTGTCCGCCACTGGAGCTTGTTCAGCATCTCCGTAACGCTCTCGCGCTGACTAAATGTCCCCATGACGAATCGCGCTGCTTTTCGCTGGATCATGTCTATCTCTTCTATTAATCCAACCTGGTAAGGGTCCCATACTGATGAGCAATACTCAAGAATCGGACGAACAAGCGTTTTGTAAGCTACTTCTTTCGTCGATGAGTCACATTTTCTTAGAATTCTTCTTATGAATCTCAACCTGGCGCCTGCTTTTCCCACTATTTGTTTTATGTGATCATTCCACTTCAGATCGCTCCGGATAGTAACTCCTAAGTATTTTACGGTCGTTACCGCTTCCAATGATTTACCACCTATGGCATAATCGTACTGGAATGGATTTCTGCCCCTATGTATGCGCATTATATTACATTTATCTACGTTTAGGGAAAGCTGCCAGCTTTCGCACCATGCATTAATCCTCTGCAGGTCCTCCTGGAGTACGTACGAGTCTTCTGATGTTGCTACTTTCTTGTAGACAACCGTGTCATCTGCAAATAGCCTCACGGAGCTACCGATGTTGTCAACTAAGTCATTTATGTATATTGTAAACAATAAAGGTCCTATCACGCTTCCCTGCGGTACTCCCGAAATTACCTCTACATCTGCAGATTTTGAACCGTTAAGAATGACATGTTGTGTTCTTTCTTCTAGGAAATCCTGAATCCAATCACAAACCTGGTCCGATATTCCGTAAGCTCGTATTTTTTTCACTAAACGTAAGTGCGGAACCGTATCAAATGCCTTCCTGAAGTCCAGGAATACGGCATCAATCTGCTCGCCAGTGTCTACGGCACTGTGAATTTCTTGGGCAAATAGGGCGAGCTGAGTTTCACATGATCTCTGTTTGCGGAATCCATGTTGGTTATGATGAAGGAGATTTGTATTATCTAAGAACGTCATAATACGAGAACACAAAACATGTTCCATTATTCTACAACAGATTGACGTAAGCGAAATAGGCCTATAATTATTCGCATCTGATTTATGACCCTTCTTGAAAATGGGAACGACCTGCGCTTTCTTCCAGTCGCTAGGTACTTTACGTTCTTCCAGCGATCTACGATAAATTGCTGATAGAAAGGGGGCAAGTTCTTTAGCATAATCGCTGTAGAATCTTAAGGGTATCTCGTCTGGTCCGGATGCTTTTCCGCTACTAAGTGATAGCAGTTGTTTTTCAATTCCGATATCGTTTATTTCAATATTTTCCATTTTGGCGTCAGGGACCGTGTTACGATTTTCCGCAGTGAAACAGTTTCGGAACACTGAATTCAGTATTTCTGCCTTTCTTCGGTCGTCCTCTGTTTCGGTGCCATCGTGGTCAACGAGTGACTGAATAGGGGATTTAGATCCGCTTACCGATTTTACATATGACCAAAACTTTTTAGGGTTCTTGTTTAGATCATTTGCCAATGTTTTATGTTCGAATTCGTTGAATGCTTCTCTCATTGCTCTCTTTACGCTCTTTTTCGCTTCGTTCAGCTTTTCCTTATCAGCTATGATTCGACTACTCTTAAACCTATGATGAAGCTTTCTTTGTTTCCGTAGTACCTTTCGTACATGATTGTTATACCACGGTGGATCTTTCCCCTCGCTTTGGACCTTAGTCGGTACGAACTTATCTAAGGCGTACTGGACGATGTTTCTGAATTTTTTCCATTTTTGTTCCACATCCTCTTCCTCAGAAATGAACGTTTGATGGTGGTCACTCAGATATTCTGCGATTTGTGCACTATCACTCTTGTGATGCCGTCACAAGAACATTTGGAAGTTCCAAAAGAACTACATGAATTCCTTGTACAAACTCTAATAGTATCGTTTAACACTATGAAAAGGAGAGCTGACCAGTGAGAAAACACCATTTTGAGCGTCGTACCTGGAGAAGAGGAACTTGTTCATCTGGAGATCCCAAAAGGCCCGACAACACAGGTACAATCGTGGGATGTGCACAACTTTTGATTTTGGAGGAATATTGTGAAGACATTTTCGGACTAGTCGTGGTGAATATAATGATGTCGATCTCCACGTGAGAAACAATATAACCGAGCTGCAGTCACTAGTACGCAATCAATTCTCTTCGCCAAAGCTTACAAGTGCGTTTTAATGTGCCTGATACAGATCAGGATATTTAGAGAATCGCCCACCAAACTTTTACAACTCTACTAAATTTTATTTTATGTTATGTTGTTCGTCGTCTGTATTACGTAAGGAATTTCATTCATATCACGTGCATGCCGTAAAAAGAGTTATATTTTAAACATTTCTTTGTAGATGATTATCACTATAATGAATTTGTTTCCTAATAATGAGTTATTTATTACTTTCAATAAAAAATAAACATATATGTAAGGGTAAACTGAAGAAACAAAAACATAATCATCAATTAAAATGTAAAATAACAGTTCCAAACATAAAACAAAAGTAAGTAAAACAAATAATTAGAATAATAATTAACGTCTACATATTTTAATTGTGTATGTTGAAAATATTCTGACAGCAAATTGTGCACAGATAAATTTCGTAAAATAGTATTTCAGAAGTCAGCTTTATTACACAGGGATGGATGTGGGGTAAATGCTTCTTTAATTCACGTTGTAATAAAATTATTTTTTTTGTAATTAATGAATGATGGTAGGGAATTTGGAAAATTTCAGATTATTACAAAAGCTGGTGATACAATTTTCAAGAGCTTTAATTACATTTCAACTTTCATATGAAACATGTCTATGAATACCATGGTTTACAAGATTTTGCCTCTGGATCTAGCACACCAAACTACCTTTTGGAGTATGTTTTACAAGTTAAGAGTGTAATTCGGCAAAAACGAAAAGATACGTATCGCATTACTTTGACCCGTATACATACCCGCAAAGGTTCCTTGAGACCATTTATTTACTCCGGGGAGTGTTCCTTTGCAAGAGCAGAATCATGGCATTTTACAGCATGGCGTAGTACATACAGTAGAGGTATACTTCACATGTGTCATAAAGCAGAATGTGTGAAACAGTAGTTCGGGTACACTAACATTCCTAAAATGGCTTAACTTATGTAGACTAACAACCTGAAGGAAATGATTTGGGATGAGTTAGAACGTCGATATCGCTTCAGAACCCAGCTTCCGAAATAACAACAAACAACGTTTTGTCGTTACAGCTCTTGAGAAACAGTGGGCTTCCAATTCTCCGCAAACACTGAGATACGTCACTGAAAGTGTCTCCAAAGAGTTCAACCCGTCATAAATACGAAGTACTAACGTCCAGTGGTGGGTATCCATATACTTTCAAGCAGATAGTGCGCACTGCTGGCCATTTACTAATGCAACACCAGGGAGGACAGCTTACGTACACGGTACAGTGAAACGAATACGTGACATCGAGTGTGTTATTAGGGAGTGCGAAGGGTGCGAAATTTAGCAGAAAAATTTGCCACCTCTGGCAACAACAATGTCTCTAAAATGGCCAAGGCAACAGAGCAGACATTTCAAGAATCTCTGTATCGAGGTACATCAGGACAGCACGGGCAAAATAAGGCGTTTCGTTATCCTGTTCAAAGATAGCGTCACGAAGACATCGAAGATAGGGCACATCCACTATCCTTGACACGATAGAAAAGTAAGTGACTTGTCGAAAACCCGCTACATATATCAAAGGTGACTGTTGTTGTCCACCTAACAGCATTTCACACCAAGACACCCAATACTCGCCCTATATTGCTATGAAGTTCTTTTCAGAAACACGCCTATCGTGTTTGATGATGTGCACCCCGTTTGAAAAGTAGCTGGAGTGCCACCCTTGAGTCAGATGTTGTTGAGTGCACCGCAGTTGGCAGCCCTGTCTCTGCTACCGTGCTGTTGCCATGTTCAGTCCGTGTTACGCTATTCATGGCACTGTATTTGTGGATATTTCTCTTGCTGCAAGGCTCCCCTCTGGCTGACTTACGTTACGTAACGTGGCTACATGATCCAACACAGATGAGTTTTGGATCATGTAGCCACGTTACGCAACAGAGGAGTGAATGATACGTCTGTCCTCTCAGGTGCTAGTCGCGTAGTGAGGTTGCTGTTGTGCCTGATGTTGCACATGTACCCCTTAAAATCGTTTGCTTACTCACATTCAAGTCAAGGAATCCTAACCTGCGCGAGCAGCATTATTGCTAAACGATTAAGCGAAATCTCGATAAATAACAGTCCTACAATTGTCAATTCAGACATATGCTGCAGAAGAGGCGAGCTGCAGAAGCTCTCACAAGCAAACAAAATTCAAAAGCGATTACATAATAAGGAACCCGCTGCTTAATCTTCCCTTGTGTACATAATGCAAACGGCATTATTCTCTGCGCACAGAGTGGTTATAAGATGCCCAGTTGCATCATTGTGACCACAAAAGCCTGAATAACACCTTTAGCAGCGCAGACATTCGGGAAAATAGTCAGAGGGATTCCGGAGGAAATGTGGAGCAACGGCTACTCCAATGCCGTGCTGCGCCTGTGGATTCATGGCGCGAACAATCCGATCGTGATTGTCTCACAGATTTTTGATTAGGTTTAAATCTGGGGCGTTTGGTGGTCAGAGGAGTAGGGAAACTCATCCTGGTGCTTTTCGAAACAAGCATTTATTCTGCAAGCTGCGCGAAATGTTGCATTGTCCTTCTGGTACATGCCATCATTCCGAGGAAAAACAAACTGCAGTTAGGGGTGGACGTGATCCACAATGATAGATGCATACCTGTGTTGATCTATTCTGCCTTCCAGAGTGAAGAGGTCACCCAGGGAATGCCCTGCGGCCTGGCAGCTTCCAACGACTGTTGTAGCGTGTTTGCTTTTAGACATTTCTCATTGTTCACGCCAACAGCCATCTGTCTCTTGGAACCTAAAACGTGATTCAGCTTAAAAGACTACCTCTCATCATTTAGTACTTTTGGTTGAGGTACTGACGTGCAGATTCCAGCCTTCGTCGCTGATGAACAGCAATCGGCATCGGAGCATGATTCAGACACCTCCTGCGGAGGCCCATACACAACAACGTTCGCTGGGTAGTCGTTGAGCAGACACTATTGGTGGCCCCTTCGTTCACCTGGGTGGTCAGTTGCTCAACAGTTACACATGTATTCAGCCAGACACATCTCCTCAGCCGTCGTTCACGCCTGTCTTCTGTGGCCAGTGGCGCATCACAGTTGGCTCGGCACTGGTTTTGAATAGCGCCGTTTTGTCATGCATTGTATGCTTTAACCACGGCGCCACACGAACGGTTTACTAATGAGCCGTTTTGGGAATGCTTCCACCCATGGCGCGTGTCAATGATCAAGCTCTTTTGGACATCAGATAAACTGCTCCTATTCCGCATTACGACAACGACTGCACTGTCAATAAAATTATTTTGGGTTTGAGACCGCATAGTCATCTGTAATTTTCCGACGTTTCGGCGACTGTTGCAAGGCGCCTTCCTCAGGGTGTATTGCTAACTGCTGAATGAGCACTAGTTTGGAGGAGTGAGGGTGAGGAGGAAGGGTATTAAGAGTTCATTTTATTGGTCTTTGCATTGCGTGTTGCCATTGTGTAAGGTGTCAGGCAAATCCAACACCTTCATTGAAAACCCTGACATGATAAGCAAATCCAGCAATATGTCACATAGCTCCGAATAAATCGTGACATTAAATTAACCAAAGTAATACGAGTAACGAGTGAGCAAATGGAATACCACAGACTAACAGAAGAATGCCTAAATGCATGTCATACCTTCCCACCGTGAGACAGACGCAGTCCCGAGGGGAGAAACGAGAACAGAAGCCGAGAGCAGAACCGTGTTAAGCTAGAAGGACCTACGATAAGGGACGGACACCCACGTTGCCAGCCAACCACCAGAACCACCCCCCAGCCCATGTTAAAAGATAGAGCCCTCCAGAAGAACAGTATAGATCTCACAATAACACTAAAAGGGCCACACCAGCTGCAAGTTTTAGCGTGAGACTTTTTCGCGTCTCTGTTACATTGCAAACGTTAAAAACGTTGCCCCATCACGAAAAGTGTAACGTTTCTCTTTGGATAGACAGAATTTTTGTAGGCGGAGCTTAAGGTTAACATTGAGACCCTGATTGGTCAGATGAAAACACAGCCAGATAGTTTTTTTTTTAAACCAACTTGAGTAACTTGTAGTAAGGATAAGTTAGGAGGGAGTTGCTTCCGAGACGGCGAGCTGGACGGAGCTGCGCCGCCCGCCGCTCCCTGCCACTGCCTAATCAACGACAAGGTAATGAGCGCACGCGATGCCGCGTAACAGCGCATAAAGCTTCACTCAGAACTGCAGAAGTCTCATCTGTTACATCCCCTTTTTGCATAATACTAGTGTCGATCGTCAATTAAAGCTCATGGTATTCACATTTGCTACGTAAGTTAAAATCTGAAACGCGATGATTTTTCTGTTATATAATTATTGAGAAGCCACATCAGCCACTGTAATTTACGACAAGTTAGATAAGTAATTAAAGATAATTGAGTGTCACTGTAGACCATTTTGATAGTTTTCTCTTTTGTGAAACTTAATTTAAACCTAGATTATAGATGTGATATGGCATAGGTCATCCTTCGATCCATTGAAGAACTTGGAAACCCACTCGGAATATTCGTTCACATTTTTGTTGAACGCAGTTGGTTTTTGTCATCCTTTATTAAAATATTTCCTTTTATCAATAGTGCAATTTATAAACAATGTTTTGTGAGTAGAATAAAATTTCCAATGGTAAACTTAACTGCTTTTTCGACGTTATTTTACCAGCTAACTAAAAATACGAAGGCCTTGAACCCCTTCCACTAAATTTAGTTAGTATTAAGATTCTTTTACAGGGAGTGCAGTGGAGCTGACGCTGAAATCATTAAGTATTTGGTTATATCAACGCTAGTCTTACTGAACTCTTCTGAACTCTACATGTCATGTGTGGTCTGGCGTCTCCTTACCAGCTACAGGTCCCAGGTTCAAACTAGTCAATTCCCTAAAAAACACGCTCAGAGCGTCGTTGCGCAAAAGTGGTAGGGAGACACGACTTAGAACAGACAGACACCACGCAGAATGTTAGAATTGGCGGAAATGGGCGTTGTCCATTGGAGTTTCCTTTACTGCTAACCATTGGCGGAAATCGGCGAATAGGAGACTGAGCGACGACTACAGTGTAGGGTTGTTTACTAACTGCCTAGTGTCGGATGACAACGCGGCCTCAAACCCTTAAGAATGTTATTAACTGTGACAACTGCCGCGGAAGCCTACGTTTACATTTAACGACAGCACTGTTTACCGCGTCCCGCCACACGCTTTATATACCCTCCACTGCTGGCGCTTATTCCATATTGACGTCGAACAGTGGTCACAATAATGTGACTGGACCATGTAATTAAAGAGTCGCTACCTGAGCCAGTTTCAGTATATTACTATTATTTGGTTAGTTAATTAAAATTATTCTTTATTTATTTAATATTACAAACAAATATTCTTTATGTGTGTTTTTATTTTAGTTATTGGTTTTGCTTGGTTTAGCTTAGTTCCTCATATTCCTTTTATCTTTACTCTCCTGAAAACCTAGAAAATATAAATATTTCGTTTTAAATTCGACAGGAGAGTAAGAGATGTATTCCGCAGAGGCGATCTCGCGGAAATTCCTTGTGGTTGTCTGCTTGACCTGAAGTCTCTGATAGGTCCAACAATTTAGCAAGTTAAAGTTTATTAATTCGGAGGTAATCTCTCGACGAATTCTGACCGTGGAAAATGCAGATTCGCACTATCGTTCCAAACTTCACCACCGAGCGATCAATATGTCTTAATATCTGTATCGTGATAGATAACTATTTTCGGTATGGAGATATACACACCTTAAATACTTGATGTTAGTCATTGGATTTTATTTTTGTGCAAAAAACGAATTGAACATTTACCATATGCCGTAATGGCGTTTCACAACGATACAATCTCTCACCTCCTCTCATATCTCTTCATTTCCTTCACAAAGAATCTATAAAACAAAATATTTGGTTCGGTAAGACACAGAGATGAGTTCGTGGGACGGAACGTCCGATTCTCGCAGTCGGCATATGTCTTTCACCACAATTTTAATTCGCCGAACCGTGTTGTCGTACAGATGAGGATATACCGTTATTCTAACTTGTACATTAATTGCATAGATTGATTATGAGATAATGCCCTGTAGTATATGTGTTGTTATAAATATCGGTGTTATGAGTTAAAGTTGGTCGACTTTACTGATGAAGTGAGGCGGTGTTGACGAAGTACCATGTGTCCCACTCGTACACCAACTGTATAGATTGAATATGAGACAGCGCTCTGTAGCTTATGTGTTGTTATCAATTTTAGTCTCACTGTTGGCCGCCGTTACTGATGAAGTGGGGCGGGGTTGAAACACAAGGATCAGTGTTCATCTCAGCTGCAGACAGTCAGCATTGGTCTGGACAATGTGAGCTGGGCTTTACTCGTAAGGTAAGGTGCGGCGGGGTTGAAACACAAGGATCTGTGTGCATCACTGTTGCAGACAGTTAACATCGGTCTGGACAATGTGAGCTGGGCTTTATTCGTAAAACTGTTTTACCAAAAAAACAGCAATAATGCTGCCGCTTTTCGCCAGTCTCGACGCATTAATGAAGTAGGAGAAGGCCTCTTTGTGCACCTGGGTTGAGAAACGGGTTTCGGAATTTCGAATTAACTGCCGATTTGTAAATCCTCCTAGGAGAGGTCAATGGCCAATTGCGCCACAAATTGCTGAAGAAGGTGCTATGGTCATGGCTGAGAATTCTGGGTGCAATACGCAATCTTCAAAGAGCTGATTATCCGATGGCCCACCGTTCAAAACGTGCTGCGCACAACTGTGTAATCGCGTCCTTTCAAATGTTCACGCAAAGTTTCATTGTACTCCGATCAGTCGTTTTTCGTGGGGGTCCTCTCAGGTAATGAAACTTTCATTATAACAGCACTCTAGTTTGTATCGGCAGTTGGCTGTCCCCGGGTGCAGTAAGTAGGGACTTTTCTTTCTCAAGCAGCCGTCGTCCAACAACACAATGCTGACGAGAAGGCGCCTTCCTTAGCAAATATTTTTAGTTGCTAGTTGGTTAGTTGATTTTGGGGGGAGGAGACCAAACAGCGACGCCATCGGTCCCATCGGATTATTGAAGGATGGGAAAGGAAGTCAGCTGTGCCCTTTCAAAGGAACCACCCCGGCATCTGCCTGGAGCGATTTAGGGGAATTACGGAAAACCTAAATCACGATAGCTAGCCGCGGGTTTGAGCCGTCGTCCTCCCGAATGCGAGTCCAGTGTGCTAACCACTGCGCCACCTCGCGTGGTCATTTTTAGTTGTAAACCACGCTATTTTAAGTAAAAAGAAGTAGAGAGTACTGATTCTACTGGGCCCATCAAGCTGCAGAATAGACAAACTGAAATTAATGTTTAAAGGATTTTCGTTTTTTTCTATCTTTATCTTATATATGTTGGTTTAAATGCTGTGAAACACTGTCATGGTTAAAAGTCCCCTTGACAAGGGATTGCTTGTATCCTCGTGATGATTCATTTATTTAAGAAATTGTGATTTTTTTAAAGCCGAAGTTTAAACTCAGTTGAGCTACAGTTTCACTAGCCGAGACTATGTGTTCACGTTACAAGAATAGTTTTGTTTCACATTGAGACGAATATGTATTCTATTTTTCTTTAAAATTAAAGTTGTTAATTGTTGTGTGTCATATTTCATGGGGCAGTTCAAATGGCTCTGAGCACTATGCGACTTAACTTCTCAGGTCATCAGTCGCCTAGAACTTAGAACTAATTAAACCTAACTAACCTAAGGACATCACACACATCCATGCCGAGGCAGGATTCGAACCTGCCACCGTAGCGGTCGCTCGGCTCGAGACCGTAGTGCCTAGAACCGCACGGCCACTCCGGCCGGCTCATTGGGCAGTCTCCGATGGCTTCGACCTATAAATTCCGTACACTGTCAGTTTTAGGTTTTGATTTTATAGTAACATTATATTTAAATAAAGTTTCCTGCCTAAGAACCAGTTATTCTAGCATGAATATCTTTTGTGATGCCAGTTTGCCGTGCTGTTATACTCTTATGTTGTGGTGAATGAAGGAAATAGAAAGCGGATTGTTGCACTGTAGCCTTAAATGTTTGTGGTGCTTCTACTTCCGCAGCCATGTGGTCTGAAACCACATATCATTGACTGTTGTAATCTTATGCATTCATGACACTGCAATTTTAGTGTCCAGCAGTGCATATGTGAGATTACTTTTCAATTGATTAAAAAAGAGGTATACGAACAGAAATTTGTAAATTTAGGTTTTGTAGCTTAGAGGCAAACAGACAATACGCTAGAAACACACTGAGCGACCAGACGTCATGACAAGACGCTCGATGTGACGTGCCGGCTGAAAGTCAGCCTGACTCGCAAAAGACCGTAGGTCGACCCGCACCACTCTGTGGAAGCTATATTACTTGGGTTCCATACATGCGCCCTTCTTGACAGCTCAAGATGCTGTGATTCATCTGCTTCTTTGCAGCTTCTTAATTCTGGCCTTTTGTTGAATTAGCAACTGCGGTTTTGATAGGATTCGTTTTGACGCACTGTTCTGGTAATATTTCCCTTTCCAGATGTCCGTCTATCAGACGCAAACAGGTCTTCTCATGATCTACACACGCTTCGAATGTCAGTGCATTGCCTCATTGCACCAGTTCTCCATCCAAACTAACACACTCCATTTTTTGTAGCTGATTCTTCGCTAGCTGCATTCATCTACATCTACGTGCTTACTCTGTTGTGAGAGGTCCATGATTAAGGAATTTGTTGCTAGCGCACTGGAGCAGATGTAATTTCGATGGGTTGCTCACGCGCTGCCTGCGATATGTAAGCTATAAGAGGATATCAGACCAGAGAGCAGTGTTGTCAGCAGTAGGAACTGTGTAGCAGTTGGAGTAGTAGTAGCTAGCAGTCGTGTGTATGAAGTTGGCTGGGCCGTTCGTGGGGAGCGATGGCGGAGCCTGAGCGTTGTAGTATAAGGTAAAAGCGGCCTCGCGCTTATCTAGTATTGTTATATCAAGTCCCATGTAAATTTAAAAAAATCTCTTAATGATAATCTTTCTTGTAAAAATTAACTTTCGACAATTATTCATCTCAATTTAAAGAATTTACTAATTTCTCCAATCCATGGTCATCCCGATTATTGCACAGAAAAATCGGTTGTTCTTTTTATACATGACAAATCTATCGGCCAGCATTGCACTGGCCTGTGCCAGAAAAATTTCTTATAGGAGCAGATATATATGCATTACCCGGCGACTTCATTGAGGTAAGATTTTTCAATTTATTCAGTATGATCTTTCAGGGCCATGACGCAGCACTGCTGACGTCCAAAATTTACCAGTTTAAATTCACAGTCAGTTATTGAAAGGTTATAAGTGAGCCACAATTTTATTGAGAAATTAGTCACGTTATTATTGGTAGGTTACGGAATAATAAACTGATGCTAGGTTACACTAAATGTCAATGCTATACATATTTTCACTGTTGGGTAGTTAACGCTAAATGTGAATATTATTTATACTATTTATCTGTGGGGAGGTTACACTGTTATTCACAATTGACTGGCAGAAGGTTCAATGAACCACCTTCAAGCTATTTCTCCACCGTTCCAGCCGGCCGGTGTGGCCGTGCGGTTCTAGGCGCTTCAGTCTGGAACCGCGTGACCGCTACGGTCGCAGGTTCGAATCCTGCCTCGGGCATGGATGTGTGTGATGTCCTTAGGTTAGTTAGGTTTAAGTAGTTCTAAGTTCTAGAGGACTGATGACCTTAGATGTTAAGTCCCATAGTGCTCAAAGCCATTTGAACCATTTGAACAATATACGCAGATCAGCATTTGGAGGAGGACATACTGTTGGGCTCAAAGAAGCTGGCTAGAGTAATCGGTGAACCGCTCGACAACTGAATACGAGCGATGCCTCTATTCGATGACAATGACAGGAACAGGTGAACAGTGGCTGAACACAGCATCAAGATGGAGGCGGTCGACCTAGAGAGGCGACAGAATGCGATGACCAAGCAATCGGAAGAGAGGCCTTGACTCATTGTCGATCCGACGTGCAAGTGCTGCCTCTGTGAACACAACGACCATAAATAAAATAATCGGCTCATGGAAAGGGGGCTAACCTCTTAGCGCCCCTTGTGCCGACTACCATTGACCTCTGCGCCCGTTTCGAGTGGTGTCGGGCACACTGGGCCTGGAATCTCATTGGCTGGAATAGAACTGTCTTGAGAGATGAGTTCCACCTCTAAGTCAGACCCAATTACCAGCAGAGACATGTCAGGCGATGCCCTGGAGAGCTGTGGGATACCAACGTCACTGTTGCCCACCATACAGCTCGACAACCAGGAGTGACAGTCTGATGAGCCATTTCTTTTCATAGCAGGAGCCCTTTGGTCGTCATCTGCGGAACCCTTACAGCACAGCTGTATGTCGACGATATTCTACGCCCCGTTTTGCCGACTTTCATGGCAACACATCTATCGTACATTTCAGCAGGTTAATGTTCGCACCTGGTAGCTGGGTAGTCAGCGCGACGGAATGTCATAGCTAACGGCCCGGGTTCGATCCCCGGCTGGGTCGGAGATTTTCTGAATTGGGTGTTGTGTTGTCCTTATCATCATGATTTCATCCCCATGGACACGCAAGTCGCCGAAGTGGCGTCAACTCGAAAGACTTGCACCAGGCGACCGGTCTACCCGACTGGACGCCCTGGCCACACGGCATTTCCATTAGCAGGGTAACGCCCTCCCGTGTACGTCAGAGGTTCTACTGCTTGTTTTCGTGCTTACCAAACCTTATCTTGGCCAGCAAGGTCGCTGGATCTCTCCCAAACTGAGAAAGTGAGCATCGAGGGCAGGGCTCTCCAACCAACTCGAGCTTTTGACGACATAACGCTCCAATGGGACAAGATTTGGCACTGTCTTCACCAGAAGGATACCGGACAACTATGCCAATCAATGCGAAGCCGAGTAATTGCTTGCATAATGGCCAGAGGTGGACAAACGCTTTAGTGACTTCCTCAATTTGTGAAGCTTTTTCTCTTGAACGCATTATCCATTTTAATCATTTGTTTACCTGTACATGTACATCACATCTACCCATTTCCGTCCCATTCGGATAATTCCCTTGTGGTGCTTCTGTTTTCTTTTTCATTCCTTATGCGATACAAGCCACTGTACGGTGTGTGGCAGAGGATAATGGTATCACTACTAATGTGACCTTTTGCCGTTCTGTTCGAGAATGGAACAAGGAAAGAATGATTGACGAAAAAAGATTTTATGTGTCCTGCAGGTGGCGACTATTGGGAGGCGTGGCAGATGGTTGGTGTGTCAGGAGGCACTCTCCCAGTTAGCCACTTGCCGGTTCCTCAGGGAAGAGGCGGTTGTACCCTGTGACTTTTGACTATCTATTTCTACAAATACATCTCTCCTTAGCGCTGCTTGACCAGTTGTGCTGCGAGCGCCCAGCAGCTACTCAGGAAGTGGAAGCTGCGTCTCCACCCTCTGTACTCAAAAAAGGTGGGGCATGCGTACGTGGCTTACACACGCCGGCCTAGGAGGTCCTCGATCCCCTCCCGTAAGTGTGGCTCATCTCCGCTCTCTGAGCCGTGTGGTCGAGAAGTGCGCCGACCCTGGCCTCCCATGTGGGTAGGCCTCGTGGCTCTGCTGAAGTACCAGAGTTTTTAGCAAACAGAATACAGCATGCTGTTATCAATGGGGAGACGTCTACAGACGTTAAAGTAACCTCTGGCGTGCCACAGGGGAGTGTTATGGGACCATTGCTTTTCACAATATGTATAAATGACCTAGTAGATAGTGTCGGAAGTTCCATGCGGCTTTTCGCGGATGATGCTGTAGTATTCAGAGAAGTTGCAGCATTAGAAAATTGTAGTGAAGTGCAGGAAAATCTGCAGCGGATAGGCACTTGGTGCAGGGAGTGGCAACTGACCCTCAACATAGACAAATGTAATGTATTGCGAATACATAGAAAGAAGGATCCTTTATTGTATGATTATATGATAGCGGAACAAAAACTGGTAGCAGTTCCTTCTGTAAAATATCTGGGAGTATGCGTGCGGAACGATCTGAAGTGGAATGATCATATAAAATTAATTGTTGGTAAGACGGGTGCCAGGTTGAGATTCATTGGGAGAGTCCTTAGAAAATATAGTCCATCAACAAAGGAGGTGGCTTACAAAACACTCGTTCGACCTATACTTGAGTATTGCTCATCAGTGTGGGATCCGTACCAGATCGGGTTGACGGAAGAGATAGAGAAGATCCAAAGAAGAGCGGCGCGTTTCGTCACAGGGTTATTTGGTAACCTTGATAGCGTTACGGAGATGCTTAGCAAACTCAAGTGGCAGACTCTGCAAGAGAGGCGTTCTGCATCGCGGTGTAGCGCACTCGCAAGGTTTCGAGAGCGTGCGTTTCTGGATGAGGTATCGAATATATTGCTTCCCCCTACTTATACCACCCGAGGAGATCACGAATGTAAAATTACAGAGATTCGAGCGCGTACGGAGGCTTTCAGACAGTCGTTCTTCCCGCGAACCATACGCGACTGGAACAGAAAAGGGAGGTAATGACCGTGGCACGTAAAGCGCCCTCCGCCACACACCGTTGGGTGGCTTACGGAGTGTAAATGTAGATGTAGATGTACCAGGAACGCTGATGTCCTGGCCCGACACGGAATACCCCCAGCCTTCCCATCTGAGGTGGAAGCTGTCAGCAGCGCCGAACTCGTGACTGGTGCTTACGGAGAGGATGACATGTCTCCGGCAGGTGTTGGTGGTGTTGAGTACGAGCAGGAACCCAGCGTTAATACCGTGTCAGGGAATCGAGTGCGTGCTTTCTGTACGCCATCGATCCTTCTGACCATTTCCCTCCTGAACTCAAATGCTAGAATATTTGTAGTGTAAAATATCGGCTGATGTCGATCCAACATCACTTGTAATGACCGCATAGTCTTTCCTAATACGAATGTATTAACTATTCATATCGCGCCCTATTTGCTTAACACATTAGTTATATCAACAGACTGGTTTGTAACAAAATTCAGTGCGCCTTCTTGTGTTAGCAATGCGGCTTCTTACTTCACGTAACAAGGTGATATGATACTTCTCAGTCGTATTGCTGTACTAAGCTTCTACTGATGGTCGCTACCCAGTTCCCACAAAGCGCTGATGTCCTGCTTTCTGCCCTGACCTGCTAACGTGATGAATCGCTGCCGTTTCGTTTCGACTTGTTGGCACTCCCGCCAGGAACACAGGAGCAAGTTCTGGCAATTATGAAATTCTGTGGCCAGCTGCCTGATACAGGGTTGGTATGCAACAGTCCTCTGCTTCTTCCTCAATGTCACAGAGGATAGCAAATCAAGAGCAAAATTTATCACTGATTTCCGTTCACCCTTGAGCCGTGGCTGGACTGGCGCCAGTAGCATCTCTGACATGAGTACGATTGACTTCCTAGTGCAGGGGTTTGTCTTTGGGCTATGGCCGGTTCGAGATGTAAGGGAGTGCCGGCCGCGAGTAGGGAGGAGAGGACACAACGCTGTGTCTTTTGTATTCAATTTCTGTGTTTCATCGTCAATGTGAAGGTCCGAGGGATACAGTAAACCTGCAGTGAGCTGTGGATGTGCCCGCTTCCTTGAGGGGAAACGCTGCTATGGTCTCAAGAAGTGATGGTCTGACATTTTCGCAAAACCATCCCACCATCAAGACACCCAGCTAAGTACGCTAATTACTAAGAGCGCTTAGTTAACTGTGATTGTGATCGCTCTTGGTACAGTAAGACGTTGCAAGACATGTTATATTTGTTCGATTTCATTTGAGGCCTCTGCTTCCGCATAATATAGATGTATTTGCAGATGTGTGTCGTTAAGTTCTAGTGAGTGTCGGTTCTAGGGAACCAGTACATTTCTCACTCTAAGTGTTTGTTTATCAAGTACAGTTTTACTTGAAAGAACCACTTTCAAGTAAAATTAGTTGTTATTTAGCCTTGATTTTATCGAGTTAATTTACTTATCTTAAATGTTAAAGTTCAGGAAAGTTTTATGCCTCGTGTTGTCGGGTGTGGTCTGTGTTTCAGTGAGCTGAGGCAGTGGGCAACCGAAGCACTGGGCTTCTCTTTAGACTACAAGTTTGGCTTACGGGCGGTGGACTTCGCCTGAGCCCGTGTGTTCCTCTTCGGTAGCGCTAGCTTGGTTCTCATTTTGGTGGCCTACTCGACGTGGGGTTGCAAACGGAGCCACGTCTCTCATTCGGTTCCACTATTCGTGCTTAAAACTTCGGCCTTACAAGCTTCGACCTTGCTTCTGTTGTTACACATTTATCATTGTACGAAGTTGTAACTTTCTATGCCCTAATCGTCCAGCTTACAAATTAATGGGCACTTGGATTATTTAGGGTTCGCCTTGCAAGACTGCCCAGCTTACGTTTAATAAATACGTTTTAAGTATTCGTGCCAAAGCTGAGACTGTATGTCCACTGTTATTTCACATGTAATGCTAAAGGTGAAATTGAAAGGGTCTTAAATGTGTCTTAACTAGATTTGTTTGTTAAAATTATGATTAAATTCAGTCTTAGTGGGTTCTGTCAATTTTGGTGGGAGATCGTGGGAGATGATATATTAAATTGTTTACGATTTTATATAATGAGAGTTTCTTAAATATTTTCCGTGACAGGCGGTTCTTAATGTTTACGGGAGATAATTTATTAACATGCGTATGATTTTATGTAATGTAAGTCTCTTAAATAATCTTGCCCGAGTGGCGTCTGTCAAATTTTATCTGATTGTTTTAGGTAGGTAAAAAACCAACTGGAACTGAAATGTTCACTTTATTGGGTCAGCCCTTCTAACCCCTTTAGATTTAAAGGTTAAACAAACAGGTGTTTAGTGAAGACGGACCAACCCTGAATTTTAATCCCACTCTTGAATCTTTCTTTTATTTCTGTCATTGCTTCTTCGATGTACAGACTGAAGAGAAGGCGTGAAAGACTGCATCCTTGTCTTACGGCATTTTAAATCCGAGCACTTCGTTCTTGGTGTTGTTACATCCCACGAAATTATACAGGGTGCTACAAAATTAGATCGATAAGCTTCGAGTGGTCGTAGAGAATGTCTTGAGAAACAAACTGTGGAGACCGGAGACATCATCCAGCGACGCCACAGAACGCCAAAGTTACCGGCACCGGCGTCTTACGCTGGGCCACGCCTTCGGAACGAAACTTGACTTTTTACTCAGTGTTGTCTGTTGTTCATACACTCAGAAGGTGTAAAGGGAAGAACTGCCACATCATATCCAAGCCAAACTGCCATCTCTTATTTCTTCCATTAAATACCATTTTGATTTCAATTTAAAATACATCCAAAGGTCACAGGTCGACCACTTACCACTGCCTACTCACACTCGATTGATGCGATGCACGCATCTGTCTCGTTTACAGATGGTAGTTCAAGCTGCGGCCACAGTTACGGCGCTGAGATCGCTTGTACGCCAGGAATGAACTCAGTCTCGGGACTTTTTGAACGGCCAGTGTATAACATTGTTCAAGTGTGTGGAACCGATACTTAGTTATAAAATTTCTAGAAGCAAGTTACCACATGTATACCACAACCCGTTAAGTCTCACTTCCATAGCAACAACGAGGACACAGAAGTGTACTGACTATAGATCTAGATGTAAATAAAGACTATATTTCACGGTTTTTATTTACTGTGTAACAAGTTCCAATAATTATAATAATACTGCGAATATGCAGTGTTAGGAATTGTTTGCTGTTGCATACATTCAAGGCTACAAATTACTACGGTTAATTATAGGTGATAAACATCTTATTCATTGCACCTTTCGTCATACGAAAGTCAATAATGGAAAACGTACATTTTCTCCGCAATGCCTGCGCGCTATAACATGTAATAATTTCATCCAAGGTGAAATTTTAGGTTACTAAAAACACGTTCGGGAATGACTCGTCTAATCTCCAGTATCCAATCGGAAATAGTAACGATTTTGACCATGTGCCATTGGACACATCACACCAGACTGCGCTCTCGAGACATGGCGACCAATAGGCTACAATAAGATATTAAGCCTCGCAATACCAAGGGGAATGGGTGTGTGTGTGGATACTGTACGCCCGCCTTTTAAAAAAAAATTTTGATCCGGTGAGGCATTTTACATTTAAAATTCTGAAAATCTTTGGTTGTTTTTAATGAAGCCTTCTACCCGATTCTGTAAATATTTTAAATTTTTCAGTTAAACGTAACACAAAACTATAAGACTTAGTACTTTTCGCGATATTCAGTATTTTCAGATTCAGGAGTCACACATAAATATCTCTTTAAAAAGTATGTTGTCATTATAAGTCAACAACCCTTAAGGAAATTTATACTTTTTTCAATTTAATTTTTGTGCTGGTAATAAAGAACTACCTTTCCCCGTTGCTAGTAGACGTTATTGAAAGTGCGTTGGCATTGCTAAGGCTCTGCTAAAAGATATTTTCCAGTGCTGCGCCCTACTTACACATCAGTGTTCTTTTTAGGTTTGTTTTTAATGTAAGTGAACAAGAAATAATAACTTTTTTGTGGGTATAAAGTACTTTCTCCTCTCCCTTAATAACACGCGTTATTTAAATCGCATCGGTACTGCTAGGGTACGCATAGTGCCAAACAGTAATGTCGGTGGAGGCAGACCTACTTTTCGTGTATCGAACACATTTAACCATATAATGCTCGGCGACAAGTAAGAAACCGATCAACACGTTATTAAATTAATAAACATGGGAATGGAAATGTTAAAAAATTGGTAGACAAATGCATCATGTGAGGGTGCAACTTCCGAAAATATTGAGTTGTGGAGTCTACGAAGCAACCATCAGAATGTTCGACTAAACGGGCTTAGGGAAATCAACGGAAACATAGGCCAGGGTCGTATATGGTGTTTCCAACCTATTTCCTTCTGAATGGATATCCAGCGTAATAGCCACTACATCCACTGATTGGTGAGAAAGAACGGAGTATTTCTATGTACATACGTTAATATCAGTTTCATTTAAATGATTCTATGTTGCTCTGTAAACGAGTACGTCTCTACAATCAATAGTATAAACAACCGAGTTTGCAGTTCACAATTAAAGCCCACGGCCGTTTTAACAAGTAGCTGATTTCCACTGTCAATTTTTTACCCCCAAACGAGATGCGATTTGTATCTTTCTCTTCGCCGTAAAAGGAATTCGGTTTATCCGCCACATTCTATGATTGAATATTAGCTACTGTAATTCGAATTCATATTAAAGATTTATTATTTGTTTATTTGGAGGTGATCTTAGACGATATTGTTCTTTTCTTTATGGATCCAGAACGGGTTTTTAATATCTAGTGGACTCTGATATGAAACTTTCCGATAGACTAAAATCTCTTGTGCTAGAGAGTGGGACTCGAACCTGGGACCTTCACTTTTGCGTGCAACTGGTTTACTAACTGAGCTACCCAAACTCGACTTACGACAGTTCTCCACCCTCCCTTCCTCAGAGCTTCACTTCCGCCAGTATCTCATCTCCTACCTTCCAACCTTCCTTGGTGTAATTACGTCTTGCGCCATATGGGGATACGTCCATCTACATCTACATCTACGTGGTTACTCTGGAATTCACACGAGTGCCTGTCAGAGGGTTCATCGAATCATTTTCTTACTACTTCTCTACCATTCCACTCTCGAATGGCGCGTGGGAAAAAGGAATATCTAAATCTTTCCGTTCGATCTGTGATTTCTCTTATTTTATTATGATGATCATTTCTCCCTACGTAGGTGACTGTCAACAAAATATTTTCGCATTCGGAAGAGAAAGTTGGTGATTGAAATTTCGTAAATAGATCTCGCGGCAAAGAAAACCTCCTTTGTTTCAGTGACTGCCACCCCAAATCGCGGAACATATCAGTGACACTCTCACCCCTATTGCTCGATAATACGAAACGAGCTGCCCTTCTTTGCACTTTTTCGATGTCCTCCGTCAATCCTACCTGGTAAGGATCCCATACCGCGCAGCAATATTCCAGCAGGGGACGGACAAATGTAATGTAGGCTGTCTCTTTAATGGGTTTGTCGCATCTTCTAAGAGTTCTGCGAACAAAGCGCAGTTTTTGTTTCGCCTTCTCCACCATATTATCTATGTGGTCTTAAGTTGCTCGTAATTGTAATTCTTAGGTATTTAGTCGAATTGACAGCTCTTAGATTTTTGCGATTTATCGTGTACCCAAAATTTATCGGATTTTAGTACCCATGTGGATGACCTCGCACTTTTCTTTGTTTAGTGCTAATTGCCACTTTTCGCACCATACAGAAATTCTCTCTAGATCTAATTGGAATAGATCGTCTGATGATTTTACCAGACGGTAAATTACAGCGTCATCTGCAAACAATCTAAGGGGGCTGCTCAGATTATCACCGAGATCATTTATGTAAATCAGGAAAAGCAGAGGGCCTATGACACTACCTTGCGGAACGCCAGATATCATTCCTGTTCTACTCGATGATTTACTGTCCATTACTACGAACTGTGACCTCTCTGAGAGGAAATCACGAATCCAGTCACACAACTGAGACGATACTCCATATGCCCGCAATTTGATTAATAGTCGCGTGTGAGCAACGGTATCAAAAGCGTTCTGGAAATCTAGGAATATGGAATCGATGTGAGATCCCTTGTCGACAGCACTCATTATTTCATGGGAAGAAAGAGCTAGGGAATACGTATTGCACCACATTCACGTGCACAAACGACCGTCCAGCAGTTGTCAACCGAGCTGGTGGAGAAATGGAACGATTTATCAGAGGACTCCTTAGCAGTCTTGTGAACGACCTGGGAGCAAGTTCCAGAGGATGCATTGGTGCCCATGGTGATCACACACACTTTTACGAACACTTTCCACCCTGAAACTTCCTGCCAGATTAAAACTGTGTGCCGGACCGAGACTCGACGGCGCGTGAGTCGTGCTTGTGTAGCTCTGTTAGCAAAGCACTTGCCCGCGAAAGGCCAAGTTCCCGAGTTCGAGTCTCGGTCGGGCACGCAGCTTTAATCTGCCAGGATGTTTCATATCAGCGCACATTCCGCTGCAGAGTGAAAATCTCATTCTGGAAACATCCCCCAGGCTGTGGCTAAGCCATGTCTCGGCAGTATCCTTTCTTTCAGGAGTGCTAGTTCTGCATGCTTCGCAGGAGAGATTCTGTGAAGTTTGGAAGGTAGGAGACAGGTACTGGTAGAATTGAAGCTGTGAGGACGGGTCGTCAGTCGTGCTTGAGTAGCTCAGATGGCCGCCGGCACGGAAGCTGAGTGTGTTCCGTCAGAGGATTAGCTGCTCTCAGCAATAAGGAAACTGAGTTAATGGACCACCGACGAATTTAAACAAGCATCATGGCACGTCCGCCCCCAACAAATAAAACGAACACTATCGAACAAAATGAGATTAAAAAAAATAAAAGAAGAAGAAGATGTTAGAGCACTTGCCCGCGGAAGACAAATGTCCCGAGTTCGAGTCTCGGTCCGGCATACAGTTTTAATCTGCCAGGAAGTTTCATACCAGGGCACACTCCGCCGCAGAGTGAAAATCTCATTCTGGAGTTTCCCCCTTTTTGAATGCCCAGGGAGCCATCATAAATCGCGGTGATTTGAGTGTAATTATTGTCTTTGAATAAAACCGACATTGATGATGATGAAGTCCCATACTTCTTTACAGAGCGTAGGGGAACGACGCGGGAGACCTGCGCCGCCTTACTAGGCAAGGTCCTAGTGGAGGTGGTTTGCCGTTGCCTTCCTGCGACAGTAATGGGGATGAATGATGATGATGATGATGATGAAGACGACACAACAACACCCAGTCATCTCGAGGCAGGAAAAAATCTGTGACCCCGCCGGGAATCGAACCCGGGACCCCGTGCTCGGGAAGCGAGAACGCTACCGCGAGACCACGATCTGCGGACAAAACCGACATTACTTTCCGTCTAATCCTATAGTTTCCTTTTGTATTACACAATAGTAATTATTTCTATGTATGGTCCAAGTTTCATCGAGATACCTTGCTTGGCACTCACACAACACGCAACAATTGCCATCATCCTTAAGTTTTGCACAACACTGTATTTTCCGCGACACTTTCATTTTGTCGATCCTGTATCTATAACTCGAACAAAAAGAGAGAGAGGTAGGCTTCATTTACGAATCAATACGACGCAATCTGCTGTCTATGTTGGCCCTCCATGAAAAAAATATATTACATCACTGCAAGGGAAGATGCGGCTTGTTCGGTAGTGAAACATGATTCTCGAGCCATTACCTGCTCTGTGAATACCAAGTTATTCGCAGTTGCCTAGGGCGGAGGAAGTCTTGCGGCATGAAACGTCAGAGAAATATTGCCCTTCCAGAGCCCGTAATTCCATCGGCGTGCCTTCGTTATATATGAACAGGCGCTGCAGAGCAGTGTACCAAATAAATTCGTGTCCGCGGTTCTGGGAAATATACAAGCGGGGAATTTATCGGAGTCCTATTCCGCTGGCGCTTCCTGCCCTATACCTTGTATCTCCATATCTCCACCAATAAAATAAATTCTGGCTCCTCCTGCTCGTACAGACACGTCAAAGTATGCCGCGAGCCTCTCCCCAGAGCAGTTTAACCCACGTTTTCCAGAATGTAAATATTACGTTTCCTACTTCTCCAAAGTCGAGCTATTTTATAGCTTTCGAAGGAATTGTACTACGTTTAGTTGTGGTATTCTGATTTCCAGTCTCAATTTTCGCTTCTAGAGTACACGTTCCGATCTGCGTTTATAAGTCTTGCGTTTCTCACTGTACACACACTGCCTGACAACAAATGTGAGGCATCTAGAAGAGATAGTCAGATATCAATTCAACTACGTACGTACACACACAGCTCATCCCGTGAAGTTTCACCGAGCTTCTTCCACCTGTGTCTATCAGTCTCTTTGCCAGGCAATGTGATTACTTTATTGTTGATTGTGTCAGTGTGAAACCTTGCCGGATGTTGTTGTTTGTTGGTAGTGTAGTCCTCTGTTCGAAGATTGCAACTATTCACTCCTTAGTCTATCCCGCGCAATGCCCTTCATCTTTGTACAGCTGCCGGGATCTACAGCCATTTGAATCTGCTTTCTGGATTCGAATCCTGATCTACAATTTTTGCCCCCTATCTTCCATCTATCACGAAATTGACGATTACTTGAGAAATCAGGGTGTGCATTACGCCCTTTAAAAGCTTCTGTTATCTTCTTGTTAGAACTCTTTATTGTTTCACACATACAATGCTATGCTTCAGACAAATACAGTCAGGAAAGACCTCTGACGCCTACATTTACTTTATATGTTAACAGACATCTCATTTTTTCCGGAATGCTTTTCTTGCTATCGGTCCAGATCACCCGTGATCTAGGCAAGTATTATACTATATTTTCTAAAACTCGACCCTCGCCAGTTATTTTGCTGACCAGATGTCTTATCTCATCAACTACTTCTGTCTCTTTGTTCCTGATCTTATTCCCTCAGAACTTTCTGCTTTAATTCGGCCGCATTACATTACCCTTGTTTTATTTTTGTTGATATTCATCTCCGATACAAGATACTATCCATTTCATTGAACTGTATTCCCAAGACTGTGGTTAGTTTTCCTTGTCTCGTAGCGTGTATTATAAATCATAAATCTTGCTGTTTAACATTTTGATTACAAAAGAAGTGACTCTTTTCTTATCAGGTTCCAAAAATATCTTTAGCACGAAAGCTGTGTATGTTTGAGGCAACAGCTCAAATTTTCGCCACCAGTGAGTGCTGTAGTCACGATGATATCATCTTTTTATGTAATCAAGACGGCAGAAGGCGCGAATTTTAAAAATCAGAGACAGTGTATGGCGGCAAACGGCAGAAATTTTGAAACTGAAGCTGGAGGATGGCGTCTAAATTAAAACTAAAAGAAGGCAGACGGTGGGAAATTCAAAATTCAAAGATGGTGCTGGTGGAAAATTAAGATACAAGTCAATGCGAAATTTGAAAATAAGTAAAAACTCATAACTCCAAGATCGCAGAACTATCCCAGTAGTACTTTCTAACACAGTCCCTTTCCCTCGCTCTCCTAGAGTCAGTGTCTATTAGTTTGGAGAAAATTAAAAAGAAACAAGCTATCTCAATGTCGCTATCACGACTGTGCTCAGAAGTATTTCGAAGCTATGAAACAGTTGTTGTGCCATGTTCAAAATAATTTACCCAAAAATTTATGAGAAGGTTGTAATTTGCAGCATTTGTGGCCACAAACAAAAGTATCCATATGATCTGAATTTGCTTTTGGTCCATATTCAAAACTATTTATAAAAAAAAGATTAATTGGTGTAACTTACACTATTTTCACTTTCATATGAAACTGTCAATAACTTTGTAGCCATCTTGGTCATGCTCAAAAGTATCTAAATGCACTGCATTTATTTTTGTCATATTCAATGTTATTTATTCGGAAAAAAATTACTTAAACCAGGACATGGACACATGAAAAGTCCTGTTTCTGTTTGGTGTATGGTTTGACACAATGGAGACTCAAATTCAGCCTTGTTCACATCTACGTTGTTCTGTGATGATGGTCAAGTGTCAAAAGGGACAGCCTGACATCGGCGATACTGATCTCGATCACTGAGCGTTTTATTAATTTGCTCTGACAAATGTTATCTTGCTGACACTCAGTGTGTTTGACTCTTAGCTAGACGTAATATGATACACATGTCAAGCTGTGAAACACACATAAGCGCTACTGTTCATCCCGCTTATAGTTTAAAGTGCACTTTTTGACGACAGTTGCCAAAGAAAGGATTATTATTTCCTCATCTAAGTCCGTCAAAAACACGTCTCTAAACCAGGTAGCAGAGGCAGCAAAACTCTTCAGTGACCACATGTTTGGGTATTGGCTTCATTTACAGTTCGAAATGTTTGTCATCTTCTGCAGTCAAGCAACAGAAACTGCATGACATTTCGATGGAATAGCATACTGAACACTTACAGACCACTTTCGTATACGTACGAAACGAGGGTCAGCATGCCTTCAAATTTAGCCAAACATCATAACGACTCCATTACTTCTATGATTCAGTACACAATGTTCACCGTTTTCTGCTGATAATGCGAAACATTAGATAAAAGTTGCAATATACATACTTTATTTTTGTGTATCAGTGCTAAACACATGCACCACGCTAACCAGACAGTTGAAGCTGCCCCCTGGGCCCGAATGATAGCATGTCACTAGTAGTACAAAAACCATGTATTATTTGTCTTAAATACGCATATAATCGTTTTGCCAATGACACTACCATCTCTAGATTCTTACAGAAACTCATATTTAGCTAGAATGACATGCTGACTACATGAAGAGTGAAATTGAAGTCTGACGTGTAAAACGTGACTCTAGACTCTCAGATTATTTGCCACATTGATGAAACTACCTGGCAGATTGAAACTGTGTGCTGGACCGAGACTCGAATTCGGGACCTTTGCCTATCGCGGGTAAGTGCTCTTCCAACTGAGCTACCCAAGCACGACTCACGACCCGCCCTCACAGCCTCAATTCTGCCAGTACCTCGTTTGCTAACTTCCAAAACTCATAGAACCTCTTCTGCGAACCTAGCAGAACTAGCACTCCGGTGCAGAGTGACAATCTCATTCTATCACAATGATATTCCCACATCTATGTTTTCCAATAACACTACAAACCTTGTATAACAGGCTATGCAACAATATTTTCCGACTGTTATTGGGTTTCTTTATTACATTTGATCTTTAACGTACCTGTAGTAACAGATTATCCACAGATGTCACATATTCTGACACGGGTCATATTATGAAGGGGAGTCTCACAGTCCACGAAATGTTAATGTGACCGTATTCATAAAAACACGACCAGAGACTGTGCTGGAAGAAGGCACAGATTAAACATCACCAAAGACGACGGTGTAACAAAATGAAAACTGAAGATCGACAAATCGGAAATATATTCTTGCCACGCATGTGACAGATGACTGACTCCAAAGTAAATTCGATCTTTGGAGTAAATTACATTCTATTGTTTTCGAAAAGATGTAAAACTTTGTGCACAAAACACATGTTGCAGTATTGTCATAAATTAATTGTTCTATAAGACTTTTTAATAAAAGATACATGGCTTCCATTTAGCAATGCTGATGAAAATTTTAGGCTAAGCAACATTGTCAATGACCAAAGTTCTATCGCTGTACCACAGTTTTCAAACACGATGGATCTTGAAATTAAATATTTCCACACATAAATTGTTAGTTTAAATTATTAAAGCCCACGCAACTTCCTTAGTGACACTACTGACATAAATTGTGAAATGATAGACAACCATATAACAATCTTTGTGCCTAGTATTAAACTCATCGAAAGACATGAAAACAGATTGTATAACAGCAAAACACACATGGGCACCATTGCTGATCTAACTAGAACTCAAAAGCAAAAATAAACAGATCAAATCGAAAAGAAATAACTCGAGAGTTCATGCCAAAAGAGTGAATAAAAATAGAATTCGTAAAATAGTAATTGATTATCGACCGAGGGGGAAAAGGTTAATAGGCAGACCAAGGAAGAGATGGAAGAAAAGAACAGAAACAAATCACAGGGGACAGAGGCACTGAATGAGAGGACATAACAGTAAAATGCCGAACACTTGAAGGAAGAAGTAGAAGAAAAAGAAGAGGAAGGAGGAGGGAAAGAAGAAAATAATCCCTGTAGTAGTATTAACGTCTACTCCCAAATGAAAATTAAGGTACAGGTATAACAAAGTCTGTACTTTATATTTGCATGTCGTTACTACAATCTTAATCATGTTCAGCATTAGCCACACGATATCAACATCTACACTGTCCTCCAGATGTTTCCTCGCGTGACGGTCTCTGCAACCATGTCACTACTGCATGAATTTGAACGTCACCTTCCCACTTCTCATTCGGTCGACTTCTCGGCCTTACCTCCTGGAATACACCAAAAAACTTCTCTGGTCTATTAAGAATATTGGCAGCGAACGTCTGACTCATTTCGAGGTATGTTGTTATTTCATATGATGAGCGTCTTCGTCTTGTCATCAGGTACTATGAAAGAATTGCCTGTTACGTTACCCATCTCAGTCGGGATCTTCCTCTGTCTCTTCTCCCATGGCACATATACAGCAGAAACTCTCAACTTAGCAAGAACCGGAGTGATCAAGAGGCTAGAACTGATAGAATGAAAGATTCTCAGGAGAATATTAGGACCTCGAAGAACAGAAGATGGTCAGTTTAGAAACTGAGCCAGCCAGGAACTATATACCAAGATGGAAAAAATTTCTGACGTCACCAGGAAAAGAAGGAGCACGTTCTTCAGACACATCCTCAGAATGGACCAGGGGAGGTTAACACGGCGAATTACACAACTTCTGATGAACAAGGAAACAAAAAAACAAAAACAAAACAGATTCAGGATATACAGAGATCTGGAAGAAATGAGATTACAGTAACCAGAGATATACAACAAGGTGATTTTTAAATGAAAACTTCAGGCCTTCAAAGTTTTCGAGGACAGATCGAGACCCAGAACAAAATCATCTTGGACAAATGAACGAAGAAGGTTGCAAAGTATGAGAATGAAAGAATATTGGGAAAGAAGAAAGGCCAGAAGAAACGAAGCTGAAGCGAATTAACGTGGTCCTAAGATAGCCAAAACGAAAGAAGAAGAAGAAGAAGACAAATAGCTATACCTATACTAAATTTCAGAGTACAGAAAAAATTAAAAATACTATATAAAAATTTGCCGAGTATGTTATATTACAAAAACACATTAATTCGTCACAGGGCACTCATTTTAGTTAAGAAACTGCCGTGTCTGCTAATATGTGCTCACATTGCAGTAATTCCCTAATTATTGTAATTAAATAATACGTTCGTTTCATTTTATCAGATGTGAGGTCCCAGTTTAGATAACCTTATTTTAATAGATAACCTTATTTAATTTTTACTTATATTCGTTAAATATCAAATGTAATGTTTAAGTTACATTTTTTTAAACACAAACAATTTTTTACTTTTTACTTTTCGAATATGTAAGCATACAATACTCACACGAAAATAAATGCTCCAGTTTTAAAGTGCGAGACATGAGCTACTACAGGTGTTGATTTTACGTTTTGACAATGAATGGTTGAAGACGGCTTGGTATATTACTTTCTCAACATACTGGGCATATGTTTTTATTTTTATCTTTAGCTTCCCTTTTCCATATTTGTCTAACTGGTGGTATTTAAGAGCAGTTATGCATTTTGTCTTTTGTAGATTTTTATTTCTAATCACGGATCATGCGAGTCGGAAGAGCTTAACTGCAATTCATGTACCCTATGCGGCCAAGACTTTTATAAAAGTAAAGAACTCCGTTCTTGATCGGAATGTTTCTGTGGTACTGAGAATGTGTCGTTTGCCTTCCATCAGAATTGGACTACGTGGGGGGAGCGAATATCAAGGTAAATACATTCTTTCCCTCACGTCCTAAGATTAGAGTCTTGCAGCATTTATTTGATCCTCGCAGTAGCGGTTCCTTCTGGGGGTTAGAGCCCACGTCAAGGGGTAGGGGGGAGGCGGGGGAGGCAACTGTGTTTGCTCTACTGCGCGATTCCGCCAGCCTCACCTGATGAGATGGCTGCACCTGCGGAAGCTCACGTCGTCTGCCCCAGACTCCAGAGTTTACCTGGAATTCCTCCTCTCTCCACCAGGAAAAGTCTGAGTCACCTGTACGTGGATAAGAGGAAGATACCGACAAGGGGATGTTCCACAACACAGTCCTCTCTGCTTCTTTTGCATCTGGTTGATTTCGATTTCATGTACCTCCCCTCCACCTTCCTCGACCACCAAAGATCTGAATGTGTACACTTGTTGTAGCTGGGATTCACAGTCATAAAAAATTTTTTGAAGGACGTCATCTTTACGCCAGTGAAGTTTTTATTGCACTACTGCAATTTCGGCCTTAGGCTATTATCAAGTGCTGATATTAAGGCTTTAAGCCATCTCAACGTAATGTAGGCTGACACATTTGTGTGTCTTTCTATTTCCTTTATTGTATTTCGATTCCCCCCGAAGGGGGCGGGCTGGCAGCAGCTTATTACGCTGCTCTGCAGCCTACAGACTTTTTAAAATGTAAGGAGAAGTTAAGAAACAATAAAAGCAGGCGATAAAACGGGGACTTAAATTGTAAAACGGCGGAAAATTGGGGAAAGTTAAAACATAAAGTAAAGGGTTGGCAAAGCGAATAAAAATACACAGGCAACATAGCAGACAGACAAAAAACATGGTGACAGTCTGGTTTCTGTTCGCAAGAGATCTAAAATCACACCCAGTGACAGTATGATGTCCGTTCGCAACACGTCGGAAAAGACACACAACACTGAACACTCACTGTAAACACTGCACTAAAATGTCGACACAAAGAGGACACACCATAGCCTAGAGCAGATTGGGGGAGGGGGGGTAGTGGACCTGAACAGATGAGGGGGAAAACAAAGATGGAGGAGAGGAAAAACGAAAGTGGGGGGTAACCAAAGGAGGGATAGGACCCATAAGGGGGGGGGAGGGGCAGGGCAGACGCGAGAGGGAATGGGAAAAGGTAAAGGAGGGAAATGAAAAAGGACTCGGGGGAGAGAAGGGGGGCAGAGAGAAGGTAGGTGGGGAAATAAGACGATGGAAGGGGGCGAGAGGGAGCCCAAGAAAAGGATGGAGGAAAGGAGGGGGGTGAGGATCAGAGTTGATAGGAGGGATAAACGGAGGGAGAGAGGGCATCATCCCGGAGGAGGAGTTGATGGAAGCCACCTTCGGAAAGGAGATGAAGGGTGTAGAGATGGAGGGTAAGGGGGACAAAACAGTGAAGATGTGGCAGGGGGTGGGGATGGGAGAGGAGAGGAGCAACCCGGGGGGTGAGGGTGATTTTTTGTGTCATTGTCAATTCTGTTAAATGCATTCGTGTGGTTGCTACACAGTGCGAGCACATGTATACAAAACTCGTAAAACAACGTAATCTATAAATGCATGGTTTAATGAACATGAGCATTTACAGTTTTTTTTTTTTTTGAGTTTTGTATACGTGTGCTCGTACTGTGTAGCAACTACACGAATGTATTTCACAGAATTAATAACAACACACAAATGGGTGCCCCTCAGGGCTCTGTGCTGTCCCCTCTTCTTTTTAATATCTATGTCAATGACATGCCCGTCCTCCGTCACTGCCATTTTGCGCAATACGCCGATGACACGGCACTTTATACGACCGGCCGCAACCCTGATCAACTCATTGCCCGCCTCCAAAGGCAAGTGGACGCAACGGTCACCTGGTGTCGCTCCAATAAAATGGCCCTCAATGCCGCCGTAACCATAACGGCGCCCTATACTCCAAAACAACATCTCAATCGGGAGCGACGGGTCCCATGGGCCCAAGCTACCAAGTGTCTCGGGATGTGATTGGATAAGAAGTTTTTCTTCCACCGCCACGCAGAATACGTCACCCATAAAGGGTTAAAGTCGACAAAGGCCTTGTACCCGCTCTTCTCCAGCCGAGAGCTGAATTTAGATACCATGCTCCGGCTGTATCACTCCGTTGTCCTACCCTCACTAACGTATGGTTCCTCTACGTGGGCCACGATTAGTAAGTTCCGGATGCTGACGCTCCAGCGCCTACAGAATACAGTTCTGAGGTGGACTCTTCATACCCCTCCGCTCACGAAGATTGTCACTCTGCATGAGGAGACAAATACAGCCCTTCTCAAAACGACCATTCGCCGCAAGGCTCGCCAACTATAAAGTGGACGCCCTCCGTGAGACGGTCGCTGGACTACAAACCATCGGCACCACAGTTCCTCGGCGGTGCCACCGACACCCCCTCCCCTCACCATCCTGGAGGACTCGGGTTCGGGCTATGACTGACCATAGGCCCAATACGACCACGTTTTTCTGTACGTTTTTGTACAGTCATTAGCAGTGGCCTGTTCATGTCCAGCCACGTTTCTCCTTGACCATAGAGTTGGTGCATTACTGCACCCCTCCTCTGTCCTTCCACCGTCGGAGGGTGTCACGGAACTTGAAGTTCCACCGCCACACCTTCAAAGTGCTATGCTCAGCTGTTATTCAACTGTTGCTTTGAGTCTCCTCTCACTTGTCCACCGAAACAGTTGGACCGGATCTGAACCGGTGACCCTGTGTATTAGACGACTGCCTAAAAAAAAAACACAAATATGTCAGCTTACATTACGTTGACATTGCTTAAAGCGATAATATCAGCACTTGATAATGGCCTAAGGCCGAAATTGCAATAGCGCAATAAAAACTTATAACAGTCACTGACGTAAAGATGATGTCATTCAAAAGATCTGCATGTGTGTTTGTGTATGTGTACATTTGTGCGTTTGAGTGTAAGTGTGTGTGTGTGTGTGTGTGTGTGTGTGTGTGTGTGTGTGTGTAGCTGTAGCTGTGTCTTTATGGGGGTGTGTTGCTGAGCGCTTCGTAGTATTTCTCGATGTTCATCTGCATACAAAATGAGCTGTATTTTACTTAAGTCTTCTTTTATTTCCCGAATGGATCACGATATCGATAAAGGGTTTTATGGCAAATTGCTGACTGCAGACGGACACGTAATTTGATTGCATGTTTAAAAATACAAACTCTTTAGCAACAGAGGTAATGAAGTCGGTCTGTTTCTACTTTTTTATTGAAACGATACAAGTTCCTTTAACGGCGGTAGAGGACTCCTAAAAAACGAGTGCAGCTGGTGTTGAAACTATGGGCAAAAGCACTCTAGAAATGTACTAAAACTGAAAGGCACGGTAACCGGTATCTATTATTGCGGTGTAAATGCCGACGATTGCTAGTGTCATGTCAGGCTCCGTTCTTCTACATCTACATCCATACTCCGCAAGTCAGCACATCGCACATGGTGCAGGGTAGAACGTACTATTCATTTCCTTTCCTGTTCCACTCACAAATATGCTGAGGTGCCAAAAGTCAAGGTACGCGTCCTAATATCGTGACGATCCTTTTTTATCCGGCATGGTGCAGCGACATAGCATTGACTCAAAAAATAGAAGTTCTCAGCAGAAATATTGAAGCATCCTTCCTCTATATGCGTCCATAATTGCGAAAGTGTTGATGATGGAGGATTCTGTGCACGAACTGACTTCGTGATTATAGCCCATTAATGTTAGATGGTTTTCATGTCGGGCCATATGTGTGATCAGTTCGTTCCCTCGAACTGTCAAGTATGTTCTTCGATTGTGGCCCAGTGACATGGTGGATTGCCATCCTTAAAAATTATATCGTTTTTTCAGAACATGGAAATTAATGGCTGAAAATAGACTCCTAGTAGCCGAGCAAAACCATTTCCAGTCAATTATCGGTTCAGTTGGACCAGAGGATGCAGTCCATTCCATGCAAACATAGCTCACACCATTATGAAATCACCACCAGCTTGCACAGTGCCTTGTTGACAACCAGGGTTCATGAATTCGTTTGGTCTGAGCCACACTCGAATCCTACCATCGTCTCTTACCAACTGAAATCGCCGCTCGTCTGACTAGGTCACGCTTTTCCAGTAGTCTAGGGTCCACCGGGAGTAGTCACGATCCCAGGTAAGGCGCTGCAGGCGATGCCGTGCTGTTAGCTAAATCACTCGTGTCGGTCGTCAGCTGCCATAGCCCATTAACGCCAAATCTCGCCGCGTTGTCCCAACGGATACTTTTGTCGTATAACCCAACATTTATTTCTGCGTTTATTTCAAGCATTGTTTCTTGTCTGTTAGCACTGACAACGCTACGGAAAGGCCAGCGTTCTCGGTCGTTAAGTGGAGGCCGTCGGCTATTGCGTTGTGTGTGTGGTGAAAGATGATGACCGAAATTTCGTATTCTCGGCACACTCTTGACACTGCGGTTCTTCGAATATAGTATTCCCTAACGATGGAAATTCAATGCATCTAGTTCCACTCACCATTCCGCGTTCAAAGTCTGTTAGTTCCCGTCGTGAGACCATACGTCAGGAACCTTTTTGCATGAATCACCTGGGTACGAATGACAGTTCCGCCAATGCACTGTCCTTTTATACGTTGTACACGCGATACTACTGCCGTGTGTGTATAAGCATATCGTTCTCCAACGAGCTTAGTGTAAAGCGACGGAAAAACATCTGTCTATGAGCTTCCGTTTTTTTTTTTTTTTTTTTTTTTGAGTTATCAGTCTTCTAACTGGTTTGATGCAGGCCGCCACGAATTCCGCTTCAGCTCGGAGTAGCACTCGCAACCTACGTCCTCATTTATTTGCTGGATGTATTCCAATCTCTGACTTCCTTACAGTTTTTGCAGTCTTGGCCTGTACAGGTCCCTCTACAACAATGGGAGTCATTGCCTGACGTCTTCAGACGTCCTACCACCCTGTCCCTTTTCCTTGTCAGTGTCTTTTCACATATACCTTTCCTCTCCGATTCTGCGCAGAATCCGCTCATTCCTTACCTTGTCAGTCCACCTAATTTTCAACATTCATTTGTAGCACCACATCTCAAGTGCTTCGATACTCTTTTGTTCAGGTTTTGCCCACACTCCATGTTTCACTAGCACACAGAAATTTCTTCCATTTTATGAGGCCTATGGTTGATGCTTAAACACAAACAAAAAAGCACTCCGTCTTCAGGCCGCGAGTGGCCTACCGGGACCATCCGACCGCCGTTTCATTCCCAGTGGAAGATACGGATAGGAGGGGTGTGAGGTCAGCACACCGCTCTCCCGGTCGTTATGATGGTTTTCTTTGACCGAAGCCGCTACTATTCGTTCGAGTAGCTCCTCAATTGTCATCACGAGGCTCAGTGCACCCCGAAAAATGGCAACAGCGCATGGCGGCCGGGATGGTCACCCATCCAAATGCCGACCACGCCCGACAGCGCTTAACTTCGGTGATCTCACGGGAACTGGGGTACCCACTTCTGCAAGGCCGTTGCATGAAACACAAATAGCTGCACATATATCAAAGCTCTGAATTAAGAGGAATAAAATGAAAAATTCTACACTAGAATTTCCAGATTATGTTCTATCAAAAGAAGCATGTAAAATTGTCACTTACTGTGCTCACTAACTGCCGTGTCTGTTCATGTGTGGTACTTCAAAACTCCCTAATTACTGTAACTAAACAACATGTTCGTTTCATTTTAGCTAAGCCTCCGGACGAGTACTTAATTTCTCTCCTGTTCGTGTCCCTTGCGCAAACAATACGTTGGCGACAGTAGAATCGTTCTGCAGTCAGCCTCAAATGCTGGTTTACTAAATTTCCGCAGTAGTGCCTCGAAAAAAGAGCGTCGTTTTCCCTCAATCGAGTCCCGTTTGAGTTCACGAAGCATCCCTGTAGTACCCACGTGCTGATCGAGCCTACCGGTAACAAATCTAGCAACATGCCTCTGAATTGCTTCGGTCTCTTCCTTTAATCCGAGCTGAATTGGATCCCAAACACTTAAGAATGAGTCGCACTATCTTTCTATATGCCGCCTTCTTTAGAAGCGAACGATATTTTCCTAAAACTCTCCCAATAAACCGAAGATGAGCATTCGCCTTCCCAACTACCAACCTGTCGTGCCCATTCCATTCCACATCGCTTTGCAACCTTACGCCTGGATATTTAATCTATGTGACTGTGCCGGGCAACACACTGCTAATATTGTAGTCGATCCTTACAGAATCGTTTTTCCTATTCATCTGGATTAAGAACTTATTTCCTCTTGGTCCTAACTTATATGACATAGATACAGGATCATCTGCGAATGAGTTAAATGTGCTAACTTTTGTACGTCGGGAGGTGGTCACGATAACTATTTGAAACGTATCTACCTTCTTACGTTTAAGTGAAGACCTTTCGTCAAAACAAGTGAACAGTCGAAAGGATTGAACACTATTAAGAAGCGTCATATCACCCTACTTGTTTTTAAAAAACTTTTGAATGCCGTTAAAAAAAGGACAAAATCCGATTTTGAAAATCTTTTTTGTTTCAGATTCTCGGTTGTCACAAGACTTACGGATATTAAATACGTTACAAAATTACATGCCCAAGTGTGTGTTACCGTTCCCCGAAAACCTCTTCAGATACTAACTCGCCGACCGCTGTGACCGAGCGGTTCTATGCGCTTCAGTCCAGAACCGCGCTGCTGCTACGGTCGCAGGTTCGAATCCTGCCTCGGGCATGGATGTGTGTGCTGTCCTTAGGTTAGTTAGGTTGGTTGGTTGTTTTGGGGGAAGAGACCAAACAGCGAGGTCATCGGTCTCATAAGATTAGGGAAGGATGGGGAAGGAAGTCGGCCGTGCCCTTTCAAAGCAACCATCCCGGCATTTGCCTGGAGCGATTTAGGGAAATCACGGAAAACCTAAATCAGGATGACCGGACACGGGATTGAACCGTCGTCATTCCGAATGCGAGTCCAGTGTGCTAACCACTCCGCCACCTCGCTCGGTGGTTAGTTAGGTTTAAGTAGTGCTAAGTCTAGGGCACTGATGATCTCAGATGTTAAGTTCCATAGTGCTTAGAGCCATTTGAAGCATTTTTGATAGCAACTTGAAACAATTTGCGTCAGAGCGGTCTGTTTCCACCAGTAAAATGTTTTCACTCACCACTGGTGACCCGTGCGCAGGGAACGATTGACCTTCATATTCGCCCTAATTGACTCCTTGTGACTACGCTTTTTTTTTATTTTTTTTTTGTGGGTGACATTAAAAGCCACTGTCTACCGGAAGCATCGCACCACCCTGGACGAGCCCTAATTGGGGACCTACAGGGTGTTTCAAAAAGACCGGTATATTTGAAACGGCAATAAAAACTAAACGAGCAGCGATAGAAATACACCGTTTGTTGCAATATGCTTGGGACAACAGTACATTTTCAGGCAGACAAACTTTCGAAATTACAGTAGTTACAATTTTCAACACCAGATGGCGCTGCGGTCTGGGAAACTCTATAGTACGATATTTTCCACATATCCACCATGCGTAGCAATAATATGGCGTAGTCTCTGAATGAAATTACCGGAAACCTTTGGCAACGTGTCTGGCGGAATGGCTTCACATGCAGATGAGATGTACTGCTTCAGCTGTTCAATTGTTTCTGGATTCTGGCGGTATACCTGGTCTTTCAAGTGTCCCCACAGAAAGAAGTCACAGGGGTTCATGTCTGGCGAATAGGGAGGCCAATCCACGCCGCCTCCTGTATGTTTCGGATAGCCCAAAGCAATCACACGATCATCGAAATATTCATTCAGGAAATTAAAGACGTCGGCCGTGCGATGTGGCCGGGAACCATCTTGCATAAACCACGAGGTGTTCGCAGTGTCGTCTAAGGCAGTTTGTACCGCCACAAATTCACGAAGAATGTCCAGATAGCGTGATGCAGTAATCGTTTCGGATCTGAAAAATGGGCCAATGATTCCTTTGGAAGAAATGGCGGCCCAGACCAGTACTTTTTGAGGATGCAGGGACGATGGGACTGCAACATGGTGCTTTTCGGTTCCCCATATGCGCCAGTTCTGTTTATTGACGAAGCCGTCCAGGTAAAAATAAGCTTCGTCAGTAAACCAAATGCTGCCCACATGCATATCGCCGTCATCACTCCTGTGCACTATACCGTTAGCGAATGTCTCTCGTGCAGCAATGGTAGCGGCGCTGAGGGGTTGCTGCATTTGAATTTTGTATGGATAGAGGTGTAAACTCTGGCGCATGAGACGATACGTGGACGTTGGCGTCATTTGGACCGCAGCTGCAACATGGCGAACAGAAACCCGAGGCCGCTGTTGGATCACCTGCTGCACTAGCTGCGTGTTGCCCTCTGTGGTTGCCGTACGCGGTCGCCCTACCTTTCCAGCATGTTCATCCGTCACGTTCCCAGTCCGTTGAAATTTTTCAAACAGATCCTTTATTGTATCGCTTTTCGGTCCTTTGGTTACATTAAACCTCCGTTGAAAACTTCGTCTTGTTGCAACAACACTGTGTTCTAGGCGGTGGAATTCCAACACCAGAAAAATCCTCTGTTGTAAGAAATAAACCATGTTGTCTACAGCACACTTGCACGTTGTGAACAGCACACGATTACAGCAGAAAGACGACGTACAGAATGGCGCACCCACAGACTGCGTTGTCTTCTATATCTTTCACATCACTTGCAGCGCCATCTGTTGTTGAAAATTATAACTACTGTAATTTCGAAAGTTTGTCCGCCTGAAAATGTACTGTTGTCCCAAGCATATTGCAACAAACGGTGTATTTCTATCGCTGCTCGTTTAGTTTTTACTGCCGTTTCAAATATACCGGTCTTTTTTGAAACACCCTGTATGTAGCATGTGAATCCATTTCCGCTGAGGCACTGCAGGATGCGATGGCAAATTTCTCTGCTCGTTTGCTCCATCCCCATACCGCGAGTGGTGGATACATCCAAAATGTTGGGCACGATGATACAGTACGAGCTCCACAGCGTACAGCGCCATCTGTTGTCAGCTTTTCGAGCAATTTCGAAACTTCTGTATAGCATTTATATAACATTCTAACTGATTTCACGATCTTAATTTTCCATGTATTTAATTTTGAAATAAGAGACTCGTTCACTGGAAACCCTGTACTGGTTTTTCTACAATTTCCGCTAAATGTCTGAAATCAAAGAATGAACATAGAACCAAGTTTTGTTTGTATGGTACTAGCTGCTGTACGTGCAATGACATTAGCTGCACTCAAATGTAGGTCTGTTTTGGTATACGTACAGAGCAGCATGGAGAGGAGTGTGCTCCTTTTAAGTACCGATAAATTATACACTGAAGTGTCAAGGAACATGGTATATTCATGTGTATTCAAATACAGTGATATGTAAATAGGCAGAATACCGCGCTGCGGTCGGCGATGCCTGTATAAGACAAGTGTCTGGCGCAGTTGTTAGATCTGTTACTGCTGCTACAATGGCAGATTATCAGGATGTAAATGATTTTGAAGCTGGTGCTATAGTCGGCGCACGAGCGATGGGTCACACCATCTCCGAGCTAGCGATGAAGAGGGGACTTTTCCGTACGACCATCTCACTAGTGTACCGAGAATATCAAGGATCCAGTAAACATCAGATCTCCGACATCTCTGCGGCCGGAAAAAGATCCTACAAGGGACCAACGACGACTGAAGAGAATCGTTCAGTGTGGCAGAAATGCAACCCTTCCGCAAATTGCTGCAGAATTCAATGCTGGCCCACGAACAATTGTCAGCGTGCGAAACATTCAACGGAACATCATCGATAGGGGTCTTCCGAAAGCCCACTCGTGTACCCTTGATGACTGCACAACACAAAGCTTTAATCCTCGCCTGTACCCGTCAACACCGACATTGGAATGTTGATGACTGGAAACATGTTCCCTTGTCGGACGAGTCTCGTTTCAAATGTACCCTGCATGTCAGAAGGGACTGTTCAAGCTGGTGAAGGCTCTATAATGGTATGGGGCCTGTGCAGTTGGATCCCTGATACGTCTAGGTCCGACTCTGACATGTGACATGTACGTAACCATCATTTCTGATCACCTGCACCCATTCATGTCAATTGTGCATTCAGACTGACTTGGGCAATTTCAGCAGGACAGTGCGACACCCCACACGTCCAGAATTGCTACAGAATGGCTCGAGGCTGAGTTTAAAGACTTGGGCTGGCCACCAAACTCCCCAGACATGAACATTATTGAGCATATCTGGGATGCCTTGCAACGTACTGTTCAGAAGAGATCTCCACCCCCTCGAACATTTACGAACTTATGGATAGATCTGCAGGATTCTTGGTGTCATTTTCCTCCAGCACTACTTCAGACATAAGTCGAGTCCATGTCACGTTATGTTTCGGAACTTCTGCGAGCTCGCGGGAGTTCTACACGAGTACGTGGGCCATCTTCTTTGGCTCTTCAATTTTCATTATGCCACAAATAGCTTGGAAATAGGGACTAAACACATTGAAGATTGTATAAGCACAGTATTCATTACTCTGTGTCGTATCACGTAGCAAATATGGACCAGTTGAAGCACTGTCATGAGTATAATGAAGATGAAACCGCAAAGAGCAAATAGTCTTTTCAAATTATTTTTACCAAATTCGCGTAATATTTTTCAAATCAGTGTCTTGTACTACATACAGTGATGAGCCAAAACATTATGACTACCTCTTTAATAACTTGTTTGTCCGTCTTTGGAAAGAAATACATAACTGATTCTGCATATCTGGAATCCGACAGTTTGTTGGTAGGTTTTTAGAGGTATGTGGGATTAGATGTCTACGTACAGGTCATGTCATTCGCGTAAATAATGGGGAGCTGATTTGTGTGCGCGGTGACGACGCCCTACAGCGACACAGAAGGGTCCCATAGAATTTACGTCAGGCTAATCTGGTCGCAGAGACATCTATGTGCGTTCACTACAATGCTCCCCAAACCGTGGTTCTAGCTGCGAGACACGGACAATTATACTGTTGAAAGATGGTATCGTAGTCGGGGAAAACATCAAGCATGAAGGGATGTAGGTGCTTCGCAGCTGTCAGCATGCGTCCGTGGCGCGATGAATGTTTCGACCCGCCGTTCACCTCGATGATGGCATTTGTGGAGATGACCATCTACCAAGCATAGCAAAAATGTGATTCATCCGGAGAGCCGATACGTTTCCCTTGATTGATACTCTAATCCAGGTGCTCCCGTGCCCACTGCAATTGTAATCGACGATGTCGTTGCGTCAACATGTGAACACGTAGGGGTGGTTTGCTTCTGAGCTTGCATGGGGGCTTAATTAAATAGAATGCAAATAATTTTTATTTTTAGTCGCTGTCTGTCCGGTTACGAAGTCTCGTAAACGGTTTGCCCTGACTAGTATTAGTACGCAATCTGGCTGCATAGAATAACAACAAAGAATGAAAGGAAATTTCCGTTAACACAATTAATTAATTAAGTCCCCAGCATCTATAAAAGGTACGAAACGAAAACTACGGAACAACAAAGCACAAGTGTAACTGTTCTGTGTGTGGAAGTGTGATTCAACGTACACATCTGGCACGGTTCTTCCTCAATAAGACAAGATATTTTAAATACCATTTACACTGAATTAATTAAAAAAACTGAAATACTATAATTGCACATAGAAACCCGAATTACCGTCTAATACATGACCACAAGCCAGATGCTTTGTTGACTGAACCTGTGACCAAGAGGCATTGTTAATTAGGAAATTTAAAAAACAATAAAAAAATTAAGAAAATGTTTTTTACCTTCGTATATATTGACTAAAAATACACTCTAATCATTACAACATCTCCATTCGAACAACATCTGCTGTCTAGCCCATCAAAACAACTGCACACGATATGGCCTCAAATAGCACAGCTATCAACATCCTCTCAGCAAAGCACTAACCACGACAACTTCTGAACAAGCACTGCCAGTGGAGGCAGCGGAATAAAACTCTTTGGCGCAATCTCTGGCGCTGTGACTCAGTGTAGCCACCTTTCATATGCCCCTCCTCCACAGGCTAGAATTTGATTGTATTTTTGCCAGCATTGGTGGTGAAAATACCACCAAATTCGTCCAAAAAAAATGCAGACAAAAATGAAAGATAATATTAATAAGTAAATATCACATAACTAGATAAATTTTGGCTTTGCACTGACCCTTCAATAACCTGATATATAAAATACAGTAAGGAATACAAATGCTTGCATACATGTGATTTTAAATAATAGTTTACACAAGTATCATTCAATCAATGGCACCAGCAATGACAAATAGGTGTAGGTAAGAGTCTCATAACATTTCCAAAACAGTAGATACACAAAAAAATCAGTTTATACAAATATTCACATAAAGTCCTTTCAATAGTTCAATAAACAAGTAGCACTCCTCAGAGTAGTTCACAGTTCCAACAGTAGCACCCGGCAATGGTCAACAGGTGCAAATTGCAGTCTCATAACATTTCATCAGCAGTATTTAAACAGCTCCAACAGTGGCACCCAGCAATGTTGAACAGGTGCAGACACCAACAAGTGACATTATGTCAGTAGAAGCAGTTCCATCAGTGGCACCCAGCAATGTTGAGCAGGTGCAGACACCAACAAGTGATTTTATGACAGTATAAGCAGTTCCATCAATGGCACCCAGCAATGCTGAGTAGGTGCAGACTCCAACAAGTGACATCATCTCAGTAGAAGCAGTTCCAACAGCGGCACCCAGCAATGTTGAACAGGTGCAGACACCAACAAGTGACATGTCAGTAGAAGCAGTTCCATCAGTGGCATCCAGCAATGTTGAACAGGTGCAGACACCAACAAGTGACATTATGTCAGTAGAAGCAGTTCCATCAGTGGCACCCAGCAATGTTGAGCAGGTGCAGACACCAACAAGTGACATCATTTCAATAGAAGCAATTCCATCAGTGGCACCCAACAATGTTGTGCAGGTGCAGACAGTAACAAGTGACATCTCATCACTGGTTGAGCAGTTCCAACAGTGGCACCCAGCAATGTTGAGCAGGTGCAGACAGCAACAAGTGACATTATTTCAGTAGAAGCAGTTCCATTAGTGACACCCAGTAGTGTTGACAGGTGCAGACAGCAACAAGTGACATCTCATCACTGGTTGAGCAGTTCCAACAGTGGCACCCAGCAATGTTGAGCAGGTGCAGACAGCAACAAGTGACATTATTTCAGTAGAAGCAGTTCCATTAGTGACACCCAGTAGTGTTGACAGGTGCAGACAGCAACAAGTGACATCTCATCACTGGTTGAGCAGTTCCAACAGTGGCACCCAGCAATGTTGAGCAGGTGCAGACAGCAACAAGTGACATTATTTCAGTAGAAGCAGTTCCATTAGTGACACCCAGTAGTGTTGACAGGTGCAGACAGCAACAAGTGACATCTCATCACTGGTTGAGCAGTTCCAACAGTGGCACCCAGCAATGTTGAGCAGGTGCAGACAGCAACAAGTGACATTATTTCAGTAGAAGCAGTTCCATTAGTGACACCCAGTAGTGTTGACAGGTGCAGACAGCAACAAGTGACATCTCATCACTGGTTGAGCAGTTCCAACAGTGGCACCCAGCAATGTTGAGCAGGTGCAGACAGCAACAAGTGACATTATTTCAGTAGAAGCAGTTCCATTAGTGACACCCAGTAGTGTTGACAGGTGCAGACAGCAACAAGTGACATCTCATCACTGGTTGAGCAGTTCCAACAGTGGCACCCAGCAATGTTGAGCAGGTGCAGACAGCAACAAGTGACATTATTTCAGTAGAAGCAGTTCCATTAGTGACACCCAGTAGTGTTGACAGGTGCAGACAGCAACAAGTGACATCTCATCACTGGTTGAGCAGTTCCAACAGTGGCACCCAGCAATGTTGAGCAGGTGCAGACAGCAACAAGTGACATTATTTCAGTAGAAGCAGTTCCATTAGTGACACCCAGTAGTGTTGACAGGTGCAGACAGCAACAAGTGACATCTCATCACTGGTTGAGCAGTTCCAACAGTGGCACCCAGCAATGTTGAGCAGGTGCAGACAGCAACAAGTGACATCATCAGTAGTAGCAGTTCCAACAGTGTCACCCAGTAACGTTGAACAGGTGCAGGTTAACAGTCCATAATATTCACTATCACTAATTAGACAGTTTATCACAGAGTTCATCAGCAGAAATTAAACATTTCCAAGTGGCACCCATCATGTTGAACAAGTGCAGGTAACAGTTCATAATATTCACTATCACCAATTAGACAGTTCATCAGAGTTTATCAGCAGAAATTAAACATTTCCAAGTGGCACCCACCAATGTTAATACGTGTAAGCACGAACAACAGTTTGAACGCACACACAATTGCTTTTACAAAATTATTATCAATGCTCTTACACTAAACATACAAATTATAACAAACACACAAATGATATCAGATAATTGTCATATTAAATATTACAAATACACAAATATCAGTAAACCTATAACATCTATGGGTGTCAGTGCAGGACACAACAAACAAGTAAAATAATATTTAGGAGATAGGTCGGTACCAATTATTTGGGACTAGGAAAGGAAAACACACAAAACACACTCACTCACCTTTCATCCACATTAAGTACTACTGTGTAATTGAATAGTGTTGACTGTGTAAATGCAATTCTGTCAAAGATTTGATGTTCGACATGTGTATCAAGTAGTAGCGGCAGCAGTGTATAACAGTCAATAATAGTTAGTCAACGTCATAGTCATCATGTCAAGACCAATGTCTGCCAAGCCAAATCAAAATGTACGGTTGCTGAACAACTGTCAGTGTGCCAAGATATGCAAATACTTTCTCTCTCCAAAAAAAAGTATATACTGCTCAGTGATTTAACAAAGTGTGTGTGTAGACAATGTTTCTTCCACTTGAGTGTTCTAGTCTGCCATCTTCATCCTCCTTGTTCCATATAAACCAACAAAAAAATATGCTCCTCACTTACTTTACCTCTTATCCACCAAAACTCCAATAATCATCAGCATCACACAATCTTAGTACTTCAATAATACCTCTTACGTCGATACATATAAACCTTATCATCAATATCATTTACCTTACCTCCTGTCCACCAAAACTCCAATAATCATTAACTTCACACAATCTCAATACCTCAATAATACCTCTTCAATACGTCGATACATATAAACCTTAACACCAATATCATTTCACTTCCATAACAACTCTTTCCTCTAGTCAGTCTCCACAAACAAGTACAGATAAAATTCTAGTGCAAACTTCAATTCATCATCCCATACAATCCGAAGACATAATGTCCACACACAACCTCTGTGTAATCCATCTGCCCCAAATCTTCTACTCATTATGAATCATAAAATACATTTTGGTTACCTTGTCCATCATTAAATAAAAGAAATGCCTACATGACCTCTAACAGCCTTTAGTTTGAATAACTTTCAGTAAGTAAGTATGAGTACGGAGTGTGAATGATAGTAATAATTCACAGTGTGTACACCACTTTAGGAATCATGGCAAAACAGAAGCAAACATGTGGAGTATTTCTTGTATCAAGTGTTACTTGCTATTTCAATTGCTCACGAAGAATGCAGTGTTATAACTGTCAATGGTCTAAACCTAGTGTTGGTATGTCATGTCGTTAGCTTCCTTCCTATTAGCATTAATTTATACAGCTTCCATAAAACCTCCAGCTCATGTGACTTCAATGAAGTTTCTTGTACCAATGTCGTTCGTATAATTATAGCAGTTCATTTTCTTATCTTAAAATATAAAGCACTGAGCGTAAGCAAAACATGCAATAGCGAGACAATATACCAGTAGAGAACATAATGTCAACAAGTGGATGCAGCACAATTCCTACCACGAGGCTCTGCCAAGCGAACAATCTATAATTAATACCGTAGTGTGACCTAAACTCTATGTTTGTACACAGTATGTCAGCATTTCTATATACCAAATTAAAGAGTAGTTATGACAACAAAACAGAAATGTGTAAATATGCAATCAATACGCAAAGCAGCAAATATATATCTTACATAATAAACAGGTCATTAGCATCATATCAGCATAAGCAAATAAATGTTCATATGTCATCTTAATAAGTAAACATAAAGGCGCAAGCAGATAAATCACAAAGTGTAACCTACATACATAACCACATCAGCACAATTAATCAGGTGACAATTATAATTTAAATAAATAAGCACAGCAGGCACATAATAGAAAAATATGACATCAGTGAAAAAGCAGTGCAGCCAAGCGATGCATAATATACACAAGTAACAACCCTGTTCATTAATCAATCATTGTCGGTATCAGTTAACACGAAGTATGAATCACGTAATCGCGAGCAGCAAATTACGTCTAAAGTACGTACCAAGTGGAAATATGTTACCTGAAAAATAAACTCAATTACTAGTTACCTTTTTAGTTTATTACTTTCTTCTTCGAAATTACATTCTTCCTGAAATTTTCTAGATAGCAAGTCCTCTTAATGTCGGACACACACAGAATTTACCTGAAGTTCTTAAATATTTTATACAACTGTATCCTGAAAAATAATGAACGTTAATAACATAATTTATCAAGTCACTATAGCTTTATACTGAATTTAATCGGAGAAATTAGACTGTGTATTTGTTTACGGCTGTCAGTGCATTCGCACTGAGCGCTCGATCAGCTGTAGGTACGCGTGACGTAGGAAGTAATTGTTTGCGGTCAACGACTGCCTTGTGCGGCGCGCAGACTGTCTGTTGCTTTGAGCATGTGCCGCCGCCAAAACACAGAGCGGTATCCTTGTATTCTCTGCATGTTTACATGTAGCTGTTAGTTTCTCAAAAGTATGTCATTCCACAAAAATTTTAACGTTCGATATATGATGTATTCCCTTAGAGCGCCGAGATTTAAGAGTTTCTACTTCGACAGTGTTATCATGAATAATTTTGCGAACTCTATATGGATCGTTATAAAGCAGAAAAAATTTGTGACACAAGCCCTTTCCTTTGTGAGACAAACGATGAGACTTAATTAACACCTTTTGACCAACTGACAAGGTTTTTAAACGACCAGGACGTTTAGCTGATTTCTCTCTTCTAGCAGCCGCAGATGCAATATTTTGCAGAGCCAGGTTGACAACTTCAGAATGCCGCAGTTTCCGTGTAGGCGGAAAAGGAACGATTTCAGAAATGCGATTTGTCGGTGCTTTATTTTTTAATATCAATATAGGCGGTAAAGAAGTTGAATCATTAGGGAGTTTATTCAGAATGTTTTGAAAAATATGAAGATACTGATCCCAAGTTCTGTGATTCTGATGACAATACAGACGACACAATTTATTGATTTCCTTCATCCATCTCTCTGAAGCGTTAGATTGAGGGTGAAAAAGTGAAATGAAAATTGGTTTAATCTTACGACGCTGTAGAGTACGAAGCCAAATTTTAGAGCGAAACTGTGATCCATTATCTGATATAACCTTATCAACATGACCCACTTCTTTAAGAAAATGTTTGATGAAAGCACTAGATACTGAACGAGCTGTTGCTTTGCGTAACGGTGTAAAACACACATATTTTGATGTCAATTCCACTGCTACCAAAATGTACGCAAAACCATTAGTAGAACGAACCACTGGACCGAACAAATCGACTGCAGCCATGTCCTTTAATTTCGCTGGAATGATAGGAAACAACGGTGCTCTGTGAGAAATAGTTGGTGGCTTAGCCTTTTGACATAATTTGCATTTGGCAAGAACAGATCGAATACGTTTTTCCATATTACTGAAGTAGCAATTTTCCCGTAATTTATGAAAGCATTTTCTGGGACCAAAGTGTGCATAACTGAAATGTGTATACCAAATCAATTTATTAACCCACTCATCAGGAATACAAACTAACCAAACAGAGTTATCGACCGATTTTCGTTTAAAAAGAATATCATTGCGAACTAAATAATACTGTCTAATCACTACGCTTTCCTTTCTCCTCCACTTCTCCTTAATGTCCTTCCAGATTGGATCCTTGTTTTGCTCCTTAGCGATGTCCTGGAGCGAAGACGAAATAAAATTCTCAAACGCAACACCTTGAATATACATCAAACAATAATTGTTTTCCTTGCAGTCCTCTTCAGCACTTTGTTTCAAACCCATAATGCACGTGATAAAGCATCAGCAATAATATTTGAAGAACCCTGTATGTAAACAATACTAAAATCAAATTCCTGTAGGTACAACGCCCATCGTGACAATCTTCCATGTGTTAATTTTGTTGACATAAGAAATTCCAGAGCCCGATGATCGGTGTAAACCTTAGTATGTCTGCCAAACAAAAATGTCCGAAATTTTGTGAAAGCCCAAAAAACAGCCAAGGCTTCAAGTTCCGTAATCGAATAATTCTTTTCTGATTTAGAGAGAACACGACTTCCAAATGCAATAGTTCTCTGTACTACAACGCCGTTTTCTTCTATCTCTTGAAATAAATGTGCACCTAGGCCTTTGTATGATGAGTCCGTCGCCAAACAAAAATCTTTAGATAAATCCGGATGTGAAAGAAGTGGAGCAGCAAATAAAGCATCACGAAGTTGTTCAAATTCTGATTGAGCTTCCCCATCCCAACACCAATTAGAATTCTTTCCAGATAGTTCACATAAACGAGGTGTGGCCAAATTCTCCAATCTAACAAAGCGTCTAAGAAAATTACAGACACCAAGGAAACTACGAACATCACGTTTTGTAGTAGGAACAGCATAATTACGAATAGCATCTAGTTTCTCTGGATCAGGAAGAATACCTTCTGTAGAAATAACATGACCAAGAAATTTCACCTGAGAACGACCAAATTCATATTTTTCCAAGTTCACTGTAATGCCAACTCTTGCAAAAATACGTAATAATGAATCCAAAATTTTGTTGTGCTCACTCCAAGAACGTTTAGCAATAAGAATATCGTCAACATATGAAGTAATATTGTCACGAAGATAAACAGGTGAAATTTCGATTAAACTACGAATGAATGCTGCTGAAGATACAGTAAGTCCAAACGGTAATTTCCGAAATTGATAACAGCTACCAAAGGCTATAAACGCAGTGTATTTTCTACAATCAGGGTGGAGTTCTATTTGCCAAAAACTTGCGCGCATATCAATCGTGGATAAAACTTTAATTCCATGGAAATGTTGAAGAAGTTCATCTAAATTTTGTGGGCGGTCAGTTTCAGGAATGATGATATTTTTTATCTGTCTGGAATCCAGAACCAAACGAATTGACCCATCCTCTTTAAGAACGACGTGTAATGGGCTGGTATAAGGACTGACTGCTGGCTCAATAATGCCTTGATCTAACATGTATTGAAGTTCACTCTTAACCTTGTCTCTGTAAGCCAAAGGAATAGCGTACGTTTACTTTAATTCCATGGAAATGTTGAAGAAGTTCATCTAAATTTTGTGGGCGGTCAGTTTCAGGAATGATGATATTTTTTATCTGTCTGGAATCCAGAACCAAACGAATTGACCCATCCTCTTTAAGAACGACGTGTAATGGGCTGGTATAAGGACTGACTGCTGGCTCAATAATGCCTTGATCTAACATGTATTGAAGTTCACTCTTAACCTTGTCTCTGTAAGCCAAAGGAATAGCGTACGTTTTTCCTCGAAATGGTGTGTGTTCTTTTACTTTAAATAAATATTGTAAGCCTTGTATAGTTCCTGTGTGATGACTAAATACTGTAGCATGTGAAGTCAAAATTTGGTGCAGTTCTTCTCTTGCAACGTCATCTGGCACTTCAGCTTTCTTAACCTTTTCATTAATTAATTCTTCGCTATTAATTATATCATCCATCCCGTCTCTGTATCTATTGTCGTTGTCATGAATGAACACATTGTCGTCATAATACTCAGCGAAAACATCAGAAGTAAGAAACCTTAAACATTTTGTTTCTGATTCAGATTTTGTTAAACACTCGAAAAATATCAAACATTTCGGCATTCCGGCAACAGTCAAATTCACACTTCCTTCTTTAAAGTTTAAAATTGCCTTACGTGTGTTAAGAAACTCCATACCTAATACAATTTGTTTATTGAGTAGTGGAACAATAATAAAATTAGCAGAAAATTCGTATCCTTGACAAATGAAATTTAGGTTGGCCTGTTGTTTGACTTCCACATTTTTTCCAGAACTAGCTCCTCGAATTGTAGTTTTAGAAACAGGTAACACAGGAGCAAGCAATAGTTCTTACACATATACGAAAAACTGATTCACTAATAACATTCAATGGGCTCCCAGAATCTAAAACCGCAGTGAACTTATTCTTACCCACACATACTTCAATAACAGGATGTAAAAATGTGTCTACATTATTTTCCTTTTCGTCTAGCAAAATGCCTCTCATGTCTTCCAGGCGTACGTAGTGTAAAGTCGTAGTGTCATTACTTTCTGAACCGTCTATATTGCTGCCAGAAGCAGAAGCTACAAGTCATTGTCGATTGTTTGCGCCAAGTCTTTGATTATTCGCGTCATTTCGCGGATCAATTTCTACGATTTGCACTTGTCTCTCTGAATTTCTGTCACGCGGAGGATGCCAATTAGGTCCCTCCTGTCTGTTACATGTAAATTCTCGGTTGTGTCTGTTATAAAAATTTCTGTTTTCCTGTCTATCTGCACGACTACTTCTTGTGTAATTTCGACTGTCACTTCTGAAATTACTGTTAGATCTACTACCCTGGTTATTTCTGTAGTAAGAATTTCTATTATTGTATGAATAATTTCTGTCTTGATGATACCGATTACTGTTTCTGTATGATTGATCATTCCGGTAGGAATTACCGTTATTATAATTCTCTGTGTAATTTCTGTTAGAACGTCTGTTATTGTCATAAGGCTGGTATCTATTGTCCTGTCTGTTTCGTCTGTCATTCTCAAAATTACCCATATAACGTCCGTTCCGATCACTATCCCTTCTCTCTGAAAATCTATTGTGATTACCGTTACTGAAAAAATTACAAGAAGTCCCGTCGTCGTTGTCATACTCAAGTTCTTGTAGCAAAGTCTTAAAAGTCTCAATGTCGTCTTTACATCTTCCGGCTAAAGCAATTTGTCTTATGGATTGTGGCAGCTTAGATAAACAAATGCGAATTAATTCAGTCGGGCTATAAGGGCTGGAAAGGAACTGATTCTTTCGAGTCATGTCTTCATAGTATTCTGCTGCCGTGCGGAACTCAGACTGTTTAAAATTACGCTGCATAATAAGACTGTGTTTGACTCTGTCTTGCGTGTTTTCGGACCAATATGCCGATAGAAATGCATGATAAAAATCATTTAAATTATTACAGTCTCTAATAAGTGCGCGCATATGCGTCGCCGGTTCGTTTTCTAAATATCCACACATAAATTCCAGTTTGTGACTTAGCGGCCAATTTGGTGGAAGTGGGGACATAAATTGATCTAACCATGATCATGGATGTATGTCATTCTTAGAACTACGAAAGATTTTAAATTTCCGAACAGTTAAAAAGTGTTTATAGTCAAAGATTTCGCCTCGTGGCGACAAAGACCTACCGCGTCTGTCCCAGTCCGAATGTCGATTATTGTCAAGTTCGCGCGCCTGGCGCTCTCTTGTTGCATCTCGTAAATGAAACAAATTATTTTCTTCAAAGCCCTCTGCTATCTGTGATTCTAAATTTCTTCTACTGTCCTTTCCTACGATTTCGCTTTCAATTTGTTTGACTTGCTTTCGTAACGCCTCAAATTCCCTTTTAACGCGTTCGTTAAATTTTCCCTGATTTTCAACATGTTTATTTATGTTCTGGTACTCTTCGGTTTCTGCAACTGGCAATAGAGCTGTATCATCTGAATCTCTGTCCCCATGTAAACTAAGATTTGTCAATTTACCTGAAATCTTCTCATCTCTTTCCGATAAGTCACCTATTTTTTCTTTCTGTTTATTTCGTCTTCCGGAATTGTCGCGACTCGGGTTTCAGTATTGACACAGTTAGTAGTTAACTGTTCATATTGTTGTGTTAGGTTATTTATTCTGTCATTTGGTACGGATTCCTCGATTCTCTCAAATATTTCTTCCTTATCGTGTGCACGTTGTAAATTTAACTCTGAAAATTTTTGTACCATCACGCGATCTCTTTCTTCCTGTTCTCTATCCTGTTCCTTTTGTCTAATTTCTATTGAAATTAATCTATTATTGTGAGCATTCAAAATCGGTTGTACTTCTACTCTAATTTCTTTCTTTAATTCATCTTTCATATTTTTGAAACATGTCCCTATTCGTGAGTCTAACCGTGTTTCCATTGTTTCCATCTCTGTTTTAATTGTTCCTATTTGTGAGTCTAACCATGTTGCCACTGTTTTTAATTCAGATCCTAACTGTGATCCCAGTGAGTCTAACCGTGTTTCCATTGTTCCCATCTCAGTTTTAATTGTTCCTATTTGTGAGTCTAACCGTGATCCCACTGTTTTTAATTCAGATCCCAAATTTAATATTGTACTCATCAACTGCTCCACATTGACTGGTTCGAGATTCTTTTCGCCCCTAACATTTCCCGCAAAACCAGCTTCCTTCGTCATAGCTGGAAAGCTATCTGTGTTCGATACTATTCCAGAATCTTCTGTCGTTAATCTCGTATTCTGACAATTTTTTGATTGTGAAAAGTTTTGAACTGGTTCTGGACTATTTTCCCTGCTTATTAATTTGTTTTCTACTTCATTATTCATCATACTGTTCTCCTGTCTTGGCGAGTTCGCCATGTTAACAATTTCGTCATTCTCACTATCCATCATTTTTGCCTTTTTCATCGATCGCGTAATCATTTACAAAACATACAAAACTCGTCACTATACGAAAATTACACACAATGACACTTTATCACCAACAATACCATTCACACGAAATGCTTCCCTCAAACACGATTAACGAACAATCGAAATCTTCATAATTGCACAAAATTGTCGAACGCATATACAAGACATCAAAAATTAAATTCTGCAAAAATACCATCAGAAGAAAGACAAGACAACTACATATGTTCATTACCAAATCTACACATGCAATATAGACTACAATTACTAAACTACAAATTACTACAACAATACTACTGTCTGCTATTTTTACTATCAAAAAAATTCCAAGGGACGATCCGAAGCAGCGGTCGCCACGTGCATGGGGGCTTAATTATATATAATGCAAATATTTTTAATCTTTGTCGCTGTCTGTCCGGTTACGAAGTCTCGTAAACGGTTTGCCCTGACTAGTATTAGTACGCAATCTGACTGCATAGAATAACAACAAAGAATGAAAGGAAATTTCCGTTAACACAATTAATTAATTAAGTCCCCAGCAACTATAAAAGCTACGAAACAAAAACTATGGAACAACAAAGCACGAGTGTAACTGTTCTGTGTGTGGAAGTGTGATTCAACGTACACATCTGGCATGGTTCTTCCTCAATAAGACAAGATATTTTAAATACCATTTACACTGAATTAATTAAAAAAACTGAAATACTATAATTGCACATAGAAACCCGAATTACCGTCTAATACATGAACACAAGCCAGATGCTTTGTTAACTGAACCTGTGACCAAGAGGCATTGTTAGTTAGGAAATTTTAAAAAAAATAAAAAAAAAAAATTGTTTTCACCTTCATATACACTCCTGGAAATTGAAATAAGAACACCGTGAATTCATTGTCCCAGGAAGGGGAAACTTTATTGACACATTCCTGGGGTCAGATACATCACATGATCACACTGACAGAACCACAGGCACATAGACACAGGCAACAGAGCATGCACAATGTCGGCACTAGTACAGTGTATATCCACCTTTCGCAGCAATGCAGGCTGCTATTCTCCCATGGAGACGATCGTAGAGATGCTGGATGCAGTCCTGTGGAACGGCTTGCCATGCCATTTCCACCTGGCCCCTCAGTTGGACCAGCGTTCGTGCTGGACGTGCAGACCGCGTGAGACGACGCTTCATCCAGTCCCAAACATGCTCAATGGGGGACAGATCCGGAGATCTTGCTGGCCAGGGTAGTTGACTTACACCTTCTAGAGCACGTTGGGTGGCACGGGATACATGCGGACGTGCATTGTCCTGTTGGAACAGCAAGTTCCCTTGCCGGTCTAGGAATGGTAGAACGATGGGTTCGATGACGGTTTGGATGTACCGTGCACTATTCAGTGTCCCCTCGACGATCACCAGTGGTGTACGGCCAGTGTAGGAGATCGCTCCCCACACCATGATGCCGGGTGTTGGCCCTGTGTGCCTCGGTCGTATGCAGTCCTGATTGTGGCGCTCACCTGCACGGCGCCAAACACGCATACGACCATCATTGGCACCAAGGCAGAAGCGACTCTCATCGCTGAAGACGACACGTCTCCATTCGTCCCTCCATTCACGCCTGTCGCGACACCACTGGAGGCGGGCTGCACGATGTTGGGGCGTGAGCGGAAGACGGCCTAACGGTGTGCGGGACCGTAGCCCAGCTTCATGGAGACGGTTGCGAATGGTCCTCGCCGATACCCCAGGAGCAACAGTGTCCCTAATTTGCTGGGAAGTGGCGGTGCGGTCCCCTACGGCACTGCGTAGGATCCTACGGTCTTGGCGTGCATCCGTGCGTCGCTGCGGTCCGGTCCCAGGTCGACGGGCACGTGCACCTTCCGCCGACCACTGGCGACAACATCGATGTACTGTGGAGACCTCACGCTCCACGTGTTGAGCAATTCGGCGGTACGTCCACCCGGCCTCCCGCATGCCCACTATACGCCCTCGCTCAAAGTCCGTCAACTGCACATACGGTTCACGTCCACGCTGTCGCGGCATGCTACCAGTGTTAAAGACTGCGATGGAGCTCCGTATGCCACGGCAAACTGGCTGACACTGACGGCGGCGGTGCACAAATGCTGCGCAGCTAGCGCCATTCGACGGCCAACACCGCGGTTCCTGGTGTGTCCGCTGTGCCGTGCGTGTGATCATTGCTTGTACAGCCCTCTCGCAGTGTCCGGAGCAAGTATGGTGGGTCTGACACACCGGTGTCAATGTGTTCTTTTTTCCATTTCCAGGAGTGTATATTGACTAAAAATACACTCTGATCATTACAACATCTCCATTGGAACAACATCTGCTGTCTAGCCCATCAAAACAACTGCATACGACATGGCCTCAAATAGTACAGCTATCAACATACTCTCAGCAAAGCACTAACCACCACAACTTCTGAACAAGCACTGCCAGTGGAGGCGGCGGAATAAAACTCTTTGGCGCAATCTCTGGCGCTGTGACTCAGTGTAGCCACCTTTCAAGCTCCATGTTCGACAATGTACGATGAACGGTGTGCTCCGAAAGACTTTGCGTGCACTAGCATTGTGCTCTTTCGGCAGAGATTGCACTAATTTACAGAGCAGACAAGCCTTCAAACTCCACGTTCTGTGAAGATTCGTGCACGTCGAACCGTTTAGCGCCTAGCAGTTGTCTCGCTGTCCTTCTGCCTCTTTCCGTAGATACTCACGACAGTAGCACGTGGACATTCGACCAGGTTTGTCGTTTTCTAGATACTCGTTCAGAGACTCTGCGTAATAATAAACTGCCCTTTGTCAAAGCCTCTTAATGGATTTCCCCATTTGCAGCCCATATCTTCACTTGGGTGATCCCCTGCCCTTGTCTGCTCCACTTACATACTATTGTTTCCGCGTCACTTGTCCCCTGCGTCCAGGCGGCATCCATTGTCGCGGTGGGCAGTATTCGTAATGTTTTGTTTTATCAATGTACATTATAGAACGTATACATTATGCCATAAATGGCATAGAAGTAAGGACTAAACACCCTGAAGAAGCATGGTTTTCATTAGATTGAAATTGATCACATAGCAGATACCAAGCAATAAAACATTTTTACAAATATGATAAAGAGAGTAAACAGACCGAAGACTGCATCAACGTAGTCTTCATTACTTTTGGATTTTACATCATAACACACGTCAACCAATAAAAGCCTTTTCACAAATACGATAAAGATGGAAACTCAAAGCGTAACTGTTTTTTCTCCTAATTGGTGCAATCTTCGTACTACACACTGTCTAAAGGAGCGTATGTTCTTCTTCGAGGCTCAAGCTATCGCCATACCACATTTCATACAGATGGCTTCAACGGGTCAGTTATGAAAACATAACAGACAGTTCAATTTCGCATTTATAATATTAGTGTGGAGAAAAGTTTCAGTTATGATATGTATATATATATTTTTTTTTCGTGATCTGATTTGATGACATTACGCATATACGGTGCACCAAGCTATGCCCAAGTTACCTGTGGAAATCCCATGAAAGATATCAGCGCTTTCAAAGAGACGAGCAGATACGACGGTTTTAAATGAAACTATAAATCACGATATTTTTTGTCCGTATTCCGATTTGGATGAAATGAAGCCTATACAATGTCCCACAGCATCCTCAAGTCATCTTCGGAAACCCTCTGAAAATTCGCCTAGTAGTTTCGAAATCGGTGTGTTCATGTAGAGTAAACCACAGGTACGAAGATTTCAGATAAAACTTTAAATCACGATATATTTTTTTCGTGATCCAGTTTTAATTAAATAAAACCTATACGACGCGTCAAATGGTTCAAATTACTCTAAGCACTATGGGTCATCTGAGGTCATCAGTCCCCTAGACTTAGAAGTACTTAAACCTGACTAACCTAAGGACATCACACACATGCATGCCCGAGGCAGGATTCCAACCTGCGACCGTAGCAGCAGCGCGACTAAAGCGCCTAGAACCGCTCGGCCACAGCAGCCGGCTACGGTGCCTCAAACTATACTTAAGTTAACTGCGAAAACTTCCTGAAAATGTGCCTAGTACTTTTGGAGAGGCGCGCTCAAACAGACAGAGAGGTAGACACGATGGATGTATGGATTTACTACCGACCGAGGTGGCATATTGGTTAGCACACTGCACTCGCATTCGAGAGGATGACAGTTCAAACCCGCGTTTGGTCATCCTGGTTTAGGCTTTCCGTGATTTCCCTAAATCGCTTCAGGCAAATACCGGGATGGTTTCTTTGCAAGGGAACGCCATATTTCCTACCCCATCCTTCCGTAATCCGATGGGACCGATGACCTCTGGTTCCTCCCTCCCCCCCCCCCCCCCCGAAAAAACCTACCAGCAGATTTATTATTAGTATAGGTTTCAAAGGTGTTCTGTTGCCAAAGAAGTTTGTGAATCGCTAGTCCAGTGAAATAGTACAATTTTTACTTTTGGTAGACCCTTCATCATGGTATTGAACCATTATGGATACTTCGCACGCGACGTGAGGAACGGCGGTGTACGTGTAGTTGCGCTTAAGACCAACAGTGCTGCCCTGTTCGTGTGTACGCGCCACGATAAACAAGACACCGCAGTTTCCGTGTCCCTGGGGATCGCGCGAAACGCCGCTAAGTGTTATGCTCAGGGCGGCGGGGTGCAAGTTTGGGGTTTAGCGGAGCACGTGATAACTTCCGAGCGCGGGACTTATATATACTGTGGCAGACGCAGCAGCAGCGGCAGGGGCTGCTACATATTCAGCAGGCGGAGGCCGGCTCGCGAGATTACAGTTCGCAAACTTCGATCCCCGAACTGAGCCCCACACCTGCCTCCCAGCGCGCCTTCTCACCGCGGTGGCCAATTGCTGCCCGCATGCGAGGAGACCGCACCATAGCTGGAAACACTACTCACAGGTACGGCCTTCCTCCGCGGGTTTACTTGCCTCTGGCCACTGCGCCAGGGACAACAACAACGGAAGACCAACGACGAAATTCTCGGAATGTTTAGGGCGTGAGACAGTATTTCACTGGACTAGCGATTCACAAACTTCTTTGGCAACAGAACACCTTTGAAACCTATACTAATAATAAATCTGCTGGTAGGTTTTTTCGGGGGGGGGGGGGGGGGAGGGAGGAACCAGAGGTCATCGGTCCCATCGGATTACGGAAGGATGGGGTAGGAAATATGGCGTTCCCTTGCAAAGAAACCATCCCGGTATTTGCCTGAAGCGATTTAGGGAAATCACGGAAAGCCTAAACCAGGATGACCAAACGCGGGTTTGAACTGTCATCCTCTCGAATGCGAGTGCAGTGTGCTAACCAATATGCCACCTCGGTCGGTAGTAAATCCATACATCCATCGTGTCTACCTCTCTGTCTGTTTGAGCGCGCCTCTCCAAAAGTACTAGGCACATTTTCAGGAAGTTTTCGCAGTTAACTTGAGTATAGTTTGAGGCACCGTAGCCGGCTGCTGTGGCCGAGCGGTTCTAGGCGCTTTAGTCGCGCTGCTGCTACGGTCGCAGGTTGGAATCCTGCCTCGGGCATGCATGTGTGTGATGTCCTTAGGTTAGTTAGGTTTAAGTAGTTCTAAGTTCTAGGAGACTGATGACCTCAGAAGTTGAGTCCCATAGTACTCAGAACCATTTGAACCAAACGACCCTGGTATTTGCCTGGAGCGATTTAGGGAAATCACGGAAAGCCTAAATCAGCATGGCCGAACGCGGTTTTGAACTGTCATCCTCTCGAATGCAAGTCCAGTGTGCTAACCAATATGCCACCTCGCTCTGTAGTAAATCTGTAGAACCATAGTGTCTATCTGTCTGTCTGTTTGAGCACGCCTCTCCAAAACTACTAGAAGCATTTTCAGGGAGTTTTCGCAGTTAACTTGAGCATAGTTTGAGGCACCCCTGTTGTTCAATCTACACCGGTTTTAACTGTTCTCAGACAAAAAACCTGCCTGAAAAGCTAAATGACATCGGTTTCTAATTGTGAGGCTGTTGGAACACATGTCCAATATGCTGTCCATCGTTTTGCCGGCCGGTGTGGCCGAGCGGTTCTAGGCGCTTCAGTCTGGATCCTCGCGACCGCTACGGTAGCAGGTTCGAATCCTGGCTCGGGCATGAATGTGTGATGTATGTAGGTTAGCCGGCCAGGGTGGCCGAGCGGTTCTAGGCGCTACAGTCTGGAACCGCGCTGCTGCTACGGTTGCAGGTTCGAATGCTGCCTAGGGCATGGATGTGTGTGATGTCCTTAGGTTAGTTAGGTTTAAATAGTTCTGAGTTCTAGGGGACTGATGACGTCAGAAGTTAAGTCCCATGGTGCTCAGAGCCATTTGAACAATTTTTTTGTCCATCGTTTTCTGCTACAACTTGAAATCGAGAGACAGCATGTTCAATGGCTTCCGCACATGTTCCCATAAAAAATAATTCGACGAAATTTACACTGAAGCGCCATAGAAACTGGTATAAGCATGCTTATTCAAATACAGATATACATAAACAGTCAGAAGAAGGCGCTGCGATTGGCAACGCCTATATACACTCCTGGAAATGGAAAAAAGAACACATTGACATCGGTGTGTCAGACCCACCATACTTGCTCCGGACACTGCGAGAGGGCTGTACAAGCAATGATCACACGCACGGCACAGCGGACACACCAGGAACCGCGGTGTTGGCCGTCGAATGGCGCTAGCTGCGCAGCATTTGTGCACCGCCGCCGTCAGTGTCAGCCAGTTTGCCGTGGCATACGGAGCTCCATCGCAGTCTTTAACACTGGTAGCATGCCGCGACAGCGTGGACGTGAACCGTATGTGCAGTTGACGGACTTTGAGCGAGGGCGTATAGTGGGCATGCGGGAGGCCGGGTGGACGTACCGCCGAATTGCTCAACACGTGGGGCGTGAGGTCTCCACAGTACATCGATGTTGTTGCCAGTGGTCGGCGGAAGGTGCACGTGCCCATCGACCTGGGACCGGACCGCAGCGACGCACGGATGCACGCCAAGACCGTAGGATCCTACGCAGTGCCGTAGGGGACCGCACCGCCACTTCCCAGCAAATTAGGGACACTGTTGCTCCTGGGGTATCGGCGAGGACCATTCGCAACCGTCTCCATGAAGCTGGGCCACGGTCCCGCACACCGTTAGGCCGTCTTCCGCTCACGCCCCAACATCGTGCAGCCCGCCTCCAGTGGTGTCGCGACAGGCGTGAATGGAGGGACGAATGGAGACGTGTCGTCTTCAGCGATGAGAGTCGCTTCTGCCTTGGTGCCAATGATGGTCGTATGCGTGTTTGGCGCCGTGCAAGTGAGCGCCACAATCAGGACTGCATACGACCGAGGCACACAGGGCCAACACCCGGCATCATGGTGTGGGGAGCGATCTCCTACACTGGCCGTACACCACTGGTGATCGTCGAGGGGACACTGAATAGTGCACGGTACATCCAAACCGTCATCGAACCCATCGTTCTACCATTCCTAGACCGGCAAGGGAACTTGCTGTTCCAACAGGACAATGCACGTCCGCATGTATCCCGTGCCACCCAACGTGCTCTAGAAGGTGTAAGTCAACTATCCTGGCCAGCAAGATCTCCGGATCTGTCCCCCATTGAGCATGTTTGGGACTGGATGAAGCGTCGTCTCAAGCGGTCTGCACGTCCAGCACGAACGCTGGTCCAACTGAGGCGCCAGGTGGAAATGGCATGGCAAGCCGTTCCACAGGACTACATCCAGCATCTCTACGATCGTCTCCATGGGAGAATAGCAGCCTGCATTGCTGCGAAAGGTGGATATACACTGTACTAGTGCCGACATTGTGCATGCTCTGTTGCCTGTGTCTATGTGCCTGTGGTTCTGTCAGTGTGATCATGTGATGTATCTGACCCCAGGAATGTGTCAATAAAGTTTCCCCTTCCTGGGACAATGAATTCACGGTGTTCTTATTTCAATTTCCAGGAGTGTAAGTCAGCAAAGTGTCTGGTGCAGTTGTTAGATCGCTTACTTGCGGGCTTACATCCCAAACATGTTCGTGTTCACATGCAGTTCCTCTTCGTCGACATGTCTCGGCACAAACTCGTATAGGGGTTGAGCAGCACGTGTCGCATTACACGCCCTAAATTAGACACTTGTGACCCTTGGGTTAAATTGTCTGGCTGCGAAATACAAAGTTAGCATAGCATATAAAAACAGTAATAATAATATCGGGAACTAAATTAACGACCCACAAATGACGTAGGCCACACAGTTGCGACTTGCTTAGAATAATGTTAATTCAGAGAGCAAACTAATAGCGAAAGTGGTCGTATTTAGAGTTACTGCTACACTCGAGAGCATATCCATTTGACACAGTTCGATCTCATCGCAAAATACAAGTAATGTGCGCGTAAAGTTACAGTTCACACCATGCGAGCGGCTGCTTACCGCTCAGAGACTAAGTCCGGCGACACCACACAACGCGAAATTTTCTAAGTCGTTTTCCTAGTTGCCTAAAGAACGATCGTCCGCTTTCGCGTCTACATCCGAACTGTCCCTTTGGTGTCTCCAGCCAAAATGTCCCCGGCCGCGTTTCCCGCGTTCCGAATATCCTCGCTTGACTGACTAGGGCAGTTCCCATTCCAGAAGCCGTCCAGCTGATTGGCTACAGCTTATTCTACGTAATTTTACATTTTAACATATTTAAATAATCAAAGCTTGACCACGATCACGTTCTAAATGAAGTAACAGTAATATCCATTACATTTTCGAATTGCTGAAAAGTTTGGCATCTGTCTACCTCATTATAGGCCCAAATAGCTGCGTTTCCTTGTATATAAGATACTGCAAAATTAATTTTCCTCCACGTGCGAGGAAATGCGTCTTTGAAAGCTTTCATGAAAATTACAGGGTGAATGGTTTTCTTGTCTGAAGTAAAAGGTTGAAAGGTTCTGTGTTTTATAAAACTTTCTTGCTGTCTGTCAGATTGATCTATGTTTCCTCTTCTCGTCCTTCGTCTCTGTTACAATATTTAAACCATGATCAGGTGGCATCGGACATATACTTTGAGAATTTCGTCGCCGTAAGAAGGAGGTTCGTGGGCCACGTTATTTCTGAGCTAAAATTAGATAAATACTGAAAATACAGTTTACATATAATGTTGAAATTTTAGGATCATGGATTAAACAAATAATGAAATCACAATAGCGTTAATCATAACTACAATTACTGAAGTGCACTATGCTACTTACATTGGGAATACAATATTAATAAGCCGGCCGCGGAACCGCGGGACTGCTACGGTCGCAGGTTCGAATCCTGCCTCGGGCATGGATGTGTGTGATGCCCTTAGGTTAGTTAGGTTTAAGTAGTTCTAAGTTCTAGGGGACTGATGACCTAAGATGTTAAGTCCCATAGTGCTCAGAGCCATTTGAACCATTTTACAATATTAATCACTAGTGATATGTTGATTATCCGCACGAGTGGAAATTTCAATTACTAGTATGCACGAGTATGCGTCCTGCAGTACGCAGTGACTTTTTATAAAGTTAAAGAGTTAAAATTAGAGCGGCCAGTCTAATGCGCGTGGCTGTCCCTCGACTCCATTCCAGAACAGATAACAGAATAAGTAATTAACAAAAGACTAGACATCCTTTCTGTGTCTCACCAGCGATCACATGCGACCGCGCACAAGGTAACTTGCATTGGCTTTCATGCTTTATTAAACAGGGTTCTCTGATTAAAAAAATAGATTTACATGCTATGGCTAAAAGTCTGCCTTTAAAGTGATAAACAACTAAAACAAGTCCAAAGAATTTTTAGTACACTGGCATATTCAATTAAGCCGCACGCAACCCACCGAAGCTACTCGGCGACCCCAATTCAATCGGCCGGCGTAGCTTATAACAGACTCGAGGGAGCTTGTTCTTCCGACCTCTAGGAAAACCGAATCACCATAGGCGGTGGATCTGCCCTGACGATTCAACACGCCGTAGCCGCTGGCCCCGCTCCTTCGTTGTCCGACTGGTCCTCTAGCCGTCCTGCCTACGTACACAGTCCCCCGCTGATCCCGACACACCTCCCCAGCCGAGCGCACGCGCTGCCGTCAAATCCGCGCCGCCAAAGATGAGCAGAAGACAAACAAGCATCGAAGTCGACGATAGATGGAAACAGGCGCCAGAAAACGCACCAGCTCACAATTGAAAGCAAAATATGTGATAATTAGGAACATGTGAACTACTTGGCTTACTTACATATCACACCTAAAGCGAGACGACGTTCGGAATTCCAGGGATCCAATTTCACTCTCAGTTTTACATTATATACTTTATCGCTAGACTGACTGGTTGGTTGATTTGGGACAGGGGACCAAACAGCTAGGTCTTCGGTCCCATCAGATTAGGGAAGGATGGGGAAGGAAGGTGGCCGTGCCATTTCCTTTGAAATCCCGGCATTTTTCTGAAGCGATTTAGGGAAATAAAGGAAAACGTAAATCAGGATGGCGGGACACCGGGATACGAGTCCAGTGTGCCAACCTCTGCGCTACCTCGCTCAATCGCTAGACTTACAAAGTGAAAAAAATGGTTGATTGTTGTTTTACACACCGCAGGTATTAAGATGAGGATACTGAGAAAATGAGATCGTTATTTATTACAGTGCTACCACAGTCGATTTTTAAAATGAACGATGGGTCTCAACGACCGTTGTTGCAGGTTAAGGAGTAAGAGCAAATTGAATCAGATTGTGGCGGATGTAAACTCGTCGAACACATCTAACCAACATTGGTGAGCTGTGGTGCGATCGCCCTTCCTCGAACATTTATCGGGGTTCGATATATCGCGTTAAATCGCAGCTCGGATATTACAGAACCTCTGGCGAGGCTAGTCTTAAAAGGGCGTAAACGGTGGCGCTACAGGGAACACAGACAAAGGAACAAGACAGGGACAGACAGTGTGTGTGTGTGTGTGTGTGTGTGTATATGAGAGAGAGAGAGAGAGAGAGAGAGAGAGAGAGAGACAGAGAGCGACCGTGGAGCCGTAGTCCAACTAGAGGTTGCGGACTCGGCTGTGTATGTTGCCCTGTGCGGACGAGCTGTTGTACATGCCTGTTGGGTCTTGCCCAGTTGAGTGGAGTATGGAATGCCCGCAAGCGGCGCGTGTCAGCTTGGCTTCAATTGCACGAGTGGAGCGCAATGTCGGCTATGCAGTTGCTGTTTTATTCCCATTGAAGGCACCGTTCCCTAGAGCGTGCAACGCGCTCGGCTTTAGATGGGTCTTGTAGTGTGGCTAATGTATACCAGAATGATATTCCAGTCATAGAGATGAAGGACGGAGTGAAAGCTTTACATTTGCTAAACTCTTATCCTGCTTTAAAAATTTGTACGAAAGCAAATCTACGTGAAGTTCGAGGTTACCAGACACAGATTTAGTTCCAGCGTTTGCGTGGTAACACGACGGAAAGATCTACTTGTACACTAAGAAAGTGAGGTGCTGTTTATTCACATTTCTCAATTGAGTTTGCTGTGCTTCCTTTCTAGTGAAGTAAGTTATTTTCGCAATTTATAGTTCTCGCTTTAAACTGCACCAAGTAACTGAGGTGCGGTGTTTACCTTAAAATTTAAATCTGTCGGTTATTTTAGCATTTAAGTTGCCCAGCTAAGTAAAATTGTTTGTAAATTAAGAGTCTTGTACATTCGCAATTGCGAATACGGGCAACTTTAATAACGAATGATAACATTGAAAACTTGCACCGAACGGTCATCTTCACCACTTAGGCTGTCCATGCATGATTTACAGCTATAATGCAGCGTTTTGAGATGCAAAATACAACACACGAAGTGCGACGGATTATTAATATAACGATATATGTAAAACACCTGCGCGAGAGATAAATACTCTGTGGAATTGAAGCATCTCCCTGCCAATTCGATAACAAAGATATACAGACTGTATTAAGCCACGGCAAAGAGATAATTATTCCATGTTGGACATTGGAAGAGAGATGTTCTATGTCGGATTGAGACGAGCTTGTTGGAGGCCGGCACTAAGGCAGTAATCTATGTTTTATGGTATTGAAATACATATACAAGCACAAAAGGAGTATCAGATGTGTAGAGTTCATAACCCTTAATCATTTCAAAAGAAATATTCAGTGACTATAACGATGCAAGTCGTTCGGAAGTGTTGTGTGGTTTGACGGTACGAACCTGCAGTTTCACACGGTTTTGGGATTCGTCGAGACCTAAATAATTTCACGAACTAAAGTTGGACGCCACATTCCATACACATGACACAGCATAGCACTTGGCTGTACCGATCAATTTCCGTAGAGTGATTATCTTTAGCGATTTCAGGTGGAGAAGTTCCAGCAAGGAGACTCAACGAGATCTGCTGCCGCGAAACGCATATGGTATTACCGTACTCTTTAACTTACGGAGAGCAGTAAGCAATATAGACTTCATAACCACCGCAAACATAAAAGGACTCAACTTAAATAAAAGGAGCAAACAGTAAAAAGGAATCGCTAAAACAAACCATAAAAAAATCAATTAATAATAATACGCAATCACATTAATAAAACGCTCATTAAATAACAGAGGAAATAAAAATAAGAACATTAAAAATCAAACTTCCATATGTCGTCGTTCCTGCGTCACAACCGGTACTCCTACGCGCATTATGTAACTGTCGGACATTTTAACTAATTCGCTGCCTGGTATCGGCGGATAAACACGATATTGCAGTCCTTCGGACATTCATGCATACATGCATTTGCCCGCAGCTAAGAAGGGCATTCTCGATAAATTTGAGCTGAGAAACCAACTGATTTTGTGGGGAATTCAGTGTCGAATCTGTTATAACCAGTCGAAACTCAGTCGTCCGGCCATAACCGTGGCTTATTTCATTTCTCTAGAAGATGGCTCGTCGAAACTGAGATATGTGAAATATTGGTACACTGTATTACATGATAAGAAGATTTACTTAACTTGATGTAGTCCTTTGCCACAGGAGTGTCTGATAATTTACAACTGTCACTGATTATTAAAGCATCACTTGATTCACTAATTAACAAACTCTTGTCTTGAAACACAATTTTCAACATTTACAGAAGTACGTATCCATCTGAGACTAGAATAACGCTTTAGTCCTACTCGGTGATGCTGACTGCTTCAGTTGAAGTCACTAACTAAGGTGAATGCTTATACGCTAGACTCTAGAGGGGGGAGAAAAATGGTGTTTCGAAAGTTTAACCCTGGATAACTGATGCCAGTAGGAACCAATATTACTAATGCTGTGTAGGTCGACAACGCACCATTTTTAATAAACTACGGAAACTTGCCGCCACGCGCTTCGATTGACTGTGCCCTTCATATATATATATATATATATATATATATATATATATATATATATATATATATACACTCCTGGAAATGGAAAAAAGAACACATTGACACCGGTGTGTCAGACCCACCATACTTGCTCCGGACACTGCGAGATGGCTGTACAAGCAATGATCACACGCACGGCACAGCGGACACACCAGGAACCGCGGTGTTGGCCGTCGAATGGCGCTAGCTGCGCAGCATTTGTGCACCGCCGCCGTCAGTGTCAGCCAGTTTGCCGTGGCATACGGAGCTCCATCGCAGTCTTTAACACTGGTAGCATGCCGCGACAGCGTGGACGTGAACCGTATGTGCAGTTGACGGACTTTGAGCGAGGGCGTATAGCGGGCATGCGGGAGGCCGGGTGGACGTACCGCCGAATTGCTCAACACGTGGGGCGTGAGGTCTCCACAGTACATCGATGTTGTCGCCAGTGGTCGGCGGAAGGTGCACGTGCCCGTCGACCTGGGACCGGACCGCAGCGACGCACGGATGCACGCCAAGACCGTAGGATCCTACGCAGTGCCGTAGGGGACCGCACCGCCACTTCCCAGCAAATTAGGGACACTGTTGCTCCTGGGGTATCGGCGAGGACCATTCGCAACCGTCTCCATGAAGCTGGGCTACGGTCCCGCACACCGTTAGGCCGTCTTCCGCTCACGCCCCAACATCGTGCAGCCCGCCTCCAGTGGTGTCGCGACAGGCGTGAATGGAGGGACGAATGGAGACGTGTCGTCTTCAGCGATGAGAGTCGCTTCTGCCTTGGTGCCAATGATGGTCGTATGCGTGTTTGGCGCCGTGCAGGTGAGCGCCACAATCAGGACTGCATACGACCGAGGCACACAGGGCCAACACCCGGCATCATGGTGTGGGGAGCGATCTCCTACACTGGCCGTACACCACTGGTGATCGTCGAGGGGACACTGAATAGTGCACGGTACATCCAAACCGTCATCGAACCCATCGTTCTACCATTCCTAGACCGGCAAGGGAACTTGCTGTTCCAACAGGACAATGCACGTCCGCATGTATCCCGTGCCACCCAACGTGCTCTAGAAGGTGTAAGTCAACTACCCTGGCCAGCAAGATCTCCGGATCTGTCCCCCATTGAGCATGTTTGGGACTGGATGAAGCGTCGTCTCACGCGGTCTGCACGTCCAGCACGAACGCTGGTCCAACTGAGGGGCCAGGTGGAAATGGCATGGCAAGCCGTTCCACAGGACTGCATCCAGCATCTCTACGATCGTCTCCATGGGAGAATAGCAGCCTGCATTGCTGCGAAAGGTGGATATACACTGTACTAGTGCCGACATTGTGCATGCTCTGTTGCCTGTGTCTATGTGCCTGTGGTTCTGTCAGTGTGATCATGTGATGTATCTGACCCCAGGAATGTGTCAATAAAGTTTCCCCTTCCTGGGACAATGAATTCACGGTGTTCTTATTTCAATTTCCAGGAGTGTATAATAGAGAGCTAGCTGGGAAAGACTTTCATCGATTGCAACAGATGGTGCTGCTGCAATGATTGTTCTTAAGTCTGGTGTCTTTGCTTTGATCGAAAAAGTTGAAAGCAGTCGGTGTCCAGCAGGAACTACCAGCAACCATTGCGTTCATCGCCGTGTTAATTTGCTAGCAAAATGTGCCAAACTAGTTGGCGTCATGGCCGTGGTTAGAAGAACAGTTAACATTCTCAGATCACTCAGATCGCACGGCTTGGGACACAGACAATTCAAGTCGTTCAGGCAGATCTCTAGTGGCAATACTGTGGTTTTCCATACTTTTGTGAAGTCCGCTGTTTGAGTCGAGGTGTTGTTTTGGAACGATTTTTTAACGTACGTAAATATATAGCGTTATTCATGGATGCGAAAGGAAAACTGGTGACAGAATTGGACGACCCACAGTGAATTTTCGACATTGCGTTTTTAACTCACGTAACCAAGTGTCTGAAGCGCTTGAATGTAGCTTTACAAGGTAGGAATAAGGTAATTAGCCAAGTGTTTGACACTGTTTTGGCATTCAAGAGGAAACCGCTTTTGTGGGCAAAGCAGCTGTCAGAAATGTCGTGTGTACACTTCCCGAGCGTTGCACTGGTTGTTAGTGAAAACAATTTGGAACAGGAGAGGCTCAAAGAACATTTTGATGCGTTTGTAACGGTGCTACAGTCTCTCGAAGACATTTTTGATAGTAGATTTGAGTACATAATTCGACTGCAATGCTATGTCAACCATTATGCGACTCCTTTTGCAGTTATCGTTGAAAAGGTGCCTTCTGAAATTCAGTTGGAACTCATTGACTTTCAATGCAATCGTATGCTGAAGGAGAAGTTTCGCACTGCATAAACCATGGAAAGCTTATACAATTGGTTTTCACACGAGAACAGTTTCCATTGTTATTTAAAATAGCTGCTCATGTGCATAGTTCTTTTTGGAAAAACATACCTGTGCGAAAGTGCTTTCTCCTTAATAAAACAAAATCAAGCTTAGTTTTACTGATGTTGATCTGACTGGTGCTGTGCGCCTAATGACCAGTAATTTCACACCAAGTATCGAGATGCTACAATACTGGCCATTAAAATTGCTACACCACGAAGATGACGAGCTACAGACGCGAAATTCAGCCGACAGGAAGAAGATGCTGTGATATGCAAATCATTAGCTTTACAGAGCATTCACACAAGGTTGGCGCCGGTGGCGACACCTATAACGTAATGACATGAGGAAAGTTTCCAACCGATTTCTCCTACACAAACAGCAGTTGACCAGCGTTGCCTGGTGAAACGTTGTTGTGATGCCACATGTAAGGTGGAGAAATGCGTACCATCACGTTTCGGTCTTTGATAAAGGTCGGATTGTAGCCTATCGCGTTTGCGGTTCATCGTATCGCGACATTGCTGCTTGCGTTGGTCAAGATTGTTAGCAGAATATGGAATCGGTGAGTTCAGGAGGGTAATACGGAACGCCGCGCTGGATCCCAACGGCCTTGTATCACTAGCAGTCGAGATGACAGGCATCTTATCCGCATGGCTTTAACGGATCATACAGCCTCGTCTCGACCCCTGAGTCAATAGATAGGGACGTTTGCAAGACAACAACCATCAGCACGCACAGTTCGACGACGTTTGCAGCAGCATGGACTATCAGATCGGAGACCGTGGCTGCGGTTACCCTTGACGCTGCATCACAGACAGGAGCACCTGCGATAGTGTACTCGACGACGAACCTGTGTGCATGAATGGCAAAACGTCATTTTTTCGGATGAATCCAGGTTCTGTTTACAGCATCATGATGGTCGCATCCATGTGTTGGGCGACATCGCGGTGAACGCACATTGGCAACGTGTATTCGTCATCGCCATAATGGCGTATCACCCGGCATGATGGTATGGGGTGGTCACACGTCTAGGTCACCTCTTGTAAGCATTGACGGCACTTCGAACAGTGGACGTTACATTTCAGATGTCTTACGACCCTGTATTTTAGCAGGATAATGCACGACCGCATGTTGCCGGTCCTGTACGGGCCTTTCTGGGCATAGAAAATGTTCGACTGCTGCCCTGGCCAGCACATTCTCCAGATCTCTCACCAATTGACAGCGTCTGGTCATTGGTGGGCGAGCAACTGGCTCGTCACAATACGCCAGTCACTACTCTTGATGAACTGTGGTATCGTGTTGAAGCTGCATGGGCAGCTGTACCTGTACACGCCATCCAAGCTCTGTTTGACTCAATACCCAGGCGTTATTACGGGCAGAGGTGGTTGTTCTGGGTACTGATTTCTCAGGATCTATGCACCCAAATTGCGTGAAAATGTAATCACATGTCAGTTCTAGTATAATATATTTGTGTAATGAATACCTGTATATCATCTGCATTTCTGCTTGCTGTAGCAGTTTTAATGGCCAGTAGTGTATGATTGGTCTCCCGATAACCGTGTAGCGATGCCGAGTTCACGGACGCCGCATACGCGTGAAACGACCTCTGACGTATGTGTGTTCCACCTGCGCTACTTACGTTAGCTTTCCATATTCAGCTGTGTGCGCTTTCACAGCGGCACGGTTGCGCCCCCCCCCCCCCGCCCCCCTTGTAGTGTGCCTACCCAAGCGGCCAGCTACATGGCGCAGCTCTGCTACCCGCACTATGTGCTCTCACTGCAGCTCAGCGTTTCCCTCGCGGCTGACGATGCCCGCGGGCAGCTCTCGTCCTAGAGGGTCATATTGTTCCTCATACGTCATGCCTTAGTGCCCTCATAAAATGGCTCTAAACACTATGTAACTTAACATCTGAGGTCATCAGTCCCCTAGGCTTAGAACTAGTTAAATCTAACTAACCTAAGGACCTGCCCGAGGCAGGATTCGAACCTGCGACCGTAGCAGCAGCGCGGTTCCGAACTGAAGCGCCTAGAACCGCTCGGCCACAGCAGCCGGCCCTTAGCGCCCTCTCCTGCCATAGTAATTGATAATGATGTGTCCAGTCCTCTTGTTGACTTACTTTGCAGAAGATGTAATACAGAGTTGTACACAATGGTTCGGTATTCAATTGGAGAGCTTGCCGACATAAGGTTTACTTACGGAAAGGCAAATGACAACGGGCGGCGGGCAGCAAGGTTGTATAAGAAGACCTATCCCCGCCGAAAACAACCACAGGATTCAATATTTGTAACAGTGTTTCGCCGTTTGTCTGAGATAGGGTCATTTCAGGAAGGAGGAAATCACGAAGGACGTACCCGAAACGTTCCGAAACCGAACTTGGAGGAAAATGTGACTAAGATGAAGACCGTGCCAGTACCAGGCAGTTGGTCCGCCAGTACAGGGTAAGCCAGACGTCCGTGTGGGACATTCTCCATGAGAATCACTTACTGCGTGTGCAGGGCTTACTAGCGACAGATTTTCCACACCTGGATCAGTTTTATCATTGGTTTCTTCATCAACCAACCATGATTTCGAGAGTTATGTCATCCATTCTATTGTTACTGTCTCTGCAACAATGTATGATTGAGTAAATGGTCTGTAGCATGGAAACCACACATTTCTTAACATTACTTCATTAGACCTGTCTTATTCCGTATCCTCTAATCGATCAACCCCTGGAGTTTGTACACGGTGGAAAAAATCGCTATATATACACTCCTGGAAATGGAAAAAAAAAACACATTGACACCGGTATGTCAGACCCACCATACTTGCTCCGGACACTGCGAGAGTGCTGTACAAGCAATGATCACACGCACGGCACAGCGGACACACCAGGAACCGCGGTGTTGGCCGTCGAATGGCGCTAGCTGCGCAGCATTTGTGCACCGCCGCCGTCAGTGTTAGCCAGTTTGCCGTGGCATACGGAGCTCCATCGCAGTCTTTAACACTGGTAGCATGCCGCGACAGCGTGGACGTGAACCGTATGTGCAGTTGACGGACTTTGAGCGAGGGCGTATAGTGGGCATGCGGGAGGCCGGGTGGACGTACCGCCGAATTGCTCAACACGTGGGGCGTGAGGTCTCCACAGTACATCGATGTTGTCGCCAGTGGTCGGCGGAAGGTGCACGTGCCCGTCGACCTGGGACCGGACCGCAGCGACGCACGGATGCACGCCAAGACCGTAGGATCCTACGCAGTGCCGTAGGGGACCGCACAGCCACTTCCCAGCAAATTAGGGACACTGTTGCTCCTGGGGTATCGGCGAGGACCATTCGCAACCGTCTCCATGAAGCTGGGCTACGGTCCCGCACACAGTTAGGCCGTCTTCCGCTCACGCCCCAACATCGTGCAGCCCGCCTCCAGTGGTGTCGCGACAGGCGTGAATGGAGGGACGAATGGAGACGTGTCGTCTTCAGCGATGAGAGTCGCTTCTGCCTTGGTGCCAATGATGGTCGTATGCGTGTTTGGCGCCGTGCAGGTGAGCGCCACAATCAGGACTGCATACGACCAAGGCACACAGGGCCAACACCCGGCATCATGGTGTGGGGAGCGATCTCCTACACTGGCCGTACACCACTGGTGATCGTCGAGGGGACACTGAATAGTGCACGGTACAACCAAACCGTCATCGAACCCATCGTTCTACCATTCCTAGCCCGGCAAGGGAACTTGCTGTTCCAACAGGACAATGCACGTCCGCATGTATCCCGTGCCACCCAACGTGCTCTAGAAGGTGTACGTCAACTACCCTGGCCAGCAAGATCTCCGGATCTGTCCCCCATTGAGCATGTTTGGGACTGGATGAAGCGTCGTCTCACGCGGTCTGCACGTCCAGCACGAACGCTGGTCCAACTGAGGCGCCAGGTGGAAATGGCATTGCAAGCCGTTCCACAGGACTACATCCAGAATCTCTACGATCGTCTCCATGGGAGAACAGCAGCCTGCATTGCTGCGAAAGGTGGATACACACTGTACTAGTGCTGACATTGTGCATGCTCTGTTGCCTGTGTCTATGTGCCTGTGGTTCTGTCAGTGTGATCATGTGATGTATCTGACCCCAGGAATGTGTCAATATTCCTCTTCCTGGGACAATGAATTCACGGTGTTCTTATTTCAATTTCCAGGCGTATATATATATATATATATATATATATATATATATATATATATATATATATATATATATATATACGGGGGGCACTGAAAAGAATGACCCGATTTTATTGAGACAAATATCACTAAGTAACTGAAACAGCGCTAGATGTAATCGGCATGGTCTAGAGTTTCAGAAAAAATCCGCTTGATGTCGCTACGAGCACTGACCTGCAGCGTGGAGTCATTCTCACGCAATATGACATCCGCGCAACAGAAGGCTTACCGGTATTGTGTTATTGAACTTAGTCAGACTCAATCAGTGATCGCAGTTCAGCGGGCGTTTCATATTCGATTTCGTGCTAAACCACCATCACCAAAGAACATTCGACGGTGGTATAAACAGTTTGATTGGTGCCTCTGTAAACGCAAAAGTTCTGGCCGGCCACGCCTTCCTGAACAGTCAGTGGAACAAATCCGACGAGCATTTGAGCGGAGTCCCCGCAAGTCTACGCCCCGTGCTAGCAGAGAAATTGCGTTACCACGCATGACAGTGTGGCGTGTGTTACGGCGTCGTTTTCCCCTCAAACCACACCAATTACAACCGATACAAGCTCTTCGACATACTGACAAAGTGAAGCGAGTGAACTTTAGGAATGCTATTCTAGAGGACATGGAAGATGACACTTTTACATCACGGTTGATATTCAGCGATAAGCCAACTTTCCATATTAGCAGTAAGGTTCACTGTCATAATGTGCGTATATGAGGGCTCGAAAATCCTCACGAAACAATTGAACACGAACGTGATTCACTAAAAGTGAATGTTTTTTGTGCTGTTTCGCAAAGCAAGGTTTATGGACTACTGTTTTGAGGAAGAAACCTTAACAGGACAATCGTATCTTGCAATGCTACGGAACTAGTTATTCCCACAACTTGACTCTGACAATTTCGTCTATCAGCAAGATGGAGCACTACCGCAATGGCACAACAATGTGCGCAGTTTCGTCAATGCCAACGTGCCTTAACTTTGGATAGGGCGTACAGGACCGCGAGACCAGGCTTTACACTCTTGTCCTCCTAGGTCCTCTCACTTAACACCATGTGATTTCTTCCTGTGGGGATATGTTAAACAATGTGTTTACGTTCCTCCCTTACCTCGTGACATTGATGAACTAAAAAAAAGAATATCAGCTGCTGTAGCTTCAGTGACAGAAGACACCTCACGCTCAGTTTGGGATGAATTCAGCTATCGGCTGGAAGTCGTCCGTGCAGCCAATGGAGGATATATTGAACATTTATGATGGATTTTTATAAACTTCTGTCTTTTCTAAGTAATTTAGTATGCAGTTTGCTGATGTTAAGCCCTTCTTCATAATAAATAATCCTATTTAAAATCAGGTCATTCTTTTTGGGACACCATATACAGGGTGTTTCAAAAATGACAGGTATATTTGAAACGGCAATAAAAACTAAACGAGCAGCGATAGAAATACACCGTTTGTTGCAATATGCTTGGGACAACAGTACATTTTCAGGCGGACAAACTTTCGAAATTACAGTAGTTACAATTTTCAACAACAGATGGCGCTGCAAGCGATGTGAAAGATATAGAAGACAACGCAGTCTGTGGGTGCGCCATTCTGTACGTCGTCTTTCTGCTGTAAGCGTGTGCTGTTCACAACGTGCAAGTGTGCTGTAGACAACATGGTTTATTCCTCAGAACAGAGGATGTTTCTGGTGTTGGAATTCCACCGTCTAGAACACAGTGTTGTTGCAACAAGACGAAGTTTTCAACGGAGGTTTAATGTAACCAAAGGACCTAAAAGCGATACAATAAAGGATCTGTTTGAAAAATTTCATCGGACTGGGAACGTGACGGATGAACGTGCTGCAAAGGTAGGGCGACAGCGTACGGCAACCACAGAGGGCAACGCGCAGCTAGTGCAGCAGGTGATCCAACAGCGGCCTCGGGTTTCCGTTCGCCGTGTTGCAGCTGCGGTCCAAATGACGCCAACGTCCACGTATCGACTCATGCGCCAGAGTTTACACCTCTATCCATACAAAATTCAAACGCGGCAACCCCTCAGCGCCGCTACCATTGCTGCACGAGAGACATTCGCTAACGATATAGTGCACAGGATTGATGACGGCGATATGCATGTGGGCAGCATTTGGTTTACTGACGAAGCTTATTTTTACCTGGACGGCTTCGTCAATAAACAGAACTGGCGCATATGGGGAACCGAAAAACCCCATGTTGCAGTCCCATCGTCCCTGCATCCTCAAAAAGTACTGGTCTGGGCCGCCATTCCTTCCAAAGGAATCATTGGCCCATTTTTCAGATCCGAAACGATTACTGCATCACGCTATCTGGACATTCTTGGTGAATTTGTGGCGGTACAAACTGCCTTAGACGACACTGCGAACACCTCGTGGTTTATGCAAGATGGTGCCAGGCCACATCGCACGGCCGACGTCTTTAATTTCCTGAATGAATATTTCGATGATCGTGTGATTGCTTTGGGCTATCCAAAACATACAGGAGGCGGTGTGGATTGGCCTCTCTATTCGCTAGACATGAACCACTGTGACTTCTTTCTGTGGGGACACTTGAAAGACCAGGTGTACCGCCAGACTCCAGAAACAATTGAACAGCTGAAGCAGTACATCTCATCTGCATGTGAAGCCATTCCGCCAGACTCGTTGTCAAAGGTTTCGGGTAATTTCATTCAGAGACTACGCCATATTATTGCTACGCATGGTGGATATGTGGAAAATATCGTACTATAGAGTTTCCCAGACCGCAGCGCCATCTGTTGTTGAAAATTGTAACTACTGTAATTTCGAAAGTTTGTCTGCCTGAAAATGTACTATTGTCCCAAGCATATTGCAACAAACGGTGTATTTCTATCGCTGCTCGTTTAGTTTTTATTGCCGTTTCAAATATACCGGTCATTTTTGAAACACCCTGTATATATGTGTATAAACAGAGCGGTATTCACTGCCAACCGATCAGACATTCTACTGGTATATAATAGTCATGCACAACGATTGCGTTTGTAGTGGCAATGCCGCGTGTATACGGTTACATTTTGCAGAACTATGTAACAGCTCTTTTCCTTTTACGCTGGTATAGTCTGTTTGTACTCTACGCCCGACTCCAGTGGCGAGTTTTCGGGCGGCAGCAAAGACTCGCGACTCGCGTCTCGGAAGAATTCGAATGGCGAGTTCGGAGATGACGGCACAGGACCCGCTGGCGATTTTAAAGCTGTTATACGAAGCACTTTTCTGATCTCAGTTCTTTGGCGAGCAGTGTCTCGGTAAATGGGGCACCTGCACTGCCTCGGCTGGTGCAGTGTGGTCGGTTTTCAAATGGGCAACTAAGTGTTTTAGCCTGAGTCTTGTACGAACAACGGCGTTGTGGTGGGGAGAGGCTTAGGTCTGTCATGTGCGAGCTTGATGGCTTTCAAATGGCTCTGAGCACTATGGGACTTAACTTCTGAGGTCATCAGTCCCCTAGAACTTAGAACTACTTAAACCTAACTAACCTAAGGACATCACACACATCCATGCCAGAGGCAGGATTCGAACCTGCGACCGTAGCGGTCGCGCGGTTCCAGACTGTAGCGCCTAGAACCGCTCGGGCACTCCGGCCGGCCGAGCTTGATGATGGCACGTTTCTTGCGGAGAATGTTTATTGTGGAAGCTTGCAAAGAGATCTGTTTCCTGTATTCTCTGGTTACAAGCTGCGTAATATGACGAGGTAACGTGTCGCGTAGTGCAACTTTTCAGATGATTGTAGTGCAAAGAAATTACTCGTTTCAACAAGCTTTGCACTGTGAGATATTAGTCTCGATTTACACGGGCCAGAAATCGGTTTCTCTGTGGCACCTCCGAATCGTAGGCGAACTGAATAAATTACTTCATTCGTCTAACGTTTCTCGGTAATGTCGTAGGTTTCTCGAATACTTTGTGGATAAATTCTTTGTAATGCAGTGGTGTGGAATGCTACTTCAATAATGCAAAAATAACTGTATTCTTGAGTATACTACGAGTTACGTTTTGAGTTGAAATAATCTGTAATTTGAAACCGGTCTCTGTGAATTTGTTTATGTTTCTTGCCACTATTCAATTAATATTTCAAATATAGCCATATATTTAGTATGCCAAGTGATCATGCAATTTACAAATTAAACTGCAATAAAAGCTCTGGCTCTGGTCTTTTGCCTTTACGAAATGTGTTTATTCACTATGAGCACCATACAGAGTCCACACTCATTTATTCAACAATACATATATTATTTGCATCTTTGGATGAAAATTTCACATTTTAGGCAAAGTTACCTCAAGATCTATTCAGTGTTTATTCCATTGTTCAATTCTTTCGACTTTCTGCGGAAAAGTGTTTTCGATCACAATTGCGAGCCATATATGCTCACTGTATATACTTATAAGACGGGACATTTACGCATTTCGTAAATCAGGTAACTTGACTATCAAAGCACATTTAATTGTTCATTTGCACCCAAATGCTACGCAAATTAAGTGTTACCTTATTAATTTGTTCTTAAAATAAAGTATGTTAGTGCCCAATAAAATTTCAAAGGTCCGTATATTCATATTGGCTGGCTCTCAGCACTTTGGGACTTAACATCTGAGGTCATCAATCCCCTAGAACTTAGAACTACTTAAACCTAACCAACCTAACGATATCATACACATCCATGCCCGAGGCAGGGTTCGAACCTGCGACTATAGCAGTCGCGCGGTTCCAGACTGTAGCGCCTAGAACCGCTCGGTCACACCGGCCGGCTATATTCGTATTACTAGAGGGCATTTAATCAGGGCAATTGTCTATTAACGTTCTTACATGCACTCATATTTAACAACAACCAAAAGGCCTTTACAATCTGCGTCACATTAAATGCACCTAACAGTAAGTTATACGAGTTATGCGAGTCTTAAAAAGGCCTTCAGCCCATTTTCGCTTGGTAAGTAGAAGAAAAACGTTTCATTCTATGTGCTATAAAAGAGACTGTAAATAGAAAGTTAATTTACTGCATCTCACATCACGAGAATTATTGCAGCTGGCGTGCTAGTGAGTTATTAACGCAATAAGCAAATTAAATCTTCGGAAACAGGACGCCGTCTCGAGCTGCGTTTAGTACCACGGGAGTGGATAACGCCTGCAAACAAACTAAAAATTAATTTCGTGTCTTTTCTATTTTTCTCAGTGATAATTAAAACTTTATGACTGCCCGTCGTACAGTGGCTTCGTGGAGCATATTGCAGTCTTAGCCGGAGAGCTGTTGTTGTCGGACAGCGTAAGGAATTTACTTTAGCTTCCACCGGCGATGCCGAGGGGTAGGCACGCCAGCGGACTTCTTGCCTACTTGCGCCATTTATCTGCGCGTCTCTTTCCGAAGTGAGTCGCATCGCCTCGGCGTTTTTGCGACTGGATGGATGTGACCGAGCCATTAAAGTAGCAGAGAACACTCCGTCCGCCTCCATTAACTCGTCCTCCGTGTGCGCTCCATTAGGCGGGATACGTCACGTCACATTAAAATGTTGCCTTACTTTTTTAAAATTTCTCCCATATTTCAGTTTTCTTAATTAAATCTGAGCCAAGCAGCGGGTCCCCGGCTATCTCAGGTGATTTATCGCTGTTCGTCCTACTTTACCTGCGACACGACCCGTTCTTCTGCCTCGCGACGGAACTTTATCGTTTGCGACTTTAATTTATTTGTAAGAGTGAGAGGCAGAGAGAGAGAGAGAGAAAAAGAACGAGGAGGGGGGGGGGGGCTTAGGGAGGGTGCCATCTCAGATGCCGGGATACTAAATTTTATGACTTCAACAGCGCAGTAGCTCGCTACCACCTCCAGTCTCAACTGGAAATAAATGGAGGAGCCCAATTTCTGGTGTACGGCATTTTTCAAGACACTGCAGCCAACTCGATCATTGAAAACTTACCATACAATTTTCGCCCTTTTTTCTTAGGTGCCCTATTTTCCTGTCTCTAAATACCTGTCGGCGTTTTTTCAAATGTGCCTTTACTCGCCTATTCTACGGAGGACTTCCTCACTGCATACCTCACCAGTCCAACTAATTCTCAACATTCTTTTGCAGCACCACATCTTAAATCCTTCAGTTCTCGTCCCATTCGCTTTTCTCACGGTGCATTTTTCACTACCATTCAATGCTGTGCTCCAAAAGTACGTTCTCAAAAATTTCTTATTCAATTTGAAGCCCGTGTTTGATACCTGTAGACTTGTCTTGGCCAGGAATGCCCTTTTTCCAAAGTCAGGCTGCTTTTGACGTCCTTGTCTTGTCCATCAAGGATTCTTCGTTGCCTAGGAAGCAGGCTCTCGAGAACTTTTTCTGCTTCGTGATCCCGAGTTCTGATGTTTTTTCGCTGTTCTCGTCTCTGATATTTATCATTACTTTCGTCTTTTTTCGCTTTACTCTCAATCCATATTCTGTACTGATTAGACTGTTCATTCCGTTCAACATATTCCATAATTCTTCTTCACTTTCACCGAGTATAGCAATCTTTTCACTGATTATTATCATTGAAAGCCGTTCACCTTGAGTTTTAATCCCACAGTTGGATATTTCTTTTATTCTCGTCATGCTTCCTCGATATACGGATCGAATAGTACGATGAATAGATGCTTTTCTTTCACCCTTTTTAATCCGAGCACTTCGTTTTCGGACTTCCAGTCCTATCGTTCACTCTTGATTCTTGAACATATTATATGTTACCCACCTTTCCTGTAGCTTACCATCTTGAACCATTTTCCGTTCTCGATCGCTCTCTTCAGGTCGACAAATCAGGGAGGATAAAGCACTTACATACAGAACGGAAATGCACTCTCTCTCTCTCTCTCTCTCTCGCTCTCTCTCTCTCTCTCTGTCTCTCTCAAACACACACACACACACACACACACACACACACACACGTGCAAGTATGGAGGTCCAGCAGAGACGTACATCTCGCGACAGAAAAGCTTCTGTCCACAAATGAACACAAATTCAGAAAGCATCTCCCGTGTGAAATTCGTCTTGCACATTTCTCGAAAGATATCTTCCGAATCATGGATGAAGGGCGAAAGGAAGATTCCGTGTCCCTATAATTCTGGAAAGCGAATTGTACACTGTTAAATAAGGTCCGAGCACACGGCATATGTTGTCAGATATACGAGTAACTTGTAGACTTCTCAAGTAACGATTCAGATGCCACTACCGCTGGTGTTACTGGTGTTATGCAGCCTACAACGCTTTCAAAAACAATGCGCAAAATTCTGGGTTTCTCTCGCTCGCTACGCGCAAGCCGTTAGCCCTAGAGAAAAAAATTAACAGGAACTTTTTGTAGGAAACTGAATGTAGCTACCTTTCGTACTGGGATACGTTTTCGCTGGAGCCATGGTTTTCTAGTTTTTAAAGGAAAACGCGTGCGAAGGTCATTTTTGCATGTTTTTCTTGAATAATTTGGACACTATGGCCTCTAGCAAAAGTTAAATTTCCTGCGAAAAGATTTTGTTCATTTATCTTTAGGACTAACAGTTTGCGAGCAACGCTTGGGAGAACACGAAAATACTGCGCTTGGTAAATGACGGCATTGCGGGTTGCATAAAATCAAGCGGTAAGGGCAGCTGAATCACTCCATATACATAAACGAGCTGACAATCAGTGTGAGCCGGAAATTGCGACTATTTACTGATGACTCTGTAGTATACGACAACGTGTTGCCATTGAGTGACCGTAGAAGGACACAGGATGAACTAAAATCTCTATACGATGTCATGAATGGCAGCTTGCTCTAAATATAGGAAAATGTAAGTTAATGCAGATGAGCGGGAGAAACAGTACGATTACAGTGACTGCCACTGGTTTGCTGTTTCCGTACCGTACAAACGTTACGGCGCCTTCCATGACCACCAGCGGCTTACGTCGGCCCCACATAATGCCACCACAAAACAGCAGGTAACGTCCACCTTGCTGCACTCGCTGGACAGTGCGTCTAAGGCTTTCAGGCTGACCGGCTTGCCTCCAAACACGTCTTTGACGATTGTCTGGTTGAAGGCATTAGCGGCACTCATCGGTGAAGAGAACGTAATGCCAATCCTGAGCGGTCCTTTCGGCATGTTGTTGGGCCCATCTGTACCGCGCTGCATGGTGTCGTGGTTGCGCATCATGTAGCCTATTCCGCACAGCTAGAGCTGTAACACGACGTCCTGTGGCTGCACGAAAAGCACTATTCTACATGGTGGCGTTGCTGTCAGGGTTCCTCCGAACCATAATCCGTAGACAGCAGCTATCCGCTGCAGTAGAAGCCCTTGGGCGGCCTGAAAGAGGCCTGTGATCGGCAGTTGCTATCTCTCTGTATCTCCTCCATGTCGGAACAACATCGCTTTGCTTCACTCCGAGACGCCTGGACACTTCCCTTGTTGAGAGCCGTCCTTGGCGCAAAGTAATAATGCGGACGCAATCGAGCCACAGTATTGACCGTCTAGGAATGGTTGAACTACAGACATCACGAGCCGTGTACCCCCTTCCTGGTGGAATGACTGGAGCTGACCGGCTGTGGGGCCCCCTCCGTCTAAATAGGCGCTGCTGATGTTTGGTTGTTTATATCTTTGGGAGAGTTTAGTAACATATCTGAACAGTCAAATGGACTGTGTCTGTGGATACAATATCCACAGGCAACGTCTATCTTCAGTTTTTCCGGGAAATGGGGTGATGCAAACCTTTTTTTGGTGTGTGTAGAAACGCTGGCAAGGTGCGAGCAGGATTCGCACAGTGAGGGTTCCATACACACTTAGCCATAGTATTCGGACATCTAATCCATTCAGGAAATCGAGTATATCGACGACTTTTGTTATTGACATTGATAGTCGTAAGATATCTGTCCCATTGGTTTCAAGACTTTCGAGAACGTTTTAATTTCATGTCTGAAGTCGGATAACAAATGAAAAAAGAAATATTTTTCTCGTCTGATCTAATTATAATTTTACAATTTTTTTGTATTTTTCGTTTTGTTTTACTGTAAAACATTTATTCTTGCCAAATTTCATGATTCTAGAGCAACGGTAAACGTCCTTTTGAGAATCTAAATATGTGAGATGAATGGCGGTATCTTTTGGGTGCGTTGCCATTGAAGCTTACATTTATTACACCGCCAAGAGACCATAGACTTTAGTCTTCTTCTGTAGTGGCCAATCCAAGGATTGGTTTGCAACAGCTACAATGGCATCTTGTCTCCATTCTGTGCGTCTTTCAGCTTTTCTCTTCATTTCTTTATAGGTGTTACATCCCACATCTTTCACGACTTGATCCATGTACCTTACTCGTGGTCTTCCTCTTGGTCTATTTCCCTCGACATATCCCTCTATGATTGTGTTCAGGAGTCCTTTATGTCTTAATAGATGGCCTGTAAATTGCACTATTCTTTTAACAATGAAACTCCAGAAGCTTCTCTTCTCACCTGCTCTTTCCAGAACCACTTCGTTTGTGACCTTGTCGATACATTTTATTTTGAGCATGCGTCTATAGCACCACATTTCAAAAGACTTTAGTATGTAACATAAATTTCAGCTTTATACATGTACCCCTCCTGAGAAAAAGCGTTTTTAAGATCTGACAGATGGACAACAAAGAGAGCCTACAAAAAGGTTCTGTTTTTATCGACTGAGGCAAGAAACCCTAAAAATTGTTGAAACATCGGGGAATACCTGCCCGCAAATAGTATATGCTAAAGCTCAGGACGGGGAGGAGCGCCGGCCCTGGACAGAATCTGAAAAATTTCACTCACTTTCCCATGAATAACATTACTCGCAGACAGTTGTGGTAGGCGTATTCTGTCCCTGAAGCTTATGGGGAGGGGGCAGGAGGGTGGGGGAAGGGGATGGGGGGGGGGGGGAAGAGCCGGGGTTAAGCAGTGAGAAGAGGGTGGTGATAGGAAAGGCATCTGGACACCCTTTAAGCTAACCAAGGCAAATCACTTAACAACCATGCCGAACCGGCTCCGACGCGGGCCAAAGCTACAAGATAATGGACAAATCGAGACATCAGGGAATAGATATACATCTTAATGTTTTTCTAGCGCAACCGATGCTCCACTACATTTCCGGCGCAAAGACGCATAAATTCCGCTTCCTATTCTAATATGTCGGCTGTACACCGATCGGTCAACTTCAAAGTGAGTTATTGCGGTCATGCCGTCCTTTTAAGTCAGCGGATCACGCCATTGTGCATGCGGCAGAAGCACCAGAGACGTTAATAGGAGGCTATAAGTAAACGGTCATAATCTAGTCACATGAATTTGACCACCGTCTATGTTCGACGTCAAGTGCAATAACCAGTCACAGATGGCAGGCTGCCGCTCCAGCAGTGGATGGTTTATTAAGCGTGTCGGGAGGACGGGGAAAACAGTGCAATCGTTGTCGTAATAAGGCAACGGAGCGATTTATCTGTCGTCCAGAAGGGCATCATCATTGGATTTAGGTCCGAGGGTGAAAGAATTACCGAAGTGGCCAAGTTTGGAAAGAGTTCACCTGCCACCCTGAGTAAAGTATAATTTGCATGGCAAAATGACGCTATCGAAAACCGGCGCCGAGGCAGTTGTGATGCATCACAGGCTATAGACTACTGGGGTTAACGACGGCTGCAGGGATGGTTCAAATGGCTCTGGGCACTATCGGACTTAACTTCTGACGTCATCAGCCCCTAGAACTTAGAACTACTTAAACGTAACCAACCTAAGGACATCACACACACCCATGCCCGAGGCAGGATTCGAACCTGCGACCGTAGCGGTCGCGCGGTTCCAGACTGTAGCGCCTAGAACCGCTCGGCCACCCCGGCCGGCCGGCTGCAGGGATGTCTACGGGACAACAGACTTGCAACTGTTGAGGAACTGACCGTACAGATGAATCAAGGGGCTACCAGGAATGTCTCTTAGATGACAGTTCAGGGAACGTTGCTGAGTATGGATCCCCATAGCAGGTACATTATGCTTCATGCACCGATTTTGACTCCTGTTCATTGGCAACGACGGCTGGAATTTGATTGCCAACACCGCAATTGGACTTTCAATCGGCGGTTACAAGTTGTAAGGTGCCTACAATTTCGCACCTTACAAGCTCTCATCTACATACTTTGCCGTGATTTACAACCGGAATTAGGTATCATTTGATAGGTTGTACATCGTATATATGAATATTTGAAGAAGACTCACATTGTCACGTACACCTTGTAGATAGTTGTTAACGCTTATTGCATGAAAGGTGTCGGAGTGTCTTTATTATCAAAACGACGTAATAAATGATTGCCTGTACTAGTGGAGGTTGGAACGCCAGTGGAAATGAAAAGGCAGGAGTAACTCAGGCCCTGGGTGGAAAAGCCTGCACAGGTGTGTTCGTCCTGCTTAAAACATTAAGTTGCCCAGACGGACGGTTGGGGCACCTGAGTGCTGAATCACAATAGAATGACGGCTGGCCAGAATTGTAGCTATGCTGGAAGGATAACCGGAAACTCTGAAAATCTTGGATGCAGCAGAGAGGAACAAGGAAGCGTTCTTTCGGAAATCATGCAGACTAGGTTTCTTCCAAAAATTTTTAGTCTGAGAAGCGTACCATTGTATTAATTCGTAATTAACGGGGATAGGTATTTCCCTGCAAACTTTCCGCACTGGACGACAAAAGACCAAAGTACGGCTATTCGGCGTTCGGAAGAATCTGTAGCGAGAGAGAATATTCCGTGGTTTCGAGAATATGATTCGCCTTCTGCAGTTACGAGGGAGGGGAGCCAAGCCTTCTAGGAAGCTAGCGGCGGAGAGAAAGAGGTCTTCTGTTTTGAGCGCCGGTGTTTGACGGTCGCTTAATATCCGCTTTTGTTGGTACAGACGGACTTTCTGTCTTTGCTTTCACGAGATTTTACAGTTAGAATTGTTAGGCACTGTATTGTTGCGAACCTATACGATTCTGGACTTCGTCTCCGGGTAGGGAGTCGTCGTTGAGTACGCAGCGTTCACTGATTGAGAGCACTTCCTCTGTCTATACTCACGTAGAGACGTTATCTGAATTCCGTCCTTGTAGCTGGGAGCTCGCGTTTCTTGTCTGTAGAACATAGAGAGGAGAAGAGAGTATCAGAGTATAGTAGTCGGCATATTAGGCCTATGAGGTTAAACAGCTGAAATCAGGCAAATTTTATTTTCACTGAGGTTGCACGCCACTGTAGATCATCTTTGATGTCTTCTAGTGTTTGGTACGTAGATGATCAGGCATCTCGCGGTATTTGTATTAGATCACGTAGCCATAAAAAGGGGCAGATTTGTGCCTATGATCACTAATATTAGTTAGGAAATTCATTTTTGTCTCTTCATACCCATTGGACATTGATATATAAACATTTGTAATATATACAAGGGGTTATAATTTACAATGAATGTATAAGCAGAATCAACATTTATCATTTTGTAGTTACTAGTTCCCTTAATCATTCGAATATGTAATTTATATGTTAAAAAGCAAACATAAGGAAATAATATCACCATTAAGAGATACTCAGATCTGCTTCAGGGGATAGTCAGACAGGGTCAAATCTTCATTTTCGCGCTCAGTATTTTCCGCTGCGCACATTCCTTTTTAGACCCGCCTGCAGTAGCATCTTGGAAAGTGGCCTTTCAGAAGAATCACGTGTTACAGTCCATCAAACAGGAAGCAGACACCTTGCAACAGATGGAGGAAGCGTCTAGGCCAGAGGAGGCAGCGATATTGTCTGGGGAATCTTTCCGTGGCATTCGTCATTCTGGAAGTCACAATGGATCAATACAAGTATGCTTCCACCCCTACATGCGGTTTGTTTTTCCTCGGCAGATGGCATCTACCAGCACGACAATGCGACGTGTAACACAGCTCGCAGTGTACGCGCGTGGTTCGAAGAGCACCGTGATTAACTTACCGTACTCACCTGGACCCCACACTCTCAATCGCTTATCTGTGGGACCACTCTGTCGAGCTGCTGGCGCCATGGATACTGAACCGAGAAACCTAGGCAGCGACCGAGAAACCTAGGCAGTGACACTGGAGTCGGCTTGGCTCCACATCCCTGCCGGTATCTTCCAGAACCTCACTGACACTCTTCCTGGACGTCTAGCAGTCGACCGAGCTGTAAAAGTGGTTATTCAAGCTTTTGACAGATGGTTACATTAGTGTGACTGGACAGCGTATGTATAATTGTGAGCTGCACTGTGGCGACGTCTTTAGAAGCTTTTTAAAGAAAGCAACGGATTCCATGACTTGTCCAAGCTCATCTTGGGATTTAATAAACAGCTGAAGCGGTTTATTAAAAGCCAAGACGCTATCTCTGGAATCCCTGGGCTAGCGGGACGGAGCGGATGCGGTTATATTTGTGGAAAGGGGCCAAAATAGGTTACTGTCAGTTGCACTGAACATATAAACTTTATTTCTTAAAACACACAATCACACAAGCAACAATCAAAATTCTCAAGGTTTTAACGAAAGACCTCGTTTGATTTAATTTAGATCGGCTGAAGGCCACATCGAAAATCCAGGGCACAAGGCCTAAGCGAGGAACTGAGGTACAGCAGTTCTCCTGGAGGTTTCACTGAAAGCCTGATATTTTTCCCATAGAACTCGGCTGAAGGCATCACATTTATCAAGAACAATGTTACGGCTTAAGGGCGAGACAAAGATTTTCAATGTTTAAATAGGCTGAAAACCCGGCTGAAGGCCGCATATCAACAAAAAAATTTAACAGCTTAAGGCCTAGGAAGAAAAGCTTTCAATTTGAAAAGGCTGAAGGCCTTATCTTAAAATATTTCGTATAAAACTCGGCTGAAGGCCTCATACTAAAGAATAACAATCTTATGACTTAAGAGCAAGACAGGGATTTTGAACTTTTAATTTAAGAGAGATTAAAACTCGGTTGAACGCCACACAGCATGCAGAAAACAATTTAACGGCTTAAGGTCTAAAGGGAAGAGCTTCTAAATTTCAATTAAAATAGGCTAAAGGCTTTATCCTAAAATGCTTCACATAACTCTTGGCTGAAGACCACATACGAAACCCAAACAATATCACGGCTTAAAGCCCAGACAAAGAAATTTCCAATTTTTAATTTAAGCTAGAAAACTCGGCTGAAGGCCACATAAAAACTAGAAAATATTTCTTATAGCTTAAGGCCTAGACAAAATTTTTCAACTTTGATTTGGAAAAGCTGATAGCTCGGCTAAAGGACACATACCAACTTGAAACAAATTTACAGCTTAAGGCCTAGACAGAAGGAATTTTCAATTTTAAATTTGAAAGGCTGAAACTCGGCTGAAGGGCGCATACCAAACAAGAAACATTTTTTTTTATGGCTTAAGACCAAAGAAGAAAAGCCTTGCAATTTTAATAAGCTAAAACTCGGTTGAAGGCCACAGAGAGTACTTAAGGCTAAAAAGGAAATCACTATGTAAACCACAAGGAGCGGCGCTCAGAAGGTTCCAAGGATCAGCGTGGGAAGGTAACTGTAAAGCGCGTTTAGGTGAGACAGGCAGCCAGACCGACAACGTCTTACTCGGAAGCCAACCCAACCGCAAGCCAGCCAACCAAAAAGATCAGTTCTTCCCCACCCAACCAGCAAAACGACAATAGCACAACGTTCTGGATACTGGTGCCCAATCCAACCAAGTCAGAACAAACGCCCAAAACTACCAACAACACCTCAGCTGTCGGACTACACGTCGTACTGGACAGCATCAACACGACGAGGAAAATACACTGCCGAAAACTACGTCAACGACCAGGGCAGGTAACAGGAACGTCAACGGCCACAAGGCAGATGATACCGCTGGTACACTTCATCAATGAAGGAATGAATTAAAATTAATTAAACACCACACACGTTGTTGCTCGCAGGAATCTCCCACCAAGCGACAACCAGGATCAAACGATGTGATAGCAGTTGAGGTTTGATAGTAGGTTAAGTGTGCACTCAACTTTAGTGTCCAGTATCGGTGGGCGACGAACTTCGTAACCCTCGCAAGAAGCGCCCCACAACTCCAACCGCACGTGCACGCCGCCAGCGGCTCTGGTCTGACTACGCACCACGGAGACTTCCTCGCTGCTCTGCCCCAACCGACTGACTGCCACACTCAGCACACCTGGAAAATACACTCCTGGAAATGGAAAAAAGAACACATTGACACCGGTGTGTCAGACCCACCATACTTGCTCCGGACACTGCGAGAGGGCTGTACAAGCAATGATCACACGCACGGCACAGCGGACACACCAGGAACCGCGGTGTTGGCCGTCGAATGGCGCTAGCTGCGCAGCATTTGTGCACCGCCGCCGTCAGTGTCAGCCAGTTTGCCGTGGCATACGGAGCTCCATCGCAGTCTTTAACACTGGTAGCATGCCGCGACAGCGTGGACGTGAACCGTATGTGCAGTTGACGGACTTTGAGCGAGGGCGTATAGTGGGCATGCGGGAGGCCGGGTGGACGTACCGCCGAATTGCTCAACACGTGGGGCGTGAGGTCTCCACAGTACATCGATGTTGTCGCCAGTGGTCGGCGGAAGGTGCACGTGCCCGTCGACCTGGGACCGGACCGCAGCGACGCACGGATGCACGCCAAGACCGTAGGATCCTACGCAGTGCCGTAGGGGACCGCACCGCCACTTCCCAGCAAATTAGGGACACTGTTGCTCCTGGGGTATCGGCGAGGACCATTCGCAACCGTCTCCATGAAGCTGGGCTACGGTCCCGCACACCGTTAGGCCGTCTTCCGCTCACGCCCCAACATCGTGCAGCCCGCCTCCAGTGGTGTCGCGACAGGCGTGAATGGAGGGACGAATGGAGACGTGTCGTCTTCAGCGATGAGAGTCGCTTCTGCCTTGGTGCCAATGATGGTCGTATGCGTGTTTGGCGCCGTGCAGGTGAGCGCCACAATCAGGACTGCATACGACCGAGGCACACAGGGCCATCACCCGGCATCATGGTGTGGGGAGCGATCTCCTACACTGGCCGTACACCACTGGTGATCGTCGAGGGGACACTGAATAGTGCACGGTACATCCAAACCTTCATCGAACCCATCGTTCTACCATTCCTAGACCGGCAAGGGAACTTGCTGTTCCAACAGGACAATGCACGTCCGCATGTATCCCGTGCCACCCAACGTGCTCTAGAAGGTGTAAGTCAACTACCCTGGCCAGCAAGATCTCCGGATCTGTCCCCCATTGAGCATGTTTGGGACTGGATGAAGCGTCGTCTCACGCGGTCTGCACGTCCAGCACGAACGCTGGTCCAACTGAGGCGCCAGGTGGAAATGGCATGGCAAGCCGTTCCACAGGACTACATCCAGCATCTCTACGATCGTCTCCATGGGAGAATAGCAGCCTGCATTGCTGCGAAAGGTGGATATACACTGTACTAGTGCCGACATTGTGCATGCTCTGTTGCCTGTGTCTATGTGCCTGTGGTTCTGTCAGTGTGATCATGTGATGTATCTGACCCCAGGAATGTGTCAATAAAGTTTCCCCTTCCTGGGACAATGAATTCACGGTGTTCTTATTTCAATTTCCAGGAGTGTATATCCGCCACACCAAAGGTAGTACAGCAGTACTGGTACCGACACACGGTGCTGCTGCCACTCATGGAGAGAAGACAGCAACGGAACTGAAGAAGAAATAAGCCACTACTTGACTGCAACCAATGATAAAAAAACAAGGCATGACGCGAACCAGCTACGGCTCAATCTCATTACTCAGTTTCTCCGTAAAGCGAATTTCAAGTGGTTCTTTCACCATAAAATTGCAAAAAGATGTAGTCGACCCTTTTTCGTACAGCGCAGAGTGACTGGTGTCAGATGGTCTGTAAGAGCCGGTCGTATCCATGGCGTTCCGTGCATGGATTGTACAAGTCGTCTGTCCAGTGTATGAAACTCCACTCTCGGAGGGGCTCAAATAAGCCCCAGCCTTCCCGAGCATAAAATCATCTTTAACGGAACCAAGAGCGCTGCTGTTGTCGGTGGAGGGAGGGCGAAAAATAACTTTTATTAGGTTGCTACATAAATTCTTGCATTTTTGTTTTATATGTTGGTATACCGGTTGCTATCGGTTTATTTGTCGTTTTTCATTTCTTTTGTAGTTCAGTGTTACTATTTCAGTTTGCATACTGTAATTTCGTCATTTGGAGATTGTGATTGAAACTGCGGACGCTAGAAAATTGAGTAAAAAGTGGAGAAACTGGAACATTTCCACATTTTCGTCTGTTTGAGGTTATTGGAGTCGGCGACAGCAGCGAAGACAGCCAGAAACATTTGCGCCATCTATAGGGATAATGTCACTGAATAGAGCACGGCAAGAGAGTGATTTTCTCATTTTATGGAGGATGGTTTTGACACTTCACGTTCAGCAATACCTTTGATGAAGATCGTTTAAACGCATTAGTTCCCAATGATTCGCGTCTTTGTATACGAGAACTGGCACCATCATCGTGCAAAATTTGCATGCTAGGGGGATGGTTAAAAAATCGGGTGTATGGCTACTGCATGCTGTAACCCGAAATCACAAAAACCAGTGTTTGGTCATATGTGCATCTCTGCTTGCTCATTATCAGCTAGTTCGTGAAAGACACCAACCATTGCTATCCCGTATCGCTACTGATGACGATTAAAGGTGTCTTTATGTTAACATAAGGAAAGGAAAGGAATGGTTGAGCCCAAACAGAGCAGCAATTTCCTGTACAAAACCTGCACCCATCCCCAAAAATAAAGTTTGCCTCTGGCGGAACACCAACGATGTGGTTTACTACAAATTGCTTCTCCGAGGTGTAATCATCACTGCTGATGAAACTTTCTGGCAGATCAAAACCGTGTGCCCGACCGAGACTCGAACTCGGGACCTTTGCCTTTGGCGGGCAAGTGCTCTACCAACTGAGCTACCCAAGCACGACTCACAACCCGTCCCCATAGCCTCAATTCTGTCTGTACCTCGTCTCCTACCTTCCAAAGCTCTTATGCGAACCTTGCAGAACTAGCACTCCTGGAAGTAAGGATATTCCCGAGACATGGCTTAGCCACAGACTGGGGGATGTTTCCAGAATGAGTTTTTCACTCTGCAGCTGAGTGTGCGCTGATATGAAACTTTCTGGCAGATTAAAAGTTTGTGCTGGACCGAGACTCGAACTCGAGATCTTTGCCTTTCGCGGGAATTGCTCTCCCGTCTTCTGTGAAGTATGGAAGGTAGGAGACCAGATACCGGCAGAATTACAAGCTGTGAGGAGGGGGCGTGAGTCGTGCTTGGGTAGCTCAGTTGGTAGAGCACTTGCCCGCGAAAGGCAAAGGTCCCGAGTTCGACTCTCGGTCCGGCACAGAGTTTTAACCTGCTGGAAAGTTTCGTATCAGCGGACACTCCGCTGCAGAGTGAAAATCTCATTCTGAGATCACTGCTGATATTTACTGCGAGCAACAGGACACATCACAGACGTAATCCAAGAACAGTAACCGGGAAAACTGCGTGACATTGTACTCCTTACCTCATTGTGCTAGACAAACAAAAACAGTATATAGGAGTTGTGTTTAGAAGTTATTTCGCATCCACCTCATTCACCTGATTTTGTCCCCTCAGATATTCACCTTTACCCCTCTCTATCGAACAACCTTCAACGATCTTCCTTTCCAGATGAAAATGCGCTCCGAACGTAGCCCAACGAGTTCTTCATCTCAAAACCATGTGATTTATATAGTTGCGGAATCGAAAAGTTTCCCCAACATTGGCAGACTGTTGTAAATAGTGAAGGAGATTATATTACTGATGACTAAATTCTCTGCCTGTTGTTATGGAAAAATGCTACGAACTTATGCACCAACTCAATATTTTGTGGTTCCTGAGGGTCCATCCTGTTACTGATGAAGGGCTTCCCACTTACGGCAGGAAAGTCATGGATTTACATCTTTCTGTCCCTTCAACTGCATTCCTTATGCCTGCCTTTGGTTTTGTTCACAGTGCCTCAGGTATCTCCTGTCATAGTAGTACGACTAACGGTCGCAGCAGACGCATTAAAGACTGGATTCCAGGAAGCAGGTGTGGCTTGTTGGTGGTAGCATTACGTGATAAAAATGAATTTTTCGATTTTCTTGTTGTAAAAAAATGCTCTACGGAAATCAAGCAAAGCTTCATGAACTCCTGGCGTCAGTTTTTCGGAACAGGTTCTTTTCCTTTACAAAATTAAAAACAACTTCTTTCGAATCGCACATCTTCTTCACTATTTAATACTTCTCATTCTCTGCTGAGGAAACTAATTGGCACACAAATTTTTTTTTTATTATCTTAAAAGTTCACATCACAGCTCTATGATGCAGTAGTTATTTTTTTCGATATTGGTTACAGTTCTTGTGATATCTGGAAATCTGAGTAAACGTATCGTATAAAATTTGAAGAGCTTGCAGTGAAAAACGTCGTTGCTGGCTAATTTACATTTGGTTGAGTTTAGGTGATACATTGCTGCGTCCTAAATGTACCTCACCCATCAAATCGTTCTTAAAGCTTGAACAAAAACCATATCACATTGCAGTATGGAGAAAGCTGATGCTGAAGTATTTTGTTTGAGGGCATCGGCGTCGAGTGTGCTGCTTGTGCGCCAAGCACTCAAATAGCCCGCAGTTCACTGTTGTTCTTAACTTCAATCGTGAGCAGTTTGCACTAGCAGGCATACGTTTCCGAAAATGAATGATCACGCTTTACTGTTGCACCTACTGCCAGAAGAAAATGATGAACACATTCTACTCCAACATGATAGAAAAACATCATTAGCACAAAGTGAGCCATGGCTGGCTTATGTTATGTGATCGATTAAACCTTGGTTGCTATTCTGTGTTTAGTCTCCCACGGTTATCACGATTATGCTGTTATCCTCTCTCTCCGCGGGTGGCAGCAGCGGTGTGTATCGATATTCGCATCTTGAACTATCTTTGAGCTAGCGCTTATAGTTTCCGGCTGGGCGGTGTGCGACCAGTCGGTCGATTGGCGTGGAGCAGCGAGGAAATCTTAACGGCGCGTGGTTTGGCCAGGGCGTCTGGCGGCTTCTACGTGCGGTCGGAGCGTGTGGGGCTGTTCCCATTGCTACGAGGTCCGTGGCTCACCGATCCTGGACACGAAAGTTGAGTTTTGAGTTAATCTACCAGCAAGTCACGACTGTTCACATGGTGTCGTTTGGATTTCGTTGTCGGCTGTTGGGACATTTCCGCGAGCAGCAACGTGTGTTTTCAAGTTGGCAGCCGGCCGCGGTGGCCGTGCGGTTCTAGGCGCTTCAGTCTGGAACCGCGGGACTGCTACGGTCGCAGGCTCGAATCTTGCCTCGGGCATGGATGTGTGTGATGTTCTTCGGTTAGTTTGGTTTAAGTAGTCCTAAGTTCTGGGGGACTGATGACCTAAGATGTTAAGTCCCATAGTGCTCAGTGCCATTTGAACCATTTTTATTTTACCAAGTTGGCAAATTTTACCCACACTCCGGTGGAGTTTAACTGTAATTGATTATTTTGAATTGAAGTGCACCAGCGGAATCTTATGCCTTGTGGTCGTTAACGTTCCGGTTACCTACCCTGGTCGTTGACGTAAACTAAGGCAGTGTAGTTTCCTCATCGTGTTGTCGCTGTTCAAAAGAAAATGGTTCAAATGGCTCTGAGCACTAAGGGACTTAATTTCTGAGGTCATCAGTCCCCTAGAACTTAGAACTACTTAAACCTAACTAACCTAAGGACATCACACACATCCATGCTCGAGGCAGAATTCGAACCTGCGACCATAGCGGTCGCGCGGTTCCACACTGTAGCGCCTAGAACCGCTCCGCCACTCTGGCCGGCGTAGTCGCTGTCCAGTACAGTGTATAGTTTGACAGCTCGATGTATAATTGGTTGTCGGCACCAACACTTTATACGTTGTTGCCTGTTGTGTACTAGTCGGGTGGAGCGGAAGTTATCTTGTCGATGGGTCCGTTGACTGTCTGTGGGTTGGGTTATCAGCGGGTCGACAATGGTTGGGCCGACTGCCTGTCTCACGTAAGCGAGCGTTTGTGTTTGAATTCCAGGTCGACCCTCGGAAACTTCTGAGCGCCGTTGGGTATTTTGTGCTAGTAGAAGAGCCAACACCGTGTTACGAGTGGAGGCCGAAATGCACGCGTCTTAGCCCATGCAGGCTGGCGTGAGGAGGGAAGAACTATACTGACGTGTTGGCCGACCGAAGTGGTCGAGCGGTTCTAGGCGCAACAGTCTGGAATCGCGCGACCGCTACGGTCGCAAGTTCGAATCCTGCATCGAGCATGGATGTGTATGACGTCCTTAGGTTAGTTAGGTATAAGTAGTTCTAAGTTCTAGGGGACTGATGACCTCAGCAGTTAAGTCCCATAGTGGTCAGAGCCATTTGAACCATTTTTTGAACTATACTGACGTGAGGTCTGGAACATGACAAGGAATGAGAATTCAGAAAGCGGACGTAATTAGTTTGATACTTAACTTTAATCCATTAATGATGAACGTCGCTCTTGACGGTACATGATTCACAATATTATCTGTTCAGAATACATTTTTGAAGATGGTAATTATAGTAACTGAATATGATGCCTTGCTAGGTCGTAGCTAATGACGTAGCTGAAGGCTATGCTAAACTGTCGTCTCTGCAAATGAAAGCGTATGTAGACATTGAACCATCGCCAGCAAAGTCGGCTATACAACTGGGGCGAGTGCTAGGGAGTCTCTCTAGACTAGACCTGCCGTGTGGCGGCGCTCGGACTGCAATCACTGATAGTGGCGACACGCGGGTCCGACGTATACTAACGGACCGCGGCCGATTTAAAGGCTACCACCTAGCAAGTGTGGTGTCTGGCGGTTACACCACAGGGTGTACTGCCTTCTCTTATTTGTTTGTATTTGTATGGCTTCTAGCCGATTTTTAAATTAAGGTTGTTTTGCCCTTAAGACGTAAGATTGTTCGCGCCTTCTGCCTGATTTAAAGGACTGTTTTTAGGTAAGGGCTTTGGCCTTCTAAAAGTTTATTTTGGTTTGAGTCTTAAGAGATGGGCCTTCAGCTGATTTTTTTAAACTTAAAGTTGTTTTGCTCTTAAGGTATGATATCGTCTGGCCCTTCAGCCTAATTGAAAGAACTGATGCAAGATAAGGCCTTCTGCCTTTTAAATTTCTGATTTTGGTTTGCCCTTAAGGCATGAGACTGCATGGCGTATTCAGCCGGTTATTAAGTTAGAAAAATTAATGCTGTGTGTTTTTTTTTTTTAATTTTGTTTGGTCAAATAAATAAAGTTGTGTGTTCGAGTGTAACTGACAACCGCTTATTTTGCCCCCTTTCCACAATTTAGACTGCCTGTCCTGTCCTGCGGATTTAGCAGGACGTCTCACAAGGCTTGCAAGAAGTTTCTTCATGACTCTTATCGATCATTATTTATTAAGAAATGACAAAAAGTTTCCAGGTTGTATGTTGCCTACCCCTAGATCAACTATATCTGACGTTTGGTCAAAAGATATCTCAGGAAAGGTTTATGAACTGGATTTTTGTATCCAGTAACACCTTGCGATAAAGCATGAAAAGTCAAAATATTTGGAAGACAGCAGTAGTTTATTAAGCATTTGTTCTGAGTGGAACAACGAAATCCATTAACATCTAACTGAGATTTGTTATCCAATTAGGTTATGCATAATCAGTTACGTTCGGTTTCTTCATTGTTAGTACAAGTGGCGTACTATAAATAACGCAACACACTTAACTAATTCACATTGGTTAGTGGTAAAGATATGTCCGTCAATAACTGAGAATGCTCAGCATGCTGACTGACAATTCTGAAGAAATTTTCAGATCGTAAACCATCTACAATGACACCATTTCCGCTTTTTTCCTTAAGTCTGGTCTGTTTCTTCTCGGGCATTGCTATATCTGTAAAAAACTAATTGTCATCGCTGTCACTCATCTGCAGAAAGTTATTAATAATGAACTTGTTCACCATTTCCTCTAATTTTTCCATTTATACTACAATAAATGACTCTTTTGTAGCAGACCTTGTTTGTAACTGGTTGTGTAACAGCGCTCTGCTGCAAGCTGCTGCAGCACCAAGACTGCTCTCCGAGAGGTACAGATTAACAGCTAATGCCACCGTAGTCCGAGGACACTGCTACAGCCGGCAGTACATTATCATACTTCTTTGCCAAAGTTGATGTATCAAATATTTTTGTCAAAGAAATTTGATACTGTAATAAGGAACTTTGTTAAATTACGCCTTTTATCAAAGAAATTCGTTCCAATGTGAGGCCTCGCCGTAGATTTAATCATCAAAGTCGTTCTGTTCACTGCAATGTGAAATGTAACCGGTTGGAGCGCCGGCATGGCTACAGCTTTATCCTGGAAACATCTCCCAGGCTGTAGCTGTGCCATGTCCCCGCAATATCTTTTCTTTCAGGAGTGCTTGATCTGCAAAGATCGCAGGAGAGCTTCTGTGTATGTTTGGAAGGTGGGAGACGAGATACTGGCGGGATTAAAGCTGTGAGAATGGATTGTGAGTCGTGCTTGGATAGCTCAGTCGGTAGAGCACTTGCCCGTGAAAGACAAAGATTCTGAGTTCGAGTCTCGGCCCGGCACACAGTTTTAATGTGCCAGGAAGTTTCATCGCTAGAGATATTTGACGTATGTAGTGCGTTTGTAAACATGACTTCAAAGTTTAGTTGGTGTGTTCCGTCGACTCTTTTAAATAACCTTGCTTTGACGCATGGGGGGTGAGCAAGGGGCACGCTATTAATCATGTGCTAATGGACATGTGCGTCATGTTGCTGGCGGCTTCAAATCCACAATCTCAGTTACAGCCGCCCACCCACCCCTACATCTGGAAACATCTAAGCAGCTTTTCAGCTAGCGGGGGTAGGGGAGAGGGAAACACACCAATACAACAAAAAAATTTCTTACCTCTCCATTCTACTTTGTCTATTTTTTGAGTCTGGATGCCACAAATTAAAAAGTACTTCGTCTGTTTTGTGATTTTTACTAAGTTTGTAGTTGTTGGGTCACATTCCATGAACTCTGAATGCCACAGATTAAAAATTTCTTCCTGTGTTTCGTACTTTTTATTAAGTTTGTATTGCTGGAACACTAATTGTATTAATTAAATTATTCAAAAATTAAAATAGTTCTTCTTGCCCGATTTGTGTCCATATTGTGTGTACTAAACATTTATTTACCTTCGGATATTCCTCTTTCGTTGCTTTATAAATCGCTTTACATGTTTCCCGAATTGCTTTGGTTAATGTGCTCTGTGTTACTGGAGTGCTGTATTACAAGCTATAACTGCTCTCTCCTGTAGCAAGAAATCGGAGTGTCGGAGTGAGCCTGTCTCGTCCACATATAGTCTTCCTGAACTGAGTGTTCTGTTTTGTACTGTAAGGAGCCACTTTACTGCACAAATATTGAAATGCACTCGCATCCATTCGTAAGTAATTTATATATCAGACTTGACGCCCTCCACTTACAGCTGTCGTAAAAAAAAAAAAAAAAAAAAAAAAAAAAAAAAAAAAAAAAAATATGCTGAACGCTTTTTTATCTCGACGTAAAACCCACGGCTTCACCCAAGTATGTTTCATTTTTTTCTACCGCTTCTCTTCCAGATACACGTACAATGCAGTTCTGGTACACGCAGCTGCAGCACAGAGTAATAAGTTGTTGATGTTCGCCATCTTGAACTTTGACGAAAAATATAGTGAAAGTGTAATATTCCTGTTTAGCACCAAGTCAAATATCTTTGTCAAAGAAATTTGACGAACATTTGGTCATATTTGTTTGTGAAAGAAATATGATAGTGTAATAGCGGCCCAAGAAACTGCTCCCACAAACTTCCAGTCGGACTGTAGGCTGCGTCAGTTGCCGCAATAGTGTTGGCGGTTACCGTTGAAACAACAGTTTTCGAGTTACACCGCCCCCCAGTCTAATCCGACTGTTAAAACAGCTCAAAATAACCAATCTTCGTTCTTTTACTGCTATTACTTCCAGTAATAAACGTAACCTCAAACAAGGATTGAAAACTTCAAATGGAGGTGAAGGAGTAGGAGATCACGATAAATATGGGTTTGAGGCTGTACGGCCGGCCAGGATGGCCGAGCGGTTCTAGGCGCTACAATCTGGAACCACGCGAACGCTACGGTCGCAGGTTCGAATCCTGCCTCGGGCATGGATGTGGGTGATGTCCTTAGGTTAGTTAGGTTTAAGTAGTTCTAAGTTCTAGGGGACTGATGACCTCAGAAGTTAAGTCGCATAGTGCTCAGAGCCATTTGAATTTGAGCCTGTGCTAGAAACTAGTCTCATTGTCCCCTGCGAAGACTGTGATGGCGAAGGAGACGGGCATGGTGACAGCACACAAGTTGATTAAGTCCATGCATCGTCTCTTTTGGATAAATTTTTATCTTGGAACAACCACAAAATTAAGAGTTTTTATTTCAATTTCGAATAAAAATTAAGAGGAATTCAGTTTGAGAAACTAGTCAGATTGAAACAATTTCCACAGTTGTTTAGAACATAATACATAATAATCATTCACACACTATCGTGTACGTTAATATTATATAACTGTTTTATACTCGGTAAATGTCAAATACGTTTTATTCCAGGCTTTAATTGGCATGCTTGAGGAATTTTAAGTCGCTATAAAATATTTTGTCAGAGCCATCCCGAATGCTCCAAAACCTGGTTTTAGGTCCTAATTTGTTCAACTTTTTTCCAGGACATCTGCCATGTAGACTCCATTGTGATCTGTTCACTATTTATCTATTGAGTTATCATTCCTCCCCCCCCCCTCCCCCCTCCAGTCAGCGCAATAATTTATAGTTGGTGACGCCCATGCATGGGACATCTTGTTAAATACCTCCAGACTAGGAATGATACCATTCTGCAGCGAGAAACTACGCTACAGAACATCTGGGGTCGTTTTGTGCATTTCACATACACACGTAGCATCTAATAGGTCATCCCCCTCAGCAACAGGTTAATTATTGTGCCAGCAATGCTGTATCAGTTTTCACGTCATGTGTTTGTTGTGTCTAACTGTAGCCAATGTTATTGTGGCGTCAATGTTAGACACCACGCTAGAGATTGCGATAATCGATAGCGGCTCAGCACTTGCAACTATCTGGACTCGTTGGCGCTTGCAGCGCCGCTGTATGGCTCGGACAGAGACTTGCAGATCGCACGGGCAGAGTCAGCTACAGGTTGTTAGAGAAGTCAGGTTAGAATAGCCTTCAGCTCGCTAGGTTCGCAGCCTCTAGCTCGTGCATGTATTACGCAAATAATACCAAAATTGTGTTATCTTGCTTGTTGTATAATCTAGTTAATTTTTGTTAATGAGTCATTCGATTTCAAGAAAGATAGTTGTTATTAGTTATGTTCCTGGAGTGCAGTAGCAGGACAAAGTTAAGTAAAAGTTATTTACTAAAGTACTCCAGTACTAATTATTATAGAATGTTCCAGGTTCCTACAACCACCCGACTCGTGCTAGCCTCTATCACACCACCGCATATCCCAGGGGTACCGATCGAAAAGCATCCTGCATTTGTGTGAGGTCATGACATGCTGCCATCGACCCCCACATCAGTTATTAAAATAGCACCTATCGCTTTTCCCAGTTACTGTAATAACCTAATATTTCAAAGCAATGAAATTTTTTTCGAATAAACATTACTCGTTTTAAAAATGTTTTATTTTAAAACCAAAACTTACAGCACTGCTGCCATGGAAAACTTTTATGGCAGTATTTTATTGTTATTAGCAAAAAAGAAAAAATGTGACATAACTTAGATCAAAGAAATACCCTCCTACTAAGAGAATTTTTTTTTGTCTTAGTGAGTACCACTGCAGTCATACTTACTCCAAATAATTTAAGCAGAATGTGTTGGCAGTAGTTTAACGAACTACCATAAAAACATACATCACTATTGTTCAATGAAGCAATAATGATTCTCATTTCATAAATATTACGTTCAAGAAACATTGACCCCAGTGGTAGTCAGTCCAAAGAAACACAAATAAATTTTAATGTATTGTAAATACAAAACTGAACAAAACTTCACTAGAAGAGAGAAAAATTCATACATTTTTGGAAAAAATAGCTTTGCAAACAAGGGATTTATGATTTTCTAACTTGCTTATGCCATTATATTGACCCCAGTTGTACTAGAAAAAGGGCACAACAACAGATTATGCAAGAAATCGTAACAATGGGTACAAAAATATGTGAAAATAACGTTTTCATTGTTGCAGGTGTTTCAGATAACAGCTGTTCAAATTAACAATCATCATTCTGTTTTCATGAAGGTTACATTCAAGAATCAGTTTAAATTGTGGTCATATTAACCTCAAAGGTGCTCAGTGCAAAACCTATGAATAAATTTGAAATTATTGTAAGTGTAAAAATGAATGAATCATTATTGGATACAATTGACTCAGTGGGAGAAAGATACATACTTTGAAAACAATAGTTTAAAAAAAAGTTATATGTATTTCCTTATGCTTGTGGAGTCATATTGACACCAGTGGTAGTAGGAGGGTCAACACGTCAACTGGTCATTTTTTCCCATCCCTATGCCGCAGTAGTCTGCTGTGTGATAGGAGCCGCACCTTTAACCACCTGCGCTAATACCCGTGCATGTCAGCTATTGCTCTCATATTTTTATTCAACAAGGTGTAAATACTTGTAAACGTTTGGGAAGTATGCTGTTCCAGTTGAGCATTTATTACATATAAGTATGTACTACAATTGCACGAAAGATGAACAAAACTTGTGACGCATTGGTGTATGCTTCCCATATGGTATCAAAAGATGAAATCTTGGGGGTCACATAAAAACAGTCAGAATGGTAACTACATGATTCAAAAATTCAAATGGCTCCAAGCACTACACGACTTAACATCTGAGGCCATCAGTCCCCTAGACTTATAACTACCGAAACCTAACTAACCTAAGGACAGCACACACATCCAAGCCTGAGGCAGGATTCGAACCTGCGGTCGTAGCAGCAGTGCGGTTCTGGACTGAAGCACCTAGAACCGCTCGGTCACAACGGTCGTCAGTAACTACATGTTATGCACATTCTTCCGCGTAGTCAGCGGGTACACAACTTTCCCACTAGATGGCGCCCCGCTAAGCACAACAGCGCAGGTGCAGCGCTCGTCTGTCTCCGCACTACGAGATGGCACTGCCTTAGAGACAGACCAAATTCTGCTTCCGCCGATCCGCGTATTAATATGTAATGCAGCCAATGAGATTGCTGCTAACGTAGAACCTTCTCTCCTCACAGATCACACTCGCGCTGTGATACCTGAATGCGCGAGGTATTAAACGAGTGTACAGACAGTCTGCAATTCTCTGCACCAGTCTGCATGAGTTTGTACCAGTCTATAGTCTAGTTTCAGTCTGCACCTAAGAAGATTATCAGAGATATGTGAGAATAAGATTAACATACCAAGACCAAAGGAACTTCAGATTGTCAATTTTAAATAGCATCCAGAATCAAGTTACGTAATGTTTATGCTTGTTATTATTTTAATAAATGTGTGTGAAAATTAATCAAGTTCTGTTTAAAGTTGGTCACCGTCAATCTGCTACTCTACGTGTGCAAGTGGCATTTCTATCGTCTGACCTAACGGCAGAAGATAAACACGCCACGATAAGACCACGAAACATATTGCTGACACTCGCCTACTTCGTTAGAACGACAGGTCAAATAATCTGATGGTGTGTGTACCGAAGGTCTTACAGTACACACACCACGCTACATGATAAAATACTCGGCGCCCCAGATATCGTTTGAAAGTGGAACTTCGTTAGCGTACCTACAGGTGTTTCCGTTTCTGAATCAAACGGACAAAGCTGTGACTGTACCCCTGTTCGCCACAAGTCGCGTCGTCTCCCTGTCGCCGTTGGCGGTTGGCAGCACTGCAAGTTGCTCTGCATCCCTCTGTACGGTGTCGTATCTCAGAGTATCTCAGTTGGGCCTCTCATCACGGCGCTGCGATGACAAGAAGCCTGCGAGCCGCGGCGGCTGCTGGCGGCCCATTAGGAGAGCCATTAGCGGCGCCGGGACTTCCCCCTGTTGCTGGCAACACTGCGCGGGGAAGCCCCGCACGGTGGTCATTAGCACCTCACAAAGGCGGCGCCGTAATCACTCGGTCGCGGCGGAGCAGAGCGGTTCCAAGTACCTGCTGACTGCCGCACTGGCTGCAGTACTGTGCAGGCACTACAGAACAATACTCTGACGTCACTTCTCCATGTTATTTCCTACTCTCTTCCCACGTGTCCTTGTGACCAGTCACTCTTCTCTGTAACTACATTATGAATGGTGACATATAATTAGTTGTACAACGATCATCAAGGCAGTAATTCCATCATCTCTTTGTTTGCACATGTGACTTTATATGAAGTAGTAGCACTAGTACTCTTATTCATACATAGATCACTTTATCACTTTGACAAGGATACTGAACAAGTCGCAATTTTACCATTTAAAAACAACAAAAATACAGTAATTCAGTTATATACACTCCTGGAAATTGAAATAAGAACACCGTGAATTCATTGTCCCAGGAAGGGGAAACTTTATTGACACATTCCTGGGGTCAGATACATCACATGATCACACTGACAGAACCACAGGCACATAGACATAGGCAACAGAGCATGCACAATGTCGGCACTAGTACAGTGTATATCCACCTTTCGCAGCAATGCAGGCTGCTATTCTCCCATGGAGACGATCGTAGAGATGCTGGATGAAGTCCTGTGGAACGGCTTGCCATGCCATTTCCACCTGGCGCCTCAGTTGGACCAGCGTTCGTGCTGGACGTGCAGACCGCGTGAGACGACGCTTCATCCAGTCCCAAACATGCTCAATGGGGGACAGATCCGGAGATCTTGCTGGCCAGGGTAGTTGACTTACACCTTCTAGAGCACGTTGGGTGGCACGGGATACATGCGGACGTGCGTTGTCCTGTTGGAACAGCAAGTTCCCTTGCCGGTCTAGGAATGGTAGAACGATGGGTTCGATGACGGTTTGGATGTACCGTGCACTATTCAGTGTCCCCTCGACGATCACCAGTGGTGTACGGCCAGTGTAGGAGATCGCTCCCCACACCATGATGCCGGGTGTTGGCCCTGTGTGCCTCGGTCGTATGCAGTCCTGATTGTGGCGCTCACCTGCACGGCGCCAAACACGCATACGACCATCATTGGCACCAAGGCAGAAGCGACTCTCATCGCTGAAGACGACACGTCTCCATTCGTCCCTCCATTCACGCCTGTCTGGACACCACTGGAGGCGGGCTGCACGATGTTGGGGCGTGAGCGGAAGACGGCCTAACGGTGTGCGGGACCGTAGCCCAGCTTCAATGAGACGGTTGCGAATGGTCCTCGCCGATACCCCAGGAGCAACAGTGTCCCTAATTTGCTGGGAAGTGGCGGTGCGGTCCCCTACGGCACTGCGTAGGATCCTACGGTCTTGGCGTGCATCCGTGCGTCGCTGCGGTCCGGTCGCAGGTCGATGGGCACGTGCACCTTCCGCCGACCACTGGCGACAACATCGATGTACTGTGGAGACCTCATGCCCCACGTGTTGAGCAATTCGGCGGTACGTCCACCCGGCCTCCCGCATGCCCACTATACGCCCTCGCTCAAAGTCCGTCAACTGCACATACGGTTCACGTCCACGCTGTCGCGGCATGCTACCAGTGTTAAAGACTGCGATGGAGCTCCGTATGCCACGGCAAACTGGCTGACACTGACGGCGGCGGTGCACAAATGCTGCGCAGCTAGCGCCATTCGACGGCCAACACCGCGGTTCCTGGTGTGTCCGCTGTGCCGTGCGTGTGATCATTGCTTGTACAGCCCACTCGCAGTGTCCGGAGCAAGTATGGTGGGTCTGACACACCGGTGTCAATGTGTTCTTTTTTCCATTTCCAGGAGTGTAGTTACACTTCTGATTCCTAGGAGTAATTTGTGGATTCAGAAGCAATTCTAAATCTAGATGTCCTCTGCTACCGAACCCTCACTATTTTAAAGTTAATCTTTACTTTACCACATGGCGGGATCTAAAAGTCCGTCTGATCAGCATATTAAATTTGGACAATTATTTAAAACCGTCCCCCTTATCGTTTGCGTAATAGCTGGCACTTCTTTTTGCACCACTTTAGAATATGTTTCTTCGTTAAAAACTTTGCTTTGTACTCCGTGTTTAGCGCGAGACCTTGCTAAGGACGTTTCCACGCCGCGCTGTCTGTTCGACCCACGACGCACACCCACAGAAACGTGCGGCACTGTGCCTCCATTTGCTGCCACTTACACCGTTCTCTAGCTCGCTTTCAAAAATGTGTCTGAACAGTCAAACTCACTGCTTCATTTTGTCACTCAGTGGTGTATTACGTCTACTCAGTATGCAAGCTATTACACATATGAAATATCAAATGATTTTTTTGTTTCGGGCATGCATTTCCTATTATTTCGGATAAGACCTATTTTATTCTTTACCCAAGCAATGAATGGATATAGGGGATTCGGTACTCTAACAACACTCTCTCTTACAGTACCTCGTCTCCTACCTTCCCGAGTTCGAGTCTCGGTCCGGCACACAATCTGCCAGGAAGTTTCATATCAGTGCACACTCCGCTGCAGAGTGAAAATCTCACTCTGGAAACTCCCTCTTAGAGTTCACATTTCACAAGGATCACTGCCTACCTTGGACTGTATCCATCCATGAAACAGCTAACTGTTTCTCATTTGGACGTTCTGCAATGAATCTCACCTTAATTACCCATCTGAAATAAATGTTATGTGCTGTTGTTTGCTGTCGCCAAGCTCTAAATGAGCTAATTACTTTAATTGCTTTATTGAAACGTTATCCGTTTTGTAGCAATTAATTTTGAATTATTTATTGATGCTATTTTGCTGTAGTTATTTTGAAAAAAAATGGCGACCATTTCAGTTACCCATCTTTAAAAACATTGTGAAACTTTACTGAAATTGCACTTTTTCTTAATACAGAAATTTGGAAAAAATTTAAATTTACTTGAATTTAATTAAAATTGCAAGTTACTTGAAAAATTAGGTTGCTATCCAAAGCAACCAATCGATTTAAATAGACTTAGCTACTTACATTACATTATTACACCACTGATATTTGCAAAGATGCCAATAGTTTCCTTAATTTCTGTTTTTAGATTTAGATTTATGTTTAGTTTTTACTTTATAGAACTTTGACACAAGGGATTGGTGATGGTATAAGTAAATAAATCATGGTTAGTTGAAATTCGCTATATTAAATGTTCACAAAAATAAAACATAATGATGCACTACTCCATTACAAATGACTTTACACACAATTAAATACAAAGTCTTGCTTGTTGTTGGTAAAAGTTCAATATGGTTAAATCCAGTGCAGCACCAGTTCTTCACGTCTCCCTGCATGTATATGGCGTGCTTCTAAAAGACGCCACATATTGCACCATTGCTGTTACGGCAGGCATTAAAACAGGAACCAAAAATAGCCGTTTAGTCCACGACCTCATACTTTACGACTTTTCACAGTGCACATAAACAAAACCACACACCTGAGAGTGACTTAGAGCACTTATTGCACAATATTACTGTACCCTAAACAGCCATGAGCAACAACAACATCTCTCACTTCAATGCTCCAACTACCTCTGCCTTTCCTCTAGAGTTCCACAAGTCACTAATGGACGCCACTCTTCTCGTCCAATCAGAACTAGCACTCAGCTTCTCTACAGTTTTGATTCTAATTCTGTTAAATTTTAAAAGCTTTGAGTAATCGGTCATAATAACATAAACCACTCGTTTATTCTACAAAATATTATCTCTTTACCATTTGAGATTCAAACTTCTTATACTCGTCTCGAAAGTAGTGAAGACAAACACAATGTGGCTCGCTACTACCCATCTTCCTTACAAAGTAATACTCACAAAATTTATACAAGCATCACAAGTACATACACTATGTGATTAAAAGTATCCGGACACTCCCAAAAACATACGTTTCCATGCTAGGTGCATTGTGCTGCAACCTACTGCCAGGTACTCCATGTCAGCGACCTCAGTAGCCATTCGACATCGTCAGAGAGCAGAATGGGGCGCCTCGCGGAACTCACACTTTCGAACCTGGTCAGGTGATTGAGTGTCACTTGTGTTATCCGTCAGTACGCGAGATTTCGACACTCCTATACATCCCCAAGTCCACTGTTTCCGATGTGACAGTGGAGTGGAAACGTGAAGTGACATGTAGAGCACAAAAGCGTACAGGCCGACCTCGTCTGTTGACTGATAGAGACCGCAGACAGTAATGTGTAATAGGCAGACATCTATCCATACTATCACACAGGAATTCCAAACTGCATCAGGATCCACTACAAGTACTATGACAGTTAAGCGGGAGGTGAGAAAACTTGAGTTTCATCCTCGAGTGGCTCCTCATAAGCCACACATCAAGCCAGTAAATGCCAAACAACGCTCGCTTCGTCTAAGGAGCGTCAACATTGGACGATTGAACAGTGGAAAAACATAGTGTGGAGTGACGTGTCACGGTACACAATGTGGCGATCCGATGGCAGGGTGTGGGTATGGCGAATGCCCGTGAACATCATCTGCCAGCGTGTGTATTGCCAGCAGTAAAATTGGGAAGCGGTGGTGGTGGTGTGGTCGTGTTTTGCATGAATGTGGCGTCCACCCCTTGTTGTTTTGCGTGGCGCTGTCACAGCACAGGCCTAAATTGATGTCTTAAGCACCTTCTTGCTTCCCACTGTTGAAGAGAAATCCGGTGATGACGATTGCATCTTTCAACACGATCGAATACCTGTTCATAAAGCACGGCCTGTGGCGGAGTGGTTGCACGACAATAACATCCCAGTAATGGACTGGCCTGCACAGAGTCCTGACCTGAATCATACAGGACACATTTGGGATGTTTCGTAACGTAGAATTCGTGCCAGGCCTCACCGACCGACATCGATACCTCTCCTCGGTGCAGCACTCCGTGAAGAATGGTTTGCCATTCCCCAAGGAACCTTCCGGCCATCAAGGCTAGGGTGGGCCAGCACCATACTGAATTCCAGCATTACCGATGGAGGGCACCACGAACTTGTAAGTCATTTTCAGCCAGGTGTCCGGATACTTTTGATCACGTAGTGCAGTTATTGGGTTATAGCCCCATCGTCTCAAATGCAAGATCAGTTATAACCACTGCTGAGACATCTGTTAAGCGTACAGTACTCTTTTGTGAAGCTGTCATTTGAAAGATTAATGCTACACCGTTCAGTCATTTCTCACTAACAGTTACTGCGCAAACTTTTTTTTTTCTTTGCATCACCACCTCTTCCGACTACTTTGACGTGTCTCATGATGAAGTCCTCTCGTGTCTGAACCTTTTCATCTCAGAGTGCCACTTGCAACCTACATACTCAATTATCTGCTGGATGTTTTCCAACATCTGCTTTGCTCTACAGCTCCCTCTGGTACCATGGAACTTATTCCCTGATGCCTGAACACATTGTGATATTACTTCCTGTGGCCGCCAGTATTTTATCTTGCTAGAAGCTCGCCTTGATGCAGCTTGATATACGTGAAGTAGCATATACTACAAATGTGGAGTGAGGCACAGGTAGCAGATGGTACGGTATGTATTATTCCTGTTGAAGAGTCCACCAATTGTACAGAACTTGCTTCTGATTGGTCAGCACATTCGGGTGCTAGGTGCCAAAACTTCTGTTATTCATTGTTTATATACTTTCAATTGTATTTAACCCAGTTTTCAGTATGACAATCTCTTATTGTTACCCTACAAGTCTACAGTCTTTTAAATTAAATTTCACTGGTTTTGAGAAACATAAGAGTAATGATGTTACAGTCGAAGTGCCTCGTACACCTTCGGGTCACTTAGGCGTGCTTGGGAGACGAAGTACTTCGGCTGCGCTAGCCACTCCGTTTCTGGTGTTCTTCAGAGTGGGACGTGTATCTCTGTTTCGGACGGACATGTCGTACTCTGCATCGGAATTTGTCAGAAACGTTACCGAACTATTAAGAAAGCTATGTCAAGTGTTGTAAAAAAATGTTCAGATTTGTGTGAAATCGTATGGGAGTGTGTGATGTATAATTACTGGTCCTGTCCTGCTAAGGTCATCAGTCCCTAAGCTTACACACTACTTAACCTAAATTATCCTAAGCACAAATACACACACCCGTGCCCGAGGGAGGACTCGAACCTCCGCCGGGACCAGCCGCACAGTCCATGACTGCAGCGCCCTAGACAGCTCGGCTAATCCCGCACCAAGTGTTGTAGAAGACAGTGTAAAAAGCGTTTATTTAAAATGTAAACAAACAGGATGCATTAATGAGAGATGTCACCTATCATCATTGTCACTACTACACACCTTGCCCTCTGTAGATACAGAGACTAACCTGGGCAAGTGGCATCCCATAAAAAGCACATACACAGGTTCAAGTTCGAGATGACAGTATAGCAGCCTCCGCCGAAGAAGATCCCACGACCGACGAGCTGTCTTCGGCGCTGGGGACGCAACTTGAGAAGGCGACAGGTTGGTGGGAAGAACGGCTAGAGTCTCTTGTTCAATCTCTACAATTCTCTCCAGCTTCCAGATCTGACTTCCAACACGACAACGTATAATTCTATACATGCCCTTTCATCTTGTCCCTTCTTCATGTCAGTGTTTTCCATACATTCCTTTCCCCATCGATTCTGCAGAGAATCTCATCATTCCTCACCTCAACTGCCCACCTAATTTTCAACATTCTTCTGTAGCACAATATCTCAAATTCTCTTCTGTTGCGGTTTTCCCAAAAAAAATGTTCAAATGTGTGTGAAATCTTATGCGACTTAACTGCTAAGGTCATCAGTCCCTAAGCTTACACACTACTTAACCTAAATTATCCTAAGGACAAACACACACACCCATGCCCGAGGGAAGACTCGAACCTCTGCCGGGACCAGCCGCGCAGTCCATGACTGCAGCGTCCAAGACCGCTCGGCTAATACCGCGCGGCGTGGTTTTCCCACAGACCACGTTTCACTACCATACAATGATGTGCTGCAAACATACATTCTCAAAAATTTCCTCCACAAATTAAGGTCTATGTTTGATTCTAGTAGAATTCTCTTGACCATGAAAGCCCTTTTTGCCTGCATTAGCCTGCCTTTTATGTCCTCCTTGCTGAATCCATCATGGTTTAATTTGCTGCCTAGGTATCAGCTGCGTCATGACCATCAATCCTGATGATAAGTTCTCATTTCTGTTACTTCTCATCACTTACATCTCACTTCAATTTACTCTCAATTCATATCTTGTACTCATCGGACTGACATTCCATTCAACAGATGTGTTCCATTTTAATTCTTCTTCAGTTCACTGAGGATAACAATGTCATCAACGAATCTTATCATTGATATCCATTCACCTTCAATTTTGATCCCACTCTTGAGCCTTTCTTTTGTTACCGTCATACCTCTTTGGGTTTATTCAACAGTAATGGCGAAACATTGCCTTCCTGTCGACAACCCTTTTCAGTCTGAGCACATTGTCCTTGGTCTTCCAGTCTCATTATTCTCTCTTGGGTCTTGTATATTTATATATAACTTGTCTTTCGCTATGGCTTACCCCTATTTTTCTCAGAATTTCGACCATTTAGCACACGCTGAGAGTTCCTACTGCTAGTCTTCATCCGTGGCAAGCCTTACCTTGGCCAGCAAGGTCGCCGGAACCCTCCATAACTGAGAACGTTTGGAGTATTATGGGCAGAGCCCTCCAACCAACTTAAGATTTTGACGATCTTATTCGTCAACTGGACGGAATTCTGTGTGATATCCATCAGGAAGACTTCCAGCAACTCTGTGAATCACAGTTTAGAAGAATAACTGCTTGTATGAGGGCCAGATGTGCACTAATGTGTTACTGATGTGCTCAGTCTGTGAATCTCTTTCTCTTGAATAAATCATCCATTTTTTCTGAATCTGCTGTCATTTTACTGTATGTAATTGTACATCACTTCTAACGATTTCCATCCCATCCGACAATTCTTTAGTGGTGCGTCGTTTCTTGTTTTTCGTCTCAGAGTGTATGTTTATACTTTTTCGTGAAATTGAAGTACAAAACCAGGCATTCAAACAGATGTCGACTGATATGCTGATTTGCAGTCGGGAAATGGTCAGCCATTTGTACGTGCATAACACCATGATAAAAGTCAGTTAAAACTTCGTCGGTTTCATTAACAGCAGAAGTTACGAAGATGCTTTGAGTGACCGGAAACGTTAAACACCATCTTCCATGCCTCAGACGTGTAACTAACCATCCAGAAATGAGCATAACATTACCAGCGGAAAAATGCTCCTGTACAAGCACAAAATAGGTGGATATGTTCCTCTATAAAGACTCTGACAGAAAAAGAGAGGAACCAAGTACCTCAATTTTCATACAGGCTTCTTCACCAATAATTTTGGCATGTGAAAATATTTGCGCTTTTTTATACTGAAAGAGAAGAGCAGAGAGACAATGACGATGGAAGAGAGAGGAGTTACTGCCAGTAGGACAGAAAGAGAGACGATACAATGATGGTGGGAGGAATAAAGTGGCCGTGAAAGAGAAAGAGAAATGGATAAAGACATTAGTGGTGAATAAGAGAGGAGATATTAATGGTCAGTAAGAGATAATGACAATAAAAGAGAAATGGGGATGGGTGGGGTTGGGGGAGAGATGGATTGGGGGTGTGGGGCTCCCCTTTGTGAATGTTATCAATTTCTGGTGGTTCCCCAGGGAGAGGGGAGTGGCCTTCAGTATAAGTGGTCCAAGTATGTAAGTTGACACCGGAAGTCCTTATCAGTTACCTTTAGATAAGAAATCGATTATAATCTAACCTGGACTTTCACTGATAACCTACTCATGTGTTCAGTGCGTCAGTTAATACTACATTTACTCCTGTGACCAGGTATTACATGTATATTTTACGTGCATAGGTGTGGTATCTTTGAACTGTGGGATCTTGATAACAGATCATGTTATAAAAAAAGTTTCATCGTTCCCCAAAAATATCAGCTTAAGAAAACATATGGAATTATAGAAGGAAAGGTAGCCACAATTGATACTTTTCGTATCCAAAAATCCTATTTTTTTTTTTTTTTTGTGGTTCTCTGAGGGATCTCTTATGAAGAAATGGCGCTTTTATAACCCGCCTAAGGTCCACCATAGACCATAAATGATAATAAGGACCCAAATGATGTGTTCAATTTGCTGGGGCTAGAGGAAGTGTGTGATGTTGCATGGAGGCTTAATTATTAAATTTGAAAATCATTTTTATTTTTTGTAGCTGTATGTCCGATTACGCTGTGTCTCGTAAACGGTTGGCCCTGACTAGTATTATTACGCAATCTGACTGCACAGAACAACAACAAAGAATGAAATGAAAATTTTCGTTAACACAATTAATTAATTAAGTCCCCAGCAACTAAAAAACCTACGAAACCAAAGCACAAGTACAACTGTTCTGTGTGTGGAAGTATGACTCAACGTACACATCTGGCACGGTTCTTCTTCAATAAGACAAGAAATTTCAAATACCATTTATACTGACGTGATAAAAAAAAATTAGAAATACTATAATTGCGCAAGAAAACCATAATTACACTCTAATACAAGAACACAAGCCAGATGCTTTGTTGACTGAACCTGTAATGACGCATTATTCAGGACATTGAAATAATGAGAAAAAAAAGAAAAGCAGTTTGTTACCTTCATTTATATTGATGAAAAGCACTCTAATCATTACAATATCTCCACACCGACTCGCTACTACCACATCTCAACAAGAACTGACTACTGCCACATCTCGACAAGCACTCTTGACTACGACATCTCAGCAAGCACTCACTGCTACGAGTTCTCAACAAGCACTGCCCTCCGCTACTTCTCAATAATCACTGCCAGTGGAGGCGGCGAAACAAAACTCTCTGGCGCTGTGGCTCAGTGTAGCCACCTTTCAATGTACAATTACTGATCCTGTCCTGTATGATAGTTACTGTATGCCCGTTCTTCCAATAAGTATACGAGTGGTCACTGGGCCATAGACGATAAAAAAAATTGACTCTTTATCTCTATGACCAACATACAATGAGATATGAACCCCTGAAAATTGACATTCTCACACGCGGCTTTTGAGAACATGTTTACTTCTTAGGTTACCTCATCAAAAACTTTCAAAATCTGTAAAGTCTGCTACATTATATCCCATTCTGTACCTTTTAAGTTTAAAGTTATCGATTTTCCGCCTAAAATAGCGAGGTAAGAAAATGTGCGATCTTTATTTAAAGCAAATCTTTTCAACATTTCATAAGTCGTGGCCTCTGGTTGGGACATCTTGTTCCAATTTCAGTCGGTCTTCTCTTCCTCTTCTCAGTGCATATTTGTTCTGCTTTTGTAAATAATCGTTCGCACTGATGTTGCTGTGATACACAATACTTTTAGAACCCACTGATACAGCGCTGCCCACAACAATATTTTTGTTTCCCAACAGTTTAAGGGACCTCTGTTTCTAGGCAAATATTTGTCCAATTCAACAATTGCTGCATTTTCTGTTTTGTGTCTTGCTACAACTTGACTGATAGTTTCAAAAATGGTTCAAATGGCTCCGAGCACTATGGGACTCAACTGCTGAGGTCATTAGTCCCCTAGAACTTAGAACTAGTTAAACCTAACTAACCTAAGGACATCACAAACATCCATGCCCGAGGCAGGATTCGAACCTGCGACCGTAGCGGTCTTGCGGTTCCAGACTGCAGCGCCTTTAACCGCACGGCCACTTCGGCCGGCCTGATAGTTTCATTGAACGCTTACCAAACTGAAGAAATCTCATGTGTAGCGCTGGTAACTGGCTGAGGCCTGAGCTCTGTTTTTTCTTGTTGAACAACCGACGCTTGAATTTCTACAACAGCCTTCATGTAACAGTCCTGAAATGTTTTGCCATCTGAAAATCGTTGCCTTTGAATCGGGGATCCAGTAATGTTGCCCGAGTAACCATTTCTGATAACCCTTTAAACATATCATCAACCAGTAAGTTTATTTCTTGAAGATATTCTTTATTTTTGTGTTTAAAAGATTTTACTTGCCATTCCTTTAATCTTGTCAAGATTTTCATTCTTGAAACTGAGAATGTTTTCTGTGAGGGCAACTCTTCGGTTACCTCATCAAAAACTTTCAAAATCTGTAAAGCCTGCTGCATTATCTCCCACTCTATACATTTGAAGTTTAAAATGATCGATTTTCCGCCTAAAATTGCGAGGTAATAAATTATGGGGTCTTTATTTAAAGTAAATCTTTTCAACATTTCGTAAGTAGTGCCATGTGGTTGGGACACCTCGTTTCAATTTCAGTCGGTCTTTTTTCAATTTTCTTGCATTTCAAAAAATGATTCAAATGGCTCTGAGCTCTATGAGACTCAACATCTGAGGTCATCAGTCCCCTAGAACTTAGAACTACTTAAACCTAACTAACCTAAGGACATCACACACATTCATGCCCGAGGCAGGATTCGAACCTGCGACCGTATCGGTCGCGCGGTTCCAGACTGAAGCGCCTAGAACCGCTCGACCACAAGACCGGCCTTGCATTTCAGCAAGTCTGCTTAAAGCAAAGGGTTTCTCCTTAAGAAACACAACAACACATTTGAACTTAACAACGGTTTTCTGAATGGACCTCTGAACTGTGTGTTGAGCATTGGGGTTTAACGCATGTGCAAAGCATGGGATATGTCGAAGTTTTAAAAGCGTGGCAGTTAGTTTCGTATTTGGCGCATTTTCTGTTATTATGGAAGTGATTTTAAAATTGGTATTGTATCTGGGATAACAGACTTTACCCAGGTTGAGATGTTTTCTGCAATCTGTCTGCCTTCGAATTGTGAAGACCCTAAAAGGTATGACGTTAGTTCATTCTTCTCAAACCAATGTTTGTTACACTCATCCACGCATCAGTCGTACAGCAGACTGCCTTCTCGGTGGCCAAAATATTTTCTTTACTGAAAATCATTTTTAGAAGCTGTACATCTATTGGCATACATTTACTTAATGTGAACGGCTTTATAATATTAAAAAAAATAATTCTTATTGGTTGTTGTAAATGGAAAGCAGTTGAGGGTGAGGGGACCACAAAGGAGAAAAATCAGGTCCTGGTCCAGAACCTGACGACACTGACTCGCCCTTTTGGGAGGACACCTTCACCAAAGGAGGAAGCAGATGTCGGTGAGGACACTTCACGGGAAATGATTTCTCGAATTTCTGCATCGATTGATGGCGATCTTGATCAGCTTACTGACCCACATTGTTCCACAGGTACTTTAGGACGCTTCGACTTTAGATGTCTCTTCAGCTTCGATGGTGAGCCAGAAGCCATAACAATTATCTGCTGACAGTAGCGGCATTTTCTTTTTTCTCGCATTTTGGTAAAATGGTACCGAACACCGCTGGTAATTCTTGCAGGCTAAGGCAATGTGGATAACTTATTGTTGTGTAGCACTGAAAGTACACAGGTAAAATTAAAACAGTTGTATTAACATAGTAATTGTACATTGTAAAAGATTAAAGTAAGAACAGATATACATGTAGCACGTTCTATAATCAGAAGTTATAGAGTAGGATGTAGGAAGTTCTGCGAAACCTAGAGCCACAATCGTGAAATCTGTATCATGTACGAAAATGTCTGAAAAATGGTTCAAATAGCTCTGAGCACTATGGGACATAACATCTGAGGTCATCAGTCCCCTAGAACTTAGAACTACTTAAACCTAACCAACCTAAGAACATCACACAAATCCATGCCCGCGGCAGGATTCGAACCTGCGACCGTAGCAGTCGCGCGGTTCCCGACTGAAGCGCCTAGAACCGCTCAGCCACACCGTCCGGCGAAAATGCCTGAAACAGTCATAATTATTAATAAGCTCGCGAAGACAAACCTGACAACATGCGATGATTTCACTGCTGAAAGATAAAAATTTTGAATAATGTGATATCCGAATTTGGGCTACACAGCGTGTGACTTCCTAAGGGACCAAACTTCTGAGATCATCGGTCCCTAGACTTACACACTACGTGAAATAACTTATGCTAAGAATAACACACAAACCCATACCCGAGGGAGGACTCGAACCTCCGGCTTAAGGGGCCCCGCAATCCGTGACATGACGCCTCAAACCGCGCGGCCAGATCCGCACGGCGTGTGAACAAGAGATGTCAGGATAATGATGCAGATAAATGCTGGAAAGAAGCAGTGCAAATGATCTCTAAAGTCCGTGCTTTAGGAACTACGAACTTGTCTACTCATGCAGCCACTGTTTAAACCAGCGTGTTTGTATTGTTACTGTAGAACATAGTTGGCCATCACTATCAAGTCATTTCGACGAACTCCGCCATATATTTCAGAATATCGACAACCATGTCTTTCTCCTAATGAACTTGGACACCTGACTCAAGCGAGTTCCCTAAATATAGACTCCATTGTCACAAGACATCACAGAAGTAGCAGATGGGGAAGTGAAGTAGTGGCATGCAAACACTTTAACTTATTACCGACCATGCTACTCACATCCAACACTAATGAAGACAAACAAGACAAATAACGTTTGTAAATAGCAAAATCCCTTTAAAAAACTGCCTAATATGTGTCCTCTACAGACCTACGAAAATGGGTCGGATAGCCCGTTTCAAAATTGACCTTTCATAATTCTATTCGACTTAGCATCATACAAATAACGAATATTCTGTCCCTTCACTGTGAAATTCAAGTGTGTAGTATCTTCTTCAAATGCAACAGTATTTCAGCTTATAACTACCCGTAATGTAGCCTATAGTCAGGCTTCCATACATATATTTGTCATGAAATCTATAAGCAAAGAAATTCGTACCTGGAATTTCAGCTGAAAGCATCATTACCAAACGAACTGTGTTACATAATAAATATGCTCCCCCAAAGACTAGAAACCTGAAGGGAAAACCTGCACCTTGGTAACAGAAGAGTTAAAACAGTCCATGAGTGTCGGAGACACTGCACATCGAACTTCGTTTGAAAATAAAATTGATTACATGCATAAAGCAAACAGAATGAACCAAAATGAGAGAAACGATAACTACGACATGCCAATACATTGATCTTAAACATAAAGACCAGATGCTCTGTGGAAAAGCTTCTGTGATCTAGGGAAAAGTAGGCAAAGTAGAAGCTACAGCTGATCCCATTATCCCAACCAAGGAACTAAACCAGTACTTGACTTTAGCGATAACCTTAATTGAACCGTGAACAAAACACAGACTTACTGATGATTTCGCAGGGGTAAATGACGGTAGTTGCGAAGAGTTCTTTCTTGAGCTGATAACGTTGACGAAGAATCCTTCAGCTCAGCATTTACTGTACACAACGGCGTAGCAGTCCAAATACTCAAGCCTATTGTTGATCCACTATTGTTCATAATAACCTTGAAGCTCTTTCCCGAACAACACAGTAGGAACATCCGTTCACATCAGAATAGAAGCACTAGATATCCGATTGTTAAGAAGAGTAGCTGGGTGCGTTATGTATGAGGGCAGAGTGAGAGTAGACATCGCAAAAGAACTGAGAGTGAAAAACTTACATGAGCAGATTAAAGAACACAGAAACAATTGGAAAGATTATGTCAAAAGAACGGAAGACGACAGATTACCAAAATTGGTGAGAATAATTACCCAGTGGACAGTAGATATTTAGGAAGCCCGAGGAAAATCAAGAATTTCGGCCAAGAGAACGCAAGTTAAATGATTAAACAAAAAATTAAGCATAGTATATGGATTTTCGCAGTATGAATGGTCAATATTCAGGGATATGACAGGAAAGAGCATTTGAAGCAAGAAACTTCATATGGACAATGGTTTCGGAGATCGAACATGTTTGATGTACATTGTTACTTGTTTTCTTTATTATTCAGTACATTGTCATTGTTTAAATTGTACCATAGTAGTGTAGACGAATTCGAGACGAATAATTTGAAGTAGGACACGTGATCTATCAAGTCGAGAAACTATCTCAAACTGGCTTACTGACACCTCAATGCATGCGCGTTGAACAAGAATTTTCATAGTCTCTCGCTCTCTTCACGCAACCTAAAAGACCTTGCCAAAAAATCCGTAGGACTCTTTTAAACGAAATGTAATGTAGTTTAATTTTGTGCTGAGACAATTTTTCGCTAGAGGCAGCGAATTTCGTGTTATTCAAGAAAAACATACAACAGTAACGTTAAATATGTTTCGTCTCAGAAACCATTTGGAATAGGGCATATGTCTATATTTAGTTTTATGCTTCAAATGATCGATCTCTGAATACTGACCATTCCTTCTGAGACAACTAATATACGTGAACTATCGTGTAAAAATAACTTACATTTAGTATCCTATCTCGTGATGACTGGGTGTTGTGTGATGTCCTTAGGTTAGTTAGGTTTAAGTAGTTCTAAGTTCTAGGGGATTGATGACCATAGATGTTAAGTCCCATAGTGCTCAGAGCCATTTGAACCACTTTTTTAGTATCCTATCATCCCAAAGTAAATAAAAGGTGCATTAAGGCTCCGACACACCGCCAACAAAAGCAACTATAAATGCAACGGACATAGATAAAGACTTAATAGTACACCTAACAAGAATACTCACACAAATAAAAAACAGGAAAGCAACAACACAAGAAGATGACGATTAGAACAGATCAAATAAGGATACCATGCGATTTCGTCAGCGAGAGCTAGTTGCCATGGTGGGGAGCAGTGAGCTAGTTTGCAATCCGATCCTTAAGAATGGTGGGGAGCAGTGAGCTAGTAACAACTCGCTCAAAATCATGTAAACGTTTATGAGCTTCTGAAATTTGAGATATTCTTTTGAAATCGAGAATTCAAGCAAGCTGGAGGTTTTTTCTGCATTAATATATCGTTCTGACGAAATTAACTTTCGCTTGCCTCGGTTACTGGATGTTTAGCTCTGCGAATTCCGATGTGAAGTTGCTTAGATTCGATAGCCAGCAAGCTCGAAAGTTTGTTTTTTTTCACTCGGAAACTGCGTTTTGTGTTGTGCGTACTTTCATATCGTCAAAATTAACATTACTGTTGAAAGGTTGAATGGAGACTGCCTGACAGCCAATAAAAATGGTAAAAAACGGAGTTTCTTTATTTTGTATTTTCATGGCTGAGGAAAGCTTCATGTACTAATAATGTTTGCAGATCCAGATGTGCACGTGGTCTTTAACACATTTTTTTGTAGCGTGGCAAACGTTTTCTTAAGATGCGACGTGGGGCGCCATTGCAGCAGCCTAGAGCAGACATTTTTCCCGCTCATTACAGCCACAAGAAACGCAAATTTGAAATCAGATGAGCTACCATCCACTTTTTCCGAATCATCCTTTATCCACTCTTTAGAATGATCCGGCACTTTGAATCAATTCAGGAGCAGAGAGCCCATTTCTAAAAGGAAGCACTGTATGGAAACAATACAGCGCTCCAGCAATGCGCTTACACTGTGAACTGAGTGTTCAGTCACTTATAAAACTCTGTCGTAAGTATCGTATTGTGCAAAAATCAATTAATTAAGACAGTAACCACGCATAAATAATATAAGTTTCTTTAGTGTATTTAAAGCGGATTAGACACCTCGCGCAATACCTTTGTGTTGATAAAGTCAAACGAATAATATATGTCCGAGAGTATGATTTATTTATTTCCACTTTGCCCCTGGTCTCGCAGTACTCTCCACCTACAAATTTTTTGTACTTATAAGTTTCTGTTGAAATGGCTGATGGACTTTACGAGTTTTTCAAAAATGGCTCTGAGCACTATGGGACTCAACATCTTAGGTCATAAGTCCCCTAGAACTTAGAACTACTTAAACCTAACTAACCTAAGGACATCACACACACCCATGCCCGAGGCAGGATTCGAACCTGCGACCGTAGCAGTCCCGCGTTTCCGGACTGCAGCGCCAGAACCGCTAGACCACCGCGGCCGGCCGAGTTTTTCTTAACTTCGTTTTAAACTACTGGAGCGAGGGTACCGTTTTGAGTTGTTCTACATATGCCGCTATTTAGTGACTGTTGTTGGGAGTCTGTGCATAAGTCATAAAATTCAAGTCTTCGTCTTCTTACGTGTGTCGCAAGATTCGATACTTTTCCTGTTGTTGTTTGGGACCGCCGTCTGTATCAATTTTCTATTCTTTTGGGGCCGAATACCTTTCTTGGAAAATTGCGTTATTCCTTTACGGATACCTTCCAGATCACCTTTTCTCTGGTATGTAAGCGTTTCACTAAAGTACATGCTTGATAATTGTGTTATAGTGCCTGATTTTTGTGTATACGGAAATACATTTTTTGTTGTAGAGATTGAGATTTTCCGTACGCTGTCCTACGTTTTCCACCCGACCTTTATACGCCGATTTCTCACCCTTTGTAGGTTCAAGGATTTCGCCCAGGTACCTAAAGTATGGACTCTCTCGATTTGTTCATATTTTTTAATGAGCACGTGTACTTGGTTTTTTGGAACTATGTCTGGAGGCCAACTCTTCCAGCACATTCCTTGAAGGTTTCTGTCTCGATAATTGCTGCCGTCTGGTATTATTGATGGATCATCTGCCGAATCTAGGTAAGGAATTTAGGATATTTTTTCAGGTCCTTTGGTTTCTAAGCTCTTTCTACACTCTTTGATGTTTTGTTTTTTCAAGAACGAGATGAAATGGGATAGGAGACAAACCCTCGCCATGCCAAATACCGGTTTTCGTCAGAAATGTTTTAACACCTCATCCATGAACATTACTTTGGAGACTGCATTTGTGAGATTTAGAGTTTCAGGGTCGAGTCGCTGTTGTTCGAGAAATACAAAAAGGGATTGCCAGTTTAATAAATCATACATCACCTGGATGTGCACAAAGTAGCTCGTGATCAGGTTCGTCCTGAATACTTATGTTTTCACCAAATTGGGATGGAAATGGAGAGGTGTGATGTACAAGTACAGGCAAACAACTGATTCAGAAAAACTGTATGATTTATTCAAGAAATAGAGCTTCACAAACTTAGCAAGTCAGTAGCTTGTTGGTCCACCTCTGGCACTTATGCAAGCAGCTATTCGATTTGGTATTGATTGACGGAGTTGTTTGATGTGGGATAACGTGCCAAATTATGTCCAACTTGCGCGTTACACTGTCAAAATCTTGGGATGCTTCAAGGGTTGCCATAATGCTGCGTACGATCTCAGTTGAGGAGAAATCCGACTGCTTTGCTGCAGAAGATACGGTTTGGCAAGCACGAAAACAAGCAGTATAGCTTCTCGCCGTGTATGGGCGGCCATTATCTTGCTGAAATGCACAGAACATTATCTTGCTGAAATGCGCAGAATGGCTCCCATGATGGGCAACAGAACGGGGCATAGAATATCGTCGACGTTCCGTTGTGGTGAAAGGGAGCCGCAGATGACAGCCAAAGGGGCCCTGACAGTAAACAAAAGGCAATCCACAATGTCACTCCCGATTGTCTGGCCGTATGGTGGGGAACGGTAAGGTTGGTACCCCACCCCTGTCTGGGGCGTCTCCAGATAGTCTTCGCTGATAGTCGAGGCGCAGTCCGTAGTGGGACTCGTTACTGAAGACAGTTCTACTACAGTCAATGAGATTCCAGGCTGAATGTTCCCGATACCACTGCAAACGAGCTATTGGGTGTGTAGGGGGCAACGGTAGTCGGCGTAGGGGGCGACGTGTGCTCAGCCCCCTTCCTGTGACCGGGTCTATTAATGGTCCTTGTCGTCACTGAAGCACCGGCTGTACGTCGGATCTATGACAATGATTCTCAATGCCTCTCTGATGATTGCTCGGTCTTCGTATTCTCTCTAGGTCTGCCGCTTTTTTCTTGACAGCCATGGTTCATCCATTCCCGCCAACATTGAATAGTGGCATCACCCCTGTTAAAACGTCGAGAGATTCATCGATTACTCCAACCAGCTTCTTTAATTCCAACTCAATATCCACTCTCAGCTGTTGACATCTGCTATATTGAAACTTCCTGCCAGACTAAAACTGTGTACTGGACAGAGCCTCGAAGTCGGGATCTTTGCCTCCGCGGGCAAGTGCTCTACCGCCTGAGCTACCCAAGCACGACTCACGCCCCGTCGTGACAGCTTTTAATTCTGCCAGTACCTCGTCTCCTGCCTTCCAGACTTGACAGAAGCTCTCCTGCGAACCTTGCAGAACTAGCACTCCTGGAAGAAGGGTACAGCGGAGACATGGCTTAGCCACAGCCGGGGGAAGTTTCCAGAATGAAATTTTCACTCTGCAGTGGAGTGTGCACTTATATGAAATATCCGGGCAGATTAAAACTGTGTGCCGGACCGAGACCCGAACTCGGGACCTTTGCCTTTCGGGGGCAAGTGCTCTGCCGTCTTCTGTGGAGTTTGGAAGGTAGGAGACGAGGTACTGGCAGAAGTAAAGCTGTGAGGACGCGGCGTGAGTCGTGCTTGGGTAACTCAGTTGGTAGAGCACTTGCCCGCGAAAGGCAAAGCTCCAGAGTTCGAGTGTCGGTCCGGCACACAATTTTCATCTGCCAGGAAGTTTCATATCAGCTTACACTCCGTTGCAGAGTGAAAATTTCATTCTGTATCTGCTATACTGCTCACGCGCCTCTCTGCGAATTAGTACACGGAATGAGATTTGCAAAGACCTTACGCCCTGGTCGACATGTCGCCAGTTTACTAGCCTTCCCAGCTGTGCAGTGAAACTGCAGTGCAGCGTCACACATTCATCCATCGGACACCAATATTTACATGTTTGCTTCAATTTGTTACCAATTTACGTAACTTCTTGATCTGCATGTACACCTCCATCTACATTGATACTCCGGAAGCCACCATACGGTGCGTGGCGGAGGGTCCCCTGTACCACTACTACTCATTTCCTTTCTTTCACTCGCAAACAGAGTGACGTAAAAACTGGTCTATATGGCTCCGTAGGAGCCCTAATTTTTCGTATTTTATTTTCGCGGTCCTTACGCGCAGTGTGTATTGGCGGCAGTAGAATCGTGTGGCAGTCAGCTTCAAATACCAGTTATCTAAATTTCTTCGATAGTGTTTCTGGAAAAGAATGTCGCCTTCGCTGCCGGTATTCCCATCTGAGTTCCCGAAGCATCTCCGTAAGGCTTACGTTTTGTTCGAACCTACCTGTAACAAATCTAGCAGCTCGTCTCTGAACTGTTTCGATATCTTCCTTCAATCCGACCTGGTGCTGATCCCACGCAACAGCGTCCTATATGTAGTCCCATTTGCAGGTGAGCCACTGTTTGCTGAAATTCTCCCAATAAACCGAAGTCGACCATCCGCCTTCCCTGCCACACTTCTCGCATGCTCGTTGCATTTCATATCGCTTCGCAGCGTTACGCCCAGATACTTGAATGACTTGACTGTGTCAAGCACGACACTAGTAACACTGTATTCTAACATTACAGGTTTTTTCTTCCTACTCACCAGCATTAAATTACATTTTTCCACATTTAGAGCTACCTGCCATTCAACACACCAATCTCAAATTTTGTTTAACTCATTCAAGTTCGACAGCTCACCATCGTGGTGCATCGTTGTTTTTTTTTTTTTTTTTTTTAAGTGTAAGAGGACTGGAATACTCTCTTTTAAATTCTGAATGTGGCAGGGGTAAAATACAGAGAGCGAAAGGCTATTTACAATTTGTACAGAAACCAGATGCCAGTTATAAGAATCGAGGGGCATGAGAGAGAAGCAGTGGTTGGGAAGGGAGTGAGACAGGGTTGTAACCTATCCCCGATGTTATTCAATCTGTATATTGAGCAAGCAGCATAGGAAACAAAAGAAAAATTCAGTGTAGGAATTAAAATCCATGGAGAAGAAATAAAACCTTTGAGGTTCGTCGATGCCATTGTAATTCTGTCAGAAACATCAGAGGAGCTGGAAGAGCAGCTGAACGGAATAGTGTGTTGAAAGGAGGATATAAGATGAACATCAACAAAAGGAAAACGAGGATAATGGAATGTAGTCGAACTAAATCAGGTGATGCTGAGGAAGTTAGATTAGGAAATGAGACGCTTAAAGTAGTAAATGAGTTTTGCTGATGGTCGAAGTAGAGAAGATATAAAATGTAGACTGGCAATGGCAAGGAAAGCGTTTCTGAAGAAGAGAAATTTCTTAACCACGAGTATCGATTTAAGTGTCAGGAAGTCGTCTCTCAAAGTATTTGTATGGATTGTAGCCATGTATGGAAGTGAAACGTGGATGATAAATAGTTTAGACAAGAAGAGAGTAGAAGCTTTCAAAATGTGGTGCTATAGAAGGATGCTGAAGATTAGATGGGTAGATCACATAACTAATGAGGAGGTATTGAATAGAACTGGCGAGGAGAGAAATTTGTGGCACAACTTGACTAGAAAAAGGGATCAGTTGGTAGGACATATACTGAGGCATCAAGGGATCACCAATTTAGTACTGGAGGACAGCGTGGAGGGTAAAAATCGTGGAGGGAGACTAAGAGATGAATACACTGAGCAGATTCAGAAGGATGTAGGTTGCAGTAGGTACTGGGAGATGAAGAAGCTTGCACAGGATAGAGTAGCATGGAGAGCTGCATCAAACCAGTGTTTGGACTGAAGACCACAACAACAAGTATTAGAGTGTATACGTCAATGCCCAACTGTCGGAACCAGCCCTCAGTGGTTAGTATTCGGTGCGGGAAGTGCATCGCTGCCTCAGCCCCATCGCCTGCTGTTTGCAGTCGCTACGCCCCACACACGGGGCCTCTGTAAGGCGGCCTATTAGTCAGCTGGGGCACCCACGGCGCACTCCCTCTCTGGTGTTCACCAAACGAGCGGCTTCAGAGTGTGCGTCAGGCAGTCCGTCACGTCGACCACGACGAAATCCGGGATTAAGCGCGGGGCCTCCGAGACAGCACTTCCAGGGCTTGGTGTCCTCAGCGTCCTCCAGTTGGCTGCCGTTCACTCGTTGACATCTTCCCGTTCACATATGATGGACCTTCTATTACTCAGGTTGGAGCTTCATTCCTATATCAGCTGCTTCACCGTTAATTCCAGTTTACTACAGGCATGAATTGTGTCTGCAGCGCAAAAATAAACTTACCTAGATCTCTCTGAAGCTATGAACTTAATATGCAAATTGAAAAGTAAAATCCTTAACAAATATATTGTACTCTTAATGTAAAATACATCTTCGTTCAATGGAACCGGTTTATGCCATTTTACAGGGACACCTGTATGGCTGCATGGCACACTCTGTTGGTCGACTCCGGAGCCAACGTCTTGCTGCGTCAAAAGATGATGCGATAATTAATTAAAAACCCTCAGCTGCCGACAGGTGTTGTTGATATACCTCGATAGCGACAGCTGAAAATGTGTGCCCCGACCGGGACTCGAACCCGGGATCTCCTGCATACATGCCACATGCTCTATCCACCTTTTTCTTTTTTTTATCTCATTTCGGTCGTTCTTGTTCGTTGCATTTGTCTGGGGCGGACCTCTTGTGACACCTGTTCATGTTCATCATTGATTTGTTCACTCAGTTTTTTTTTATTATTGGGAGAAGCTAACCGTCTGACCGACCACGCTGAGCTCCCGTGCCGGCTGTTTTTTTTTATTTATTTTTATTTTTATTTTTATTTATTTTTATTTTTCATCGTTCGTTGCCTTTGGTCTGGGCGGACGTCACAAGACGTCCGTTCAAGATGATCTTTGATTCCTTTACTCAGTTTTTTACTACAGAGGGCGAGCAGCCCTCTGACCCAACACGCTGACCTACCGTGCCGGCATGATATTTGGTTTGTGGGGCGCTCCAACTGCGTGGTTATCAGCGCCCGTATCTGAGCCACCGAGGACACAGATGAATAGCGCGACTGCAGGGACTTATCCCTTGCACGCTTCCCGTGAGACCCACATTCCCAACTGTCCACAACCTACATACATAATGTTCCTAACAGATATTTGCCCATCCACTCACTACTCGCGCCAACTAAGGTGACGCATTCCCATACGAGTTCGGGCAACTTGTGCGCATCCTATTAGGAACATTACGTATGTAGTTTGTGGACGGTTGGGAATGTGGGTCTCACGGGAAGCGTGCAAGGGGTAAGTCCCTGCAGTCGCGCTATTCATCTGTGTCCTCGGTGGTTCAGATGCATAGAGCGTCCGCTATGTAAGCAGGAGATACCCGGTTCGAGTCCCCGTCGGGGCACACATTTTCAGCTGTCCCCATCGAGGTATATCAACAACACCTGTCGGCAGCTGAGGGCTTTCAATTAATTATCATTTATTCCAGAAAAGCTGCACGGTCATCAATGGTATCTGTTCTTTCGAGAACGCTTACTATCTTCATAAAAGATGATGTATTACGTTTGTATATATGGAATTTCACGATCTATCTCACCAATGTACAGTTTGCACTCGGAACCAAAGACTATAATGTACCTCTTAGTAAACTGATACTGGAATTGCTAGCCTGTACTATAGTTTTATCTCTGACATGGCATTGTCTTTGTATCCTTGATTGTTTGGCCTAGTTAGGTCTGTCAGTGTGTTACTACCTGCCGATGCTGACTTGCTTCTCGGCGAAAATTATCGCACACAGTTATTATTGTGAGAAATTTTTTACGTACGATAATTTTCCTGCCGCTTATGTAAGTAAGTGAAATACCATTTAACCTCATATTTCCGTGTAAATTGTGTAATCTCTAGCGGTTTGATTTATTCGTTTTAGGCTAAGACTGATAATGTTCATTGACCGAAACTGGTAGTGAATTGCGCAAAATCAATAACAGCTGAAGTCTTCACCATGAATTTTAACGATTATTAGGCGGCTGAACTTTTTCACCTGCAAAAATACATAAATAACCTCCACATCACCCACATTCTGCTTCCCGTGCGTTGCATCCTTCATAGGGCCAGGCAGATGAAAGTCGGAAGGCCGACATCTTGGATTTATGTATTTATTTACACGTCAAGTTTCACAGGACCAAATTGAGGGGCAAATTTTCAAGGTCATGGAACGTGTCAGTACATGACATTACAACATAAAAGTAATAACAGATAAAAATAAAAAGTCAGTCCATAAGTTTAAATGAACACAGTCAACAATACAACAACAATCAGCTTAATCTGTCAAGGAACAACTCGACAGAATAGAAGGAGTGACCCATGAGGAAACTCTTCAGTTTCGATTTGAAAGCTCGTGGATTACTGCTAAGATATTTGAATTCGAGTGGTAGCTTATTGAAAATAGATGCAACAGTATACTGCACACCGTTCTGCACAAGAGTTAAGGAAGTCCGATCCAAATGCACGCTCGATTTCTGCCGAGTATTAGCTGAGTGAAAGCTGCTTATTCTATGGAAAAAGCTAATATTGTTGACAAATGACAGTAAGGAATATAAATTGAGAGGCCAATGTCAAAATACCCAGACTCGTGAACAGGGGTCGACAAGAGGTTCGTGAACACACCACTTATTGCCCCAACCGCCAATTTCTGAGCCAAAAATATCCTTTCAGAATGGGAAGAGTTACCCCAAAATATAACGACTTCACCTCGGAGATGCTGTGTCCCATCGCTCGTTCGCCGACTACGACACCACGCTCAAACTCACTTAAATCTTAATAACCTGCCATTGTAGCAGCAGTAACCGATGTAACAACCGTGCCAGACATTTGTTGTCTTCTATAGGCGTTTCTGACCACAGTGCCGTACTCTGCCTGTTTACTTATCTCTGCATTTGAATACGCATGGCTGTACCAGTTTTTCTCCGCTTCGGTGTACGAGTATTTAAATTATCCGTCTACGTATTCCAGACGCATCACATGTATTTGACATCTGGATATCATATCTTCAGCGTAATTGAAAGCTTTCGTAAGACAAGACTGCCCACGACGCGTAGGCCTTTAAGACGCCCGGAGACGGCTACGTCCCGATGTTCACTACTCTTCAACAGTAACTCTTACCTGCGAGATTAACAGACACACATTCAGAGGGGACGCAGCATCGATTTTTGCAGTAGTCATCGATACGTCAATACGCTAGCAAAGTTATTTAAATGACCTTTATCTCTAGTACTATGCACAACGTATTTATTAGTAGTCTGATTGTCTTGTGTAACTCTGTACTAAATTTCTTATTTGGAAACTAAAGAAAAACAGGTTTTCTTCCAAATATTAGTGAAAACATTATTAAACAAGCCTGACAAAACACGTCAGTTGCGCGTAATTTTAATTCTTCAATGTATTGTTGTTGTTGTTGTTGCTGTTCAGTCCGAAGACTTGTTTGATGCAGTTCTCCATGCTACTCTATCCTGCACAAGCCTCTTCTTCTCCGAATAACTACTTCAACTTACATCTTTCCGAATCTACAATTTTTATCTCTTCAAATTTCCTCGAATACTAAACTGACGGTCCCTCGATGTCTCAGAATGTGTCCTATCAACCGATTCCTTCTTCTGGCCAGTTCGTGCCACATATGTATTTTCTTCCCAATTCTGTTCAGTACTCCCAAATTAGTTACTTGATCTGCCCATCTAATATTCATCATTCTTCTGTAGCTTCTATTCTCTTCTTGTCTAAACTATATTCGATGTTAACAAACTTATCTTCTTCAGAAACGGTTTTCTTGCCATTGCCAGTCAACATTTTATATCCTCTCTACTTAGGTCATCATCTGTTACATTTATTCCCACATAACAAAACTCACATACTACTTTAAGTGTCCCGTTTCCGAATCTCATTCCCTGAGCATCACATGATTTAATTCGACTAAATTCCATTATCCTTATTTTGCTTTTGCTGATACTCATCTTACAGCGGTATCCTCCTTTCAATACACTCTCTATTCCGTTCAAATGCTCTTCCAAGTTCTTTGCTGTCTCTCTCAGAATTCCAACGTCATCAGCAAACCTCAAAGTTCTTATTTCTTCTCCCTCAACTTTAATTCCTAGTCCACATTTTCCTTTGGTTTCCTTTACTACTTGCTCAATGTACAGATTGAATAACTTCATGATAGTCTACAACCCTGTCTCACTCCCTTCTCAACTACCGTCTTCTTTTCATGCCCACCGATCTTATAGCAGCCGTCTGGTTTCAGCCCAAGTTGTAAATAGCCCTTCAGTCCCTTTATTTTACCCCTACGGCCTTCCGAATTTCAAGAGAGTATTCCAGTCAACATTATCAAAAGCTTTCTTTAAGTCTGCATAAGCTATAAATGTAAGTTTGCCTTTCCTTAACCTGTCCTCTAAGAGAAGAGGTAGAGTCAGCTTTGACTTGCGTGTTCGTACATTTTTCCAGAATCCAAACTGATCTTCACTGAGGTTGGCTTCTACGACTTTTTCGATTCTTCTGTTAAGCCTTCGTGTTAGTATTTTGCAGTCATGACTTAACTGATAGTTATGTTCACATCTGTCAGCACCTCCTGTCTTTGGAATTGGAGTTTGTAATAAGTTTCTTCAAGTTTGAGGGTATTCCGCCAGTTTCATACATATTACAGAGATTTTCAATAAGAGGATTAATTTCATAAAGTTCTCAATAGTTTTGTAACTCTCAGTCATAATAATCAGGGTGCCAAAAATAAAAGAAGTAATAAGTACACTTACATTGTCCCAATTTTAGGTGCAGTGTGTAGCTTATTTACATGCATCTGGATCAAAAAATTTTCATCCAGTGTCTTCTTCACTTGTTGGAACAATGTGTTCTGTGTTCTAAGCGCAAGAATTCGCTTTATGTACGGCACCGATGTATAGTTTTCGTGCCTATGGATCTACGACATGTCATGTTCCTGCTTTGGTAATGATTCTTTTAGAGGTAATTACATTGTAATTTGTGTTAAATTTCCTTTTCAACCTATGATGAAGATTTAGATGATAAGTGCTTACACCTGGAAAATTTCTGCACCTCAGCTTTCCTGAGATGTTAACGATTGAGAACTACTTATGAGCCGGCCGGGGTGGCCGAGCGGTTCTAGGCGCAACAGTCTGGAACTGCACGACTGCTACGGTCGCAGGTTCGAATCCTGCCTCGGGCATGGATGTGTGTGATGTCCTTAGGTTAGTTAGGTTTAAGTAGTTCTAAGTTCTAGGGAACTGATGACCTCAGAAGTTTAAGTCCCATAGTGCTCAGAGCCATTTGAACAATTTTTTTAACTACTTATGAACAACTGATTTAGAAATAATGAACTCATCGACTGACGTATAACATAATTTGTATTTGTGAAAACATAGAGACACCACTACTGTGGTACGGTTTGATAAATCCCAGAGACAAATCAGAGTCTGCCTTCCACCACAAACGAAGCTAAACTGATGTCAACTGCAATAAAGCCATCTACAACTTGTAGAAGTAAGCCAACGGAGTGTTCGAGCACAAAATACGCGCTGCCTCCTGAAAACATTGAGAAATACTTTGTCTGGGGTATGTGAAAGCCCAGCGCAGCAATAAAGGGTTAAGTAACATCAATGGGTCGAAGGATCTGCAACTGATGCAGGGGAAGTAGCATGCAAACAGACGAAACATGTCGAATCTGCAATGTAATGAATGTGGGCTGTCAACTGAAAATTAGAACGGGACCCGAATTCCAACCACGAATTCCTAATTACCGCGATGAGCAGATAAAACGCATCTGGAAAACTTTTGAATTGTCGTGCATATTCACATTTTTTTTTTGTTACCAACTTTTTCATTTGCTACAGAGTAAGCAGAACAAAGAAAATTTCTGAATGACAAAAATATGTTCCATTGGGTATCGTTCGTAGGATTAAAATATCGTTTTATTTGGCATTTCCGCAGTGATGAGAAGTTTCGACCTCGTAACAATTTTCTTGTGTGTGAAATACCTGCCAGGTATAACAATACGAATATGAAACAACCACTGTGCTTTAGGCGACAGAATGGAAATTAAAATAAACTACTAATAATGAAGAGAAGAGAGGAAAAAAGAACCGAAAGTAATGAAAGAAAGGCTTTATCAGAATAGAATAATAAATATTGAAAGTATTCAAGGAAAAAAATAAGGGAGGGAAAGTTAACATTCAGGGAATGAAAAAAGTAGGAGACAACACAGAGAGCGCCGTCTGGTCCGTATTGAAATGAACAACACGTCAAACGGACTTATTTAGGTTACAGTCAACAAAACGTATATTGGTTGTACGTTGTTAATGTCCATTGGGGTGGCCTACAATGCAAATAAAATAAAAATAGAATCAGAAAGCTGCCAACGTGAAATAAGTTATGACATCAAAAATTACGGTAATTTTTTTTACTATCTTACCAGACTTTGAGATACACGTCACGGTGTCAAATGTCACGGTATCAAATGCCCCTTGAATATCTGTGATGTAACACACCACTTGCAAGTATAGTGCGAGCAACACAAAACATGGTCGAGATCGGTTACAGCGTTGTGAACTCCTCCAGTGATTGTCGTAAAATATGTAGAAAATAAAGGATCATTGCAGAAACTATTTGCAAACTTCCCACTACCCGAATGCCGACGGCGACGGCCTTTAGGAGAGAGCAGAGCTCGTCAATGTTGTATCAGCGTTCCTGAAGCACGGTTTCTCCGGTGTGTTTGTCTAGCATACAGCTGGCCCCTTTTGGAACGTCCAATACAAATAAAATATAGAGATCCGTGGTCTGTGGGCAGAGGGCAGAGCTTACAGTCGGAATCGACAGCAATGGCCAGCTCTGGTGAGATTAAAAGTTTCAGTACATCGTTTTGTGTTTCGAGTGTAAGTTGTGGAAGGAGCCATTGTGGCTGCCGTGTTTTGCGGTTGTTGGGAGTGCAACGAACAGCTTTTGAAACATGGCTGTGTGTTCAGAACCCTTCTTCATTCTAACTGCGCTGCAATAAAAGATTCACAACATCTACGAAGGTTGAGGTTTTAGTAGTGGCGACACTGGCGCAGAGATGCATCACAACACAACCAAATAACAGCGCTTATACAGGTTGGACGAAATTCAGGGTGAATCATGTAAGATTTGCACCGCAAACATTGTGGAAATGGAAACTGCTATCGATGTGCTGTTTTCACGGAATGGACAGATGGTCAGAAGTTCGTATGGTTAGCCACTTAAGAGATAATACACTTTCTATCCGGACACCCCCAGAAACATACGTTTTTCTTGTTAGGTGCGTTGTGCTGCCACCTACTACCAGGTACTCCATATCAACGACCTCAGTAGTCATTAGACATTGTGAGAGAGCAGAATGGGGCGCTCCGCGGAGCTCACAGACTTCGAACGTGGTCAGGTGATTGGGTGTCAAAAAAATGGTTCAAATAGGTCTAAGCACTACGGGACTTAACATCTGAAGTCATCAGTCCCCTAGACTTAGAACTACTTAAACCTAATTAACCTAAGGACATCACACACATCCATGCCCGAGGCAGGATTCAAACCTGCGACCGTAGCAGCAGCGCGGTTCCGGACTGAAGCGCCTAGAACCGCTCGGTCACAACGGCCGGTTGATTGGGTTTCACTTGTGTCATACGTCTGTACTTGAGATTTCCACATTCCTCAACATCCCTATGTCCACTGTTTCGGATGTGATAGTGAAGTGGGAACGTGAAGGGCAAAAAACAGTAAAGGCCGACCTCGTCTGTTGACTGACAGACACCGCCGACAGTTGAAGAGGGTCGTAATGTGTAATAGGTGTACCTATCCAGATCATCGCACAGGAATACCAAACTGCACCAGCATCCACTGCAAGTACTATGACAGTTAGGCAGGAGGTGAGAAAACTTGGATTTCATGGTCGGGTGGCTGATCGTAAGTCACACATCACGCCGGTAAATGCCAGACGATGCATCGCTTGGTGTAAACAGCGTAAACATTAGAAGACTTATAAAGGCACATTTGCATGCCGTGCGTGAGTTTCCTCGGAAACGCGAAATCTTAATTAAATAATTAATCTGTGACAAATAAATAAAGCCTATGGCACAGAACTGCAGCGCTGTGTCGCTGATAAAACAAAAACACAATTACGATACTCTTATGTTTCTTTAAGAAGGAGAGGTCTTGGACAAGTGGTGCGGAAAGCACGTATATTTCATTGACTGGCACACCGCCATATTTGATGTTATATAGGAACACTGCGAGTTGCAATCTTACTAGGCACTCGATTCTGTAAAGAATTTATATTTATGAAAGTAAGTAGAATTATTTAACTGTAGGCTTATTCGTTGAATATATCTGATTTAACTAACTGTGTAAACTTTCTATGTTTAGTAGACAGTCACCTCTGTACGACGTATTGACATGGCTGGCAAATTATTCTAATATTGAGATTTAGGTTTGAGTCGGCACCTACCGCAGCAGTCTTTGGAAACGAGTTAAATACGAAGTCCGATTATTTGAGTCTTATTTCACGGTCAACTACGAATAACATTGCATTTACGAAAAAGCCATTGTCAAGCGTCTGATACCGAATAATTAAACTTCCACGTTCCAGATAAGCAAATATTAATTACATCCAATCACTATCATACATAATACATAATTAATAATTAATGTTAATATTTTATTTTATTTTATTTATTTTATATTGGCGACTGCGTGTCGGACTTGTTATTTTGTCATTTGTTACACTGTTCTCTTTGTTTCATGTGAAAAATCAACTTTCTGGACCTGGACTTGAATATATGAGAAATAACAAAAATCTGAAGATATTTTCCAATTCTAAAATTTTGCGGGAAGACGCAACGAAGCTTCCAGCAAAATAAGGTAAGACGCAGCATCTTTGCATTGGCAGGCTTGACCAGACGCATAATTCAGTGTATTAGCTCTTCAGTAGATTCTGTAGTATTTCTTTCGCGTGTAGCAGTTTTCAGTGATAAATTTCATTCTCAGTACTTTTCCTTAAACAATAACTTCTGCAACAACACCAATACACGAGTGTACAATATGGCCGACTTCTGTACGATACGTTGTAACATGGACAGCAGCTGTGGTGTCACCGCCAGACACCACACTTGCTAGGTGGTAGCTTAAATCGGCCGCGGTCCATTTAGTACATGTCGGACCCGCGTGTCGCCACTGTGTGATCGCAGACCTAGCGCCACCACAAGGCAGGTCTCGAGAGACGATATAGCACTCGCCCCAGTTGTACGAGGAGATTGCTAGCGACCATACGTACGAAGCCTTCCTCTCATTTGCCGAGAGCCAGTTAGAATAGCCTCCTGCTAAGTCCATGGCTACGACCTAGCAAGGCGCCATTAGCCTTACCTACTTTGAGAGTTATAGTATAAATGTCTCAAGAAGAATGCTGTAGTCATCAAATAATAAAGTTAAGTATAAAGCAGCTACGTACTTTTCTTGCTACCATTCAATAGTTATCCTGTTCCAGAATTGACGCCCGTCGGCGTGAGTGTGTACGCGTGCCTTTCTATCGGCTACCGGTCACTGTGGACTGGCTGCCTTGTCCGTCCACTTCAGCAGCCATTAACAATAATCCCATATTCAGTTTACATTTTTAGATTAACAAACAGCCATTGTTGCTACGAGCGATTCATGCTCAACTGCATTTTATTTTAAAACCAGTGTCAAACATTATTTTCTTGAAACATATATCACGTGTGGCATGGTCATAACTAGAAAACAATACGCAAAGATGGAACAGCAAAGACATACTATTCAGACGCAATCCGACTCGGGCGAGAGACAAATGTTAGAAAACGACTTTACGACAGCAACCGGTAGTGACGATTCATCAAATATTGACGCAAGTGTTAACGGAAATTTTGACAATAGGCCGTCCACCACAAAAATTTCAAGTCTCAGTCAGAGCCCATGTTAATACATGACGTCACGTCTAATGACGCGGCGGGGGCAGAGACCTTGCAAACAGTAAACATTGCCAACATGTTACAAATGCTAATTAAACAGAACGCGGAAAACATGGCAACCTTAAAGACACAAAATGAACAGTTAAAGACACAAAATGACGAAATTAAATCTGATCTCATAGCAATCAAGGCATGTAATGACACTTTGTGTAAACGTGTGGAACTTATAGACGCCTCACTGACCAAACAGATGACTGAACTCAGTACGAAACTTTCCAAGCTTAATACGATACAAGAAAAGACTACAAACGACGTAGCACTTTTACAGACACAATTAAAAAACCTTAATGTCACGTGTGAAGTTCTTACTGAGCAAATTCAAACATATCCTTCAGTACACGACAACCTTGAAAAACGAATTACTGACGTGCAGAATAAATTTGACGATGTTGAACAACACCTGACTGACATCTTACAATCTGATGCCACAGCTCATTTTCAAAATATTAATAAAGAATTTCATGATTGGGTAGAGAACAAAGACAAACATTTTGATAGATGCATACGTGAAAATTTACCAACAATTGTGCACGACTCCGTAGCGGAATACATCACTAATAACAAACAGCTGATTAGTGACGCAGTACAATCCGTCACTGCACCCATGAGACAATTCACCGATCAACCACAGTCTGAATGTAACGAAAATATCAGTCAAAATGTACAGTTCAGAAACCAATATACATTCGAGTATGACGCACACATACCGCACACGACAAACACACAACAACAAAACACACCACGACTACAACACATACCACGACGTGCAACCACAAACACAAGCTATTATCATGGTAAACCACAGCAACATTATCGTAATTACTCGCCAGCTGAACATTGCAGTAATTACAGTGGAACAAATCCATATCATAATGCAAAGGAAGAAGAAAGCTTAATAAAACACAGGCAATTTCAGGCTTTTATCCCAGAAAAACGAACCATTCATCCGGTGATTTTTCTTAAATCTTTTAGTAACGCATTTCCACGCACTTGGAGTGACCGAAAAAAGATTTCATATATTGTCGGTTACATCCAAGGCGATGCAGCTGTCTGGGCATACAGTCAAGCTGACGTATGTACCACCTACAGTGAGTTTGAGCGTGCCTTTCTGAACAAATTCTGGTCGCAAACCGTCCAGGAGCCACTCAGAAGACAAATTTTAGAACCTGAAACTTTTAACAGTAAAAATGGTAACTTACGCAGATATTTTGAAAAATACTTGAACATGGGACATTTTTTGGACGAACCAGTCGCAACACGTGATATACTCCGTGCATTGAAGGCCAAATTGCCTTTCAACATTAAAGAAAAACTCTTACATATTCCGGATGACGATCCAGATTATTTTTTAACAGCTTTAGATTCGGTTGACATGTTACTAGAAGATCAGCGCCTCGCGCGGCAAAACAGCAACCACAATGTTTATACTAGTGGTATTCAAAACATGCAGGCTTGCCAACTCAATTCTGGCGCGCCCACAGTTGGATACGCGGTACAGCAAAAACAGCAAACTCACATGCCGTCTCAATACGGAAATCAAAAACAACACGCGTATTCCAATACAAACAACAGTTACAAAAGTAATAACACTCCATGTGGCAATCCATACAAAAAGCACCGCGGTAATAACAACAACGGTAACAACGGATACAAATGTAACAACAAAAACACAAACAGAAATAGAAATAATAATAACTACGAGCCAAGACAGCATCAAGGCTGGACTCGTAGCGATCAATACTTTCATTCAAACACTACTTTACCACAGCAGCCACCAGGACAAAATTGGAGCATACCTTACGACCGACAGGTAAGTTATAATGCGCAACAGCAACAACAACCGCAAAAGTTTGGAGTTCACAACAGGCAATATCCGAATGTGAATATAATAGAAATGACACCTGATACACAACCTCAATCTGTGTCAGTACCTAATACAAATGCTAATCCAACAAACTAGAAATAGTCACTTCTATGCCCCGGGTCGTGGCTGAAGAATTCTTGGGGGGCGACTTCAATGTTAATCAGTTATTTGACACCACAATTGAACAACAAAATATTGATATGCCTAATAATTCTAAACAAAAACTACCTGTTTTATTTACAAGATACAACCACAATGACAATATATCAGATGAACTTTTGCAAGACAGTACACAATGTCGTTCAAACACAAATGAAATTGCTTTAGCATCTACTACTGGTGTAGTAGGTGGGATTCCAACTACTATTATCTTAGATACAGGTGCAGCTGTGAGCGTTTTGTCTTTTAATTTCTATAGGAAGATGTGTGAATTGGAGCCTGTGCCTGAGTTTCCCGCCCAAAATTGTAAAATAACTACTGCTCTAGGTAATAAGTCATGTAGGGTTACGAAGCAAGTTTTTGTAAACATTAAAATAGGTAATGGCACCGTACAATGGCCATTCCTGGTTGTACAAAACCTTGTGACAAATTGCATATTAGGAATAGATATTATGAGCGAGAAGGACTGCATTTAGACTTCTCCAAAGGTAGTCATGTAGGGTTACGAAGCAAGTTTTTGTTAACATTAAAATAGGTAATGGCACCGTACAATGGCCATTCCTGGTTGTACAAAACCTTGTGAGAAATTGCATATTAGGAATAGATATTATGAGCGAGAAGGACTGCATTTAGACTTCTCCAAAGGTAAATGTATTTTAAATGATAAAGGAAGTGTAATTATTATTGATTTGGACAGGAGAACTCTAAAGCATGACAGACACTGTACAGGATACAAGGTTCAGTTAGTACTTGACAATGACATTCAAGACATGCAAACACACTCATCTGACACAGAGCTAATGGATTTGAAAACATTGCTTGATCATAAGATAAATGAAGCTACAGCTCTCAGTGTACATGAACGTATAAAACTACAGGAAGTGTTATCCAAATATTTACAAGTTTTTACCAAACGATTAGGTGTTATCAACATGTATGTGTACAAGATTGAAGTTAAGCCTCACAAGATCTTCTACCACAAGACATATAACGTATCGTTATCTCAACGACCTGCTGTGTGGCAAGAATTAAAACAAATGTTTGGCTGGAAGGTCATTGAACCATCCACCTCACCTTACTGTAGTCCTCTACTTGTTGTCAAAAAATCAAATGGTAGCATTAGGCTAGTGTTAGACGCACGAGCAATTAATGAAATAATTTTACCGGTTCACACAAAACCCGAAAATTTAGAAGAGCAATTACAGAAATTTCTAGATGCAAAATATTTTTCCACAATAGATCTCGCTAATTCATTTTGGCAAGTAGGTATCACTCCTGATTCTCGGAAATATACTGCATTTATGTTCGGGGGGCGAACCTATCAGTTTTGTGTTCTACCCTTCGGATTGAATGTCAGTTCTGGGGTATTCATTACAGCCCTTGATACCGTGCTTGGCGATGATTTAGTTGAGACAGTCACACACTATATAGATGATATACTGATAGCTACACAGTCTTGGAATGAACACGTTGACACACTTCAAAGAATTTTAGAAAAATTTGCACAAGCTGGAGTCACAGCCAATCTTAGAAAATCAAAATTTGGTTGCAGTGAGATAAAATATTTAGGACATATCATTAATTCACAGGGCATACGTCCTGATCCCAGTAAATTAGATGCTATCAGAAACTTTCCTAGCCCTCGAACTAAAAAGCAGTTAAAATCATTCCTTGGGCTATGTTCATTTTTCAGACGTTTTTTACCACAACCACTTTTGAACAGTAAACATCTGCTAAATCTACTCAGAAAGAATCAAGTTTGGATCTGGTCGGAACAGTGCCAGAATGACTTTAATACAATTAAACATGCTTTAGTGAATGCAAACTTATTGAACCATCCAGATTTCAATTTAGATTTTTGTATGACTTGTGACGCTTCACGTACTGGCTTGGGCTGTTGCTTATTTCAAGTTGTAAAGAATAAAGAAAAGGAACAGATAAGAATTATTGGGTTTGCAAGTCGTACTCTAACTGAATGTGAGCGTACATACTCCACTACTGAGTTAGAAACACTTTCCATAGTCTGGGCATTCAAGAAATTCAATTATTATTTATTTGGAAAACATACAGTAATTTATACCGATCACCAGGCCCTGACATTTTTGTTAACTTGTAAACTTGTACATCCTAGACTATCACGATGGGCAGTTACTCTTCAGAACTACTCTTTTTAAATTAAGTACATAAAAGGTAAGGACAACACCATTGCCGAAGCTTTGTCTAGACTTCCACAAGGTATGAATGAAACCAACAGTGACTTAGAAAATATAAATGACTACAGGATTCTCTTAATGCAAGACAAGCAGTATCACCAATATTATATTGATATGTGCAGAAACATGGCTAAATTACAAAAATCTGATCCTCACTGGTATAAGATAAAAACATTACTGGTAGAAAAACACAATCACCCTTTGACTAGGTATTACAAGTTACACAATGATGTGTTATTTTATCGCCGACATCCAAATGCTACTAACTGGTGTGTATGCATTCCCAAAGAGTCTGAACGTAATTTGATTTGGCACACACACTTAGTTTGGGGTCATTATGGGACGAAAAAGTGTTTGGCAAAGCTCAGCACTTACTGTTATTTTAGCAATATGAGAAGAAAAATTTACAGGGAACTGAAAACAAGTGTCATATGTCAAAAATCAAAACCTCAGAATTTATCCACAAAAACAGATTTACATTCTATTTTACCGAGTAAACCCCTGGAAATTCTGTGTACTGACATCAGTGGACCGCATCCAGCAAGCTCTGGAGGCGTCAAATATATCTTAGCTTTTTACGATATATTTTCTAAACATGTACAACTTTATGCTTTAAAATCCGCCACTGCAAATGCTATAATACGAAGATTCTCAAGTGATTACCTGACGCACGTGTGAAAACCTAAAGCAATTCTGTCAGATAATGCAGCATACTACTCTGGGTACAAATGGAGAAATTTCTTGAAGGACAATAACATTAAAAGTATATTTATTTCAAGGTTTAGTCCACAATGTAACGTGACTGAGAGACTTTTCCGAGAATTAAACCGATTCATGAGGACCTATATTTCATCAAAACATACTAATTGGGTGTTCTACCTAAGTCTTTTCGAAGACGTACACAATAACTTAAATATTTACAATACAAATTACACACCCAACGAAATCATATTCAATTGCAAACAGAACGATCAGTGGATAGAACCATTACCTAAGTTGTCAGACAAGGAAATCACACCTGAACAGAAAATAAAAGAAGTATTGACTACACTGACACATCACGCACAGATACGAAACAAACATCACATAAACATAATAAAAAGAAAACAAAAATTCAAAGTAGGAATGCTTGTACTACTTCGTACTCATCATAAATCTGTAGCACTCAAACGACGCAATGCTAAGTGGCGTCTGCTATATGAAAGACCTTATATAATTGTTAACATACCGCATCCTGGTGCGTATCTGTTACAACATCCTAGAACTAGCAAAATTATTGGGCTATACGCACACCGAGATCTTAGAGCATTTCATGCTAAATAATGTCAAAGTCATACCCATGAAAACATAGCCACAGATAATAAGTAGTATAGAAATTTTCATTTCAGCGGTTCCAGTGACGCAGTTGAAGACAGAAGAACTTTTCTTTCAACGCCGCGGCACCACCGAGAAGACTGAATATTAAAGTAAAATTTATGATTACGTAGCAGTGAATGATATATTAATTTGTCACGGAACATTTGTGACTGTAGGTACCACTGACTTGGTATGACACCTGACGAACCGACAGACGTCATCTGTGAAGCGATCTTTTACTTCGAGTAATAGATTAGACGCACATCTCTCAGCAAGAAAAGCATCTACCAGTAGCCAAGGCCACACAGACACTATACACACACGCACAAAACGCGAGGAATCGAACAGTTTTCCGCCTCTTATTATTTTGCATATTTATTGAGTAGTGAAAACGCCTGGTCTTGCCTACTGATGTAATGAATGTTGTGTCTAACCTATCTTAATTTCAGATGACATCACAAAAAAAACATCGATAAAATTCCAGCAAAACCGTTAAAGAGAACGTAAATATCTGCAATTCATGTAATCAAATGTGACATAATGTAATAATTTATAGCTATGTAATGATGATGTAAACATGTTTATGTGTAACTGTATTATGTTTATGCTAAAAAAATATGTGACGTGTATATGTATGATTACTTATGTTTTTTTTAAAAAAATGATGTATAATGTAACTGTTACTATGTGAAAATTTGAACCATAACGAGTGCCAAAACGTGAAAAACTTAAAAAAAAAATTGCATAGTGAACGACTGTTCACGGATATTAACGTACATTACTAAGTCTGCAACTACGCAGAAACCTATGTGAAAGAAACTGTTAATGACATTCATCCTGCATCGTACGTTTGTAAACGCGATGAACGATTTCTTTGATAAGTAACTACGAACATTTAGGTGAGCTATATTTAGCAAAAAACTGAAAATGTGAAGTGCGTAATTTGTGCATCGTCTAGTGACATTACTGCAGTATCTAACTTCAAGATGTTAACTGGATTAAATGGTCACAACGTGCCTGTCCAGAAAACAACACGACGATTGGAAGAATTTTGGTTGGAACTTCAGGGAATGGAATGTTCTCGAAATGTGACGGACACACTTACCTGGACTGTCCAAGGATCGACGCCAGCTATGTGCCGTCCGAGGTTCTGCAACCAAGCTTCCACAGAATATCGAAAACGAACTGCATATGGACCAATTACTCGACGGGTCACGTCTGATCTGCAATAAACAATGCTTTTTGTCACAACGAACTGCATCACAACGACTATAATGGAAATAGGAAATGGACATGCTTATGTATCAATCACGTTGTTATACAGCGATGTTACTGTGATCAAAAAAAACTTTACCACGACGACACTAACCTGTGAAAAATTATTGTGCAGCAGATGAATAAAATCTGTAATAACGACACGATGTGTATAGGTCAACGCACCTGAAACAAAAAGACATTTTTCTTTGAAGCATTTCATTGCAATACTATGTAACTAAGAACATTCAACAATCTAAAGTTGTATTATATTATAACAAATATTGTAATTTTAAAACTAAGTTACCTGTCATAGAATGTAGTCTTCATATGTAATCTTGGTGGAATATTTTCTTTGTGCAACCACTAAGAAATACGCGCGCACACGAACAATATCAACTGCAATACTGTGCCGCGTGATCTAAATTTACGCATGCGCGCACTCTATTTTGCCAACATAAGAACTTTTACGGCGCACGCGCGTCATTCAAATTTTGTATATAATATACAGTATAATGTAAGTCATGTAAATAGTTGTAGATAAATTAGATTTTCTTGTGCCTTTAGGTGAATTGCTCGCCTGCAGGTGTGTCCTTTCGCCTTGCAATTCAGGGGGCAATATAAAGGCACATTTACATGCCGTGCGTGAGTTTCCTCGGAAACGCGAAATCTTAATTAAATAATTAATCTGTGACAAATAAATAAAGCCTATGGCACAGAACTGCAGCGCTGTGTCGCTGATAAAACAAAAACACAATTACGATACTCTTATGTTTCTTTAAGAAGGAGAGGTCTTGGACAAGTGGTGCGGAAAGCACGTATATTTCATTGACTGGCACACCGCCATATTTGATGTTATATAGGAACACTGCGAGTTGCAATCTTACTAGACACTCGATTCTGTAAAGAATTTATATTTATGAAAGTAAGTAGAATTATTTAACTGTAGGCTTATTCGTTGAATATATCTGATTTAACTAACTGTGTAAACTTTCTATGTTTAGTAGACAGTCACCTCTGTACGACGTATTGACATGGCTGGCAAATTATTCTAATATTGAGATTTAGATTTGATTCCGCACCTACCGCAGCAGTCTTTGGAAACGAGTTAAATACGAAGTCCGATTATTTGAGTCTTATTTCACGGTCAACTACGAATAACATTACATTTACGAAAAAGCCATTCTCAAGCGTCTGATACCGAATAATTAAACATCCACGTTCCAGATAAGCAAATATTAATTACATCCAATCACTATCATACATAATACATAATTAATAATTAATGTTAATATTTTATTTTATTTTATTTATTTTATAGACTGAACAGTGGAAAAACGTTGTGTGGAGTGACGAATCACGGTGCATAATGTGGCGACCCGATGGCAGGGTGTGGGTATGGCGAATGCCCGGTAAACGTCATTGCCACCGTGTATACTGCCAACAGTAAAATTCGGAGGCCCTGGTGTTATGGTGTGGTCGTGTTTTTCATGGAGAGGGTTAGCACCCATTGCTGTTTTGCATGGCACTATCACAGGACAGGTGTCCGGATACTTTTGATCTCACTGTATACATAGAAAGTGTACCTTCCATCCATACATACACTTTCTTGAACGGAACAATGCATATTGGCATTAACAATTAAAAGTAGGGTAAATTAGAATTTCAGTGGTGTTTGTTGCAGGATTCTAGTGCGAGTCGTTAACGAGATAACTTATTTTGAAAAGTTCTACAAATGGTTCAAATTACTCTGAGCACTACAGGACTTAACATCTGAGGTCATCAGTCCCCTAGAACTTTTTTTTTTTTGTCATCAGTCTACTGACTGGTTTGATGCGGCCCGCCACGAATTCCTTTCCTGTGCTAACCTCTTCATCTCAGAGTAGCACTTGCAACCTACGTCCTCAATTATTTGCTTGACGTATTCCAATCTCTGTCTTCCTCTACAGTTTTTGCCCTCTACAGCTCCCTCTAGTACCATGGAAGTCATTCCCTCATGTCTTAGCAGATGTCCTATCATCCTGTCCCTTCTCCTTATCAGTGTTTTCCACATATTCCTTTCCTCTCCGATTCTGCGTAGAACCTCCTCATTCCTTACCTTATCAGTCCACCTAATTTTCAACATTCGTCTATAGGACCACATCTCAAATGCTTCGATTCTCTTCCGGTTTTCCCACAGTCCATGTTTCACTACCATACAATGCTGTACTCCAGACGTACATACTCAGAAATTTCTTCCTCAAATTAAGGCCGGTATTTGATAATAGTAGACTTCTCTTGGCCAGAAATGCCTTCTTTGCCATAGCGAGTCTGCTTTTGATGTCCTCCTTGCTCCGTCCGTCATTGGTTATTTTACTGCCTAGGTAGCAGAATTCCTTAACTTCATTGACTTCGTGACCATCAATCCTGATGTTAAGTTTCTCGCTGTTCTCATTTCTACGACTTCTCATTACCTTCGTCTTTCTACGATTTACTCTCAAATCATACTGTGTACTCATTAGACTGTTCATTCCGTTCAGCAGATCATTTAATTCTTCTTCACTTTCACTCAGGATAGCAATGTCATCAGCGAATCGTATCATTGATATCCTTTCACCTTGTATTTTAATTCCACTCCTGAACCTTTCTTTTATTTCCATCATTGCCTCCTCGATGTACAGATTAAAGAGTAGGGGCGAAAGGCTACAGCCTTGTCTTACACCCTTCTTAATACGAGCACTTCGTTCTTGATCGTCCACTCTTATTATTCCCTCTTGGTTGTTGTACATATTGTATATGACCCGTCTCTCCCTATAGCTTACCCCTACTTTTTTCAGAATCTCGAACAGCTTGCACCATTTTATATTGTCGAACGCTTTTTCCAGGTCGACAAATCCTATGAAAGTGTCTTGATTCTTCTTTAGCCTTGCTTCCATTATTAGCCGTAACGTCAGAATTGCCTCTCTCGTCCCTTTACTTTTCCTAAAGCCAAACTGATCGTCACCTAGCGCATTCTAAATTTTCTTTTCCATTCTTCTGTATATTATTCTTGTAAGCAGCTTCGGTGCATGAGCTGTTAAGCTGATTGTGCTATAATTCGCGCACTTGTCAGCTCTTGCCGTCTTCGGAATTGTGTGGATGATGCTTTTCCGAAAGTCAGATGGTATATCGCCAGACTTATATATTCTACACACTAACGTGAATAGTCGTTTTGTTGCCACTTCCCCCAATGTTTTCAGAAATTCTGATGGAATGTTATCCATCCCTTCTGCCTTATTTGACCGTAAGTCCTCCAAAGCTCTTTTAAATTCCAATGCTGGATCCCCTATCTCTTCTAAATCGACTCCTGTTTCTTCTTCTATCACATCAGACAAATCTTCACCCTCATAGAGGCTTTCAATGTATTCTTTCCACCTATCTTCTCTCTCCTCTGCATTTAACAGTGGAATTCCCGTTGCACTCTTAATGTTACCACCGTTACTTTTAATGTCACCAAAGGTTGTTTTGACTTTCCTGTATGCTGAGTCTGTCCTTCCGACAATCATATCTTTTTCGATGTCTTCACATTTTTCCTGCAGCCATTTCGTCTTAGCTTCCCTGCACTTCCTATTTATTTCATTCCTCAGCGACTTGTATTTCTGTATTCCTGATTTTCCCGGAACATGTTTGTACTTCCTCCTTTCATCAATCAACTGAAGTATTTCTTCTGTTACCCATGGTTTCTTCGCAGCTACCTTCTTTGTACCTATGTTTTCCTTCCCAACTTCTGTGATGGCCCTTTTTAGAGATGTCCATTCCTCTTCAATTGTACTGCCTACTGCGCTATTCCTTATTGCTGTATCTATAGCGTAAGAGAACTTCAAACGTATCTGGTCATTCCTTAGTACTTCCGCATCCCACTTCTTTGCGTATTGATTCTTCCTGACTAATGTCTTGAACTTCAGCCTACTCTTCATCACTACTATATTGTGATCTGAGTCTATATCTGCTCCTGGGTACGTCTTACAATCCAGTATCTGATTTCGGAATCTCTGTCTGACCATGATGTAATCTAATTGAAATCTTCCCGTATCTCCCGGCCTTTTCCAAGTATACCTCCTCCTCTTGTGGTTCTTGAACAGGGTATTCGCTATTACTAGCTGAAACTTGTTACAGAACTCAATTAGTGTTTCTCCTCTTTCATTACTTGTCCCAAGCCCATATTCTCCTGTAACCTTTTCTTCTACTCCTTCCCCTACAACTGCATTCCAGTCGCCCATGTCTATTAGATTTTCGTCCCCCTTTACATACTGCATTACCATTTCAATATCCTCATACACTTTCTCTATCTGTTCATCTTCAGCTTGCGACGTCGGCGTGTATACCTGAACTATCGTTGTCGGTGTTGGTCTGCTGTCGATTCTGATTATAACACCTCGGTCACTGAACTGTTCACAGTAACACACCCTCTGCCCTACCTTCCTATTCATAACGAATCCTACACCTGTTATACCATTTTATGCTGCTGTTGATATTACGTGATACTCATCTGACCAGAAATTCTTGTCTTCCTTCCACCTCACTTCACTAACCCCTACTACATCTAGATTGAGCCTTTGCATTTCCCTTTTCAGATTTTCTAGTTTCCCTACCACGTTCAAGCTTCTGACATTCGACGCCCCGACTCGTAGAACGTTATCCTTTCTTTGATTATTCTTTTTCTCATGGTAACCTCCCCCTTGGCAGTCCCCTCCCGAAGATCCGAATGGGGGACTATTCCGGAATCTTTTGCCAATGGAGAGGTCATCATGACACTTCTTCAATTACAGGCCACATGTCCTGTGGATACACGTTACGTGTCTTTAATGCAGTGGTTTCCATTGCCTTCTGCATCCTCATGTCGTTGATCATCGCTGATTCTGCCGCCTTTAGGGGCAATTTCCCACCCCTAGGACAAGATAGTGCCCTGAACCTCTATCCACTCCTCCGCCCTCTTTGACAAGGCCGTTGGCAGAATAAGGCTGACTTCTTATGCCGGAAGTCTTCGGCCGTAAATTCTGATTATTTATCAAAATTTAGGGAGTGGCGGGGATCGAACCCGGGACCGAAGACGTTTTGATCATGAATCAAAGACGTTACTCCCAGACCACGGGTACTTTCCCATAGAACTTAGAACTAATTAAACCTAACTAACGTAAGGGCATCACACACATCCATGCCCGAGGCAGGATTCGAACCTGCGACCGTAGCGGTCGCACGGTTCCAGACTGTAGAGTCTAGAACAGCTCGGCCACACCAGCCGGCTTGAAAAGTTCCCACATCGACACTTGTACATTGCCTGTGTTAGCACACAGTAAAGAGAAACATACAAGTGCATACTCTAGTAACGAGACAACTGACCATGACAGTTTGTATTCAGAATTATCACCGGCATCGGCAGTACAGGTTTCCAGTCTGGTACGGAACGATCTGGTACGGAGGAATTGCTGCACACTTGCTAGCATTTCAACGGAGATGTACGAACAGGATGCATATTATCGGCTGTAGTGGGTCAGTTCTTGTATACAGTGTCTTTTAGTTTTCCCCATAGAAAAAAGTCGACATGCGTCAAATCCGGGGAACGGGCGGGCCAAGATGCAAGTCCTCTGCGTCCAGTATAACAATTTGGAAACAGTTCGTGAAGACATGCTGTAGCACTTCGAGCAATGTGGTCTGGACATGCGTCACGTTGGTACCACGTCTTCTAGCATCCGTGGAAGATTGTCAGTTACGAGGCTGCCATACCTGTGCGCATTCAGTGTTCCGTCTCTGGAAAACTTGCTTATGAGCTAATGGTTCACTGTATCATGCTACACGTTTACACTCCACGGACACTTACGTTCCACCTGATGAAGACAAGGGGGATTATCAAACACCATATTTCGGCGGTCTGCCTGCCCATGATGGTTAAATGTGGCTTCGTCACTAAAAAAGGTAGGTGATTCATCTGTAAAATCCTGTCTTAACGCCCCAGAAGTTAACAAAATTCTCACAATCGTTTCCATGCAGCTCTTGATGGAGAAAGACGAGGTATGGTTGGAACCCATGTCGATCACGAATGCGTAGGACGTTTGCCTGTCTCGTGCCACCTCCTGGTGCGATTCGTGAGGATCAACTGTGACAACAGCAAGAACATTGATTTCCCCAATTTCTCTCGTCACTTGTTTCCTTCATACGTTCTCTAGGTGTTACGCTACCACTTTCACGTAACTGGCTGGAGAGGATGGTAAATAACTGCCGAGATGGCTTACGTCTAGAACTGCATTCTTTCTACACTCTCTGTACACCACGAGAATGTCAGCTTTTTCTGCTTTGGTAAATCCCATCGCCCACTCACGACCTTCTGCTTGGACTGTCACACACTAACTGACTAGCAAGTCGTAGTGCACTCAAGGAAAACACAAGCACACTCTAAGCAAACATAACAACATTGTACCTAGCAACTACATAGGCTGAATGACGCAAACAAGAAACTTTGCGTCGGGAACCGCGCGACTGCTACGGTCGCAGGTTCGAATCCTGCCTCGTGCATGGATGTATGTGATGTCCTTAGGTTAGTTAGGTTTAAGTAGTGCTAAGTTGTAGGGGACTGATGACCTCAGCTGTTGTCCCATAGTGCTCAGAGCCATTTGAACCAAAAAACTTTTCAGAATATTTTATCTCGTAAACGACGCCCACTAGAATTCTGCAACAAACACCACTGGCATTCTAATTTCCTCTAAATTTAGGCTGTTAATGGCAATAGGCATTGTTCCATTTTAAAGAAGTGTTTGGCTGCAGAAAAATGCAGTAATACACGGTGAGCACAAAGTGTTGCCCTGATTATAAAAATGTATAACAGAATAACCGTTTGACATAAGTTACATTTGATGCCGTTACATAGGTTAGTGTTACTAGTTTTTTTTAAGACCACTTACATTAGTAAACCTCAACGTGTGCTCCCTTGGTAGCTCGGAGAATGTCGAGGCGGTATTCCAGTTCCGCCAGGTGTCTCGTAACATGTGTTCTGTCACAGTACCCACAGCAGCTTGTATCCTAGCCTTCAGTTCGTCAACGTCAGCAGCTGGTGTGACGAAGACTCTGTCCTTGATATAGCCCCAGAAGAGAAAGTCAAGGGGCGCGTAATGTCTGGAGAGCGGGGTGGCCAGGGTGTTGGACCGTCCCTTCCAATCCACCGATCCGGACATTACTTCCCTCTCCAGACATTACGCCCCTTGCCTTTTTTTCTGGGGCTATATCAAGGACACAGTCTTCGTCACACCAGTTGCTGACGTCTACGAACTGAAGGCTAGGATACAAACTGCTGTGGGTATTGTGACAGAACATTTCGCGAAACACCTGGCGGGAACTGGAATACCGCCTCGACATTCTCCGAGCTAACAAGGGAGCACACGTTGAGGCTTACTAACGTAAGAGATCATTAAAAAAATTAGTAACACTAACCTATTTAACGGCATCAAATGTAAATTATTACGTAGAACGATTATTCTGAAATAAATTGTTATAATCAGGGAAAGACTTTGTCCTCATCATGCATTACAATCTGTTTACTGACTAACAGTACTAAGCACTGACTGCCAATCCCCCAGTAGCACTTTCACTTCCGCAATATCTGCGGTGAAAGATTTAGGTCACTCACTCTTTACAAGGGGTGTTCAAAAAATTTCCATTTGAAGGCCATACTAATCCCTTGCTAACATATTGGTGCTTATGTGGCCACGTCGGAGTTGCATATATGCTGCAGCAACGGCCCCAAACAGAAAGTTTCTGCACTCTCCTTATAAGACTGGCCCAGAAAATATTTCATGCCCCTGAAGATAGGCAACCCAACTTATTCCGTTCGCACAGTGGGGCAAATTATGTGAACTGGGTTGCCTATCCAGAGGTGCATGAAGTATTTTCCGTACCAGATTCATTCTGCCCAACCTGTGCCACACATTGCCTACCGCTGTGGCCGAGCGGTTCTAGGCGCTTTAGTCCGGAACCACGCGGCTGCTACGGTCGCAGGTGTGTGATTTCCTTACGTTATTTAGGTTTAGGTAGTTCTAAGTCTAGGGGACTGTTGACCTCACATGTTAAGTCCCATAGTACTTGGAGCCATTTGAATTTGAAGACACCTAGTGGGAAAACTGCAGAATCGTTGCTGAAAATTGATAAAGAGGGAATTTCCAAAGCAGAAAGTGCTAATATAAAATTCACAAAAGAAGGTAGACATTAAACGAAAAGAGACCACGAGAAGAAAAGATCAGTACGATTCAGATGATGCTCGGTGTGATGCAGGAAAATATTAATTGTAAGTAAGTGTCATAATTAACTATAATAAAATAGCAATTTTGAACTTTAAACTGATTTTTTGAAACTACATTCTATTATTTGCCATTTTTTATGAGGTAAGCGGCCCAGAACTATAAAATGTGGTCAGTTTGTGGTAAGAATGGTAATAAGCTATTGTAAACAAACTGAGAACCCAAAGAAACTGTTTTATTAGTGAAAACTTAAAAAAAAACAGCTTTTCTTGTAATCCATGAAAGTTATTTTATCCATTTTACTCGTAAATGCAGGCTGAGGTTCTCAGTCTTGGCTTGGCAGCCATTGAGAATGGAGCTCCCGCTGGATGTTACCGCCAAGTGCGAATTGCGCGCAGTTATTCGGTTTTTGAACGCAAAGGGCACTGCGCCGATTGAAATCCATGGCCAATTGACGGAAGTGTATGGTGAGTCGTGCATGGATGTCAAAAATGTTCGTAAGTAGCGTAGAGAGTTTGCAGCTGGTCGGACCGAAATTCACGACGAACAAAGGAGCGCGAGACCGTCAATTTCTGAGGAGACAGTGTTGAAGGTTGAGCAAAGCATGCGTGAAGATCGGCGGATCATCCTGGATGATCTCTGCACGTTGGTTCCTGAGGCTTCCCGAAGCACCGCTCACAGAATTGTAACGGAAACATTGAACTACCGGAAGGTGTGTGCAAGATGGGTGCCACGCATGCTGACTGAAGACCACATGCGGCAACGTGTTGATGCTTCTCGCGCATTTCTTCACCGCCTTGCAGCCGAACAGGACAACTTTGTGGACTCAATTGTCACGGGTGACAAAACCTGGGCATACCACTTTACACCTGAGATCAATCAACAATCACGCCAGTGGCGGCATCCTTCTTCGCCAAAGCCGCGGAAATTGAAACAAACACAGTCTGCCGGTAAAGTCATGACAACCGTTTTTTGGGATCGGAAAGGGGTATTGTTAGTCGACTTTATGCCCACTGGGTCCACAATTAACGCTGATAGGTACTGTGAGGCTCTGAAAAAACTTAAACGGGCAATTGAGAACCGGAGAAGAGGAATGTTGAGCAAGGGCGTACACATTCTCCATGACAACGCTCGTCCACACATCGCTCGGCAAATCGTTGCTCTCGTGCAACAGTTTCCCACCCACCCACCCACCCGATAGTTCTGACGTGGTGCCCAGTGACAATCACTTGTCTCCTAGGTTAAAAGAACATTTGTCCGGAAAGCGATTCAGCTCCGACGACGAGGTGAAAGAAGTAGTTCATAACTTTCTGAACAGCATGGCGGCGAGCTGGTATGACGTGGGCATACAAAACTACCATAGCGTCTACAAAAATGCATCGACAGAAATGGTGGTTCAAAATGGCTCTGAGCACTATGGGACTCAACTGCTGAGGTCATTAGTCCCCTAGAACTTAGAACTAGTTAAACCTAACTAACCTAAGGACATCACAAACATCCATGCCCGAGGCAGGATTCGAACCTGCGACCGTAGCGGTCTTGCGGTTCCAGACTGCAGCGCCTTTAACCGCACGTCCACTTCGGCCGGCCTGGAAATGGTGATTACGTCGAAAAATAGCTAAATGTTCAAGCTGTAAACTAATGTAAACCATTGTAGAAATAAACAGGTCTATGTACTTATAAAAATATAGGAGACCTTACTTTTGGGGTTAGCCTCGTACGTTACAGAGATTCAGGAAAAGTTTCACTGTTGTAACACTCATAACTGTTTTGAAAAGTCTACCTATTCAAATGGTGAAACCGCATTTGCAGAACAGGTATAAAAATTGCCTCCCGTGTCCGCTTAGCAGGCGCAATTCAGATCTCGCCCCCAGGTACCGTGCGTCTACAGACTTATCAACATTACTGTGGAAGAATGCAGTAATGACAACTAACTGTTGTAGAATGACGCTATTGAATATTATTAATATTCATTTATACACTGTTCGGAAAAATGTCACAAAAACAAAAAGAAGTTGAGTGAGATTATCGAAAGTTGGTAGGCGTGCTTCTAAATCCGAAACATGACGTGTATTGAAATTTTCAGCCATTCGGATAAAAGCGGCACTAACAGCGCCACTATAAGGATGCAAATTAGTTTTTTTAAATCAGAGCTGTAGCGGTCGTGAGCGTTAGCTACGTTTGAGACTGAACATGGAGTTGATGCTAGTGAAGAAAGTTTTTAAGGCGAGAACGGCGCCATTATATAAGCCTGACTGAGTTTGAACGAGTTTGTGTGATAGGACTACGAGAAGGTCGATGCTGCTTCTGCAGTACTGCAGAAAGAGTTGGGCACGTAAGTAGCCACTGTACATGATCGCTGACAGCGGTGGTTGCTGGAATGTTCGGTCACAAGAAGACGAGGCTACGGACGGACATATCACACTACCGAGAGGGAAGACCATAGTGCTCGGCGTGTGGCTCTGGCGCATTGTGCTGCGTCTGCAGCAGCAATTTCGGCAACAGCTGACACCACACTGACACAACGAACTGTTACAAATGATCACTTCAAGGACAACTCCGACCCAGAGGGCATTCCACTGACCCCAAACCATCGGCATTTGCGCGACAGGCGTGAGCTCATTTGAGGGCAGGATGGAGGTCTGTTGCCTTTTCTGATGAAAGCTGGTCATGCCTCAGTGCAGATGATGGCCGTGAGTTGGTTAGGAGGAGGTCAATTGAGGGCCTGCAGCCAGCCTCTCTGTGTGCTGGACACACTAGACAGACACCTGGAGTTACGGTCTCGGGTGCGATTTCGTATGACAGCTGGAACACCCCCGTGGTTATCCCGCGCACCAAGACTGTAAATTTGAACGTCAGTCTGGTGATTCGACCTGTTTTATTGCCATTCGTGAACAGCATTCCAGAGGGCGTTTTCCAACAGGATAACGCTCCCCCACATGCTCTCCAGAGTGTCGTCATGTTGCCTTGGCCTACTCGATCACCAGACACCTTTCGGACGGAGCACGTTTGCGACATCATCGACAGCAAATCCGGGGTCGTCCACTGACCGATTAAGTGCAACAGGCATGGACTTCCAGCCCACAACTGACAACCCAGCACTTGTACAGCCGAATGCATGCACGTTTGCATGTTTACATTCATGATTTTCTCAGGCACACCTGTCATTAACGTACCACAATTTCAAATTTACCGTGGCTTTTCTCGCGCCTACATTAACCTGTGATCTTGCTACATTAATCACATACATATGTGACCTAAACAAATGTACTCTCGAAATGTCATTACTCTACATTAATTATATTATTGTGTTCCCATTTTTTTCCGTCAGTGTATAACTGTCTATCATTGTGGACTATTTGGTTCTGTCAAGAACATTATTATTATTCTCGAGTCAGAAACATACAAATTTATAATAGCCATACACATCAATTAACAAATATATTGTGCCCAGTACTTTGCAACCTCCGTGGCTTGGATTGGCTTGCAGGAGACCATTCTTCGTGCAGGATGTAGGGCACAAAGGGCACTGATGCATGTGGCTTGTGGTTTGTCTTTGTCCATTACCGCCTACCACCCAGGAGTCCCGGGTTCGATTCCCAGCAGGGGACTGGGTGTTGTGTCTCCATCATCATTTTCGTCATGACTGAATCGCAAGACACAGAAGTGGCGTCATCTAAAAATGACTTGCAATACGGCGGCCGAACTCCCCCGAATGGGGCCTCCCGGCCAACAATGCCATACGGTTATTTCCATTTAGTCCTTGTCCACAAGCACAGGACGTGTTTTCTGTTATGAAGCTCCATCTCTTCAGGTTATCTCTGGATCGTCCAACTCCTAATCGTAATCTGTTTAAATATTTCCACACCAGCCAGCTTTCATTGTGTCCAGATGGTAGTTTTTCAGATTCTAGCAGGTGAGGCGTCGACTTCTCCCACAACTCCAGCCTTGACTTCTCTGGTGAAACGGTGAGCTTCTCGGGTGTCCTCGAGAAGCTCTTTCGCTAGCTCAGCCGTTGCTGTAATGGATTATGTCCGTGCAGTGGACGGGCACTGTTCTGTTTCACTTTCAGTCTCTGGCATGAGATGACCTGTACCAGACTGGGGAAGTATATTCGGCAGTAGAAAAGCACAGTGCCACTGCAGAAAAGGGAACAGTTTGTGTATGTGAGCCCCACTGTGTCCCCGCTAGTCGCGAATTAGGCTGTTTCAAGTGGAGATTTTCATTTTGGTGTCCTTGCAGTGGGTTCTGAATGTGACAATCATGCGTATGTGTTTTGTCCTTAGAGTAGGTTAAGTAGTGTGTAGGTTTAGGGACCGATCACCTCAGAAGTTTGGTCCCTTAAGAATTCACACACACACATTTGAACATTCCTATCGAGAGTTCCTCCCAAGTATATAGATGCGTGATGATGCTGCAATTGGATGCCTGACCATTCAACATGTAGGTCACGATTAGCTTCCCCGTTCGTCAGGTGAAAGCTCACAGTTGTGTATTCAAAGGGTTTGGTCAGAGTTGGTTCCGATTGTGGTAGCTTGACAGTGTTGTAAGTGCAGTTGTCAGATTTTTTCCACTGTTTCAAAGCATGACCTCTGCATAGCAAGGGCTAGGTCATCTGCATATGAGAATCTCTTCGTGCCCGGGGTCAATGGCTGGTCGTTGGTATAAATCTTGAAGAGAAGTGGGGCCAAGACGCTTCCCTGAGGTAGACCATTTTTCTGCGCTCTCCAGCGACTGCGTTGTCCTTGAAATTCAACAAAAAACCTGCGGTTTTGGTGGAAGGTACCCATTAGTCCAACTAGGTGGGCGTTCTAGATCGTATTGTATAATTTTGCATGGAGTAACCGACGATAGACAGTATCATACGCTGCTATGAGATCCATGAAACCACGCCCGTTACTTGTATATAACTGAGAAGAAAGTACAACGTTCGAAGATATGTATAACTCAATTGTTAAACATACACAGTGTTAGAAAATTTATTAATATAGATGTCTGCTTGTGAGCCGTGCTTGGCTCGTGTTCCCGCCATCATGTATTTTACAGCCTGTTTTTAACGTACTTCCAGCTCACTACGTTAATTTAAATCACTACTGTCACTGAGCTGCTGCTTTGCCTGGCCGTGAGCGGCGTTAGCAGCGCGTATCGATATATCCCCTCTCGTAGTATCTTTGCTCGTCTGCGATTACTTCCCGGTCGTTGTCTGTCGTAAGCGAGTTCGGGTCGCGAGTTCGGGCTGCCAGTCAGTTGGAACGCGGCTGCAGAGCAGTCCGGACCTGCCAGTCGGGGAGTTGCAATGCGGTACTAGTGCAGTCGGGTTGGTGCAGCGGTGAAGTCTCGCCCGACCATCGTCGCCACGCATCACTTGAGCCGGGCCACGATCTTGGTGGATCGTCGGTCGGTAGTCCCACCGGACGATGCGTTTTGGCTCTACGATCGTTCATGAGTCGACTGTGTGTGTGTGTGCATCAATTCCCGATTTGTCTTCGTGTGTGCTTAGTTACTGATCTGTATCGTTCAGGTCTTCGTGCAAGTGTTTGTCAGGTTGTGTGTGTAGTTGTCGTTATTTCCACTGACGACTATTTTAGATGTTGTCGGTATTCTGAGGGAATCGGTTGGTTGGTGTGGACCAGCGGGGATATCTCCGAGCGGTGCAGTCGACTGGGTCCGCTGGTGGTCCCTGCGCAGTTTGAATTTAGTGGCCACCTCAGCTACCAATACAACAAAATTAAACTACATAAAATATCCTACAAAAATGTACTGTACACTTCTCTCAAGGACCAAACCTTCGCTCGCAGATGGCGAGAAAATAACGAAAATCTCGCGCACCGCGCTTGCGTCGTAGCTGAGGTGCTAGCTGTGGGCCAGTTTGTGGTGGTTTACCGACTTGATGGGCTAAAAGTACCTTGTATCAGATTGTCTGTCCTCACTTTCTCTGCATCACTGAGGTACGTCGTAAACAAATACCCCTTACACCCTTGTATTCTGTATGCCCTTCTCAACTGCTAACACGGGCTGGGAATGGGTGCGCGCGGTGGCACAAGCGGGCAGAGTTTGCGGCGCTCCGGATCTCTCCGGCGTGTTTGATCTGCCGACACGCCCTCACCCCCTGCCCCATCGCCAACCTCACGCTACGCCGTTGTGTTCCTCTCCTCGCTATCCGAGGCGACGTCTGGCGCCTACCGGCAGTGTTTACCCAGGAGCCTGTTGCTGCCAGCTACCTGACACAGGGAATACGTAATGGCGGCGGGGAGTTTATGATTTATACATCGGCCAAGTAGGCCTGCGCTGGAACACGCCCCCTGCCAACTGCTCGGCGCGGCAAAACGGATTACGTCAGCCGCACACCTTATCGGCCCATCTCACCCCTCCAAAGCACACACACCTGTTAGTGTAGAAACACTATCTCCTCGAGTTGCCTAGAAGTACAAACTTATTTACGCGGAAAGGAAACATAAGCAAGGACAGCAAAACAACGAAATTTTACTTTACATAATATTTCTCTTCCTGTTCGCAGTCTCGTTGCAGTTTTATAAATGTCATTTTCGCGCCGGCCGGAGTGGCTGTGTGGTTCTAGGCGCTATAGTCTGGAACCGAGCGACCGCTGCGGTCGCAGGTTCGAATCCTACCTCCGGCATGGATGTGTGTGATGCCCTTAGGTTAGTTAGGTTTAAGTAGTTCTAAGTTCTAGGCGACTGATAACCTCAGAAGTTGAGTCGCATAGTGCTCAGAGCCATTTGTCATTTTCGCCTTGGACTGCATGATTTATGATAATTTTCTTAACTGCTGTTTCGACCTTAAGGCCGCGCCGGATTAGCCTAGCGGTTTAAGGCGCTGCAGTCATGGACTGTGCGGCTGGTTCCGGCGGAGGTTCGAGTCCTGCCTCGGGCATGGGTGTGTGTGTTTGTTCTTACGATAATTTAGGTTAAGTAGTGTGTAAGCTTAGCAGTCAAGTCCCATAAGATTTCACACACTTTTTTTTTCGACCTTAAGCCGTTTTCAACTGGTTAAGCTACAGCAATGAGTACTAAATACTAATGTTTGAAGTTCCACGAGCAACAAGCAAAAGTGTTTCACAGCAGCCCATGAAATCGTCTGGATTGGTAATCGACAAAAAATTCTCACGTTCTAGAAACGCGGCAGTTATCAATATTTGTAAAAGTGGTAGAAAAGATTGAAAGGTGGCTACACTGAGCCACTGCGCCAGAGATTGCGCCAAAGAGTATTATTTACCCGCCTCCACAGTGCTTGGGGAGAGCTCATAGTAGTCAGTGCCTGTCGACTGCGCCAGAGATTGCGCCAAAGAGTGTTATTTAGCCGCCTCCACAGTGCTTGGGGAGAGCTCGTAGTAGTCAGTGCCTGTCGAGGTCTCGTAGTAGTGAGTGCTTGGGCAGGACTCGTAGTGAGTGCTTGGGGAGAACTCGTGGGAGTCAGTGCTTGCTGAGATGTGATACTGAAAAGTTCTTGTTGAGATGTGATAGTAGCGAGTCGGTGTGGAGAGATTGTAATGTCTAGAGTGCTTTTCATCAATATAAACGAAGGTAAAAAAAAATAAAATTTCTTTTCTCTCTCATTATTTCAGTGTCGTGAATAATGCGTCATTACAGGTTCAGTCAACAAAGCATCTGGCGTGTGTTCTTGTATTAGAGTGTAATTCTGGGTTTCTTGCGCAATTATAGTATTTCTATTTTTTTTAATTACTTCAGTATAAATGGTATTTGAAATTTCTTGTCTTGTTGAAGAAGAACCGTGCCAGATGTGTACGTTGAATCACAGTCCCACACACAGAACAATTACTCTTGTGCTTGTTGTTGCGTTGGTTTTATAGTTGCTGGGGACTTAATTAATTAATTGTGTTAACGAAAATTTTCTTTCATTCTTTGTTGTTATTCTATGCAGTCAGATTGCGTACAAATACTAGTCAGGGCCAACCGTTTACGAGACACAGCGTAATTGGACATACAGCTACCAAAAATATTTACATTGTATTTAATTAAGCCCCCATGCAAGATGTGATACAGAATGGCACATGCCAGGACTTCGACTTATATATCGACTTGTTACTTGAAAGTGAAATGAAGAGGTAGACAAATAAAGCACTCTAAATTCAATTGCCTGCATGCAACATAATAAATCTCGTTCAGCTGGATCCCTGGTTTCTATACAATGATAAAAAACATAGATCAGTACATTAGAAAATTAATTAAAATGCTACGTAGTCATTAAAGTAGAAAGAACATTATCAAATAACGACAACAGTTCTCTCACAACATACACTGTGTGATCAAAAGTATCCGGACCACGCCTGAAAATGACTTAACAAGTTCGCCGTTGCCCACCATCGGTAATGCTGGAATTCAATATGGTGTTGGCCCGCCCTTAGCCTTGATGACAGCTTCCACTCTCACAGACATACGTTCAATCAGGTGCTGGAAGGTTTCTTCGGGAATGGCATCCCGTTCTTGACAGAGTGCTGCACTGAGGAGAGGTAGCGATGGTCGGTGAGGGCTGGCACGAAGTCGGCGTTCCAAAACATCCCAAAGGTGTTCTATAGGATTCAGGTCAGGACTCTGGGCAGGCCAGTCCATTACAGGGATGTTATCGTCGTGTAACCACCACGGGCCGTGCGATATGAAGAGATGCTCGAGAGTATTGAAAGATACAATCGCCATCACCGAATTGCTCTTCAAGAGTGGGGAGCAAGAAGGTGCTTAAAACATCAGTGTAGGCCTGTGCTGTGATAGTGCCACGCAAAACAACAAGGGGTGCAAGTTTTCTCAGTGGAAAACACGACTACACCATAATACCACCGCCTCCGAATTTTACTGTTGGCACTACACACTCTAGCAGATTACGTTCACTGGGCATTCGCCATACCCACACCCTGCCGTCGGAGTGCTACACTGTGTATCGTGATTCACCACTCCACACAACGTTTTCCCACGGTTCAATCGTTCAGTACTCTCCTTACACCAAGTGAGGCGTCCTTTGGCATTTACCGATGTGACGTGTGGCTTTTGAGGAGCCGCTCGACCATAAAATTCAACTTCTCTGACCTCCAGACTAACTGTCATAGTACTTGCAGTGAATCCTGATGGAGTTACAGACGAGGTCGGCCTGTACGCTATTCTGCTGTACGTGTCCCTTCACGTTTCCACATCACTATCACATCGGAAAGACTGGACATGTTTAGCAGTGTAGGAATCTCGCGTATAGACGTATGACACAAGTGACACCCAATCACCTGATCACGTTCGAAGTTCGTGAGTTTCGCGGAGCGCCCCATTCTGCTCTCTCGCGATGTCTAATGGCTACTGAGTTCGCTAATATGGAGTAGCTGGCAGCAGGTGGCAGCACAATACAAATAAAATGATAAACGTATGTTTAGGGTGTGTCCAGATACTACTGATCACATAGTGTAGTACTCTGAAAGATACACAAAAAAAAAAAAATGGTTCAAATTGCTCTGAGCACTACGGGACTCAACTTCTGAGGTCATTAGTCCCCTAGAACTTAGAACTACTTAAACCTAACTAACCTAAGGACATCACGCACATCCATGTCCGAGGCAGGATTCGAACCTGCGACCGTAGCGGTCTCGCGGTTCCAAACTGCAGCGCCTAGAACCGCACGGCCACTTCGGCCGGCCAATACACAAAATGTCACATATTGTTTTACTGTAGAGTATGGGCCTCACGAAGGTGTCGTTTCACAAAGAAGCCATGTACTGTAAACCAGGTCTACTAGAGTCTAGAGTGTGAAGTGGAGAAGTCTGAAATACAACCGCTGTATTAACTACGGTAAAAACATGTTTACATTTGATTATACGTAAAACACTGTATAATTGTCCAGTCACACTGATGTGCTCACCTGTCAAAATCCTGGATAACCAACTTTTTCAGCGCGGAACACTGCTAGATGTGCAGTAAGAGAGTCAATGAGATTCTGGAAGCTAGTGACAGGAATGGAGCGTTGCCGGACTCTAGTGCCTTGGCTAGGTGTAGTAGGTTTCTCAGTTGAGGATCCATGCCGTGGACAGCCTGATCGAGGTGGTCCCACAAATTTTTGATTGTGTTTGGGACGTTTGGTGACCAGGGAAGTACACCTCTAAACACTTGCTGGTACTCTTCCAACCAAACGAGCTGTATGACAGGTTGCATTGTCCTGCTGGTAAATGCCATCGTGCCGAGGAGAAAGGAGTTGCATGTAGGGGTGGACATGGTCGCCGGGAATAGATGGATACTTGTGTTGATCCATTGTGTCTTTCAGAATTAGGAGATCACTTAGGTTACGCCACGATACAGTCCCCACACCATAACGCTGCCTCTTCCAGGGGGGACTACTCCAATGATACAGGATGTCAAATTAAACACCTTTCAGCCGCCTATTTTTTAAACTTATTTTATTTGACTACCAGTTTCAGCTACTTACTACGCATCTTCAGGCCCGTGACCGACGTGCAGAAAGATTCCCCTCGGTTCTTATCAATTAATAGTAGACTTCCGTTTGCTACAGCGATATCTTCGACCATCATCTGCCGGCTGAAGGTGGAAATCTACTAATACCAGTATTGCTGGCCCCTGTTTTGATCAGAACCGAGGTGGAATCTTCCTACACATCGGTCAGGGGCCTGAAGATGGCGTAGTAAATCGCTGAAACTGGTGGTCAAATAAAATAAATTTGGAAACTAGATGGCTGAAAGGTGTCGAACAGCCAAGTCCCGCACGATCTCTGAGAATATGGACATACAGAGACTCTTCCGATGACTGTTACGCAGCCATACACGCCAACGGACATCTGTCCCATGGAACATGAAAACGTTGTTCCTTTTAAAAGGCTACCATTCGCCTCCCAATGGGCGCCCAGTTGCGGTAGTCGTGTGCAAATTCGGGTCTTCGTCGTTGATGATCAGCGGTCAGCATGGCTGGGGAGGCCCGCACCCAGCAACGTCCGCTAAGCGGTTAGTTGAGGAGACACGGTTGGTAGCCCCTGGTTCATCACGTTTCCGCAGCCATCGCTCACTGCCGTCACCTACGGCCCTTGGTGCACCACAGTGGCCTTGAAGCCGCTTTTGGGTAGCACCATTTAGACATGCACGGTATATTTTAATCGCGACGGCGCGCGAACAGTTTAAAAACTTAGTCGTTTGTCCACATTAAGGGGCTCCGGAAAGGCTCAAAATCATGAAAAGTTCAATTTTTACTTTTTTGCGTTTTCTGAATCTGCAGACTATTACCTTTTAATAGATATATAATTTATTCAATTCCGAAGACTACAACTATTTTTAAATTTTTTTTGAAATGTGTTCTACATGGGCGTGACCCATTGTGGCGCTGTTAAACTGCTGTCAAATGGTGTTATTATTAACGTCCGTGTTCATCAGGTACATTTTAGTGATGTGAGATAAAGTATGTGTTGTGGCTAACCTGTGATGGTTCAATATATATCGCTGGTGTGATTGTCGATTGTTTCATGTTTATTTACTCTGTCGTTATCTCGAAAATATTCGTAATTAATTCTGTTTCTTGAGTCTCTGTTTTGTTGAAGTATAATAATGAGTGAAAGTAAAGTTATTAGAAATCCTCTGAAGGCTTTTAAGAAAAGGGGAAATGTTGGAAAGCCAAAGGTATGTGTTATTACTGTAAACAATAAAGACGATAACCAAGTGAGTGAACCTAACCTCTCAAGTACACCTGCCCATAGCAGTCAAAGTGGAAAAGAAAATACTTCACAGAAGAAGCTTGGTTCAATGAGTGAAAACTATGAATGTTTTATGGGCGAATCGGATGTGAATGAAATATTTGATATGTCGGTTCTCAAAGGAATTTTTTCAAACTGTGTAAGATGTATTCATTGTAGTGAAGTTGGTCTGGAACTCTCCATAATAAAGCACGTAGGACTTGCTAGTGAAATACAACTGAAAAGTGATAAGTGTTCATACATGACCACCTTTTGGAACAGTGTTGCAGTAACTGCAACTGAAGAAAATGGTAGCAAAATCTACGAACACAACAACGAGCGATGCTTGCTTTAGACAAGGAATGCCTTCGGGCTGCAGACAGGGCTGCAAAGAGTCTAGAAATACAAGCAAGAGTAAACAGGAGGAGGAACAAGAGGAAGCTGGAGGAGTAGTTTGCAGAGGATGAAGATAATCCATCCTATGGACTTGGAATGCACTAAAAAGTTAATCCAATCTTTGTCGCTCGATTCCCAAAACTTTTATTTTCTCATACTAATTACATGTTTTCTAAGGATCTTCCAAACATATTTGTTTCAAACTTTCAGTAAATGTTACACAGTACCTTCTGCATAATTTAACACAGCCTTTTTCCAAAAAACTGTATATTTTTGAATATATAAATAAAAAATTGCAAAAAAATGTTGTGAATTTTCATTACAATTGAAAAAAAATCATCTTTAATAACTGAACTAAAATTTTGTAAAATCCCTGTGTTAAGTTGTAGCCCATATTCCAATAAATAATCTGTAAAAAGTTCAACTTCCTACCTCAAATACTTTGTGAGGAAAGATGTAATTTATAAGCGTTATTTTAACATTGCAAGTATAGGGCGTTCCGGAGCCCCTTAAGACAACGGGTGCGCTGTTGTCCCCGCCCCCTCGCCGCAGCTAGTGCTGCCACCTGCCCTCTGTGAGTGTTTATTGCATGTTGACGTCGAGCATAGGACCGTTTAAAACGCTGTGATAAATCCAGGTAAATTCTTGAACTCTAATTATGTAAGCCATGTAAGACCACAAAGTTTTTACTTATTTTACTAATGTTGGGCCGGCCGGAGTGGCCGAGGCGCTACAGTCCGGAACCACGTGACCGCTACGGTCGCAGGTTGGAATCCTGCCTCGGGCATGGATGTGTGTGATGTCCTTAGGTTAGTTCGGTTTAAGTAGTTCTAAGTTCTAGGGGACTGATGACCTCAGAAGTTAAGTCCCATAGTGCTCAGAGCCATTTGAACCATTTGAACTAATGTTGGCAACAGCTGCGTTTTAAGCACGCGAGAATGTATTTGTCGCGTATCATTAATATAGATTACTTCATGCTAGTAACGTGAAAGACTTATTCTTATTGCCTCTGGACTGTACGCTGTACGATAGCTCCATATTTATGAACTCTGTACAACCGCTCGCTCACAGAAAAATCCGTACCTACAGACTGGAAAATTGCTTAACTCACACCAATACCCAAAAAGGAAAGTAGGAGTAATCCGCTGAATTACGGGCCCGTATCACTAACGTCGATTTGCAGTAGGGTTTTGGAACATATACTGTGTTGGAACATTATGAATTACCTCGAAGAAAACTATCTATTGACACATAGACATCACGGATTCAGAAAACACTGTTCTTGTGAAACACAACTAGCTCTTTATACTCATGAAGTAATGAATGTTATCGACAGGGGATGTCAAATTGATCGCATATTTTTAGATTTCCAGATGGCTTTCGACACCAGCACGGATTCAGAAAAGACCGTTCTTGTGAAATACAACCAGCTCTTTATACTCATGAAGTAATGAATGCTGTCCATAGGGGGTGTCAAACTGATTCCATATTTTTAGGTTTCCAGATGCCTTTCGACTCCGTTCCTCGCAAGCGTCTTCTAACCAAACTGCGTGCCTATGCAATACCGCCTCGATTGTGTGACTGAATTCGTCATTTGCTGTCAGATGGGTCACAGTTCGTAGTAGTAGACGGAAAGTCATCGAGTAAAACAGAAGTAATATCCGGCGTTCCCCAAGGAAATGTTGTAGGGCCTCTACTGTTCCTGTGTTAACGACGTAAGAGACCATCTGAGTGGCACTCTTAGATTGTTTCTGGATGATGCTGTCATTTACCGTTTTGTAAAGTAATCAGATGACCAAAACAAATTGCAAAATGATTTAGATATGATATTCGTGTGAAAAGTGGCAGTTGACCCTGAATAAAGAAAAGTGTGAAGTTATTCACATGAGTACGAAAAGAAATTCGCTAAATTTCGATTACGCGATAAGTCACACAAATCTTAAGGCTGTAAATTCAACTAAATACTTAGGGATTACAATTACAAATAACCTAAGTTGGAACGATGACGTAGATAATGTTGTAGGCAGAGCCACAAAATATTTCGATTCATTGGCAGAACACGTAGAGGATGCAACAGGTCTACTAGAGAGACTGCTTACACCACGCTTGTACGCCCTATTCTTGAGTATTGCTGTGCGGAGTGGGATCCGCATCAGATGGGACCGTGCGGTGGCGCGGTTCCTTCCGTCCCTTTACGACGAACCTGCACCTACCTGTGAACATTGTCTCTGCAGATCATCAGTAGGGAAGCTGACCGAAACCTACTGTACTTCGACATGCAATTAAAGTCACTAATCTACGTTTCGGGAGAAAGGTTTCACACGAAATGAAAGGTTGGAAACTTTGTCCTTAATTAATATATTCTGAAACTCAGGTGAACAAGTATCACTGCCAAGCCCGTGCTAGTCTTAACACAGTCACTCGCAATCCCTTTCACTCACGTTAGCAAGTTTATGGTGTTGGATTTCCCGAAAAGGTAATAGCTACAGAAATACGGATTGTTTTTGATTGAGAATGCTCGACAAATATTAAGTCTGTCGGTACCTAATGCAGTCACAGTTTTTAGCCACCGACCTGCTCAATACGCCATGCGGAATTTGTCTTTTCTCGCCACAAAATTCACTTAAAAATTCCGAAATTTCTAAACACCCATCGGAATAATTATGCCGTCACTTTACAACACCTTTGATGTATGAAACACTGCTAGATCCGGCAACTTATCATTTCCATCGGAACTACTACTACACACGTCCGGACTGTTTCATGGCTAGGCTCCGACTCCTCTCTAGATTACTCTAAGTCTTCTCTACCAGCAGAGAAAGGCGTGCGAAGAATATTGCTGTACCATTGGTCAGTTTACTCAACAGCCAATAACAACATTCTGCCGCGTCAGTCCGAGCTTTTCATCAATAACCAATCGCAAAATAGAAAACCTAACGACTGCACTTTTTACCGACGTTATTATCCAATATGCTGAAGTTTTGTTTATGCATAAAGTTATTTACTATTGTTATTTATACCTGAATTAAATTTCCCTTTACCATAAACTTGCTTTACAAATCTATTCTACAAAAATCCCCTTTGTCCACATCCATACTTCTTCGAAATGTTCCCACACTAAATCCCACTACATAACTCGTTAAACAATTATCTTCATATTAACCTTAAACCACACTCACACATCATTCATACTGATAAAACACATTTATAACATTTTACATATACAAAAAGACATAATAACACTTTATGAAAATACTAGAACAGTTTATGAAAAACATTCTATTACTTTAGTGCACTCTTGTGGGCACAATCGAAACTAGATCACAGTCCCTCTATCCAATATTGTCCTCTACCGGTTGATACATAAACTACGTGCGCGTCCAGTCTCGCGTCACCATCTGTCACTATCCAGCTCTCAGACACATCTCCCACTTAGGCGCCTCCAAGGCAGGATCGGTATAAGGTGCTACGCCTCAACTGACGTAGGACAGCGAAAAAGGTCAAAGAAAGATAGGACGTATCGCGAAATAGGGGAAAATATTCTGTTGCCGCGCACCTACATAGAGATAAATTATCATCGCGATGAAATAAGACAAATCAGAGCTCACACGGAAAGATTTAAGTGCTTTTTTTCACCTTCGCCAGGCACTTAGCTGTAAATTGCAGAGTAATCATGTAGATGTAAATTTGTTATCCGACAGTCTGACTGTCCGTCCTTGTGTTAAGACTTCTGTTTTTCAGAATCGGCTAGACGTATCACGTTGAAATTTACATAGGATACTAAGATATGTGGTCCCTAGCTGTTGTAAAAAAAAATAAGCTTCTAAGTCAATGCAGTCAAAATATACGACCATCTGTGTCACATATTTGCAGACTTAATGATTACAACCTGCAGGGTGTTTCCCGTAGAGCCAGAACCATGAAATTTGAAAGAAGCAAGGTTTCACAGTGAAAACAAAGGAAAAAAAATCAGAGAAAGTATAATTTGTAATTATATCACATGATTTATTTTGCCGTTTGTTATTGGACTTCTGCCTTAAAGTCAAAACTTTGTCGAAAGTCTGGGAATTACCATATCTGAGCCGGCCTGGGTGGACGAGCGGTTCTAGGCGCAACAGTCTGGAACCGCGCGACCGCTACGGTAGCAGTTTCGAATCCTGCCTCGGGCATGGATGTGTGTGATGTCCTTAGGTTAGTTAGGTTTAAGTAGTTCTAAGTTCTAGGGGACTTATGACCTCAGCAGTTGAGTCCCATAGTGCTCAGAGCCGTTTGAACCATTTGAACCCTCCCCCCAAGGGATGCTATGGGGTACATTACGCCCACAATATTTTTATACAAACAATGAATCACGTGTGCCAAATTTTTTGGGAAATTCATCTTTTATGTAACACCTCTTAATCTACACCGACAGCCTTGGGAGTGCTACAGCAGTCTTACTGTCACAGCATTGTCTCCCAGATAGCGAGATATACTAGGTGGCTATAATTAAACTTTCCCTATCGAACCCGTTGTAACAGAAACTAATTACTGTACGAGGACCAAACTTAGTAGTATTAATGTCAAGGACATGGGAAAGAGAAATAACGCTGAGCCGTGCGTGGTTCGCGCTCGTGCCATCTTTTGTTTTACATCCTGTTTCTTTCGTGTTGCCACCTCGTTATGTTAGTCACAATTTCTGTCGACACTGAGTTGCTGCTTTGTCTGCCCGTCAGCGGCACCAGCAGCGTCTATCGATATAACCCTCACGTGTTATCTTTGCTGCACTGCTATTACTTCCCCGTTGTTGTCTGTCATGGGGTCAGATGGAACGTGCCAGGAGTTGGAACGCGGCACTAGTTCAGTCGGGTTGGAGCAGCGGTGAGGCCTGGATGTGCATGGCTCGCCTGACCCTTGCCGCCACGCACCACGAGCAGGGGATGGTGTTTGTGGATCGTCGGTTGGTCGTCCGTGAATTGGCTCGCCGATTGGTTATGGGTTGGCTGTGTCAATGTATCCACTCCCGATTTCTCTTCGTGGTTGCACAGCCACTGCTGAGTGTCATTCAAGTCTTCAAATGGCTCTGAGCACTATGGGACTTAACATCTGTGGTTATCAGTCCCCTAGAACTTAGAACTACTTAAACCTAACTAACCTAAGGACATCACACACATCCATGCCCGAGGCAGGATTCGAACCTGCGACAGTAGCAGTCGCGCGGCTCCGGACTGAGTGCCTAGGACCGCGAGACCACCGCGGCCGGCCATTCAAGTCTTCGTGCAAGTGTTTGTCAAACAGTGTGTGTAGTTGGTGTCATTTCCACTGACAACTTGTTTTAAATGTTGTCGGCGTACTGGCAGCCAGTCGGTCGGTTGGAGCAGACCAGCAAGCAAGTCTCCGCGCGGTGCAGTCAGTCGCGCCCGCTGGCAATCTCTACGCACTGTCGGAGCGCGTGGGGGCTGTTCCAAGTGCTACGAGGATCGTGGCTCACCGACCCAGGACATGAAAGTTGAGTGGTGATTTTATTACCGAAGCCACGGGAGCAACAGCGAGTGTTCGACTTGGTGAAGATTTAGCCGCCGTGTGGTGGAATTAACTATATTTATCGGTTTGAAATTCAAGTGCACCAGCAGAATTTTCTGCCTTGGGGCCGTTAGTGCTTCGGTTACCTGTCCTGGTCGCTGATGTAAAATTCAGGCAGCGTCTTTTCCTCGTATACTGATCGGTGGTTAGAAAGTCGTCTTGTCGGTGGGTCCCTGACTGTCCCTTGGTTCTGCTGCCGGCGAACGTTGAGATTTCAAGGGCAGACCGAGCCCCCTGGAAACTCCTCAGCGCCGTTGCCTGTACTGCCGTTCAGCCGTTTTGGAGTGAGGTTTCATATTGGTCATAAACTTTGGGCCTTCTGCCTATTGAAAGGTTATTGTAGTTACGTTGTTTTAAATTTATCGGCCTTCAGCTACTTTTAAAAAAACTTAATCTATCTGACTAGTCAAGTCTTACATCGCTTGGCCTTAAATACTATTTAAGGTTGAAGCCTAGAGCCTTCTGTCTCAAAAAAAAAAAAAAAAAAAAAAATGTTTATAGCAGTTGTGTTTAATTCATGGGCCTTCAGCCGTTTGCAGGCCGGAGTGGCCGAGCGGTTCTAGGCGCTACAGTCTGGAACCGCGCTACCGCTACGGTCGCAGTCTCGAATCCTGCCTCGGCCATGAATGTGTGCGATGTCCTTAGGTTAGTTACGTTTAAGTAGTTCTAGGTTCTAGGGGACTGGGAAACTACGATCACAACCACAGGTGGAAACACACGCGGCCAAAGACACTGCTAGCTAGGGCATAGCCACCTATGGTATACTAACATACGCAAACAGCGACAAACGCCGGTAAGCCCCTGCATATCAGCAACACTGACTGGCAACTACCAGCTGCTATTAGAGCCGACCAACAGGCCACAGCAGGGACACCGACGAGCTCGCCCACAGACGCACGAACAATCTGCCAACACTCCCTCACACTGTGCCTCCGGTATATGACCTATCGGACACAAGACCGATAACAAACCTAACTGTTGCAGGTTGCCGACGCTGAACGAGGACTCTGTACCAGCACCCAGCGCCAGCCGCCGAGCAGCACAAACGCACAACGTCAAGGTATCGACATGCATGATACCCACTACTAACAAAGCCTATCCTTGCACAACCTATCGCAGGCAGCAAGACAACCGCTACTGCTCTTGCCGCCCGACCTAACTTTCGCAGAGGTTTTTTTTCCCTTGGCTCTTGCTTTGGCACTTTTTTTCCTCTGCCCTTCAAACCGCTACCCTTCGTCAGATTTCGACCAATCTATCTCCAGATGAGCGCGTATTAATGATTAATCCTAACCAGACGTACGCAAACATCGCAGTACCCACATCCTGCGACACCTCACTTTAGCGAATACTAACCCCCATGCAGAGATGGCAGTAGACCTTTTGTGTTGGCCATCATGCCGGTGTGGGCGTGGAGGGGCTCCACCACTACAAAAAAAAGGGGACTAATGACCTCTGAAGTTATGTCCCATAGTGATCAGAGCCATTTGAACCTTCAGCCGTTTTAGAATTAAAGACGTTTTCTGTCGATAGTCAAGCTTAGAAGTTGTGCTGTAATGTTTGGACAAGTAAATAAAGTATTTTGATTGGAGTGTATGTTTTTTATTGGAGTGTAACTGACAGCCGCTCATTCTGGCCCCCTTCCACAATTCCTACTACTTGTCCTGTCCTGAGGGCTTAGCAGGGCGTTTCAAACGCAGAATTAATTCAACAGTAGCACCTTTAATTTGTTGTTATGGTATATCATACCATTACATACTGGTACCATTATTGCTACAAAATGGGCTCAATATGGCGCCCATCAGTGTCCAGAAGAGTCTGAAAGTGCAGGATTGCATTCTACACAGCGCAACGAAGTATGTCGTTACGTACGCTGGCTGCCTCTCCTGATATGCTCCACTTCAGATCAGCGCATGTGTGAATGTTCCCTGGTAAACCCTGTCCCCACAACCAGAAATCACAGGGAGTGAGATCAGGTGATCGTGTCGGCCAAGCATTTGGAAACGATCGGCTGGTAATTCGATCGTTGCCAAATGTGTTTTGGAGAAGCAGGTGAACTTCCCGAGCGATCCTTTCAGACGGCGATATTCTCGAAGTGCAGCATTACTGTTGTTTTGATAACAGAGTTTCATCAGTAACGACCTGCTCCTTCTCAAGGTGCAGCATTACTGTTGTTTTGACAATAGGGCTCCACCAATAACGTCCTGCTCCTTTTGTTCAAGCTCATGTTGACACGTCAACAAGTGCAGGTGTGTGAGACTATGAATCACGATGACTGATCACGGCACCTGGTGGCCATTGCTGGAACGGGACTCATGGTATTCCTGCACCCCCTTCTCTGGACATTAATGTTACCAAGTTTGGTACCCGTACTGTAATTACTTTCCACGTTATAATGTGTTAAATAGGGAAAGTTTAATTATAACAATTGGATACATATACCAACTTTGGCAGAAATTGGAGATATGCTACTGTGTCACTGTATTTGCAACCCCATCCCTAGCATGGGAATGTCATCGGCCCTGTCTTAAATGTGTCTAGCGGCTCCGAAGACTGTGGATGCGATATTAATATCAGTCGTATCTGCGTCTCACACACCTTTAATGAAGCACAGACCGAGGTATAACATGACGCCTCTGTTTACAGGACGTTAGTCGTTACGGTTTTTGACTGTGACGACATTTGAAGGCAAGTTACTGATGTCTACCATCGACGTTTTTACACCCTAGATGAGCTTGTGGTCCTTGTATGTAGCCAATATTGAGGATAAACCGGTGTGGTCGCACACGTTCAAGGGAGCAATACTGTCAAACTGATACAAACATGTCTGCAATACATGAAACACAAGTGACGATCATTTAGAAGTCAAATGGTTGAATTATCTGCAAACAAAACAAACCTTGCGTCTCAAAATTTTACTAAAGAAAAGTCAGTAATACGCAAACACACACACACACACACACACACACACACACATACACACACACACACAAGAAGGAGCAGTGGTCCTAAATTTGATCCTTGTGGGACACCGTATACAGTTAGCTCTCTGCTTGTTGACTTATAGCGTAACACAAAATTCTATTTACGCCCTTTCTATTTCAGTCAGCGAGATACATTATGAACAATTTTGTACCATTTCCTGTTACAGCTTTACATCCTAATTTACTTAAATGGATTATGTGATTTACACTTTCAAGTAATGTTGCGGTAGCCTGAAATGTATTGTCTGACAAGTGATGTACATTCTCACCACTGTACATGTAAATAGCCTTCGCAGTACTGCAAACTTTTAGAAATCTAAAACATTACTTTGACAATATATCATAGAGAGTCAGACAGTTAAGTAGATGCACGTACATTACCTTTCCAAATTTTTGAGAATGCTGTTAAAAGTGAAATTGGACGGAAGTTTCAAATTATTTCTTTATCTCTTTTCCTATACCGAGAATGAACGTTAGCATACTGCAGCGAATCATGAAATGTTCCAGTTGTAAGTGATTGTTTAGACAAGTAATTTAATATATTACTATATTTAGAAAAGCACATACTTTAATTAAATTTGTTGATTTTTGCCATAACCATTATAATATTTTTATTTTAAAAATTTTATGATGAGTATTACTTCTATTGGTTTACTGACATTCATATTCATATTACTGAAATTAACTGTAATGGGTCTGAAACATTCCAAAGAAGCATCTACTGAGCCTGATAATCCCATCACTTTCATAACCGTTATTGAATCACAAAACCACCAAAATTGCTGCAATGTGTATTTGTTTATTACTGACAATCAGTTACATTGAAGTGACAGTTTTCAAGTCATGAATAGCATTACTTCAAGTTCAAGGATGGTGTAGACTAGGGCATTCGGTTTCGTTTCGGGCTGTAGGTTTATTAGATGGATATGAGATATACTATCTGTTGCTGTTTCCTTATCAGCAGATAAAAGCAATCTCACTAACTAACTTTCAGTTCCTTGGACTGTGAAGAGATGAGCCTTCTTGTTTCTTGAATAAATGAACTAATTAATGAAGGGAACAGGGGAAAAGTACAGGCCAGTGAGAGAAAGTGAATGAAATTAAATCAAATATATATTCATGATGTTTATTATTTATTTGTTTGTATGGCTCACATGCATTTTAAAAACATAGGTATATAACATTAGTATATGTATATAACGAGAATACAAAAATGCAAAACTTCATACAATACTTACTAACTGTCAATATGTAAGGGGCATTCATCTCTAATGTGTATGACGACTGTAGACTCTGTAGCATTCCATTTGTAAAGACAGTCTGCGCATCGTTCATGTCCGCGCGAGCTCTGCTCAATTTGTCCCATTTTCTAACCGCCGAGTTCTGTGCCAGTAGTAATAGTTATACTTTCGGAACCACACACGCTCTTCGGTATTTTCGGTAAGGTGACATTCTGGCCCCATAGGCCCCTCACCCATCTAGCTGTTCCGCTTGCCTTGATGGTGAGTTTCTTCAACGGAGTCTACTTCGTCGTAGACATGGTATGTCTTCCTGTATGGATAATTCCAGGTCCTCCTGTGGCTTGCGGTACCCCTAAGCAAGGACTCGTTTCTATGGATTGCGGGTGAATACCTGTTGCTCAGCAGAGAAAGCCAATAAATCGGAGTTAGTCGGATTGTCCACATTATTAACCTCATAGTGCGGTTCAACGAATCGGCAGCCAGACCAAATATTAGATTTCCTTGCTACAAATATGCAGACAGAACAAAATCGAAAAGCCTTAAAAATGGACATTTTCAGCACCAACTGATTAAAAGACCTGGTTCTTCAGTCCGAGTATGGTATTGAAACATATTCATGATAAAAACTCATTAATGCATATTTGTCCTGTCACAAAGAATGAAGTTTAGCTGATGCACAATTCTGGGCTGTATACATGACAAACAATGAGAATCAAACGATAAACAATGACAACTCGTTCAGTACGTAGAAAGATTGATAACTGGAAAAACTGATGAATGGGAAGAAAGTAGTTACCCACAAGGAGTCACATAATACTAACTTACCACCTTGGATGGAAAGAATCGTAAACTCCGTTTGCTCGCGCTTAAAACAGCGGGATTGTATCTTAATCACGACCAAATTTTGCGGCGAGTGTTCTACCGTTCTTGAATAAAGCTCATCTCTTCACAGTCCCAGGAACTGAAGGTTAGTTAGTGAGATTGTTTTTACCTGATGGTATGGAAACAGCGACAGGTAGTACAGTTTATTTCCATCTAATAAATCTACAGCCCCAAACGAAACCAAAAGCCAGAATCTACACCAGCTTTATTAATAGTGATAGTGATAGAAATCAACACATGCACAATAAAACGTTGGCATCTCCCGCACTACTTCTAATAACAAAGTGAGCCAACCAAGAACTGCAAATAAATGGGTCTGAAATAACATCTCTTCATAGTTCTCGAACATTAGATGCAGCACAGCAGTGTGCACGATGGAGAAAGGTCGCTATAGCCAACTTGAATGGGAGTGGCAGTACAAATGGTTTCTGCTGCTTTTGGTTTGATGGGCAGTTAGGCCTCCTGATGACAAGTTGGTGAACCTGTTTTGGTGCCAGTTTTCCATACGCATCAGATGCGGCCACCGACGTGAGTGTAAGATACAAGAGCAGAGGTATGGTGGCGAGAAGCACCAGGGCGCAAATGAGACATCATTCAATTAATGGACATATATTACCGTAAGTCTTACAATTACTGTCTCCTTCCCAGTGCTGACGAGGCAGTGGCCATGCTGAGCCCGCACTGCACAAAGGCGGAGGGTAGCATATCAGCATCAGGCGAGGAATTTACAGGTGCAGCCTCTAGCGTTGTCTGAGGTCAGTGCCAAAGCCCCGTTGTAGCAGAATCTGGCAGCACGTGGAACGTTTCAGCTTGGCGTGTCTCTAGATGTCTGCCTACCTGCATTCTTTTTGAGAGAAGCTGAAATTAGTCTCAGCCCCAAAAATCTGCATGCCCCTCGGGTGGCTGTCGAGGTGGTGTGTGGGCAGAAGACCCAACTGCAACTAGGACAGCCTGAAGCGTGATCCCAGCACACAGCCGGTAAGGTGGTAATTGTGCCGCCCACTAGTGACAACAAAGGGCCCTGCTCCCACGTTGAACGTTCGTAGAAGGGTAGGTAGGTGCTTCATCCATGGAAGGTGAGACTGGCCATCATATTCAGTCAGTCGCCATTACGACCAGCAGGAGTGCAGCTCGCAGTATTGAAGTTCCCTCCGCAGCCAGGCAGTTGTGGACATGTAACAGTGGACTCCAAGGTGGCAGCGGCTGCAGACAATTCATTTTATTCACCAGGCCACCTTGCAACTGGTAGATCTTCCATCGATGTCAGTGATGCAGATGGAGTAGCGTAAATCTGGTAGTGAGTGGCAGTCAGGCATCGACTTGATTCTCGCATACTGGGGACTGAATGTGCTCCCATTTTCTGAACCTGTCAGCGCTCTTGGCTGGCCTAATGTTTAACTTCAGGGCTTCAGAAGGTTCGCTTATGCAAAGTTCGCAATCTGAATGGCGTTCTTGTGTCATACCTAGGTGAACTTATTAAACGTAGTCTCGTTGCAGATGAGCTTCGTGTGTACTCTGCACTGTTGTCTAAGTGCTGAAATCAGTTGTTCCTGACGTTCTCTATCGCTCTCTGTCTGTTTGTTCTTCAGTTCTACAGAGTAGTGCATTGATTATGCCACTGTTGCATACCTGTTGATAGTGATCGTCTCAGCGTTGTCCTAAGAAGTTCTAATAAAATTTTATTCCCACATTTAATCACTATTTTGGTGTGCGACTAGAAACGCGATTGTAATTTAACTCAGCTCTCTTTCTTTGTAAGGAGATGATTGGACAGCTGGTGAAGTCTCTCCATATCCCTTATATGTTTCAGATATATCAGTGGGTTACAAAAGTTCCTTGGCGTCAAAAACATAATTATTAACAGATACAATATCTGTTACATATGGATTCACCCACTGCATGTATCAGTTAATGGATGCATTCATCCCTGATACTTGTTGCGACTGCTAATCGTGTACCTAACGCAAGGTAGCTTACTTTAAGTTTGTGTGATGGTATTGATGACTTGTAGACGATCATTTCATCCAGTCTCATTGTCTGCAATAAACAGTTAAACGTTACATCAATTTGTTTTAATGCGATTCTATCTGTTTTAATTATTCGGGAGTTGACCATCTGGTTTAAACTTTCTTTGCTTTTTGCGTTTAATTTGATTGGGAAACCGTTGAGATTGAACTTAACATATACATGGATGGACATGAGAAATGAAAGGTTGCAATAAATTTTTCATCTGTGATTATTACTTTACGTATGAAATATTCTCTTGCAGATTAATAAAAATTAATTTCTTTGAATATTCCCCAAATAATAATTCAAGTTTTACCTTTATTCAAGTACTAAAGCTGTTTGTGCAAGAATGGAAATATTATTGTCCATCGAACTTAGCAAACATTTTCACGTTGCAGTGGATTTTTGTTTACTGGATATACCCCGACTAGCTTTGAAGCATAAGACCATCTTTACTATAAAAAAAATTATATTGCTAAGCTCTCCTGAAAAATTATCCACTTTTAAATACACTTTACGATAAGTTCGGAATTCATCACTTTTTGAATGAAAATTTACAGGAGCTGCAGCTTGTATCCACCTGTGAATGCACAAGATAAAATCTACTGTCTCCTTTTATTCTGTGTCTGAAATGCTGTGAAAAGAAACACGTTATTATTTTCGTTCACCTCTACCTGTACCCTCTTTAGGATGTGGTCGTTATTCCGATCGTATATTTAAATCTGCCGCTGCTGCAGACTGCTCGCTCGCGGCGCGGATCCGCACCGCCAGCGATATCCAATAACATGCAGAAATTTCTTAAATAAAATGGGTAATGTCCGGTGCGAACTTTGCAGTAATTGCGACAAACAGATTTTACTAGATAAATATATTGTAACAGAAACAATTAAAATCTTTACACATCTTTTACAATCCCAGCTACAAATGGCGTCGATCATCGGCTTATGACAAATGAAGACTACGTAAGAGCCTCATGCAACGTCACGGGTTCCTCTCCCATTCAGTCCGGGCAGAAGACAAGCGATTCTATTACAATATATTGCCTATTTATATCTTAACTAATTCTTCTACAGTCTTTGTCATTTCTCATTACATATCGTTTCTTCTGTGGCGGTTTTCACCTCCTCCGCCACAGATACTATCTCACACTCTTTGAATAATCATTTATAATAGCAAAATTCATAATTATCTTTTTCCTCACAAAATTAAGTGTCCTTTTTAAATTCAATTAACAGAAATACATGTAAATTATTTGTTACAGTGAGCATTATACATCGAAATGTTCTTTTAACTTTCATTTTGGATGCGTGCTGCCAGGGAACGTTACATTGTGATGGTTTCATAATGCAGTTCGTTAAATACAAAGATTATGTGTAACTTTTTTAAAAAAAAAAGTACTTGTTAAAACGTTTACGTTACTGTTGTATCACTAACTCTTAAAGGCGTCTACCGATTCTCATCTTCAGTTCTTCTGGTTTCCTGCTACACTGTATTCCATGTTGTCTTCATTTCTTTCTTGCCTTTTTAGCATAATGCGTTTGCTGTGATGTCTGTGCTGCCATCTTCAACAGTTTACACTGTGCCTTGTATTGAGCTATAGCAACAACATCAAATCTGCTGTACTGGTGATAGTTTCCCTTTTTCCGACAAGGCACGTTTAGTTCTTTAGTGTTCAATGGTTTCTTTGTGCACTGTAATGTAATGTATGTTAGTTTTGATATTAAATATGAACTTCATTGATAATTGTGTTGTATTTTCATTCTTGCCGTGATAATTGTTATTGTCTTCGAAAATTTTCTTAAAACAATGAATTTTTGTTTTGCCGACTACATTCCATTTCATTTGATTTCAAAGTAAAATTCAGACGTCATTTGCAAATACATTTTTATTTCGTGAGCACTTGCTCAACAAAGATGGTTAGAATTCATATGTCAGCTTTTGCAGAGCATCATTCTTGATTAACATGGAAACTTGCATGTAGTTGACAATGACTACAACATGAATCTTCTATAAGAATTTGAAACATATAAACATTCCCAGCTAGATTCAAAAGATTTGATGACTGATCAACATTTAGAAAAACTGAAAAAATGGACACTATTTTGATTTCATATTTTCTTATAAAATCTGAAAATTAGCCATTTCCTTTTATGTATTAGAACTATGTACCACATTTCTTTCAAATGTAAAATGTGTAAATTCGTTATATATCTCAGATATCCTTTTTATATGCCTCTATATATGTTTCTTGCTGATGGCACAACAGTTTGATATGTATGTAGATGTTATTCTATTACTGTAAATTGTCGATCTGTATTTACAATTATCACATGCAATATGTACATTTTTGCACATATCGTGGCATTAAGCTTCGATGAAGAAGATACTGACACCAGCTAAATTAATACTAAGGAATTTTCTGTAAAATACTTTACATTATTGTGGAGCTAAGATTGAATATATTGCGAAATATATACTATAGTTGCTGAAAACTACAGCCATGAATAAAATAGCTTACATTTAACATAAGGTACTGCATATCAAAATAGAGAGTATTGGTTTTGTAATGTAATTAAGCTTTTCCCTGAATAATTTATCAATGGCTGTTACGAGTAATTAGCTACCCTAGTTAGAAAGTTCAGTGTTAATCATGTTGAATGGCAATGTTTGTCGGCTGAAATAAATTCTTAGTGATAACCTATATTAAAGTCATCAGGTACCAGTTTTCCTTCTTTTTTATTGTCAAACAGGTCAGTAGAACTATATCATTTATGGACATATTAAAATTTCCTGCAGTTCACTGTACACAGCATTATAAAGCTGTTGTCATGAAATTCTATTTCTGTTGTACATGCTTCCATAGCATGCTTCAAACAAAATTCATTAATATTTCTGTTTTTAAATATATGATAATTCCTGATGCACACCATAGCTCTTTCTTTTTACGTTTCTTCTCTACATATGTGAGATGCTAACTTAAGTCCTGTAAGCTAACATGTATCTGTAAAAATGGTCACGTAATGTTCAGAGAGGCAGGTTAATTAATGTGTATAAGTAGTCCATGATGTTCAGAGAGACGGATTCAGCAATGTAAAAGAGTTGCCCACTTATATGACTACTCATTCCTCAAATGTTCTGGTGTAATAAGGATAGCTGACATTATGGACTGTCTGAGATATAATTAAGTGGAAATAGAATTTTTGTGGTCGCTCGAAATTATTAATTGACTGTTGTTTGTAGAGTTGGAGCACAGACGCATTGTATATGACGTACTAATAAACTTCAAAAATAAATTAGAAGGTGACATGATTTAAATCTCTCTGTTTAGTGTGAAGCTGTATTTAGAAGGCACTTATTGGAGAGTGACTTTCTAAAAAGTACGTAATTAGGTAAGATTTATACTGCATACAGCGCACCAAAAATTTATGTATTTTTCGGATTCTCACACTGAGTATTTAGGTCACTGAGATTAATATCACTGAGATAAGAATAGTTTAAAAAAGGGAAAGATGGAATTAGCGAATTCGTTGAGACTCAGAGTGCTTTCTCGTGTCGCGTGTACTATACTGGTTTTCATTCTCCCTGCAGAGGGCGTATTTCTCGAAATAAATAGAAATGAAAACGAATTAATCTAGAAGTTGCTGTGAAGTTTTCAACGCGAAATGTTGTACGCATAATGTAGCTTAAAATGTTGCTTAGTTTAGAGTAGGGCGAGAGGGTTTCAGACGTTGCTGTTCCAAGTTTTGCGCACTCTGGAGTAGAGAAGCCAAAAAAGTTGAAAGTTTGCTCTTTGCCACATTTCAGGAACCAGACGCCTGAGCGGATGACACGTTTGCCACGCTTTTTATCACCACTGACACGACAGAACAACTTTGGTTCGCCGCAAACCTCGTGCACTGAGAATTCGAAACTCTCGCTCATCTATAACGGTCCTGTTTTAATTACTCTGACGGCTCCGAGACAAATACAGTCGGTGCTCAACGAGAACGATTAATATAGTGGAAACAGTTTGGTGAGTGAAGCAGTGTGTTTCAATTATCTTATATTATAGCTCGCATACTCTTAAACTAAGCATAGGTTAATGAGAGTGTGCGTCCATCTTTATTGTCTTGGGTTGTTAACAGAAAGAATACGGCACGTTATCCTGAATGTAGAATCGCTTGTAGGAGTAACTTAGGTGTGCTCCAGCAATGTGTACTACGAGCATTCAAGACCCTACACAGGAAAGAATGACGAAATAGCTTCGACCTGATGTCTCCATCCGACCATGTACCAGAACATGTAATTAAAAAATATCTTTTAAGCGTTCCAGTCACGAAATTAAGCTACAGATCCATAAAGAGAAAGTTTGTCAGCAGACATTTTTGCATTGGACGAGTGACAGGATTACAGTGCACATGTGGAAAAACTCAGATAAGTGCGAGTACAACTCACCTACCTGGTGTTCTGTATTAACTGTATAGATAGTTCCTCCACCCCGGGAATCGAGAGACTCAATGATTTTTGCTATTATCGATATCGATACTGGCAAGATATCTGTCCCTCAAATTCCAAGAATTTCGAGAATTAGAAAAAAAAATATTTTTTTTCGTGTGATCTAATGATAGAGCAATTATTTTCGGATTTTTTTGTCTTTACTTGTACTGTCAGATCCTAGTTCTTGCCGTTTTTCATGGTTCTAGGTCAACGGAAAATGCACTACGGGTTTTTTTTATGACTGAGTATGCGAGAGTGAAAATGTATGACATAAATGGTGGTATCTTTCGACAGGATTGACTTAGTAGCTTACATTTAGTACACCTCCAAGCAAATACGGATCTTAGTGTGCGACATAAATTTCAAATAGTTACGTGTACTCGTACCTGAAAAAAAGGGGAGTCTGTTAAGACGGACAGAAAGACAGACTGTCAGCGAATGACAAATTTTTTCTCTTGTCATGTAATTACAAATTTACAGTTTTCGGATTTTTTCCTTTACTTTTACTGTGAAACCTTGATTCTTCCCAAATTTCATGATTCTAAGCCAGCGAAAGAGCATTAAAATGTGTCACATAAATGCTCACATCTTTCGGCTTAGATGCTTCAATTTATTGCACAGCTAAGTGACCGTCGACCTTAGCACATGTGAGATAACGATCATTATGCTCTCATTTAAATATATGACCGAAAGAGTCAGCCTACAGTATTTGTGAAACGAACCCTGCCGTCCAGGACCGTTCGGAACTAAGGGCGCAGATTCACCACGAGATGGGGAAACTCACAGGCGTCTATCGCCTATAGAGGCCTAAGCGCTGTAGTGTGCGAGTGAGACAGACGAGAACCTACATCATAGGGAAACCCAGTAGAAGGCGTCTGTGGCCAGGAAGACGTAGCAGTGTTAAATATGGCGGACCTAAGATCGGCTATAAAGGGAAATATTAATGAAAACTATTTAATTCTGTAGTAATACAGGGAATCAAGCCACAGTAATTTTAATCTGCCCTCCTCCATAAATTTTTCATGGTGATCCCGATAAAACTTGAATATTGATCATATCTGTAATAGTTTTTCATTTACTGTTAAAGTGAAATTAACAAGTTCTGTAACAAAGACCTGAATTCTAAAACCTGAACGCTTTGGTCGATCTTAACGATCGTCATTTCATATAGAAGTGCATCATTAAAATGAGAAACTTTGTATCAACTCTATAACTTTATTTGTTTAAAAGACACAGTAAATTAAATCATCATTTCCTCCACACAAAACACATTGAACGATGACAGCATGACACCTTATTGAATCACTAGGTAACAGAGTATTTGCTGTAAAGTTTATCCCATAATACTTACTTTTGTTCTTTATTTATTTATCAGGAAGCTCATTGGTGGCAGTGGCATTCAAAGCTAAGAAGTAAATTTTATTGGTTTTATGTAGAAGAATTTAACGCTTATTATGTAGTGAATATTATTGTTACTTGATTTAGAACTTTTTACTTTACTTAGAACTTTATTTAGAACGTGAAAGTGGTCAAGCTTTGATTATTTAAATAAAATGTAAAATAATGTAGAATAAGCTGTAGCCAATCAGATGGACGGCTTCAGGAAAGGAAACTACCCTAGTCAGTGCAGAGAGGATATTTGGCGCACGGGAAACGCAGCCGGGGACGTCTGCGCATGCAGACGCGAAAGCACCTCCAAGCAGGACTACAAAAAAAATGTGTGTGTAATCTTATGGAACTTAACTGATAAGGTCATCAGTCCCTAAGTTGACACACCTAAATTATCCTAAGGACAAACACACATACCCATGCCCGAGGGAGGACTCGAACCTCCGCCGGGACCAGCCAGCAGGATTACAATTTACTCTTGGCACAAGGACTGTTTTGAGACGAGTTGTTCACTGTGACATGATAAATGGTTAGGTCGCCCACATATTGATGATTCTGTCCAACAGATCAGGGAGAACTTTGATCGCCAAAAAATAAATAAATAAATAAATAAATAAAATAAAATAAAATAAAATAAAAATAGAAAAAAGGGTCCATGATCTAGGTCTTGCAAGACTGGCAATCCAGGAAAGTCTGTTTGACGAGTAGATTTTTAGACTTGAAACTATACAGAAACATAACGGTACAGCACATTAGAGACAGATAAGCTTGCTCATTGGGAATTATGTGCGGAAATGATATATCGGATAGAGGAAGACAGCGATTCCTGAACGCAACAACCTCCTCAGTCTGGATTTCTTTCCCTGGCTTTCATTACAAACAATTTAGCCGGCCTGAAAAATCTAATCTAAGCTGTCACTGCACAAGTTATACCCGATTTGCTGCAACGAGTGTCTAAAGAAATTGATTAAATAAAATAAAATAAAATAAAAATAGAAAAAAGGGTCCATGATCTAGGTCTTGCAAGACTGGCAATCCAGGAAAGTCTGTTTGACGAGTAGATTTTTAGACTTGAAACTATACAGAAACATAACGGTACAGCACATTAGAGACAGATAAGCATGCTCATTGGGAATTATGTGCGGAAATGATATATCGGATAGAGGAAGACAGCGATTCCTGAACACAACAACCTCCTCAGTCTGGATTTCTTTCCCTGGCTTTCATTAAAAACAATTTAGCCGGCCTGAAAAATCTAATCTAAGCTGTCACTGCACAAGTTATACCCGATTTGCTGCAACGAGTGTCTAAAGAAATTGATTACCGGTGGGATGTTTCCCACATCACAAACGGTATTCAAACTCGACACTTTTATGTGAAACTTGACGTTATTTGCTACAGAATGACAAATCTATCGATTCTATAAGTTACTTCAACAAATTTCTATACTTTTGAGAACATTTCTCGTGGAGAACAGCGGTCTGGCAAAAAGTACTTGAAAAATAAGCACGCACAGTCTCGACCGCAAAAAACATTTATTTTGTGGTAACCGGTTTCGCTGAGTTTTTTACCATCTTCAGGCCTGATACCATGATGGAAGGCGGTGGCGGTGAACGGAGCAGGTGTTATAATTCCACAAAAGTCAGCTGCAAGATTCCGAAGATGTAAATGCCCCTTCAAAAGAATGGTTCAAATGGCTCTGAGCACTATGGAACTTAACATCTGAGGTCATCAGTCCCCTAGACTTAAACCTAACTAACCTAAGGACATCACACACATCCATGCCCGAGGCAGGATTCGAACCTGCGACCGTAGCAGCAGCGCGGTTCCGGACTGAAGCGCCTAGAACCGCAGGGCCACAACGGTGGTCGGCAATACCCCTTCTACTCACCTTGTATGAATAAGAGAAACAAATCTAGTTATTTATCTACAAAGTTCTATGTAACCATACAAGCCAAAGCTACACGGTCGAGGAAACAATACATAGTTTAGAGAACGCATTCTAGAAAACATATAACCAAAAGAAACAGGACAAAAAATTGGGAGAGAATATGAGAAAATGCCACAGTGCAAGGAAAAACTCTCGGCTGCTGCGAAGAACTCCTGTGTAGGACACAAGGAAAGTGCGAGAAAGAAATCTTTCAACGTAGATTTGAAACCTATAGGTTTATAACCAATTACATTATTTATTTATTAATTTCTTACTTCTACAAAACGGCTGTTGTAAAATAAACCTTCTGAGTAGTGCACACATTTCTGTTCGATGCTCAAGGAACAGTTCTTTTTATCCAACTGCAAATCGCTTTTCGAACTAGTGTTCAACCAATGAAAGTTCAAATTTCTTCAGAATGACACTAAGTCCCATGAGAGAGTACATGTGGGTTGTGAGACTTAAGTTTTTCCCTGCGCATACAGTGTTGAAATAACTTACGAGAATGCAACCAGGTGGCGTCATCACCCAGCTGCATTTCCGTAAGTTGTTTGTAAATTTGGGTTTACTCACAAAGCTTTAATTGCAATATATGTGATTAATGTTTGTTGGTTTGCAGGTACAAGCCTACAGTCTTAGGGCTCTTTAAAATCCCTGGGCCATACAAATTATTTAGCAATCCGGCTAGTGGACCTAAAATCAAATGGCGGAATCCATAAATGATCTTGAAACGAACTGAGCCATTTCGTTTTAGGTCCTCTAGAGGCGCACTACCGAAGTATGGCACATGGATATTAAAGTGCACTTGCAAAACCAACAAAACATGAACAACATCGAAATTTCATGGCAGATTAAAACTGTGTGCCGGACCGAGACTCGAACTCTGGACCTTTGCCTTTCGCGAGCAAGTGCTCTACGAACTGAGCTACCCAAGCTCGACTGACGCCCGGTCCTCACAGCTCTAATCTGCAGGTACCTCGTCTCCTATCTTCCAAACTTTACAGAAGCTCTTCTGCGAACCTTGCAGAACTAGCACTCCTGGAAGAAAGGATATTGCGGAGATGTGGCTTAGCCACAGCCTGGGGGATCTTTCCAGAATGAGATTTCCACTCTGCAGCGGAGTGTGCGCTGATATGAAACTTCCTGGCAGATTTGCTAAAGCAGACGGTCTGTCTTTAGGTAGCTAGGAAGTAAAACGACTTAAGAAAATTTCGCGTTGTGCGGTATCGGGGTAAGCAGCCGCGCGCCTGGTGTGAACTCTAACTTTGGGCCTCTTGAGTATCACCACTTGAGTTTATAACCTCCTATCTCCATTAGGAGAGAGATACAGGCAAAAACGTGTTTATTTATCGTCGCTGGAGTGTAGACTGCCCTGCACATCAAGCATGTTATGTGGTAACAAACAATATTGGCCTCCAAAATCGGTGTGCTTTTCAGGCCAGCCTACATGTCAGGAGCAGGAAACAGATGTCCAGGCTGCCACATATAGGCTGCCTTGCATGACAGGCAAGTTGTGTTAGAATAGTAACAGCTTGCTTTGTCAATCTACTTTGCATCGTGGCTTGTACATCAAAGACTAATAACAGATTTTCCAGCGTATGATGTGCAGGCCTCCCTGCATGACAGACTTGTTGTGGGAACAGTATTGTTTTGCTTTACTGAACTGTACTGCAGGAGCAACAGATGCTAAAGAGCATGGATGCAGACAGGATGAGACTAGGAAATGGACAGAAAGATGGAAGTAGGGTCAGAGTATGAGGCATGGGAAGTTATAGAGGGGTAGAGAGCAAGTAAAAAAGAAAGAGAGGAAGGTGGAAATGGAAAGTAGGTGGAGGATATGGTCAGAGAGGGGGAGGGAGGAGGGAAATATGGTCAGAGGGGGTGGATGAAATGGACAAAAGAAAGGGAGGAGAAAATGGAGAGATAGCAAGGGTATAGACAGATGTTGGTGAGAGGATGTGGTGGACAGACAGGGGGAGGAAGTGGGCTGACACAGAGAGAGGAGGAGGTTTGTTCAGTACATGTGCAGAACGCATACGAAGGCGAAGCCGAGGGGAAGAGGATGGTAAGCAAATAAATAGGTAGCTGCCTGGGAAAGATTCGGCGTCGTGAGTGGAACAAATGTAACACGTCTCGTGACGCTGCTTAGATCGCGCGAAGGCCAATTCCACAACTTTCTTCGTCAGGTAATACACAACATTACTGTCTCTGGCAAACACCTCCGTGAGGATTTGATCGGCTGTTTGCGTTGTGGAAGCAACCCAGGAAACTCTGGATAAGCGTTGCTTTTGCAGCAAACGCCCCATCACAGCCGCTACAGACAGTGAAGCTGCGTCCGTAAAGTCTCTTTCTCAACTGAGAAATACGCTCCAGTGAACTCAGTTCAGGGAGAAATTTTTCAAAGTAGAAACTTCTGAGAACGGGCAACCACTAGCTAGCCGCGCAAATAGACTAGCATCCAATGAGCTTCTGCAGTAAGACTGGACGATTCACACCTCTGGTAAAGCAGTTTTCATACGTTTCCATTTGGAAGCTATAATACAAGAGATAGTATTTTACAGTGCTCGTTCAATAAGTAATGCCCTAGAATTTTTCACAAAACGCATTCATCCTTAAGAGAATTTGATGACAGTACTAATCAACATTTCTTTTACATATACCATTCTTCTATGCAGTCTCCATCACGTTATATGGCCTTACACCTCCGATGACTTAGACCACGTAGCCCCTGTTGGTAAAAGCTCTTGTTCTGTGCTCGTAGAAATGTTTTCATTGCATGAATTACGCTCTCATCATCTTCATTTTTTCTACCACCGTCTACACGTTACCGAAGCAGAAGGAAGTGAGAGGGAGCCATGCTATAGGGTGGATGAAGCAATAATATCGAGCCTAGTTTAGCCGTGGGTTCCCGAGCTCTGAGATTCGTGTATGGACTTGCACTGTCGTGTTGGATATCTCGTGGGTTCTTGCACAAACCGAATATCTCTGAAACGGTGCTTCAATTTCTTCAGAGTCTTCACATATACCCTCGAATCAAAATTTCACCCATCTGCCAGCACACGCACGAGGATAATCACTCCCCCAAGAAAACTATGAATATGGTTTCGCCAGCAGGGGTTTTTGTTGTTGTGGTCTTCAGTCCTGAGACTGGTTTGATGCAGCTCTCCATGCTACTCTATTCTGTGCAAGCTTCTTCATCTCCCAGTACCTACTGCAACCTACATCCTTCTGAATCTGCTTAGTGTATTGATCTCTTGGTCTCCCTCTACGATTTTCACCCTCCACGCTGCCCTCCAATGCTAAATTTGTGATCCCTTGATGCCTCAAAACATGTCCTACCAACCGATCCCTTCCTCTAATCAAGTTGTGCGACAAACTTCTCTTCTCCCCAACCCTATTCAATACCTCCTCATTAGTTACGTGATCTACCCACCTTATCTTCAGCATTCTTCTGTAGCACCACATTTCGAAAGCTTCTATTCGATTCTTGTCCAAACTGGTTATCGTCCATGTTTCACTTCCATACATGGCTACACTCCATACAAATACTTTCAGAAACGACTTCCTGACACTTAAATCAATACTCGATGTTAACAAATTTCTCTTCTTCAGAAACGATTTCCTTGCCATTGCCAGTCTATATTTTATATCCTCTCTACTTCGACCATCATCAGTTATTTTACTCCCTAAATAGCAAAACTCCTTTACTACTTTAAGTGTCTCATTTCCTAATCTAATCCCCTCAGCATCACCCGATTTAATTTGACTACATTCCATTATCCTCGTTTTGCTTTTGTTGATGTTCACCTTATATCCTCCTTTCAAGACACTGTCCATTCCGTTCAACTGCTCTTCCAAGTCCTTTGCTGTCTCTGATAGAATTAAAATGTCATCGGCGAACCTCAAAGTTTTTACTTCTTCTCCATGAATTTTAATACCTACTCCGAATTTTTATTTTGTTTCCTTTACTGCTTGCTCAATATACAGATTGAATAACATCGGGGAGAGGCTACAACCCTGTCTCACTCCTTTCCCAACCACTGCTTCCCTTTCATGCCGCTCGACTCTTGTAACTGCCATCTGGTTTCTGTACAAATTGTAAATAGCATTTCGCTCCCTGTATTTTACCCCTGCCACCTTCAGAATTTGAAAGAGAGTATTCCAGTTAACGTTGTCAAAAGCTTTCTCTAAGTCTACAAATGCTAGAAACGTAGGTTTGCCTTTTCTTAATCTTTCTTCTAAGATAAGTCGTAAGGTTAGTATCGCCTCACGTGTTCCAACATTTCTACGGAATCCAAACTGATCTTCCCCGTAGTCCGCTTCTACCAGTTTTTCTATTCGTCTGTAAAGAATTCGCGTTAGTATTTTGCAGCTGTGACTTATTAAACTGATAGTTCGGTAATTTTCACATCTGTCAACACCTGCTTTCTTTGGGATTGGAATTATTATATTCTACTTGAAGTCTGTGGGTATTTCGCCTGTCTCATACATCTTGCTCACGAGATGGTAGAGTTTTGTCATGACTGGCTCTCCCAAGGCCATCAGTAGTTCTAATGGAATGTTGTCTACTCTGGGGGCCTTGTTTCGACTCAGATCTTTCAGTGCTCTGTCAAACTCTTCACGCAGTATCTTATCTCCCATTTCATCTTCATCTAAATCGTCTTCCATTTCCATAATATTGTCCTCAAGTTCATCGCCCTTGTATAAACCCTCTATATACTCCTCCCACCTTTCTGCCTTCCCTTCTTTGCTTAGAACTGGGTTGCCATCTGAGCTTTTGATATTCATACAAGTGGTTCTCTTCTCTCCAAAGGTCTCTTTAATTTTCCTGTAGGCAGTATCTATCTTACCACTAGTGAGACAAACCTCTACATCCTTACATTTGTCCTCTAGCCATCCCTGCTTAGCCATTTTGCACTTCCTGTCGATCTCATTTTTGAGACGTTTGTATTCCTTTTTTCCTGCTTCATTTACTGCATTTTTATATTTTCTCCTTTCATCAATTAAATTCAATATTTCTTTTGTTACCCAAGGATTTCTATTAGCCCTCGTCTTTTTACCTACTTGATCCTCTGTTGCCTTCACTACTTCATCCCTCAGAGCTACCCATTCTTCTTCTACTGTATTTCTTTCCCCCATTCCTGTCAATTGTTCCCTTATGCTCTCCCTGAAACTCTCTACAACCTCTGGTTCTTTCAGTTTATCCAGGTCCCATCTCCTTAAATTCCCACCTTTTTGCAGTTTCTTCAGTTTCAATCTGCAGTTCATAACCAATAGATTGTGGTTAGAATCCACATCTGCACCTGGAAATGTCTTACAATTTAAAACCTGGTTCCTAAATCTCAGTCTTACCATTATATAATCTATCTGATACCTTTTAGTATCTCCAGGATTCTTCCAGGTATACAACCTTCTTTTATGATTCTTGAACCAAGTGTTAGCTATGATTAAGTTATGCTCTGTGCAAAATTCTACAAGGCGGCTTCCTCTTTCATTTCTTCCCCCCAATCCATATTCACCTACTGTTTCCTTCTCTCCCTTTTCCTACTGACGAATTCCAGTCACCCATGACTATTAAATTTTCGTCTCCCTTCACTACCTGAATAATTTCTTTTATCTCGTCATACATTTCATCAATTTCTTCATCATCTGCAGAGCTAGTTGGCATATAAACTTGTACTACTGTAATAGGCATGGGCTTTGTGTCTATCTTGGCCACAATAATGCGTTCACTATGCTGTTTGTAGTATCTAACCCGCACTCCTATTTTTTTATTCATTATTAAACCTACACCTGCATTACCCCTGTTTGATTTTGTATTTATAATCCTGTAATCACCTGACCTGACCTAACCAGCAGGGGTAGCTGTCTTGAATTTCACCTTTTCCGGTGATGGCGGATGGTTGTGCCACTACAGTGCCTGCCTCTTTGTTTCCAGCTGAAAACTGCACCCAGGTTTCGTCGCCTGAAAGGATCCCTGAAAGAAAGCTCTCTCGATTGACATCAAACTGCTCCAAGAGTTCATATGAGGTGGAGTTTCTTTGAATCTTGTAGCCTTCTGGGAGCTTTCATGAAGCCCATCTTGAGCATATCCTTGAATATTAAAGAGTCTTAATTATTGCACAAACAGCTCCAACGCTCACCGATAGCTGCAGAGGCAACTGTTGAATTTTAGTGCGCAGGCCTCCACGAATGACGGCACCCGCGCAACTCACTAAGTCTGGAGCAGTGGCTGTAAAGGACGTCCCGAACGTGGCCGAACGTGGAGATCAGTCTCTGCACTTCCAGTCACTTTAACTCTCTTTGCGCACAGCTTGACAGCTCCCCTATCAACTGCATCACCACCATACACTGCGCACCAACGTTCATCGACGTTCTCCACAGTTTTCACAACTAAGAAGTCACTTACGGCACGTTGCTTGTGACGAGTGTCTTACGCAGATGCCATTTTGATGACTAAGTACGGTGCTGCCATCTCCCGGAATTTCTAGAAATTTCGTACACCCCGTGAAGAAACACCTAAAAGGAGGTATATTAACGACTGTGAACTAAATGTGGGACATTATTTACGCAACGAGACTCATAGTGGGATTCCGCCGCACTGCCTGGAGGGGGGGGGGGGGGGGAATTTAACTGTAGTAAGTGCAGTAAAGGCGAACGAAAACGATCCAATCACATTAATGTAACGGTCGCTCTAAGTTCGACGACAAATAGTAACAACCACTCCCAGACGGCACATGACAGCACTCGCAGTGGAGGGTATATAAAGCGCGCCGGGGGGAGGGGACGGGGGGAGGGTCTCTTGGAAAACAGTGCAGTCATTGTCGTAATAAAGATAAGAAGGCCGTAAGTCGAATCTTATCTATTCACAACTTCAAATTCTATACGATCACGTTAGCTATTTTACAATCTGAAATCTCTTCTTACCACAAATTAATCACAGCATGGCAACCTTCATTGCGCAGCTTACCATAAAAACAGTTTAGCGAATGAGAATGTAAACAACGCTTCTGTACAAAAAAAAAAGATATCAAACTAAGGTAATCGACATCACTGTCTCTGGTACTGTGTGAGAATAATTTTTGTTTACTTCTCTGAAAAGGGCGCTGAAATGCGGTTATGCATGTAAACTGGTCAGCGCCAGTCCATAAAATCTGTTCAAATGGCTCTGAGCACTATGGGACTCAACTGCTGTGGTCATCAGTCCCCTAGAACTTAGAACTACTTAAACCTAACTAACCTAAGGACATCACACACATCCATGCCCGAGGCAGGATTCGAACCTGCGACCGTAGCAGTCGCACGGTTCCGGACTGCGCGCCTAGAACCGCGAGACCACCGAGGCCGGCTAAATCTGTTGTTACCCGCTCCTGTAAATGTCAGGAACAAAACAACGAAAAAATTATCTGTGGTAAACACACGTAGGTCTGTAGTTAAGTTGTCTAGGTCACTTAAAAAGTCATACAACACGTGAATAATGACTATATTGATCAAAAATTACACATCACGCATTTCGGAATTATTTCCATCTTCAAAAATCCAAGGGCAAATGTAACACAAGGACGAAAGCGTTGGATATGTAACGTGTAATGACAGACCAGTCTGTGCATTTGCGTAAGTTATGTCATTTTAATTCGTGAGAGACATGGATCTGTGATATGTTCATAGCCTCTTTAGTTAGTGTGTGCTTTTATTCCCGAGTGCCCCTCATACACCCAATGGGACCTCTTGGCCAAATGGATTTCCCCGTCCTTCCACAATCCGAACTTGTCCTTCGTCTCTAATAACGTCATTTTCGACAACATGTCAAACGCTACACTTCCTCCGTTGTATTGTTTTCATTCGGAGTTTTACTAACCCAGATTGATGAAATTCTCTGACCATCGTGAATTATTCAGAAATGAGTGCTAAAAGCCTATCGTAAGCGAATTCTGACTATGTTTTAATTGGAGCTAAATAAAATATTATTAAACGTGTTATGGAGTGTAATATACGAAACCTTGAAAACGGTTGGATTGTTCACATACAAAGACGAGTAAACTATAAAATCATGAGAGGCTAGGTTCGAGTAATGGAAGTAGTATCACGAGGTTGATTTATTGACAATGTAAATTAGGCTTGCATGTCACAGTAACTGTATGTCGAAGATGTAATGTAGGAACCAAATGAAAAATATAAAGAAGATAGATAAAAACATAAGATGGACAGTGTACAATGCTATAAATTGCTGAAGAGTAGACTTTCTGCTGCATATGATGATAATGAAATATCCATGTGAAATAGACACCTATTTGCACTGAATGTGGATTATGGACTAGCAAAATGGAAATTATGTTGGTACACTGTAGTGATGTACTAAACGTCAAAGTCAGGAAAACTCCAGTAAACATTTTTTGTTGTTGGAAACAAAAAAGTTACCAGGATTAGGGAAACATAACAACCGTGTGATAGCAGGTTTTGTTCAACTGCAGAACTGTACTGGGGTTGACATGGAGTCGCATATATTCCTGAAAGTGAACGTTTGGAACACCTCTTAGTAAGAAATATGGACATACGGAAAACGAAGAAATCGTAGCTAAATTTTAGCAATGGGTGAACGGATAAAGTATGATATGAACAGTTGGTGCAAGGAATGGCTAACGAATAGGATTTGTGGAAAATCGTAAAAACAAGTCATCTCTGTTCTGACTGGTTTGAGATGGCCAGGCAAGAATTCCTCTCCTGTGCAAGCCTTTTCATCTCAGAATAGCACTTGCAACCTACGCCTTCAATTATTTGCTCTGTGTATTCCAGTCTCTATGAGAGTTAACATCTGAGGTCATCATTCCCCTAGAACTACTTAAACCTAACCAACCTGACACCACACACATCGATGCCCGAGGCAGGATTCGAACCTGCAACTGTAGCAGCAGCGCAGTTCCGGACTGAAGCGCCTAGAACCACTCGGCCACAGCGGTCGGCCTTTCCTTATCACTTTTTCCATCTTCAGTACCTTCTAGTACTAAGGAAGCCGTTCCCATATGTCTAAAAATATGTCCTAATCATTCTGTCCCTTATTCTTGTCAGTGTTCTCCATATTATATTCCTTTCACCACCGATTCTGTGGAAAACCTCCTCACTCCTTACCTTATCAGTCCACCTAATTTGCCGGCCAGAGTCGCCGAGCGGTTCTAGGCGCTACAGTCTGGAGCCGCGCGACTGCTACGGTCGCAGGTTCGAATCCTGCCTCGGGCATGGATGTGTGTGATGTCCTTAGGTTAGTTAGGTTTAAGTAGTTTTAAGTTCTAGGGGACTGTTGACCTTAGCAGTTAAGTCCCATAGTGCTCAGAGCCATTTGAACCATTTTCCACCTAATTTTCAACATTCCTCTGTAGCACTTACCTCAAATCCTTCGATTCTCTTGTGCCCCGGTTTTCCCCAGAGCCCATGTCTCGCTATCATACAATGCTGTGCAGCAACGTCCATACCCAGAAATTTCCTCCCCAAATTAAGACCTATGTTTGATACGAGCAGAATTCTCTTAGCCAGGATTCCCTTTTTTGCCAGTGCTAGTTTTCTCTTTATGTCATCCTCGCTCTGTTCGTCATGGGTTATTTTGCTGTCTAGGTAGCAGAATTCCTTAACTTCACCTGCTTCGTGATCACCAATTCTAACGCCAAAGATCTCGTTGTTCACATTTCTGCTACTTCTCGTTAGTGTCGTCTTTCTTCAATTTATTCTTCACTGATTAGACTGTTCATTCCATTCAACACATCCTGGAATTTTTCTTCAGTTTCTGTGAGGATAGTAATGTCATCAGTGAATCTTATCAATGATATCCTTTCACCTTAAATTTGATTCCACTCTTGAACCTTCCTTTTATTTCCGTCACTACTTCTTCGATTTATAGATTGAACATTAAGAGTAAAAGACTACATCCCTGTCTTACACCCCTTTTAAGCCGAGCACTTCGTTCTTTGTCTTCCACTCTTCCACTCTCATTGGTTGTTGCACATATTGTATATTACCCGTCTGTCCCCATGGCTTACCCTTACTTTTCTCAGAATTTCGAACATCTTCCAGCATTTGACATTGTCGAATGCTTTTTCCAGGTAGACAAATCCGATGAACGTGTCTTGATTATTCTTCAGTCTTGTTTCCATTATCAGTTGCACTCATAATTGCCTCCTGGAGCCATTTTCTTTCCTAAAGCCAGTTTTTTGTTCCATTCTTCTGTACATTAACCTTGCTAGCAAAAAAATGGTTCAAATGGCTCTGGGCACTCTGGGACTTACCATCTACGGTCATCAGTCCCATAGAACTTAGAACTACTTAAACCTAACTAACCTAAGGACATCACACAACACCCAGTTATCACGAGGCAGAGAAAATCCCTGACCCCGCAGGAAATCGAACCCGGGAACCCGCGCGTGGGAAGCGAGAACGCTACCGCACGACCACGAGCTGCAGACTTTGCTAGCAACTAAGATAATTCTTGCACTCGTTTGCTCTTGCAGTCTTAGGAATTGTATGAATGCTGTTTTCTCGAAAGTCAGATGGTATATCGCCAGACTCACGCATTCTACATACCAACATGAGTAGTCGCTTTGTTGCCGTTTCCCCCCAGTGATATTAGAAATTCCGATGGAATGTTCTCTATCTCTTTTGCCTGATTTTTATCTTAAGTGTTCCAAAGCCCTTTCAAATTTTAATGCTGGATCCCTTATCTCTTCTAAATCGACTCCTGTTTCTTCTTCTATCACATTATCACACAAGTCCTCCCCATGATAGAGGCGCTGAATGTATTCTCTCCACCATCCACGATCTCCTCTATGTGGCACTCCCATTGCACCCTTAATTTTACCGTCCTTGCATTTAATTTCACGGAAGACTGGTTTTCTCTGTGCTGAATCGATCTTCACATTTATCATCCAACCGTTTCGCCTTAAGTTTCCTGCAATTCCTTTCATTCCTAAGTGACTTGTTTTTTAGTAGTCCTGAATTTCCTTGAACATTTCTGTACTTCCTTCTTTCATCGGTCAACTGAAGTATTTCTTCTGTCACACATGGTTTCTTCGGAGCTACCTTTCTTCTATCTATGTTTTTCTTCCTAACTTACGTATAGCCCTTTCTAGAGATATCCTCGTAAACGGAACTGTCTACTGAACATTCATTAACGCAGTATCTTTAGTTCCAGAGAACTTCCAGTGTTCTTTCCTTAGCATTTCCGTATCCCACCGTTTTGTACAATTGTTCTTCCTGTCTAGTCTCTTAAGCTTCAGGTTACTCTTTATCACTACTAAATTGTGATCTGAGTCTATATGTATGCTTCTGGGTACGCCTGACAATCCAATAGCTGATTTCGGAATCCCTATGTGACCATGGAATCTTGCCGCATCACCTGGCCTTTTGGAAGTATACCTCCTCCTCTTGTGATTCCTCTTTTACCAGAGATCCTCTACCACTAGCTGAAATTTATTGAAGAAAATGAGTCTTTCTCGTCTCTCGTTATCGAAGATGAAGTGTGTAGTGGGTATAAGGGATTCATTAAAGACGGCAACTAGAGACAAGTTAATAACGAGTTTGTCTTCCCCAACCTGTTCAGGACGTGCTGCCTATCTTTAAACAATTCATTCCCCGTTCGTAGCAACTTTGAAAAATGCTGCAATGATACAGAAATGCATGTTTGGTTTTTCCTGAGGTAAGTGAGAGAAGGATATCCTATACTTTTGCTACATCGTTCAGAGTCACTTACTTGTACAATAGTTACAACAACGACAAGGCATCTGTTTTAGGAGAGATCCTGTTTCCAATGAACAATATACATTACACGTGGTACAAAAATAATGAACCACGTTCTGTTTGTATATATTTTGAATATCATATAAATCAATGGGGAACATTAAGGATATATTAGATGAAGGTCTGTTTGGCATTAGGAAATGTAAATACATCATAGTGACAGCCCTGACACTAACTTGATAATGATATCAATGTTCCACAAAAATAAATGCTCTTTTATAGGACTTGTGGGTCTAGGAAAACGTCTGACATGGTAAAGTGGAAAGAGGGGTAGTATGCAATACGTATAAGAACCAAGAGGGAACAATGAAAAAGGATGATCATGAGAGAAATGCTCTGATTACAAACGGTGAAAGATTGGGATTCAGAGTCTCCTCTACAGTTCAATCCGTATACCAAAACAGGAAAGCAAAGAAGAAAGGGAACACTGATGGTTCTAATGGCTCTGAGCACTATGGGACTTGACTTCTGAGGTCATCAGTCCCCTAGAACTTAGAACTACTTAAACCTAACTAACCTAAGGACATCACAAACATCCATGCCCGAGGCAGGATTCGAACCTGTGACCGTAGCGGTCGCGCGGTTCCAGACTGTAGCACCTAGAACCGCTCGGCCACTCCGGCCGGCGGGAAGACTGAGAGGTAGGATTAAAGCTGAAGGTGAGAGGGTATCAATTGTAGGGGTCGTTCACTCCCGAGCTGGTAACCCCATCTGTTTCGTCCGAATGGAGACCAAGGAATCCTAATGGTATCATCAGACGCAATAACGGGATGATCAAATATTACTGCTTTTATTCCTCAGAATACTCCCCCCCCCCCCCTTGCGTGTTTGGGGGTAAGAATAGGCCCGCTGTATTCCTGCCTGTCGTAAGAGGCACTAAAAGGAGTCTCAACTGTTTCGGCCTTTAATGTGATGGTCCCCTAAGGGGTTTGACCGCTACCTTTCCAAATTTTCCGTTAGGGCGTACCATTTGGGGAAGGACGCCTTACGTGGTGCATCTTAAATCCATCTTGCCCTAAGATCTGGCATACTCGATATTGTCATGGAGTTAGACTCCTACCGAGCTTCCAGGCACTTAGGGGTAGCATACATTCCGTCCATTATGCACTTCCATCTTTGCCCTCGTGATATACATGGAGATTCGACACCCAACATCCAGCACAGTAGCCAGTCCGTTGTGGTGGGGTCCTCATGTACCTTCTTGGTGGTAGCCCCCTGACTACACAGGGATCGCACTGCTGATGCCTGAGCTGCTACCTCCCCACATATGCTGAGGAGCAGATGCCTATCCCTCTGGGGCATCAGTACTCCCGGCAAAGGTCATCCTGCCAGGTGGTCTTTGCTGTGGCTGGGTGGCGCCGGTGGGGAGGGTCCCTGGTCAGAGTGGGTGGCATCAGGGCGGATGACCCGCAATGAAGTGTGGTACATCGTCTCTTGCTGGTGGGCCTCCACCTCAATGGCCAGAAATACGATCCAAGATCATTTCCCTCCCTGGCCACTCCATGAGAGGAAGGTATGGCTAAAGAAGGCAGTGGAGATTATTCACCCCGGTACCTCATCTGTACGCGAGTTGATGGTGAATCACATATGTCGACAGAACCTCAGTTTTTTGTGGAGCATATAGAGGACAACTTCGGGGAGGTGAAGGGCTTGTCCAAAATGCGCTCTGGATCAGTTCTCATCAAAACAGCATCCTCTGCCTAGTCACGGAGGTTGCTCGCTTGTGACAAGTTAGGGGGTGTTTCAGTTAGCATCACGCCCCATAAGAGTCTAAACATGGTCAAGGGTATTATCTTCCACAGGGATCATCTTCTGCAGTCCGGCGATGAACTACCTAGAACGACGAGGTTTTCACTTTGTCCGGCGCATCCATCGGGGTCCGAGGGGTAGTCAGGTAGCCACCAGTGCCTTCATCTTGGCCTTCGGGGGTGATGTCTTACCCGAAAAGGTCAAGGTGATGGTTTACCATTGTGATGTGAAACCATATATGCCTCCTCCGTTGCGGTTTTTTAAATGCCGGAAGTTCGGGCATATGTCATCCCGATGTACTTATATGTCATCCCGATGTACTTCTGGCATCACATGTCAAGATTGTGGACATCCTTCACATCCCAATCCTCCATGTGCCCCGCCTCCTATCTGTGTTAATTGCGGAGAACACCATTCTCCCTGCTCGCCGGACTGTAGGATTTTCCAGAAAGAACGGAGGATAATGGAATATAAGACCCTGGACCACCTGACCTACACCTAGGCGGAAATATGAGCGGCTACCACCTGTGCCAATGCCATCAACCTATGCCGCTGCTGCAACATCATCTCCCGTGTTGTCACATACAGCTGGCTCTCTGCTACGTCAGAATCCACCGTCCCCCTTGATTGTGGGGGGCACTTCACTCCCTGTTGCTCCTGCTCCATCTACTTCAGGAGCAACACCACCCCAACCATCGGACCCAGTGCCAAAAAGGACACCTGCAAGTTTCTGAAACAACCACCGGTCACTGGTTGTAGGGCCTCATGGTCGTCATCCGTCCCTGAGACTGACCCAGTGAGGCCCTCCCAGCCAGAACCACCAAAGGCACAGCGTGCAAAGCAGACAAAGAAAAAGGCTCCCAAGAATCCTGACATTGCGGTGGCACCCATCCCAACCTTCCAACTTTGCGTCTGAGGATGGAGATTCTGGGGTCTGCTGAGGACCTGGATCTCTCCAGTCCCTCAGACGCGATGGACAGCTGTTGCACAGGTAGTGAATCGGTGGCAGCAGGGCCCAGGAGTCGTAATCTGCTTCCCCAGTCCCTTCCTGCCTTTCTCAGCCATGGACAATGTCATCCTCCAGTGGAACTGCGGCGGTTTTTTCCACCATCTTGCTGAGCTCCAACAACTTCTCAGCCTTCAGCCTTTCTTCTGCATTGCTCTTCAAGAAACTTGGTTTCCAGCAATGCGAACCCCTGCCCTCCGTGGCTATTGGGGTTATTATAGGAACCGGGCAGCTTATGAAAAGTTATCTGGTGGCGTCTGCATCTATGTCCTTCACTCCCTTCACAGCGAGTCTGTCCATCTGCAAACACCTTTAGAGGCTGTCACTGTTCGGGTGTGGACGCCACAGGCTGTTACCATCTCCAGTCTTTGTCTTCCACCAGATGGTGATGTCCCGCAACGTGTCCTGGCTGCGCTGATAACCCAATTGCCGCCTCCTTTCCTGTTACTGGGCGACTTCAACGCCCATAACCCTCTGTGGGGTGTGTCAGTGGCAACAGGTCGAGGCGCCACCGTTGAGAATGTATTGACACAGCTCAACCTCCGCATTTTAAACGTTGGTGCCTTCACACATTTCAGTGTGGTATATGGCACGTACTCCGCCATCGACCTTTCGATCTGCAGCCCTAGCCTCTTATTGTCTGTTCAATGGAGTATGCATGATGACCTGTGTGGTAGTGACCACTTTCCGATCTTTCACAGCGTCACTCTTCTGGGCGCCCTTGCAGGTTGGCTATGAATAAGGCTGACTGGGACTTGTTCTCCTCCACTGCCGCTATTGAACCTGTTTCTCATAAAGCCATTGATGTGGTGGTTCATTCAGTCACCACCGGCATCGTTACTGCCGCAGAATCTGCCATTTCCAGTTCTTATGGGTTCCTCAGCTCAGGATTGTGCCTTAGTGATCGCTTGCGATCGCCGAGGCGATTAAAGATCGCCGACGGGCGCTCCAGCGTCACAAGTGGCATTCATCTTTAGAAAACCTCGTCGCCTTTAAACGGCTCCGTGCGCGGGCCCGACGCGTCATTCCCCAACACAAGCAGGAGTGCTGGGAATGGTGTGTCTCTACCATTGGCCTCCATGTCTCTCCATCGCAGGTCTGAGCCAAGATTAGACGCCTCGGACCCCTGTCAGCATCCCTGCGCTGTCACTCAATGGAGCAATTTGTACTGACTCCAACATAATTGCAAACCGCTTAGCAGACCATTTTGCTCTCAGTTCCGCATCTGTGAATTACCCACTGGCCTTCTGCTCCATTAAAGAGCGGTTGGAGCCTTTCATTTCTCACCCGCCATCCTGAATCTTACAATGTCCCATTCACTGAGTGGGAATTCCACAGTGCTCTAGCAGCTTGCCTGAAACAGCTCCCAGGCCAGATCGCATCCACTGTCAGATGCTGAAACGCCTCTCAGTGGACTGCCAGCGACGCCTCCTCGACTTTTACAACCATATCTGGGTCGTGGGTGAGTTTCCGTCGCAATGGCGGGAAAATTGTTATCCCCATTTTGAAACCTGGCAAGAACCCATTGGAGGTGGACAGCTACCGGCCCATTAGCCTCACCAGCGTTCTTTGCATGTGAGCTGGCAGTGAGCTGGCGATGAGCTGGCGGTTGAGTTGGGTACTCGAGTCCCGGGGCCTTCTGGCTCTGTGTCAGGGTGGGTTCCGTAAAGGTCGCTCTGCCGCCGACAGTCTGGTGAGCCTGGAATCAGCCATCCGTACGGCCTTTCATTTCTCACTCGCCATCCTGAATCTTACAATGTCCCATTCACTGAGTGGGAATTCCACAGTGCTCTAGCAGCTTGCCTGAAACAGCTCCCAGGCCAGATCGCATCCACTGTCAGATGCTGAAACGCCTCTCAGTGGACTGCCAGCGACGCCTCCTCGACTTTTACAACCGTATCTGGGTCGTGGGTGAGTTTCCGTTGCAATGGCGGGAAAATTGTTATCCCCATTTTGAAACCTGGCAAGAACCCATTGGAGGTGGACAGCTACCGCCCCATTAGCCTCACCAGCGTTCTTTGCATGTGAGCTGGCAGTGAGCTGGCGATGAGCTGGCGGTTGAGTTGGGTACTCGAGTCCCGGGCCTTCTGGCTCTGTGTCAGGGTGGGTTCCGTAAAGGTCGCTCTGCCGCCGACAGTCTGGTGAGCCTGGAGTCAGCCATCCGTACGGCCTTTGCCCGCTGTCAGCACCACGTCGCTGTCTTTTTTGACATGCGGAAGGCGTACGATACGACCAGGCGCCATCACATCCTCTCTACGCTTCATGGTTGGGGTCTTCAGGGTCCGCTGCCGACTTTCCTACGAAATTTTCTGTCGCATCGTACCTTCCGCGTGCAAGTCGCGGCCTCCCATAATTGATCCCGAGTTCAGGAGAACGGGATACCACAGGGATCTGCCCTAAGTGTCTGCCTGTTTTTAATTGCAATTAACGTGCTCTCTGCGGCGGTGAGAACGTCTGTTTCAGCTTCCCTGTATGCTGACGACTTCTGCCTCTACTATAGCTCCATTGGCATTGCAGCTGCTGAACGTCAGCTGCAGGGCGCTATCCGCAAAGCGCAGTCTTGGGCTGTAGCGCATGGCTTCCAGTTTTCGGCTGCCAAGACCTGCGTTATGCATTTCTGCCAGCGACGTACAGTTCACTCTGAGCCGTAGCTTTATCTTTCCGTTGAACTTCTTGCTGTGGTGGAGACACATCGGTTTTTGGGTGTGGTTTTTGATGCCCAGTTGACTTGGCTCCCACATATTCGGCAGCTTAAACAGTTTTAATCTTCCAGGAAGTTTCATATCAGCGCACACTCCACTGCAGAGTAAAAATCTCATTCTGGAAACATCCCCCAGGCTGTGGCTAAGCCATGTCTCCGCTATATCCTTTCTTTCAGGAGTGCTAGTTCTGCAAGGTTCGCAGGAGAGCTTCTGTAAAGTTTCGAAGGTAGGGGACGAGATACTGGCAGAAGTGAAGCTGTGAGTACCGGCCGTGAGTCGTGCTTCGGTAGCTCAGATGGTAGAGCACTTGCCCGCGAAAGGCAAAGGTCCCGAGTTCGAGTCTCGGTCGGGCACACAGTTTTAATCTGCCAGGAAGTTTCATCCTAATTATCGTCTCCTGTCCCCGCAGTCGGTCGTCAGTCTCCCAGAACCTCGTCCCCGGTCGGGTTGTACGATTGCGGTCTGCATCAGAGAGCTTCTCTCCAGGCTTGGGGTTTTCCCTCTTCCACCTCCTTTCTGGGCCCCTCTGCTTACACCCCCGTGGTGTGTGCCCCACCCTTCAGCTCGAATTGGCACAGGGTCCCTCCGGAGGCCTTCCGCCGCCGCTTTCTATCCATCCTTGCCACGTATCAGGGCTCTGACGTTGTTTACACTGACGGTTCGATGGTTGCTGGTCGTGTCGGTCATGCTCTGACTCTAGGGGACCACAACGAACAACATTCGTTGCCGGCTGGCTGCAGCGTTTTCACTGCTGAGCTGGTCGCCATCTTTCGTGCCCTAGAGTATATCCGCTCCTGAGTCCTTCGTTATATGTAACGACTCCCTGAGCAGTTTAAGAGCTATCGACCAGTGCTTCCCTCGCTCTCGTCTGGTGATGGCTGTCGAGGAGTCCCTCCATACTCTTGCCCGTTGGGGCCGCTCTGTGGTGTTTCTGTGGACACCTGGTCATATCGGCATCCCGGGCAATGAACAAATTGACGGCCTGGCCAAAAAGGCCACCAGTGAACCATCTTTGGACATTGGCCTCCCGGAGACTGATTCGCGAGCTGTCTTACTCCGCAAAGTTTTCGCGCTATGGGACGCTGAATGACGCGATCTCTCCACACCCAATAAACTCCGTGCTATCAAGGAGACGAAGACTGCGTGGCGGTCATCCATGCGAGCCACTCGCAGGGACTCTGTTGTCCTTTGTCGGCTCCGCATTGGCCACACCCAGCTGACGCACAGGTATTTACTGAGCCGTGAGGAGACGCCTCTATGTCGCTGCGGGGCGCCTTTGACGATGGTCCACATTCTGTTGCCCTGTCCCCTTTTAGCTGTGCTCAGACAGACATTTGCGCTGCCTGATACGCTCCCTGCCCTTTTAACAGACGACACTGCCATGGCAGGCTTAGTTTTGCGTTTTATTCGGGCAGGGGGCTTTTATCACTTGGCCTGCGGTTTTAGACTGAGTTTTTAATTTGTCTCTCGGTGGTTGGCTTTTTCCTTTTTGTCTCTATGGTCGGCCAACCACTGTCACACTCCGTGTGATTTTAATTCCTTTTGTCTGGTCTCTGTTTAAGTCTTTCTTGTCCGTGTCGTCTGTCGTCTCTTCCATCGTTCGTTTTTATTCTGTGTGGGTGTTTTTAAGTTTTGGAGAAAGGGACCGATGGCCGTAGCAGTCTGGTCCCTTTAATCCCGCAAGCCAACCAACCTCAGAATACGTCTTATCGCTCTGTCTTCCGCCATCGCTGGTAGCTTCAAAAGCTGGAGTGGAATCTGCAGAATGCAGAGGCAGACTCACGTATGCTGAAAAACACTGCATGAGTCCCCACTAAAGCCCAGTGACATAGGGTGTGGCGGGTTGCCAGCCCGTTGGTTCAGAAGGAGCTAGCTGTCGGCTGGTCTGATACAGATGAGATCGGTGGCAGTGGTGTGTGTTTGGCTCACACGCTGGCCTAAGAGTCCGCTGTCATCTCAGGTCACTGCCCTTGTTGTCCCATCAGCTGGACTGCGATGTTGGATGCCTTGATGTTGTGCTAAACGCTGATCCTGGCACACTGATTCGGTAGGCTGACTGACCCCAATGATGCTGAAGTTTCAGAGAAGTTGGTGTCCTGAACTGGAACAGTTTAGGTAGACTCGTGGACTACCCTACAGCGGCGGCTTCAGTACTGGATTTTCGTTTGTAGTCACCCATGACTATGGATCGGTGGCCATCACATCAGGCAGCAACATCATGACCCATGCTGGGATAGTCTCACACAAGATGTTACAATACAGTAATCATAAAGTCAGGTGCAAGCGATACGAATGCCATCGATCCTATTGATCGATTGACTATAGTAGAGTGAAGTATTTGCAGTGTCGAGAAGTGTCTTTACTGTGTGACGTCATTTGTAATGACTCAATTGGTCTCGCTCATTACGAGTCGTCAACAGTCTTCAGTTTTACTCCAATTGTTTAATCAATTCGTTACCGTATGATAACTGCTTTGTCATACCCCTTATAAGTGTTGTTGCGTCTGACCTAGTGCTTTTACATAATGTTACAAGAGAAACGGAGCCAAGTTGGTCTGCATTTGTCTTACACTTTTCTGCTGAGTTCGCTCACACTCACGTTCGGAAGTGTTCAGTCGCACTCTTGAAGGGAGTTAGGAAAATTTTCCCTCTTCATTCTCTTACTGTCTGAGCGTACACAATGATAAGTTTCGCTGATGACACCATAATGCTCCAAAAGTGAGGAAGATTTGCTGAATTACATGGACTAGCAGTAAAAGGTGAAAGTAGTAATAAAATGAAATTAGAGACTCATTAGCGTAAAAATTGCTTACCACGTAGGAGACGAAGTGTAGGAATTATGATATCTTGTAAGGCTGAAGCACAAAAGACGGATGTTTGACACGGACAAAGAGGCCACTGCTCGTCAAAAGAAGTCTGCTAATATCGTACATAAGCGTCAATTTGAGAAGCTTTTGATGAGAAACTTCGTCTCGATCACAAAAAAGAAAGGAAGTGAATAACGGACTATGGGAAACAAGAAAAAGCCGAAAGTCGAAGCGTTTAACAAGTACTGTTGCAGAAGGATAATGAAAAATTACTGGAATGATACGATACGGGAAATTTCTGTCATCAGAGAGGAAAGAAGTATACAGAAAACACTGACAGAAAGAAGGGACGAGATGTTGGGACGTGTGTTAAGATGTGCTGGAATAGTTTCCATCATACTAGACGGACTCATAGACGGCGAAAACGTAGGGAGAAAACACATAATTGAGTAAAATGAGTACGGTGGGTGATATGTAGGGATGTTACGCCTGTTGTGTCGATAACACATCATACGATCCAGCGTCGGGGGTTGCCCACTTGCCAGGCAAACACTTTTCGTTTAAAAGTAGATTTCCTGGTTTGCCACTAAACGGGTCCACCAGCTCCACAAATGGTCGAGAGCCATGTAAGGTTACTTGCTGCCGCAACACACGTGACCAAAATTACACCCCACGACATCCTGCTGCCAGACAGTATTTAGGCCGGCGCACGGCCGACGAATGGTAGTTGTCTCCATGGCAGGACACCAGTTCGGCCAGAATAAACGCTGCCAGCTCTTTGAACACACAGCTAATTACTACCCCGCTCGCCGAGCTGCGTGAGATGTACAGTCTACCATCACTCTTTGGAATGCACACTAACAAGGACGGAAAAAGCTAAGTGCCATAAATGTGAACAAGAGCACCCGGCCACGTATAGGGGCTGCCCGAAAAATCAAGAATTGCTCCAACCCTACCTACGAGGAGCCCATAGCAGCCAATTGATCCACTGCACCGGCCTCAGCAACAATAACAACAACAATCACCTCAGGACATTGACAACTGCCAAAAATTACTCCTCCCACTCGACGACAGACTTAGGCACAAGCTGCTAGCTCTGAACGTCACCAGCAACAAACAGACAATGAGTGTATCTCGTTCATGGGATCTATAATTCCAGCCCTCACAGATATTAGGAAGTTGTTGACTATGCTGCAACAAAAACTCATGAGTATACTGTCCCTAGTGGAGGGCCTTATTTCAGCGTGCTGTATCATTTTACAGATATAGAGGCGAGCGAGTGTGCCGGGACTTGCCCCAGTTCATTGCTACTAGCATCACGTCGTCATAACGTGCCTGTATTTAACATACAAGGGCTATTCGGAAAGTGAGGAACGATCGGTCACGAAATGGAAACCACTGTGAAAATCCGACGAGGCTTTTAACAGATGTTTTGGGCAGTGTCTCTAGTACACCCGTCGATCGCATCAAGACGTTCTTTTCAGCTGTGAGCGCACTGTGAGCGAGTAAAGGTGCCCAGAGCAACGATGTCTCCCGCCAAGTAGGAAGGCCCGCTGAGAGGCTTCGCCTTAATGAATGCAGCCCACCTAACACAACTGCCACGCACTTCCTTCTTCATGGCAATTCTCGGCCGCACTCTGCAGGGGCAGTGAAGACGCTCCTGCAGCCTTTTCGATGGGATTTGTTCGATCACCCACAACACAGCCCTAATTGGCTCGTCCTGAGTATCATCTCTGTTCACATGAAAATCTGGATATGAAGGCAACACTTGGGCGCAGGCTACGTGCTATAGACCAGCGTAGAGAATTATCGGAAAGCACAGGCGGCTGCCTTCTATGACGATGGTGTTGGAAATTTGGTATAACGCTCCGACAAATGTCTAAGTCGGAGCGACGACTATGCAAAGAAGTACCTGGAATCTGTAGCTAAATGTGGAAAAAAACAGTTTTGATTTTCACTGTGGTTTCCAATTCGCGACCGATCGTTCCTTACTTTCCGAACAACCCTCGTACAGAGGATGAAATTAAAAATTAAAATAACTTTTCCAAACTTGGTCAATATATCCTTCAGTATATTAATGTTAAAATTCTTAAATCTAAGAACGGCCAGACGAATACGTTTCGCTAAAAACATCATTTCAAGAAAAAAAATGAGAGGCGGTAAGTAATAAGACCAGAAAGCAAAAAATTATTGAGACTGTGCAACTGTATGACACAATCAAAAGTTACAAGACACAAATTAATCGGTGCAAAATTTTGGTCAAAATAGGCGTTTTTACGTAATATTGAAGGCGCTAAATATTACGGTCATAAAGATGAAAATTCGTATGTGGCCTCCGTTTGATGTAAAAACGGTAACTACTCGTATGTGACTTCATTAAGCTACCTCTATAGTTTTCAAGTAATTTACTAAAACCTAAATTTGGAACAAAAAGTTCTTAGTCATAACAGATTTCTATTAATTACATAAAGTTCGAGTTACAGCACTTGATTACATCCATTAAATAATACAACTATACCATGTTTCAAGACTTTAATGTAAACAACAATCCATTACAAAGACTAAAAGGGATAGTTAATAGGTCATTGTTCTACCTTCGGTTCCGTTCTATTAAATTCTAGACGGCAAAGTTGAAAAGCAATCGAGCTGAAACTTTTTCAGTAACTAAAGCCAACTTTACTTATACAAAACTTATGAAGATTGTAAACTGATACACAACAGGGTTATTAAACAATACGTGTTCGAAAAAGCGGCCATTTAGATACTACTACCTGGGCATAAAGCGGTTGACAATGTTCCGTTCGATCGTCCGCCGCCCCCATATATAAATAAGGCCAGAGAGGCAGACACGCACTTCGCACCGAGCTGTCAATCTGTCCTCGTCATTCAAACGCGGGCAGACGCTGTACCTCGGGTGACGTCACAGCCAGGCAGCTACCAAACGCATGTTTTTGGTACAAATGGGAAGTGAACTCGCGTGGACTGTAAACCTTCCTGGATCTCTTATATTTCATGGAAGTAACTGTTCATGTAGCGGCCGTAATATTTACAGATCCGTGTGGCAAGTGATGAGATTATTTTCTCCTTTTCCGGAGAGCAATTAGTTTTGGTGATTAGAAATCAGGGCAGAGACAATTTTAATTGGGACTTGCCGTATAGGTTGCGTCTTAACTGCTCGTAGTGCTGTTTATGACAGAGACATTATTATTATCAGGAATACTACTATGTTTGTGTGTTTGAATTTTTACTGAATAGCCGGCCGCTGTGACCGAGCGATTCTAGGCGCTTCAGTCCGGAACCGCGCTGCTGCTACGGTCGCAGGTTCGAATCCTGCCTTGGGCATGGATGTGTGTGATGTCTAGGTTAGTAAGGTTCAAAAATGGCTCTGAGCACTATGGGACTTAACTTCTTAGGTCATCAGTGCCCTAGAACTTAGAACTACTTAAACCTAACTAACGGAAGGACATCATGCACATCCACGCCCGAGGCAGGTTTCGAACCAGCGACAGAAGCGGTCGCGCGGTTCCAGACTGTAGCGCCTAGAAGCGCTCGGCCACCTCGGCCGGCGGTTAGTTAGGTTTAAGTAGTTCTAAGTCTAGGGAATTGATGACCTCAGATGTTATGTCCCATAGTGCTTAGAGCCATTTGAATCATTTTACTGAATACATTAATGAGTTAGAACTCAAAACTTTTGTTGATAATCATAGTTCCTGATCCCGCTGAGTAAATAGAGAGTAGAAACATTTCTTTCAGTGAGTACAAGAAGAACTTGCAGGCTGTAAATTGTGGGCAATATGTTCCCCATCGCTTTCTGGCTGCCCGCAAAAATAGCTCTCAGGCTCTTGAAACATACGGAGAAGCTTGGTAAAATTATACACAGTTCGTCTCTCCTTAAAATGGTCCACAGGTAACACACTACACACCTCCGTTTTAGCATATAGAACGGTAACAGCTTCACGACGCGTAAGATGGTACTTGAAGGTTTCATCAGAACTCACCGATTAAACGTCGTGCATATCTCAGAGACGCACTGAACGGCAATCGACGCAGTTCAAACTTGGTAACATGCAAGGCTATCGGACGCGGGGGAGAGGGCACAGCAGTCTTTGTCAAGAACACCTTTGTTCACTCTACGGAAGCTCTACCGCCTACAATGTCACTGGAGGCGACAACAGCCACAGTCAACACGACAGGTTGGACAGCGACTCTTGTCACTGCGTATTTCCCCCCAAACAAGGATGTTATCCCGTATGACTTTCACCAAATATTCCATACGCACGACAAGGTGCTACTCGCTGGCGATCTGAATGCCAAGAATACGCCCCGGCATTTGCTTATCACCACCCCCAAGGGTTGCACTCTGTACGATCTGGAGCAAGGGTTGGACGCAGCTGTCTACGGTCCACCGCAGCCGAGCGGGATAACCTATTCTTAGAACCAAAGGGCCGATGTATAGGATATTGCTATAGTCAGTTGTCTTCATTCTAACCTACAGCTACAGACTATAAATGACCTTTCTTCAGAGGTCGTTGGGGTCATTAAACGAGGAGGACTTCATTCACCATACCGCACAACAAGAAAACTCTACTGGGACCAGTTCAGTTCTTTTTTTTTTTTTTTTAGGCAACATAGTTGCGTGGAGATAGCAGCTATTGGTTTACTTATAATCAATCAATCAAAATGACAGTCACAATCGCGTTATTTATTTTGTCGCCAACCGTGCACAGGCAGGGTGACAACTCCAGCGAACGACCAAATGGTGTAAATTGGCCCGAAGATGTCGCCATCGCGGGTTGAAACCGGTTGGCGACAAAATAAATAACGCGATTGTGACTGTCATTTTGATTGATTGATTGATTAGTTCAGTTCTTACTTCAACAATAACGCTCGGTCGACCATGGCTCTGGATACCAAGGAACGCACTGACGGTGCCATTCAAATGTGAACCAACAAAATTCGGACGACACGTAAACGGGCGTCCACAGTGGTAGTCCTGCCGGAAACGAACGTCGAATCATTTCCGCCGCTGTTGCAAGAACTAAAGATCCAGAGGAACAGGAGCAAAAGTCGCTAGAAGCGATATCGAAATCCGTCCGATAGGCACAATATGACCCGACTTTCATGGAATCTCTGTCGACGAACAGTAGAATGGAGATAGGGCTCTTAGAAGCATAAAACCAAGGAAGAATGGGAACTCGTCCGACGACACCGACAACTTATGCCTGCCAAACGTTCTGCTCGTTATGGTCTTCTGTATGATGCTATGGTTAAGGCTGAGCTTTATGCAACTGTCTATGTCCGGAGTATGTCGACTCCACAATCACCATCAAGGCTTGCCCAACAGCTTCAGCAAAAAGAGAACAAACGGCTGGAACTCGTCACTGGCGGCGGTGGCGGCCGATGCAGGACCGCCCTCTCCTGACGAAGCCCCAAGAGGTCAAGACAGCTATCGGTAAAACTAAGAACACTTTGCCAGGAATACATCGGCAATGCTGAACTCTAACATCTCCCTGGAAAGCCGCTGGTACTGCTTACCATAATTGATAACAGCTGTTTTTTACTGGAGTACTTCCCGGACACATGGAGGATAGCTCACGCTATCCCAGTTCCGAAGCCGGTGAAATATCAATCTCAACCACATAACTGTCACTCGATAGGCTTACTGCCTACTATGGGGAAATTGCTGGAACGAATTCTTCGTAACACGATCACCGCTCAATTGGAACAACATCACATCTTACACCCAGAACTGTTCGGTTTCCACGCAAAGCTGTCTGCGGAATTTCAGCTCATCCGGAACGCTGAATTTGTCCAGCATAATTTTAACAGATCCAGCTCTACCCTCAGCGTCTTCATAGATACAGAGAAAGCATACAATAAGTTTTGGCTCCTTAACCTACTAGAGAAGCTTTTCACCAATTCAGGACTGTTGTGTGAAGATTTGTGATAAAACTGCTGCAGTCTTATTTAAGAAGGAACGGCCGACTCTCGATAATGAAGACATGATACGCTGGAAGACTCACACTAAGTAGGAGTACGAGTTGATAATGGACTTATCTTCAAAATAAGTGTTAAGGGGAAGAAAAAGACGACACTAAAGATGCTACATGCCCCGATGCCAATCTTTCTGAGTAAAGATCTCAACACGGCAACGAAGCTTAAACTCTTCAAGGCGACGGTATGGCCCACCCTCCTACACTGAAGCGCCAAAGGAAGTGATATAGGCATGCGTATTGAAATACAGAGATATGTAAAACGGGAGAATACGGCGCTGAAGTCGGCCTATATAAGACAACAAGTGTCTGGCGCAATTGTTAGAGAGCTTACAGCTACTACAATAGCAGGTTATCAAGATTAAAGACAGTTTGAACGTGGTGTTATACTCGGCGCCAGCCATGGGAAACAGCGTCTCCGAGGTAGCGATGAAGTGGGGCATTTCCCGTACGACCATTTCACAAGCGTATCGTGAATATCAGGAATCCAGTAAAACATCAAATGTCCGACATCGCTGCGGCAGGAAAAAGATCCTGCAAGACAGGTCCAATGGCGACTAAAGAGAATCGTTCAACGTGACAGAAGTGCAACCCTTCCCGAAATTGCTACAGATTACAATGCTCGGCCATCAAATGGTTCAAATGGCTCTGAGCACTATGGGACTTAACATCTGTGGTCATCAGTCCCCTAGAACTTAGAACTACTTAAACCTAACTAACCTAAGGACATCACGCACATCCATGCCCGAGGCAGGATTCGAACCTGCGACCGTAGCAGTCGCTGCTCGGCCATCAACAAGTCTCAGCGTACGAACCATTCAACGAAACATCATCGATATGCGCTTTCGGAGCCGAAGGCCCACTCTTATGACTGCATGGCACAAAGCTTTACGCCTCGCCTGGGCCCGTCAACACCGACATTGGACTGTTGATGAGTGGAAATATGTTGTCTGGTCGGACGAATCTCGTTTCAAATTGTATCGAGGGGATGGACGTGTACGGTTATGGAGACAACCTAATGAATCCGTGGATCCTGCATGTCAGCAAGGGACTGATCAAGCTGGTGGTGGCTCTGTACTGGTGTGGGACACCCGCAGTTGGAATGATTAGTCGAGATAAGACTCTGACAGGTGACACAAACGTAAACATCCTGTCTGATCAGCTGCATTCATTCATGTCCATTGTGCATTCCGACGGACTTGGGCAATTCCAGCTGGACAACGCGACACCCCACACGTCCAGAATTGCAACAGAGTTGCTCCAGAAACATTCTGAGGTTAAACACTTCCATTGGCCACCACACTCCCAGACATGAACATTATTGAGCATATCTGGGATGCTTGCAACGTGCTGTTCAGAAGAGATATCCACCCCCTCGTACTCTTAAGGATTTATGAACAGCGCTGCAGGATTCATGGAGTCAGTTCCCTCCAGCATTATTAGTCGAGTTCACGGCACATCGTGTTGCGGCACTCTTCGTATTCGCGGGGGCCCTATACAATACTACGCAGGTTTCTTTGTCTCTTTATTATATATGGCAATTCCATATGGGGGACGACCAACTAATATTAAGAAACTTCAGACTCTCAAGAACAAATGTCTTAAGTGGCGTCTAGATCCCCCTTGGGGGGACAAGCATACGAGTGATTCACAGCCCTCTTCACGAAAAATACTTTAGCGAAAAGGTACGCGACCACGCAACTACCATCTTCCAAAGGTTAGACGTCTTACGACATGGTGTCCGGCAACTTGAACGTAGGCACCACCGCACAATGACCGTGGTGTAGGTGCGATGTCCACCGGCAACACGAAAATCCGCCCTGCGCTAGGTTTACCGAGATGTTCAGCTACATCTGCATTTACATCCATACTCCGCAAGCCACCTGACGGTGTGTGGCGGAGGGTACTCTGAGTACCTCTATCGGTTCTCCCTTCTATTCCAGTCTCGTACTGTTCGTGGAAAGAAAGATCGTCAGTATGCCTCTGTGTGGGCTCTAATTTCTCTGATCCTCATGGTCTCTTCGCGAGATATACGTTGGAGGGAGCAATATACTGCTTGACTCCTCGGTGAAGGTATGTTCTCGAAACTTCAACAGAAGTACGTACCGAGCTACTGAGCGTCTCTCCTGCAGAGTCTTTCACTGGAGTTAATCTATCATCTCCGTATCGCTTTCGCGATTACTAAATTATCCTGCAACGAAGCACGCTGCTCTCCGTTGGATCTTCTCTATCTCTTCTATCAACCCCATCTGGTACGGATCCCACACCGGTGAGCAGTATTCAAGCAGTGGGCGAACAAGTGTACTGTAACCTACTTCCTTTGTTTTCAGATTGCATTTCCTTAGGATTCTTCCAATCAATCTCAGCCTGGCATCTGCTTTACCGACGATTAATTTTATATGGTCATTCCATTTTAAATCACTCATAATGCCTACTCCCAGATAATTCATGGAATTAACTGCTTCCAGTTGCTGACCTGCTATATTGTAGCTAAATGATAAGGGATCGATCTTTCTATGTATTCGCAGCACATTACACTTGTCTACATTGAGATTCAATTGCCATTCCCTGCACCATGCGTCAATTCGTTGCAGATCCTCCTGCATTTCAGTACAATTTTCCATTGTTACAACCTCTCGATATACTACTGCATCATCCGCAAAATGCCTCAGTGAACTTCCGATGATATCCCCAAGGTCATTTATGTATATTGTGGATAGCAACGGTCCTACGACACTCCCCTGCGGCACACCTGAAATCACTCTTCCTTTGGAAGACTTCTCTCCATTGAGAATGACATGCTGTTATCTACGAACTCTTCAATCCAATCACACAATTGGTCTGATAGTCCATATGCTCTTATTTTGTTCGTTAAACGACTGTGGGTAACTGTATCGAACGCCTTGCGGAAGTCAAGAAGCACGGCATCTACATGTGAACCCGTGTCTATGGCCCTCTGAGTCTCCTGGACGAATAGCGCGAGCTGGGTTTCACACTATCGTCTTTTTCGAAACCCATGCTGATTCCTACATAGATTTATAATCTCCAGAAAACTCATTATACTCGAACATAAAGCGTGTTCCAAAATTCTACAACTGATCGACGTTAGAGATATAGGTCTATAGTTCTGCACATCTGTTCGACGTGCCTTCTTGAAAATGGGGATGACCTCTGCCTTTTCCAATCCTTTGGAACGCTACGCTCTTCTAGAGACCTACGGTACACCGCTGCAAGAAGGGGGGCAAGTTCCTTCGCGTACTCTGTGTAAAATCGAACTGGTATTCTATCAGGTCCAGCGGCCTTTCCTCTTTTGAGCGATTTTAATTGTTTTTCTATCTCTCGGTCATCTGTTTGATATCTACCAGTTTGTCATCTGTGCGACAATCTAGAGAGGGAACTACAGTGCACTCTGTGAAACAGCTTTGGAAAAAGATATTCAGCATCTCGGCCTTTATTCTGTCATCCTCTGTTTCAGTACCATTTTCTTCACAGAGTGTCTGGACATTTTGTTTTGATCCACCTATCGCTTTGACATCAGACCAAAATTTCTTAGGATTTTCTGCCAAGTCAGTACATAGAACTTTACTTTCGAATTCATTGAACGCCTCTCACATAGCCCTCCTCGCAATACACTTCGCTTCGTGTCATTTTTGTCTGTCTGCAAGGCTTTGGCTATATTTATGTTTGCTGTGAAATTCCCTTTGCTTCCGCAGCAGTTTTCTGACTCGGTTGTTGTACCACGGTGACTCTTTTCCATCTCTTACGTTCATTCTTGGCACAGTTCAACGTTTCGCTGTTGAAAGCACCATTATGAGTGTGCACCACCCTATTACAGTGTCAAATAAAGAGAAAATTTCCTGCTACCACCTATCCTAGAAACGGAGACCGCGGTAAGGCTTCAGCACAACCATACACACACGCACATAAGAAACAGCAGTTCGGACATCTACCCCCAACGACACCGACACCAAATCCGCCGCTGCAGCCAACTTTAGTTTATAGTGACTTCAGTTTGACGAGGAAGAGCGACCGCAAGTTTCCTCAAAGGAAAGGATGTTCTACCAAAGGCCACTTGGATTATTATAACATGTATAGATATCGAAGTATGGGGACGTTGATTTCTACATTTCATCCCCAGTTGCAAATGGTTCCACCCATTTTCTACGGAATTAAGAAAATATTATTTAGCAGGCCATTCTTGATGTGATAGGCTCAGTGGCGGGTACGTATGGGGGCTACACGGGGCGCCCCTCCCCCCCCCCCCTCCCACCCCCACAAACCTTGTGGGGCCACCCCCGCCAGTCAGCCCGCACGCTATTGGTTTGTTTCTTTCGTCAGTCGACTCGACGGAATCGAGTTATCGAGTAGTTGTACTTTTCTATAAAGCACGCGCGTCCGCGTCATCGTATTTTATACGTTTTTCATTATGATAAAAGTAAAGATAGCTCAAGGTATCTCTAGCGTCCCCTTCTTGAGGTTTTCCCGTATCCGCCACTGGATAGGCTACCGGAGTTTTGTCAAATAGGAAAACTATACGTGCGACCCTTTTAATATACTAGTTGTCTTCTTAGAAGGCTGGAATATCTGCAACAATGGCGCCCTCATTTTTGTTGCTTGGACCCGGATAATGGGTCAGTAAACTATACTGTATAACGGAATTGTTCCGTATTGTTTGTTACATCATTTTCATTTATGACATACTAGTTAAAAAACACTAGACAAGGAGTAGATATGGTAGTCTGTACAGCTATAAACACAGGCCTAGTCCACGAAATACTGTGGCTAAAAATAATGACTGAGACTGATTTTTTTGTATTCCATTTCAGTATTTACATGATCTTTCTCAAAGGACCCTTCCTACTTGGATGTACTTTTTATAGTCTCTGCCAGGCCTCAAATACTTGGTGCAGGTCATTGTTTGTCAGGTCCCTGAGAATTAGCTCACTTTTCTTGAGAACTGCTCAGAATTCGGAAATCGAATGCCAGAAGGTTTGCCTCTACCGATAGGATTAAATGGAAATCGCAATGTGTAAGATAGGTGCTATAAAGCGGATGCCCATGTGGAATTGAGTCAGAAACTGCGTGACTTTATTTGCGACGTGAGGCCGTGCATTGTCATGATGAAGTCGCCATCGAGTCCGAGAGAGTTGTGGTTGTTTCCTTGCAGTGTACTTCTCCAGTTTAGCAAATATTGACGCTTAGTAGTGTGAGGAGGAACTGCATGCTGGTAAATCATTCCATGGCACTAAATAAATGTGATCACCATCACTTTCCCTGCATATGGAACATCAGTCATCTTTTTCGGTGTTGGAGAACCTGGCGATTTCCACACTGTGTTGGTTCGTTTCCCTACAGGATCACAATGATGCAACCATGACTCATCGCCGGCGATAATCGATCCAGAGACGCATTCCCTCCATCAGCAAAGAGATCCAGCACCTCACTGGAGATTCGCACAGCGTCTTAATCGTAAGTCAACAGACGTGTTACCCAGCAGGCACAAATACGGGTCACATGGGGGAGATCATGCATAGTCGTGAAGACACTCCTGTATGAAATTCACACCGCTTCACTGAGATTACGTAATGCTACCCACCGATCTTCATGCACAATCACAGCAGCCGTGTTGATGTCGATTTCAGTCACAGCAGAATCTGAAACACCAGACTCACGTTGCTTAACACGTTCTTTGAAGTCCGTGAACCCTCTAAACACTAATGTAGGAGACGGTACATCTTCAGCGAACGCTTGTTACCGTTTTTCGGATGTTTCAGACGCTGTATGGTTTAAACGAACAGGGATTTTGATTGCGCCGTACTGTTGCAGGGACATGATATTCTGAGCCACCCGTAGCCTGGCCAGGACTTGCAGCTACCCCTCTGTCATCCCTTTCCTCAGCGTGTCACTGAGTTGACGAAAATCATGGGAAAGCGTTATGCACAATTCAGATGGCGCTAGTGTCGCGTACATGAGGTACAAAAGGGCTGTGCATTGGCGGAGCTGTCATTTGTATTCGTGTGATTCTTACACAATGTTTCCGACGTGATTCTGGCGGCACGATCGGAAATAACAGATTTTGAACGCAGATTGGTAGTTGGTGCTGCACGCATGGGACGTTCCATTTAACAAATCGTAACGGAAATAAATATTCCGGGAACCACAGTGTCAACGGTGTGCCGCGAATACTAAATTTCAGGCGTTATCTCTCACAACTGACTACGCAGTGGCTAAAGGCCTTCGCTTAACGAACGAGAACAACGGCGTTTTCGTCGAGTGGTAAGTGCTAACAGACAAGCAAATTTCGTGTGACAAACTTATCCGTTTAGCACAGTGCGGCGAAATTTGGAACACATATTATGTTCGAGTGTAATGACTTTTCTGGAGACTAGAAATCTACTCTTAAGGAATCAGCATGGGTTTCGAAAAAGACGATCGTGTGAAACCCAGCTCGCGATATTCGTCCACGAGACTCAGAGGGCCATAGATACGGGTTCCCAGGTAGATTCCGTGTTTCTTGAGTTTTGCAAGACGTTCGATACAGTTCCCCACAGTCATTTAATGAACAAAGTAAGAGCATATGGACTCTGAGAACAATTGTGTGATTGGATTGAAGAGTTCCTAGATAACAGAACGCAGTTATGTCATTGTCAATGGAGAGAAGTCTTCGGAAGTATGAGTGATTTCAGGTGTGCCGCAGGGGAGTGTCGTAGGACCGTCGCTATTCACAATATACATAAATGACCTCGTGATAACATCGGAAATTGGCTGAGGCTTTTTGCGGATGATGCTGTGGTGTATCGAGAGTTTGTAACAATGGAAAATTGTACTGAAATGCAGGAGGATCTGCAACGAATTGACGCATGGTGCAGGGAATGGCAATTGAATCTCAATGTAGACACGTCTAATGTGCTGCGAATACACTGAAAGAAAGATCCTTTATCATTTAGCTACAACATAGCAGGTCAGCAACTGGAAGCAGTTAATTCCATAAATTATCTGGGCGTAGGCATTAAGAGTGATTTAAAAGGATCATATAAAACTGGTCGTCGGTAAAGCGGATGCCAGACTGAGATTCATTGGAAGAATCCTAAGGAAATGCAATCCTAAAACAAAGGAAGTAGGTTACAGTACACTTTTTCGCCCACCGGTGTGGGAACCGTACCAGATAGGGTCGATAGAAGAGATAGAGAAGATCCAGCGGATATCAGCGCGCATCGTTACGGGATGATTTAGTAACAGCGAAAGTGTTTCGGAGGTGATAGATAAACTCCAGTGGAAGACTCTGCAGGAGAGACGTTCAATAGCTCGGTACGGGCTTTTGTTGAAGTTTCGAGAACATACCTTCACCGAGGAGTCAAGCAGTATATACCGACAATCTTTCTTTCCACAAAGAATACGACACTGGAATAGAAGGGTGAACCAATAGAAGTACTCAAAGTAGCCTCCGACACACACCGTCAGGTGGCTTGCAGAGTATGGATGTTGATGTAGAATTTGTCGTTAATGCGCTTTTTCAAAACACGACATCGGCTGCAGTGCCTCATCTGGGTGTGGATACCGGTTGGACCCCATGCTGCGAAACCGTGGCCTGGTCAGGTGAGTCCCGATTTCAGTTGGTAGGAGCTGATGGTAGGGTTCCAGTGTGGCGCGACGCCGCGAAGCCATGGACGCAAGCTGTCAACAAGGCACCGTGCAAGCTGGTAGTTGCTCCATAACGGTGCGAGCTGTGTTTACATGGAATAGACTGTGTTCTCCGGATGTTCGCCAACTTGGAGACCTTTGCACCCATCTAGGGACCTAATTTTTCCAAACAAAGACGGAATTTTTGTGGTTGACAATGCACCATGTCACCGGGCGACTGGTGTTTGCGACGGGTTCGAATAACATTTTCGACAATTCGAAGGACTGATTTGGCCGCACAGATTACCCGACATGGATCCCATTGAACATTTGTTGGACATAATCGAGGAATCCGTGCACAAAATCGTGCCACACTTCTTCAAGTATGGACAGCTGGTGACGCCGCCTGCGTCGATATTTCTTCAGGGGAGTTTCAGCGACTTGCACTGTGCCGTGCAAAAGCACGTCCGACTCGATTTTAGGATATCCGTTGACTTTTGTCAAAAAGTCACTACGGCGTACAGGAGTGAATTCAACAATTTTTATTGTGTGCATGTAATATTGCAGTTTGTTGATGCACACTTACGAGCTGGATTTCTAGCTTCTCTTCCAATCTTAATAAATTACGCGGCTTTTTTAGCAGACAATCTACTCTATTCATTTTAAAATCGCTCAAAATATTCGATTTACGACTACGTAGTCCCATAATACGGAATGGCCCTGTTTACTGTATGCGCTATTTCCAGTTGACAATTGGCTAGGTGCGGAAGGGGGGAAGGCTCAAAAATGGCTGTGAGCACTATGGGACTTAACTGCTGAGATCATCAGTCCCCTAGAACTTAGAACTACTTTAACCTAACCAACCTAAGGACATCACACACATCCATGCCCAAGGCAGAATTCGAACCTGCGACAGTAGCGGTCGCGCGGTTCCAGACTGTAGCGCCTAGAACCGCTCGGCCACACCGGCCGGCGGGAGGAGGGGGGGGGGGGGGGGGAAGGAATGCAGTGAACACATGCGACTACAGTTAGATGCGTAAAGTGATGAAAATGAAAATTCGGGCTTCTGTCTATGGGACCAAGCCACTTCTCCATATGTTGTGTAGACAATCGGGTAGATGGGTAAGGAGAAGAAGAGAAAGACATCAGGATCGGGTGCGGGGTAGGGAGGGGGGGGGGATATGCGTGTTCTGGTGTGTCTAGTGTGCCTGTGACAGGTGGCCGTGTGACGAGAAGTGACGAGGACACATTGACTGCAGTTTTCGTAACTAGGGGTGAGGTGGGAGTATGAGCCATCTGATGATGGTCTTTGTCTATGGGTGATGACAGGCTGGTCACTGTTGGATAATCCTCAAAGGAGGAGGGGGAGGAGAATGAGACCTGGCCTGGCTACTGACAGTCAGAGTAACATGTTTCTAAAATGTCACTTCTACTACACCAAAATCATGTCACACTCAATCTGTTTGATATAACATTAAAAAAAATATGCCTCCATGCAATACAATTACATCGCAAAATTTCTGGTTCTGTTGGGCTCCTTTAGACCCTAAGGATGAGTCCTCCCTGCTCCACAACATCAGGAGATCTAGGAGAAAAGGCAACATGTCGTTCCCAAGCATGTTGAGGTAAGCATGCTGGTACATGTTTGTGGTAACCTCAGTCAGTGGGCCTAAGTCACAGCAGAGATAATTCCTCCAAAACATCTCATAACCACCTCTGTCGAGAACTGCACCACAGCTCTCTGCACGTCAAACACCTCGTTGGGTAGTCGATGCTCTCGACACCTCAAATCATTTGGAAAGAAGCTCATATGGAGCATACTACACGCCTCCAGTCCGCTACTGTCCAGGTTCTGTGTTGTTTGGCCCACTCAAGACCTGCAGCTGCTTGTGCCATTGTGAGCGGAGGCCTTCTTCAACGTACCCACCTCCAGATGAGCGTTGCATGTAGTTCCCTTTCCAAATGTTCGCTAGGAAAGTGGTTTACATTGATCTATGTTCACTGACAGCAGCAGTTCTTGTAGGGTTTGAAACCGATTGCCACTGATAAGGCGTGACTCTCGTCGTTGCTCCCTGACGTTTCTTACAAACGCTGTTCTCACGCCGCGTTAAATGGCTGCGAGTGGAACACCATTCCCTGTGGACACGTTGCCCAATCCTCGTCGATACGCCAAAAAATCGAACAATTTCAGTCATGTCGTGGCCATAAATCGTCTAAACACGACAGTTGTATTCAAATTTTTTTTTCGTCATCAATCTTCTGTTTGGGTTGATGTGCCCTGCCACAATTTCACCCCCTGATTCCCCAACACTGACGAGTGAGTTGTTTACTGGATGTATTGGTTCAAATGGCTCTGAGCACTATGGGACTCAACATCTTAGGCCATAAGTCCCCTAGAACGTAGAACTAGTTAAACCTAACTAACCTAAGGACATCACACACAACCATGCCCGAGGCTGGATTCGAACCTGCGACCGTAGCAGTCCCGCGGTTCCGGACTGCAGCGCCAGAACCGCACGGCCACCGCGGCCGGCACTGGATGTATTCCAATGTTTGTCTCCCCCTATAGTTTTTATCCTTTACACCTCCTTCCAGTACTACGGAAGTTACACTCCTGGAAATTGAAATAAGAACACCGTGAATTCATTGTCCCAGGAAGGGGAAACTTTATTGACACATTCCTGGGGTCAGATACATCACATGATCACACTGACAGAACCACAGGCACATAGACACAGGCAACAGAGCATGCACAATGTCGGCACTAGTACAGTGTATATCCACCTTTCGCAGCAATGCAGGCTGCTATTCTCCCATGGAGACGATCGTAGAGATGCTGGATGTAGTCCTGTGGAACGGCTTGCCATGCCATTTCCACCTGGCGCCTCAGTTGGACCAGCGTTCGTGCTGGACGTGCAGACCGCGTGAGACGACGCTTCATCCAGTCCCAAACATGCTCAATGGGTGACAGATCCAGAGATCTTGCTGACCAGGGTAGTTGACGTACACCTTCTAGAGCACGTTGGGTGGCACGGGATACATGCGGACGTGCATTGTCATGTTGGAACAGCAAATTCCCTTGCCGGTCTAGGAATGGTAGAACGATGGGTTCGATGACGGTTTGGATGTACCGTGCACTATTCAGTGTCCCCTCGACGATCACCAGTGGTGTACGGCCAGTGTAGGAGATCGCTCCCCACACCATGATGCCAGGTGTTGGCCCTGTGTGCCTCGGTCGTATGCAGTCCTGATTGTGGCGCTCACCTGCACGGCGCCAAACACGTATGCGATCATCATTGGCACCAAGGCAGAAGCGACTTTCATCGCTGAAGACGACACGTCTCCATTCGTCCCTCCATTCACGTCTGTCGCGACACCACTGGAGGCGGGCTGCACGATGTTGGGGCGTGAGCGGAAGACGGCCTAACGGTGTGCGGGACCGTAGCCCAGCTTCATGGAGACGGTTGCGAATGGTCCTCGCCGATACCCCAGGAGCAACAGTGTCCCTAATTTGCTGGGAAGTGGCAGTGCGGTCCCCTACGGCATTGCGTAGGATCCTATGGTCTTGGCGTGCATCCGTGCGTCGCTGCGGTCCGGTCCCAGGTCGACGGGCATGTGCACCTTCCGCCGACCACTGCCGACAACATCGATGTACTGTGGAGACCTCACGCCCCACGTGTTGAGCAATTCGGCGGTACGTCCACCCGGCCTCCCGCATGCCCACTATACGCCCTCGCTCAAAGTCCGTCAACTGCACATACGGTTCACGCCCACGCTGTCGCGGCATGCTACCAGTGTTAAAGACTGCGATGGAGCTCCGTATGCCACGGCAAACTGGCTGACACTGACGGCGGCGGTGCACAAATGCTGCGCAGCTAGCGCCATTCGACGGCCAACACCGCGGTTCCTGGTGTGTCCGCTGTGCCGTGCGTGTGATCATTGCTTGTACAGCCCTCTCGCAGTGTCCGGAGCAAGTATGGTGGGTCTGACACACCGGTGTCAATGTGTTCTTTTTTCCATTTCCAGGAGTGTATTCCCTGATGTCCAACCACCTTTCCCCCTTTTCTTGTCAGTGCATTCCATACATTCCTCTCATCTCCTATTCTCGGCGATTATTTACTGTATCAATACGTCTAATCTTGCACAATCTGACGAACCCTGTCTCAGATGCTTCGATTCACCTTCTCTTCTGTTTTGGCTTCACTGTTCCCCAAGCGTATATTCTCAGAAATTTCTTACTCAAATTAACGCATATGTTTGATACTAGTAGACTTCTCATGGTCAGGAATGCCCATTTTGCCGGTGCTAGTTTGCTTTTTATGCCAAGTTGCTCCGTCCGTCAAGGTTTATTTTGCTGAGCAGGCAGCAGAATTAATTGTCTACCTCCTTCTCCCCAATTCTGATATTGAGTTTCTCGCTGTTCTCATATCTGATACTTCTCATTACTTTCGTCTTTTTACGATTTACTCTCAATACATATTCCGTACTCATTAAAATGTTTAATCCGTTCAACAGATCCTGCATTCTTATTCACTTTCTTTGGGGATAACAATGCTATCAGTGAACGTTATCACTCATATCCTCTCACCTTGAATTTTATTCCCAGTCTTGAACCTTCCTTATATTTCCATCATTGTTTCTTCGGTGTACAGATTGAACAGCAGAGGTGAAAGCCTACATCCCTGTCTTATACCCTTTTCAATACGAACACTTCGTTCTCAGTGTTCCACTCGTACTGTCTCTCTTGCTTGCGGTTCATATTGTACGAGGGGCGTTCAGAAAGTAAGCTCCGATCGGTCGCGAAATGGAAACGACTATGAAAATCCGATAAAGCTTTGCACAGATGTGTTGAGTAGTGTCTCTAGTATAACCCCAGTTAGCATCACGTCGCTCTTCTCATTTCTGAGCTCGCAGTGAGTGCGTAAAGATGTCTAGAAAATAGTGTCTGCCGCCAAGTACGAGGGCCTGGTGAGAAATTTCGCCTGAAGCTATGCAGCTAACATTACATAACTGTCGTGCTGTTTCGTCTTCACGACAATTCTCAGCCGCATTCTGCAGGGGCAATGAAGATGCTCCTGCATCGTTTTCAAATGCAAATGTTAGATTACCCACAATACAGTCCGCAATTGTCTCCCCCTGAGTTTCATCTCTGGTCACATGAACCGCTGTCTTTGAAGACAACATTTTGACACAGACAACGAGGTGTAGGCCAGCGTGGAGAATTGGCGGAAAGCACTGGCGGCTGCCTTCTATGATGAGGCTATTGAAAAGTTGGTACAACGCTATGACAAAAGTCTAAGTCAGAACGGCGACTACGTAGAGAAGTAGCTGAAAGGTGTAGCTAATTGTTACAAGTAAAACATTTCTGATGTTCACTGTGGTTTCAATTTGGCAATCAATCGGAGCTTACTTTCTGAACAGGCCTCGTATATTATCCGTCTTTCCCTACAGCTTACCTCCATTTTTGTCAGAATTTCGAATATCTGCCCCATTTGACATTGTCGAACGTTTCTTCAAGGTCAACAAATCCTATGAACGTGTCCTGGCCGGCCGGAGTGGGCGAGCGGTTCTAGGCGCTACAGTCTGGACCCGCGCGACCGCTACGGTCGGACGTTCGAATCCTGCCTCGGGCATGGATGTGTGTGATAACCTTAGGTTAGTCAGGTTTAAGTAATGTTCTAGGGGACTGATGACCTCAGAAGTTAAATCCCATAGTGCTCAGAGCTATTTTTCGTGTCCTGATTTCTCTTCAGTCTTCTTTCCATTATCAGTTGCTATGTCAGAACTGCGTTTCCTCTGCCTTTACCTCTCCTAAAGCCAAATTGATTGTCATCTAACACAGTCTCAAATTTCTTTGCCGTTCTTCTGCATATTCTTCTTTCAACAACTTGAATAGATGAGCTTTAGGTTGATTTGTGATAGTACTCGCACTTGGTGGCTCTTTACAACTGTGTGGACAATGTTTTACCGAAAATTGATGGGATACATCCAGTCTCAAATATTCTACGCACCAACGTGAGTAGCCATCTCGTTGCCTATCCCTTCTGCCTTATTTGATCTTGTCATACAAGCCGTTTTCAATTCTGATTCTAATACTGGACCCCCTATCTTCTCCGTAACGACTCCTGTTTCTTCTTCTATCACGTCATCCGACAAATCCTTCCTATCATAGAAGCGTTCCATGTAATCTTTCCATCTATCCGCGTTCTGCTGTGCATTTAACAATAGGGCTTCCATGGCACTCTTAGTACTGCCAGCCGGCCGGAGTTGCCGTGCGGGTCTAGGCGCTACAGTCTGGAACCGAGCGACTGCTACGGTCGCAGGTTCGCATCCTGCCTCGCGCATGGATGTGTGTGATGTCCTTAGGTTTAATTAGTTCTAAGTTCTGGGCGACTGATGACCTCAGAAGTTAAGTCGCATAGTGCTCAGAGCCATTTGAACTTTTTTTTTTTTTTGTATTGCCACTCTCACCTGTAATAGCTTAACATAGACCACTTCGTACCTATTGCACACCATTCACAGCATTCCAAAGCGACCAGAGCGCCCTTCTAAATGATCGACTTACGAGGTGCGACAGTAAAGTAATGAGACATATGAAAAAACTGGTACTTGCCGTTTTAGTCAAGTTTAGAGTTGTCTCCTCCAAAGTAGTTCCCTTCTGACTGCTCGCACTTTTTCCAGCGCTTCTGCCATTTCTGGTAACATTTCTGGAACTCATCTTCTGCAATATCCTCCAAGACCCTCGACACAGCTTTTTGGACATCTTGTGTTGTTTGATAATGGTGTCCATTGACCGCCGTTTTGACTCCTCTAAATATAAAAAAGTCGCACGGAGCCATATCTGGTGAATAAGGTGGCTGTGGTAGTACTGATATTTGTTTTGAGGTTAAAATTGCTGTGCTGACAGAGCAGTATGGGATGGCGCATTATCGCGATGGAGAATACAATTATCAGCAATGTTGGCACGGACACGAAGAATTCCTTTACGAAGTTTTTCTAAAATTTCTTTGTAGTAATATTGGTTAACTGTTTGACCAGGAGGCACCCACTCTTTATGAACAATTCCCTTGGAATCAAAGAAGCACACAAGCATACATTTCACGTTTGACTTTGGCATGTGAGCTTTTTTGGCCTGGGTGATCCCTTTGAGGACCATTGCGAACTTTGGCGTTTTGTCTCTGGATCGTACTGAAAAAACCAACTTTCATCACCAGTGATAACAAGGCTCAACAATTCTGGATTGATTTCTGTTTGGCCTAACATATCGGCTGTCACATTTTTCCTTATTTCTCCCTGTTGTGGTATGAGATTTTATGGAACCATTTTTGCACAAATCTTTTCTCATACAAGATTTTCAGTTATTATTAGTCGAACCGTTTCTCTATTGATGTCCAGTTCTTCTGCAATCGTTTTCACGGATAAACTTCGATCAGATCGTACGAGTTCACGCACCCTGGCCAAGTTGACATCTGTCTGTGAGGTTGATGGTCGTCCACTGCGGTCTTCATCTTCAACATTCGTTCTGCCTTCACTAAGCATTTTATGCCAACGAAAAACTTGAGTTCCTGACATTACCCCCTCTCCAAAAGCCTTCTGAAGCTTACCGTAAGTTGTCGTCGCGTTTTCACCCAATTTAACGCAAAAAGAAATGGCATACCGTTGCGCAATGTTATGCAGTTCCATTACTGTGAAGAGGGACACAAACACGTGTTAACTTACTACAGCACACCTCACGACTGAGCAGTTGCATCGATGTGCAGCTTGGACTAGAAGCAGCTTATAGACCAAGGTCAAAGATATTGTGCCTACGCAAGCCTGCAGGTTTGCCACGTCTTGCGAAGAAAATCAGTCTCATTACTTTATTGTCGCACCTCGTATATTTTCCTCGGTGGTCGCTACGAGGTTAGGCCAGATGGGAAGAGATTGTAATAACAAAGAAAGTCCCTTGATTTGGGCAGCTACTCGATACGTATGGTTTCATTTAAAGAAAAGCCTACGTTCAGTCCCAGCCTGAGAGCAGCTTGCTGCAGAGAATATTTTTTGTGAGGCCGACTCGCCCTCTAATGCATACTGTATCGCCGCCCGATATGAAAGCGTGCACGCTCATCCGGCGTCTGCAGGCGCCGCCGTATTTGCCGTGTGTGCGACTCATGCAATTCAGATGCCCCTCTGTATCACCGCAGGCCAGCGCGGTGGTCGCCGATGCAGAAAGCTCTGTATCTGAATTTCTGGCGCCACGACACATTGTGCGCCTCTGAATGCCCTCCTCTTGCCCCCCTACGTATCGATCGACGTGGTCGATGGAATAATTTCAACTTTCTGTTCTCCTTATAGATACGTCTCCTGTCGTCTATGGTAACCGTATGGCAGACTTCTCTCAAATAACTGTCGCGTCATAGTAGGACTACTCATAGAGTACTTAATGAAAGCTTCGACACCAGTAAAAGTTCACACACTGTGTATTACCCGATCCACAATATAAAATTGAGATATTATTAGTAAACCTGATGAAATGGACAAAGTTAGAAAGTATGACTTTTCTTAATTTCTATCAACAAATTAAACTATATGGTTCACTTATATAGCGAATCAACATCATTAACTTTAATTCAGATCATTTAACTGTAAATAACAGAAAGTTATAATTAGTTAGTAAACCTGATGTTGTGAGTTAACGTACTGTCGTAAATTTCAGCAAAATTTATAATTTCATTCTCATGATTGCGTTATTACATTCCCATAAAAATGTTAGGAGAAATATCAATGTTGTAATTAAAGCAATAATTAAAATTACTTACGAATAAGAGTTATTACTTCCCTATTGTCACCTATGGAGGAGAAACATGGGCAATGACAGAAAGGGACTGGAGCAGACTGCAAGTAGGGGAAATGAAATTTCTCACAGCAGTTAAGGGAAAAACAAGAATGTACAGAGTAAGGAGCGTAGATATCAGAAAAGACCTTAAAACAAGAAAGTATTAGAGAAGAAATTGAAAAAAAGAGATTAAGATGGTATGGGCGTGTTAAGAGGGTGGGTGGGCAGAGACTCCACAAAATTACGGAAGAACTAAAGATAGATCGAAAAAGACCTAGAGGGCGCCCAAGAACATGGTAGAAAATAGGAGTGGAAAGGAGAGGTGTGACATGGCTGTAAGTGCGGGAAGAAAAGTGGTGGGAGTACCGAGCCAAATGGAGAGGACTCGTCAGCACCCAGACCAGGCAGCAGCTGGAGCAGGATCCGGATATAGACAGAATTAATTAGAAAAATTCGTGAATTTCAACTTACCTAGTAACAGACTCTTGGAACATTTATCAGTCATCTGTTGTATTTAACGTCACTCACGCACTTTCTGTATCACGTAAATAACGAAAAACCAATTAGATAAGTTGTAATTAACTTTCCCACTAACGATTCTTGAACATTCTGATGTAAAGATTACTGACTTTTCGTCATTTTGATAATACGAAGTTATGATACAGAACTTCAACCTGAAATTACGTTTTGGCATTTTGTACTGTAAATCAATCAATGTTAGGAATAAATTCCCACGTGAAATCAAGATGTAATTAATAATTATACAATGGATATTGTTACAGTACCTTCATGACTAAATTTCCACACAAAAGTCAGAAGAAGAATATTTAGTAGCGTTTTCAAAATGAACCATCATTTATTGTGTATAAAACCGTACTAACAGTTTGTTGTAAATTAACTTTTCATTATCAATCAGTAAATGTAATTCTTTTGACAATAGGCCAAAGGACAAACATTGTTAAGACAGGTGAAAGGACATACATTGTTAAGCTAGGGTACACAACGAGAGGTGTAAAGCACTGAGCTGATTCGCAGTTTGGCCAATGTTGTGTCGCAAAGTCTGTAACAGTTGCTGTTTTATCAGTCATGTTGGTAGAAAGCAGATTTTGTGTGAACATCTTTGCAAATGCTTACGGAAAATACATGTGCTGTTAAAAGGGTTCATCAATGCGTTGGAAAATATTATTTTAACATCCAAATTTTCACTACGTCCGAAATCGGGACAATTCTACAATGTACATCCCCAAATGGACTCCATTGGTGTAGATGATTCGACGGTTCAAAGCTAAATATTCCACTGCAAAAAGTACATCACTCTGATACTGCGAGAATGTCTCGTAGGAAGTATCTTAGCCAGAACTTCAGTTGGAGCAACATTAGAACGTTCAGAACGAAACCTGGAACGAGCTCTATTCACCATGCCAGAATATTACCAGGAAAATCCCCTTAAACCGAATTCCTGAAAGACATAAGTCGGCGCCTTTGCACTTTGTCCAAAAGAAGCACACGACAACGTCACTTAGGCTGAGATGACTTCACTCGGGAGCACACAGATAAATCAATATACCTAGGTATCATACTGGACTGACCATTCACGTACAAACATCACCACGGCAAGACACGTCATGAAATCGCAGTAAGCATACTGAGGAAACTGGCTAACTGCAACTGGGGAGTTAGATCAAAGACACTGAGAAGCACAAACCGGGAACTGTGCTTCTCAGGGGCAGAATATTCTTGCCCACAGTGGTCCTAATCTGTACTTGTCAAAATTCTAAATGGTGGTGGTGCTGGTAGTGGGAAGTCCCCATGGGACCAAGCTGCTGGGGTCATCAGTCCCCAGGCTTACACACTACTTAATCTAACTTAGGCTAATTTACGCTAAGGACAACACAGACACCCATGCCCGACTGAGGACTCGAGCCTCCGACGGGAGGAGCCGCGTGAACCGTAGCAGAGCGCCTCAGACCGCACGGGGATTCTAACCCAGACCTCCTGTTTACTAGGCAGATGCGCTGACCACTACGCCATCCACAGTGGTCATCACACGTGCATGGACTGCTCTATCACCCTCCCGTCAAGCCCAAAATCTCAATTTAAGCCGCACGCAACCTGCGTAGTGCCCCTGCTCATATCTCACGGCGTTTTGGACGTGTCTCCAAGAGCAGATACCACATATACAGGGTGGAGAAAATAATGTCATGAAATTTTAACCCTGGATAGCTGATGCCAGTAGGACAACACACAATTTTTAAATCACGGAAACTTGGCGCCATGCTTTCCGATAGGCCGCGGGATTCCCTGTTGCCGGATGTTCTGGACAATGCATGACAGCAAATGCTTTGCCTTCCAGAGATCGCTATATATCCAAGGCGGTCCGCACGCTCGATGGCAGTGACCCAGCCTGGGGGCGAACCCGCCGGGATCCCGACACATCCATTGTAGTTCCATGACAAGACATACTGAGAACAAACCTGTCAACAGCTTTTAGCTCGCGTACAGAAAGTCTTTTACAAACTGTGTCGGCCCCTTAAGAGGGTCTTTTTTATAGCCAGGACACTGTTTACTTAAGGCAGGTGCTCGAACTGGAGACCCTCTGACAAGATTGGTAACGTCGAGCGGTGTTTTGCTCAACTCTTTCAAAGATTCTTTGATATTGCCCTGATGTGATTGGTGACATGCTGAATGCGATCCATTCTACGTTTCTAGGTGGTTCGCGTCCAGGTGGGTGAACTAGAACCTTGAAGAATCCCCACAGGAAAAAGTCCAGTGGAGGTTTGGTGATCGGGGGGGCCATGTCCTGCGAGCAACTCTGGCAATTACCCAGCCGTCGGAAACTTCATTTAAATATCCACGCCCAGTACGACTGTTTTGTGCGGGCGGCCCATAGTGCTGCTACCACATGCATAGCAGTATGTTCAGGGGACCATCTTCCAGCAGGCCGGCTAGTGTTTCTTCCAAAAAGTGAAGGTAATTGGCCCCGGTAAGTTGAGGAGGTAGACGGACCGGCCCAGTTAGATGGTCACACACAACGCCTAACCGAATGTTGAGAGAAAATCGTTCCTGGTGTCCGCGGACGTACGTGACGTAAGGATTTTCCCTTGTCCAGTAATGAACGTTTCTAGTGTTGTAACGCCCATCCAGATGGAAGGTGCAGTTGGGGCAGTGACGGGGCGAGGGACGTTTGTATGTGTGAACCGACAATCATAGCGCTGCGCGTCAACAGACGAACGGCAACTGGGCAATTCCACGGCCAATCGGAGCGAGTGGTGCCAAGTTCCCGCAGTTTAAAAATAGTGCGTTGTCTACCTACACAACCTTGGTAATTTTAGTTCCTACTTGCATCAGCTATCTAGGGTTAAAATTTCGAGACACAATTTTTCTCCAGCATGTATACTAAATTAAGGCAGATGAAGCTTGAACTCTTACAGGAAACGGCGAGATGAGGGTAATGACCAGTGTCACCATGCCATTGGTGTTTGGTATAAGATGAGAAGTTAGATCTGACAGGAGGCGTGCTGGAGCAGTCCACGCGGTAGAAGTGAATACTGTGCCCCGATGGCGTACTGGTCAGCGCATCGATCTAGTAAACAGGGAACTTGGGTTCGAATACTTTGTTACTGCCAGGTCTTCGTAGGCAGTTTGCAAGAATTTTTAGACAACGTAGTTGTGTGGAGATAACAGCGATTAATTTACTTATAGTCAGTTATTCAGAATGACAGTCACAATCGCATTATTTATTTTTTAGTTACCAACAGTGCACAGGCAGGGTGACGACTCCAGCGAGCGGCCAAATGGTGTAAATTGCCCTGAAGATGACCCCATCGCGGGTTGAAACCGGTTGGCGGCAAAATAAATAAAGCGATTGTGACTGTCATTTTGAATATTGATTAGTCTGCAACAGCCTGTGAATATCTGCGATGCTCTGGTTTTCTGAAAAATTAAAATGTCAACTCTCTGCTAGGAACTCACCTCCGTCACAGACGCCATTTTGAATGTTACTAACAAAATCGCCATCTATCGATTCTTCACGAAACTGTAAGGACTGAAGCGCAAATATTCCATGATGTTCCAAACAAGTTCCATTTTTTTCCAACTGAAACTGATGGAGAAAAAAATTATTGCATTGTTTATTGAACGCCCCTCATACCCTCGACTAATTATGGCAGGGAACCAAGTAAGCGTTGGACGTTTTGGGTTAATCGACTTTGATCTCTGGATGCGAAAGAGTAAATTGAAGTCCACGTATATGTAAACGATGGAAAGTTTCGTGGTTTTGATGTCGGTACACGTGGCATATTTTCTATAGATTCAATTACTTAACATGTTTCGAAAAGCGTAACTAAACTATAACACATATCACATTATATCTTGAACATTACACGTGAAAGATATAAGCACTATACCAACGCTTATTAACGAAAGTTACGCTATTACGTAGAGATGTTGTTGTTGTTGTCTTCAGTTGAAAGACAGGCTGAGCAGCTCTTCACGTTACCCTATCCTGTGCAAGCCTCATCTCCTCTGCATGATTACTGCAACCCACACCCATTTGAAACTGCTTACAGTAGTCAAACGCTGGTCTCTCTCTACAACTTTTAACAACCTCTTCCCTCTCCCCCTCCCCCCCCCCCCAGTTCCCATCAAATACCAAATTTACCATTCCCTGATGTCTCTGGCTGCTTGATCAGGTCACTTCTGCCATAACTTTCGTTTCTTCTCAAACAGATTATTTATGTGATCTGCATATTCAACTTCATCATTTTTTGACATCATCACATTTCAAAACTTCTGTTCTCTTCATAACTGAACTGTTTATCGTTCACGCCAGACAAATGCCTTCCGAAAAGAGTTCCCAACATGAAAATTTTTATTCGATTTTATCAAACTTTTGGTTTTCAAAAGCGCTTTCCGCCTATTCTCAGTTGGTATTTCATACCTTCTCTACCTTGTACATCACCAGTTGTTTTGCTACCAAAACGTCAGAACTCTGCTTACTGCATTTGGTCTCTCATTTTCTCAGCATCGCCTGATTTTGTTAACATTCATCTCATAACCTATTTCTTAAGACACTATCCATTCCAGCCAACTGATCTTTCAACTCCTTTGCCGCCCCAGACAGAATTACGATGTCATGGACAAACCGTTAAGTTTTTGTTTCTTCTCCCTGAAATTCCCTTTACAAATTTTTCCTTGACTTTGGGGATATTCCTACAATCACACCTTATCGCCTTTTCATCTACAGCTTTCCTGTCACATCCTTCGTTTCAAAACTGTAATCAGGGCCCTGTACAAGTCGTAGAAAACCTTTCGCTCCCGGTACTTCATCACTGTTAACTTGACCATTTCAAGAATGTATTCCAGTCAACGTAGTCAAGAACTTTCTCTAATTCAACAAGTCTTGTGAGCACAGGTTTGGTTTTCTTCAAACAATCTTCTAAGGTACGTCATATTGTTGGTATTGGCTTGTGTTCCTACAGCTCTGCAGAACCCAAACATATCTTTCCAGAGAGCGGCTTTTGCCAGTCTTTCCATTTTTTTGCAAATAATTTGCATTAATATTTTGCAAGCATGACCTACTGAATCATAGTTTTGGAATATTCACACCCTCAGCAGATTCCTTTATAGGACTAGGAATTATTACATTCTTGTTGAAGTCTAAAGGTTGTTTGCCTATCTCATGTAACTTTCATACCAGATTGGTGCGTTTTGTTGTCAATGCGTTTTAAATCTCTACGGAATATAATCCACTCCACGTGCCTTATTTCGACTTAGCTACTTGAGTGCCCTATGAAATTCTTCTCGCAGTGTCTGATCTCAAATATCCCTTCTCATTTCATATACTTCTTCCCTTCCCATTACATTGTCTGCAAGGTTTCCTCCGTTGTACAAAACTTGTGTATATTTATTCCCTCTTTTAGCCTTCACGTCTGTGCTTGGGACTAGGTTGCCATCTCAGATCCTAATATTCACACAGCTACTTCTCCTTTCATCGATTCTTTAATTTTCCTTTGCGTGGCATCTATATTTGCTATAGTCTTACACGCTGCATTAGCTTTCCATTGCTCCTCTATCTGTTTTAATTTCTGCAGGTGACCCCAGCATCGCGTCCCTCACCTAGGCCAGTTTAGCATCCGTCAAAATGGCCGGTCTCTCGATTCTCTTCTTGTCTTCAACTCATCTACATTCCCGGAAATGGGTGATTAATCTCGTTAGTACCTACTCGTACATGCATGTCTGAAAGAACAGATAACAGAATGGGATTTTCACTCTGTAGTGGAGTGTGCGCTGATATGAATCTTCCTGGCAGATTAAAACTGTGTGCCGGACCGAGACTCGAACTCGGAACCTTTGCCTTCCTCGGGCAAGTGCCATGCCATCTGAGCTACCCAAGCACTCACAGCTTTACTTCTGCCAGTAGCTCATCTCCTACCTTCCAAACTTAGGAGACGAGATACTGACAGAACTACAGCAGTGAGAAGGGGGCGTGAGTCGTGCTTTGGTAGCTCAGATGGCATGGCACTTGCCCGAGAGAGGCAAAGGTCACGAGTTCGAGTCTCAGTCCAGTACATAGTTTTAATCTACCAGGAAGTTTCAGAACAGACACTGTTGACGATCCACAGATATGTAAAATGCCTTGAAATTAATTCACTGACTCCGAAATCCTTTAAATCTGGTGTATTATGTATAGATCTACTGACCAATAGTGACAAATGAAAATCTGTGACGGACCGGGGCTCGACGCCGGATTTACCGAGCCAAGGCGTGCACGGATAACCTAAGTGGTTAGGGAACTAATAAGTGAATACGTGTCAAAAAATATATTTTAAGTTTATGTCGTAAAAAAATTTCTGTAGTTATCTGAACGAGAAGAAGTTTATTTCGATGAAATTGTACCGATGAAAGCCCCAGTATTAGAGGAATGACACCACCCTCATGGCACGTATACAGCTGCGTTAAAAACATAATATTGTTTTCGATTTTTCCTTTCTTGATGACTTTTTAGTCTCAGATGACTTAGTGACACAAGATTACTAGAGAAGAAATTATGGTAGGACTCAAAACCCAACAGTATATAGGAATCGCTACCAAAAACTGTTCTGATAGAAATAAAAAGTTTAAAAATGGATGTGCTTCATGTTCTGTTACGTTTCAGTGACTGTGCAGCGTCAGAGTTTAAGGTTATGGAATTGATGGGAGTGCCTGATGGAATAAATATGCCGGCCGCGGTGGTCTAGCGGTTCTAGGCGCTCAGTCCGGAGCCGCGCGGCTGCTACGGTCGCAGGTTCGAATCCCGCCTCGGGCATGGATGTGTGTGATGTCCTTAGGTTAGTTAGGTTTAAGTAGTTCTAAGTTCTAGGGGACTGATGACCATAGATGTTAAGTCCCATAGTGCTCAGAGCCATTTGAACCATTCTTTGGAATAAATACGCAAAGAACTTTAACTGCCATTGACAGCAGGTGACTCTTCGAAGCGGAGAAATCAGTGCTGGAACCAAGCAAAGAAGCAAGAATAAGAAGAATGTAAAAGAAAAAGGAGAAAGAACAACACCAGACAAAAGATGAATATGGACCTACGATACATTAGTGTTATGCAGAGTAAGAAGAGAAATAAGCTTTAACTTGAACTTCCTGGAAGTTCACTTTTTTGATGTCCTGGTACACACTGGTTAAAAACCATTAAATACGCAAGCTGAAATTTTTTATACTCTCTTAAAGCATACATAATTAAAAAGTGAACTATTCTTATCACTTAAATTTTAAAATTAAAAACTTTTTTAAAGAAAAACAATGATTTAATTACTGAAATTTTTTATAATCATATTTTGAACCCTAGTTTATGACAGCAGCCTCTATTTAAAAGTCTAAAGAGCTTCTAGAAAAAAAAAATCTTCTATTCTGTTTTTGTTTCGAGATATGTGCTGCACGTATACACTGAAGCGCCAAAGAAACTGGTATAGGCGTGCCTATTCAAATACAGAGACATGTAAACAGGCAGAATATGGCGCTGCGATCGGCAATGTCTGTTTAAGAAATCAAGTCCACTGCTACAATGGCGGTTTATCAAGATTTAAGTGAGTCTAAACGTGGTGTTATAGTCGGCGCACGAGCGATGGTGCACAGCATCTCCGAGGTAGCATTGAAGTGGGGATTTTCCAGTACGACCATTTCACGAGTGTACCGTGAATATCAGGAATCCGGTAAAACATGAGCTCTCCGGCATCGTTGTGACCGGTAAAAGATCCTGCAAGAACGGGACCAACGACGACTGAAGGGAATCGTTCAACGTGACAGAAGTGCAACCCCTCCGCAAATTGCTGCAGATTTCAATGCTGGGCCATCAACAAGTGACAGCGTGCGAACCATTCAAAGAAACATCATCGATATGGGCTTATGAGCCGAAGGCCCACTGTTGTGCCCTTGATGACCGCTGGGCGCAAAGCTTTACAGCGACATTGGACTGTTGATGAGTGGAAATATGTTTCCTGGTCGGACGAGTCTCGTTTCAAATTGTATCGAGTGGATGGACGTGTACGGTTATGGAGACAACCTCATGAATCCATGGATCCTGCATGTCAGCAGAGGACTGTTCAAGATGCTGGACCCACTGCAATGGTGTGGGGCGTGAGCAGTTGGGAGTGATATGGCACCCCTGATACATCTAGACACGACTCTGACAGGTGTCACGTACGCAAGCATCCTCTCTAATCACTTGCATCCATTCATGTCCACTGTGCATTCCGACGGGCTTGTGCAATTCCAGCAGGACAAAGAGACACCGCAGACGTTTATAAATGCTACAGAGTGGCTCCAGGGGCTCCAGGAACACTCTTCTGAGTTTAAATTCTTCGCAGGCCACGAGACTCGCAAGGCGTGAACATTATTGAGCGTATCTGGGATGTCTTGCAACGTGCTGTTCATAAACGATCTCCAGCCCTTCCTAACCCTACAGATTTATGGACAGTCCCGCAGGATTCAGGGTGTCAGTTCCCTGCAGCACTACTTCAGACTTGAGTCGCGTCCATGCCACGTCGTGTTGTGGCACTTCTGCGTTCTCGCGGGGGCGCTACACGATATTAAGGAGATTAACAGTTTCTGTGGCTCTTCAGTGCATATTTAAGATATTTTATCTCACTTGCAACGCAAAATACAATTCAGAAAAAAGTGAGGGACCAAAATCTGGGGTTCATACAGCAAAATGTTCCCAAAAGGTCCGTTAAAAGATGGTAAGCATTAAATGGGCTAACAGGTCTTATTCTTTGAACTACGCAAGATTTCCCCTTGTGTTCACGAACCAGTCCCCTGATTGCTCGCCATGAATGGGAAATTCTGATTTGAGTTCCGGTCGGGTACAAATTTTCATACGTCATTGTCCGGCAGTAGAAAGTAATAATAGATATATAACTAATACAGCTGATGCCAAGGATTTCACAGCCGGCGAATTAATTTCTAAATTTCGTTAGTGTTTAAATGTTCAGCACTACGGCATCTGGATATCTTCCACTGAACGCATTTACAATACGTATATATGAACGACTGTCAAAATACTTTTCAACAATGAAAATTCGTTGCTCTTGAAATAACGAGCTGTTTACCAAGCAATGTTCTGAGCAATACTTCATACGCAACGCGACCTATATCCTTTAAATTCGAATCTTCATTCGCTGTCAGTAATTACTGAGATGTGGTACTTAATGGAATGAATACACTACAACTCCTATTTAAGAACATTTATTCTCATGTAAGCGACTTTTTGATCGCACTGTACAACCTGTGTAACAGTGTCCCGCTTGATTCACGCTTGTAAGTATTTGTAAAATGGAGTGCGAAGCTACGAGCCTTCACGGAACGGAATCTGTTTCTTCGAGTTTCACTCGTCACAAGAGGTCTTGGTTAGGCCAGATGTGCCCTCACACACCCCTCCAGATAAGTACAAGACCTTTATAAGTAACTTCATATCTTCGATGTGAATGGACAGGTTTTCGTTGGATCTGAAGTGACAGTTCTCTAGAAGCTGCACTAAACTTGGGTGATCCTCTTTAATGCTATGCGGTGCTTGAATATCGCATCTCAGTGAAACTGGGTTTAATTATGTCGGAACAGAGAACGGGTTCTGACAAGCTCAATTTGCCGCTCCTTGTACATCCCATTAATATTTCAGCTATGCTATTCTCCGCTCTGTTATGTTAACTGAAGAGTTTTAACCGGCGACGGAATTTTTCAGGGAACGATTTCAGGGGAGCCACATTGAAGCTGCTCCGGTAGATAATGAGGCAGCTAATTAATTCACACTGTTCTGGCTACGCAGCCGGTACGAACTCAGTTCAGTGCCATCTGCGTCTTATTTTCCTTTCTGCTCTGTCTGTCTCCACGTCTAATAAGACCGAGGTAAAATTCTCCATCTCGTTCTGCTCCCCTGAATGTTCAATAAAATGTGCTAATAAGGCACTATCCATTCATTTAAGCTACGACGTTAATATGAAACTTATCATTACTTTCTTAAAACAATGGATACAAAAAGAAAGGATTAGCAAAAAAATGTATTAATATTTCACATCCCTCCTGTCAATGTGCGCACTAAATTAGAATGAGGGTAATTTCTATGCAATCTCCTTGATTAAGTTTGCAACCTCATCCCTGTAACCTATTTGTATAACACTTCTTACTATCATTGGGGTTTCGTCGCACTTAGACCTATTACTCTTCTCTTCCTATCACGCAGAAAGCTTTTGTTCTCTTCCTGTCACGTGCAAAACTTTCCGTATATCCACAGGGTAGTCAGAAAGAGTTTGGAAAGTTTGTAAGGGTATTGCTGGGTAGCTTTTGCTGAAAAACATTCAGTACATTGCACCATTTCTGACTTAATTAGCACCAAAGTTAGCCAGTCAGAGCAATGTGCCCAAGTTCAAAAAGCCCATCAGAGACTGAATCGCCAAACGTGTTCCTCGTTTCGTTTCCTAAAACCGAACAATGAGAGCCATACAAAAATTGGACTTGCGCTACCACCTACGCCATGGAAACAACTGTCCCTAATTGTATCTGGCGGGCAGTTCGCCCTCGTTAGCTGAGTGGTCAGCGCGGCGAAATGCCGAGGCAAGGGGCCCGGGTTCGATTCCCGGCTCGGGCTGGAGATTTTCTCCGCTCAGGGACTGAGTGTTGTGTTGGCCTCATTATCATTGCATCCCCATCTCCGACGCGTAAGTCACCCAATGAGGCGTCGAATGCAATAAGTACTTGCCCTCGGCGGCCGAACTTCCCCAATTGGGGGACTCCCGGCCCACACTGCCGTACGCTGATTTCCATTTTTCTGGCGGGCAACTTGGATTTCTACATCTACATCTACATTTATACTCCGCAAGCCACCCAACGGTGCGTGGCGGAGGGCACTTTACGTGCCACTGTCATTACCTCCCTTTCCTGTTCCAGTCGCGTATGGTTCGCGGGAAGAACGACTGTCTGAAAGCCTCCGTGCGCGCTCTAATCTCTCTAATTTTACATTCGTGATCTCCTCGGGAGGTATAAGTAGGGGGAAGCAATATATTCGATACCTCATCCAGAAACGCACCCTCTCGAAACCTGGCGAGCAAGCTACACCGCGATGCAGAGCGCCTCTCTTGCAGAGTCTGCCACTTGAGTTTGTTAAACATCTCCGTAACGCTATCACGGTTACCAAATAACCCTGTGACGAAACGCGCCGCTCTTCTTTGGATCTTCTCTATCTCCTCCGTCAACCCGATCTGGTACGGATCCCACACTGATGAGCAATACTCAAGTATAGGTCGAACGAGTGTTTTGTAAGCCACCTCATTTGTTGATGGACTACTTTTTCTAAGGACTCTCCCAATGACTCTCAACCTGGTACCCGTCTTACCAACAATTAATTTTATATGATCATTCCACTTCAAATCGTTCCGCACGCATACTCCCAGACATTTTACAGAAGTAACTGCTACCAGTGTTTGTTCCGCTATCATATAATCATACAATAAAGGATCCTTCTTTCTATGTATTCGCAATACATTACATTTGTCTATGTTAAGGGTCAGTTGCCACTCCCTGCACCAAGTGCCTATCCGCTGCAGATCTTCCTGCATTTCGCTACAATTTTCTAATGCTGCAACTTCTCTGTATACTACAGCATCATCCGCGAAAAGCCGCATGGGACTTCCGACACTATCTACTAGGTCATTTATATATATTGTGAAAAGCAATGGTCCCATAACACTCCCCTGTGGCACGCCAGAGGTTACTTTAACGTCTGTAGACGTCTCTCCATTGATAATAACATGCTGTGTTCTGTTTGCTAAAAACTCTTCAATCCAGCCACACAGCTGGTCTGATATTCCGTAGGCTCTTACTTTGTTTATCAGGCGACAGTGCGGATCTGTATCGAACGCCTTCTGGAAGTCAAGAAAAATAGCATCTACCTGGGAGCCTGTATCTAATATTTTCTGGGTCTCATGAACAAATAAAGCGAGTTGGGTCTCACACGATCGCTGTTTCCGGAATCCATGTTGATTCCTACATAGTAGATTCTGGGTTTCCAAAAACATGATACTCGAGCAAAAAACATGTTCTAAAATTCTACAACAGGTCGACGTCAGAGATATAGGTCTATAGTTTTGCGCATCTGCTCGACGACCCTTCTTGAAGACTGGGACTACCTGTGCTCTTTTCCAGTCATTTGGAACCTTCCGTTCCTCTAGAGACTTGCGGTACACGGCTGTTAGAAGGGGGGCAAGTTCTTTCGCGTACTCTGTGTAGAATCGAATTGGTATCCCGTCAGGTCCAGTGGACTTTCCTCTGTTGAGTGATTCCAGTTGCTTTTCTATTCCTTGGACACTTATTTCGATGTCAGCCATTTTTTCGTCTGTGCGAAGATTTAGAGAAGGAACTGCAGTGCGGTCTTCCTCTGTGAAACAGCTTTGGAAAAAGGTGTTTAGAATTTCAGCTTTACGCGTTTCATCCTCTGTTTCAATGCCATCATCCCGGAGTGTCTGGATATGCTGTTTCGAACCACTTACTGATTTAACGTAAGACCAGAACTTCCTAGGATTTTCTGTCAAGTCGGTACATAGAATTTTACTTTCGAATTCACTGAACGCTTCACGCATAGCCCTCCTTACGCTAACTTTGACATCGTTTAGCTTCTGTTTGTCTGAGAGGTTTTGGCTGCGTTTAAACTTAGAGTGAAGCTCTCTTTGCTTTCGCAGTAGTTTCCTAACTTTGTTGTTGTACCACGGTGGGTTTTTCCCGTCCCTCACAGTTTTACTCGGCACGTACCTGTCTAAAACGCATTTTACGATTGCGCGCCCAACAGCCTGACTGCCTACTAACCTCAATGATAATTAAGTGGGAAACGGTGCAATGAATCGAACTTTTTCTTAACAATTATTTCTCAGCCCAACCTACCCTGCAACAACCTTACAAGTTTTTCAGACAGGTTCTGACCACCCTGTATATGTACTAACATGTTCAAAAGTATTCGAACGATCTCAGTTTCCTTGAGCCTGATTTGCATTCAGGCCACAGAACATAATTGTCTTGGAAGTCCACTAATCACATTTCGGTGCAGTCTTTTGACCACATAAAATGGTTACCACGATGACCATTAGAGAACGACGCTCTGTACGGCAATAACTCCTGCTGCAATCAAATAACACAATACTACAAATATCAGGAAACACATTTTTAGAGATTTGACAGTCCTTTACGCTTATAAACTCAATTTTTTTTACAAGTGACTTTTCTAATTGTTAACCCCTCTCATTAGTATCTGCAGCAACTAATGCGCACATCCCTACCGCTTAAATCATTCCACAATCATTCCTCAACATTAAATTCGTTTACGAAAAAGAGATTTTCCAAGAATGTCTGAATAAAAATTCTACGAAAATCCGCTAAAGAGCTCTCTAAAAGGTTTTCAAACACTTACTAATCGTCGTTCCCTTGGCTAGTGATTTCATATAATTTGGTTAATGTACTAACCAGTTAGTAGGACAATGACTGGCAGCGTCAAACTGTCTATCATCATCATCAATAATGTATCAGCAACAATTTCAGTGTATTCTTGACGGGGAAGGGATATATGTGCACTTCGAATATCACCTGTCAATTTTATTGTCTAACTTCTTATGTATTTTATTCTTGTCAGCAACTTTGATGCATGAGCTGTTATGCTGACTGTCCGATAATTCTCGCACTTGTTAGCTCTTGCACTCTTCTGAATTGTGTGGATGATATTTTTACGAAAGTCAGGTGGTATGTCGCCAGACTCATACATAATACGCACCAAAATGAATAGTCGTTTTGTTGCACTTAACCCAATCATTTTAAAAATTCTGATGGAATGTTGTCTATTCCTTCTGCCTTATTTGATATTAAATTCTCCAAAGCTCTCTTAAATTCTTATTCTAATACTGGATCTCCTAACTCTTCTAAATCGACTCCTGTTTATCCTTCTATCGCATCGGACAAATCTTCCCACTGATGGAGGCCTTCAGTACATTATTTCAGTCGTGTGCAGTTAGCACCCCTTTTTCGTGAAATATACCATTTTTCACGGTTCTTGTTAGATGTGCCATAGTTCTAGAGTTCTTTGCATAAAATTTCAATAGTTCTGCAGAATGTAACGAAGAAAACAACAATACTCGAAAAAATTTTCGTATCGAAAACATTCCTCGTCAATTTCTGCATAATGTAAATAAGTACAAGAGTTATGAGCACAGTTTCGAACAGAGCTCCAAGAGTTCTATCGAAAATCCAAGTAACATTTTTTTGTGAAGCTAATTATTTACTAGATAATTGCAATTTAAGGAGAAAATCTTTTCACTTACTGTGAAGTTGGCACCCTTTTTTTCAGAAATGTATATTTTTTTCAGAGTTCTTGATAGATATGAAATAGTTCCAGAGTTCTTTGTACAAAATTTCAATAGTTCTGCAGAATTTAGCGAAGAAAACAACAATATTCGAAAAAAATTTCGTATCGAAAACATTCTTTGTCAATTTTCGCGAATTGTAAATAAGTACAACAGTTCTGAGGACAGTTCTGAACAGAACCCCAAGAGCTCTATCGAAAATCCCAATAACATTTTTCTATGGCGATAATAGTTTATGAGATAAATTGATTTAATATGGGACACACCTTCTCAACAGAAAATATAAATATATTTGTACAACAGTTCTGATGACACTTCTGGACACCACGTGAAGAGGTCTTTTCACTTACTGTGAAGTTGGCACCCTTATTTTCAGAAATATATATTTTTTCAGAGTTCTTAATAGATATGCCATAGTTCTAGAGTTCTTTGTACGAGATTTCAATAGTTCTGCAGAATTTAGCGAAGAAAACAACAATACTCGAAAAAATTTTCGTATCGAAAACATTCTATGTCAATTTTCGCAGTAAGTAAATTCGTATAACAGTTCTGAGGACAGTTCAGAACAGAACACCAAAAGTACTATTGAAAATCCAAATAACATTTTTTTGTGCAGCTAATAGTTCGCGAAGAAATTGCAATTTAAGGAGAAAATCTTATCACTTACTGTGAAGTTGGCACCCTTTTCTTCATAAATGTATATTTTTTCAGAGATCTTGTCGATATGCCATAGTTCTAGAGTTATTTGTACAAAACTTGAATAGATCTGCAGAATATAGCGAAGAAAACAACAATATATAACATAGGTGATTCAGGAACCCTTTCCATCTGATACAATTCTTACTGTTGTCACAATAAATCACTTGTGCATAGATCCCAACTGTATTGATCCTTACAAAGATATAACCATTGACCAACGGCTCACATTTCTTGCAGCGTTGTACAAAGCATTCGGCTTATCCACTGTGAAAATACCACACTTAACGGTATTGTAAAATTTACGATGGATGGCTTCAGTTTATCTACAGCATCTATTGAATTATCTTCATGCAAACGTGATGCCAGGATCACACACTTCCTCTTTTTAGGTACGGAGGAAACTAGAGTTCAGTCTTGTGGAAGCCAAAAAGGGAACTATGGGCAGCCCTTCTTTTACTGATAGCAAACTCTAGAGAAATCTCACGCTGGTTTTTCTTCATCGTGCCAACAAAAGAAAAATTCCCCCTTCATAGCTCTATTATCATTCCAATACTAGTAAACCTGTTGTCCGCTTTCACATCTCGACCTGACTGATATATAGGTTTACACAGTCACAGAACATTATCAAAATGTTTATTGCTCAGTTGGTAAATCCTTCTGGTTGCAACACAGCGTATATTTCTAAACTGTACAGGTAAAATACTTAAGAATCCACAAAAGCATAGTTTTAAATCCATACTTGTTTGTTTTGATAGGTACATATTGGCGAAAACTGCACCTTCCACAGAATCCTTCCAGCTTCTTGTCTACTGTAACATTTTCTCCTAGGGTATGAGATTTCTGGTAGTTGCGTACAAACACAGTAAATAATTCCCGAATTGCTGTTAGCTTGTCTAATTGTCTACTTTCATCACGATTAGCGCGACTGTAAAGTCTAAGGCACTCCACAATAAATTTAAAACGTTTTATATTCATTTGCGAGGTGAAATTTTTCAAGGCCATCCCCATCAGTTCCACACAGATCTTCCAGGCTTTATCTGTTACTTTTGTTAACAACAATTAAAAACAAGAGACTGATGCAGGCTTTCAATTCAATAACATCTATTGATTTTACCCCTCTCTCACGCTTAAATGAAGCTTTGATGCTCTCAAAATGCTGATTGGAATACAAAATTACAATAGAAAAATATTTTCATCTATGAGGCAATTACAGCATTACAAAGGCTGCTTTGGCTGCAACTATTGGTCCAGGTAAATTTCGAATAATATTATCCTCTTCGAACAATATGCCTTGGATTTCTTCAACATGATCTAGTACACCCCACTTAAAATAATAAAATTCTTATAAAATAACGCAACCAGGCGCAGTGTATGAATTTGATATTTGACGTTCAGACCGCGGACAATGACGATTAAACAGTTCAAACAGAATTTACGTGCATTTTACATTCTGGATTAGCTTTGTACTACTTACTATGGAAGGATAATAAAAACTATGATACGTCCCTGAGACCTCTCAAGACCAAAAAATAATAAAAAAGCGCCGCAACAATGCAAAAGTCGTGGCACTGCATCTGGAAACAATAAACACGTGAACTGCGTCTTTTAAACAATCGGCAAGTGATGTCAGCGTAGCAGTTACAATAGAGGTAGCATAAAAGCTTCTCGCGGTAGCATCAAAGCTAATGACAACAACAACTGCACTTTTTGGGTGGCGCGCGCCACGTCGTGTGAAGGCGCCCGCCAGCGCTCCTTGATCTGCCCCTAATGACTAAACGTAACAATACTACTCACTCTCATGCGTGTAATCATTATCCTCGTTCAGACAGAGCTCTTGTGCAGTTGGTACCTGTTGTGCAGTCGGTGCTGTTGTGTGATATTTATGAACCGTAATACCCATAAAAATGTACAATCTACCAGAACTGAAACGTTTTCTCAGCACGGAGGAATTTAAAGTAATCGATGATAGAGGTATTCAATTCACTCCGCCTCATCCGGTCTTCCAAAAACTATTCGATGCCATGGCCGACATCGGCTCGAAAATGTCTTCAAAACATATTTACACAACAATTAAAGATCTTCATGATCTGCTTACTTTCGTTACAAACACCTTCAGGCTGGAATGTTTCGTTGAAGAAAAAGACGACGACAGCAAAGATGAGTCGTGGAATATTTTTAGTTCTTCGTGCAACAAGGACATGACAAAGCTATTTGACTTACTACTGTCACCAGAAAAATGGTCTACCATAAAACCAACAAAGAGGAAACTTAGAAAGGTTCAAGACTGGAAATAGGGAAATGGACCGATTTGATGGCTGATGAAATTTATGAACATCCCAAAATTCCATGTGCCTTATCTTTCAAATACGCGAAAGTGCGTGAAAGTTCAAGTTCAAAGTACTTCTTGAAGATCAAAGGAAGATGTACAGAATGCAGAGCCACTTTCGAAGGGATTGCTCTGAAGAAGCCAAAAAAGGACAACGATATTATTCTGAACTGCAGACTTTCAAACTTTTCAGACGATAGTAATCACCTGAAAAGAAGACAACTTCGTGGCACCAGAAGACAACAGGTAGGTGCTAAATTGGTTGACAACAGGATGCCTGCAGCTTTTTGGCGAAATGATGAAGCGAAAAATATGACTTTCGGAGACATGATTCCTCCAAATTTACCAAAAAACATGCAACCCATCGGGACGAAATTCACGCAGTCGGATTGGACCCATTCTTCTGTATATATTGGCTGAAAGATCAAAGTCAGTTGTACAAATATTGTCACCAAATCAATAGCAGTGTATACGATTCAGTAGATGCTACAGGTGGCGTTGCATTTCGAGTTATTTCACGATTTTTGGATCTGTCTAACAGGGCTGACTGTGTGGAAATTAAGTCAAACTACATATACCTGTATCAGTACACTTGCATCCGCGAAGCAAACGTCACTAGTAGAGATCCAACTATCGTCAATCGATCATCAATTAGTTGCCCAACTTATCAGATGATATCCTTTAGGCATGACGCATCATTCTTGTCATTTTCCTTTATGGAAATCGTCAGATCTGGAGCTCCCAGACCAAAAATCATGGTAACTGATTTTGGTAAGGCTTTGTTGGTTGCCATTTCTAGAACAATAGCCAATTGCTCAGACTTAACAGATTATTTGAATAGGTGTTATAGTCATATGGTTTTGCATGAAAGAGTAATTCTACCCTCGTGTTGTTTGAGAATAGATTTAAACCATTTTATGGTCATGATTTCGAGGTAGAAATGCTTCTCAAGAGGTAAATCACAAGTCAAACAACTTTATTTTCGAGTTTTGGCCCATATTTACATGATGAGGGATTTTCGTGATATTGAAAGTGCTTTGCGCTCACTTTTGGTTGTTGCGTTGAGTGAACATCTTGGTATTGACGAGTGCAGTCAAGAATATTCATCAATGGAACATCAGCGCCACCTTGATAACATTATCAGAGGTGGTCCACGTCATTCATATATTGACGAAAAGTAAGATGATGACAAGAAAACTGATGATGTTGAAAATAATGATGACTGTCTTTTGGAATCAATTTTGAACTCTAAGGAATGTACTTGCAAACGCGTGGATTGATTGGGCAAAACGTATCTACAATGAAGTTGAAGTCATCGCGAATCAGACCTTGGATGACAATCTCTTCGATGTGAATCCGAACAACATTCCTAATGCTGCAGAGATGCTGAAAGAGTTGATGTACTATACACCACTGTGGACAGTTCTGATGTATCCTTATTTCCATATTCCTTTATCTATTCGTCCGTCAGCAGCGACTGAAGGACTATTTTCAAAATTAAAGACAATAGGCTTTGACAAGCTGCCTTTACGAATAGACAAATTCATTTTTCAACATTTGAAGTGGCTGCGTGAGGAAACAAAACTGTTAGCGCCACTTATGATGGAAAAACAAGATTCAAAGCAAGCTGTGAAGCACGAACAAACTGAAGTATCATTGCCTTACCATGAAGAAGAAAACTGGAGAGGAAAGAAAAAGAAGCTGAAGATAACAAACCCCAAAAGCAATCATATATTCGATAATTCTGACAGCACACTGAACAATACCTTACAAAGTGAGACCCAACACGAAGATGGCAATGAGACTGAGTTAAACAAAATTTTTAATTGTTTGGAATACAGATTTTCTCCTACTTCGAGCTCATTGTTATGAATGCAGAGAACAACAGTCTCTCAGTCAAGAGTGATAGTGTGTGTTTTCAGCGCTATTCAGATAATAATTTACTGCCGACTTTGGACTCTAAAGAGATATTTCATTCCACGAAAGACTATCGAGAATCATACTTCACCAGGGATGTCACTGAAATTTCATCCTGTGGTTCGAAAACAGGAGAAAACCGAGAGACCTGTAACAATAAAATAGAAGAGAGTGCAATGCTGAAAAAGCTTCAAAATGAAATCATTGTCACATTGAGCATGCAAACTAAGAACCAGAAAAACTACTTAGATGATTGCCCAAATTGTAATTCGATTAAGAAATGCGTAGACATTAATTTGCCACTTTTCCCAAATGGGTCCTCAAGCAAATTCAAATCTGCTACCTACAACTTGAAGGGAACGTGCGGATTCGATTCTTTGATGACCTTATTCATGCAAGCAGTATCACTCAGTGATGATTTCAAAAGTACCATTCAAATGGTGAGCCATCCATTTTTGTCTCTGGCTTTGGATGTTTTGGACAAAAAAATTATAAATTCCCAGCATTTTAAGCAGAGATTTGATGTTTTATATGTGATATGGTTCGTAAAAAAAGGAGTAATCCCTCGAAAAATATTGTCTCTGAATGCAGAGTCGAATGTTGGGGCATTATACGAGACAATATTAAAAGATATCTCGATTTGCATCAAAAAGATATCGTGACTGACGTTCCTAAATTCACGCTATGTGAAACTAAATTATATTTCCGTTGATACGTATGTGCGTTTCATTCAAGAAGCTGTAGATGCAACAAATGTCTAAAGACTATCATAAAATGCAAGAAATGTAAAGGAGAAGCAGTCGAAGAAAAGAAATTCGGACGCTACTTGATGATGGATACTAGTATAACAACTTGTCCACTAACTGAGGATCAGTTTCCTCCGAATCAAAGGAAGAAATGTGTGTTTCAAACGATCACGAAAGAAATCGTAGTCAACACTCAAGAGTTCTCGTTGGTGCCATTCATTATAATAGCTCTACCAAACACTACACGGCATATGTCTTCGATGGAACCTACTGGAAGCAGTACGACGACCTGTATAAAGAAGTACAGAGAGTTTCAAAAGAAACGATAATTTCTCCACACGTGTTCATGTAAGTCAAGACTGGAAAATTTTCAAATGGCAGCTACAAGACCGACGAGACGTAACAGGTACTTCCTATATAGGAACTTTGCTTTATAAGGTAAGCAATTGCTAAAAGTTGATATCTAAATATTACAAATACAGCTCTTATGTTAATTCTTAGTATCTTTGTTTCTGCAACCACAGCCCTCCCACTACTAGAATAAGAGCATTTTATGCCCTAAATTTCACGTATATATTTTTTGTACTTATTTTTCTTAGTTGTTTCACACCTCATAAATTCTATGCCTATTTATTACTGAATTCCCTACATATGTATTTCCTTCTGGGTTTTAGTGTATCCCGAAGAAGAGCTGTTAAGGAGACCTGTACATCACAGCCTGTAGTTTTTACTGGTACTTTGAAATTTAATAATGCAAGACTGTCAATAGATTCAGGAATGAAATTTTTATCAAAGAGTTGGTATATTGTGAGCTCTAGGTGAAAAAAATTGTAAATCTGTGGAATACATTGTGCATTGAATATTGATGTTTTTCTTACATACTGAATTACACGTAATTGTTAGTTCAGGTTCAGTGTACTTACATGCTATTCCAAATAAAAGATAACAAACGAATTTTATTCTTTGAATTATTACTTTGTTGAAACAACAAACCAGTAATATTTACCAGTTTCATGTTTTGATTATTTAAAAAAAATGTATTTTAAGAGTGAATTTTTCCTCCTAATAATTTAAGAACATAATATGACATACTGCAGCTTAAAATATTTAATCCATTGTTGAATAATGTGGTTCAGTATGTAGGCAAGCACTATATTATTATTCATCCACAGCTTTGTTTATGTAGCTTTAATAGTGGATGAGATATCGGTAACAGTATCTCTGTATGGAAAAACGTTGAGTACAGAAAATTGGAACAAAAGATTTTTATGTCATTTTCTTCTCAATGACGACATTGCAAACAATTCCTGCTCCATAATCTTGTTGATACCTTTCGTGTCCTTTTCATTTTCTTTAGTTTTACTTCTTTTCTTTGTTATTCTGGCCTCCTTTTTCATGCTTTCAGCAGCTTTTTCAGTTTATGTGACATGTTGCCTATCCGCCCGTACCAGTACAATTTTCATGTTGTTCCTAGTTTTGATGCCTGTTCTGCTAATTGTCTTTAATCTTTACTCCATTAGGCCGGTCGGAGTGGCCGAGCGGTTCTAGGCACTACAGTCTGGAACCGCGCGACCGTTCCAGTCGCAGGTTCGAATCCTGCCTCGGGCATGGATGAGTGTGATGTCCTTAGGTTAGTTAGGTTTAAGTAGTTCTAAGTTCTAGGAGACTGATGAACTCAGAAGTTAAGTCCCATAGTGCTCAGAGCCATTTGAACTATTTTTACTCCACCATTAAAACATAGTGCAACCGTTGAAACGCATTCTGATTTCGTTTTATGCCATGTAAACATTTTTCCTACACATACGACAGTCGACAGGTTCTTCAAAGATATTACATAAACGAGGTTCTACGGAAACTGCGGCGCCCAAATTAAACAGAATGACCTTTAAGCACGAGAATGACGAGGTACTGTACATGAAGTGTATATTTTTAGAATCAGAAAGAACCAGAAGAATTTTATTACGTAAAACAGTAATTGTTTTGAGCTCTCATGAAATCCAGGACCTACTAACAGCTAAAAATATGCCCAGGACCCTCATGGATGAAAGTTAGGTGGCAACATCACCAGACGCTAGGATACATAAAAACATGTGCAGTGTGTAACAAATAAATTTGAAATTGCTATCGTTAATATTGTTGCAAATTTTTGTTCTAGTTAGATAGGAAGTGTGGAAGTTTTTATGAGTTACACTACAGCGAGAGTCAAAAGTCTTTACAATGTATAGAAATGTAATTACTCTCCTGGAAATGGAAAAAAGAACACATTGACACCGGTGTGTCAGACCCACCATACTTGCTCCGGACACTGCGAGAGGGCTGTACAAACAATGATCACACGCTCGGCACAGCGGACACACCAGGAACCGCGGTGTTGGCCGTCGAATGGCGCTAGCTGCGCAGCATTTGTGCACCGCCGCCGTCAGTGTCAGCCAGTTTGCCGTGGCATATGGAGCTCCATCGCAGTCTTTAACACTGGTAGCATGCCGCGACAGCGTGGACGTGAACCGTATGTGCATTTGATGGACTTTGAGCGAGGGCGTATAGTGGGCATGCGGGAGGCCGGGTGGACGTACCGCCGAATTGCTCAACACGTGGGGCGTGAGGTCTCCACAGTACATCGATATTGTCGCCAGTGGTCGGCGGAAGGTGCACGTGCCCGTCGACCTGGGACCGGACCGCAGCGACGCACGGATGCACGCCAAGACCGTAGGATCCTACGCAGTGCCGTAAGGGACCGCACCGCCACTTCCCAGCAAATTAGGGGCACTGTTGCTCCTGGGGTATCGGCGAGGACCATTCGCAACCGTCTCCATGAAGCTACGGTCCCGCACACCGTTAGGCCGTCTTCCGCTCACGCCCCAACATCGTGCAGCCCGCCTCCAGTGGTGTCGCGACAGGCGTGAATGGAGGGACTAATGGAGACGTGTCGTCTTCAGCGATGAGAGTCGCTTCTGCCTTGGTGCCAATGATGGTCGTATGCGTGTTTGGCGCCGTGCAAGTGAGCGCCACAATCAGGACTGCATACGACCGAGGCACACAGGGCCAACACCCGGCATCATGGTGTGGGGAGCGATCTCCTACACTGGCCGTACACCACTGGTGATCGTCGAGGGGACACTGAATAGTGCACGGTACATCCAAACCGTCATCGAACCCATCGTTCTACCATTCCTAGACCGGCAAGGGAACTTGCTGTTCCAACAGGACAATGCACGTCCGCATGTATCCCGTGCCACCCAACGTGCTCTAGAAGGTGTAAGTCAACTACCCTGGCCAGCAAGATCTCCGGATCTGTCCCCCATTGAGCATGTTTGGGACTGGATGAAGCGTCGTCTCACGCGGTCTGCACGTCCAGCACGAACGCTGGTCCAACTGAGGCGCCAGGTGGAAATGGCATGGCAAGCCGTTCCACAGGCCTACATCCAGCATCTCTACGATCGTCTCCATGGGAGAATAGCAGCCTGCATTGCTGCGAAAGGTGGATATACACTGTACTAGTGCCGACATTGTGCATGCTCTGTTGCCTGTGTCTATGTGCCTGTGGTTCTGTCAGTGTGATCATGTGATGTATCTGACCCCAGGAATGTGTCAATAAAGTTTCCCCTTCCTGGGACAATGAATTCACGGTGTTCTTATTTCAATTTCCAGGAGTGTATATTTAAATGAATATATTGTACAAACGAACTAAGTAGTATGTTTAAATCCTAATTCAGTACATCACTGATGGAGGTGTTATTATGTTGAGGGGATACAGTATTAACGTTAAAAAGGAGTTCGAAATTTGTAAACAAGAACCTCTGGTTCTCACTAATCCCGATTTACGGTTTATCCGGATTCTTATTTTGTGTCCCTTGGTATTTTTCTCTTTTTTTCTTATAACACGAAGAAATGTAGTCGGTGAGGTACATAGGGTGCTTATCACTAGGCCGGTAATTTAGTCTAGTACTGAGTGATTAAGGAGCTCAGAGTGCGTGAATGGCATTGTTTCTCAAGTATTGTGCATTAATATAACAGTGTATTGGTGCCCGTCAAGTAAGTTGCATAGTAACCACGCCAACAGCACTCCACCACAGCTCATTGTACCTCTGTGCGCTGCTCGGCAGGTGTGACACCATCTGGTTAGTGGCGCGTGTGAATGTATCTGCTCTCTCAGCCATCTGTTTGTTTTGCACTGACGAGCCTTCTCTCTTTGAATCATCTAAGCGTGCACATCCCACGCTTCCACCTACAGTTACTACAGTCAGTCTTAAGAAGGTGTACCGGCATTTGTACAGTGCTGAACATTTAGATTGTATTTAGTAGAATGGTTCAAATGGCTCTGAGTACTATGCGACTTAACTTCTGAGGTCATCAGTCGCCTAGAACTTGAACTAATTAAACCTAACTAACCTAAGGACATCACACACATCCATGCCCGAGGCAGGATTCTAACCTGCGACCGTAGCGGTCGCTCGGTTCCAGACTGTAGCGCCTAGAACCGCACGGCCACTCCGGTCGGCTTTAGTAGAATATATATCCGGATTTTCTGTTATCCGGATTACTTCTGGTCCCACCTAGTCCAGATAAAAGAGCTTCTTGTGCACTGCACATTATAACATTATTTATGTCTCACATAATTCCAAAACAAAAGTGAGAATTTACGATCCGTCCTCAAAGCTGTATTTCCAGCAGTACCTCATTTCCTGCGTTCCCAATTTCGCAGAAGTTGTCCTACGAAAATTGGAGAAGTAGCACTCCTGGAAGAAAGGATATTGTGACGATTTTCCTTCTTCACAGCCTGTGGTTAGAGACCTGGTCCTGCACACAGTTTTTATCTGCCAGTAAGTTTCACATCGGCGCACATCCACTGCAGAGTGAACACATAATCTACTTCATAATCTATTGTCACCATAAAAATGTTATGAGGGTTTTTAAAAGAACTCTTTCGGTGCTATCCAGAACTGTCAGCAAAAGGGTTGTTCCAATTTATTATAATATAGACCAAGTGGGTCTCTCGTAAATGATATCATCTCATTAACTGGTATCCCCACAAAAAATGTTATTACAGTTTTCGGGGAAAAACTCTTAGGGTCCTATTAAGAAATGCCGTCAGACCTTTTGTACGAATTTATTACTTTTACATGACAAAAGTGAGCCCCACATTAATTATCTCATATAATGTCATCGTCACAAAAAATGATATTATAGTTTTTGGTAGAACTCTGTGGGTGCTATTCAGAACTGTCATCAGAACTATTCTACGAATTTTGATTTCGTAGAGAAAGTGAGTATCAGATTAAAACAATTATCGTATAAATTATTATCGCCACAAAAATGTCCTTATCATTTTCAATACAACTCTTCGGATGCTATCCAGAGCTGCCAACAGAACTGTTATACAAATTTATTTTTTCCAAACTGACAAATAATATTTTATTATACCAAAATTTTGCCGAGTTATTGTTTTCTTACCGAAATTCTGCAGAACTGTGCGTGTTTTGAGCAGGGAAATCTAGAACTATTGCATCCGTATCAAGAACTATGAAAACAATGTATATTTCTCGTAAAAGGGGCGCAAACTTCGCGGCAAATGCTCATAAGGGTTCCTCATTAAATGCAGTTACTACGTAAACAATTACCTGCACAGAATATGTTACTAGTATCTTCGATAGAACTCTTACTATGCTATCCAGAGCTATCATCAGAACGTACAAATAGACATAATTTTTTGTAGATTAAGTGAGCCCCACAATTAATCAATTATCTTACAAACTATTATAACCACAAAAAATGTTATTATGACTATCGATAAAAGTCTTGGGGTGTTATCCAGAACTGTTCATCAAAACTGTTGTACGAATTTCTTTCTTTCTGTGGAGACAGTGGGACTAACATCAAAGCAGTTACCGTGTAAACTATCATGGCCACAAAAAGATATTATTAGGATTATCGATAGAGTTCTTGGACTTCTGTTCAAACTGTTGTACAAATTTTCTTTTTGCGAAAACTGAAAAAGAATGTTTTTGATACGAAATTTTTTTCGAGTATTGTTGTTTTCTTCGCTAAATTCTGCAGGACTATTTTAATGTTGTACAAAGAACTCTAGAACTATGGCATATCTATCAAGAACTCTGAAAAAAATATACATTTCTGAAAAAAAAGGGTGCCAACTTCACAGTAAGTGAAAAGATTTTCTCCTTAAATTCCAATTATCTCGTAAACCATTAGCTGCACAAAAAATGTTACTTGGATTTTCGATAGAACTCTTGGAGTTCTGTTCAGAACTGTGCTCAGATCTCTTGTACTTATTTACATTTTGCGTAAATTGACAAAGAATTTTTTCGATATGAAAATTTTTTCGAGTATTGTTGTTTTCTTCGTTAAATTCTGCAGAACTATTCAACTTTTGTACAAAGAACTCTAGAACTATGGCACATCTATCAAGAACTATGAAAAAAATACACATTTCTGAAAAAAAGGGTGCCAACTTCACAGTAAGTGAAAAGATTTTCTCCTTAAATTGCAATTATCTAGTAAACTATTAGCTGCACAAAAAAATGTTACTTGGATTTTCGATAGAACTCTTGGAGCTCTGTTCGAAACTGTGCTCATAACTCTTGTACTTATTTACATTATGCGGAAATTGACGAAGAATGTTCTCGATACGAAAATTTTTTCGAATATTGTTGTGCTAACTTCACAAGACTCATTCTTTCCACCTATCTGCGCTCTCCTCTGCATTTAACAGTGGAATTCCCTTTGCATTCTTAATGTAACCAACAATGCTTTTAATTTCACTTAGAGTTTCCTATATGCTGAGTCAGTCGATCTGACAATCATTTCTTTCTCGATTTCTTCACATGTACCACCCAGCCGTTTCGTCTTAGCTTCCCTGCACTTTCTATTTATTTCATTCCACAGTGACTTGTATTTCTGTATTCCTAAATTTCCCTGAACATCTTTGTACTTCCTTGTTTCATCGATCAAGTATTCTTCTGTTACTCAGGGTTTCTTCGTAGTTATCTTCTTTGTTCCTATCTATTTTTTTCCACTTTCTGTGATCGACCTTTTCAGAAATGTCCATTCCTCTTCTGCTATAATACCTACCGAGCTGTTTCTTATTGCTGTGTCTATAGCCTTAGAGAATATCAAGCGTACCGTGTCATTCCTTAGTACTTCGGTATTCCACTTCCTTGAGTATTTTCTCTTGCAGCCGTTTCTTGTATTCCTTTCCCAACCACAGCATTCTAGTTGTCCATGACTATTAGGTTTTCATCTTTTTTACATACTGTATTAGCCTTTCCATATCCTCATACACTTTCTCCATCTCTTCATCTTCAGCTTGCGACATTATCGTTGTCGGTGTCAGTTTGCTGTTGATTCTGGTAAGAACAACCCTGTCACTGAACTGTTCACAGTAACACATTCTCTGCCCTACCTTCCTACTCATGACTAATCCTACACCTATTATACCATTTTCTGCTGCTGTTGATAGTATCCAATACTCATCTGACGAGAAATCCTTGTTTTTTTTTTTTTTTTTCATTTCACTTCACTGACCCCTCCTATATCTAGATTGAGCCTTTGCATTTCCCTTTGCACGTAAATCGGCATTGACGCCATTACACAAAACCTGCAATGATACGTCGCTCTAATAACAATTTCATAACTCACTTTCCCCCTATCCAATAAATACACAAACTGACCACTTAAGTCAGGTTAACTAATATTCACAAAAGTTATTCTAATCCTGAGGAGCGCCACAGCAAACGTGTAAGATTTTGTGACTGTGCCCTCCATGTACAAAGCATTTTCTGCTCCGTGCCAGCACCTCATAGCTACCAGAACCCGAATGGCCACTTTGCCCATGATGGTCACTTTAACTAATTCCTTAGGTAATAATTTTAAATGTGGTGTACATAGATCTGCACAGTCTAAGAGATTGCCTGAGCAGCAGTGAAGCAGAGAGTTTGTATCATAAAGACAGGGAATGGTAACTGCTTTAGTTAAGTGCTTTAGAATTACGATTGTCACCAAAGGATCTAATACTGAAATGATGAAGTGTTCAACACAAAAAAGTACAGTTCGGAATTCTGGGTAACGGAGCTGTTTCCCTCAGCGAGACTCATGCTTACCGCAACAACAGGTCGGCTACAACGGAGCATGAATTATTTAAGATGGAGGCTACCTGCCCTGTTGCTTTCCATTCTCTTGGCAAAACGAGGTGCAGGTGATATTAGTGGGCAGTGCGTCACGTCAGCCGCCATACACACACACACACACACACACAAACACACACACAAAGTGGATGGCGCCTATGTCCCTGCTCGGGCGCCATCTGTTCCATTAGAGAGCGCTGCGCCGGCCATTAGCGAACTCTGCTGGCAGGTCGGGACTTCCCCCGGCTGGGCCGGGACTTCCCCGAGCCAACGGTCAGGCTGGGGGTTCCCCGTCCGCTGCCGGCCGGTCATTAACGGGGCGCCGTGGCGCCGCGTAGCGGTTGGTCTCGAGCGACGCGCCGCGCCCGGCTGTGCTCCGAGAAACTGCTGTCCGCCTGAGATAGCGCCAGCTGTAGGTCTCATCCCTGAAGGCGAAGCCACCCCAGCAGGCTCGACCCTGCGTACCCACTCGTGCATCACCAGCCACAGTGGAACTATCTAAAGCCGGGTTCACACACGCAACGAAAGTATCGCAAGTCAAGTCATTCTGGAGTGGCGCTGTGAGCTACCGTTCACACAGGACGCCACAAATTCTTCGTAATTGCGCAGTTTGCAAAATGGCGGCACCTGTCTCAGCTGATTAAAGGGCTGTACATATTACAAAATAAGATGTTTTGGAAACATAATAAATGTAAAATATTACTTACCAAAGTGTTTCTCGTCTCTCTTGTCTCGACTACATGTTTTAAGAACCGGTCTGCAGCTTCAAACCAAGCAAGGCTGGGTATATAAATACCGTCTGTAGACGCACCACTCTTGATTTCAATACTTTTGTATGTTCATTCATGTTGTTGTTGTTGTGGTCTTCAGTCTTGAGACTGGTTTGATGCAGCTCTCCATGCTACTCTATCCTGTGCAAGCTTTTTCATCTCCCAGTACCTACTGCAGCCTACATCCTTCTGAATCTGCTTAGTGTATTCATCTCTTGGTCTCCCTCTACGATTTTTACCCTCCACGCTGCCCTCCAACACTAAATTGGTGATCCCTTGATGCCTCAGGACATGTCCTACCAACCGATCCCTTCTTCTGGTCAAGTTGTGCCACAAACTTCTCTTCTCCCCAATCCTATTCAATACTTCCTCATTAGTTATGTGATCTACCCATCTAATCTTCAGCATTCGTCTGTAGCACCACATTTCGAAAGCTTCTATTCTCTTCTTGTCCAAACTATTTATCGTCCATGTTTCACTTCCATACATGGCTACAGTCCATACAAATACTTTCAGAAATGACTTCCTGACACTTAAATCTATACTCGATGTTAACAAATTTCTCTTCTTCAGAAACGCTTATACAGTAAAGTTGCATGCCCTCGGGAAAAATTACGGCTGTAGTTCCCCCTTGCTTTCAGCCGTTCGCAGTACCAGCACAGCAAGGCCGTTTTGGTTATTGTTACAAGGCCAGATCAGTCAATCATCCAGACTGTTGCCCTTGCAACTACTGAAAAGGCTGCTGCCCCTCTTCAGGAACCACACGTTTGTCTGGCCTCTCAACAGATACCCCTCCGTTGTGGTTGCACCTACGGTACGGCTATCTGTATGGCTGAGGCACGCAAGCCTCCCCACCAACGGCAAGGTCCATGGTTCATGGGGGAGGTTCATTCATGTAAGCATTTCGAATGCTTCGAATTTTTAATTTTGTTGTAGCTACATCAATTCCAGGTACATATTCATGCATACTGTTTACTATTACAATTAATGCAGCATCTCTCAAATTTCTGTCTTTGTATGATTCGCTTTTGTGGTTCCAAAGGCATTCTCGTTCTTGATACACCTCCAAGAATCACATAATTGTCGCTGTTGACCACTTTTTCGACATATTAATAGCAAACGCACAAACAAAAAGCACTACCTGCGAACTTTTACGCACTAGAAGGTTTGAATACAGCCGCGAGGTAGCAATCGAATGACATTATTCGATTGTGCTGAAGGCAAAATGGCGCAACAAAGTAAAACCAAGTTCAACTTTTTGTGGCGTGACAAAAGTTGCGCTTCTTAAATGGCACCACCGAAAACTAGCTCACACATGCAATTACAAAGCAACTGCAGTTCGCCATTAGCAGTGGCGATACTTTTCTTGCCTGTGTGAACCCGGCTTAACGCCTGTAACAGAAAAAAAAACAAAAAAAAAGTTCAAATGTGTGTGAAATCTTATGGGACTTAACTGCTAAGGTCATCAGTCCCTAAGCTTACACACTACTTAACATAAATTATCCTAAGGACAAACACACACACCCATGCCCGAGGGAGGACCCGAACCTCCGCCGGGATCAGCCGCACAGTCCATGACTGCAGCGCCTTAGACCGCTCGGGGGAAAAAATTGCAGCACCAAGAAGCAGTTGTGCAACGTAAATGAAAGTTGAGGCGTGTTTCTACATCTGAAAGCTGATGTCTATTAAAATTTCACAGTCGCATAAGAGTGGCGCTAGCAGCAAGGTAGTGTTAAATACAAGCTGTAACAGTTGTGAGTGTTAGTTGCCTTTCAGACTGGACGTGATGACTTGGTATTAGTCAAGAATGCCTATAAAGTGACAAAGACACCATTACCAACACTTTTTTCTTTTTTTTTTTTGAAAAATTTGCTTTGAAGGTAATTTTTAAGCCAGACCTATGAAGATTGGCATTTGGTTTCTCTGCCAGAAATAAGGAAATACGTGGTTCAGCAAACTGAAAATTTAAGACTAAGGAGGTGAATTAGTGCGTGAAATATCTTTTAGAAAGTAAATAATCACTAAAGGTTTTTGAGGCTACATCTATGACAACTGGTATTTGACTTCTCTGTTAGAAGTAAAAAAAAAAAAAAAAAAAAAAAAAAAAAAACGTATTTCTGTGTTTCTGGGATTAAAATTTTAAGAAAAAATGTCGTTACATTGGAAAAAATTTTAAAGCTAAGTTTACAGAAATTCCTATTGCACTTCCCGGTCAATCTAAATAAATATTTGTTAGCGGATGAAAGTTGCTATGGAAGTATACCCACAATAATGGGAAAAGTGTGGTTAACTTTGGACTGCAGAATCGCTTTTCGGTGAGAAGTACATCCGGAAAAGGACATTCTTGTATGCTCTTAATTAGCGTGCACAGCTTAGAAGCTCTTGCAATTTGTGAATAAAATAAAAATTCGATTACATAAAAACATAACAAAAAATCTCTGCAGGTCATACAGTTTACGTGAGAGAAACAGCAAATGCTAAACTAGTCGTACAATAAACGGTGTTTTGTCTCTTTTTCACAATAAGTTATTTCTGTTTATGTTGAGGGTCAATTGCCACTCCCTTCACCAAACGTCCAACCTCTGCAGATCTTCCTGTGGTTCGTTACAGTTTTCTAGCATTGCGACTTTTCTATGTACAACAGCATCACCTAAGAAAAGTCTCATGGTTTCTCCGATGTTACGAACTAGGTAATTTATATATGTTGTGGAAAGTACTGCTCCTCTAACACTCCCCTGGGACACGTCCAAAGTCTCTTTTACTTCTGAAGACTTCCCTCCATTCCGCATGAAACGCTGTGTTCTGTTTGCCAGAAACTTTTCAGTTCAGTCACACAGTTGATCTGATATTCCATGCGCTCGCATCTTGTTTACTAAGTAGCAATGTGGAACTGTATCCAATGCCCTCCAGAAGCCAAGCCAAGGAACATAGTATGGACATGGGCACTTGTGTCTAATCCTTTCTGTATCTCGTGGACGAACAGACCAGCTGGGTTTCACACAATCGTTTTCGGAACCCGTGTTGCTTCTTTAAAGGCACATTTTCTTGCTGAGCTTTTATTAGCAGAAAACTTAATTATAAGTAATGAAATAAAGAAATAATTTGAGCCATAGATATATAGTCCACGGCTGTATAGATACTGTATGCAGCCGCTAGAAACAGCTGAAGATTTTTGATCGTCAAATTATTGGCGGAATAAGAGGCACCTTTTGTATTCTAGATCTTGTGCAGATCGTACGTATTTTGGCACTCCGCCATAAATACTACATTAATTTATTAATACATTCACGAGTTGCAACCAATCGGTACTTAAAATTTCTTAACGCAAGTCTCAATGTAAGTGTCGTAATTTAATTGTGTTTTATTTCAGGGTATACTATTATTACTAACCCATGAACGTTTTATTTTGTATCTTTAGTCATTGTAAGATTATTGGGTGACTTGGCATGTCAAAAGATTCCGTACATATAAGCAAAAAGTGGCCCAGCTCGATCCTCCGTCGTCTTCGTTTGCTGTCTTATTACGAAGTCCGAGTTTAGTGAAAACACAGAGGGAAGAAACACAGCTAAAAATACATGAACGGACCTTTAACGTAAAAAGCCATGCTCAAGCGCGGAGAGTTTGTATGAAACATATTTTACCAATCCGTAAACTTAATTGATCTCTACTTAATATTCATTACTATAATTCATTGTATTATCTCGATCCAGATATGAGCGAGTTAAAATTAAAGTTCCTACAGAATATATTTTCGGTCTCAAGAAATATGAGAGCGATTTCAGCTACTTTTCTATCTCTTTGTCGCTAATTTCGATCTCTTTTTGTCGCTCGTGCGACGATTGAAAAGAGGAACTACAGAGTTGTCTTCCTCTGTGAAACAGTTTTGGAAAAAGACGTTTGGTTTTTCGGCCTTTTCTGTGTCATTCTCTGTTTCAGTGTCGTTATGGATATAGAGTGCCTGTGCTGATGGCTTCGGTCCATTTACTGATTCAACACCAGAACATCTTATTATTTTCTGTCAAGCTGACAACCTTAGTTTTAATTTAGTATTCGTTGAACGGTTCATGCACCTCTCTCTTCACGCTAATTTTGTCTTCGTTTCACTTTTGTTTATCTGTGAGACTTTGTTACAGTATCGCGTAATTTTTTGAATGAATTAAATACTGCTTCATACAGTGATAACCATGCCGTTATTCCTATTGTATGAAATGGTTCTGAAAGTACTCTTCTGTGTTTCTTAAAAGCCGCGACTTATTTTCCTCTGGGCGCCATTGCCAGAATACGTATCCCAACGTAAAGACATGCGTCTTACTCACGATGGATTAAAAATATTTCTTTAATATTAAACGATAAACCATTTAAACAATTCTTAAATATTTTTTCTGTGAGGTTCAATGCTCCAGGATAGCTGCCTATGTGCAATGGCAGCGTAAGCATTTATAGATATTACTGTTAATAAGAAACTATACCTCTGGCCTAATATTGGAAAATATTACAAGACACCGTTTTCAGCTTATTGAGATTATTCTTTTTAATCTTTTAGCATTAAATGACTGTTAAAAGAACTTATATAATTTTTGTCATCAATGGCGTCGCTAAAATAATGAGCCTACACATAATGGCCCAGGCAACATTTAATTATTACGTACTGAATCACATGCAGGATAGGTACTCACTACTGACAAAAACACATATTACAATTATTAATTTCATATATATTCAACAGAATTCTATTATTACTACAGATAATTGTATCAGTTACAGACCGTGAACAATTAGCGTCCGTCAGCTAGAACATCAGAATCGATAAGATAATGAAACAAAAAAATACGCCAGTCTTCTTGTTCAAAAGGACGAAGATAATATTAATTGCGATTCTAAGAGCGCAGATGGAGTTTCTCCAGTGTTGAGTATCGATGACCGATTTATACTCTTTTTTTTTCTTTTTTTTTCTTTTTTTTTTTTTTTTTTTTTTTTACCAGAGGCTATGCTACACCAACTGCTACTGTTACAAGAAGCAGTAAAATTGTAAATAACTAGAAGGGGTTTTATCTGACTTCTGGATTAAAAGTCTTGGCCTAATTTAGCCCCAATTTATTACGGGTACTCCTTGAAACCACATGAATAAACAAGAAAGCAATAATTACGTATTGACGCGAGCGATAAATTACAAATTGAAAGGGACTGCCAGTTATGAACACGCACACGAACTGAAATCAGAGCTAGGTTGGTGCAGCAATGGTCACGAGGAACAAATGCAACAAGAGTGACCGTCGTCTCAAAGGGTTATTCTCAAAACAGCATAACCATAGATGGGTGTGCAGTAATTGGTCCGGTCATACCAGGAAGGTGTATGGGATCCACATTCAAAATCTGCTCAGTAATGGCTGAGCCCTTGACTATCATTTCCATCATGGGGCCTATTCGAGGTTAGAAGGAAAAGGCCAGAAATGCGTAACTGCTTTCTGTTCTGGGTGAACAATCCTCACCAGGGGTGATGAGCCGGAGAGTCGACTCCTGCGTAAGCTGAGGCCTGCTGTTGACGGCTGCTAGTCGCCAGTCACCACATAATTGGCCATATCTCTAGAGTCATAACATCCCCGTTTGCATGCCTCCAAGGCCCAAACATCGGCTTCTGCATCTTCTTTCCTTTCTGCTCTGAAAAAATCCATCGCAAAAGAATAAGCCACCATGAGAAGGCTCCACTTAACACTGATCAGTGACATGTTTAAAAAAAAAAAAGAAACAATCGTCCAACACCCTACCTAACAAACGGTTCATAAGCTGTTCGGTAACTTTCTTTTCGGAGCTTACAATTCTGATGAAAACGAGCTCCAAACTCCCAATTCTCAGATATCATTTACATCGGTTGACGGGCTGTTTTTCGGCATCTGAAATTTCTAGAAAACGGCATTCTGAACTTCGACTTACAGGCCTTTTTTAGGTCACCCAATAAGCTACGTCCTCCCCTTTTAAGAGAAATTCTCATCCTATGTGGAGTGTAACTGGCTGTCGCACTTCCGCCCTCACAGTGGAAGAAAACAAAATTTTGAATAATAAACGGTTGCCACGCTTCTCACAAGAAACCAGGAATGAATATCTCCTGACCATCTGAGCGCCATCTACTTTTCTAGGCGACAACAGCCTTGAGCCAAGCTGTTCTCTGAGGACAGAGAACGACTTGTAAAAATAGTTTATCCCTCACTGGCCGAACTTGGGAAATGATTCATTATACTGCGCTTTTTTAGCGAAACCCGGAACTACACAATCTGTGACCGCAGTCTGTGGAGTGTTGACTGCTCGCTCCCTGCTGGCAGCAAACCAGACAAGACAGGGCCCGGTAAACGCCCACTTTACTGTCAGGGTCCACTTCACTGCCCCTGCTCCAAATGATCTAATTTTGTTCTTCCATCATTCTTCGGACAGGTTCGATGTGGCCTGCCATGAATTACTCTCATGTTCCAATCGTCGCTTCGCGTGTATACATCGTAGATGGTTGAGACTTGAAAACATCTGTGGCACTATATAGTTCCATTTGATTAAAGCACCTATGCCTGGGTTTTCAGGCAGGCTCTCCCATTGCAATATAGTTGGAGAGCCTCTGCAATGCAGTTCGAGTTTAGTGGGAATACCAAGTGGGAATTTGGCTTGTAGAGGGAGACGTGCTAATGTAGTTCATGAAGTTCTGCGAAGCCAGTGTTCCAGGGTGGCGTAATGGTTAGCGCATCACTCTAGTGTGGAAGAGATCCGGGCTCAAATCCCAGCGTTGGTACAAATTTTCATTCGTCGCTTCAGTCTGCGTGAATATACGAGTCTTGTCCAGAAAGTAAGTTCCAATCAGTCGCGAAATGGAAACCACTGGGAAAATCCGGGAAAGCTTTGCACTGATGTGTTGGACAGTGTCTCTAGTATTCCCGTCGATCGTGTCGCGTCGCTCTTTACAGTTTTGAGTGAACAGTTAGCACGTAAAGATGCGTAGGGAATAGCGCCTCCCCACAAGTACTAGGGCCTGGTTAGAGATTTCGCCTGCGCCATGCAGCCCACATAACACTACTGTCGAACAGTTACTTCTTCATGCCAATTCTCGGCCGCGCACTGCAGGGGCAATGGAGACGCTCCTGCAGCGTTTCCGATGAGAAGTGTTTGATCACCCACAATACAGTCCGTAATTGGCTCACCCTGAGTCTCATCTCTGCTCACCAGAACCGCTGGCTATGAAGACACAATTATTCCACAGACAGCGAGCAGCAGACCAGTGTAGATAACTGGCCGAAAGCACAGGCGGCTGCTTTATATGACGAGAATATTGCAAAGTTGGTACAGCACTACGATAACAATCGAAGTTGGAGCGGCGACTATGTAGAGAAGTAGGTGAAAGGTGTACCTAATTGTTGCAGTGTTTTCACTGTGGTTTCCATTTCGCGACCCATCGGAACATACATTCTGTGCAGCCCTCGTATGTCATAGATGCTTGACACTTCAAACTGCCTCTGGAACCATATAGATTCATCTGAAATTTTTATGTCTTACTTTCTTTTTTATACATCTGCAGACGACAAATTATCCTCTCACATTAGCGGTTACTGAATTTGGAATGATGGGTATGAATAGTTCTGAGCTTGATACTCATTCGTAAGTCACATCAAAAGAATATTATTTGCTCTCTGAGAGCTCACAGGACTGTGATGGCAGACAACGCCCTACTGAGCATACGTAGATTCAATATATGGATGACAGTGCAAGAGAACGGTTTGCATTTACCTTAGCACCTTCCGTATACTATACGTATGTGAACGTCCAAGGCTTGTACAACCATCTGCCAGTCAGTCCCTTCTAAATGACACTAACATCAAAACGCCGATGAACCAAAACATTATGAGCACAGTTCACCGCAAGGTGGCGCAATAGGAACTTGTCACGGTGAGGAAAGTACCCCATTGGTCCAAATAGCTAATGGGAGACGGAAGGCAAGTGGGCTTCAAAAATTGGATTTTTAGATTTTAGCATATTTGAAAAGCCTGGTCTTTCCTGCGTGAAACAGTTTTCGTTTTATATAAATACGACAATTTCTTCGTGAGATATGATGGTTTCCTGACGCTCTGTGCAATCTGGCATTTAAATGCCACGCCTTCCTTTTAGCGCCATGCAGAGATAATGCACAGCGTTCTTTTAGGCCTTGTATATTATTTCATGCTTCTGTTGTTCTATATTTAGAGAGCTTTGTAAAGATACCTTGTTGAAGAAATGTCTTCATGGGAAAACCCAAAATTTAAATGAATGTGTAAATTCTGTCATTTGGAACCGGCTACCGAAAACTGTTTTTGTTCAGCTTACAATACTCAAATTTTGTGTTTATGATGCTATTATATGCTTCAGTGATGGTGTAATTCGAAAAGTGGATGTTTTGGAATTATTGGGCATAAAATCTAGTGGAAATACTGCAAAATCCTTGGTGCAAATAGATAAAGACAGAATCCGCAAAGCAGATATTGCTAATTTAAAATGCACAAAATAACCCAGACAGAAAAAAAGAGGGACCAAGTGGAGAAGAGAAGATCAGTGTGATTCAGATGATTCTCAGTATGGTGCAGAAAAATATTAGTGGTAAGTAATTCTCATCAGTAACTATACTAGCATTGCAATATTAGACTTTAAATGGATTTTTCTCAAAACTAGATTTTTTTTGCTTTGAGGTACCATTATTTGATAAACTAATGGGGTTAGAAACATGACATTTTGTCAGTTTGTACTGCAGATGGTAATACGTTATTACAAGTAAATTGAGAACCACCACACAAACAGAAACTGCCGGCCGCGGTGGTCTAGCGGTTCTAGGCGCGCAGTCCGGAACCGCGCGACTGCTACGGTCGCAGGTTCGAATCCTGCCTCGGGCATGGTTGTGTGTGATGTCCTTAGGTTAGTTAGGTTTAAGTAGTTCTAGGTTCTAGGGGACTGATGACCACAGATGTTAAGTCCCATAGTGCTCAGAGCCATTTGAACCATTCACAAACAGAAACTGTTTTATAATAATTAATGTAGAAAAAATGTTAAATTTTGCTAGTGAAAGAATAAAATTATTTTTTCTTCAAAACCATAAGAGGTATTATGTTGATTTTACCTGTAAATTGAGGCATATATATATATATATATATATATATGTATATATATATATATATATATATATATATATATATTCAGTAAAAATTTCATTGTTTTATCACTTACAGGTCGTTTAAAAAGTGTACCGGTACCTATTCAAAGGGTAAAATAGCATTGGCAGAATACGGATAAAAATTGCCTTCCGTCTCCCCTTAAAAGAGTGATTTAATCAGAAAGAGAGAAAAATTAGGATGTTGCTTCCAGTGCATGGAGTGTTCTACATAGTCTTACCCAACTTGATACAATGCACCAAACGTTCATACATCCACGTCAAACTTCCATAAATATCCTTGGCCGGCCGGTGTGGCCGTGCGGTTCTAGGCGCTTCAGTCTGGAACCGCGTGACCGCTACGATCGCAGGTTCGAATCCTGCCTCGGGCATGGATGTGTGTGATGTCCTTAGGTTAGTTAGGTTTAAGTAGTTCTAAGTTCTAGGGGACTGATGACCACAGATGTTAAGTCCCATAGTGCTCAGAGCCAAATATCCTTGGGGATGCTCTTCATCTTGTGGGTATTGCTGTATGATCGTAAGAGAAGAATTGTGGTAGATTAGTACTGATAACACCAAGTCTCGTCATCCATGACGATTTTTCTTTAAAAGAAGTGTCAGCGTCTTGCATTTCGATCAAGCCGTGTCATGCGTCAACATGTCGTTTCTGTTCTGGAGTCAGGGTAGGTGGGACAAACTTTGCACACACTCTTCTCTTCCTCAAGAACAGTCCGGAGTATGTCTTCAACACCTGACCTAGAGCTGTTGCTCCATTGTGATTTCAGGTACGACAACATTGATACACTACTGTCGCCGGTCCACGGCTGAAAATGCCAGCTTACAACTGATTGCTCGAATTCACATTTGTTGTATGCAGTTGTTAGACCATGCTATCACCGCAGTTACTGCGTTGACGTCGCTTTGAGGCGCTGTATCCTATAATCTGTTCACCATAAGATAAACCTGATGTAAACATTGCACTATGTATTCTTCTGCGTTTGCTGGAGCCTCATTGGATTTCAGTTTCATGTGGGACTGCTTGCTACGAACCTGCCAGGTTAGCCGAGAGCGCTAATGCGCTGCTTCCTAGACTCGGGTAGGCGCGCGCCGGCCCGGCGGATTAACGACGTGGGCCGGTGTGTCGGCCAGCCTGGATGTGGTTTTTAGGCGGTTTTCCACATCCCGCTAGGTGAATACCGGGCTGGTCCCCACATCCCGTCTCAGTTACACGACACGCAGACATTTGTAACACCTCCGCACTGTTTCATGGTTTACACTAGACGCTGATTCCGTCCTGGCGGGTATAGGGTGGCGGCAGGAAGGGCATCCGGCCACCCCTTTAAATTAACATTGCCAAATCCGTTGTAACCACGCCGACCCTGCGGAAACATTGCGGGACAAAGGCGCAAGTGAAAGAAGAAAAAGAAAGTGGGACTGCCTGCTACGCTGTCTCGAGTACTGTCGAGTACGATAATAAGGGTAAGTTTTGTGCTGTGCGTTATGCGGACATCGATTTGGCGTCAATAGTGGACAACAGCTTTCCGGCGTATTTTAACTTGGACAGCACTGGCCGGTCAGCTGGTACAGCTAGCCTGCAGTCACGTGGCCAGCTGCAGTTCACACGTGAGAAGAGACGAGCAGAGGCGCAATACAGCTTCGAATGTCATACACTGCAAATCTCCCTCAATACCCTTCTCAGACGACTAGGCGTAAACCGCAACATAGCTAACGTACTGTTGCAATTAAAAACAAAAATTATGAAAATTCCTGACTAAACGACAGGGTAATGTTTCTGCATAAGCTGTGTGTAACGTAAGAGAGAATTGAAGGATTTCACCGTATAGTTAAATACTGAAGCCACTGAAGGTATTGCTTACAGTCAAGTCGTCTGGTAATCTCTTAGCTCCTTCGTTACCCGAATCCGAGAAATACATTTCAGTTCTGTAAGTGTCACCTGCTACGTTGATAACGAGCCTGTCAACAACAGAATCCACGAAGCCAACCAGGCGCAGCATTTTCTATATTTCTTTTATGACGAGCCGTTCTATATCCCTCCAGCGTTTTGAAGTGACGTGTGAAAAAACTGCGTGCGTTAGTTCCAGTACGTCTGGCAGCTTAACAGTCTTGTTAGTTCTCGGGCAAAATCCTGCAGCTTGGCTCTATACCAGTTATGTTGGGTTCATATTGTAATGGTACAGTAGAAAATGTAAAAATGCAGCATTTGTATGATATGCTCGATGCTGCAAAAAAGATTGTTTTTCATGTTTTTACGATACTTATTTACCTCTGTGGTACAATATAATTGACATAGTCCAAATAAAGAGGATTTGGTTTTTCATTTTTACCTTAAAAATTAAATTATGTTTGAAGTGGACTGACAAGGCAGCCAGTCCACAGTGACGGGTAGCCGAAAGAAAGGAAGGCACGCGTACACACACACGCCGACGGTCGTCAATTCTGGAACAGGATAACTATTGAATGGTAGCAAGAAAAGTACGTAGCTGCTTTATACTTAACTTTATTATGTGATGAATACAGCGTTCTTCTTGAGACATTTATACTATAACTCTCAAAGTAGGTAAGGCTAATGGCGCCTTGCTAGGTCGTAGCCATGGACTTAGCAGAAGGCTATTCTAACTGTCTCTCGGCAAATGAGAGGAAGGCTTCGTCCGTATGGTCGCTAGTAATGTCGTCATACAACTGGGGCGAGTACTATATTGTATCTCGAGACCTGCCTTGTGGTGGCGCTAGGTCTGCGATCACACAGTGGCGACACGCGGGTCCGACATGTACTAAATGGACTGCGGCTGATTTAAGCTACCACCTAGCAAGTGTGGTGTCTGGCAGTGACACCACAATGTTTTCTTAATTTAAACAACTTTTACAAACAGTCTTTCATAAAACATCGATAATTAAGAATTTGTATTTGAAATGGAAACAGGAATTTCGCGTCCAATATAAAATTAGAAACAAGAAGACGTGCATTATTCTTAAAAAATGATGAGTTTTATAATTACGACATGTAGGTATTTCGAATTGAGCGAGAAAGAAATAATTCTCGGGAAATTTGAACTAGTGCACGAATATCGGCACGTGGTCCTCACTCAATTACGTTACCGACTGCTCTACACGCTGCTCTACACGTTCAATGTGGATTTATTTATCAACTGATGTCTGTTAATACACTTGAATATCTTAAAGTTTCATTTAACGTAACTTAGTTCAAATGGCTGTGAGCACTATGGGACTTAACATCTGTGGGCATCAGTCCCCTAGAACTTAGAACTACTTAAACCTAACTAACCTAAGGACATCACACACATCCATGCCCGAGGCAGGATTCGAACCTGCGGCCGTAGCAGTCGCGCGGTTCCGGACTGAGCGCCTAGAACGTAACTTAGTACTAATATATCTAATACACAAGTAGGATCTACTTCCAAGAACGTAACAACACCAGTGTACGTGTGCTACTGCTTCTGGGCAATCATCGCGTTTGTGGTTCTTTACATCAGGTTTATTCTTATGATGAACGGATTATAGTAAGAGTTACAGAGGCGAGCGAATGAGCAGGGGCTTACCCCAATTCACTGCTGCCAGCGCCACGTCAAAGGCTTGTACCACGATCATGAAATTAAAAATTAAAACAACTTTCCCAAACTTCGTCAGATTAATGTTAACATTCTAAAGTGTCAGAATGATCAAATAAATATGTAAAGTGTACGATCCTAAGAAAAAAGTAAGTGGTTCTAAATAATAAAACTATAACGCTAAAAATTGGTCGGAATATGCAAATTTATGTCATGATTAAAAGTTACAAATCTCAACTTGAACAATATTTTGTCCAAAATCGGCGTTTGCATGAAAAACTGAAGGCGCTATATTACACTCAGAAACATGACGCTTCGTATATAACCTCACTTATATGTAAAAACATTACGTATGTGACACCAGTAAGCTACCTCTCTTTCTTTTCAAGTTATCTGCCAGAAAACAAATTTGGAATGAAACCGTCCTTATTCATGAGAGATTAAGAATCATTTTTCTTTGTAATAGAAAGCTCTACTGACAGCAATCGATTATATTCGCGCAATAATACAGCTGTTCCAAGTTTCAAGACAGTATGGTAAATAATAATAGTTACAAGGAATCTTAAATAGGGAGTTCAGAGGTCATGTTCTAATGTCGGTTCTGTTCTAACTACCAGCCAAAGTTTAAAGGCAGTCGAGCTAAAACTTTTTCAGCAACTAAAGCAAACTTAAATCTACGTATACAAAAATTAAAAAGATTGTAAATTGTTAAACGACAGAGATATTAATTAACACGTGTCTGAGAAAGGGACCACTTAGGTACTGCTACCTTTGCCTCGGGAGGGTGATTCGCCGATCTTCCGTTTGGCAGTCCGCTGCGGCCATATACAGGGTGTTACAAAAAGGTACGACCAAACTTTCAGGAAACATTCCTCACACACAAATAAAGAAAAGATGTTATGTGGACATGTGTCCGGAAACGCTTAATTTCCATGTTAGAGCTCATTTTAGTTTCGTCAGTATGTACTGTACTTCCTCGATTCACCGCCAGTTGGTCCAATTGAAGGAAGGTAATGTTGACGTCGGTGCTTGTGTTGACATGCGACTCATTGCTCTACAGTAGTAGCATCAAGCACATCAGTACGTAGCATCAGCAGATTAGTGTTCATCACGAACGTGGTTTTGCAGTCAGTGCAATGTTTACAAACGCGGAGTTGGCAGATGCTCATTTGATGTATGGATTAGCACGGGGCAATAGCCGTGGCGCGATACGTTTGTAGCGAGACAGATTTCCAGAACGAAGGTGTCCCGACAGGAAGACGTTCGAAGCAATTGATCGGCGTCTTAGGGAGCACGGAACATTCCAGCCTATGACTCGCGACTGGAGAAGACCTAGAACGACGAGGACACCTGCAATGGACGAGGCAATTCTTCGTGCAGTTGACGATAACCCTAATGTCAGCGTCAGAGAAGTTGCTGCTGCACAAAGTAACGTTGACCACGTCACTGTATGGAGTGTGCTACGGGAGAACCAGTTGTTTCCGTACCATGTACAGCGTGTGCAGGCACTATCAGCAGCTGATTGGCCTCCATGGGTACACTTCTGCGAATGGTTCATCCAACAATGTGTCAATCCTCATTTCAGTGCATATGTTCTCTTTACGGATGAGGCTTCATTCCAACGTGATCAAATTGTAAATTTTCACAATCAACATGTGTGGGCTGACGAGAATCCACACACAATTGTGCAATCACGTCATCAACACAGATTTTCTGTGAACGTTTGGGCAGGCATTGTTGGTGATGTCTTGATTGGGCCCCATGTTCTTCCACTTACGCTCAATGGAGCACGTTATCATGATTTCATACGGGATACTCTACCTGTGCTGCTAGAACATGTGCCTTTACAAGTACGACACAACATGTGGTTCACGCACAATGGAGCTCTTGCACATTTCAGTCGAAGTGTTCGTACGCTTCTCAACAACACATTCGGTGACCAATGGAATGGTAGAGGCGGACCAATTCCATGGCCTCCAGGCTCTCCTGACCTCAACCCTCTTGACTTTCATTTATGGGGGCATTTGAAAGCTCTTGTCTATGCAACCCCGGTTACAAATGTAGAGTCTTCGTGCTCGTATTGTGGACGGCTGTGATACAATACGCCATTCTCCAGGGCTGCATCAGCGCATCAGGGATTCCATGCGACAGAGGGTAGATACATGTATCCTCGCTAACGGAGGACATTTTGAACATTTCCTGTAACAGTTTGAAGTCACGCTGGTACGTTCTGTTGCTGTGTGTTTCCATTCCATGATTAATGTGATTTGAAGAGAAGTAATAAAATGAGCTCTAACATGGAAAGTAAGCGTTTCCGGACACATGTCCACATAACATATTTTCTTTCTTTGTGTGTGAGGAATGTTTCCTGAAAGTTTGGCCGTACCTTTTTGTAGCACCCTGTATACGTAAATACGGTCAGTGAGGCAGTGGAAAGAGACAGATCTCACCGAGATATGACTCCATTCCCCTCATTCAAATGCCTGCGGGTGGTGTACCTCGGATGACGTCAGAGCTGGGCAGATTTGAATGAGTTTTCGGTAAAAGTAGGAAGTGAAATACTGAAGATTGTACACCGTCCTGGATTGCTTAGATTTCACGGAAGCCCGTGGGAAGTGGCGAGATATTTTCCACTTTTAAGGCGAGCAATTCTCTTTTGGTGATTAGAAGTCAGAGCGATAGACCGTTTTACGTGGATCTTCTGTAGAGGCCGCCTCTGATCTCTTAACAGCGCTTTTTCAGATAGATATTATATTTTCTGCTTGTGAACTTTATAGAATATCTCATTCAGTTAAAGCTCAAAAATTTTATTTATAGCCATGGTTCCTGATCTTGCTGAATAAAGAGCAAGCAGCAAAATTTTCTTTCAGTGTGCACAAAAAGTAATGTGGACTTGCAAACTGGAGATTATGGTCAATTTGTTCTCCATCGCTTTCTGGCTGACCACAAAAATACTTCACAGGCTCTTGTAAATGGCGAAGGTAGGTGTAAAGCATGCACAGACAATTTGTGTCTTTCCATAACGACATAACAGAAGTAACGAGAACTGAATATTCGCCTGCCACGAAAAAAATCAGTCTCGCAACTTTTCCGACGGATGGTATACATAAGTGGAGCAGTGAAGAATGAGAACATCTGTTGACCATACAGGCCATAACTGGGGAAAATGACAAAGGCCAGATTCTTATGGTCCACCGTCTTGGATGGTGCATCAATGATAATTTATCAAGTAGGGAAGATCTTCTTCTCTCTTGGGACCTTAGTCCCACATCACACGGGGTCGGCCGTGTTACTATAGATTTTGCAGTGTTAGTTGCAGAGGGTGGCCATATGCCCTTCCTGCCGCCACCCTGAGCCCCCCAAGATATAATTGGTGAACCATAGCTGTCCACGTCTAGTGTAAGGCATGGAATAGTGCGAATGTGTTTCAAATGTCTGTGAGTCGTGTAACTGAGGCGGAACGTGGGAACCAGACCGGTATTCGCCTAGCGGGATGTGGAAAACCGCCTAAAAACCAGATCCAGGCTGGGCGGCATACCGGCTCACATCGGTAATAAGCCAGGCGGATTCGATGAGGGTTTGGCGCACCTACCCGACTCCAGGAAGTAGCGCATTAGCGCTCTCAGCTACACTGGTGGGTTTATAAAGTGAGGAAGTAACGCTATAAAATTTAAAAACAGAAAGTCGTAGGAAAATGTTATGAAAATGTTTTTAAAAACCCCTCCACCTACCACCCAACACGCAAGCCAGAATCCCCACTGATATACTGTAGGGATCAAGATAATTGCCACTGATCTAGAGAAACTGGTCCAAGGATGGTGATACCATGTATAGGCGACTAAGTGTTGGAATACCACACCTCATCACACAACGCGGATGCCGAAGGCTTAGTCGATCTGTGAAGCAGGACAGGCAGCCATCTTTTGCAAATCTTACTGCAGAATACAATACTGGTGCACGACGTCTAGCATTAAAAAAAAGTATTTTCTACCGATTAAATTTAATATGTGACAATGTTTTGTATTCGAATTAATTTTGCATCAGTTTTAAGTTCTGTTTTACACCTAAATAAAGACTAACAGCGGGAAAACAGTATTATCAGTAGTAAGAAAGAAGTAGCAACGAGTGAAATAGTTAAATTAAATCATATGTGATGCTCTCCATAGACAAAATAATGGCAGAGCACTAACGTTACCGGAAATTCTGTCTGTCAATAAGCGCCGATCACTGAATCCTAATTTAATCCTTAATGCTCAAATACATTTCCATTATTCACCTCTGCTAAAGTTCCAGCACCCATTTAACATGGATGTTAATGATTAATGAGAACCACAGCAGCTCTACTGATACACGTTTATTGTGTAATGGGCGGTCTCTTTTGTTAGACCATCATCCGGTTGCCTGCAATTCAACAATACAACGAATAGGGCTAAAACCTATAGTTTCTTAACGAATAAAATAAGCAGCTCACACTGCCAACAGTATTATAATAAACGGTCACCTGGTTGTGCCAGTGTCATGATTTAAGACGTCTAGGTGTCATATGTAACGTTATATAAAGGCACATTTGCATGCCGTGCGTGAGTTTCCTCGGAAACGGGAAATCTTAATTAAATAATTAATCTCTGACAACTAAAGAAAGCCTATGGCACTGGACTGCAGCGCTATGTCGCTTATAAAACAAAATACAGTTAGGACACTCTTATGTTGGATTAAGGAGGGAGAGGTCTTGCATTACAACTGGTGCGGGAAGCACGTATATTTTATTAACTGGCACACCGCCATATTTGAAGTTATATAAGAACACTGCGAGTTGCAGTCTTACTAGGCACTCGATTCTGTAAAGAATTTATATTTATGAAAGTAAGTAGAATTATTTAACTGTAGGCTTATTCGTTGAATATATCTGATTTAACTAACTGTGTAAACTTTTTTATGTTTAGTAGACAGTCACCTCCGCACGACGTATTGACATGGCTGGAAAATTATTCTAATATTGAGATTTACATTTTGAGTCCGCACCTACCGCAGCAGTCTTTGGAAATGATTTAAGTACCAAGTCCGACTATTTGTGTTATATTTCACGGTCAACTACGAATAACATTGCATTTGCGAAAAAGCCATTGTCAAGCGTCTGATACCAAATAATTAAACGTCCACGTCCCAGATAAGCAAATATTAATTACAACCAATCCCTATCATACATATACAATAATTAATATTTTATTTATTTTATATTGGCGACCGTGACAGGACTTGTTCAATTTTGTCATTTGTTACATTTTTCTCTTTGTTTCATGTGAAAAATCAACTTTCTGGACCTGGACGTGAATGTACGAGAAATAACAAAAATCTGAAGATATTTTCCAATTCTAAAATTTTGCGGGAAGACGCAACGAAGCTTCCAGCAAAATAGGGTAAGACGCAGCATCTTTGCATTGGCAGGCTTGACCAGACGCATAATTCAGTGTATTAGCTCTTCAGTAGATTCTGTAGTATTTCTTTCGCGCGTAGCAGTTTTCAGTGATAAATTTCATTCTCAGTGCTTTTCCTTAAACAATAACTTCTGCAACAATACCAATACACGAGTGTACAATATGGCCGACTTCTGTACGATACGTTGTAACATGGCCAGCAGCCATTAAGAATAATCCGATATTCAGTTTACATTTTTAAATTAACAAACAGCCATTGTTGCTACGAGCGATTCTTGAAGCATACCATACGTGTGGCATGGTCATAACTAGAAAACAATACGCAAAGATGGAACAGCAAAGACATACTATTCAGACGCAATCCGACTCGGACGAGAGACAAATGTTAGAAAATGACTTTACGACAGCAACCGGTAGCGACGATTCATCAAATATTGACGCAAGTGTTAACGGAAATTTTGACAATAGGCCGTCCACCACAAAAATTTCAAAGTCTCAGTCAGAGCTCATGTTAATACGTGACGTCACGTCTAATGACGCGGCGGGGGCAGAGCCCTTGCAAACAGTAAACATTGACAACATGTTACAAATGCTAATGAAACAAAACGCAGAAAATATGGCAACCTTAAGAATGCAGAACGCGGAAAACCTGACAACCTTAAAGACACAAAATGAACAGTTAAAGACACAAAATGACGAAATTAAATCTGACCTCATAGCAGTCAAGGCATGTAATGACACTTCATGTAAACGTGTGGAACTTATAGACGCCACACTGACCAAACAGATGACTGAACTCAGTACGAAATTTTCCAAGCTTAGTACGAGACAAGAAAAGACTGCAAATGACGTGGCACTTTTACAGACACAAGTAAAAAACCTTAATGTCACGTGTGAAGCTCTTACTGAACAAATTCAAACATATCATTCAGTACATGACAACCTTGAAAAACGAATTACTGACGTGCAGAATAAATTTGGCGATGTTGAACAACAACTGACTGACCGATGATGCCACAGCTCATTTTCAAAATATTAATAAAGAATTTCATGATTGGGTAGAGAGCAAAGACAAACATTTTGATAGATGCATACATGAAAATTTACCAACAATTGTGCACGACTCCGTAGCGGAATACATCACTAATAACAAACAGCTGATTAGTGACGCAGTACAATCCGTCACTGCACCCATGAGACAATTCACCGATCAACCACAGTCTGAATGTAATGAAAATATCAGTCAAAATGTACAGTTCAGAAACTAATATACATTCGAGTATGACGCACACATACCGCACACGACAAACACACAAGAACAAAACACACCACGACTACAACACATACCACGACGTGCAAACACAAACACAAGCTATTTTCATGGTAAACCACAGCAACATTATCGCAATGACTCGCCATCTGAACATTGCAGTAATTACAGTGGAACAAATCCATATCATAATGCAAAGGAAGAAGAAAGCTTAATAGAACACAGGCAGTTTCAGACTTTTATCCCAGGAAAACGAACCATTCATCCGGTGATTTTTCTTAAATCTTTTAGTAACGCATTTCCACGCACTTGGAGTGACTGGAAAAAGATTTCATATATTGTCGGTTATATCCAAGGCGATGCAGCTGTCTGGGCATACAGTCAAGCTGACGTATGTACCACGTAGTGAGTTTGAGCGTGCCTTTGTGAACAAATTCTGGTCGCAATCCGTCCAGGAGCGACTCAGATGACAAATTTTAGAACCTGAAACTTTTAACAGTAAAAATGGTAACTTACGCAGATATTTTGAAAAATACTTGAACATGGGACATTTTTTGGACGAACCAGTCGCAACACGTGATATACTCCGTGCGTTGAAGGCCAAATTGCCTTTCAACATTAAAGAAAAACTCTTACATATTCCGGATGACGATCCAGATTATTTTTTAACGGCTTTAGATTCGGTTGACATGTTACTAGAAGATCAGCGCTTCGCGCGGCAAAACAGCAGCCACAATGTTTATACTAGTGGTATGCAAAACATGCAGGCTTGCCAACTCAATTCTGGCGCGCCCACAGTTGGATACGCGGTACAGCAAAAACAGCAAACTCACATGCCGTCTCAATACGGAAATCAAAATCAACACGCGTATTCCAATACAAACAACAGTTACAACAGTAATAACACTTCATGCGGCAATCCATACAAAAGGCACCGCGGTAATAACAACAACGGTAACAACGGATACAAATGTAACAACAAAAACGCAAACAGAAATAGAAATAATAATAACTACGAGCCAAAACAGCATCAAGGCTGGACTGGTAGCGATCAATACTTTCATTCAAACACTGCTATACCACAGCAGCCACCAGGACAAAATTGGAGCATACCTTACGACCGACAGGTAAGTCATAATGCGCAACAGCAACAACTGCAAAAGTTTGGAGATCACAACAGGCAATATCCGAATGTGAATATAATAGAAGTGACACCTGATACACAACCTCAATCTCTGTCAGTACCTAATACAAATGCTAACCCAACAAACTGGAAACAGTCACTTCTATGCCCCGGGTCGTGGCTGAAGAATTCTTGGGGGGCGACTTCAATGTTAATCAGTTATTTGACACCACCATTGAACAACAAAATATTGATTTGCCTAATAATTCTAAACAAAAACTACCTGTTTTATTTATAAGATACAACCACAATGACAATATATCAGATGAACTTTTGCAAGACAGTACACAATGTCGTTAAAACACAAATGAAATTGTTTTAGCCTCTACTACTGGTGTAGTAGGTGGGATTCCAACTACTATTATCTTAGATACAGGTGCAGCTGTGAGCGTTTTGTTTTTTTAATTTCTATAAAAAGATGTGTGAATTGGAGCCTGTGCCTGAGTTTCCCGCCCAAAACTGTAAAATAACTACTGCTCTAGGTAATAAGTCATGTAGGGTTAAGAAGCAAGTTTTTGTAAACATTAAAATAGGTAATGGAACCGTACAATGGCCATTCCTGGTTGTACAAAACCTTGTGACAAATTGCATATTAGGATTAGATATTATGAGCGAGAAGGACTGCATTATAGACTTCTCCAAAGGTAAATGTATTTTAAATGATAAAGGCAGTGTAATTATTATTGATTTGGACAGGAGAACTCTAAAGCATGACAAACGCTGTACAGGGTACAGGGTTCAGTTAGTACTTGACAGTGACATTCAAGACATGCAAACACACTCATCTGACACAGAGCTAATGGACTTGAAAACATTGCTTGATCATAAGATAAATGAAGCTACAGCTCTCAGTGTACATGAACGTATGAAACTACAGGAAGTGTTATCCAAATATTTACAAGTTTTTACCAAACGATTAGGTGTTATCAACACGTATGTGTACAAGATTGAAGTTAAGCCTCACAAGATCTTCTACCGCAACACATATAACGTACCGTTATCTCAACGACCTGCTGTGTGGCAAGAACTAAAACAAATGTTAGACTGGAAGGTCATTGAACCATTCACCTCACCTTACTGTAGTCCTCTACTTGTTGTCAAAAAACCAAATGGTAGCATTAGGCTAGTGTTAGACGCACGAGCAATTAATGAAATAATTTTACCGGTTCACACAAAACCCGAAAATTTAGAAGAGCAATTACAGAAATTTCTAGATGCAAAATATTTTTCCACAATAGATCTCGCTAATTCATTTTGGCAAGTAGGTATCACTCCTGATTCTCAGAAATATACTGCATTTATGCTCGGGGGGGCGAACCTATCAGTTTTGTGTTCTACCCTTCGGATTTAATGTCAGTTCTGGGGTATTCATTACAGCCCTGGATACCGTGCTTGGCGATGATTTAGTTGAGACAGTCACACACTATGTAGATGATATACTGATAGCTACACAGTCTTGGAATGAACACGTTGACACAGTTCAAAGAATTTTAGAAAAATTTGCACAAGCTGGAGTCACAGCCAATCTTAGAAAATCAAAATTTGGTTGCAGTGAGATAAAATATTTAGGACATATCATTAATTCACAGGGCATACGTCCTGATCCCAGTAAATTAGATGCTATCAGAAACTTTCCTAGCCCTCGAACAAAAAAGCAGTTAAAATCATTCCTTGGGCTATGTTCATTTTTCAGGAGTTTTTTACCACAACCACTTTTGAACAGTAAACATCTGTTAAATCTACTCAGAAAGAATCAAGTTTGGATCTGGTCGGAACAGTGCCAGAATGACTTTAATACAATTAAACATGCTTTAGTGAATGCAAACATATTGAGCCATCCAGATTTCAATTTAGATTTTTGTATGACTTGTGACGCTTCATGTACTGGCTTGGGCTGTTGCTTATTTCAAGTTGTAAAGAATAAAGAAAAGGAACAGATAAGAATTATTGGGTTTGCAAGTCGTACTCTAACTGAATGTGAGCGTACATACTCCACTACTGAGTTAGAAACACTTTCCATAGTCTGGGCATTCAAGAAATTCAATTATTATTTATTTTGCAAACATACAGTAATTTATACCGATCACCAGGCCCTGGCATTTTTGTTAACTTGTAAACTTGCACATCCTAGATTATCACGATGGGCAGTTACTCTTCAGAACTACTCTTTTGAAATTAAGTACTTAAAAGGTAAGAACAACACCATTGCCGACGCTTTGTCTAGACTTCCACAAGGTATGAATGAAACTAACAGTGACTTAGAAAATATAAATGACTACAGGATTCTCTTAATGCAAGACAAGCAGTGTCACCAATATTATATTTATATGTGCAGAAACATGGCTAAATTACAAAAATCTGATCCTCACTGGTATAAGATAATAACATTACTGGTAGAAAAACACAATCATCCTTTGACTAAGTATTACAAGTTACACAATGATGTGTTATTTTATCGCCGACATCCAAATGCTACTAACTGGTGTGTATGCATTCCCATAGAGCCTGAACGTAATTTGATTTGGCACACACACTTAGTTTGGGGTCATTATGGGACGAAAAAGTGTTTGGCAAAGCTCAGCACATACTGTTATTTTAGCAATATGAGAAGAAAAATTTACAGGGAACTGAAAACATGTGTCATATGTCAAAAATCAAAACCTCAGAATTTATCCACAAAAACAGATTTACATTGTATTTTAACTATATATGACGGTAGTATCTGTTCCCGAAAGAACAGATACCGTGGATGACCATGCAGCTTTGCTAGAAATGAAATGATAATTAAATAGACACCCTAGCTGCAAGCAGGCGTTGATACACTTCATTGGGGACAGGTTGAAAATGTGTGCCTCGACCGGGACTCGAACCCGGGATCTCCTGCTTACATGGCAGACGCTCTATCCATCTGAGCCACCGCGGGCACAGAAGATAGTGCGTCTGTAGGGACTTATCCCTTGCACGCTCCCCGTGAGATCCACATTCCCAACATGTCCACAACACTACATTCGTAGTGCGCCTAATAGATGTTTGCCCATATATAGTTAAAAATATGGGTTCCCGGCCTTTGACCTTCTTGTGCGAACGCACACGCTATGCCCGAACTCGTACGGGACTTGGTAGATTAATCTGCCACGAGTAATGAGTATGATGGGCAAACGATCACATTCACCCTTAGACAATGAACTTAGTGACTTGGCTCCTTCGGCTGCTCTAACACACTTTCTCTCTTTCTCCCTTTCTCTCTTTCTCTCTCTCTCTCTCTCTCACATACACACACAAACACACACACACACACACACACACACACACACACACACACAAGTACACACATAGACACACAACACACACTCGAGCGAGAGCGTGTACCGTTGTTCACATTCACCAACCTCTGCATTTTTGCCTATACATAACTAGTGTGTGCCAGTATTGACATGGCGTACTGTTCTGACATTTATACACTACTGGCCATTAAAATTGCTACACCACAAAGATGACGTGCTACAGACCCGAAATTTAACCGACAGGAAGAAGATGCTGTGATATGCAAATGATTAGCTTTTCAGAATTCATACAAGTTTGGCGCCGATGGCGACACCTACAACGTGCTGACATGACGAAAGTTTGTAACCGATTTCTCATTCACAAACAGCAGTTGACCGGCGTTGCGTGGTGAAACGTTGTTGTGATGCCTCGTGTAAGGAGGAGAAATCCCTTAAAATCGGGTTTCCGACTTTGATAAAGGTCGGATTGTACTCTATCACGATTGCGGTTAATAGTACCGCGACATTGCTGCTCGCGTTGGTCGAGATCCAATGACTGTTAGCAGAATATGGAATCGGTGGATTCAGGAGAGTAATACGGAACGCCGTGCTGGATCCCAACGGCCTCGTATCACTAGCAGTCGAGATGACAGGCACCTTATCCGCATGGCTGCAACGGATCGTGCAGCCACGTCTCGATCCCTGAGTCAACAGATGGGGACGTTCGCAAGACAACAACCATCTGCACGACAGTTCGACGATGTTCGCGACAGCATGGACTATCAGCTCGGACATCGTGGCTGCGGTTACCCTTGACGCTGCATCACAGACAGGAGCATCTGCAATGGTGTACTCAACGACGAACCTGGGTGCACGAATGGCAAAACGTTTTTTTCGGATGAATTCAGGTTCTGTTTACAGCATCATGATGGTTGCATTCGTGTTTGGCGACATCGCGGTGAACGCACAAAGGAAGCGTGTATTTGTCATCGCCATACTGGCGTATCACCCGGCGTGATGGTATGGGGTGCCCTTGGTTACACGTCTCGGTCACCTCTTGTTCGCATTGACGGCACTTTGAACAGTGGACGTAACACTTCAAATGTGTTACGACCTGTGGCTCTACCCTTCATTCGATTCCTGCGAAACCCTACGTTTCAGCAGAATAATGCACGACCGCATGTTGCAGGTCCTGTACGGGCCTTTCTGGATACAGAAATTTTCGACTGTTGCCCTGGCCAGCACATTCTCCAGATCTCCCACCAACTTAAAACGTCTGGTCAATGGTGGCCGAACAACTAGCTCGTCACAATACGCCAGTCACTACTCTTGATGAACTGTGGTATCGTGTTGAAGCTGCTTGGGCAGCTGTACCTGTACACGCCATCCAAGCTCTGTTTGACTCAATGCCCAGGCGTATCAAGGTAGTTATTACGACCAGAGGTGGTTGTTCTGGGTACTTATTTCTCAGGATGTATGCACCCAAATTGTGTGAAAATGTAATCACATGTCAGTTCTAGTATATGTGTCCAATGAATACCCGTTTATCATCTGCATGTCTTCTTGGTGTAGCAATTTTAATGGTCAGTAGTGTATTCTTATACTTTTAATTTTTGAGCTAATTGTAGCACAAGGCTTGTGGGTTCATCACTTCTTTGTATATATTTCGGTATTGTTTTGTGTATAATTTAAAAAATTTGATTGATGTCTGTATAACTTGTGTCGTTCAGTATGTCTACGTCAGTCTCAACCATGGTATTTATCGCATTGAAAGATATCTTTGAGAGTCTAAAACATTCAGTATATCATTAGCGGAGAGTATCGCACTTGGACGATAGTGTGCCGGCCGGAGTGGCCAAGCGGTTCTAGGTGCTACAGTCTGGAACCGCGCGCCCGCTACGTTCGCAGATTCGAATCCTGGCTCGGGCATTGATGTGTGTGATGTCCTTAGGTTACTTAGGTTTAAGTAGTTTCTGAGTTCTAGGGGACTGATGACCTCAGAAGTTAAGTCCCATAGTGCTCAGAGCCATTTTTTTTAGACGATAGTGTACCACATGTTGTTTCCCGGTATATATTTCAAGACAGTGCCTGATTGTAGAGTTCCATAAAGGAATGCCTACCAGAAACCACCGTAAGCAAGCAGTTTCCGGAATTGTTGTTGTGAGACTTGAAGTTGTATTCTGGCGCGTTTTTAAATATTACGAGCTCTACATATTTAAGTGCTGTATAATTTATTGAAGCTATTTGGAGGATATTGCTCATTCTTTAAATAGCAAGCTTGACGTCGGATAGAATTCTGCACTTTTAAAACTAATGAGATAAAAAGGGAATGGTTAAGCCATACTCTGTCTGGCGTGCGCCATCTTGTACCTTGAAACAGACGGTCTTCTACCATGGAACAAGGAGCTGAGTTTCTTAAATATCTTACGAGTTTTCCCTGTCTGAGAAATGGAAATAATATGTAGTATAGCTTCTATTTCAAGAGCTTTTAATTTATAACTAGTTTTTAATAATACTTTTCCTAAATGTAATTTTATTTACTCATTATTGGTTTGTAGTAAAAAACAACGGTATAGGGGGACTACAAGTAGCAGAAATGTGATTTATAAGGTAAGTGAGAGGTGTTAGCAGGGAAGACCGCATAAGAAACGACGATATTAGGAATGAACCGGGTAACTGTAATATTAATGAAAGGACTGAATAAACTAAAACAGAATGGAAATATCACCTACAAAGAATGACCGCAGAGAGCATCTCATACCGGGCCCTGCTGTAGAAGACGAAGAAGGGACATAAAAAGACCCAGAATGAGGCTGCAGCGAAAAGTGAAGACAGTGACAAGATTTTCTTGACTGCAACGCATTTTAAATTTAAATAGAATATTTCTTCCTGTGTACACCACAGTGTTATACCTCGGAATAGTTTTTCACATCTAGAAAAACCTTACTTTTCCAGAGTAATTTCAAAACAAGACTGTAGCTCACAGAATGTGAGTGCTACCATTTCTAAGTACAATAAGGAAATGTTTTAAACTTGTATTACAGACTGGATGGAGGGGAAATCTGAAAAGTGTTTGGAGGTGCACCACTCCACCTTACATAATATTTCTTGTTTTGTTACCATGTCGAATTGAAGCAATTCAATTTGACACTTGTCCTGTAGATGCCACAATGTTTAACTGTCATATTTCTTTAGAAAAACTCTACAGGGAAAAATTAGTACCCCCTTTTAGAGGTTTCCAGTTCACTCCAGACTTATTGCTGCAACAATGCATGTGAAGTAGATGGAGTGATTACACTTTCAGTCCAATAGCACAACCGGTTTTATGGTATCAGATATCAACCCATGCTGAAACACCCATATTTGTACGTACTGTAGCCTCCACTGGCGCCAACGCAGTCGATCGTGCACATGACGAATACTGTCCTGGGATACGTTATTCCACGTCTGCTCGACCTGTGCAGGTAGTTCTGTAAAAGTTGTTGGCTGACGAGTCGCACCAAGTCACTTCTCGTTCCATCATATCCCACACGACTGAAGACAACACTGGAGATCGTTCTGGCCAGGGAACTTGTTGCATGTCTTGCAGAGCGTGTGGAGTCTCACAGGCAGTGTGTGGGCGAGCATTATCCTATTAGAACAACACATCACCTTTATCTTGCAAGAGCGGCTAAAGAATGGGTGTAACAACATTCTGCCCTTACCAAGTGCTGGTCAGCGGCCCTGTCCAGAAACTCCGCAGGTGAACGAGAGTTGTAGCTCTACGACAAGTTGTAAAAGAGAGGGATAGAGAGAGCGAGATATATATGTGTGTGTACGATAAACTCCTTCCCTCGAAACGTTCTCCCCTTCATACTTCTTACGTGTCACCACAGATCCCATTTTTTCTAAGACTACAGTACACGCGAGGTGTCTATTTGTTTCCAGCGCCTTGAATGGAATGCATAAGTTCTAATAAACGTTCACAAACTTGCAGTCTTCTATAGTTGTTGTCCCCCGTGCAGAAAACAGCACGTACGTCGTGAATCCGTCACCTTGAGACTGTAAGAAAGTCTTAGCGGACAAGTGATACTATGTGAATTATTAAATTTACAATTACTTTGTTTACATGGGTTGCCAAACGCTTCCCATAGGAAGAACACCAGAAACTGCACAGTTACAATCCTTTTTAGAGGTACAAATAATTACCATTCTTCAACAAAATAACTGCGTATTACCGTAATTACTATCATAATATTCTCAGCTACAATGCTAATAAAGTCTTAACACCGACTGCGACACTTGTCCGTCCTCCGAGACTACCGAACCAGCTACGATCTCATAGACGAACCTCTTCGCCCGCCTCCAAGTTAGGAGCGATCCGAAGATTACCGAAGTGCTTCGTCTGTCTTTTCGTTTAGCAGTTGATTATTTTTCTTCTGGTTATTAACACCTGTGAAGTTCAAAACTGGTTCAAATGGCTCTGAGCACTATGGGACTTAACATCGGAGGTCATCAATCCCCTAGACTTAGAGCTACTTAAACCTAACTAACCTAAGGACATCACACACATCCATGCCCGAGGCAGGATTCGAACCTGCGACCGTAGCAGCAGCGCGGTTCGGGACTGAAGCGCCTAGAACCGCACGACCACAGCGGCCGGCACTTGTGAAGTAATGGAATGATAGCAGGCTATTGAGAGATGCATTAATTTGAAATGCAAGTAAATATGCTGTTTAGTTTTTCTAATATTAATGACAAAAGATTATCGTTTCGGCGCGCAACTTTCGAAAGCAGCAGCCAATCGCGGAGAAGCACCAAAATTTTAGGCAGTTCCGGATAAACCACCTGTCATCGGTACCTCTTACCACGTTACGTCATCTTGCCACTGCCACCTTTTCAACTCCTCTAAGAAGAGGTTCTTGTAGCCGAATGCGATGGCTGTGAAGCCAGAAATGTTACAGCTTACCGCACCCCAGACCATAAGTCCTGCGGAGAGGGCAGTGTGTCTTGGACGAATGCGCTCTACGATACAGATTCCACAGGTCTACGTTGCTCCCACGAACGACCATCGCTTACGTGCAGGCAGAATCTGCTTTCATCGCTGAAGACTAGAGATGGGCAAAGTTGTTCATCCTAGGGAACCTGTTCACTGGTGACCGCTCTTTTTTGGGAACCGTTCATTTTTACTCGTTAACCGTTCATTGTGCTTGGTATATGGTTCTTATGAAAAATTGAAAATTAGTAGCGTAGGTGACTGAAGATGGAAGGCGCCAAGAGGGGGCACTCGCCTCCCCCCTGGAGTACGGAGTTTTTATTCATAACAGATTTCTCACACACTTGTAATTTTCGTAATTCTTCAAAACATCTCGTTTAGCCAACTGTAGCGTTATGTGGCTGATCACAGCGAAATAACATAAGGTGGTGCACGAGAAACCGGCTCGCCAATTACTCACCATTTGTTGACCGCTATGAGCAGAATAGGTAAACATGTAATAATTAGACAGTCAAGAAATAACAAATAAGCTGAAACTTCCTGGCAGATTAAAACTGTGTGCCGGACCGAGACTAGAACTCGGGACCTTTGCCTTTCGCGGGCAAGTGCTTTACCAACTGAGCTACCCAAGCACGACTCACGCCCCGTCCTCACAGATTTACTTCCGCCAGTACCTCGTCTCCTACCTTCCAAACTTTACAGAAGGAAGGGCTTGTGAGCACAGACATGTCAACACGAACTGTTGCGAACTCTGCCAGGAAGTTTCATATCAGCGCACACTCCGCTGCAGAGTGAAAATCTCATTCTGGAAGCAAATAAGCTAATGCAAGCAACTTCGAAACAATAGATGACGATTGGTAAGCGACAATGAGCAGTCTAGTATTCGGGGCCGACTTTTCGTGCGCCACCCTTTACCACTGAAATAATATTGTGGGAGTCATCATAGTCTCTTTACAAAATGTGACACCATGCACTCGATTACGAAGCGCGGGCTTCATTCGGTTGTGAGTCGGTCTGCCTTCCATAACAATGAACGATCTGTGTGTGCCCTGCCGACGTCCTTGCATGTGTAATAACAAAAAATCTTGCCTTTTTACAAGTATTTCTTCTGCTGTTTACCGAAATAATGAAGTAAGCTGATACGCCGTTTTGTTACCTGGAAAGATGTATTACATACCACGTAATTTTTATGTATTTTACGTAATTGTAAAATACGTTTTAAGTACTTGTCGTGGACGCTGAATAGAATACGGAAAGAACCAGAAATTCAGAGTTCAAAAAGGGTTTGTAACAGATCTAGAATGGACGTGCGAAGCGAACGAAACGAACAACAACTCGATACTGAACTAACTATGAGTAGTCGGCAGTGGAACAGCGACGAGTGGCCACTCGAAGAAGGACGACACCGGCCGACCGAGACCGAGACAGACGGGAACGAGACCGGCCGACGTGCCGTTCGGGAACGAGACCGACCGTTTCCCGTTCCCGGGAACTGTAAGTAGAAAGTCGCGACCGAAGTGAACTATGAAAGACCGTTCCCCAGATCTCGTTCCTCGCTCCTTCCGTTCACCTTGGTACACCCTTCCTTTGGAGCCGTTAGTTGGGAACGAGACCGGCCAACGTGCCGTTCGGGAACGAGACCCACCGTTTCCCATTCCCGGGAACTGTAAGTAGAAAGTCGCGACCGAAGTGAACTATGAAAGACCGTTCCCCAGATCTCGTTCCTCGCTCCTTCCATTCATCTTGGTACACCCTTCCTTTGGAGCCGTTAGTTGGGAACGAGACCGGCCGATGTGCCGTTCGGGAACGAGACCGACCGTTTCCCGTTCCCGGGAACTGTAAGTAGAAAGTCGCGACCGAAGTGAACTATGAAAGACCGTTCCCCAGATCTCGATCCTCGCTCCTTCCGTTCATCTTGGTACACCCTTCCTTTGGAGCCGTTAGTTGGGAACGAGACTGGCCGACGTGCCGTTCGGGAACGAGACCGACCGTTTCCCGTTCCCGGGAACTGTAAGTAGAAAGCCGCGACCGAAGTGAACTATGAAAGACCGTTCCCCAGATCTCGTTCCTCGCTCCTTCTGTTCATCTTGGTGCACCCTTCATTTGGAGCCATTAGTTGGGAACGAGACCGGCCGACGTGCCGTTCGGGAACGAGACCGACCGTTTCCCGTTCCCGGGAACTGTGAGCAGAAAGTCGCGACCGAAGTGAACTATGAAAGACCGTTCCCCAGATCTCGATCCTCGCTCCTTCCGTTCATCTTGGTACACCCTTCCTTTGGAGCCGTTAGTTGGGAACGAGACCGGCCGGCATGCCGTTCGGGAACGAGACCGACCGTTTCCCGTTTCCGGGAACTGTAAGCAGAAAGTCGCGACCGAAGTGAACTACGTTCCCCAGATCTCGTTCCTCGCTCCTTCCGTTCATCTTGGTACACCCTTCCTTTGGAGCCGTTAGTTGGCGTACGTCTCTACTGAAGACCATGGCGCGCCATTCCATCCTCGAACGATGGCGCCAGTCAGACCGTGCACGTCGATGCTGTGACGTGGGCGGGAGACGGGCTTGAGGTATACGTGCCTGTACTCCCGCTGCTAATAACCGGTTTGAAACAGTTCGTATTGACACGTCTGGTTGCTGTACGACCTGCCACAGCTGCCCTTACGATAGGATGATTCTGGTTGGGGTCTGTGCTTTTGTGGAAGTCCAGAACCTCGTCTACGGCTTGAGAATGTTCACGTGAGCACTGATACCATAGTCATTGCACAACCGGCACCAACTTGTGTAGCAATGCTCCGAAAGGACCATCCTGCCACTCGGTACGCCGAAATTTGATCCCTCAGCTGGCTGTAGGAAGAACGAGCCTCTCTCTGTGGCGTGTGTGTTTGCTTGCTTCACACATCTGCACCACACTGAGCCTTGTGGTTGGGAGCATTTCCCATTAAAGGATAGACACACATGGCTCTCTGATAGCTATGTCACTAGGCTATCTGTCGGCAGATGACGTTGAAGCCATTTCAATACACCTACTATCCCCCAGTGTATTCCATCGTCGGACCAAAATCGACGTCGTCTTTCCATGAGTACTAACTTTTACCCGGCAGTGTAACAGTCTAAGTACACCTGCAAACTGTCAGTCGTGATTTTTTAAATTTTCTGTTCAGTGTTAAATTGTCTGACGACGGCCTACAAAACTGAAAGACAGTTCACAACAAAATATAAAATCAAGGAAGAATGTAAATTTGTGGTAAGGTCTTATGGGACCAAACTGCAGGGGTCATCGGTCCCTAAGCCTACACACTACTTAATATGACGTAAACTAACTTACGCTAAGGACGACACACACACACACACACACACACACACACACACACACACACACATGCCCGGGGGAGGACTCGAATCTCCGACTGGGGAAGCCGCACGGACCGTGACAAGGCGCCTGAGACCGCGAGGGAAGAACATTAGACAACTACAAAGGCGCATGTCGTCGGTCTGGGGAAGAATAAGGAATGAAGTCAGCCGTATCGTTTTCGAAATCGACATCCCGGCATTCAGCTTAACCGCCTGAGTACCAGTGGTTTCTGGCTCAAATGGTTCAAATGGCTCTGAGCACTACGGTACTTAACATCTGCGGTCATCAGTCCCCTAGAACTTAGAACTACTTAAACCTAACTAACCTAAGGACATCACACACATCCATGCCTGAGGCAGGATTCGAACCTGCGACCGCAGCGGTGGCGCTGTTCCAGACTGAAGCGCCTAGAACCGCTCGGCCACAACGGCCGGCCAGTGGTTTCTCTCTGAAACCGCCATTTCATTAACATGTTTGAGAAATACTACTGCCTCTCCAATGAAACCACCTAAGCCATTGACATTTAGTGGTGCAAATGTCTCTGAGCACTATGGGACTCAAGATCTGAGGTCATTAGTCCCCTAGAACTTGTTAAACCTAACTAACCTAAGGACATCACACACATCCATGCCCGAGGCAGGATTCGAACCTGCGACCGTAGCGGTCTCGCGGTTCCGGACTGCAGCGCCTAGAACCGCACGGCCACTTCGGCCGGCTGACATTTAGTGATATGAATGTGGCGTATTGTAGCAGTCACAAAGTTCAAAGCAACAATCGACGTGGAGATATTGCTACGTGATTGTAGAAGATTGCAACACGTGGCTTTTCTTTTTACAGTTTATCTGCAGTTGTTGTAACGTGAATTTGAGTTACTACTGTTACGATTAGGTTCGAAATGAAACAAATAGAGCTGCATGTGCTTGCGATATAAATGTATTAGATTTTATGCTCCTTTTTGGTTCTTATTTGGGACTATATTTTAAACGTAATGATCTCATAGAAGTTAGGAGATGAGGGACTGCATCTAGGAAAGACGCGAAAACTGTGTGTCCAAGTGGTTACAAAGTGAAACCATAATTTTAAAACATTTTATTGTTTACTTTTAGCCTTTTTCTCCTCGTAATCGTTGCTTACTACGATAATAAAGATTAATTTTATGAAAAATTATGATATTATTATCTTTTTATATTGTTTAGAGTCAGAGGGTAATGCGACACGAAAAACCTATAAATCTGGGTTTCAATCACAGTATTACCGGGTGAATTTCCAGAGTCTTACCACACTGCTACTTCTCCTCTATTCCAATCGCAGGCCGGACATATACTGAAGAGCCAAAGAAACTGGTAGACCTGGCTGATATCGTGTAGGGCCCCCGCAAGCACGCAGAAGTGCCACAACACGCCGTGGACTCGACTAATGTCTGAAGTAGTGCTGCAGGGAACTGACTCCATGAATCCTACAGGGCTGTCCATAAATCCTTAAGAGTACGAGGGGGTGGACACATCTTCTGAACAGCAAGTTGCAAGGCATCCCAGATGTGCTCAATAATGTTCCTGTCTGGGGAGTTTGGTCTCCAGCAGAAGTTTTTAACTCAGAAGAGTGTTCCAGGGGCCATTCTGTAGCAATTCTGTACGTGTGGGGTGCAGCATTGTCCTAATGAAACTGCCAGTCGGAATCCACAATGGATATGAACGGTTACAGTTCATCAGACAGGATGCTTACGTACGTGTCACCTGTCATAGTCGTATGTGAAGGTATGAGGAGTACCATATCACTCCAACTGCACCTGCCCCATACCATTACAGAGCCTCCACCAGCTTGTACAGTCCCCAGCTGACATGTAAGGTCCGTGGATTCATGAGATTGTCTCCATACCGGTACACATCCATCCGCTCGATAAAATCTGAAACGAGACTCGTCCGACCAGACAACATGTTTCCAGTCATCAACAGTCCAATGTCAGTGTTGATGGACCCAGGCGAGTCGTAAAGCTTTGTGTCGTGCAGTCATCAAGCGTACAAGAGTGGGCCTTCGGCTTCGAAAGCCCATATCGATGTTTCGTTGAATGGTTTGCACGCTGGCACTTATTGATGGCCCAGCATTGATATCTGCAGCCATTTGCGGAAGGGGTGTGCTTTTGTCACGTTGAACGATTCTCTTCACTCGTCGTTGGTACCGTTCTTGCAGGATCTTTTTCCGGCCGCAGCGATGGCGGAGATTTGATGTTGTACCGGATTCCTGATTTCACGGTACACCCTTAAAATGGTTGCACAGGAAAATCCCCTCTTCATTGCTACCTCGGAGATGCTGTGTCCCATAGCTCGTGCGCTTGCTATAACACCACATTCAAACTCAAATTTGGAGAGCCTCCCATTTTAGCAACAGTAACCGATCTAACAACTGCACCAGATACGTATTGTCTTATATAGGCGTTGCTGAATTCAGCGCCGTATTCTGCTTGTTTACATATCTCTGCATTTGAATACGCGTGCCTATACCAGTTTCTTTGACGCTTCAGTGTAAGTAATAATTGTATAAATGATGCGCAGGCGGTAGAGCGGTGCTGCGAAAGGGAGTATAAGAGCTGCGGTGGAAAAAAATAATTAAATGTGATGCGTAATTAGGCGAATTAATTACGAGGTACGCATCTCGTAAGTATGATGTGGAGGGTGCCCTTTTGAAGTGAGAGGCCTGTCAAGAGAAAGTAATGGTTCATAAATACACATTATGCGCAGAAATTAATTAATGGATTAAGAAGCAAAATAGGAGGGGAAGAACAGGAACCTGACTGCGTCAGCCGCGCATTTCTAGTGGCCTGCTTACGACGCAGCGTTAGGTGAGGAAGAGTGGAGGGGAGAAGGCGTGTAATTGAGACGCACGGCTTGCGTCCGAGAATGTGCGGTGCAGGGCCATTCATCCGTGCCGCGGGGGTTGCACTCAGAGACGTCGTGTGTTAACAAGTAGGGGAAGGGTCCCTAGGTAGCAGCGCGGAAAACTACACTACTGCCCACGAAAATCGCAAACCATGAAGTCAGCATGCAACAAGCGTCAAATCGTCATCAACTGTGGTGCCTGCTACATGCTCGGGTATGCAATTGGGCCAGTAGAAATACGCTCCTGTCATAGCACTTCACAATGAATGTGCTTTTATAAATGAAATGACACAGTTTCTGAAACTTTACCTGTCTCACACTGACTTTCACTCTCTGCTTTAGTCTGTATACATAAAATCAAACCTGTATGACATCAATAAACTTTATGATACTGTGTACATTTCATTTTTATGGGTACCTGTTCCTGAATTTCAGGATGGATCCCCCACTTACGTACGATGCTGAACATGGAGTGCCTCGGTAATTCTGTTCGTGTGTAAGGGGGAATTTAAAGCAAACTGGGGCGGCAGTAGCAGTTTTGATTCAGGAGGAAGGCATGCCAGGGTAATGCGTGAACCTCAATGCGAAGGTGGTTTAATGGCTAATGCACCTGCCTTCTAAACAGGAGACCCGGATTCGATTCCCGGCCTTGATACAGATTTTCACTGCCCCCTTCAGTCAATATACACAGAATATGCTTTTTTTTACGGATCTAGAAACATTACTTACTGATCTTATAGACCACAAATATGTTTTCGACGTTGACATGTCACGGAAGGGTCAGACATATTTTAACTTGTAAGTAATGTTTACAGGTCTGTAATAACCGTCTCTTTCTACGCCCTGCATTGTGAGATACGTATACTTTATTAATTTTCAACATGCACTTGAGGATGGCTGAAATGCAGAAATCATGATTGTGTAGAACAAATGAACAGTTAAGAGTCAAATGGCGGAAATTACTTTCAAAAACTTCTATTGAACTGCGGTCCCCCACGAAGGAAAGAACACGTCCATTTTCATTAAAATACTGACGGAAAAGTGGTGTACCAGTTGCCTCGTTCTCTCTCGCTCAGCAACTCAAACATTTTCTCGAAAATTTTGGAATTCTAACATACTCACACTCTTTTTTAATATGCAATTCACCTACTATTCCCACAAGCTCCCTTAACTTTAACTCGATGTAAGCCACTCATACCCATCCACTGCCATTTGCACTTTCTCCCCCACACATTCAGCACAACTCATTATCTCTTTCTGTCTCTCTAATTCTGATTATCTCTTTGTGTCTCTCTAATTGTCACTGTCCCCTATCTCGTAGCCACAGCCTCTTTCGTCCTGCCCTACTAATACTGTCTCCTGACTCTGTCACTATCTTCCTCGCGTTCTCTCTTGTTGCTACTATCTCATTCCTTCCTTCTCACTGCTGCTGGCTCTTCTTACTGTCGCTTCCTCTCTCTTCCTTGTCGTCATAGATTCCGTCTCTCATTATCACTAGCTCTCACCCATTTCCACTATTTCTTTATTCCCATGACTGTACGATCCTCCACAGCTGGGAGAACAGTTGCCAGACCTCTCTGGCGCTAGTCACAAGGGGTCAATGAAATAGTGCATAGCGTTGAGTACGGGCGTCTTACCCATGTGTATTCTGACGAGGCTACGATGCTACCACTGTCGAATTTAGATAGGCACTGTTACCTGTTCCTCTTTATTGCACGAGACACAACTCTATAATTTCAGTCTCCTTCTCTCTCAGCATAAAAAAAGAGCGAATACGTTCGCCTGCCAAAATGTTTGGCAACATTTTTAAAGGTAGAGTAAGCCAGTTGGTACTACACTTTTCAGTCCGTCTTTTAACAAACAGGACCATAGTCGTCTTTTATGTGCTGCGAGAGATGCACGATATGCCACTCATAAGAAAAGAATGTTGTGGGCTAGTAAAATTTTGATAATTTACTTCCGAATTTTAAGTGGAAGCCTATTACAAAAGGGGTTTCCCAGTTTCGGATGATAACGGAGACACTTTATGAACTACGTTTCGTCCCACAGCGAATATTACGTGCGTATTTTGTGTGTACGTGGAGGGTAACTTGACTCCTCTGTATATTGGAAACGGATAAAGATATCAATAAAACTTTCGACGATTTTCGAGATCGAGATTTTATGAACATGTTTTAAAAAATTCGACCATTTGCAATGCACAAACGTCCTAGAGTTCATGGTTCGGTTTCGGTGCTCAGAAACCATGTTTCTCAGATTTTCTCAGAAAACGCCCACGAAATATATGTTGCCTCCAGACGCTCCTTAGCCGGCCGAAGTGGCCGAGCGGTTCTAGGCGCTACAGTCTGGAACCGCGCGACCGCTACGGTCGCAGGTTCGAATCCTGCCTCGGGCATGGATGTGTGTGATGTCCTTAGGTTAGTTAGGTTTAAGTAGTTCTAAGTTCTAGGGGACTGATGACCTCAGAAGTTAAGTCCCATAGTGCTCAGAGCCATTTGAAACAGACGCTCCTTAAGACGCACCGCAGACATGCAAAAAGAACCATCCGATATTTGCTTGAGCAGGGGGAAATGCATAAAATTCTAAATTTGGCCTTTTACTGTAGGATAGTTGAAGAAGATGATCCTTCTGTTGGGTATACAAGTGGTCCATAGACCTAGAGCTATCCAAAACTCTTGACCCTACATTTTTATCACCAGTGGAAACTATCAGCTCCAGAAAAATCCTGTTTTTGTGGCCTCCGCTTTGGTAGCGACATGCGTTCCGATTAGATTTCAGTACTACTATAGTATGTAGGGACCAGGCCGCCCACATTCTGTGCACAGGGAAAGATCACGCAGCCTATTTTTCGTTCAGAACTGGGATCTGAGATTTGTTCGTTCCTGAAATTATGGCGTCGTGTCTCGTGAAATGAAGACGAACAGCCACAAGCGCCTGTCTAAATTCGGCAGCGGTAGCATCGTGGCCTGCCCACGGTCGTGGGAATATAGAATCGATGGGTAAGAGGGCCATACTCAACGCCACGCACTGCCCCTATGCGACTAGCGCCAGAGAGGTCTGGCAATGATTCTACCAGCTGTGGAGGATCGCACAGCCACACAACATGTCCTTAGTTGCTAAATGAGCTTGTCTGCAATAAGACTGTTAGCCGATATTTCTCTATAGAATCAGTTTCCTACCATATAAGTCTGAGGGTTCTCGGTTACCATCAGTCTCGCAACAGTAATTAAAAATGGTGATAACACAGGGAAGTTGCCATATATTTGACGACCAGCGAGGGATCTGTAAAAATGACCATTACATGTAGTTCTCTTTGTACAATTTCCTTTCAAGTTGGGTGATTATAGTTTACATTCTTTTAGTCCTCTTACACTCTCCAGTCTTACTAATGTGAACACCTGTAAAAAGCCTGAACAACCATCTTCTGCAGTGAGGACCGTTGCGAGACATGGAGGAAGAGAGTCGGTGAGGTTCTGGAAGCTACCGGCGGGGATCTTCAAAAGATATCAGATTAATCAATGAAACCCGTAAAGCAAAGTAAATTTCCTAATTGTGTGACTGACAACTGAATTTTTTTTCCTAAATGTTTAGATTGCTGAGAAAATAACAGCTATGTATAAAACTGTAAATTTGTGATTTCTGGAGATTTTTTAAGTAGAAGGAATGTGTATTGCAAAGGACATCTACCGAGGTCATTTGAAAAAGAAATATTTAAGTGACCTGTTGTCAGCATATACGTGAATGCTCACAGTCACCTTCGCAGGAAGTTCAGTAGATGACACTAAAATAAAAGCTGCTGTTAGACCTGTAATTTTCGAAGCAAATTAAGCGTAGTTCGAAGCGACGTCGTTGTGCGTCAGCGGAAAATAGAGTATGCTCGCAAATATACGTGCAAGTAATTAAACATTCACAGCAGCCGTTAATGAATGCGTTTTCTGTTATGTGCTAAAATTGCAAACAGTAATCGCTTTCGTGGAATAAAGAATAATAGAGCGCACGCTCTGCTTTTAGTTATTATGTTGTCTTTATTGAACTGTGGCATCAGCTATGTGGAGAAAATAAATATTCGCAATATACTATGATACAGAAATTAAACACATATGGGAAAGCGGAAAAGAGTTGGATCCATAAATGTTTTGTCTCCCCTAGAACGAGAAAGAAATCGCACTGCCTGCGTACCGAACTGTGTGAAATGAGCTCCCTTCCAATGTTTTCACTGTGTTGATAACACAGAATCTACTAAAGATTGTTTGGGGAATTCTTATTGAAACTGGCAATGCGTGTGTGTGTGTGTGTGTGTGTGTGTGTGTGTGTGTGTGTGTGTGTGTGTGTGTATGCGCGCGCGCACTCACTATTTAGAAACTAGTTTGTTCTGTTAAGAAACAGAGAGTTTTTTGGTGCTACACTTGTTTCAATGTTGTCGATAACATACGTGTAAATTATGCTTTAAATTACTTAGTAGTTTGTGGGTAGGGTGACGAACTCAATGGAAGGGCAGCCTCCATAATTCTGAACTGTCTGTACCACTATACCAAGTGGTCAATACAGGAAAAATAAAAATGAAAGAGGTGAACTATCTGAAACCACTCAAAATGATGTTGTGGTCTATGCAGAAAAATATGCAGAAATATAAAAATTTGAAGGAAAATGCTTTGTTCTTTTATTGTTGTCATTATCACAGTTCCCTGTTTTAAAGCTTATTTTTTTTCCCAACTGAGGAGCACGTTTGCTCGGCATGAGTTTTCCTCCCATTCTCTCTTCACCCCTGTATTTCTTCTACCATCCTGTCAATTATCGAAGATATTTTGATTATTAATCATCCGTCTGAATTATTTGTAACTTCAGTTATTTCGTCACGTGCGTCAATTTCCCTAACGTCTTCATGAAATTCCGTTAGTCTGTTGTCTCATTTATAGATCAATAAATCTAGGTTCGAAATTCCCTTTGCGATTCACGTAAGTGACGGGTTTCAGTCGTCGTTTTCCAATTGTATGTGACATTTATTCGAACTTTATAGGTTTACTTTGACTTCCACTTCATCCAGATTCCATTACCGCGTTGTTGTCATAGTATATTCATGACAACCTTACTTTCGTATTTTTCGATATTTTGGTTTGGCTTCAAGTACCAGTTTCCGGTTCCCACGTGCAACGTACTACAGTTTTAAGAAACGTGTCGTGAGCTCATAGTTTTGCGTTTTTGACAGATACTTTTCGGTATAAGGGGCAATGAAATGACAACCGAACATCCGTCACAACGGGATAATGGAGTGGTTCCATTCAAAAGTAATTATCACACGATTTAAGACGTTTATTCCACTGAGAGATGAGACGATCACTTCTCGTTTCGTAGAACGCAGTCAGCCCTGAGGAATCTACAAACCACACCCACTCTTGCACTTTCTCCTCCGTCTGAAACGGACGTCCGCGCACGTCTTCTTTCTGGTCGCCAAAGATGCGGTGCTGGTTAGTGTTTAACGTCCCGTCGACAACGAGGTCATTAGAGACGGAGCGCAAGCTCGAGTTAGGGAAGGATTGGGAAGGAAATCGGCCGTGATCTTTCAAAGGAACCATCCCGGCATTTGCCTGAAACGATTTAGGGAAATCACGGAAAACCTAAATCAGGATGGCTGGAGACGGGATTGAACCGTCGTCCTCCCGAATGCGAGCCAAAGATGTGAACCGAGTGAGGTGACGCAGTGGTTACCACATTGGACTCGCATTCGGGAAGACGACGGTTCAATCCCGCGTCCGGCCACCCTGATTTAGGTTTTCCGTGATTTCCCTAAATCGCTCCAGGCAAATGACGGGATGGTTTCTTTGAAAGGGCAAGGCCGACTTCCTTCCCCATCCTTCCCTAGTCCGATGGGACCGATGACCTCGCTGTTTGGTCTCTTCCCCAAAACAACCCAAACCAACCCAAAGATGTAAAAAAACACGCGGTGAACGGTCCGGGCTGTACGGAAGACGCTGTAGTGTTTCCCAACCATATCGCTGAAGCGTATCCTTTGTCAGATTGGCAATGTAGGGGAGGATGTTGTCGTGAAACAGGGTGATACCGTTCGACGGCATTCCTGGGCGCCTAGCAGTTTCTGCAAAGTGTCGTCATAGCGATGCGCACTGATTGAGGTTTCGCTCTCGAAGAACCCGACTAGCAGAGGGCACCTACAGTCAAAGGGAAAGGTAATCATGACCTTTCCGGAACTTGTATGAACGGCGTTGGATTTATTAGCTGGGAAGATGTGGGATATTTCCACTGCTGGCTTTATAGTTTGCCCCTTGGCTCTCCAAAAGTTAAAGAGCATCTTCGAAGACTTCACTTGGATGGTGATGAAGCGGAGCAAGCAGAGCAACGGTTGTGGCTTCGTCAACGAAGTCATTCTACAGTGACCATAACAACAAAGGAGTGTGTTCGCCACCACGCCGACTACACTGATAAATACGCTGGAGCGCCAAAGAAACTGGTATAGGCATGCGAATTCGAATACACAGATATGTAAACAGGCAGAATACGGCACTGCGGTCGGCAACGTCTATATAATGGTATAAGAGTCTATCGCAGTTGTTAGATCGGTTACTGCTGCTAGAATGGCAGGTTATCAAGATTTAAATGAGTTTGAACATGGTGTTATACTCGGAGCCCGAGCCATGGGACATAGCATCTCCGGTCGATGAAGCAGGCGGATTGTCCCGTATGACCATTTCACGACTGTATCGTCAATATCAGGAATCCGCTAAAACATCAAATCTCCGACATCTCTGAGACCAGAAAAAGATCGCGCAATAGCGGGACCAACGTCGACTGAAGAGAATCGCTCAACGGGACAGAAATGCAACTCTTCCGCAAATTGCTACAGATTTCGATGCTGGACCATCAACAAGTGTCAACGAAACATCATCGACATGGACTTTCGGAGCCGAAGGCCCACTCGTGTACCCTTGATGACTGTACGACACAAAACTTTACGCCTCGCCTGGGCCCGTCAGCACCGACATTGAACTGGTGACGACTGGAAACATGTTGCCTGGTCTGACAAGTCTCGTTTCGAATTGTCTCGAGCACGTGGATGTGTGCCGGTATGGCGATAACCTCATGAATCCATGGATCCTGCATGTTAGCAGCGGACTGTTCGAGCTGGTGGAGCTCTGTAATAGTGTGGGGCGTGTGCAGTTGGAGTGATACGGGACACCTCATACGACTAGATACGACTCTGAAAGGTGACCGGAAGTAACAGTACTGTTTGATCACCTGCATCCATTCATGTCGATTGCGCATTCCGACGAACTTGGGCAATTCCAGCAGGACAATGCGACGCCCCAGACTTCCAGAATTGCTACAGAGTTGCTCCAGGAACACTCTTCCGAGTTGAAACACTTCCACTGGCCACCAAACTCCTCAGACATGAACATTATTTGGCATATCTGGGATGCTTTCCAACGTGCTGTTCAGAAGAAAATCGTACTCTTACGGATTTATGGACAGTCACGGTGTCAGTTCCCTCCAACACTACTTCAAACATTAGTCGAGTCCCTGCCACGTCGTGTTGGGGCAGTTAATCGTGATCGTGGGGGCCCTACACGATATTAGACAGGAGTAACAGTTTCTTTCGCTCTTCAGTGTAAATATACAGACGTTATGAATAACGATGTGGAGTGTTAATAAGGTTTGTTTTATTCAGAAACCTCTAAGAATTTTCATCATCACTTTTCAGCACGGCCTTGTATGTATAAGTCTGGTCGCTGTCTGTTTTATTCTCTCTTTCTGTCTCTCTTTCTCCTAGTGTTTAAAGTTTGATACTGTCCCTCCACTCACACATCAAACCTGTCTAGGCCTCATTCTTTCCCCATTGGCAGCCTGGTGCTTCCCGTCCCATATGATTCATTACTTATTGAGCCACTATTGTCTCGTCAGGGTACCATCTACGCCGCTGCACCGACGTCCGGCCACAACCAGACCACCCTTTGCTGTCGGGCTTTCGGTGTGTAGGACAAGACCGCAGCAGGGCTAGAGCTAACAGCGTGACTGCGGAATAATGCAGGCTGCTGGCGCCGGGCGTACAAGAGTGCGGCACTGGCCACGCGTCTACTTTGCGGAAGGCCCGCTGAATAATGGAGGCTACGTGAGGAGACGCGAGCGGCCCTTCTCCGTCCGCTACGGCCTGGAACAGCCTCCGGCGCGCCTGCCACGATCACTACGCTGTGGAGATGCCGTGTGTGCAGTGTCAGCCGAAAATGTTGGCAGCTCGTGATGCCAGTGGCGGAAACTCTAATTAATTCTATGACGAGGCTTATCAGAAGGAACGGGTATTCAGTTCGTGGCATTATGTCAACGCTGTCGAGTTAACCGAGAAGTGACGCCGTTCATCCAAGTCATGAGGATCAACACATACGGAGGTTTGTTTTGAAAAATGGCTCTGAGCACTATGCGACTTAATTTCTAAGGTCATCAGTCGCCTAGAACTTAGAACTAATTAAACCTAACTAACCTAAGAACATCACACACATCCATGCCCGAAGCAGGATTCGAACCTGCGACCGTAGCGGCCGCTCGGTTCCAGACTGCAGCGCCTAGAACCGCTCGGCCACTCCGGCCGGCCGAGGTTAGCATTCCGCGCCGCTTCAATGAATAAAATAGGCAGAGTCCTGAACAAACGAAGGAATCAGAGCAGTCTTTCAGTCAACCGATAAAATCTAAGAAATGTTGTGAGCTGTTGATGACAATCTCAACATGAGAATACTAGTCGTTTGCGAGGCCACTTCAAAAAATGTCGAATTATTCGTAATTTCACGCGAGGTGTGTTGGAGCGAAATGCAACTGGCATCCCTGCACAAACCTGTGTTTGATATGTGACTGACGGAAGTTTCATTGAAACTTCCTTGTAGATTAAAACTGTGTACCGGACCGAGACCCGAACTCGGGACATGTGCCTTTCGCGGGCAAGTGCTCTACCTTGCAGAACAACACTGCTGGAAGAAAGGATATTGCAGAGACCTTGAGCCGTGCTGTGGCTCACGTTGGTGCTGTTGGTAGGTTTCCGCCGTCTGTTGGAGGCCAGACAGTATCGTTTAGTTGGCATGGTTGCGGTTGTTTGCCTTCTTCTCGTGTTAACTGGCGCTACTCGGTTTCGCAAGCGCTGCCTGTCCGCTAGTGGCAGCAACGGCCGTTATCGATAAGAAGTAACTGTTTTTCTATCTTTGGGGCGACGTCGTTGTTTTTGCCGGGTCCTGTGAGTGGCGAGTCGGTTGGAGACTCAGTAGCAGACAGGTCTGCGCAGTGACCGAACACGCCGGGACCGCTGGCGGCACGCGTGGACTGCCGGATGGAAGGGCTGTGGTCACGAGGGTGCACGACCTCGTCGTAAACCGGATCCTGCAAGCTTTAAGGGGCTCCGGAAAGGCTCAAAATCATGAAAAGTTCAATTTTTACTTTTTTGCGTTTTCTGAATCTGCAGACTATTACCTTTTAATAGATATATAATTTATTCATTTCCGAAGACTACAACTATTTTTAAATTTTTTTTGAAATGTGTTCTACATGGGCGTGACCCACTGTGGCGCTGTTAAACTGCTGTCAAATGGTGTTATTATTAACGTCCGTGTTCATCAGGTACATTTTAGTGATGTGAGATAAAGTATGTGTTGTGGCTAACCTGTGATGGTTCAATATATATCGCTGGTGTGATTGTCGATTGTTTCATGTTTATTTACTCTGTCGTTATCTCGAAAATATTCGTAATTAATTCTGTTTCTTGAGTCTCTGTTTTGTTGAAGTATAATAATGAGTAAAAGTAAAGTTATTAGAAATCCTCTGAAGGCTTTTAAGAAAAGGAGAAATGTTGGAAAGCCAAAGGTATGTGTTATTACTGTAAACAATAAAGACGATAACCAAGTGAGTGAACCTAACCTCTCAAGTACACCTGCCCATAGCAGTCAAAGTGGGAAAGAAAATACTTCACAGAAGAAGCTTGGTTCAATGAATGTTTTATGGGCGAATCGGATGTGAATGAAATATTTGATATGTCGGTTCTCAAAGGAATTTTTTCAAACTGTGTAAGATGTATTCATTGTAGTGAAGTTGGTCTGGAACTCTCCATAATAAAGCACGTAGGACTTGCTAGTGAAATACAACTGAAATGTGATAAGTGTTCATACATAACCACCTTTTGGAACAGTGTTGCAGTAACTGCAACTGAAGAAAATGGTAGCAAAATCTACGAACACAACGACGAGCGATGCTTGCTTTAGACAAGGAACGCCTTCGGGCTGCAGACAGGGCTGTAAAGAGTCTAGAAATACAAGCAAGAGTAAACAGGAGGAGGAGCAAGAGGAAGCTGGAGGAGGAGTTTGCAGAGGATGAAGATAATCCATCCTATGGACCTGGAATGCACTAAAAACTTAATCCAATCTTTGTCGCTCGATTCCCAAAACTTTTATTTTCTCATACTAATTACATGTTTTCTAAGGATCTTCCAAACATATTTGTTTCAAACTTTCAGTAAATGTTTCACAGTACCTTCTGCATAATTTAACACAGCCTTTTTCCAAAAAACTGTATATTTTTGAATACATAAATAAAAAATTGCGAAAAAAAGTTGTGAATTTTCATTACAATTGAAAAAAAAATCATCTTTAATAACTGAACTAAAATTTTGTAAAATCCCTGTGTTAAGTTGTAGCCCATATTCCAATAAATAATCTGTAAAAAGTTCAACTTCCTACCTCAAATACTTTGTGAGGAAAGATGTAATTTATAAGCGTTATTTTAACATTGCAAGTATAGGGCGTTCCGGAGCCCCTTAAGAGGAGTGCAATTCAGTCCAAGTAGAGAAACCTCCACCATTGTGATTCTCCAGTGACTTGGGTTCGTGTTGCTGCTCGCAGTGTCGCCGAGGCGTCAGGCAGCGAGTGGAAGGCGGGTCTGCTTAGCTTTCCCCTACTTCTTGTTGCTATTTACTGCGTTCAACTTGTTACAATTTGTTAAGTTCAACCAGCGGTAATTTTTCTTGCCTGGTGGCCGCTTAGGCCCCAGTTACCTGCCCTGGGGATTTGTAACGGCAGTGTACGTTTCTTCGCCTTGCCGCTGCTGTCGGGTAAGGCGTGTAGTTTTGACAGCTTTCTTGATTGTAGGCCGGTTGGTGACTCCTCTGCTCTGGTGGTATTGATTCCTTTCCTGTTCCGTTGGCTCTGGACGTAGTGCACAGCGCCGGTTCTGGGTTTGGCGTATTGTTCCACCGTTGCATTTGGTTTATCGGACGTCAGGTAGGTTCAGCAAGATTATCATTAGCCTTTCGTTACACCACCGCTAGTCTGAGTTACCATCTTGTGAAGTGAGTGCAACCCTTGGCTGCCTATCTCATCGCTCGCGAAAGTGTTTGTTGGTGGACCTTCTCAGAGGTCGATTTCTGGAGCAACGTCTGAATCAGTTGCTTGTTTTTTTAATTAACCTTTGCTATTGTATTTGCTGTTTTACAGCATGTTTCAGAATATTTTTATATTATTGGCGTTCCTGGCGTGTAAGACCTTCAGCCGTGATTGTGGTCACTTGCCTTAAAATTTTAATTTGGTATTTGTATTTTAGCAGTAAGCCTTAAAACCTTATTTACTGCCATTCCCGGAGTCTGATGTCTTCTGCTGTGTTTGTGGTGACTTAATATTTCAGTACCTGTAAGTTGTAAATTGCAGCGAGTTCTTAAACAGTTCTTAATTTATTGCCATTCTTCGCGTGTAAGGCCTTCAGCCGTGATGTGGGTCACTTGCCTCAAAACTCTAATCTGGTATTTGTATTTACGCAGTAAGCCTTTAAAACCTTATTTACTGCCATTCCTGGAGTCTGATACTGTTTGCTGTGTTTGTGGCGACTTGCCTTTAATATTTCAATACCTATAATTTGTAAGTTGCAGCGAGCTTTAAACAGTTCTTAATTTATTGTCATTTCTGGAGTGTAAGGCCTTTTGGCCAGATCAAAGTGGCTTGCTTAAAAAAAAAACTGTTGTATCTCTATTTAATGGTGATTTGCTAAATTGTAACTCACTGAAAACACTATTATTTACAGTGTTGTTTATTCCTTCATTAATAACGTGAGGTATTTTTTATTTATTGTTGAGTTTGGAATTACTGGTTTAAAATAAATTGTGTGTAACTGTAAAAGGCAACCAATAGTAACTGACTACGGCGCCGTCCACAATCGTAACCGAATCCTGCCTTCCATTGACTACTACCAGGTTTCAGACATGGCTCAGCCACAGCCTGGGTTATGTTTCCAGAATGAGATTTCCACTCTGCAGCGGAGTGTGCGCTGATACGAAACTTCGTTGCAGATTAAAACTGTGTGCCCGACCGAGACCTGAACTCGGCACCTTTCCTTTCGCGGGAAAGTACTCTACCGACTGAGGCAGCCAAGGTGTGAGGACGAGTCGTGGGTCGTGTTTGCGTGTCTCAGTCGGTAGAGCACTTTCCCGCTAAAGGCAAAGGTGCCGAGTTCGGGTCTTGGTCCTGCACACAGTTTTAATCTGCCACGAAGTTTCGTATCAGCGCACACTCCGCTGCAGAGTGAAAGTGTCATTCTGGAAGTTTCATTGTTGTAGATCTGTTAGTTATCGTTCAGTGCTGTACTGAGTAGAACGTTGTGTCGAATATTTTGCGAATTTCGAGCTGACAGAGTTAGAGGAGCAACGCGTCTGCATTAAATTTTGCGTGAAACTTAAGAAAACCTGCCCAGAGACGCAGGACGCCTACGGTGATGAGCGTTTAAGACGAAGTCGCTGCTACGGATTATTCACACGGTTTAAAAATGGCCGATGGGAAGTTAAAGATTACCCTTGTTCAGGTCGCCCTTGGAGAAGTCTACCGACGCCGCTTATGTCAGGAACGTCAGCAAAATTGTACGGACCAATCGAAGACTGACTGTCTGAGAGATTGCAGAAGAATGTCACATCTCGGTCGGATCGTGTCACGAAATCCAGAAACAGCATCTTGGAGTGCATCGTGTTGCTGCCAAGTTCGTCCCATGAGTCAAGGCCATATGGCCTTCTGTGAAGAGCTTTTGGATCGCGCAAATGTAAACTAGATGTTCGTTAAGAGAATCGTAATTGGTGGTGAGACGTGGGTCCGCGGTTATGATGTTGAAACCAAGGTTCTATCTTCATAAAGGGGTGACAAAGGGTCTTCAAAACCAAAAAAGCTCGTCAGGTCAGGTCAAATGTTAAAGCCATGCTTCTTTGACTTTGAAGGATTAGTTGATCATGAATTCGTGCCGCGGGGACAAACTGTTAATGGGCGGTACTATACGGACGTATTACGGCGCCTGTGAGAAAATGTGAGAAGGAAACGGCCTGAAATGTGGCGACACAATTCATAGCTCTTGCATTACGATAACGCACCCGCACATTCATCTCTGTTCGTATGTGACCTTTGGTACCGCACGCCGCGGGATTTGAATTCCCGCCCGACGTCATGGACGTCGAAGAACCCTAGAGGTCTCTGAACCATCGCGCCGTAATCTGTGGCGGTGCACGCCTCGTGGACCGCATTTAGTGTGAGGACGCCACAGTGGAACACGTGGTCCCAGCGGCCAATAGCGGCGCTCCCGATAGCGTACTTAAGCGCCTGCCTCTCGCTCAGCCAGGTCCGTCCCATCCTCTGTTATGCCAATCTCGCCTGGATACCTGCCGCCCATCCCCCCAAAATAAGCCTCCAGATCCTTGAGAGTCATGCACTCTGCCTCGCCTTCCGTATACGCCTCCAGCCCCCCACATGGATCCTCTATGACGTCATTCCTTTCCCCCATCTGCTCCTATTCCTCGAACATATCCGCATACTCTACACCTCCTGCCGCCTTGATCCCCCTCACCCCCTGGTTGCTTCTCTCCTCTCCCATCCCCGCCCCCTGCCACGCCTTCACTGTTGTGTCCCCCCTACCCTCCATCTCTACACCCTTCATCTCCTTTCCCAAGGTGGCTTCCATCAACTCCCCCTCCCGGATGATGCCCTTTCTCCCTCTATTTATCCCTCCTATCAACTCTGATCCTCACCCCCCCTCCTTTCCTCTGTCCTTTCCCTGGGCTCCCTCTTGCCCCCCCTTCCATCCTGTTTTCTCCCCGCCTAACCTCTCCCTACCCACCCTCCCTTTTGTATTCCCCTCCTCTGCCTTCCCCACTCCCTGTCGCATGTGCCCAGCACTGTCCCCCCTCTTATGGGTCCTCGCCCTCCATCGGCTCCTTTGCCCCCCCCCTTCGTTTTTCTTCTCCTTCCCCCCCATTTTTATTTTCCCATCATCTGTCCAGGTTCCCCCCACCTGCCCTCGGCTGTGGTATATTTGCCAACTTTTTAGTGCAGTGTTCAAGTGAATGTTCAGTGCTGTTCATCTTTCCAAAGTGTTGCGAACAGAAATCATGCTGTCGCTGGGTGTGAATTTTATGTCTCTTGTGAACAGAAACCAGACTGTCGCCGTGGTTTTTTAATTGTCTGTCTATTATTTTCCCTGTCTGCTTCATATGTATTTTATTAGCATCATCATCCCTTTGTTTCTATGTTTTAAGTTCCACATTTTCTTTCCGCCATATTACCTTTTAAGTCTCCGATTTTATCGCCTGTTTTTATTCCTTATTATCTTCATCGTTTTAAAACAAATTCTGTAGGCTGAAGAGTGGCGTACTAAGCTGCTGCCAGCCCGCCCCCTTTGGGGGGGGGGGGGGAATCGAAACTCAATAAAGAAAAAAAAATGCTCAGCCAGGGAGTCTAATCGTTGTGTGAGTCTTGATACAACGCTTCGACAACAGACAGCGTGTTATTCGTTCTTTGTTTTCATTACTAGTGGACGCCTTGGATTCTTTTGGTTGTCTCTGTCACTCCGTTGCTTGTTGCGTGTTGTCGTCGTAAGGTCTCTCTCGATAGTCCGCCGTTGTTTCCTGTCCGTCCTTTCCGTTCGTTTGTTTGTTCGCGGGCCGCTCTCCGTTTCGTCCCGCCGCGCTTTCTCGGCCACCCCGCGACCGTTCCGATTGCGGTCACAACAGGTTACAACATGACCATTGCACAAAATACGAAATCACTGTGCTGTATCGTCCTCTGTACTCCTCAGATCTGGCCCCTGCGGACTTTTTTTATTTCCAAAGTCGAAAACACCGCTTGAAGGACGAAGGTTTAGGACGATAGACAACATAAAAGAAAATTCGCGCCGGAAGTGGAAACGGTGGTGGGAGCGGTGTATCAATTTTGGAGGAGAATATTTCGCAGGAGGCCATCCACAATAAGTAAAAGGTAAACACAGAAAAATTTTGTGATTTCTTGAACAGATCTCTTATCATACTGGGTGGTCATTAAAATGCAACTACTCACCGAAATCCCGTATGGGCTGTATCGTATCACAGCGAAACTTGGTAGACGTGCTAATGCGTTAATGTGGATGAATTTACGCTGAAAAAAAAAATTATTTCCAATTTTGACCACCAGGTGTAAATCTGACAGTGAACTCAAGAAAGAGAAATGCTCCCATATGTAATAGATTGGGAACTGAACGTGGAAAGAAAAGTACAAAGAATTGCAAAAAGCATGATGTTGATTTTATTATTAACTATCGCTTAGCCATTTGTTCACTATGAACACCGGAGACGCTGACGAGATGCTTCGCCTGTAAAAATATGTGATCAGCAGTTTCCGGTGGAATCCCAGGAACGTATTCCTGTCTACTGCCCTTCAAAGGAGGTGGAGACATTCTGATACATCGTGCACGATTCAGTATCGATAGATCCCTCTGACTGGCAGCATCTCAGTCCGTGGCAGACCCACAGGGATTTTCCGCCGCCAGAGGGGAGCGCGGTGACGACGAGGTCGATTTAAGCGCCACTGCGGGGACGGTTGTTCTCTCTGAGTCATTGGGTACAGCAAACGGCGACAGCGGGTAGCAAGCGCCGCGACGTCGTGGCTCGCTGCTGCATTTGGAATGTTAGTCACAGCGGGGTGCGTGACGTCCTGTGTCGGCCGGACCAGTGGAGACTGCCCGATATAGAAGTTATTTCAGTCAGTTGCTTGGCCAACTACCTGGATCATTCCGAAGAAGCCTGTGTGCTCTGTAGTACCAGGTTGATTCCCTGTCAGCCATTTCCAAACGACTGAACAACTCAACCGGTTGCAGCCACTGGAAGGGCAATTGTTGACTTACTTCCTACTTTCAGACAATTATGGTGAGCATTTCATTGCATTCCCAACTGTTGTAGTTTATGTGTGGAAAGGCTACTCTCTAACGAGTACTTGCCAACCTTATTATCTATCGTCGTCTGTAAAGCAGCTTTCGTGAACTTTTGAAGTGATCTCATCAAATACAGTTTTTTCGATAAAATTCGCGATGTGGAAGCGTCTTGGTTCGGTTTAACCGTGGAAATTGGAATTATCTAAGTTAAGCACCATATAACGTAATTTCATAGCGCGACTCCTTTTTTCTAATTTTTCTCCAGTGTCTTTTTTTCGAAACTTTTTGACTAGTAATTTATATGTTCCAGGATAGCTTGCATACACATGTGGTTCACGTTGTAATTTCCGTTGAAGGGTCTTGAGTAAACGAAACTGTTAATCCTAAAGTGGTTGCTCTTTCTGTTAACTGTGCTAAATGGTTCAAATGGCTCTAAGTACTATGGGACGTAATATCTGAGGTCATCAGTCCTCTAGACCTAGAACTACTTAAACCTAACGACATCACATACATCCATGCCCGAGGCAAGATTCGAACCTGCGACCGTAGCACCAGCGCGGTTCCGGACTAAAGCCCCTAGAACCGCTCGGCCATTGAGGCCGGCAACTGTGCTAAAGCGAGAGCCTAAAACTTCAAATGGTCAACAGGTTGACTGTCATTTTGGCTCTACAGCGGCACTTTATCTGCACGACCAAATGGTTGTATTTTATATAAACTTGTCATCAACCTATTTTCTTGGATTGCTTGTTTTTCCTAACTACATGCGATCGGTTTTACTTGCCAGTGGATGTCGGATGTTAACTGCCAGTTAATAATTCCTGTAAGTTTCTAAAGCTTAAATTTGGAATGTACTGTTGAATGCCACATTGCTGATCTTATTAAAAATCTGTATTAAGACATGGATTTAATCTCAACATTTCAGAAACGTTTTCTTCAGACTCTTTTATAAATTTTTTATTATATGTTATTTCAGAGGTTATGTGATTTCTACCACTAGTTGCAATGCTTGCAAAAGAAAGAGTCATTAGTAAATTAAACTGGGGTGGTAGTTGCTGAGATCTTTTTAGATCTTTTAGATGTGGCAATAAATGGTTAATTTTTTATTAAAGTTGTTACTAAGATTATGGCCCAGTATCCTAACACCAGTTCCCTAGAGCATTTCAATGTCCCTGTGTACTGCCATTCTGATCATGTAGAAAGCGAACGTGTCCCTGGTAAAGGCGTTCTTTTAGACATCCCCAGAGCAAAAAGTTACTTCGATTCAGATCAGGTGACCCTTAAGACCATGCATCTGGAAAACTTCTGGAGATAACACGTACGTGGATGTTCGGGTTAAAGAGTTCTCTCACTGGTCGAGCGACATGAGATGTCCCATCTTGCATGATAACAGTGGTTTCCAGGGCAGGAATCACATACCCTACAAGGCGGTCTCGATAACATGCAGACGTCACGTTACAACTGACAGGTCCTCCAGGTGTATCGCCTTCACAGAAGGTCGGACCGAGAATAAAGGTTGCAGTTTTGCAACTTTGGACACCGGCTGCAAATCTGGTGCTGCATATTGTTTCAATGACGGTATCACGTACAAGCCGTCACACGACAAGATCTGAAACGGAGCCAGATGTCATAAAACGGTTTAAAGAATATAATAATGGAATTCGAAAACACGAGTCAGCTTGGTGTGGCGCCTGAAAGAGGAAGGCGTCCTATCCCGGTGGAAGTTATTGAAGAGGTTGCTATTGCTCTAACTGACCATGTAGAATGTGTCCCGGGTAGCGCTAGTACTTGTACAGTGTCGTGAGAATTGTCCATCCCATTATCAATAGTATGGAATGTTTTGTGGTCTGCTTTACTCTGGTACCCAAACAAGATCCAGACGGTGCAGCAACTGAAACTCACGACCCTCAGCAAAGTTCTGAATTTGTTCTTCGGTTCTGGCAAGGCTCAAAGTTGACGACATGTGGCCGAGCAATGTTCTATGGAGTGATGAAGCACATTTCATACTACAGGGTGCAATGAAAGCACAGAACACTCGAATTCGGGGTACTGTTAAACAGCAGATGATCTGATGATTTGGAGGAATAAGGAGGAGGAAGTAAAAGAGCAGTTGGACGTATGGGAACGAACAGTACAAGAATATGGGATGAAATTTAGTATAAGTAAGAGTGAGATGATTGTCACAACAAGAATGTAGAAAAGAGGAACAACTGGAATGACAATTGGTGGGGAACGATTGAGGGGAGTGGAGGGTTTCAAGTACCTAGGAATCATAATACAGGAAGATGGAAAAAACGAGAGAGAAATAAACGAGTGGGGGAGAAAAGCAGAAGCATTTCGGAAGAGTGTCAGAATCCTGACATGGAGCAAGGATGTACCCCAAATCAGTAAAAAGGTTATATACCGGTCGTACTATGTCCCGATCCTGACATATACATCAGAAACCTGGGTTATGAAAGGAAGAGAGAAAAGAAAAGAACAAGCTAGTGAGATGAAGTTCTTCAGAAACAGTATTGGAGTGACAAAGACAGTTTCAGAGAGTTAATGAAGGTGGAACCATTACAGGAGGAGATAGAGAAATCAAGGCTGAGATTGTATGGGCATGTTAAGCGAATGGAGGAGAAGAGAATACCCAGGAGGATACACGAGATGAAACTGGAAGGAAAGAGACCAAAAGGAAGACCGAGAGACACATGGCTGGAAGAAAAATGGTTCAAATGGCTCTGAGCACTATGGGACTTAACATCTGAGGTCATCAGTCCCCTAGAACGTAGAACTACTTAATCTCAACTAAGGATTTTCCTGCCCGAGGCAGGATTCGAACCTGCGACCGTAGCGGTCACGCGGTTTCAGACTGAAGCGCCTAGAAGCGCTCGGCTACCTCGGCCGGCCGGAAGGAGTAGAGGAATGCGTCCAGAAGAAAGGAGAAGACTAGATCCAGGTGAAGACGGAGAGATGGTGGCAAGACAGAAGACGATGGAGAGGCCTGTGTTCCATACAGACACGGCCAGAGGCTGGGGACTGTGCAAGATGATGATGATAATTAAACAGCGTGCATAAAGAGCCATTGCACTCGTCCTATGTGCCTCTATTCTCGGCCGGTTCTTCTTTGCAGGTAATACATCTAGAGGGCCTGTCAGGTGTACCGTTATGCCTGTACGTTATCGACACCTTCTCGCACAGCATGTGATCCCGGCTTTGGAAGAGTGTGTGTGAACTGGGTGGTAGGACAGCTTGGCTGTGGAAGTGGGAGGGTAGCCCACAACATAGACAACTGTATTCACAATTACAAGCACCCAAGCTTTAATGATCTTCCAGCAATAAAGGCTCTTAACAAATCTCAATTAAGCAAGGACATAAACTTGGTTACAAACATATGTTAACCTTCAACCAGTGAATAACACCAACAAAGAATTACCAATCAATAAAACGTAGATAAAGAACTGCTTTACAAGAATGCTTAAATTAAAATCATGAAAGCTAAGTTACAAATTTTAAGCTTCAACAGGTGAATAACCCCAACAAGACAGCTAACGTGTGACCTGTTTTGGGTTTTGGAGTCCTGTTTTGGGCAACCTAGTTATCACGCACACCAATGTATTGCTGCCGAGCGAGGTTAGCCCTAAACTTATGAAACTGACCTTTCAGTGACTGGCTCGTCTGCAAATTAATTAATTTAACCTCTTTCATCAGAAGGTAACTGCCAAGTCCAAGCGACCGAAGCCACTCAGAGCGGACGACCGCCCCAACGCTGGTCATCAGCCGACATCGTCATGGCCCAGTGGCCACCGTGCCAAAACAGACTAACGTTTCGGTAAGCGACCGACAGCAACACAGGAGTAACAGTGACTGAAAGTCGGCGTACGCCTTACGAAACACGGCCCACCCTGAAACGGGAGCAGGCACAGCTGACTAGCGGCCGTACAACCGCGCGAGCAAACAAATCTCACGCCGCCCGTACTAACGCGGGAAATGATAGCGAGCGACAAGACGCCACGCGCAAACCAACAACCGTGCCTACCCCTCGACCACAGAATGTGCCCTGTCTCCTTGTCTATGGTAATACAATTTATATCACACAAGAAACGATTTAATAATGGCATTAGTTCCACGCAAGATCAGTTAACAGTTAGGTGCAGTAAAGATTTACCCACGGATTTACCTTAAAATCAACTTCCGAACCACAGGCGGAAATTAGTAAACTTGGCATAAGTTTTCACCAGACCGATAAACAAGAAATCAAATTAAACAGTAGCCAAAATACAGCCACGATACGCAAGCCCTTCAAGACCTTGCTATCTTACAGTTATCATTAACGGCGAAACAGACACAAATGAATGACAAATTCACCATTGAAAGCAAAAACACACCACAAAGGTTAAATTACTTAATTTGCAGACGAGCCAGTCACTGAAAGGTCAGTTTCACAAGATTAGGGCTAACCTCGCTCGACAGCAATACATTTGTGTGCGTGATAACTAGGTTGCCCAAAACAGGACTCCAAAACCCAAAACAGGTCACACGTTAGCTGTCTTGTTCACGACGAAAACAAAAACTCTGAAATTACAGCTGCCTGCAGCAGCAGGAACGTAAAGCACAAGCCACTGTTCCAGCCGGAGCGTAACCTTTTCAATGCACATACGGACAGAACGTGGGCATACAGGGAGCAGCAGATGCGTACCAAGCAAACTATACTGCGCCAAAATACGACCCACGTCACGTCCACAAACCGGAGCACTGCTCCCGGAGCTGGTGTCTGCTCGCCGGACTGCCGCAACTCTCTGTCCCCCGGAAAGCGATGCTGACTGCCGCCTTGCTCAACGCTCTCTTCTCGGCCGTACGCAACAACTCCTCTCTTGCCTCAGACTGCCGCCGCCATGTCCGTTCTCCCCTGCTGTTCGCCCCAGACACTCTTTACTCGTACTCACTCCCCTGTTAGGAGCCGCTCCGACAGGAGGCGCTCGCGATCGCACACAGTGCCAACCTCAACCAGAGGAGTAATCGATAGCGTCTTGCGCCCGAGAGCCGCGCCACGGCTCAGTGTGGAAAGCGCTATTTTCAACGAAGATGGGACAACACCTCGTGTCGCTCACCCAATGAAAGATCTGCTTAATGCAACTATCCACGAACGTGTTATCTCCAGATGTTCACCAGATGCATGGTGTGTAAGATCACCTGATATGAATCCATGTGACTTTTGGATCTGGGAAACACGTTAGGTCTCTGTCTGATCTGGAGGCCACTAGACAGGAACACATTGCTCGGATTCCACCGTGAGCAAATGCTGATCGCGTCGTTTTACGGATGCAACGTTTCTTCCACGTCTCTGGTGCTCATACTAAACGAATTGTGTAACCGGCGGTTAATAATGAAATCAACATTATGCCTTTCTCACTCGTTTGACCTTTTCCGTTAATGTCTCGTTCCTAATGCATCACGTGTAGTGACATTTCTACATGTCTTTCTTGCATTCATTGCGCTAGATTTGCACCTGGTGGCCAAAATTCGAACTAATTTTTTCCTAGCCGTTATATTGCTAGCGAAGGCCGAAATGCACGCTATAAGCTCACGCAGGATGGCGTGAGGTCTGAAACAGGATACGTAATGAATGCTATACAGAAAAGTACGTAGCTGCTGGAATACTTAACTTTAATCCATCATTTGTATACATCGTTCTTGATGAGACATGCTTCATACGATAACTATCAGTTGCTATGGCGCCTTGCTAGGTCGTAGCCATTGACTTAGCTGAAGGCTATTCTAACTATCTTCTCTGCAAATAAACGAGGCTTCGTCAGTGTTGCATCGCTAGCTAAGTCGTCCGTACAACTGGGCGAGTGCTAGTAAGTCTCTCGAGACCTGCCGTGTGGTGGCGCCCGGTCTGCGATAACTGACAGTGGCGACACGCGGGTCCGACATGTACTAATGGACCGCGGCCGATTTAAAGCTACCACCTAGCAAGTGTGGTGTCTGGCGGTGACACCACACTAGCAGTAATCGGTTCCCCGTTAATTCATTAGCTTATCTACCAAGTTTTGCTGCCGTACCATAATTACAGCCTACACTGGACGGCCTGAGTAACTACTTTAATGATAAGTACCAAGTATTTCTTGTGAGTGTGGCAGCGGTTACGTGCAGTCTGCATGGAGCATTGCCGGTCGCTGTGATGAACACCAGCATCACCATCGCTGAAGAAACAGCGGCGGCCGAGCGCTGAGTGATAACCACTGGCCCACGTTTCGAACTATTGGTGATTATGGAAGCAGTGAAAATTAGATTATCTGTTAACGTCAATAGAGACACTGGCTACGTTCCTAACAATGCATGGAAGGGTGCTCTTCACACAGAACGAGCACAAAGGAAGGTTTCACTTCGTTTACAGTCCAAACAGAGTAGCTACGCTGCAAGCGACGCCAGACAGCGAGCACAAACTTTATGTGCGTATGCCACAGTCTAATATATACAGTCGTGACACTTACTGCTGTGAAAGTTGTTACCATTTGACAGTTCAAGTGACACTAGCGCCCCTAGCGGCCAGAAAGCTAGCCTTCCTCTGACGGCAGATGCGACGTAAAAATAATGTTTGTTTTTAATTCGTTTTGTACGTAATTTACAGAATAGTTAGTATATTTTTGCGCCACAAGTGTTAGGAGAACAGCGAGAGACATAAATGGAGCTGAAATATAAGTAAACAGAGCACGAACTATTGAATGAAGTGACGTAAGCTGCAACATATTCTTGAAGAAATAATTAAGAAGTAGCATACAGTCGCACTCATTCCACTGAAATCAAGAGAATACATACTGTATATCCCACATATGAAGTATATAGATGCTCTTCCTTGTGTAAAAATGAAGCGACACATCACTTTTCATTACGTTCTGTTTGCAGGAAGCCTGCTTCCAAAAATACAATTTCCACACTTTAGCAACCCAAATGAGCCAGCTTCATCACTTTTTTATTTCTTCTCTTGCTCCTGCAGACTAAGTCTTGATTCCTGAATTTAATACCACATTTGGTAGTCTGATCACTGAACTCTTGTCACTGATGTCCAACAGCGGTGAAACAAGTAATTTGCAAGCTGCTTTCATATCCACTATTGTCTGACCCCAGTTGATCCCCTCACAATTGTGTGTGTTTATTAATTTGCTTAAAGCACAATTATTGAATGCAGCACAAAACTGTCGTGGTGATGAGTTGCTACAAAAACCACCTTTATGCCTTATCACTGAGAAAAAGTTTTCCAGTGGAACTTGATTAATTTTGCGTGTTAATAGATGTAACTTGGTTCCACCCAAAACATCATCAACAAACATGTTCAAAGCGCTTATGTTACTCAGAAGTCCTTTAACACACTTAATCCTACATGAAAAATCTTTCCCATCAACATCTACAAATTTCCATGACAGTATCCATGGCTTCAGTGTCTTTAATATTTCCAAATGTCCTGATGCACTTGTAATGCATTTCCTTAAGGATATAAGCCCTTTAACACTATATTCATTAAATATGTCAAAAATATCGTTTACTTTTTGGCAAAACTCTGCAGTAGCAGTAGCAAATATGGTGCCACAGGTAACAAGTGTCCCAATGCCTGCTGCTACTGTATGACTCAACACACGAATTGCAGTGCTTACCTTCATTTTTGAAAATGCTGGCAGTTGGACAGCTCTTTTAGTGAGCTTGGGAGCCAACTTATACTTCTTTACAATCACTTGAGCACAACTGACAAATGTCCTTCCATGAAGCAGTGCCAATCCATCCTTCATCTGTTGTGTGGATAATGTTATACCTGAATAAATTACTACGTATGCTTTTTATCAACTGTGGGGTGTCATAAAAAAGTAGATCTTACTCCCTTCGTGTACTAAGCATGGATTAACTGGTGTGATACCCAGTCTGTTCCTCCACTCCACAAAATTCGAGCCTTGGTTAGTCACACATGTTTTTACAACCAAACCAATCTCTGTGAGTTTTTTGACAACTTCAAAAAATATGCGCGTCAGATGGGTAGCTCCTACTGGTCCTTTGGAGAAATAATATACTAACGGCTGTTTAAAATTTGAGAAGATGCCGTTAATCATTATAACTAATGCAGTATTGGCAACCACAGATGTACATATGAAACCCATGTCTTCAAATCCAATAACACGATCCCTAGAGCTGTCATAAAGCAAATTTTACATTAGTGACATCTCATCCATAGACAAATTAACAATTACATCAGTTTCTGGTAACTGCTGCACTTTCTGCTTTAAAAGATGAAATATGTTATTATTTATCCCACAATTTAATTGTATATCTTCCACATACCTTTGTAAGGTACGTACTGATGGAAGGCTAAAACAGTGTGATAAAAAACAGTATGCTTGAGTACTATAATACAAAAAATTAAGTGCAAATAATTTAGTTTCATCTTTCCATCTCGGACCGCGTTTTCCATTCAATGGTATACTGATTTGGCTTATCAGTAAATCGAGAGCATCTTTTTTCAAGTGCTTGAAACCAATACTTTCTAAAATGAGCTTGTCCTTTAGTACTCGAGTCCTGTGACGTTGTGGTTGCAGTTTATTCTTACGATAGGCACTTTCCTTTTCACGTAGTAATTTTGTACGAAGTCTAATGATTTGCAAGTTTTTACATTTCACACGGTTATCCAACACGCGAATAATTTCACATAATCTAAGCATTTCATCTTCAAAAGATGTCTGTGTTGCAGATTCCGTTGTTAGTGATTTTATATATGTCTCTCGTGTAGTAACACTTGTGGTAACTGTTTCTTCTGTGTCAGGAGACAGTTTTATTGTTTTTGCAGTAACACTTTCACGTTTGTATGGTAATTTTCTCTTCATCGTCACTAGTTGTGGCTTATTTGGCACGTCAAATAACGTAGGAACTGCATTCCTTCTTTTCCGCGCTCATGAACTGGTTTGACTGGAAATGTAATGCATAAAACTTCACTTATTGTGCAAATAAAGGACATCTTTTTGCAGCAGGTCCTGTCTTCTACTATTTATTAACCATTTTTTGTTCCTAAAAAAAAAAGAAAATCGTAAATAAAGAGTGCTCTAATGTGATGTTTCATACCTCTCAGGGTCCTTAGGAAACCTGAAGAATGACAAATGTGGTGTCTTCTTCCTATTATTACCGCAGTTGATTGCGCTACATACGCTGCGTTTCGTAAAAACCATGTTAAAAATGAATAGAAACGATACTGTTTACATTTACTGAATACCGTATTCAGCAGCGTAGCTTCTCCACCGCTTGGGGCGCTGTTGTCGCAGTGTATGACAAAAATCAGCGAGAGTGCCGCGACTGTATATATTAGACTGTGCGTATGCGAAGAACAACACTTCAGCTTGATTCATCTTCGTGACGAAATCCCTCCGGACATGAAAGTGGAAACCTCAGAAGTTTTACACACGTGTCTGCGGATAAACTACTGGGCTCAGTTTTATCTCTTCGGATATTCAACATTTATCTCAGTGTCGTGACACTGTCGCCCCACTGCGACTTCTCACAATACACGGATGACACGGTGATCTTCACAACCGCCCGTAACAACGAGCACATAATCAACCGTCGTCAACGTCAGCTCAACACAATGGTCCCATGGTGTCGCGACAATAAAATCGTCCTTTTCAATATAATTATAAAGCCGTCGAAGTTGCAAAGAGGTTTGTTTTTCTTTAAACGGCGACAAGTTTCGGACCTTTGTCCATTATCAAGCCATTCACATAAGCCCTACCATAACACCATATTGCACGTATGCTGGCCACATAGCTAGTATGAGTGGCTAAATGCAACTATTATTTGCATACGCCAGTCCAGTATACACGTAGCAATACGACCACATACCAATGGACTGTCGGACGCAAATAATACCTTGCACTTAGGTTAACAATGTGACCAGATCCAAAACTGGTCGTCATTTCAATAAAAAGAAATAACTTTGACGGTTTCGTAATTTCATTGGGTTACAGTTAAGTTGCCGCCTATTGCCATTCAGCATGCTGGAAGTGAGTACTTTACGAAGAAGCGACCTATCCGACGGGACAGCATTACGCACCAAAGTGTCTGCCTTCCATACTCACCTGTCACGACGTATCTGGGAGTCAAAAAGAACTCCAAACAACTTTTTCACCTATGTGCAGAGCGCGTGACCCAAAGTGATTTCCAGCTGACGAGGGCATTACTTACACCGAGCTGTCATACTGCCTTCTCTGACATGTGGCTGTACGCCATACGCGACAATAAGTGCCAAAAAAATGCATCATCTTCAACGGTTGCAGAATGAGATCCGTTGGTACGTTGGTGGAGTCTTCATGCACCTCCTTTGACGAGAATAATATCACTCCATGGAGAAACGTATGTCCCCACACTGAAAACAATCATCAAAAGCATAGCGCGGAAAACCTACCAAAAGCTTAAGAGCTTTCGCAATACGGTTCAATGCCTCCAAAATGTCGGCACGATACACAGCCGTGATTGGAAAACGTACCCAGTGCCACTGACGCACCTCGAAGACTCTTATTCAGATCATGGATCAAGTGACTTGTCCAAAGCATTTGATTGTGTGAACCATGACATGACATTATCGAGACGAAAGATGGCCGCCGAGTAAGTGCCGCCAGAAACCATTTCCAGAAAGTTAAGTGATTTAGACAGGAATATAATTTAGTTTAACGCCGACAACAAATTAAATACGTGCATTAGTGTATCGTTTAGTCTTGCCATTAAAGGTTTGACTTTTCTTTGCGTATTTTTTTAGAAAACACGAAAAGATCGTAACTTCGCGAAGTCGCGCTTAGGCTCAAATTTTGTAAACGTGTTTGTTTCTTGTTTCACGGTAATTTAACTAGTTTCTCGGTAACAAATAAGTAAACTACCGTAAATAGCGTATAACTTCATTGTTTTTATACAGATTTCAGAAAAACAGCGTAACTTTATATCAGAAACTTGCCTATATACATTTGTTTTATAGACCTAATTCTCGTAACGTTTTTGGAGAATCAAAGTTAAAGTACCTCGTTTAATTGTCCTTTTTTTCATTCCATCGAGTGAAATATATAATAAATAGCGTATACCTTCATTGTTTTAATACAGATCTCAGAAAAAACAGCGGAATTTTAAATCAGAAACTTGCTTATATACATTCGTGAATAGGCTTAATTCTTGTAACGTCTTTTTTGATTTTCGGTAATTTAACTGATTTATTCTAGCTAAAGTATTATTTTTGCCATGAGTGAGAAGTGCCTGACATGCCGTAGAATTGTTAGTTCCGGGGTTTGGTGTGATGGATGCAGTAGTTTTTTTCACTGGGGGGACTGCAGTGGCGTGGGTGTTGGGAAAGTGGATCAGGCTCATCAGTGGTTATGTAGGATTTGCAGCAGAGATAGGAAGATAGTGGAACAGGAGGGGAAAATTGCTGCCCTTCAGGCTGAGCTAGATCAGGCTAGGGAAGATCTGGACAGGTTAAGGAGGGAGAAGGGCAAAGAGAGGTGGGAAGTGGCAACAGGTAGCAGAAGGAACAGGCCTAGAACTAAGTCTGACAGTTTTGTGGTGAATGTCAAAAATAAGTTTGACCTGTTGCTTCAGTTAGAAACTGATGAGCCTCAAGCAGAGGTAGGTGTAGACAGGACACAACAAACTTTCAATAGGAAATTGAAAAAGAATGTAGGAAAGTCATTGAAAAGGAAGGAAGTTTTGTTGTTAGGCAGTTCTCATGCCAGAGGTGTAGGCCAACTTCTGCAGGAGGAATTAGGACCAGAATACCAGGTCACAAATTTTTTCAAACCAAGTGCTAGTCTGGATCAGGTGACAGAGGATTTAGGTTCACTCTGTAAAGGATTTACCAGGGAAGACACCGTGGTTATTGTGGGAGGGCCAGGGAACAGCATCGGCAGAGATCCTGGGTACAGTATAGAGTGTGACCTGGTAAAGATTGCGTCGGCATCGAGACACACCAATGTTGAATTTGTATCTGTCCTGAGACGCCATGACTGGCCTCATTTGAACTCTTCTGTTGGGAGAGTTAATTTGGAGTTGGAACGGCTGCTTGGGTCAGGTGCGGGGGCTCATATTGGTGTGGTTCCTGTTGATGATCTCAGTAGGTGGGACTATACCAGGCACGGTCTACATCTCAACAGGAAAGGGAAGGGGAAACTGGCTGGGGTAATAGCAGGAAATTTAAGGGGGGGAGGCACTGCCATGAATGGTAAAATACCAGTGGTTACAGGTGTTGGAGCAGCACCTTTTTTAGGATAGGTAAGACAGAAAGATGTCAAGTTCTACGAGAGGTCAGGATTGAAACAAATCTTCAGTTTAGGAAAGAAATTAAACTGAAGTGGACTGACAAGGCAGCCAGTCCACAGTGACGGGTAGCCGAAAGCAAGGCACGCGTACACACACACGCCGACGGGCGTAAAGTACTGGAACAGGCTATGAAGAAAAGTACATAGCTGGATTAATACTTATCTTTAATCAATCATTGTGGTACATCGCTCTTGACTATACACAGGAGACTTTAATTACAATCACTGTAAGGCTAATGGTGCCTTGCTAGTTCGTAGCCATTAACTTAGCTGAAGGCTATTCTGTCTCTCGGCTAATGAGAGTGAAAGGCTTCGTACATCTAGTCGCTAGCTAGGTCGTCCGTCCAACTGGGACGAGTGCTTGTTCGTATCACGAGACCTGCCTTGTGGTGGCGCTAGGTCTGCGATTACACAGTGGCGACACGCGGGTCCGACATGTACTAAATGGACCGCGGCCGATTTAATCTACCACCTAGCAAGTGTGGTGTCTGGCGGTGACACCACATAAACAGCACAATTCTAGCACATTGGATCACCAATCACAGCTATCAATTATAAATTTTCACCAATCACCAGAAATTTTATCTCCACCAAGTTGTATCTCAGTCCTAGGTAACTGCATTGATGAATTAAAGTCACCCAACCCAGTTGACATAATCTGCCTCTCTGAACACCGTGTGACCACTGGTATAGGAACTAGGCCTAAGCACAATGAGAAACTCAGACAGGAGAGTACTGCAAATGTTAGAATAAGGAAAGGTTCTCAGAAAAGTATAATTAAAAATAATGTAAGTATATTTCATCAAAATATTGGGAGTTTAAAGAATAAAGTAGATGAGCTTCTGGTTTGTTTAGAAGATTTAGAAGCTGAGAATGAAATAGATGTACTATGCCTGTCTGAGCATCACATTGTTACTGATATGGATAAGGTAAATGTAAGTGGATATAAGCTCTCTGCACATGTAATGAGAGAAAATATGGAGAAAGGAGGAGTTGCCATATATGTCAAAAGTTATCATTGTGCAAAAAGTATAGAAACAAAAAAGTTTTGTGTAGAGAAACATATAGAAGCATGTGCCTGTGAGCTTAAATTAAATAAAGGCACATTTATAATTGTAACTGTATATAGGTCCCCATCAGGAAATTTTCATCTATTTCTGAAAAATTTGGACTCCTTGTGCTATCTGTCAGACAGGGCGAAGCAAATTATTATTTGTGGGGACTTCAATGTAGATTCTCTGAAAGAGGGTAATAGGAAAAATGACCTTGAAGTATTACTCGGTTCTTTCAATTTGACACCCGTTATTGATTTTCCTACTCGGGTGGTAAAGGATAGCAGCTCACTGATAGATAACTTCTTTATAGACCAAGATAAGTTTAACCAGATAAATGCTCAGCCTGTTGAGAATTGTCTTTCTGATCATGGTGCACAGCTAGTTACAATATATGACATAGCTCCATTCAGCAATACTAAACAGTCCTCCAAAGTAGTACGTTCAGTCAACGATTTAACAATTGCAAATTTCAGGGAAAGCCTACAGCAGATAGACTGGGATGAGGTGTACCATGAACCTGATGCCAATTTAAAATATAATTTATTTCATGACATTTTTGTAAATGCATTTGAAAACTGCTTCCCCAAGAAAATAGTTAAATATACTCGTAAGAAACCTTGTAACAAACCATGGCTTACTAAGGGTATAAAAATATCTTGTAACCGGAAAAGGGAAATGTATCTGACAGCAAGAAAGAGTAGTGACCCGGAAACTATCAAAAATTATAAAAACTACTGTGTTATATTAAGAAAAGTTATTAAAAAATCCAGGAGTATGTGTATCATGTCTGAAATCAGCAACTCTGATAATAAAATTAAAACAATTTGGAATATTATTAAAAGAGAAACAGGTCAACCAAGAGCAGAGGAAGACAGTATTACCATCAAATTGAATGAAAACTTTACGAACAAAAAGTCAGAAGTTCAAAATATTTTTAATAATCATTTTCTAAATGTTGTGGATATAGTAGGATCCAGGTGTTCATTAGAAGATGCTAGGCTGTTAATGGAAGAGGCCATACCTATGCAATTTGATACAATTGAAATCTCACCCACTTCTCCCTCTGAAATTAGGAAAATAATAAACTTGCTTAAAAGCAAAAACTCACATGGAATTGATGGCATTTCCAGCAAAATACTAAAAGCTTGTTCTCAACAGATAAGTAAGATTCTCAGCCACCTGTGTAATAGCTCTCTGGAACAGGGCATTTTCCCTGATAGACTGAAATATGCTATTGTTATACCTTTGCATAAAAAGGGGGATAGATCTGATGTCAACAATTACCGTCCAATCTCCCTTCTAACAGCTTTATCCAAAATTTTTGAGAAAGTAATGTATTCAAGAGTAGCTTCACATATCTGTAAAAATGAAGTACTAACAAAATGTCTGTTTGGTTTCCAGAAAGGTTTTTCAACAGAAAATGCCATATATGCTTTCACCAGTCAAATTTTGAATGATCTGAATAACCGAACACCACCCATTGGGATTTTTTGTGATCTCTCAAAGGCTTTTGATTGTGTAAATCATGAAATTCTGCTAGACAAGCTCAAGTATTGTGGCATGAGTGGGACAGTGCACAAATGGTTTAATTCGTACCTAACTGGAAGAGTGCAGAAAGTTGAAACAAGTAGTTCTCGTAACATGCAAAGATCAGCACATTCCTCAAACTGGGGAACTATCAAGAATGGGGTTCCACAAGGGTCAGTCTTGGGTCCTTTGTTGTTCTTATTATATATTAATGACTTGCCATTCTATATTCATGAAGAGGCAAAGTTAGTTCTCTTTGCTGATGATACAAGTATAGTAATCACGCCTGACAAACAAGAATTAACTGATGAAATTGTCAATACTGTCTTTCAGAAAATTACTAAGTGGTTCCTTGTAAATGGACTCTCACTGAATTTTGATAAGACACAGTACATACAGTTCCGTACAGTGAATGGTATGACTCCATTAATAAATATAGACCTTAATCAGAAGCATATAGCTAAGGTAGAATATTCCAAATTTTTAGGTGTGTCCATTGATGAGAGATTAAATTGGAAGAAACACATTGATGATCTGCTGAAACGTTTGAGTTCAGCTACTTATGCAATAAGGGTCATTGCAAATTTTGGTGATAAACATCTTAGTAAATTAACTTACTACGCCTATTTTCACTCATTGCTTTCATATGGCATCATATTTTGGGGTAATTCATCACTGAGGAATAAAGTATTTATTGCACAAAAGTGTGTAATCAGAATAATAGCTGGAGTCCACCCAAGATCATCCTGCAGACATTTATTTAAGGATCTAGGGATATTCACAGTAGCTTCTCAGTATATATATTCTCTTATGAAATTTGTTATTAACAACCAAACCCAATTCAAAAGTAATAGCAGTGTGCATAACTACAATACTAGGAGAAAGGATGATCTTCACTATTCAAGATTAAATCTAACTTTGGCACAGAAAGGGGTGAATTATACTGGCAGTAAAGTCTTTGGTCACTTACCAAATAGTATCAAAATCTGACAGATAACCAACAAGTATTTAAGAAGGAATTAAAAGAATTTCTGAATGACAACTCCTTCTACTCCATAGAGGAATTTTTAGATATAAATTAAGGAAAAAAAAGAAAAAAATATTTAAAAAAATAAAAAAAAATAAAAAAAATAAAGTGTTATATTAACTTAAGTATGTTGTTAAATTAACCTAATTATGTCATGTATTGGAAAATTTGACTCGTTCCACATCATTACGAAATATCGTATTCATGATCCATGGAACTAGTATTAATCTAATCTAATCTAATCTAATCTGTTACAGAAATTACAATTCTCGGTATAAATGGAATAGCATATGTGTGGTTTGAGGCATACCTACAGACCAGGAAGCAAAAAGTTTCCTTATATCGGTCAAGTGATTTAAATAAGTTTGCCACTTCATTTAACTGGGGTGAAATTACATTAGGTTTTCCACAGGGTTCAATCATGGATCCCGTTCTGTTATTGATATATGTGAACGACCTCCCTTCCTATCTGAAACAGGAAGCTGAACTGACACTGTTTGCTGATGATACAATCATCATTACTAATCCAGTAAAAGAAACTCCAACTGAAAAATAAAGTCTTTGGAAAAGTCATTAATTGGTTTTTTGCAAATGGGCTTGCTGTAAACTTTGAAAAAACACAGTAAATCCAATTTTCCGCTGCAAAAAGTACAGTTCCTTCAATAAATATAACACATCAACAGAAGTCAGTAGCCAGGGTAGAGTATACGAAGTTTTTGGGTGTACATGTAGATGAAAATCTTAATTGGAAAATTCACATTTTGAATCTTCTAAAGCGACTAGGTTCAGCAACTTTTGCAGTCAGAATAATTGCCAATTTTCAGGATACAGAAATCAGTAAGTTAACATACTTTGCATACTTTCACTCTCTGATGTCATACAGAATAATATTATGGGGTAGCTCAGCATTTAGACAGAAAGTATTCACCGCTCAAAAGAAAGTGGTTAGAATAACGTGTGGTGTTCATAGTCGCACATCTTGTACCCATCTCTTCAAAAGATTGGGAATTCTTGCAACAGCCTCACAGTACATTTACTAATGAAATTTGCTTTCAGCAAAATGGACCAGTTAAAAGAAAACAGTGACATTCATGATTATAATACCATAAAAAAGAAAGACTTACACTATCCTATACTCAACCTATCTTTGGCACAGAAAGGGGTAAAATATGCTGCTATAAAAATTTTCGACAAATTACCAGAAGAAATAAAATGTCTGACAGACAGCAGTAATAGCTTCAAAAACAAATTGAAATCATATCTCCTTGGCAACTCCTTCTATACCATAAATGAATTATTGAATAGGAATAAATAAATCTATAAATTTAGTATATGCATTTTGTGCCATTTAAGGGAATGGGGTAAATAAAAGAAATATTAATCCTTAACTCTGTATTGTAATATATATATTAAAAAATTTTGTTTCATAAGTGCATTTCTTGTGCAGTTGGCGCGTTCCACATCATAACTGCTACCGTACCGTGCGATTGATCAACCAACCAGTGCACCTACTGTTCCGTGTACCTACCTCAAGAAGCTGCCTACTGACGTACTCACCGGACACTGAAATGGCGCCTTTGGGGGGCGAAGAACTGTAAAGTTCCACACGATCACCGCACCTTCCTACCAATAAAGCTAGACTAATCCTCCGGTGGCAACAACGCGCGTCGCTAGGCAAAAATCAAAACAGAACAAGCTGTGATATATAAACACCGCAGCCGTAAACTTGTTGTTGTTGTTGCGGTCTTCAGCCTAGTGACCTTTTGGAGACCAAAAATCTTCTCTGTAGTAGCTGGCGACGATCGTGTGAAAGCCAGTTCGCTCTACTCGTCCACAAGATCCATAAGGCAGTAGACAGCGGCCCAAAAGCAGGAAGATCTGCGGAGGATCGCCGCACTTGACCTTCACAAGAAATGTAACTTATTAGCGGTAAAAGTTGGAAACAGTCGTTACTGCAAGATTCGGCTATTTCCAGATCCATTAAATACATTCATGCTCATAAATTAAGGCTAATGCTGCTACATGGTGAAACAACGCTCTGGTGGGCAGTTTGTGGGTTTAAATCACCTAGGGGTATGCCCATACGGTGCATTTGACCTGCGGTCGTCGCATGCACGGTGGCGCTGGCAGCAGTCCACATACGCAGAGGTGTGTTGGTGCATGTCAGAGTACGGTGCAGCGAGTAACTGTGCAAACGTTTTCAGAAGTGCTAATGGTGACTGTGTGTTGAAAATGGCTCAAAGAACAAATATCGATGACGTTATGAGGGGTAGAATAATAGGGCGACTGCAGGCAGTGCAAACACAGCAGGTCGTTGCAGGGGCCCTCCGTGTGCCACAAAGTGTGATCTCAAAATTATGGCAACGATTCCAGCAGACAGGAAACGTGTGCAGGCGCTACAGTACGGGACGTCCACAGTGTACAAGACCGATATCTCACCATCAGTGCCCGCTGACGGCAACGGAGTACTGCAGGAACCGCACCCACTGGGATAGTTGTCTCCAGACACACAGACGACTGAACAGACATGGTTTATTCTGCCGGATACCTGCAAGGTTTATTGCACTGACCCCTGGTCACAGGAGAGCCCGTAAAGCCTGGTGTCAGGAACACAGTACATGGTCATTGAACAGTGGTCCCAGCTTATGTTCACGGACGAGTCCAGGTATAGTCTGAACAGTAATTCTCGCCGGCATTTCATTTGGAGAGAACCGAGAACCAGGTACCAAGCCCTCAATGTTCTTGAAAGAGACCTATATGGAGGTCGTGGTGTGATGGTGTGGGGTGGTATTATGATTGGTCCACGTACACCCCTGCATCTCTTTGGCAGAGGAACTGTAACAAGTCAGATGTATCGGGACGTCATTTTGCATCAGTATGTCCACCTTTTCAGGAGTGCAGTGGTCCCATCTTCCTCCTGATGGATGATAACGCACGGCCCCACCGAGCTGCCATGGTGATGGGGAGTACCTTGAAACAGAAGATATCAGGCGAATGGAGTAGCCTGCCTGTTCTCCACAGCTAAACCACAACGAACACGTCTGGGATGCTCTCGATCGACGTATCGCTGCACGTCTTCACACCCCTAGGACACTTGAGGACCTCCGACAGGCACTGGTGCAAGAATGGGAGGCTATAGCCCAGCAGCTGCTCGACCACCTGATCCAGAGTATGCCAACCCATTGTGCGGCCCGTGCACGTGTGCATGGTGATCATATCCCATATTGATGTCGGGGTACATGCGCAGCAAACAGTGGCGTTTTGTAGCACATGTTTTTCGGGACGGCTTTCTCACCAATACAGTGGACTTACAGATCTGTGTCGCGTGTGTTCCCTATGTGCCTATGCTATTAGAGCCAGTTTTGTGTAGTGCCACGTTGTGTAGCAAAAAATGGTTCAAATGGCTCTGAGCACTATGGGACTTAACTTCTGAGGTCATCAGTCCCCTAGAACTTAGAACTACTTAAACCTAACTAACCTAAGGACATCACACACATCCATGCCCGAGGCAGGATTCGAACCTGAGACAGTAGCGGTCGCGCAGTTCCAGACTGTAGCGCCTAGAACGGCTCGGCCACACCGGCCGGCGTTGTGTAGCACCACATTCTGCAATTATCGTTAAATTTATGAGCATGAGTGTATTTAAGAATATGCGTATGAAGCTATTTAAAGCGGAATGACGAGATGAAATAAATCACAGGAATGGCTGATGCCAGACACAACGCACACGATGGAAGTTGCTTCCGAAACGCTCGTTCACCCTATGCTTGAATAGAATAAATTTATTTCACTTACGTCTATGATCACAAAATTTATTCTCATCAGACTACCGGTTCTTTTGGATCACTATTTTATTCACGACAATGTGCTATAATTGTATATTGCTCGTCGATATAGAACTAGTACAAGAAAAGACTGAGAGGGAAAACACGTAAGATCGAAAGAAGAGCGTCATATTTCGTAGCAGTTTCGTTTAGTAAACACGAAAACGCCAAAGAGATGCTCGTCCAATTCCATAGCACATTTACAAGATAGACGTTGTGAAGCATGATTTCTTTTACTTATTTAAAATTATGTTGCATATAGCTCGAAAAAAGATTATGAACCTAAAATGAGAGTAATTCGAGCTCACATGGAGGCATACCAGCTGCGAAGCATCCGTGACAGTGACGGAAAATGGGCAAGTCACAGTGTATAATTAATGCAACTCACATCCATTTGAAAATGCTCTGTCAAGTGTGTCTTCCTAGTGTATTTCTTACCCTCAGCACTTCCCTCCATTATCAGATTGGCGATTCCTTGGTGCTTCAGCGTGTGTCTTATCAGCCAAACCCAACTTTTACTCAAGTTATATCCGAATGTTCTTTTTTCCTTGATTTTATTCTGTACTTCTTCATTAGTTAGCTCATCCACACACCAGATCTTTAGCGTTCTTCTGGAGCACAACATTTCAAAACCGTCTGTTCTTGTTTGAATTGTTTATTATCCACGTTTCACTTCACTGTAAAGCGACAATCCAGATAAAGACCTTCACAGAAGAGCGGTTAATATTTAAAGTCATAATCAATGTCAACAAACTTCTCTTTTTTTGAAAAGCTTGCCTTACTATTGCGCGTCTGCATTTTATCTATTTACTTAAGCCGTCTCAGTTATTTCCTGTCTAAATAGCAAAACTCATTACCACTTGTAGTTTCTCAATTAATCAATGTTAGTCTCCCAGCGTCTCCTGATGTAATTCGACTACGTTTCAATGCCCCGTTCATATTCGTACCGTAACCTCTGTTGAAGACACTGTACATTACGTTCAGCTAATCCTCGTTTGCCTTCTCTGAGAGAGTTACAATGTCGTCGACCGTAATTTGCTTTCAGCTTTCTCAACAAAGGGGAGAGGTTGCAGCCTTGTCTCACTCCCTTCTGAACCACTGCTTCCCTTTCATGTCCTTCGACTCTTATAACAAAGTACAAAGAAGGGCAGCTCGTTTTGTATTATCGCGAAGTAGGTGAGACAGTGCCACAGACATGATACGTGAATTGGAGTGGCAATTGTTGTGGACTGGCAAGACAGCCAATCCACTGTGACGGGTAGCCGAAAGGCACGCGTTTAAGCTCACGCAGGCTGGCGTGAGGTCTGGAACAGTTAAAGGAGACTAGTAAGAAAAAGGTACGTGGCTTCTGGAATACTTAACTTTAATCCATAATTGGTGAACATCGGTCTGACGGTACATGCCTCACAAGATAAATAGCAAATGATAATGGCGCCTTGCTAGGTCGTAGCAAATGACGTAGCTGAAGGCTATGCTAACTATCGTCTCGGCAATTGAGAGCGTAATTTGTCAGTGAACCATCGCTAGCAAAGTCGGCTGTACAACTGGGGCGAGTGCTAGGAAGTCTCTCTAGACCTGCCGTGTGGCGGCGCTCGGTCTGCAATCACTGACAGTGGCGACACGCGGGTCCGACGTATACTAACGGACCGCGGCCAATTTAAAGGCTACCACCTAGCAAGTGTGGTGTTTGGCGGTGACACCACAGCAATCATTAAAACAAAAGCGTTTTTCGTTGCGACGGGATCCTCTCATGAAATTTCAGTCACTAGTTTTCTCCTCCGATTGCGATTGGCTGCCACCTACATAGGGAGAAATGTTCATCACAATAAAATAAGAGATCAGGGCTCGCACAGAAAAATTTAAGTGCTCGTTTTTCCCGCGCGCCATTCGAGAGTGGAACGGTAGAGAGACAGTTTGAAGGTGGTTCATTGAACCCTCTGCCAGGCACTTTATTGTGAATAGCAGAGTAATCACGTAGATGTAGATGTAGATGTAACTAGAACCTGGCTCCTGTACATGTTGTAGGTAACTTTCCGCTTTGTTTGATTCCCGCTAACCTCATAAATTTAAAGAGTGTATTCTGGCTAACATCGTGAAAAGCTTTCTATAAATGTGCAAATGCTATAAAAAAAGGTTGTCTTTCTTCAGATTCTCTTCTAATACAAATCGTAGCGTCAGTATTGCCTCTCGTGTTCCTAAAATTCGCTGGAATTCAAACTGATCTTAGCAGATGTTCTTCTACTACCGTTTGTACGCCGCGTGGTTCCCAGGCGTCCTGACACGTTCTCCAGCCACGCTTTGCTGTGAATCAAGCTCTGTTTCAATTACACCTGGCGCCTTTCGGATTGCATCACATAAGTTAGTCACGCGCTCATTTATCGTTTGCTCGTTGTCGAAGATTTGGGCGTACACCAATGCTTTAAATGTACCCATACTCAAATCTCAGAGAGATCCAGGTCCAGTGAAGGGCGACACCAAGCTGATGGATCTCCTCAAGCAACCCATCTCCCATGAAAATTCGAATACACCATTAGTGGTGTCCTGCTTGGTACAGTCACGTCGATGAAATTGTAGGCGTAACGTTGTGTAGCGACATGAAATGGAACAAACATATAAGGCTGGTTGTAGGGATGGTGAATGGTCGACTTTGGTCTGCTGGGAGAAATCTAGAAAAGTGGAGCTCATCCATGAAGGTGACTGCACGCAGAACACTTGTGCAACCCATTCTTGAGAACTGCTCAAGTGGTTGGGACCCTGACCAGATCGGATTAGAGGATGAAACCGAAGCAACACACAGGCCTACTGCCATATTTATTACTGGTAGCTTCGATCAACATGCGGATACACCGGTTCCCGAAGCTAAGCGCTGTCGGGCGTGGCTGCCACTTGGATGGGTGACCATCTGGGCTGTCATGCGCTGTTGCCATTTTTCGGGGTGCACTCAGCCTCGTGATGCCAATTGAGGAGCTACTCGACCGAATAGTAGCGGCTCTGGTCACAGAAAATCATCATAACGACTGGGAGAGCACTGTGCTGATCATACGCATCCTCATCTGAGGATGACACGGCGGTCGGATGATCCCGATGGGCCACTTGCGGCCTGAAGACGGAGTGCTTTTCCGATCAACATGCGTGGATGCTTCGTGACCTCAATTCTCAATGGCTAGAGGGGACCTTCCATAAGGAGAGAATACACAGTAAGAGAAAGTAGGGCTCGTACGGAAAGACATAGTCTATCGTTTTTCCCTCGCTCTATTTGCGAGTGGAACAGGAAAAAGAAAGAGTAGCAGTGGTCCAAGGCATCCTTCAGCATGCTACATGTGTTGTTGTACAGAGATCACATTGCCACACCAAAGTTTCCAGCATGAATCGATATCGGAGATGTTAGCGAGAGCTCACTGCGCTCCACAAAGACTTACGGCAGGTGCTCCTGAAGACCAAGCCTCCCACCTGAGCATAGCAGCGTCATCACGCTGAGGTAAAGTGCTTTCAATCTGGCAGCAGCTATGTCCCAGTTTGTAATCTCATCTGAAGGAGTCAGCATCATAGTACAGGACCGACACGATAGTTAAAGTTTCTGGTGGACTTGTCCCTTTTAATATGAAAAAATATAACGGAATAGAACAATTAGTTAATCCGTGCATCAGGCGATGTTTTCACAGACAATAAGAGTAGTAACTTACCGAGCAGTCCTGTAGCAAAGATCTGTCTCAAAGTTAAGTAAATCTTTTATTCATTTATGTGATCAACTGAACGAATATTTCATACATTGTATTTAATGTGTCACCTCACTGAGCAATAAAAGAAGCCACAGTTGTGGCCGGACGATTGTAGTTTTGTCTCGTCACAACAGTCCGTATTGTGGCCTGCGGATTATGTATATAGATATAGATGTAGGCAGTCGTAGAATGAATAACCAGTGTGTGTACCATGTGGTAAGATATTAGCATTCCTTATACAGTCTAGATTACTGGAGATACAACGGTATGAAAATCAGCAATGATTCGCGTATTTTGTCGATATTGAAGCGAGAGAGAGAGAGAGAGAGAAAGTTATATCTGGCAAATGCAAAAAAGGTCACCATGGGAGCGAAATTAATATGACAACAGTGTACATAAGTAATTAAAATTAACAATCGGAGTAATTTTGAAACACGAAAAAATGTACGCTAAAAACAACACTGCGGCTGCAGTCGTCGAAAATTAAACCACGGAAAGAAATTTGTACAAAACGGGGAATAACGAATTTCATACTCCGACATGATTTTTACATTTAGGCTAATGAAATGCCCAGCTATAATTTTAATAAATCGAACCACAATATATTATAACTACAAAAAACATTGATTACCGTACTTTTTATATGAAAGAAACGGTAGTGAATCAATATGATGCCAGCTCCATTGCAGACTAAGAGAGTGATTTAAGTTTATTTTTATTCGGAGGAAATATCGCGTTATACACATGACACACCGAATAAATGTTGTCACATAGTGGGCAAGAAGTATTGTCAAACAAAACCGACGTTCCATGTTAAATTGTGGTGCTATGAAGGGCATTGGTTTATAGAAGTGTGACGGCGATCCACTAAAAATGCTGAAGTTTGCGCTGTTCGTGTAAGGGTTGTAAGTTCCGATGTTCGTTTGAGAATGAAAGCAAGACTTAAGAAAAGTCAGGACACGCTCAGAGAATTTGTCGACCTACAGAAACGTTCCTCAATGTAAAATGATGCAACATATTCGAAACTCTTAGGGAAATAGGTTAAGCTATCGGCAAAGTAGGGTAATATATGATACGTACAAGAATTAAGGGGGAACAATGAGCAGGGAACACCAAGGACGAAGTGCTCGGATTACAAACAGTGTAACACAAGGATGTTGGCTTCCGTCCCAAGTTAAATGTGTACGAAGGCGTGTTGAAAAATAATCCATCCGAATTTTTAATGTGAAAACTCTTCAAACTTTCTAAATAAAACGAACTTAATTTACATTTTACATTTTTATTATTCGCTTCTACATACGCTATTGGCCATTAAAATTGCTATACCAAGAAGAAATGCAGATGATAAACGTGTATTCATTGGACAAATATACTATACTAGAACTGACATGTGATTACATTTTCACCCAATTTGGGTGCATAGATCCTGAGAAATCAGTACCCAGAACAACCACCTCTGGCCGTAATAACGGCCTTGATACGCCTGGACATTGAGTCAAACAGAGCTTGGATGACGTGTACAGGTACAGCTGCCCATGCAGCTTCAATACAATGCCACAGTCCATCAAGAATAGTGACTGGCGTATTGTGACGAGCCAGTTGCTCGGCCACCACTGACCAGACATTTTCAACTGGTGAGAGATCTGGAGAATGTGCTGGCCAGGGCAGCAGTCGAACATTTTCTGTATCCCAGAAAGGCCCGTACAAGACCTGCAACATGCGGTCGTGCATTATCCTGCTGAAATGTAGGGTTTCGCAGGGATCGAATGAAGGGTAGAGCCACGGGTCGTAATAGATCTGAAATGTAACGTCCACTGTTCAAAGTGCCGTCAATCCGAACAAGACGTGACCGAGACGTGTAACCCATACCATCACGTCGGGTGATACGCCAGTATGGCGATGACGAATACACGCTTCCAATGTGCGTTCACCGCGATGTCGCCAAACACGAATGCAACCATCATTATGCTGTAAACAGAACCTGGATTCATCCGAAAAAATGACGTTTTGCCATTCGCGCACCCAGTTTCATCGTTGAGTACACCATCGCAGTCGCTCCTGTCTGTGATGTGGCGTCAAGGGTAATCACAGCAATGGTCTCCAAGCTGATGCTCCATGCTGCTGCAAACGTCGTCGAACTGTTCGTGCAGATGGTTGTTGTCTCGCAAACGTTCCCATCTGTTGACTCATGGATCGAGACGTGGCTGCACAATCCGTTACAGCCATGCGGATAAGATGCCTGTCATCTCGACTGCTAGTGATGCGAGGCCGTTGGGATCCAGCACGGCGTTCCGTATTACCCTCCGGAACCCACCGATTCCATATTCTGCTAACAGTCATTGGATTTCGACCAACACGAGCAGCAATGTCGCGATACGATAAACCGCAGTCGCGGTAGGCTACAATCCGGAAACGTGATGGTACGCATTTCTCCTCCTTACACGAGGCATCACAACAACTTTTCACCAGGCAACGCCGGTCAACTGCTGTTTGTGTATGAGAAATCGGTTGGAAACTTTCCTCATGTCATCACCGGCGCCAACCTTGTGTGAATGTCCTGAAAAGCTAATCATTTGCATATCACAGCATCTTATTAGTGGAACAAACTGACATACCGTCACAATTCTTGCACGGGCTGAAGTTTATTTTATGTGTTCAAAGTGACCCCCTTTAGCAGCCAAAACATCGTCGATGTCGCTGAACTGTTGACCGAACTACGTCTGTCTGTGTTGCCGGTGTGATAGCCGCACAGGACGCTTCGATGGTTTCTAGTAGCTCGTTCAATGTAGCTGGCTTCTGTTAGTAAACTTCATTTTTCAGGGTCCTCTTAGAAGTCACGAGGTGTACATTTTCAGACACCTCTCGGATGACACGTAAAATCGATGATTGCAACATATGAAGATACACCTCACCAAATACGTTACCTTCAAAGAAGAATGGGTCAATCGAATCGTTCGATGACAGACGACACCATACATTAACATCCGGTAGATTAACATATTTGTCCATGTGAACGTGAGAATTTTCAGGGGCCCAGTACATGCAGTTGTGGCGTTTTACATTACCGTTTAGTTTGAAATGCACCTCGCCAGAACATACAACCATCCCCGCAAACCGTTCACCCACGCGAAGCATGCCTTCAAACTACTCGTACTCCACCCTTCGATCCGGACCGTCCTCGTTCATAGCGTGCAGCGATCTTGAAAAGTACACTCCTCAGTTTGCATCCTCCGGAATTCGTCGTATGCCTGATCTGGTTACCGCGCTTTCACTTGCACCCTGCTTCACAGATTTCTGAGGCGACTTAGTAAAATGTTGCAACACAGGAGCGCTGGACGCTGGACTCGATGTTTTTGGTCGGCCAGACCTTTCCTTGTGTACATCCTGAATATTGCCATCGGCTTCAAATGTATCCCAAATACAATGAATTGCTGTACGCGTTACTGGCTGAGTTCCGTACACATTACTTCATTGCCGTTGTACTTCCATCACGTTTTCGTATTTCCAGCATCGCTTCAGTACGGCCTTCCGTTGCTCAAACGACAATAATAGTTCATTCTTTGGTGGAATGTCTTCTGCCGAGAAACATGCACCAAGGTCTGTTGAGGAAACAATAGACTACACTACCGCAGAAAATTGCAACGTTATGTCATTTTGTTCCAAAGGTATTAAGTATCAAAAAGTGTCTACATTTTTCTGGACCACTCTGTACATAGTCAAGTTCATACCGAACGCTCAGAGCGCAAGTTGTAATCCACCCCTCCATCCTACTTGCAGCTGTTGTCAACATTAGTCTTTCATGAATATTTGAGAGGAGCGAAGATTACAATAAACTTTCTAGTTTATTATCTTTTCACGTAGATTTGACTCCAGTTCTTATTGTCTAGGGGTCTTATTCTTGTAGCTGAAATTCTCACATTTTAGGTCCTCACTCTTGAATTGATCTAAATAAATTTGTTTTTGCACAATTTTTGCTGTTGATATATTTTGTCACATTTTAGTATATCATACACATTTTTGACTTTGCGCATTAACAAAGCCGAAATTACGTTGCTCGGACAAAATACAAAAAGGCGTCCGATCGTGTCAGAGACATGCTTACTACTGACTCACTCAGCGTAAATAACAATGTTCCAGGGGGTTTACAATTTTGCTTGACAAATGAGTTTGTATTAGTTTCCATTATTTTTTCATAAATGAATCCAGAAATAATAATAGTAAACAGTACTAGATTGAGTAATTAGTAATAAAATTTAAGTGTGCCAAATAATTCGTAATTTCATGATTATAAAAAAAATAATTTTAACTGTACATTCAGAACTAGTACTTACCGATCAAAACATCAAAAAGAAGTAATTCCATTTCATAAGTTTTAGCTTGAAATATAACATACTGTGTATAAAATTATATGAAAGTTTTAAAAAAAGCAGTTGAGATGATACTGATCTGTCAAAAATTCGAAAAATAATACTGGTCTCAACAACTACTACTGAGAAAAAATAACTGATACAGGAGGATGTCCCGTTACAAAGTCCTACTCGCAGCTGGACAATTTTTCAATCTTTCATTCACCTGGCGATAGCCACTGGTTAACTTTTACTATTACAAGTTTCACTTGCGATCTACATCGATTTTCAGACGAATATTACAGCAGAAGAATCAACGTAACAAAAATACGAATGCACTGTCAAATAGCGTAATGTGGTTCTAGTCAATTTACATCAGTTGTAGGTCGGCCCCACATAATGCCTCTCTTTATTACTATCTAATCATCACTTTTTTTTCACATGTTCCGACGAATATTCAGTCGTAGCTCAATATATGAGAGACATCAATGCGAGCCAGATGGCGACCAAAGGTCTCCATTTGCACTGGAGCAGCGAGTAGCCTAATCTCATTTCGCCACATCAGAACAATACACAGCATTTCTATTACTTCCACCAACATGGCGCCATCAAGTTACGTCGTCTTCCCAGCACAGAGCAAGCATGTCGTCCTTGAGTCCATTACCTTTGCCGTGACGCTTTGATGGAACTACAGTGAAATGTGCTAAGACTCTTATCTCACTAAAATAATGAGCTGTAGAGTTCATATGTACGGCGGCTACCTTTTTATTACGCACGTTTCTTCGGGTAAAATAGCTAACTGAACAAGAATGTTGTCTAGTAATATATACGCGTAGGTGAAAAACAAGCTAAGATATCAGTCATTTTTATTGGTCAAAATACATTTCTTTCCCGCTTTCTAACAAAGCAGCAAATATTTTTAATACTTCACAACCGAAAATACACTTGTAATTTCATTTATAATGTGCAATACTCGAATATTCCCTACCTTAGACGTGCACCGCAGTCCATGTATTCCGTGACTTCCCCACTGAACCTAGGTGCATAACTAAAAATTACTGCTTGGCGTCAAGCATCTCGCTAGACGGTCATTCGGAGCTAAACCGATAACACCCTAAGTGCTTCGGTTATATCTAGTTATTAAATTGTCTGCTGAAATTCAATGTTGAAGTAATGGATTGTTGCATAAGTTCGTAGCGTTTTTCCATAAATTTAATAAACACAACAGACACATCGGACAGTTGTCTTGAGATGAGAAAGCGAAAATCGATCTGTACGTGGAAATATGATTCTTTAATCGCCAAGTTACCAAGCAGTTGAACTACTCAAGTACAGTGATCGACAATTTCGTTAGACTGAGTGCACGATACGGACAGAAGGTAAAATACGTGCTAAGTAGAAAATTATTTGAGGCATCGAAACGGTTTCTTTTGAGCAAAGCAAGGGCCATGAACCACCATTCTTCTCAATTTGTTGCTGATTTACCGTTGTCAGTAACTGGTTGTCAGTAACTGCCCAATGTGCACGACAAATTTTGCAAATGACAGACATTTTGCATTCGAGAAACGACTGTAGGAATCTGCTTTAACACCAAAACATAAGCAGAATAGTTTGGAATTTGCTGCAAAACAGACGTCATGGACTTCAGAATGGGACAAAGTGATCTTCAGCTGTGAGAAGAAGTTTAATTGAGATGGGCCGGATAGATTTCAGTATTATTGGAAAGATCTGATAGCAGAGCAGCAGCTAAGAATGCGCAGATATTTTATCAGTGGAAATATTACGATTTGGGCAGCCTTCTGCGCTAAAGGTAAATCATGTATTGCTTGACTGAACGCTACGATGAACAGTGATATGCTGCAGACAGAACTGATTAAAGTGTATGAGGACCTAGGGAACGAAAGAGGGTAATGCATCGGTGCATGTTTCCGCTACAACCAAAAAGTAGTTTGAAGATTAAAAATATCGATGTCTTGCCCAGGCCTGCACGTAGGCCTGATATGAACCCCGTCAAAAGTTTTGAGGAATACTTGGCCTATTTAGCGCAATGGAAGGCAATTTGCAGCTGTATGTGAACTAAAACGAGCGATACGAGAAGAGTGGCCGAGAATCAGGAACTACAAAGCCTAACTAAATCAACGCCGAAGAAAATTAACGTTAGTAATACATTCAAGGGTCAACAAAACTGGTATACTCATGCGTATTCAAATACAGAGATATGTAAACAAGTAGAATATGGAACGGCGGACGGCAACGGCTATATAAGACAGCAAGTGTCTGGCGCAATTGTTAGATTGGTTACTGCTGCTACAATGGCAGGTTATCAAGATTTAAGTCAGTTCGAAATTGATGTTATGGTTGGCGCACGAGCTATGCGACACAGCATTTCCGAGATACCGATGAAATGAGGATTTTCTCGTATGGCGATTTCACGAGTGTACCGCGAATATCAGGAGTCCAGCGAAACATCAAATCTCCGACATCGCAGCGGAAGGAAAAAGATTCTGCAAGAATCATTGACCACGACAGAAGCGCAACCCTTCCGCAAATTGCTGTAGATTTCAATGCTGGACCATCAACAAGTGTCAACGTGCGAACAACGAAACGTCGTCGATACGTGCTTTCGGAGTCGAAGCCTGCCTCGTGTACCCTTAATGACTGCACGACACAAAGCTTTAAACGCGTACGCTTCATATGTATTCAGTACCAGCGATGGCGAGGCATGACAGAATCTCTGACCAGGGAGTTATTTATCGTTGCTAGTCTGCGCTTGACCGCGCGAGAGTTCAGTGTGTGTGTGTGTGGAGTCGGCAGAGGGAGTAGTCAGTTGCGAGTTGTACTCTGTGTGAAGTAGCACTCAATCGGCAGTAGTTGTAGCGAGTGGACGGTTGTACTGAGCGGGCGTCGACATGGGTCGGCGGCGTGCTCTCCTTCCATCTCTGGTCACGATTCAGGACGAGGTATATTGTTATATAAGGTAATGAAGCAGCATTGCGCTCAGCTAATAACATATGTTAAAAATAATTAATTTGTTCAAGAATTGCCGCAATAATAATTTTCTTATAAAGTAATTGTTTTAAAGAAAAAGATTCATTCGAAGTTAAATAATATTTCCCATGCACTCCCTCCAAGAATCAAAATTAAACATGGGCCAGCACTGCACGAAGCTGTGCCATAAAATAAGAGCAGATATAGATGCAGTTTTACTGAGGTAAGAATTTTGGTTTCTCTATTCAGGTTTAATTATTTCACAGGGCCGAAGGTAAGCGTTGCTGCCCTTATAAGATTTATCAGGTTAAATTATTGCTGTTCACATGTTACATTCAGTTGATGCTTCATTATTTAATTAATATTATTGTGGGTTTAATGAGCAATCTTCATTAGTTAATGTTTGTGGGGAGTTTACATTTGAGCCATTGTTATTCTTTAATTTTGCAAGCAGGTTACGCTTGGTTCATTTTCATTATGCAGTTTTGTGGGAAGATAACATTTTACTTAACATTGACTTTCATATTCTTGCTGGGAGGGTACAATTTCATTATTATTGACTTTTAAAATTTTGCGGGGAGGTTACAAGCTATACGCCTCGCCTGGGCCCATCAACATCGTCATTGGACTGTTGATGACTGGAAACATGTTTGCCTGGTCGGACGAGTCTCGTTTCAAATTATATCGAGCGGATGGACGTGTACAGGTATTGAGACAACCTCATGAATCCATGGAACCTGCATGTCAGTAGGGAACTGTTCAAGGTGGAGGCTCTCTAATGGTACGGGACGAATGCAGTTGGAGTGATATTGGATCCCTGATACGTCTAGAAACGACTCTGACAGGTGGCACATACGTAAGCATCCTGTCTGATCACCATGTCCACGGTGCATTCCGACGGACTCGGGCAATTCCAGCAGAAATATCCGACACCCCATATGTCCAGAATTGCTACAGAGTGGCTCCAGGAACACTCTTCTGAGTTTAAACACTCCCGGTGGCCACCAAACTCCCCTGACATGAACATTTATTACGAGGGCCGTTCAGAAAGTAACCTCCGGTTGATTTAAAAAAATACACCAAGTTAAATAAAAATATTTTAATATATACATCTTACAACTACATAGTCTCCATAGCGATTGAGGCACTTATCGCCGGCCGAAGTGGCCGTGCGGTTAAAGGCGCTGCAGTCTGGAACCGCAAGACCGCTACGGTCGCAGGTTCGAACCCTGCCTCGGGCATGGATGTTTGTGATGTCCTTAGGTTAGTTAGGTTTAACTAGTTCTAAGTTCTAGGGGACTAATGACCTCAGCAGTTGAGTCCCATAGTGCTCAGAGCCATTTGAACCATTTGAGGCACTTATCGTATCTCTTCACAAGCTTCGAAATTCCTTCTGCATAAAAATCACCCGCTTGTGCCTGGACCGCATCTTTTGAGCTCTTCGTCGTCATCAAACCGCTGTGACCCGAGTCATTTCTTCAAATGCACTTCGCTGTAAGGTGGATGGTTGATAACGTCCCACTTGAAGGACTCAAGAAGGGCCGTTGTTCTGCGAGCAGAGTGAGGACGGGCGTTATCGTGCAAAAAAACGATACCGGAAGTCAGCATACCACGGCGTTTGTTCTGTATAGCCCGTCGTAACTTTTTTATTGTTTCACAGTACACGTCTTGATTAATGGTCGTACCACGTTCCATGAATTCAACCAACAACACCCCTTTGGCATCCCAAAACACCGTTGCCATCAGTTTTCTGGCAGAAAAATCTTGCGAGGCTTTTCTTGGTTTGGTAGGCGAATTTGAATGTGCCCACATCTTTGATTGTTCTTTTGTCTCAGGGTTCACGTACTTAATCCAGGTTTCGTCACCGGTCACGATTCTGTTTAACAATGGTTCTCCTTCGTCCTCATAACGTGACAGAAAGTCTAATGCAGAGGCCATTCTTTGAGTTTGTGGTGGTCGGTAAGAATTTTGGGCACCCATTGTGCACAGAACTTACGGTAACCCAATCTTGCTGTTACTATCTCGTACAAGAGAGTCTTAGAAATCTGTGGAAAACCAGTAGACAACTCCGACATTGAGAAACGTCGATTTTCACGAACTTTTGCATCAACTGTCTGAACGAGTTCGTCAGTCACCAATGATGGTCTACCACTCCTCTCTTCATCATGAACGTTTTCTCGTCCACTTTTAAATAAACGTACCCATTCACGGACAACTCCTTCACTCATAACTCTTGGTCCGTACACGGCACAAAGCTCACGATGAATAGCTGCTGCAGGATATCCTTTGGCTGTAAAAAACCTTATGACAGCACGCACTTCACATTTGGCGGGGTTTTCTATTGCAGCACACATTTCAAACTGCCACAAAAACTAAACTAGCGCAGGTACGACGTTCACTCGACCACGGCTTGATGCCGACTGACCTGTTGGGTGCGTGAATGCACAGCTGGCGTCGCTACTCCCCCCACAACCCACACTGTGACCAATCGGAGGTTACTTTCTGAACCGCCCTCGTAGCATATCTGGGATGCCTTGCAACGTGCTCTTCAGAAGAGATCTCCACCCTCTCGTACTCTTACGGATTTATGGAAAGCCCTGCAGGATTCATGGTGTGAGATCCCTCCAGCGCTACTTCAGACATTATTCGAGTCCTTGGCACGTCGTGTTGCGGCACTTCTGCATGTTCACGGGGGCCTTACACGACATCAGGCACGTGTACCAGTTTCTTTGGCTGTTCAGTGTATATTATCCTTAGCTATTTACAACAGTCTGCCAACAATGGGGTAACTCTTCTATTCGGCGGCCGTAGTAATCACTTGGCATGTTCTGAGCGCATTTTCATCCGGAAAGGAAGCTTGTTCGATAGAGGGCGGATGATGTGATAATCAGAGGTCGCAAGGTCAGGTGAATGCGGAATGACTTCCGTACCCAACTTCTGTAGTCTTTTTTGTTTGTCTATCAGAATGCAGGCGGGCGTTATCGTGAAGTAGTATCACTTCACCCTGTCTTCCTGGCCGTTTTTCTTGGACTGCATCTGCAAGACGTCTCAGTTTTTGACAACAAATGTCTGCAATGATGGTTACACCTCGGAAGAGCTGTTCTAGCACACCGTACCGCCACTGTTCCAATGGACGCACAACGTTTTCTGTTGTGGATGCACGCAGGTCTTTGTATGAAGAGTTGCTGTTTCGTTTGGGCACAACCATTCCTTTCTGTCTAAGCATAAACAGACCAATTCCGGGCACCAGTAACGATATGGGATAGGAAGAGTTGGTGTTGTTCACGAACTAATTGAGGACGAGGAAGTGTACCTGCACAAAGGCCACTCTCTGTTTTTTGTGATTTTGACTTATAGCATGCGGTCGCCTTACACCCGATTTTTGAACCTTCCTCAGTGCATGCAAGTGTCCCACGATGGTGGAATGATCACAGTTCATCGCATTTGCCAGTTTTCGAGTACACTGACGTGGGTAGTTGTGTGTTAGTGCGTTTAAAAGATCTTCGTGAAACCTCGAAGTTCCTGCTCTGAGTAAAGAGTCACTAATGTGAAAACGATCCTCATTAAACGGGGAAACCATTTTCTTTCTTTGCTGAGGCCAACGGCATTATCCCCATTCACGAAGCAAATATTTCTGACTGTCTCTCGGGCTGTCGCACCTCAACTAAATTCCAACAGAAGAACATCTCGGAAATGTTCCAATTTCTCCACTTGGCGCTCCATTTTCTAGCGTCCATAGCTTCAATCTCCAAATGACAGTATGTAAATTCAGACTGCAATAGTGAACTACAAATAAAATATGACAATCGATAAATAAATCCCTATCATCAAAAAAACAGACATAATTTCTAATGGTGAAACGTCCCCTTTTTAACAATTATACATGACTGTGCTTAAACTGACACACAATATTTTGTTAGCGCAACGCAATCTGACTTTCAAAATTCCCTACAAAAGAATGGCCCCGACTAACATTAAACTATACCTTTCACAAATCACTTACCTCACAAAAATCTTCGCTGCTCAAGCTACTGCAATACAGCGAGCGCCACTACTGCCAGCTAAATAAAAGATTCAAACTATGGAAGGCACTAACTACTGATAGGGATAGTTAGCAAATGAAAGATATTAATAGAGAACAAACAATGTATTTACCTTGATATCATCATATATAAATATAGCAGTACATGACAAATTTCAAAACTCCGCCATCTCTCTCCCCACATCCACCACTGCTGGCGGCTCACCTCCAACTGCGCAACGTTACGCGCTATTCACATCCAGCTGCCGCTGCCCAACACTACAATGGCAGACAACAATGCAAACTAGCCACAGACTGCACACAGCACAGCCAGTGATTTTCATATTGAGCGCTACGTAACGTTGCCAATAAGAAAACATAAACAGCCTACTTACATAGAGAAAACATAAACAGCCTACTTACATAGCCCCCATGCTCCCCACAAAAAATTTTACAAATTTTTTTTGGGCAGTGGCCAATAATGATTTGATAAAATTTTTCATAATTACAATAACAAAGAAATCAAATGCACACACTTATTGATACAATGTTGGTCAAAAGCTAAAATTTTCTCACAGTCCATAAAGATAGTCCTGATCATTCATCATAATAGTAATTACAGGTTTTTTTTCACAAAGTCTCATTAGTAAAAGAAGTAGTGGATTTCCATGCAGTCTTGAAGAAGTAGTGTTGTCCTTCCAACGGAAAGACAGTGCTGACTCTTGACATGCTGACAGGTAATGGGTCACAACAGAGCAAACCCACAGCAGAGTCATTCGAAGTTTTGAAGAATATTGGTAGGTAGGTCATCACAGAGCAGACCCACTGTAGTCCTGGTAGAGATTACGGTATTGGTGGGCCACCAGAGGTGCAGACCCACTGCAGTCCTTGTAGAAATAATGGTATTGATGGATCATCAAAGATGTAGACCCACTGTAGTCCTTGTAGAGATAGCCAGCAGCCATCTGTTGTGACTGTGCAGGTGCACAATCACCATTGAAGAGTCTTGCGGATAATATAGCAAGTCCATAAACCACCACTTGTGCACTCACAAAGTTTTCGGAACTGTCCTTAGAACCAACAATTCTATTATCCAGTCCCTTGCTGAATTATTAACACACGTGCAAACACTAACAGTCCCTACTTCTCACATATTGTCCATATACTATGACCAACAGAAACGTGTGCAGTGAAATGTAACTTACAAGTTAATAATAAGATGAACTGGTGTCAATTACAATTTTATAACATGAGAATACAATTACAAAGGTACAAAATACATCATTAAAGAACATAACAATACAGATAACATTTGTAGTAAAACAGGCGTTACAAAGGAATAGAAATAGACATATACGTCAGTGTTACAGGAATTATGACATGAGTACATACATAAAAGATCAGAATAACTTTCGAAACATCAACTTCACACATGAGCATTAACACAAAACAGAATAAATAATGTCTAAACATCTTTACAAAGTAAATAACACATTATTAATGCCAATTGTATCTGAGGATAACAGTATTCCTCATCATAGTGAATGTAACTTAGTATTAGAAGAGAAAAAAGTTCTATGAAACAGTACACAGAGACAGGAAGAAAACAAATACACAAGGGTACACAAACACATAATGGGATAACACCAATAGGAAAGGACAGGGTTTGTTTTCAGTGTAACATTTGGTACTGCAGTCCAACCCAAAACTTCATATATCTTTCCTCTTATTTCATCCTTTGTTTCCACCAAAAAAATTCTATCTAAGCATGCTTTCTGTATTTATATGTTCACACATTTCTTACCTCAAAATTTATTTCCAAGAAAATCCTACCTAAACCTGTTTTCTGTACTTTTTTTCGTATAACTTCTCAATGCATTTCTTCCAATTCATCGCAACTCATTCTCTTAGAGGCTACCCCCTCTTAAGCTAACTTAAATCTACTGAGCTCAGATGCTAAACTAAGGGACGAGGCAATGCAGCAGCACAAAATAAGTAACACAAACAGCAATGACCAAAAAAATGGAAAATTACAAAGCAAGCTACAGTAAATCTAAATTACCAAGCAATGCATCATTACAACTAATACACTCCTGGAAATTGAAATAAGAACACCGTGAATTCATTGTCCCAGGAAGGGGAAACTTTATTGACACATTCCTGGGGTCAGATACATCACATGATCACACTGACAGAACCACAGGCACATAGACACAGGCAACAGAGCATGCACAATGTCGGCACTAGTACAGTGTATATCCACCTTTCGCAGCAATGCAGGCTGCTATTCTCCCATGGAGACGATCGTAGAGATGCTGGATGTAGTCCTGTGGAACGGCTTGCCATGCCATTTCCACCTGGCGCCTCAGTTGGACCAGCGTTCGTGCTGGACGAGCAGACCGCGTGAGACGACGCTTCATCCAGTCCCAAACATGCTCAATGGGGGACAGATCTGGAGATCTTGCTGGCCAGGGTAGTTGACTTACACCTTCTAGAGCACGTTGGGTGGCACGGGATACATGCGGACGTGCATTGTCCTGTTGGAACAGCAAGTTCCCTTGCCGGTCTAGGAATGGTAGAACGATGGGTTCGATGACGGTTTGGATGTACCGTGCACTATTCAGTGTCCCCTCGACGACCACCAGTGGTGTACGGCCAGTGTAGGAGATCGCTCCCCACACCATGATGCCGGGTGTTGGCCCTGTGTGCCTCGGTCGTATGCAGTCCTGATTGTGGCGCTCTCCTGCACGGCGCCAAACACGCATACGACCATCATTGGCACCAAGGCAGAAGCGACTCTCATCGCTGAAGACGACACGTCTCCATTCGTCCCTCCATTCACGCCTGTTGCGACACCACTGGAGGCGGGCTGCACGATGTTGGGGCGTGAGCGGAAGACGGCCTAACGGTGTGCGGGACCGTAGCCCAGCTTCATGGAGACGGTTGCGAATGGTCCTCGCCGATACCCCAGGAGCAACAGTGTCCCTAATTTGCTGGGAAGTGGCAGTGCGGTCCCCTACGGCACTGCGTAGGATCCTACGGTCTTGGCGTGCATCCGTGCGTCGCTGCGGTCCGGTCCCAGGTCGACGGGCACGTGCACCTTCCGCCGACCACTGGCGACAACATCGATGTACTGTGGAGACCTCACGCCCCACGTGTTGAGCAATTCGGCAGTACGTCCACCTGGCCTCCCGCATGCCCACTATACGCCCTCGCTCAAAGTCCGTCAACTGCACATACGGTTCACGTCCACGCTGTTGCGGCATGCTACCAGTGTTAAAGACTGCGATGGAGCTCCGTATGCCACGGCAAACTGGCTGACACTGACGGCGGCGGTGCACAAATGCTGCGCAGCTAGCGCCATTCGACGGCCAACACCGCGGTTCCTGGTGTGTCCGCTGTGCCGTGCGTGTGGTCATTGCTTGTACTGCCCTCTCGCAGTGTCCGGAGCAAGTATGGTGGGTCTGACACACCGGTGTCAATGTGTTCTTTTTTCCATTTCCAGGAGTGTATGAGCCAATGTGCAGCAACAAGAGAAATAAATGAGTAGTAAAACTGGCTTAGCAGAGTAACACAAAGTCAAATTCAGTAACACTATGCCTGGCAAACAGCAGTAACTTATACCTAAACATGTCATAGCTCAAGCAGAAAAAATATTACAGTAAAACAACAATGCAGATAAGGGAAATGTATATTCACATCTTAATGTCTATGTAATTAAAGTGGTGCACCACAACAACTTATTGTAAAAGAAATATTACCATGTACTTGAAAAGAATATTATGTATGCAGTTACTGTTACTAGTCCCTTCTTATTGTTCTTTCCTTTCCAAATGCTCCTTTTTTGAAGAATGTGGATCACAAAATTATTATTTAATAGATCTGTTGACAGAAAGTGTTCACATTAGCAAATGCATTTAATTTTATTTTATGAAACCAATGCTGCAACACAGCTGGAAAACAGATGTCAAATGAAATAAGCAATTACGCAAACCAAAGCATAAAAACATCATTCAATAGCTATGTGGCATTTCGTAAGTCAGTAGCTCTCAACTCTCGTAGAAAGACACTTGTCATTATCAGGTTTGCAGATGTAAGAATATTTCCCATCAATTCATAAGCATTTCAGTAAATATCATAAATTAAGAGCTCCACAGTGTAATCATATGTTTTCAAGTTCGACCATGTCGTTTTTGAGATGCTTTCTACAAAGGAACGTCAATAGCGAGGATAATGGCCTCCCCTTTTTTTTTTCTACCTGTGCGGCTGAAAGGCTAATGGCTTTTTTTTCGGGCGGCTGTCGCCCAGGTGGGTGCCCGCGACGCATTACGTGCAGGTGGTCACTTAACTTTCTTACGGAAATATTTACGACAGCAATTTTCGCTACAGTGACAGTCTCATATAAAAAATTTCACAGGTCGAGAATTTGCGTTACAAATGTGTAGAAACAAAATGCTATAAATATAACAGCGTCCAAAAAATTTTCGCCAGCATTGTGATACATTGACGCATATACACACATTTCTTAACTCTTAAAGTACGATTCTTGGTTTCCAACAACCTTTTTCACAAATCAGAGTCCCTAATCACTACTCATTATTCCTTACCTTATTCGTCGACACTTCTTCAGTATTTCATCATAAGAAATACGTAGCATAATCAAACTCCTCATATAGCATCAGCTTACTGATCATAAACATACCGCAACAGCATAATACACATAGTTATCATAGTAATACCATAACACCTAAGCCAAACCTCAAAATCGTCGTAGCTTCCTCCAATAATTTCAAAACCTAAAAAAAATTCTCTGCTCATATCAAAAGTGTCATCTGCCTCAAACGTACCTTAAAAATCGTGATCCCACACCAAATATATCATTCAAAGCTCTCATAATATCACAATGGTTCCAAAAAAATATGAACAGTTTACAAAGTACAGACAAAATACAGTTTCATAAGTGTGAAGTTATCCAACTGTGTAATTGCGTAAACATCTGTCACTGACGTAGTAAAAAGAATGTTTGTTTCTCTGTCAAATAATCAGATAGCTGTGTAATTCTGTGTTAGAGAAATATGGTACCGATGTGTAAAGTTGTATAAGCAAATACCATATTAGCTAGGGCTCCTTATGCTTGCCAAACACATGGTACACCAAGTAGGCGTGTACCCCCCTGAGGATTAATGTAATTATGCCCTCAGGTGTTACAGATTACAGCAATGGAATGAAATGTATCACGGAAAACCTTTGTATCATTGTACTCCAAATATCTTTAAAAATAAATATTTTAAGTACAAAATCAATCACTCAAATACGTGTCCTGTAGCGCTAAATGTGCGTCTTGTTGCAACATAATCTCTGTGGAAGTGTCGTAGTTATCGTCCTCCGAAAGCTAAGTTCTGCAGAAGTCAATGTACTTACCTCATGATAAACAAAAGTGAAATGCTTTGTGTATAGATATCGTAGTTATTACGCTTATTGCCATGATGAGGAAATTACTGTGCTGTAACGTATTGTTGTGCTACGGAAAAGGCAGTCTCATTGTAGCTATACCACAAAAGTTACTACTAAAACATGTTTTTCTTTCCAGAAGAATTCAGAAAACTGTGCAGATATAAAACAGATACACCGCAAAAGCAACATTGTAAATTGTCACTCATTAGTAGCGTCGTGATAAAACCATGTAGTTGTCACATAAACTAACCTCTGTGTCATCTGGTATCTCTCAGAAAGCACTTTAAATTCAGAATGTATTTTCAAATAAACCAAAATGTTGCATTAAAATCACATTAGCAGTACTGGTAAATGTTCTAAGTATGTGAGCCTTATAGTCGTTACGTAATCGTGCAACTAACAAGCAAGAATGTACAAATACAACACTGTGTTGTCTGTTCACTATAACAATGCATTCGTAATTTCTGTTTAAAAATGTTCCCTAGGTTCTAGACTGGATATTTAACTTCAAACATTGTTGCATGTTAACAGTTTCTTAAGTCTGACAAAGCATACTAGAAATGTGAAGTGAAAAGTTTTATGGCAAAGACAAAGTTAAAAAGTAGATTATCTTTCAATAAACGGTTTTACATGTGAAATGTGGTGTAAACCTTTACTCTTCCTAGTACGCAGAGTTTCAACTTCAACGCAATTATCATGCGGTATATGTTGGTGAGGAGTGCTAAAATTTTTCTCAAGGTTAGCGTCTTATGTTATTTTTCCCGGAGCCAGCGGGCGCACGCGGCTGCCTGCTGTGCGAGTCATTGTCTGTTCCTTTGTTGGCGCGCGTCGTTATTGGGATTAGGAGACCTAGCTTCTACAAATTCACGTTGTCGAAAGTGCCCTGCTCTGTTTGAATCCCGCCAGTTCTGATAAAATTCAGGTCTGTCGTTATGTCGGTAGTTTACATAGTTCCTTGTTTGTCGGTCATGTGGTGGAGAATTTCTCCCGGAATCGTAACTGCGTGCTCAACTGTTGCGTCTGAAGTTATTCTGTCTCCCTTGATAATAATTGTTTTGGTTCCCATATTGTCCGTTTCTAAGGTAATCTCTGTCATATTCATTACTACGGAAACGCGACCTTTCTCTGTAACTATTACTACTCTGCCAGTGGTTGTCATATGGGTGGTGTCCGTTTTGGTCACGATTTGCGTTGTGAGAATAGCTTTGTCGTGTCCAGTTATTATTTCTTTCATCGCGGAATTGTGACAGATGTGACCTGTAATTGTTGTGCTTCTGTTTCCGCGTTCCCCGATTGTCAGTGTCAATTTCCAGTTCTTGTAACAGTCCCTGAAAAGCTTCAATGTCGTCTTTGCAACGTCCTGCTAAAATAATATGTCGTAAATGTTCAGGTAATTTGATTAAGCAAATGCGGATGAGTTCTGAGGGGCTGTATGGGTTTGACAGGTACTGATTCTTGTGCAACATGTCTTCAAAATATTTCACAAGACTGGAGAATTCAGATTGTTCGAAATGTTTCATCATTATGGTGCCATGTTTTACTCGGTCTTGTGTAGCTTGAGACCAATATGCTGAGAGGAAGGCATGGTAAAATTCTCCTTCACTGTGACAATCGTGAATGACCGATCGCATTCTTACAGCTAGTTCATTCTCTAAATAGCCACACATAAATTCTAACCTGTGCTCCAATGACCAGTTGGGAGGAAAACAATGAGAGAATTGATGGAGCCACGCTTGTGGATGAATGTCGTTGCCGGAATTCTTAAATGTTTTGAATTTATGTGTAGTAATGAACAGCTTATAGTCAAAATCATCATGTCGGCGAGTCGCATGTCGGTCATTGTTACGTCGTGTCGGCTGTTCAATCTCAAAATTCGGTGCACATTGCCAATTTCTTTCATAATTTCCGAAATGCGCTGTGTTATTATTTTGTGGCTGTTCCATATTTCTATGTCCCTCTTCCCGTATTGGGGTGCGAGTGTCCTCTGAAATACGTAATTCTTGTACTACTTGTGCCAACTGATCTTGCACTTCCCGGATTTCTCTTTTGTACTGTGTATTGATTTGATTTTGATTTGGTTTGAATTTTCTAATTTCTACATACTCTTCAGTGTCAGTGAAGGCTACAGGTGTTGTGTCATTCAGATCATCATCTACCTTTGTAGATAAGTTAGTGAACTGATCTGAAAGTTCGGCTACTTTATCCGATAGTGAAATTATTTCCTCTGTATGTTTTTCTGAACCAAGTTTCAGAGTATCTACTGTGTCCTTTAAGTTTTCCTGAGTTTTTGCAAGTTGCGTAACCGAATTGGGAGATGCAACTGAGTCAATTTTAGCTTGCAAGGTGTCGTGATTTTCATGAACAATGGTTTGCAGTTCTTTTATGGCTGCTTCGTGATTCTGTAATACATTTTCATGCTGCGAGAAAATGGGTTGAAAATGCTCACAGATTTGTGTTTTTACTTCATTACAGACTTTTTGACATTTCGATTCAATGTTATGTAACTCACTAGTTAAATCTTCACGTGTTTTTTCAAGTGTGGTGTCTAACTTTTGAAGATTTTGTCCCATTGCGTCTAACTGTTGCTGTGTTTGTCTCTGGTGTTGTTCCATTGTGTCTAACTTTTGAAGATTTTGTTCCATTGTGTCTAACTTTTCAAGCTTTTGTCCCATTTGTTGCATTAATTGTAATAACAATGCACTAGTGTCTGAAACATGTTCCTCAGTGCTTTTCGGCAGTGAATTTGCACCGGCAACATTGACATTTTGACAAGCGGAAAATGTGTCTTGACTCATTTGAGAAAACGGTGAGGACGCAAAACCTGAATCTACAGTATTTGCAAGATTGTGTCCTGTCATTTCGGATTCCTGAGGCGAGCTGTTGCCGACCGATCGATCGATAATGCTTCCCTCTTCACTAATTGTTTCACTGCCCACGCCATTGTTTTCCGCCCGCTCCATTTCACTATGCACAATTACCAAATTACTACTTTGAACATCAGTTAATTCATTACTCGGTGGCGCTAACACACTGCTTTCATTTTCACTGTCATTTCTCAGTTTACTTTGGAGCCTAGTATTACGTTTTTCACACGCCATTATTGTCACAGTATTTCACACGACAACACAGAAAAACACGATTTGAAGATCAAAAATAAGAGAACACATTAACATAGCACTGAAAATAATATCTAGTTAATTGCAGCTGTGAAATACTTGGTGCATATCTACATGCATGCCACAACTGTTTTACTGTACAACAATGAAAAACTACAACTACAAAGGAAATTCTCTCTATAATTACGCGCTAGCAATAAACAAAATCTACACTACTTACACAAACTACAAGGAAAAAATCAGAAGACGTCCTCTTAGAACAATTATACACGACTGTCCTTAAACTGATACACAATATTTTTTTAGCGCAACGCAATCTGACTTTCAAAATTCCCTACAAAAGAATGGCCCTGACTAACATTAAACTATACCTTTCACAAATCACTTACCTCACAAAAATCTTCGCTGCTCAAGCTACTGCAATACAGCGAGCGCCACTACTGCCAGCTAAATAAAAGATTCAAACTATGGAAGGCACTAACTACTGATAGGGATAGTTAGCAAATGAAAGATATTAATAGAGAACAAACAATGTATTTACCTTGATATCATCATATATAAATATAGCAGTACATGACAAATTTCAAAACTCCGCCATCTCTCTCCCCACATCCACCACTGCTGGCGGCTCACCTCCAACTGCGCAACGCTACGCGCTGTTCACATCCAGCTGCCGCTGCCCAACACTACAATGGCAGACAACAATGCAAACTAGCCACAGACTGCACACAGCACAGCCAGTGATTTTCATATTGAGCGCTACGTAACGTTGCCAATAAGAAAACATAAACAGCCTACTTACATAGAGAAAACATAAACAGCCTACTTACAATGGGAAAACCGCAATCACTGGTTTCCTGTAACCGAAATTGCAGATCTGAACATGGTTCTAGAGGAATCGAAACCGGTCATGTGAATAAACATTTCTTGCAATCAACACGGATTATAAATAATATTGGAAACCCCTATCAACCGAAATATCAACTTGCAGAAGAAAGCGTAATGAATTTATGTGATACCCTAATAATATTTTCACTGTGTTCATATCGGGTCTCCAGCCGTAACATATCGTCGTCTGGACGATGACAATGACGATACGATCCGGCTGGAAACACGACATGAATACAGCCAATTATTACATCGGGAAGGTTTACGGAGCCACAGTAGTTTGATTTGTTAATGATAGCGCAGTATTTAACATTCTCTCATATTATTTAGAACCAAATGTGACTATTAATTTATGAATAATTTATTATCAAAAATTGAATTCGTCGTTCCTAACTCACTCCATTTAATGTCATAACGTCCCACCTACTGTATATTTGCTCATGTGGAAGGTGATACGTGGGACTAAAGCATAGCTGCAAGAGCCAGCAATGTTACATTTCCTTCCCTTGCGATTTTTCCGAAATTGTAATGTTTATGTAGACATCGGGCGATTTTAAATGAGAAATACTTGTTCATTTTGAATCAGAACTAAAAAACAGAGACCTCACAATAGTGGTGCTGTCGAAAGGAAATGGTACATTGTTATAATAATTAATCAATCATTTAATAAATCCATTAAGGGTGGTTCAAATGGTTCAAATGGCTCTGAGCACTATGGGACTTGACATCTATGGTCATCAGTCCCCTAGAACTTAGAACTACTTAAACCTAACTAACTTAAGGACAGCACACAACACCCAGTCATCATGAGGCAGAGAACATTAAGGGTGGAATCATACATCAGTCAGTCATTACGTTACATTAGAAAATCTTAAAACTAACACTAATATTTTACCAATGTGTTAGTATTCTCGAACTAAACATCAAACAGTATTTCTCTTACATTAAAAAATCTTAGAATTAACATTAACATTTTGTAATTATATGACCTTCGACAAAGTGCCGTACTTTTGTTTTATCATCATTCATAGTTGTCACATTCAGACTCGAGCAAAACGTTCTATGCAGAAAGGGACGGATGATTTCAATCATATTTATGTAGCGTCTGTTATCTTACATCAGAACCAAATTTTATTACGTAGAATTTAGTTTATGACGAAAAATCTGACTCAGTGGGTTTGGTTTAGGTCGAGCGGTCGCAGTCGATTAGGATTTATGAAATGTGCGGCGAGTTGAGTAGAATTACATCACAGGTTACTGATTCCTTCCATGACCAAACAACTTTCGTTGACAGGGTTCCATGGGACCTGGCAAATTCATACATACTATAAAAACAGATGCACTAGTGTATGTTTCACATGTAGTATATGTCCTACATCTCCTCCAAAACCACTGGGCCGGTTTCACCGGAACTTGATACACGTATCACTTACTGTATCTAAACAATCGCTGTTGTGGTAAGAACCACCCACCTGTCAGACGGAGGGGGGTGTGGGTGATAAAGGTGACTTACAACACGCTTTGCCGGCCGGAGTGGCCGAGCGGTTCTAGGCGCTACAGTCTGGAACCGCGCGACCGCTACAATCGCAGGTTCGAATCCTGCCTCGGGCATGGATGTGCGTGATGTCCGTAGGTTAGTTAGGTTTAAGTAGTTCTAAGTTCTAGAGGACTGATGACCTCAGAAGTTAAGTCCCATAGTACTCAGAGCCATTTGAACCATTTTTTTTTTTTTTTTTTTTTTTTTTACAACGCGCTTTACACATGATTTCAAACTTTTATGAAGATTTTTCTCGCTGGCAACCCCCACAAACGATTAAAGGAAAAACGCTTACCGCATACTACCTTTTCGCTGTTCCTGCACTAAAACTTCCACATAGAAAAAAAATGGTTCAAATGGCTGTGAGCACTATGGGACTTAACATCTGAGGTCATCAGTCCCCTATAACTTAGAACTACTTAAACCTAACTAACCTAAGGACATCACACACATCCATGCCCGAGGAAGGATTCGAACCTGCGACCGTAGCGGTCGCGCGGTTCCAGGCTGAAGCGCCTAGAACCGCTGCCACATACAGCATGATGTTTTAATTACAGGACGTATATACGCTCACTTCGGTAACACAAAATTTTGTAAATTGACCACGGTTTCGATTGCACTAGGGCAGTCTTCATCAGATTAAAAAGTTATATGGAATATGTGTAACCACACCATGGTTTAATACGTCTGAGCAAAAGTGCTCTCGTGAAACAGAAATGTGTGTTTGACGAGAGCACTTTTGCTCAGACGTTTTAAGCCATGATGTGATTACATGCATCCCGTGTAACATTTTATTCTGATGAAGATTGCCCTAGTGCAATCGATACCGTGCTCAACTGCGAAAATTTTGTGCAACCGAAGTGGCTGTATATACGTCCTGTAATTAAATAGCATACGGTTGCTGGATCACGGACAATCAAATGTTTAAAATTTAATGACATTTTAATTTATTTCTTCTTTATTACTAAATGTATTCGCGACATGTTTTGCAGACAGTATTCACACATAACACTGAATGTACCAGCAGTATTATGTAACTGTGCGGCACATAGTCCAGGAGATACGACGGCTTAAACACGTGAAAAATTACGGCATCAATCAAGACATTTAATTTTATTACTTTATAGATAGTAAGTCTATTCGGAACACTTTTTGTAGACCGTGTCCACATATGCCGCTGAATGTGCCTACAGAATCACAGGGTGTCCAGAAATTAAGTATCTTTTTCCTAGAAATAAATACTTTATGAGCAACTCGTGTATGGTACTTCACTGCTGGTACATTCAACAAACTTTGTCGGTACTTTGTTGCCTGATATCATGCATTAACCTCGTGCTTACAAATAAACATCTATTTCATTGTTTACAGGGCAAATTTGCATTGTGTTTACCGTAGAAGAAAGGGTGGCTACTGTGGCGTGGAAGCTACAAGATGACATTCGGATGTGATTTCACTGCAAGTTCCATCACGACGGTCACACTGCTAAAATAGTCCGCACATTGGTAAACAAGTTCAGGCGCACTGGTTCACTGGCAATGGAACCCAGACAAGGAGATCTGTCAATCTCCAATGAAAGGATTCAAGCCATCAGGCCACCAATTGAACGGAGCCCAAAATCGGTGAGGCGTGTATTAGTGGAATTGAACGTTCGACGGTACACAAGGCGTAGCTGTTTAAAGAAGAAGCTGTACTCACCTGCAGGTTCTCCACCATCTGCATGAATTACATTTGGTAGAGCGTGTAGCCGTATAGACATGTGCATCGACCTGCTGGTTGCACATGAAGAACGCACCATCCTGAATCATATCTTACTCAGCGATGAAGCGATCTTTCACTTTTCTGGAAAGGTTACGTGGGCTAACACGGCATCAGTATAACATGTTAAAGTCATGCGAGACCCTCCCAAGATTAATGTCACGTGTGACAAGGTCGATTGAGCGTTTTTCTTTACTGGAAAAACCATAAATGGAACAGTAGATATGTTCACAAATTTTCTGTTGCCACTGCTTATCCAGGATGGGCGTCGGGATAGTCTTTACTTCCAACAAGATGGGGCACCATTTCACTGTGCCTTAGATGTTCGCACGTTCCTGAAGTCAGTCGCCTTGGAGACGCGTGAACATCACGTTCCCCAGACGTCACGCCAATAGACTTCTTTGTTTGGGGATCTATCAAAGGACGTGTGTTCACCCGACGCATTACTACACTGCAGGGGCTCAGGAACCTCATGACACAAGCTATTGCTGCAATAACATCAGTAATGTGTTCCGCGCAACTACTGAAAAATGGGAAGTGTATCGTGAACATGTTGAGAGGAATCACTAATAAACCGATAACATAGCAAACATAGCAGGTACCATCACTATTTCTACAAAATACACTTGAGAGACAAAGAAACTGGTACACTTTGAAACGTCCCCTCAGAAAAATTAAAAATGACTGTGCTTAAACTGACACACAATATTTATAGTGCAACGCAATCTGACTTTCAGTTATCCCTACAAAAGAATGGCCCTGACTAATAATAACCTACACCTTTCATGAATTCTTACAAAAATCTTCGTTACTCGAACTACTGCAATACAGTGAGTGCCACTACTGCCAGCTAAATAAAAGATTCTAACTACTGAAGGCACTAACTACTGATAGGCATAGTTAGCAAATGAAAGATTTTGATAGAGATCAAACAATATATTTACCTTAATAGTGTTCGAAAGTCATTTTATATATATATATATATATATATATCTCAGTTCATGATATGCAGTATTACAAATTTACTCTTTCTGGCGGACACACGTCCAGATCGTCCGCTCTTAAAACTCCGCCATCTCACTCCCCACATCCACCACTGCTCGAGGCTCACCTGCAACTGCGCAACGCTACGCGCTGTTCACATCCAATTGTCCAACACTACAATAGCAAATTCCAACAATGCAAACCAGCCACAGACTGCACGCAGCACAGCCAGTGATTTTCATATAGAGCGCTACATGGCGTTACCAACATAAAAACATAAACAGCCTACTTTCAACTTGCCTAATATCGTGTAGGGCCCCCACGAGCATGTAGAAGTAACGCAACACGACTTTGCATGGACTCGACTAATGTCTGAATTAGTGCTGGAGGGAACTCACACCATGAATCCTTCAGATCTGTCAATAAATACGTAAGAGTACGATGGAGTGGAAATCTCTTCTGAACAGCACGTTGCAAGGCAACCGCTATATGCTCAATAATGTTCATGTCTGTGGAGTTCGGTGGCCAACTGAAGTGTTTAAACTCAGAAGAGTGTTCCTCCAGCCAATCTGTAGCAATTCTGGACGTGTAGGGTGTGGCATTGTCTTGCTGCGATTGTGCAAGTCCGTCGGAATGCAAAATGGACATGAATGGAGGCAGGTGATCAGATCGGATGCTTACGTACGTGTCACCTGTCAGAGTCGTACCTAGACGTTTCAGGGGTGCCGCGCGGGATTAGCCGAGCCGTCTCAGGTGCTGCAGTCATGGACTGTGCGGTTGGCACCGGCGGAGGTTCGAGTCCTCCCTCGGGCATGGGTGTGTGTGTGTATGATAATTTAGGTTAAGTAGTGTGTGAGCTTAGGAACTGATGAACTTAGCAGTTAAGCCCTGTAAGATTTCACACACATTTGAACATTTCAGGAGTCCCCTATTACTCCAACTCCACACGCCCCACATCATTACAGAGCCTCCACCAGCTTGAACAGTCCCTTACTGACATGCAGGGTCCATGGATTCATCAGGTTGTCTCCATACCCGTACACGACCATCCTTTCGATACAATTTGAAACGAAACTCATCCAAACGGGCAACATGTTTCCAGTCATCAACATTCCAGTGTCCGCGTTGGCGCGCCCAGGCGAGGCGTAAGACTTTGTGTCGAGCAGTCATCAAGGATACGTGAGTGGGCCTTCGAAAACCCATATCGATTATGTTTCCTTGAATGGTTCGCACGCTGACACTTGTCGATGACCCAGCACTGAAATTTACAACAGTTTGCGGAAGGACTGCACTTTTGTCACGTTGAACGATTCTCTTTAGCCGCCGTTGCTCCCGGTCTTGCAGGCTCTTTCTCCGGCCGCACCGATGTCGGAGATTTGATGTTTTACCATATTTCTGATATTCGCGGTACACTCGTGAAATGTTCGTACGGGAAAATCTCCACTTCATCGCTACCTCGGAGATGCTGTGTCCCATCGCTTGTGCGGCGACCATAACACCACGTTCAAACTCACCTAAATCTCGATAACCTGTCAATGCAGCAGCAGTAACCTATCTAACAACTGCGCCAGACACTTCTTTTCTTACAAAGGCGTTGCCGACAGCAGCGTCGTATTCTGCCTCTTTACATATCTCGGAATTTGTATACCCATGAGTATACCAGTTTTGTTGGCGCTTCATTGTATAGACCTAATTTCTGAACACCCTGTATATTATTGTATGACACATAGTTCAAGGTATGTGTCATCAATATTGACATACGTGAAAAACTGCGGCATGATGTACGAGGTTTTAATTTATTATTTGTTTAGTACTAATATTCACAACACAGTTCGCCGACAGCAGCCGCATATACCACTGGATAAACCTGCAAAATTCTGTTACTGAACAGGACATAACTTAGGAGGTTCGACGTCATAAACATCGAGCTGCGTGAAAATGAACCTGCAGGGCAAAAATTGCTAGAGGTGTCGTAAACCATAGCAACTCTGTGACAGGTGGTGAACCCCCGTGACACCTATAACATGCACGATGTATTTAAATCTCGCGAGCATTCCAAGCTACTTCCGGAAGTCGTGTGGAACCATGAAAAAAATAAGCAAAATATACAAACTGAGCAGTCCATCCCAACATAGGCTACATCAAGGAAACTACGAGTTCAGGTGTGCCGTGGTCGCGTGGTTAGCGTGAGCAGCTGCGGAACGAAGAAGTTAAGTCCCATAGTGCTCAGAGCCATTTGAACCATCTTCTTTCATCTTCCTTCCTCAATGTCCAGCTCTTCGCACCATACAGTGCAAGTCTTTTCCTCAGATCTTTGTTTGGTTGTCCAAAAAGTAACTTCTGTTTCATCTTGAATCCTTCTCTTTCCATTGCAATTCTTTTTCTAATTTCTGTTGAGCAGTACATATCATCCATTATTGCACTTCCTAAGTAATTAAAGTTATTGACTTGCTCTATTACTTCTCCCCCTATTTTTATACGGCATTTTCTCCCCTCTCCATCACAACCATGTCGTCTGCAAATCTTATGTATTCCATTCTCCGAACCCCTATACAAAGTTCTCTAATTCCATCAAAACTTTCATTAATGATTTCCTCCAGATAGATATTGAACAGTGTTGGTGATAAACAACAACCTTGTCTTACACCCCTTCCCAGTTCAATTTCTTCACTCATCACACCTCCTATTCTTACTCTTGCTCTCTTGTTCAAATATAAATTTCTAATTAGCCGCCTATCCCTCCAGATCCCTCCAGTCAACTCCATGTTTCCTTAGGATTTCCATTAGTTTGTCCCATCCGACACAGTCAAAAGCTTTTCAAGATCAATGAACACAACATACACCTTCCTTCTCCATGTACATCTCCCCTATCTCAGTAGGGCATGGCATCTCTAGTCCCCATTCCTCGCCTGAAACCAAATTGTTCATCTCCTATTACGTAATTCAGCTTTCCATATAGCCTTCTTTTTTTAAAAAAAATTAATTAAAACTTAAGGGGTGTCTTATGTTCCATAGCGTGTTATAGTCAGTAAAATGTGGAAACTTTACGACTAACATCACATTTGATATCATTTGACTGCATTTGTTAGTATACTAAATCACATACTGTTGCGAATACAATGTCCATAACTATTCTAGACCATTGTGTCAGTTTTCCTACAAATATCCATGTAGTGATACTGATTTTCACTACTGGATATGTGTATGTCTGGTGCGTGCGTGTGTGTGTGTGTGTGTGTGTGTGTGTGTGTGTGTGTGTGTGTGTGTGTTCGTAATGTTTATCGAGAACTGTGGAACTCCAGCTCCCCAATGGAGGCAAGTTATTGCTGTTCCTTTAAGAGCCGTATGGAGGAAGAAGCAGAAACTCGGCGCCAAGCAGCGAGTCAACTGCTTGGTTTACGAGTGTGTTTGGTCGGCGCGGCAGGGCTTACGACCTGAGCTCTGCTGTACTTTTCCGCGCCCCTTCACCGCAGGGGCGATCTATCCGGCGCTTCCAATCGCCATGAGTGCTGGCTCAGCGCTCTGCCTTTGACGGCTGCCTTTGGCCGTCCAGGATGGGGAGTTAGTCCCATCTCGGCCTCTCTCGCCTCCCGGCTAAACGGTCTTCCCACGCAGCAAACGTTAACCACAATCATTCCTCGCCTCCCCAACCCCATGGTGCTCTCAGACACCAGGCAGTACCTGTCAGAAAATATCTTCTAACTTTAACGACCATCAGGACACAAGCTCGACGGGTAACATACACTGTGAAATGCCCTGCTTAAGCCACAGGTCAGGGCAGATAGAATAAATTGTGGAAAGGGGCCAAAATAAGGGGCTGTTAGTTACACCCGAACACACAATTTTATTATTTGATCAGATATTACAAGAGCCCAACAGATTTTTTTTAACACACAGCTTTAATCTTTTGGGACTTAATTAATTTAAAAACGGCTGAAGGTCAATAACTTAAAACGCAAGCATAATCAGAAATCTAAAAGGCAAATCTTATCTTAGAACAGTTCTTTAGTTGTTGTTGTTGTGGGCTTCAGTCCTGAGACTGGTTTGATGTAGCTCTCCATGCTACTCTATCTTTTTAGTTAGGTTGAAGTAAACAAGGTAAATTCAAATCGGCTGAAGGCCGAAGACTTAAAAATTCAAAAAAAAATTTAAATGCCAAAGAGCTTACGTGAAACAGTACCTTAAACTAGGCTGAAGACCTTAAGAGTAAAACAACTCTAATTTAAAACACAAACCCAGCTAGAAGACATACAAGTACCAACAACAAGAACAATTTAAAAAAAATTAAGGCAGCACACACAAGAGCCCCCAGATGTTCGAGAGTCGGCCTATAATTCAAACGCTAACGCTCGCTTAGGTGAGACAGGCAATCGGGCCAACCATTCACGATCCGACGACAACCCAACCGTCAGCGATCGCAAATATAGCAGATTCCGTCTCGTCCCTTAGCCATAATACCAAATATGGGCCTCTGACTCAGACCAGCTACTTGATTTTAGTCGTTGCTATTTGCTTAAACACCCCCGTTTACAGTACCACCTGTACAGACAGTACTCACAGCACGGATTACAGACATACTATCCGCACTGTGTGAGCTATCCACATACGCACTATTACGATCCATTCGTACCTTTAATTTCATTACAGGCATTAGATCATATGATGACAGCATATGGCTGCTGAAACTGGTTATATCGGGACAATAACAGTGTCTACACTGCAATCGCGGTGAGCGAAGTGTGCTGTTCTTTCCGATGAACAAAACTGGAAGAAATATGATTCGAATGGGAGAACCAAGGATTACAAAGATGGTCTTACGAAACAAACCCAAAATGAAGAGGGGCTTAGGGTGGCCGATTAAAAGAACTGAGGCCAGAACCCGTAATGAGTAATGCGTGAGAGGCAGATGGCGCCCATGACAGTACCATGAACGAAATTGCCCGATTTGTAGGTACATAAATGTATTTATAGGCAATGAAGCACCACTCACAGGCAGATAACATGGCGATAGACTAGTGGCCGCAAAAGCATAATAATCGCCAAGAAATGGTATCTGGCTTAGCCACGTTAAGGATAAAGTTTTTCGCTTCTTGTCTCTCTTTTCTATTATTTTGTTTTGTTATTATTATTATTCTTACTTGCGTAGCAACGCATATACGAAAAGAGCCGCGAAATACCTTTCAGTAATGCTGTGCCATGAATTTCTTTATAAACATTAATTTTCAACAAAACAGAATATATCGTATTGTTATTGTTCTGTATCTGGCTTTCTATTAAAGGAACATTTTTACGTTACTGTAACTCACTATAAAATTCAACATATCTTCCCTACTTTATAGTTATTGAAAATGAAAATTACTTTGTTATGAATACTGATGTTACAGTTCGCAATGATTGCTCAACATCAAAATTTTGCAGTGGATTTTTGTTAACAGTAAAACACCAATAATTACCGCGACTAGCACAAGAACATGAGACTATTATCGGAGAAAAAGACGTTTTTTCTATAAGGTTTGCCAGACCAGAACTAAGCACAGCAAGATTCCTATTATGTTACGAAGGTAAATTATCTTTTTTGTACTGTTAGTAATATATTATCAGCAGCCAGCGTCAACCTGCAAAACACATCATAAAATCTGCTACTCTGCTCTGCATGTCCGAAAGCTGAAAGAAATAATTTTATTTCACTATTACCTCCCCGCTTCTTTGCGGTATGATAGATTTCATTTAATGCAATTTGAATGCGCCGCGGCAGCGGCTCGTTCGTTCGTAGCGCAGCTCTGCACCACGGATAATATTTAAATAACTGAAAATGTCTTAAAGGGATGGGATAATATGCCGAGCAAGCTATTACAAATAACAATGCAAGGTTTCATTAAATAACTCTATCAAAACATTTAAATATGTTAATTATTACACACCTTTAAAATGAGTACGTAATGGCGTACATCTCTCAATCTGGACAAAAGAAGGCTACGCTAGCGTACAATACAAATTCACAGGCTATCCTACTCCCGTAACTCCAAGAAGAAGACAGAGAAATTAATGTTCGTGCTGTATTATTTATACTAGTCACACATTCTCATCTTTGATATTTATCGTCTGTGGCGGATTCAGTACTCGCCGACACAGATATTACCTAAAATAAATAATAAAAAAAGAACATAATTCAATACAATAACAAAACATGATACACAATGTTTTCTCTTTACTATATAATATGTCTTTTGCTAATAGATGTTACAATGCCCCCTGGCAGCAATTGACTAACGTTAAGAATGTTCGGCAATATGCTGCCACTAACGTCCATTTTGTCATTGTCTATCACCTTATTTGGAATATTCACTGTTCACTTCCTTGCTCTTTTGCACTATAGTTTTAATTACACTCTTTATGGTTTTCTCACACTTTCCGGGGTGACCGTAAACCTAGTCCCAGGGTCATTACAGTTTCCTGGCTCCCCCATTCGAGCTGCGTGCGGTCTGAAAACCTGGGAAAACTGCGCCGGAGCCATGGTCATCTCGCCTGGTTAGTCTTAAAACACTGTTTGACTGTTCATCAAAAAAGGTTGGACTTTATCCAATGTTCATAGATAACAAAGGTTATTTATGACAAAATGTTAAACTCTTAGTCTCCTTGTTAAAAATGTACCTTCTACACTCTTTCTCATTTGTGTTCTGTGTCACACTGAAAGTCAATCATTAAACAGTTTTACAGTAGTGTAATGGATTGTCTCTACACTTACTAACGACAAATGTTCTACCATGGTATGGCATTCGTGTCAGTTTGCTTCACTAATGTGACGAAAACATATATATCACTGAACCAATGAATATTTTGAGTCTATACACAGTAACTAAAGAAAAAAAAAATGTTTGTCACGTAATTTCGTGTCCAATAAATCATTTTCATATTAGTTCATTAACAACGTAGTTGGTAATGTTCGGTTGAATGTCAACAATGTACGAAGCGGGCGGCGCGAAGCAATTGTTGCTTAGCGTCGTCTGGAACGCGGCGTGCCAACGACCGCTGGGGTCGACGACCTGTTCGCAGTAACAGCGACGGCGTGCTGAGGTGGCGCCCGAGCAGTCGCGAACCGCGCCGAACCATTCACCAATGTCGGCGTGTTGCAGTGGTTTCCCGTGACCGGCTGGCTGGCGGCACGGCACTCGTCTCTGCTTCTGCGCATGGCTCCCCGTCGTAATGCATGAAACAAATATTCCACAACGGTGTACCGTCTTTAAGGGTACAGATTATTAGCTGTGGGAGAAAATGCAACTTGGTTAAAAGCGTTTATTGTTCAGTAAGCCGTCGCTTCGCTGGCATGCACAGGATGTTTTGGCGTGATAACAGGTTTCTTGTGACACTAGTATTCAGGGTTCGTCACACACACGTTGTACTACACACTTTCACTTATTCTCACGGTCGATACGCTGCCAGAGCGTCTCTCAACACGCGAAAATGTTTCGGTTCACACACACTAAATGGTTCCGTCGAGCGATGTTTGTTTGAATCAACTCAGAACGGATCACTAACTACCGTTTTTACACACAGTGTATTGTTCGTTGAGCACTGCACTATGACAGTTAGTCACTCAACATTTAACTTATACCGACGTATATATTGGTGCAGATACAACAGTCATTTTCTGTCCCTACTACACACAATATTCCGTCCTTTTCTAGATTGTTTATGCACACAGTTTATTTTTAATGCATATCAACTGTTCTTAGCATAATCACTCTCATCTACATTGAGTCCATTGTTTTTACCTTGTCATTACACACTTTTAATACTATTACTAGGCATATATGGCTATTTTGTAATTATTTAAAGATGTGTGATTTTTGGTACATAGCTTTCTTTTCCTTTTTCAGTGTAGCTTGCCAGGTTATCACCCATCTAGCAAACAGATTTTACCATGTGCATGACAGCTTGACTTGGGCATTTTGCTCAATAAATACTTCATTTAGTACTAGTATGATTTTTAATAATCTGTCCTACAGGACTACAGTGTAGTTTCCGCGTGACTTGATTCGCGTACCGCGTAATTAATATTCAAGGGCGTGTACCAAGTAGACAGGCTTCAATTGAAGCATCGATACATACAAAGCGTAGGTTACACGGAACGGGTTTGTTTTTGATCGAATTCTGCTCCAGTGTCGTTCTCAGTTCACTACTGGCAGTAAACGTTACATCACATAATTGTTTCGTACTACAAAGTCAATTTTTGGCTAGTAGAGACTCTCTCTCTCAGGGTTCCTTAATTCTAACACACTTACATCTGTTACATTACTATATGAGATTTCATCATTAATTGTACTTATTTACTACAAATGAAAAATGATTCAAGAAATTAATCATTATTTTATCAACAAAAAGATTATTCATTGCTTGATGAGCATATAGTATTTTAATGACACTAATTGTCTGTAAACAAAGTCTTCCATTTGCATGCTATTGCTCAGCTTACTGATTCTACTTCCTCAAAATTTTAAATACACACAAATTCTTTCTTAAAGCTCACATACTTATACTCTAAAACACAATTGAAATCGCCTTACTGCTACTATTTACATCTGACAGGTCATTGAATAAATAATTTTACTATCTCACTCTAACCTCTTTCAAATCTCTCTAGCCACTACTTCCCTCCTCGACCAAGGGATGGAGTAAGATGCGCGACAGTATGTTTTATGGGGCATCACCTCTATGTGATAGTGGTACCCCTTGACTATTCCTGGTCGGTCGGTAAATACCATGGTATATTCCGATAGCAGCTGCGTCAACTGTTGCTTTTGTATGTTGCTTAAACCTTCAGATTCCTGTACTTTGGTTTGAAATTCAACAACATTTGTTTCAAAATTTCGATCTTCTATACTCGGATAATAGAGATCTGTCACAGGTGAATAATCATTGAGGTGTAGTACCCAGGGGTTCCTACATTTGATATTAATTCGATTGCAACATGGCACAAGTACCTCCTTCGATTTCATCATAGACAACTCAATCCTCCTACCTTTATTAACTATGCTTAGTTTTCCCGAGGAGAGGTCGATCACTGCGTCCCTCTCACGGAGAAAATCTACTCCCAGAATGCAGGCCACCTTTAACCCTTTAACAATGAGGAACGAGCTCACTATGGCTTCGCCCTCCTTACAAATCTCCACCTGCACCTGGTACTTAACTAACTGGTTCTGTGCACTTATAGCTCCAGACACCTTGCAATTCTTAACCAGGAAAGTCGGTATGCTACGTCCCTTCCCCAGCGCTTTACACAACTTTGTACTCATTACACTCACCGAGGCACCTGTGTCGATGATTATATTCACTGCAACATCATTGATTTTCGCTTCTATTATGGCTTGCACATTTTCGTTGCTATCTTTCTTACATTCATGCGGTTCGGTCAGTAGATCTTTCTCCATACTGATACCGTCGTCGTATCGCAGCATATGTATTCCAGGGATATTATTGTCATTCGTGTTGCTCTCACTCCACCCCTCGGCCAGCGATGGAGAGCATATCGAGACCGATTCTAGTTTGTTGGATGGCTTGCTTGCGAGGTAATTGGACGGCTATTGTCCGCGACCTCTACTATGTGTACGTTTTGATTTGTAGCCCGCCACGACTGCGCAATAGGCGCGTTTTGCAGTGGTGGTCTGTTGTTATCGTACCGGTCATTACCCTGCCGCTCTGGGCTTGGTCGCTGATTCTAATTGCGATTACTGTCGCTGTAATTGCTATGCCACTGACCTCGCGCATTTTTCCAGCGGTTGGTTCCTGGCAGTCCGGAATCGTACCGGTCGTCAAATCGACGCTTTTTATTATGGGACGGTTGACTATACCCGTTCTGACTTCTCCCATTATTACCATTTTGCGAATGCTCTTGCCTCTTGTTACCACCCCCCACCATTTCCATGGTTGTGGTTTTGTGCACTATTATTTCTATCATGTTTACACCCTGATCCATTATTCCGCGAGTGATCACACGCTGCTTTTGCGTCTTCCTGGATTAAGTCTGTTGAATCTAGAACAGACAGGAAATTTCCATGTCGCTCTCTGGTACGTGTATTAATTTCTCCTTGATATGAATGGGTAAATGTGATTTTAGGAGTCTTATTATGTCTCTTGGTGAGATAGGCTCGTCCCAGTAGCGCGTTTTGTTTATATATTTCTCGAAATACCGTCTCAGATTCCCAAGACGGGATGAGTACGGTTCGGGATTGTATACTTCTTTTCTTAGCCGCTCTTGTATACAAGGCGACCAGTATTTCGACAAAAACGCCCTTTCAAACTGTTCATACGTCATTCAGCTGTCTGCTACTTCCGTAGCCCACAACGCTGCATCACCCTGAATGTATGACATTACGTATTGAATTTTCTGTGCTTCGTTCCACACACTAGGCAAGACATTTTTAAAGCTTTTTATGAGTACTACTGGGTGTACTGACTTCCGTTCAGTAGTAAACGTTTGAAACTGCCTATTTTTTATCAAATTTTCTTCAACTAATTTTTTTGGACTATACTGGTTTGCTCCTGGGACATAGGCTGTGTGCTCCGAACCGAAGCTACAGCTCTTCGCATTATCGCCTAAAGATTCACCATTGTTGCGTCGCGTATAAGTTTGTGCGTTGCCAAAAACATTGGCTGTTGGCGACATAGTTTCATGTTCAAGATGTTTGTTACTCTGTGCTAAACCCTTTTCCAAGTCGGATATCCGTTTGTTAATATTCACTTGCCACTGCGGACTATCCTCACGGAGTATTTGTCTGATGGTTTGCACGTCGTTCTGTACCTGACTGTTTACTGCGGTACTGAACGATTCGGGATCTCTATCTGCCATGGCTGCTTGTACCTTAGAATTAATATTTTTGTCGATCTCACTCTCCTTCGCTTCTAGCCATGAGTTGAATTCGGTTTCAATTTTAGTCGCTTGTTCGTTCCACTTCTGCTCTACAAGCTGTGTGGAATCTATTTCTAGCTTTTCTAATCGGTTGGCTAAGACACCTATCTCGTCTACCCTGTTAGTGTTTGCTACTTGCAGGTTGTTGACCTGTACAGTCAACTCCTGCACGGCCTTAGGTATCGACTCATAATTCTGTTTCATACAGGCAATCTCTTTTTTCATATTTTCTAACGATTGCACAAGTTGCTGGTCCCGCTCAGCTTGCTGGCGATCCCGCTCAGCCTGCTGGGCAAGAAACTTTTCCTCTAGCCAGTGATCCCGCTCAGCTTGCTGGGCAAGGAAATTTTCTGTTAACTGGCGATCTCGCTCAGCTTGCTGGCGATCTCGCTCGGCTTGCTGTTGCGCAAATTTTGCCTGGTAATCCAGCACGCGCTCTAATATCGCCTGAAGTGAATACCCCCCAGGCAGATTACCACTCTCTGGTTCCTGCTTTTCTGGAGGTGGTGCAATTTCTTTATTTACCTCTCCTTGAGCACTGGTGGGCGGTGGCATCACTTCCTGTGCCCCTGCCCCCACATTTTCGCATGGTATATCCTCAAAGAGAGTACCTGTACTGCTTAATGCACCCGTTTCTACATTTCCTGCACTAACTAATGGCTGTTCCTCAGTATCCATATTGCTCGGACGTTGACTACGCAATTTAACCATATTCATAAATTACCTACTCGAACACAAGGTCTGACAGTTTTTCCTTGCACACAAAATATGTTAATTTATCTACAATACACAGCACACTAAAAATTACTATCTACAACCAACTTTGCCCTGTCATAAACACTAACTTCGAACTACGCACACCACTAGCGATATGAGATCACTTCACTGGAGTTAAGCTTCTACATACAGGACAACTACACTGTAGTCTTACCTTTAGTTTATCTGATTTCGGGGTTGGGCTGCCCCCGGATTATATAGTGGTTACAGTTTCTCAGTACTATCAGGATCGTTTCCTCTGACTCGCTTGCAGTGGTGCGTTTTCTCATGAAAGAATGTTTGTACATTCATTAATACATGGCATTAATCATGATACACATACATACATTTATCACTAAATACATACATATATATAACAATAGACACTGAAAGAAAATACATAAAACAATTATTTTCGTGGCCACTGCAAATTCGGGCCCCGTGTTTTTGGCCGACAGTTTCACCTCTTGTCTCTCTTTTCTATTATTTTGTTTTGTTATTATTATTATTATTATTATTACTTGCGTAACAACGCATATACGAAAAGAGCCGCGAAATACCTTTCAGTAATGCTGTGCCATGAATTTCTTTATAAACATTAATTTTCAACAAAACAGAATATATCGTATTGTTATTGTTCTGTATCTGGCTTTCTATTAAAGGAACATTTTTACGTTACTGTAACTCACTATAAAATTCAACATATCTTCCCTACTTTATAGTTATTGAAAATGAAAATTACTTTGTTATGAATACTGATGTTACAGTTCGCAATGATTGCTCAACATCAAAATTTTGCAGTGGATTTTTGTTAACAGTAAAACACTAATAATTACCACGACTAGCACAAGAACATGAGACTATTATCGGAGAAAAAGACGTTTTTTCTATAAGGTTTGCCAGACCAGAACTAAGCACAGCAAGATTCCTATTATGTTACGAAGGTAAATTATCTTTTTTGTACTGTTAGTAATATATTATCAGCAGCCAGCGTCAACCTGCAAAACACATCATAAAATCTGCTACTCTGCTCCGCATGTCCGAAAGCTGAAAGAAATAATTTTATTTCACTATTACCTCCCCGCTTCTTTGCGGTATGATAGATTTCATTTAATGCAGTTTGAATGCGCCGTGGCAGCGGCTCGTTCGTTCGTAGCGCAGCTCTGCACCACGGATAATATTTAAATAACTGAAAATGTCTTAAAGGGATGGGATAATATGCCGAGCAAGCTATTACAAATAACAATGCAAGGTTTCATTAAATAACTCTATCAAAACATTTAAATATGTTAATTATTACACACCTTTAAAATGAGTACGTAATGGCGTACATCTCTCAATCTGGACAAAAGAAGGCTACGCTAGCGTACAATACAAATTCACAGGCTATCCTACTCCCGTAACTCCAAGAAGAAGACAGAGAAATTAATGTTCGTGCTGTATTATTTATACTAGTCACACATTCTCATCTTTGTTTGATATTTATCGTCTGTGGCGGTTTCAGTACTCGCCGACACAGATATTATCTAAAATAAATAATAAAAAAGTACATAATTCCATACAATAACAAAACATGATACACAATGTTTTCTCTTTACTACATAATATGTCTTTTGCTAATAGACGTTACAAGTTGTGACTGAAACTTGGAACCAGTATAGCAGAGCCATGTCGAAACCAGGCCACAGCCAAGTGTGACGTTATATATAAAAAATAATATATATATTTTATATATTTTTACTTTTAATTTATCAGCATGATTCTTTCTCTCAGGGATATTGTCTTTTCTTATCACTTTTACTTGCGTGCATAAGTAAATATGAAACGGGTTCTTGGAGGGCCTCAGTTATTCATGTACCAACTTTAGATTTTGAACGTGATGACTAAAATATAGTTGCCGTGAACTGAATTGAATTTAATTTTGTTAATTTCTATTTATTGATTGCAAAGCAAGGCTCGAGAGAATTTCGATTGTTGCCTTGTAGCGGCCGAGATAAAACTTACTGAACTCATGGAATCTGTATAATTTAAAAACATGAAGTTTAACGTAAATTAATTATCTGTTGCAATTTAAAAAGGTTCTTATAACGAAATCTCTCGCATTTACAGTTACTGTTAACGCTTTGAAAAATAAATTAATTCTTCGGCGCGTAATGGCCGACCAGAGGCTGCATCGGAAGATGAGCTTCTCGCAGCGCAAATTACTGAAAAAATGCTTATTAAAAATAATTAGCCACTGCGAGTATTTGAGGCGACAATTATTACAAAGAAATTCATTTTGTGATAATAATAACAATTTTGTTTTAGCAATAAATACGAATAACTTACATAAAATATGTGTAGACGCTCAATGGCTGCCTTCTGTACCTCGAAACAAAACAGTGTGTGTGTCCCATAAAATACGTCCTTCCTCCTCGGCCGTAAAATCGCGTCTCTTTCGATCGTTTTTTTTTATTTTCTTAGACATTAAACAAAGATGCTACTCTTAAATTATCGCTGCATATCAGTTGTTTCAAGATCATTAACTGTATCTTTTATACTCATTATATTCCAAAAGCAGACTTCGGCATGGTCAAGATGCCTTACAGAAGATACCGTCGTCGTGCAAGACATACAATATATAAAACGATTGAAGACGTTGAAATGATGACATCAGCTGCTGACAAGAAGAAGAATACTATAAAATCTGTCTCTGCACACGCACTTCTGGATGGACCCGCTGTCTTCTGTGGCTGTAGACTGAATTTCAGCATCGACATCAACGATACCTTCAACGGGTATACAGGGAGAAGGTATCTTCTGTAAGGCATCTTGGCAGCGTTCAATGCAGTTGCCTGTGCAATGGTTTACAACCGATAAAAATGTCAATTTTTATGTGACGTACAGTCACACAAGTCAGTGGCAGACGGCGGGGCTACTGCACAGTCAGCGGCTTCGCAACGCCTCTGTGACGGCAGACTAAACTTGCCGCCGACGCATGGAGATGCTCGCAGGAGTATTCCAACCCAATTACGACAACATGAGAAGTCACCGACACGTTCCAGAGTCACCGATGTAAACAACGGAAACCAGCAGGGCGAAGCCGTATTTAACCACGACTGAAACAGGTCGTCAAGGTTCGGTCAGCTGGGCAGGAAGTGATACCCAGTCTGAGCCGTTGGCGGAATTCTGCCGCCACCGGGTCGCGAATGAGAGTAATCTGACTGCCTGCTCAGCCCGGGCAGTCCACACCCTCCCCTGTTCTCCAACATGGTCCAGACTTCGCGCGACGCCATCGCCGTATCCTGCCGTCTCAGCCCGCCTCGCATGCTGGAGCCTCCAGTGCAGCGCTGTGTCTTCCAGGCACGTGCCCTCTGCTCGCCGTATGTCATCGCCTGCAGCTACAACGCCAGAATATTACGCGAATGATTGGAATCACTGTCTAATGCGGTAGGGAGCTGGTGTTGAGTGGAAAGGTACTGAGCCATAATGAATTTACTAACTCAGACTAAGAACAGCCGACCAGTTGCAAAGGATAAAGTAATCTTTACCTAGGTTTCAATAGATATAAATCTATCTTCTTCAGAAGACGGTCTGGGGACAATGAACATCGTAATATATATTAAGGTATGAAACTTGAGTCAAGAATAAAGTTTAACATATATTAGGAAAATATTGTATTACAAGATGTGAGAAAGATTCCTGGTACTTACAGCATTATAACAACATGAAGTGATATGTGCTTATCGTTTAGGCAAACATCTGCATAGTTACATTAATCATATAAAATATAGCCCTGAAAACAGGGTTTGTCAAACAAATAAAATAGGTACATAGAAGTTGCAGAGCGCCTAAGCGACTGAGTAAAATCGGCCAGCGTAGTAGCACAGCGGCCAGGGCAGGTGGCGCTCATGTCGCGAACTATGTGCCGATAGGCGTACTGAAGTAACATTTGAAACATCAATATTAAATGCGTTCTTAAATAGAGTGGTAATAAATAAATTGGCAAGCATTTAACACTCCCGTTATGACATTGTGGGAGGTATAGGAACAATAACGTAGGTACATACATCAAAAAGACAGGTGGCGCTTCCGCCGTGAGTTACATGCAGTGGTCTATATAGCCAAAATATAAAGTTATATTACTATATTAGTGAAGCCCATAGAACGTATATAAGTCAAAACATCAAGCACAATCAGTAATGGCTTTTAAGAAAATTACGAGACCTGGTCTACAATCCAGTTACTACGTAATATAGAATAAGAGAAAATTACACGAGGGCCGCTGTAGTAGCAGCCATACATCGTGAAAAGAACACATTATATAAACGGTAGTAAACTGGAAGATTTGAAAGTGCATTATAGCTTCCTGAGGAAATAGACTACTGAGGTTACTAGCATTAATGTTATATATTACACAGTACGGGTTTAAAGCCTTCGAAAAATTGTTTACAGGCAAGGTTCAACTGATCATTCAGAATATTGCCGTCTTTAAGCTCTAGATGTTTAAAAATAAATAGCTCTTCCCACAGATCTAGTCTCCGTCCTTTGACCTGTCTATGTAGGATAACCGTGTCTTCTAACTGTTTAGGCGTATGGCCGGTTATAAAGAGGTGTTCAGCAAAGGTAGAGTTGCGAATATTCGTTCCTTTTTTACCTAACAGATGTTCTTTATATCGTGTTTTCACAGCTCTGCCGGTTTGACCAATATAATAAGAGGGGCAGTTATTACAGGTTAGCTTGTAAATACCTGAATTAGAAAACCAATCCCTGGCAATCTCTACTGACTGTACAAGATTTCTTTTTAAACTGTTATCTGTAGAAAAGGAGACGTTACAATTATATTTTTTATTTAGAAGACGTTTAATCCTATACGATAAGTTACCCAGGAAAGGGATGGAAATAAATTTTTTAGTTTCTGTGGTTTATGTGGAACCGTTGCTGTAGCGCAGCTATGTTTAAAGTACTGGAATTTACTAACATTTCTAAAAACACCAATGAATTTATTTTTAAAAGCAAAAATGCAGGATAAACTGAAAAGGCTAAATTTCAATAACCAACTGATGGCAAACACCTCAAAAGGGCAACAGAGTACAATCAGTTCCTTTTGGTAGAGAATATTAAATGAAGTAAAAAAAGAAACATTTGCCGGCCGGTGTGGCAGAGCGGTTCTAGGCTCTGCAGTCTGGAACCGCGCGACCGCTTCGGTCACGGGTTCGAATCCTGCCTCGGGCATGGATGTGTGTGATGTCCTTAGGTTAGTTAGGTTTAAGGAGTTCTAAGTTCTAGGGGACTGATGACCTCAGATGTTAAGTCCCATTGTGCTCAGAGCCATTTGAACCATTTTGAAGAAACATTTACATTACAAACAGGAAAACATATGATCAAATGATTATGTCACAAAAGTGGTTCAAATTTATGATCACAGAGGCGGTGGCAGAGGCGACGCCAGTAGCAATAATTCCTCCATTTCTCTCCTACCACAAGATCACAGTTAACAAGAAATGCGATCACCTATCCTGTAACAGAGAGAGACAACTCGTTAATTACACAGGCCTGCGACATAAAAAGTGTTTCAAATTTATTAAGTGATTTTTATAGTGTTTTCAACGCTGATTTCTGGAAAAATAGTGAAAAAATTCCATCGCGTACAGTTATTTCACAAACTGCTTGTCTAGTTTTAGCATTTTTCGATATTTCAGCACGCTAGTGAGTTTGAATGTTGGTTTTTAGGATCTTCATAAACTGTTATTTAGCCGTTTTTATACTCGGTATGCGTATAATAAAAATTAGGAGAAACCAGCATTATTTTCCAGTCAGTGTCTGTCTGTCGCACTGCCCCTTCCCCCGCTATCACCAAGCAGTGAGCTTCTGCTGTTGTCCTTCAGTTCACAGTACCTCTTCACCCTGTGCTGTTCACGTGTTGTTGTTACTAGTGCTTTAAAGTAGTGACTGTTTTCTTGTGTTGTGAAGCTGTTTTATGGACAATGGCTACCAGAGGATGTATAAAATCACCAGATTACTTCTGCTACATTTGTGGTAACTATACCGTTAAAAAGCAACAAAAAAACATTTCCGATTTTTCGCCTATTTTGGTATAAAGTTAGGCAATCAAGATAAGCCTTCGGCCACACACAAAAAGTTTGTTCAGTCCTCACGTTTTGGAATACCAATGGTTTGCAGGGAGCCCAAAAATCGTAGTGATGACTGCTATTTTTGTTCTTGCAACGTACGAGGTTTCAATTTGAAAAACAAAAAGTATATTTCTTACCGTAACATTCGATCAGCCATCCGCCCTGTTTCTCATGGACCAGAAGTACCAATACACTCTCCTCCAGATTCTTTGGATGATATACGAGTAGATGATCAAGAGCTAGAAAGGTGATAGTGAAGAAGATAGAGATTACTACGATACTGTCACAACCGATCCCATTCCATTTTTTTTAAATCAGCGCTGAAAAGTACTTAAAAGTCAGTTACCAAATTTCAAACAACTTCCAAAAAATTTTTTTTGCAGGCCTGTGCTATTTAGTAAAAATTAACATACTACAAACGCATAAATTGTTCTTTACTTTTTTTGTAGATGCAAAGCCGGCCGGTGTGGCCGAACGGTTCTAGGCGCTTCAGTCTGGCACCGCGCGACCGCTACGATCGCAGGTTCGAATGCTGCGTTGGGCATGGATATGTGTGATGTCCTTAGGTTAGTTAGGTTTAAGTAGTTCTAAGTTGTAGGGGACTGATGACATCAGAAGTTAAGTCCCATAGTGCTCAAAGCCATTTGAACCATTTTGTAGATGCAAACAATTTAGTATACAGCTCGAACTCCTGATAGTGGCCAGTAGGTAACTATAGACATGGCTCAGAAATAAGGTAGCTAGATTTAACAATTTTCACTGACTCCAAAGTACAATTCGTAAATCAGAAGAACGACATCTGCTTTCTAAAATCATTTTGGGGTAGTGACAGCCACAGGCACACACGCTTTGACAGCACTGGACTCACTTAGTACCGGGCTAAATCGTCATAAATAACACATTGATGTACATAACAACGGGCAAGCAGGACACGGAGTCAAGAAATAGCCACCACACGACATCAAGTGACGTGCACACTAATCGGATTTCTCGTAAAATCCAGCGCCCTCAGGCAAACGCTTGCATAGAGAGCGCCGAGAGATGGATGTAAGGAAGATTACTCGCAGTCGGAAACCCACGAGTATCATCCAGCAGACGCCACTGCCTCCAGTACTTGCAAACGTCACACCAGACTCCAACCCGGCACCACAATGGACACAAACTGCTTGCAACTTCAATAGCAGAGGACACACGAAATACTGTGCGTCCCACCGAAGCAGCTTTTAACGAGCCATGTTCACGGCCGCTCCAAACCCTCTGTGAGCAAAGGCACCAGTTTTACCAACGGACCACGGGAGACGCTTGGCCACAACAACGCCGCCTCACTTGCGCTCTTCGCCGCCCGTGTCATACTCTGCTTTTCTCCAGGTCCCGCAACCCTTAACTACCTTCTCCTCCGACCTTTCCTCTACCGGCGACAGTAACGCTCCATGCGCTCTTGAGGCCAGAGGCATTCCAAATCCTCGGGAACTACGCCAAATTAAACGCGGGCGCACGGCACAGACTGTACTAACCGATTAGAACAATTAAACACTTGGCTATCGTAGAGGAGTCAAGTATAATCACTGAATAAAGGACTATGATTACGTCTTCCGCTACTCAGAAGCTTCGCCACACGTCTCCCATGTCCTCCGAAGCATCGACTGAACATAGCAGTCACATTAACGTAACGACCGCATGTGGTCGACGTCAACCTGCAATAATCACTCACAGTCACCGGGTGGCAGCACTAGCAGTGGAGAATATATAAAGCGTATCGCGAGGACGCGCGAAATAATGCAGTCGTTGTCGAGATGCGGAAATGGAGCAATTTGTCTGACATCCAAAAGGACACGGTCATAGGTTTTCGGGCCGCATTTGCGAAACGGCTAAGTTTGTAAACAGTTCGGCTGCCGCCTTGGTTGAGGTTCTCCGTGGATGGCAAAATGATGCTATCAAAAACCAGCGCCGAGGCCACAGTGATGCACCACAGAGGTCAACGACAGCTGCGGAGATCAGTATGGGTGAAGAGGCGTGCAACTGTTGAGAAACTGGCCGACCAGGTGGCCCAAAGAACTACCCGCTGTGTCCACTCAAAGACCGTATTGTGTAATGCACCCAGGATGTCTCCTGTTTACAGGCTACGCAGGCTGGAAATTGAACCCCAGTACCACTACTGGACGTCCACTGCGGCGACAGGTGGCCTTTTCAGATTAATCACGTTTTATACTTCATCAGACAGATGGCAGTTAGTGTACGGCGAGAAACATCGGAAAGCAAACGCGCTGCCTCAATCGTCCGATGGGTCCAGGCCCGAGGGCATTCTCTGAGCTTTCTAATCATTCTGCAAGGTACAGTGGATCAACAAACAAGTATGTATCGATCCTTGGGGACGATGTCCAACCCAACATGCTGCTTTTTTTCCACCAGTACAACGGCATCTACCAGCAGGACAATGCATCATATCAGACATCTCGCAATGTGCATACATGGCTCGAAGAGCACCACCATAAGTCCCTTCCCAGATTTAAACCCAATCGAGAATCTATGGACCACCTTGATCGGGCTGTTCGCGCCGTGAATCCCCAACCGAGAAACCTAGCGCAGCTTGGCACGTCGGTGTAGTGGACATGGCTCCACATCACCTTCCAAAACCTCACTGAATCCCTTCCTGCACGTATCAGAGTGACCGGCGCGTCAAAAAGTGGTTACTCAGACTTTTGACAGATGGCCCCACTTATGTGCTGAACAATCTGTAAAAGGTTTCAGACTTGACACGAATTGCTGCTGTTAGTGGATGTAGTTCCCTCTCAGCGAAGTTGCGAGCAAACTGCCTGAGGTGGACATTTGGAGTAAGGTATCTCACAAAAGGCCTTTACTCAGAGGGGCACATAAAGCTGCTCGTCTTCATTGGGCCGAACAACGCAGGTAGTGTGATCCAACGAGTGGTGGTATTTTCCCCTTTTCAAATTATGGAACATGCGAAACGCACTGGTGGCCCAGTGAGACATTAAACCAGCAGTGTACGTACAGCGCCGGACCACTTTTCTGGCCGCGCGGGATTAGCCGAGCGGTCTCCGGCGCTGCAGTCATCGATTGTGCTGCTGACCCCGGCAGCGGTTCGAGTCCTCCCTCGGGCATGGGTGTGTGTGTTTCTCCGTAGGATAATTTAGCTTAAGTAGTTTGTAAGCTTAGGGACTGATGAGATTAGCAGTTAAGTCCCATAAGATTTCACACTCTCCACTTTTCTGTCCCGGCCAATTTCGGTTGAAGAAATGGAGAATTTGTTGTGTGACATCGTCGAGCATTCTCGCTTCAGCCACTATAGCTTCATGCAGTTCCGATAGGTGGTGGCGCCATACGTAGCCTTCAATATGGCGTCCATAACGGAGGTGCGTTCCAGGCAGAGAGCTGTCATTGAATTTCTTTTGGAGGAAACCAGACCGACGCAGACATTCATAGGCGCTTGCAGAATGTCTATGGGTACCTGCCAGTAAACAAAAGCACGGTAAGACGTTGGGCAACAAGATCTCCTGCCTGCTGACTCGCTGCACACAGCTGTGACTCCTGCAGCGTTAGAACGTGCGGACACTCTTATTCGAAGTGATCGACGTATCACAATCAAACACCTCGCTGTTCAACTGGACGTCTCTATTGGCAGTGCTGTCACACTAGTCCGTTAGTTGTGGTACTCAAACGTGTTTGTCGTCTGGATTCCTCGCCACGTAACAGAAGACCATAAAGAGCAACTTCCATCTGTTTGTCCCAATGAAGGATACACTCAACGGGAAGCAGTGCGTGTATAATGGGGGGTTATTGATGCAGAAAGATATTGTCTCCGACATCGGCCAGTAGAGTGGTCCGATGAGGGCATACAGGCCTTCCCAGTAAGGTATGGCACAAGGCCGTCGCATTGAACGAACATTATGTTGAATAACAGAGTTTTGTAGACAAAAGAGGGGGTTCAAATGGCTCTGAGCACTACGGGACTTAACATCTATGGTCATCAGTCCCCTAGAACTTAGAACTACTTAAACCTAACTAACCTAAGGACATCATACAACACCCAGTCATCACGAGGCAGAGAAAATCCCTGACTCCGCCGGGAATCGAACCCGGGAACCCGGGCGCGGGAAGCAAAAGAGTGGGAAATTATGTAGTATGCTGGAGTCGTGAATGTAACCAACCTGGTTTCAGAAATAAAATGTGTTTTTGTGATACTTGCTGGTTGGGGGGGATCGTTAACATAAACAAGAAATTTTGCTTCAGCACTCTCGGAGAGCAAATGTTGGCCTTTTTGCTATATGTTTATGATATGTAGGCTGCGGACATTTCGATCTTTCAGGATGACAATAGCCGTGTACACATGGCTGCCTGCATACGTACCCAGTTGCATGAACGCTCAGACACCGTACTGTACCTCCACCAGCTCGCCAAACTTAACCCCTTAAGTACCAGTGGTTTCTGGCTGAAACCACTATATTATGTATTTATTTATTTATTTTTAAGTATCAGTACCTTTTGCGTCAGACCACCAATTTTCTTGCAAGACAGAGACTATAGCTTCACATCCAGACTTAACTAATTTTCCCCCGTATCAAGAGAAACAAATAGTTAATGACAGCGTCCAGTATGATTAAGTGAAACGATATTTAACTTTTTTATTATAACTTCTATGGAATGCAGCTATACACTAACCTTGTAACTAGTACTGAGATAAAAATCACGCAAAGATGACACACTTAGAACTTTATGAAAACACTCGTAAGAGTGTGAAAAGCTCTCTTGGCGCTTGTTTTTCTGTTCTTTAGCTGCCTACTTATCCTTTAGCTCTCCTTCGCGCTCTTGTTGTCATGTCTTGGATGGAATTAAATCTTTATCACCGAGCTATACTAATTAGCGTGAGTTTTATGGACATGTGTATACTGTTCATTAAAGTATAAAAAGTAAACAGCATATTACAACTACGTTGTTCGAAGATCCACTTTTATTTTGGATAAAACAAAAAGGTTTCATTCATCAAATGTGATAAATATAAAAGCTCTTCATTTGATTCGTGATTATTTCTGAAGTCATTTTGTGTGTAATTACAATTTGCATATTATATTCATTAGAACCCGCAATTATTTTTCTCGAAGTCCGATAATATTTTTGAGTTCATTTATTACGAAAGTAAGCTTCACTTCCTCTCACAGTCAGTAAAACACCAAACGAATTGTTTCCAAGTTAACTGTGGGCCGTAACTATTTAAGTTTTAAAGTAAATCAAAGTTAAAATAATTATTGTCATTCTCGGAGAGATTAAACCATCTTCTTATAACGCTACTGGTAAAGAAAGAGTTTCTATAAATGATCGTCTCGAAAATTTTAATATTCTCCATTATCAGATTCAGAGCACAGAGAAGTAATTGCAGGCGGCAATGTTATATGACATCTAGTGGTATACTTAGGTAATTCTACGAATATAGTGCACTGTATGAGTCCCTCAAGGGCGTTCAAAGCAACAATCGACGGCGACACTTTTTGCGCTATTGCAGGATAAATGGCCTTTTCATTCGTAGTGAGCATATTGAGGAGATCATTGATAGTGAAAGTAAGTATATCTGAAGTTATTGTAATGTAAATTTCAGTTTGCACTAATGCCTTTATGAGTAGTTTCGAAGTCAAACCACTGGAGCAGTATGTCCGCTTCATATAAATTTATTAAACTTTAGTTCCAGTTTTCTTGTTATTTCGGACTATAATTTGTTTTGTGTATTGTGATCCCATAGAAGTTTCGAGATGTGGGATTGTGTCTAGGAAAAAAGCTAAATTGGTTTCAAAGAAACATACAGTGGTGAAAATCTGTAAGTCTCAGTGGTTCCAAAGTGAAACAAAGTTTTCAAAACAATTCCTTGGTTAATTCTTAGTTACTTTTTGCCCACTTTTTTTGTACACTATGACAGTAAAAGCCAATTTTGTAAAAAAATTTAAAGTTGTGTTCCAGAGTGAAACCAAATCGTTGAAATAATTGATTGTCTACTTCTTGTCAGTTTATTCTTGTATTCGTTACTTAAAGTGATAAAGCTCAGTTTTGTGAAAAAATTTAAAATTTAATTTTTCTTTAGATTATTCGGACTCAGAGGGTTAATTCCACAGAAAATGTTTGGGAGAATTGGAACAGCAGTTAAAAGGTAGCATTCAACATCTGCGCAAGCTGAAATTTGAATGACATCTAACCTTCAAAGGGTGGTTTCAGCTGATTATAGCATACATGAAGAAATTTTAGAGACTGTCTTACTTCAGTATGTACATATTATTAAAAACAAGATGATGTGCTTTTTGTGTTCCGCCGTCTTCCGGATGCCATGAAGATCAGTTACACTGTAAAATAATATGCAAATGTTAACATATTGGGATAAATGCCTTAAATACGTACAGATTTAGATTCTGACCTGCACGTAACTAAGTATTCCTACTGCTGGATGTCGAGATTCCTTCGTCATTTTAGACAACAGATAACTTTATTTGATTTTGATATTTGATTCTGACTTGTATAGAGAGCATATGTACAATATGACTTTCACCTACCACAGCTGTGTGACGCATGTATTGCCAATTTTAGATGACTGTCATTAAGATCAGACACTTTCAGTTCAGTCTCAGTAGGTCAAGATTGATAATGAACCGGATAGTTCGAACTAGTCGCCAAAAAATATAACCTACACTGCAACTGTGACAGATTTGTAATATGCTATCAATGCTAAAACTGTCGAGTGGTAAAATACAAAATATGTTAAATTCAAAACAACGCTCTAAATTAAAAAATAGAAAATAATTTGGCTTCACCTGTGCTTGCGGAAGTGGTAGAAATATGATGGGCTTTCAGTAAATAATAAAACACATTCTTTATCTGAAAGCTAATTGGTTTTATTCAGGATTAGAATAAACCATATTATTCCCCAGTCTTTCGGCTACAAAATTCTGTTTTTCGACACAACATCCGTTCAGTGCGACAACCTAAAGCCAAATTACCCGGAGGGCCTGTTTGCCCATATGGTACCATTCTACTGGTCGACGTCTTGCTACGTCAATAACCTCCTCTTCATCCACATACTGCTTCCCACGGAGTGCACCCTTCATTGGGCCATGCAGATGGGAGTTGGATAGTGCGAGATCCGGGCTGTGGGGTGGACGACGAAGAACAATCCAATGAAGTTTTGTGAGCTCCTGTTGGGTGCACAGACGTGTGAGGCCTTGCCTTGTCATGGTTTGTTTGCATTTTTTTGGGAAAGAACTCGCTGATGTTTTTTTCTTCAGTTTACTACAGGTAGTGCAGGACACTACGTTCCACCAGGACGTCAAACAGAGTAACCCGTTCAGAGTTGCAGCAGTCCGTCGCCATGACTTTACCAGCTAATGGTACGGCGTTGACCTTTTACTTCAGCTGAGAGGTGGCACGGCGTCACTCCATGGATTGCCGCTTTGTTTCCGGTTTGAAGTGATGAACCCATGTTTCATCGGCTGTCGATGTTCGACCAAAGATTGTCACTTTTTTTTTGGTCATCAGTCTACTGACTGGTTTGATGGGGCCCGCCACGAATTCCTTTCCTGTGCTAACCTCTTCATCTCAGAGTAGCACTTGCAACCTACATCCTCAATTATTTGCTTGACGTATTCCAATCTCTGTCTTCCTCTACATTTTTTGCCCTCTACAGCTCCCTCTAGTACCACGGAAGTCATTCCCTCATGTCTTAGCAGATGTCCTATCATCCTGTACCTTCTCCTTATCAGTGTTTTCCACATATTCCTTTCCTCTCCGATTCTGCATAGAACCTCCTCATTCCTTACCTTATCAGTCCACCTAATTTTCAACATTCGTCTATAGCACCACATCTCAAATGCTTCGATTCTCTTCTGTTCCGGTTTTCCCACAGTCCATGTTTCACTACCATACAATGCTGTACTCCAGACGTACATCCTCAGAAATTTCTTCCTCAAATTACGGCCGGTATTTGATATTAGTAGACTTCTCTTGGCCAGAAATGCCTTTTTTGCCATAGCGAGTCTGCTTTTGATGTCCTCCTTGCTCCGTCCGTCATTGGTTATTTTACTGCCTAGGTAGCAGAATTCCTTCATTGACTTCGTGACCATCAATCCTGATGTTAAGTTTCTCGCTGTTCTCATTTCTACTACTTCGCATTACCTTCGTTTTTCTCCGATTTACTCTCAAACCATACTGTGTACTCATTAGACTGTTCATTCCGTTCAGCAGATCATTTAATTCTTCTTCAATTTCACTCAGGATAGCAATGTCATCAGCGAATCGTATCATTGATATCCTTTCACCTTGTATTTTAATTCCACTCCTGAACCTTTCTTTTATTTCCATCATTGCTTCCTCGATGTACAGGTTGAAGAGTAGGGGCGAAAGGCTACAGCCTTGTCTTACACCTTCATAATACGAGCTCCATTTTATATTGTCAAACGCTTTTTCCAGGTAGACAAATCCTATGAAAGTGTCTTGATTTTTCTTTAGTCTTGCTTCCATTATTAGCCGTAACGTCAGAATTGCCTCTCTCGTCCCTTTACTTTTCCTAAAGCCAAACTGATCTTCACCTAGCGCATTCTCAATTTTCTTTTCCATTCTTCTGTATATTATTCTTGTAAGCAGCTTCGATGCATGAGCTGTTGAGCTGATTGTGCGATAATTCTCGCACTTGTCAGCTCTTGCCGTCTTCGGAATTGTGTGGATGATGCTTTTCCGAAAGTCAGATGGTATGTCGCCAGACTCATATATTCTACACACCAACGTGAGTAGTCGTTTTGTTGCCACTTCCCCCAATGATTTTAGAAATTCTGATGGAATGTTATCTATCCCTTCTGCCTTATTTGACCGTAAGTTCTCCAAAGCTCTTTTAAATTCCGATTCTAATACTGGATCCCCTATCTCTTCTAAATCGACTCCTATTTCTTCTTCTATCACATCAGACAAATCTTCACCCTCATAGAGTCTTTCAATGTATTCTTTCCGCCTATCCGCTCTCTCCTCTGCATTTAACACTGGAATTCCCGCTGTACTCTTAATGTTGCCACCGTTGCTTTTAATGTCACCAAAGGTTGTTTTGACTTTCCTGTATGCTGAGTCTGTCTTTCCGACAATCATATCTTTTTCGATGTCTTCACATTTTTCCTGCAGCCATTTCGTCTTAGCTTCCCTGCACTTCCGATTTATTTCATTCCTCAGCGACTTTTATTTCTGTATTCCTGATTTTCCCGGAACATGTTTGTACTTCCTCCTTTCATCAATCAACTGAAGTATTTCTTCTTACCCATGGTTTCTTCGCAGCTACCTTCTTTGTACCTATGTCTTCCTTCCCAACTTCTGTGATGGCCCTTTTTAGAGATATCCATTCCTCTTCAACTGTACAGCCTACTGCGCTATTCCTTATTGCTGTATCTATAGCGTTAGAGAACTTCAAACGTATCTCGTCATTCCTTAGTACTTCCGTATCCCACTTCTTTGCGTATTGATTCTTCCTGACTAATGTCTTGAACTTCAGCCTACTCTTCATCACTACTATATTGTGATCTGAGTCTATATCTGCTCCTGGGTACGCCTTACAGTCCAGTATCTGATTTCGGAATCTCTGTCTGACCATGATGTAATCTAATTGAAATCTTCCCGTATCTCCCGGCCTTTTCCAAGTATACCTCCTCCTCTTGTGATTCTTGAACAGGGTATTCGCTATTACTAGCTGGAACTTGCTACAGAACTCAATTAGTCTTTCTCCTCTTTCATTCCTTGTCCCAAGCCCATATTCTCCTGTAACCTTTTCTTCTACTCCTTCCCCTACAACTGCATTCCAGTCGCCCATGACTATTAGATTTTCGTCCCCCTTTACATACTGCATTACTCTTTCAGTATCCTCATACACTTTCTCTATCTGTTCATCTTCAGCTTGCGACGTCGGAATGTATACCTGAACTATCGTTGTCGGTATTGGTCTGCTGTCGATTCTGATTAGAACAACCCAGTCACTGAACTGTTGACAGTAACACACCCTCTGCCCTGCCTTCCTATTCATAACGAATCCTACACCTGTTATACCATTTTCTGCTGCTGTTGATATTATCCGATACTCATCTGACCAGAAATCCTTGTCTTCCTTCCACTTCACTTCACTGACCCCTACTGTATCTAGATTGAGCTTTTGCATTTCCCTTTTCAGATGTTCTAGTTTCCCTACCACGTTCAAGCTTCTGACATTCCACGCCCCGACTCGTAGAACGTTATCCTTTCGTTGATTATTCAATCTTTTTCTCATGGTAACCTCCCCCTTGGCAGTCCCCTCCCGGAGATCTGAATGGGGGACTATTCCGGAATCTTTTGCCAATGGAGAGATCATCATGACACTTCTTCAATTACAGGCCACATGTCCTGTGGTGTCACCGCCAGACACCACACTTACTAGGTGGTAGTTTTAAATCGGCCGCGGTCCATTAGTACATGTCGGACCCGCGTGTCGCCAATGTCAGGGATCGCAGACCGAGCGCCACCACAAGGCAGGTCTCGAGAGACTGACTAGCACTCGCCCCAGTTGTACGGACGACGTAGCTAGCGACTACACTGACGAAGCCTCGCTCCTTTGCCGAGCAGATAGTTAGAATAGCCTTCAGCTAAGCCAATGGCTACGACCTAGCAAGGCGCCATTAGTAACATTGCATGTATCTATGGAGTCTCACTTGTATCGTCAACAGCGATGTACCAAGGATGGATTAAAGTATTCCAGAAGCTACGTACTTTTCTTTATAGCATTCATTACGTATCCTGTTTCAGACCTCACGCCATCCTGCTTTAGCTTAGCGCGTGCCTTTCGGCTTCCTCTCATTGTGTCTAGGCTGTCTTGTCTAAACACAACATGTCCTGTGAATACACGTTACGTGTCTTTAAGGCAGTGGTTTCCATTGCTTTCTGCGTCCTCATGTCGTTGATCATTGCTGATTCTTCCGCCTTTAGGGGCAATTTCCCACCCCTAGGACAAGAGAGTGCCCTGAACCTCTATCCGCTCCTCCGCCCTGTTTGACAAGGCCGTTGGCAGAATGAGGCTGACTTCTTATGCCGGAAGTCTTCGGCCGCCAATGCTGATTATTTATCAAAATTTAGGGAGTGGCGGGGATCCAACCCGGGACCGAAGACGTTTTGATTATGAATCAAGGACGCTACCCCTAGTCCACGGGTCACAATCGGCCACATAACGCTTAAGCAATTCTGCACAGATGGTGCAGCGTCGCTCTTATCGTCTTCTATTAGGCGGCGAGGGACCCAGCACGCACAGATCTTCGAGTCTGCCAACTGGTTAACGAGTATGTCAGCACTGCAAACAGAAACGCCCAATTGTGAACCATCAGTCACCCCAAATGAGAGTGTCCGCACGTTCCATCACAGAGCGAGACACAGCTTCGTGCGGCCGGCCGGCACGCAGGTTTGTGTAACCTTGTTGCGACTGTGACTGTTGCTTTTTGTTCGCTGTGAGGTCTCCGTAGATGTTCTGTAAGTGCCATGGAATATCTGTGATGCTCTTGTTTTCCGCCAAAAGAAACTCAATGGTAGCTCTCTACTTGGACTGCACCTCCGTTATGGACCCCATTTTGTAGCGTACAACACCGCCACTATAGTGGCTAAGGCGGCAATATACCACAATGTCCACAAAACATTTCGTATTTTTTGAAAAGAAATCGACAAAGGAAAAGAAGTGTATTAATTATTGAACGACCCTCGGAAGTTGTAAGGGGCAATTTTGCGGTGCCACATTACGACTTAACTTGGGGACGGAATTTTTGATGGTCATTAACTCTTGATGAGATGGGCCGTCGACTAAAACAACGCAGTAGCACGTACCCTGCAGCGATCAGCTGCGGTAGCTACTCGGAATGGGGCTGGACCCACCGCCAGCGACGTCGTTGCTGCGTGGGGTCCTCGATGTGGCGCGGCGAGTCGCAGTTGGCCAGCCTGGGAACAGATGGGGTTGCGGCCCAGCCTGGTGGGCACGCCAGATGCTCCCGGGCTGGCACAGAAAGCCAGCCACCACTGACAAACTGCCTGCGCTACGCTAGAGGACACAGCGGCCACTGCGAACCGCGAAGCTGCGTTAAATTACGCTCTAAAAGTAACTCGGAAAAATAAAGCTCCGTTTATACGTTTTTGTTTGTTTTCAGGTACATGTCAGCAGTTTTAGTATACGTATACTCTAAGGCAAAAAAATGACGCACCACGAAGAAATTATCCGAATGGGACGGAAATCGGTAGCTGTACGTGTACAGACCTGCAAATGAGTACACTTTCAGGAAAATTAGATGATCTGTACTAGGGAAAGAGCTTCACGTTTTTGGCATTTCAATGACGCGTTGGTCCACCTGTGGTCAGTATGCAACCTGTTAGTGGGCTTGGTTCAAATGGCTCTGAGCACTGTGGGACTTAACATCTGTGGTCATCAGTCTCCTAGACTTAGAACTACTTAAACCTTACTAACCTAAGGAGATCATACACACCCATGCCCGAGGCAGGATTCGAACCTCCGACCGTAGCAGCAGCACGGTTCCGGAGTGAAGCGCCTAGAACTGCTAGGCCACAGCGGCCGGCTTATTGGGCTTGTCACTGATTGACCGACTTGTTCGATATGTTCTTGAGGGATGTGGTGCCAAATTCTGTGCAATTCGCCAGTTAGATCGTGAAATTTGCGAGCTGGTTGGAGGACCTCGCCCATAATTCTCCAAACGTTCTCCAAAGTTGGAGCACACTGGACTCGCATTCGGGAGGACGACGGTTCAATCCCGTCTCCAGCCATCCTGATTTAGGTTTTCCGTGATTTCCCTAAATCGCTTCAGGCAAATGCCGGGATGGTTTCTTTGAAAGGGCACGGCCGATTTCCTTCCCAATCCTTCTCTAACCCGAGTATGAACTCCGTCTCTAATGACCTCGTTGTTGACGGGACGTTAAACACTAACCACCACCACCACCACCACCAAAGTTGGAGAGATCCGGCGACCTTGCTGGGCAGCGCAGGATGACAGGCACGGAGACAAGCAGTAGAAGCTCTCGCCATGTGCGGGTGGACATTGTCTTGTTGAAATGTAACACTAGGATGACTTGTCATGAAGTGAGCAAAACGGGCCGTAGAATATCATCGACTTATCGTTGTAGTGTAAGAGGGCCGTGGACGACAATCAAAGCGGTCCTGATATGAAAAGAAATGACACTCCGGACCATGGCTGCTGGTTGTTGGGTACTATGATCGGTGACAGTCAGGTCGGAATCCCACGTCCCCACTCTTCGCTGGTCGAAGGGGCTCAGTTCCCAACGGATCTGAAGACAAGTTTACTCCTGTCGACGAGGTACCTGGCTGAAAGCGTGTCTGGAGCCGCCATAGACAGTAGCGGGATACCAACTTCACTGTCGCCCACCGTGTGGCCATATAGCTAGAAGTGATGATCTGGGGTGCCATTTCATATCATAGCAGGACCGCTTTGATTGACATCTGAGGCACCCTTACAGCACAGGGGCACGTCGTCGATATTATATGTCCTGTTTTCTTGCCCTTTATGGCAAGCTACCCTGGGCTTATATTTCTGCAAGATAATGCCTGCCCGCATGTGGTGAGAGTTTCTGCTGCTCATCCTCGAGCTTTCCGAACCCTATCTGAGCCTGCAAGGTCACCGGATCGCTCCCCAATTGAGGACGCTTGGGACACTATGGGCAGGACCCGCCAGCTACAGCTAGTTCAGGATTGCGACGATCTAACGTCCCAATTGGACATAATTTGTGCACGATATCCCTCGGTAGGATGTCCAAGAACTCTCTCAGTCAAGAGCCAGAAGTGTTCCAACGCGTTGTTGAATAGCCCAGTTTGTGAAACTCTTTCTCTTGAATAAATCATCAATTTCTTTCTGAAACTGTAATCATCAGTTTCCAACGGCCTTGCCGCAATGCTAACACCGGTTCCCGTCAGATCACCGAAGTTAAGGGCTGTCGGGCTGGACTAGCACTTGGATGGGTGACCATCCGGTCTGCCGAGAGCTGATGGCAAGCGGGGTGCACTCAGCCCTTGTGAGGCAAATTGAGGAGCTACTTGGTCGAGAAGTAGCGGCTCCGGTCTCGGAAACTGACATACAGCCGGGAGAGCGGTGTGCTGACCTCATGCCCCTCCATATCCGCATCCAATGACGCCTATGGGTGAGGATGACACGGCGGCAGGTCGGTTTCCTTATTTTTTTGTTTACTTTACAGATTCCAGCGACAAACCACTATCAGCACAGCCACAGGAGTAAAAACAAAAGATCACAGCATATTAGTAGGTAAGCAAAGAGCACTTGATGAAGACAAATCGAACGCTGTTGATCAGTTCAAGTGCTGCGAAAATCTGTCCACTGATCTAAATTGAGGAATTTGTGCTGATCCAGATGTCTATATGCCCTCAGTGATACGTTTAAGTTTAAAGCCATATCACATACTGCCGAAATGAAGATCTACAACGCCGCCGTTTGTACTATCACCTTTCCTTGTCTGAACTGACAATGTCGTATGTCTATTTCAAAATATTAAACGGAGTAATTAAATACATGGTGATCCAAAGTAAGTTAATATTTGAAAATTCAAATTCCACAGAAGAATGTAGGTAGAGAGTTAAAAATTGACATATATGCTCGAAATGGCATAGGGTTTTTTGAAACTAAAAAAAGTACACAAAATTATCAATAGGTGGAGCTCCATACAACACAAAAGTAATAAATGGCATAACAACTGATTTTTAGCGAAGACGATGTTTTTTGTAACAAACGTTCAACATGTCAGCCCTCATCCATCAACAACACTTGCAGGTGAGGGACAATCAAGAGGACAGAGTCTAGTGGACAGAGTTAAAAGGATTTGTGCGCCGGAAAATCTGAAAGTCGAAGTAAAAACGTCTAAAGCAGGGTTTTCAGAAGAATGGGTACTGTAGTAAGGAAATAAATAGAGTTTTGCGACCAAATAACAGGACCTAATGACATCGGTAGGACACAGCGACGGAAGAACAAGTGTGAGTACAGGGTTGAAGTAACATGAAAGTCTCTCCCGACTAGGGAAAACAGCCGTGGCGGAACATGCTCTTCAGTTGGGTGATCACGTAGTGAAATTTTCGGAACTGAAGTTTTATGTACTATGACGAACTATTATCCACGGGTATATAGAGAAGCTATCGAAATATATAAACATGTGGATAATTTTAACACAAAAAAAGAAGCTATGAAACTCAGCTGTATATGGACAGTGGCGCTACAGAGTCATTGAGAAGTTTTTATCTTTGACGTGCTATGATCGTTAGTTATGTTTTATCCTTGACAAGGTCTATCTCTGCTATCACGTGAAATCCAGACCACGCCCACTTTGTACGGTATTTAGGCCATTCTTCGACATCCGACTCGTCAGTTGGCAAGACTCAGCACAACCAGGAGCACCTCCGAAGATGTCCAACGTAGCCTTGGACGAAACGTCAGGGATTGAAGAGTTCCATGGACCACGGCCATACAACCCGGAAGAATTCTCGGCAGCTGAAACATCCGGTCGTGAAAGCCTTCGGTGTACAATCTTATGAATTCTGTACGTCCATCCTTTCAGAGATGGTTGCGGGACCTTGGCTGCATAGTACAGAATGTCAAATGAAACACCTTTCAGCCGTCTAAATTTCCAAGCTCTCCCATGTCGTGAACAGCTCTGTACAGCATAGCAGTAGATATGGTGAGAAATTGCCGTCGTATGTTGTCTTTTAGCATCCCCAATGACGTCGGACGATAGCGGTAGACTTGCGACTACAGGTAACCCCATAACCAATAATCACTCGGCATGAAATCTGGGGTTCCGCGAGGCCAAGGATGGCCGAAATGCACGCGATCCTCGTACCCGTCACGCTGACTGTTTAAAAAGTGGCACCTGCATTTCCTCGAAGGAAAAAGGTCCGACTGCGACTGATGTGGTGAATCAACACCACATCGTGATTTTCTCATCACGCAGTAGGGTTCCCACGAGCAGTTCTCGGATTTTCTCCCGATTCTCATCGGTCGTCACCGACTTGTTGCTGCCCAGTGTCGTCTGTTGGCCGATTTTTGAACTCGTCTTTGGTTTCAATAAAATCCAACGTTACTTCAGGTTGCGTGTCAATTTTTACCTCTCTGGCACAGAAAGCCATTATTACGTGAATTAGTGTATTTCCAAATGCTACAGACTTTTGTGTTGCCCTGCATATTGACAGTGTGCCTCTGGTTGAGCAACGATTATATGAATATCATATTGTAACTGTAATATACACTCTGTGCGCTGGTTATTCTTTGGTATCAAGTATTGTGACATATCCAAATACGGAAAAAGTTTACAACTTCTCAGTACGGATAAGCCGTGAAGAGAGTTGATAAGGGGGGACGTTGATGAAATTGACCAAAAATGCCAGTTTACGATTTATTTTCTGTTAGTGCAACTCATGTTTCAATGCTGAAATCGCATCCGAAGTGCCTGAAAATTAGTTAAAAGTGTGACGCGGCCTCCCTCCCACGCCAAGCTCAGAGGGATAACAACCCCTACATTCACAAGGAGAGGCTTCCAAATTGTATCCTGGATCTTGTCAAGCCCACTTAGAGGTTTCTGACCGATCCTGCACTTCTCAAAAAGAGTGTTCAAGGCAAAACCCAAAATCCAATTGAGTCTCTAGCTTCACTCATATGGAAACGATTCCCTAAAAACACATTTGCATCTGCTACAGTAGTCAGAATTGCAAGCTATGATGCAGTTATTGTATTTAATGATGGGAACGTCGGGAGGATGGAGGTATTAGAAAGAATGGGCTTCAAGGTAGGAAATTTTACTCAAGACATCCTTAGGAAAATAGATTTACAGCGCGTCTCTGCAGTTGAAAATTCAGTTGAAGACCTGGTAAAGGAAAGAAGACAGACAACAAGAAACCAGAAGAGAAGCCTTGAAGGGAAAGACGACGCAGAGTGCAAATGTGGTGCCTTCTGAAGAAGTGACATAAGGAAAAAGGTTAGGTTGAACTTTAAATTGCGTTTCCTGAAAAGTTTATTTTTTAAAGTTTATCTACCTTTTCCTCGGATTCTATGAATGTTGGAATTATGAAATTTTGTACGCATATTTCTGTAAACCTAATAAACGTTGTCTCAAGAGGAAATTTTGAAAGTCTGATTACAAGCTGAGACATTGGGCAAAGTGCTTGGAATTTTGCATGAATTTAAAATTATACTTGCGGAATTATAATTAAATAATTATGGAAATTCTCCTATTTTATCTATTCCAAAAAAAATTCATGAGAGAAGCTTACAACATTTAAAGAGATGAAAAACAGAAATTTTTGTAGAAATTTCTTGAATACTTTCTTAGAAAAAGAAACATACATTACTTTTTTAAAATAAAATTTAAAATTTCATTCAAAAAAAAGTTGAATATATATAATCAAAGGATTTTATACGTAAATGTGTTGCTTTCATGTAAAGTGTGGTACAAAATTTCATAGCCATATCTCCAAAACTGTGGATTTCATGGATTTTTGAAATAGAGTGCGTTTTTCATCAATGTCCCCCCCTTAACGAGTGGTAAAGTGTCTTTTGAAATCAAATGTTGACTAAATGGAAATGAACTGCCAAGAGGAAGTGTTATGGCCAGTCGAAGCAACAATCGCCCAGCCAAAACCGTGGGTTCTTTGACTGCTCTAGAAGATGGATCATCTTAAATACAACATATAAGAAAGCAGTTCACTTTAATGAATGAATGACAAAATAATTTATTAACTTAATACAATCTTCATCCACAGGAATGCTTGATATTTACAACTGTAATTTACTATTAAAGCACCATTTGATGCACTAGTTAACAGACTCTTCCGCTGAAGTGCAACATTCAATGTTTACAAAAATACATGTCCATTTGAGACTTGACTAACACTGGTGCAACTCGATGATGTGGTCTGCTTCAGCCGAGGTTACGGACTTGGTAAAACGCTTCCATTCTCAGTTCCATATTGACCTTCGTGTGAGGGTGCTGCTGTGCTGACGAGAGTGCGTGTCTCCTTCTTGCGGACTGCAGCGAGACATTGCTAATGTCTGTGGTGGAGATGCACGTGGCCGCCTGTGGTGTGGCACAGCGATCCTTGGACGATGCCATAGGCAGGAGTCAAATAAAAGTCCTCATCACGGGATCGTTGATGATATTCAAACGAAATTATATCGCCTACATATTTTATTAATCAGTCATCGCGGTTTCACTTATGACAGTACCAGTTTAATAGGAATGTTGGACGATGCACACGAGCCTGCTACACGCCTCCGATAGAAGAGTATCCTGCTTCAGTATCCTGGTACGCATTGCACACTACCGAGTCTCTCCGATCGTAGATTAATGTTTGTTCACAGGAGCTGCTGCCTCACCTGGACCTGAACCTTCTGTGTATATCTAACTCATAAGGTAATGTTGAAAATTTAAATTCAACATCTAAACTCATTAATAACCACAGTAACGAAAAATAACGTAAGCAATAATTCATGTTATACACCCCGTAATCAACCTCTTATAGTTCAGAAACCTGGACATCTAACTAAAATGGAGATGCAGTAGCTTTTTACATTTGAAAGGAAGACAATGAGAACGATCTGGGGCCCTGTGACAACATACTTAGAGAACAAGAAAGAGTAATGAAATAATTAATAATAACCACAGTAAAGAAAAATAACGTAAGCAAAATTATTCATGTTATACACCCCGTAATCAACCTCTTATAGTTCAGAAACCTGGACATCTAACTAAAATGGAGATGCAGTAGCTTTTTACATTTGAAAGGAAGGCAATGAGAACGATCTGGGGCCCTGTGACAACATACTTAGAGAACAAGAAAGAGTAATGAAATAATTAATAATAACCACAGTAACGAAAAATAACGTAAGCAAAATTATTCATGTTTTACACCCCGTAATCAACCTCTTATAGTTCAGAAACCTGGACATCTAGCTAAAATGGAGATGCAGTAGCTTTTTACATTTGAAAGGAAGGCAATGAGAACGATCTGGGGCCCTGTGACAACATACTTAGAGAACAAGAAAGAGTAATGAAATAATTAATAATAACCACAGTAACGAAAAATAAAGTAAGCAAAATTATTCATGTTATACACCCCGTAATCAACCTCTTATAGTTAAGAAACCTGGACATCTAACTAAAATGGAGATGCAGTAGCTTTTTACATTTGAAAGGAAGGCAATGAGAACGATCTGGGGCCCTGTGACAACATACTTAGAGAACAAGAAAGAGTAAAGAAATAATTAATAATAACCACAGTAACGAAAAATAACGTAAGCAATTATTCATGTTATACACCCCATAATCAACCTCTTATAGTTCAGAAACCTGGACATCTAACTAAAATGGAGATGCAGTAGCTTTTTACATTTGAAAGGAAGGCAATGAGAACGGTCTGGGGCCCTGTGACAACATACTTAGAGAACAAGAAAGAGTAATGAAATAATTAATAATAACCACAGTAACGAAAAATAACGTAAGCAAAATTATTCATGTTATACACCCCGTAATCAACCTCTTATAGTTAAGAAACCTGGACATCTAACTAAAATGGAGATGCAGTAGCTTTTTACATTTGAAAGGAAGGCATGAGAACGATCTGGGGCCCTGTGACAACATACTTAGAGAACAAGAAAGAGTAAAGAAATAATTGATAATAACCACAGTAACGAAAAATAACATAAGCAATTATTCATGTTATACACCCCATAATCAATCTCTTACAGTTCAGAAACCTGGACATCTAACTAAAATGGAGATGCAGTAGCTTTTTACATTTGAAAGGAAGGCAATGAGAACGATCTGGGGCCCTGTGACAACATACTTAGAGAACAAGAAAGAGTAAAGAAATAATTAATAATAACCACAGTAACGAAAAATAACGTAAGCAAAATTATTCATGTTATACAACCCGTAATCAACCTCTTACAGTTCAGAAACCTGGACATCTAACTAAAATGGAGATGCAGTAGTTTTTTACATTTGAAAGGAAGGCAATGAGAACGATCTGGGGCCCTGTGACAACATACTTAGAGAACAAGAAAGAGTAATGAAATAATTAATAATAACCACAGTAACGAAAAATAACGTAAGCAAAATTATTCATGTTATACACCCCGTAATCAACCTCTTATAGTTCAGAAACCTGGACATCTAACTAAAGTGGAGATGCAGTAGCTTTTTACATTTGAAAGGAAGGCAATGAGAACGATCTGGGGCCCTGTGACAACATACTTAGAGAACAAGAAAGAGTAATGAAATAATTAATAATAACCACAGTAACGAAAAATAACGTAAGCAAAATTATTCATGTTATACACCCCGTAATCAACCTCTTATAGTTCAGAGACCTGGACATCTAACTAAAATGGAGATGCAGTAGCTTTTTACATTTGAAAGGAAGGCAATGAGAACGATCTGGGGCCCTGTGACAACATACTTAGAGAACAAGAAAGAGTAAAGAAATAATTGATAATAACCACAGTAACGAAAAATAACGTAAGCAATTATTCATGTTATACACCCCATAATCAATCTCTTACAGTTCAGAAACCTGGACATCTAACTAAAATGGAGATGCAGTAGCTTTTTACATTTGAAAGGAAGGCAATGAGAACGATCTGGGGCCCTGTGACAACATACTTAGAGAACAAGAAAGAGTAAAGAAATAATTAATAATAACCACAGTAACGAAAAATAACGTAAGCAAAATTATTCATGTTATACACCCCGTAATCAACCTCTTACAGTTCAGAAACCTGGACATCTAACTAAAATGGAGATGCAGTAGTTTTTTACATTTGAAAGGAAGGCAATGAGAACGGTCTGGGGCCCTGTGACAACATACTTAGAGAACAAGAAAGAGTAATGAAATAATTAATAATAACCACAGTAACGAAAAATAACGTAAGCAAAATTATTCATGTTATACACCCCGTAATCAACCTCTTATAGTTAAGAAACCTGGACATCTAACTAAAATGGAGATGCAGTAGCTTTTTACATTTGAAAGGAAGGCATGAGAACGATCTGGGGCCCTGTGACAACATACTTAGAGAACAAGAAAGAGTAAAGAAATAATTGATAATAACCACAGTAACGAAAAATAACATAAGCAATTATTCATGTTATACACCCCATAATCAATCTCTTACAGTTCAGAAACCTGGACATCTAACTAAAATGGAGATGCAGTAGCTTTTTACATTTGAAAGGAAGGCAATGAGAACGATCTGGGGCCCTTTGACAACATACTTAGAGAACAAGAAAGAGTAAAGAAATAATTAATAATAACCACAGTAACGAAAAATAACGTAAGCAAAATTATTCATGTTATACACCCCGTAATCAACCTCTTACAGTTCAGAAACCTGGACATCTAACTAAAATGGAGATGCAGTAGTTTTTTACATTTGAAAGGAAGGCAATGAGAACGATCTGGGGCCCTGTGACAACATACTTAGAGAACAAGAAAGAGTAATGAAATAATTAATAATAACCACAGTAACGAAAAATAACGTAAGCAAAATTATTCATGTTATACACCCCGTAATCAACCTCTTATAGTTCAGAAACCTGGACATCTAACTAAAGTGGAGATGCAGTAGCTTTTTACATTTGAAAGGAAGGCAATGAGAACGATCTGGGGCCCTGTGACAACATACTTAGAGAACAAGAAAGAGTAATGAAATAATTAATAATAACCACAGTAACGAAAAATAACGTAAGCAAAATTATTCATGTTATACACCCCGTAATCAACCTCTTATAGTTCAGAGACCTGGACATCTAACTAAAATGGAGATGCAGTAGCTTTTTACATTTGAAAGGAAGGCAATGAGAACGATCTGGGGCCCTGTGACAACATACTTAGAGAACAAGAAAGAGTAAAGAAATAATTGATAATAACCACAGTAACGAAAAATAACGTAAGCAATTATTCATGTTATACACCCCATAATCAATCTCTTACAGTTCAGAAACCTGGACATCTAACTAAAATGGAGATGCAGTAGCTTTTTACATTTGAAAGGAAGGCAATGAGAACGATCTGGGGCCCTGTGACAACATACTTAGAGAACAAGAAAGAGTAAAGAAATAATTGATAATAACCACAGTAACGAAAAATAACGTAAGCAATTATTCATGTTATACACCCCATAATCAATCTCTTACAGTTCAGAAACCTGGACATCTAACTAAAATGGAGATGCAGTAGCTTTTTACATTTGAAAGGAAGGCAATGAGAACGATCTGGGGCCCTGTGACAACATACTTAGAGAACAAGAAAGAGTAATGAAATAATTAATAATAACCACAGTAAAGAAAAATAACGTAAGCAAAATTATTCATGTTATACACCCCGTAATCAACCTCTTATTGTCCAGAAACCTGGACATCTAACTAAAATGGAGATGCAGTAGCTTTTTACATTTGAAAGGAAGGCAATGAGAACGATCTGGGGCCCTGTGACAACATACTTAGAGAACAAGAAAGAGTAATGAAATAATTAATAATAACCACAGTAACGAAAAATAACGTAAGCAAAATTATTCGTGTTTTACACCCCGTAATCAACCTCTTATAGTTCAGAAACCTGGACATCTAACTAAAATGGAGATGCAGTAGCTTTTTACATTTGAAAGGAAGGCAATGAGAACGATCTGGGGCCCTGTGACAACATACTTAGAGAACAAGAAAGAGTAATGAAATAATTAATAATAACCACAGTAACGAAAAATAAAGTAAGCAAAATTATTCATGTTATACACCCCGTAATCAACCTCTTATAGTTAAGAAACCTGGACATCTAACTAAAATGGAGATGCAGTAGCTTTTTACATTTGAAAGGAAGGCAATGAGAACGATCTGGGGCCCTGTGACAACATACTTAGAGAACAAGAAAGAGTAAAGAAATAATTAATAATAACCACAGTAACGAAAAATAACGTAAGCAATTATTCATGTTATACACCCCATAATCAACCTCTTATAGTTCAGAAACCTGGACATCTAACTAAAATGGAGATGCAGTAGCTTTTTACATTTGAAAGGAAGGCAATGAGAACGGTCTGGGGCCCTGTGACAACATACTTAGAGAACAAGAAAGAGTAATGAAATAATTAATAATAACCACAGTAACGAAAAATAACGTAAGCAAAATTATTCATGTTATACACCCCGTAATCAACCTCTTATAGTTAAGAAACCTGGACATCTAACTAAAATGGAGATGCAGTAGCTTTTTACATTTGAAAGGAAGGCATGAGAACGATCTGGGGCCCTGTGACAACATACTTAGAGAACAAGAAAGAGCAAAGAAATAATTGATAATAACCACAGTAACGAAAAATAACATAAGCAATTATTCATGTTATACACCCCATAATCAATCTCTTACAGTTCAGAAACCTGGACATCTAACTAAAATGGAGATGCAGTAGCTTTTTACATTTGAAAGGAAGGCAATGAGAACGATCTGGGGCCCTGTGACAACATACTTAGAGAACAAGGAAGAGTAAAGAAATAATTAATAATAACCACAGTAACGAAAAATAACGTAAGCAAAATTATTCATGTTATACACCCCGTAATCAACCTCTTATAGTTCAGAGACCTGGACATCTAACTAAAATGGAGATGCAGTAGCTTTTTACATTTGAAAGGAAGGCAATGAGAACGATCTGGGGCCCTGTGACAACATACTTAGAGAACAAGAAAGAGTAATGAAATAATTAATAATAACCACAGTAACGAAAAATAACGTAAGCAAAATTATTCATGTTATACACCCCGTAATCAACCTCTTACAGTTCAGAAACCTGGACATCTAACTAAAATGGAGATGCAGTAGTTTTTTACATTTGAAAGGAAGGCAATGAGAACGATCTGGGGCCCTGTGACAACATACTTAGAGAACAAGAAAGAGTAATGAAATAATTAATAATAACCACAGTAACGAAAAATAACGTAAGCAAAATTATTCATGTTTTACACCCCGTAATCAACCTCTTATAGTTCAGAAACCTGGACATCTAACTAAAATGGAGATGCAGTAGCTTTTTACATTTGAAAGGAAGGCAATGAGAACGATCTGGGGCCCTGTGACAACATACTTAGAGAACAAGAAAGAGTAATGAAATAATTAATAATAACCACAGTAACGAAAAATAAAGTAAGCAAAATTATTCATGTTATACACCCCGTAATCAACCTCTTATAGTTCAGAAACCTGGACATCTAACTAAAATGGAGATGCAGTAGCTTTTTACATTTGAAAGGAAGGCAATGAGAACGATCTGGGGCCCTGTGACAACATACTTAGAGAACAAGAAAGAGTAATGAAATAATTAATAATAACCACAGTAACGAAAAATAACGTAAGCAAAATTATTCATGTTTTACACCCCGTAATCAACCTCTTATAGTTCAGAAACCTGGACATCTAACTAAAATGGAGATGCAGTAGCTTTTTACATTTGAAAGGAAGGCAATGAGAACGATCTGGGGCCCTGTGACAACATACTTAGAGAACAAGAAAGAGTAATGAAATAATTAATAATAACCACAGTAACGAAAAATAAAGTAAGCAAAATTATTCATGTTATACACCCCGTAATCAACCTCTTATAGTTCAGAAACCTGGACATCTAACTAAAATGGAGATGCAGTAGCTTTTTACATTTGAAAGGAAGGCAATGAGAACGATCTGGGGCCCTCTGACAACATACTTAGAGAACAAGAAAGAGTAATGAAATAATTAATAATAACCACAGTAACGAAAAATAACGTAAGCAAAATTATTCATGTTATACACCCCGTAATCAACCTCTTATAGTTCAGAAACCTGGACATCTAACTAAAATGGAGATGCAGTAGCTTTTTACATTTGAAAGGAAGGCAATGAGAACGATCTGGGGCCCTGTGACAACATACTTAGAGAACAAGAAAGAGTAATGAAATAATTAATAATAACCACAGTAACGAAAAATAACGTAAGCAAAATTATTCATGTTTTACACCCCGTAATCAACCTCTTATAGTTCAGAAACCTGGACATCTAACTAAAATGGAGATGCAGTAGCTTTTTACATTTGAAAGGAAGGCAATGAGAACGATCTGGGGCCCTGTGACAACATACTTAGAGAACAAGAAAGAGTAATGAAATAATTAATAATAACCACAGTAACGAAAAATAAAGTAAGCAAAATTATTCATGTTATACACCCCGTAATCAACCTCTTATAGTTAAGAAACCTGGACATCTAACTAAAATGGAGATGCAGTAGCTTTTTACATTTGAAAGGAAGGCAATGAGAACGATCTGGGGCCCTGTGACAACATACTTAGAGAACAAGAAAGAGTAAAGAAATAATTAATAATAACCACAGTAACGAAAAATAACGTAAGCAATTATTCATGTTATACACCCCATAATCAACCTCTTATAGTTCAGAAACCTGGACATCTAACTAAAATGGAGATGCAGTAGCTTTTTACATTTGAAAGGAAGGCAATGAGAACGGTCTGGGGCCCTGTGACAACATACTTAGAGAACAAGAAAGAGTAATGAAATAATTAATAATAACCACAGTAACGAAAAATAACGTAAGCAAAATTATTCATGTTATACACCCCGTAATCAACCTCTTATAGTTAAGAAACCTGGACATCTAACTAAAATGGAGATGCAGTAGCTTTTTACATTTGAAAGGAAGGCATGAGAACGATCTGGGGCCCTGTGACAACATACTTAGAGAACAAGAAAGAGTAAAGAAATAATTGATAATAACCACAGTAACGAAAAATAACATAAGCAATTATTCATGTTATACACCCCATAATCAATCTCTTACAGTTCAGAAACCTGGACATCTAACTAAAATGGAGATGCAGTAGCTTTTTACATTTGAAAGGAAGGCAATGAGAACGATCTGGGGCCCTGTGACAACATACTTAGAGAACAAGAAAGAGTAAAGAAATAATTAATAATAACCACAGTAACGAAAAATAACGTAAGCAAAATTATTCATGTTATACACCCCGTAATCAACCTCTTATAGTTCAGAGACCTGGACATCTAACTAAAATGGAGATGCAGTAGCTTTTTACATTTGAAAGGAAGGCAATGAGAACGATCTGGGGCCCTGTGACAACATACTTAGAGAACAAGAAAGAGTAAAGAAATAATTAATAATAACCACAGTAACGAAAAATAACGTAAGCAAAATTATTCATGTTATACACCCCGTAATCAACCTCTTACAGTTCAGAAACCTGGACATCTAACTAAAATGGAGATGCAGTAGTTTTTTACATTTGAAAGGAAGGCAATGAGAACGATCTGGGGCCCTGTGACAACATACTTAGAGAACAAGAAAGAGTAATGAAATAATTAATAATAACCACAGTAACGAAAAATAACGTAAGCAAAATTATTCATGTTATACACCCCATAATCAACCTCTTATAGTTCAGAAACCTGGACATCTAACTAAAGTGGAGATGCAGTAGCTTTTTACATTTGAAAGGAAGGCAATGAGAACGATCTGGGGCCCTGTGACAACATACTTAGAGAACAAGAAAGAGTAAAGAAATAATTAATAATAACCACAGTAACGAAAAATAACGTAAGCAAAATTATTCATGTTATACACCCCGTAATCAACCTCTTATAGTTCAGAGACCTGGACATCTAACTAAAATGGAGATGCAGTAGCTTTTTACATTTGAAAGGAAGGCAATGAGAACGATCTGGGGCCCTGTGACAACATACTTAGAGAACAAGAAAGAGTAATGAAATAATTAATAATAACCACAGTAACGAAAAATAACGTAAGCAAAATTATTCATGTTATACACCCCGTAATCAACCTCTTATAGTTCAGAAACCTGGACATCTAACTAAAGTGGAGATGCAGTAGCTTTTTACATTTGAAAGGAAGGCAATGAGAACGATCTGGGGCCCTGTGACAACATACTTAGAGAACAAGAAAGAGTAATGAAATAATTAATAATAACCACAGTAACGAAAAATAACGTAAGCAAAATTATTCATGTTATACACCCCGTAATCAACCTCTTATAGTTCAGAGACCTGGACATCTAACTAAAATGGAGATGCAGTAGCTTTTTACATTTGAAAGGAAGGCAATGAGAACGATCTGGGGCCCTGTGACAACATACTTAGAGAACAAGAAAGAGTAAAGAAATAATTGATAATAACCACAGTAACGAAAAATAACGTAAGCAATTATTCATGTTATACACCCCATAATCAATCTCTTACAGTTCAGAAACCTGGACATCTAACTAAAATGGAGATGCAGTAGCTTTTTACATTTGAAAGGAAGGCAATGAGAACGATCTGGGGCCCTGTGACAACATACTTAGAGAACAAGAAAGAGTAATGTAATAATTAATAATAACCACAGTAACGAAAAATAACGTAAGCAAAATTATTCATGTTATACTCCCCGTAATCAACCTCTTATAGTTCAGAAACCTGGACATCTAACTAAAATGGAGATGCAGTAGCTTTTTACATTTGAAAGGAAGGCACTGAGAACGATCTGGGGCCCTGTGACAAACATACTTCGAGAACAAGAAATAGTAATGAAATTTATGAGATGATGAACCAGCCCAGCGTTTTACGATATCAAAAGAGCATACGTCTCCAGTGGGTAGCTAACATCATCCGCATGCCAAAGATCCATCTTCCTAAGCAGTATTTCATTGCCCATATTACAACATAAAGACCTCCGGGGAGACCAATACCCAGTTGGGAAGACAATAAGAATACACTACTGGCCATTAAAATTGCCACACCAAGAACAAATGCAGATAATAAACAGGTATCCATTGGACAAATATATTATACTAGAACTGACTTGTGATTACATTTTCTCGCAATTTGGGTGCATAGATCCTGAGAAATCAATACCCAGAACAACCACATCTGGCCGTAATAACGGCCTTGATACGCTTGGGCATTGAGTCAAACGGAGCTTGGATGGCGTGTACAGGTACAGCTGCCCATGCAACTTCAATACGATACCACAGTTCATCAAAAGTAGTGACTGGCGTATTGTGACGAGCCAGTTGCTCGGCCACCATTGACCAGACGTTTTCAGTTGGTGAGAGACCTCGAGAATGTGCTGGCCAGGGCAGCATTCGAACATTTTCTGTATACAGAAAGGCCCGTACAGGACCTGCAACATGCGGTCGTGCATTATCCTGCTGAAATGTAGGGTTTCGCAGGGATCGAATGAAGGGTAGAGCCACGGGTCGTAACACATCTGAAATGTAACGTCAACTGTTCAAAGTGCCGTCAATGCGAACAAGAGGTGACCGAGACGTGTAACCAATGGCACCCCATACCATCACGCCGGGTGATACGCCAGTATGGCGATGACCAATAAACGCTTCCAATGTGCGTCCACCGCCATGTCGTCAAACACGGATGCGGCCATCATGATGCTGTAAACAAAACGTGGATTCATCCGAAAAAATGACGTTTTGCCATTCGTGCACCCAGGATTGTCGTTGAGTACACCATCGCAGGAGCTCCTGTCTGTGATGCAGCGTCAAGGGTAACCGCAGCCACGGTCTTCGAGCTGATAGTCCATGCTGCTGCAAACGTCCCCATCTGTTGACTCAGGGATCGAGACGTGGCTACACCATTCGTTACAGCCATGCGGATAAGACGCTTGTCATCTCGACTGCTAGTGATACGAGGCCGTTGGGATCCAGCACGGCGTTCCGTATTACCCTCCGGAACCTACCGATTCCATATTCTGCTAACAGTCGTTGAATCTCGACCCACGCGAGCAGCAATGTTGCGATACGATAAACCGCAATCGCGATAAGCTACACCCCGACCTTTATCAAAGTCAGAAACGTGATGGTACGCATGTCTCCTCCTTACACGAGGCATCACAACAACGTTTCACCAGGCAACGCCGGTCAACTGCTGTTTGTGTATGAGAAATCGGTTGGAAACTTTCCTCATGTCAGCACGTTGTAGGTGTCGCTACCGGCCTCAACCTTGTGTGAATGCTCTGAAAAGCTAATCATCTGCATATCGCAACATTTTCTTCCTGTCGGTTAAATTTCGCGTCTGTAGCACGTCATCTTCGTGGTGTAGCAATTTTAATGGGCAGTAGTGTAAATATGCATAAGCTTAAAATTGGGATAAAAACAGCAACAGGCAGAAGTCAGGGCCGGTGACAGGTAGATAAGTAAGTAAGTAACCTGGAGTATCAGGCTGTAAATCATGTTCCACATTTGAAAGGCAACAAGTTGAAACGTGCCTTGGTGAGATGGTGTAAGTGTATGGCACCACTACGCCACACCTTTCGACACACGTGTTAGGAGACACACGGACTTTTCCACTATGGTCAAACAAGTTTGTATGAGGAAGTGGCAGACCATACTGTAACGTAGCAAATTATTACGAGTTGTCATCTTCCACTGGAAACGTAGCTTGCCGTGAGACCGGGAGAAGAGCATATTTTGGTTCTCACGCTGGCACAGCTGAAGCTGGCTACTGTGCCGAGTTTCCTTCAGGTCACCAAAGATGTAAAAATCACACGGTGAAATCTCCTGGCTGTACGAGGGATGTTTCAGTGTTCCCCAACTAAATCGCTGAATTGTAGCGTAGATTTGGTTGGGAAACACTCAAACATCCCTCGTACAGCCAGGAAATTTCACCTTGTGATTTTCAATCCTTTTTCGTCTTGAAGAAAGACATACGTGGACGTCGGTTTCACTCGGACGAGGAAGTACAAGAGAGTATTCAGTTGTGAATCCGTCATCGGCCGACCGCGTTGTACGTAAGAGGAATTGATCGTCCCGTCTCCCAGGGGGATAAATGTCTTAACGCGTGTAATGATTACTTTTGAATGGTACCATTCCATGGCCCGTTGTTTTAATGAGACTGTCCCTCATACAAAATAGGTAGATTGAAGTCCAGCGTATCAGAACTGAGGCGATAGTGCAAACAATTAGTGTCAGTCATGGATCAGTTTTCAACGTCTTCCATGAGGTCGCCGGCGTGAGTGTTCCGCGACCGCTTGCAACCATCCAAAAAGCCCACTTAATCGGTACGGCAGCTGAAATGTTGCAACTCTGTGTCTGGCCTATCAGATGACTTGTCTAGCAGCCTAATCACCATATACGAGTGTTGACTGTATCACTATGACCCCTACACAAAAGAGCAAAGCAAGCAGTTGAAACGCGTGCGTTCACTAATACCGATAAAGGTGAAGACCCAACCGTCATCAGTCTAGGTGGCACTGTTTCCTATTTTTGGACTGCCAAGTTGTGATACCGACAGATTATCTTCTTAAGTGGCAAAACCGGGCCGGGAGCATATTTCCGAGATATCCTGACGGGTTTAGGCCAGGCTGTCTAGGTGAAGTATTCCACAAAATGTCTCCAAAGGAGTGTTTTTGCTCCACAGCAATACATTGGGCATAGCCACACAACCTACTTTTTCGCTATCAATTTTTGCGCCCCCGCCATACTCTATTTACGTGGTGAAGAAACTATTGCGAGGCCAGCTTTTCCAGAATGATGACGAGGTGCTTTTAGAGACGAGAAGTTTCCTGAACAGTGAGAATGTGCCCCTGTAATCAAGGTGTCGCCATCTAAGACTGAGAAGACATGCCGCATTTAAAAGATATCTGTTGATTCAGCCACCCTATATTTCGCTTGCATACTTTTGCATATCGATTACAGGAGACTTCTTCGGTATCTTACCCGACCGCTTGTTGGTCGATTTCGATATCCATCTGCTACAAGGAAAGTGTTTTGGTTTCACTTGCGATCTTAAGAGCGGTATCTCCTCCAATGAACGCCTAGGGCATTGCAATGTCACGCTAGTGTGTCGTATTTGAAGGAAGCGGTGATATCGTCCAAAGATCGCAGTGCCAAAGTCAGCAACGCACATCGATACCACAGACTTGAGCGAGGTCCGATTTTACTCTGCAACGACGAGTGGGAGGTGATCCTGAAGACACGCGCTCTCTCTCAGAACAACAGTGCCCTCACACAGAGGTCAATATAGAGCTGAGCATGGAAGCACTCTGCCCAGTTCTTAGCCATCGTCGAGTAGGAGTAAAGAGCTATTCAAGTCTCAGACGGAAATGCACTTTTGTAAATGTTGAACATCGTACTTCAAGAGAAGAGTTACAGATTTACACACGAAGTGATGCTTTGATAGTCAAAGTACCAAACACTCCCGTTAATGTAAAAAGTGAACTAATATTTTATGTGTTGTAGTTCAGATGAGCCATCTCCCCAAGCAAACAAACAATCCACAGTTATGGCGAAACAACTGTAGCTTCGTCTGGTAACAACAGAAGAAAAAGGGCTATCTGTAATTTGGCTGCTATAAAGAGTGAGTTGTATGAAAGCAGTTGTGTGGAGGATGTCAGATATGCACAGACCTAAGTGGGCTTCCCACGTAGAGCACTGCATGATGTGAGCTATAATCTTATTCATGTTGAGCCCACAGCTGATATTGATGTTAATCATTAATGGAAACGTCCGTCGCCGGTAGCTGAGTGGACAGCGCGGCAGAATGTCAATCCCAAGGGCCCGGGTTCGATTTTCGGTTGGGTCGGAGATTTTCTCCGCTCAGGGACTGGGTGTTGTGTGGTCGTAATCATCATCATTTCATCCCCATCGACGCGCAAGTCGCCAAAGTGACTTCAAATCGAAAGACTTGCACCAGGCGAACGGTCTACCCGACGGGAGGCCCTCGCCACCACAGCAGTAATATCACACATTTTTTCTGTAACGACGTTTGGTTTCTTTGAACAGCTTCAGGTTGTCGAGTTGTGCCGAAGGCAGACCATTTATGTTATGAATTCAGCACGATTCGGCGACCTGAACATTTTCAAAGAAACGAAACCGGTCGTAATACAATAAAAACGTAATAATACAGCTGTGTCGTTCTCTTTAGCCATTAATATTATGAGTTAGTCGTTGCTCATCAGTTTTACGTCCGAACTTTGTGTTATTGTAAGTTGTGCGAGAAGGCAGTGCTGAGCTGGAAGAGGCCAGTTGAAAGTTGTTTGTATCAGACGAGCTATGGACTGACAATTCTATTTAACTCACTTGAAGAGAATGGGTGCGTGATATTGGTATTGAGAGTCGCTGTTTTGAGAGAGCAAGCTATGTTTCTTGTTGAATTGTTTTTGAGATGTACATGTTGATCCTCTCAACGCATTTTGCTCAGTGAACCGAGGTAATGTGTCACTGCATTCCTTTTCTTATGTGTATCCAGTGATGATGTGAGATTAGACTTCCTGACGCACCAAATAGAAGAGTGACAATTAAGCTGATCTCAGTATTCATCATTTGTTACATTCGCGTTCTATATTTAATCCGCGATCGGGAGTCAGTAAACCACCAAATACAGTCATGCTCAAAAATTAAGCATAATGCTGATACATGGTGAAACAATGCTCTGGTGAGCTGGGTTTGCGGGTTTAAATCACCTCGGGGTATGACCATGCAATGCTTTTGACCACCGGTCGTCGCATGGTGGCGCTGGCAGCAGTCCAAATACGCAGAGGTGTGTTGGTGCATGTCAGAGTACGGTGCAACGCGTAAGTGTGCAGACGTTTTCAGACGTGCTAATGGTGACTGTGTGTTGAAAATGGCTCAAAGAACAAATATTGATGACGTTATGAGGGATTGAATACTAGGGCGGGTGGAGGCTGGTCAAACACAGCAGGTCGTAGCGCGGCCCTCCGTGTGCCACAAAAGGTGATCTCAAGATTATGGCCACGATTCCAGCAGACAGGAAACATGTCCAGGCGCTACATTATGTGACGTCCACAGAGTACAACACCACAAGAAGACCGATATCCCACCATCAGTGCTCGCAGACGGCCACGGAGTACTGCAGGTAGCCTTGCTCGGGACCTTACCGCAGCCACTGGAACAGTTGTCTCCAGACACACAGTCTGCAGACGACTGAACAGACATGGTTTATCCGCCCGAGACCTGCAAGTTGCATTCCACTGACCCCTGGTCACAGGAGAGCCCCTAAAGCCTGGTGTCAAGAATACAGTACATGGTCATTGGAACAGTAGCCCATGTTCACGGACGAGTCCAGGTATAGTCTGAACAGTGATTCTCGCCGGGTTTTCGTGTGGCGTGAACCAGAAACCAAATACCAACCCCTTAGTCCCTGAAAGGGACCTGTATGGAGGTCGTGGTTTGATGGTGTCGGGTGGGATTATGATTGGTGCACGTACACCCCTGCATGTCTTTGACAGAGGAACTGTAACAGATCAGGTGTATCGGGACGTCATTTTGCACCAGTATGTCCGCCTTTTCGGGGGTGCAGTGGGTCCTACCTTCCTCCTGATGGATGATAACGCACGGATCCACAGAGCTGCCACTGTACTGACAACAGGTTTTCTCCTCAGCTTCAAAGCAGGGATACCAGTAAAACTACTGTTTATTTCCCCAATTGTACAAGGACTTCTTGGATACCCTGTACACTCACACATCTCATCTCATGTCTCCCCCTTCCTGGCTCTTGTTCTGTCACCATTGCCACATTCCTTTCCTGTGCACTTGCTGCCTCTCTCTGCCAGCCGTTGGCAGTGCTGCTGTCCAAGTCTTCTTGCTCCTAAACATTTTATGTTTCCCCCTCACCCATTTCACCCAGTACAACCCATCTCACCAGTGAAGCTGCAGTGCTGGTACAATATAGTCAGCTGAAGCAATGTTACCATGCTGTTCTCTCTCTCTGTTTGCGCTTTTTTGTGTTCGAAAGTTTAGTAACTTTTAAGTCTTGTTTATGGATTATGGGCATAGCTGAAGCAATGTTACCATGCTATTCTCTCTCTTTCTGTTTGTGCTTTTTTGTGTTCGAAAGTGTAGTAACTTTTAAGTCTTGTTTATGGATTATGGGCCTATCTACAATTCTTTGCCTTAGCTGCATGGTGAATTGTTGACTCAAGAATGTCGCTAACAACACTAAAACTTGAGGGGTTGTATATATGGTGAAACTGGTCAAAAAGTGACATTTTCTGATTATTATCTCTTAATAATATTTGATCTCTCCTGAATAATTTGATGCATCATTTGTCGATTAATTCCAGCTGAAAGTGTACTTTTTATCATTTCAAAGTTAGTAGTGCAAGTGTAAAAAAATCCAGTCTGCATTGAGTTGCTATCTCTGGATATATATTTCCTAAGAACAATGTGGCGAAACAAACATAGATAACTACCGTTTTCAGTTGCTAATGGTAGTGTGTGCTGAATTCGTTTCGCGGTTTCGGAATATGATAGGGATTTGAAAAGTGAACTGTTGAATCTTTACCAGAAACGCAAGTTGAAGCCTGATGCTGTTCCAACTCAGTACTTCCTATGGTCCAGAGCTGATTTATGAGGTGGTTATCAAAGTAATAATGAGAGAAATTAAAATAAAGTTCCTGTAAAGAAATAGATTTTACACGCAAATATATTACCCACCAATGAAGTAACTATAGTAGGGGAAACATTAACTATGACAATAAAGACTGCTGTAAATTTGACAATGTAGTTTGTGATTTGAAATTATGGAAAAAATGAAAGACAGTATGCAAAGAAAACAGATTAAGTGGAACATCCCTCTTGGTGTAATGCTGAGTTACTTACAATTTCCGAGCGGTGGCTGAGACCACCTGTCGAATATTGCATCCAAAAAAGTGCTATGATATATATGTCACAATACTACATCAAAAAATTCAAAAAGTTGTAGATGGCTCTTCTTTTGTCAAAAACTAGTGGTAATGGAAGGACGTTGTTCTATTTGGTCATATGAAGATATTGAAAGGGTTACATATTTACATTCAAAATATTACAGTTTATAAGAGACGCAAATAAAGTCATATTTATTTAACTACTAAATAAGCTTTAATAATAGATACAATGCAAAACGAAAAAAAGAAACGACTGACTTTGGAAGAATGTTTGAGTCACACATGAGCGTGTCGTGTGCCTACAAGTATATAAGAGTGACAGCGCCTCTACATGTAATACCTAGGCTACGTTACAGTGACAACACCTCTACACTTGCTGCCTAGACTACGTTACTGGTGACAGCATCTCTACACGTGATTACTCGGGCGATGTTACCAATGACAGCACCTCTACGTGTGATACCTAGGCTACATTATTGGTGAAGTACCTCCACACTTGATAACTAGCCTGCATTACCAGTGACAGCACCTCTACACGCGATACCTAGGCTATGCTACCAGTGAAGGCACCTCTACGTGTGATACCTAGGCTACATTATAGGTGACAGTACCTCTACACTTGATAACTACCCTGCATTACCGGTGACAGCACCTCTACATGTGATACCTAGGCTATGTTACCAGTGACAACACCTCTACACATAATACCTAGGCCGGCCGGAGTGGCCGAGCGGTTAAAGGCGATACAGTCTGGAACCGCACGACCGCTACGGTCGCAGGTTCGAATCCTGCCTCGGGCATGGATGTGTGTGGTGTCCTTAGATTAGTTAGGTTTAAGTAGTTCTAAGTTCTAGGAGACTTATGACCACAGCAGTTGAGTCCCATAGTGCTCAGAGCCATTTGCACCATTTGAACCATAATACCTATACTACATTACTGGTGACAGCATCTCTACATGTGATACCTAGGCTACGTTACCAGTGAGAGCACCTATATACTTGATAAGGTATCAAGCATATAGGCTCTGTTGTACTAGCTGTGCCTCAAATTTACTATGTCATTGCAAAGTGTCATATCCCACGTAAATGTAGATACGACTTACTTCACTTAATTGCTTTGGCCCCTACGGGAGCATAGGGCATCCAGGAGAACTCGCCATCCGTCTCTGTCTTTGGCCATTTGCCTCAATTCTGCCAAGGTCTTACCAACTCTTTTCGCCTCCCCTTCCACAGCCCTCTTCCATGTCCCCCTATGTCTTCTTCATTTCCTTGTTCTCTGGGGATTCCATTCCAATGCTTTTTTCTCAATGGCTCCATCTGGTTTTCTCAATGTGTGCCCCAACCGTACCCACTTCCTCTCTCATATCTGTAGGTATCTAGTTTGTTATTCGCCAGAGCTCCTCATTAGGCATTTTTTTCTGGCCACCAGATATTCATGATGCGTCGGGGACATTTGTGAAGCTTTGTAACGGTGATGTTATCTTTTTATCCATTTTCCAGCTTTCACTGGCGTACAGGACAGCCTTCAAATTTGTATTAAAAATTTTTGTTTTATACCTGATATTTCTATTTTTCTATATTGGATACAATAGTATGAAGGCAGCATTTGCCTTTTTAGTGCGGTTTTTCACGTCGTCTCCAGCTCCACCATCTTCCCCTCACTGTACTACCCAGATACAGGAACGAGTTGACAGTCTCCAACCGCTGCTCACCTATCAACAGTGGCACCTCCATGTTCCCTGAATTTACTCTCATTTCCATTGTCTTTCCTGTATTTATCTTGAGGCCAGCAGTCTCTGCTTCTTCCTTCAGCAAGTATAATTTAGCTTACATATCAGTCAGCCTTTGAGCTAATGAAACTGTGTTGCCTGCAAAATCCAAATCTTCCAGACGTTCATGGATCCACCACTGAATTTCTCGTCTCCAGCCTGCTGTAACTCTTCTCATAACTGAGTCTAGAACAAGTAGAAAAGTGTTGGTGATAAAATGCAACCCTACCGGACTCCAGTTTTTACTTTTATGTGCTCTGTCATATTTCCCTTGTGGAGTACGCAACATCTGTAGCCGCCATAATGATACACTCCTGGAAATGGAAAAAAGAACACATTGACACCGGTGTGTCAGACCCACCATACTTGCTCCGGACACTGCGAGAGGGCTGTACAAGCAATGATCACACGCACGGCACAGCGGACACACCAGGAACCGCGGTGTTGGCCGTCGAATGGCGCTAGCTGCGCAGCATTTGTGCACCGCCGCCGTCAGTGTCAGCCAGTTTGCCGTGGCATACGGAGCTCCATCGCAGTCTTTAACACTGGTAGCATGCCGCGACAGCGTGGACGTGAACCGTATGTGCAGTTGACGGACTTTGAGCGAGGGCGTATAGTGGGCATGCGGGAGGCCGGGTGGACGTACCGCCGAATTGCTCAACACGTGGGGCGTGAGGTCTCCACAGTACATTGATGTTGTCGCCAGTGGTCGGCGGAAGGTGCACGTGCCCGTCGACCTGGGACCGGACCGCAGCGACGCACGGATGCACGCCAAGACCGTAGGATCCTACGCAGTGCCGTAGGGGACCGCACCGCCACTTCCCAGCAAATTAGGGACACTGTTGCTCCTGGGGTATCGGCGAGGACCATTCGCAACCGTCTCCATGAAGCTGGGCTACGGTCCCGCACACCGTTAGGCCGTCTTCCGCTCACGCCCCAGCATCGTGCAGCCCGCCTCCAGTGGTGTCGCGACAGGCATGAATGGAGGGACGAATGGAGACGTGTCGTCTTCAGCGATGAGAGTCGCTTCTGCCTTGGTGCCAATGATGGTCGTATGCGTGTTTGGCGCCGTGCAGGTGAGCGCCACAATCAGGACTGCATACGACCGAGGCACACAGGGCCAACACCCGGCATCATGGTGTGGGGAGCGATCTCCTACACTGGCCGTACACCACTGGTGATCGTCGAGGGGACACTGAATAGTGCACGGTACATCCAAACCGTCATCGAACCCATCGTTCTACCATTCCTAGACCGGCAAGGGAACTTGCTGTTCCAACAGGACAATGCACGTCCGCATGTATCCCGTGCCACCCAACGTGCTCTAGAAGGTGTAAGTCAACTACCCTGGCCAGCAAGATCTCCGGATCTGTCCCCCATTGAGCATGTTTGGGACTGGATGAAGCGTCGTCTCACGCGGTCTGCACGTCCAGCACGAACGCTGGTCCAACTGAGGCGCCAGGTGGAAATGGCATGGCAGCCGTTCCACAGGACTACATCCAGCATCTCTACGATCGTCTCCATGGGAGAATAGCAGCCTGAATTGCTGCGAAAGGTGGATATACACTGTACTAGTGCCGACATTGTGCATGCTCTGTTGCCTGTGTCTATGTGCCTGTGGTTCTGTCAGTGTGATCATGTGATGTATCTGACCCCAGGAATGTGTCAATAAAGTTTCCCCTTCCTGGGACAATGGATTCACGGTGTTATTATTTCAATTTCCAGGAGTGTATTTTATGATGTTTAAGATCTTCTGTGGTAACCATACTTCCGCAACACCTGCCAGAGCACTTTATGTTTCACGGAATCAAAGACCTTTTGAAAATCAATTATTTACTGTAAAATGATCCTAAGAGTGTTAATAAGATCAACACAACTGTGTTGTGCCCTAAAACCGACCTGTTCTTTACTTTAATTCTGTTTCAAATAATTCTGGTGAGGACCTTACTCGGCAACAATGGAATACCATGCCAGTTGTTACAGTCTGAAAAATTTCCCCTTTTTTGGAGCTTTACTCCTTTAGATATTTCTCTTCAAAACAAATATGCTTCCGCAAGGCATGGAGCATTTTAACAGTACTTTCATACTGGCTTTTAAGAGCTCCGGTGCTGTGTTGTCTAGGCCTGGAGCCCTTGCATTCTTTAAGGTTTTCAAAGCAATCCTAATTTCGCCCGTTGTGGGGCACTGCAGATTTATATCTTCATCTTCTTCGACTTCCTCTGGAACATCTCTTACCTGTTCCTCTTGGTTGTCTTCACAATTTAACAGTTCCCTGAAGTGGTCCTCCCATCTCTGTAGCTGTGCCTGTTGAGTTGTAAGCATCACGCCATCGTTGTTCTTAACTGGTACTCCACGTCCGAAAATCTTCATTGACAACTGTTTGATTATGTTGTAGAGCTCTTTCATATTCCCCTGTCTTGCTGCCCCTTCTGCTAACTTTGCTTGCTCATCTGTCCATTTCCTTTTATCTCGACGTAGTCATATTTTCACTTTTTTTGTTCGTCTCCGTGTATTCTTTATGCGCTTCACTCTTCTGGTCTCTTGTCTTACATAGATTTAACTTAAGATTTAGTTCTTTCCTGTTGGTGATTTCATTCCATGTAGTATCGGAGATCGATTCCTTCCTTTCGTGTGCCTTAAATTCTAAGAGTTTTTTCTCCCACATCTAAATAATTGTCTCTGATTTTTTGCCAGTCTGTTTCAATTCCCTCTTCCATAAAGTTTTCTTCAGAGAAGACCTGGAATTTCTTTTTAGTTCAAGGACAAATGTTTCTTTTATCTGTCGGTCTTTTAACATTGCCACATCTATTTTCTCGCTCCTGTGATTGAGCTTTGTTCTATTTGCCACTATCTTCAGTCTGAATTCCGCCAAAACTAGGTGGTGGTCACTTCCAAAGTCTGCTCCTCTTCTATTTCTGACATCACAGAGAGTGCCGAAACTTGTGGCTTATGGCTATGTCGTCTATTTCATTTTCCATAGCCTTGTCTCGAGAAATCCACGTTATCTTACGGCATTTACATTGTGGAAACAATGTACCTCCAATGACTAGATCATGTTCAGCGCATGTATCTATCAACAGTTCACCATTTACATTGCTGATCCCCATGCCATGCACACCCATGATATATTCAAGCCCTTCATTTTCTGAACCAACTTTTGCGTTCAAGTCACCCATTAAAATATTTATGTCCCTAAAATCTGTTTGTCTAAGGACTCCATCAAGCTCTAAGTCTCCTTTAGCTATTTCAGTAGGTACACAGCATTGAATGAAGTGACATATCGCAGATTTGTTTTAAAGCGTGCGGCTATTATCCATTCTGAGACTAGTTTCCACTCCAGTAAGCTCTTCTTGCTACGTTTGGATAGTAAAAGCCCTACACCATTCCTATGCATCGCGTCCTCACCTGTCTGACCCGCATTTTGTGTTTGAAATTCCCGATTCTGGCCACCTTATTCGCTTAGTCGGTAGTTCTCCAGCTCTTTTTCAACCTATCTTAGCCTTCCTGCCTCTCTCAACGTCCTTACATTCCAAAAACCAATAGAGGTTTTCCTTTTTTCCTTTTTGGGCCAAAGCTCATATCCTTTAGATCCATCCAGCAGTTTCTCCTTTTAGTTTCTGTGATACGTGTTTTTAGGTGGTAGGGGTTATGAACCCCCAGCCCCTGAGTGTCCTGATGGGGCTGCCACCTCATGGCTTGGACACCTTCCAAGGTCTTATTTCAGGGCCTTGCCCCTTGGATGTCTTCGCCATGACTACAGAATGCTATCCATCCCTTCCCAGTAAGGCCTATGTGCATCACCGTTGTCCTGGTTTCCAAGGATCTTCTGCTGTCCACATTAGGGGCCTGAGTTTGTTGCCACACAATCACAGAGAGGAAAAGTAAAGGAAGGGAGAGTATAGGATGGGATAGGACAGGATAGGACAGTAGACTTTGTGAGACACAGTTAGTCTGGATCCTGTCCAGATGGAGACCTGTCCAGCATGGGAGGCCCTGCCCTACCGCCGGTATAGCCCTCCACTTCATTGGATCACACAAACTCGCTTGCCAACATGGACAGTGTTTCGCTAAAAGCTGGTGTCTTTTGAGGGGGAAATGTGGATACACGCAGCTGAAAAAAATTGCAAGACGCTTATGGACTACATTCACTGACACCAGAGTACAACGTGTGCATACTGAGAGTTTGTAGAGTTAGTAGTTCGTCATCGTCATCGGCGATCAGATGACGCTCAGGATGCCTGTATATGCGGCCTCTGTTATACTTCTGCAGGCAGTAACTGTGCTAAGTTAAGACGTGAACAGTGTTTACAACATCCATTCTACAGTACACCCATTACTAGTGACAAGTATGTATCTCTTTTCAGCAATTTCAGCCTCTTGAACAGGATACCACTGTGTACTTGCAAGAAGCTGGATGTACATATTGACAGATTGCTACACATGTTTGCTACATTGAGTAGTATCCCCACACCACTGTAGAGTCTTGTAGTGTAGAATCCTTATCGCCACTGTAGAGTCTTTGTATCAAGGGAGCAAGGGAGAGGATGTTGTTATGAGTGGCTAGTATCTTCTTTCTACAAATGCACACATGGATTAACATGGTTCTTTATTTACATAAACAAGTATTTGTTGAAAAATTAAAAGAAATTATCGTATGGTATTGTTGGCTGGGAGGCCCCACGCAGGGGAGTTCGGCCACTGTATTGCAAGTCCTTTTTAGTTGACGCCACTTCGGCGACTTGCTAGTCAATGATGATGAAATGATGATGAAGGGCACACAACACCCAGTCATCTCGACCCCACCGGGAATCGAACCTGGGACCCCATGCATGTGAAGTGAGAACACTACCGCAAGACCACAAGCTACAGACAGATATTTGTTACTTAACTTTAATAGAGTCCATGTGTTGTGGTATAAGCTCATCAGTAATAGTCTTCTTGCAGACACTATCAGAAATCTTACTATTGTCACAATTTTGGGCACTGTGTACTATCGTAGCCTGTGACCCGCTCTGCAAGTGGACTGACAGACAACAAACTATAATCAGTTTGAGTTAGTCAGTCAGTGATTTAGTAAGATCCTCCAGTCAGCGGCGGCGGCCTAAATACTTGCGGTCAACAGGGCGTTGGCGGCACATTGCTTGCGAGTCTGTCTCTGGCGTCTGTCATCACAGGTGCACGCTTGATCCAGCATGTACATAATATTCATCTTCATGCTACAGCTTTGCCGACCAGAGTGCTGCTGACAGCTTACACCAGCACAGTAATGAGTCGCTGCTTTTAATACCAGTCTGTGGATCAGTCCCATACCTTTGTCCCTCTTTATGGATATCTGCATAATACAGATCAATTCATTATGCAAGCAGCGATTTCCAAATGAACACAGTTCAAGAACGAAACCTGGGCATATGGTGCAGCTGCTTTGTCATCACAGACCATTGGGAACTGTCTTCTTGCAGCAGGATCTCATGTACCTCTGGCCCAGCTACCACTGACACCATGACACCACCAAGCATGGCTACTCTGGTGTCATGGAAAAATTTGGCTGTAGAGTGGAATGGCACCCTCTTGTCTTCCGTTTATATGCGAGTGATGGACATACACTTGTGTGGTGTAGATGAGCTGGCTATTACTGAGTGTGTTCGCTCAAGACACATAGATCCCAACCCAGATCTCATGGTGGGCGGGAGAGGAGAATCAGTTACAACTAATTGTCACATTTGGTGTTTTTCCAGGGTAAAGTAATCAGTATACACTACTGGCCACAGGTTGATACTCCTGTGTTACTGCCATTTATTCAACAACAAGGTGATGTCCTTTTTCAGTAGGACACTGCACGTTTTCATACAATTGTTGTGTGAAACAACTGGCCTGGCCAGAAATATCAGCACATACTATTCAGTCGAACATGTATAGGACACGATGAAGTGGGGAGCCAGCAAAAATCATTGCTGAATTGCAACAAAAGGCACAAGGTGCTTGGAACAGTCTATCGCAGTATGCCATTCGGCACCTTTACAATCGTTTACATGCGAGAATACACACCTGTGTACTGATGTGACTGTTTGGGAACCGTTTCCTGTGACGTGTGTTTCATTTGGTCCGAATTAGCTATCATCTACTCCTACAATGATAAACTAACTGTTACTTCACTTGTCAATAAAATGACATTCTCCTTGAGGGTGTAGCATTTCCTTTTTCCTGCCGTGTTAACGATGCGGTCAGTGTATACGAACAGGAATAGCGGCAAGTCCTTTGAAAGTCGTTAACCAGACTAAAGTGGCCATCACAAAATTAGTTACGTCAACGTCACATCAGCTCCCGGGTGTCTACTGGCGCTAAGTGCTGTAACTCGCCCACCTGATGGCTTTCTTGCGGCATATGCGTTGGTAACAGTGTGTTAGGTCAGCTCCCTTGGAACGGTGAATCGACTGTGTGATAGTGAACGAAATGTAGGAGTAAAGGCCACTCCGGTCAGTGTATACAAAGGACGAAAAGGCATTCGGAAACGATCTAAAATTTATGTATCCAAAATACTGGCCAACAGTGAAGAAGTCAGAAAAAATAAAAATTTTGAAAAAAATGACAACAAAACCTTGTGGTATTTCCGAATCGACTATATTCCGTATTAACAGTGCAGTAACATCGGCCGAATCTCCAGATGTGAGAACGTGGTATGATTCTCCAAGAAAGGTATATAAATGAAAACGGAAATTACGACGGTTGACGATTTTGACAAAAAGTTTGTACCTGGATCTGTACTTCGATAATACGACAGAGGAGATTATCCGATGGCGTGGTCTCCGTGAAAAAATTATTTTTTCTGGCTCAGAGACCTCCGATCTTTGTCTTCTCGACTAACTTGGTTTTTTGTTCAGAAAATTTGATAATGGTCAAAAATTCTTAATAGAATGCGGAGACATTGGGGCAAGAACGAAGTTTCCTGTAAAATGCACTTACTGGGTGCTGAGGACAATTCTCTTGTAGTATACGTCGATAAAACTTGGGTTTCACTAAACCACCCGAAAAAATATATTTTGCTCGCCTTCAACGGAAATACTGGCCTAAAAATCACCTGCAGTTACTTTTGTATGTATCGGCGATTTAGGTGTAGGGTGCAGCGAAGAAGGCGGCAGGTAAAGAATTTTCGCGAGGTAGGGATTGTTCTCAGTCGTATTAAGACACTAAAATCCAGTCGGCGACATACAAGGATTCGCGCACTTTGGCGCACGAAGTCTTTCGTAAATAAAATGCGCTCATATGTGACAAGATACAACAATGATGTCTCAGATGTTCCCAAAATTAATTTCATAGTTTTCCTAATAACTTTCTCGGTAGAAGTTTCTACTGTGTGTAAAGGAATGCAAGCTCATCAGCCACGAAATTTTCCGTTACACAAGCGGAGAAGTTTCACACCACTTACGGTATTTTATTTTTTATCTGGGAACACTATGTTTTCACGATAAAACGTGTAACATACGCGTCTGTAAGGTTTTAGAATGTTGATATATTATTTTCAGTCCAAATATGTCAGTGGCTCTGGTTTTTTCCGCAGTCTGATGTAAAAAAAACAGTATTTTTCTTCGAAATTTCTTTTAACGTTAGTTTTTGTTTTTTTTTCGTTGCAGCTAGTAAGAATTTTGTTTTGGAAGGTATTCCATCGATTTGTAGAATCATGGAACATATTTTGTGTTTAGACATGATGACCTCACTAGACTCTGAGAAGCTCATCTGCAGAAACCAGCACGGTTTTAGGAAACAGCGGTCATGCGAGACACAGCTGGCCCTCTTTGCGCATGATATACAACAGTCTCTAGATACCGGCTCCCATATTTCTCGACTTTCGAAAGGCGTTCGCCTCAGTTCCGCACCGTCGCTTGCTACAAAAAGTGCGCGTTTACGCTCTATCCAATGACATATGCAGTTGGATAGAAAGCTTCCTAACAGACTGGGAGCAGTATGTCGTCCTGAACGGGGTAACTTCAACAGAAACAAGGCTAATTTCAGGTGTGCCCCAGGGCAGCGTAATAGGTCCTCTGCTTTTTACGATTTACATAAACGATCTGGTTGATGGTATTGACATCGACCTTAGACTGCCAATGATGCTGTAGTCTACAGGAAAGTAGTATCAAACGAAAGTTGTGAACAAATCAATGAGGATTTGCAGAAAATAAATGCGTGGTGTAATGACTGGCAGTCATCTCTCAATATTAGTAAGTGTAACCTACTGCGTATAACAAGGCGAAAATCCCCATTAATGTATGAGTACAAAATAAATGATCAGTCTTTGGAAGCGGTAACATCAGTCAAGTATTGGGGTGTGACTATTCGAAATGATCTCAAATGGAATGATCAGATTACACAAGTAACGGACAAGGCGAACTCTAGACTGCGGTTTATTGGTAGAATCCTGATGCGATGCAGTCCTTCAACAAAGGAAATAGCTTACAATACGTTAGTTCGTCCAGTCCTAGAGTACTGTTCGTCTGTTTGGGACCCTTACCAGCTGGGTCTGATTCAAGAGATTGAGAGAAGAGCAGCAAGATTCGTGACTGGTATATTTAGTTACCGCGAGAGCGTTACAAATCTCGTAGAAAGTTTGAAGTGGGACACACTTGCAGACAGACGACGTGCTAAACAGAAGGGGCTGCTCACTAAATTCCGAAATCCAATCTTCAACGAGGATGCAGAGCATATACTATTACCAGCAACTTTCAAATCGTGCTATGATCGCCGTTCAAAGACAAGGGAAATTAGAGCTCGTACTGAGGCATTCAGACAGTCGCTCTCGCGATCCGCGAGTGGAACAGAGGGGGAGGGGGGGGGGGGGGAAGGGAATATGACTTTGGCGCGAATTGTGCCCTCCGCCACACACAGCTTGGTGGCTAGTGGAGTATATATGTAGATGTAGATTCTAGACAAAAAATAAAAATATCTCTTTTCAACATATGAAATTGTCACTAACTGACAATGGTGTAGGACTGTACGATATTGCCTGTGCCATTCCGAATTTCGACGTAACGAACAACTATCTGCTGTGTAATGGAATGATGACGGTGAAAATTTGTGCTGGACGGAAAAAGCGAACTCGGATTTCCCACGAGAGAGTTTCAAGTGAAATGTCTCCGCCTGTACGGGAATATACACAATGTATGTGCGAGTATAGGTTGTACGCACATGGTTGACGACATATATAGAAGTTTGTCTCAGGCTGTTAGTTGCGCTCGGATAGCCAAATGGTAAGGCGACCACTTACGATAAGCCGGAAATCCAGGTTAGAGTCCGGGTACAAATTTTCATTGTCATCATTCCATTATGCAGCTGATGTTCATTTTCTCAAACGTGAATACATTTTATGTATGCTGTAGGAGGCTGAGATGACGCTGAGGTGTCTGTTTTCGAGACGGACGCTATAGCATGTAGTCCCGTAACGATGGCGATCGTAAATTCGTAGGACGACCGACGCCATACTGTGTGGCGTGTCATATGCTGGCGACAGGACCAACAACGAATCGTAATCGATGTCTGGTCGCCAGCCTGCGGTAAGAGCAGTTTGCCGCACGTGGTGATGGAATTACAGTATCAACGGCGACGGGGTCACGGTCAGAGCCATTTGCTGACGAACCATCTGGGATTAGACACGCGCGTAAAACATCTGCCCGCCGACCCGACAGCCGAATATACGGCCGCGTGGGACAATACCGGCTGTTAACAAGCCACAGCCGCTACACCGGCTCGTAACCTGCTAAACACAAAATAAGTACTGAACGACCATGAACGGAATCTGATACGAAGACAATGACTTGTGACGGAACAACTGTTATAATTACGTGAACTTAACTGTCACTACCTATTGATACGTACGAGGGTCACTCCAAAAGAAATGCACACTATTTTTGTAAAAATATAGTTTTCATTCTGCATGTGAGAAAGTTTTACAGGTGTACATACATCCTTTCCGCTTGTTTTCAAACATAGTTCAACCTGTTCCCGTGAGTGGCGCCGTCACAGCATGTCTTCAAGATCGCTGCTACACTTGACGTTCGTCAGAAACAACGTGCTGTCGTAGAATTCCTGTGCTGTGAAAACGAGACAGTGAGAAACATCCACAAGGGGTTGAAAAAGGTGTATGGAGATGCTGCTGTCGATCGCAGTACAGTTAGTCGGTGGGCAAGTAGGTTACGTGATGAAAGCGGGCACGGCAATATTGAGGATTGTCCTCGCAGCGGCAGGCCTCGTACTGCACACACTCCAGACAATGTGCAGAGAGTTAACGAATTGTTGACTGGTGCTGACAGATGCATCACAGTGAACGAATTGTTACGCTACGTTGGGATAGGGGAGGGAAGTTTTTGCAGAATACTGAAAGGGTTGGCGTTAAAAAAGGTTTGTGCCAGGATGTTGACAGTGGCTCACAAAGAAACAAGAAAAACGGTATGCAGCGAACTTTTGGAACAGTAAGAGAATGGTGGAGATGAATTTCTTGGAAGAATTGTGACAGGTGATGAAACATGGCTCCATCATTTTTCACCAGAGATGAAGAGGCAATCAATGGAGTGCCATCATGCAAATTCACCCAAGAAAAAAAATTCAGAACCAAACCTTCTGCTGGAAAAGTTATGGCTACGGTGTTTTTGGATTCCGAAGGACTGTTGCTTGTGGACAACATGCCAAGTGCAACCACCATAAATTCTGATGCATATGTGACGACACTGAAGAAACTTCAAGCTCGACTGAGTCGTGTTCGACCACATCGGCAAAGGCAGGATGTTTTGTTGTTGCACGACAATGCACGGCCACATGTCAGTCAAAAACACCACGGAAGCAATCACAAAACTCGGATGTACAACACTGAAACACACTGAAAACATTCCTGAGCTGGTTCCATGTGACTATCATCTCTTTGGGAAACTGAAAGGCTCTCTTCGTGGAACAAGGTTTGAAGATGATGACTCCCTTGAGCACGCTGCCAAACAGTGGCTCCAACAGGTTGGTCCAGAATTTTACCGTCCGGGTATACAGGCGCTGGTTCCAAGATGGCTTGAGGAAGTTGAGAGGGATGGAAATTATGTGTATAAATGAAAATATTTTTCCTAAAGGATGTATCTACACACTGTAAAGCTTTCAAACATGTAGAATAAAAGATGGATTTAAAAAAAAAGTAGTGTGCATTTCTTTTGGAGTGACCTTCGTAGAAGTGACAATTTTAACAGACAACGTCACTCTTTGTTCTCTACTTACACTGGTAACTTCGAAACTTCTTGTACTAATTCGTTAGTGGATCCTGACTGCGGATGACACTTCTACATTGTAAAAAAGAGCGGATGTTAGTCGGCAAGCCACTTTGTATACTGTTGGTGGAATTCGGGTAACGATTAACTTTAAACAGTGGTTTGTAGCCCCGGCGTCTTACCAGTATAAGCTTCTTACAACGAATAATATCTATAATTTCATTACCAGACGACACGTCTCCTCCTACAGTCTGACACAACTTACTAACAGTTATTATACTACGCGAAATTATAAACGTGTGCAAATAATCTTAATATTCGTCTAGCACTCCGTTTCAGCTCAAGATAACTTATTAATTTATGAAAACTATACAAACAATGATTTACGATCACGCATCTGATTCGGCAGTAGACACACCAGTTCACACGTCTGAAATCGTGTGTTTGGAATAGATTCGAATATTACGGTTAAAGCCAGCACATCAGTTTATATGCGCACCTCAACCAGACAATGCGACTTATCACAGGCTGCATACGTAGCACTCAAACTACATGGCAAACAATTTTAAGTAACATCCAACCTTCAGCTCTACGAAGATCAGATGCTCTCCTGAAGATCTGGAGAAATATTCAGAAGAACCCCCAGCTACCCGTACACAGCGATATATTAATAGCAGAACATCAGCGTCTGAAGTCAAGAAAACCACCTTAGCGAACTGCACGGCATCTTGAAGCCTCCGATTTTAACATCAACGAAGTATGGAGATGTCAGTGGGAAGAATCGTCGGTGTTGAACGGCCATTTGGTCGGAAAGCTTTCCATGCGGCGAGTTCCAGGTTTCACACGCCAGTGGAGAACCATCAACAGCATCCGAACAGGACAAGGGAACTGCGGATATCTGAAGCACAAATGGGGCTGGGCAACATCTTCAGATTGTGACTGTGGAGCTGCCCTGCAAACAATGAATCACATTGTTGGTGAATGCCCAAAACGAGCCTTTGGGGGATCAATAAATGACATCCACCATGCATCACCTGAAGGGCTCAACTGGATCAACAGATTGGACTTAGAAATCTAAGAACTTGTGTAATGTGTAGATAATTTAGCATGATACTTTGAAAATTTGATTCGCTACATGTATTTTGCTTGCCATTTCTTACACTGTATACTCTTAAAATTATGTATTTTATCCAAGCTCTGTATAATCACACGATAAATAATAATAAATAAGTTTATATGTTACTTTTTACATCTTTACAGACGTAATCATTGATTAAAACAGATTCTGTGCATATACTGAACATACCTACGTGAACCACATAACATGAACCCCACAGTAAGTATTTGCAGCTATACAGTAAATGTTATTAATTTCCAAGAAGTTCGTTGTCATACGGTATCTTGTTAATAAATAAATCTTCTAAATTAAACATGATTAGAAAATGTGTCTTCAGGCGCCGTTGATCCACATCTATAATTGCGTCTGCCTTAAAATGAGTTACCGCAAGTTGTAACCCCCAATAAAAGTATTCAACATTGAAAAAAATCATTATTATCAATTATCACAGACTAAAATTCGCGTCAGCAAAAAATTCTCGCTAGTTGAATTACTGTTACTCAAAGCGAACACCAGTCATCTTTTTACAACAATATGACAAGGCGATTCTTCAAATAACTGTTGCCTTTTGACTGCTCACAAAAATCACAAAATAATCGATAACTGACGTCTGCTAATTCGGATTTCTCACATATATATACATAAAGCTGACCAAACAACTCGAAAAATAAGATTCACACACACACACACACACACACACACACACACACACACACACACACACACGAAAAAAATGTGTAGAATCCAAAGCTGATTATTTTCGAGGGGGACATCAGCTGGTGCTAAAATTAGCCCGCCACCCCAGCCCCCTGGGAGTGGGGCGGAAGGCAACTTTAAAGTTTCAAATGGGAACCCCCATTTTTTATTGCAGAATCAGTTCTACATAAAAAACTACATACATTTTGTCTTAGACATTTGTTTTGATTCTTTTTAGTTGGCGCTGTAATGCAAGAAAATCCGTGTTCTCATTTTTGCATGGAAAATGGTTACGGATAAATAAAACATGAGTTCACTCGTTAGTAAGCAGGATGTTTGGTTAGTTAGTTAGCTAGTCATGTGATTTGTTTGATAATTAAAAGTCGTGTGGCCTCATGACCATTAAACAAACAAAACTTAAACGAATCTGCGGAAAAAATTAATATTTGGGTCAACAATTGTAAAACTCTAATTCCTCTCTCTCGAACCCCACTCTATGGGGAGAGAGGGAGACTTTTAGTTATAGCGAATCAAAATTTACAAAGTAAATAAGTATTTTTTATTTATGCGGAATCATTTTCCACACAAAAATGAGAACATGGATTTTCTTGAATTACAGCGCCAACTACCAAGAATCAAAACAAATATTTAAGACAAAATGTACGTAGTTTTTTTATTTAGAATCTGATTCTGCAATAAAAAATGGGGTCTCCATTTGAAATTTTAAAGTTGCCTCCCGGCGTTCAGCCAGGGGGCTGGGGTAGCGGGCTAAATTCAGCAGTAGCAGGTCCGCCTCGAAAATAATCAGCTTTGGATTCTATACATTTTTTCGTGTGAAGCTTATTTTTCGTGTTATTCTGGTGTGTCAACTTAAAGTTTATGCCCTGTATGTATATAGAACTGACAGCACTGTTGGCAGCTTTCGACTACGAAGCGCAAACGGCAGCAGGTGGAAGCAGTAGTGGACTACCGCAAACCAGTAACTCCCCCCTCCCGCCTCCCCCCCCCCCCCCCCCCCCCCACCAAATTTCCGTGCGATCGGCCGAAATCGATGTCATTTTCATGTACCCGTAGATAAGCATCACGTGGTTTATCATATTGGACGTGGTAATCAGTAAAAAATATTACAGCCTACTACAGGCCATGTTTCCCTTTATATGTATAGCCAAGTGGTCATGTAATATAACGACACGGTTTTCATCCATATACAATGTTGTATATGAACTGTGTGAAATGTGGCTTCATGTGTGGAACAGTTATTTGATTTGTTTGTCACATCCAGTGGTATAAATCACGTGACAGTATCCGTATGTGCTTGATAATGACAGAAACGTCGAAGTCGGCCGATTGCACAATTAATCAAGAATATTTCAGCTTACTATGGACCACGTTTTCCTTTACAAAACACTTTTATGGTGTTCTACGTTCGATTGATCCCGCAGCATAGCACAGGTCATAATACCAAATTTTGAAATAAAAGGTCCAGACTAACTGCAATAAATTTAATATTCTTTAGGAAAGCTATTTCGGCTTTGTTGTCATTCCCAACTAACGTGTGAATACTGTTGTATTGGCAGAACAGCCAACACCGTGTTACTAGAGGAGGCCGAAATGCACGCGTTTTAGCTCGCGCAGGCTGACGTGAGGAGGGAAGAACTATACTGACGTGAGGTCTGGAACATGACAAGGAAATAGAATTCATAAAGCGGACGTAATTAGTTTGATAGTTAACTTTAATCCATTAATGATGAACGTCGCTCTTGACGGTACATGATCCACAATATTACCTGTTCAGAATACATTCATAGTAACTGAATATGGCGCCTTGCCAGGTCGCAGCAAATGACGTAGCTGAAGGCTATGCTAAACTCGTCTCTGCAAATGAGAGCGTATGTAGACAGTGAACCATCGCCAGCAAAGTCGGCTCTAGACTAGACCTGCCGTGTGGCGGCGCTCGGTCTGCAATCACTGATAGTGGCGACACGCGGGTCCGACGTGTACTAACGGACCGCGGCCGATTTAAAGGCTACCACCTAGCAAGTGTGGTGTCTGGCGGTGACACCACAAAAACAACTTAGGTGAGACTATCTAAATAGAGGTAGTTGTCCATATGAATAATTACATGTGCTATCAACGTTCGATACCACACTTGTTAGGGGCTGCAGTTATCGACCGCGGTCCGTAATAAATATCGTTGGACCCGCGAGTCGCGACCAGCGCCGCTAGCGCCGCTCCGCGGCTTGTGTCAAGTTTCTAGCGAGCTCTCGTCCACTCTTGCTCGGGACGTCAAGTAGTAAAGTAGCATGGCCTTCAGCTGGTAGGAAGCAACCTCTAACAAGGCGCTTAGTAACGTATCGCGTAAGTGAGGGCTCAGTAGCCATCTGTTTATAATTATATGCAGCCAAGAAGAATCCTGTACAAACAGATAAGTACAATATATATTATTTTTTACCAACGACTTGTAATTATTTTAGTCGTTGCAGATCCAGACCATGCAGCCAGCACCTTATCGACGTTACTGACAAACCTCCTGTGATTTATATGTTTCTGTTTAACATTGCCCACCAGTCAATATTGGCAAAGACTCGTTCGTCGTCGTCATAACATTATACATTGCAAGTTTCTATACGGTCATCAGGACGACGTTTTCGTGTTACATTCAGAAAATACACCAGAATAAGCAACAGTAATCAGTTTAGCTTCTTCTTACATCTACAAAAGCAAAACCACACAGACGAGAAAACTGCAGCATCATTACATATACTACCACAGAACACCAAAAGGATTCACTGTGAACATACTTGAAGAATTGAGAAACAATCCGCACCAAATACTAGACGAACGCACAGTCTTTAAACATAAATATTATCTAGAAAACTTCATCAACGTACTGGAACACGGAAAGGGATGGTACATTTGACAACAACGCGTACAGATCAAAGACACAATTCAGAGCAAAATCAAGTCAGTGAAAAATAACATTATCGTTTCTTAATTATTGCACTTCGTAAACACAGAGTATCATAGTAAATGAACTATAAAATAAACAGCGAATCGTACTTTATAGTAAACGAACTGTCAAATATGTGTCTAAAAGTATTCCATACGTTTATTATTACAATATCTCACGTAATCGCTACGAATTAGATAGTGAACGTTTCCTATAGAAGCAATACGGACGGCAAATCAAACTAGACGTAAGTATTAATGTATAATTATTCACATGGACAACTACCACATATGTAGATAGTCTCATCCGTGTTGTATTCGCAGGTTACTTGAGAATGCCAATAAAGCCAAACGTCTTTCGTAAATAATATTAAACTTATTGCAAATAGTTTGGACTTTTGGTTTCAAAACTTTGAAAATGAGTTATTGTACTTTCATCACCAAACGCTATAAAATATGTATCACATGCATCCACAAATTTTAATATTCTTCGTATATTATTTCCAGTTCAAAAATGTCACTGGTTCTGCTTTTCTATAGACTGAAGAAAATAAACTTTTTTCTTCAAACTTTCTTCTAACAAAAGTTTTTTTCGTAACAGCTGGGAAGAATTTTCTTTTGGAAAGTACTCCATCATATCCTAGACTAAAAAAAACTATGTTTAATATTATTTCGTAATTTTTGAAACTAGCTCTCTAATTATTTTTTTAATTAAACACTGACCTACAAAATTTTCCCTGACAAAGACAACTCAAACTTAACCTATTCATTTATTACCCACAATATATAAGTCCAGTGCAATCTGACTTCCAATAATTAACGCAAAAGAATTGCCCTGAATTGCACGGAATCCTAACAATAATACAAATCCAAAAAATATGAAATTAAAGAAATATGAAACTAGCTCCAACTCTGTTAATTGGCTAAACACATTTCAATCACGAATCCAGATAGTGGAAGCTCCATTATTTTTCGTAAATCACTTACCTCACAGAAAATATTCATAAAACGAAATACAGCAATTACAACACGTAGCAACAACAGCCAGCTAAATAAAAGGATTCTAAGTACTATAGACTCTAACTACTAGGAGGCATATGGATAGCGAAAGAAAGATTTTGTTGAAGAGCAAACAATGTATTTAGAAAATTGTACCTTATTCATGTGACATCCAGATACAAAAATTAAATAGCTGTCAATAATTACACTTCCCAAACATTATCAACCATACATCCATTCCCATACATTTCCTAGCGTATTTTCTTATAAACACATCATTTCATGTCGCTTTACAATGCATGTCCTACCAACACAGAGTCTCCGCTAAGAATATCATATCCACACACTTCCCTATTCACTTGCTGCTAGTCCGCCCAACCACAGAATCTCTTGCCGCGGGTGCGGAGCGCTATCCGCGATATTAACACAGTCTATAGCGCTACCAACTTACATTTTTATTAATACTTGAAATTATCACTAACAGTCAGTGCTGTAGAACCGGGTAATGACCTTGAGGTGCCTATTTTCCAGAAGGCCGCTATAGGAAATGTTCTTCTGAAGCTAATTGTTTTAAGTGGAACGTGGACGATAAACAGTTCAGGCAAGAAGAGAACAGGAGCTTTTGAAACGTGGTACTACACAGTAATATTGCAGTCCAGACGGATAGATCACGTAACCAATGAGGAGGTACGGAATAGACCTAGGGAGAAAAAAAAAAATATGTGCCATACTTTACTACAAGAAGGGTTCGGTTGATAGGACACAATGTGAGATATCGAGGGATCACTAATTTAGCACTGGAGGAAAGTGTGGGAGGCGAAGGTTGTCGGAGGAAACCACGAGATGAATACAGTAAGCAGATTCGAAACGTTGTAGCTTGCTGTAATTATTTGGAGGTGAAGAGGTTGTAAAGGATAGGGTAACATGAGGAGCTGCCTCAAACCAGTCTCACAACTAAAATTTTAATAAATTTCTTTATTTCCAATCAATCAAATTACTCCGGACACAAAAAGGTCCCAATTTACCGCCGTCAGTTGTATAAAAGGAAACTAGGACACTGACAAAACTAGGAGAAATCCGGGGAAACCCAGACATGTAGCATTGCTAAGCTAAACCGAAGTTATAACCGTAGTTTTCAAAGGACGTGCGATATCGCTTTTACTATGCTTCACCTGTTTACATAGGTGCCTGCAAGACGCATGGGCTTCCTATTCATTACAAAATTCCACGCATTTGTAACGTTGATTATCCCGCAGACTTAGCATTTCGGAACACTTCGGGAAATCCTAGCTTCAGCAAACACTAAACAACTTGGGATTGTTTGGTTGCCACCCGTTTCGTAGCAAACTGCAGCTTTCCTCGCACGTTGGCGGGTTCAAAGCTCCCGTTGAGTCCACTTCGAGAAATACGGGGTGACACCGAATAAAAGGAATGTTTGAAAAAAATGGTTCAAATGGCTCTAAGCACTATAAGACCTAACATCTGAGGTCATCAGCCCATAGACTTAAACCTAACTAACCTAAGGACAACACACACATTCATGCCCGAGGCAGGATTCGAACCTGCGACCGTAGCGGCAACGCAGTTCCTGACTGAAGCGCCTAGAACCGCTCGGTCACAGCGGCCGGCGGAATGTTTGAAATGAGTAGTAGCAGCCACAGGCAGGTGGCAGCACTGCGGGTTCGTGACAGTAGCGAGTAAACAGTCCTTCATTTCAGTGATCATGGATCAGTGAAACGGACAACAGCGTGCTTTAGCCATGAAGATGTTTTATAAAAACAATGATACACTCCTGGAAATGGAAAAAAGAACACATTGACACCGGTGTGTCAGACCCACCATACTTGCTCCGGACACTGCGAGAGGGCTGTACAAGCAATGATCACACGCACGGCACAGCGGACACACCAGGAACCGCGGTGATGGCCGTCGAATGGCGCTAGCTGCACAGCATTTGTGCACCGCCGCCGTCAGTGTCAGCCAGTTTGCCGTGGCATACGGAGCTCCATCGCAGTCTTTAACACTGGTAGCATGCCGCGACAGCGTGGACGTGAACCGTATGTGCAGTTGACGGACTTTGAGCGAGGGCGTATAGTGGGCATGCGGGAGGCCGGGTGGACGTACCGCCGAATTGCTCAACACGTGGGGCGTGAGGTCTCCACAGTACATCGATGTTGTCGCCAGTGGTCGGCGGAAGGTGCACGTGCCCGTCGACCTGGGACCGGACCGCAGCGACGCACGGATGCACGCCAAGACCGTAGGATCCTACGCAGTGCCGTAGGGGACCGCACCGCCACTTCCCAGCAAATTAGGGACACTGTTGCTCCTGGGGTATCGGCGAGGACCATTCGCAACCGTCTCCATGAAGCTGGGCTACGGTCCCGCACAACGTTAGGCCGTCTTCCGCTCACGCCCCAACATCGTGCAGCCCGCCTCCAGTGGTGTCGCGTCAGGCGTGAATGGAGGGACGAATGGAGACGTGTCGTCTTCAGCGATGAGAGTCGCTTCTGCCTTGGTGCCAATGATGGTCGTATGCGTGTTTGGCGCCGTGCAGGTGAGCGCCACAATCAGGACTGCATACGACCGAGGCACACAGGGCCAACACCCGGCATCATGGTGTGGGGAGCGATCTCCTACACTGGCCGTACACCACTGGTGATCGTCGAGGGGACACTGAATAGTGCACGGTACATCCAAACCGTCATCGAACCCATCGTTCTACCATTCCTAGACCGGCAAGGGAACTTACTGTTCCAACAGGACAATGCACGTCCGCATGTATCCCGTGCCACCCAACGTGCTCTAGAAGGTGTAAGTCAACTACCCTGGCCAGCAAGATCTCCGGATCTGTCCTCCATTGTGCATGTTTGGGACTGGATGAAGCGTCGTCTCACGCGGTCTGCACGTCTAGCACGAACGCTGGTCCAACTGAGGCGCCAGGTGGAAATGGCATGGCAAGGCGTTCCACAGGACTACATCCAGCATCTCTACGATCGTCTCCATGGGAGAATAGCAGCCTGCATTGCTGCGAAAGGTGGATATACACTGTACTAGTGCCGACATTGTGCATGCTCTGTTGCCTGAGTCTATGTGCCTGTGGTTCTGTCAGTGTGATCATGTGATGTACCTGACCCCAGCAATGTGTCAATAAAGTTTCCCCCTTCCTGGGACAATGAATTCACGGCGTTCTTATTTCAATTTCCAGGAGTGTAGTTTGATAGCGGCGCAGAAGGACGTTTTTATAATTAAGGGCATCGTGATCCCGTTCCGTCGAAACACGCTATAAAATGATGGATTAATAACTTTGAAGAGACAGGATCTGCCCTCAAGAAGAAACCAACAGGACCTTCAAGAAGTGTGCGTCCTCCAGCGAACATTGGTCTTGTACGCAAGTCTGTCTTACGGAGCACACGGCGTTCAATTCGTACGCAAGCGGCTGTGGTTGGAATGTCCCGGGAGAGAGTTCGCAGAATTCTTCATCTCGATTTATAATTTCGTCAGTGTAAACTACAGATGGTGCAACAATTGAAAGGCAACGATTATCGGTTACGATTAGGATTCTGTCAACAAATGATAACAAAAATAAACAATTACGATGAATTTCTAAACAAGTTGTTGGTGTCCGATGAGGCTCATTTTCATCTCACAGGTACTTTTCCGCAAATGTACAGGGAAACCCAATAACTGTCAGTGCCGATCGTTGCGTGGAGATGTTATGAACTTTCGTTACACCTGCATTGAACAAATTTACAAACTTTCTAGAGGCACGGTTTCAACAGGACTGCGCGACGCCACACAGTGCATGACAGTCAGTGGCATACGTGCGAGAATTGTTTGGCAATCGTGTGATCTCACGATTCGGTAACATTCCCTGGCCCCCTGGATCGCCAGATTTATGTTTGAGATTTTTTTGTGGGGCTGCCTCAAGAGCAGAGTCTACACGACTCGACGAAGAACCCTGGATGAGTTAAAACAAAGAATTCGGGATGCAGTTCATAGTACCCCGGCTGAGTTGTTGCAGCGGTCAATGAGGAACATCAACAGCAGATTACATTAATGTATTCGTACAGGCGGACGCTATCTAAAGGACGTATTTTTTACATAATGATAAATGCCATCAATATTTCGTAAAGGGCAAGGTTGTCGGGTTTCATTTACTATGAAAGCAATTTCTTTCCTTCGTCACTTCTAGTTTTATTGGATTGTGGAAATATTCCCGTTTTTCTGTGTCGCCCTGTATTAACGTGGCATTATTTGCAACTTAATTTGTTCCTAACCAAGTCGATTTTCTCAAGCATTTTGAGCCAAAAAGATGTCATTTGCATTAATATTAACGATAAAAAAAGTCATGGGACTTACACAGATGGCTTTAATATCGCGTACACACAGTATGAAGGGACGGTCCATTGTCACAGCTGTAGTTTATACTCTGGTGAGTCCTGTGAACAGGTTTCCGACGTCATTATGGCAGCACGACGGGAGTGGACAGACTCTGAACGCAGAATTGTAGACGGAGCAAGGCGCATGGGATATCTTATTTCCGGGCTCGTGGCCATATCTGAAAATTGCCTTTGAAGGCGGAAATCGCTTATGATCGTACTATAAAATGTGATTGCGTCAAAAAATGAAAAAAGAATATCTATGGAGTATTCTATCGCTTTTTGGAGGAACACAGACATATTAGAACTTCAGTATTCCACAATAATTATTGTAGAACATTAATCAAGTTTTTATATTAAAAAAGGAATACCTTACAATAAGTCATTCACCTTCAAACTGAATGACTTTTTGCAAAATTATAGTCAGTTGAAGACTGATGATATCAAGCCGAAAACTGGTTAACCCGGATAAATTAATCCTGTAGTACCTATTCAGTATAGCGCTTTTGATTTACTATTATGTTGTTCTGCCAAGAAGCGACGAAATAATCAGTTAACGTAACAGAATAGACTATATAATAACTTAAAATAAACTAACAATCACAATACATACAAGAAAAGAATACTGAAGAATAGGATGGAAAGGTATTACATATGCAAAAATAGAGTAAAATATAGCCTTGATAATTCTGTAACAGGAAATACATAAGCTAAATTACATATGATTAGTGTGAAGAATTTGTCTTAGTATAGGGAAGATCTCATAAAATAAAAGAACACAACGAATGGAGTACATAGACAATCACAATAAAAGAAATAAATACAGAAAAATGAAGGTAAAGAACGAAACAAAGTGGAGAGAACGGAAGAAATATGAGGCGTCTAAGTTTACGAACCGGGGATTGATCTGTGTTCGATCAAGTTAAGATGTATGTCACTTTTTCAACTCTTATTGGCATCTAGTACTGCATTTTTCGGTTAGACAGCAGAACGTGTTCAATATTATCTTCCCCTTTCGGGAACTCTGTAACTAAAGTGTTGGGGGCCCTACCTCTTTTGACATCATACGCAAAGGTTAAAGGAACAGGAACAAACATGATAACGCATTACTCGAACTATCTGTATGTTAAAAGCAGACAACATGGGAGGAGATTTTTAGAAAAAATGCAAGCTCTGCTGTCGAGAAAGACATTTAAATGAGACCTGTTAAAGAAATGGTGCTGCCTTTGTACCAGAAGTACAGTTTGTTGACAGACTTTGACTCACAAGTGGCGTGGAATATCAGAGTAGTCGATAACTTCCAGGAATAAGTAATTGCTTTTCTCGACATAGTGTCCTGCCTCATTAATTTCAGTGGCACAAATTCCGGTAGGAATCGATAACTGTCCTCGCTCATCCTCAATTAATTTCGAAACGGGTGTTCGTCCTCTAATAAAAGTTGCTCTCGCATAAACGTCAAGCTTCCTGTCTCCTCCTGTCTGCACTTCATTTTTTTAACCCTTAATGACAGTTTTCTCCTTTACTATGGTCCACTAATAAGACATACTGTATAATGCGTAGCTACAGGGAAACGATGAACTGATTTCCGGTTAGCGCCCGACGATTTGGCAACTTGCTCTCTGCGAGTCCAAAACTGACTTGGGTCTTGCCACGTGTCTAACCATAGCGACTTTTCTCTTTCGCTGTATCTTCGATGCACACGAGCGATTTACACTCACGTAGAAAAAGAGCAACATTATCGAGGACAAGGTCACTTTATTGACAAGTGAGGTGACAGGTAATTCATTTTTGTAAGAGTCTATGACAATGAATTCAGACAAAATGAAACACACTTGTCGTGGTAAAGGGTGCCCAGTAAGGCTGTGGATAAAATATCGGTATATCAATATTTTCTCCAATAACTACCGATATTTGTATGCAGTATTTCTCCACGATATATCGACATCAAAACGGCAATATTGAGTGCCGATTTTTTTTTTATTTTATGTTATTTTTTCGCTATTTTTGGTAAATATTTGACGTTGTCCTTTTGAAATCGCAGTAGAACATAATTTTACTTTTACTGTGCGAAGGACTCTTACTACTTTTTGAGCTTTCATCATGTTCAGTTTTTCACTCTGTGTGAAGCAAGTATATATTGCATTGGGGGTTGGGATGTGAGCGGAATAACAAACTTCCGATATGGAGAAATATCACAGCTGTGGTGTTAAAATTTTTTTTAACGCAACTAGTGTGCTATTTCTCCACATACGCATTCTTCAAAAGCAGTTGCTAAAAATTATAAACAAAAATCTAAATGACAAAGTTGGTCTTTGCCTTGGGCGGATACGGATGAGGGGAAATAATGACGTAATCGGCGCTCGGTCCTGCCAACGGAAACTGATACGTTTAACTTCACCACGCAACTTTGACACAGCAATTGCTAGGTCACTGGCGTTTGGAGAAATGAAGAAAGAAACAGGGAAGTCGACAAGAAATGTTCAGGACAAAGACGATATGACACGAAACCGAAACACAGAGCCATCAGATAGCTTTAATTGCGCCACTTAAGTGCAGTTACCATTGTTAGTAAAGTCCACGAAGCCAGGGACCCAACTTATCAATAAGGCACTCTGCAAGCTGATGGTGGCTTCATTATAGTATGGGCTCTGTTTGCATGGAATACACTGCGTCTTGGTTACGTTCGGCTATTTTGAGACCATCATTATCCTTTCTATTTTTGCTGTAAGGGGGTAGGCAGGCTGCTAGCTTGTTGATGTACAGAATATCTAATAATAAATCAGTTGTTAAATATACAGCTCTAAAACCGGCAGTATATTTACAGTACGCAACCGATATTTTTATAAACACATATGTCGATCTTTTTCGTACGTATATCGATCCTCCTTTCAAGACACTGTCCATTCCGTTCAGCTGGTCTTCCAAAGGACTTGGAAGAGCACTTGAACGGAATGGAGAGTGTCTTGAAAGGAGGGTATAAGATGAACATCAACAAAAGCAAAACGAGGATAATGGAATGTAGTCGAATTAAGTCGGGTGATGCTGAGGGAATTAGATTAGGAAATGAGACACTTAAAGTAGTAAAGGAGTTTTGCTATTTGGGGATCAAAATAACTGATGACAGTCGAAGTAGAGAGGATATAAAATGTAGAGTGGGAATGGCAGGGAAAACGTTTCTGAAGAAGAGAAATTTGTTAACATCGAGTATAGATTTAAGTGTCATGAAGTCGTTTCTGAAAGTGTTTATATGGAGTGTAGTCATGTATGGAAGTGAAACAAAACATGGACGATAAATAGTTTGGACAAGAAAAGATTAGAAGCTTTCGAAACGTGGTGCTACAGAAGAATGCTAAAGATTAGATGGGTAGATCACATAACTAATGAGGAGGTATTGAATAGGGGAGAAGAGAAATTTGTGGCACAACTTGACTAGAAGAAGGGATCGTTTGGTAGGACATATTCTGAGGCATCAAGGGATCACAAATTTAGTATTGGAGGGCAGCATGGAGGGTAAAAATCGTAGAGGGAGACCAAGAGATGAATACACTAAGCAGATTCAGAAGGATGTAGGTTGCAGTAGGTACTGGAAGATGAAGAAGCTTGCACAGGATAGAGTAGCATGGAGAGCTGCATCAAACCAGTCTCAGGACTGAACACCACAACAACAATATCGATATATCATTCTTTCTCGATATATCGAGAGCGAATAATGATATTTTTTAAATACTGATGTGTCGGATGCCCGATGTTTCTAAAAATATCAACACTCCTTGTAGGTAGGTACACGGCCCCCTCTGGCCCAAAAGAGGAATGTATTCCCGCATGCAAACGAGCGTAAACATAAATAGAATAAGAAACGGAGCAACAAAAATAAACATAAAATTTAAAACAACAGTCAAAGAGATTAAAGAAATTCCTAAAATACACTTATTTAAAAAGGCTGCAAAAAAGTACCTGTTATGCAATAAATTTTATACGTTGAAGGATTACTTAGATAAAGCAGAGTAGGGGTTTGATAAAAGATGTGGTACAAATAAATAATAATAATGATAATTATAAAACATCCAGCATTCCACATAACAAGTTCATTTTATGTTTTTTTATTCATTTTTCCTTACTATAAATACTTACCCCCAAGCTATGCGTAGCACCTCTTCCTCTCTCTGAGCTCAACATCTCACTCATTATGGAGGGGTGCTGACTCAGTTTTTCAGGATAGTAAATGGGAAATTGCGGTACAGAAAATGGCCCAGAGATCACTGGTGTGTATGTGTGTGCGTGCGTGTGTGTGTGTGTGTTTGTGTGTGTGTGAATGAAGTGTTGTGAAGCAGTGCGTGTATTGCGTGTGCAGTGACTGAGAGTGAGATATGAGTGAACGGTGTGGCATTGCACTATTTAATAAGTCATTTGTAAAAAAAAGTATTGCATACCAAGAGTAAAAAAAATAGTTCAAATGGCTCTGAGCACTATGGAACTTAATATCTGAGGTCATCAGTCCCCTAGAACTTAGAACTACTTAAACCTAACTAACCTAAGGACATCACACACATCCATGCCCGAGGCAGGATTCGAACCTGCGACCGTAGCGGTCGCGCGGTTCCAAACTGAAGCGCCTAAAACCGCTCGGCCACACCGCCCGGCCCCAGTAGTAAATCTAATGATTATGTCTAATTAGAAATCTGTAAATATATGTGTATACGAATTAGCTTATTTTCAATTGGTCTAAACTTGTAAATACGTTCACATGTCCTATATGCGTGTAAAAAGAGATCTACGGATCAATAAAGCTACTGCTACTACTGCTACCACAGACGGAATCTGATGAGCGCCATGAGTGGTTGTCGCTGGCGCGGGACGAGGTGTTACAGTGTGACGGCCCTGTTGCCCCAGCAGTGTCCCTGTGGACGAGCGGGGAGGGGGGGGGGGGAGTAGGGCAGAGAAAGCGGCACAGCCGGCAGCTGGCGCGGGCGCCGGATTAATTGGCTGGAGGCGGCAGGGGGCGGCGTTATCTGCAGACAAAGCGGCGGGGGCGGGCGGGGGCGGGAGATTGCTGCCGGCGACAAGTGGCGGCGGAGCCCCGGATTGTTCTGCTGCTATCTGCCGCACTCAGCCGTCCGGCGCCCAGAGGACGACACCGCATCTCGACCTGCATGGGCCGCAGCTAACGCGCTCCGTGCGAAAACGACCCTGGGGGAACTCGACAGTACTGCTGACGATCCCCACAAGCCAGTGTATTAGTTATCGCCTTCAAAGAGCGCATTGGTCGCTTTGGAGCACTTCAGCTGGTGCAGAAAATTGAGGATCTATTATACGACGATAAGTTTGGCTTTGAGAAAGGTACAATGAAGTCATGGGATACCGATATGCCCGTATACAGATGGCGACAGTATCGCTTACACTAAGTATAAAAGCGCAGTCCATTGGCGGAGTTGTTATTTAATGCAGGTCATTCGTGTGAAAATGTTTCCGACCTGATTGCGGCCGCACGACGGGAACTGAGGCTCTGAACGCGGAACAGTAGTTGGATCCAGCTGCACGGGGCATTTCATTTCGGAAATCGTTATAGAATTCAGTCTTCAGAGTTTCACACCGTCAAGAGAGTGACCACAGTAGCAGCTCTCAGGCATTACGTCTCACCACAGATGACGCTGGGGCCTGCTACATAACTGCTTTGTAACTACAGGCAGCAGGTCTTTACTTGAAAAATAAATAAAATGAATAAATCTTACGTTTTGCAGACCTATGAGAGAGGGAAGTGTATGACCACAATCTGTCGACCAAACTTCCCTCACGCTTCCACTATCCACACCCTCCAGACTGTAGCACCTCCAGATCACAATATATTCCTTTATATGTCTCTGCAGCACGGAAGACGGAAGGCAATTTTCATCCCTATTCTGCCAATGATATTTTAGCCATTGAATAGGTACACTTTTCAAAAGAACTATAAGTGATAAAATAATGAAATTTTTACTGCATGTATGCAACATATATGCCTCAATTTACAAGTAAAATGAACGTAATACCTCTTACGGTTTTGAAGAAAAAAATTTATTCTTTCACTTATAAAATTTTAACTTTTTTGTATATTAATTATTATAAAACAGTTTCTGATTGTTTGATGGTTCTCAATTTACTTTGTAAGTAGGCTGTTTAGGTTTTTATATTGGTAACGCCACTTAGCGCTCTGTAGGACAATCACTGAATGTGCTGTCTGTCTACAGTCTGTGGCTGGTTGGCATTGTTGTAATATTCGCTATTCTAGTGACGTGACGAACTGGCAGCCTTTAGCATTGAGCTCCACCATCTGTAAGCTCTTTGCTGCAATCGTTGCGGATCGTACTACCCTCTGGGCAGAGCGTTTGAACCTGCTCTCCCCAGAACAGAAGGGTTTCCGCACTTTTGAAAGCTGCTATGAGCACAACATCGATTGATGATGCAAGGCGCAGGGGAGGCAGGCCAAGCATGCTTTGCTTGGCTTGATCTGGCGAATGCTTTCGGTTCAGTGCCTCAAGCTCACCTCCTTGGAGTACTGAGCAGGATGGGACTGCCAGATCAATTGCACCAGCTAATTACCGATATGTACAATGGTTGTTCCACCCGCGTCCGTGCATCTGACGGACTAACGGAGGAGATTGAGATCCAGGCGGGGGTCAAGCAGGGCTGTCCACTGTCGCCCATCGTCTTCAACCTCGCGCTCGAGCCGGTACTTCGCACCGCAACCTCGCTCACAAATGAGTGTGGTATTCCGCTTTGCGGCGTCAGTGTGAGTGCACTGGCGTATGCGGACGATATCGCGCTGCTGGCGCGGGATTCAGAGGCGATGCAGACGCTCCTCAATGTTGTGGGTGAGGCGGCGACGTGGGCCGGTCTTACCTTCAAGCCGTCCAAGTGTGCCACGCTTCACATCCGCCATTAGACTCGGTAGTCGCCCTTCAAGGGGGAGAACCAGCCGTGCTCGGTGCGTGTGACGCCTACCTCCATCTTGGCGTTCCCACCGGGTACAAAGTCTCACAGACGCCAACGGATGCGATCGCGGCAATTCGACGTGACTTGCAGCTCCTGGACGCTTCCCTGCTCGCTCCCTGGCAGAAGATTGACGCTGTGCGTGTCTTCCTCCTCCCTAGGCTCGACTTTGTCATGCAGGGCGGAGCGGTACGCAAGGGGCCGCTATCTGCCAACACCGACTCAAAGCAAGGCCTCGGCGCTTGTTCGTGACGTCACGTCAGCTAGGCACGGCCAACGCCAGGTCTGTTGCAGGCAGAAACGCCTGGGCGCGTTTATCAATATAAATCTCTTATTTTTGGACAAAATGTTTGGTATTCTTTTGGATTCTGCAGTTTTATTTAGATGAAAGATTTTCTTACTATCGTAAAGCTACAAATGAAGATCGTAGATCTGTATTACTGAATCCTGTCGAAACAAACGTAGATCAATATGAGACGATGCTTTGCCCCATTACAAGCTTCGGAAATTTTACATTCAAGTAACTATATTTACTTGATCCATTTTGTTATCGAAACTTACCCCAACCTCCTTACAATGAACTCGTTTCTTTTATTTATTTATTTATTTTCGTTTGACATCGTCACTGGAAATGTGAACTAATTTAGATGTGTAAATGTCTAACTGTTGCCAGTCATTAGATTACAGTCGTTTTCAACGAAAGGAATTCTAAACAGGAAACAAAATAGCTTCATACATCGAAAATACTGCTGAGCTTAAACTTTTTTAAACATGCACATTAGAAACTTGCAACTGAAAGGAGAAACTTTACAAGATAAAAAAATTTTATTTGATAAAACAAGTATCTCTCTTTTGCCTCTTCTTCTGTCCCCCACCCCCTCCCCCAACATGCACAGTCGCAAGATACTTCATTAACATTCAGTGCTCCTCACCCCATAGTCAACCAAGATACCTAAAGAAGAGCACCGATATGTTCACAGTTTCTTGTAAAAGCAACCCAGTACAAACGTAACTTCCTCAGATCTATAAATAAGGTAAAGAAGCACGAATTATGTTGCTGCTCGACCATGAAGTTGTTTTTGTATGTCAATCCTTAAAACAGGTGGAAAATTAAGTTCCGGAGTACACTATTTGTTAAGAAGTGTAGTGAATTGCACAATTAATTGATTGCAGAAATCTCTCAGAACAATGTGTGTTGGTCAACTACCGCCAATAGTTTCACATTTTCCTGTGTCAGAGAGGGAGACACCACCATTATGAGTGTGCTTGCAACAGACCTGGCGTTCGCCTTGCCTAGCTGACGTGACGTCACGAACAAGCGCCGAGGCCTTCCTTTGAGTCGGTGTTGTATCTGCACACGACAGGGCAGTGAAAGCGGCTGTCAAGTCATGGCTCTTCCTTCCACAGCGTGCGTCCACTGAACAGCTGTACCTCGCGCTGGGAGAGGGAGGATGTGGCCTGACGCCGCTCGCGGACGCTGCGGACATCTCGACGATCGTCCACGGCTTCCGCATGCGGCACTGCGACGACGCCACCGTCCGCGACATCGCCTGGGCCATTCTATCCACGGCCGCGCGCCGCCGACTGGGGAGGGAGCCGAGTCGACCCGACTTGTCCACCTACCTTAGCGGCAGCACTGAGGGAGACCTCGCACGAGACGGAGGCGACATCCAGTCACTGGCGCCTAGCGCCGCGTGGCGTCACCTGGCGCTGGAGTGAACTGCTCTCTGAGTTGCAGGTTTAGGTCGGCGGCCGGCCCGCCATCGCTGACGACGCGGAACACGGCGGCATCGGAGGGGTGACGCAGCCAGCCACGGAGGGGGCGGCGCCTGGGACTACACGACACCTCGATGATGGCGGCGATGGACCGCAGCACGGAACACTGGCGTCGAGCATGTCCGGGTGGGAGGGGGTGCCAAACGTCTTCTCTCGCGGACGCTCCGCGAGTGTCTGAGGCAGCGCCTGGGTCCAACCACTTCATGGCGGGAGGCAAATACACTCGCTTCGCAGACTGGCGCTTCATACATCGCGCCAGACTCGGACTCGTGCCTCTCAACGGCTGTCGCCGTTTCGATGGGCGGGCAAATACCAACAAAGCCTGCCGACGCTGTGGCCACAACAACGAGACGCTCCGCACGTAATTAACGCGTGTATGGTGCACTCAGCAGCCCTGCAGTATCGCCACAACGCAGTCCTCAACCGCCTTGCAACAGCAGTCGCTGGGCGGCCAAGAAGAGGAAACACTGCTGTTCCTGACATCAGGGTCAACCAAGCCGTCATAGGGGACAGCAGTGGGCTGCGTCCGGACCTCGTAGTAACTGACGAGGCCGCGAAGACTGTGACCATCGTCGATGTGACGATCCCCTTCGAGAATAGGCGGATTGCGCTAGACAACGCTCGGCAACTGAAGAAGATTAAGTACGCCGACATTGCGCGCGGATTAGCCGCTCGCGGCTATTCCGTCACTGTCGACGCCCTGGTTGTCGGCAGTCTGGGGGCGTGGGACCGCCAGAACGATGTGGTGCTTCGGCACCTAGGCATCGCCAGCCGCTACTGCCAACTGATGCGGCGGTTGGTGGTGTCCGACACCATCAAGTGGTCCCGCGACATCTACGTGGAACACATCACTGGCCATCGCCTGTATGTGTGCCCCTAGACTGTGGCATGCTCTGACGTCAGGCTGCGACACCCTCGAGACTGCAGTCGTCGGAGAACTTCGAGGTCGGTGCCTTCGTGACGGCGGTGTCGAGATTCTCCTCCACGACGCGGGACCTGCGGCGCTACACCATCTTCGCGCCGCACTGCAGCAGTGCCGAGTCAGTAGCGGTGCGTGCGGTGCTGCCTGGTGCCCCTCCCTCCGTGGTGTCCGCCGAATATGGCCCCCACCTCGGTTGGCGCGGGGCTAGGCGGCGCCAAACGTGTGCCTACTGCCCGGCAGTCTCCAGCCATCGTGGGAAGCAACGCCCTCCTGTCGCGACACCCCAGTGACGTCTGCCGCAAGGCGGACAGAGGGGAGAAGTCCGGCTGAGTGTGACCCGCCTGCGTGCGTGGCGCACCAGCCGCTGGCGGCCGTGCATGTGCAGTGTGCTGTCAGGGCATGGAGATGAATGGAATAAAAAAATAAATAAAATAGCTCCTAAATTAGGTCCAAACCACCCCTGATCTGACATAAGTAAGGCCGCGCCTATCGCGGGAATATTCTTAAGGATGACATACTTAAGTTTCCGCGCCTAACGCGGCCTCTCAATATTTAAGTAGTGGGCTTAACCCACGAACTAGAATAGTAATACAATATATAAGTACAGTTTCAACCGTTTTTCTAAAATTTTATCTAAACTTAATAAATCTGTAAAACTCGTATTGTATAGAGTCATGGATATTCTTTTCTTAAATTTATACTTCGTAAAAATATAACTAAGAATTATTTCGATAAATAAAAATCTGTATTGGGCAGTTGGATGTGAACAGCGCATAGCGTTGCGCAGTTAGAGGTGAGCTGCCAGCAGTGGTTGATGTGGGGAGAGAGATGGCAGAATTTCAAGAGCGGACGATCTGGACGTGTGTCCGCCAGAAAGAGTAAATACTGGATGTCATGACCTGATATATATATTATGCCTTTTGAACACAAGGTAGATACATTGTTCGTTCTCTACCAAAATCTTTCATTTGCTAACGATGCCTATCGGTAGTAAGTGCCTTCAGAAGTTAGTATCTTTTATTCAGCTGGCAGTAATGGCGCACGCTGTATTGCAGTAGTGTGAGTAACGAAGATTTTTGTGAGGTAAGTGATTCATGAAAGATATAGGTTATTGTTAGTCAGGGCCATTCTTTTCTAGGGATTGCGTTGCGCTAAAAATATTGTGTGTTCAATTCATGATATCCAGTATTACAAATTTACTCTTTCTGGCGGACACACGTCCAGATCGTCCGCTCTTAAAATTCTGCCATCTCTCTCCCCACATCCACCTCTGCTGGCGGCTCGCCTCCAACTGCCCAACTGCGCAACGCTACGCGCTGTTCACATCCAACTGCCCAACACTACAATAGCGACTATTCCAACAATGCCAACCAGCCACAGACTGCACACAGCACAGCCAGTGATTTTCGTACAGAGCGCTACCAACATAAGAATCTAAACAGCCTACTTACATAGCCTCCATGCTCCCCACAAAAAATGTTACAAATTATATTGGGCAGTGGCCAATACAGATTTGAAAAAAATTTTCATAATTACAATAACAAAGATATCAAATGCACACACTTATTGATACACTAACTTATTACCAGCTGCAATACAAATTGAACAAATTTAACCTTATTTGATAACCCTTTAGGTTATCAAATAATGGTATCTGAAAGTAAAAAAATGTACTTTTGAGAAAAATCGATTTAAAGTTTAATATTGCATCTCTAGTGTAGTTATTGACGAGAATTACTTACCACAAATATTTTCCTGCACCATACTGAGCATCATCTGAATCATAATGATCTTCTTTTCTTCTCTTGGTCCCTCTTCTTTTCTGTCTGGCTTCTTTTGTGCATTTTAAATTAGCAATATCTGCTTTGCGGATTCTCTCTTTAACTATTTGCGCCAAGGATTTTGCAGTATTTCCGCTAGATTTTATACCCCATAATTATTCCAAAACACCCAGTTTCCTAATTACACCATCACTGAAGGATTGAATCATAAACAACAAATTTGAGGGTTGTAAGCTGAACAAATACAGTTTTCTGTAACTGTTTCCAAATGACAAAATTCACACATTCATTTAAATGTTGGGTTTTCCTATGAAGACATTTCTTCAACAAGATATCTTTACAAAGGTCTCTAAGTATGGGTTTATTTTCATTAATTACTGACGCAGGTAAGGAATATTTGTGGTCATATCTGGCACTTCTGTACTTGCACCAAGTGTCAGGATTATTCGGGCAAACACCGTGCACTGGATTTTCATTTGTGGAAAGCTTATGGAAAACGATAGCCCATATAGCTTTTTTTCATGTTTTCTGAACTCCCTACATTTCTTCTTATGGCCAAGCCATAATAATTCTGTAATCTATCTATTTCAACATTTGTCAGGCGACCTTTACCATCTATCTTCTTACCATCTTCTAATACTATTTTCTACTTTTCTTTCAATAATCTTCTCAACCTGGACCCCATTCTCTCCTGGACATGCCCAGTGCACTCTAATTTAGAAATTGTGACATCAGGATCATAGGGTTGTTCTACACATACCCGGTCATAAGCCTTGCTGTCATCGTCCCCAGATTGCACAGAGCGTCAGGAAAACCATCATATCTCACTACAAAATTGTCGTATTTATATAAAACAAAAACTGTTTCACGCAGGAAGGACCAGGCATTTCAAATATGCTGAAATCTAAAAATCGAATTTTTAAAGCCCCACTTGCCTATCGTCTTCCCTTAAATACAATACACACAATTAAAAGTTGTTCTCAGCCAACTTAATTTACAATAAATTTGAATTTTATTACCCTTATAACGCTATTATCATGTGCATGAAATTTATTCTTAGCTGCGAGTATTTACAGCCATCACCTCTATAATGGAATGACGACAATGAAAATTTGTGCCAGATCGGGACGCGAACCCAGATGACTCGCAAACGACTTTCAAGTAAAATGTCTCCCCCGTACGAAAATATACGTAACAGATGTACGAGTAGAGGATATAGGTGCAAGGTTGATAACACACGGAAATTTGGCTATGGCCGTGAGTCGTGCCAAATGGAAAGGCTACTGCTCGAGGTGAGAGGGAAATCCGGGTTCGAGGCCCGATCCGGGACAAATTTTCATTGTCATCATTCCATTATACAGCTGATGGTTGTCCATAATCACAACTGCGAATACAATTATTGTATTTCATAACGGCTGTAGTCGTCTCAGTGCAAGCATGTCCGAAGCAACTTTGCATCATAATTCGTCACAACACAGGCCCTGCAATATCGTACACAGTTTTATGCCCGAAAGAACAGACACCACAAATCCATGTTTCCACAGTTGCGTATACAAAAAATGAAAGAGAAATACCGACGTCTGCCTCATGAGGGCACCAAAAGAATTCGTTGGTGACGAGTGAAAATTTATGCCGGACCGGGAGTTGAACCGAGATTTCTCGCTTTACATTCAATAGCACTATATACGCCTTGATGGCATTTAATAATTTCAGTGTGGGTGCTGCTTGGATCCAGTCCGTTGCGGGAATCATGCTAAATGCTGCGAGTAATAAGGGTGACTGACAGGGGGGAACTGTGGAAGTAGTATGCGACAAGTTGGGAATTTGGGATGAACGGAAAGCGTGCTTAAATAGACGAAGTAATTAAGGCAGCCTCTCATTTAAGATGGACTAAAGTATCAGTCTGGCACAAATTTTCACCCGTCTCCAATAAATTTTTTCAGTCTCTCATGCGGCTGACGTAAGCATTTCTTTTTCATCATTAAAACACTGTTTCGAATATATGCGAGTTTTCCATCCTTTACAACGCGGCAGTTATTAGTTCCAGAGAAAAAATAAACACGGCCTTTATTTTCGGAGAACTGCTGTAGATTAATTTTGTACCGGGAAACGTTTTCGCTAGAAGCTGCGATTTTCGAGTTATTCCAGGGAACGAGAAAAAATACTGACTTTACAAGGCCCCCCACCTGCCACCCCCCACGGCATTCCCCGTCGGTAAGGATTTTTGTATGCTGTTCATAGAATTCCCTCCCATTACCCTACAAAAATTTGCGACTACACAAATTTTTCCCCCTAATTTCTGTTCATTGACTGCACTGTATTCTCGGGTGGACGCTTGTAACGGCGGCCGCGGGATATCAAAGAGGATAAAGGGAAATCACCATTGCATTTTGCCGTGACCTTTTCGTAACCTCTTTGGCGGAAACCGACTGTGACTGGAACTTGCTAAGGCAACCTATTGGCAGAAAGTTTTGTGCCGCGGATTTTGAGCTTGTCGATGGCTCGCCTAAGAGGAGGGTAGAGTTTTTGGGCCGACATTAACCTGCCACCGCCTGTGCCGAAGCGCTAATGCGCCTACAAACGCCGGCAAACAGTAACGCGATTACGTGCGCGCCGTGCGCTCCGAATAGCTGCCAACATTCTGGCCGGCAGTTTGTGAGGATGGATTACGGCTTACAAGTCGAGCGCCCGTCTGCAGCGGGATTTAATGCGCATTACGCGTAAAACCCCTTAATAACTACAAAGGGAGAAAACAGTCTACACATCAATGCGCCTGCCACCCGCGTGTTTACTGCCATGTGCTCACTGTCGCTTACAATAAAGTCGGGACGAGGCGAAACAAAACACGTTAAAACACGGAGAAAAAAGCTATGCCATCCTGACGTTGGAAACAATTCCAGGGATTTTATCAGAAACTCTGGTTCCATCATTATTTAAAGAGGAGAAATGGAAGCTGTAAAAGCGTTCATTGCAAAAAGTACACAGTAAGTCTATTAGTAGTTCGTCTATAACGTGACACCACAAATACTTTTAAAATGCTTTATTTCTGACAGATTTCTGGTAGCTATGCCCTTTTTCAGTTACATTGATGTTTCGTTCATCGGCATGTCGTCTGATGCTGCATTACACAAAGTAGCTTGAATAGTCAGAGCTACTTAATATGTTGTTTCATTAATAAAAACATGCTACTGTGTGTGGCTTTGTTTAGATGTAAGGTGAAACAGCTGTGGACACTCTCATATGTTCCAGTGGATGGCGATTTGTTTCGTTATAGTCCTTATGGATTCCCACATAGATATATAAACTATTGAAATGCAAAAAGCGCACCCACTGCAAAAGAACCACAGTGGCGCACTTCGTAATAATCTTAATGTTAGTTTGTGCGTGATATATATAGGGCGTCATATATATATATAGGAGAAAATACAAGAATGCAGTAAGTGAAGCAGGCAAAAAGGAATACAAACGTCTCAAAAATGAGATCGACAGGAAGTGCAAAATGGCGAAGTAGTGATGGCCAGAGGACAAATGTAAGGATGTAGAGGCTTATCTCACGAGGGGTAAGATAGATACTGCCTACAGGAAAATTAAAGAGTCCTTTGGAGAAAAGAGAACCACTTGCATGAATATCAAGAGCTCAGATGGAAACCCAGTTCTAAGCAAAGAAGGGAAAGCAGAAAGGTGGAAGAAGTACAGGGCGATGTTCTTGAGGACAATATTATGGAAATGGAAGAGGAGGTAGATGAAGATGAAATGGGAGATATGATACTGCGTGAAGAGTTTGACAGAGCACTGAAAGACCTAAGTCGAAACAAGGCCCCGGGAGTAGACAACATTCTATTAGAACTACTGACGGCTTTGGGAGAGCCAGTCCTGACAAAACTCTACAATCTGGTGATCAAGATGTATGAAACAGGCGAAATACCCTCAGACTTCAAGAAGAATATAGTAATTCCAATTCCAAAGAAAGCAGATGTTGACAGATGTGGAAATTACCGAACTATCAGTTTAATAAGTCACAGCTGCAAAATACTACCGCGAATTCTTTACAGACGAATGGAAAAACTGGTAGAAACTGACCTCGGGGAAGATCATTTTGGATTCCGTAGAAATGTAGGAACACTGACCTTACGACTTATCTTAGAAGAAATATTAAGGAAACGCAAACCTATGTTTCTAGCATTTGTAGACTTACAGAAAGCTTTTCACAGTGTTGACTGGAATACTCTCTTTCAAATTCTGAAGGTGGCAGTGGTAAAATACATGGAGCGAAAGGCTATTTACAATTTGTACAGAAACCAGATGGCAGTTATACGAGTCGAGGGACATGAAAGGGAAGCAGTGGTTGGGAAGGGAGTGAGACAGGGTTGTAGCCTCTCCCCGATGTCATTCAATCTCTATATTGAGCAAGCAGTAAAGGAAACAAAAGAAAAGTTCGGAGTAGGTATTAAAATCCAAAGAGAAGAAATAAAAACTTTGAGGTTCGCCGATGACATTGTAATTCTGTCAGAGACAGCAAAGGACTTGGAAAAGCAGTTGAACGGAATGGACAGTGTCTTGAAAGGAGGGTATAAAATGAAAATCAACAAAAGCAAAATGAGAATAATGGAATGTAGTCTAATTAAATCGAGTGATGCTGAGGGAATTAGATTAGGAAATGAGACACTTAAAGTAGTAAAGGAGTTTTGCTATTTGGGGAGCAAAACAACTGATGATGGTCGAAGTAGAGAGGATATAAAATGTAGACTGGCAATGGCAAGGAAAGCGTTTCTGAAGAAGAGAAATTTGTTAACATCCAGTATTGATTTAAGTGTCAGGAAGTCGTTTCTGAAAGTATTTGTATGGAGTGTAGCCATGTATGGAAGTGAAACATGGACGATCAATAGTTTGGACAAGAAGAGAATAGAAGCTTTCGAAATTTGGTGCTACAGAAGAATGCTAAAGATTAGATGGGTAGATCACATAACTAATGAGGAGGTACTGAATAGAATTGGGGAGAAGAGGAGTTTGTGGCACAACTTGACTAGAAGAAGGGATCGGTTGGTAGGACATGTTCTGAGGCATCAAAGGATCACCAATTTGGTGCTGGAGGGCAGCGTGGAGGGTAAAAATCGTAGAGGGAGACCAAGAGATGAATGCACTAAGCAGATTCAGAAGGATGTAGGATGCAGTAGGTACTGGGAGATGAAGAAACTTGCACAGGATAGAGTAGCATGGAGAGCTGCATCAAACCAGTCTCAGGACTGAAGACCACAACAACAACAACAAACAACATATATCCTAAACAGGCGATGTTTTTGTCTATAATTCAAAGAGTATTCATTAAGCAAATATATTTCCCGTCCACCAAAGACGTTCCTGATGAATGACGTTTAATAATAAATAGTTTGATAAGACAATAAATATGGAGCTTTTGCGCAAAATCAGAGAGGAAACAAATGTGTGGACAACATTGAAAAGATAAAGCAACAGGATGATGCGACATGCGTTAATGTATCAGAGAATAAATTCCTTGGAGCTTGTGGCTGCTGTAAAGAGTGAAAGCTGTAGAGGAATGCAGCATATCAAATAAATAATTGATTGGCGACTCCATGGCGTGTTGTGTGCACCACGACCAAGTAGTGGATAGAATTGGAAGGAAAATCAGCATTGACCGTATTTTGTTGTTTTATTGTCAGAAAAATCGATTTTCGGTCACTAAGTGACCATCCTCAGTGCTGTAGTATACAATTAACATTGGTAGGCACTGGTATTAAGCTATAACCACAAGCTTAGAGCGATCACATAAATATTTGAGGACATAGGGTGCAAGAACAGGTTATCAAGGCCGGTTCGAGATATAGTGAGCATTGCTGATAGGACTTCCGGTATCAGATCACACAGTTGGGATCATTGGTGACCATTATTCTCTTCCTCCCTCCCCCTCGACGGAACCAAGAGAATTCGGTTAAGGTACTCTGGGGAATCCACCAACAATGGTAATTGTGCGATACTGGTCACGTGATATAAAACTGGCGGCAAAGTCGACCCTTGATCACTCCCAGTCAAATGGAGCACAATAACATGGCGGCAGTCATCTCCCCCGTGGACCGGTGAGGATCAAGCACAGCCTCCTCTCATCGCAATCTTCGTCTTTTATAACTGGGACACTTGAGTGGGAGGGATGCGCCCTGTATCTGGACAACATTGGGAGAAGATGAGACCATGTCTGTATGTTAATAACGAAATTACGTTAATATCACCTGAACAGTCCCTCAGAGGGCCATAGATACGGGTTCACAGGTAGATGCCGTGTTTCTTGACTTCCGCAAGGCGTTCGATACAGTTCCCTACAGTCGTTTAATGAACAAAGTAAGAGCATATGGACTATCAGACCAATTGTGTGATTGGATTGAGGAGTTCCTAGATAACAGGACGCAGCATGTCATTGTCAATGGAGAGAAGTCTTCCGAAGTAAGAGTGATTTCAGGTGTGCCGCTGGGGAGTGTCATAGGACCGTTGCTATTCACAATATACATAAATGACCTTGTGGATGACATCGGAAGTTCACTGAGGCTTTTTGCGGATGCTGTGGTGTATCGAGAGGTTGTAACAATGGAAAATTGTACTGAAATGCAGGAGGATCTCCAGCGAATTGACGCATGGTGCAGGGAATGGCAATTGAATCTCAATGTAGACAAGTGTAATGTGCTGCGAATACACAGAAAGATAGATCCTTTATCATTTAGCTACAAAATAGCAGGTCAGCAACTGGAAGCAGTTAATACCATAAATTATCTGGGAGTACGCATTAGGAGTGATTTAAAATGGAATGATCATATAATGTTGATCGTCGGTAAAGCAGATGCAGACTGAGATTCATTGGAAGAATCCTAAGGAAATGCAATCCGAAAACAAAGGAAGTAGGTTACAGTACGCTTGTTCGCCCACTGCTTGAATACTGCTCAGCAGTGTGGAATCCGTACCAGATAGGGTTGATAGAAGATATAGAGAAGATCCAACGGAGAGCAGCGCGCTTCGTTACAGGATCATTTAGTAATCGCGAAAGCGTTACGGAGATGATAGATAAACTCCAGTGGAAGACTCTGCAGGAGAGACGCTCAGTAGCTCGGTACGGGCTTTTGTCAAAGTTTCGAGAACATACCTTCACCGAAGAGTCAAGCAGTATATTGCTCCCTCCCACGTATATCTCGCGAAGAGACCATGAGGATAAAATCAGAGAGATTAGAGCCCACACAGAGGCATACCGACAATCCTTCTTTCCACGAACAGTACGAGAGTGGAATAGAGGGGAGAACCGATAGAGGTACTCGGGGTACCCTCCGCCACGCACCGTCGGGTGGCTTGCGGAGTATGGATGTAGATGTAGATGTAGAACAGTTAGTTAATAACAATTTAATATAACGTTATTAGCAGCACTAGCAGAGACTGTACCCTGCCAAATAATTAAGTGTTCACATTCTTCCACAATTTTACGTATTTATCCATATTTTCATAATTTTTCGTACATTCCACATTTTAATGCATTTTCACCAATTTCCATACTTTCCATAATATACGTATTTTTCCCCATTCCTTCGTATTTTTACAAAATTCACTTTTTTTACATCCTCTCCTGTTCCAACTTTTTCATCTCAGATTAGCACTTGCAACCCACATCCTCAATTGTTTGCTGGAAGTGTTCCAATCTATGCCTGCCTTTACACTTGTTAACATCAACAGCTCCCTCTAGTACTATTGAAGCTATTCCCCTATGTCTTAACAAATATCCCCTTATCCTCTCCCTTCTTCTTGCCAATGTTTTCCATACATTCCTTTGCTCGCCAATTCTCCGGAGAACCTCCTGATTCCTTACCTTATCGCTCCACATAATTTTCGACCATCTTCTGCAGCACCACTTCTCAAAAGCTTTTCTTCCATTTTGCTCTACCCACAGTCCACTATCATGCAATGCTCTGCTCCAGAAATTTATTACTTAAATTATGTCCTACGTTTGATACTGGCAGATTCCTCTTGGCTCTGAATGTCCTTTCTTCCAGTGCTAGTCTAGTTTTTATGTCCTCCTTCTTCAGTCCGTCATGAGTTATTTTGCTGCATAGGAAGCAGAATTTCTTAACTTCATCTATCTCGTCATCACCAAGTTTGATATTAAGCTTCTCGGTATTCTCATTCCCGCTACTTCTCATTACTTTCACCTTTTTTCAATTGTTCTATCAGTCTGTATCTGTAATCATTACAATATTCATTCCATTCCACACATCCTGGAATTCTTCTTCACTTTCACTGAGGATAGCAATGTCGGCACCGCATCGTATCATTGATATCCTTTCACCTTCAATTTTAACCCCACTCTTGAACCTTCCTTTTATTTCCGTCACTGCTTCTTCGATGTATAGATTAAACAGAATGGGCGAAAGAATACATCCCGGTCTTACACCTTTTAATCTGAGCAGCTCGTTCTTGGTCGTCCATTCTTATTATTCCCTCTTGGCTCTTGTACATATTGTATATTATCCGTCTTCCCCTATAGCTTACCCCTATTTTTCTTAGAATTTCGAACACCTTGTAGCATTTTACATTGTCGAACGGTTTTTCCAGGTCGACAAAACCAATGAACGTGTCTTAATTTTTCTTACTCTTGCTTCCATTATCAGCCGCAACGTCAGAACATCCCCTCTGTTGCCTTTACCTTTCCTAAATCCAAACCGATCGCCGTCTATCAAATTCTTCTGTACATTATTCTTGTCAGCAAATTGGACACATGTGCTGTTTAGCTGATGTGCGATTATTATCGCACTTGTCATCTTCAGAATTGTATGGATGATGTTCTTTGCGAAAGTCGATGATATGTCACCAGATTCATAAATTCTAATCAGCATTGTGAATAGTCATATTGTTATCGCTTTCCCCAATGATTTTAGAAATTCCGAGAGAATTTTTTCTGTCTCTTCTGCCTTATTTGATCCTAAGTCTTCCAAAGCTCTCTTAAATTCCGATTCCAATACTGGATCCTCTGTTTCTCCCCTGTCAACTCCTGTTTCTTCTTCTATCACATCAGACAAATCTTCCCCCTCAAAGAGGCCTTCAATTTACTCTTTCCACCTATTCTCTCTCTCCTCTGAATTTCACCGTAGAATTTCTATTGCACTCTTAATGTTGTTGCACTTGCTTTTAATTTCACCGAAGGCTGTTCAGACTTTTCTGTATTCTGAGTTAGTCTCTCCTACAATCATTTCTTTTTGGATTTCTTCACATTATACATGGAGCTATTTTGTTTAATTTTTCTTGCATTTCCAATTTATTTCAGTCATAAGTATTCCTGTATTTCTGAATTTCCGTGAACATGTTTGTATTTCAAGCTTTCGCCAATCAACTGAAGTATTTCTCCTATTACCCATGGTTTCTTCGGAGTTACCTTCCTTGGAGTTATTTTTCTTTCCAACTCCAGTGTTTGTCTTTTTATAGATATCCATTCCTCTTCAACTGAACTTCCTACTAAGTTGTTCCTTATAGCAGTATCTATAACCTCAAAGAATGTCACGCGTATCTCTTATTTCTTAGTACTTCCGTGTTCCACTTCTTTTCACATTGATTCTCCCTGATTAGTCCTAAACTTCAGCCTGCTCTTCATCATTACCAAATTGTGGTCTGAATCTGTATGTGCTCCTGGGACAATCTAATATCTGATTTCGGAATCTCTGTAATCTAACTGGCATCTTCCCGTATCTCACGGCCCTTTCCAAGTGTGTTTCCTGTTGTGATACTTGAACACAGTTTTCGTTATTACTAGCTGCAATATATTGCAGAAGGCAATTAATCTTTTTTCTCTCCCGTTCCAACCACCAAGCTCATATTCTCCCATAACTTCCTCTTCTACTCATTCGCCTACAATCCCATTCCAGTCCTCCATGACTATTAGATTTTGAACTCCCTTCCTGTACTGAACTGCCCGTTCAATATCCTCACATACTTCTCTATCTCTTCGTCTTCTGTTTGCGACGTCAACATGTATACCTGAAATACTTTTGATCCTGACGAGATTAGCCCTATCACTCGGCTGTTCACAGTAACTCGATTTCTGCCCTACCTTCCTATTTGTAGCGGGTTGGGTTGGGTTGTTTTGGGGGATGAGACCAGACAACGAGGTCGTCTGTCTCATCGGATTAGGAAAGGACGGGAAGGAAGTCGGACGTGCCCTTTCAAAGAAACCGTAGCAACATTTGCCTAGAGCGATTTAGGGAAATCACGAAAAACCTAAATGAGGATGGCCGGACGCGGGATTGAATAGGCGTCCTCCCGAATGCGAGTCCAGTGTGCTAACCACTGCGCCACCTCCCTCGGTATATTCGTTACGAATCCTACGCTCGTTGTACCATTTTCTGCTGCTGTTGTTATTACCCAACACCCTTCTGACCAGAAATCCTTGTCCCAGTTCACTTCACTGACACCTACTATATCTAGATTGAGCCTTTGCACTTCCTTTCTCAGATTTTCTAGCTTCCCTACCACGTTCAAGCTTCTGACGTTCCACAAACTGACATTATCCTTTCCTTGGCTATTTTCTCATGATCAGCTCCACTTTGGCACTGCTCCTAGCGATCCGAATGGGTCACTAGTCCGAAATATTTTGCCAATTGAGAGATCGTCAAGGTACTTTTTCAACTACAGGCCACATGTCCTGTGGATACATGTTATGTGTCCTTAATGCAGTGGTTTCTATTGTCTTATACATACTCATGCCGTTAATCATTGCTGATTCTTCCGCGTTTAGGGGCAGTTTCCCACTCCAATGACAAGAGCCCTGAACCACTATCCGCTCCTCTGCCTTCTTTGACAAGCCCATTGGCAGAATTAGGGTGACTTCTATGCCGGAAGCCTTTGGCCGCAATTTCTGATGATTTTGCCGGCCATTTAGATTTTTATTCAAAATTTAAGTGGTGGATGGGTTCTAACCTGGAACTGAGGACGCTTTGATTACTAATCAAAGACGCTACCCCTAGAAGTAATAATAGCTTATTTTTACTGCACTCTAGCCATCGCCTAGTCTCATTTGTGTATGGCTAGGAATATGTATTTACGAGTCTTATAGTGACGTCACGCAATAACACTGCTAGAATTACATGTCTTTTTATCCCACTGGGGCCGGCAGGTGTGGCCGAGCGGTTCTAGGCGCTTCAGGCTGGGACCGCAGGTTCGAATCCTGCCTCGGTCATGGATGTGTGTGATGTCCTTAGGTTAGTTAGGTTTAAGTAGTTCTAAGTTCTGGTGGACTGATGATCTCATATGTTAAGTCCTATAGTGCTCAGAGCCATTTGAACCATTTGAGCCATCCCACCTGGGAGTCCTGGCAGTTCTCGTCCACAGTCAGTATGTTTACAGCATTGTATTTACCGTTACATGTGTTGTACAATGGCTACAAACTGATTACATTGCGTGGTTTATTTGTATAAATATCGTTTAGTGGCAGGTTAACAGTAATACCTTAAATGTCACTATTAAACCATTTATATAAATGCGTTGTTACTCATTATTAATGCCCAGATAAAATTAGATCTTTTTCCTGCAGTGGGGTAGCTGCCCAGCCTGTGTCTTTGAGAAATTGTGTGTGGTATCGTCCAAAGATCATGGTGCCGCACCACAGTCGGCAATGTGCATCGATAACGTAGACATAGATCGTGTCTCACTGTAATCCAGAACGACGAATGAGACAGGCTAAAACAGACACAACTTCTCTCTCAGCACAAGACTGCCCTCGCACAGAGGTCAATATAAAAGCGAGCTTGGAACCTCTTTGCCCCAGTCTGTGACAGCTGAGGCAGTCAGTATGCTTGAGTAGGAGTAATGAGTTATTCAAGTCTCAGATGGAAACGTGCTTTTTTAAATGCTGAACATTGTGCTTCAAGAGAACAGTTTGTTAATTATGAGACAAGTGATGAATTAATAGTGAATGCCAGATGTAAATTATCAAGGACTCCTGTGACAAAGGATCGTATCAAGTTAAGTAAATCTCTTTACCATTCATATAATAAAGTGAACTAATATCTCATATATTGAAGTTCTGATGAGCCATTTCCCAGAGCAATCAATGAGCCTATAGTTGTGGCCCGGTAAACATACTTTCATCTGGTCATAACACTATGGATCAGTCGAAGCTATGCTAATAGCGATGGCAACATTCGAATTTTCTTGTAATTAATATACAAGCATTATACACTGAGGAGCCAAAGAAACTGGTACACATGCATAATATCGTGTAGGACCCCCGTAAGCACTCAGAAGTGCCCCACCATGACGTGGCATGGACTCGATTAATGTCTGAAGTAGTGCTGGAGAGAGCTGACACAATGAATCTTGCAGGGCTCTCCATAAATCCGTAAGAACACGAGGGAGTGCAGATCTCTTCTGAACAGCACGTTCCACGGCATACCGGATATGCTCAATAATGTTCATGTCTGGGGAATTTTGTGGCCAGCGGAAGTGTTTAACCTCAGAAGAGTGCTCCTGGAGCCACTCTGTAGCAATTTTGGACGTGTGGGATGTCGCGTTGTCCTTCTGGAATTGCCCAAGTCTGTCGGAATGCACACTGGACATGAATGGATGCAGGAGATCAGACAGGATGCTTACGTGCATTTCACCTGCCAGAGTCGTATCTAAACGTATCAGGAATCCCATACCACTCCAAGTGCAACACGCTCTACATCATTACAGAGCCTCAACCATCTTGAACAGTTCTCGGCTGACATGCAAGGTCCATGGATTCATGGTGATTTATCCATATCCGTGCACGTGCATCCGATCGATACAATTTGAAACGAGACTCGTCCGACCACGCAACTTGTTTCCAGTCATCAACAGTCCAATGTCGGTGTTGACGGGCCCAGGCGCGGCCGCGGTGGCCCAGCGGTTCTAGGCGCTTCAGTCCGTAATCGCGCGACTGCTACGGTCACAGGTTCGAATCACGTTTGAACCATTTGAAGCGTAAGGCTTTGTTTCGCGCACTTATCAAGGGTACACGGGAGGGCGTTCGGCTCCGAAAGCCCTTATCGATGATGTTCCGTGGAATGGTTGGCACGCTGACATTTGTTGGCGGTCCAGCACTGAAATCTGCAGCAAATTGCGGAAGGGTCGACTTCGGTCAAGTTGAACGATTCTCTTGAGTCGTCGTTGGTCCGTTCTTGCAGGATCTCTTTCCGGCCGTTTATTGTTTTACCGGATTCCTGATATTCACAGTACAATCGTGAAATGGTCGTACGGGAAAATCCCAGCTTCACCGCTGCCTCGTAGATGCTGTGTCCCATCGCTCGTGCGCCGACTGTAACACCACGTTCAAACTCACTTAAACCTTTATAACCTGCCGTTGCGGCAGCAGTAGCCGATCTAACAGCTGCGCCAGACACTTGTCTTATGTAGGCGTAGGCGACTGCAGCGCCGTATTCTGCATCTTTACATACCTCTGTATTTGAATACACATGCCCATACTAGTTTCTTTGGCGCTTCAGTGTAGTAATGTCACAAATATTAATAATACTCCAGGGTTTGTGTTGCTTAGATATCCCAGTTATAATTACAAGCTTTCATTGCATCTGGCAGTGTTGTCTGGCTGGAAATGAGGACACCTACGACACGCATGAACTCAAGTTTTGAAAGCGTGATGGTTGGAGGGGAGTAGGGGCAGTTTGTTTTTTATTGGTCCAGATAGAGAGGCGGTAAGGGAAGGGGCAGTGCTTGGCACTTAAACTGTTAGCAAAATTTATGTGGAAAGGTGTCCGCAGGTGTCTGTAGAGTTTCTTTGCTAAATCTGTAGATGTCAACGAGTTACGACTGGCTTACCGTGGCCGGAAGCTGCGTCGTTGAATTGGTGATTTCGTAGTAGCGGTTCCTTTTGCGTCAGCCTGCAGGACGGGCACATAAATTTTTAATAAATAATCCAAATTTCTCTCCAATGTCTGAGTAATCCGCTGAATTACAGGCCTATATCACTAACATGGATTTGCAGTAGGGTTTTAGAACGTATACTGTATTCAAACATTATGAAGTACCTCGAAGAAAACGATTTATTGACATATAGTCAGCACGAATTCAGAAAATATCGTTCTTATGAAACACAATTAACTCTTTATACTCATGAAGTAATAAGTGCTATCGACGGGGGATGTCAAATTGATTCCATATTTTTAGATTTCCGGAAGGCTTTCGACACCGTTCCTCACAAGCGTCTTCTAACCAAACTGCGTGCCTACGGAGTATCGCCTCAATTGTGCGACTGGATTCGTGATTTCCTGTCAGAAAGGTAACAGTTCCTAGCAACAGACGGAAAGTCATCGAGTAAAACACCAGTAATATCCGGCGTTCTCCAAGGAAGTGTTATAGGCCCTCTATTGTTCCTGATCTATATTAACGACATACGAGACAATCTGAGTAGCCGTCTTAGATTGTTTGCAGATGATCCTGTCATTTACCGTCTTGTAAAGTCACCAGATAATCAAAGCGACTTGCAAAATGATTTAGATAAGATATCTGTATGGTGCGAAAACTGGCAATTGACCCTGAATAAAGAAAAGTGCGAAGTTATTCACATGAGTAATAAAAGAAATCAGCTAATTTTCGATGACGCGATAAGTCACACAAATCTGAGGGCTGTAAATTCAACTAAATACTTAGGGATTACAATTACAAATAACCTAAATTGGAACGATCACATAGATAATATTGTGGGTAGAGCAAACCAAAGACTTCGATTCATTGGCAGAACACTTAGAAGGTGTAACAGGTCTACCAAAGAGACTGCTTACACTACTCTTGTCCGCCCTATTCTGGAGTACTGCTGTGCGGTGTGGGATCCGCATTAGGTGGGACTGACGAATGACATTGAAAAAGTACAAAGAAGGGCAGCTCGTTTTGTATTATCGCGAAATAGGGGAGATAGTGTCACAGACATGATAATGAATTGGAATGGCAATCATTAAAACAAAGGAGTTTTTCGTCGCGACGGGATCTTCTCATGAAATTTCAATCACCAGTTTTCTTCAGATTGCGAAAACATTCTGTTGGCACCCACCTGCATAGGGAGAAATGATCATCACGATAAAATAAGATAAATCAGAGCTCGCACGGAAAATTTTAAGTGCTCGTTTTTCCCGGGTGCCGTTTGGGAGTGGAACGGTAGAGAGACAGCATGAAGATGATTCACTGAACCCTCTGCCAGGCACTTTATTGTGAATAGCAGAGTAAACACGTAGATGTAGATGGTGTGGTACAGTATTGGGCAGACATGCGAAACGCACTCATTCACGACCACGGACTCAGTGCTCACCTAATGCCAGCCGCGGTGGTCTCGCGGTTAAGGCGCTCAGTCCGGAACCGCGCGACTGCTACGGTCGCAGGTTCGAATCCTGCCTCGGGCATGGGTGTGTGTGATGTCCTTATGTTAGTTAGGTTTAAGTAGTTCTAAGTTCTAGGGGACATGACCACAGAAGTTAAGTCCCATAGTGCTCAGACCCATTTGAACCATTTTTTGCTCACCTACCAGAATCTCACTGGGACCGTTCGACCTGCATTATGTGGGGAGGGGTGACTTCCTCGTAGTCTAAGTGTGTACCTGTAGCAGTCTTTGATATCTCCACCGCCATGTTGGGGACAGTTTGTCGTTATTAGATGCCTCACATGATGCAGCAACAGTGTATTCTGTATTAGCGACAAGGCCAGAGATCATTACACTTATAATTATGCATATTTCTCTGTCATTTCTAGTTTGGTGTTTGCCACTATACAACACACGTCGGAGTGCGAAAGGGTGAGCTACATTGCAGGCGATGTGCTTTTTACTTGCGTGGTTGCAGTTACTGGTCGGCCCTGTCCCCAGCTGAGTATTTTGGAGCGCTGGTCTATACACGCAGAGCATCTTTGGTTGGAAGCATCAGAATTTTACTGTAATGTTACACAATCTAGTAACGTGGTAGTGGCTAAGTAAGGGGTTTATCTATCACAGTATGGTATTTCCTATGCGTGCACAGTGTGTATTTCCTACACATGCAGCATCTTTGGTTGGTAATCGGTAGCGCTTATAGAATTTGCTATGACGCTGTTAAAACGATGTGACGCCATTGTTTCTAGCAACATGTTCGTTTCTAACACATACACTATGAACTCATGCACACACACACTAGTAACAAAGTGGTGGCTTAGGAACACCAAATGCGAGTAAAATGGGACCATACTGCGTTGTGATTAGCTGATCGCTCTATGATGTCAACGCGACATTGACGCGATGTTGACTCGACGTCTGGAGCAGTGGAATGGACTTTTCATCTCCGAATACATACTGTGATCTACATAAATCTGAATCCGCTTACTGTATTCATGCCCAGGCCTCCCTCTACAACTTTTATTTTTCATACTTCGCTCCAATATCCAATTGGCGGTAACTACATGCTTTCGGATGTATTTTAAGTTCTCCTGCAGCATAAAGTTTAAAAAACTACTGCGTCTTGTCTGAAGCGTTTATCGCCACTTTACAGTTCTGTTTAAGGCTTTATGCAAATATCTTCAGAAAAAAATGCCTACACTTCAGTTTCTATTCGATATTACAAGATTTCTCTTTTCTAGAAACACTTACATTGCTGTTGCCAGTCTACAATTTATATCTTCTGTTGTTCGACCGTCGTCAGTTATTTTGCTGCCCGGATGGCCAAACACATCTCCAGCTTTTAGTGTCTCCTTTCTTAATCTAATTACTTCAGCATCGCCTGATTTAATTCGACTACATTCCAAACTCGCGCTTTACTTTTCTTAATACTCATCCCGTAACTTCTCTGAAGGCACTCTCCATTCCGTTCAGCTTTTCTGCCAAGTTCTTTGCTTGCCTGTCGGAATTACAACGTCATCAGAAAAAACCTCAAAGATGATTTTTTTCTGAACCCTAATTCCTTTCATACATTTCTCCTTTGTTTCCTTCACAACTTAGCCAATGTACAAATTAAATAACATATGGGATAGCTTTCGCGGGGGGAGCGAAATTTCATCTACTGCTTCATGCTATGACCTAACTAACTCATTCAAAACATCTTCTTTGCTGTCTCTGAAAAATTACAAAGCCATTATCAACGGTCATTTTTTTAATTCTTCTCGCCTAATTCTAATTATTTTTCCAAATTTGACCATGCTTTCCTACACTGCTTCTTCAGCAACGAAACTGTGTAACACTGGGGACACGCTACAGCACCTTCGCGCCCTCTTCTCAGCTTCTGCTTCAAGTCCATCAGCTACAAATGGACTCTCTGCTGCCTTTACCTTTCCTGAAGCCAAAATGATCGTCATCCAACAGGTCCTCAAGTTTTTGTTAAATTGTCATGTGTGTTATTCTTCCCAGCAACTTAGATGCGTGACCTGTTAAGCTGATTATGCGATAATTCTCACACTTGTCAGCTTTTACTATCATCGGAATTGTGTGGATGATTTTTTTCCAGAAGTGTAACGGTATAAAACCAGTCTCACACATTCTACATACCAATATGAATAGTCGCTGTGCTACCACTCCCCCCAATGATCCTTGAAAATCAGATGGAATGCTATCTGTCCGTTCTGCATTATTTGACCTTAAGTCGTCCAGAGGTCTTTTAAATTCTGATACTGGATCCCCTATCTCTTCCCTGTGGACTCCTCTTTCTTCTTGCTTCACGTCATCAAACAAGTCCCCCTGCTCATAGCGGCCTTTCATGTACTCTTTCATCCATCCGCTCTTTTTTCTGTATTTAACACTCTTAATGTTACCACCCTTGCTTTTAATTTCACCAAAGCTTGTTTTCACTATTCTGTATGCTAAGGCAATACTTCTAACAATCATTCCTTACTCGATTTCTTCACATGTGTCATGTAGGCACTTTGCCTTAGTTTCCCTGCGTTTCCTATTTATCTCATTCCTAAGAGCCTTGTATTTCTCTATTCCTGAATTTTCGTGAACACTTTTGTACTTCCTTCTTCAACTAATGTATTTCTTATCTTACCCATGGTTTCTTAGCATTTACCTTCTTTGCACCTACATTTTTCTTTCCACTTTCTGTGATTTCCCTTTTAAGAGCTATCTATTCCTTTCCAACCGAACGTCCTACTGGGCTATTCAGTATCACAGTATCTATAGCCTTAGAGAACCCTTTCATCCTTTAGTACTTCCGTATTCCACTTCATTCCGCATTATTTCTTCCTGACTACACTCTTAAACTTAAGCCAACTCTTTATCATTCTTGCGTTGTGACCTGCGTATATATCTGCTCGTGGTTCCTCCTTACAATCTAATAACAGATTTTTGAATCTCTACCCGATTAAGATGTAATTTAATTGGAATCTTCCTGTATCTCTCGTACTTTTCCAAATATACCACCTCCTCTTGTGATTCTTGAACAGAGTGTTCCCTATTACTAGCTGAAATTTATTGCAGAACTCATTTAGTGTTTCTCTTCTCCCATTGCTAGGACCAAGCCCATATTGTCCTGTAATCCTTTCTTCTACATCTTCCCCTATAACCGCATTCCGATCCTCCATTACTATTAGATTGGTTGGTTGGTTGTTTGTGGGAAGAGACCAAACAGCGAGGTCATCGGTCTCATCGGATTAGGGAAGGATGGGGAAGGAAGTCGACCGTGCCCTTTCAAAGGAACCATCCCAGCATTGGCCTGGAGCAATTTAGGGAAATCACGGAAAACTTAAATCAGGATGGCTGGACGTGGGATTGAACCGTCGTCCTCCCGAATGCGAGTCCAGCGCGCTACCACTGCGCCACCTCACTCGGTATTACTATTAGATTTTTCATCACCCTTTACGTACTGAATTACAGGTTCAATAACCTCGTATACTTTCCTTGTCTCTTTTTCTTCTGCTTGCTACAACGGCATCTATACCATAACTATTGTTGTCGGTACTGATTTGCTGTCGATTCTGATGAGAACAGCTATTTCACTGAACTGTTCACAGTAGCTCACTCTCTGCGCTACCTTCCTATTCATACAGAGTCGTTCTCCCTTTACGTCATTTTCTGCTGGTGTTGATATTACATTTTACTCGTCTGACCAAAAACTATACATTCCAGACTCATATACCTGCTGGTGAGGGAATCCTTCCTCATTGAAGACTTACTGACAAATCTTGTATTAAAACATTTAAAGAAAAAGGGAAGACATATCCCAATAATTTTACTGCACAGGAGCCATGATTGAACTAACATGGACATAGGAACACTCGAGATCGGACACATGATCACCAGAATGGGAGCCCATGGTTTCCACCACCTTATTTGCAACAACACGTCTTATCATGAACCAAACGCAATTTGTGAGTGTAAACTGTGTCATCGAATATGCAAACGTTACATATAGAACTCTGTACCGAAAGGATACAGTCGATAAGAGTCTATGAAAAACACAATCTGAGAAATTTATAGTTTCATCTACTATTATAATCATACTTCGAGTCTGTATCGCTATTTGGCTGCAATAAATGTATTATTATAATTGCGCATTTTCTGGTATCACTCAGAGAGAATGTAAACGCCTTTAATACGGTGATGTATATGGAAAAGGAAATTCTAGAGACCAGAATACTTCGACCCTGTCTGTAGTCTGAGTTTTCATGTCTTGTTTTTTTTCCGTCTAGAGAAGTAGTGTCGGCGTGGTCTGAAGATTTAGTGCCGACCCTGCGGAAACACAGTGACACGAGATAGGGCGCTGGCGCAGGAACACGTAATTTCCTGCGGTCGCAAGTTTTCTGCAGAGGCAGTGGCCAGCAGCTAGCAGCCAGCCTGTAGAAGAGGGTAGCCCGTAGACTGTGGAACGGTTTTCACTGTCGCCAGCAGATCCGTAAATAAATCTAAAACTGACGAAAACTGTGATATGTATCTGCAGGCAGGAGTTGGGCAAAAATATAGATAATTTTTTTTTTTTTTTTTTTTTTTTTTGCATGCAAAGATAGCTTGATTTTAAGATCTTGATTCCAATAACTACTTCTGACAGAATCTTCCTGTCATCTTCAGATTGACATTCTACTGTATGAAAATAAAATACGTAATCGGTAATCTGCACAACCATTTTTTGGGATGACCCAAATTTTACAAGAACTTTTGCTTTCTCCTTTATTGTTATTTCATACTCCTGCCCCATGTGGGAAGGAGTGGGCTGGCAGTGGCACAATTCGCCGCTCTTCAGCCAAGAGACTACATAAAACAACGCAGGAGAATGGTACATACATAAAATATGGGGATAAAAGATGCAGTTTACGTATGAGAAGGGAAAGGAATGGGAGTTAAAATATACAAAAAAATAGGTGTAGTTTCACGAGGCACGTTTACATCAAATCCACATATAACTAAAGTGACACTCGATGAAGACGTGGCACATAAACACTGGTAGCACGAAGAGCACAATTACAGATGGCTTTCACAGTAATGACAACCAAATGCAACCAAATGGGACGACTACACTGAACACTCACTGCACTGATGTTACATACATGGCGAGCACCAAAACACGACAGCGTAAATGGATCAAAATCGGAAGGACCTGCCAAGGGAGGGGAGGTCAGAGAGGAGGTAGAAAGGAAAGACAGTAGGGTGGTCAGCGGAGAAGGGGGGCAGGAAGGGGCAGAAGGGGGGGAGAGCCGGTATCATACCAAGGGGCAGCAGAGAGGGAGGGTGGGGACGGAGCAGCCTAGGAAAGAGTGCAAGGACTGCAGAAGGAGAAAAAGACAGGAGGGTAGTAGGGAGAAAACAGCAGAGAGGGGGGGAGGAGAGGGAGCCTAGGGAAGGAGGGGAGGGATAGAGAAGGGTCAGAGTTTGAAGGGAGGATAATTATCAGGCTGAAGCACATCATTCAGGATGGGGAGACATTGGGAGTTCCTTTGGGGGAGGAGGTGGAGGGTGTGGAGATGGATAGGTGGTGGGAGACATCAGTAAAGGTGCGGCAGCAGGCACAGAGTGGAGAGAAAGGGAGGCACCAGGGGGTGAGGGGGACTGAGGCAGCGTTTGGTGTAGAGGATAAAGATGTGTTCAAGGAAAAGGAGGAAAAGAGGTTGAGGTCATAGAGGATCCTCATGGGGGATGGGAGACACAGAAAGTGAAACAGAGCACATGGCGTTCTAAGATTTGGAGGGTTACAGAATTTAGGAGGGGCAGAGATCCAGGGGACACTGGTGTAAAAAAGGATGGGACAGATCAAGAATTTATAGGCATGAAGGATTGTTGAAGGATGCAGTCCCCATGTCCAGCCAAACAGGCGATTCAGGAGGTGGTGTCTATGGTGGGCTTTGTGTTGGATGATAAAGTTGGGAGTCCAGATGAGGTTGTGGTCAAGGATGAAGCAAAGGTATTTCACGATGGGGGTAAGTTGGGCAGGGTGGTCATAGATGGTGAGGTACAAATCATAGAGCCAGAAGGAGTGGTGATACATGCTATAACGATTGCCTCGGTTTCCGAAGGATTGATTTGAAGGGGCCACTAGTTGCGCCAAGTGGTAAACTGGTTTAGGTGGGTTTGGAGGGAAGTGAAGTGGAAGGAAGACAAGGATTTCTGGTCAGATGAGTATCGGGTAATATCAACAGCAGCAGAAAATGGTATAACAGGTGTAGGATTCGTTATGAATAGGAAGGTAGGGCAGAGGGTGTGTTACTGTGAACAGTTCAGTGACCGAGGTGTTATAATCAGAATCGACAGCAGACCAACACCGACAATGATAGTTCAGGTATACATGCCGACGTCGCAAGCTGAAGATGAACAGATAGAGAAAGTGTCTGAGGATATTGAAAGGGTAATGCACTATGTAAAGGGGGACGAAAATCTAATAGTCATGGGCCACTGGAATGCAGTTGTAGAGGAAGGAGTAGAAGAAAAGGTTACAGGAGAATATGGGCTTGGGACAAGGAATGAAAGAGGAGAAAGACTAATTGAGTTCTGTAACAAGTTTCAGCTAGTAATAGCGAATACCCTGCTCAAGAATCACAAGAGGAGGAGGTATACTTGGAAAAGGCCGGGAGATACGGGAAGATTTCAATTAGATTACATCATGGTCAGACAGAGATTCCCAAATCAGATACTGGATTGTAAGGCGTACCCAGGAGCAGATATAGACTGAGATCACAATATAGTAGTGATGAAGAGTAGGCTGAAGTTCAAGACATTAGTCAGGAAGAATCAACACGGAAAGAAGTGGGATACGGAAGTACTAAGGAATGACGAGATACGTTTCAAGTTCTCTAACGCTATAGATACAGCAATAAGAAATAGCGCAGTAGGCAGTACAGTTGAAGAGGAATGGACATCTCTAAAAAGGGCCATCACAGAAGTTGGGAAGGAAAACATAGGTACAATGAAAGTAGCTGCGAAGAAACCATGGGTAACAGAAGAAATACTTCAGTTGATTGATGAAAGGAGGAAGTACAAACATGTTCCGGGAAAATCAGGAATACAGAAATACAAGTCGCTGAGGAATGAAATAAATAGGAAGTGCAGGGAAGCTAAGACGAAATGGCTGCAGGAAAAATGTGAAGACATCGAAAAAGATATGACTGTCGGAAGGACAGACTCAGCATACAGGAAGGTCAAAACAACCTTTGGTGACATTAAAAGCAACAGTGGTAACATTAAGAGTGCAACGGGAATTCCACTGTTAAATGCAGAAGAGAGAGCAGATAGGTGGAAAGAATACATTGAAAGACTCTATGAGGGTGAAGATTTGTCTGATGTGATAGAAGATGAAACAGGAGTCGATTTAGAAGAGATAGAGGACCCAGTATTAGAATCGGAATTTAAAAGAGCTTTGGAGGACTTACGGGCCGGCCGAAGTGGCCGCGCGGTTCTGGCGCTGCAGTCTGGAACTGCGAGACCGCTACGGTCGCAGGTTCGAATCCTGCATCGGGCATGGATGTGTGTGATGTCCTTAGGTTAGTTAGGTTTAACTAGTTCTAAGTTCTAGGGGACTAATGACGTCAGCAGTTGAGTCCCATAGTGCTCAGAGCCATTTGAACCATTTGAGGACTTACGGTCAAATAAGGCACAAAGGATAGATAACATTCGATCAGAATTTCTAAAATCATTGGGGGAAGTGGCGACAAAACGACTATTCACGTTGGTGTGTAGAATATATGAGTCTGGCGATATACCATCTGACTTTCGGCAAAGCATCATCCACACAATTCCGAAGACGGCAAGAGCTGACAAATGCGAGAATTATCGCACAATCAGCTTAACAGCTATTGCATCGAAGCTGCTTACAAGAATAATATACAGAAGAATGGAAAAGAAAATTGAGAATGCGCTAGGTGACGATCAGTTTGGCTTTAGGAAAAGTAAAGGGACGAGAGAGGCAATTCTGACGTTACGGCTAATAATGGAAGCAAGGCTAAAGAAAAATAAAGACACTTTCATAGGATTTGTCGACCTGGAAAAAGCGTCCGACAGTATAAAATGGTGCAAGCTGTTCAAGATTCTGAAAAAAGTAGGGGTAAGCTATAGGGAGAGACGGGACATATACAATATGTACAACAACCAAGAGGGAATAATAAGAGTGGACGATCAAGAACGAAGTGCTAGTATTAAGAAGGGTGTAAGACAAGGCTGTAGCCTTTCGCCCCTACTCTTCAATCTGTACATCGAGGAAGCAATGATGGAAATAAAAGAAAGGTTCAGGAGTGGAATTAAAATACAAGGATATCAAATATGCGATTCGCTGATGACATTGCTATCCTGTGTGAGAGTGAAGAAGAATTAAATGATCTGCTGAACGGAATGAACAGTCTAATGAGTACACAGTATGGTTTGAGAGTAAATCGGAGAAAGACGAAGGTACTGAGAAGTAGTAGAAATGAGAACAGCGAGAAACTTAACATCAGGATTGATGGTCACGAAGTCAATGAAGTTAAGGAATTCTGCTACCTAGGCAGTAAAATAACCAATGACGGACGGAACAAGGAGGACATCAAAAGCAGACTCGCTATGGCAAAAAAAGCATTTCTGGCCAAGAGAAGTCTACTAATATCAAATACCGGCCTTAATTTGAGGAAGAAATTTCTGAGGATGTACGTCTGGAGTACAGCATTGTATGGTAGTGAAACATGGACTGTGGGAAAACCGCAACAGAAGAGAATCGAAACATTTGAGATGTGGTGCTATAGACGAATGTTGAAAATTAAGGTGGACTGATAAGGTAAGGAATGAGGAGGTTCTACGCAGAATCGGAGAGGAAAGGAATATGTGGAAAACACTGATAAGGAGAAGGGACAGGATGATAGGGCATCCGCTAAGACATGAGGGAATGACTTCCATGGTACTAGAGGGAGCTGTAGAGGGCAAAAACTGTAGAGGAAGACAGAGATTGGAATACGTCAAGCAAATAATTGAGGACGTAGGTTGCAAGTGCTACTCTGAGATGAAGAGGTTAGCACAGGAAAGGAATTCGTGGCGGGCCGCATCAAACCAGTCAGTAGACTGATGACAAAAAAAAAAAAAAAAAAAATGGAGGGAGCACTGAGACCGTTGAAGGGTAGGATAGAGGGCAAGGAAGGCGGTGTTATCAGCATATTGAAGGAGATGGATGGGTGGGAATGGTTTGGGTATATCAGTGGTGTACAGGGGATATAGGAGAGGGTAAAGAATGGAGCCCTGGTGCACACCTGCAGTAGGAAGAAGATATGGGAATTGATATTATGAATTTATGAATAATGACACAGGAAGGACGGTGGGAGAGGATGAGGCCCTGAGACAGAGGGAAGTGATATGAAGGGCGTAGGTCTGGAGCTCGGGAAGGAGCCCCCTAATGACAGACATTGTCATAGGCGTTCTGGAGGTGGAGGGAAACAGCAGAACGACGGAAGTTGGAGGGAGAGGAGATGACTAAGTTGCTGGTTGTAGGCGGAGAAAGAGGGTCGGAAACCATCCCCAGTAAGAGAGATGAGGAGGTGTTGAGCTATGTGGTGATGGATATAGCAAGAGAGGATGGAGTCGAATTTCTTACTGACCATGGACGTGAAGCAGATGGGGCGATAGGACGAGGTGTGAGAAGGGGGTTTGTTATGTTTAAGAAACACCAAAAGGTTTTACATAGTTTTGCTTATATGTTCACATGCATGTGTCGTCGACATTTTGAGAACAAAGTGTAAATACATTTAAAAACTCCATATGATTTTGTCATTTATGAAACTGTACAATCCCAGATGGATTTTGAAATGAATGAAAGGTAGAATTATAACACCCATAGCACTAATAAAGTTAAAACTACACGCCATGTTAACGACTTCACGTGAATATGGACGTCACAGAGCGTGTGAACTTGCCATGTAGACGTCAGGTGGCGCCTTTCTATTAACCGGCGATATACTGAAATATTTTGAAATTCGTCTCATTAAACTTTTTAAACAATTTAAAAAAAAGCATATTATTTACTATAGGAATTACAAAGGTAAATCTTTACATCTGATTCACACACAAAGATATGGCGCATTTCACCAATACAAATTACATATATTGAAAAATGTAATGGTAATGAACATTTGTAATCCTCCTAGACCGTCATTGTGTGTTACAGGGCGCTCAATACACCACAACAGCCGATGAGATCACTCACGGTACAGTACGATATTTTTATTTATACCCTGCACAAACCATTCATTAATTCATCCAAGACTAGTCATACGAAAAAGTACACACTGCAGAACAATAAACTCCAAAACCAGGGGAGAGGGAGGGAGGATGGTGGATGCGGGCCTGTCGCAGAGGGGAGAATAGGAGGAGGGGGAGGGGGAGGGGGAATGGGGGAAGTGGGAGAAGGGGGAGGGAGAAATATAATGGGAGAAGGGCGGGAGAGAAGGGAAAAGAATCCTAGAGGGTTAGGGAAATGTGTAGGGAAATGGGGTGGAAAGAAGATAACATGGGTAGCGATTACGTTCCCTTCTCTCCAGAGTAGATCACAAAATATCAATAATACTGTGATCTGGTGACTGGTCACCAGAGAAGGTGCCACGATTCAACCACGTGCTCACAAACCAGACGTGGACGTTGAGAGCTGTATGAACAGCAATTATGTCGTCACAGAACACAGCATCACCGATTGAGAACATTCTGCCATGGGATGGACCTGATCGGTAATTGGCGGTAATGCGACACTGGAGAGTAACCGTGGAGTCCGCGGAATTCAACGATATGGCCGTTCATATCGTCACTCTTTGGACGTAAACTCGGCCACAAGTTGAGAACATTGTGAAACAAATCTAATCCGACCAGCTTTCTTCTGTTGCTCCATAGTCCAGGGTCTATGGCTACGGTTTCCGATTTTGCTGTTACGGGGTTTTGCACCACTGATGAATGGGTTTCGAATTCTGAGTTTTCGTCGCAATTCTCTTCAATGACCGTCCGTCATGATCACCCAACACACACTTTAGTCTGGTTTCTGACTTATCGGATGGTGTTTTTCCGCTCTCCTTGTGTGTGGTACAAAACTGTACAGTGCCTCTTGTAACACTAAACGCTTCGGCTCCATTGATTACGGCAGCACCCACTACATGAGTACCAAAATTATTTTCCCAAATTCGAATTCACTTAGTTCCAAACCAAAATAATGCACTCACAACTACACAACACTGTTCTGATACAAAGTGAGACGTGTAACTTATTGAGGATGTTGGAAAGGTGATGTTCGTGGCTAAATACGACAGCGCCACCAGTAGGATGGGTTAGCATCTGAGTTTGTGTTCAAGCACGTATTTCAGCGGTCATCTCATATTTTTGTTCATCCCTTGCACATACTCTGCAAGCCACTATATGATGGTGTATAGTGCAGGGTGCCGTGTACGCCTGCTAGTCATTCTCTGTCCTATTCCTCTCCCAAATGGTGCGTCGGAGAAGCGACTGTCTATATGTCAACGTACGACCATAATACCTATTACCTTGCATTCGCGGTCCTTATATGTGCCCTAAGCTGGCGGCAGCAGAATCGTTCTGCAGTCAGGGGGCGTAATATTCCATCCCAAACAATGTGCAAGAAAGTTAAACATTAAACGTTGTAATTGCATTTTAGGTATAACTACTAACCATACTTGCATTATTTATTTCTCAGATGGAGGAAAGATTTATAAACAAAATATTTTTCCTCCTTTGGTTCCTTCTCATTGCCTAACGTCGAGTTCGTTATGTGATGACTGAAAAACATGTCTTCGTCTCTCTCTCTCCCTGTCGATGAACATCGGATCACCTGTTTACGTCACAACTTCTACAGACAAGTAAGACAAATGGTAAGCATCTGCAGGCGAGTGGAATAGTATCTTTACAGGTGAAAAGCTAAACATAGACCCGCAGGACTGCTTCGAAATGACCATATTTATGATCTCGCATTTCCCGCGAGAATTTTGTCGAATCAAAGTATTTAAATTCAATAATTTTATACTTAGCATATTAATTTTGACAAAATTATACAGTTTTAGAAATTGGGAATTAGGATTACAAGAAATATTATTGTTTGTCCAAATCTTATTCAGTTTTGCAAAACATTATTCTAGAATGCGAAGAGTCTTATCATCAATAAGTAACTTTTCAAACAAACTATATTTGAAGAAAGAAAACTGTTCTTTCAAAAGTAGGGAAAGTGGGTTTGCAATAAAGTCATGTCAAGGTAATAGAAATAACTTTTACCTGTGTAAAGATTGCCATTAATACATGCTTTTTAGGCATTGTAATTCTACCTTATTCGTTTATATAAAATGCTTTTAGTAATACCAATTACATTATTACAGTCAGAAGACTGATAACTATATACTAAATAATTAAAATAAATGTTAAACAGCTTTAACAAAATTTCAACAATTTCTGGTACATATTAATTATACAATTCGTATTTAATAGACACTCTAAAATAAATGTAGGGCGTTATTTTGATCATTAGTTTTCCCTTCACTTTTTCATTACTTTTTATTTTAAAATAAGTGATCTGATGATGAAACTTTATTAGTGGACTATATGTTAAACATATGTTTTGTACACTCCTGGAAATGGAAAAAAGAACACATTGACACCGGTGTGTCAGACCCACCATACTTGCTCCGGACACTGCGAGAGGGCTGTACAAGCAATGATCACACGCACGGCACAGCGGACACACCAGGAACCGCGGTGTTGGCCGTCGAATGGCGCTAGCTGCGCAGCATTTGTGCACCGCCGCCGTCAGTGTCAGCCAGTTTGCCGTGGCATACGGAGCTCCATCGCAGTCTTTAACACAGGTAGCATGCCGCGACAGCGTGGACGTGAACCGTATGTGCAGTTGACGGACTTTGAGCGAGGGCGTATAGTGGGCATGCGGGAGGCCGGGTGGACGTACCGCCGAATTGCTCAACACGTGGGGCGTGAGGTCTCCACAGTACAGCGATGTTGTCGCCAGTGGTCGGCGGAAGGTGCACGTGCCCGTCGACCTGGGACCGGACCGCAGCGACGCACGGATGCACGACAAGACCGTAGGATCCTACGCAGTGCCGTAGGGGACCGCACCGCCACTTCCCAGCAAATTAGGGACACTGTTGCTCCTGTGGTATCGGCGAGGACCATTCGCAACCGTCTCCATGAAGCTGGGCTACGGTCCCGCACACCGTTAGGCCGTCTTCCGCTCACGCCCCAACATCGTGCAGCCCGCCTCCAGTGGTGTCGCGACAGGCGTGAATGGAGGGACGAATGGAGACGTGTCGTCTTCAGCGATGAGAGTCGCTTCTGCCTTGGTGCCAATGATGGTCGTATGCGTGTTTGGCGCCGTGCAGGTGAGCGTCACAATCAGGACTGCATACGACCGAGGCACACAGGGCCAACACCCGGCATCATGGTGTGGGGAGCGATCTCCTACACTGGCCGTACACCACTGGTGATCGTCGAGGGGACACTGAATAGTGCACGGTACATCCAAACCGTCATCGAACCCATCGTTCTACCATTCCTAGACCGGCAAGGGAACTTGCTGTTCCAACAGGACAATGCACGTCCGCATGTATCCCGTGCCACCCAACGTGCTCTAGAAGGTGTAAGTCAACTACCCTGGCCAGCAAGATCTCCGGATCTGTCCCCCATTGAGCATGTTTGGGACTGGATGAAGCGTCGTCTCACGCGGTCTGCACGTCCAGCACGAACGCTGGTCCAACTGAGGCGCCAGGTGGAAATGGCATGGCAAGCCGTTCCACAGGACTACATCCAGCATCTCTAGGATCGTCTCCATGGGAGAATAGCAGCCTGCATTGCTGCGAAAGGTGGATATACACTGTACTAGTGCCGACATTGTGCATGCTCTGTTGCCTGTGTCTATGTGCCTGTGGTTCTGTCAGTGTGATCATGTGATGTATCTGACCCCAGGAATGTGTCAATAAAGTTTCCCCTTCCTGGGACAATGAATTCACGGTGTTCTTATTTCAATTTCCAGGAGTGTACATGACTGTAGCTAAAAAATACTTTTATTAGTTACAACATATTGTGAATGAGCTAATTGTTTGTATATTATTACCCGTGTGTAGAACACTTCAGATATAAGTTAGTGTCGAGAGCTTTTATAAAGACTGGTGTCGATTGCTACAGCAATTCGGGTTTACCTGTCTCCCAGATACATTTCAAAGTATATTGTCATTTACACACAGAAGCAGTTTTGGAACATCACAGAATATACAGCTATCCTGATCGTTGCATGCCATCTTCAAGGCGTTGCACTTTGATGTCCATCTCTCTACGACTATTCATATTGTTAAGTAGTATGGGTTGTGTGGATGTGGCGAACGAATTTTATCGACTATTTACATGAGTGTACGTAGCGTAGCACGTCTGAGGAGGTTCTGGAAAGCCTTCTGTTCCTGTCTCTCTTCGGAAGCAGTGAGCCGCTTGGTGGCCGAACTACGGCCATCAACGCTTCCGAAAGGAAGTGAGCGCACATCTGGGCGCTTGGCGAGTAACGAACCAACTTGCGCCGCGCGCTGGCTTCCAACTGTACAAACACAGGCGCGCCAACTGTTCTGCAATACAGCAAACCCAGCAGATGATAGCAGCCGGAGGGCTCCTCTGACCATTGCTAAGAGGCGAGGGACACGTCCGTCGACTCCCTAACGTGTCAGTGGTGTCAGTACAAATCGTACTTAGTGTGTTAAAACGGGTCTTAAAAACTGTAACATTGCCAGTCATTGATGCCCGCCAATATAACCAGCTTGAAACTTCCCCTTTGAAAAATTAAATAATTACCTTGCTGATAAACCTCTCACATTATTTGATTTTTAAACAGCTGAGCAAAACTGAACGTACTCAGACATTTCTCTCTTTACTTATTCTGATCATCGCTAAACTGACACACTTTTTTTTTTTTAGCGCAACGCAACCTGACTTTCAATAATCCCTACAAAAGAATGGGCCTGACTAACAATAACCTATACCTTTCATGAATCACTTACCTCACAAAAATCTTCGTTACACGAACTACTGCAATACAGCGTGCGCAAATACTGCCGGCTGAATAAAAGATTGTAACTACTGAAGGTGTTGTGACTTGGCAAGACAGCCAAGCCACTAGGAGGTGAAGCCGAAAGGCACGCGTTTAAGCTCACGCAGGCTGGCGTGAGGTCTGGATCAGTTAAAGGATTTGAGTCTAGCAAATAAAGTACGTAGCTGTTGGAATAGTTAACTTTAATCCATAATTGGTGAACATCGGTCTGACGGTACATGCATCACAAGATAAATAGCAAATGATAATGGCGCCTTGCTAGGTCGTAGCAAATGACGTAGCTGAAGGCTATGCTAACTATCGTCTCGGCAAATGAGAGCGTAATTTGTCAGTGAACCATCGCTAGCAAAGTCGGCTGTACAACTGGGGCGAGTGCTAGGAAGTCTCTCTAGACCTGCCGTGTGGCGGCGCTCGGTCTGCAATCACTGACAGTGGCGACACGCGGGTCCGACGTATACTAACGGACCGCGGTCGATTTAAAGGCTACCACCTAGCAAGTGTGGTGTCTGGCGGTGACACCACAGAAGGCACTACCTACTGATAGGCATAGTTAGTAAATGAAAGATTTTGATAGAGAACAAACAATGTATTTACCTTAATAGTGTTCAAAAGTCATTTTATATATATATGATATCCAATATTACAAAATTACTCTTTCTGATGGACACACGTCCTGATCGTCCGCTCTCAAAATTCTGCCATCTCTCTCCCCACATCCACCACTGCTAGCGGCTCACCTTCAACTGCGCAAAGCTACGCGCTGTTCACATCCAACTGCCTAACACTACAATAGCAAATATTCCAACAATGCAGCAATGCAACACAGCACAGTCAGTGATTTTCATATAGAGCGCTACGTGGTGTTACCAACATAAAAACCTAAACAGCCTACTTACAAGCTTCACGAATTGTTCGGTAACATTGTTATACCTCAATGTTTGCGCATAAATACAGGGTGGCCCAAGAGTCAGTTGTCACAAGCAGTCCTTAGACTTTATAGGGTGTTTATAGGGTGTGCTACCAGTCACAATATAAGGTGATTTTTATTTAACAAACGACCTGTTTCTCGCTTGTGCCCATCTTCAAGTGGTTTCTATTCATGTACATGTTTCCAAACTCATTGTTGCAGATCACTGTTTAAATCAAAAACAATTAATTGGTGATAACTAAATAGACACAAACAAAACATTTGGAAGTAGCTAAACGACATGTATTGTACAATCTTATAGTACTTGACAGAGATTGAAATTCTGAAACACTCCACTACGGGGAATGGATTTTACTGAGCGATCAATTGGTAAGCAGAAAATAGTCTTATTATGATATTATGGTACCCACTATTCCAGACCATCAGTCGCTTTTACTGTGAATATGACACTACTTTTTTTTTATTCCTTATCTTTTAACTTGTTCCATCGGTTCGACTAATCTTTTAGCTTCATTTTAAGTTTTACTACATGACAGGTTTAAAAATTTTACTTTTTAGATGTCTCTTTTAACCGTTACTAATTTTGTGTTTTTGGGCCTATTTGATTAGTATTCTCGGCACTAAATTCAATTTCAAAAATTCACTGTTTTACCTAATTTTTCTTCCGCATGTGTAGGATAGTTATGCAATCGCTTTTCGTAAGCACATTGGTTATCCAACGCCATCTGCCTTTAATATCTGTTACTACGGTCGTATAATCTTGCCTCTACGGCTCTATGTTTGTGTGGCGGGCTTGGAGGGCTGACGTATCTTTCTTCTCGACCACATTATCTGCTGTTTGTCAGCTGCATGTAACACTCCATGCTGTTTACGCCGGACGTGGCTGGCTCCGTTTTATGTAACATTCCTATTTTTTTCTTGGTCTGTAATAGTTTTCCTGTCCATGAAAGACTGTAGTTATACTTGGCATTGTACTCCCGGTTCTAGATTCCGTAGTGCTTTTATCCTTCCTATGACGGTAGGACGATGGCTCCTTATAAAATTTCATCTTAATGCCATAGGTCGGCATTAATGGAGGAATGTTGGATTTCCACATTCATTTCTACGTAAGCTCACTGTTATGGTCAATTGTAGAGACGGGTCCACAGCCTGGAACTTTGCCTCTTTCGTGTTTTTATATTAACTCCATTCCCCATTTAATTTTCATATGCCTCACTGTTGTCATTTTTCACACTTATGTCAATCTGAAGATGCCCCACAAGGGCGTCACTTTCTATGAATAAAAGAGTTTTTGCAACCGAGACTATTATTTCAAGAAATTCGTAACCGGTTGCTGAACCCGGCGGCCAGCATGGAACGGAACCATTTTTATAGTACTTAGATACAGCTGATGGATCCATATCGTTTCCACATTACATTTATCACATTTTTTTACAAAAATGTTTCGTCATTATTAGTCACCATGCTAATTATCGGTGCTTCCACGTTATGTCCTCAGTAAAGTACTATCTCAATTAAATATACAGATAGTAATTTATCAAAGACATAGTATGAAAGCACCAACAATTAGCATGGTGACTAGCATACAGTTAACGTGTAAAAGACGAAATGTTTTCGTAAAGAAATGTGATAAATGTAGTGTGGAAATGGTATGGGTACACCAGCTATATGTAAATACTGTAACATTTTATAAGACTTGTCAGTTACCCACTTCCAAATGTTTCATTTGTGTTTATTTAGTTATCAACTACTTGCTTTTGATTCAAACAATGACCACAGCAATGATTATGGAAACATGCATATGAATATAAACCATCTGAAGACCGTCACAAGCCTGAAACCGATCTATGTTAAATAAAATCACCTATTGTGACTGGAAGTGCTTATCATTTTACACCCTAGAAGGGAACAGCAACAGAGTTCAGCTGCATCTCTGGAGCTAGGCAGACGCTCTATACGAATATTGAAATAAGAACTAATTTAGTTAATATTACATTTTAGACTAGTGTATACTCCTCTAGGCTATCTATTGAAGATATCGCTTTTCTGGCCGTATTTAGATCGAAAAGGAAGTATTTCGTAAAAGGCCGGTAGTCGCTACTTTTGTTTACGTTTTTTAGGCGTAAATTTCGCTCGAGTGTAGATTTTCGTTCTCGACTAGATTTATCTCTTCAAAATCAAATTAATTCGTGTCGGTCATACAGAGCTAGGTAGTTAAATCTTTCGGAAGCAAATTTAAAAGTTTGTTTACATTAGTGTTTATTTACGAATTAGGCTACAGGTTACGAAACTACTGTGGTCTTGTGCCAATTTATTCTGTGCTTTTCTGTTAAGTTTGTCTATCAAACCATGTGTGACATATGTGGTGGTTGCCGTAGAAATTGGAAAGAGGGGGGTGTTCTGTGTAGACTGTAAATTATGGTTTCATTGGGGCGAATGTAGCGGCAAGGAAACGAGGATAGAAAATGAGGCTCTACCATGGCAGTGTAGGTTATGTAGAAAGGACAGAAAAATCGCTGACCAGGAGGCAAAAATTTCTGCCCTTAAGGCTGAATTAGAAAACGCGAACTTGGAAATATGTAGGATAAGGGAGGAAGAAGAGCCTGGGAAATGCGAAAAGGTAGCAGCAAAGGGCGAAATAGGGAAACACTTGAAAAAACACCAGAAATTCGATTAGTAAATCAGTTTGGCTTTCTATCTGAAGTGGAGGAAGTGCCTCATCCAGATGTAGTTGAAAGTAGTTTGAAGTAGAATATTAGCTTTAAAAAAAAGACAGGAAAGGAAAAGAAGAATTCTGCTTATAGGCAGCAATCATGGGAGGGTTATGGGCCAGCAGATTCAGGAGAAATTATGTGCAGGTACCAGGTCACAAGCTTTGTGAAACCAAGTGCTAGCCTTAGCCAGGTGACAGAAAACCTAGGTCAGATATGCAGGGACTTTGAGAAGGAAGATCAGGTAATTGTAATTGGGGGGAGCAGGAAACAGCCTGGCTATACATCCAAGATACAGTCTTAGAAGTGACCTGGATAAAATAGGAGCAGAAACTGGGCACACAAATGTGGGGTTTGTGGAGGTCTTTCAGCGCCATGATCAGCCCTGGGTAAACACTGCTGTGAGGCAAGTTAACACTGATCTGAACGGGATGCTCCAGACACCGGCAAAATCTCACATAAGTGTTGTTACAATGCTATTGGTAGGTGGGGATACACTACACATGGCCTGCAAATGAATAGGATGGGGAGAAATAAGTTAGCTTCTCTATTAGCAGAAACTGTAAGAAGGTCCACAGCCACATAATGGGTGATTCCTTTGGTTAATGGGTCTAGGCAGGTAGATTTTTTAGGTTAAAGTCAAAGTCCAGACAGATGACAATCAAGATAAACAGAATACAAGAAACTTCATGTACAGTAAGTAGGGGTAAAGCTAAGGTCAGTATCATCAAAATATCAGGGGAATAAAAAATAAAGTAGATGAGCTGTTAGTGTGTTTAGATGATCTCAAAAATAAGAATGAGATTGATATACTCTGTCTGTCTGAACATCATGTAACTGAAGACATGGATAGTGTCAGTGTAAGTGGGTATAATTTAGCATCTTACACTTGTAGATGTAGGATGGATAAAGGAGGAGTTGCCATTTTAATAAAACAAGGGTATAAATGCAAAACTGTAGAAGTAAGCAAATTTTGTGTGATCAGCACTTTGAGGTTTGTGCATGTGAAATTCAGCTAGATATTGTAGTATTGATATTACCAACGGTGTACAGGTCCCCATTAGGAGACTGGGAGCTGTTCATAAAAAAGTTTGACTCCCTACTATTATGATGTCTGTCAGACAAAAAGAAAAAGTTATTAATCTGTGGTGATTTCAATGTAAACATTCTAAATAATTCTGAGAGGAAAAGTGAACTAGAAGCGTCATAAACAACATATATCTTAGAATCAGAGATCAATTTCCCTACATGTATAGTTCAAGACAGAAGCACGCTAATACATAAAGTAGTTGTACAGAAAGAGGATGTAAAGCAAACACTTGCTTTCCCTGTGGTAAATGGGTTGTCAGGCCATGATGCACAACTGATTAACTTACAAAACCTAATTGGGTGTACAGTTCGAAAACCATTACATAAAAATGTAAGGTCGCTCAATCTTGTATCTATAGAATACTTCAAAGAAAGCTTAAGAAACGTTAATTCGGGAGATGTATGTTGTTGTTGTGGTCTTCAGTCCTGAGACTGGTTTGATGCAGCTCTCCATGCTACTCTATCCTGTGCAAGCTTCTTCATCTCCCAGTACCTACTGCAACCTACATCCATCTGAACCTGCTTAGTGTATTCATCTCTTGGTCTCCCTCTACAAATTTTACCCTACACGCTGCCCTCCAACACCAAATTGGTGATCCCTTGATGCCTCAGAACATGTCCTACCAACCGATCCCTTCTTCGAGTCGTGCCACAAACTTGCCTTCTCCCCAATCCTATTCAATACTTCCTCATTAGTTATGTGATCTACCCATCTAATCTTCAGCATTCTTCCGTAGGACTACATTTCGAAAGCTTTTATTCTCTTCTTGTATAAACTATTTATCGTCCATGTTTCACTTCCATACATGGCTACACTCCATACAAATACTTTCAGAAACGACATCCTGACACTTAAATCTATACTCGATGTTAACAAATTTCTCTTCTTCAGAAATGCTTTCTTTGCCATTGCCAGTCTACATTTTATATCCTCTCTACTTCGACCATCGTCAGATATTTTGCTCCCCAAATAACAAACCTCTTTTACTACTTTAAGTGTCTCATTTCCCAATCTAATTCCCTCAGCATCACCCGACTTAATTCGACTACACTCCATTATTCTCGTTTTGCTTTTGTTGATGTTCATCTTATACCCTCCTTTCAAGACACTATCCATTCCGTTCAACTGCTCTTCCAAGTCCTTTGCTGTCTCTGACAGAATTACAATGTCATCGGCGAACCTCAAAGTTTTTATTTCTTCTCCGTGGATTTTAATACCTACTCCGAATTTTTCTTTTGTTTCCTTCACTGCTTGCTCAATATAGAGATTGTATAACATCGGGGAGAGGCTACAACCCTGTCTCACTCCCTTCCCAACCACTGATTCCCTTTCATGTCCCTCGACTCATAACTGCCATCTGGTTTCTGTACAAAATGTAATGCTAATGATAAATGCAACACATTTCTTGATAAATTTATATCCCTTTTTGAACATTGTTTCCCAAAGAAAATAACTAAATGTATCAGCACACACTTTTCAAAAAAACTTTGGATTACTACAGGTATTAAAGTGTCTTCAGAAAGAAAAAGAAAACTTTATTAGACAGCAAGAACTAGTAAAGATCCAAAAGTAGTTTTACACTATAAAAATTATTGTAACATACTGAGAAAAGTTATAAGGAAATCAAGAAATATGTATGTTAGAGAAGAAATTAACAACTCTGGCAATAAAATCAAATCAGTATGGAATGTTGTTAGAAGGGAGACAGGAAAAGTAACCACTGGGGTAGGTAGTATTACTATAAAGGAGAACGAGGCCATCCTAACCAACAGTACCCAAGTAGCTAATGTATTTAACAACCATTTCTTAAGTGTAGGAGAAAAAAATTGGTGAGATTAGTTCAAAAGAAAAAGCCAGGCAGTACATGGAACAGTCTGTTTTGAAAAAATTTAGTCAGATTAAGTTTCACGTAACAACATCTTGTGAAATAAGTAAAATTATTAAATCTTTGAAAAATAAATGTTCTGTTGAAATGATATCTCTAATAAGATAGTGAAACAATGTGGAGTAATTACAGGTGATGTTTTGAGTCACATATGTAATGCATCATTAACTCAAGGTATTTTCCCAGACAGGTTAAAATATGCCATTCTCAGGTCGCTCTACAAAAAGGGGGACACCACAGATATCAATAATTATCGGCCAGTATCCTTGCTTACAGCATTTTCAAAAATCTTCGAGGAAGTAATGCACTCAAGAGTGGCTAGCCACCTCAACAGTAATGGCATACTTAGTAAATCACAGTTCAGATCTCAAAAATGCTGTTCCACTGAGACAGCAATATACTATTTCACTGTCCACAAAATAGAGTCTTTAAATAGTAAAATGTCACCAATAGGAATTTTCTGTGGCTTGTCCAAAGCATTTGATTGTGTGAACCATGACGTTATGTTACAGAAATTACAATTCTATGGTATAAATGGAATAGTGTATGAGTGGTTTCAGTCGTACCAACAGAACAGGAAGCAAAAACTTTCCTTATAAGAGTCAAGTGATTTAAATAATTTTGCCACTTCATCTAACTGGGCTGAAATTACATTAGGTTTTTCACAGGGTTCAATCATGGGTCCCTTTCTGTTCTTGGTATATGTGAACGACCTCCCTTCCTATCTGAAACAGGAAGCTGAAATGACACTGTTTCCTGATGATGCACACATCATTATTAATCCGGTAAAAGAAACTCCAATTGAAAATGACACAAATAAGCTCTTCGGAAAAGTCATTAATTGGTTTTCTGCAAATGGGCTTGCTCTAAGCTTTGAAAAAACACAGTACATCCAATTTTCTGCTGCAAAAAGTACAGTTCCTTCAATAAACATAACACATCAACAGAAGTCAGCAGACAGGGTAGAGCATACTAAGTTTTTGGGTGTACACATAGATGAGAACCTTAATTGGAACATTCATATTTTGGATCTTCTAAAGCGACTAGGTTCAGCAACTTTTGCAATCAGAATAATTGCCAATTTTGAGGATATAGAAATTAGTAAGCTAACATACTTTGGATACTTTCACTCTCTGATATACAGAATAATATTCTGGGTTAATTCAACATTTAGACAAAAAGTATTCACTGCTCAAAAGAAAGTGGTTAGAATAATGTGTGGGGTTCATAGTCGCACATCTTGTAGGCAATTTTTTTAAAAGATTGGGAACTCTTACAACAGCCTCACAGTACATTTACTCACTAATGAAATTTGTTCTCAACAACATGGACCAGTTCAAAAACAACAGTGACTTTCATGATTATAATACCAGAAAAAAGAATGACTTACACTATCCTTTACTCAGTCTACCTTTGGCACGGGAAGGGGTAATATATGGTGCTATAAAAATGTTCTACGAATTACCAGACGAAATAAAATGTCTGACAGACTACAGTAATAGCTTCAAAAACAAATTGAAATCATATCTCCTTGACAACTCCTTCTATACCATAGTTGACTTCTTGATCAGGAATAAATAAATCTATAAATGTAGTATATGCATTTTGTCCCAATTAAGGGAATGGGGTAAATAACAGAAAAATTAATCCTTAACTCTGTATTGTAATTTATATATATTAAAAAAATTTTGTTTCATATGTGCATTTCTTGTGCACTTGACACGTTCCACATCATAATGGCTACTGTACCGTGAGATCGATCAATCTAACACGCAACCAACTAACTAACTAACTAGCTGCATCCATTGTGGTTGAAATACATTTAAATCCTTAGACTTTGTTGTGCATAGTGTAGTGTTAGCCACTAGTGCACTTGACCACTGCATAATACCCATAAGTCAACTGACACAAACAGTACCATTTTATGTCGTTTATTATCAGAGAAACTGTCAATAGAAAGTTAACTACAAAACAGTGTGTATTTGTTTTGCAAATGTGGTGGAAGCATGATCGTAATCACAGTGATGATTGTCATTTGTTTGTGGAACCATCTGCAAACACCCAGCGTCCATTTCGGCAAAGTATTAAATTTAAGATTTTGTGAGTCTGGATCATCAGTGGACCTTCCCCGTTCACGTAAGCCAAAGTCTGTTACTACAGAGGAGAATCTCAACAATTTGCGTGCGGCTGACATAATATTACAGCGCCAGCGGGTTATATGAATTTTGCGGCGGACGTAATACTATGTCACGGCAGTTATGATGATTTGCCGCGGTGTCAAATGTATATTTACGACTCCTGCAAACGTCTGTCAGGTCTAGAGGCTTCATAATGTCTGCTAGAAGGTAGTAGCGGCATTCGTCGTTATTTAAACTTTCGTTATCATCTCTTGTTTCGTACGCCTTAGCTGACTTCAAGTTTCCTCTGTTTCGTGCCTTTTAGTGTGCTTTTGAGTCGATTTTGTGTTCAAAATTTGCAGTGAAGAGAAGATACGTCTGTAACAAACGATTTACAAAGTCCTTGACGAGGCCGCAGGTGATGAGAAAGAAATACTTGATGACGATTTATATTTCACTTTCCTTGCATTATTTTCATAGGTCGCGTTGTTATGAACGATTTTCCTGCAGAAATGTCATCTGTGGATTCTGATTTAGCAATTCCAAAATACATATATTGAAAGTAGGAAGACCAATAAATCTAGAAAAACGTTGAAATTCCAATTACACGGTTGTACACACGTGTTATAACTTTAAAAAAAAACGACAGGCATTTTATCCAGTCCACAGATACGTACAAAACCGGCACCGTAAGTGTTGTGACACAATATTTTGTCAAATAAAAGCGTCCAAGAATGGAATGAAGAAGCAGCCTGCGAAGCATTGTACTAAATCTGAAATTGAGGCCACTTGAGCTTACTTTACATCAAGGCGTAAATGATGATCCTGACAGGCGTATAGAATTCCGAGACTTCTACACAATCCTACAAGTAGCACATCCCAAGCTTTACAAAAACATCCTTTCCGGCTACAAAGCGACTTTAAGGTGAAAGGCGGAGTCAGCTCACGCTGAGTGTCTATTGGGACGCTACGAATCGCCATGTGGCGATGGAGGCAGAGTTAAATTCTCCTGACGTATGTGTATGGCCAGGGATTTTCAGCGCTACGCTAAAACGCCTTATTTTTTCATCGGTACTGACATTTTTGTAAATTAATTAGATATGTTTTAAGACGTATTCCTAGAACTCGAGAATAGTCCACTTCATGAACACCTGCAACCGGTTGAGGGAAATCTGATAAGACAACGAGATGGAGCATTCCCGCTTTATGGAGTTATTGTGAGAGGTTCTCTAAATAAAATTTTTGGCATACAGAGTACTACTGAATTTTCTCCATGACGCCCAGATATCACACCCATGTATTTTTCAATCTGAGTATACTAAAAATACTCTATAAGGATTTAGTACAAACTTAATTATGTATACAGAGACTAATAATAATTTTGTGTAGCTGAGTGGCCTGGCAGAAAACCTTCCACCGGCTTTCTACTGGGCGCCACTTCAGCAACTTGCGTGTCCCTAACTCACCCCAGTTATGTATCTACGGAAACGGGACATATAGTTTAACGTAAAATACAATCCATATATTGTTTCTGGTGACTCCTCATATCGTTGACAGGTGAAGAGGCGAAAACTGTCCGGCCGAAATTCGATCCTGTGACCTCTCGGTTTCCAGAGAAGCGCTGTACTGCTAGATAACCAGATACGACATGTATGTATATAGTTCATTTATAGTTTCTGTTAAGTGAATTTGCGAGTATCAAACAAGTCACATATATGGTCGCATCTTTCGATTGCATCGACTTAGCTTACACTGTTTACATCGCAAAGGGGTCGCAGACTTTATTACGTGAAATAAATTTCAACTTGGTATCTCTACCCGTTCCTGAGAAAAAGGGGTCTTAACAGATACACAGACAGATGGACAAGATAATGACCCTCTGAGGGTTCTCTTTTTACCGACTGGGGTACGAAACCATAAAAATGAGTTTCTTTTCCGCCAAGAGGTGTGATGTCAAACAGTTGAAGGAAATTCGAATAGGAATCTGAAAATCTATAGTTCCGGAAGATTTGTGACAAATTTATAAATCTGTGTTCAAAAGAGATGTTTGATTAGAACGGCATGGAAACCACTTTGAGCATCTTTGGTAGGCTCATTGAACTCTACGTGTGTTTCTGTGTACATAATAAATTTGTAATTTAATTTCTTTAGTGTCACTGCACTAAACGCGTTTTTGACAACTGACTTATGGACCATCCTGTAATTCCGCATCAGAAGTCAGATATATATGAATCTACGTCCGCTGCTTCAATTGTTTAATGCTCTGGCCACTATTCGTCCAAGTGGAAAGACGTTAAGAAACTAATTTGACCCGAAAAATTAAAGAACCAGACACAATAGAAAATGGTTTACTGTGACATTGGTTGTAGCAATTTAACATAAGGTAGGGAGAGATGGGGAGAGAGCATCAGCGAATGATTTCTGTATGGATAGCAAAATGACCCACGTACAGTAGCTTCTCCAGAAAATGTATTTACTGATTAAAACGGTCGTAAAACGCATAACAGTATCAGTAATTCCATATTGCGTAAATGGAATGGGGCTGCAGCTGGTCGAAGACTTGAAGAAAACAGATACCAACAATCTTCATTTTATTTAATGATTTTATTCAGTTACCAGTTTCGATTTTCGTTAGAGGTGTGAAGCATCCATGTCTACCGAGAAGAAATCTATGGAAACCAGTTGGATACAGTGATCCCTACAATAGCATAAACTATTAGATGACTTCCAGAATGAGACTATTAGATGACTTATCCAGCACCGTGTATAGGGGACTGAAGATGGTGCCAATGGGGCACCGTAACTGGTAGCTAAATAAAGTTATTAAATAAAATTACAGCTTTTGGTACTTGTTTTCATCAAGGTGTATTGCAGTTGGCTGAATTGCCTACATATGTGATAATAAATGTTGGTCATTCTGTCAAAAAAAAAAAAAATGGTTCAAATGGCTCTGAGCACTATGGGACTGAGGTCATTAGTCCCCTAGAACTTAGAACTAGTTAAACCTAACTAACCTAAGGACATCACAAACATCCATGCCCGAGGCAGGATTCGAACCTGCGACCGTAACGGTCTTGCGGTTCCAGACTGCAGCGCCTTTAACCGCACGGCCACTTCGGCCGGCGGTCATTCTGTCATCTCGCTACTAATGCCATATCAGCCTTAAGCAATGACAGAAATAAAACTTCAAAGTTAAGATTCACAGGGAAGGATAACGATGATACAGTTCACGTATGACATTTATTTGTGCTCAGGCATCAGGGACTAAATTTCTGGCACTGGAGGGAACTGTAGAGGTTAAAAACGATCGAGATAGTCAAAGACTAGCGTACATAAAACTAATAGTTAATGACACAGAGTGCAAATGTTACTCTGAGATGAAGAGATTACCACAGCAGAGGAATTCATGGTGAGTCACATTGAAAAAAAGAAAAAAGACCTCCATTGTCCACAATCGTAAATGGACTTCTCATTGATTTTATAATTTTACAACATACATTGGTTTATACAAGACTGTTTAGAGGCCACTTTAAACAAAATCAATGCTTTTATGCACAGTATATTTCCTATGGTGACAGTCCCACATTTTCGTAGGAGACTGAGCTATGTACATTGCACAGACAAGTACGGTACTCGATTGTGTTCTCTTGCACCATGTCAGGTGAGATTGTTGGTTACATAGCCGCTAGATGCATGACACACGATCGGTCTGTTACGTTGCACCAGAATCGGATTTTAGTACGCAGAAATTTAGGAAGGAAAGACTGACTCAGCTTATAGGAAAGTCAAAATAACCTTCGGTGAAATTAATAGTAATGGTGGTAACGTTAAGAGTGCAATGGGAATTCCACTACTAAATGCAGATGAGACCAGATAGATGGTACATTGAAGGTCTCCATGTTTGGGAAGAATTTGTTGATGTGATAGCAGAAAAGGGAGTCGATATAGAAGAGATATGGGATCCAGCATTAGAATTAGAATTTGAAAGAGCTTTGCAAGACTTAAGTTCAAATAAGGCAGAAGGTATATATAACATTCCACTAGAATTTTTCTAAAATCATTGGGGGAAGTGGTAACAAAACGACGTTGGTGCACAGAATGTATGAGTCTGCGAATATATAATCTGACTTTAGGAAAAATATCATCCACACCATTCCGAAGACTGCAAGAGCTGACAAGTGTGAGAATTATCGCACAATCAGCTTAACAGCTCATGCATCCAAGTTGCTAGCAAGAATAATACACAGAAGGATGGAAAAAAAATTGAGGATGTGTTAGAAGACGATCAGTGTGTGGTTTTACAAAAGTAAACGCACTAGAGAACAATACTGACGTTTCGGTGGTTAATGGAAGCAAGACTAGACAAATCAAGACATGTTTATATGATTTGTCGACCTGGAAAAAGCATTCGGCAATGTAAAATGGTGCAAGAGGTTTGAACGTCTGTAGGGGTAAGCTTTAGGGAGAGAAGGGCAATATACAACACGTACAACATTCAAGAGAGAATAATAAGAGTGCAAGACCAAAAACGAAGTGATAGGATTAAAAAAGGGTGTAAAACAGGGATGCAGTTTTTCGCCCCTACTGTTCAATCCATACATCGAAGAAGGAATGATGGAAATAAAGAAAACTTTGGAATAATAATTCAAGATGAAAGCGTATCAGTGATAACGTTAACGGATGACATTGCTGTCCTCTGTGAAAGTGAAGAAGAATTACATCATCTGCTGAATGTGATGAGCAGTTTATTGAATACAGAATACGGATTGAGAGTAAATCGAAGAAAGACGAAAGTAATGAGAAGTGGCAAAAATGAGAACAGCGAGTAATTCCGGACATTGGATGTTTCTATTTAATAATAAGATATTCTCCAGTAATTACAAATAAAAAATAAAAGAAGACAGTCACAAATTGGAAATTTATTAATGAACGTATTATTGTGGTAGAAATGACTATTTGCCAGAGAAGTTGTAATTATTGGTGTATATGCACCCACGAATGGTGCAAGAGATCAGGAGAAAGATACTTTCTGGTCAATCCTTAGGGAGACTATAGAAAAACTCCCAAGGCGGAAGGAACAGGTTATCATGGGGGATATGAACGGAATAGTAGGAATTAGAGGATCATGTTCAATAGTGGGAAAACATGGAGAGACGGAATATAATGACAATGGAAAACGATTGATTCAAATTTGTGAACAGTTTGATCTGAAAGTTATCCACACATCATTCAAACACAAAGATATTCATTGTTCTATAATATATTATGTTATCACTAGACAAACAAATAGTTTCAAGGCAGTAGATGTAAGATATATGAATATATAAAACCCATTGTTATAACTATAGCAACAGAAGTGCTCGACATAACGGGGAACAACCACAGCCGTACAGCAGAATGGTGGTCGCAGGAACTAGAGATGGCAGTTACAGAAAAGAGGAATGCATTCAACCGGTGGCTGAATGATAAATCGGAAGTAACAAGAACAATTTACAAGGAAAAGAAGAATTAAGTGATAAAAATATAAGGATAATAAAGATTGAAGCTTGGGGAAAGACATGTGCCACTATCAACAGCAAACTAGGATTTGGGAGAGCGAAAGAAGCTTGGTCAGTACTAAAAGGACAAGAGGCAAAAGCCAAAACCAGTCTTCAACTGATAACACCAAAACAATGGGGAGAATATTTCCGGAAATTATTCAATGAGAATTGAGAAGAGTATCTGGACGGAGGAACAGTGGAAGAAAAGAAACAGGAAGCAGAGGAATACAGGTTACAGAAAGCGAGGTGAGTAAGGCATTAAGAGAGGCAAGAACGGTAAATCACCTGGTCCAAGCAGCTGTTAAAATACGGCGGTGACGAAATTGTGAAACTAATAACACGGTTATTCAATAAAATGTTACGTGAACGTTCAATACCCACGGAAATAAAGTGGCTATATGAATACTATATTTAAGGGAGGGAATCGCAAAAGCTGCTCGAACTATCGAGGGATTTTTGTTATAAACACATTAATGAGAATTTTTGGGAAAATAGTGAAAAAAAACTGGAAATAAATTTTAAAACCCAGGAAGAACAATGTGGCTCCACAGCTGGTAGATCATGCGTGAACCATATTTTTTTCACATTACAACAGATCTTAGAGAAACATAAGTAAAATCAAAAAACATAGGGTTAATTTTTATAGATTTAGAAAAAGCATATGATACTCTCCCGAAAATTGGAAATTTTTGGTAAGGACTTATTGGACCAAACTGCTGAGGTCATCGGTCCCTAAGCTTACGCACTACTTAATCTAACTTAAACTGACTTATGCTAAGGACGACACACACACCACGCCCGAGAGACGACTCGAACCTCCGACGGGGGAAGCCGCGCGGACCGTGACAAGGCGCCCCAGACCGGGCGGCTATCCCGCGCAGCTTACTGTCCCGAGAAAACTATTTTGGGGAGCATTAAATATGGCAGACATAAAGGTTCCTTTAATTAAAATAATACAAGAAATACATAAAGATAAATATGTCAATCGAAAATCGGTAGTACACTTTCACAGAAATTTAGAACAAGCAAGGGCCTGTTACAAGGCTGCCCCATGTCATCAACATTATTTGAAATCTATATAGACATCAGTCTTAAGACATGGTCTCGTAAATGCAGTGACTTGAGGCTAGAAATGGAGTCTATTTACAGCACCTACTATTTACTGATGACGAAGTAGCTATAGCGCAAGATGGGGAGGACGCAAATTATATATGTAACCAGTTAGTAATGGCGTGCAGAAACGGGGAACTGAAGATTAATTACCAAAAAGCAGATACCTCACTAAAGATCCAAATGATTTACACTAGAGAAAAAGAACATTAAGAACATCAATTGGGATCCACTTTCGAGATGGAGGGAAAATCAGAGGTAGAAATTAATAAAAGAATTAGCAGAGGAAAGAAGGTCATTGGCATGCTCAACTCAATCTTATGAAGCAGATTGCAATAAACCGAACAAAAAAATCATATATAAATCGGTGGTAGATAACATAATTATGCATACGGCGGGGACATGGACTACTAATCTGAAACACACAAAAAAGCTGCAAGCAGCAGAAATGAACTTCTGGGGAAGATCAGCAAGAATTTCTAGAAAATAGAAAGTAAGAAACGACGAAATAATAAAGAGAATGGAAGTAAGAGAAAGAATACATGATGGACAATTGTTAGGGCATGTAAGAAGAACGGAGGAGGTCAGAATTCCGAAAATGATCCTGGAATGGAACCAGAGGGAAAGAAGAAAAGAGGACACCCTAAGTATAGCTAGCTCCAAAATGTACGAGGGCATTTCGAAAAGTAAAGATACAATGGCTCGCAGTCCTTAAATAGAACATTTATTTAGACAACGTCACTTACAGCTTATTAACTGGATTATTTGTTATGCTTCGACATAATCACCCCCGTTATCCAAACAGTTGTTAAGTCGGTGCACAAGCTTTAGTATCCCACAGTAATAGAAGGTTGCCGCCTGTTGTCGGAACCACATTTCAACTTCATCTTTGATCTCTTCATCGTCGTGGAATGATTTTCCACAAGATGTGACTTAAGGTAACGGAAGGCATGGAATTCGGTGGGCTCAAGGTCCAATACGTCCCATTTGAATTGTTTGAGTAGTGCTTTGGTTACGACTGCTGTGTGAGGCCGAGCGTTGTCATGAAGCAAGCGGACTCCACTTGTCAGCATTTCCCTGCGTCTATTTTGAATTGCCCTTCGAAGACGTTTCAAAGTCTAGCAGTACGCAGCAGCATTAATTGTCGTTCCAGTCGTTCCAGGAGACATAAATTCCAACAGAAGAATGCCTTGTCTGTCCCAAAAAACAGAAGCCACGATTTTCTTCGCTGGAATCGACGTTTTGCATTTCTTGGCTTTTGGTGAATTCGAATGGCGCCATTGCATTGATTGTTTCCTGGATTCACGTGTATGGTGATAAACCCACGTCTCGTCACCTGTCACAATGTGATCAAGGAAGTCATCAACTGCTTCAGCATAGCGTGTGAGGAAGTCGAGTGCAAAGCCCATCCTTTTCTTTTTGTGTTCTACCGTTAACAGTTTTGGAAACCAGAGAGCACACAATTTCCTGTACCCTAACTTAACAGTCACAACGTCATAAAGAGTTGTCATTCACACGTCCGGTATGATCTGATGCAATTCTTTCAATGTGAGACGTTTATTTGTACGAATTCCTTCCTCCGTTCTCCGAAGAAGGGCATCAAAGATCACAGATGGCCGACCTGCTCTTTGTTCGTCATGAACATCGGTCCTACGTTCACAGAAATGACGATACCATTTCGTTACATTTTATCGATTCATAATGTTCCCATAAACAGAAACAATTTCTTTGTGAATATCCACTGGTCGCTGACCTTTTGCATGAAGAAAACGTATGACGGAGCGCACTTCGCATTTTGTCGGGATTCTGAATCGCCGCAGCCATTTTAAACACGACCTACTCCAACCAGAAGCAACGTTCAGCTGCCGAACGACCGCGAGGAGAAAGCTAACGGTTCGTTAACACCAGTGTTGCCAACTTGTTCGCCAAAACTCTTCTGTTCCTCTGGCGCACGGTGTATCTTTACTTTCCGAAATACCCTCGTACCATTAACAATAAGAAGACTTGTCGCAGAGTAAAGAAGATATACAACATCGAAACACCTAGAGGGACATTCTGAGAAGATAAAATAAGGTTTTATGTGACAGATGCAATAATTTCTGGGGATTTATTGTGTTGTATAGAGGAACATATTAGTAAATAAAAAAATATTACTTTTATTTTAAAAAATATTTTTCGACATTTGCTAACAAAGAATTTAAATAATAGTGAAAAGCGAAGTCAGTACAAATGAGAATCGAACCAATGACATCACTATCACAAAACTTGTACAAGATATATTTTTTTCAGCTGCCAGTAGCTACTTTATGAAAATAGAAATGTTTTGTGTTTGACGTCACTCTGAAATGTTCCGATGTTACGTCGAGCATTTGAGAGGTTTCTTTTTAGAAAATTTTAGGAAATTGGTGTCCAGGTATTGGAAATCAAATCGTGTAACTATCAAGAAAATCAAAGAGGGCTGGTCCTTGTCAGATCCAAGTCTAACTTTAACTCTCCGTCTAAGCTACATAAAATGTCATCCGAAAGAGGAGCTACAACTCCGAGGAAACCTTTCACGGCACACTCACTGTTAAATATGGTATCCACTGTGCGGGCGGCGAAACGACGGAGGATTCTGCTGCGAAGAGGAAGAGTTTCCGCTCGTTAACAGTTGCGATATTTGCCTCCTCTGAGGCGTGCAAAAACGCTAAGCGTAACGAGCAATTAGCGAGGGCAGAAGCGGCGGGCCGGGTGCGCTCGAGTTGGCGCCACTTCTGGCGCCAGCGTTCATTGCACAACGAGCTAGCTGGCCCGGGCCGGCTAGAGATAAGGGCGAGTGCTGGCGGCGTCTTTTATCTGCCGTGTCGGCGGAAGCCACGGTGGGGAACTCAGTGACGAAGTGGTTTTGTTGCGGCCCGCTACGTCGTCTCACCGATACCCAGACTGCCGCACGACCGCAGAACAAGTAAACACGACACATCGCCTGGCGCACAGGATTCTACATACAGTGTGTCATTGTACAACTGCAAATATTTTTATTGGTGAATGAGGATGGTGAACTAAACAGCATTACATCAGTATCTATTTCGTTTGCAGACTAATAATTATAGTTATTAAGCGTAGCATGTGTCAAGAGCAAGGCATTAGCGTGTATTTTCCCCTGGGCGATGGGTTAAGCGTTGAAATGTGGGCACTTGGAGGTAAAACGGTCTATACTGGCAGGTGAAGTCCGCTTAATTGTGCAGCTGCAACAGTGCAGAAAACATCAGGTAGTAAATTATTTAACGTGTTTGCGGGAAGATTTTTAGATTAACACACCAGGGTACATACTAAGGTACTAATGATCACAATATCTGCACTTACACCCCTGACACCATCTGAACTTACGAGTGTGGTTTGATAAGTCTGGTAAAAAAAAAAAGAAAGAAATGTTTAAAAAACAAACAACTCATCTTACTTCTCGACATAGTTACGTTTGAATGATATGCACTTTGTCCAGTGATCCTCCGGCTATTTCATCCCATCAGAAAATTGTCAAACTCTGCAGAATATTCGTTGACTGCAACTATCACTCCCTCATTTGGTGGAAATTTCTTCCCAGCGAGCCAAAGTTTCTAATTAGGGAACAGGAATAAGTCACTCGGGATTACGTCTGGTGAATAGGTTGAATGAGGAACCAACTCAGAATCCAGTTAATGCACTTTCGCCATTGCTGTGGGATGATTCATTACCCTGCTGAAAGAGCACTTCTTTCCGAACCAACCTTGGTCTTTCTTCCGCCAACACAAGTTTCAAACGATCCAGTAATGAAGTACAATAGGGTCCTGTTATGGTTCTGTCTTTTTCCAAGTAATCTGTGAGAATTATTCCTTGGGAATCCCAAAAAAAAAAAAAAAAAAAAAAAAAAAAACAGTGGCCAGCACCTTAAAAGCTGACAAAATGGTCTTTCCTTCTTTGGTGCACTTTCACCAGACTTCGTGCTTTTTTTACTGCGATTTTGACTCTGGTGTGTAACGGTGGATCCAGGTTTCATAAACCGTCACACATCGGCGCAAAATCTCTTCCGGACTGCGATTAACACTCAGTTTCTTCATACACAAGTATCCATACTGGATATTATGCACCACTGCCTACATTCTCATCAACTTCAGGAATTTTTATTCGGTGCTCTTGCGTTAATATATCATCGTTTTGTCAAATGTTTACTTTGTGGTGACCTCAGGTGAACGGTATGAGTGCACTTCGCCTTGGGTGGTTGTTCGAAAACGTTGAAATTCATTAATCGAAAAGTAAGCGGTCTTCAGGGATGGTTCAGAGTCTGCGTGAAATAAATCCAATTCTGTTTTGATTTGTGCGGCAGTCCTACACTTGTAATGAAAATATTTAGTGACAGCATGAAACAAGGTTTTTCTCCATTTTCAATCGCAATCGACACGCTGACCAATTCAGGCGGCTGTCAACAGTGAACTGAACGCTGTACATTGTTGAAATTCTTTATACGATCCTTGGAATAATCAAGCTTTCCAACCGCGAAGGCGCAACATAGAAGTTCCACTACGTCATGGAAATTTATCAGACTTATCAAATCACCCTCATACGTTGATAAGCCAAAACTTTACCACCACAGCACACCGCGAGACAATGCCGCCAGGTTTTGATGTGGACGTGATAAGGAAAGTATATCAGCGGTGTAGAGGTTTACGGATCATTCTAGCGGCCATACGAATCACGAATGGGGAAACACACCTACATCGAAGACTCTGAGCAAGGAAATGTACTGGCCTGAAGCCTGGGATCGATTACCTCGAAAACGACGAACGTGGGCTTCTGTTCATATTCTGCTGTCGTGAACATCGATGGAAAGTGGTTGAAGGATGGAGAAAACACTACCCAGTTAGCTATTGCAAGCTGTAACAGAACACCTTTCAATACAAATACTGGTAGATTAATCTCGAAACTATATATGAAGGGCTTATTTCGATAGTGGTACAAGTCCATTACCTCCACTTTTCTGTCTAATGCTTCTGAAATTAAAGAGCCAAACAAACAGAAAGGTTCATCCCTAGCAAGAAGACATATGCTTGAATATTTCTGGTATCTCAACTGCAGATTTTTCAGCGCTCATTTAACTTTAGGAGTCTGTATCTCAATATGAACAAAAATGGACTTGTACCACTATTAAAATAAGCCCTTCATATCAAAGTTGGCAGAATAAATACATTTGTAAAAGTGTAAAATGGGCTATTTCCTATATTTGTTTCATTTGAAAAAGAAAAAAAAACTGTGTGATACTTATTTATCAAATTCTAAATGACTGCTCTACTCCGAGCCATTAATTGATGCTTTAATTAAGGGAGAAATAAACACCACGAAATTCGAAATAGTCGATTGGATTCGCGTGCTCGGTGGTGCCCTGCGTAACCGTAGCCGAAGAAGAAGAAGAAGATAATAGTGAGGTGTTGAATGGTATAGACGCATTCCCGATGGCCGTGGATGTAAAATTATTCTGATGCTGAAAGTGCATCTAATCTGCATCAAAGTGGTGTGGCTTTTCCGATAGACGCTATAAAGTCGTCCCACCCCTACTTAAAGGAAGTCCCTCTAACAAAGGAATCAACTTCAAAGGAAGTTGACCCGTTTCCTAGCCTTAAAGGGGAATCAAAAATGTAATTTAGCATTCCAAATTAATAAAGAAGGAGGAAAGTGCCATTAGATGGCGGTCGCGCGCGTATTGTCGGCCGCAACACGGACGGCGCAGCGCGATCAAACTGCAACGCTCCGTGCCGAGTTCGGCGTGAAGCGGCTGGTATAAATTAAAAAATCAAACATAGACCACCACAATAATTTGAACGAAGCGGGGCCTGTGTCCGACTGTTGTAGGTCGCACAACGACGTCACTGTTAGTGGAAAGCGGGCCGAACCATTCTTTGCGTCACTCGCGTGAACACTGCTGCAGGATGCAAATGAAATGATCGGCGCACCGATCTCAGGGACGTGGAGCGATATACGGGGTTTGAAATTAATGACTGAACACGAGAAGTGATCGGCCATATACGTCCACCAACAAGGGGTCGTCGGCGCCTCTTTTCCGGCCGTGGTCGTCTGAAAAACGTAAATCATAAAATATTATTAACAAAGTGACATGGAGGGCTGAAATGTAGAAATGAAAATCATAGTGAAGTTTACTTTGACTCTCTTATAAGCACATAAGGTACATTTTAACATAGAGATTAGTTTAGATTAGATTAGATTAGTACTTGTTCCAAAGATTATGAATACGACACTTCGTAATGATGTGGAACGTGTCAGGTTAATAAAAGGTGTCTATACAAGATATTACATTAGACAAAATATTACATGACACTCAATAATTTTATTTATTTATTTATTGTGGAGGTTGCGAAATTACCCACTTACTATATCCAAAAATTCATCTAATGGGTAGAAGGAGTTGCCATTAAGAAATTCTTTTAATTTCCTTTTAAATGTTATATGGCTATCTGTCAGACTTTTGATGCTATTAGGTAAGTGACCAAAGACTTTTGTGCCAGCATAGTTTACCCCCTTCTGAGCCAAATTTAGATTTAACTTTGAGTAGTGAAGATCATCCTTTCTCCTAGTGTTGTAGCCATGTACTCTGCTATTACTTTTGAATTCGTTCGGATTGTTAATAACAAATTTCATAAGTGAATATATATATTGTGAGGCTACAGTGAAGATTTATAGCTCTTTAAATAAGTGTCTGCAGGATGATCTTGGATGAGTTCCAGCAATTATTCTGATTACACGCCTTTTTGCAATGAACACTCTTTTAGTCAATGACGAGTTACCCCAGAATATGATGCCATACGAAAGCAGAGAATGATAATAGGCGTGGTAAGCTAATTTACTCAGATGTCTAGCGCCAAAATTTGCAATGACCCTAATAGCATAAGTTTCAGCAGATCCTCAGTGTGTTTTTTCCATTTCAACCCCTCATCAATGCATACACCTACAAATTTTGAATATTCTACCTTAGCTACCGATTTCTGATCGAAGTCTATATTTATTAATGGGGTCATTCCATTTACTGTGTGGAACTGTATATACTGTGTTTTGTCAAAGTTTAATGAGAGCCCATTTGCAGATTACCATTTAATGATTTTCTGAAAAACATCGTTTACAATCTCACCAGTTAATTCTTGTCTGTCGGGTGTGATAGCTATACTTGTATCATTGGCAAAAAGTACCAGCTTTGCATCTTCGTGAACATAGAATGGCAAGTCATCAATGTTTATTAAGAACAGCAGAGGACGCGAGACCGAACCTTGCGGCACCCCATTCTTGATTGTTCCCCAGTGAGAAATCACCAGTTTTTTGCATATTATGTGAACTGTTTATTTCAACTTTCTGCACTCTTCCAGTTAGGTATGATTTAAACCATTTGAGCACTGTCCCATTCATACCATAGTACTTGAGCTTATCTAGAAGTATTCCATGATCTACACAATCAAAAGCCTTTGATAGATCACAAAAAATCCCAACGGGTGACTTCCGTTTACGCAGAGCATTTAATATTTCATTAGTGAAAGTATACATAGCATTTTCCGTTGAAAAACCCTTCTGGAAACGAAACTGACATTTTGTTAAAGCTTTATTTTTACAAAGGTGTGAAGCTACAATACATTATTTTTCAAGAATTTTGGATAAGGCAGTCAGAAGAGAGATTGGGCGGTAGTTGTTGACATCAGACGTTCCCCTTTTTTATGCAGTGGTATAACAATGGCATACTTCAGTCTATCTGGGAAAATACCCTTCTTTAGAGAGCTATTACATATGTTTCTTAGAATTCCACTTATTTCTTGTGTACAAGCTTTTATTATCTTGCTGGAAATGCCATCAATCATATGTGAGCTTTTATTCTTGAGAGAGTTTATTATCTCCCTAATTTCAGATGGAGAGGTGGGTGGAATTTCAATTGTATCAAATGGTGTGGGTAAGGCCCCTTCCATTAACTGCCTTGCTTCTTCTGATGAACATTTAGATCCTATTTTCTCTACAACATTTTAGATTCATAAAGAGAGTCATGACAATGCGTCCGTACCTAATCAGAGCGGGAATAGAACAGTACAAAAACCAGCGGACGCTGGACAAAAGAATTAGACATAAAAATGTCTAAGGAAATCAAACAGAGGTTTGTACGTCAGCAAATACATCGATAAGTATACACAGATGAAACTGTAAGACAGAATGTAATATGGAATATCTGACTCCGTAAATGTCGGAAATAATTTTAAAAGCAAAATAAATGCTACTAATTAAAAAGTAATACTACAAAGTCATGTATCCGAGTAGTGAAGAAATTAGCATATTTCACCATAATATGAGGTATTATTGATAAAATTCGTGAACTGCTTATAGACGTCGAGCACCACTTAAATAAATTGACAATTCAGAGGATTGCTTACAAGGATACATATTAGCAGGAGGGGGGTGGGGGAAGGGCCATGTACGTAAAGAAAACAGTACTCCATTTGAGTCTGCAGACATATCATGGCACTGCAGTAAACACGTATTTGAATGTTGTGCAGGGCAGCTGAATTTAGTGAGACAGAACTTTCAATTGTTGTTATTCATAGGCCCCCTAACTCTGACTTCAGAGCATTTCTGTTCAAGTTAGAGACGGTTCTTGACACTTTATAGGAAGTACCAAATATTAGTTGTATGTGCTGACTTCAATATTAATTTTGTACGTGATTGTGCAAGAGCTTCTAAATTCATGTGATTTGATGCAGATTATGTTTTGTCCACCCAGGGTGCAGGGGAACAGTAGCACAGCTGTAGACAATATTTTAATTCACGCTCACTAGTAGATGGGCATTCTGTTAGTAAAAGGGTGAATGGCCTTTCAGACCATGATGCACAAATTTTAACACTAATATGTTTTTCTATTTAAACAAATGTTCTGTATAATTACAAACTATATAGGAAAGATATTCCAACAGCAAACCTTGTTAAGGAACAAGAAGGGCAGGATGTTTGTAGTGCCGATAATATAGATGATAAATATAGATTTCCTTAACATATTTCTCATGATCTTTGAAAGTTGCTTTCCGTTAAAACGTTCTGAACAGGGTACTAGTAGTAAAAGGCAGCCTGGGTGGCTGACTACTGGGATAAAGATATGTAGAACAAAGTGGGAACTATATCAAAATGTTAGAAGTAGTCACAATCGAGCTACAGTAGCCCATTACAAATAGTATTGTCAGGTGCTTAGTAATGTTATTAGGAAGGCAAAGAGTATGTGGTACGCAAATAGAACAGCTAACTCACAGGATAAAATTGAAACCACATTTCCTATCGTGAAGGAAGTGTCTACCCAGTAGTACAAGGTTAACGGCACAAAGTCAGTTCGTAGTAAAAATGTTTCTGTTACTGGTAAGTCAGATACATGTACAGTTTTTAACAATCACTTTCTGAGCATTGCTGGTGAATTAAATAAAAACTTTCTACAGAGAACCATATAATTCTCTTGGAAAATGCCTTTCCGATACTGATTTCTGAAATACTCCTTTGAGATACTGACAAGAGGGAGATTGAGTCAGTAATTACCTCTCATGAACATCATGGAGTACCTGTCAGAATATTATGATTCTGTGCTGCAAATGTTAAATCTATACTTAGCCATATTTGTAATTTTTCCTTCAAGAATGGTCAGTTTCCTGAGCGATTCAAGTACTCAGTAGTAAACCCACTTCATGAAAGGAAAAAAGGTATAATGCAGACAGTTTCATTTTATTTCTACGCCATCAGTGTTTGCTCAAGTTATTGGTTGGACCTGAAAATGCTATATTCTCTTTTTTTCTGTTAGGTACTGGTTGGATTAAACAAAACATTTCGAACGCTAGGTATCTTTCTTGATTTACTAAGGCGTTTGATTGTGTTTATCACAAAATATTGCTCCAGAAATTGGACCATTATGCACCACGGGGAGTAATTCGTAATTGGTTCGCCTCTTGTTTTAATAACAGACAGCAAAGAGTAAGACTCAATTCTTACAGTTTCTAATACACAATTCAATAAACCTGAGGTTTTAATTTCACAGAATGGGCATCTGAACAGTGAAACTCAACAGTTGTGGCGGTATGCCCCATAACGTGAAAAAATAATATTGAAGAACTTCGCAAATATAAGAAAACTGGCGTCGTAACGAAATAAATATGTATTATTGCAGAAAAATCACAAAGACTCTGAAATCAATCTGCGAATGTTATTGTAATCTCTGTTTCTTTTGCAAAAGGATCGGACACTTCCCTTTTGTTCCTTGGTAGTGTAAGAAGCCATTTTGTGACGAGGCATGAAGATGTAAGAATTTCATGTAATATTTTAACTAAATATAATGAAATATTTCTTAAAAACGTCGCTAATGTTTTACTGTAACAACTCCTATATTCATGAAGCGATATATATTAACGATTTATGCAAATTTTTAGGGGAACACTGGCGCAGAGGTTAACGCCATTGCTCTAGATGATAACGTAAACGTAGGAGATTTGTACTGATTAACTGTTCTTCTTTTGAAACTGTAATAACAGTCAGTTTTTCTAATATTGAACCATATTCGTTTAAGGCGATGTCAGTAAATTTTAGTGATCCCACCCCTCTCGGGTAGTGGCGGGTGCTGAGGACTCAGGTCCTTCTCAGCCTGGGGATGTTTGATACTATTAGGACACCATTTATTTGTTTCATTGGGATATTCTGCCTGCTTGGATGTTACGTTTGTGTTGGCTCATGCCACTTTGTAGTTAGACTTTCTTATATCTAAGTGGTAGAATTCCACCTCCCGGCTTTCGCCTTACAACTGGGGGAAACCACCAAAACCCCAGTCAGGATGACACTGGATTATCATCTGCTAATCTCTGAGAGTTTCTTACACTAGGTTTTTAATTTAATTGATGTTTAGTGATGGATTACTTTATCTTTTTGTAGAGTTTTAGTTCTAGATTATGTATTATGCCTACGTTATATGCTCTATCGTTTGAGTGTGACAAACTAATTGATTGATTGATTGGTAAACTCTATTCCTAAACTAGTGTGAGTTAGGAGGATGGCCATGTGGGTATGTGGAGGGTCGTTTCACTTCACTCCACTAGGGGGGTTGGAGGGAGTTGATGGGATACTTCACTTTACTGTATTTACTGCATTCTTCTTTTTCTAATTTTTTCTGTAAGCTCCTTGTTATTGGAGTATGTTTTTTTGTTTTTTTATTTTTTCTTGTTTCTTTCTTTTTTTATTTTTTTATTTTTTTGTTTTTCAGGTTTTTTTCTTTTTTTTCTATTTTTTTAATTGTTTTTTTTTCTTTTTTAAAAAGGGCCTCCTTCCTCCCCTATAGCCCTACCTCTACCTCTCCAAAATTGCCGCCATCCTCGAGTGTCGACGCGGCACGTACAGCAGGGTGCTATTAGTTTCAAGACTTTTTGCCATAAAACGAAAATAAAAGCGGGGGCATACTCTGCTATGCCTCAGGGGGCGACGACACATTACTCAGAAAGACACCTCTCTCTGCAGGTGTGAAGCAAATGGTGATTTTAGAACTAAAAAGGAGAAAAAAAAGAAAGACAGAAATGAAGGCAAATTAAAAACAGGGACGGCAGCACACACAAATGAAAAAGAAACTGGCGGGATAATCCCATCGCCCATAGAATTAACGAAGGGAGAATCTTCTATGATAGATGGCGTGTTTCCTAATTTTCCAATAATGTTTTGCAATAAGTTTTCCAATGTCGAATCATAGGTATAGTCAAGTCAGGTAGTTGCAAAGTCCGAGTGACAAAGATCCAGGGGTAAACCCAGGCAATTCCCGGACGAGGTGCCTTAGTCAACCCGGAACACCTTTTGATATCCATGAACCATTGCAACTTTCAGATATCGTGCAAAGGTAGTCGTATATTTCCGATCAGATTCCGCCAGGCGATGCTGGCTCCACAGGTAGTCCATGAAAGAGACAGCATCGGTGAGGGAAAGGTCGTAGATCGTGAAAATGGTGTGGCCCAAGAGCCACACCATTGCGTTACGTCTTGGTCGGGGTTGTGTTTGAAGATCAGGTGTAAGGAACCAGTCGGTGGACACATTTTCTGGAGTCGTCCCACCGATCAGCGCTATGAGCACACGTGCAAGGTCCCACACTTCTGTGACGTGGGAGCATAAGAGGCGATGCTCTCTGGTGTCGACGTCACCACATCGGCCGCAAGCAGCCGATGGCCGTAGACGGATGCCCGCCAAGCGATGATTAGTGGGTATTAAATTGTTTACAACACGATACCATAGCGCTGAAACTTTCGTGGGAAGGGCTGGGTTGTTGATATTAGCCCAAGCTTGGTGCCAGATGACCGACGGTCGTCTGTCCTCTAATTTATGTGGTGTGGGCTGGCCTCGAAGAGCCTGATAAAGGCGCTTCGACGTGCGTGCCTTGTCAGTGGCCACTGTTAGGACATAACTTTGATTGAGGTAATAGTCCTTGACTGTCGTCATCCGGAACGGAATATGTGTCAGACTGGTGCACGCGCTGATCGTGGGCGATAACGGTCGAAAAGAACCGCTGTTGTCCCACCTGGGTCAGTTTCACGCAAGGTGGCGATACGGTGAATCAGGAGGGCTGCACATTTGCGGGGGAAGTCAATGAGTCCAAGCCCCCCGTCGACCTTTGGCAGTGTACAAGTCTGCGCATCAACTTTGAACAGTGCATGCCGCCACAAGAGCCAATATACTGTTTTTGAGATGGCTCTGCCGGTTTGTTTCAGTAGCGTAAGGAGTTGTGCTACGTACCATGCCCGTGATAGGATGTAAGTATTAATCAGTTGGATTCGTTGATGGAGGTCGAGTTGTCGATCAGCGTGACTCACGCAGAGTCCTCTGATACGCGTGAGAAGCCGCCTCCACGTTAGTGTTAGCATGCGCTGCGGACAGGCAGTCACCTCAAGGCCCAAGATACGTTGTTCCCCCACAACTCGGTACCATGGGCGTTCGATGGTCAATGATCGTGGTCCTAGCGGGATCAGCACCGTTTTGTTGGAATTTAACATGGCACCGGATGCTTGTTCATAAACATTGAGAACTCGGCGAACTGAATCGATGTCCCTAGCGTTTGCGACGAACACACCGACATTATCCGCGTATGCCGCACTGCGGAAGGTGACGCCAGGGAGAGCGACACCATCGACCATTCGTCCGATGTCACGCAGCATGGGGTCCAGCGCTATAGCGAACATTGACAAGGGACACCCTTGTCGGACTGATCGTCTGATAGGAATTGGTCGCGATCGGCAACCGTTCACAACAATTGTGGAATTTGCTCCATCCAAGAAGTGCCGGATGATTCTTATGAAGCGCTCCCCAAAGCCCATCCGCGACATAACGGCCAGCAGGTAAGGGTGGGAGACCCTGTCAAAGGCACCAGCGAAATCTAGGGAGAGAATTGCAGCCGGGGTTCGAGTGTCGGCGGTGAGTAAGACAGCATCACGGTATATAGAAGCGGCTGTGAAGATGGTTCGGTTCGAAACGCCACATGATTGGGGAATGAAGTCTAGGGGGTAGGGGTATGTAAATTGGGTGATTCTAAATTCGTAAATTGGGCTACATATTATGTGTTTCATTACCCTTTCCACTCTTACTCTGTTCCGGCCGTATTTGGCTACTTCAGGAGTTATATTGTCTAACATAGGGCGGGTGTTGGTGACCGCATATACTAGATCGTTGGTAGTTGTATCGTGCAGCTCCACTGCTAACCTAAGGTTACGGCGGTCGAATGCGGAAATTCTTTCATCTTGTGCCCTGGAGGCCGTCCACAGACAGGCACCTTACTCGAGGATTGGTCGGACAAATGTTCTGGAAGTGTGTAGCGTTGCGTCAGGGCAGGCGCCCCCGAATTTTGAACTTTACAAGATTCATTCTTTGTTTGCATTTGCTTATGACGTTTTCTGTGTGGTGCTTCCATGGGAAAGTAGAGTCTAGAGTCATCCCTAGGTATTTTGCACTCTGGACAGGGTTTACTCCCTTTTGCCATAGGGTTATGTAAAGGTCGTTATGTTTTAGTCTGGCACTGCGTTAGGTTACGGTGTCTGAAAAGTAGCAGCTGGCTTTTTGTCGGATTAGGTTTAATGCGCCATTTGGCCATCCACTGTTCTAGTTGGGGTGTGTAGGATGCTGTTACACTCTTCGCTTCCTCTACCGAGTGCGCCGTGCACCAGTAGGCGGTGTCGTACGCGTAGGGGGCGAAATGTTCGTTCCACTTGTTGGGGCGCCATTTGTTGGGGCGAGGGATGTCGGCGGTATATAAACTGTAGAGTGTGGGTGAGAGGGCAGCGTCTTGCGCTACTCCAACTGCAGGAGAGAATTTCTCTGAGAGTTGGTTTCCGACCGATACTGTTGCTGTTCTATTAGTTATTATGGAGAAAATAAGGCGTACGAAGTGAGGTGGGAAGTTTTGCTTGGCCATTTTATATGCCAGCCCGCAGTGCCACACCTTATCGAATGCTCGTTCAATGTCTAGGAATAGTGCCAATACGCAGTCACCTCTGTTTAGGGCTTCTGATGTTGTACTGATGATGGGGTCCATGGTTGAATGGTCCTGTCTGAAGCCGGTTTGTTCTGGAGGGAGGATATTTAATTTGTTAATGAATATGTGAGTTCTGTTGTTTAGAATTGATTCAAATGTCTTGCCTGTTACTGGCAGAAGCAAGATTGGGCGGTATGAGGTAGGTTGATTAAGTGGCTTTCCACGCTTGTGAGTCATGATGACATTTGCGTTTTTCCATTGTTTTGGCACATTCCTAGACAGAGCGCAGCGTTGTAGAGGCGGCTTAGTGTTGGAGGAAACATGTGGTGAAGGGTGGCCGAAAGCATTTTCCTTGTAACTTCGTCCCTGCCAGGTACAGCATTTTGCTTGGCAGATATGAGTGCTAGTGCAATTTCCTCTTCGGTAAATGGCGCCAGAAGCTTCTGTGAGGGCTGTCTGGGTGTTGAGTAAGTTCTCCATACTTTCCTCGATTTCTTTGGCGAATGTGTCATCGAATAGAGGGTCAATGGGGTGACAGTGGACCTCCTTCCGGACCTCACTAAACACTTGTGCTTTCTGGTGGTCGTCAGCTGTGATGCCTTGTGGGGTGACGAGAGCAGCACTGGGAGGGTTGTTACCAAGAGCTCCTGTTATCTGTTTACAGGTCTTCCAAATTTTAGCCGGTTCCCTGGGGCTGAAGCAGTCCGTCCTCCAGCGTTTTAGATTGTCTTTCACTGTAGGGTTCGGTCTGTGCCACCACTCAGTTCTTGAGGTGGGGGGTTCACCTAACCTCTTATAACCCTGCCGGTTTTTTTTTTTTTTTTAAGGGACTTGTAGTCCGGGGTGATATGTTACAATACAGCATCACCGGTCTATTGCGGTCTAACTGTGTTGGTGAGGCAGTAAATTTCCACAGGGCAGTGACTGCGTCACTGCAATTTACTTTGGAGGTGTGGCGGTGGGACTTGTAGTCCCGTACCACCCTATGACGGTGACAGTACTACATGAAACAAGCAGAAAAACTTTGCACGCCCACCACGGACGCATCCTTTGGCGGGACTAGCCCCCATTCTACGTCTAATGTTTTCCAATCGGTTGTCTTTTGATATACAAACAGCTTGTCGGGCAAACTAGCTGCGAGAAGTACCACAACAGAGTCAGTAACTTAAATAATTTCGCAGTTGTGAAGCAGGCAGAATAACACTAACTCCAGCTTTACGTAACATATACATACCAACAATACACTTACTTAAAAAAGAACCACCACACAGTTCATTTTCTTGGTGTTCAAATTGATAGTAAACTATCTCGTAAAGCCCACATTCAGGATCTTGTTTAAAAACTTAATGCTGCCATTTTTACTACTCGAACGGTATCTGAAGTTAATGATAGTTCGATAGGAAAAGTAGCCTACTTTGCTTATTTTCATTGCTTATGAAATCTTGGGGTAACTCCTCCCATTCTCAAACGACATTTTTGACTAAGAAACGAACGATTCAGGCAATAAGTGGTGTAAGTTCACTCAGCTTTTGTCAATCCCTGTTGGTTAGTCTGGGTATTCTGACATTGAACCCTCAACATAGACATTCCTTGCTGTAGTTTCTTGTTAAGAATATCAGATTATTTCCAAGAATTAGCCTTCACTCAGTTAATACTAGGCTGAAATCCACTGCTCTTCTGGACTGCATTTGCCTGACTCTTTGCAGAAAGGCGTGCAGTATACTGCTGCATCCATTTTCAGTAAGCTACCACAAGCATTCAAAATTCTTAGCAGTAATCCACGCGCGTTCAAATCGAAACTGAAGAGTTTTCTCATGGGTCAGTCCTATTCTGTCGAGAAGTTCCTTGAAAAATTAAGCTGATTGCTGTGTTACGTTTGACTGCATTTACATAAACTAATTACTTGTCTTTTGGTGGATTCATAAACATTTTATTTTATCTGTTATTACTTTCATGTTGTAATTTCATGTACTGACACGTTACATGACCTTGGAGATTTGCACCTCAGTATGATCCTACGGAACTAGCTGTATAAAATAAAAATAGAAATAAATCATCAAGTCGCGGATGCAAGAATTCCCAGACATATGACACTGTGAATTTCCGTATGCCAGAGATGCCACTCGAAGAGTGGCTCTGGGAAGTGTGATGCTGTTTGGTGTGAATTCAGGTATCAGAAAACGTGAAGAAGCTGTCGTAGATCATCACTCACCACCACTTCGACGATGCATCCACGATAACATTTTCGTCTATGAAAACTACAACAAGGCAAGACTTTGATTTTCTTCAGTAAAGTACTTTTGTTAGCAGAGCATCAGTCAGAATGGGTCAATATGAAGCAACATTTAATTTGAACATTATAGTTTATTAGTAGTCACACATTTATTTCATTATTCCATTACAGTCCTTTGTCATTCATTACAAACAATGTGTTAAAACGATCTTTAGAATCATAACCTATTCCAAAGACTGTAGTATTTCAGATTAAAAGGCTAACAGTCTGGTTAATTTTAAATATCTAAGCATTGGTTACCTTTGCTTTTCCATTTACTAACGTAAATGTTGATAATAAAACAATTTATAATCCAGTAATGAACTTCAGTAATTAATTTTGTAAAACAGTTTCAAGATGACTGCCAGAACATGGCATTAGAATCAGTTTATCTTGCTTGATTTTAGAATGTTGAGTACAAAGTACAAAAAAATGGCTCTGAGCACTATGGGACTTAACATCAATGGTCATCAGTCCCCTAGAACTTAGAACTACTTAAACCTAACTAACCTAAGGACATCACACAACACCCAGTCATCACGAAGCAGAGAAAATCCGTGACCCCGCCGGGAATCGAACCCGGGGACCCGGGCGCGGGAATACAAAGTACAGTTAACAACTTCGTTCATAAATTCGTTGTAAATTTCAGAAATAATTAGAATCAAATTAGCTCCTTCAGAGCTTGGTTATCGCAAGAAACTTGATATACTATTTCTTTCAGGGCGTTTCATAAGGTAAGAGACAATCCTCTCCTGCAACTTAAATAAAGCTATTCAACGGATGTATTCATGGTATCAAAACGATACTGAAGATAGGTAGTGCTATGATTAACGCAATGCGACTGGACTCTTGCTTCCATCCAATTAATAGTCGATTGCCTTAATTGCTTAACAATAGTCCAATTACTACGCACACGCTTTATTTTATAATGAAAGGTGATAATGATGTAGCTAACTGCTCAAATACATACAATGCAAATACTCCAGTGTGAGTGAGGACGAATCTTAACCGGTAACTTTTTCGGAGGTTAATATAACGATCTGTACCACAGTCAAGGTCAAGTGTCACGACAGAGCAGACGGCAATTGCAGCGTCCGATTTCACGTCCGGTGGCCGATGACACGGAGCGATAGTATTCGTTATCCAATATAAAAGCTTATTCCATACCTGGTGCACTTAAAAGATATTAACACATGTAACAACCAATTATAAGACGAACTAGCAACCAATTATAAGACCAACTGGTCATAGAATCTCAGTTTCAAGATAACTGTGAAATAGGAAGCTTGAAGCGATTGCACGCAATTTGTCGTCATTTAAAAACACAAATTGAATTTACACAGTATTGTTAGAGGTCAGTCACAAGTTCCTTGCATCACAGAACATGTAGGGTGCAGGCTTACCTGCTCTATAAACAAGGCGGCTATTGTGGCAAAACTCACGAAAGACAGTAATACTAGCGCATATGAAGTATTTTGGAGCTCACCGTTCAATGCATGTTGTTAAACATAGGTTTTGTGCGGTGAAAACTCCGTATGTGTTCCCTTGTTGTCACAACTGCACCATCATTTATGATTGCAGTAGGTATGGGATCATCATGATAGGACCATAGGTTAATGGAAATGGGACACAGATCGTTTTCTCCTACACCAGATCGTATTTGGATACACTGTCAAAAGGCAAACAGCTGCTATAAACACATAATGTGTTACGCTTCCATGAGATGTGTGGTACTAATCAAAGGCATCATGGTACCTGTGGGCTGTTGTGACACAGAAGGGGTAGAAATTCTGGGGTAACTCATCATTGAGTAAAAGGGTGTTATTGCACAAAAGCGTGTAATCAGAATAATTACTGGAGCTCATCCAAGATCAACATGCAGACACTTATTTAAAGAGCTAGAGATCTTTATTGTAGTCTCACAATATATATATTCACTTATGAAATTTGTTATGGACAATCCGAACGAATTCAAAAGTAATAGCAGTGTACATGGCTACAACACTAGGAGAAAGGATGATCTTCACTACTCAAGGTTAAATCTAACTTTGTCTCAGAAGGGGGTAAATTATGCTGCTACAAAAGTCTTTGGTCACTTACCTAATAGCATCAAAAGTCTGACAGATAACCATATAGCATTTAAAAGGAAATTAAAGAGAATTTCTCAATGGCAACTCCTTCTACTCATTAGATGAATTTTTGGATGTAGCAAGAGGGTAATTTCCCCAACTCCCACAAAAAATTATAAGTATTAAGTGTCATGTAATATTTTGTGTAATGTAATATCTTGGATAGACACCTTTTATTAACCTGACACGTTCCACATCATTCATGATCTATGGAACAAGTACTAATCTAATCTAAAGAAAAATTTTATTAAGAGTCACTTACACTGTCACAGGAAAACTCAAATCATGCCAGAGACAGAGGCGGAAGGAGGAAGTAAGCCAGTACGTCGCAAGTGGGTCAGATCATCTTCACATAACGACACTGTCTGCCGAGTTAAGATCGCATTCAGCAGAAAGGAGACTGTGATAGGAAACTAAGGATGCGAGACAAGGATATTCGTTAGTTCATAAGACATGTTGCAAGAAACTCTGTGCCCTTCACAAGAGCACATAGCGAGGAGCTGGCACAGCAGTTAACAGCCTGTTAAGTGAATAAAGTAGAATAAGGAGAACCATGCAGTCATTACAAACTGAGGCACAGGACATAGCCTCTCACTAGCTCCCTTCCTTTGTATACCACAGCTCTCCAGCTCTCATGATGTGTTGATCACTGGGATCGATGGCATTCACAGTAATAGTGACTACTTTAGCCATCAGTCCTGTTTCTGACAGTAATGAGTATAAAAAAACCTTTTTCGATGACAATTTAGGCAGTATTTATTATAGAATTCGTCCACTTTTAAAAAATATGTATGCAAATTTGCCCTTTCTACTCACAATGAGTTACAGAAAAATCTTATTCACAGTCTCAAGGGCACAGTTGCTCCTGTGTACAGTATAGGAGTTCATAAAATCACTTGTGATATGGTTCTGTTTATTAAGTAGGACAAACTGGAAGATCATTCAATGTCACGTATAAGGTAAATTTATTGGAAAAAAGAGGTACTAACGTACATAATTCCACTTTTGCTGATCATCTGTTAATTTCCTGCCACAAACCGAAAAGTTTCGAAGAAATTTGCATTTTACAAAAGGAAAAGAAAGGTCACAGGTTCGGTGTACTCGAAGAGACAGAGATTTTCAAGCACATTTCTAAGAACGATGACCTTATCCTCAACGAACAGCTGCAATTACGTACTTTTTTTTAATGGCTTTAAACCATTACTGGCAGAATTTTGATTGCTTTACGTTTTACTATGTATCCCTACTTCTAGTTCCAAAACATCTTTTTTTTCCTCAAACCTCATATAGAAGCTTTGGTGGGGGGGAATGTTGAGAAGCAGCTGTCAGTAGTGCATTGGCAGTTGGTAGAGCACTTGGCCTCGAAAGGCACGAAGGTGTTGAGTTCGAGTCTCGTTTTGACACACAGTTTCAGTCTGCCAGGTAGTCTCATATAGACATGTACTACTAAAGTTTCCTTCATGTAGATTTTTTTTGGGCTGTGCAGCTGTTTTTGTAAATATTCTACAGGATTCTGTACTTCGTGTAATGGATTTCTGTAAACTAATACATGGCTCTTAGTTGCACTTCATTTACTTGACTATTTTGTACTTTCAAAAATTCATTAAGCTCTCATTCTTTGAATTTTGTTTTTCCATAATTAACTGTTGTTGACTGCACCTGATAGGCGGAGCAACTTGTCCTGTTTTTGTAGCAGCAATGTAAGCCACTGGACCAGTCAGTTTGATGCTGGTCCTTGCAAGATACATCTACCAAAGATTGGAACGTTTTTAATTTTTAATTCTTAATGTGAGAATGTTTGCTGAAAACTTTGACTATGGCTCCTCGCATTGTAGTCAGGCAGCAGCAGCCGGCCGAGACAGATGCAGCAACAGGGAAGTAACCGATTTAGTGACTTTTACAAGTTCCTAATCAGGAGAGAATTTTATAATATCATCTGTGTGCTTTAACAGTGTAGTTTCTTGAGTTTCTGCACGTTAATTTAACATCCAATAGCCACAGTTCTCACGTTTTCATTTTAGTCGGAAAGTAAACCGATTTTGTGATATATTGCAAGTTTCTAATCAGGGGCGGATTATTTACTTTCACCTGAGTGCTTGGGTAGTTAGGTACTTCAAATGCTGCATGTTAAACTAATTTATTAGACACAGTTCCTGCATTTTCTTCAGGATCTACAGTAGGGTTGCACAGCAAGGGCCGATAGTCCGTTTATCTGCATAGTTTACTTTTCCACAGTCTTTAGTATGGACAGGAACTGTGATTGTTGTGTGCAGATGCGAGCCGAGTTGATGACACATTGCTCTCAGCTCCAGGCTGTGCTGGCTTCGCTTACACAGCTTGAGGCTGCAGTGGATGGGCACCGCTGTTGTGGGTCGGCCGTGAGTATTTCAACAGACGTCTAGCACCTTCTAGTCCTCCAATCGGTCCACACCAGTGGCCAGCCCAGTTACTGCTTGCACTGAGGTTGACCCCTCACCTGCGGTCGAGTGGGAGGTCGTCCAGGGGCGTATGTAGTAGGCGGCTAAAGACTTCCCAGATGGCCACAGGTAAGGCCTCCCTGGTTTGTCTGACAAAAAGGTTCCAGATGCTGTATCCTAACCTGTTTCAGAGGAAACCACTCAACCTGCAAGATCCAGGCAGTCAGAGAGGGTGGGATTATTGATAGTTGGGAGCTAGAACGTTAGGCCCCTTAGGGACATGGCTGCCAAGAAGGGAAAGAAAACCAATGTGAACGCCGTGTGGATACTGGGTAGAGTCATTCCAGATATGGAATGAGTCCTCCCGGATGCCGTGAAGAGCACAGGGTGCAGCCAACTGCAGGTGGTGGCTCACGTTGGTACCAATGATGTGTGGATCAGAAGAGATTCTCTCCGATTTCGTGCGGTTATCAGAAGTTGTAAAGGCTGCCAGTCTTGCTTGCAAGATGAAAGCAGAGCTGACCATCTGCAGCATAGTCCATAGGACCGATTGCGAACCTCTGGTACAGAGCCGAGTGCGGGGTCTGAATCAGAGGCTCAGACGGTTCTGCGACCGTGTAGGTTGCAGATTCCTCCACTTGCGTCAAAGGGTGGTTGGATTTCGGGCTCCGCTGAATAGGTCAGGTGTCCACTATACGCAGGAAGCGGCTACACGGGTAGCAGGGGCTGTGTGGCGTCGACTGGGCGGTTTTTTTGGGTTATAGGGTCTCGGGAAAACACAAGAAGGACTTCAGTCACAAAGGGTGCAGGCCGAACACAGGAAGAACGTAGATACATGAACCACCGGTATAACAGTTGTAAACTGTTGTAGTTGTGTTGGGAAAGTAGAAGAGCTCCAAGCGCTAATAGGAAGCACTGACGCTCAAATCGATATAGGCACTGAAAGCTGGCTAAAGCCGGATATAAGCTCAGCCGAAATATTTGCGAAGAACCTATCGGTGTTCGGAAAGAACAGGCTGAACACGGTTGGCAGTGGCGTGTTTATTGCTGTTAGAAGTAGTTCATCTTGTCGCGAAATTGAAGTACATAGTAGTTCCTGGGAGTTGCTAACGCCAGAGCTTATTGTTGGCAACCGGAATAAAATAATTATTGGATCCTTTTACCAAACTCCCAATTCAGATGATACAGGTGCTGAACTGTTCAAAGAAAATTTGAGTTTGATTTCAAACACGTATCCGGCCCATACGATTATAGTTGCTGGTGACTTTAATTTACGTCCGATATGCTGGCGAAAATACATGTTTTATTCCGGAGGAACGCATAAAACATCATCCGAAATTGTGCTAAACGCATTCTCTGAAAATTATTTCGAGCAGTTAGTCCATGAGCCCACGCAAATAGTGAACGGTTGTGAAAACACACTTGACCTCTTACAACAAATAATGCTGAGTTAATAACGAGCATCAAAACCGATTCAGGGATTAGTGAACACAGGGCCGTCGTAGCGAGACTGAATATTGTAACCCCCAAGTCCTCCAAAAATAAACGAAAAATATACCTATTCAAAAAAGCAAATAAAAATTCACTTGACGCATTCCCGAGAGACAATCTCCTTCCAAATTAATAATATAAGTGTAGACCAGATGTGGCTTGAATTCAAAGCAATAGTATCTCTAGTAATTGAGAGATTTATACCAAATAAATTAACAAACGCTGGATCTGATATTCCTTGGTACACAAAACTGGTCAGAACGCCGTTGCAGAAACAGCGAAACAAACATGCCAAATTTAAACAGAGGCAAAATCTTCAAGACTGGCGTTCTTTCACAGAAGCTCGAAATTTAGCGTGGACTTCAGTGGGAGACGCGTATAATAGTTTCCACTCCGAAACATTAAACCTGACAGAAAATTCAAAGAGGTTCTGGCCGTATGTGAAGTATGTTAGCGGTACTTAACAATCAATGCCTTTTCTGCGCGATAGCAATGGAGATACTATCGAAGACAGTGCTGCCAAAGCAGAGTTACGAAACACAACCTTCCGAAATGCCTTCACATAAGAAGACGAACTAAATACTCCAGAATTCGAATCAAGAACGGCTGCCAACATGAGTAACGTAGAAGTAAATATCATTGGAGTACTGAAGCAACTTAAAACACGTAATAAAAGCAAGTCTTCTGGTGCAGACTGTATACTAGTTAGGTTCCTTTCGGAGTATGCTGATGCATTAGCTCCATACTTAACAATCATATACAACCGTTCGCTTGACGAAAGATCCGTACCCAAAGACTGGAAAGTTGCACAGGTCACACCAATAACCAAGAATGGTAGCAGGAGTAATCCACTTAATTACAGGCCCATATCATTAATGTCGATATGCAGCAGGATTTTGGAACATACATTGTGTACGAGCATTATGGATTACCTCGAAGGAAACTGTCTATTGATAAACAGTCAACACGTATTTAGAAAACATCGTTCTTGTGTAAGACAACAAGCTCTTTATTCGCATGAAGAGTTCAGTGCTATTGACAAGGGATTTCAAATTGATACCGTATTTCTGGATTTCCGGAAGGCCTCTGACATTGTATCCACAAACGGCTTGTAGTGAAACTGCGTGCTTATGGAATACCAGGTATGTAACTGGATTTGTGATTGCCTGTCAGAAAGCTCACAGTTCTTAGTAACTGACGGAAAGCCAACGAGTAAAACAGAATGATTTCTGGCGTTCCCCAGGGTAGTGTTATAGGCCCTTTGCTGTTCCTTATCTGTATAAACGATTTAGGAGACAATCTTAGCAGCCGTATTCGGTTGTTTGCAGGTGACGCTGTCGTTTATCGACTAATAAAGTCATCAGAAGATCAAAACAAACTGCAAAACGATTTAGAAGAAAACATCAGAAATGGTACGAAAAGTGGGAGTTGACCCTAAATAACGAAACGTGTGAGGTCATCCACATGAGTGCTAAAAGGAACTCGTTAAGCTTCGGTTACACAATAAATCAGTCTGATTTTAAAGCCGTAAATTCAACAAAATACCTAGGTATTACAATTACGAACAACTTAAATTGGAAGGAACACATAGAAAATGTTGTGGTGCATGCTAACCAACGACTGCGTTTTATTGTCAGGACACTTAGAAAGTGTAACAGATCTACTAAGGAGACTGCCTACACTACGCTTGTCTATCCTCTTTTAGAATACTGCTGCGTGGTGTGGGATCCATACGAAGTAGGAATGAAGGAGTACATCGAAAAAGTTCAAAGAAGGGAGTACGTTTTGCATTATCGCGAAATATGGGAGAGAGAGTCACTGAAATGATACAGGATTTGTGCTGGACATCATTAAAAGAAAGGTGTTTTTCATTGAGACGGAATGTTCTCACGAAATTCCAGTCAGCAGTTTTCTCCTCCGAATGCGAAAATATTTTGTTGAAACCGACTTACATAGGGAGGAACGATGACAAAGATAAAAAAAAGGGGAATCAGAGCTCGTACGGAAAGATACAGTTGTTCGTTCTTTCCGCGCGCTGTAGGAGATTGGAACAATAGATAATTGTGAAGGTAGTTCGGTGAATCCTCTACCAGGCACTTAAATGTGACTCGCAGAGTATCCATGTAGATGTAGGTGTAAATAAGTAACCTTTCCGTGTTACGACATTTCTCATATTTGTTAATGTTTCTATCAAAATTTTTCAAATGGCTCTAAGCACTATGGGACTTAACATCTGAGATCGTCAGTCTCCTAGACATAGAACTAACTAACCTATGGACATCACACACATCCATGCTCCAGGCAGGATTCGAACCTGCGACCGTATCAGCAGCACGGTTCTGGACTGAAGCGCCTAGAACCGCTCGACCACAGTGGGCGGCGCTTCTATCAAATTTAGGAGTATTTTTGTATGTATTATTTTATAGGGTTGTTAAAATTTCATTCTTATGAAGACACCATTAGAGTTGCTAAAACCTAGATCAACATATTAATATTTATTTACAGTCGGTTGCCCGTGACATTTCTCCATTGAAACTTGTATATGGTTACTGAAAGACAGCTATGCTAAAAACTGCATGATTACAAGTCTAGGATACTGTAGTGAACTATGTCCTAGATGGCCCAGGACAGTCTATGAACAAGCCAAAGATGTAATCGAGATGATAGCCTTCACTTGATGAACTTAATGCTGCTTGCCACCTACCATCTAGTGATGGAGGAACTGACTGTTTTCCGACAACACGACATCACAGTTTGCTGCTGGCTCTGAACTTCAAGGTTAAAGCCAGCAACAGGGCCTCCCGGAGTCAGAGTTCCTATTCAACACACAGGCGCCTCTGAGTGCTAAAACCTGCCAGGGTTTGGGACACGTTCAACCCACCACGCAACTATGAACACCATATACATCGCAGATGGGCCATCAAGAGTTATCGTAGAATTTGAAGAGGGACAGAGGACATTCCAGCAGCCAGCTCGAGACCGCTTCCCACTGAGCGATGGCTGCGCCGCACTGGGGTCGCTAAGCCTCGAGTGAGTATGCAGCCATGGATCTACTTTGCAGGCGTAAGCTAAAATCCCACATGCTGCCTAATGAGCAATAGCTGAGGCTGGTCACAAGAACGACAATTTGTAAACTTTGAGAGTAAATGATTGAGCTTTAACAATGTTTTACTAGCCAAGTTCCAAATAGCTGTCCCGACTTCACGCAGAGATGTCTCCACTCCCCCCTCTGTAGGACTTTTCCCTTTTTTCTTCTCCTGTGCCAACCTCTTCATCTCAGAGTGGCACTTGCAACCTACGTCGTCAATTATTTGCCGGCTGTATTCCAGTCTCTGTATTCCTCTACAGTTTTTGCCCTCTGTAGCTTCCTCTAATACCACGGAAGAAATTCCCTCATGTCCTAATAGATGTCCTAACCTCCAGTCCCTTCTCCTTGCAAGTGTTTTCCATATATTCGTTCCTTCTCTGATTCTACGCAGAACCTCCACATTCGTTACCTTATCAGTCCAGCTTATTTTCAATAATCGTCTGCAGCACCACAACTCAAATGCGTCGATTCTCTTCTGTTCCGGTTTTCTCACAGTCCATGTTTCAACACCATATAATGCTGTGCTCCAAACGTTCATTCCCAGAGATTTCTTCCTCAAATTAAGGCCTATGTTTGATACTAGTAGACCTGTCTTGTCCAGGAATTCCCTTTTCGCCAGTGCTAGCCTGCTTTTCATGCCCTCCATACTGCGTCAGCCATTGGTTATTTTGCATCCTAGTCAGAAGAATTCCTTAACTTCATCTACTTCATGACAATCAATTCTGATATTAAGTATCTAGCTGTTCTCATTTCTACTACTTCTCATTACTTCCTTCTTTCTTCTATTTACTCTCAATCCATGTTCTGAACAGATTAGTCATTCCATTCAGTAGAACATGTAATTCCTCTTCACTTTCACAAAGGATAATAATGTTTTCATCGAATCTTATTATTGATATCCTTTCACCTTGAATTTTAATTCCACTCCTACACCTTTCTTTTGTTTCCATCATTGCTTCTTCAATGTACAGGTTGAATAGCAGGAGCGAAAGACTACATGCCTGTCTGAAACTCTTCTCAATCCGAGCATTTCGTTCTTGGTCGTCCATTCTTGTTATTCCCTTTTGGCTGTTGTACATATTGTATATGACCCGTCTCTCCCTATAGCTTATCAATAATTTTCTCTAAATTTCCAACATCTTGCACCATTTTACGTTGTCGAATGCTTTTTTTCAGATTGACAAATCCATTGAACGTCTCTTGATGTTTCTTTAGTCTTGCTTTCATTATCAATAGCAACGTCAGAAATGCCTCTCTGGCGCCTTTACCTTTCCTAGAGTCAAACTATTCGTCGTCTAAGACATCTTGAGTTTTCTTTTCCATTCTTCTGTATATTATTCTTGTCAGCAACTCGGATGCATGAGCTGTTAAGCTGATTGTGCGATAATTCTCTGACTTGTCAGCTGTTGCAGTCTTCGGAATTGTATGCATGATATTCTTCCGAAAGTCAGCTGGTGTATTTCCAGACTCATACAGTCTGCACATTGTCTCGAATGATCGTTTTCTTGTCAGTTCCCTCAATGATTTTAGAAATTGTAATGGAATGTTGTGAATGCCTACTGCCTTATTTGATCTTAAGTCTTGCAGAGTTCTTTTTAATTCTGATTCTAATACTGGATTCCTTATCTCTTCTATACCGATTCCTGTTTCTCCTATCACATCAATGAATTCTTCCCCCTCATAGAGTCCTTCAGCGTACTCTTTCTACCTATCTGCTCTCTCCTCTGCATTTATCAGTGCAATTCCCGTGGCACTTAACAATAACACCCTTGCTTTTAAATTCACCGAAGATTATTTTGACTTTCCTTTATGCTGAATCAGTCCTTCCAACAACCATAGCTTTTTCGATTTCTTTATATTTTTCAAGCAGCCATTTCGTCTAGCTCCCTTGCGCTTCCTATTTATTTCATTCCTCAGCGACTTGTATTTCTGTATTCCTGAATTTCCCTGATCAATTCTCCACTTCCTTCTTTCATCGGGAGTTGATCAGCTACACCCCTTCATGTTTTATGTCTCCGCTAGCGAAGCCATTTTCCAGCAAGATGACTGTCCTTGGCAAAAAACCAGAACTGTACTATAGTGGTTTAAGGAGCATGGACCACTATAGCACGGTTCTGGTCTTGCGTTGTATAACACCTTCCACTCGTGTGACGTACCCCGTAAATGGTTGTAACAGATTAGCCACGAATGCGGAGGTTGTCATTCGAAATGAACAACATCAGACCCATCTCGTGGTATTTCTGGTACACCACTCACCTTGCGTCTCGCAAAGCTGTCCCTCTCGCTGCAGCGGATACGCTGGTCGTTGCCCCGTTCAGAAGTGGTGCTGTAATGTTGATAATCGTAGTAAAAATCCGTAACCACTTCCCAGTAAAGAGCACACAATTATGGTTCCAAGGGATGCATTTTACTACGTGTTGTAATTCTCAACACAACACATTCAAGATTACGTGCAATGTATCGCACAAAATGGCATTTAGGTAGGTCAGTACAGTACACTCGAAATTCATGACCATATAGAACTCCGTTTATTACAACGAATTATCCACTTATGCGACTGCACTCAGATCTGGCACACACCTCAAATTATTATCCCGAATTACAACTTTTGAATAGAGACATGACCCGTGCGACTGTTCAGTTGGTCCGCTGTTGCTCAACTCCTCGCTAATACAATAACTAGCACATTTTGTGGACTTTTAACAACGTCCTTACACGCACGAGCATTCAATGTGACCCCCGCCACTAGACTCTTTCATAAAACAATATTCAGTCAACTCGAGCCATAACTGACACGCCCTTCTACGTCAGGCGTCGCAACCCAGCTCCCTTGCCGATACAAGAGAGCTTCTGGATAGTGTAAAGGAAATTTCTTGCTACCACATATCGTCGAGCCTTGCTCAGCCTGCAGCAAGCGAGGACTGTCTTTCCACGGGCACCTTGTGACACCGTGCTCGGTCACCTAGACGAAATGATGGCACACAGAATAGCTGCTGTATTGTCTTCCCAAAGGGTGTGAAAATGGTACTAAGCAGGTGATCCTAATATTTCATCCCATCAGTGTAAGTAAAATCCAGTATATTTCTTTTTATCGCGCTCAGTAAGTTATCTGCTCTCGCTTTCCTCCCAGTACATCTTTCTTCACCCGACCCATCTGCCTTTCTTTTTCTCCATTAGTCGCACTGTAATACACTCCTGGAAATTGAAATTAGAACACCGTGAATTCATTGTCCCAGGAAGGGGAAACTTTATTGACACATTCCTGGGGTCAGATACATCACATGATCACACTGACAGAACCACAGGCACATAGACACAGGCAACAGAGCATGCACAATGTCGGCACTAGTACAGTGTATATCCACCTTTCGCAGCAATGCTGGCTGCTATTCTCCCATGGAGACGATCGTAGAGATGCTGGATGTAGTCCTGTGGAACGGCTTGCCATGCCATTTCCACCTGGCGCCTCAGTTGGAACAGCGTTCGTGCTGGACGTGCAGACCGCGTGAGACGACGCTTCATCCAGTCCCAAACATGCTCAATGGGGGACAGATCCGGAGATCTTGCTGGCCAGGGTAGTTGACGTACACCTTCTAGAGCACGTTGGGTGCACTATTCAGTGTCCCCTCGACGATCACCAGTGGTGTACGGCCAGTGTAGGAGATCGCTCCCCACACCATGATGCCGGGTGTTGGCCCTGTGTGCCTCGGTCGTATGCAGTCCTGATTGTGGCGCTCACCTGCACGGCGCCCAACACGCATACGACCATCATTGGCACCAAGGCAGAAGCGGGATACATGCGGACGTGCATTGTCCAGTTGGAACAGCAAGTTCCCTTGCCGGTCTAGGAATGGTAGAACGATGGGTTCGATGACGGTTTGGATGTACCGTGCACTATTCAGTGTCCCCTCGACGATCACCAGTGGTGTACGGCCAGTGTAGGAGATCGCTCCCCACACCATGATGCCGGGTGTTGGCCCTGTGTGCCTCGGTCGTATGCAGTCCTGATTGTGGCGCTCACCTGCACGGCGCCCAACACGCATACGACCATCATTGGCACCAAGGCAGAAGCGACTCTCATCGCTGAAGACGACACGTCTCCATTCGTCCCTCCATTCACGCCTGTCGCGGCACCACTGGAGGCGGGCTGCACGATGTTGGGGCGTGAGCGGAAGACGGCCTTACGGTGTGCGGGACCGTAGCCCAGCTTCATGGAGACGGTTGCGAATGGTCCTCGCCGATACCCCAGGAGCAAGTGTCCCCAATTTGCTGGGAAGTGGCGGTGCGGTCCCCTACGGCACTGCGTAGGATCCTACGGTCTTGGCGTGCATCCGTGCGTCGCTGCGGTCCGGTCCCAGGTCGACGGGCACGTGCACCTTCCGCCGACCACTGGCGACAACATCGATGTACTGTGGAGACCTCACGCCCCACGTGTTGAGCAATTCGGCGGTACGTCCACCCGGCCTCCCGCATGCCCACTATACGCCTTCGCTCAAAGTCCGTCAACTGCACATACGGTTCACGTCCACGCTGTCGCGGCATGCTACCAGTGTTAGACTGAGATGGAGCTCCGTATGCCACGGCAAACTGGCTGACACTGACGGCGGCGGTGCACAAATGCTGCGCAGCTAGCGCCATTCGACGGCCAACACCGCGGTTCCTGGTGTGTCCGCTGTGCCGTGCGTGTGATCATTGCTTGTACAGCCCTCTCGCAGTGTCCGGAGCAAGTATGGTGGGTCTGACACACCGGTGTCAATGTGTTCTTTTTTCCATTTCCAGGAGTGTATAATGATTATGACGGTGCATATACCGGCATGTAGCTCTGGTGTACGGCAGACATCGTCAAGAATGGACATGTTGAATAGACCACGAAATGTATTTTGCATTTGTTACACTTACGAAGCAAAAATTTTGCCTCAAATTATTAATTTCGATCTATATGACCATCTTCAGACCTGCGTGCAGACGATTTTTCGATCACAGGTCTGAAGATGGTCATCATAGTCCGAAATTAATAACCTGATACAAAATTTTGTGGTCCGTAACTGTAATAAATTTCGAAATAACCGTTCATGGCTAACTGTAGATTTTTGCGATATGCTGAAACCCCTTCAGCTAGAAAAATTTTAAACGGCTTGGCAGATGATAACACGGATGAAACTATTTGCACAGAAATAAAAACGTAAACATTTACCAGCTTGTGTGATTTGTTGCAGCAAAATGTGTTTTCTCAAGGCTGTGAAGCATAATTTTAAGAATAATGGTATTTTGTCGAAAAATGACATGATGAGACATAGACATTCTATGGAAAATTACAAGTTATCTTTTACAATAGAGTTAGGAAGAAGAGGACATTAATCTTTAAACAAACCTTACGGTGTGTAATTAAGGACACTAGTATGTTAACAAGTGTATTTTTTTAAAATTTTATCTTAATAATTCTTTGCAGTTTTCTGAACAAGAAAAAGTTTAATTTGAGGGAATTGTGCCGAAGAATTCCTTAAAACTAGACACACATGATGACGCCCCCATGCCAGTCAAACAACTCTCTTAAAAACACAATTTTTTTCTCACTTATTTGCTTTTTATGACTTTTTAGTCTCTAGTGCATTGTTGACACAAAATTATTAAAGTAGAATTTACATATTAGGGCTCAAAACACAAATGAAAGTTTTAACAACTGTATACGGGAACAAACTCCAAAAACTGTTCTGATACTTCAAAAATATGTGTACTGGACGCTCTGCTGTATCTCAGCGGTTGTGCAGAGACAAGGTTTAAGGTTATGGAATTAATGGGAGTGATTGGTGGACTAAATATGAAAGGAACTTGAATTCCCACTGGTGGTAAGAGACTCTTCGAAGCAGAGAAATCAGTGATAGAAGTCATCAAAGAAGCAAGATAAAGAAGTCTGAAAAAGGAAAGTAAGGCAAAAAAACAACACCAGAAGCAAGATTAATATGGATACCAGGATGCTTGACTGTTATGAAGGGCAGGAAGAGAAACACGCTCTTACTTTAACTTGATTTTCTGATAAACGTTGCTTAAAAACTATTAAAGATAGAAGGCTCAAACTTTTTATACGGACTTAAAGCTTAATTAACTAAAAATAGGTTATATTTACGATTTAAATTTGAAAAATACAATAGATTTTTTACAGAAAACTATGACTTAGTTATCGAAATTTTTGATAATCATTATTTTTTAAAAAATGAGCCCTAATTTACGACAAACATCTTTTTAATAGTCTGTTTGAAACCTAATAGTGTAAAGAACTTCCAGAAAAGAAGTCTAGTTTCTACTTCGTTTTTGCTTCCAGACATGTGTACCTCTGATGTACATAAACAGTTAACATCCTTTATTTCATTTGCAACACAAAATACAATTCAGGAAAGGTACGAGGCCGGAAGCTGCTGTTCGTATATCAAACTGTTCTCAAAAGATCTGTTAAAAGACGCCAAACATTACATGGGCTTACAGTTCTTATACTTTGAGCTACAAATTTGTCTAGATTTTCCATTGTGTACACGAACCAGTCTCCTTAAGCACTGAAAGTACATTGCAAGATGGATATCAACAAAAATAAAATAAGTAATGGATCAAATAAGTTGATGTTGAGTGACATGGATTACAACATGAGGCACCAAAACTAGTAGACGAGTTTTGTTATTTGGGCAGAAAAATAACTCACGCAGGCCGAAGTATGCATACTGAAAACTGCAAAGAAGAATATTTACATAAAAAAATAAGTTTGCTAACACCGAATAAAAATTAGATTTTAGGAAATCTTTTGTTAAGTTTCAATTAGGAAGTACCTAATATAATTGGGAGGCAAAGGAATATATGGTACAGTTTCACAAAAAGAAGGGCTCAGTTGACAGGATCGCTCCTGTGGCATCAAGAACTTGTAATTTTGTAATGGAAGATAACATGCCAGGTAAAGATTCTAGAGTGGGACTAAGACTTGAGTACGGTACGTAGATTTAGGTGGATGTAGATTGCAGCAGATATATGGAGGTGAAGAGTCCTGCGCGGAATAGACTTTCGTGGAGAGCTGCATCACACCGGCCTTTGGACTGAAGAGCTCAATAGAGAGTGTAATAGAATCAGTATTGAGCAATCACAACCGTAACAACAGCACTGTTCGTGAAGAACTCCCCTAAATCTTGGATCATACACACATATGGCTCATGCATGCCCTCATCTGTGCCACGTCAAGCTTTGAAACCAAGACTTAAGTCACAAGCCAGAGGGTAAAAAATGGAATTTGTCAGTAACCGCTATGCGAAGTGAAATCATCAGTTAACATATTTCTCATTTTTGGTTGAAATCAATACAGATTTCAACAGTTGAACGAGTTCTTGTATCCGTGAAATACATGTAAGGGCCTAGCAGTTAACGTAATTTCTCCTAAATTCCCAATACATGAGTTGGATATCGTTTTCAGATATGGCCAATTGGAAAGATAACGAACAGTTTAAAACATTGCATTGACAGTTCTTCCTTTTTATAAAAGACCGAATTTCTCAGTGAATTCCTTTTGTTTGGTACATTTTGTGTCACTTAGTTAGCCGTTTCCACAGGATTAACAATGAAATAGCCGGCCGCTGTGGCCGAGCGGTTCTAGGTGCTTCAGTCCGGAACTGGGCTGCTGCTATGGTCGCAGGTTCGAATCCTGCGTCGGGCATGGATGTGTGTGGTGTCCTTAGGTTAGTTAGGTTTAAGTAGTTCTAAGTCTAGGGGACTGATGACCTCAGATGTTAAGTCCCATAGTGCTTCGAGCCATTTGATTTGAACAACGAAATAACAGTTTGGCAGCAAGCATTTAGTTTACATGTGAAATGATCTATTATGCTCCTGTAAAAAAAGGTCATCATTTTCTATCAGAAATGTCCTGTTCTCCCACGAAATAAGCTTTTATGGTTTATGACTATTACTTAATTCAGCAACGTTACCGAAAAAGTGTCAGGATAAGAACCATAATACAGGGTGTCCCAATACTCATGGACGTGACTAAAATGCTCATTTGAAGCAAAAATCTTCACATGGACATATGCCCTACTCCGAATAGTTTTTCGAAATAGAACATGTTTATTACGAACAAGAGGTTAATGAGGAATAGGACTCAGAACTGAACTCTGCGGGACTTTTCCTGTGATATCTCCTCAGCACAATTAATCAATCACTTTACGCCATTATACAGGGTGTTCCACTCAAACCTCCCTGATTTCAAGGACCCAGGAGAGAAAAGCCACAGTAGATACGACAATGAAATATGTACCGCATTGTAGAGCATCTCAAAGAATTTATATTCCTGGGTCAGAAGTACCAAATATCGTCGCAATAGTGTGGTTTGCAGAAACAAAATCACCGATGACTGTGCAAAGAAATTATCATCGAATGTATGAATGTGATCCATCTGATGTGAAAACAAGTAAGAAATTCTGGCAACAAGAAGTGTTCTGAAACCTGGCGGTGCACATTACGGAGTTTCAGAAGAGACAGTAGAGGACATGAGACAAACGTTTCTCAGAAGTCCACGTAAGTCAGTTCGTCAAGCATCTGGGTAACTTGATGTACCTCAATCAACATTGCATCGTGTAGTTCGCCAGCGTCTTCGTATGTGTGCTCACAAATAGCAAGTTCTGCAACATGTGGCGCCGAACGACAAACAACGCCGACAACAATTTGCTGCGGATATGCTGCAGAGTATTGATCTGGATGCCAGCTTCCTGGAAAAATGTTTATTCTCAGATAAGGCAACCTTTCATCTATCAGGATGGGTTAATAGGCATAGTCCGTGAGCCGTGGAGGGACTGGTGCCAGGGCTATCTTTGGTTAGGCACTATCGATTCCCTCTGGCAGAAGTTTGTCTTTGGAGTCTGGGTCGGCTCAGGATATATATCGGGCAGTACTGGGTGGAAAGGAATAACAACGTTGGGCGAGACACGTGGCTCGTATTAGCGAGACGTTGGAGAGACGACAGCGAGCGCGGTGTGGCTGAGTACGGGCGGCTGTAAGCGCCTGATCGTACTGGGGCCAGTAACAGCGGGTCGGCGCTGCGGCCTCTTGGCAACCTCGTGAAGCTATGCATGTGTTCGCTTCCGTGAAGGAACACACGCTGTTACTATCGGACTAAGCAACGTCTGGTGTGTTCGCCACATCGATAGAGCAGCTGGCATCAAGTTAAGTAATTCAAGTCCTACCAACGATTAGTGAGGTAGCAAAGCGTTGCAAGGACTGTGATGTGATATTTCATGCCTCTTAATAAGTCTGTGCTTCGCTCCTTAATAGTAATGTTCCTACTTCAGCTGGCAAGTGTCTAAAACATTGACACGTGTGCGCAGCCTTACCGAACTATCTACACTCCTGGAAATGCAAAAAAGAACACATTGACACCGGTGTGTCACTGCGAGAGGGCTGTACAAGCAATGATCACACGCACGTCACAGCGGACACACCAGGAACCGCGGTGTTGGCCGTCGAATGGCGCTAGCTGCGCAGCATTTGTGCACCGCCGCCGTCAGTGTCAGCCAGTTTGCCGTGGCATACGGAGCTCCATCGCAGTCTTTAACACTGGTAGCATACCGAGACAGCGTGGACGTGAACCGTATGTGCAGTTGACGGACTTTGAGCGAGGGTGTATAGTGGGCATGCGGGAGGCCAGGTGGACGTACCGCCGAATTGCTCAACACGTGGGGCGTGAGGTCTCCACAGTACATCGATGTTGTCGCCAGTGGTCGGCGGAAGGTGCACGTGCCCGTCGACCTGGGACCGGACCGCAGCGACGCACGGATGCACGCCAAGACCGTAGGATCCTACGCAGTGCCGTAGGGGACCGCACCGCCACTTCCCAGCAAATTAGGGACACTGTTGCTCCTAGGGTATCGGCGAGGACCATTCGCAACCGTCTCCATGAAGCTGGGCTACGGTCCCGCACACCGTTAGGCCGTCTTCCGCTCACGCCCCAACATCGTGCTGCCCGCCTCCAGTGGTGTCGCGACAGGCGTGAATGGAGGGACGGAGACGTGTCGTCTTCAGCGATGAGAGTCGCTTCTGCCTTGGTGCCAATGATGGTCGTATGCGTGTTTGGCGCCGTGCAGGTGAGCGCCACAATCAGGACTGCATACGACCGAGGCACACAGGGCCAACACCCGGCATCATGGTGTGGGGAGCGATCTCCTACACTGGCCGTACACCACTGGTGATCGTCGAGGGGACACTGAATAGTGCACGGTACATCCAAACCGTCATCGAACCCATCGTTCTACCATTCCTAGACCGGCAAGGGAACTTGCTGTTCCAACAGGACAATGCACATCCGCATGTATCCCGTGCCACCCAACGTGCTCTAGAAGGTGTAAGTCAACTATCCTGGCCAGCAAGATCTCCGGATCTGTCCCCCATTGAGCATGTTTGGGACTGGATGAAGCGTCGTCTCACGCGGTCTGCACGTCCAGCACGAACGCTGGTCCAACTGAGGCGCCAGGTGGAAATGGCATGGCAAGCCGTTCCACAGGACTACATCCAGCATCTCTACGATCGTCTCCATGGGAGAATAGCAGCCTGCATTGCTGCGAAAGGTGGATATACACTGTACTAGTGCCGACATTGTGCATGCTCTGTTGCCTGTGTCTATGTGCCTGTGGTTCTGTCAGTGTGATCATGTGATGTATCTGACCCCAGGAATGTGTCAATAAAGTTTCCCCTTCCTGGGACAATGAATTCACGGTGTTCTTATTTCAATTTCCAGGAGTGTATATTCCGTGTGTAAAGATTGCCGTGTGGTACCTTACAGGCCCACATAAGATGCTCCATGTGATGCTTGGGTTTTAATGAGCGAGTTCCGTCTGCATCATTCGTGTACGTGGTTCTGCTTAAAGGAATGAAATTAGTTTTATTATTGTCAATTTTATCGAAGTAGTTTTCTGTATAGGTTTGAGTATTAAGGTGAAGGAAGGGTTGTTTGGTTCCCTGTTGTCGCTTCTGATTTATGTTTCAGAGATCGGAAGCAGTGGGCCACCAAAGTGCAGAGCCTCCCCTTTTAAATTGCTAGCGGGCCTACGGGCTGCTGTTCGGTTCCGATTTCGGTGTTCTGAACGGGTGGAAGTACAAACGGAGTCCACATCTTAATTCGAAGATAAGTACTCAGTCGCCTCCACCGTTCATGGCCAAGTCGCGGCCTCACAACCTCAGGCCTCAGTTACTGTACAAGCTGCAGTTTTCTAAAACTTGTGGTGGCTCTGCAAGGTTGCCCGGGTTAAATGTTTTAAATATTTGTCTTAAGAATTTTGAGGGATTTCTAGAAGAAACCGTTTTCTAAAATTGCGGTGCAATTCAGCCTTAGTGGCACACGTCAATTCTGATGGGGAAATAACTGGGTTATTGTTGATCAAACTCTCTATAACCTTGTAAAGTTGTTTGGTAATATCTAGCCCGGGAGGGGCGGTTTCCAATCTATGTGGAAATAATAACTGGTTTCCTGGTTATTTGATGTAAAGTTTATTCTAAATGATTTACTTGACCCGAGTGGCGCTTTTTTTTAAATGTTTGCAAAGAGATTAATCCATTTTTGGTTTTATGCAACAATCAGTTTGTAAAGTTTGCCTGAATGGCATTTCTTAAAGAAATTATTATCGGATTTATGATTGTAATTCTCTTAATGATTTATCTATGATGCAAATAAATATGTTGAAATGAAATGGTCACTGTATGGGTCAAGTGCTTCCACTCCCTTTATATTAAAGATTAAGGAAATTGCAGTTCAAAATAGAAATAACGTTCCAGTCCGGATTTGGAGTTCAAAATCCGCACGTTGTCATTGAATATATTCCTGATAGCCCTAAACTAAACATCTGGTGCAGGCTAATGCACGACAGGATTGTTGGACCGTTCTTCTTTCTGAAACAAACAATGAATGGGTCAGTGTATCTGGACATGTTGGAGCAGTTTGTGTACCTCAGATACAAGACTTGCAACCCAAAATCATTTTTCAACCAGATGGAGCTCCGCCGCATTGGTCAACGACTGTTCGCAAGTTCCTGGATAGGAAATTTCCCAGTCGTTGGATCGGACGAGGAGGACCCATTGCCTGGCCACCACGTTCACCCGACATTACACCGCTTGATTTATTCATGTGGGTATTCGTGAAGGACCGTGTGTATGCGACCAAAGTGGACTATCTTCCTACGTTGCGACATCGCATCACTAATGCGATTGCAATAATACCATAGGAAACATTACAAAGTGTGGTGTCACCGCCAGACACCACACTTGCTAGGTGGTAGCTTAAATCGGCCGCGGTCCATTTAGTACATGTCGGACCCACGTGTCGCCACTGTGTGATCGCAGACCTAGCGCCACCACAAGGCAGGTCTCGTGATACGAACAAGCACTCGCCCCAGTTGGACGGACGACCTAGCTAGCGACTAGATGTACGAAGCCTTTCACTCTCATTAGCCGAGAGACAGAATAGCCTTCAGCTAAGTTAATGGCTATGAACTAGCAAGGCGCTATTAGCCTTACAGTGATTGTAATTAAAGTCTCCTGTGTATAGTCAAGAGCGATGTACCACAATGATTGATTAAAGATAAGTATTAATCCAGCTACGTACTTTTCTTCATAGCATTAATTACGTAGCCTGTTCCAGTACTTGACGCCCGTCGGCGTGTGTGTGTACGCGTGCCTTTCTTTCGGCTACCCGTCACTGTGGACTGGCTGCCTTGTCAGTCCACTTCACAAAGAACTTGGGAAGAAATTGAATTTAGACTTGATATTCTTGGGGGTTCTAATGGTTCACATGTAGAGGTGTATTGGTGATAGATAAATAAATTCTTTGAGATGCTCTACAATGTGGTGCATCTTTCATTGTCGTACCTACTGTGATTTTTCTCCTGGTTCTTTGAAATCAGAGAGTTTTGAGTGGGACACCCTGTATTTTTGTTTATGGTGTTGAATGAAGGCTGTGGTGTACGAATGAAAGGTGAATACAAGAGATAAATTGTTTGGTCGGACCGTGGAAGCTGCTGCCTTCATCAGAGAACGTGCAGAGGCGAGCAACACAGCCTGCTCTCCCAAGAGAGCACATGTGCACTGAAGTTCAATGCGTGATATGCTAACATTTATCCTGAACTGTTCAGCAGTTGTAACAAGACGTGTACGCTAATGCTTGTAGGTGAACGCGTTAAAAATACTTATTTATCAATTGATACTTTATAAAAGGCATGTTGTAATGTTTACTAATCGTTTTACATCTGTACTTGTGTAAACCTAACATTGAATTGAATAGAACGGAAAATAAATAACTGTTTACATTCCATCTCGGAAACCATTCTGTACAGGGAATATATCCATATGAAGTTTATTGCTTCAGGTTGTCATTCCTGGCATACAACTGAGTACTGCTATTCCTCTCGAGACACCCTGTATGTTAGGAAACGTTGGTTATGGAAAACACTCTTTAATGACTTCGATATTGAAATTTTGTCTTCTCGAAACCCTCGTCATTCATAGAATTTTAGATATGAGGACCAACTTTCATCCTAACTTTAAACACCTGTAAGTAGCTCTGAAAGGACTTGGAAAAGCATTTGATGCAATGCTTTGTGTAATTATATTAACAGAATCTTCCGTCGGTTCTTGGTAGAACAACATTATAATAGTAAATGAAAAGCATCAGTCTGCTTTTGTTCTACAATATTACTTTTATTGCTAACCGGTTTTCGGCTTACAAGGCCATCTTCAGACATTTACTGAGTATTATCACTAAAGAAGTTAAATGTTAGCGGACAACATTGGTAGAGAAGTAACACATAAAGAGTGAAGTAGAAACATACAGTAAGTAACATCTTTGCAATGAAATAGCAAAAACTGAACAGTACATAAATAACAATGGGGTTGACAGGAAAACCTTTAGCACAAAATAGGAATAGCATGCCTACATAACAGTTTCTATCAATAAACAAAGCTAATAAAATAAGATAAAATTAGTACTAGACAAGACTGCATCAAGAGGTATGAAACATGGAGAGTGATACACAACCAATTAAAAAAGAAGAGACAGTTGTCAATGTAAGTTCATTATGTATTCTGTATTTACATTGACAACTGTCTCCTCTTTTTTAATTGGTCGTGTATCACTCTCCATGTTTCATACCTCTTGATGCAGTCTTGTCTAGTACTAATTTTATCTTATTTTATTAGTTTTGTTTATTAATAGAAACTGTTATGTAGGCATCCTATTCCTATTTTGTGCTAAAGGTTTTCGTGTCAACTCCATTGTTATTTATGTACTGTTCAGTTTTTACTATTTCGTTGCAAAGATGTTACTTACTATATGTTTCTACTTCACTCTTTATGTGTTACTTCTCTTCCAATGTTGTCTGCTAACATTTAACTTCTTTAGTGATAATACTCAGTAAATGTCTGAAGATGGCCTTGCAAGCTGAAAACCGGTTAGCAATAAAAGTAATATTGTAGTACAAAAGCAGACTGGTGCTTTGTGTAATTACTTGCCTTAAAATTCTACCACTTCAAAGCAATGATTCGAACAATTCTCTGTACTACTTCTGTGAGAAAACTGTAAGAGTATTGAGATTACACAATACAAATTATGAAGCTGAACGGAAAACAAAAAGACACCGCAATTAAGTTTTCATAAATTTTCGCATGTACTTTACGATGTATGAGAAGCTCATTTCCAATACGTATCAAAGCTGACAAATGAGATAATAGGTGGGAGCACTACTTAGAACGATTACCAATGTAATCAGAACATTTATGTATGTCAATACACACAATATCCGTTACACATTTCCCTTCAGACTTGTTGTTCATGGCGAATATTGCCGTATCCAGTTTTACTTCGTTTCTAAGAAGTACCAAATACCTCCAGCCAATCGTTGCTCTTCTCGGTAATGACGTCAGACACAAGATGGCCGGTATTTGTTTACACGACATTGTATGTTGTAGCCTGTCTGTCATTTTTTTACGTTAAGTGTGGGTTTTTAATTAAATTATGCAGTCTAATATATCAGATGAATACTGTGAATAACCAACAGAAACTCCAGAACAACAGTGCCAAACTTAAAAAATTTTCTACCAGAAGATACCAAATCAATTTTTACCTATGCAATAATAATTAAACAAATACACATTTAACAGAGATACTTGGCGTAATATGTCTCAACATCTGCCTGAATATAACAAGAAAGCTAGAAAACATTCTGATGCTACTGTGGTTGTAAAACGTTTTTTGTCTCTCCTGTTAAATTAGATTTAATGGATTTGGTACGTTTTAGAAATGAGCTTCTCTTGTAGGGTGATCAGAAGCAACCTGAAAAGCATAGAAGCTGAAGTAATGAATTAAAATTCGTGCAAAAGCTGGGACTTGAATCTGAGTATCATGCTTACTAGGCAGGTGTGATATCCATTGCACCATCCAGGCACTGTGCAATGCCTCTGATATTGAAATAAGGGAAGCACTGAACTGGGGTAGTCTGTGCAGTAGTGTTAGCCGTAATGCCAGGATGATGTACTCGATAACACATCTGCCTAGTAAGTAAGAGACCTGGGTTCAAGTCCTGGTCTTTGCACGAATTTTAATTCATTGTTTCAGCTTCTATTCTTACCAGAGACTGTAAGTTAACGAGCATTTCGCTCTCATTTAAGTATATGGCCGAAAGAGTCAGCCTTCAGAAATTGTGAAACGAACACTGTCGTATAGGACCGGATGCCACAAACGGCGCAGATTCACCACCAGATGGGGAAACTCACAGGCGTCTATTGTCTATTGAGGCCTAAACGCTGTAGTGTGAGAGTGAGACAGACGAGAACCTACGTCATAGGGAAAGCCAGTACAAGGCTTTTGTGGCCAGGGAGATGTACCAGTGTTAAATATGGCGGACCTAAGATCGGCCAAAAAAAAAAAAAAAACATTTATGAAAACTATTTAATTCTGTAGTAATGCAGGGAATCAAGCCACAGTAATTTTAATCCACCATCCTTCATAAATTTTCATAGTGATCCCAATAAAACTTGATTACTGAACATATGTATAACAGTTTAGTATTTACTGTTAAAGTGAAATTATCAAGTTTTGTAACAAAGACCTGAATGATAAAATCTGAACGCTCTGGTCGATCTTAACGATCGACATTTCATGTAGATGCACATCATTTAAATGACAAATCTTGTAAATATCAACTCTGTAGATTTAAATTATCAGTATTTTCAGTTAAGCATCAGATCATCTTTTTCTAAACACAGAACCCATTGAACGATGACAGCGTGACATCTCATTAAGTAATAGAACATTTGTTGTGAGGTTTAGTGCATAATAGTTATTTTTGTTCTTTATTTATTTATCAGAAAACACATTGGTGCAAGGCTACTGGCCGTGACAATCAAAGATAAGAAGGAAATTGTATTGGTATTATGTAAAAGAATTTGTCGTTTATTATGTAATGGATATTATTTTTACTTTATTTAGAACGTGAATGTGGTCAAGCTTTGATAATTTAAATAAGTTAAAATGTAAAATAGTGTATAATAAGCTGTAGACAATCAGATGGACGGCTTCAGGAAAGGGAACGGAGCTAGTCAGTTGAGCGAAGATGTTCGGCGCGCGGGGAACGCAGTCGGAGAGGGATAGAGGGCAGTTCTGGTCGAGACACCAAAGGGACAGTACTGGTGCAGACACGAAGGCGGACCGTCGGTCTTTAGGTAGCCAGGAAGTGAAACGACTTAGAAAATTTCGCGTTGTATGGTATCGCGGGACTGGTGTGAACTCTAACATTTCGCGTAGTTAACGAGATGGACTTGTAATTCGCGATGAGATTGTGATTGATCGAACTGTGTCAAATGGATATGCACTCGAGTGTAACTCTAAATACCTCCACTTGCACTTTCTGAATAAAAATGCAATAGTGTGGCCTACATCATTTATGTGTCGTTAATTTGGTTCCCGATATTATTATTACGGTTATTATATGTTATATCAACTTTGTATTTTGCAAACTTGCCATCAGCCAAACAATTTAACCAAAGGGTCACAAGTGTCTAATTTAGGGCGTGTAATGCTACACGTGCGGTTCAACCCCTGAAGAGTTTGAGCCAAGACATTTCGATAAAAGGCAACCGCATGTGAGCCCGAACATCTTTTCGGATCTTAGCTCGCAAGATAAAGTTGGGATTCAGAATCTCGTCAGCGGCTGGCCGCTGTGGCCGAGCGGTTCTAGGCACTTCAGTCCGGAACCGCGCTGCTGTTACGGTCGCAAGTTCGAATCCTCCTTCGGGCATGGATGTTAGGTTTAAGTAGTTCTAAGTCTAGGGGACTGATGACCTCAGACGTAAAGTCCCATAGTGCTTAGAGTCCTTTTAACCAATGTCTCCAGCAAAATATAATTCCATCACATCAATAGATCACCTATGCTTGATATGCAGGCAGTATTTCCCTATTACATAAAAAGCTGGCGTGCTATTTCACCTATGGGATAGCCTCGGCAATATTGACGATTTAACAAGGTGAAAACCGAGGTGGGCTGAGGTGTGAATTTCAGTTTGCGTTATGGATGGCATTGCATTAGGGTAACCTGTGCATCTGTGTTAGCGACAATGCCCAGATGGTGCAGCGGGTAACACACTTGTCTATTAATTAGGAGACCCATGATGAAGTCGCGGCCTTTGCACAAATTTTAATTCATTACTTCAGCTTCTAGGCAACGGCATTGCCGCAGTGGATACACCGGTTCCCGCGAGATCACCGAAGTTAAGCACTGTCTGGCGTGGCCGGCCCTTGGATGGGTGACCATCCAGCCGCCATGCGCTGTTGCCATTTTTCGGGGTGCACTCAGCCTCGTGATGCCAATTGAGGAGCTACTCGACCGAATAGTAGCGGCTCCGGTCAAAGAAAACCATCATAACGACCGGGAGAGCGGTGTGCTGACCACACGCCCCTCCTATCCGCATCCTCACCTGATGATGACACGGCGGTCGGATGGTCCCGATGGGCCACTTGTGGCCTGAAGACGAAGTGCTACTTCAGGTTCTGTATCGAAGATAAAGTTGAAACTCAGTATGTCTCCAGGAAAATGTGATTCCATCAGATCAACAGCCTAAAAAGCTTGCAAGGGTTTTGCAGCGTAGATTGGGCTGAGATATAATTCTCAAGAAAAAAAATTCGATACGTTGCGCTGTTTCCGAGTTAATTACCATTAAAGACAATCAGGTCGCTGCGCGCGCATATTCAAGCGGATCGCCAGATACAATTAGTGTCAGCTTTTCCCATAGCGTAGATGACAGCGCACGAGACTAGGCTTTGGCTCGGGTTCGATCCTTACATCCAGTCGCATGTCCAAATATAGTATCGTTCTTCGATTTAGTAAACGAAACGGACAACACGTTTGGCAGGCTACTTGAATTTGCACGCGCCACGGACTGATTGAGCAACTTCAATGCTAATTAACCCGTAAACAGTGCAACGAATTGAATCTTTTTCTGAGCAGTTATTACTCAACACAACCTGCCCTGCAACACCCTTACAAGCTTTTCATTCTGTTTCCGGTATATATATATATATAAGACTGATCATTCAGTTGGAAGTATTTAGTCACAAATAAACACTCTCAGATTCGTATCTGCTTAGTAACAATTTCACTCCTTAGTTTCACCCTATAAATTCACCTTGTTTATCACTAAAAATGTGTTCGCAATATTTGTGTATTTTTACAACAGTTTGACCTAGGGAAAGACGTACTACTTCCTTTCACATACAGGGGTGCCCAGGACAAATGATCAGTATTCAATGATAGAAATAATCATTTGGGGCAAAAACTTCATATGGCCACATGCCAATTCCGAATGGTTCCTGAAATAAAACTCCATTAACGTACGTTGTTATTTATTTTTGTATTATACAATACGTTATCAGATTTACACGTGCGCTGCAAATAGTAACAATTATAACACGACTTTTACAAAGTATCAACTGAAAAATGCGTACTTTTGACACATTCATCTCTGAGTATTTTCGTATAGTTCACGTTCCAGCTGTTTACAGCGCGCAGTAAATATTTGAGTATCCTACAGTAATCTTGAAAGGATTTGTGGTCTCTTGAGATATCATTTTGTATTGTTTGCCTGAGTGTCCTGCACGTTCCCTAACCAGGGCAGCAGCTTCCATAAAGTTCTCAAGCAGTTCATCTTACATATTCGCCTTTCGTTTGTAAACATCATACTTCATCCCACCACTTAAACAGAAATCTAATGACGGACGCTGTGGCGATCTTGGCGGCCAGTTCATTCTACTGGGGAGAGTCATAAAGAGAGTCCCCGAGGCAAGGACCGGCTTAAGAGACAAGCGACACAGACTGGAGCGCCAAGCTAGAAGAAACAGCAGAGGTGAGGACTTCTATACAAGATGTATCACGATTACACTCGTGTTCAGAAGAAAGAAAACATTTTCAACGACTAGAGACGTTCATATTTACAGAACGTGTACATTAGTATGTTCTGCTGTGTCCTGTTTGCTAGTAGGCACAGGGTCTGCCATGGGCGCTGATAACTTGTTCATTCGTGATGGCATCGACGCGTATAAGGCGTGGTATAGCCATCCATGCCGCATTCACCTGATTCAAAAGTTCATCTGTGATGGTTGGCACTGGGTCACAGTGCTGCACCAATCGAGTCACCACATCCCACACATTTTCGATTGGCAGTAAGTCTGGTGATCTGGTGGACCAGGGTAGAAGGCTGACATCCTGTGACACCAAGAAGGCACACGTTGGTGTAGCAGCATGTGGTCATGCATTGTCTTGCTGAAAAATGGCGACTGGCAGAAGTAGCCGAGCGGTTCTAGGCGCTGCGGTCGCAGGTTCGAATCCTGCCTCGGGCATGGATGTGTGTGATGTCCTTAGGTTAGTTAGGTTTAAGTAGTTCTAAGTTCTAGGGGACGGATGACCTCAGATGTTAAGTCCCACAGTGCTCAGAGCCATTTGAACCATTTTTTTGAGAAATGGCGTCTGAGGTGTTGTGCAGAAATGGTATGGGTACGGGTCATAGGATGTCATCCACATAGGTCACATTGGTCACAGTGACCTGGGAACGCACCGACTCTGATTTGTAGTTATACCTAATAGCACCCCACACTATAACGCCTTGAGTTGGCGCTGTATGTCTTGCGCAACTGTGATACCGCTCCCCACTATCTGCAGCGATTCAAAATGTCGCCATCATTTTCAAACAAACAGAACCTTGATTCGCCCGAAAACGCTATCTGATGCAATTCCTGTCCCTAGTGACGGCGTTCCATACATCATTGTCGTCTGGCATCCTCCTGCCCGTTCGTCATATGTAAACGGAGAAGCGGACGACGCGAACGTAATCCATGCCGTAATAAAAGGCGACGATCTGTCACACTTGATGGTGTACGATGTGTAACACTGTTCCAATTTTATGCCAGAGCCGAGGACACAGATCCGTCCTGCAGTGCTATTCGGATATTATTTGGGGGGGGGGGGGGGTGGTCTGGGTGGTGAGGCCTGACTCGTTTTGTGATCCACAGCCTTTCGTGAACCATTCTGCTCACACTGTTGCACTGCCGAAAGACTTCGTCCGACACGAGCAGCAATTTCGCCAGTGGATGCGTCACATTTTTTCATGCCAATAATGCGCCCTTTTTCAAACATACTGACTGGACGGTACGATTCGCACATACGTCATCGAGGCATCATGCACGTCTGTTCAAGTCTCACCAATCCGTTACCTTCTGTTTATAACGACAACAGCCACAGGCACATTTTATCTGTACATGGTTTTGCGCCGCGATATCGATATTCACCATGAACCCAAGGGCCTACGTGGTTCAAATGCTAATCATTTCTGCAGAACATATTAATGTACATGTCCTGTCAATATGAACGTCCTATCTCTACTCGTTCAACGTGCTCGGATTTTTTCTGAACATGAGCGTAGGAGAAGCTGCTTGTGGTGCCCAGCTGAAAGGAGCGCCCTGGTCCAAGATTTGTATACAAGGTGTATCACAAGCAGTAGCGAACACTGACACCGGTGAGAAGTGTACGAGATGGGGGGGTGTGGAGCAGGGGAAGTGGGAAGTAGGGGTTCATCGTAAATGTGTCCTATCGCCGGCCGAGGTGGTCGAGCAATTCCAGGCGCTACAGTATGGAGCCGCGCGACCGCTACGGTCGCAGGTTAGAATCCTGCCTCGGGCATGGATGTGTGTGATATCCTTCCTTAGGTTAGTTAGGTTTAAGTAGTTCTAACTTCTAGGGGACTGATGACCTCAGAAGTTAAGTCCCATAGTGCTCAGAGCCATTTGAACCATTTTGTGTCCTATCCCTGAAACCATTCAGAATACTGCATACGCCCATATGATGTATTTTGCTTCAAATGAACGTTCATGACACATCCCCGAATGTTGGTCATTTATCCTGGGACACCCAAAATCTGTATAAGAGCTCACCACTGTAACGAGGAAACCTGTACTGAAAAAACTTGCCTGCGAATGGATGCCGCCAAAAATTAGCTGATCGAGATGTTGGTTTCACTATAACGACGTCATGCGCGGTCTGTATCATCTGAGCCTTAAAGTATGGATGTACCGCCATTTCGTAAATCCTCTGCTGTTTCTCAGGCCTTAAGATAATATCAGCATATTATGGCAGAGCAGCGGACCCGGGGCCGGTAGCAAGTGTTTGTATGGAGTGGCCGCTACTTAGGACTTTAATAACGCTGGACCCCGCCGAGCGCAAAGCGCGATATTAAAAAGTTTTTATGTGACGCGCGCCTAATAAAAGACGTTACACCCTAATTAGCCCAGTAATGAAACTGAATTTCTTAACGGGATTCTGTCTCGCGAATACTTTCTCATTTTAGACTCACAAGTTAAGCCGTTTTTTAACGTGTAAATTAAATGAGTGCCTTCATCTCATTTTCATCACTTATTCGCGCGACTTCGTCGCTCCTCTGTTACTTCGCGCTGGAATCTCAGTTTACTTGAACTCTGCTGATCTTTTCTCTTCCCGTAATTTTGCTACCAACAGCAGCGGACACAATTTCAGTAGCCATGTTGTCAAAGTCGTAATGTAAATACTCGGTGAAAGCAGAAAATAATCTCCAAATTATGGGTTATAGGACGGTTATATGAGTGTTCAAGAAAGGAAACGAAATTTTTCCATACAATTCCAGGCCATTGCGTTTGTTGCGGAACAGATATACGGGGAGAACCAGTCAACATTGTTGCTCCTTCTATGCTAGCAAAAATGTCTCTTGCAGAATTTCGTGCCATGCTCATTTTCTGGAAGAATAGAGATAAAAGAGATGTAGTCTGACAATACTTTAATCACATGGATGCAAGTACCTTGGCTGGGCACTGTGTATATCTGCTACAGTGCAGTGGCTAGAGCTTTGTATCAGAACACCCGAGTTCGAGATGCATATTCCGTTCCTAACTGAAATTTTTCTTCTAATTTTAGACTGCTTGATATGTTATTTCCTTTCTTAGTCGTTGTACAGATCAGTTATCTCAAAATCTGCCCTTTGAAATTCCTTGCCATGATTAAAAGGAGGAGCCATATTCGATCCTGCCACAAGTACTGCGGAGCAGTTTACGTCACTGATCACAGTAATGGAAGTAGCAAACAATAATTTTTTTATCTTTATTACCCTTCACTATGTAAAGCATCGTGATCTGATGAGATACCTGCAAGACACTTCAAGGACTATGCGACAAAATTTGATCGTAGTCTGCTGGAGCAACGAAGGGCTCCATTTTTTTATTTTATTTTTTTCTTGGTCAGCAGTCTTCTGACTGGTTTGATGTGGCCCGCCACGAATTCCTCTGCTGTGCTAACCTCCTCATCTCAGAGTAGCACTTGCAACCTGCAGCCTCAATTATATGCTGGATGTATTCCAATCTCTGTCTTCCTCTACAGTCTTTGCCCTCTACAGCTCCCTCTAGTACCATAGAAGTTATTCCCTCATGTCTTAACAGATGTCCTATCATTCTGTTCCTTCTCCTTATCAGTGTTTTCCGCATATACCTTTCCTCTGCGATTGTGCCTAGAACCTCCTCATTTCCGACTTTATCAGTCGGGGTAGCGGCTCTGACTAAGGCGTCTTGTCACGGTCCGTGCGGCTCACTTCCGACGGAGGTTCGAGCTATCCCTTGGGCATGGGTGTGTGTGTGTGTGTGTGTGTGTGTGTGTGTGTGTGTGTGTGTGTGTGTGTGTGTGAGTGTGTGTTGTCCATAGCGTAAGTTACTTTATCTATCTATATCCGAATCCCGCTCCAGCTACTGCCAGGTCTGGGTGCTGATGAGTCCTCTCCATTTGGCTCGGTCCTCCCACCACTTTTCTTCCTCCACTTGCTGCCAGGTCACACCTCTCCTTTCTACTGATATTCTCACTACCATTTTCCACCGTGTTCTTGGGCGCCCTCTAGGTCTTTTCCTATCCATCTCAAGTTCTTCCATAATTTTGGGGAGTCTCTGCCCATGCATCCTCTTAACATGCCCATACCATCTTAATCTCATTCTTTCAATTTCTTCTCTCATACTTTCTTGTTTGAGGTCCTTTCTAATCTCTACATTCCTTACTCTGTCCATTCTTGTTTTTCCCTTAGCTGCTCTGAGAAATTTCATTTTCCCCGCTTGCAGTCTGCTCCAGTCCCTTTCTGTCATTGTGCAAGTTTCTCCACCATAGGTGACAATAGGGATGTAATAATTCTTATACATAAGGAGTTTTGCTCTTTCTGAAACTTCATTATTCCAAATCAGGTGTTTTATTGTTTGGTAGAAATTGCCTCCCTTCTGTAACCTCCTATCAATTTCGTTAGTTATTCTTCCATCCCTAGATATTTCACTCCCTAAATAAGTCAAACTTTCTACCACTTTGAGGGGTTCTCCATTCAAGGTAATATTTCCATTGATTCCTTTCTCTCTTCCAAATACCATTACTTCACTCTTATCCTTATTTATTTTTAATCCATACTTTTTCATTATTTCCTTCCACGCATCAAGCTGTAACTGTACGTCTACCTCTTTATCACCCCATATTACCATATCATCTGCAAAAATCATCTTTTTGTCTTTTTCTTTTACTATATCTTTAACTGCCCTATTCATTCCCTCCATCCCGACATTAAAAAGTGCAGGAGATAGAATACTTCCTTGCTTAAGTCCTTGTTTTATTTCAAAGTATTCAGAGTTCCCCAATGGTGTTCTAATTCTACAATTGTGTCCTCTGTACATTGTCTTTATAACATTAAAGTATCCATCTTCTATATCTATCTTCTTCATTTCTTCCCAGAGTCTTTCCCTGTCAACTGAGTCATATGCCTTTTCTATGTCTATAAAAACCATTATCACTCTTTTGTTATACTCCCACTACTTATACTTTAAGTTAGATTAAATAATGTGTAGGCTCAGCAGTTTGGTCCCATCAGACAAACTTCCAATTTCCTTATCAGTCCACCTAACTTTCAACATTCGTCTGTAGCACCACATCTCAAATGCTTCGATTCTCTTCTGTTCTGGTTTTCCCACAGTCCATGTTTCACTACCATGCTGTACTCCAGACGTACCTTCTCAGAAATTTATTCCCCAAATTAAGGCCGATATTTGATATTAGTGGACTTCTCTTGGCCAGGAATGCCGTTTTGCTTTAGCTAGTCTCCTTTTGATGTCCTCCTTGCTCCGTCCGTCACTGGCTACTTAGCAGAATTCCTTAACTTCATCTACTTCGTGACCATCGATCCTGTTATTAAGTTTCTCGCTGTTCTCATTCCTACTGCTTCTCATTACCTTCGTCTTTATTCGATCTACTCTCAATCCATGCTGTGTACTCATTGGACTGTTCATTCCGTTCAGCAGATCATTTAATTCCTCCTCACATTCACTCAGGATAACAATGTCATCAGCGAATCGTATCACTGATATCCATCCACCTTGAAAATTAATTACGGTTCCTGTTTCGTTTATTTCCATCATTGCTTATTCAATGTGCCGATTGAACAGTAGTCTTACACCATTTTTAATATGAGCACTCCGTTCTTGGTCGTCAACTCTTATTATTCGCTCTTGGCTATTGTACATATTGCGTAAGACCCGTCTCTCCCTAGAGCTTACCCCTACTTTTTTCAGAATTTCGAACACCTCACACCATTTTACATTGTCGAACGCTTTTTCCAGGTCGACAAATACTATGAACGTGTCCTGATTTTTCTTTCCTCTTGCTTCCATTCTTAAACACAACGTCAGAATTGCCTCTCTCGTGCTTTCCTAAAGCCATACTGATCGTCGTCTAGAGCATCCTCAATTTTCTTTTCCGTTCCTCTGTCTATTATTCTTGTAAGCAACTTGGATGGATTAGCTTAACAGCTGATTGTGCGATGATTCTCGCACTTGTCAGCTCTTGCCGTCTTCTGAATTGTGTGGATGATGCTTTTCCGAGAGTCAGATGGTATATCGCCAGACTCATATATTCTACACACCAACGTGAATAGTCGTTTTGTTGCCACTTCCACCAACTGATTTTAGAAATTCTGATGGAATGTTATCTATCCCTTCTCCCTTATTTGACCTTAAGTTCCCCAAAGCTCTTTTAAGTTCTGATTCTAATACTGGATTCCCTATCTCTTTTAAATCGACTCATGTTTCTTCTTTTCTCTCATCAGACAAAACTTCCCCCTCATAGAGGCTTTCAATATATTCTTTCCACCTATCCACTCTCTCCTCTGCATTTGGCAGTCGAATTCCCGTTGCGCTCTTAATGTTATCATCCTAGCTTGTAATGTCACAGAAGGATGTTTTGACTTTCCTGCATGCTAAACCTGTCCTTGCCAAAATCATTTGTTTTTCGATTTCTTCACATTTTTCCTGCAGCCATTTCGCCGTAGTTGCCCTGCACTTCCTATTTATTTCATTCCTCAGCAACTTATATTTCTGTATTCCCGAATTTCCCGGAACATTTTTGTACTTCGTTATTTCATCAATCAACCGAAGTATTTCTTCTGTTAACCACGTTTTCTTCGCAGTTACTTTCTTTGTACCAATATTTTCCTTCCCAACTTCTGTGATGGCCTTTTTTAGAGACGTCCATTTCTCTTCAACTGTACTGCGTACTGAGCTATTCCTTATTGCTGTATATATAGCCTTAGAGAATTTCAAGCGTATCTCGTCATTCCTTAGTACTTCCATATCCCAGTTCTACCTGACTAATGTGTTAAACTTCAGCCTACTCTTAATCACTTCTATATTGTGATCTGAGTTTATATCTGCCCCTGGGTACTTGTTACAATCCGGTATCTTATTTCGAATCTCTGTCTGACCATAGTATAATCTATCTGAAATATTCCCGTATCACCTAGCTTTTTCCGAGTATACCTCCCCCTCTTGTGATTCTTGAACACGGTATTAGCTATTACTACCTGAGACTTGTTACAGAATTAGTCTTTCTCCTCTCTCATTCCTTGTTCCAAGCCCATATTCTCTTGTATCCTTTTCTTCTACTCCTTCCCCTACAACTGCATTCCAGTTCCCGATGACTATTAGATTTTCATCTCCCTTTACTTTCTGCATTACCCTTTCAATATCCTCATACATTTTCTCTACCTCTTCACCTTGTGACATCGGAATGTATACCTGATTGTTGTCGGTGTTGGTTTGCTGTCGATTCTGATAAGAACGACCCTATCACTGAACTGTTCACAGCAACACACTCTCTGTCCTACCTTCCTATTCATTAAGAATCCTACTCCCGTTATACCATTTTCTGCTGCTTTTGATATACTCATCTGACCAGCTATCCTTGTCTTCTTTTCACTTCACTGACCCCTCCTTTATCTAAATTGAGCATTAGCATTTCCCTTCTCAGATTTTCTAATTTGCCTACCACGTTCAAGCTTCTGACATTCCAAGCTCTAACTCGCAGAACGTTATCTTTTCGCTGATTATTCCATATTTTCTCATAGTAACCTCCCCCTTGGCAGTCCCATCCTGGAGATCCGAATGGGGGACTATTCCGGAATCTTTTGCCAATGGAGAGATCATCATGACACTTCTTCAATTACAGGCCACATATCCTGTGGATAAACGTTACGTGTCTTTAATGCAGTGGTTTCCATTGCCTTCTGCATCCTCATGTCGCTGATCATTGCTGAATGTTCCGCCTTCCGCCTGTCCACTCCTCCGCCCTCTTTGACAAGACGGTTGGGAGAATGAGGGTGACTTATTATGCCGGATGTCTTCGGCCGCCAATGCTGATTATTAATCAAAATTTAAGGAGCGCCGGAATTCGAACCCAGGACGGTAGACGTTCTGATTATGAATCAAAGGTTTTTTTTTTTTTTTTTTTTTTTTTTTTTTTTTTTTTTTTTTTTTTTTTACCTGAGAGAAGTCTTCGGGGGCAAAAGGGCAGCGGTAATCTTCCGCCCTCCCTCCCAGAGCAAAGGAAGGGAAGGGGTTCGATAGTATCAAGAGAATTTTATTGGATCAGTTCATTTTATTGTATAGTGGCCACTATTTATTCACAACCGATACAAAAGTGTTATATGTTTGCATCTGTTACTGTCCTTCAAAGTAGTCACCACCGTTGAGTAGAACCCGTTGCCAGTTATGTGGAAAGCGTAGTATACCGTTGGCAGAGCCTGTTCTGTTGATGTTGCGAATGGAGCGGTTTACTGCCTGTCGAATCTCTGGAACAGTTCTGAAACGAATGCCACAAAGTAGTTCATGTTTCGAATGAAATCAAAATCACAAGGACTTTCAGTCCTATCGACCGAACAGAGCACCTACAGCATGCGCTGTATGCGTCAGCGCATTGTCATGCATAATGGTGGGTGGGTTGCGCAGAAAGTGTCGCCGCTTCTTTCGCAAAGCTGGTCGCAGGTGAGGCCCCAAAAACGAACAGTAATACCGTGCATTGACGGTCTGCCGAGGAGAAACGTATTGCGTTAGGATAACACCAACACAGTCGTACACGAGAATCAACATAACTTTCATCATACTGGGGCTCTGACGCACTTTAGACTTTCGCGGCGACCCATAATGACGCCATTCGTGGGATTGGCGATTCAGTTTTGGCTCGTACGATGTGGCCCATATCTCATCCTGTGTTACCATACGGCGTAAGAAAACCTCTCCTTTGACCTCATGGCGCTCCAAGTGCGTCTGAGCAGCGTCGTAACGCATCAATTTCTGCATTTCCGTCAAGTCATGCGGAACCCAACGTGATGCAATTTTTCGCGTGCTCAGGCATTCCTTCAGGATGCGAAGCACAGTGGTATGCGCTAATCCGGTTTCGTGGGCGAGCTCACGGATCGTATGGCGTCTATCACTGCCCACTAATTCGGCAACAGCATGCACTTCTTCTTTAGAGACGCTAGGACGACCTGCCCGATGCACGTCTGCCACAGTTTGCCGACCTTCGTTGAAGGCTTTTACGCAGGGTGCCACTGTTCTGTACGGCAATGCCGACTCCCCGCACGCCTCTTGAAGACCTTGATAACACTGTCGTGCTGTACGACCTCTGTCACATTCAGTCTTGATCCAACTCCGTCGTTCCTATTTCGAAAACATAGTGACACTGTCACGTTAGACCGCTCCCTCTCAAATGACTGTATTTCCCTCGATTGTGCGCACGCTCGGAGGTAAGGTAGGTATATTAATAACGTGATACAACGTGTGCTATAAGCGACAATAGTACATTCCTTTGCATGGTACAGCAGTGTTGCCACTATTTAAATTCAAACCTACGTATATATATATATATATATATATATATATATATATATATATATATATAGACAGGGTGTTTCAAAAATGCCCGGTATATTAGAAACGGCAATAAAAACTAAACGAGCAGCGATAGAAATACACCGTTCGTTGCAATATGCTTGGGACAACAGTACATTTTCAGGCGGACAAACTTTCGAAATTACAGTAGTTACAATTTTCAACAACAGATGGCGCTGCGGTCTGGGAAACTCTATAGTACGATATTTTCCACATATCCACCATGCGTAGCAATAATATGGCGTAGTCTCTGAACGAAATTACCCGAAACCTTTGACAACGTGTCTGGCGGAATGGTTTCACCTGCAGATGAGATGTACTGCTTCAGCTGTTCAATTGTTTCTTGATTCTGGGGGTACACCTGGTCTTTCAAGTGTCCCCACAGAAAGAAGTCACAGGGGTTCATGTTTGGCGAATAGGGAGGCCAATCCACGCCGCCTCCTGTATGTTTCGGATAGCCCAGAGCAATCACACGAGCATCGAAATATTCATTCAGGAAATTAAAGACGTCGTCGGCCGTGCGATGTGGCCGGGCACCATCTTGCATAAACCACGAGGTGTTCGCAATGTCGTCTAAGGCAGTTTGTACCGCCACAAATTCACGAAGAATGTCCAGATAGAGTGATGCAGTAATCGTTTCGGATCTGAAAAATGGGCCAATGATTCCTTTGGAAGAAATGGCGGCCCAGACCAGTACGTTTTGAGGATGCAGGGACGATGGGACTGCAACATGGGGCTTTTCGGTTCCCCATATGCGCCAGTTCTGTTTATTGACGAAGCCGTCCGGGTAAAAATAAGCTTCGTCAGTAAACCAAATGCTGCCCACATGCATATCGCTGTCATCAATCCTGTGCGCTATATCGTTAGCGAATGTCTCTCGTGCAGCAATGGTAGCGGCGCTGAGGGGTTGCCGCGTTTGAATTTTGTATGGATAGAGGTGTAAACTCTGGCGCATGAGACGATACGTGGACGTTGGCGTCATTTGGACCGCAGCTGCAACACGGCGAATGGAAACCCGAGGCTGCTGTTAGAGGGCAACGCGCAGCTAGTGCAGCAGGTGATCCGTGGTTGCCGTACGCGGTCGCCCTACCTTTCCAGCACGTTCATCCGTCATGTTCCCAGTCCGTTGAAATTTTTCAAACAGATCCTTTATTGTACCGCTTTTCGGTCCTTTGGTTACATTAAACCTCCGTTGAAAACTTCGTCTTGTTGCAACAACACTGTGTTCTAGGCGGTGAAATTCCAACACCAGAAAAATCCTCTGTTCTAAGGAATAAACCATGTTGTCTACAGCACACTTGCACGTTGTGAACAGCACACGCTTACAGCAGAAAGACGACGTACAGAATGGCGCACCCACAGACTGCGTTGTCTTCTATATCTTTCACATCACTTGCAGCGCCATCTGTTGTTGAAAATTGTAACTACTGTAATTTCGAAAGTTTGTCCGCCTGAAAATGTACTGTTGTCCCAAGCATATTGCAACAAAAGGTGTATTTCTATCGCTGCTCGTTTAGTTTTTATTGCCGTTTCAAATATACCGGTCATTTTTGAAAACACCCTGTATATATATATATATATATATATATATATATATATATATATATATATATATATATATATGTGTGTGTGTGTGTGTGTGTGTGTGTTTGTGTGTGTATTATTCTTGTTTTTGTTATTTTCAAAAGAATCCTACAACAGCCACCAGAATCTTCCGCGTCGTTTTCCCTCTAAATCGTTTTCTCTGAGCGTCAGTCGTGTGCCTTAAATCATTTTCAAGTGCGTCTTCTAGTACTCGGAACGCCCCAAAGGGCAGGAGGATCCTCCAATAATGCATCTAAATAATTCGATAGTCACGTGCGGTACAACACATGGTGGCGGAACGCCTCATGAGTCGTCGTGAGATGGGACCACAAGTCCAGAGCGTTTTCGGGCGCATCTTGCAAAATGTAATACAGCACCATGCCCTTCAGCCAGTTGACGGCGTTCGTTCTGGCAGCGGGAAAGTAAGCGGTATCTGCGTGCAGGAGTTCGTCTGGCGTGAAAGACTCTGGCTGTCGTCGCAACAGGAGCTCCAGCATACGTTGTACAAGATCCCAGCAGCTGCCTGTCACAGCACATGTCAAGCAGTGCGCGCCCGAGTCGACGACGGCACAGTGCACAAACAAGGGGTCGTCAGTGAAATGGATGGGGTGGATGCGCTGGCGTGTGGCTAATTTGCCATTCACCACCACATATCACAGGGAACGAGCGTACGTGGGCAAGTATCGGGTGTGGACGGCTCGCCACACCCTGGTCCTGCGGACGGTTGGGTGTTGTTGTTCGACGTTGTTACGGGGTTGTCGTACCTGATAGATGCGGTAATAACCTCTCGGCGCCCTCGTCGTCGGGAGATCGACCAGGATGTGGGGCAAGAGAAGAAGATACGTGGCCTACGGCGACCGGTGGACGAAGATCTCGCGGCGCGACGATCTGTAGCAGCGTCCCCGTCAAGCTTTTAATGGCCGCGGTCCATGCGAGCCGCATCGTCCGTAGGTACAACGCCCACGCGCGGCTGTGAACGTGAATCAACCCCAGGCCCCCTGCCAGTGGAGGTCTCGTTGAAGTAGTGTAGCGAACTTTGAAGATCTGACCTGCACTCACAGATTGTCCTACGCCGCCTGGAAACTGTGGGCTATGGCGATTGTTAGCGGAAGAATGTGCGCAGAACAGTTAAGTTTGGACTCTAGATAAGTGTTGACGTATGCGTTTGGGGAATCATATCCATACTGCGGAATTGCTATCACAGAGCAGCGCCTGGGTCCTTTGTAGTAGCTGTGGATTTGTAGCTGTCGCAATTGGGCGAACTGTACTGAAGAACTGCACCCCCCAATGCGGTCAGTGAGGGAACATTTTCGAAGGGGATCGCTGTAGGATGTAGAAGGCCTCTCCCGACATCCATGCCGGCTGCAGTGCCCGAGCGGTTCTAAGCGCTACAGTCTGGAACCGCGCGATCGCTACGGTCGTAGGTTCGAATCCTGCCTCGGGCATGGATGTGTGTGATGTCCTTAGGTTAGTTAAAGTAATTCTAATTTCTAGGGGACTGATGACCTCAGAAGTTAAGTCCCACAGTGCTCAGAGCCATTTGAACCATTTTATGAACCGACATCCATGTATGTCGTATTGCGCATGGTGACGACTCTGCCCAGTACCGCGCCGTACGGCATAACCATTAAAGCTTCGCTTGGATTTCGTCGCAAGACCGCACCAAGAGCACCACGTCGTCTGCGAGGGCAGCACATCGGAAGGTCACGTCTCGAATACAGATGCCTTCCAGTCTTTGGCGAAGGCCGTGCAGTGCAGGTTCGAGGGCCGCCGCGAATAAGACTCCTCATAAAGAACGTCCCTGTCGCACCGACCGTCGAAGAGTGATGTGTTCAGTCTGGTGGCCGTTGATCATTATCCAGGGAGCGCGCCCCGTGGATTAAGCGTTAGGTCACCCTTGCCGAAGCCTGCGAGAGACCCATGCGCTCGAGCACGGTGCAAAAGAAACTGTGGTCGATACGAACAAAGGCGTGATGAAAATCGACGGCGACAAGAGCGCCTCGGAGGCGACAGGCCACTGACAGCGCCGTGACGTCGTGGTAGGCGCCAAGTGTTGTGTACATAGTTCCGCGTAGTCAGCGCGTACACAACTTTCACACTAGAGCGCGCCCCGCTAAGCACAATAGAGCAGGCGCAGCGCTCGTCCCACACTACGAGATGGCGCTGCCATAGAGACGGACCAAATTCTGCTTCCGCCGATCCGCGTATTAATATGTAACGCAGCCAATGAGATTGCTGCTAACGTAGAACATTTTCTCCTCGTGGATCACATTCGCGCAGTGATACATGAACGCGTGAGGTATTATAACAAGTGTACAGACCTCCGATTACTCAGTCTGCATTAGTCTGTACCAGTCTGTACGAGTTCTACATTTGTCTGTACCAGTCTATAGTCAAGTTTCATTCTGCGCCTAATAAGATTACCATATTCCTGTACATAGCCATGAAGATATATGTAATGACACTTTTGTCAAGTATCAGAGATATGTGAGAATAAGATTAACGTACCAATACCAAGGGAACTTCAGATTGTCAATTGCAAATAGCATCCAGATTCAAGTTACGTAATTTTATCCTTGTTATTATTTTAATAAATGTGTATGAAAATTAATCAAGTTCTTTTTAAAGTTGGTCACCGTCAATCTGCTACTCTAAGCGTGCAAGTGGCATTTATATCGTCTGACCTAATGGCAGAAGATAAACACGCCACAATAAGACCACGAGACATATTGCTGACACTCGCCTACTTCGTTAGAGCGACAAGTCAAATAATCTGATGATGTGTGTATCGAAGGTCTTACAGTACGCACACCACAGCAAGTGTCCTGTGGATGTAGTTGTCACTGCCTAAACATGTCTGGTCAGGATGGATCATGTGTCCGATGGTTGTCTGAAGACGTTTGCGGAGGATACGGGAGTTATAATCCGCGTTCAGGAGCTAAGAGGACGATAGTCGTGACAACCGAGTGAACCGCCCGGTTTCGGAACTGATATCATGATGCCTTCGAGGAAATGTGTGGGGATGGTAAAATCGTTGCGGAGGATGTCTTGAAACATATGAATCCACTGAGCGCCCATCGTTGGATAGAAGGTGTGGTAGAATTCGTTCGGTAAGCCGTCTGGGCCCGGTGACTTGTTCAGGGCGCTGCATGCCAAGGCTGCTGTTAAATTTTCAGCAGTTATGAGGGCCAGCAGGGTGTTGTCCTGGGCCACTACTATGGAATCAGGGAGACCGCACAGGATGTCTTCGTACTCAAGAACAGTCAGTGGGTCCTCGGCGCAAAGTCGGCCGGGGTGGCCCAGCGGTTCTAGGAGCATCAGTCTGGAACCGCGCGACCGCTGCGGTCGCAGGTTCGAATCCTGCCTCGGGTGTAGATGTGTGTGATGTCCTTAGGTTAGTTAGGTTTAAGTAGCTCTAAGTTCTAGGGGACTGATGACCTCAGATGTTGTCCCACAGTGCTCAGAGCTATTTGAACCATTTGAACCTAGCAGCGCTGCACACGTGTTTGTTTACTCGCTGCGCGAGGTACTGCGTTCGCTGTTGTGATTTACAGCTCTAACTTGGTTCAAATGGTTCAAATGGCTGTGAGCACTATGGGACTTAACAGCTGAGGTTATCAGTCCCCTAGAACTTAGAACTACTTAAACGTAACTAACCTAACGACATCACACACATCCATGCCCGAGACAGGATTCGAACCTGCCACCGTAGCAGCCGTATCCGCGCCCCCTGGAGGAGCTCGCAAAACTTCATTGGACTGATCTTCCTTACCTCCCTACACCCCGGATTTCGCACCCTCCGACTTCGCTCAATGAAGGATGCAGTCCACGGTTAGCAGTACGTGAATGTTGGAGAGGTTACTTATACAGCACGGCGTTCGCTCCGATTTCCACCAGCAGAGTGGTACCAGTAAGATGTTGTAAGCCTGTCGCATTATTTGTGTTGAAAAATGGTTTTATAGTCAGAAGAGTGGGGGATAATATTGTGTATTGGAATCCTGAATAAAACAAATTTACTTTCAGAAAATAAATGTGTTGTTGAACGCCTCTTGCATCTGCATCTGTAATATGAAGAACGGGAATGACCTGCACTGTTTTCCAGTCTCTAGGTACCCATCACACTAGTACCCGTGGTCTTGGGGGAAGAGTTGGCATTTAGCCGTGATTCGGTTCGGCCTTCCGTTCTCCACTTCAGCAGCGACGTAATTGATTGTGTCGATCACCTCGAATGATAGTGTCCGCACGTTTCAAATGGTTCAAATGGCTCTAAGCACTATGAGAGTTAACATCTGAGGTTATCAGTCCCCCAGGCTTAGAACTACTTATACCTAACTAACCTAAGGACATCAGACACTTCCATGCCCGAGGCAGGATTCGAACCTGCAACCGTAGCAGCAGTGCGCTTCCGGACTGAAGCTCCTAGAACCGCTCGTCCACAGCGACCGGCCCGTACGTTTCAACAATGCAGAGTCATAGCCGTATGCAACTAGCCGGTACGCGTGAGATCGGACTGTTCTGCGTCACCTTGTTGCAATGATGGCAGAATCCCTCGCCTAACGACTCTCTGTGCTTTTGTTCACTGCCAACCCCTCTGGTTGGAACGCACCTCTGTACCAGACGTCATTTTGAAGGCTACGTATAGTACCGCCACCTATCGCAACTTCATGAAACTATAGGGGCTGAAGTGGGAATATTCCACGATGTTCCGCTACATATCATGCATTTCTTCAACCGAAATTGGCCAAGAAAAGTTATGTGTTGCATTAGTTATTTAACTTCCCTTGTGAATATAGGCCTATATCGTTCACGTCATTCTGTTGTGGAATTATGGAAGATATTCTATGCTCATGTGTTACAACTTTCTTGCACAACGAAAATCTCGTGTACAAAAATCATGATGGATTCATCAAACAGAGATCTTGGTGAAATTCAGGTCGCTCTAGTCCTCTATGAGTTCCATAGGGCTGTGGACATAGGTTTATGCCGTGTTCCTCGACTTAAGGGGATATTTTAAGTGAAATTTGTTGAAATTTGACATTTTCTGTTTTCTACTCCATAATGTACTTTGGACTTTCCTGAACATTTTGCTATATAATACATTAAAATCAGACAATTCTGAGACCTTCAAATAATATTTTGAATGTTGATCTGTGACTGTCAAATTTCGCGGCTACGTTTATACTGCCACATTTGAGCAGTCATATCTTGAGAACTACACAGTCTAGAAAGCTGTTAATTGCTTTGTTTTGTGCCTACTGCTACGTGTCAGAGGTTGGCATTACGAATAAACAAATCACGCCTTTGTTTAAAATACTAGTTTTCGTTTAAACTAGTGTGATTATAGTAAGCTAACATCTATTACTTTCCCTACGTAAATAAAATGACTAAGGATAAAAGTAATTGCGACAATTTAGAGAAGATGAAAAGAGCTGTGTGGAGCACTTTCTTTCATCGAATATCAACTGATGAAAACCCATGTCTTTTTTTGTGTCCACCTCCACGAAACACTTGGTGTAAATATAGGCAAGCTGAATTTTCTGGCACCCTGCAGGAATTTACACATAAACATTCTCTTTCATTGGTAGTAATGGAGTCAGTCAAACCTATTTACAGAGATTTGGCAAATCCTGAGCTACTAAAGAAGTGTTTACATGGGAAGACCCAGAATGTGAATCAGTCCTTCAATAATGTTGTGTGGTGCCATGTGCCTAAAAATGTATTTGTTGGCCTTAACACTCTAAAGTTAGCAGTGTCTGATGTTGTAATAATTTTTAATGGTGGGAGCTATGAAAGACTTAATATTCTGAATAAGTTAAGGGGTAAGATTTGGACAGAACGCAGCGAGAGGACTGCGGGAACGGCATGAGCTTCGTGTACGTGAAGTAGAGTTAGCTGCTCAGCAAATGACAAAAGAGGCAAGAAAGAAAAGGGTGAGGCAAGCACTGGGGTGTTGTGACACTGAAGAAGACACAGACTATGGCCAAGGGCTATTCTAGTGCATAAATGACACACTGCATAAATGGAAGCCTGTATAAGAATTTGCAATAAAAAAAGTTTTAAACCTCAATATCTCTTAACTACATTATTTTTGCAATACATGACCCGTTTTCTAAAAAGTACTGTGGTAGAGACATGAAATTTTCACAGCATGCCACGTGTGAGATTCAACACATATGGAACTAGAATAATTAAAATGAGTTGCTTCGTTTTTATGTTCATTTATTTAAAAAATTCTGTGTTTGAAAAAAAAAAGAAAACATGTCCCACAATACAATTTTAGTAATAATTCTAGTTCACTGTATCTAGAAAGATGCATTCAATAATTATGAAAAATTGTGATTTGGTGTCTTAAAAAGTTTCCAAGATAATGGTTCACAAAATTCGATAATTTAACATTGTTAACATAGGACATACAATGTCCCCTTAAGGAAGGCATTTAACACTGTCCAGTACAGGCCCTAAGTGAAAAAAAGTACGAGCTTTCTGAGTACCGTACCAGATTTGCGATTGGGTTCAGGACCATGTCGCCCTTGTTACCATTATGGTTCCGCTGTCCTAGAGAGGCGTGCAAACCAAAACATACAAGCTTCAATAGCAATTAACAGCTCACCCGGAACCAGCAATGGCTGTGCCTGAGAAGCAGGAATCGTGGAAGGACTAGCCAGCGTAGTTTAATTGAACATCATTTACCTTGAAATTTTATTAACACAGTTGTTGTAAATTGATACAACCATACTGAACATTCAATTGCGGTGCTATTCTGGTTTTAACAAAGGCACGTATTAAAAAGAAAAAAAATCAGGCCATAATTTAAAGTAAAGCAGTAAAACAAATCCATTCAAGAAACAGGAACTAGGTAACCGTTTCCTGTTAATAGGAACCACTTTTACCTTCAGGACAAGGCCGTAGATCGAAGTGAAAAGAAAATCGGTGATCCGCCGAACATTATAACAAGAAAATTGCAGTAGCTACAGTAATTAATACTCAAGAAAACCCTTAAGGCTGCAACAACAAAGCAATACAAGTGAGTAACATACCTTAATAATGCTGCGCACAACGGTGCGTCCACAAGCGTTCATTCCACGGCCAACCCGCTTGGTCGAGGGCCGCACCATACGGTACGATCACCTACACATCGGACCTGCCGGCGTGAGACAACGGACAGACCAGCTAGGACCCACATGAACGCTGAGCCAGAACAGACATAAACCAAATTACAGTTGAACTCTGTAACACAGACACATCACCAGTTAGTTTCTATGCAGGTGATAAGAAGGATGATTCACTGCGTGGTTGAACGCATGACCTAGTGACACACCATAACCTGCATATACTTAAGGGGTAGCCTGCAAGAATTTACTAGCAATAAAGCAGGCACGAAGAGCCAAAGAAACTGTTAAACCTGCCTAATATCGTGTAGGGCCCCCGCGAGCACGCAGAACTGCCGCAATAGGACGCGGGATGGACTCGAATAATGTCTGAAGTAGTGCTGGAGGGAACGGACACCGTGAAAACTGCAGGGCTGGAGATCTCTTCTGACCAGCACGTTGCAAGGCACCCCAGATCAATACTGTTCATGCCTGGGGAGTTCGGTGGCCAGCGGGAGAGTTTAAACTCAGAAGAGAGTTCCTGGAGCCACTTTGTAGTAATTCTGGACGTGTTAGGTGTCGCTTTGTCCTGATAGAATTGCCCGTCTGTCGGAATGCGCAATGGACATGAATGGATGCAGGTGATCCGGCAGGATGCTTACGTACGCTTCACCTCTCAGAGTCCTATGTGGACGTATCAGGACCCCATATTACTCCCACTGCACACGCCCCACACAATTACAGCGCCTCCACCAGCTTGTACAGTCTCCTGCTGACATGCAGGGTCCATGGATTCATGAGGTTGTCTCCATACCCGTACACGTCCATCCGCCCGATAAAATTTGATACGAGGCTCGTCCAATCAAGTAAAATGTTTCCAGTCATCAACAGTCCAATGTAGGTGTTGTCGGTGGCAGGCTAGGCGTAAAGCTTCGTGTCGTGTGGTCATCAAGGGTACGGGAGTGGGCCTTCGGCTCCGAAAGCCCATACCGATGATGTTTCATTGAATGGTTCGCACGCTGACGCTTGTTGATGGCCCAGCATTGAAATCTGCAGCAATTTGCAGAAGGGTTGCACTTGTCACGTTGAACGATTCTCTTCAGTCGTCATCTGTCGCGTTCTTGCACGATTTTTTTCCGGCCGATGTTTTGCCGGATTCCTGATATTCAAAGTACGACCGTGAAATTGTTGTACGGGAAAATACACACTTCATTGCTACATCGGATATGCAGTTTCTTAGGCGCTTCAGTGTGTATATACATATGTATATGTGTAGAACACTATTTTGAACTTCTATACATGTAAGTAAATAACTTGCTTACACTTGTTTTAAAACTGTCAGTGAGAATAACAATAAATACGCACAAGTAAATTTTAGACAGTGGAGAGAATTTATCACTTCTGGGAACAAGTGAGGAAAAATATTCAAACTGCTCGGTGATTAAAACAAATTTCTGATCACATCTCAACTAAAAATAGGCTAGACTACAATATGAAATATTCCCCTTAAGTAAAACAGGGTACAGACCACTGTTCGATAACTGATAACTTGCAACTCAAACTTCAGGAAAGTGACTTAGCATATACATATATATATGACCCGTATGACATATGAGCAAGAATAATATAATAATTCCAATCCCAAAGAAAGCAGGTGTTGACAGATGTGAAAATTACCGAACTATCAGTTTAATAAGTCACAGCTGCAAAATACTAACACGAATTCTTTACAGACGAATGGAAAAACTAGTAGAAGCCAACCTCGGGGAAGATCAGTTTGGATTCCGTATAAACACTGGAACACGTGAGACAATACTGACCTTACGACTTATCTTAGAAGAAAGATTAAGGAAAGGCAAACCTACGTTTCTAGCATTTGTAGACTTAGAGAAAGCTTTTGACAAAGTTGACTGGAATACTCTCTTTCAAATTCTGAAGGTGGCAGGGGTAAAATACAGGGAGCGAAAGGCTATTGACAATTTGTACAGAAACCAGATGGCAGTTATAAGAGTCGAGGGACGTGAAAGGGAAGCAGTGGTTGGGAAGGGAGTAAGACAGGGTTGTAGCCTCTCCCTGATGTTGTTCAATCTGTATATTGAGCAAGCAGTAAAGGAAACAAAAGAAAAATTCGGAGTAGGTATTAAAATTCATGGAGAAGAAATAAAAACTTTGAGGTTCGCCGATGACATTGTAATTCTGTCAGAGACAGCAAAGGACTTGGAAGAGCAGTTGAACGGAATGGACAGTGTCTTGAAAGGAGGATATAAGATGAACATCAACAAAAGCAAAACGAGGATAATGGAATGTAGTCAAATTAAATCGGGTGATGCTGAGGGAATTAGATTAGGAAATGAGACACTTAAAGTAGTAAAGGAGTTTTGCTATTTGGGGAGCAAAATAACTGATGATGGTCGAAGTAGAGAGGATATAAAATGTAGGCTGGCAATGGCAAGGAAGGCGTTTCTGAAGAAGAGAAATTTGTTAACATCCAGTATTGATTTAAGTGTCAGGAAGTCATTTCTGAAAGTATTCGTATGGAGTGTAGCCATGTATGGAAGTGAAACATGGACGATAAATAGTTTGAACAAGAAGAGAATAGAAGCTTTCTAAATGTGGTGCTACAGAAGAATGCTGAAGATTAGATGGGTAGATCACATAACTAATGACGAAGTATTGAATAGGATTGGGGAGAAGAGAAGTTTGTGGCACAACTTGACCAGAAGAAGGGATCGGTTGGTAGGACATGTTCTGAGGCATCAAGGGATCACCAATTTAGTATTGGAGGGCAGCGTGGAGGGTAAAAATCGTAGAGGGAGACCAAGAGATGAATACACTAAGCAGATTCAGAAGGATGTAGGTTGCAGTAGGTACTGGGAGATGAAAAAGCTTGCACAGGATAGAGTAGCATGGAGAGCTGCATCAAACCAGTCTCAGGACTGAAGACCACAACAACAACAACAACATATATATATATATATATATATATATATATATATATATATATATATGCTTGCCCATATACAGGGTGTTACAAAAAGGTACGGCCGAACTTTCAGGAAACATTCCTCACACACAAAGAAAGAAAATATGTTATGTGGACATGTGTCCGGTAACGCTTACTTTACATGTTAGAGCTCATTTTATTACTTCTCTTCAAATCACATTAATCACGGAATGGAAACACACAGCAACAGAACGTACCAGCGTGACTTCAAACACTTTGTTACAGGGAATGTTCAAAATGTCCTCCGTTAGCGAGGATACATGCATCCACCCTCCGTCGCATGGAATCCCTGATGCGCTGATGCAGCCCTGGAGAATGGCGTATTGTATCACAGCCGTCCACAATACGAGCACGAAGAGTCTCTACATTTGGTACCGGGGTTGCGTAGACAAGAGCTTTCAAATGCCCCCATAAATGAAAGTCAAGACAGTTGAGGTCAGGAGAGCGTGGAGGCCATGGAATTGGTCCGCCTCTACCAATCCATCGGTCACCGAATCTGTTGTTGAGAAGCGTACGAACACTTCGACTGAAATGTGCAGGAGCTCCATCGTGCATGAACCACATATTGTGTCGTACTTGTAAAGGCACATGTTCTAGCAGCACAGGTAGAGTATCCCGTATGAAATCATGATAACGTGCTCCATTGAGCGTAGGTGCAAGAACGAAACTAAAATGAGCTCTAACATGAAAATTAAGCGTTTCCGGACACATGTTCACATAACACCTTTTCTTTATTTGTGTGTGGGGAATGTTTCCTGAAAGTTTGGGCGTACCTTTTTGTAACACCCTGTATACAGGGTGTCCCAGCTATCTTGTCCACCCAAAATATCTCTGGAACAATAACAGCTATTGGAAAACGACTTTCACCGGTATCAATGTAGGGCTGGGGCCCATGAATGTACATATTTGGAAACATTCTAAAACGAAAGCATATGTGTTTTTTAACACAAACTTATGTTTTTTTAAATGGACCTTCTATATTTTTTCTTCAGCAATCCATAGCATGACAAAGCACATACACAATGGCGTCGATTGCATCGCAATGTTCCCATTACATCCCGAGATATTGAGACGCGAAGTTGACGCTTGAAACACCCGACATGCGCTGCTAGCGCACGTCCTGGGGCTCAGGCGTGAACCCCATGCTGCCCGTAATCGCGATGCGTCATCATACTTCCATACTTATCAAGAGGTCCGAAACGAATAATACGGTCTGCTGCCATCCTGCATTAACGTCGTACATTCCAGCAGGTATTTATCCCATAGGCTAGGGGTGATGCGGTTCTGTAACATATCTGTGTACCGCAACGTTAGTCACAAAGTTAACTTCGCTTATTGTTAATCCGTTACTAAAAAGGTAATGCCGTTCAACGTTAAAACTTTACTTTACTGAAGATCTAGCGCAAGTGACAGTTAATCAGTCACTCGTAATTGTAAAATTCATGTTGATGGTTTTAGTGAAACGAGCAAGTGGACTAAAAGTTTTACCGTTGTTTAGGTAAACATGTTTTGATTTGGGAAGTTCAGGTAGGACATAGAAGATGAATGTAAACATGTTTAACCAATTAGTTTTATTATCACATAATTATCAATGTTATGTTTATCTAATGCGTTAAATGACAAATTGTTGCAAACAAATGTTTCTTAACATCACTGGGTAAAATGGCCCTTTGTAGAAACTTCCACTGTGACACCAGCACTACATACTAAACATAGCGTTCACATCTCATGCTCAAAGTGATGCCCATTGGCTTGCATACATAGGGTCACTCTGCGGATGAAGGATGCCCTACTTCGTGCTACTGTTTCCTCTTTGATGGCTGTACAAGCATCAATAATGCGTTGCTTCATGTCCTCTGGTGTTGTTGGTTCATGTTGGTAAACAGCATCCTTCACTGTTCCCCAAAGAAAATAATCCAGCGGTGTAAGGTCCGGAGATCTGGCAGGCCACCTAACTGGGCCACCTCGTCCAATCCACCTACCAGGGAACTTACGGTTCAGAAGTCGTCGTGCTCGTAAGGCGTTATGTGCAGGGCATCCGTCATGCTGATACCACATGACCATTCTCCGGTTCAGAGGAACGGTGTCCAAAAGAACAGGAAGATTGGGTCGTATAAATTTGGAGTATTGCCTGCCATTTTGGATGCCATTTATAAAGAAAGGTCCGATAATGGTATCTCCAATAATCCCACACCAAACATTAACTTTCCACGGACGTTGATGCTCTACCTGACGGAGCCATTTTGGATTGTCTGCGGACTAATAATGCATATTCCTCATATTGACAATTCCTTTGTTGGAGAATGATGCCTCGTCGGTAGAGAGAACATCTGCAAAAAAATTTGAATTAGTCAGAAGTTTTTGCTGAGCCCACCGACAAAATGTTACCCTATTGCGGAAGTCATTTCCATGAAGATCCTGGTGTAAATGAACATGGTAAGGATAAAATTTATGACGTTTAAGAATACGCTGTGCACTTGATTTCGACACACCACGTTCAATTTGACGTGTGCTGATTTGAGGATTCACAGCTATGGTAGCTAGCACAGCAACTTCAGCACGTTCATCTGTGCGTGTTCTAGGACGATGTCGAGGTCTTGGCTTTAAGCTTCCCGTTTCACGTAGACGAGATGTGAGGCGACCAAACATCCGGCGCGAAGGCGATGGCTTGTCAGTGAGTCGTCTTCTGTACAGTCGTTCTGCCCGAAAAGCATTTCGTCCACCTACAACAGGGTACAGTACAGGTGTGTAGAGTACGGTAGAAAACAGACATATTAACTTAATAATCATAATGTTCGCTAACAGTACTACACTCCTGGAAATGGAAAAAAGAACACATTGACACCGGTGTGTCAGACCCACCATACTTGCTCCGGACACTGCGAGAGGGCTGTACAAGCAGTGATCACACGCACGGCACAGCGGACACACCATGAACCGCGGTGTTGGCCGTCGAATGGCGCTAGCTGCGCAGCATTTGTGCACCGCCGCCGTCAGTGTCAGCCAGTTTGCCGTGGCATACGGAGCTCCATCGCAGTCTTTAACACTGGTAGCATGCCGCGACAGCGTGGACGTGAACCGTATGTGCAGTTGACGGACTTTGAGCGAGGGCGTATAGTGGGCATGCGGGAGGCCGGGTGGACGTACCACCGAATTGCTCAACACGTGGTGCGTGAGGTCTCCACAGTACATCGATGTTGTCGCCAGTGGTCGGCGGAAGGTGCACGTGCCCGTCGACCTGGGACCGGACCGCAGCGACGCACGGATGCACGCCAAGACCGTAGGATCCTACGCAGTGCCGTAGGGGACCGCACCGCCACTTCCCAGCAAATTAGGGACACTGTTGCTCCTGGGGTATCGGCGAGGACCATTCGCAACCGTCTCCATGAAGCTGGGCTACGGTCCCGCACACCGTTAGGCCGTCTTCCGCTCACGCCCCAACATCGTGCAGCCCGCCTCCAGTGGTGTCGCGACAGGCGTGAATGGAGGGACGAATGGAGACGTGTCGTCTTCAGCGATGAGAGTCGCTTCTGCCTTGGTGCCAATGATGGTCGTATGCGTGTTTGGCGCCGTGCAGGTGAGCGCCACAATCAGGACTGCATACGACCGAGGCACACAGGGCCAACACCCGGCATCATGGTGTGGGGAGCGATCTCCTACACTGGCCGTACACCACTGGTGATCGTCGAGGGGACACTGAATAGTGCACGGTACATCCAAACCGTCATCGAACCCATCGTTCTACCATTCCTAGACCGGCAAGGGAACTTGCTGTTCCCACAGGACAATGCACATCCGCATGTATCCCGTGCCACCCAACGTGCTCTAGAAGGTGTAAGTCAACTACCCTGGCCAGCAAGATCTCCGGTCTGTCTCCCATTGAGCATGTTTGGGACTGGATGAAGCGTCGTCTCACGCGGTCTGCACGTCCAGCACGAACGCTGGTCCAACTGAGGCGCCAGGTGGAAATGGCATGGCAAGGCGTTCCACAGGACTACATCCAGCATCTCTACGATCGTCTCCATGGGAGAATAGCAGCCTGCATTGCTGCGAAAGGTGGATATACACTGTACTAGTGCCGACATTGTACATGCTCTGTTGCTTGTGTCCATGTGCCTGTGGTTCTGTCAGTGTGATCATGTGATGTATCTGACCCCAGGAATGTGCCAATAAAGTTTCCCCTTCCTGGGACAATGAATTCACGGTGTTCTTATTTCAATTTCCAGGAGTGTATTAATAATCAAGCAATCTCATAACGTATTTCCCGTCAACGTACAATCTTCATAGATCAGCAGTATTTCTACCATATCTTCATGTGTGTACATTATACTGTACAGTATAAGTTCCACAACATAACGTTTATTCACAATGTGTACTACCTCCGTGCCGTCACTAGATTACTCTGATGCACGACTACACTGGCAAGCGGTGTACTGCACGCCAAAGCAACAACAAGTGGGATGCTCGGAGGGTGGTGGAGTAGAGGAGTTTGCATGGGTCGCAAATCATAAACAAGGCGAAGTGGTAACTGTGGCAGTAGTGGGAACTACGTTGGACACGTGACTAGGTAGAGCCAGGCCCTACGCGACAGGCACAATGGGTCATATAACGCATTAGATAAACCTTATTTTGGATGTGCAGGATAAATAAGACAACCTGACGGGTGTAAACCGATCGGTACTGGTTCATATTGTGTACGTAGATACGTAAAACGTGCAAGAGGGAAACCATTATGTGCTTATGAGAGTTGATGGCAGCAGACCGTATTATTCGTTTCGGACCTCTTGATAAGTATGAAGGTGTGATTACACATATCAATAACATTGCGATTACGGGCAGCATGGGGTTCACGCCTGAACTCAGGACGTGCGCTAGCAGCGCATGTCGGGTGTTTCAAGCGTCAACTACGCGTCTCAATATCTCGGGATGTATTGGGAATATTGCGATGCAATCAACACCATTGTGTATGTGCTTTGTCATGCTATGGATTGCTGAAGAAAAAATATAGAAGGTCCATTTAAAAAAACCTAAGTTTGTGTTAAAAAACACATATGCTTTCGTTTTAGAATGTTTCCAAATATGTACATTCATGGGCCCCAGCCCTACATTGATACCGGTGAAAGTCGTTTTCCAATAGCTGATATTGTTCCAGAGATATTTTGGGTGGACAAGATAGCTGGGACACCCTGTATATGGGCAAGACTTATAAAACAGCCCAACACCACAACTGCCATTGAAGTGGATGAATATCAGGTGGCCATAGAGCGATGAAGATGCAGAGGAAGTTCTAACTTATTTCTGACAAACGTGTCTTTGGAATACCATTTCTTCATAGATGTTTGAATTTGGCATTAATATGCTATATGCTTTGCTGTTAGTTAGATCTCGAAATGTTCTCACCGTGGATGTCGAAAAAAAATACGTTTTCGATAAATCTAGGTGCACAATTGTAGCCTACATTACGAACGATAAAACTTTTTTTAAATTTTTTAAAATATCTGTTAGCATTTCTACAGTATTCAGAAGTATTAAACTCAATTTTTTCGAGGGCGGTATTCTGCGTATGAGTTTACTGAGAGGTTGAGCCATGCCGGATCATCAAAGCGACATGCCTGACACAAAGCAGATAACTGAGGAGCTTAATTGCTAACTGACTTCAAACATTCGGAACTGCCATAGACGGCCTCTAACAGTAACAGAATACAACGGAGCTATTGTGCCCGCAAACACTCAGTCAATATTCCCAGTTCCAGCTTTACGTCCGTGGTTGATAACAGGAAAAGACCACTTCGAGTTGAGTTAGTAGTCCCCGCCGAGACGTGCAGAACCGCCCGTTCTCCAGCATAAGGCGGCCAACTAACTCCCACACAGGCTCAAGTCGGTACTCAACGCCAGAAAGCTTCCACGTGCGGCACCCAACGGCTGCCAAGTCGGTACACTCTTTACACGCTCGCCGCCACGAACACGATCCATGCTCACCGTCCGAGCGCTCGGTCCTCACATCTTCCCTCGCCGACTTCAAAACCAAAACAGGCCAAGGAGCCAAGACCGCGAAGATAGTACAACACCAAAGATATCAAAATCAGAATCGATTGCAACATGCACGCTGCACCGTCTCAGCTCTTAACGGAACAAAATCGACAGATGTAAGAATAATTTCGGGTCGTGGCCCAAGGAATTGTAGTAAACCGTTACTGTTCGCAAGGTACATAATATGAAACCAGGTTGGTAGGTACTCAGAGAACGCTCAGGATAAGGTTATGATTGTGGATGGGGCCGTAAACAGTTACTGTGAGTTGCACAATCAAACACATAACATTCAAATGGTTCAAATGGCTCTGAGCACTATGGGACTTAACATCTGGGGTCATCATTCCCCTTGAACTTAGAACTACTTAAACCTAACTAACGTAAGGACATCACACACATCCATGCCCAAGGCAGAATTCGAACCTGCGACCGTAGCGGTCGCGCGGTTCCAGACTGAAGCTCGGCCACAACGGCCAGCTACACACAATTTTATTTTTCTAAGAATCACTCATTTACAAGTTGCTTTAAAGACCATAACTAAACAATATGATTCAAAGCCTAGTTAAAGAACTTGAGATGCTTTCTGGACTGATGGCCCAAAACCACACCAAAACCAAGAATGGCTGAAGGCCTGGCTCAGAAATCAAAAGCAATTAAAAATAGAAGGTATTTTTTTTTAAACATGCAATTGAAAACAATTAGTGGCTGAAGGCCTACACTAGACGTCTGAAGGACAACTAAATTTAAAACACATTAATAAACAATTTTTCCAACCAAGAAATTCCTTTTTTAACTTTCAACAGAATTGCCAAAAGCCTAATTAAAGAAATATTAACTTCTTGCACGGCTGAAGGCCAAGTTTGAAACAACGGCTGAAGGCTTGAACAACAAGTCAGATAAACAGTTTAAAATATACCCCTTCCTCCTTATAAAAATTTTTGCTTTAATGAATTCACACGACTGAAGGGCCTTATTGAAAGTGGTTCGCGTAAATTCTCGGCTGAAGGCCACACATATCACATCCCGATACATGACGACCCGGAAATCCTAGCGGTCGCTCCAAAGATAGTACGACAGTGCTCTTATCGATAAGCGCTGCTGCTGCCACTCACGGGCAGGCAAGCCAACAACTTAGTCACGCCAATAAATCGAATAAGAAACGAGACAGCAATGCCGCCAAGACAAGTTGTCAGGCAATAACGGCAGGAACACGAGCCGCGCACGGCTCAGAGTGATGTTGCAGAATGCCGCGCAACCTCTTTAAGGCTGTTCGCAGATGATGCAGCTGTCTATAAGAAGGTATCAACGCCGAAAGAAAGTATAGATTTGCGGAATGACCTGCAGAGTACTGATGAATGATGAAGGCTCTGGCAGCTGACCCTAAACGTAAACAAATGTAACATATTGGGCACACATAAGACAAGAAACCCACTACTGTACAACTACACTATTGAACAGAAACTTCTGGAAGCAGTATCTACCGTAAAATATCTAGGAGTAACTATCCAGAATGACCTTAAGTGGAAATACCACATGAAACAAATAGTAGGAAAAGCAGATGCCAGACTTAAGGAAATGTAATCCACTGAAGAAGTGGCTTAGAAGCAGCTTGTTCGACCGATTCTTGAGTACTTTTCATCAAACTGAGACTCTTATGAGAAGGGACTGATGGAAGATCCAACGAAGGGCGGCGCGTTTCGTCACCCGTTTCGTCGACGCGACAGCGTTACAGAGATGCTCAACAGTCTCCAGTGGTAGGTGCTACAATAAAGACGTTGTGTATCATGGAGCGGCTTGGCATTGAAATTTCGAGAGCATGGTCCGGGTAGAGAGGGATAACAACTACCTCTCACATAAATCTCTCGAAATTATCATAACGAGAAAATTCGGGAAATTAGAGCTAATACAGAGGCTTGCCGACAGTCATCCTTACCATGCGCCATTCACGAATGGAGCGGAGAAGGGCGGATCAGTGAGTATTACGACAAATTTCCTCCACCACACACTTTCAAGTGGTTTCCGGGGTACTAATGTAGATGAAGATGTAGATATACGAACCGTGTTCAGTTATTTAACACTACCACAGAAAAAAGAGTACTGTTGTGTACATAGTTCTGCGTAGTCAGCGCGTACACAAGTTTCCCACTAGAGCGCGCCCCGCTAAGCACAACAGCGCAGGCGCAGCGGTCGTTCGTCTCCGCACTACGAGATGGCGCTGTCTTAGAGACGGACCAAATTCTGCTTCCGCCGATCCGCGTATTAATATGTAACGCAGCCAATGAGATTGCTGCTAACGTAGAACCTTTTCTCCTCGTGGATCACAATCGCGCAGTGATACCTGAACGCGTGAGGTATTATAACGAGTGTACAGACCTCCAATTAGTCAGTCTGCATTTGTCTGCACCAGTTTGTACCAGTCGGCATTAGTCTGTAGCAGCCTATAGTCAAGTTTCAGTCTTCGCCTAATAAGATTACCATATTCCTGTACATAGCCATGAATTTATAGACACTTTTGTCCAGTATCAGAGATATGTGAGAATAAGACCAAAGGAATTTCAGATTGTCAATTGTAAATAGCATCCAGAATGAAGTTACATAATGTTTATGCTTGTTATTATTTTAATAAATGTGTGTGAAAATTAATGAAGTCCTGTTTAAAGTTGGTCACCGTCAATCTGCTACTCTAAGCCTGCAAGTGGCATTTCTATCGTCTGACCTAACGGCAGAAGATAAACACGCCACGATAAGACCACGAGACATGTTGCTGACATTCGCCTACTTCGTTAGAGCGACAAGTCAAATAATCTGATGGTGTGTGTACCGAAGGTCTTACAGTACGCACACCACAAGTACAATAGTTTTATCATTACACTTTGAAGTGTAAGGCATGGAAGCAGATCCTTGGGCATCACGATGTGGGATGGTTGGTCGAGACAAAAACGCTGGCAACAAGTTCTTTATTACGACTCATGCAGGTACACATGGACGCCGCCGTGCGGTGGCCAAGCCCCTTCTCTGTATGTTGTTGGTCGTTGGTCGTTTTTGGGACGCTAGAGAGTATTTTGCCTTTAAACATTTACTCCATTCTCTTCCACACATTACTCCACTACGATCATTCCAGTCCATTGAAATGCTGTAAAATGTATTTAAAATATATTCTGAGTAAAAAACAGACGCACCACGAAGGAAGTAGACAAATCGTATGGAAATCTGTAGGTCTGATGTACATGTACAGACAAACAAATGACTACAATTGCAGAACAATTGAATGATTTATACATGAGAAAGAGCGTCACAAATTAAGTCAACAACGCGCTGGTTCACCTCTGGACCTTACACATGCAATTCTTTGGTTTGTCACTGATTGATGGAGTTGTTGGATGTCCTCCTGAGGGTTATCATGCCAAATTGTGTCCAATTGGCGCAACAGATCTTCAAAATACCTAGCTGGTTGGGGGACCGTGCTGCTAATACTCCAAACGTTCTCAAGTGGAGAAAGAATCGGCAGCCTTGCTGGCCTTGGTGGGGTTGGCAAGCACGAAGACAGGCAATAGGAACTCTCGCAGTATTTGAGCACGCATTATCTTCCTGAAACGTAAGCTCAGAATGGCTTGCAATGAAGGGCAACAAAATGAGCCATTGGATATCGACGGTGTACTGCTGTGCAACGGATGACAATCAAAAGTGTCCTGTTAAGAAAAGAAATGGCACCTCAGACCGTGGTTGCTGGGCTGTACGGCGGGTGGCAATCAAGTTATTATCCCACCACTTTCCAGACGTCTCCAGACAAGTCTTCGCTGGTCATCAGGGCTCAGTCCAAGTGGGACTCTTCACAAGACAGTTCTACTCCAATCAGTGTGCCTGACACAACTGCAGATGGGCTTGCTAGTGTACAGATGTCGGCACAAGGGACACCGTGAGCTCGGCCCCCTTTCTGTGAGCTGCCTATTAATGGTCTTTTTGGTCAGTGAACCATCATTTCCACTTGGGATCAATGAGGTTCCGACGATTGCTCTGTTCTCACATTCTGTCGTCTCTCTAGGTCGACCACTTTTCTGACGCTGTTCACCCATTCCTGCCAACATCATCGAATAGTGGCATCGCTCCTATCCAAATGCCGAGCAATTCACCGATTACTCCAACAGGCTTCTTTGAGACCAGCCACACGTCCTGATGTTTTTGATGATGATGTTTTGGTTTTTTGTGGCGCGCAACTGGGCGGTCATCAGCGCCCGTTCGAAGCCCAAAGTTTTACACAATCCAATTCTTTGTTTACAGTCCAATCCTGCCACTGTAACGAATGATGATGTTGATAATGAAATGACGAGAACAACAACTGGGCAGAGAAAATCCTCAACCCGGCCGGGAATCGAACCCAGGACCCAGTGATCCAGAAGCAGCAATGCTAGCCACTAGACCACGAGCCCACTCGTCCTCTCTCAGATGTTGATATATGTGTATACCGCTCACGTGCTTGTCTGCGAGGCATAATTACTTTTCATCTGAGTACACGGAATGAAATTCCCAAAGGCTTTATGCCCTGGCATCAACCTGACCCCTGGTTAATGCCCTTGCCAGCTGCACGGTGTAACTGCACTGAAGTGTCACACATTCATCCATCGCCCGCCAAAGTGAATAATTTTTCATTTTCGAGTGTAATAGAACTGACCCCTCTTATTGAATGTACTTATAGTTGCATGTTTAACATCTCTACATTGATAAATTTTGCAGTTTTTTCTTTCCTACGTCAGGTAATTTATTTTTAACCGGTTATTACTTCTCCTGAATATTTCTTGCGTGTCTCACGAGTAATTGATATGTTTAACGGTGGAAAGAACTGTAGTTGTACCCTGAAGCACCGTTCAGGAAGGTGGCGTACACCTCAGTATTATCGAGCAGACAGTAATTAGAAAATTTAAAAAAGGACTAACACCTGTACCCAGCATCGAGCTCTTGAACTTGAACATTTTAATACAGAACTCTATGCACTGCACTTCTGTGTAACAGTATTAAATGGCGACAGTTGTGGCACACATGTTCACACTGTTGCCAAATCGCCTTTTTGTTTGACTTACATTTTCTACGGAAAGTATCCACGGGACGAAATTTTACAAGAGACCTTTTTGTGCTGCCAGTATTCAACGAATCACACTACGGTGTCCGAGTGAGCGAATTTTGGTTCACACTGCATACATCTACGTAGTTAATAACACAAGCATAAGTTCGATATAGGAGGCATTGCGGTGTGGAATGCTTCGCTCAGTGCGATGTGACGACAAGAAGTTCAACCCTCAAAACAGGAAGACTTTTGCACAGAATATACTAGGAGGCGCTTGGACGCGTGTTGTGGTACTGGCTGCATGACAGGATGTAGAATATGACTGGTTTCAAATGGTGCTTTATACTGGTAGCCCACGTGAATCTATCTCAAATAATAAAATAAGACAAAAAGGGCAGCTCGTCACAATCGTATAGCAGTGACAGACGTACGTATCTATGTATGTATTAAACCGGGGACCTAGAAACGACGTAGAGGCTTCCTCCCGCCGTAGCCCTCAGCGGATCACAACCCTACAACAGGCCACAGCAGTCCACCCACACCACCGCCGCCCCACACCAAACCCATGGTTATTGGTAGAATAATTACGGTGTACGCATACATGGAAGCGGTGTTCGCGCAGCAATTGTCGACACAGTGTAACTGAGGCGGAATAAGGGAAACCAACCTGCATTTGCCGAGATAGATGGAAAACTGCCTTAAAAACCATCCACAGACTGGCCGGCACACCGGACCTCGATACTAATCCGCCGGTAGGATTCGTGCCGGGGACCAGCACGCCTTCCCGCTCGGGAAGCAGCGCGTTGGATTGCGGAGCTGCCCGGACAGGCTAATCATAAATAGATAATTTTACTTCTGGTAAAACAATTTTTTTTAAGTTATCGATCTTCTGACTTGTCTAATGCTACCGTCCAGTAATTCCTTTCCTGTGTCAGCCTCTTCATCTCAGAGTAGCCCTTGCAACATACGTCCTCACTTATTTGCTGGATGCATTCCGATCTCTGTCTTCCTCTACGGTGCTTACCAACTGCTGCTCCCTGGAGTACCTTGGAAATTATTCCCTGATGTCTTTACAGATGTCCTATCATCCTGTTCCTTCCCCTTCTCAGTTTTCCAGATATATTCTTTCCACGACATATTCTTTTCCCTGCAGAGAACGTCCTCATTTCTTATATCAGTACACCTAATTTTAAACATTCTTCTGCTGCAGCACCACATCTCAAATGCTTCGATGCTCTTCTGTTCTGTTTTCCCACAGTCTGTGTTTCCCTACCATGTAATTCTATGCTCCAAACGTTCATTCTCAGATATTTCTTCCTCAAATTAAGGCCTACGTCTGATAATAGTAAACTTCTGCTGGCGAATCAGTGTTAGTCGTTTTTACGTCCTCCTTGCTTCGTCGATCATGCCTTATTTTGTTGCCTAGATAGCAGAATTCCTTAACTTCGTCTATTTCTTCATTCTCCGCTTCTGATGATAATATTAACGCTGTTCTCAATTCTGTTATTCTCATTACTTTCGTCTTTCTTGATTCAGTCTCAATCGCTATTCTACACTCATTTGACTGTTCATTCCATTCAAAAGATTTTGTAGTTCTTCCTGACTTTCACTGCGGATAGCAATGTCATCATCAAATCTTATCATTGATGGATTCTGATTTCTCATGAATTTACAGAGAACTGGAGATCTAATCATCTACATTCCTGCCGACAGAGTGAGTGCGTGTGCGAAGAAACATCCGACCACGTCTTCTGGGAATTCACTTACTTCCTCAGGTAATGTCTGTATTCCGTAATATGCTACAACGCCTAGTCTCAGACATGGACTGATAACTAGTAATGACAGCAATGTAACCCCAACACGCACAGGTGTGTGTGGAAGCTACAGTCATTGGGGGCTAAATTTCTAATTACTAATTACTTTTGTAGATCCTTCGGATTTTCAAGTACATTTATTCTAATGTTGAAATTCAATAAATAACACATTATTGGGAGTCCCTAGACGTAGATATTGGCATTAGCGAAAACTTCCAAAGATTAGGACACGATATCTCGTATCTGTAACCAAATACCGATATCCTCCGACTTGAATATAGAGCAGTGACTCTTGTACAATCGTTTCACTCAACCACGTAGCGCAGTATTATGATGCTACAACAAAAATAAAATGCACCCACCAACTATGCATAGCAGGTTCGAACGGGCTACAACCAAGTCCCCGCGAAGTCATCTATTGTTGGAAAAAATGTGTTGTATCGAAGGGTAGTGAGGATTAACACTACGAAATGTCCCACTAACAGCTCTATACATAATACCATTTAAGTCGTCTCATTGATGCGCTGTCTTAGAGTAGCAAATAATTTATCAATATTCAAGAGAACACCATTTCAGCGTAGTAAACAAAATACTCTTGTTTTCTGTATCCATTTGTGGCAAACGTTGTCTTCAGGGAACATCTTGAGGCCCTAGGGTTGGTTTAATAGCGAAAGGGAAAACTAGCATTTGGTTATTTTTAGAATTTATAGAATTATGCGAATTATGCAGATAAACACAGTCACAACAGTACTTTTACTTCCAACAAAAAAAATCATCCTTTCGCCCTAAACATTTCCAAAGTTCCCAAAACGAGGAACAAATGCATAACGAAGAACATATGACAAGAAAAAAAAATGTAACATAGGTTATCACTCAAAATGTGTGAGAATCCCCAAGGCACCAAACTGCTGAGCTCATCGGTCCCTAGACTTACGCACTACTTAAACTAACATGCCAAGAACAACACACACACCCATGCATGTGGGAAGACTCGAATCTCCTGCGGGAGGGGCCGCGCAATCCGTGACATGGTGCCTCTAACCGCGCGGCCGCTCCGCGCGGCTAGGTTATCACTCCAATACATGTAAAATACCAATTACCTAACTTTTGTCTCAAAGTGCTATTATTTGTAACAAAGTGCATTGTTTTAGAACGTACTACCACAATGCTATCAAATTAGAAATTGCAGTAGTTCAAAAAAATGGTTCAAATGGCTCTGAGCACTATGGGACTTAATTGCTGTGGTCATCAGTCCCGTAGGACTTAGAACTACTTAAACCTAACTAACCTATGGACACCACACACATCCATGCCCGAGGCAGGATTCGAACCTGCGATCGTAGCGGTCACGCGGCTCCAGACTGTAGCGCCTAGAACCGCACGGCCACTCCGGCCGGCGCAGTAGTTCAAAAGAAAAACATCTTTTGGATATCGCAAATTATTTTTTTTTTATTTAACGTGTGCACCCAGAGGCGTTTCACTCCAGTTACAAGGCACCTTCAGTGAGTGTCCTGAAACATTACACGATTTTTCCGTTTGCACATGTACATTATCGTTTGACATATGGTTTACACATTTAAAACAATTCATTGAAATTTTTATAATGTACTGGAAAAGTACTTACAGATCAGCGTCTAATTCATTATCTGTAAGCCAAGCAGCATTCCTTCATGTGGCAAACTTGCTGAATGTTAGTAGTTTTGCTTGTGGTCGAACTGTAACATTTACGTACGAACGAAAAAATCGCCTAATATTTCAGGACATTCGCTGATGAAGCCTTGTAAATAAGACGAAACGCGTCTCGATGCACAAGTTAAATAAAAAACTTAATATGCAGCGTGCAAAAGGTATTTCTCTTTTGAACTACTGCAATTTATGTACAGCTGCTGTAAAAATGGCCACCAGAAGGAAGTTGCTATTAAATTAATTTACAAATTTAACATCCAGTAATTAAAAACAGCGAAGAACTACAACCGCAGTAGTGCACTATTGGTTTTTAGAAAGTCTCTAAATCGTACTTGTGATGGTAAATATTTCAGGTAATACCAGAATAACATTAAAAGTGTCCAAAACATTTGAGTCGGAGAAGTTGATCATGTTTTACAAAATTGCATTTTTCATGTATGTGACAAAATTTTGAAGGAAGTTATACACGTTTCTATAATTAGTTAGTAATGTGTTTGTTAAATAGTAAATAATAAAATATTGCTTGATACATCATGGAACAGATTTGGAAATTAGTAGGTACATGTGGTTCCTTTGAAATGAAACATTATTAGATTGAAAAAAAATTACATGTTTTTGGCATGCTAATGTTTTTTAAAATTATGTTCTTGACCTGCTTTAACGTATATCCTGTAGGATGGGTACTGTCCTGTAACTTATTGTTCGGTTGTCGAACTTCGTTACAAAAACTGAAATTTATTTAATTGATAATCAGCTTCGTGCCTCTTATTCCTCATTTGAAATCTAGTATAAAACTGGAATCGTACGATTCATTTGATCAGTTTCCCTTGGTTCTGGTCTGTTATAACTGTCATCAAGTTTCATCCTCACAGCATGATATCTTCGAGGTAGTAGTTAAAACTCTATGATTTCCCTCGTAAGGTTGCAACATATTGTTGAGTCAGCGACTTTAACGTAACGCGGAAGAAAATAATTGCCCTCGTACGTCACTTCATTTGCTATGTCCGTTCTGCGTTATCTGCTAGCGTATTAGCGTTCATCTCGATTCTACCAATGAGACAGCCCAGTACTGAACTATGACGTCAGAGCCCCCGATCAGACCGCCCACACTGGGTGGACAGCGCATAATGTGATGACGCGGCGGACGATCCAATATTAATGCACTCGTAATTATCGGCACGAGCCATCACGCGCCCGTAACTGGTTCTACATGCGACACGCATTGGCCATCGGCGACCTGGCGTGAAATTACCTCGCTGTTACGTGCCCCGCTAGCCTATCTACATCTGCTTGTAAAATCCGGTATAGCTCAAGCGAGAAGCAAATCTCTCATTGTTACTTCTCTCTGTTGCATTTTCAGACAACCCTAACCACGGTTGTTATTACTAATGAAAAGCGTATTTTAGACGAGGTGTTTTTCTCCGTAATTTACTAAGTGCGAGGAGCTTTCAGTAGAAAATCAACACTTTTTTCTCTGCCAATCTCGGTTGTAAAACTGTGGGACGTCGTGGAGTATGCCCACTTCTGCACCCATATTTTCATGAAATTCCCATAGGTTAGGCTTCAATATGGTCGGCCCCTCCCGCCAGAGGTTCGAGCCCTCCCTTGGGCAAAGTGTGTATTGTTCTTAGCGTAAGTTAGTTTAAATTAGTTTAAGTAATGTGTCAGTCTAGGGACCGATGACCTCACTAGCTTGGTCCCTTAGGAATTCAAACACATTTGTACATTTTGAACATTTCTCAGTGGTGTCTATAATGGAGGTATATTTCAAGCATAGTGCTGTCATTGAGTTTTTTTGGTGGAAAACCAGAGCATCGAAGATATTCATAGACGCTTACGGAATATCTATGGAGATGTGGTAGTGAACAAATGTACGATGAGTCGCTGGGTGAAATTCTGTCATCATTACAATGAAATGAAATGATAATTAAATCAAGACCCTAAACTGTTGATATACATCAACGGAGGCAGTTGAAAACGTGTGCCCCGACCGGGACTCGAACCCGGGATCTCCTGCTTACATGGCAGACTCTCTATCCATCTTTTTTTTTTTTTTTGTTGATCGTTGGGTTTGGTCGTTGCAGATGTCACATAACATCCTTAAAAGTTCGTTTGTTGATCCTTCCACTAAGTTTTTTATTACAGAGGCCAACCAGTTCTCTGACCGAACACGCTGAGCTACCGTGCCGGCTATCTGAGTCACCGAGTGCACAGAGGATAGTGCGACTAAAGGGATTTATCCCTTGCACCCTCCCCGTGACACCCACATTCCCAACTTAATGTCCACACACTACATTCGTAGTGTGTGGACATGTCCGAAAGAACAGATACCATCTTCATATACTTATGGCTAACCGGCCATTAACCTTCTTGTTCTGTGCTGGATGCACATGCATTGCCCGAACTCTTACCGGACTCGGTAAGATTGTCTGCCGCGAGTAATGAGTGTAGTGGGCAGGGGCACTACGAATGTAGTGTGTGAAGTTGGGAATGTGGGTCTCACGGGGAGCGTGCAAGGGATAAATCCCTCCAGTCGCACTATCCTCTGTGCCCTCGGTGGCTCAGATAGATAGAGCGTCTACCGTGTAAGCAGGAGATCCTGGGTTCGAGTCCCGGTCGGGGCACACATTTTCAACCGTCCCTGTTGATGTTTGTGAAAGCCTGTCGACAGCTTATGGTCTTGATTTAACTAATTCTAAGAGAGCTGGGCACCGATGGTATCATCGCAGTAAGGTCGCGCAAACCTGTCTAATCACCCGCGTGGCGGCCGGCTGCACACATCTGAGACTCCTGCAGTCTTGGAACGTGCGGACACTCTCATTGGAGGTGATCGACGGATCAGAATCGAGCACCTCGTTGCTCAACTGGACGTCCCTGTAAATGGTGCTGAAGCACTCGTGCAACTTCGAGTACACAAAGGAGTGTGCCCGCTGGCTTCCTCTCCATCTGTGCGGAATTGCTTGCGCGTTACGAGGATGATGGGGAGTTACTGATACAGCAAGACGTTGGCTCCGACGTCGAACAGTAGAATGATACCTTGCGGGCATACAGGCCCTACCAATAAGATGGCGTAAGACCGTCGCATTCAATGGAGATTATATTGAAAGCTAGGGTTGTGTACCCAAAAGAGTGAAGAATATTATGATCTATTAGAATCCTGGATAAAACCAGCCCACTTTCAGAAAAAAAAAAATGTGTTGCGTTACTTGTGGAACGCCTCTCGTAAAACTTGAGACGAATTGGCCATTAAAACTGCTACACCACGAAAATTACGTGCTACAGACGCGAAATTCAACCGACACGAAGAAGATGCTGTGATATGCAAATGATTAGCTTTTCAGAGCATTCACACAAGGTTGGCGCCGCTGGCGACATTTACAACATGCTGACATGAGGAAACTTTCCAACCGATTTCTCATACACAAACAGCATGTTACCGGCGTTGCCTGGTGAAACGTTGTTGTGATGCCTCGTGTAAGGACGAGAAATGCGTACCATCACGTTTCCGACTTTGATAAAGGTCGGATTGTAGCCTGTCGCAATTGCGGTTTATCGTATCGCGACATTGCTACTCGCGTTGGTCGAGATCCAATGACTGTTAACAGAATATGGAATCGGTGGGTTCAGGAGGGTAATACGGAACGCCGTGCTGGATCCCAACGGCCTCGTATCACTAGCAGTCGAGATGACAGGCATCTTCTCCGCATGACTGTAACGGATCGTGCAGCCACGTCTCGATCCCTGAGTCAACAGATGGGGACGTTTGCGAGACAACAACCATCTGCACGAACAGTTCGACGACGTTTGCGGCAGCATGGACTATCAGCTCGGAGAGCGTGGCTGGGGTTACCCTTGACGCTGCATCACAGGAGCGCCTGCGATGGTGTACTCGACGACGAACCTGGGTGCACGAATGGCAAAACGTCATTTTTTCGGATGAATCCAGGTTCTGTTTCCAGCATCATGATGGTCGCATCCGTGTTTGGCGACATCGCGGTGAACGCACATTGGAAGCGTGTATTCGTCATCGCCATACTGGCGTATCATGGTCAGACAGATATTCCGAAATCAGATACTGGACTGTAGCGCATACCCGGGAGCAGATATACACTATATCAAAAGTATCCGGACACCTGGCGGAAAATGACTTACAAGTTCGTGCCACCCTCCATCGGTAATGTTGGAATACAACAGGCTGTTGGTCCAGGCATGCTCGCAGCCATACGTTCATTCAGGTGCTGGAAGCTTCCTTGGAAAATGGCAGCCCGTTCTTCACGGAGTGCTGCTCTGAAGAAAGGTATCGATGTCGGTCGGTGAGGCCTGGCACGAAGTCGGCGTTCCAAACCATTCCAAAGGTGTTCTATAGGATTCAGGTCAAGACTCTGCGCAGACCAGCCGGTTACAGGGATGTTATTGTCGTCTAGCCACTCCGCCACAGGACGCGCGTTATGAACAGGTGCTCTATGTTGTTGAAAGATGCAATAGCCATCCCCGAATTTGCTCTTCCACAGTGGGAAATAAGAAGGCACTTAAAACATCAATATAGGTCTGTGCTGTGATAGTGGCACGCAAAACAACAAAGGGTGCTTATTGCTATGTCATCCATGCGGGAGTCTGTCCGATCGCCAAATGAAGGTACGTTTGTACGATTCTCTTGCTTCAACGATGTCTTTCCTCTTGCTATCTTGTACTGCCAGACCAGACTGATCAACGAGTGACTGAATGGGAGCTTTAGCCCCGCTTAGCGATTTTGCTTGCCACCAGGATTTCCTCGATTTCTCCGCAAGATCGTTTCCTATGGTGTGACGGTGGTAGTTGTTGTAAGCTTTGCGCATAGGTCTATTCACAGATGCACGAATCTCTACTAATCTTTGCCCGTCGCCACTTGCGCGTCCTCTTTTGAACTGAAAGTGCAACAGCCTTTGTTTGCTCAGCGTTTTCCGAACTTCGTTATTAAACCAGGGTCGGCCTTTTCCGTCCTCAATCCACTTACTAGGCACATACTTGTCCAGAGCACGATTAACAATCTGTTTAAACTTCACCTATTATTCCTCTATGGCCATCATTCTGGAACTAAATTATTGCATGATTTCTACATGAGATGATAACAACTGCTTATCTGCTCTTTTAGCAGAAAAACTCTCCTAGCCTTCGTGGTTGATTATCAACATTAGTAACCATAGTCGCTTTGACGGCATCATGACCACAAATCCCCATCCCTTTCCTGACACCATCGATAAGGTCCGGCCTGTTTCTAGCTGCAAGATCGAAGGTGGAAATCACAGAATCTACACACAGTTCCACGTAAACACTTGCACCAAGAACTCCGACAATCCTAAAACCAATCACTGTGGAACAACAAGAAGAAATCACAAGTCGACACACATAGACTTTTCATAAGCGGGCGGCGACCAAATACACGTCGTCCGATGATACGACCAACCAACGGTCGTTCCCGCTCTAGTCGAACACCGACTCAAAGGAAGGCCTCGGCGCTTGTTGGTGACGTCACATCAGCTAGGCACGGCGAGCGCCAGGTCTGTTGCAGGCAGAAACGCCTGGGCGTGCTTATCCCTATAAATCTCTTATTTTTGGACAAAATGTTGGGTATTGTTTTGGATTCTGCAGTTTTATTTAGACGAAAGATTTTCTTACTATCGTACAGCTACAAATGAAGATCATAGTTCTGTATTGCTGAATCCTGTCGAAACAAACGTAGATCAATATGAGAAGATGCTTTGCTCCATTGCAAGCTTCGGAAATTTTACATTCGAGTAACTATATTTACTTGATCCATTTTGTTATCGAAACTTACCCCAATCCCCTTACAATGAACTCGTTTCTTTTATTTATGTATTTATTTATTTTCGTTTCACATCGTCACTGGAAATGTGAACTAATTTACATGTGTAAATGTCCAACTGTTGCCAGTCATTAGATTACAGTCGTTTTCAACGAAAGGAATTCTAAACAGGAAACAAAATAGTTTCATACATCGAAAATACTGCTGAGCTTCAACTTCTTTAAGCATGCACATTAGAAAAGATTAATATTCCCCTCTTGCAACTGAAAGGGGAAACTTTATAAGATAAAAAAAAATTATTTGATAAAACAAGTATCTCTCTTTTGCCCCTTCTTCTGTCCCCCAGCCTCTCCCCCAACGTGTACAATCGCAAGATATTTCATTAATATTCAGTGTTCCTCACCCCATAGTCAACCAAGATACCTAAAGAAGAGCACCAATATGTTCACAGTTTCTTGTAAAAGCAACCCAGTACAACCGTAACTTCCTCAGATTTACAAATAAGGTAAAGAAGCACGAATTCTGTTGCTGCTGGAAGACGAAGTTGTTTTTGTATGTCAATCCTTAAAACAGGTGGAAATTTAAGTTCAGGAGTACACTATTTGTTAAGAAGTGTAATGAATTGCACACTTAATTGATTGCAGAAACCTCTCAGAACAATGTGTGTTGGTCAACTACCGCCAATAGTTTCACACTTTCCTGTGTCAGAGAGGGAGACACCACCATTATGAGTATGCCTGCAACAGACCTGGCGTTCGCCGTGCCTAGCTGACGTGACGTCACGAACAAGCGCCGAGGCCTTCCTTTGAGTCGGCGTTGTCCAGTCTCCTTCCATTGGACAGTGCGTGTGTGTCGCAAGCGGTCGGAGAGTACTGGCTTTCCGGACCGCACTGGCGCTGCGTCCCGACTGAACTCCCACAGACGACGACCCGGAAATACTAGCGGTCGCTCCAGAGATACTACGACGGTGGCCTTACCGATAAGCGCTGTTGCTGCCACTCACGGGCAAGCAAACCAGCTACTTAGTGACGCCAGTAAATCGAAGAACAGAAACGAGGCAACAGAACGATAAAGATAAGATGACGAGCAATAAACGCCATGACCGCGAGCCACGCACGGCTCAGTTCGTTTTTGTGTTTGAAAGACCGGGTCATTATTCGTTTAATTTAAGTGGATCTTGTGGTTCCGTCGAGTGAGTTCTCTTGTAATAAGTGTCCACAAGTGATGGTTTAAGACGTTCCTTCAGAGTGGTCTTTATAACTGACAATCAGTTTCACTTTGAAAATATTAACAGCCAACTGTCACCAGGGCCTTAGTCAATTGTCAGATGGGACGGGTTGGGATCCAGTCGCACTTTGGTTGCCGATTGAAATTAAGAGGTTGGTTGCTTTGAAGTAATCCTTATTATTGTCATATTGTTTGCTAACCTTTTTAACATTTAAGCACGGGTGCGCATCTTAACGCCGAACCTTTCGACATACAGCTTCCAAACTTCAAGTTACGTCATCTGTTTTGAGTAATTGAATAACTCTTGTTATCAGTGGTGCTTACATAGTTTTCATGTGTTGCAGGAGGGCATTTAATAAGACAGATTGTGTCCAGCGCGGTAGTAAACACTACCTTTCCACCACATAACGGGCGGGCTGCAGGTCCGGCCGTCTTGTAATCATTGTCATATTGTCTACTGTTTTGCCATACAGCACTTCAGATTTCTTTTGCAACGATTAAAAGCTTACTCAACTTAAGGTTTAAGTTCAAAAGAATTTAGAAAATTTGATCATTTTGTTAAAGAAACTTTTATGGTTAAATGCTTCGATTATCTGTAAAACACAATTAATATATTGTTAAATAAACAGGTCGTGTGAAAAGAAAGTCATATTGGTGGATCCTCCCATCCACGTATTCCTTAATTTCAGTAAGTACCACCTATCAACATGATTGTAGAACCTAAATTCAAATTGATGTAAGTCAGCAATTTGGGTTGCACGTCCAAAATATATGAGAAGAGAACTGGACTACGGAATGCGCTACCGTGGACTCTGAAAACTCACCCCAGCTCGAAATCAGCAGTGTTGCAAAAGAGCCGGCAGTTCCTGTCTCGTACGATCAGCGTCCACGCCTCTCGAAATTCCGATTCCCAGAAAAATTCTTTCCTCCTGCCCAACTTCTAGCCTTCCAAAAGCCTCAGGTTGGTGGGGCTAACTCTGTACTAACGCAAACATGATGGCAGAGAAATGCTACACAATTTTCGAAAAATTGGGGAAAAGGCAGCAGACTCCCTTTTCTCTGCATACACAAAGTACGTTAGACCATCACAGAGTTGGTACTGGACTGAAACCAAGTTATTTTCGATTGGTCGGTTCCTCCGGGACCTGTGCTTGGTGATGGAAACTCATTGGCTGGACCAATGTTTTGGAGCCAAAAACAGAGGTGCCGCTCCAGTGCTTCGGGCTCCAGGATGTCGGTCCTCAAGACGCAAGCACAGAAAAGCCTGATAAACGTGATCACTTATTTTCAGGGCATTTAGGGGCGGACGCCGACTGCTGCCCCCTTCACGCTGCTCGCTGATACACAATAAACGATGGTGTAAGGCATTCAGACTGACACTCAGTCACACACAGCTTAGGCGAAGTTGACACAATGAGACTTACCAATAACTCTGTGTACCTACAACAGACCACGGCAGCCCAGTGCAAAGCTCTTTTTCTTTCAAATACACACACACACTCTCTCTCTCTCTCTCTCTCTCTCTCTCTCTCTCTCTCTCTCACACACACACACACACACACACACACACACACACACACACACACACAGCCCAAGAGGCCACCAATGCAAAATCGCAAAATATGCTGCCTCTGTAATGAATACATGCCGCATAACAGTGTATGAGAATACTGTAATACGTTTAATGAAAGACGTTTCATCAAACCCTGCCATATAAACACGAGTGACTTTTGTGCGTCTGATATCCTGCAAAACCAACAGCAACAGAATATTCTCTGGAAAACACCCATCGAATAGCGTTTGGTGAAACACCTGTTAGTAAATTGACTAATGGCTTCATTATAAAAGAAGCGATCCAGATAATGATTTCTGATAACACCTGCATTAGAGACACATTTTGGGACATTGTCACCAGCAGATTGAAGCATTATCTTATATGAAGCTGTACTGGGAACCGGTGACATCACAGGCTATATTAAGGATGGCAGCAGAAACCATGCTACAGTCATGACTCGGTAAAAGCTAAAAACTGGAGTGTGTTTAAACATATGACGAGCTTGGAAGCTCGAGAGAATTTTATAAGATAACTGGCGACCCTGCTCATCCCTGTTCAGATAGCACTAAGTATCTATAGCCAGACTAGCACAACAGAAAATTGTGTCCTCAAACCTTCCTAGTCAATCTGTCTATCAGCATAACCACATGAAAACTGCTACAGTGCTTCACATTCAGACTAAGAACACACAAACACGGCAAGGGATTTCAGCAAAACAGCATGCATGCATGTTATGTATGTATGTATGTCCAGGAGGTCCCCCTATGTCCATGGATTGGCCTCTTAGCTCGGTTGGGAGTGGGGATAGGCCAAAAACGTGCCCTGCCATGTAATCTCCCTGCGTGGCAGGCTTGTTGTCTTGGAGTGGTAATGGCCTGTCCCACTGACCTGCTTCGTTGGGCGCAAAAAACAACGTCGTTTCAAGCCTCTGACATCTAGGCTGCCCAGTGCAACAGGCGTTTTGGAGTAGTGTCAACCCGCTTTATGTACCTGCAGGGGCTATATATGTAAATGACGTGTGACTAGGGCCTCCCGTGGGGTAGAACGTTCGCCGGCTACAAGTATTTCGATTTGACGCCACTTCGGCAACTCGCGCGCCGATGGGGATGAAATGATAATGATTAGGACACCACAAAGCCCAGCGGAAAAAAAATCTCCTACCCATCCGGGAATCGAACCCTGGCCCTTAGGATTGACATTCTGTCGCGCTGACCACTTTTTTTTTATTCCACAAAACAGTAACAAAAATGGCTACAATGAAATGACATAAATAAGGTGACAGATAATTGCAGTCATAAATTACAGCATTCAAAGAATGAGTCCTTAGGAGTAGCACAATTTAGCACCTTCACTGTCACCTTCAACTGGTGGCAGTTCAGCATGGCACATTTTCTTCTTCTGCAGCCGGTTCCTCATCATCATTTCCCAGACAAAATTTTTGTTGGTAAGGGACTTGAACCCGTGTCTCCCGCTGGCGAGGCAGATGTTCTGATCACAAAGCCATCCGCACACGTCCAAGACTCTTCCTTTCGATGTCACCCGTTAGACTCATCCGAAACGCAGTCGTACTTCTTTCCGCCAGTGGTTTACTATTGACCGATATACATATGTTTTTTTTTCGACTGTCGTATCTGATACGAATTAAATGTCAAATGCGGCAACGACAGATTTTAGCTGTTAACCTGGAACACACGCTGTATGTAGCGGTAGTATATAGAATTCAAAATGTTTGTCAGATGTGGGGTTCGAACCCAACCTAGCTACCTGTGGTGGACAGGGGCTAGATTTAAAAATGAACGCTGAAAGGGGAAGGCTGAGAAGAATAGAGGAGGTAATGGACAGAATGTGAGTGTGGATGAGTGGGAGGAAGTAGGTGAGGGGCAAAGAAAGAAGGAACAGGAGGAGGAGAAGATGGACAAAGATAAAAGGCGGAGGAGGGAGGGAGAGAGACAGTGGAGGAGGAGATGGACAGAGGTGGGAGGAGAAGGTCGACAGAGATATAGAGAGAGGAGGACAAATGTGTAATACACTCCTGGAAATGGAAAAAAGAACACATTGATACCGGTGTGTCAGACCCACCATACTTGCTCCGAACACTGCGAGAGGGCTGTACAAGCAATGATCACACGCACGGCACAGCGGACACACCAGGAATCGCGGTGTTGGCCGTCGAATGGCGCTAGCTGCGCAGCATTTGTGCACCGCCGCCGTCAGTGTCAGCCAGTTTGCCGTGGCATACGGAGCTCCATCGCAGTCTTTAACACTGGTACCATGCCGCGACAGCGTGGACGTGAACCGTATGTGCAGTTGACGGACTTTGAGCGAGGGCGTATAGTGGGTATGCGGGAGGCCGGGTGGACGTACCGCCGAATTGCTCAACACGTGGGGCGTGAGGTCTCCACAGTACATCGATGTTGTCGCCAGTGGTCGGCGGAAGGTGCACGTGCCCGTCGACCTGGGACCGGACCGCAGCGACGCACGGATGCACGCCAAGACCGTAGGATCCTACGCAGTGCCGTAGAGGACCGCACCGCCACTTCCCAGCAAATTAGGGACACTGTTGCTCCTGGGGTATCGGCGAGGACCATTCGCAACCGTCTCCATGAAGCGGGGCTACGGTCCCGCACACCGTTAGGCCGTCTTCCGCTCACGCCCCAACATCGTGCAGCACGCCTCCAGTGGTGTCGCGACAGGCGTGAATGGAGGGACGAATGGAGACGTGTCGTCTTCAGCGATGAGAGTCGCTTCTGCCTTGGTGCCAATGATGGTCGTATGCGTGTTTGGCGCCGTGCAGGTGAGCGCCACAAACAGGACTGCATACGACCGAGGCACACAGGGCCAACACCCGGCATCATGTTGTGGGGAGCGATCTCCTACACTGGCCGTACACCACTGGTGATCGTCGAGGGGACACTGAATAGTGCACGGTACATCCAAACCGTCATCGAACCCATCGTTCTACCATTCCTAGACCGGCAAGGGAACTTGCTGTTCCAACAGGACAATGCACGTCCGCATGTATCCCGTGCCACCCAACGTGCTCTAGAAGGTGTAAGTCAACTACCCTGGCCAGCAAGATCTCCGGATCTGTCCCCCATTGAGCATGTTGGGGACTGGATGAAGCGTCGTCTCACGCGGTCTGCACGTCCAGCACGAACGCTGGTCCAACTGAGGCGCCAGGTGGAAATGGCATGGCAAGCCGTTCCACAGGACTACATCCAGCATCTCTACGATCGTCTCCATGGGAGAATAGCAGCCTGCATTGCTGCGAAAGGTGGATATACACTGTACTAGTGCCGACATTGTGCATGCTCTGTTGCCTGTGTCTATGTGCCTGTGGTTCTGTCAGTGTGATCATGTGATGTATCTGACCCCAGGAATGTGTCAATAAAGTTTCCCCTTCCTGGGACAATGAATTCACGGTGTTCTTATTTCAATTTCCAGGAGTGTATATGTGTCAAACGAGTAAGTGAGTGAAGCCACAGGTAAAAAGACTGGTTTCTTAATTTGTGTACTTTAATACCTCATACATACTACCCACAATAATTCAGCCAGCAGCTGTGGCCGGCGGCTCTAGGCGCTTCAGTCAGGAACCGCGCTGCTGCTACGGTCACAGGTTCTAATCCTGCCTCGGGCATGGTTTTGTATGATGTCCTTAGTTAGGTTTACGTACTCTAGGGGACTGTTAATCTCAGATGTCCCATAGTGCTTAGAGCCATTTGAACCATTTGAACAATAATGCATCAGTCTCCTTAAACAGAGCAGTGTGGAAAAGTTCTGCAGCGATGGTATTGATCTACTCATCAGGAAACACGTTTTCGTGCCTACAGGCATGGACAGGCACATGCGCCTGGGAGCTGAAATATTCGCACGTCTGCCTGCTGTGCGTTGCGCGGGACGTCCCTTCACACAGAGCAGCTGTCGCTGCGGGTTAGCCGCTATTCAGGCGGTGCGCCAACGGTGAGATTTATGTCCAGTCCCAGCCAACCCGGCGCATCGGGGCTCAGATGTGGGGGCGTCAATCAGCTGCAGTGGCCTCTGCCAGCCGTGGACCCGTGGCGAGCCGCCGTGTCAACAGGATTTCCCGGCTGGCTGTGACGGAGGCACTAGGTGGCGGACAGGATAGTAAATCTAAGCATAGCCGCTTTGTCGTTCTTCTTGAAGGGTAATGTGTCCTACAAGTGATACAGTCAAAACTTTCCAAAAAATTGTACAACCAGTCCATTCATAAGAAAATTATGTTGTTGTTGTCGTGGTCTTCAGTCCAGAGACTGGTTTGATGCAGCTCTCCATGCTACACTATCCTGTGCAAGCGCCGGCCGGGATGACCGAACGGTTCTAGGCGCTACAGTCTGGAACCGCGCGACCGCTACGATCGCAGGTTCGAATCCTGCCTCGGGCAGGGATGTATGTGATGTCCTTAGGTTAGTTAGGTTTAAGTAGTTCTATGTTCTAGGGGACTGATGACCTCAGAAGTTTAGTCCCATAGTGCTCAGATTCATTTGAACCTGTGCAAGCTTCTTCACCTCCCAGTACCTACAGAAACCTACATCCTTCTGAATCTGTTTCGTGTATTCATCTCTTGCTCTCCCTCTACGATTTTTCCCCTCCACGCTGCCCTCCAATACTAAACTGGTGATCCCTTGATGCCTCACAATATGTTCTACCAACAGATCCTTTCTTCTAGTCGAGTTATGCCACAAATATCTCTTCTCCCCAATTCTGTTCAATACCTCCTCATTAGTTATGTGAGCTACTCATCTGATCTTCAGCATTCTTCCGTAGCCCCACATGTCGAAAGCTTCTATTCTCTTCTTGTCTAAACTATTTATCGTCAACGTTTCACTTCCGTACATGGCTATACTCCATACAAATACTTTCAGAAAAGACTTCCTCACACTTAAATCTATATTCGATGTTGACAAATTTCTCTTTTTCAGAAACGCTTTCCTTGCCATTGCCAATATACATTTCATATCCTCTCTACTTCGATCATCGTCAGTTACTTTACTTCCCAAATAGCAGAACTCATTTACTACTGTAAGCGTCTCATTTCCTGATCTAATCCCCGGAGCATCACCAGATTTAATTCGACTACATTCCATTATCCTCGTTTTGCTTTTGTTGATGTTCATCTTATATCCTCCTTTCAAGACACTGTCCATTTCGTTCAACTGCTCTTCCAAGTTCTTTGCTGTCTCTGACAGAATTACAATGTCATCGGCGAACCTCAAAGTTTTTATTTCTTCGTCGTGGATTTTAATTTCTACTCCGAATTTTCCTTTGTTTCCTTTACTGCTTGCTCAATATACAGATTGAATAACATCGGGGATAGGCTAGAACCCTGTCTCACTCCCTTCCCAACCACTGCTTCCCTTTCATGCCCCTCAACTCTTATAAATGCCATCTGGTTTCTGTAAAAATTGTAAATAGCCTTTCACTCCCTGTACTTTACCCCTGACATTTTCAGAATTTGAAACAATATTCCAGTCAACATTGTCAAAAGCTTACTCTAAGTCTACAAATGCTAGAAGCGTAGGTTTGCCTTTCCTTAATCTTTCTTCTAAGATAAGTCGTAAGGTCAGTATTGCCTCACGTGTTCCAACATTTCTACGGAATCCAAACTGATGTTGCCCGAGGTCGACTTCTACCAGTTTTTCCATTCGTTTGTAAAGAATTTGTGTTAATATTTTGCAGCCGTGGCTTAATAAACTTATAGTTCGGTAATTTTCACATCTGTCAACACCAGCTTTCTTTGGGATTGGATTTATTATATTATTCTTGAAATCTGGCGGTATTTCGCCTGTCTCATACACTTGCTCACTAGATGGTAGAGTTTTGTTAGGCCTGTCTCTCCCAAGGCTGTCAGTACTTCCAATGGAATGTTGTCTACTCCCGGAACCTTGTTTCGACTTAGGTCTTTCAGTGATCTGTCAAACTCTTCACGCAGTATCGTATCTCCTATTTCATCTTCATTCAAGAAAATTATACCTATCACACAATTTCTTTCTGTTATTTACAGTAGTTAGCCTTTGTTCGCCAACGGCCTTGTCGCAGTCGTAACACCGGTTCCCGTCAGGTAACCGAAGTTAAGCTCTGTTGGGCTGGGTTAGCACTTGGATGGGTGACCATCCGGTCTGCCGAGCGCTGTTGGCAAGCGGGGTGTACTCAGCCCTTGTGAAGCAAACTGAGGTGCTACTTGACTGAGATGTAGCGGCTCCAGTCTCGTAAGTTGACATACGGCCGGGAGAGCGGTGTGCTGACCACATGCCCCTCTACGTCCGCATCCAGTGTGTACCCAAAGAAGAACACGTGGATATTGTGGATATCTAGTACCTACAGAAGGAAACTTGGCTACTGTGTATATCTAGCGCCTACAGAAGAACCTGAATGGATACAGGAAAATGAAGACAATAGATGATGCCTAGACTGAAATGAGAAACATGTTTGGTTAGAAAGAAATAAAACATTCAGTTACAAAAGATGGGATTTTCTTATGTACATGACGGAAATGGAAATATGCATATGGCATTGTTGGCGGGGAGTCCCCCATTCGGAGAAGTTCGGTCGCCAAGTGTAATTCTTATTGCATTCGGCGCCACATTGGGCGACTTGCGCGTCGGTGATGAGGATGAAATGATGATGAGGACAACACAGCACCCATATCGGCCGGGAATCGAACCCAGACCGGCTTGCATGGGAGGCAGGAACGTTACCACCCAGCTAAGCAGGCGGACATCTACATGATAAACATAACTGACGCAGCTACTGGCTGGAAATATTAACAGTGTTAAGATAAAATGATTGCCAACGACCTTGTCGCAGTGGTAGCGGTTCCCATCAGATCACCGAAGTTAGGCTCTGTCGGGCTGTCGAGCGCTGCTGGGAAGCGGGGTGCACTCAGCCCTTGTGAGCCAAACTGAGGAGCTACTTGATTGAGAAGTAGCGGCTCCGCTCTCGGAAACTGACATACGGCCGGGAGCGCGGTGTGCTGACCACATGCCCCTCTATATCTGCATCCAGTGGCACCTGTGGGCCGTTGGGTCTTCATGGCCTGCTCGGGAGGAGTTTTAGTTTAGTTTTTAGTCTTAATTTATTTTTACATTAGAAACTTTTTAAAGAGATTAAAAAAATCAGCTAACCAGTTGAGAACCAAATGTTGCTTTAGTCCTTGACCTGGGTTTCGATGTTTATAAAAATATATTCTTCAGAAGAAGTGGCTGTTGTTGCATGACATACCAACATTAGTTGAATCCGAATGTAATTTACCGCCACTCCTTTCGAAGAAGATATTTTTATAAATATCGAAAGCTTGGTCAAGAGCCAAATAAACCTTCCGTTATGCAACTGGATGGCTGGTTTCTTCAACCTTTTCAAATTTATACAGTGCCGAATGGCAGCGATGTTCAAGATTTAGGAACTTTTTACATTTTAAACCATCTAAAGGTAGTTGTAGAAGACAAACAAAAGTAGCTATCGTACTTCAACTGCAATAGGAAAATTGCGGTCTTGGCCTTAAAAGTTCTTTACTTTAAAAAAATGTATGCAATAGATCGGTAGAGTTGTCGGATGTTCTCTCGAGGAATATCGTGCCAAATTATATCTAAATGGTGTGAAAGGCTCTCAAAACACCGAGCTGGTTGGAAATCCCTGCCCATAACGCTTCTAACATTCTCAATTGGGGAGAGATCTGGAGACTCTTCCGGACAAGGTAAAGTTTGGTAAGCATGAAAATAAGAAATACAAACTCTCGCCAGCTGGGGGCGGGCATTATCTTGTTCAAATGGAAGCCTGCGATGACTTGCCCTGAAGGGCAATGTAACACGGCGTAGAATATCGTCGACGTGCCGCTGTACTGTAAGAGAGCCACGGATAACAACCAAAGTGGTCCCGCTGTGGAATAAAATGACACCTAAGGCCATTACTCCGGGTTGTCGGGCCGTACGGCAAGCAACAGTCAAGTTGGTATCCAATCATTGTCTGAGGCGTCTCCAGCCACGTCTTCGCTGGTCAGCGAGGCATAGTTCGAAGTGGGGATCATGACTGAAGACAACTCTACTCCAATTAGTGAGGTTCCGGGCCGAATGTTTCCGAAATCACTGCAATCGAGCTTGCTGGTGTATAGAGGACAATGGTAGGTGGTGAAAGTGGAGCCGTGAACTCAGCTTCATTTCTATGAGCCTCCTATTAATGGTCAATGAAGCACCAGTTCAACGTCGCATCGATTATAATGATGAATGTTGGGCTGTGACTGCCTCTCTGACGATTGCTCGGTCATTACGTCCTGTCGATCGCTCGATCGTCTCTCTAGGCTCACCGGTTCCTTGCCGGCCAGAGTGGCCGAGAGGTTCAAGGCGCTACAGTCTGGAACTGCGCGATCGCCACAGTTGCAGTTTCGAATCCTGCCTCGAGCATGGATGTGTGTGATGTCCATAGGTTAGTTAGGTATAAGTAGTTCAAGGTGACTGATGACCTCAGAAGTTAAGTCCCATAGTGCTCAGAGCCATTTGAACCGCTTCCTTCTCGACGCTTTATTCAGCCGTGGTTCACCCATTCCTGCCAATATTGTTGAATAGTGGCATCGCTCCCATTCAGTTGTCGAGCCATACAATTACTCCAATCAGTTTCTTTGAGCGCAACTACACGCCCCGTCTCCAGTGCTACATGTGCCTGGTTTGTTCATACGCCTATCTGTGAGGCACAATTATTCTATTTTTATTAATTTTCAATATTCTTTACTATCATTGCCAGCTGGTCCGTGAAATTATGCTGCAACGCCACGCATTCATCCATCGACCGCTTAAGTTAAAACTTTTGCATTTTTCGTTGATTTCATTTTGTGACCAATTTGCAAACTATCTTTTGTCTTAGAGTGTATTATCCAGTTCCCCGAAGGTCCGCAGCTCGTGGTCTAGTGGCTAGCGTTGCTGCCTCTGGATCACGTGGTCCCGAGTTCGATTCCCGGCCAGGTTGGGGATTTTCTCTCCCAGGAGACTAGGTGTTGTTCTCATCATTTCATCATCATCACCATCATTCATGACAGTGGCTCGATTGGACTGTGGAAAAAAAATTGGACTGTGGAAAAAATTGGGACTTTGTAAGGGCGCTGATGACCGCGCGGTTGAGCGCCGCACAAACCAAACGTCATCATCAGTTCCCCGATGATAGACAGCTCCCTGTGGCCGAGCCACCAGCCACACACCACTGTATTGCGGGTTGCCGCACTTCCCGTACGCCAGCATAGATCACACCTCCAGCAGCAAACTTACTGCTGAAAAAGAAAAGCTCTCAAACGAAAAAGGTCTAGGCCAAAAGCAGGAAAGCCAGAAAGCTACAACTGTAACCAAATTTCGAGGAGGAAAGAGGAATTTATACAGCTGCAGACATGTCCGTACCATCCAGAATGTACTGGAAAATGACCGACTCTGTGGGCAAGGACAAAATAGTTTTTAAATCAAATGAGAGAGACATTCATCACCATTTAAGACTGATTATGCCTCTCAGCGTTCAGTCTGGAGCATAGAGACATTTAATAAAAGTAATGTGACAGGGAGATTGCCTATTCCTCTGGTTGCTACTGGGCAATGAAATATCAACTGAGGAATATGCTTCGTGTTTAACAGTCCTGTTGATATTTATGAAAAAATAATACAATGGTTCTCTTTTTGTGTAACTCTTATTATTGTATTAGTGTCAGTATATGAAGAATAATTGTAAACAGTTCCTACATGTCGTTGGTTTACTTCATAGTATTAAAAATAGAAAATGCCATAAATATCGTAGAAATATCCCCCACAGAAAGATGACAGTTACACATATGTGTATCTTTTCATGTTCTCTATATCTGAGACCTCAACCTTCTATCTTCAGTGTACATAGTAATATTATAAGTGTATATACTTTGTACGATCTGTATTGTATTTAAGGATTTCAGTCCAATATATGATACAGCGCTCTCAGTTTTTCTCTACTCTACGTTCCTAAATTAAAATAATTAAATACGATATCATTTTATAGCGGGCAATACATACCAGCATATACAATTTCCTCTTACAGATACTCTTTTCCTTTCAAAAATGAGGGAAGTTTTGTGATTTTTAATTATATGTAGGTCATATTACCGCAGTGAATCCTTGATGTGTATAAGCACCTACAGGCGTACGTCACGGGAGAATTACAGGTGGATTACTTTTCACAGTGAATGTAAGTGACCTAGACGGTAGCGTCGTAGTATAGTGTAGTCCACTGACGAAAAATGTGGCCTATGAGACCCTAGTTGAATCAGTAGTATACACTGAAACAGCGCAGCACTGTTCATAGAAAGTATTATGTAACCTAGAACGCGATAGAATGGGAAGTGCCCTCAGATCTACCCAATGCGACTGCCCTACGCCTCCTTGCTGAGAAGGCCTGTAAGCCCGCATGGTACCACTTTAATGGTCGACATCGAAGCAAAGGTCTTGCTGCATCAGTAACCTCCCCATCATACACGTACTGCTTCGTGCGAAGTACATCCTTTATTGGACCACACAGATGGCAGGTGCGAAATCCGGACTGTGGACTGGATTTGTAAAGTCCTCTCTGGTGCGTAGACTTGTGCTAGGCCTTGCGTGGTCGAGAAGGACAAGCCGTCTCTTCAATTACCTGAGGGTAACATAACACACTTCAGAGTTGGTCGTTGCACCGAGAGTGAGGACGTCAAACTGAAGAATCTCTTCAGAGTCCCAGAAGGACGTCGCCATGACTTAACAGGCTGAGGTTGTGGCTTTGAACATGACAAGAGACACCAATCCATGCACTGCCGTTTCATTTTCGGTTCGAAATTATGGATCCATGTTTTCATCGCCGGTTACGATGTTCGACAAAAAATTGTCACAATCAGCCTTGTAACGCGCAAGCAGATGGCCCTTCACTCCTCTTTACGCTCTTGTGTTAGGCGACAAGGAACCCAACGGACACACATCTTTTAGACCACCAATTGGTGGACGAGTGCGTCAACGCTACAAACAGAGACGTCCAGTTGTGCACTGAGATGTTTGTTTGTGATCCGTCGATCACCTCGAAAGAGAGTGTCCGCACGTTCGAGCACTGTACAGCGGTGTGCAGCCGGCTGGCATGCGGGAGATCGGACAGATTCGAGCGACCTTGTTGCGATGAGGACAGACGCCTCGCTCAACGACTTATCGTGATTTTGTTCATTGCGACGTCTCCGCAGACGTCTTCGAGGCTCTGGGTTTCCACCAAAAAAAATTTTATGACGACTCCCTGCTTGCAACTCCGACGCCACTTTGTAGGCTAGGAACAGTGCTGCCATCTGTTGGAACTTCATGAAATTATCTGGGCGTAAGCGGGGACGTTCTACGATGATTATTATCTTATCCATCCTCAGAGACTGTAGTTGTGTATATCGAAATACTCAATAACCAGTTTCATAAAAGAAATTTAATTTCTTAACCTTCAGAAGGTTAGACCTATCGCATTATTTTCGAGTGTCAACAATAAGGTGCATAGAGCAAAATGCTGTGGTCATGTGGTATCTCACAATAAATTCCGCATTTTCTCAACTGAAACTAACCGAGATAAAAATGTGTTACAGTACTTATTGAACGCCCTTCGTACATTACCCAGTTCAGGTAGAGATTGTACGAAATATTTTGTTTTCCAATTTCACTTTGACTGCCCTGTACTTATCTTATGGTCGTTAGTCTGCACACGGTAGCATGCCCCTGAGTTCACATAATGTTTCAGCACCATTTAAACGGTTTAAAAAGCTTTCCGAGTTGCTTCTTTGTTACTATTAAGAGCAAAAGAATAACATATTGCTACATTTCAACATGATGCCTTCTTTGTTGCCACAGTACTGTTTAACAGAATCGAATCGTCAGAGGCCGTCCGCTGTGGCCGAGCGGTTGTAGGCACTTCAGTCCTGAACAGCGCTGCTGCTACGGTCGCAGGCTCGAATCCTGCCTCGGGCATGTATGTGTTTTGATGTCCTTACGTTAGTTATGTTTAATTCGTTCTAAGTCTAGGATACTCATGACCTCCAATGTTAAGTCCCATAGTGCTTAGAGCCATTTGAAGCATTTGAATCATCAGAATCACTCTGTCGGTGACTGACGTAACTAATGGAGCACTCTCCAGAACTGTTCAGAACTGCCCGTGTTCAGCTGAGGCGAATTTTATTGTTATGGTGGCCTCTGACGTGATACTTATGGTACCAAGATTCTTTTTATTTATCAGTCTTCTTCCTAAATTCATACGGTGTGACCCGTCACCCTCTCTCGCGCTAACCTCATAATATCAGAGTAAAACTTGCAACCTATGTCCTCAGTTATGTGTGGGATGTATTCCAATCTCTGTCGTCCTCTACGGTTTTTACCCTTCACAGCTCCCTCTAGTACCATGGAAGTTATTCCCTGACGTCATAACAGATGTTCTATCACCCAGCCCCTTCTTCTTGTGAATATCCTCCATATGTTCTGCGAAGGACCTCCTGATTCATTACCTTATCAATCCACCTAATTTACAACACTTGTCTTTAGCGCCACATCTCAGATTTTTCGATTCTCCTCTATTCCGTTTTTCCCACAGTCCATGTTTCGCTACTATACAATTCTGTGCTCCAAACGTACATTCTTAGAAATTTCTTCCTCAAATTAAGTCCGATGTTTGATACTAGCAGACTTTTCGGTACGGAACGCCCTCTTTTCTTCTACTGTTCTGATTTTCATGTCCTCCTTGATTCGTCCGTCATGTGTAATAATGCTTCCAAGATACCAAAATTCTTTAACTTCGCCTACTTCGTGATCTCCAATTTCGATGTTAAGTTTCTCGCCAATCTCATTTCTGCTACATCTCATTACGCTTGTCTTCCACCGATTTACTCTCGATTCATATTCTTTGCTCGTAATAATGGTCATTCCATCCAGCGGATCCTGTAATTCTTGTTCACATTCACTGAGAATAGCAATCTCATCAGCAAATCTTATCATAGATATCCTTTCATCCTTAATTTTGAGCCGGCCGGAGTGGCCGAGCGGTTCTAGGCGCTACAGTCTGGAACCGCGCGAATCCTGCCTCGGGCATGGATGTGTGTGGTGTCCTTAGGTTGGTTAGGTTTAAATAGTTCTAAGTTCTAGGGGACTGATGACCTCAGCGGTTAAGCCCTGTAGTGCTCAGAACCATTTTGAACCTGAATTTTGATCCCACTGCCGAACCTTTCTTTTACTTCCCTCGTTGCTTCTTCAACATATAGATTATTAATATGAGCACTTCGTTCTTTGTTTTCCACTCCTATTATTCCCTCTTGGTTCATGTATATATTGCATACCTCCCGTCTTTCCCCATAGCTTACTCGTATTTTTCTCAGAATTTCAAACACCTTGCAGCATTTTAAATTCTCGAACGGTATTTTTAGGTCGACAGATTTTATGAATGTGTCTTCATTGCTCTTCAATCTTGCTGTCAAGTTGATTGTACGATAGTTTTCGTTCTTACCTACCCTTACTGTCTTCGTAAGTATGTGGATGATATTTTTTCTGAAATTCTGTTGGTATATCGCCAGTCTCACAGATTCTGCACACCAGCTTGAGTAGTCTGGTTGCCATTTCCCATAATGGTTTTAAAAATTCTAATGGAATGTTATCTGCCTTCTTTCATCTCACGTCTTCCAAAGCTGTTTTAAATTTCAACACTAATACTGGATACCCCACCTCCTCACTAACGATTCCAATTTCTTTTCTTAACACGTCATCAGGCAAGTCCTATCCTTCCCTGCGTCAGAACTGTAAAATGTCTTATAACATTTCTACAATATCGAATGACGCCGAACCCCATTTTCCAATATTTGTCTGAGATAGCGATATTATTTTGGGACTGTAAGACATTGCCGGTTCTGTCTGCATGCAGATCAAGTTTATAATACAGTAAGACCGCACTAATCTGGCATACGATAAGGCGTCACGCTTCAGAAATTTGTCCGGATTTTTAAATCTCGGCCTTTGTCGATGTGGTAGAAGCCTTCCAGAAACTTCGGAGCCGTTCGACGCGTCGCTTCGTCTGCGATAATATTCTGCCTCGCTGATCGATTATATACTTGCCAAGATACGCCAGTTTCATTGTTATGCAAGGAGAAAAGTATTCCCTAACTGGTCGAACAAGCTGACATTGAAATCGAAGGAAATGATGAGTCCACAGACGATCGCTCTGAAATTGTGCGTTTTCGCCAGGAGAAGTTGACGAATGGATCGAAATTAAAAATGCTCGGCTATCGAAGAAGGGCTGACTGATCATGTGATATTACAAAATTATTTCAACCCACCGGAGACAACACAAACTGAGAGTATGGAAGGGGGAACTCCTGCAGCTTACATGTCTTATGCTGAGACCTCAGAAGCCTTAAAGACTTACGTGAAATTCGGTGATAGTATCCAGCAATAGAACGTTTCTGTAGTTAAGACTCTGGACATCAGACTAAATAATTTTAGGTGCATCCATTCTTGTTGAAAAATGGCTCTAAGCACTATGGGATTTAACATCTGAGGTCATCAGCTCCCTAGAACTACTTAAATCTAACTAACCTAAGGATATTACACACATCCACGCCCGAGGCAGGATGCGAACCTGCGACCGTAGCAGCCGCCTGGTTCCAGACTGAAGCGCCTAGAACCGCTCGGCCACAGCGGCCGGCGATCATTCTTCTTATGTTGGACGGCGAGGTAGCAGCGATACGTAAGTAATAAATATCAAAAAAGGCCGTCAGCTGTAAGTTCATCAACAATTTATTTTATAGGCTACCGATTTCGGCGATATAATGATAATGCGTATTACATCACCCAAACCGATGGTCTATAAAGTAAACTGATAAGGGACTTACAGCTGACGGATTTTTTTATATTTATTTATTACCTAAATAATTTTTGACAGAAAAGAGCTCAATCCATGAAACAAGTTCTAATTTTTGTACTTTTCTAGAGGGCTCAGAAAAAATGTCAGACGAACCAATCTGTGGTAGATAGAAGTCCGACATATTTCACGGCCTCGACGCCAGATATCTGTGCTACCCCTAAAAATACTGATTCCAATAAGACTGCATCAAATTCTTGGTATGATAATAGTATTTATTAATTAACTTGTTCTTGATATTTTCAGATCAGTAGCGCTTTTTTTATTTCGTAACAGGAGTGCAAAAATTATTTGTGTTTAATGAACTTTTCTAAAACTTTGAGCCTTAAAGTGATTTAACAGGGTAGTACGCTATCCGACTTTTAATTAAATTTTGCTTTATCATAAAAGTAATACGAGCTTTTGATTTCTTATATTGTAATATCTCCTGTTGTGTTCAATATGTTACTTGTTTTTATACGTTGAAACTATAGGTTTTATTTCTCTCGCTGGTTTGGTAGGTAAGCAGGATACGGACTGCTGGAATAGAATAACTGGACCCAAGTCAGTGATACACGAAAAATTTATTACTTTTATTATTTGCCGAAACACTTCGAACAGTATACACGGGCACACTGCGTACAACAATGAAGCGAAATATGGTTTCGCAGACAAGGTCAGCAATTTGAATCGTAAAACTGAGACACGGAACAAATGTTCAGACAGACTAAAATTAAAACAAAATTTCACTTGATTTCAAATCTAAAAATGCTAAAAAAATTCTCAGTGTAATAGAACAGATACTTGAAAACATACGTGCCCCTATAACAGTGACCGCTAAAGGTGAGGACAGAAGAAAATCTCCCAAAGCAGTGTGCCTAAAGTTCAAATTAAGCGGCTCACCAATAAGAGTAGTGGCGAGCACAGTGCGTCACACTGACTCAGTACTGCCAACAAATCCGTGAAACGGCAGACGTTGCCATGGCGAAACTCGGTTCCACTTTACGACCCGCTGCTCCTTCGTAGCGTTGCGACAGCGACTGGCCACTCCGCAGTCCGCTGCAGCCGGAGGGGAACTCTTCGACTCTGACGCTCCACTAAGCCTCATCCGTGTGTCGGTATTAATCATCGCTTGTCTGCCAGCTCCCACTTCAGACTCTCCCCGAAACACAGCGATGGCTTCCACTTAAGACCACGCTCAACCAAAGAGCCCCCTAACAGTCATACACTGAAGCGCCAAAGAAACTGGTATAGGCATGCGAATTCAAATCCAGAGATATGTAAACAGGCAGTCGGCAACGCCTATATAAGACAGGTAGTGACTGGCGCAGTTGTTCGTTCTGTTACTGCTGCTACAATGGCAGGTTATCAAGATTAGAGTGAATCTGAACGTGGTATAACAGTCGGCGCACGAGCGGAGGCACACAGCGCTCCAGATATCGATGAAGTGGAGATTTTCCCGTACAACTATATCACCAGTGTACCGTGAATATCAGGAATCCGATAAAACATCAAATCTCCGACAGCGCTACGGCCAGAAAAAAGTGACACGTACATAAGCATCCTGTCTGATCACCTGCATCCATTCATGTCCATTGTGTATTCCGACGTATTTCGGCAATTCCAGCAGGACAATGCGACCATCCTTCCGTCCAGAATTGCTACAGAGTAGGTCCAGCAACACTCTTCTGAGTTTAGACACTTCCACTGGTCATCAAACTCCCCGAGACATGAACATTATTGAGCATATCTGGAATGCCTTGCAAGGTGCTGTTCAGAAGAGATCTCCAACGCCTCGTACTCTTACGGATTTATGGGCAGCCCTGTAGTATTCGTGGTGTCAGTTCCCTCCAGCGCTACTTCAAACATTATTCGAGTCCATGCTTCGTCATGTTGCGGCACTTCTTCGCGCTCGCGGACATATGGGGTGTTGCATTGCTCTGCTGGAATTGGTCAAGTCCGTCCGACCGCACAATAGACATGAATGGATGCAGGTGATCAAACAGAATTCTTACTTACGTGTCACCTGTCAGAGTCGTATCTAGAGGTGTCAGGTGTTCCATATTAATCAAACTGCACACGTCCCACACCATTACAGAGCCTCCAGCCGCTTGAACAGTGCCCTGTTGACATACAGAGCGCATGGATTCAGGAGGTTGTCTCCATGTCCATACACGTCCATCTGCTCGATACAATTTGAAACGATACTCGTCCTACAAGGCAAGATGTTTCCAGTTATCAACAGTCCAGTGTCGATATTGACAGGCCCAGGCGAGGTGGCGAGTCATCAAGGGTACACGAGTGGGCCTTCGGTCCGGAAGCCCGTTGGATGAAGTTTCGTTGAATGGTTCGCACGCTTACACTTGTTGATGGCCCAACATTGAAATATGCAGCAATTTGCGGAAGCGCTGCACTTCTGGCACGTTGAACGATTCTCTTCAGTCGTCGTTGCTCCCGTTCTTGCAGGACCTGTTTCCGGTCGCAGCCTTGTCAGAGACTTGATGTTTTACCGGATTCCTGATAGCCACGGTACACTCGTAAAATGGTCGAACGGGAAACCCCATTTCACCGCTACCTCGGAGATGCTGTGCCCCATCGCCGCCCCATCGCCGCTGTGGCAATCGCAGCTTTGGTGTCTCCCTCTGGTGGGAAAAGGGAAAGGTTGCCTGTTCACGTGCATTTAAGCGGCGCTATCAGCTCGGCAGTTGGTCAGTCGGAGGAGTCTGGTCAGTTGGTAAGCCGGGTCAGTGTGGGGCAGTCAGTGTCTGTCTGTCGTCCGGAATGCCAGTATGTGTTAGGCCGCCAGCCTGCTCGAGTTTGTTCAGACAATGGTCATTGGCGGTTGGATCGATCGGTTGGTCGGTAGCGCACTGAGACACAAGATGACTTATCCGTCTTTAGTGTCGGCGCATGCGAGGTCGCCAAGTCAGTCCAGTGGGCCGCGCCGTATAGCGAGGGGTAGTGGCTTCGCGGCCGACACGAGAGCAACGGGAGTCAACCCACGACATCGGTCTGGCCGGTGCGAGCTGCGACGCCGTGAGACGGGAGATCGGCGCGCCTTCAAGAGTCCGTTGAAGCGGCTGGCAGAAGACGGTTCGGAAGAGCGTTTTGGGGTTGCTGCGCCAGGTCTTCGCCAGACATCGCAGTATATTAGAAGTGATACGTGATATGTTGTTTCATTTAGTTGTTAAATTATACTTGTCTTCTTGGTCAGTCTCTCGTCCCTAGCTTGCTCGTCTATCTCTTGTCCGCCTTTGCTAGGCAGTTAGTGTCTCTCTGTCTGTCTGTCGGTCTGCCGTACGTTAATAGCTGCCTCTATCATGCTTGTCGGACTCGGTGTTAACGAATTTATTCCTTGAAGTGAAACGGCCGGATTCCTGAAATATGTTTTTATCTTACCTATCATCTTGAGAGGCGGTATATGTGTAATGTAGAGCATGTTTGTATATTTTATGTAAGACTGCGTTTCACGGGTTTTTATTTAAATGGTCATTTTAGTATATGAAGTTGCCACCCTTCCACCGTAAAAGCTTTTGTTTAAAAAAAAAATCAAGTTGCACCTCCTATGGGGTGCTTGTGTGAGTTGTTAAAATTTTTAGTTTAAAGTAATCTGGTGTGTTGCAGATTTGCACCAGTGTAGTATTTCAGAGGTTGTTGTGAACGGTCGTGACTACGGCCCTGTTAAAAGGGAGCGGCAAGGTTCTCAGCCCAACAGCTCATACTGTCTTTCTGCCTCTGAACAAATTGTAACTTGATATTTAGAGGGTGCTTTCTGATTATAATTTTAAATCTGTTTTAAAAAAAGGGGGAGCGGGGGCTTTTAGGAATAAAATTTCCATTTGTTGAAAGAAAATTTAATTTGTTTTCATCAGTTACCTACTGACAACTACATCCACGCTCACATGGTGTGATTAAATGTGTTAATGTTCTTGATGAATCGCTAGTAAATAAAGTAATTTCTTAAGAAAAGGTTTGAAAGTAAATTCACGGTTCAAGAAGGAAGTATAAAAATGTTCCGGAAAATTGAGGAATACAAACAACAAATCGCTTACGAATGAAATAAACAAAAGTACAGAAAAGTTAAGGTAAATGAATGCGTGAAAAGTGAGAAGAAATCGAAAATGAAATGATCGTCGGAAGAACTTTCAGCATATAGGAAAATCATAACAACATTCGGTGAAATTAAAAACAAGGGTGGTAACATTATATTGGAAAGTCTACTGTTAATTGCGGAGGAGAGCCGATAGGTGGAAAGACAACAGTGAAGGCCTCTATGAGTGGGGCGGTTTGTATGACGTGATAGAAGAAGAAACAGGAATCGGATTAGAAGACGTAGGGAATCCAATATTAGAACCAGAATTTAAAAGTTCTTTGAAAGACTTAAGATCAAATAAGGCAGAAAGAAACTTTCTGGCAGATTAAAACTGTGAGCCCGACCGAGACTCGAACTCGGGACCTTTGCCTTTCGCGGGTAAGTGCTCTACCATCTGAGCTACCGAAGCACGTCTCACGCCCGGTAGTCACAGCTTTACTTCTGCCAGTATCTCGTCTCCTACCTTCCAAACTTTACAGAAGCTCTCCTGCGAACCTTGCAGAACTAGCACTCCTGAAAGAAAGGATATAGCGGAGACATGGCTTAGCCACAGCCTGGGGGATGTTTCCAGAATGAGATTTTCACTCTGCAGCGGAGTGTGCGCTGATATGAAACTTCCTGGCAGATTAAAACTGTGAGCCCGACCGAGACTCGAACTCGGGACCTTTGCCTTTCGCGGGCAAGTGCTATACCATCTGAGCTACCGAAGCACGACTCACGCCCGCTAGTCACAGCTTTACTTCTGCCAGTATCTCGTCTCCTACCTTCCAAACTTTCATATCAGCGCACACTCCGCTGCATATATCGGCTGTATTACGCAGAAGTCAAACTATAAAAATTCGAACAACAGATTGCCGAATTGTCAGTCGGATACTATTGGCCCTCGCACGCTCAGTAAGTTTTGGTGGTTCTGAGAATATTTTCGTCACTATCAATATAGTCAATACTTGTAATATTGACAATAGGTCAGTATTGACCCTCAGACAGCCAGTATATCGAATTATTGACAATAATATTGGAGACATGTTGATAATAATATTGAATTTCTGAAAGTCCCTTAACTTCGGTGAGATATTTCTTCCGTTGCGTGAGATATTGCTTCCGTTTCAGATGACAGGCATGACTTGTATGTTGTTAGCGCCGTACTAAATGGTCGAAATTGCTCAAACCAATGACAACAGAGTTCGCTCAGATTTTTACAGACTGTACGCCCAACAAGAAAGCAGTACTTACCTAGTAAGCCGACAGTCGGCGAAACATCCGGAAATGTGTCCCGGTAGGAGTACAGTGCGAGCACTTCTCTTTGTCTCTCCTATGAAGTTCTTTCAAACGAATCGCGGACTGTAGGCAATATGCAAGGGGGGTAGAGAGGGATGGGAGGGGGAACAAAAGAACGCACTTGCCCCCTCTTGAAATCTGAATATAGCTTTTTCATTTTATACAAAATTCTCAAATATTTCTGACATTGATTATTAGCGAATTTCCTAAACTGCAGTTTTAACACTGTTGAGCCAACGGAGAATGTACTGACTTCAGCGTTATAGTACTTATATTTTTGAATTCTTTTAGTTGTAACCCCATTAACATGAAATTATTACATTGGTTCCTAGATGTGGCAGCGATTTCCACGCTGGTTTGCAGTGAAGATGGATGCGTAACTTTGAGGAACCGCGCTGACATTATCTTCTCGAAGTTTTCTTGTCACTTCCACATACAGCTTTTATCGAACTGCTGATACACTTGTGCACGGATTCCGACGGCAATTCAAATGCTTCAAATGGCTCTAAGCACTATGGGACAACATCTGCCGTCATCAGTCGACTAGAACTTAGAACTACTTAAACCTAACTAACCTAAGGACACCACACACATCCATGCCCGAGGCAGGATTCGAACCTGCGACCGTAGCAGTAGCGCGGTTCCGGACTGAAGCGTCTAGAACCGCTATGCCACAGCGGGACGGCAATTCGCAGAAGAATATATAGATAACCGAGCAGTATACGTGACCGTCATCCTTCCTTCAGTTCCCATCAAGAGACCCTCCCTGCCTGTTGCAAAAGGGAACCATAACAGCACTTCAGCACTTTACCGTTTTCTGTGGACAAAGAAGTGGTTGAAGCGATTCCATAAATTTACAGTAGCTGTACTGTCACAAAACTCAACACCCATATAAAAACACTCAAAACGTTTTGTATTGTTGCAGCTGCGCTTCGGATTTCTGTCATGAAAGCGCATCACTGAACAGTTATACAAGATGGCGACAGGCGCTGAGAATGCGTATGTTGGCTCGACATGCATTCACATCTGTCTGCCGTAACTGTGCAACAACAATTCAGAAGGACATTCAACAAAGATCCAGCAACTGTCAACTCCATTCCACGATGGTATGAGCAGTTCAAAGCTTCAGGATGTGTCTTGTAACATTACACGTATGTATGCTAGCTATTTCCTATGAAGTGAACCAGTCTGTATGGCTGACCCAGTAGACTCAATGCACGGCGTGACCGACCCAGCCAAAGCGCCGCAGGCCTCCGAACCGCAGCGAACGTTGATGGCGAGCCCTGGTGCGGGTACAAAGGCTTGGCAGGAAGTGGGTAAATCCCGGCTCGGGGTATCTGGACAGCGGTCTCGCTGTTAGAAGAAGAGGCGATGCACCAGCAATGGCGGAGTGTCAGACACTCTGAAAGATGGCCAAGTTGCAGCTCTTAAAAATTAGACAGAAAATCACAGTCAAATTATAGAGCAAATTCGAATACATTGGCAATCTCAGAACAATGATGCACGTCCAATGACATGACAATACTTTTAATACCTTTAAAACTGCTAAAGTTAATACATTACTGTGACTAAACATTTCCACACTGAACCTCTGAATTAATTACTTCTAAACCTTCCATGTGATTTCAACAACAGATATCTCAGATGACATCATTGCGCTGTAACTATCATGCTTCTAAGATACATTTCTGTATCTGTTTTACTTATTAACTTATGACACCTTTTTGATCTTTTCTGTTGCACAAATGTTTGTCGGAACATCGTATCTTCCACAAGAACACTGCGAATCTTTTTATGCTAGTGAATTTACGAGGGCAGTTCAATAAGTAATGCAACACATTTTTTTTCTGAAACATTCGTTGTTTTATTCAGCATCGAAATATACCAGGTTATTCCCCAATCTTTTAGCTACACAACACTATTTTTCAACGTAATCTCCATTCAATGCTACAGCCTTACGCCACCTTGAAATGAGAGCCTGTATGCCTGCATGGTACCATTCCACTGGTCGATGTCGGAGCCAACGTCGTACTGCATCAATAACTTCTTCATCATCCGCGTAGTGCGTCCCACGGATTGCGTCCTTCATTGGGCCAAACATATGGAAATCCGACGGTGCGAGATCGGGGCTGTAGGGTGCATGTGGAAGAACAGTCCACTGAAGTTTTGTGAGCTCCTCTCGGGTGCGAAGACTTGTGTGAGGTCTTGCGTTGTCATGAAGAAGGAGAAGTTCGTTCTGATTTTTGTGCCTACGAACACGCTGAAGTCGTTTCTTCAATTTCTGAAGAGTAGCACAATACACTTCAGAGTTGATCGTTTGACCATGGGGAAGGACATCGAACAGAATAACCCCTTCAGCGTCCCAGAAGACTGTAACCATGACTTTACCGGCTGAGGGTATGGCTTTAAACTTTTTCTTGGTAGGGGAGTGGGCGTGGCGCCACTCCATTGATTGCCGTTTTGTTTCAGGTTCGAAGTGATGAACCCATGTTTCATCGCCTGTAACAATCTTTGACAAGAAATTGTCACCCTCAGCCACATGACGAGCAAGCAATTCCGCACAGATGGTTCTCCTTTGCTCTTTATGGTGTTCGGTTAGACAACGAGGGACCCAGCGGGAACAAACCTTTGAATATCCCAACTGGTGAACAATTGTGACAGCACTACCAACAGAGATGTCAAGTTGAGCACTGAGTTGTTTGATGGTGATCTGTCGATCATCTTGAACGAGTGTGTTCGCACGCTCCGCCATTGCAGGGGTCACAGCTGTGCACGGCCGGCCCGCACGCGGGAGATCAGACAGTCTTGCTTGACCTTGCGGCGATGATGACACACGCTTTGCCCAACGACTCACCGTGCTTTTATCCACTGCCAGATCACCGTAGACATTCTGCAAGCGCCTATGAATATCTGAGATGCCCTGGTTTTCCGCCAAAAGAAACTCGATCACTGCCCGTTGTTTGCAACGCACATCCGTTACAGACGCCATTTTAACAGCTCCGTACAGCGCTGCCACCTGTCGGAAGTCAATGAAACTATACGAGACGAAGCGGGAATGTTTGAAAATATTCCACAAGAAATTTCCGGTTTTTTCAACCAAAATTGGCCGAGAAAAGATATGTGTTGCATTACTTATTGAACTGCCCTAGTATTTAGTGAATATGTTACTATTTTTGCTAAATATTTAACTATTGATTACAATGCTAGTACAAAATTACGGTAATTTAAGTAGTGATGAATCGTTTGTGTCAACTGACACCACTTTTGGAAAGAGCGGCGGAAGGCGCTTATATCAAGCACATGTAAATAATTGTTGAAACAATATTTAATGACAATTTGTATTCATTTAACGAAAGAATAATTGCGCAAGAATACTGGCTTATTTATTTATCAACAAACCTTTATTCATAAGTATTGTGCATGCTCTGAGTGTGAATGTTTATAATATTTCTTCATTTAAATAGTGTTGTAACATGTCAGTTTAGCATGGCAACTGGTCAAGTTAAATCATGTCCATAAAACTTCAGAGCGATTTGTTCTTTGTGGGAATGGGCTTCAGCCAATGAGAGACGTTGGCGGGACACCAGTGGAGTCAAGTGGAGATGAACACTTTTCGAGTGAAGAGCTCAAGGGAGCGATTCTGGACAGTTTTAAGTTTCGAGATCTTGGAGAAGCAGACTTTCCTGTGAGTGCATGATTCGGCCGCATAGGTGATTGATTCTGGGGAGGGGGGGGAAGGCTGCTACGATACTCTTGCTCTTTCCGATTGCATTACGAAATTGAGAATAGAAAATGTACGAGTTTCTACTCGTTATCCCACATATATTAATTTATGAATCATCAGGGTCAAATCTTAACCATTTTCAGTTGGTGAATATTTTGTGTACTGTGATCATGAAATGAACTTAGTTTTCTGGGTCTTCGATTTAGCTTGAGGATTCTGCTACCATTCTCGTACTGCTCCCAACGCAACTATATTGCCTTTGATAAGGTTATTTTCCATTTGTATTTTAATTGCGTATGTAGGACCAATTTTCGTTTAGTTAAGATACACTTTCCTGAACAAACGTTATTCAACATAATTGTCTGTCGTCTATACCAATTATAGTCGCTAGAATAGAAACCTTTTTATTAAATTATTCATTTATCTGTTATTTTATATTTCTGTGTGTTTTATTAAGGCACAATTCTAATCAATGCATCGACTATTTGACTGCGGGATCACAGCTTCAGGTTATTATCTGCAGCGAGTTCGAGTCTCGTTCCGGCACACAATTTTGATCTGCCAGGAAGTTTCATTTAAAAATATATTTCTCGCCATAATTCGATTATGAAACTTTGGGATGTTATTCTTAAAGAATCAATCAAATAAATTATGCAAAAAAATTCCATTTTTTTCGGAATTTTGCCCTACATCTGCCCTTAATAAGTGTTCCTTTCTTTAGGTTTATTGTGTGTTTCTCCTCTTGGTGAAACATTAAAATGGTTGTTTCTGTTGGTTATTTTTCTTTATATCTGACAGGATTTTTTTCAGTTGTTCTGAATTTTAATATTTCAGATTTTAAATCTCACTATCAGCCTAACACTACTGGAATATAATAAATCTTTGTGAATATTTTCTATTCGCATTTCATAACGCATTGATTATTCTCTATGTAAGCATATTATGATATTATTTGAGACAGATAAATAAAACAAATAGTATCCATAATTAATATCAAAAGATTGGAGGTATTACTCAAATATGCACACCGTTTAGACATCAAAGCAATTTAGCTTATAGGAATGAACGGCCCATTCTACTCAGTCAACCTCTAATAAGCAATTTTTAGTTTTTTATGGGAATACTAATGAAGGAATCAATTTAAAACTTTTTGCACATTATTTACTGTTTTTTGAACAACGTTTTCAGTTTTTATAAGAAACTCGGTCATCCGAGGAGTTGAAGTTGCTCTGTACCAAGTGAGGTGATTCCATAACGGACATCTTGCAGTCTGCAAATCTTATCTGAAATCAAAAATTAAACAGTTTTCTGTATAGGATATTGCACACGGAGTAGTAGCACAGTTTGTTGAAATTGGACAAAATAACAAAACGGCGGGCATTTCAAACAAACAAGTAGTTTTGGTCATTCCGTCAGCTTGAAATACACTGCATTTCAAGCTGAGGAAATGGATTGCGGGTACACTACTACTGATATCTTCCTGAAATTTGCCCGAATTACTCATCGAGCATGACCGCAAGGAGTAATAGGCTAATTTTGTATTTTAATTTATTCATTAGATACTGCAAATAACGCGACAAAAAACACACAACTTCAGGTAAATAGAGTATTACTCCAAAGGAAGCCAGAAATTAGTCAGTGTCATTTGGAAGGAGAAATTATTATTTTACAGACACAAAATGTTTTTGCAAGTGGTGTATGTTATAAATGTTTAAAGTTTATACACACTTTAATATCAGAAAATTTAATACTTCTTCTGTAAACGTGAAAGTAATTGCGTGAGTTCTTGTTAGTACACTTTTGCATTACACGTAGGCCATAGAAATAATCTGTTCGCTGTTGTACTCAGTACTTAATATATTGAATGTAACTGGAGCTTAAGTGTTTAAAATTATTCGTTAGAAGTGAAAATAATTTAGCTTGTTTATGCAAGAAAAGCAAACTCGCGACGTCAAGTGTCTGTATCTATATGCGCATAAAGCATGAATTAGGCAGCATAGAAACACAGTTTCAGTACTGCAAAACATACGCCATGAATCAACAGGTTCAATGTCTTTCACTTTTACAGCAACATAAAATGAGAATTAATTATTTTACTTAATGGCATGAGCTAAGCAGCTATCTGTTCTGGACTTTTTACTTACATCAATTCTTTACCTTTTGTAGAAAAAATATTTGCGATAGTCAGGTCTCACAACTCCTGTATCTATGTGCTTTAGGCTGCGCTATTTCATAAATAATTACTGAAAATTAAAATTTCCACGTAATGGTGGACAACAAGGAGAAGAGCGGTGTTGTGTAATTACTTTTCTATCAACGAAAACATGCAAGCACATTTACTGTTAAGTCTCTCTATCAGAGCAAATAAAATCTAACAGAATAAGACACCCGAGTACAGCAATTCGCTGTTACTCACATCGAGTCTTCAATTATGTTTATCATGTAGATAAGAAAATTCCGTCTTTTGTAACTGAATGTTTTATTTCTTTCTAACCAAACATGTTTCTCCTATTCAGGCTAAACATCACCTGTCGTTTTCATTTTCCTATGATTTCATCACGGTTTCTAGCACCATAATAATATTTCACTTTTAACCAAAACCCCATACACTTTGTATATTTTATATTAAGTGTCGAAAGTATCCACGTGCACGCTATACAATCGCCTCAGCACGAATTCCTCATGTTGCAGTCTTCATGGCCAAGCTAACTCAAATCTCAACCGTCGAGTCACCTGATTCGCAGGAAGCCCGCCGCTTCAAAGCACATCGCACGGATGAGCGCCCACCGTCTAGCCAAAGATGTGACTTCCGCAGCAGACGATAGCAGCGCATATGTAGTCTTTGCACCCCGCCACCGACTTACAATTTGCAGAATGATGAATAACACTGAAGACCTTTTCGAACAGACGGCTTTCAAATTGTAAGATGAGTAGTTGCAATTTAAAAAAAAAAATTTCTCCCAGAAGGTTTTTGTAGTAATTGTAAAAATAACTGGTATTGCCAGAACATAAAACAAAATGGTTCAAATGGCTCTGAGCATTATGGGATTTAACTTCTGAGGTCATCAGTCCCCTAGAACAGAACTACTTAAACCCAACTAACCTGAGGACATCACACACATCCATGGCCGAGGCAGGATTCGAACCTGCGACTGTAGCTGTCGCGCGGCTCCAGACTGTAGCGCCTAAGACCGCTCGGCCACTCCCGGCCCAGAACATCCTCACTACATGTTTGACGAAACTCTCATTTCTGATAAAAGGGTTCCATGTCGGCGGCAGGAAGACGTCCGCCTGGACGCGAGGTTGCTGGCACAATATTTGCTCTCTTCTGCCGATTCTTTCTCTCTTATGCAATCCGCCGACCCCGATCCATCTCCGCGATTCGGATTTGCGGGGATCAGGGAGGCTCACCGCCCTCTCGTGAGCTCGTTATTCCAAACCCTCTGCAAGCTGGGACGTTCGCGTGCTGATCCCGGGAGGAAAGATATTCCGCAAACAGAATGGCGCTGAGCAAATCTTATGAAATAAAACCGCGGCCTCTGATCGCGACGTAAGCGGGGGAAGCGAACGCGGCAGTAGAGCAAGCCTGGAGAGAAAATATCTGATAGGACAGGCTGTTCGTGTTGGAGAGGCTTTGTGGGAGATTATTCTGGATTTACTTAAAAAAACCCTGCAAAGGTGCAGAATACACATTCGAATGGCAAGCATGCCATATATCCATGTAATAAGGTAAATTCTCCCGTCTGTTTCACTAAGTGACATTCTCTGATACTCTGTTCATGACTAATAATGTAATACTCATTTTATCTAAAAAAAAAAAAAAATCCGCCCGAACAGTCCATGAAGGCCCAACGGTACCAACCGGCCGCCGTGTCATCCTCAGCCCACAGCCGTCACTGGATGCGCAAATGGAGAGGCATGTAGACAACACACCGCCCTCATTGACGTATGTCAGTTTACGAGACAGGAGCCGCTACTTCTCAGTCAAGTAGCTCCTCAGTTTGCCTCACAAGGGCTGAGTGCACCCCGCTTGCCAACAGCGCTCGACAGCCCGACAGAGCCTAACTTCGGTGATCTGATGGGAACCGCTACCACTGCGGCAAGGCCGTTGCCAATCATTTTATCTTAACACTGTCAATATTTCCAGCCAGTTGCTCCGTCAGTTTTGTTTATCATGCAGATGTCCGCCTGCTTAGCTGGGTGGTAACGTGCTCGCCTCCCATGCAAGCGGGGCCCAGGTTCGATTCCCGGCCCGGTTGGCGATTGTCTCCGCTCGAGGACTGGGTGTTGTGTTGTCCCCAACATCATTTCATCCTCATCACCGGCGCGGAAGTCGCCCAATGTGGCGTGAAATGCAATAAGACTTGCACGTGGCAGCCGCATTTACCCGAATAAGGGCCTCCCGGCCAACGATGTCATACGCTCATTTCCATCATGTAGATGTTTTATTTCTTTCTAACCAAACATGTTTCTCCTATTCAGGCTAGGCATCATCTATTGTTTTCATTTTCCTGTATCCGTGCATTCTTCTGCAGGCACTGTGGTACACAGTAGCCAAGTTTCCTTCTGTGTCCACGTGTTCTTCTTTGGGTACTGGACATGCACAACATAAATGTTTTCTTCTGTACGTACCAGATGTACACAGCTGTTCTGGTATAAGATATACACAGTATCCATGTGCTCTGCTGTAACTACTTGATTTCACTGTATACACGTGTTCTTCTGTAGGTACCTAATATGCACAGCATCTCTGTATTCCTCTGTAGGTATTACAGGTACACACTATCCATTTGTTCCTCTGTAGGTATCAGAGACACGCAGTATCCAGTGTGTTCTTCTGTAGCTAAAAGATGTACGCAGTATCCGTGTGTTCTTCTGTAGGTAAAAGATGTATGCAGTATCCATGTGTTCTTCTGGATGTCCACACTATCCATATTTTCTTCAGTAGGTTCTGCATGGTCGTGACCGTTAGTTACGTTTGAGATTGGACGTGCTTTGTTGTTGTTAGTCAACAATGCCTTTAAACCGATGAAACACCCTAACTTTGAACGAGATTGAGCCGTGGTAAAATTTGCTGTTTTGAAGAGCGCGCCGTAGCTCGTAGTTTAAAGCAGTCGCCTTCCGTTTCTGGTGGTAGCGCCGCTGTGGCAATCGCAGCTTTGGTGTCTCCCTCTGGTGGGAAAGGGGAAAAGTTACCTGTTCACATGCATTTAAGGGGCGCTATGAACTCGGCAAAGCAGTCAGTCAGTCGGAGGCAGTTCGTCAGCCAAGAGTTTGAGTCGGTCAGTCGGAATGAGTCTGGGGGCTGTTCTCGGCGCTTCAGTCTGGAACCGCGCTGCTGCTACGGTCGCAGGTTCGAATCCTGCCTCGGGCATGGATGTGTGTGATGTCCTTAGGTTAGTTAGGTTGAAGTAGCTCTAAGTTCTAGGGGACTGATGACCAAAGATGTTGAGTCCCATAGTGCTCAGAGCAGTCTGTCTCAGTGAGTCGGTCAGTTGGTCAGCCGGGTCAGTGTGGGGCAGTCAGCCTCTGTCTGTCGGCCGGAGTGCCAGTATGTGTTAGGCCGCCAATCTGCTCGAGTTGTTCAGGCGATGGACACTGGCGGTTGGATTGATCGGTAGGTCGGTCTCTTCACAGGGCAAGGATGACGAGTAGTCTGAGGGCATGTTTCCTCTGCAGGGGTGGGTCCGACCGAGTAATCGCTTAGTCAATGTCGGTCTGCCGTGTGGAGTGCCAGGATGTCTGTCGTTCGGATCGACCTTAAGGCCGATTGAATCGATCGGTTGGTCGGTCGTACTCTGAGACACAAGATGCCTTGTCCGTTGTGAGCGTCGGCGCATGAGAGGTCGCCACGTGGCAGCCAGTGGGCCGCGCCATATAGCGAGGAGTAGCGGCCGACACGAGAGCAACAGGAGTCAACCCACGACATCAGTCTGGCCGGTGCGAACTGCGACGCCGTGAGACGGGAGATCGGCGCGCCTTCCTGCGTCCGTTGAAGCGGCTGGCAGCGGACGGTTCGGGAGAGCGTTTTGGAGGTGGTGCGCCAGGTCTTCGCCAGAAATCACAGTTATTAGAAGTTAAGTGGTCCGTGATATGTTGTTTCATTTTCTTGTTAAATTGTTTTCTCGGTCAGCCTCTCGTCCCCAGCTTGCTCGCTTGTCTTTCGTCCGCGTTTATTAGGCAGTTAGTGTCTGTCTATCTGTCGGTTTGTCGTATGTTAATAGCTGCCTCTGTCATGTTTGTCGGATTCGGTGTTAACGAATTTATAGAATTAAGGTAAAGGCCGAATTCCTGAAATATATTTTTATCCTTCCCATCATCTTGCGAGCGGTATATGTGTAATGTAGAGCATGTACCAGAAGTACATTTTATCTAAGTCTAAATTTCATGGGTTTTATTTAAATAGTCATTTTTATAAAGTAGCCACCCTTCCACCGTAAGAGCCTTTTAAAAACAAATTGCAATTTCGGTGGAAAATAATTTCTTAGAGTGAGTGTTTGTACCATTTCCATCCCTCTTACGGGGTGCGTAGTTAATGTGTTTGCGTGAGTTGTTAAAAATTTTAGTTTAAAGTAAGCTGGTGTGTTGCAGATTTGCAGGAGTGTAGTTTTTCAGAGGTCGTTGTGAGCGGTCGTGACTACGGCCGTGTTGAAAGGGAGCGGAATCTTCTCAGCCCGAAGGCTCCTACTGTAAAAGGAATATATATATATATATATATATATATATATATATATATATATATATATTCTGCCTCTGAATAGCTGTAACTTGATATTTAGAGGGTGCTTTCTGATTGTAATTTTAAATCTGTTTTTGAAAAGGCTTTTAGGAATAAAATTCACATTTGTTAAGGTAATTTTATTTTCCATCTGTTACTTCCTGGCAACTACTTCCAAGCTCACTTAGTGTGATTAAATGTGTTAACGTTCTTGGTGAATCCCTAGTAAACAAAGTAAATTCTTTAAGGAAAGATTTTTAAAGCGTAAAATTCACGGGTCAGAGATTATGTAAGGGCTACGAGAAGCTGAATATTCCTTCCGCGATATTGCAGAAAGACTTGGCAGGAATGTAGCCACTGTAAATGATTCCTAGTAGCGGTGCTCACCAAAATGTACGGCCGCAAGAAGATCGGGCTCCAGACGGCTACTTGGCATTGTCGACAGAAAGGACCATCATCATCGGTGTACTGTCCGTCTTGGTAGCTGAGTGGTCAGCGTGACGGAATGTCAATCCTAAGGTCCCGGGTTCGATTCCCGGCTGGGTCGGAGATTTTCTCCGCTCAGGGACTGGGTGTTGTGTTGTCCTAATCATCATCATTTCATCCCCATCGACGCGCAGGTCGCCGAAGTGGCGTCAAATCGAAAGACCTGCACCAGGCGAACGGTCTACCCGACGGGGGGCTTTACCCACACGACATTTCATTTCATCGGTGTACTGCTCTAGCGCATCGTAATGCATTTGAGCAGCAATCTGAGTAACATTTAACACCACAGTGACACATCGAGTAGTTATAAATCTGTTACTCCTGGGACAGCTCCGAGCCAGAAGCCCTGTAGCGTGCATTCCATTGACCCCAAACCGCCGCTAGTGTCAAGCGAGAATTTACTGGATGGCAGTGTGGAGGTCTGCTGTGTTTTCTAATGGCAGCTGGTTCTGTCTCCGTGCCAGTGATGGCCGTGTATTGGTTAAAAGGAGGTCAGTTGTGGGTCTACAACCAACCTCTCTGTACGCTAGACACACTAGACCAACACTATAGTTATGGACTGTTGGCGATTTCGTATGACAGCACGAGCATTCTCGCGGTTATCTCATGCATCCTGACTGCAAATTTGTACGTCGATCCGGTAATTCGCGCTGTTGGTGCTTCCATTCATGAACAGCATTCCAGGGGGTTTTCCCAACAGGACAACGCTCGTGCACATATCGCTGTTGTAACCCAACGTGTTCTACAAAGTGTCGAGATGTTGCCTTGGTCTGCTCGATCACCAGATCTGCCTCCAGTCGGACATGTATGGGATATCATGGGGCGACAACTCCAGCGTCATCCACAACGTGCATTAACCGTCCCTGTATTGATCGACGAAGTGCACCAGGCATGGAGCTTCATCTCACAAAGTGGCATCCGGCACCTATACAACCAATGCAGAATCTCACATTTGCAATGTCTTATCTCGAGCCTACTTTAACATGTGGTCTTGCAATGTTAATTACTTAAATATGTTACCTAGACGAATTCCCAAAATTTCAAATTATTTTTTCTTGTTCCAATTTTTCTCCATCAGTGTACTTTATATATATTAAAAATATACAGGCCATGTCCGTTTGAATGTTTATCAAACCATCGTGTACAAATTCGAATCAAACTGGTGCTGAATTTTTCGAAATTTTTGGCAATAACGTTAAACCATGACTAGTCTTATATAGTAGTGTAGAGTGTAGATGAATTGGGAATGCGATGGATATAGAAATATGATGAATAGAGAAATACACTACAGCTCCTACATATCGCCCCCATAACGATTAGTTAGGACTAGATTAGTTGCAACGCGCACACAGGCGCTACACAATCAGTGTTCCAGCCCTCCGTAAGTGAGTGGAACTGGAAGAAGGCGTAGCAACTGATAAAATGGAAAGAGACTTCTACCAATGTTGCTAACTCATACGTATTTCGTCTAACCAACTTTCAAAATCTGCTGGAAATTGGCCAGCAAAATATTTATATGAGGAACATAAAATCTGTTCTTTTATTTGCATAATATTTCTTTCTTTACACTATTGAAGACCAACCTTTCCATATCACGATAATATTTTTTCCAAGTATAACAACTAAATTTCTAGTAGAACAATTCATTCCATGTGAAAAACATTAACATCCAGTTAATGTTGAGGGTCCTGGGTTGTAACTGCTAACGCATTAGTCTTGTCTTAAGTGTAGGTAGTATCTCTGAAACAAATAATATTTGTTTTGCCAATGATGATAGTGTAGAAAATTCTAAATATTTATAAAGTTATGCGATATTTCAATTCTTATCTTTTTTCAGAATTGTATCTTCAAATTGAAAGTTGTGTCCTCATCCTGTTCCTATATGAACTTCTGACAATATTATTATTATTATTCTGGATTTACAATGTGAGTACATTTTTCCAGCACCTATTCTAGATTACAGTAAGTCACTAATTATTGTTCTCCACTCTTCTCTATTTGTCCATAAATCTTCAGGAATGTTGTTCTTCCTCATTGCTGACTGAACTCCCTGTATCCATGTATCAGGTGGTCGTCTCCTTTTTCTTCTTCCAATTGGTACCCAGTCGATTACGCATTTTGGTAGCCTTTCCTGTTCCATTCGTCTGATGTGTCCATACCATTTAAGTTGTTTGTGCTCGATGAAATCAATAATTGAATTTTTACGTTTCATCTTGTCTCTGATTACTTCATTTCTTATTCTTTCTCGTCTTGATATTCTTGCTGAACGTCTCCAGAAATCCATTTCTGTGGCTAATAATTTTGATTTCAGTTGCCATACGTAATAATGCTCCTAACTATTGTTTTAAAAATCCTTATTTTGTTATCAGTTGTTATGTGTTTGTCCCAGAGAATTCCATTCAATAAAGAGATTGTCGTCTTTCCAGAATTTATTCTTGATCTAATTTCTTTGTCCTGTTTCCCATCATTTGTAATTTTCACAATTATATATTCTGACAATATTCATTTCACTAAATCTCCTCTCCACTTCAGCATTTGACCAAGGCACCACTAGAAACATCTACGCCAAATTACATATATCGCTAAAAGGCTTCTGTTACTTCCAGCCTCATATTCTGCAATGGCACGCCAAAATCCAACTGGGAGAATGACAGACACAGTTGTATTTTGGAGTGGGAGAATGACGCTCCACGAAGTTCACTTTCTGTCACTGAATCTCTACGTCTGTATCGTAACGTTCTGTTTCAACAAAACTTTTAAGTGTGGCGTATACGTTATATTTTTTATCACTTCACTGCATTCTGTGTTATGTTTTTTCACATCACTTATATGGCCGCACCTTTTTTTTCGATTTCGCTGAGATGCTCAACTTATTCTATAGCGCAATGCACCCTCACAAATAACGCCATTCTAGCTTCGGCTCTGGCTGTTGTGACTTATGGAACTTTAGGTTGAAAATTCTATTTAGACGGTCTAGCAAAGGATATGATTACCCTGAAATTCACAATTAAGTGCCTGGCAGAGGGTTCATCGAGCCGCCTTCGAGCTATATCTCTACCGTTCCACTCTCGAACAGCGCGCAAGAAAACGAACATATAATCTTTTTGTGTGAGCTCTGAATTCTCTTATTTTATTATGATGATCGTTTCTCCATATGTAGGTGGACGGCAACAAAATATTTTCACACTTTGTGGACAAAGTTGGTGATTGAAATTTCATGAGAAGATTCTGCCCCACGAAAATCGCCTTTGCTTACCTACTGCCATCACAACTCGCGTATTATATCCGTATCTCCCTCCTATTTCGAGAGAGTACGAAACAAGCTACCTCTCTTTGAGCCCTTTCAATGTCCTCCGTCAGTCCTGTCCGATGTGGACTACTGCACAGCAGTACTCCAGAAGAGGACGGACAGCGTAGGATAAGCAGGCTGTTTAGTAGACGTGATGCATTTTCTAAGTTTTCTGCCAATAAATCGCAGTCTTTGGTTTGCTTTCCCCACAATGCTACTTATGTGATCTTCCAATAAGCTTTCACATGCTTGTCGACCTTAGAACTCTCAGTCTCGAATACCAGCAATTGAGAAGATACTGACAAAAAATACATCGCAGCTTTCCATTATCTATCGACTCATTATGAGTCCAGTTTTTTAACTCTTCATGTTTTAAGCATTCCTGTCTAAATTGTTGCATACATATATGGAGGTTCCTCGGGCACTGCTTATCAAAACATATACACGTCTCAGAAAACTGACTACTTATCCAAATAGAAAAGAGTTAAATAAATTCTTTTTGAGAATGAAGACATGATCCAAGTAGGCTGTATTCTTCATATTACCCGTGCAATTGGCCAAATTCAACTGGGTGTCATTTTCAAGCACCTTTAATAGGTTCAAAAACTATGCGCTTCGTGCACTATAGAAAGATTTATGCGCTGTTTACCTGACAGCACCACAGTACCATGTACGAGATATGAGGAATTTGGACATTTTGTATATTTTTACGTTGTACTAGATCTTCAACTTAGTGTAAGAGTATTATGTATAAATGTTTGTGTTCATTTAAATTATTCTGTCCCTCCTGTTAATAATTTATTAATGGAGATTTTAGTTTTTAGTCTGACTAATATGCCCTATGAGGATGTCCGGCATATTTTTGGTAGTTTTAAAGCGACAGTGAATGTTACATTTTAACGTGTAACATGACACACCATTTATGAGCTATGAATGAGCTAATACTATAAGACTCACAAGTATGAGTCCCAAGTGAGGCTATTTTTCTCAAAATTGTAGCCGCTCCTTCCATTTCTCAATAAGTACAATAATCTAGATGGTCCATACAGGCAATCCAAAGTAGGTTCATTCTCCTTCACATAACACCTGTAGGTGCTAGCATCCGTATTGTAAAACAAGCCAATATCCGTATTGTAAAACAACGTTTAAATAACTGTACTGACATGCTGTAATCCAACTACAGTTTTTCAGTTTTATTATAACACCGTAGGAATAAATGCGTCTAGTACCTATATAACCTGTTATTGGTTCTAATGTACCACATGATGTATTAGTTACTGAAACGCAATTGTTTTATTTTATAGACAGACTGGCACACCTCATTAAAAGACCCAATATAATCTTTTGTAGTTCGAACCTTGTACTGTAATTTCTAATAATACATGTGGCATGACATATAATGCATGAATTTCGATCCTCCACTTTTAGTAAGATAGCACATGTGAGAATAACGAACATATCATTTCTTTGAATATTGCACCAGTAGCTTACTTAATATTATCGATCATCCACACATAAGTTTCTAAACATTAAAAGTGGAGGATCGAAACTCATGTGTCATGTGTCGTGCCACATGTAGTATTACAAATTACAGTACAAGTCCGCACTACAAAAGATTACGTCGGGCCTTCTAAACATGTTTGGTCACATCTGTGTATATACTATGATACGGCAACTTTCTGTTTATGTTGGCTAATGAACGTAATTTTTTACGCTATTGTATTGTTTTTGTGCCACATACGCACAAAAATATAGTGTGTAGCTGTCCACATGCATCAGCGATGTATTAGAATGTGAAAATAAGATGAAAGCTTAACATACGTAAGTAACTTGGTTTATAAAGTCTGTGTATATGCGAGAGTTTGTAGACAATTGATACATAAACCAATGTCACCAGTGCCACCATTTTTCAACGTATTACAGATACCTGAAAATGGCCCACTGTGGAAACTGGCCAATTGCTCAGAAAATAAAAAGACTACAGCCTACTTGGATCATAGTTTTAGTCTCGAATCACGCTGAGGCTGTGGACCCACACAGAAATAAAATTTTAAATGAATGTACTGAAAACGATTAGAGACCGCTTCCAGTGTGTTGCTGATACTAAGAACAACTGTAACAACACAGCACACTGTATCGTAGCAAGTCCGATTGTTTATTTAAACAATCCACTGTGTTCCCGCTGTAGACTGTTACTACATCAGGCGCCAATCAGTAGGCAATATTATTCAGGATACTAACCGTTAAACAACATATTGAGCTACCGATACTAAGAGTCCTTCCAAAATATTGAGTTCATTATTAACTCAAAGATATTTCTTGTCTGGACGTTGATGTTTTAGTAACAATGTGAATTAATTAGATTATTTAACTGTGCTTAATTCATTGAAATGCAGTAATACGAAAAACCTGACAGACTTTCAGCTGTCGGCTGAGAAGATTTTCCAGCTTTAAGGATTACAAATCTGCCTGAATCAGCCGAAAATATGCTGAGTTGGCAGAAGGCCTCTTCCATGCACAGTGGTTTGCCGACTATGGAAGTAGAAGTAGGTGCAGAGCTTTCCAGTTCATAGGTCATATTTGAACATTCAATTACACGCAACCCATGTACGTACCCTTGCTCACGTGTCGTACGGCTGAGTCACATGAATACATGAAAAGCGAATTCCGCTGTTGATGCGTAGCATGACCAGGCAAAACATGTTTGGTTAGAAAGAAATAAAACATTCATTGCAAAAGACTGATCTTTTCTGATATGCATGTTAAACATAGTTTACCTTTTGGTTTAAAAAGCATTTAAAATAACTATTTTATTGCCTGCTGCTCCGCTCGCGTAAATTGTATTATAAGAATATTTGTTTATGGTTCATTTAAATTTTTATAATTCTTTTTGCTTCAAAATTTTTGCGTATTGGTACTATATTTTCTGTCGATGTAAAGTAAAGTGTGCTATATTGGAGTTTGAAGTTCTCTGCATGTTATGTGAGTAATGTATGTTGAAACGTCCCCATAGAAAAATTATACATGACTGTGCTTAAACTGACACACAAATTTTTTTTAGCGCAACGCAATCTGACTTTCAGTAATCCCTACAAGAGAATGGCCCTGACTAAATTAGCCCATACGTTTCACAAATCACTTACCTCACAAAAATCTTCGTTACTCGAACTACTGCAATACAGCGAGCGCTACTACTGCCAGTTAAATAAAAGATTCAAACTACAGAAGGCACTAACTACTAATAGGCATAGTTAGCAAATGAAAGATTTTAATAGAGAACAAACAATGTGTTTACCTTAATAGTCATAATATACATAGCAGTTTATGACATCCACTCTTACAAATGTACTGTTTCTGATGGACACACCTCCAGATTATCCATTCTCAAAAATCGGCCATCTCACTTCCCCACATCCACCACTGCTGGCGGCTCGCCTCTAACTGCGCAACGCTACGCGCTGTTAACATCCAGCTGCCCAACACTGCAATGGCAGACAACAATGCAAACTAGCCACAGACTGCACACAGCACAGCCAGTGATTTTCATACAGAGCGCTACGTGGCGTTACCAATATAAAATTTAAACAGCCTACTTACGCAAACTAGCCACAGACTGCACACAGCCAGTGATTTTCATACAGAGTGCTACGTGGCGTTACCAATATAAGAACTAAACAGAGTCCTTACAATGTAAAGTACTAAGTAATTTGTTTGTTCCATTAAATAATTTCCTGATGACATTTTGTATTTACAAATCATGTTGATAAAAATGTGACAATTTAAGAAATGAGCGCGCTTAGGAACATTGTAAGAAATGGGTGTTATGTAAAAGCCAGTGCTATTTTGTTTGAAACGAAAGTGGCGCTGGGGAGTGGAAAAGGTGGCAAGGGTGAATTGCGCGCTACCTAGAGCAAGTGCGGGAAGTAGGTCACACAGTCTGTAGGCAGCAGTGATTGAGGCAACACCTTTGTGGAGAAGGAGACTGCCTGCAAATTTCCACAAAAATGCCTCGGATGAAGACTGCAAACGGCTTACAGCATAGCTGCGAGTTGTTAGCTACTGTATGTAGCTATAACTGAACGACGCCAAGAAAAGAAATTCAGGCCATACAGCAACGTAATTGCAGACCGTACTGTAGGTAGTGTAGCCGTCATAATTGTTCGCCACACCCAAACATACAGGCACCAGATAAGATTTTTTGTATTTTTACTTTTGTAGAGCGTGAACCATTAATTTATACTGTGTTTTAATAATCATTCTTAAACTTTAAAGAAACTGGTTTACCCTAATCGCCGGCCGCGGTGGTCTAGCGGTTCTAGGCGCGCAGTCCGGAACCGCGCGACTGCTACGGTCGCAGTTTCGAATCCTACCTCGGGCATGGATGTGTGTGATGTCCTTATGTTAGTTAGGTTTAAGTAGTTCTAAGTTCTAGGGCACTGATGACCACAGATGTTAAGTCCCATAGTGCTCAGAGCCATTTGAACCATTTTTTCATCCTAATCATACACCTATATAGGTTTCTTTCCTGGTGTTTGATCAATCCGAGTATCCTGTTTTAGACTTGTGAAGTGCCAAGTTAATATACCAGGTGATCAAAAAGTCAGTATAAATTTGAAAACTGAATAAACCACGGAATAATGTAGATAGGGAGGTAAAAATTGACACACATGCTTGGAATGACATGGGATTTTTATTAGAACCAAAAAAATACAAAAGTTCAAAAAATGTCCGACAGATGGCGCTTCATCTGATCAGAATAGCAATAATTTGCATACCAAAGTAAGACAAAGAAAAGATGATGATCTTTACAGGAAATGCTCAATATGTCCAGCATCATTCCTCAACAATAGCTGTAGTCGAGGAATAATGTTGTGAACAGCACTGTAAAGCATGTCCGAAGTTATGGTGAGGCATTGGCGTTGGTTGTTGTCTTTCTGCATCCCTAGAGATGTCGGTCGATCACGTTACACATGGGACTTCAGGTAACCCCAAAGCCAATAATCGCACGGACTGAGGTCTGGGGACCTGGGAGGCCAAGCACGACGAAATTGGCGGCTGAGCACACGATCATCACCAAACGACGCGAGCAAGAGATTTTTCACGCGTCTAGCAATATGGGGTGGAGCGCCATCCTGCATAAACATCGTACGTTCCAGCAGGTATTTATCAGCCAGGCTGGGGATGATGCGATTCTGTAACATATCGGCGTACCTCTCACCCTCCACGGTAGCAGTTACAAAACCAGAATCACGCATTTCCTCGAAGAAAAAGGGCTCGATAACGGTAGATGTGGTAAATACAACCCATACCGTGACTTTCTCGTCGTGCAATGGAGTTTCCACGACAGTTCTAGGATTTTAGGTAGCCGAAATTCTGCAGTTGTGGGCGATGACAGACCCTCGGAGCGTGACATGAGCTTCGTCGGTCCACAACACGTTACTCAACCAATCGTCATCTTTCGCCATCTTTTGAAACGTCCACACCGCAAATGCCCTGCGCTTCACTAAATCGCCAGGTAACAGTTCATGATGCCTATGGATTTTGTACGGATAGCATCGGAGGGTACGCGTAAGTGACAACCAAACAGTAGTGTATGGAATGCCGGTGCGACGTGCGACTGCACGAGCGCTGACTTCCCCGTGCATAGACGAACCCGCTACAGTCTCCATTTCTTCCTGAACTGTCTCAGCAGCATTACGCCTTGTGCTCGGTCGGCCACTACGGGGTCTATCGTCTAAACAACCCGTGGCTTCGAACTTGGAAATCATTCTCGCCACAGCTGCATTTGTCAACGGACCTTCACCCGTTCGAATCCCCTTCCTATGGCGCTGAACTAGCACATTCCCCATTCTGATAATACAGCTTCAGTAAAAGCGCCTTTTCAGGTAACGTCACCATGCTGCGACTGCTGGCGCATCTGATTCTCTCTCTCGTTACAGCTCCTGTTATACACGATTGTCATGCGCAGTCACTGACGTTTTGCTGTCCAGCGCCATCTGTCGGACATTTTATGAACTTTGTTTTTTTTTTTTGTTCTAATAAAACCCCGTGTCATTCCAAGCATGTGTGTCAATTTTTACCTCTCTATCTACATTATTCCGTGGTTTCTTACGTTTTCAAATTTATACTGACTTTTTGATCACCCGGTAAAAAGGCACAGTTTGAATTGCAAAGTGTTATAGTAAAAGTTTGCTTACGTGAAATTCAGTCAGAGTGTAGCCAAGTTACTAGAATCTGTTAAATGACTATACAGAGCTAGTTGAAAGACTAATAGCTTTTCGAAATCAAATTCCAGTAACAAAGACGTTTTCTTGAAGTGAAATGTTCAGTATTAGAAGTTTTTGCTGTAGTATAGTATTTAAGTATTTCGGTTATGGAAAGTGCTTTTACAAAGTTCCCCCTAGCCTAAAAAATTTTTATAGCTTCCTTGAAGTTATCTACTGGGCTTTTTCCCTCTCAAAAACGTAATGTGTAAGGGTAGAGTCGAACATTGTTGAAGTGGAGAAATATTTATTTGAAGAACCAAACTAAACAGCAGCAAGATATAAGAAAAATTCATACTTCTGCTTTTCCAATACTTTTCTGTTTCATTGCCTGGATAAACTGCCGACCATTAGCACAAATTTTAAACCACTAAATGAACTTGGAACTGAGTTGTCCTAGCTTCAATACAATATTATTCACACTGCGTTTCTATCTAACTGCTGGGTAAGACCTTAGGGAAAAAAGTGAATAGTCTGATTTACTTATCCATGAGACACAACACAAGGTCAAATCCTGTCAAAGAGGGTAATTGTGTCGATTACCTTTTCCTATTAACAGGAAATCCTTCCAGAGTGTACTTCATTTGGAAAATAAACTAAATATAGTAACAGTGTTATACGTAGCAATATAGAGACAGGGTTTTCTGCTATTTATGTAAAAGCATACTAAATTGCAGTAGTAGTGGTAGGGTTATAGTATGGTTTGCACTTTTTTTTCTTTTTTACTTAATCGAATTTTTATGTTCTTTCTAAATTGGAACTTCTTTTAAAATTGTCACGTTAATTAAGACCATTGAAACGTTATTTTTTCTGAATGTACTTCTAACCAAATTGTAATTCAGGTAGCAGGAGTCGGAGGTTCTCGTTAATTCCTGCTTGTGAGTACTTGTGCTGACATTTCCACAGAAACTTTCAATCTCTAACACATATTTCTTTAGAAGTCAAATATCAGTCTTCAGCAATATAGATTTAAAAATATTTGAATGTAACGGAAAAATTCATAAAAATTTTCATCCTTTGTTTCACTGCCTTAGAAGATGAATTTCCTTAAACAACGAAACACATAATTTTTTATTTTTAACCGAGATGTCAGATACCAGTTTTCATGTATGTAGCTTTAAAAATGCTTTAGTATTTCATTAATATGATTTACTTTGAAAAATGTTTCACTCACTATTTCACCCCCATAGGAGCTAAATTTTGAAAATGTTGAAACACGTATTTCTTTATTTCTGGACATAGAAAGGAAACACCAATTTTATTAATTCAAAACTGCCTTAACAGCGACATATTTTCAAAAAGCATTTCATTCCTTACGAACGTAGAAGTAAACACCCTCGCGGTAGTGAAGCTTCTTAAATCACATAATAAACGCAAGTCTTCTGGTCCAGACTGTGTACCGATTAGTTTCCTTTCAAAGTATGCTGATGTAATAGCTCCATACTTAACAGTTTCGCTCGACGAAAGATCCGTATCCAAAGAATGGAAAGTTGCACAGGTTACACAAATATTCAAGAAAGGTAATAGAAGTAATCCACTAAATTACAGGCCCATATCATTAACGTCGATATGAAGCAGGATTTTGGGACGTATATTGTGTTCGAACATTACGAACTACCTCGAAAAAACAGTCGATTGACACACAGTCAACATGGATTCAGAAAACATCGTTCTTGTGAAACGCAACTAGCTCTTTACTCGCACGAAGTGTTGAGTGCTATCGACAAGCGATTTCAAATTCATTCCGTATTTCTGTGTTTCGGGAAGGCTTTTGACTCTGTACAACAAAAGCGGCTTTAGTGAAACTGAGTGCTTACAGAATACAGTCTCAATTATGTGATTAGATTCAGAGAGGTCACAGTTCGTAATACTTGACGGAAAGTCATCGAGTAATACAAAAGGGATTTCTGGCCTTCCCAAGATAGTGTTCCTTGTCTACAGGGTGATTATAATTAAACTTTCAAACTGCTGTAGAAATAGCGCCACTTCTCATAATGACTTCAAATTGCAACGGAATATTATTGGAGAAGGGGGAAAACGTATGGCAGAAGAAAAATAAAGAGTTACAAAACGTAGCAATAGATGGCGCTGTAAGCATCATAATTTAGTGGTTGTCGACTACAAATGACAAATGAATCATCGACTACAAATGACAAATGAATCATACAACATTGCCTCGTAAGTAGGCTGTTTAGGTTTTTATGTTGGTAACGCCATGTAGCGCTCTGTATGAAAATCACTGGATGTGCTGTGTGCAGTCTGTGGCTGGTTGGCATTGTTGCAATATTCGCTATTGCAGTGTTGGGTAGTTGGCTGTTAACAGCGCGTAGCGTTGCGCAGTTGATGAGCCGCCAGCAGTGGTGGATGTGGGGAGAGAAATGGCGGAGTTTTGAGAGCGGACGATCTGGACGTGTGTCCTTCAGAGACAGTAAATTTGTAAGACTGGATGCCATGAACTGATATATATATTATGACTTTTGAACGCTATTAAGGTAAATACATTGTTTGTTCTCTATCAAAATCTTTCATTTGCTAACTATGCCTATCAGTAGTTAGTGCTTTCAGTAGTTAGAATCTTTTATTTAGCTGGCGGTAGTGGCGCTCGCTGTATTGCAGTAGTTCGAGTAATGAAGATTTCTGTGAGGTAAACGATTGATGAAAGGTATAAGTTATTGTTAGGCAGGGCCATTCTTTTGTAGGGATTTTTGAAAGTCAGATTGCGTTGCGTTAAAAATATTGTGTGGTAGTTTAGTGTTGATCAGAATAGGCAAAGAGCCGTTTGAAAATCAAATAATGTAAGAGGTTTATCAGCACAGTAATTCATTAATTTTTCTAAGGGGACGTTTCAGCCTAACCTGTACGTTTGAAATTAAACAGACTGTACTAATCAGTGTGCTTGGGTGTATAGGTTTCATGCTGTTACTTACGTAAGCCCATACAACGCGGCAAGGTCATATCACATCGGATGGTAAAAATTGCCCTGAGGCCAAAAACCGCATAAAAAGCATCAATCAGATCAGTTTGTATTTGTCCTGGGCCCAAAAACCGTATAAAAAGCACCAATCACATCGGTTTTTAATTTTCCTGAGGCCAAAAATCACACACAAAGCATCAATCAAAATCAAATCGGATTATTAATTGAAGTGTGACTGGCGCAAAACATGTTCATATGATGTCCAACGTTTTCTGCAACAAGTTGAAATCGAGAAACATCGTGTTCCGCAATCCGCAACTGATCGAAATGTTTAAGAGGTCACTTTCAGAATGTGTTGAGTGCAGCTAAGTTTGCAATCGGGACACTAAACACAACATCTTTCGGATAGCCCCACAGCCAGGTTAAGAGCAGTTCATCGGGACGGCGAGGCTCTATGGAAATGGCGGCTAATAATTCTATCATTTCCGAAATGGCGCTCCTGTACATGCCATTCACACAACCACGCTGTTGGAGAGCTGGAATGGCATGGTTGCGCAAAAGACATTCATAGCGCTTACCAGTGACAGCACCTGCTCATCGTAAAAGTATGGCCCTATGATAAATAATGCCGTAAACACGCAGCGCACAGTGACCTTTCCAGGATGAAGTGGTACTGGATGATTTGCTTGTGGATTTTGCGTTGCCCATATTCGACAATTCTGTGTATTGACACATCCTGGCAGATGTAAGTGGGCTTCGTCTGTCCACAAAATCTTCCACGGTCAATCATTGTCCACTTCCATGCGAGCAAGAAATTCTAAAGCAAAGATCTCTGTTGGTGGCAGGTCAACACGAAGCAACTCGTGCACATGGGAAATTTTGAATGCACAGCAAAGAAGGATGTCTCGTAAGATTTTACGCGCCGTGCTCAAGGGTATGTCCAATGTTTGTGGAATTCTCCGTGCACTACACATTTGCGCAGCCCCACTGATTCCACTGACGTCGAATCAATTGGTGTCCTCCCTCTACCAGGTTGCACAGCAAAAGAACCTGTCTTTTCGAATTTCCCAATCATTTTCTCACGACCCACGGCAGTCTTCGGACCAACGCCGTTTTTCAAACCCTTCAGTGTCCGGAACTTCTGCAGAGCGACGTGTGCAGTCATCAATCTTCTAATACAGCCTTACAAGCAGAGCGCGATCCTGCGTTGAGACAGTCATAGCGAACGTCGCAGACGCGAAAGGAGGAAAAGCCGTGAACCCCGCGTGTTAATACCAACTTCGATGGGTCGTGCGCATGACTGGTGTTTTCATTTACTGACACATAAAGGGCCACCTATTGATCAGTTTTCACACTATTTTTTCTTCTGCCATACGCTTCCACCTTCTCCGATAATATTCTGTTGCAATTTGACGTCATTCTACAGAGCTTTGAAAGTTTAAGTTTAATTATAATCACACTGTACATAAACGATTTGGGAGACAATCTGAGTAGCCGTCTTAGGTTGTTTGCAGATGACGCTGTCGTTTATCGACTAGTAAAGTCGTCAAAAAGTCAAAACAAATAGCAAAACGATTTAGAAAAGTTATACGTATGGTCCGAAAATTGACAATTGACCCTAAATAAAGAAGAATGTGAGGTCATCCACATGAGTGCCTGAAAGGAATCTGTTAAACTTCGGTTACACGATAAACCAGTCAAATCCAAAGGCCGTAAACTCAACTAAATACCTAGGAATTACAATTACGAAGAACTTAAATGGGAAGGAACACATAGAAAATGTTGTGGGGAGGCTAACCAGAGAATGCGTTTTATTGGCAGGCCACTTAGGAAATGTAAGAGATCTCTGCCTGCACTACGTTCGTCCGTTCTCTTTTAGAATACTGCTGCGTGTTGTGGGATCCTTACCAGATAGGATTGACAGATTACATCAAAAAGTTCAAAGAAGGGCAGCACATTTTGTATTACCGCGAAATAGGGGAAACAGCGTCTCTGAAATGATACTGGATTTGGGATGGACAACATTTAAAAAAGGGCGTTTTTCGTTTCGAAAGGAATTTTCTCACGAAATTCCAATCGCCAGCTTTCTCCTCCGAATACGAAAACATTTTGTTGACGCCGACGTATATAGGGAGGAACGATCACCATGATAAAATAAAGCAGAGCTCTTACAGAAAGTTATAGGTGTTTGTTCTTTCCATAATAGAGAATTATGAAGGTGGTTCGATCAGCCCTTTGCCAAGCACTTAAATGTGATTTTCAGATTATCCATGTAGGTGTAGATGTACGTTTTTTACGCGCTTAGTGGTATAATTTCTAAATATCCCTATTTCTGCAGTATAAGATCAACAGCCTCTCCTCTCCTTAGCGGTTTACAAAAAAATGGTTCAAATGGCTCTGAGCACTATGCGACTAAACTTCTGAGGTCATCAGTCGCCTAGAACTTAGAACTAAATAAACCTAACTAGCCTAAGGACATCACACGCATCCATGCCCGAAGCAGGATTCGAACCTGCGACCGTAGCTGTCGCTCGGTTCCAGACTGTAGCGCCTAGAACCGCACGGCCACTCCGGCAGGCAGCGATTTGCATCGGACGATAATGAGTCAGTCACTCAGTCAGTCAGTACATTTCCTTTTAAATATAGAAATTTTTAATTACAGTTGCATGTTAATTTTACCCTCGCGTCCAGCGGCTACGACTACTTGTGATTCGACACTAGGAAGTGTTGCTCGTATGCAACAAAGAATCATCTTGTGGCGTCGTGATTGCATTCATTTTGGTTTGCCGTCTAACCATAGCTGCACAGTAACATAGGCATAAAATATTCTTAACACGCTTTTACACTTAAGGGCCAAAGAAAGTGATACAGATGTGCGTATTCAAATACAGAAATATGTATACGGGGAGAATACGGCGCCCTGGTAGGCAACGCCTGTATAAGACAAGTAGATCGATTACTGCTGCTACAATTACTGGTTATCAAGATTTATGTGAGTTTGAACGTGGTGCTATGGTCGCCGCACGTGCGATGGGACACAGCATCTTCGATGTAGTGGGGATTTACCCATACGACCATTTCACGAGTGTACCGTGAATACTAGGAATCCGGTAATACACTAGATCTCCGACATCGCTGTGGCTGGAAAAATATCCTGCAAGAACGAGACCAACGACGGCTGAAGAGAATCGTTCCACGTGACAGAAGTGCAACCCTTCCTAAAATTGCTGCACATTTCAATGCTGGGCCATCAACAAGTGTTAGCGTGTGAACCATTCAACGAAACATCATCGATATGGGCTTTTGGAGCCGAAAGCCCTCTCGTGGACCCGTGATGACTGCACGACACAAGGCTTTACGCCTCACCTGGGCCCGTCAACACCGACATTGGGGTGTTGACGACTGGAAACATTTTTCCGGTCGGACGAGACTCGTTTCACATCGTATCGAGTGGATGGAGACAACCTCATGAATCCATGGACCCTGCACGTCAGCAGGGGACTGTTCAAGCTAGTGAAGGCTCTGTAAAGGTGTACAGCGTGTGCAATGGAGTGATATGGGACCCCTGATACGCCTAGATATGACTCCGACATATGACACGTACGTAAGCATCCTGTCTGATGACCTGGATCCATTCATGTCCATTGTGCATTCCGACGGACTTGGGCAATTCCAGCACGGCAATGCAATACTTTACATGTCCAGAGTGGCTCCAGTAACACTCTTCTGAGTTTAATCACTTCCGCTGGCTAGCAAACTCCCCAGACATTATCATTATTGAGTACATCTGCGATGCCTTGCAACGTGCTGTTCAGAAAAGATCTCCACCCCCTCGTACTCTTACGGACTTCTGGACAGCCCTGCTGGATTCATGGTGTCAGTTACCTCCAGCATGCATTAGTCGAGTCGATGCTTCGTCGTGTTGCGGCACTTCTGCATGCTCGCGGGGGCCCTACACTATATTAGCCAGGTGTAGCAGTTTCTTTGGCTCTTCGGTGTACATAACACATACCTCAGGCAGACAAAAATGCCATTTTTGTGAAAGATATTTTTGTTGCTCGTTCCCTCTTATAACTTTCGCTGTCTTCACTGCCTCCCTGCTCCGTTGTGAAGCTTATTACTGAATTTTAGAGGGTATTACTTCATTGATCTCGCGAATTGTACAAAATTGAATGTGAAGATACACTGTTTGTCTGCAGTTCATTGTTTTTACGGATTACATTAATATGAAATTTGATTTCTTTTTGTCTACAGCTGTAGGTTAAATGCCCTGGTACGGTGATGTTCGAACCGCGACGCTGCAGCATCAACTAAACGTACTGTAATAGCCACGCCCCGGTAGCTGAGTGGTCAGGGTTACAGACTGTCAGTCCTAAGGGCCCAGGTTCGATTCCCGGCTGGGTCGGAAATTTTCTCCGCTCAGGGACTGGGTGTTGTCTTAATCATCATCATTTCATCCCCATCGACGCGCAGGTCGCCAAAATGGCGTCAAATCGAAAGACCTGCACCAGGCGAACGGTCTACCCGACGGGAGGCCCTAGCCACACGACATTTCCATTTATAGCCACGCTCACAATTTTCGTCGACATCTCGCGACTTCAGTTCCGCAGAAAGGAGAGACCCCAATGAGGCACCTACAAGCACAGATAAATATTTAGCACATTGTTTACGTCCGTGGTGAACTTACAATGAAGAGAGTACTACCATTGTTGCCACGAAGCGTCTTAAACCGCGACAGAAACACGCGTCATAATTCGCCCTGTAATGCAACGTACACGGACTGTGTTAAATACTGTAGCATAGGTAAGTATCAGAGACACTGTTACTAAGTGAACCAGAGACATTATTATAAAAAGAATATCTTTAATTGTGTGCTCGGAAACACGGAAGCGAACTAATTGAGATAATTTTTTGTTCTATGAATTAATCGAGAATTGAAGGATAAATCGGGGCTCACCACAGAATAATAAGTGAGACTGGATCTTAGCTACTGTCTCATCAAGTTACTTCTAATCGTTAGACCCGTTACAGAACTTCTACGAGGACATGGTGTTGGGGAGAAGCTGAGAGACATCGCAATGGATCTGCACTACATTCACGGCGACTCATCACAAATTCAGATGACATAACACCAGCCGACGCTTGCTCAGGACATTCAGCTGATCTTCGCGACACGTTATATATGACGAGTTTAGTCGGGTGGATTTCAAGAGATACTATTCATCATTAAAAATGCAACACCAATATGACAAATTGGTTCAAATGGCTCTGAGCCCTATTGGACTTAACATCTGAGGTCATCAGTCCCCTAGAACTTAGAACTACCTAAACCTAACTAACCTAAGGACATCACACACATGCCCGAGACAAGATTCGAACCTGCGACCGTAGCGGTCGCGCAGTTCCAGGCTGAAGCGCCTAGAACCGCTATCCACACCCAATATGACATGTAAAACTGAATGAAGAAACAAAAACAATAACTAGAATATATTTTAACTTGGCCACATGTGACACGACACCTATTTGATTTCGTGAGCAAACTTACAATAATTTGTCTGAAAAAAATTTCATTTCGCAAATATAGTATTTAATATAAGTGACTAAATCTCTGTTTCTTTTTCATGTTCATTTAGAGAGACGAGCTGATCTCAAAACCAAATCCGATGTGATGTCTGCACTGGATGATTAATGTCTGTGATCCGATCTGGTGAAAACACGGCTGTCTACGAAAACTACGGTGTAGAATTTCATTTTTATCTCTGCTGACTCTTCTGTGGGTGTGAAGGGTACTCATTAGTAGTCGATAGGCAGTTTCTCTTCGTAGACTAGCACTAGATGCACGCATGGAAATTTAGAGTAGTGAATATTTGTGTGAATTTTATGTACACGATTCACAGTAAACTGGAATCGTCGTTAGGTTCTTTATCTTGAGTATTAGTTTAAACCTAAACGCAAGCAGATTAATCAAAGTAATAAATTTTCACTACTTCATGACAATTAATTTAAGTGAATGCAAAACATTTAATCCGTTGTGGTGTGAAATTTTTACCTTTCGATGGTCAAGAGGACAAGTAAGGCCAAGATGGCGGAACAGTTGCAGCAAAATATTGAGGAGACAGTGACTAAATCTCTGTTTCATTTGTCGCTGGAAATGAAACACGACTTATAATCAAACAGCACTTAAATCTGCATTTCTAACAGAATTCTTTATTTCCGTGTTGAATTTAACAATGAAGCGAGCGTGACACTGTTGGCATGAAGCGTTTCAAACTGCGACAAACACGTCCGTCATATTTCGCCCCTGCCTTAAGCTCAGAGAACTCATTCCACTTGAAAGAGGAACTTCGTAGAGTTCTCGGTTGCCGCGACCACAAAATAAATTGCTCCCCCCTGCAATCTGTTGAGCTTCTGACGTTGGAACCCAAACTCGGCGCCCCGTTTTAACTCAATTTGCGACCGGCGTTTAATTCGCTTAGTCCCGCTGTCGTAAATTCTCGCGGTCCATTCTGGCGCCGAGTTGCGAAACTGCCTCTTGGCCTTGTCCGTAGCCCGTTCCATTGTTGTCTTTTATCTCATTCTTTTGCCGTACTCTGGCCAAAAGGATCGCCTGAGTCTTCGCTAAATAAACTAAGGAAATGCGGCTTCCAAGCAGTATTCTGTGATGATCGGCTATTTCATCACCATTACTGGACAGAAGTCTCCTCATTTTTAAGCTTTACGATCTTCAGATATAGGAACGCATGTTGCCTTTGCATGTCATCCACACACATATGTTGCCTTGGTCTTCCTTTATCTCTTAGAATTCGGCAAGCAATATATTGGTCCATCCACCATCTGTTCCCCTGGCTGCATCTCCGCACATCTCATTGAGGGGGCTCCATTAGACTCAGTCTTACGTCCACTGTTGTTGCCAATGTACAAGGTATTAAAAAAAGGTATTCCACATTTCGGCGGATGGTATGGCCCAAAACAAGACAAAAATTTACAGTAAATATGGGCTTTAAAATTCATACTGGTGCCGTGAGAGTTAAAAGCACGTGTTCATCTTCGATAATGTGGAACCTTTGATAATGTGGAACACATCTCTTGTACTGCAAGCTCTTCGTTTCGAACGACCTTACGTTCTAGGAAACAAGTTGTGTGGTGCAAGGTATCGTCAGTTCCTATCAAACGACTTATCCTGCTAGAGGAGGTACCATTCCAACAACGGCTGGGATCCTGGTAAACGTGGAAATTTTACGCATTTGCTTGTTATTTGGAAACTGTGTGTGCCAAAACCTCTTGCTAGCAATGTGAAAGAAAGTATTTGTAAATTCCCAATTCAGTGTCGCCCATGAACTCCGATCTAGAAGAGCTTCAGATATCGTATTTCTGAATAAGAACGTTGTGTACATTTCTTTCAGAGTGTATGATGCCAATTAATCTAAACTGAACCTGACTATTTTTTAACCGAACTGAAAACGAAGATGGTTACCAGTAATACGTAGATAGCGTCCGCATCAAAAACCACACGTTGGCTAACTGTTGCGTACTAAGACTGTGCCCTGTTAGAAAAACGCATCTACTGATTTATATGAAGATTTTACAAATGAATACTGTTTCTAATTTCACCTCAAAAAGGTTCTTTGGGACCATACAACTGTTTCTTAGCTCCGCAACAGATAACTCGGCTCATATCTGTCTGCGTTCTGCGAAAATATGAAGCATTCTTCTGTATGACCTGAAATAAGTCACCGCGCGGGAAACTACCTTCACTTGTTTTATTTTTGGCTACTTCCGTAAATTAAACTTTTGTTATCTTTCTAAAAGTGCAGATCACTGTCCAGACAATAGTACAGCAAATTTTTACGGAATTTACTTTTCATTTAATAGTGAAGCTTAGCTTCGGTGATATATTTGAAAATTTCGAAATTTGATTACAGTCATTTTAATAAATAGGAGTGACTAGCAATATGAGGCTTTTCGGAAAATAACATTCTATCGGGTGCGGAATGGAAACAACAATCAGATTCCGATGAAGCTTTCAACAGATGTGTTGGGCAGTGTCTCTACAGGTACACTGTGTAATCAAAAGTATTGGGACACCTGGCTGAAAATTATTTAAAAGTTCGTGGCGCCCCCCATCGGTAATGCTGGAATTCAATATGGTGTTGGCCCGACCTTAGCCTTGATGACAGCTTCCACTCTCGCAAGCATATGTTCAGTCAGGTGCTGGAAGGTCTCTTGGGGAATGGTAGCTCATTCTTCACGGAGTGCTGCACTGAGGAGAGGGGTCGGTGAGGCCTGGCACGAAGTCGGCGTTCCAAAACCTCCCAAAAGTGTTCCTTAGGGTGCAGGACAGGGCTGTGCAGGCCAGTCCAGTACAGGGATGCTATTGTCGTGTAACCATTCCGCCACAGGCCGTGCATTATGAACAGGTGCTCGGTTGTGTTGAAAGATTCAATCGCCATCCCCGAGTTGCTCTTCAACAGTGGGAACCAAGAAGGTGCTTAAAACATCAATGTAGGCCTGCGCTGTGAAACTGCCACGTAAAATAACAAGGGGTGCAAGCCTCCTCCATGAAAAACACGACCACACTATAATAGCACCGCCTCCGAATTTTACTGTTGGCACTACACACACCGGCAGATGACGCTCAGCGGGTATTCGCCATACCCACACCCTGCCATTGGATTGCTACATTGTGTACCGTGATTCGTCACTCCACACAACGTCTGGCTTATGAGCAGCCGCTCGACCATGAAATCCAAGTTTTCTCACCTCACGTCTAACTGTCATAGTACTTGCAGTAGATCCTGATGCAGTTTGAAATTCCTGTGTGATGGTCTGGGTAGATGTCTACCTATTCACATTATGACCCTCTTCAACTGTCGGCGGTCTCTGTCAGTCAACAAACGAAGTCGGCCTGTACGCTTTCGTGCTGTACGTGTCCCTTTACGTTTCCTCCTCACTATCACAACGGAAAGACTGGACGTAGGGATGTCTAGGAGTGTGGAAATCTCGCTTACAGACGTATGACACAAGTGACACCCAACCACCTGACCAAGTTCGAAGTCCATGAGTTCCGCAGAGTGCCCCATTCTGCTCTCTCACTATGTCTGATGATTACTGAGGTCGCTGATATGGAGTACCAGGCACTAGGTAGTAACACAATGCACCTAATATGATACTTTTGATCACATTGTGTGTATCACCATCGATGGTGTCACATCGCCCTTTTCAGTTCTGAGCGCGTAGTGAGCACGTAAAGATGCCTATAACAATAATATCTCCACGCAAGTCTGGGTACCTACCGTGCGATTACGCCTGATTTCATGGAGCCCACATAACTGTCATGCATTTTCTTCCTCACGACATTTGTCTGCAGCACACCGCAGAGGCAACAAGACGCTCCTGCAGTGTTCTTGATGATGATGGGGTCTTTGATCGTCTTCCGCACAGCACGGATATGGACCCCTTTGATTTTCACCTCTGTTCACATGAACCGTTGGCTGTGAAGACAACGCTTTGACACAGACAACGAGCCACAGACCAGCGTAGAGAATTGACGGAAAGCACAGGCGACTGCCTTCTGTAACGAGGGCACTGGGAAGTTGGTACATCGCTACGGCAAATGTCTGTCGGAGCAGCGACTGTGTAGAGAAGTAACTAGAAGGCGTAGCTAACTATCGTAAATGAATCATTTTTGATTTTCATAGTGGGTTCCATTTCGTGAGCGGTAGGACCTTACTTTCTGAATAGCCATCGTAAGATGAACTATAACTTTTTCTCAGAATTATCATACACGATAAAAATTACTTTTACACACAACTCATAAATTGTGTATTTCATTCTTTGCTGCTATAATAAAATACTTTTAACTAACAGTGGAGGGAGAAAGATAACTATAATACTGAACATAGGAATGATAATTCACCCTAAATACACTACTGGCCATGACAATTGCTACACCAAGAAGAAATGTAGATGATAAATGGGTATTCATTGGATAAATATATTATATTAGAACTGACATCTGATTACATTTTCATGCAATTTGGGTTTCTTAGATCCTGAGAAATCAGTACCCAGAATAACCACTTCTGGCCGTAATAACGGCCTTGATACGCCTGGGCATTGAGTCAAACAGAGCTTAGATGGCGTGTACAGGCACATCTGCCCAAGCAGCTTCAACACGATACCACAGTTCATCAAGAGTAGTGACTGGCGTATTGTGACGAGCCAGTTGCTTGGCCACCATTCACCAGACGTTTTGAGGTGGTGACAGATCTGGAGAATGTGCTAGCCGGGGCAGCAGTCGAACATTTTCTGTATCCAGAAGAGCCCATACAGAACATGCAACATGCGGTCGTGCATTATCCTGCTGAAATGTAGGATTTCGCAGGGACCGAATGAAGGGTAGAGCCACATCTGAAATGTAACGTCCACTGTTCAAAGTGCCGTCAATGCGAACAAGAAGTGACGAGACGCGTGACCAATGGCACCCCATACCATCACGCCGGGTGATACGCCATGCTGTAAACAGAACTTGGATTCATCCGAAAAAATGACGTTTTGCCATTCGTGCACCCAGGTTCGTCGTTGAGTACACCATCGCAGGCGCTCCTGTCTGTGATGCAACGTCAAGGGTAACTGCACCCATGGTTTCCAAGCTGATAGTCCATGCTGCTGCAAACGTCGTCGAACTGTTCGTGCAGATGGTTGTTGTCTTGCAAACGTCCCCATCTGTTGACTCAGGGATCGAGACGTGGCTGCACGATCCGTTGCGGATAAGATGCCTGTCATTTCGACTGCTAGTGATACGAGGCCGTTGGGATCCAGCACGGCGTTCCGTGTTACTCTTCTGAACCCACCGATTCCATATTCTGCTAACAGTCATTGGATCTCGACCAACGCGAGCATCAATGCCACGATACGATAAAACGCAATCGCGATAGGCTACAATCCGACCTCTATCAACGTCGGAAACGCGATGGTACGCATTTCTCGTCCTTACACGAGGCATCACAACAACGTTTCACCAGGCAACGCCGGTCAGTTGCTGTTTGTGTATGAGAAATCGGTTGGAAACTTCCCTCCTGGCAGCACGTTGTAGGTGTCGCCACCGGCGCCAACCTTGCGTGACTGCTCTGAAAAGCTAATCATTTGCATATCACAGCATCTTCTTCCTGCCCGTTAAATTTCGCGTGTGTAGCACGTCGTCTTCGTGGTGTAGCAATTTTAATACCCAGTAGTGTACAAACATGTAGATACCGTTAAACACAATAAAGTTTTTACACTACAGTAACTCCTCGGCTTTTCTTGCTGCAAATAACATTTAACTCATGTTATCTTTTTCCAAATGAGCCGTCTCTATACATCCCTCTTAAAAATCATCCTTACCACTTTATTTATTTAGGGGTGTAAAGCTAGTTCGCGTCCGTAGTAGAATACTACACGTGCACCCTGGGTAACGCTAAATGAACTAGCACTAAAGGCAACCAGATAATCCAGATAATCCTGTGCTGGATCTCCTGGTAAACACATCATGAATGATACCGATCAAATGAACGATCCTTACCACTAATCTTCAATTATACGTCGGGGTTCATCTCAAATAACATTTATTCTATGCGCAATTCTGACGATGCCGTTGATAATGGAAGCAAATTAAGACACGTTCATAGGATTTGTCAACCCGGAAAATTCGTGCGTTAACATAATATGGTAAAAGATGTTCGAAATTCTGGGTGAAAGAGGGGTAAGCTACAGGGAGAGACGGGAATATACAAAATGTACAAGAGCCAAGAGTGGACGACCCACGAACGAAGTGCTCGGATTAAAAGGAGTGTAAGACAGGGATGTAGTCTTTCCCCCCTACTGTTCATTCTGTACATCGAAGAAACAATTATGGACATAAAAGAAAGGGTCAGGAGTGGGATAAAAATCAAAGGTGAAAGGATCTCAATGATACAATTCGCTGATGACATCGCTGTCCTGAGTGAAAGAGAAGAATACTTACATGATCAGCTGAATAGGATGAACAGTCTTTATAGAATATTGATTGAGAGAAAATCAGAGACGAAAGTAATGAGAATTAGCAGAAGTGAGAAAAGCGAGAAACTTAACGTCAGGATTGGTGGTCACGAAGTAGATAAAGTTAGTGAATTCTACAGCAAAATAACCAATGACGGATGGAGTAAGGAGGACCGTGGAAAGCAAGAAGGTGCTTAAAACATCAATGTTGGCCTGTACTGTGACAAAGCCACGCAAAACAACAGAGGGTGCAAGCCCCCTCCATGAAAAACACAGTCTCACCATCAGGGCTAGTGGCCATCCCACTGTAGAGCGACTTCAGTTGCTATTCTATCTCTTGGTCACTCATTTCGATATCTGTCATTTTGTCGTTCGCGCGACAATTTAAAGGGGGAACTTGTAATGGACACCCTCCTCTAAGATTACCTTTCTTTAATAGAAATAGCTGATCTTGTATAGATGAACATTAGCTCAGCTGCTCAACTAAATCAATTTAATTTGATTTTATGTACGATGTATTATATTTCAGGATAACATGTATAAAAAGAATTTAATTTGTTATAATAGATATGTACTATGTAAGTACGGTTAAAACTACTCTTCTTTTAGAAATAATTGAAATAACGAAATATCTGGCATGCTTAAAATTCCTATTATTATTATTCACGCAATCTCAAGATATTTATTAAATTTATTTCTGGATTCACTTACAAAATAATGATATAACTTGGTGAAGAGTCTTCTTTGTCAAGAAAGTTTGTAAACTCTTCGGAATATAGTTAGTACTGCAGAATATACATCTACATGGATACTCTGCAAATCACATTTAAGTGCCTGGCAGAGGGTTCATCGAAACACCTTCACAATTCTCTTTTGAGTAGTGGTGGGCACGCCTCTGATGGAATCGGATAGGTTTTTATGTTTGGCAATAACAATCTAAATTTCTATTTTGTGGAAGTGGAGGTAGTAGAGACAGTGTGACATAGAAGAACGGGATAAAATTAAAAAAAGTCATAGAAACAGAAATAAAGCAACAGCAATATTTAATATTTATGGTATCATCTGGAACCCACGAAGTTAAAAAATTACAGCTTCAAGAATCGACCCCTAGACGTGACGAACTGCAGCCAACGACGAGAAAATGAAGATAAGTAAAAAAGTTATTTGTATATCTTACGCCTCTGGATGCTCGTGAAACCAGTCAATTTTTATGAAGAGACTAAAAATTAGTGGTGAAGTGTGGGAGGGGAAGATTACAAACTACAGTGTGATCTTCACTCTGAAACAATTCTTAGGATTTTCTGTCAGGTTGGTAGCTAAAGTTTTACTTTCGTATTCATTGAACACTTCATGCAAAGCCCTCTTTACACAAATTTTGGCTTCTTTTGATTTTTCTTAACCTGTGAAGCTTTCGCTACGTTTAAATTTGCAATAAAGCTCGCTTTGCTTTCGTAGCAGCTTCATAACACAGTTGTCACAATTTTGCTAGGTTGATACTTATCTAAAGAATATTGTATGATGCCCTTGAACTTGTTCCATTAATGCTCAACGTTATCTGTGCTGGAGAAGAAATTTTCGTGATGATCTGTCACGTAATCTGCCTCTTGTTGTTCTTTCTGAACAGAAAAATCCTCCTGCCTTTCTCTGTATTCTTATTTACAGCCGTATTCAGTGACGCTGTAACGGCCTAATCGCTGATTCCCTGTTTTACGATGAGTCGAAAAGTACTGACGTCTTTCAATGTTTCCATATCGTGAGGTTCAGCAGCCATAAAGTATTTTATAAAATGCATTTTAAGCATCAGTTCTTTATTTGTCCCATTAGTCATCTATTGGTTTCAGAAATTGGAAATGTGTGGTAAGGACTATGGGACCAAACTGCTGAGGTCATCGGCCCCTAGGCTGACACACTACTTAATCTAAACCAACTTGCGCTAAGGACAACACACCACACCCATGCCTGAGGGAGGACTCGAACCTCCGACGGGGGAAGCCGCGCCAACCGTGACATGGCGCCCGAGACCGCACGGCTACCCCGCGCGGCTGCGGTTTCGGTTCCATTATCCAGGATGTCTCTCAATATCAACATTAAAAATATTATGAAAGTAGAATTCATACAATATTGCAAAACTTAACAAATATATGGGTGCACAATTCCATTTGTATACTTACGGGGTAGTTAAAAGCGTCCCATATTGCTTTGAAACTGTATAATATCGGAATTATCCAGTGAAATAGTACAAACACCTAACATAATTTGTCTTAGAATACTGACAATCATATACCATGTCAGATAGACATCACAGGAAAAACAAGACGACACTACTGGAGAAACTGAAACGATGTTCACCATTGTGTACCATTGTTTGTTTTAATTTAATACGTTACATACGGCCTCTTTTGCAAAATATTATTTAGTTAAAAAAAAGAGAGTAGATGTTTTTGAATTTGTACCCTGGCTGACATGTATTATTTCACAAAGAATGTTGCTGCAAGTAAAGTACCACGGGAAAGTCGATGATGCACTTTAGATAAGACGTTATCTTCATGAGTCGAATCTCTGATTAACTGCTGTAAGTTAGCTTTACACTCTTCTTCATGAACAACAGTTTGGTTGAATTTTGCATATCTGTGGTGAAATGGAAATAAATGTAAACTGCATACAAGCTATGTGCTACCATGTAGGACACGTCAGTGATGACGTACTCAGAACAGTGACCTGGTCTGAATAGAAGGCGTGGTGCATCTCTTGTCTCCAGGGTTGTCTTTCGGTGCATCACTCGCGTCAACGGAAGCCAACATTTTCGCCGCGCTGACAGTCATGACGTTCCAAACGCCGTCGTAGTGTCCCGGAGGATACTTGTCTTTCAGCAAAATAGTCCCTTTCCTGACTGAAGTAACAAGCCGTGGCTGTACGATTCTGCACAATAAGCAAACAATGTGTTTCTGTCCTATCGGGCGCTAGTCGTGTGAGCCAATGGCATGCTGCATGGCGCTGAGTATGGCACTGCTGAACCTAACCGTTTCATATTGCGAGAGAGTCGTGGAAACACGACCAATGCAAGGAGAAATCTCGTGGAAGCATAAACTGTAGTTACGATAGGCCATGGTCCTGCCTGTGCTGCATTCGGACAAGTGCAGGCAGAAGTTGCTTCTTCCTGCATATGGTGTAACATGGTGTTTTTTGAAACAGCGAACAACCAATTGCGCTTTCTGAATGAGATGCCCGCTGGATAACATATCTTTATATACGGAACGTAGATGGCATTACTTCTCTTTACTTCGTGTGGAAGTGCTGAAGCGCTAATCATTTGCATAATTAGGCCTCTATGAGGAACAGTCAAATGAAAACTGCACAACCGGCACAACGCGACCATAGGATGGCTCCATTCAGAATTAATCACCACAAGCTTTAAGACATTTACCAATTCTCGTACAATGTCCGCAGCTCGTGTTTGCGTTGATGCCTCTGGATCACGGGGTCCCGGGTTCGATTCCTGGCCGGGATGAGGATTTTCTCTGCCCGGGGACTGGGTGTTTGTGTTGTCCTCATCATTTCATCATCATCATTATTCGTGACAGTGGCTAGATTGGAGTGTGAAAAAAACTGGACTACGAAAAAATTGGGGCTTTGTACGGGCGCTGACGACCGCATAGTTGAGCGCCCCACAAACCAAACATCATCATCATCATTTCGTACAATGCAGTCTGTCGGTCACGGATCCGCAACCGCCGCGCGGGATTAACCGAGCGGTCGTGGGCGCTACAGTCATGGACTGTGCGCCTGGTCCCGGCGGACGTTCGAGTCCTCCCTCGGGCATGGGTGTGTGTGTTTGTCCTTAGGATAATTTAGGTTAAGCAGTGTGTAAGCTTAGGCACTGATGACCTTAGCAGTTAAGTCCCACAAGATTTCACACACATTTGAACATTTTTTGATTCACAACTACCCCCACTCTTCCACTTACTCGTCCGAATGAAAACAAAGTCCAGGCATGTTTTTCTTCCGGTAGTTAAAAATGAAGAACGGTGAGAAATCTGGGATGTGCAGAGCATCTTCCACTGTATGCCAACGATATCGCTGAAGCGTAGCCTTCGTCCTATTGGCACTGTGAAGGGCGGGTGCTTCCATCCCACAGCATTCCGACAGCCCGACGGCAGACGGCAAAGCCAACAGTGGAAACATACCACATCTCCCCGACCAAAGAAATCCAAAGCTGTTACCAAACGTTCCGATACGGTCATAATGACATTTGTCTTCGACTGTAGGGGCATTCGCTCGTCGAGTTCCCCGAGTGAAACCACAACGTGCGCGCAGTACTACACTACTGGCCTTTAAAATTGCTTGACCAAGAAGAAATGCAGATGATAACCGGGTATTCATTGGACAAATATATTATACTAGACCTGAGATTACATTTTCACGCAGTTTGGGTGCATGGATCCTGAGAAATCAGTACCCAGAACAACCACCTCTGGCGGTAATAAAAGCCTTGATACGCCTGAGCATTGAGTCAAACAGAGCTTGGATGGCGTGTACAGGTACAGCTGCCCATGCAGCTTCAACACGGCACCACAGTTCATCAAGAGTAGTGACTGGCGTATTGTGACGAGCCAGTTGCTCGGCCACCATTGACCAGACGTTTTCAATTGGTGAGAGGTCTGGAGAATGTGCTGGCCAGGGTGCATCGTCCCATTCCAAAAATTATACATGACTGTGCTTAAACTGACACACAATAATTTTTTTTAGAGCAACGCAATCTGACTTTCAATAATCCCTACAAAAGAATGGCCCTGACTAACATTAAACTAAACCTTTCACAAATCACTTACCTCATAAAAATCTTCGTTACTCAAGCTACTGCAACACAGCGAGCACCACTACTGCCAACTAAATTAAAGAGTCAAACTACTGAAGGCACTAACTACTGATAGGCATAGCTAGAAATGAAAGATTTTGATAAAGAAAAAACAATGTATTTACCTTAATATTGTTCAAAACTCATGTTATATATATCAGTTCATGATATCTACTCTTACAAATTTACTGTCTCTGTACAGATCATCCGCTCTCAAAACTCCGCCATCTCATTCCCCATATCCACCACTGCTGGCGGCTCACCTCCAATTGCGCAACGCTATGCGCTGTTAACATCGAAATGCCCAACACTACAATGGCAGACAACAATGCAAACTAGCCACAGACTGCACACAGCACAGCCAGTGATTTTCATACAGAGCGCTACGTGGCGTTACCAATAAGAAAACCTAAACAGCCTACTTACAAGGGCAGCAGTCAAACATTTCCTGTATCCAGGAAGGCCCGTACAAGACCTGCAACATGCGGTCGTGCATTATCCTGCTGAAATGTAGGGTTTCGCAGGCATCGAACGAAGGGTAGAGCCACGGGTCGTAACACATCTGAAATGTAACGTCCACTGTTCAAAGTGCCGTCAATGCGAACAAGATGTGACCGAGACGTGTAACCAATGGCACCCCATACCATCACGCGGGGTGATACGCCAGTATGGCGATGACGAATACACGATTCCAATGTGCGTTCACCGCGATGTCGCCAAACACGGATGCGACCATCATGATGCCGTAAACAGAACCTCGATTCATCCAAAAAAATGACGTTTTGCCATTCGTGCACCTAGGTTCCTCGTTGAGTACACCATCGCAGGCACTCCTGTCTGTGATGCAGCGTCAAGCGTAGCCACTGCCATGGTCTCCGAGCTGATTGTCTATGCTGCTGCAAACGTCGTCGCGTCGAATTGTTCGTGCAGATGGTTGCTGTCTTTCAAACGCCCCCATCTGTTGACTCAGGGATCGAGACATGGCTGCACGATCCGTTACAGCCATGCGGATAAGATGCCTTTCATCTCGACTGCTAGTGATACGAGGCCGTTGGGATCCAGCACGGCGTTCCGTATTACCCTCCTCAACCCACCGATTCCATATTCTGCTAACAGTCATTGGATGTCGACCAACGCGAGCAGCAGTGTCGCGATACGATAAACCGCAATCGCGATAGGCTACAATCCGACCTTTATCAAAGTCGGAAACGTGATGGTACGCATTTCTCCTCCTTACACACGGCATCACAACAACGTTTCACGAGGCAACGCCGGTCAACTGCTGCTTTTGTATGAGAAATCGGTTGGAAACTTTCCTAATGCCAGCACGCTGTAGGTGTCACCACCGGCGCCAACCTTGTGTGAATGCTCTGAAAAGTTAATCATTTGCATATCACAGCCTGTCGGTTAAATTTCGCGTCTGTAGCACGTCATCTTCGTGGTGTAGCAATTTTAATGGCCAGTAGTGTATGTAGAAACGTCGTAGTCACTGCGACGCGCCACAAAGTCAAAACACCCGAGAATGCTGTCGAACGAAATCATCCTTTTGTTCTAAAATGTGTGGCCGAGCGGTTCTAGGCGTTTCAGTCCGGGACCGCGCTGCTGCTATGGTCGCAGGTTCGAATCGTGCCTCGGGCGTGAATGTGTGTCATGTCCTTAGGTTAGTTAGTTTTAAGTAGTTCCAAGTCTAAGGGACTGATGACCTCAGATGTTAAGTCCCATAGTGCTTAGAGCCATTTGAACCATTGTGTTCGAAAATGCCCGTCGCCACTCTGCCAATTGGACGAAGGCGATTTATTTGGGAAACACTGCAACATCTCCCGTACAGCCCGGATCTTTGCGATTTTCACAACTTTGTAAAGACCTGCGTGGACGTCGGTTTCAGTCGCACGTTGAAGTGCAATAGTGCGTGTGGTTGAGGATCCGTCAGCGGCTGACTGCGTTGTACAAAACAGGAACTGATCGTCTCGCGTCCCAGAGAGATAAATGTCTCAGTGTGTGTGATGATTGCTTTTGAGTGGAACGACCTCATCATCCCGTAGTGTAGGTGTTGTGACTTGGCAAGACAGCCAAGCCACTAGGAGGTGAAGCCGAAAGGCACGCGTTTAAGCTCACGCAGGCTGGCGTGAGGTCTGGAACTGGACAAGGTAATTAATATAGCCAATAACGTACGTAGCTGCTGGAATACTTAACTTTAATCCACAATTGGTGAACATCGGTCTGACGGTACATGCATCACAAGATAAATAGCAAATGATAATGGCGCCTTGCTAGGTCGTAGCAAATGACGTAGCTGAAGGCTATGCTAACTATCGTCTCGGCAAATGAGAGCGTAATTTGTCAGTGAACCATCGCTAGCAAAGTCGGCTGTACAACTGGGGCGAGTGCTAGGAAGTCTCTCTAGACCTGCCGTGTGGCGGCGCTCGGTCTGCAATCACTGACAGTGGCGACACGCGGGTCCGACATATACCAACGGACCGCGGCCGATTTAAAGGCTACCACCTAGCAAGTGTGGTGTCTGGCGGTGACACCACAGAAGGATGTTCTGTTTTCGTTTGTTTGCTCCTTGTAGTACACTTTGTAACACCATTGTCAATTGTAAGTAGTTTATACAGTGTTGTTACGTGTATGTAACTGTGGAGTGATTGTTCTGTACTAGTTAAGATCTTTGAATTGTCAGAGGGAAGTGGAAGTTGGTGAAGTATGTAGTATAATAACTTGATAATAATCAAAAATAATAAAACTTTATAAAATATGTATACTCGTAAAAGAGAAATTGTTCTTTGAATACTGGTTCATACTTAGGGAAGTTGTATCATATAAAGGAAAAGGTGTAGGGAACGCCTTCCGCTGCGGAATGGGCTTGGAGCGCCGGAGAAGGTGGATTTGGGCGTCAATCTGGGCGGCAAGAGATAGAGCACATTGCCCAGTTAGTGGCCAGCGATTGTACAGTCAACACTGTAGGTGCCAACTGAGGCTTCGGAAGCCCATTTATGTTGAAATTGCCTCGGATGTGGTTTCGGCTCTAATATGGTGCTCTTGTGTTATGGGATGGCTCTAAAATGATTAATACGTCGCCAAGAAGAAACTTGAAAAGAGCCTTGAACTGCAAGTATCGAGACCAGATAGCCGCCACGTGCTTGCCACCACTATTGCGCCACTGCTCCACTAACTTCAAGAAATGAGACATGTATTTTAGTTTGGACCAGTATGTTTGTGTGTGTGCTTTTTCAATAAACACATGTGTGTGAACTTTGAAATTGTCCTGATCATAAAACCGTTCTAGGGTCGTATCCCAAACGTCCAAAAGACCGAGTATCCTGTTTCGGAATGACCACTGAATTGTTTCTAATTTGAATGTGCCAAAGTTTCAGTGTTAAAGTGTATAAATGTTGCTACTTAAACCACCTGCTTCACAGGTAGCGAAAAGGCACAAAATTTCACTTACAGGAAATTTTATTTTGCCTTGACTATTACCATAAACTAACTTCTGAAGTTTTATTTCAGAATAACATTTGAGTAAATTGCTATATAATACTGAAATTATAAACAAATTCAAGTGGGGTTACAAATTCACATTAGTGTAATGCAGTTTGTCTCTGAAATAGTTACAGAATTTGCCTGTAGAGTAAATGACAGTTTATGTGCCCCACTATATTCTTCTCTATAATGAGGAAGTTAAATACTGATTTTGCTAAAGGAATCTGAAGTATTTCCATAAAAAAGAATAAAAAAGTGTTTGTACAGCATTATTTTATTGCATTTGTGATGTTTATGGGTTAGCTAAACCAGGATTCTTGTCATGATTCACTTAGTCTCGTAATGTCTTTGATAATATTTTGGCGCTGAATTAATTAATGATTGAGATGGTAATTATTATGAATAGAAGTAAGGTGCCATTTATCTTTCAGTGATTGCCAGTTTATGCAAATAATAACTACTGCTGTACACTGTTCAGTTCGTTTGTTAGTCGTGTGTCTGTATTGCACTTTAGGAAGAGAAATAGAATGAAAATCTCTTTTGCAAAATTATATTTAAATTTTTTGAACTTAATGTTTCAAAATTATTATGCCTAATTAGGCTGGTGACCGTTTATTATTTCATTCACGAAAACTTTCACTGCTTTCATTATTTCCAAAATTAAAGTCTTTCTACTAATTGCTATTTACACGAAATTCATGTTCGATACCCTCTGTCCATCAGGTAAACACACAATCCTCAAAATTCCTCCCAGAGGGTAACGTTAGTTGTGAGGGCGTTATACTTAGCCCTAACTAGCAGCATACACCTTGAAACTTCATACCAGTTTCACATTAGTGACATCAACGCTTCATGACGTCGCAGTTATGATGACCAGAAGCGTAGTTGGAATGGGATAATCTTATTGTGTGCAAATAATAAAAATTCTAATTACTCTCCTAACACACCTCACAGATGCGACATAACTTTTAGATCACAGTAGTTTAAAACTACTGTTGGATAAGTAGCAAAATACATAATTTTTCCCCGACAGCTACCATCTCGTCTCACGGAAGCAACCACAGTGTTGAATAATTCCGAATCATGTATGTGGCGACAGCTGATAGTCAGCTGCCGATAAATCACTTACAGGTATTAATTAGCCACACATGTGTGCTCCGTCGACATATTCCTCATGAGAATCGCTGCAGCTGCGCATTTAATTACAGGGTTTGAAAGCGAATGGATGGAACGATTAAATTACGGTTCATTTCCAATTACAATTACTTCGCACAACATTGATAGCAAGCGCTGTTCAAGTAAGGGAAAGTAGAGTAAAGTGGCCACGATAACGAAAATTGAATTTTCGTAAAACCATGGTTACTCATAGAAGCTTGCCTCTTAGATATTTCCAATGTACGCACTACACTGTGCAAAACAGTGAAACGTCCCCCTAGAAAAATTAATGAATTACTGTGCTGGAAAATCTCTTACGTTATTTGCTTTTCAAACAGCTGAGCAAAACTGAACGTACTCAGACAGTACTCTCTTTACTTATTCTGATCAACACTAAAGTGACACACAATATTTTTAGCGCAACACGATCTCACTTTCAACAATCCCTACAAAAGAATGGCCCTGACTAACAATAACCTATAACTTTCATGAATCACTTACCTCACAAAAATCTTCGTTACTCAAACTACTGTAATACAGCGAGCGCCACGCCAATACTGCCAGCTAAATAAAAGATTCTAACTACTGAAGGCACTAACTACTGATAGTCGTAGTCAGCAAATGAAAGATTTTGATAGAGAGCAAACAATGTATTTACCATAATAGTGTTGAAAAGTCATATTATATCAGTTCATGATATCCAATATTACAAATTTACTCTTTCTGATGGACACACGTCCAGATCGTCCGCTCTCAAAATTCTGCCATCTCTCTCCCCACATCCACCACTGCTGGCGGCTCACCCCTAACTGCGCAGAGGTACGCGCTGTTCACATCCAACTGCCCAACACTACAATAGCAAATATTCCAACAATTCAAACCAGCCACAGATTGCACACAGCACAGTCAGTGATTTTCATACATAGCGCTACGTGGCGTTACCAACATAAAAACCTAAACAGCCTACTTACAACAGTTACAGATAATTTTTATCGAAACTCTGTAATTGTCTCTCAGTACGATGCATAGCCCGCCCGGATAGCCGTGCGGTCTCACGCACTGCCTTCCGGGCGGGAAGGCGTGCCGGTCCCAGGTACGAATCGGCCCGGAGATATAGTGTCGAGGTCCGGTGTGCCGGCCATTGTCTGTGGATGGTTTTTAAGGCGGATTTCCATCTGCCTCGGCGAATGCGGGCTAGTTCCCCTTATTCCGCCTCTGTTACACTATGTCGGCCATTGCTGCGCACACACTGTCTCCACGTACGCGTGCACTATACGTACTCTACCACGCAAACATTTGTGGGTTACACTCGTCTGGTGTGAGACGTTCCCTGGGGAGTCCACTGGGGGCCGAACCGCCCAGTAACCCTTGGTTCGGTGTAAGGAGAAGGTGGGGTGAGTGGACTGTTGTAGCCTGTTGTGGGGTTGTGTACCACTGAAGACTACGGTGGAGACGAAGCCTCTCCGTCGTTTACAGGTCCCCAATTCCATACAATACAATACAATACCATGACACATAAGTTTGAAATTTGTTTCAAACCTTCCTCTACTGACCTGCGACATCACTTTAGAGTTAGGCGCCGCTTCAGACAGCAAAGTATCGAAGTATCTATTTTATCTATTTATTTATTTATTTATTGCCAAATTACACTCCTGTCACCTGATTTTTTAAAACAGGTCGTACACCTTACAATTTTCGTTTTTCATCTGTTTGCAGTTTTCTTTTCTTTTGTTTTATCTACAACATTTACAAAGAATAATACTTTTCAAAATAACAATAATTTAAGGTTGAAATATAAATATAATTTTATTGTTTTTTGAGAAGAATATAAAATGATGATAGGATGGAGGAGAGATTTGTTAATACCGAATGTGACTGACGGGGAATACCTTGGTATTATTTCTTCGAGCACATACTCACACACGCACACACACACACACACACACAAACGTTTGTTAGTGCAGAAATAGTATTTCTTATCCTGTTTATTACTAATCCTGTACATTAACTTTAGGTACCCATCCGTGTACAGCATTTGGCGATTTCTTGGCTAGATCTCCAGCACCTTATGCTTATTTATTGTTACATCTCGGCTTCCTCCTCCTGTTCCTCCTCAATGTCACTGTTTTCGCTATCATTGTGAATATCGCTGTCCACCCTCCGGAGATTGTTGTTACGTTGCACATAGCCATGTCTGTTATGTCGTGTCCGCATGTACTCCTCATGTGTTGATTTTGAAATACTGTTTGTCAATACGTTTAATTGTGCCTATTGTCCGCCCCTGGTAGCTGAGTGGTCAGCGCGACGGAAAGTCATACCTAACAGCCCGGGCTCGATTCCCGGCTGGGTCGGGGATTTTCTCCGCTCAGGGACTCTGTGTTGTATTGTCCTTGTCATCATCATTTCATTACCATCGACACGCAAGTCGCCGAGGCGACGTCAACTCGAAAGACTTGCACCAGGCGAACGGTCTACCCGACGGGAGGCCATAGCCACACGGCATTCCCATTTCCTTTGTGCCTATTGCTCTTCGTCTCTTATTGCTGTGTATATATCAATGTCTGTATCTGTGTAGTCTAAGTGTAGTGTATGTCTGTTGTTCGCGTAGTGCCCGCAGAAAAAGACAGGGTGTTCTGGTTAACCTTCTTCCCCGCATGTGCATGTAGGTGTCAGCCTCAGACTCACACGGTTTACGTACGTGGGATAAGGTCCGTATCCGGTTAAGAAATGTACCATACCGCAGCTTGGATCGATGTGTTTCATTCTCAACCTTTCCCTTATGTCAGGGAAGAATTCGTGGAGTCAACGTCCCTCATCACTTACATCTCACTCACCTTGTCATGTAACCAGACGCCAACTTAAAGGTGACGTCTCTATCGTTACCCAGTTATTGTGCGAAAAACAGGCCAGAGGCCCCAACTTCATGCGAAGGTTTAGGTGGGTTAATTGGCACTAAAATTCCGACCAACGCCACCGTGGCCGTGGCCGTGTCACACGATGGAGAGATCTTACCTATATTTCACCTCTTCTTTTGACGCCTCTACTACGGAAGTCGAAACCGCGGCACCCAGAGTTGAAATCACGCTATTTTCTTATGGGTGGCCGAGGGAAGTATTTGCAACTCCGCCGCTCAGAATCGACACAGAAAGGCACAAATACCGTCAATGAAACCATCACTTTCCTTGAAATGTTGATTCCCACATACTCTCAAGAGCCAATGAGACTGGTACATCTGTCTAGGATAGTGTAGGGCCCCTCAAACACGCAGAAGTGCCGCAACACGACGTGGGATGGACTCGACTAATGTCTGACGTAGTTCTGGAGGGAATTGACACCATGAATCCTGCACGGCTGTCCATTAATCCGGAAGAGTACGGGTAGGTGGAGATCTCTTCTGAACAGCACGTTGCAACGCATCCCAGATATGCTCAATAATGTTCAGCCAGTGGAAGTGTTTAAACTCAGAGGAGGTTCCTTGAGTCGCTCTATAGCATTCCTGTTGGAATTGCCCACGTCTATCGAAATGCACAATGGACATGAATGGATGCAGGTGATCAGACAGGATATTTACGTACATGTCAGTCGTATGTAGATGTATCCCTCCAAATGCACTTGCCCCACACCATTACAGAGCTTCCACCAGCTCGAACAGTCTCCTGTTGAAATGCATGCCCCACGGATTCATCAGCTTGTCTACATACCCGTATACGTCCACCCGCTCGATACAATTTGAAACGACACTCGTCCGACCACACAACATGTTTCCAGTAATCAAGACTCCAATGTCGGTGTTGAAGAGCGCAGGCGAGGCGTAGAGCTTGTGTCGCGCACTCGTCAAGGGTATACGATAGGGTCTTCGGGTCCGAAAGCCCATATCGACGACGCTTCGTTGAATGGTTCGCACGCTGACACTTGTTGATGGCCCAGCACTGAAATCTGCTGCAATTTGCGGAAGTGTCGCATTTCTGTCACCTTGAACGATTCTCTTCAGTCGTCGTTGGTCCCTTTCTTGCAGGACATTCTCCCCGCCGCAGCGATGTCGGAGATTTGATGTTTTACCGGATTCCTGATACTCACGGTACACTCGTAAAATGGTCGAAGGGGAAATCCCACTTCACCGCTACCTCGGAGATGCTGAATCCCGTCGCTCGTGCGCCGACTACAACACCACCTTCAAACTCACTTAAATCTTGTAAACCTGTCATTGTAGTAGCAGAAACCGATCTAACAACTGCGCCAGACACTTGTTATATAGGCGTTGCTGACGGCAGCGCCATATTCTGGCTGTTTACATTGTATTTGAATACGCATGCCTATATCAATTTCTTTGGCGCTTCAGTGTATTTCGCGGTCGAAAACGACAGTTTTCAGTGCAGTGAGCAAGAGGAAGACGTTCTTGGCAATCTTTGATACTACTGAAATCCTCTTGAGGTTTCACCCTTTCTCTAAGAGTATCATGGCTTAGTAACCGTCTTGAAAGTAACCTCACCCCTTTGGAGTGCAGTACAATCGCAATTTTCGCTGTGCTGTATAGGGTAAATCCACTAGGGACTGTTAAAAATCACTCGACACGATATGAAGCAGCAAAGGGTCCTTATGCTTTACCAGTGCTCCCGCTTCACGCCCTCTTGCGGAGTGACAATGGAGGGGTGCGACACTGACGTATGTGCGAATAAAACTGTGAGGATCCCTCTAACATCTCCCAGTTGGGCAAAACCCTCGGTCTCACCCGCACTCCAGAAGGGTGATGTCATCTTCAAGGGTATTGTTTGGCCACGATGTCTTTAGAGAAGGGTTGAAGGGTCAGGGAGATGTTGGTAGTATCGAAGATTGTCAAGAAGGTTTCCCTGTTGCTCATCGCACTACAAACTGTCATTCTTGATCTCGGAATTATTGGGAATCAATGTCCCAAATAGAGGGGAGTATCATTGATGCCTTTTGTGCCACTTTTTAAGGCCTTTTCATGACGATTATGAATAGCAGTGTGTCTGAAATTGTCTCCTCGGCCACTCATACAGGGTGTTTCAAAAATGACCGGTATATTTGAAACGGCAATAAAAACTAAACGAGCAGCGATAGAAATACACCGTTTGTTGCAATATGCTTGGGACAACAGTACATTTTCAGGCAGACAAACTTTCGAAATTACAGTAGTTACAATTTTCAACAACAGATGGCGCTGCAAGTGATGTGAAAGATATAGAAGACAACGCAGTCTGTGGGTGCGCCATTCTGTACGTCGTCTTTCTGCTGTAAGCGTGTACTGTTCACAACGTGCAAGTGTGCTGTAGACAACATGGTTTATTCCTTAGAACAGAGGATTTTTCTGGTGTTGGAATTCCACCGCTTAGAACACAGTGTTGTTGCAACAAGACGAAGTTTTCAACGGAGGTTTAATGTAACCAAAGGACCGAAAAGCGATACAATAAAGGATCTGTTTGAAAAATTTCAACGGACTGGGAACGTGACGGATGAACGTGCTGGAAAGGTAGGGCGACCGTGTACGGCAACCACAGAGGGCAACGCGCAGCTAGTGCAGCAGGTGATCCAACAGCAGCCTCGGGTTTCCGTTCGCCGTGTTGCAGCTGTGGTCCAAATGACGCCAACGTCCACGTATCGTCTCATGCGCCAGAGTTTACACCTCTATCCATACAAAATTCAAACGCGGCAACCCCTCAGCGCCGCTACCATTGCTGCACGAGAGACATTCGCTAACGATATAGTGCACAGGATTGATGACGGCGATATGCATGTGGGCAGCATTTGATTTACTGACGAAGCTTATTTTTACCTGGACGGCTTCGTCAATAAACAGAACTGGCGCATATGGGGAACCGAAAAGCCCCATGTTGGAGTCCCATCGTCCCTGCATCCTCAAAAAGTACTGGTCTGGGCCGCCATTTCTTCCAAAGGAATCATTGGCCCATTTTTCAGATCCGAAACGATTACTGCATCACGCTATCTGGACATTCTTCGTGAATTTGTGGCGGTACAAACTGCCTTAGACGACACTGCGAACACCTCGTGGTTTATGCAAGATGGTGCCCGGCCACATCGCACGGCCGACGTCTTTAATTTCCTGAATGAATATTTCGATGATCGTGTGATTGCTTTGGGCTATCCGAAACATACAGGAGGCGGCGTGGATTGGCCTCCCTATTCGCCAGACATGAACCCCTGTGACTTCTTTCTGTGGGGACACTTGAAAGACCAGGTGTACCGCCAGAATCCAGAAACAATTGAACAGATGAAGCAGTACATCTCATCCGCATGTGAAGCCATTCCGCCAGACACGTTGTCAAAGGTTTCGGGTAATTTCATTCAGAGACTACGCCATATTATTGCTACGCATGGTGGATATGTGGAAAATATCGTACTATGGAGTTTCCCAGACCGCAGCGCCATCTGTTGTTGAAAATTGTAACTACTGTAATTTCGAAAGTTTGTCTGCCTGAAAATGTACTGTTGTCCCAAGCATATTGCAACAAACGGTGTATTTCTATCGCTGCTCGTTTAGTTTTTATTGCCGTTTCAAATATACCGGTCATTTTTGAAACACCCTGTAAGTAGACCACGTTATTTAAACGCTGGGCGTCTTGGTTCTGACTGCCAACGCAGAGACGTTAAAAGAAATGGTGAAATGTATGTAAGTGGGTCTGTGACTACGTTCCCATCGTCTGAGACGTGCATGGTGGTGGTAGCCATAATTGTGGTGTAATTTGATGCCAGTGTGACATCATTAATCCATTTTATACCTCATATGGAACCTGACATGAACTTCTGAGTTCTGGTTGTTTATCCCATGTCTCAACACCTTGGTGCTTGGAGCGTCGTCAAGCGTGGGAGTAAGTCTCGTGGTGTCACGCATTTGCACCGTTGCAGAGGAAGGTTTGAGACAAATTTCAAACTTATCTGTGCAATGGTAGGCAATTAAGAGATTTCGAAAAAGTGATCCTTTAATTCTGTTGCGCATTGTTCGAAATATAACACTAAATATTTACAAGTAATAAAGTATTTTAATAATTTCTAAGTGTCTGTTTGGAACAGCAGGAACCTATTCCTTATTTTAATGAAAATAATTAATCAAGGTGCCAAATGATGTTTTAGTTCATTGACGCTGACCATCTTCTAAAGAGAGGGTGACGTTGTAGGTGTTCGGCATACAAGTTGAGCACAACTGGTGTATTTGCCAGGAGGCACCAGTCGTCAACTGCACAACATGAGCACCATTTGCTACATCTCTAGTTCTTACTAAAAATCTTCTTCCATTAATTAATTGAAAATTCATCAGGTTACCTTCCATTAGGAACGTGGGTGCACTCAACGACTGTGATCTGATTTGTAAATGACAGAGCACGGCAATAAGTCGTCATTTCTCGCAGGTTTCATTTGGAAAATCCAGATTTCGGCTGGTGCCTAGCCATTGTCAATGCACTATTTCATAGTCCCAATGGACGTCAGTTCCCTGTTGTTCTAGCGTCAGTCACAGTTCTTTGAATACTACTCAATACTATTATTCAAAGAACTGTGACTGGTGCTCGAACAACAGGGAACTGACATGCACTGAGACTACGAAATAGTGCATTGACAATGGCTAGGCACCAGCCGAAATCTGGATTTACCAAACAAAACCAGCAAAAAAGGACGAGTGATTGCTGTGCTATATATTTCTAAATTTATAATTCAAAATTATCACGAAGGGCTAGAATTACGAATAGTAGTTTTGTATATGAAAGGATTTAGAAGTAAATTTGTAGTGTTTGTATGATATATGGAAATAATTAGCTGTCATGAGATAAGCAGCTTGGCCACTTTTCCCTATCGAACGACGTGTCGGCATTAGTGTCTCACAGAGGAAACTATCGGACGGAAAGTAATAAAGGGAAACGGGGGGGGGGGGGGGGTGAAGTGCGGGAAAAATTGGAATGGAAACTGCCAGGGATAAATTTATTTGCCAGGAATATCGCTCAAGACTTTATTGATAAATCTTTGACACACAGTTACAAAAGGTCAATAGATAGTCCTTTTAAAATACACTGAAGTAAACTCAGAAAAGTGCCTATCAAAGGAACCACAAAGGAGTGCTCTGTACGTAATAATCGCTACCTGGCATGACGGTACTGCATTTAGAAGGCAGCATACTTGTAAAATTTTTGGTCAACGTACATCCGTAATAATAAAAGAATTTAACCACACGCAATCAAAATAAAAGAAAAGACAAGGAATGATCAGCTCCATGATATTAATCAAATGAAAGGCGCTGTTATTCAATTACATCTGTGCAAGGAATGCTGTTTTTAAAAAGTTATGTATGCAAGGCAGTTTCGCTGCAATGCGGGTATACTCAAATTGCACAGTAGTCAACTTACACCGATAATAAATATGATATGAATATAAGGAAATAAACAGAAAACTAGTTGCTAGTTTTTTGATTCCTTTTTTTATGCTCAAAATACCATAGCTGGAAAAATGCCAAGTTACACAGTGATGAATGTTGTATACATTAAGTAACAAGAACAAATAGTAAAATTAATTTTATATTCAACTGCAATAACGTTCAAAATTCAGTTACCTTAGTGCTTCGGCTTACTGGCCACAATTCAAAATTTACAGTGAACTACGTGAATGCCAACCAGTAGCCTTTCGCGAACTTGTCCGCTCTAGTAACATCAGCTGAACAGCGGTTACATGGCCGACTACCAAAGTCCTCCAAACAACAGTAATTACAGGCCAGACAACACTGACCATTACATGCAATCTGTTTTCGGCGACAGCCAGTCCACATTCGTTATATAAGTTGAGCAATATTAACAAGTCCAGGCTGCCTTCCTTTCTGTTACACAACTCCATTTAGCCCATACCACTTGAAATTCAACACTAGTCTAGTCCCAAGTCCGCCGTCTCACACATAATCTGTGTCCACACTCAATCGGAAAATCATGGCGACGCTCAATCGTGAAGACACGATCCAGTGCACGTTTGATAGGAATTTGGAGAAGCCGACTGCTTTCGACATCCACAATTGGATAGTTGATGACGTAAAAGTTCCGATAGAGGACATTCTTGGAATTCAGCTGGACTTTATTCTGTACGCTCTGTTTATAAAAATAGGAAATCCCGCAGAAATTGACAGACTGGTGAATACAAATGGGGGAACTTGGAAATTTAAACACCGAGATGGGTCACTAAGCAACGTTCAGATGCAGCCTTCTGGCTACGGGATCCGTAACGTCAAAATCTACAATTTACCGTTTGAAGTACCGGACGAAGAAATCATTAAGAGCTGTAGGCTTTATGGGAATGTTTTTGGACTAACAAGAGAAAAATGGGCGAGCGCTTACCGAATACAGGTGGACTCGGGCGTCCGAACGGTAAAAATGGACCTCAGAAAACATATCCCGTCTTTCATTAACGTTTGCGGGCACAGGGGTTTCGTATCGTATACCGGACAGCCGCAGACCTGCTCCATCTGTCACGCTACAGGACATATGAGAAATGAATGCCCGCGAAAAAGACCACTACAGCTGTCCCGAGAAGATACATACGCTGGGAGAGCACAGAATCTCGCTGCCGAATTTCCCCCGATTAGGGACGCGGACGCGACACAGCAGGAGAACGCGGGCAGCGGCAGCCCAGCCGGGGCGGAGACAACGGCGGCGGCCGCGCAGCCCTCCCCCTCGGGCGAGGGTGAACCGGTCCCTGTCCCCGCTACGGGCCAGCCGGCAGGAAACGCAGATAAAAGGCAGATTAGCGACGCCAGCTCGGACGAGGCGGGGCAGCAAGGTCAGCCGATGACCGAGCGCGCGCCACAACAGGTGCAGAAGGAACTACGAGAGGAACAGGCCACCGAAAATATGCAAATCGACGCGACGACGCCCGCGGGCGGGAGCGCCGTCCCGACCGTGGAGCAGACGCGCGAGCAGTGGATAAAGGAGAAGAGTAGCCACATGAGAAAAGTTTTAAAGCTCAACCAAAACGACGATGTCACCGCAAAGTCCTCCACCAGGGGAAGCAGTGACAAACCGAAAAAACAACACAATACAGACGACGAACAGACACAAACGACGAAAACGGTAAACAAACCCGCAAAGAAAAACAAGAAAAGACGCAGCTCCAACTCGTCACAGGACCGAAGAGAAAACAGCCAGAGAGATGTCCGCATGGACACAGACTACAGCACCGACTGATAAACTAAATGAGCAGGCCGGCAAATACAAGCTATAAAGTTGTCACAGTTAACATAAATAGAATGAGCACATCTTTAAAAATTCGAGCCCTCGCAGACTTCCTACGCCATAGAAGAACAGACGTTGCACTATTGCAAGAAGTGGTTACGACTAAAATAAACCAGATAGCAGGATATGCGGCAATAACAAATATAGACCCAGAATCCCAATGCGGTACGGCAATAATGGTACGGAACGGGATCGACTTTGGCGGGACTAAAATGTTGTCAAGCGGCCGAGGGATAGCGCTAAGTATAGAAAAGACGCTCTTTATCAACATATACGCACTTTCTGGCACAGACAACAAGCGAGCAAGAAGCACCTTCTATAATGAAGAAGTAGCCGAACTGCTGATGCAGAACAATAACAACATCATCATTGGAGGAAATTTTAACTGTGTCGCCGCAGCTGGACCAAATACCTGTAGCAAACATGTGCCCAGAACTGCAAGAACTGATCCGACGACTGAAAATAGAAGATTCGTGGCGCCTTCTCCATCCAACACACACTGAATTTACATACCACCACAAAAATGGTAAAAGCAGACTGGACCGTATATATATCAGCAGAGCAGCAACTAAAAATGTTGCGCACGTCGAAGTATATCCTGTCATCTTTTCGGACCACTGCAGCTACGAATGCAGCCTGCATCTCCAAAAAGGAAAGAACGTCAGCAAAAGAAGCACGTGGAAGCTAAATACGGAACACCTGCAGGACGCGGAACTGCGCAAGCAAATAGTGGAAATGTGGCAAGAATGCCTGGCACAGCGCGCACGCTACAGCAGCACGACCGAGTGGTGGCTGGCACGAGCGAAGCCGACAATGCGCAGCCTGTTGATAAGATACAGCGCGGAAAAGTCATTCTGGAGGCGAACCACGGCCGAGTTCTACCAGCAGTGCCTGAAAGACTCACTCGACGCACCAGCAGACGACCAGCAATACCTGCCGCGAGTGAGGAGAATCAAGGCAAAACTCCTTCAAATAAAGAAACAGCAAATAAGAGGCGTCCTCACAAGAAGTAAAACACATGGCGATGTGGATGAAGAGCCACTCACCATGCACCACCTAAATAGGGAAAGGGAGAGAGGCGCAGGAAAGTGCGTAAATGAGCTTCAGGACAAGCAAGGGAAGACGCTCACGACGAAAACGGAGTTAACAAAACACATCGAGGACTATTTCCGAGACATGTTCCGTCGAGAAGCGACAGACGACGCGGCAACTGCTGAAATCCTCCAGCAGACGAGGAGCGTGCTCACAGACGCAGACAGGGCGTTGCTGACAGAAAATGTCGACGTGGATGACATCAAAGAAACGATGAGGACCAGCGCAAGAGGAAGAGCACCCGGCGCCGACGGCATCCCGCTCGAGTTCTACCTCGCATATTGGGACGTGCTAGGAGAGCAATTCACGGAAATGGTGAACGAGATACTCGATGGGGCGGAAATTCCACCTGGGCTGACCGAAGGGACCATAACACTCATCCCTAAGAAGAGAGCCGCCCGCCGCATTGAAGAGTTTCGTCCGATTACGCTCCTCAACGCCGACTATAAAATAATAGCGAAATGCATCGCAAACAACCTGAAATCGGCGATGAGGAAAGTCATCAGTCCGTGGCAAACATGTGCGGTACCAGGGAAAAATATATTTGACGCCACATGCACCTACAGGGACATAATAGCACAGGCAGCCACCACCAGAAGCGCAGGTGCCATAATTTCGGTGGACTTCAACAAAGCCTTCGACAGGATCGACCACAAATATCTCGTAGAGACACTAAATAGACTCGGGTTTGGGCAAAAATTCATCGCAATCATCCATAAGATACTAAGTACTGCAAGATCGACAGTAATAATCAATAGTTGGGAAACAAAACTGATAAAACTGGACGGATCCGTGAGGCAAGGCTGTCCATTGTCAATGGCTCTATTCGCTATAGCACTGGACCCACTCCTGCGGAAACTCACAAACGACATCAGAGGCTTCTCCGTAGGAGGCAAAGCAGTAGCATGTATAGCCTACGCTGATGACCTAGGCATCTTTATTGAAGACCAGGAAGATATTGGGAGAGTAGAAACCATCATGAATACATTCCAAAAAGCGTCAGGCGCCCAAACCAACCCCAGAAAAACAGTGCTACTGCCGATAGGGAATCAACGACTCAAACCAGACAGCCAATGGTATAAAATAGCAGAAAGTCATAAAGTTCTTGGAATATATATACAGTCTTGTCCACTTAGAATGGCCGCATACAACTGGAGGGACGTGCTACACACCATAAGAGGTCTCTCCAGACAGCACGCGAACCGGAAGCTAACAATCCACCAGAAAACAGAACTGATAAACACGACGATCCTGTCGAAAGCTTGGTACCTGGCGCAAATCTTAAGCATCCCGACAGAAATTGCGCGAGCACTAACGAGCGCAGTGTACTACCTGTTGTGGCGTCGAAATATATTCAGTGGCGCAAGCAACGTGCTCGCTGCCAACAAAAGAAGGGGGACTAAGTCCAGTTGATATAAAGACCAAATGTGCAGCCCTTCTACTGAAACGAACGCTCGCCATTCAGGACAAAAACCCTGACAGCGTCACAGCCAAGATAATTGGAAGATACAAGCCCGCATCACAAGAAGCGCCGGTCGACACGAGACACATTCCCTGCAGAATGCGACACGTCAGACTGCACTACGCCAACAAAAGTTACGTTCTGGACACCGTGGTGAACCCCAGCCACAGAACAGCCAAGAGAATATACTGGGCCCTCAGGGGAAAGCCGGCAAAAAACAAAATTGAACAAAAACTCCCGCAATACAATTGGAAACAAATATGGGGGAACGTCTCAGAAAACGTGTTACCTAAACATGCGAAGGAGACATGGTACAAAATAATTAACAGAACGGTACCAACCAACCAAAGACTGGCGGAGATAAAACTCGTCGCAAGTGACAAGTGTGACGTATGTGGCATGACCGACACCCTCGAGCACCGATTCACGTGCGGCAATGCCATCAACATCTGGGAAGCGTGCCAGCAGATGGTGGCCCACATCAACAGAACGGCGCCGGGAAGCATCACAGTGGAAGCAATCACCGCCCCAGACTGCAACCCATTTCCACGACCCAAGCGACTGGCGACTCTCTGGATCCTAGCCATGACGGCACACGCCATCGTAGCGCGGAGGCAGACCGACCAGCTGGCCTTCCTGATGGACCTCTGGGAGGAGAACAAGACGGCCCAGCAGCACAGGCGATACCACGAGAACTTCAAAAACTTCCTGCAGATTCCACTGCAGACAGCAATCGCCAGAGTCCTCCCCAGCCTGTGACCCTCAGCACCGCCACCAGCCACCTCACCACACTCACCACAAGAATAACGTGTGCAGTGATAGTGAACAAGTGCAACACAAAAGCTAAAGAGCTTTCTCTTCTCGCATCAAATAGTGAAGTATAGTAGTATAAAGTGTTTCTTCCTAGTGGAATCAGTGACACAAAGTGCTCCCTAGTGGAAAGTGCCAACTACTCATTATTATTAAATATTTTGATTTCCTTTACTTTGTGCCTATAAAATTCTATTGATTACTCACACTATCCTTTCTGCTTCTCTTAAGTAATATGACAAAATTTTCTCTCTTCTTCAATTAGGTATATTCTGTAGTATATGTAAAAAAAAAAAAAAGTTTCTTCCACTTCTGCTCCACCTATCATGGTGACGTTCCTTCATACTGTCCCACCAAACAGCGTAACTAGAGGAAGAGATCAAACCAGAATACACAATGTGCCTGTGTCATCACAAGTGCATCACATACAGAAACATAAACTCAAATCAATGCAACGATGCCAAATATAAACTGTTATGCCTGTCCTGCAATGTCTACCCCCCTCAAAAAAAAAAAGACGACAAATGGCCATGTAAAAGGGTTTAAGGAACAAACAATAAGAGAAAAACGAAAAAGTAAAATATAAAAACGAAAACATATAAAATGACAATAATATTAACCATCACTAGGATAATAGATTAATAGAATAAAATGTCTTTTTTTAAATGTATCGTTGTTAAAATATTTAAATAAATATATATGGTTACAAAAAAAAAACTGTATTCGGCAATTCCCTCCCCTCCGCCGGCGGAGAGGCTAAAAATCGCCTTCACCCGCAATGCCCTCTCTCCGCCGATCAGAGAAGCCATAGAATTCACCAAGTGAAGATAAGCGAGAGTAATAACCATCGATTCGTCCACTCGCAAGGATCAAAAAGAAACAAGAAGCAAGTACACTGAAGTGCCAAAGAAACTGGTATAGGCATGCGCATTCAAATACACGGGTATCTAAACAGGCAGAATACGGCGCTGCGGTCGGCAACGCCAATATAAGACAACAAGTGTCTGGCGCAATTGTTAGAACAATTACTTCTGTTACAATGCAGGTTACCAAGATTTAAGTGAGTCTGAATGTGGTGTTCTGGAAGGCGCACTAGCGATGGGTCACATCATCTCCGAGGAAGCGATGAAGTGAGGATTTTCCCGTACGACAATTACACGAGCGTACCGTAAATATCAGGAATCCGGTAAAACATCAAATCTCCGACATCACTGCGGCCGGAAAAAGATCCTGCAAGAATGCGACCAACGACGAGTGAAGAGAATTGCTCAACGTGTCAGAAGCGCAACTCTTCCCCAGATTGCTGCAGATTTCAATGCTGGGCCATCACCAGGTGTCAGCGTGCGAAGCATTCAACGAAACATCATCGATATGGGCTTTCGTAGCCGAAGACCCACTCGTGTACCCTTGATGACTGCGCGACACGAAGCTTAACGCCTCGCCTGGGCCCTTCAACACTGACATTGGACTCTTGATGACTGGAAACATGTCTCGTTTAAAATTATATCGAGCGGATGGATGTGTACAGGTATGGAGACAACCTAGTTAATCCATGGACCCTGCGTGTCAGCAGGGGACTGTTCAAGCTGGTGGAGGCTCTTTAATGGTGTGGTGCGTGTACAGACGCGTCTAGATACGACTCTGACAGGTAACACGTACATAAGCATCCTATCTGATCACCTGCATCCATTCATGTCCATTGTGCATTCCGTCGGACATGGGCAATTTCAGCAGGACAATGCGACACCCCACACTTCCAGAATTGCTACATAGTGGCTCCAGGAAGACTCTTCTCAGTTTAAACACTTCTGCTGGCTACCAGACTCCCCAGACATGAATATTATTGAGCATGTCTGGAATGTCTTGCAACGTGCTGTTCAGAAAAGAACTCCACCCCCTTGTACACTTACGGATTTATGGACAGCTGTGCAGGATTCATGGTCTCAATTCCCTCCAGCACTACTTCAGACATTATTCGAGTCCACGCTACGTCGCGTTGCGGCACTTCTGCGTGCTCGTTGGGACTCTACATGATATTAGGCAAAAAAATGGTTCAAATGGCTCTGAGCACTATGGGATTTAACATCTGTGGTCATCAGTCCCCTAGAACTTAGAACTACTTAAACCTAACTAACCTAAGGACATCAAACACATCCATGCCCGAGGCAGGATTCGAACCTGCGACCGTAGCAGTCCCGCGGTTCTGGACTGAGCGCCTGAACCGCTAGACCACCGCGGCCGGCGATATTAGGCAAGTGTACCAGTTTCTTTAGTTCTTCAGTGCACATTTGTAACCCAAAAGACATTTAAACATTGCTGAGGCAAGAAGACTAATAAAAACGCTTTACGATGTTGTTTGTTGTTGTGGTCTTCAATCCTGAGACTGGTTTGATGCAACTCTCCATGTTACTCTATCCTGTGCAAGCTTCTTCATCTCCCAGTACTTACTGCAACCTATATCCTTCTGAATCTGCTTAGTGTATTCATCTCTTGGTCTCCCTCTACGATTTTTACCCTCCGCGCTGCCCTCCAATGCTAAATTTGTGATTCCTTGATGCCTCAAAACATGTCCTACCAACCGAACCCTTCTTCTAGTCAAGTTGTGCCACAAACTTCTCTTCTCCCCAATCCTATTCAATACCTCCTCATTAGTTACATGATCTACCCACCTTATCTTCAGCATTCTTCTGTAGCACCACATTTCGAAAGCTTCTATTGTCTTCTTGTCCAAACTAGTTATCGTCCATGTTTCACTTCCATACATGGCTACACTCCATACAAATACTTTCAGAAACGACTTCCTGACGCTTAAATCTATACTCGATCTTAACAAATTTCTCTTCTTCAGAAACGATTTCCTTGCCATTGCCAGTCTACATTTTATATTCTCTCTACTTCGACCATCATCAGTTATTTTACTCCCTAAATAGCAAAACTCCTTTACTACTTTAAGTGTCTCATTTCCTAATCTAATTCCCTCAGCATCACCCGATTTAATTTGACTACATTCCATTATCCTCGTTTTGCTTTTGTTGACGTTCATCTTATATCCTCCTTTCAAGACACTGTCCATTCCGTTCAACAGCGCTTCCAAGTCCTTTGCTGTCTCTGACAGAATTACAATGTCATCGGCGAACCTCAAAGTTTTTACTTCTTCTTCATGAATTTTAATACCTACTCCGAATTTTTCTTTTGTTTCCTTTACTGCTTGCTCAATATACAGATTGAATAACATCGGGGAGAGGCTACAACCCTGTCTCACTCCTTTCCCAACCACTGCTTCCCTTTCATGCCCCTCGATTCTTATAACTGCCATCTGGTTGCTGTACAAATTGTAAATAGCCTTTCGCTCCCTGTATTTTACCCCTGCCACCTTCAGAATTTGAAGGAGAGTATTCCAGTTAATATTGTCAAAAGCTTTCTCTAAGTGTACAAATGCTTGAAACGTAGGTTTGCCTTTTCTTAATCTTTCTTCTAAGGTAAGTCGTAAGGTTAGTATTGCCTCACGTGTTCCAACATTTCTACGGAATCCAAACTGATCTTCCCCGAGGTCCGCTTCTACCAGTTTTTCCATTCGTCTGTAAAGAATTCGTGTTAGTATTTTGCAGCTGTGACTTATTAAACTGATAGTTCGGTAATTTTCACATCTGTCAACACCTGCTTTCTTTGGGATTGGAATTATTATATTCTTCTTGAAGTCTGAGGGTATTTCGCCTGTCTCATACATCTTGCTCACCAGATGGTAGAGTTTTGTCATGACTGGCTCTCCCAAGGCCATCAGTAGTTCTAATGGAATGTTGTCTACTCCCGGGGCCTTGTTTCGACTCAGGTCTTTCAGTGCTCTGTCAAACTCTTCACGCAGTATCTTATCTCCCATTTCGTCTTCATCTACATCCTCTTCCATTTCCATAATATTGTCCTCAAGTACATTGCCCTTGTATAAACCCTCTATATACTCCTTCCACCTTTCTGCCTTCCCTTCTTTGCTTAGAACTGGGTTGCCATCTGAGCTCTTGATATTCATACAAGTCGTTCTCTTCTCTCCAAAGGTCTCTTTAATTTTCCTGTAGGCAGTATCTATCTTACCCCTAGTGAGATAAGCCTCTACATCCTTACATTTGTCCTCTAGCCATCCCTGCTTAGCAATTTTGCACTTCCTGTCGATCTCATTTTTGAGACGTTTGTATTCCTTTTTGCCTGCTTCATTTACTGCATTTTTATATTTTCTCCTTTCATCAATTAAATTCAATATTTCTTCTGCTACCCAAGGATTTCTATTAGCCCTCGTCTTTTTACCTACTTGATCGTCTGCTGCCTTCACTACTTCATCCCTCAGAGCTACCCATTCTTCTTCTACTATATTTCTTTCCCCCATTCCTGTCAGTTGTTCCCTTATGCTCTCCCTGAAACTCTCTACAACCTCTGGTTCTTTTAGTTTATCCAGGTCCCATCTCCTTAAATTCCCACCTTTTTGCAGTTTCTTCAGTTTCAATCTGCAGTTCATAACCAATAGATTGTGGTCAGAATCCACGTCTGCCCCTGGAAATGTCTTACAGTTTAAAACCTGGTTCCTAAATCTCTGTCTTACCATTATATAATCTATCTGATACCTTTTAGTATCTCCAGGATTCTTCCAGGTATACAACCTTCTTTTATGATTCTTGAACCAAGTGTTAGTTATGATTAAGTTATGCTCTGTGCAAAATTCTACAAGGCGGCTTCCTCTTTCATTTCTTCCCCCCAATCCATATTCACCTACTGTGTTTCCTTCTCTCCCTTTTCCTACTGACGAATTCCAGTCACCCAAGACTATTAAATTTTCGTCTCCCTTCACTACCTGAATAATTTCTTTTATCTCGTCATACATTCCATCTATTTCTTCATCATCTGCAGAGCTAGTTGGCATATAAACTTGTACTACTGTAGTAGGCATGGGCTTTGTGTCTATCTTGGCCACAATAATGCGTTCACTATGCTGTTTGTAGTAGCTAACCCGCACTCCTATTTTTTTATTCATTATTCATTATTCATTATTTTTTATTCATTATTTTATTCACCTACTCCTGCATTACCCCTATTTGATTTTGTATTTATAACCCCGTAATCACCAGACCAAAAGTCTTGTTCCTCCTGCCACCGAACTTCACTAATTCCCACTATATCTAACTTTAACCTATCCATTTCCCTTTTTAAATTTTCTAACCTACCTGCCCGATTAAGGGATCTGACATTCCACGCTCCGATCCGTCGAACACCAGTATTCTTTCTCCTGATAACGACGTCCTCCTGAGTAGTCCCCGCCCGGAGATCCGAATGGGGGACTATTTTACCTCCGGAATATTTTACCCAAGAGGACGCCATCATCATTTAATCATACAGTAAAGCTGCATGTCCTCGGGAAAATATACGGCTGTAGTTTCCCCTTGCTTTCAGCCGTTATTTTACGATAGACGGCTTAAAATAAAAAAAGTTTCTATTAAAAACATAAGGGAACAAATTTCCACTGTGAAACTCAAATAAAACATTCACTGATGGTGTACATCAGAACTAGCTTGATCTTTTCTCGGCAGGCAGTAGGACAATTTGGGGCAAACACTTTGCTGGGGACACTTTTCCTGCCCCTGTCACTCTACCACGCCTACCTCGACTTGCTTTCTGTTCACCAAAATGCCATTTTGTTATAATAAAATAAGAAAAATATGCATTATAACAAAAAATTGAGCATGTGCGTGTAGGCCTCAAACTGCGAGGACTCCGTACAAACTTAATTCGGTATGGAGACAGTTTATCCATACCGGAAATCGAGAATTTTAACGGCTTCTGCCTGTTATGGATACGGATACTGGCAATATATCAGTCCCGGAATTCCAAGGCTTTCCAGAATGTTTTAGTTTTAAATAGGGTAATAAATGACAATATGAGTATCACAAGCTGCGACATGGTCGCGAATTGAACAGTGACCCGAATATGGAATAAATTTCCTTTGGTACACGTCTATGGTCACACATTTTTTGTCAGCAGACTACCGGTTTCGGTCTATAATGGCCATCTTCAAATCAGTTTTATGGGACATGTTTTTATAAAGCAGATCTGAAGATGGTCATTATTTATCGAAACCGGTAGTCTGGCGACAAAAAATTTGAGACCACAGTGGCGTAGTAAAGGAAAAATAATTATGTTTTTCGCGTGGTGTAATTACAAAATAGTGTTTTTCTGATTTTTCCTTTTACTTTTACTGTGAAACTTCGCTTCTTGCCAAACTTCACGATTCTACATGGTGATTCACGAAGATGTGCAAATATATTAATATGTTATTCTAAAAGTAAAACTAAAGAAAAAATTCGTATAAACATTAGTCTGTAAATGTTTAGTTACGGAGTTACGGCTAACTAAAGATATTATCTCTGATGTGTCGACAGAAGTGCCGACACAGTGTTATTTTGAGGGGGCCGATAGGCACGCTGTCTAACGCAGACGGGCGTGAATTCTGGAACAGGATAACTATTGAATGGTAGCAAGAAAAGTACGTAGCTGCTTTATACTTAACTTTAATGACTCCTTGTGATACATCTCTCTTGACTATACAAATGCGACTCGTAAGATACATGCACTGTTACAATTGGCGCCTTGCTAGGTCGTAGCCATGGACTTAGCAGAAGGCTATTCTAACTGACTCTCGGCAAATGAGAGGAAGGCTTCGTCCGTATTGTCGCTAGCAATGTCGTCGTACAACTGGGGCGAGTGCTCTATCGTCTCTCGAGACCTGCCTTGTGGTGGCGCTAGGTCTGCGATCACACAGTGGCGACACGCGGGTCCGACATGTACTAAATGGACCGCGGCCGATTTAAGCTACCACCTAGCAAGTGTGGTGCCTGGCGGTGACACCACATTCCTCCCCCGCAAATCGGCGAACGGTCGTGAGATAAGGCTTCCGCCCGCCGTGGGGAGGACCCCATGTTGACGTATGCGATGAGGTGGGGAGCCTAACAACAGGCGAGGCTGTGCCACCTGCACCCGGCCATTCGGTCCGAGGGGATCTAGGAAACGCCTGAAAACCTAGTCCAGGGTGCACGTCAACATGCGGGGTATGCGCCCGTAATGAGACAGGAGGGGCCGAAGGGCCGACCTCCATTGCGTCGGGGTACCCGACGCGCGATGACGTCATGTGGTCCGGAGCGGGCGGGAGTTCCATGGCGGAGGACAGCTGGTCACGGGAAGCGAGCGCCGGCGCGTGACCCAGGGAGGCGCTTGGCGGCTGCAGCGAAGCGTCGAATGCGGGCGGCGCCGGCGGGAGAACCGGCGGCGGCGGCGGCGGCGGCTGCTGCTGCTGCGGCGGCGGCGGCGCGTCGCCATGGGGCAAAATGGAAGGCATCGTCGGTAACACCTGGGGATGAGGCGAGCCAGTAGATGGGTCCCTAGGGCGCTGACCGGACGGCACCGTCGCTGAAAGCAGACGGGGACCGGCAGAACCCGTGCGACGACAGAGGCGCAGCTGATTGAGATGCCGACGCACCTCACCAGAGGCCCCCAAAACCAAATACATCGCGCGGCCGAGGCAGCGAAGAATGCGCCCTGCGAGCCAACGCCGTGAACCTCGATAGTTGCGATAGTATACAACGTCGCCTGGAGCAAAAGCAGGAGTCTGCCGCTGCACAGGAACCTGATGCGGCGGATGCAGCAAAGACATCAGGTGCGATGAGGACGACCGTGGAGCAACTCAGCCGGCGAGCGACCATCTCGGGGCTGAGAGCGATACGAAGACAAAAAGAGCAACAATGCGTCCTCCCGAGAATGCGACTCTTTCAATTTCAACAGCTGTGACTTGAAAGTCCGGACCAATCGTTCAGCGGCACCGTTTGACTGAGGCGAAAACGGCGCGGATGTCAGATGTTGAATACCATTGGCCTGGCAGAATGACTGAAATTCTGCGGACATGAACTGTGGGCCATTGTCGGAAACAATAGTATGCGGAAGACCTTCAATGCAAAAGATAGCAGACAACGCTTGGATGGTGGCGGAGGACGTCGTGGAAGACATCCGGACAACAAAAGGAAAATTACTGAAGGCATCGACCAGAACCAACCATCGACCATTCCAGAATGGACCAGCAAAATCAATGTGCAAGCGTTGCCAAGGGGAAGTGGCTTTTGGCCATGCAAAGACTTTCCGCGGCGGTGCGGATTGTTGTTCGGCACACGCCATGCAAGAAGAACACATATTCGTAATCGCAGCATCGATTCCGAACCAAGTACAGTGCTGACGAGCAAGTTGTTTCGTTCGCACTATACCCCGATGTCCTTGGTGAAGAAGCCGTAAGACAGAGGACTGTAACGAACGTGGGACCACGACTCTGGACTGATCATTATCAGAACGCAACAACAAAACACCACGTCGAACAAAAAATCTCTCCTTGTGAGCAAAAAATCGGCGAACCAACGGATCCTCGATCCGAGACTTTGACAAAGGCCATTGCGTAGCAACAAAACGCAAAACTGTAGCAAGGACAGGGTCATCAGCTGTGGCTGTAGCTACACGACGAAAATCAATCGGAAACGATTCGACCACTTCATCGGTTTCCGAATCAATGAACATGCAAGCAAGTTCGGAAGAATCGAATGCTTTATCCTCAGCAACAGGCAAACGGGACAGCGCATCGGAGTTTCCGTGCTTAGCAGTGGACCGATACAAGATATCGTAGCGGTACTGCGAGAGGAAAATAGACCAGCGAATGAATTTCTGCGCTGTACGCGGAGGTACAGGCTTGGTCGGATGAAAAAGCGATGTCAAAGGTTTGTGGTCTGTGATGATGGTGAAGTGACGACCATACAAGAAATCAGGGAACTTAGTAACACCAAACACGAGAGCCAAAGCTTCTTTCTCTATCTGCGAGTAATTTCTTTGCGCAGACGAGAGCAATTTGGACGCAAAGGCAATAGGGCGATCATGGGAGCCAACTTTGTGCGCAAGCACAGCACCGATCCCGAAATCCGATGCATCTACCATCAACAAAAGGGGTTTCTGGGGATCGAATGGCGTAAGGCAAGTATTAGAAAGCAACGCCGATTTCAACTGGCGAAAGGCGCGTTCGCATTCCGTCGTCCAGAGAAACGGAACACCTGTACGGCGTAAGCGATGAAGCGGAGCTGAAAGAGAAGAGGCATTGCGCACATTCACTCACACCTTGTGATGCTAAATCGTTTAATGTTCTTGCGACTTCATCACGCAATGCGTGGGGAACATTGCGCGCTCTGAAAAATTTCGGTTGCGCGTTTACTTTCAGTTCCAAATGTGCTTCATAGTTTGTAGCGCAACCTAAGCCCGGTGCAAAAATGTCTGCAAATTCGTCACATAGACGAGAAACACTGTCTGAAGGCACAGTTTGATTCACTGATAGGGCCTGATTTACAATAGACATGTTAAACAACTGAAATAAATCTAAACCAAACAAGTTCACTGCAGTAGAAGAACGAAGAACGTAAAATGACACAAGTTTTGTTTGTCCCTGGTATGTTGCAAGAAGGCTGCACTGTCCTAACACAGGAATTTTCTGTCCTGAATATGTGGTTAGCTTAACATTTGCGGAACGCAACGGAGGTTCGCCCAGTTGTTTGTACGTGTCGTGATTGAGCAATGAAACTGCGGCTCCGGTATCGAGCTGGAATGGTATGACCTTGCCATTAAAGTCCAAATCTACAAAAAGTTTATTGTCCTGCTGACGACAAGAGCGACTGTCTCGTGCAATTTGAACAGACACTGGTACAGAATCACTTGCTAATTGACGTAATTTCCGGCGGCGGCGACGCACAGTTTTTGTGGGACGAACACAGTCACTGTTGGAGAAAGTGTCACTGGACGAAGTGGAAGTAACGACATGAATGTCCATGGGCGAAGGTCCACGAGCCTGAGTGTCCTTGGTTCGAGTCCGGCGCGAAGCAAAGGGCCTGGAATGATTGTGATTGTCTGATCTGAGCTTTTTCTGGCAAACAATTTGAACATGTTAGTATTCAGTATTCAGTTTATTCACCATTAACCACTTACAGCGGAATAGGTCTGAACATTAAATATACAATTAACAACAACTTTACAGTGAAGTTTTTACAATTTAATTCCTTTTCTTTTAGGAATATTCTTATATACTAATGTCAATGCTTATTTCAAAATATTCTGTTATCTTATAAAATGGGTGTTTGAGAAGCCAGTCATAAACCTTACGTTTGAAAATATTATTGGTCAGTGACCGAGCAGATGCTGGAAGTTTATTGAAGAGTTTTAAACTCATTATTTTGTGTGAGTTTGCAGTCTTTGTGAGTCTGTGTCTTGGTATGTCAAAGTCCAGTTTGCCTCTGGTGTTGTGGGGATGTATGTTCTCTCTGGTCTCGAACTCATTTAAGTTGCTTTTGACATAAAGCAGGGCTGTGTAGATGTATAGATTCACCACAGTTAATATCATGTGCTTGATAAAGAGGGGATGGCAGTGTTCCTTGGGCTTAGCTTTGCTTATTATTCTAATTACTTTTTTTGAATTTTCAGAATTTCACTGACAAAGCAAGAATGTCCCCATAACAATATGCCGTAGGAAATGTGTGACTGAAAGAGGCCAAAATATACCACCTTTAGATACTCATCAGTGACTATATCTGTCAGTCTCCAGATGAGATAACACACTCTTGCTATTCTCTTGCAGATATGGCTAATGTGTTCCTCCCAGTTTAATTTTGAGTCAATGTGGAATCCTAATAATTTTATTGCAGAAAAAGCAAATAGCTTGGCATGACGGGCAATGTTCACGCGAATGTCTAGTAGCACACCGCGTGCATGATTTCACTGCATTTGTGTGCTGGCGCGGCACACCTGGCTTAGAGCGCGGCGGCAGCTGCGTCGAAGTCCGCGAGGGCCGGTTACCGGGCCGCGCAGCGCGTCCAGCGGGCCAGTTAATGTTACACACGGCTGGCGAAGTTTCAAAAGATTCCTGAACACAGTCAAGTGTGTCTTGTCTATCCAATATGTCTATCACTTGTTGAAGGGAGGGATTTACTAGTTTCAAAATTTGCTCTCGTATGCGAACATCAGAAACGTTCTGTGCAATTGCATCACGCACCATTGTATCTGAATAAGAAAGACCACAGTCACAGTCAAAGGCACAGTCCCTAGTAAGTCCTTGCAATGTTGCAACCCACTCCCTATTAGTTTGACCGGCCGTACATTTTGTACGAAAAAAAGTATACCTTTTTGCAACCACATTAACTGTTTCTTTGAAATAGGCATCTAAAGCAGACAAAATGTCATCGTAGGACAGAGTTGCTACGTCGCGTCGGGGAAACAATTTCACTATCACACGGTAGGTGGACACACCGACACAAGAAAGCAAAAACGGCTGCCGCTCATTACCTTGAATTCCGTAGGCGGCCAGGTGAAAGCCAAACTGTCGGGACCATTCTGGCCACGATTCGTGCGCCGCGTTAAAACTGCGAAACGGCAGTGCAACGGCATGGTGTGGCTGCTGGAGCGGTGAAGCGGCGGCTGCCGCATCGGTTTGAATGGCACGTTGACCCTGGACGAGCTGTCCAAGGGCATCCAATAACGCCTGCGTCTGCTGATTCTGCAAGCGATAAAATTCGGACAGTACATCTGGCGAAGCCATCACACAAGTAAATGTAAGCAATTAGAAAGAACTCTTTACTCGTCGCCAAATGATGTGTCGACAGAAGTGCCGACACAGTGTTATTTTGAGGGGGCCAATAGGCACGCTATCTAACGCAGACGGGCGTGAATTCTGGAACAGGATAACTATTGAATGGTAGCAAGAAAAGTACGTAGCTGCTTTATACTTAACTTTAATGACTCCTTGTGATACATCTCTCTTGACTATACAAATGCGACTCGTAAGATACATGCACTGTTACAATTGGCGCCTTGCTAGGTCGTAGCCATGGACTTAGCAGAAGGCTATTCTAACTGACTCTCGGCAAATGAGAGGAAGGCTTCGTCCGTATTGTCGCTAGCAATGTCGTCGTACAACTGGGGCGAGTGCTCTATCGTCTCTCGAGACCTGCCTTGTGGTGGCGCTAGGTCTGCGATCACACAGTGGCGACACGCGGGTCCGACATGTACTTAATGGACCGCGGCCGATTTAAGCTACCACCTAGCAAGTGTGGTGCCTCACGGTGACACCACAATCTCAAATTTAGATACTTCGCTAATATGAAGCCATCACAAAACTGTACGAAGTTAAAGTAAAGCACGATTTCCATTTATTTTGTTGCTATTAATCTGGTGAATCTAATAAAATATATTCCAGACGTGTGTCTGCAGCAGTTTTCCAGAAAATCCAGGGAAGGAAAGAAGTAACTTCGTATAATTTTTAATTTATTAATTTCTTGGCCCAACTTGTTTTTTAAATCCCAGACAACTACACAAAATTTTCAACAGCAGTTGTAGAGAATTAATTTTTGGAAAAATGATAGTAATAACGTTTAATTGAAAGTTATGAATGTATCAGATAATCTGCTTCTATTGATACCGTAGCACACATCAATTCATGTTAAACCGGAAAAAACAAAGCTCATTGTTAAGGAAGTTGTAGAGTGTGCATACAATTTCACAATACATTCACAATAAATATTCGAAAATGCCTTCGCCGAGTTCAATGCATTTAGCTGCACGTGTATGAACAGATTTTGTTGCTCGTTTCAGTTTCACAGGGTTGTTCTTAATCACTTCTTTGCCTCTCTATATGTTCTGGAAAACTACGGCAGACATACGTCTGGGAGATGTTTTATTAGATTCACCAGATTAATAGCAACAAAACAAATGGAAATCGTGCTCTATTTAACCTCGTATAGATCTGCGATGGCTTCATATTAGCGAAGTAGCTAAATTTCAAGCTAAATCTTTTATTAGCCGTCACTCCATAACTAAAAATTTGTGGACCCATGTTTTTATGAATTTTTAGTGGTACTTGTAGAATAACATATTAAAATATTTGCATAGCTTCGTGAATCACCCTGTATATCAAAGGGAAGTACGCCATAGCTTTTTGATGGATGGGATTGGGAGGGTCAAAATATATGACATAAATGGTCGTATCTTTTGATCGCATTGACTTAGAAGCTTAAGTGTCGTATAGCACCAAGGGAATATAAACCTTTGCTTGTGGCATAAATTCCAACTTGATACATCTACTTGTTCCTGAGGAAAAGGAGTGTTGACGTGCGGACAAACAGACCGGACGTAGGATAACAAATGATAAAAAAAAATTTCTCGTGTGAGATGATTACAAATTAACTATTTTTGGATATTTTCCTTTACTTGTACTGCAAAACCTTGCTTCTTGATAAACTTGGAGTACCATATTCGTTTTAATGAGCAAGTTTACGAGTCTCAGAATATGTGACATAAATGGCCGTATATTTGTATTGCTTTGAACTGTTTTATGTGGCCCGCCACGAATTCAAATACAGGCCACACGTCCTGTGGAAACACATTGTGTGTCGTCCGCAGCTGTGGTCTAGTGGCTAGCGTTGTTGCCTCTGGAACATGAGGCCCCGGGATTTTCTCTGCTCCGGGACTGGATGTTTGTGTTGTCCTTATAATTTCGTCATCACCATTCGTGACAGTGGCTAGATTGGATCGTGTAAAGATTGGACTGTAAAAAAATTCGGCTTTGTACGAGCGCTGATGGACTCGCAGGTGAGCTCCACACCAACCAACCATCAACAACATTATGTGTCTCTAAGGCAGAGGTTTCCATTGCCTTCTGCATCCTCATGCCGTTCATCAGCGCAGTCTCCCATCATAAGGGCAAGACTGTGCACTGAACGTCCATCCACTCCTCCGCCCTCTCAAATGGTTCAAATGGCTCTATGCAGTATGGGACTTAACATCTGAGGTCATCAGTCCCCTAGACTTCTTAAATCTAACAAAACTAAGGACTTCACACACATCCATGCCCGAGGCAGAATTCGAACCCGCGACCGTAGCAGTAGCGTGGTTCCGGACTGAAACGCCTAGAACCGCTCGGCCACAGCGGCCGGCCCGCCCTCTTTGACAAGGTCTTTGGCTAAATACGGGAGACTTCTTATGCCGGAAGACTTCGGACGCCATTGATGATGATTTTTTATTCGAAATTTAAGCAAGGACGGGATTCGAACCCTGGCTGAAGGTTGTTTTGATTACTAGTCAAATATCCGTAGACCAACTGTAGGATTGCAGGTTTGATAGTTCAAAGGAACTTTCAGTTAATCTGAATGACTTGCTTCGTTGGCTAACTCGATTAGTTTGTGCGAAAGCTCTACTTTGGCACAACGTCCAATGTCCTTATGTAAGAAATGATGCACAGATTATTAATTTCAATTTGCCGCAAGGGGTAGCCCCTCGGTGTGAGGTTCTCCTTCCGGCACGGGTGTGTCCGTTGTCCTTAGCATAAGTTAGTTTAAGTTAGAGTAAGCAGTGTGTAAGCCTAGGAACCAATGACTTCAGCTGTTTGGACCTATAGGAACGTACCGCAACTTTCCCAATCAATTAAATTCAAAAATTTCCTGGCAAATTAGAACTGTGTGCCGGACCGAGACTCGAATTCGTGACCTTTGCCTTTCGCGGACAAGTGCTCTACCATCTGAGCTACCCAAGCACGATACACGCCCCATTCCCACAGCTTCGATTCTGCCAGTTCTGCAAGTTTCGCAGAAAAGCTTCTGTGAAGTTTGGAAGGTAGGAGACGAGGTACTGACAGAATTGAAGCTGTGGGGACAGGGCGTGAGTCGTGCTTCGGTAGCTCAGATGGTAGAGCACTTGACCGAGTTCGAGTCTCGGTCCGGCACACAGTTTTAATCTGCTAGGAAGCTTAATATCAGCGCACACTCCGCTGCAGAGTGAAAATCTCATTCTGTAATTAAATTCAATTTGGTCACATCCTATACACTATCGGACCAAAAATATCCAGTGGATTAGTGGACAATAGTAGGGTGTGTGTCCACCAAAAAAATGTTCAAATGTGTGTGAAATCTTATGGGACTTAAGTGCTAAGGTCATCGGTCCCTCACTACTTAAATTATCCTAAGGACAAACACACACACACCCATGCCCGACCGAGCGAGGTGGCGCAGTGGTTAGCCACTGGACTCGCATTCGGGAGGACGACGGTTCAATCCCGCGTCCGGCCACCCTGATTTAGGTTTTCCGTGATTTCCCTAAATCACTCCAGGCAAATGCCGGGATGGTTCCTCTGAAAGGGCACGGCCGACTTCCTTCCCTAATCCGATGAGACCGATGACCACGCTGTCTGTTCTCCTTACCCAAACCAACCAACCAACCAACCCATGCCCGAGGGAGGACTCGAATCTCCGCCGGGACCAGCCGCACAGTCTATGACTGCAGCGCCGAGACCGCTCGGCTAATCCCATGCGGCGTGTGTCCATCTTTCGCCTTTAGCCTCTATCACGGCTTGGGGACACTTGCGAGGTGCTGTCTGAATGTCTGTGGAGAAATGACGCCCCACTCTTCCTCAGTACCTGAAACCAGACAAGGTAGTGAAGCGAAATCTAGCTTCTAATTCACCCCAAAGGTGCTACATTGGTTTCAGGTCGGTCTCTGGGCGAGCCAGACCCTTTCAGGAACGTTACTGTCCACAAAACACTGCCTCACAGGTGGTGCTTTATGACGAGTTGCATCGTCATGCTGATATAGTCTTCGTCTCCGTAATGATCCTCTACTCTACACAGTAAAATGCTTTCACATCCTTTCATATTTAGCGTTCTCTCAGGTGCAGTAATGGGATATGACCATTACAGCACCTCCTCCGTGCTCCACTTTAGTCACTGCAGGTGATGACAGGTAACGTTCTTCGGCAGTTCGCCAAACACAACCTCCATTAGACTGCCAAAGGGTATAACGTGATTCATCACTCCAAATCACTCGTTTCCAATCTACTGACCAGTGACGCCGCTCTTGACGTCACCTAAGGCGCCGCTAGGTATTGTTCGCAGAGATGTTTGACTTCTTAGGAGCTCAGCGACCACGGTACCACACTTTCTTCTTAAGTCTAACATTTTAAAGAACATAATTCTACCACTACTGGCCATTAAAATTGCTACACCACGAAGATGACGTGCTACAGACGCGAAATTTAACCGACAGCAAGAAGATGCTGTGATATGCAAATTATTAGCTTTTCAGAGCATTCACACAAGATTGGCGCCAGTGGCGACACCTACAACGCGCTGGCATGAGGAAGGTTTCCAACCGATTTCTCATACACAAACAGCAGTTGACCGGCGTTGCCTGGTGAAACGTTGTTGTGATGCCGTGTGTAAGGAGGAGAAATGCGTACCATCACGTTTCCGACTTTGATAAAAGTCGGATTGTAGCCTATCGCGATTGCGGTTTATCGTATCGCGACACTGCTGCTCGCGTTGGTCGCCACCCAATGACTGTTAGCAGAATATGCGATCGGTGGGTTCAGGAGGGTAATACGGAACGCCGTGCTGTATCCCAACGGCCTCGTATCACTAGCAGTCGAAATGACAGGCATCTTATCCGCATGGCTGTAACGCATCGTGCAGCCATGTCTCGATCCCTGAGTGAACAGATGGGGACTGTTTGCAAGACAACAACCATCTGCACGCATAGTTCGACAACATTTACAGCAGCTCGGAGACCATGGCTGCGGTTACCCTTGACGCTGCGTCACAGACAGGAGCGCCTGCAATCGTGTGCTCAACGACGAACCTGGGTGCACGAATGGCAAAACGTCATTTTTTCGGATGAATCCAGAATCTGTTTACAGCATCATGATGGTCGCATCCGTGTTTGGTGACATCGCGGTGAACGCACATTGGAAGCGTGTATTCGTCGTCGCCATACTGGCGTATCACTCGGAGTGATGCTATGGGGTGCCTGCCATTGGTTACATGACTCGGTCACCCCTTGTTCGCATTGACGGCACTTTGTACAGTGGACGTTACATTTAAGATGTGTTACTACCCGTGGCTCTACCCTTCATTCGATCCCTGCGAAACCCTATATATTCAGCAGGATAATGCACGACCGCATGTTGCAGGTAATGTACGGGCCTTTCTAGATGCAGAAAATGTTCGACTGCTAGCCTGGCCAGCACATTTCCCAGATCTCTCACCAACTGAAAACGTCTGGTCAATGTTGGCCGAGCAACTGGCTCGTCACAATACGCCAGTCACTACTCTTGGTGGACTGTGGTATCGTTGAAGCTGCTTGGGCAGATGTACCTGTACACGCCATCCAAGCTCTGTTTGACTTAATGCCCAGGCGTATCAAGGTCGTTATTACGGCCAGATGTGGTTGTTCTGGGTATTGATTTCACCGGATCTATGCAACCAAATTGCGTGAAAATGTAATCACATGTCAGTTCTAGTATATTTGTCCAATGAATTCCCGTTTATCATCTGCATTTCTTCTTGGTTTAGCAATTTTAATGGCCAGTAGTGTATATAGGAAAAGAGCGATCAGTAATTATTATAAACAAACTGAAAGCAGTCTTGATCGCATGACTTTTTAATGTGATGACCGGTTTCGATCTTTTTATAAGATCATCTTCAGACCTACAATAAACAGGAATTTATATAAACATATAAAAGACGAAATCATATATTCGTAAAACAGTAAATAACGCTGATATACCATGCATGTCTGCAGCAGGCGGTGGCGCATAGCAAACCTCTTGCTTGTGGCTGCTGGTGTACTGCAACGTGAAGAACACCAGCTGCTAATTAAATACATGAAGCCCCGCCCAGCGTCTGCGGCATAACTTCTTGGACAGCCAATCACGTAAGTATCATTTCTGTCGCTTAAGAAAGTAACATGGTACTTACTGTGAGTCATTATTACCATCTATAGAACTTATAAAACAAGTTAAAATCTTGTTGTTGTTGTGGTCTTCAGTCCTGAGACTGGTTTGATGCAGCTCTCCATGCTACTCTATCCTGTGCAAGCTTCTTCAGCTCCCAGTACCTACTGCAGCCTACAGGCTTCTGAATCTGCTTAGTGTATTCATCTCTTGGTCTCCCTCTACGATTTTTACCCTCCGCACTGCCCTCCAATACTAAATTGGTGATCCCTCGATGTCTCAGAACATGTCCTACCAACCGATCCCTTCTTCTAGTCAAGTTGTGCCACAAACTCCTCTTCTCCCCAATTCTATTCAATACCTCCTCATTAGTTATGTGATCTACTCATCTAATCTTCAGCATTCTTCTGTAGCACTACATTTCGAAAGCTTCTATTCTCTTCTTGTCTAAACTATTTATCGTCCACGTTTCACTTCCATACATGGCTACACTCCATACAAATACTTTCAGAAACGACTTCCTGACATTTAAATCTATACTCGATGTTAACAAAATTTTCTTCTTCAGAAACGCTTTCCTTCCCGTTGCCAGTCTACATTTTATATCCTCTCTACTTCAACCATCATCAGTTATTTTACTCCCTACATAGCAAAACTCCTTTACTACCTTAAGTGTCTCATTTCCTAATCTAATTCCCTCAGCATCACCCGATTTAATTCGACTGCATTCCATTACCCTCGTTTTGCTTTTGCTGATGTTCATCTTATACCCTCTTTTCAAAACACTGTCCATTCCGTTCAACTGCTCTTCTAAGTCCTTTGTTGTCTCTGACAGAATTACAATGTCATCGGCGAACCTCAAAGTTTTTATTTCTTCTCCATGGATTTTAATACCTACTCCGAACTTTTCTTTTGTTTCCTTTATTGCTTGCTCAATATACAGATAGAATAACATCGGCGATAGGCTACAACCCTGTCCCTTCCCAACCACTGCTTCCCTTTCATACCCCTCGACTCTTATAACTGCCATCTGGTTTCTGTACAAATTGTAAATAGCCTTTCGCTTCCTGTATTTTACCCCTGCCACCTACAGAATTTGAAAGAGAGTATTACAATCAACATTGTCAAAAGCTTTCTCTAAGTCTACAAATGCTAGAAACGTAGGTTTGTCTTTCCTTTAAAATCTTATAGCTTATAAAATATAGTGTAAAAATGTAATTACTGCGACCTAAGCAGTATGGCCCTCTACCATGTACTGTTACCGAATAAAGCAAAGATGTCGGCAAGGACGCCATTGTAGTAACCATGGCTACCTAATCGTCTTACAACGGCCAAAGATGATAGCAAGGACGCCGCTGTAGTAACCATGGCTACCTACTCGTCTTACTAGAGCCAAAGAGGCTACCTGTGGGGAAAGCGTCCTGGTAGCTCTAAGGATGGCAGCTCCCTGGCTCCCCCAACGAAGGTCGATCAGTACATGATATGAGTAAGTGATATGCACATGAGCTACAATTACCATTAAAATTTTAATTAAAGACATCTCGTCAAAATAACTTCAAAAATGTTACATCTGATATGCGATATCAGTAGTGGAATGTTGCAGAAATTTTATGAAGTAGGAGCTATATTACCGTTACGGTCGTTGGTCTGCATAGGATGCAACGTGATGGCTATCATGAGCGTAAAATTAATGACATTGTGCCAATAAAGAACAGATAAAACCACTTTCTGGACGGTCACGTCATGGGCTGACGAAATAATGTCTACGATAGCCATAATGTTACGTTGCAATATAGTGTTAATAAATATACCAATAACAGCCGGCATAGCAGAGTAGGGTGAAAAGTATCCCTTGTCAAACAGTAAAACACATAAAAGTGACATATAGCGTATACACAAGGCATCCCTTGTCAAACAGTAAAACACAGATAAGTGACATAAGGCAAGAAAATGGATTGGTGCACACGCGCACTTAATACAGCGTAATATGTTGTATAACAACGATCACATGTAAATATAGCACAAAAAACAAAGCATGATAATGTGGTACCAAACATATTGAAGAACATAGGCACATTCATCTACGTACTGTTTGTCCATATGATATAATAAAATACATCTACATCTACGTCTACATATGTATTCCGGTAGCCACCAAGCGGTGTGTGGCGGAGGGCACAATTCGCGCCAAAGTCATATTTCCCCCCCCCGTTCTGTTCCACTCGTGGATCGCGCGAAGGAAAAACGGCTGTCTGAACGCCTCAGTACGAGCTCTTATTTCCCTTATTTTTGAATGATGATCATTTCGCGATTTGAAAGTTAGTGGTAGTAATATATGCTCTACATCCTCGGCGAAGATCGGATTTCGGAATTTAGTGAGCAACCCCTTCTGTTTAGCGCGTCGTCTGCAAGTGTATCCCACTTCAAACTCTCTATGAGATTGTAACGCTCTCGTGATGGCTAAATGTACCAGTCATGAATCTTGCCGCTCTTCTTTGGACCTTCTCAAATCTCTTGAATGAGACCCAACTGATAAGGGTCCCACACAGACGAACAATACTCTAAGACTGGATGAACTAACGTATTGTAAGCTATTTCCTTTGTTGAAGGACTGCATCGCTTCAGGATTCTGCCAATAAACCGCAATCTAGAGTTCGCCTTACCCGTTACTTGTGTAATCAGATCATTCCATTTGAGATCATTTCGAATAGTCACACCCAGATACTTGACTGATGTACTGATGTTACCGCTTCCAAAGACTGATCATTTATTTTGTACTCATACTTTAATGGGGATTTTCGCTTTGTTATACGCAGTAGGTTACACTTACTAATATTGAGAGATAACTGCCAGTCATTACACCACGCATTTATTTTCTGCAAATCCTCGTTGGTTTGTTCACAACTTTCGTGTGATACTACTTTCCTGTAGACTACAACACCATCGGCAAACAGTCTAAGGCCGCTGTCAATACCGTCAACCGGATCGTTTATGTAAATCGTAAAAGCAGAGGATATATTACGCTGCCCTGGGGCACACCTGAAGTTGCTCTTGTTTCTGTTGAAGTTACCCCGTTCAGGACGACATACTGTTCCCTGTCTGTTAGAAAACTTTCTATCCAACCGCATACGTCATTGGACAGACCGTAAGCGCGCACTTTTTGTAGCAAGCGACAGTGCGGAACTGAGTCGAACGCCTTTAGAAAGTCGAGAAATATGGCATCAACTTGGGAGCCGGTATCTAGAACCTGTTGAATATCATGCACAAAGAGGGCCAGCTGTCTCGCATGACCGCTGTTTCCTAAAACCGTGCTGGTTTCTGCAGATGAGCTTCTCAGAGTCTAGAAAGGTCATTATATCTGAACACAAAATATGTTCCATGATTCTACAACAAATCGATGTCAGGGAAATTGGCCGGTAATTATGTGCATCCGATTTCCTACCCTTTTTATAGATTGCTGTGGCCTGGGCCTTCTTCCAGTCCCGTGGAACTTTCCGCCGTTCCAATGATCTGTGAGAGATGACGGTTAAGAATGGTGCTATATTTGTAGCATAACAAACATAAAATCGTACGGGGATACCGTCTGAGCCAGATGCCTTTCTGGCGTCTAAGGATCTTAACTGTTTTACAATCCCAGATACACTAAACACTATGTCAGCCATCCTTTCGTTTGTTCAATAATTGATAGGGGGAATGGTGCTGCAGTCCTCTATCGTAAACGAGTTTTTGAAAGCTAGGTTTAGAATTATACAAGATATAAACAAATGAGGTAAGCAGTAGCGTACAAACACAGTCGACAGTAAATGTGTAGTAAAAAAGTAATTAAAAAGAATCGTTACTGCTCATCCAGACTAACGGAACATCTTGAAGGGTGAAGTATTTTAGGATAGTTCCTCAAACAGATTAAAAGAAATATTCTTCTTGGGGGGAATAAGTCCTTATCCACATTGTGGCAGGTGGGCTGTCGATGGAGCTTTGTAAATAGCGAGTGATTCCTTCCAATATTATTATTATTATAATTATTATTACAAAAAGTCGCAGCGATGTTGGCCGAGCCCTGTCCGTCGGTATACGACCCCAGTCTGCGCTTGGTTCAGCTGTGGTTGTTCCTTCGCGTTTCCACTTCGTAGTCGCTTCACCAACAATCACCTCGGCTGCTTGAGAAGGGCGAAACGTGTCTGATGGATATGTTACCGAGGTGACATCTAATGAGTAGCGAACTTCCGAAGTCGATCAGTTCTTCCGATCCATTCTGGTGTTACTCCTCCGCTGCTGAAAACACAATACTCAGCGCCTGTTTTTATACTCGCGGATGCGCCTCTGGTGACATCTACTAGTCAATTCCGCATTACGTAAGGGTATCCTGATACTTTTTCTCAGATATTCCGCCGCGACGGTAAAACCAGAGAAATTAGAGCTCATACGAAGCCGAACCGGCATCTATTCTTCTCGCACACCAATCACAAGTGGCAAGCGGTAGGCATAGGTGCACGAAATAGTCTCTACCGCACACCGTAATGTGTCTCCTACATCTAAATCTACATCTACTTCTACATCTACATGGATACTCTGCAAATCACATTTAAATGCCTGGCAGAGGAACCCAATCTCGTATAGCGCGCGGAAAGAATGAACACCTGTATCTTTCCGTACGAGCTCTGATTTCCCTTATTTTATCGTGGTGATCGTTCCTCCCTTTCTAGGTCGGTGTCAACAAAATATTTTCGCATTCGGAGGAGAAAGTTGGTGATTGGAATTTCGTGAGAAGATTCCATCGCAACGAAAAATGCCCAAATCCTGTATCATTTCTGTGACACTCTCACCCACATTTCGCCATAATACAAAATGTGCTACCTTTCTTTGAACTTTTACGATGTACTCCGTCAGTCCTATCTGGTAAGGATCCCATACCACGCAGCAGTATTCTCAAAGAGAATGGACAAGCGTAGTGTAGGCAGTCTCCTTAGTAGGTCTGTTACATTTTCTATCTGTCCTGCCAATAAAATGCAGTCTTTGCTTAGCCTTCCCCACAACATTTTCTGTGTCTTCCTTCCAATTCAAGTTGTTCGTAATTGTAATACCTAGGTATTACAATGAATTTATGGCTTTTAGATTAGAATGATTTATCGTGTAACCGAAGTTTAACGCGTTCCTTTTAGGCACTCATGTGAATGCTCTCACACTTTTCGTTATTTAAGGTCAACTGCCAAGATTCGCACCATTCAGATATCTTTTCTAAATCGTTTTGCAGTTTGTTTTGATCTTCTGATGACTTTATTAGTCGATAAACGACAGCGTCATCTGCAAACAACCGAAGACGGCTGCTCAGATTGTCTCCCAAATCGTTCATATACATAAGGAACAGCAGTATAGTAGAAACCGAGTGTCCAGCGATAGAGTCCTTCATTTCAAAATTAAATATCTGGAAAACTAAGGTCAACAGACGACTGCGACAAACAGTATATTTACTGTGAAAGCTGTGTGAATTTTATACAGAAGTCATAAAATAGTTCAGAAAGGTGTCATCAGATCCTGCTGTAATAGCAATGCGTAAAACCCCTAAATAATGCGCCGCAGCTCAGAGCGATCTGTTCCACCGTTGAAACATGGTTAGCGCACCGAAGGAAGAAGGTCAAATCATGTATTACATTGAACAATGTGTTTTTCTAATACCGGAATATCACAGGTTAGAACTCTCCTACGTCAACTATGTGCAGTCCCAGATACGATTTAACGTTCCAGGAGGACCCGATGCGAAAACCATTCGCCAAGTTCTTCGCCAAATTCGAAGTGCCAGGTAGCGTGGCTGATGATCCAGCAGAGAATGTTGGGCCCGGGCAAACTGTAGTTACACCTGAAAATGTCGCCACGGGTTTCTGAAATTATTCAGCAAAATCGAAGGAAATCAGTTTGACGAATTGCAGCGGAGACTTATTTGAAGCGTCCCAGCATGAAGAAAATAGTGGGACAGAGCATACACATGTTTCCATTCAAAATCCAGAGCCACCAGTCCACACCTCTACGAACTGTTCGACAGAGGGCTAGCTTTGCGAACCAGATTCTCACAATGACCGATAATGAAAGATTTGATGATGGTGAAAAATGAAACTGCCGCTTCCGACATTCCTAAAATCACCATTTGCGTGTTGCGGAATCACTGTCTTCTCCTAAACACGCTGCTTGTGCTGCGGTATGCAGTAGAGGCATTATTGGCCCTTTTCTCATGCGATAAAGGGACACTGGTGAACGTACGTTGCAATTTTGGAACAGCTAGCGTTGGAGGATTGACCAGACACAGAGTGCTTCAAGCGAGATAGCGCCAGACCAATCCCACCGACCAGGTGCTTCGCTTTCTTGATGAATACCTAGGGGAATAGAGTCATTGCGTTGGACTGGGAATAGAGTCATTGAGCTGGATTACTGCAAGTTTCCTGGCCGAGGGATGGATCTGAGTGCATATTGGCCCCAATATGACTCCTTGTGACTACGTTTTGTGGGGCCTGCCTCTACCGGAACCATCACCACGATGAACGAGCTTGAATCGGCGATCTGTGTGGCATCTGAAACAATTTCTGTTGCGAAACTATAGGATGTGATGGAAAATTTCAGTATTCGTTTGTGCCACCTCTGTTATGCGAGTAGTGGGTATTTCGAGAAGACTTTGATGTGACTGCAAAGAGTACTTGCACAGGACAGAGGGTTCAGTGCTTACTCTTAGCAACCTTTAGAACTATTTCGCAACTTCTGTGTAACTTCCGTATAAATTTCTTACAACTTTTACAATTGACGTACCTTTTCTTGCACTTAGACTTGCGCTCTACCCAAACTGTGGTTAGCTACTTTTGGTACAGTACATAATTTTCAATAGAAATCATCAGCAATGGCAACTGAAGACCTTTACTCTGCCAATGACCTTGTCAAGGGGGCGGAGGAGATGACAGAGGTTCAGGGCACTCTCTCGCCCTAGAGGTGGGCGGTGGAGGAATCAGCAACGATCAATGGCATGAGGATGCAGAAGGCAATGGAAACCACTGCATTAAAGACACTTATCCTGTCTCCACAGGACATGTGGTCTGTAATTGAAAAAGTTTCATGACGATCTCTCCATCGGCTAATAATACCGAAATAGTCCCCCATTCGAATCTCCGGGAAGGCACTGCCAAGAGGGAGGTGATCATGGGAACAAGATTGAACAATGTTCTACGAGTCAGGGGCTGGAATGACAGAAGTTTGAACCTGGTAGCGAAGTTAGAAAATATGAAAAGAGAAATGCTCAGTATAGATATTTGGACGTCATTGAAGTGAAATGAAAAGAAGACAAGCATTTATGGTCAGATGAGCACAGGGTACTATCAACAGCAGCAGAAACTAGTATGACGGGACTAGGATTCGATAGGAATGGTAAAGTAGGGCAGAGGTTGGATTACCGTGAATAGTTCAGTGGAAGGGTTGCTCTTATGAGAATCGATAGCAAAACAACACCGACAACGATAGCTCAGGTATACATGCCGACGTGGCAAGCATAAAATGAAGACCGTTGGGTGGGTAATACAGTACGTAAAGGGAGATGAAAATCTAATAGTCATAGGGTATTGGAATGCGGTTGAAGGTGAAGGAGTGGAAAAATCAGTTGTGGAACAATATGGGTTTGGTATTAGGAATGAGAGGGGAGAAAGAGTAATACAGTTCTGCAATAAATTTCAACTAGTAACAGTGAATACTCTGCTCATGAATCACAAGAGGAGGAGATACTATTGGAAAAGGCAGGGAGATACAAGATGGTTTCAGTTAGATTACATCATAATCAGGCAGAGATTCCGAAATCAGATCCAGGATTGCAAGGCATACCCAGGAGCAATATAGTCTATATCACAGATCACAGTTTAGTAGTGGTGAAGAGCAGAGAGAGTAGTCAGGAAGAACGAAAGCGCCAATAATTGGGATACGGAAGTACTAAGGAATGAGATACGCTTGAAGTTGTCAGAGGCTATAGATACTGCGATAAGGAGTAGCTCACTAGGCAGTTCATTAGAAAAGGAATGGAAATCACAGAAATTGGACATGATAACATCGGACAAAGAAGGTAACTACAAAGAAACGACGGGTAACAGAAGAGATATTTCAGATGATCGATGAAAGGATGAAGTACAAACACGTTCAGTGCAGTTTCGGAATACAGAAATACAATTTACTTAGGACTAAAATAAATAGTAAGTGCAGGGAAGCTTAGGCGAAATGGCGACATGGAAAATGTGAAGAAATCGAAAAAGAAATTAAGTCGGTAGGACTGATTCAGCTTATAGAAAAGTCAAAACAACCTACGGTGAAATTTAAAGCGAGTGTGGTAATATTAAGAGTGCAATGGAAACTCCAAAATTAAATTCGAGGAGAAAGCGGATAGGTACAGTGAAGGGCCCTATGAGTGAGAAGACTTATCTGATGACGTGATAGCAGAAGAAACACGAGTCTATATAGAAGAGATAGGTGGCCCAGTATTAGATTCAGAATTTAAAAAAGCTTTAGAAGTCTGAACATCGAATAAGGCAGAAGGGATGGATAACATACCATCAGAATTTCTAAAACCAGTGGGAGAAGTGGCAACAAATCTTCTATTCATGTTGGCACGTAGAATGCATGAGCCTGTCGATATACCGTAGACTTTCCGAAAAAAACATCATCATTCCCAGGATTGGAAGAGCCAACAACTACGAGAATTATCTCACAATCAGCTTAACAGGTCATGCATACAAGTTGCGAACAAGGATAACATACAGAAGAATGGAAAAGAAAACTGAAGACCTGCTTCTTACATGACGATCACTTTGCCTTTAGGAAAGGTTAAGACACCACAGAGGCAGCTCTGACGTTGCAGTTGATATTGGAAGCTAGACTAAAGAAAAATCAAGACACGTTCATAAGAACTATCAACCTGGAAAAAGCGTTCGACAATGTCATATGGAGCAAGATGTCCGAAATTCTGAGAAATAGGGAAAGACGGATAACACACAATATTTACAAGCGACAAGAGGCAATAATAAGAGTAAATGGCCAAGAACAAAGTGCTTAAATGAAAAAGGTGTGCCGGCCGTGGTGGTCAAGCGGCTCTAGGCGCTTCAGTCCGGAACCGCGCGACTGCTACGGTCGCAGGTTCGAATCCTGCCTCGGGCATGGATCTGTGTGATGTCCTTAGGTTAGTTAGGTTTAAGTAGTTCTATGTTCTAGTGGACTGATGACCTCAGATGTTAAGTCCCATCCATAGTGCTCAGAGCCATTTCAACATTTTTTTTTTTTTTTTAAAGGTGTAAGACAGGGGTACTGCTTTTGCACCTACTGCTCAATCTATACATCGAAGAAACAGTGATAGATATAAAAGGAAGGTTCAAGAATGGAATTGAAATTCAGAGTGAAATGGCACAAATGATAAAATTCGCTGATGACCTTGCTATTATCAGTGGAAGTGAAGAAGAATTACAACAAAAAATTGTTCAGATGGCTCTGAGCACTATGCGAGTTAAGTTCTGAGGTCATCAGTCCCCTAGAACTTAGAACTACTTAAACCTAACTAACCTAAGGACGTCACACACACTCATGCCCGAGGCAGGATTCGAACCTGTGACCGTAGCGGTCGCGCAGTTCCAGATTGTAGCGCCTAGAACCGCTCGGCCGCCCCGGCCGGCGAAGAATTACATGATCTGCTGAATGGAACGAGCAGTCTAATGAGTAAAGAATATGGATTGAGAGTAGATCGAAAAAAGGCGAAAGTAATGTGAAGTAGCAGAAATGAGAACAGTGGGAACCTTAACGTCAGGATTGGTGATTACGAAGTAGATGAAGTTAAGGAATTCTGCTACGCAGGCAGCAAAATAAACCATGACGAACGGAGCAAGGAGGACATCAAAAGCACACCAGCACTGGTAAAAAGGCCATTCGTGACCAAGGGAAGTCTACTACTATCGAACACAGGCCTTAATTTGAGGAATAAATCTCTAAGAATACACGTTTGAGAAAACCGGAACGGTAGAGAATCGAAGCATTTGAGGTGTGGTGCTATAGAAGAAAGTTGCAAATTAGGTAGACTGATAAGGTAAATGAGCCGTGCGTGGCTCGTGTTCGTGCCATCTATTACTTAACACCCTGTTTTCACCGTTCTGCCACCTCGTTATGTTAATTTCTATTACTGGTGCCACTGAGTTGCTGCCTTGCCTGGCCGTGAGCGGCAGCACCAGCACTCATCAATATAAGCCCTGCCGTTATCTTTGCTGGACTGCTATTACTTCCCAGTCGTCGTTGGAACGCACGAGCTGTGCTGTTCGGACCTGGCAATCTGACAGTCGGGACGCGGCAGAAGTTCGGTCGGGTTGGAGCGGCAGTGGGGTCTGGATAGCCATGACTCGCGCAACCGTGGCCGGCAGGCATGGCTTGAGGGAGGACGGTCTTGTCTTACAAGACGACGTGTAATTGCTCGCCGATCGCTTATGGGTTGGCAGTGTGTGTGTCTCAACTGGTGGTTCGTCCTAGTGATTGCACAGTCACTGCTTGGTCGCGTTCTTCGTCCAAGTGTTTGTGAAATTGTGTGTAGCCTGTGATGTCGACTGCCCACTTATTTTAGTGCTGTCTCCGTGCTGATGTGTAGCAGTTGGTCGGTTGGCGCAGTCGCGACTTAGCACCAGTGGGGCATGCAGCTCCAGGGAGGCGCGGATAGCCATCACTCGTCCGACAATTGGCGGCACACACGTTTGAGTGGCAACGACCTTGCTTGGCCGTTTGCTCGGTCGTCCGAATAGACGACGCGTATTTGGATCGTACACCGCTAATGGGCTGCCTGTGATCCACTCTTGTTGTTCCACAGTCTGTGCTGTTAGCATCGTTTGAGTTTTTTGCAAGTGTGGAGCGGAACTGGCCTTAATCATTCGTCTGTTGATTGTCGTTCGGTTGGGTTTTCGTCGGATGGTGATTGGTTGGCCCGACTGCCTGTTTCACCTAAGCGAGCGTTAGTGTTTGAATTACAGGCCGACCCTCGAACGTCTGAGCGCCCTTGGGTGCGTGCCCTATTTTTTAAAATTTGTTCTTGTTGTTTGTACTTGTATGGCTTCTAGCCGACTTCTTTAAATTAGAGTTGTTTTGCTCTTAAGACCTTCAGCCTAGTTAAAAGTACTGTTTCAGGTAAGCCTTTTGGCATTTTGAAAATTTTAGGTTTGTTGAATTTTTTAAGTCTTGGGCCTTAAAAAAGCCGATTTTGAGTTTGAGTTGTTGTGCTTTGAAGGCCTTCAGCCTGGTTTAAAGTACTGTTTCACGTAAGCCCTTTGCCACTTTAAAAATTTTAATGTTGTTCAATTTTTAAATTTTGGGCCTTCAGCCGATTTTGAGTTTGAGTTCTTTTGCTCTTAAGGCCTACAGCCTAAATTAAAGAACTGTTTCACGTAAGGCCTTTGGTATTTAAAAAAATTAATGTTATGGAGTTTTTATTGTTAGACCTTCAGCCGATTTGAATTTAACTTGTTTACTTCAGCCTAACTAAAGAACTGTTTTAAGATAAGGTTTGCCTTTTAAATTTCTGCTTGAGCGTGCGTTTTAAGTTATTGGCCTTCAGCCGTTTTTAAATTAAGGTGTCTTTCAGCCGGTAATTAAGTCCCAAAGATTAAAGAAGTGTGTTTAAAAAAATTTTTGGGGCTCTTGTAATGTTTGATCAAATAATAAAGTTGTATGTTCGAGTGTAGCTGATAGCCCCTTATTTTGGCCCATTTTCCACAATTTATACTATCTGTCCTGTCCTGCGGGTTAAGCGGGGCGTCGCAGTAGGAAATAAGAAGGTTCTCTGTAGAATAGGCTACGAGAGGAATGTATGGGAAACACTGACGAGAAGAAAGCACAGGATGGTAGGACATTTGTTAAGACATCACGGAATATTTTTCCATGGTACTGGAGGGCGCTGTGGAGGGTAAAAACCGTAGAGACAAATACGTCCAGCAAATAACTGAGGCCTAGGTTGCAAGTACTGCTCATAAATGAAGAGGTCGGCACAGGAGAGGAATTCGTGGTGGGCCGCATCAAACCAGACTGATCACTCAAAAAAAATGACGTATAAATGACATAGTAAACGGTAAGCTTACTTATAGTATCGACTGCGTTGGTAGAAAAACAACGATAAATGAATGTGTGCGAGAGAAACTGGGAACCTATGACTTCTCTGTTTTTTGTTTGTTTCTTTTGAACATATTAGTCTAGTGTGTATTATATATACATACAAAATATTAATTGGATTTTGTAAGAAATAAAAATTAACTGATAGCGTAACTTTGACGCTTTTATGTAATCAAAGCAATTACCTTTATTGCAAGTATAATTTACATGCACAAACATCAAAAAATCTGTATAATCATTGTTTTTATTTCTTTCTCAACGGAATATTCTTCATTATGAACCAAGGCAAGAGTTTACTTTTCTTATTGGTAAGAGCGAAAGATGTTTATGAATACGAGAAATATGGTTTAAATAAGCTAGACGAGGTTGTGAAGGGATCTTTGATATGTTTTTGTTTTGTGCTTTTTTTTAATTTTACCTTTTTTGTGGAAACTGCGTTTTGTAGTATTAAATGATAAATCTGTAATTTTATTTACTTTTACTACAACATCCCTCTGTTTCACTTCAAAAATCAGCAACTTTCGAATAAAATGCGGGTTAAATATTTACAGTTCTAATTTCGCTATAAATACTGTTTACTCTTCAGTAACAGACAGAAAGGTAACTATGTACAACAAAAATGTTCGATAGGTTACGTGGCCCTTTATATAGGGTGGTCAGAAAATGTGTGAAATGCTTGTAGGGATGTTACAGGGCAGGTTGTACTGAGACATAAATGTTAAGAAAGAAATTCGATACGTTGCTCCGTTTCCGAGTTATTTAGCATAGAATTTATCCAATCGGGGCGTCGCGCGCTCGCATTCAAGCGGCCTGCCAGGGGCGGTGTTGCCGAACGAGTGCTTTGTCTCGTTAGCTGAAACTTGAATTTACGCGCGCGACGATCTGATCGGCTAACTTCAATGCTAAATAACTCGGAAACGGCGTAACGTATCGAATTTCTTTCTTAACATTTATGTCTCAGTACAACCTGCCCTGTAACATCCGCACAAGCATTTCACACATTTTCTGACCTTACTGTATATCCTCAGTCATTTTATGGAGGGTTCACAACTTCCGGTTTCTAGAGAAATTTAGTAAGACACTGATCGCATACGCAAAGCGATCGAAAAGTAATGACGCCTGATAGGTGTGCAACAATAATAACATACAGATAATGCGATTACAATCTTAAGTGACCAAGGCTACTACGTAGTTCACAGTAGTATCACAGTTGCTGTTGGACTCGACTATCGGTCTTAGTTTTCATGATATTTAATTTTCAAATCACTGACTCCAATTGGCTTCTGTCTCGGGTTCATCGGCCGACGTCCATATAATGATTTTACTGACGTTTCGCCAGCACGAGTGGCTGGCATTGTCAAAGCTTCATCCTCCATTGCCAGTAGTGAACTGGGGGTGAAGCTTTGACAATGCCACCCACTCGTGCTGGCGAAGCGTCAGAAAAATCATTAGATGAACGTCGGACGAAGAACCCGAGACAGAAGCCAATAGGCAGTTTGTCAACAAGTGGCCACGAAAGCCTTAACAATTTTGTACTGACTCCAATGCTGGACACAGTGTATGTGAATGTAAATGCAGATGTAAGATGTCACGATGTTTCTGTGACAGCTTATCTGTTTTGCTTGCAGCCTAATATTTCCAGGACCCCAATTAAGATTTATATTTTGCTACAATAAGAGACAACAGAAAGCAAGTGGCGTAAGACAGGACTGTGACATTTCGTGCGACCCACCCACTGGAATGTATAAATACAAAATAGAAAATGGAGGAAGAATGCGGAGAAAGAATGGTTGCGAAGGGCAGCTGTCGGGTCATAGCGGTACGGCGCGGGGGAACAGAAGAACGTCGGAGTGACGTGGGGCAGGTTTCCGGTACGGCCGCAGCTGGAAAACGCCACGAATTCATCTCGGCGAGGTCGGCAGGGCAGAAGGCAGCAGCTGACACAAACAGGGGCGCGTGGAGCCGCGGGGATAAATATTGTCTGCTGTCTCGCGCGTCGCATGACGTCTTGTGTGTCTCAAAAGGGGGGGGGGGGGCGGCGGGGGGCCAGAGCCGAGGGCTTTGGAGAGAGTGTGTGCACGTGAGAGAGGGAGAGAGATAGCGAGGTACTGGCTCTGTAGCAGCTCGAGAGAGAGGTTAAGCTTACCGTCAAGACGTGTTAGCAGAGTATGGTTTATGAGGACAAATGTAAATAATAGTTACACTACTGGCCATTAAAATTGCGACACCACGAAGATGAAGTGCAACAGACGCGAAATTTAACCGACAGCAAGAAGATGCTGTGATATGCAAATGATTAGCTTTTCAGAGCATTCACACAAGGTTGGCGCCGGTGGCGACACCTACAACGTGCTCACATGAGGAAAGTTTCCAACCGAATTCTCATACACAAACAGCAGCTGACCGGCGTTGCCTGGTGAAACGTTGTTGTGATGCCTCGTGTAAGGAGGAGAAATGCGTACCATCCCGTTTCTGACTTTGATAAAGGTCGGGTTGTAGCCTATCGCGATTGCGGTTTATCGTATCGCGACATTGCTGCTCGCGTTGGTCGAGATCCAATGACTGTTAGCAGAATATGGAATCGGTGGGTTCAGGAAGGTAATACGGAACGCCGTACTGGATCCCAACGGCCTCGTATCACTAGCAGTCGAGATGACAGGCATCTTATCCGCATGGCTGTAACGGATCGTGCAGCCACGTCTCAATCCCTGAGTCAACAGATGGGGACGTTTGCAAGACAACAACCATCTGCACGAACAGTTCGACGACGTTTGCAGCAGCATGAACTATCAGCTCGGAGACGATGGCTGCTGTTACCCTTGACGCTCCATCACGGACAGGAGTGCCTGCGATGGTGTGCTCAACGACGAACCTGGGTGCACGAATGGCAAAACGTCATTTTTTCGGATGAATCCAGGTTCAGTTTACAGCATCTTGATGGTCGCATCCATGTTTGGCGACATCGTGGTGAACGCACATTGGAAGCGTGTATTCGTCATCGCCACACTGGCGTATCAGCCGGCGTGATGGTATGGGGCCGGCCGAGGTGGCCATGCGGTTCTAGGCGCTGCAGTCCGGAACCGCGGGACTGCTACGGTCGCAGGTTCGAATCCTGCCTGGGGCATGGATGTGTGTGATGTCCTTAGGTTAGTTAGGTTTAAGTAGTTCTAAGTTCTATGGGACTGATTACCTAAGATGTTAAGTCCCATAGTGCTCAGAGCCATTTTTTGATGGTGTGGGGTGCCATTGGTTACACGTCTCGGTCATCTCTTGTTCGCATTGAAGGCACTTTGAACAGTGGACGTTACATTTCAGATGTGGTAGGACCCGTCGCTCTACCCTTCATTCGATCCCTGAGAAACCCTACATTTCAGCAGGATAATGCACGACCGCACATTGCAGGTTCTGTGTGGGCCTTTCTGGATACAGAAAGAGTTCGAATGCTGCCCTGGCCAGCACATTCTCCAGATCTCTCACCAATTGAGAACGTCTGGTCAATGGTGGCGGAGCAACTGACTCGTCACAATACGCCAGTCACTGCTCTTGATGAACTGTGGTATCGTGTTGAAGCTGCACGGGCAGCTGTACCTGTACACGACATCCAAGCTCTGTTTGACTCAATGCCCAGGCGTATCAAGGCCGTTATTACGGCCCGAGGTGGTTGTTCTGGGTACTGATTTCTCAGGATCTACGCACCCGAATTGCGTGAAAATGTAATCTCATGTCAGTTCTAGTATAATATATTTGTCCAATGAATACCCGTTTATCATCTGCATTTCGTCTTGGTGTAACTATTTTAATGGCCAGTAGTGTATATTGTTTCCTCCTTCGTATAGCTCGCAAAAAGACCATGAAGGTACAATGGGAGAGTTTCGAAGCCACACGGATGCTTATCGGCAATAGTTCTTTCCATGAACTATTCGCGACTGTAAGTTTGAAAGGTACTGTCGGAAGTGAAGCTGTGAAGATCGGTCGTAAGTCATGCTTGTGGGTCAGTCGGTAGAGCAGTTGCCCGTAAAAGGCGAAGGTCCCGAGTTCGAGTCTTAATGTGGCACACAACTTTAATCTACCAGGAAGCTTTAATTTAAGTATGCACTCTCGTACACAGTGAAAATTTCATTCTGCAATCATTTTTCTTGTTTGTTTTGTAACCTTTTTCTTCATTGAATTTATTTGACAATTAGTTGCACAGCTGCTTAGCCATTTACATTATTATTTAACATGTTTTCGAATTACATATTCATTTGTTATGTTTGCAGTAAAGATTTTTTTGATACATTTCACTCTTAATTAACTGCATACTATCAGCTTAAACAGCACAAACACACAAACCTTTTCATTCTTCTTCTTGTTTTATGTTTATTATATGATAAATATATTATACTCAGTATAATACCAAACTGCTGAGGTCATCGGCCCCTAAGCCTACACACTACTTAATCGAACTTACACAGTTACAATATGGACAACACACACACCCATGCCTGAGGGAGGACTAGAAACCTCCGACGGGGGATGTGGGGGGAGGGGGGGGAGGGAGCCGTACGGACCATGACAAGGCGCTGAGACCGCCCAGCTACCCCGCGCGGCCTGGTAAGTTTTATGAGTTCATAAGTGTAAGTAAATAATAATGGAGGTAGGGATCAGCACCGTGCACTCGTAACCAGTTAATGAGCAGAAAAGTGTATATTGTTTCTTCTTCTGGCTTCAGCTGGCTATTGTGCACCTGTGGAGTCAATCAAGCATTGTGGTTGCTGTGGTTCGGTGTCTTCACATCTTGGAATATAGAGATGAAGGTCCGACTTTTGGAGACATCTTGTGATATGGACACTGCTTTTCGAGTGTCAAGGTTGGTGGCAATTGTGTGTAGAATTCCTAGCGGGGCAATTGCCTCATACAGTTGTAAGTAGGCTGTTTATGTTTTCTTATTGGCAACGTTACGTAGCGCTCTGTATGACAATCACTGGCTGTGCTTTGTGCAGTCTGTGGCTAGTTTGCATTGTTGTGTGCCATTGTTGTGTTGGGCAGCTGGATGTGAACAGCGCGTAGCGTTGCACAGTTGGAGGTGAGCCGCCAGCAGTGGTGGATGTGGGGGGAGAGATGGCGGAGTTTTGAAATTTGTAAGACTGGATGTCATGAACTGCTATATACATTATGACTTTTGAACACTATTGAGGTAAATACGTTGTTTGTTCTCTATCAAAATGTTTCGTTTGCTAACTATGCCTATTAGTAGTTAGTGCCTTCCGTAGTTTGAATCTTTTATTTAGCTGTCAGTAGTGGCGCTCGCTGTATTGCAGTAGTTCGAGTAACCAAGATTTTTGTGAGGTAAGTGATTTGTGAAAGGTATAGGTTAATGTTAGTCAGGGCCATAGCAGTTCATGACATCCAGTCTTACAAATTTCAAAACTCCGCCATCTCTCTCCCCACATCCACCACTACTGGCGGCTCACCTCCAACTGCGCAATGCTACGCGCTGTTAACATCCAGCTGCCCAACACTACAATGGCAGACAACAATGCAAACTAGCCACAGACTGCACAAAGCACAGCCAGTGATTTTCATACAGAGCGCTACGTAACGTTGCCAATAAGAAAACATAAACAGCTTACTTACATAGCCCCCATGCTCCCCACAAGAAAGTTTACAAATTGTTTTGGGCAGTGGCCAATAATGATTTGATAAAATTTTTCATCATTACAATAACAAAGATATCAAATGCACACACTTATTGATACAATGTTGGTCAAAAGCTAAAATTTTCTCGCAGTCCATAAAGACAGTCCAGATTGTTCATCACAGTAAAATTGCCGTGTTTTTCTCAAAGTCTGAGCAGTAAAAGAAAATGCACACGGAAGTAGCGGATTTCCATGCAGTCTTGAAGAAGTAGTGTTTTCCTTCCAACAGAAAGACAATGCTGACTCTTGACATGCTGACAGTTAATGGGTCACAATAGAGCAAACCCACAGCAGAGTCATTCGAAGTTTTGAAGAATATTGGTAGGTAGGTCATCACAGAGTAGACCTACTGTAGTCCTGGTAGAGATTACGATATTGGTGGGCCACCAGAGGTGCAGACCCACTGTAGTCTTTATAGAAATAATGGTACTGGTGAGCCAGCAAAGGTGTAGACCCACTGTAGTCTGTGTAGAAATAATGGTATTGGTGGGTCATCAAAGATGCAGACCCACTGTAGTCCTTGTAGAGATGGCCAGCAGCCATCTGCTGCGACTGAGCAGGTGCACAATCACCATCGAAGAGTCTTGTGGACAATATAGCAAGTCCATAACCACCAATTGTGCACTCACAAAGTTTTTGGAATTGTCCTTAGAACCAGCAATGCTGTTATCCAGTCCCTTGCTGAATTATTAACACACATGCAAACACTAACAGTCCCTACTTCTCATATATTGTCCATATACTATGACCAACATAAACGTTTGCAGTGAAATGGAACTTACAAGTTAATAATATGATGAACTGGTGTCAATTACAATTTTATAACATAAGAATACAATTACAAAGGTACAAAATACATCATTAAAGAACATAACAATACAGATAACATTTGTAGTACAGGCTTTACAAAAGAATCCAAATAACATATACATCAGTGTTAGAGGAATTATGACATAAGTACATACATAAAAGATCAGAATAACTTTTGAAACATCAACTTCACACATGAGCAACAAAACAGAACAGATAAATAATGTCTAAACATCTTTACAAAGTAAATAACATAGTATTAGAAAAATTCTACAACATAACTCTCATCAGCTAAACACATAAAGACAGGAAAAACACAAATAAACAAGGGTACACAAACACATAGCAGAATATTGTTCAAAGAGAACGTTTCAGAGTTTGGCCTGCAACATGCTGTCGCAATTTTAAAACACCAGCACAGTTGAGGGTTGAGTCTCAAATACACGAAACGCCCCAATGTCTTCTTTATAATAGACTTCTGCGCAGTAACTCGGTTTGTACAATCACTGTATATGCAATTTATTCTAAGATGTTCTAAGGAGGAAACTGCTAAAATGGACCCGGAAATAATAACTATAGAAATGCGTCCAGTATTCCCATTGTTTCCCTACTCCACACGGACTTTCGCCCGAGCAGTTGTCGATCTCGCTGCAGCTAACTGGGGCACTGCAGCGCGACAGCTGCTGCAGCGACATTAGACCGGCAGTCTGACGTCACAGCTGCAAAACGTCATTACCGGGAACCCAGCGAGCCTCGCCACTTCCCTTCTGCGCTAGACTAGACGCACAGGAACTCCACCGCTGCCCGATCTGAAGCTGATTTCAGTCGCGTTTCAAATTAGACGTGCACTCTGCTCTAGTTTCCACAATTTGCTTGCTACAGAGTGTTACACATATGGCACAAACCCATTCTTCTACCAAAATTTAAAACACAATAAGATAGAAGTCAGAAGGCATAGATAACACGCCTTCAGAATTGCACACTCATTGGGAGAAATAGCAATCAGACGACAATTCAAGTTGGCGTGAAGAATCTATGAGATCAGAAACATATCAGACGTTATGAAAAATATCATACACACAGTACCAGAGATAGTAAGGACATCGCACGTATCCAAGGTCCTGACGAGAATAATATACAGAAGAATGGAATAGAAAATTCATGTTTCTTTTAGGTGACGATCAGTTTGGGGTTTCGTAAGTTAAGGGCACGACAAAAGGCAGTTCTGATTAGAGTGACAAAGTGTCCCACATTTTCTGGGAACTCCCGTATTACAACAATTTATTTTGAATTCTCCTGGCTCCCAGTTTCACCAGTATATTTCGTCACTGATCACACTTATAAATATTAGTCTCCTGAGGTACTGCCATTAGGCAGCAAGGACATTAAAAACGCTGCAGGTAAGCTGGCAGTAGTTTTTCATAATCAGGCGTTATATCACATACAAAAATATGAACTCTGTTAACAAATTATCGAAGGATGTTTTCCATAACTCCAAACAATTACTGGGTATTATATTCCACGAAGAAATAAATTATTTAGTTCAGATCAGATTCATTTTTCATTCCCCAGATCAAAAATGAGAGGGTCCTAACAGGTGTGGAAAATGTCAAAAAACATAACAAAAATACTTAGAGCGCTTGAGTATCATGCCCATTTCTGAATTTACACCAGATGAGCCATATTATACACATTCACACTCTTTCTCTCGCTTTGTGGAGTTACCCCAAAATATGGTACATTATGGTATAATAGAGTAAGCAAAATATGCTAGGTTTATTATCTTTATATATCCATTGTCTTTATTCTAAATGAGTTTTTTGGGAGCTGTATCTTTTTCTTCAAGAGCAAAATATCAGAAATCGAAGAGAAGTATAAGCAAAACCGAAACCATGCCAAACGAATAACTAGGCTAGCATAGCAAGAATCATGGGATCATTTTGTAACTAAAGTCGAACAAGACATATATGAGAGAAAAACTTTTGCATATAAACTAATGAAACACTTCAACAGAAAAGAGTACGAAACGGCAGAACTAATAATTAGCGAAGATCAGGGGAAAGAACTTTTTAAAAAATTCTTGCAAACAGAAGCTAGAGAATTGGATAAGGAGGAGAGGGGACTATATAGTATAATATTTCCGTCAAGTCAATCACAGTATACGAACTGCAAGCAATTTTAAAAAATATGAAAAACAAGAAATCATTTGGATCAGACAACATTAATATGGAGCTTTTAAAATACGCTCGTCCCTTCTGTGATTTTAGATTATTACATTTATTTAACGAATGTTCGCACTGGTATAAAATCCCAAACTCTTGTAAAATATGAAAAGTGCTATCTATTTTTAAAAGAACATGACAAAAGAACAATTGTGAAAATTATAGTGAAATTTGCCTCTTAAACTCAATCTACAGAACATTTGCAAAAATAATCAACAGTCATTAAAGAACCATAGCAGAGACTCTCCTATTAGAAGAACAATGTGGATTCCGGAAAGGCTGTCCATGCAGTGATAATATATTTACCATCAAAAGAATTTTAAAGAAACGACAAGAATTCAGTTTTGTTACATATATAGCTTTTATTGACTTCGAAAAATCTTTTGACAGTGTGAAGAGAAAGAAACATTGTGATTAAATATGGATATCCTAGACATAAAAAGCTTATACTTGGACACAAAAATAGTAATAAAAGTTGGTAACAATAAAACTGAAGAAATCACTACCAACAAGGGACTCAGACAGGGCTGTAACCTGTTACCAACCCTATTTAATGTACATATGGATGGATTGACTAAAAACTGGAGACAGAGGGCATTCGGATACACAGATTAATGGAAATAAATACATTAATATCCTTATGTCCACAGGTGATGTAATCATTTTGGAAGAATGTGAAGATAAGTTACAAAAAGCAGTCTATAAACTACATATTGGGAAAAGAGAATATAAACTTCGAATACCAACAAGGAAAACTAAAATCGTGCCTCATCATGGGAAATATCCCACAAACTGAAAAGTAATAATAGATAATACACCTCTTGAGCAGGTTTCCAACTTTGATTTTTTAGGTTGTGACGTAAGTTATGACAGGACAAGGACACATAAAATAACATTAATAAGTATCAAGCAATATGCGGAATCATAAAGCAAACATTCCATAACAAAATACGGAAGAGAGCAAAACTAAAATTTTGTAAAATCATAGCTGCACCTGTATTGTTATATATAAGTAAGTCATAGACCCCTAAAAAACGCGATAAAAGACACCTACAAGGAGCTCACTTTCTTAGGAAAATGAAAGGTGTTACCAGGGAAGACCGTATAAGTAATGAAGTTGTTAGGGATAAACCGGATATTTATAATACTAATGGCAAGACTCGACAAAATAAAACACTCTCGAAAGAATGTAGAGAGAATCCCATGCCACCCCACTCTGTGCCAAGAGGAAAAGTGACATAGGAACACCCAGAATGAAGTGGCAGTGAAAAGTGAAGACGAAACGGTCACAAGTGCCTAAGCCTTGAAATGCAGTAGAAGAAAGGATTTCCCTTGTCACCCATTCCAAGAAAATGCGATGTAGTTGTGCAGTAGAAATTTATTGCGACCAAATCTCCCTTAAAGTTCCAGTAAAATAATGGTCAGATATTGGTCATATCCCTTAACACGATGATCAAAGGTTGGACATCCTAATTCTGATGGTGAGATTGCTAGTGGAGGCAAGATTTAAGAAAACGTCCCAGCATACTCTCTGGCCCGTTGTCTAGACTTCGTCATCTCGTTTTTGGACGAATTGGACGAGTTAAGTCCACTTTGGAAGGAGCAAATCGGTTTGACATCAGTGCTTCGGAATGGTGTATTGGCAGCACCTGAACACACAGCCGTGCACAAACTCAGGCAGAAACCCAACAGAGTAACGGTAGCGCATCGGATGACCGGTTCTGGTATTTCTGTTAGACGTCTGTGCTACAACTGGCTACTGTAGTCTTATGGAGAGGCTGATCATGAATCGCCCTTTTTTCTGATGTATGAGGGTTGCCCAGAAAACAATGCACCGCATTATTTCTTCAACAATTCTTCAGTGAATATAATGGGAATTACACACACGAAATAATGGTGTTTTATCTACACACCCTAGTTTTCCACGTAATCTCCGTCACATTCTACGGCCTTCCTACAGCTCGAAACAAGATCCTTGTCGGTACCAATCCTTGTCCTGGTGGCGGAGCCAGTGCTTCAATATCTGAATCACTTCCTCATAGTCCTCAAATGTTTTTCCACGAATGGCATCCTTTAATGGTGAATGACAACATCAGCTCACTGCAACATGTTACGTGTGACAGCCGTGGATGATATCCTCGACTACTGCAAATTTTGGAGCTCCACCGAATCGCATTCTTATGACCCCAACTTCCGTGTGTGTTCAATTCGTAAGGGACCAAACACCTGAGGTCATCGGTTCCTAGACTTACACACTACTTAAACTAACGCATGCTAAGAACAACACACACACCCATGCCCGAGGGAGGACTCGAACCTCCGGCGGGAGGTGCCGCGCAATCCGTGACATTGCGCCTCAAACCGAGCGGCCACTCCGCGCGTCTCTCACCTTCCATGCCCAGCGACTAACTGTACTTCTGTAGACAGCAGGTGCTCCATAGACTTTGCACAAGCGTTTGTGAATATTCCCCACAGTTTCTTTCTCTGCAGTGAGAAATTCAATGGCGGGCAGTGAGAAATTCAATGGCGGCACGTTGCTTGTAACGTATATCACCCGCAGACGTCATTTTGAAACTGTCCTGCAGCTACGCTATCTGTCGGAAGTGACGGAAACTTGGCGCGCTCATTCAGGAGACTTCAAATAACACATACGTAACGTTTCGCATTCGTAGCATTTTTTTCGGCTGAGAAAAAAATGCGGTGCATTACTTTTTGGGCAACCGTCTCAGAGTGGCGGCATTTATCAGAGTACGTGAACTGTGGTCCAGAGTGAATTGACGTCAAAGCGACGAAGCTGTAGCAGTTCGCAGGTGACGGATGTAGTTTTGAAGCTTTATATGAGATCGTTTGAGTTATTTGCACCGAGAGAGTTGGCGCAGTGGTTAGCACACAGGACTCGCATTCCGGAGGACGACGGTTTAAACCCACAATAAGCAAAACAGCAAGCACACTATCAACCAAGACAAACGGTCGACAGCTGAAGTTAGAAATTTACCACCAGGCGACTGGAATGCAGTTGTAGGGGAAGGACTAGAAGAAAAGGTTACAGGAGAATATGGGCTTGGGACGAGGAATGAAAGAGGAGAAAGACTAATTGAGTTCTGTAACAAGTTTCAGCTAGTAATAGCGAATACCCTGTTCAAGAAACACAAGAGGAGGAGGTGTACTTGGAAAAGGCCGGGAGATACGGGAAGATTTCAATTAGATTACATCATGGTCAGACAGAGATTCCGAAATCAGATACTGAATTGTAAAGCGTACCCAGGAGCAGATATAGACTCAGATCACAATATAGTAGTGATGAAGAGTAGGATGAAGTTCAAGACATTAGTCAGGAAGAATCAATACGCAAAGAAGTGGGATACGGAAGTACTAAGGAATGACGAGATACGTTTGAAGTTCTCTAACGCTATAGATACAGCAATAAGGAATAGCGCAGTAGGCAATACAGTTGAAGAGGAATGGGCATCTCTAAAAAGGGCCATCACAGAAGTTGGGATGGAAAACATGGGCGCAAAGAAGGTAGCTGCGAAGAAACCATGGGTAACAGAAGAAATACTTCAGTTGATTGATGAAAGGAGGAAGTACAAACATGTTCCGGGAAAATCAGGAATACAGAAATACAAGTCGCTGTGGAATGAAATAAATAGGAAGCGCAGGGAAGCTAAGACGAAATGGCTGCAGGAAAAATGTGAAGACATCGAAAAAGATATGATTGTCGGAAGGACAGACTCAGCATACAGGAAAGTCAAAACAACCTTTGGTGACATTAAAAGCAACGGTGGTAACATTAAGAGTGCAGCGGGAATTCCACTGTTAAACGCAGAGGAGAGAGTGGATAGGTGGAAAGGATACATTGAAAGCCTCTATGAGGGTGAAGATTTGTCTGATGTGATAGAAGAAGAAACAGGAGTCGATTTAGAAGAGATAGGGGATCCAGCATTAGAATCGGAATTTAAAAATCTTTGGAGGACTTACGGTCAAATAAGGCAGAAGGGATAGATAACATTCCATCAGAATTTCTAAAATCATTGGGGGAAGTGGCAACAAAACGACTATCCACGTTGGTGTGTAGAATATATGAGTCTGGCGACATACCATCTGACTTTCGGAAAAGCATCATCCACACAATTCCGAAGACGGCAAGAGCTGACAAGTGCGAGAATTATCGCACAATCAGCTTAACAGCTCATGCATCGAAGCTGCTTACGAGAATAATATAGAGAAGAATGGAAAAGAAAATTGAGAATGCGCTAGGTGACGATCAGTTTGGCTTTAGGAAAAGTAAAGGGACGAGAGAGGCAATTCTGACGTTACGGCTAATAATGGAAGCAAGGCTAAAGAAAAATCAAGACACTTTCATAGGATTTGTCGACCTGGAAAAAGCGTTCGACAATATAAAATGGTGCAAGCTGTTCGAGATTCTGAAAAAAGTATGGGTAAGCTATAGGGAGAGACGGGTCATATTCAATATGTACAACAACCAAGACGATCAAGAACGAAGTGCTCGTATTAAGATGGGTGTAAGACAAGGCTGTAGCCTTTCGCCACTACTCTTCAATCTGTACATCGAGGAATCAATGATGGAAATAAAAGAAAGGTTCAGGAGTGGAATTAAAATACAAGGTGAAAGGATATCAATGATACGATTCGCTTATGACATTGCTATCCTGAGTGAAAGTGAAGAAGAATTAAATGATCTGCTGAACGGAATGAACAGTCTAATGAGTACACAGTATGGTTTGAGAGTAAATCGGAGAAAGACGAAGGTAATGAGAAGTAGTAGAAATGAGAACAGCGAGAAACTTAACATCAGGATTGATGGTCACGAAGTCAATGAAGTTAAGGAATTCTGCTACCTAGGCAGTAAAATAACCAATGACGGACGGAGCAAGGAGGACATCAAAAGCAGACTAGCTATGGCAAAAAAGGCATTTCTGGCGAAGAGAAGTCTACTAATATCAAATACCGGCCTTAATTTGAGGAAGAAATTTCTGATGATGTACGTCTGGAATACAGCATTGTATGGTAGTGAAACATGGACTGTGGGAAAACCGGAACAGAAGAGAATCGAAGCATTTGAGATGTGGTGCTATAGACGAATGTTGAAAATTAGGTGGACTGATAAGGTAAGGAATGAGGAGTTTCTACGCAGAATCGGAGAGGAAAGGAATATGTGGGAAACACTGATAAGGAGAAGGGACAGGATGATAGGACATCTGCTAAGACATGAGGGAATGACTTCCATGGTACTAGAGGGAGCTGTAGAGGGCAAAAACTGTAGAGGAAGACAGAGATTGGAATATGTCAAGCAAATAATTGAGGACGTAGGCTGCAAGTGCTACTCTGAGATGAAGAGGTTAGTACAGGAAAGGAATTCGTGGCGGGCCGTATCAAACCAGTCAGTAGACTGATGACCAAAAAAAAAAATTATCATCTACTAGCTGAGTGCTGTCATGTATTTATTCCAATCTTCTGTTAATATTAAAAGACAGTCCTAGGTTGCACACTGTTCTCTATTGGCTCAAGAGAGAAGCGTTTTGATCGGCTAGGGCACCATCAAGTTACCTAGGGCGATGTGCGTCGTCAGTGATAGCACGCTCGTAAACTGCGAACATGACCGGAACAAAATGCCGTGGTCGATCTGCGCTCAAACAGTGTATACATGGGTGAAGCGCATTGTTTTTGAGCCAATAAACATCATTTTTTCAACCTAGGGCTGTCTCACAATATACACTGAGGTGACAAAAGGCATCGGATACCTCCTAATATCGTGTCAGACCTCTTTCGCCCGGTGTAGTGCACCAACTCTACGTGGCATAGACTCAACAAGTCGTTGGAAGCCCTCTGCAAAAACATTAAGCCACACTGCCTCTATAGCCGTCCATTAATGCGAAACCGCTTCCAGCGCAGGATTTTGTGCAAAAACTGACCTCTAGTTTATATCCCATAAATGATCGACAGGTGACCAAATCATTCGCTCGGATTGTCCAGTATGACCTCCAAACCAAGTGTGACAGATTGTCGTCCGGTGACATGGCGAAATGAAATCCATAAAAATTCCATCGTTGTTTGCGAACATGAAGTCCACGAACGGCTGCAAATGGTCTACAAATAACCGAACCTAACCATTTCCAGTCAGCGATCGGTTCAGTTGGAGCAGAGGACCCAGTCCATTCCATGTAAACACAGCCCACTCTATTCATGGAGCCACCACAAGCTTGTTGACAATTTGGGTCCAAAGTTTCGTGGGGCCTGCGCCACGTTCGAACCATCTCTTAACAACTGAAATCTGGACTCATTTGACCAGGCCACGGTTTTCCAGTCGTGTAGATTCCAATAGGTGTGGTCACAAGCCCGGGAGATGTGATGTCGTGCTGTTAACAAAGGCACTCTCGTCTGTTTGGCTACTGCCACAGCCCATTAGCGCTATTTTCACCGCACTGTCCTAACGTGTACGTTCGTCGTGCGCCTCACGGAGTGTTGCTTGTCTTTTAGCACTGACAACTCTACATAGACGCCGCTACTCTTGGTCGTTAAGTGAAGACCGCCGGCGTTGTCCGCAGTGAGAGGTAATACCAGAAATTCTTGACACTGTAGCTCTCAGAATATTGACTTGCTTCGCGATTTCCGAAATCAAATGTCCCATGCGTCTAGTTTCAAGTAGCATTCCGCATTCAAAGTCTGTTAGTTCCCGTCGTACTGCCATAATAACGTCGGAAGCATGTTCACATGGGTCACCTGATCACAAATGACAGTTCCGCTTTCTTTTTTTTTCCCTTTTTTGATTTTCAATTCCCCCCGAAGGGGGGCGGGCTGGCAGCAGCCTAGTACACTGCTGTACAGCCTACAGACTTTTATTTTAAAAACAGAAGAAGAAAAGAAACAAGAAAAACAGGCGATTAAACGGTGACGTAAAGTGTAAAATGGCGGAAAAATGCGGAAAGTTAAAACAGAAAGCAAAAGGGGTTGGCAATGTTAATAAAAGACACAGGAATCAGACAAGTAACATAGTACAATCACAATTTAAAAAACACGGTGACAGTCTGGTTTCTGTTCGCAAGAGATAAAAGGCACACCCAGCGACAGTATGATGGGCGTTCGCAACACTTCCCAAAAAACACAACACGGAACACTCACTGTAGAACACTGCACGAAAGTGGCGGCACAAAGATGACACTCCCGAGCCAAAGGCAGATGGGGGGGGGGGGGGCGACCTGGAGGAGGGGGAAGAACAAGGAGAGAGGAAGGAAAAAAACGAAAAAGGGGGAAGGAAACCAAGGAGGGAGAGGACTAATAAAGGGGGAGATGGGCAGACGCTAGAGGGAATGAGAGGAGGCAGAGGAGGGAAATGTAAAAGAACTCGGGGGAGAGAAGGGGGCAAAGAGAGGGGAGGTGGGGAAGAAAGAGGATGGAAGGGAGTACAGTTCCGCCAATGCACTGCCCTCTTATACATTGTGTATACGATACTACCACCATGAGCATATCGCTACCCCATGACTTTGGTCACCTCAGCGTGCCTACGTATACCGATTTTCTTAATATGTATGAGAATGCAAAAAACTTAGACAAAAGCCGCTATGCCGCTAGGTCTGTGCAAATTTTATCTCGTAGACATCTTCCACATGATAACGTAATGTTGGTCGGGAGTGATATCCATGTAACCGTGGAGGGCAAAGTAATATGGGCAGCCACAGACACAATAATCAGTAACTTCAACTGTGCCCCACGAAAGAGCATTGGTGTGGTGTCAACGATTTCGTTGTCGACGTCATAAGGAGCGGGAGAAGGCACAACATTTAAACAGATCGCTATCGTGACTGTGCTCCATCGAGACTCGCCGGCTTCATACGGATGGCGGTACAGACGCCACCAGAGGACGCCGTCTCAGCTTCTACTAACGGCATGCAGATGTACGACTTTTCAAGGCGCCGCACACCGAGCTCAGCCTCAGATTACGAAAGTTGTCAGACCACTGCCTAAATCGCACGATAGAGAAAGACACTATTGTCGGACAAGGTACAACCAAGGATACCAAAGTATACTTCATAATCTCATAATCCTGTACACATCGTAAATACATAAATACGCTGGTATGTAAACACCCAACGGACTTGTCGCAGAGGGAACAGCGGTTCCCGTCAGATCACCGACGTTAAGCACTGTCGGGCTTGGTTAGCACTTGGATGGGTCACCGTCCAGGATTGCCGAGTGCCGGCGGTAAGTGCGATGCACTCAGCCCTTGTGAGGCCAATTCAGGATCTACTTGACTCAGAAGTAGCGGTACCAGTAACGGAAACTGACAACTGTCAGGAGAGAGGTGTGCTGACCACGAGCCTTTCCGTATTCGCATACTGTGACGCCTAAGGGCTGAGGATGACATGGCGGCCGGTCGGTACCGTTGGTCCTTGAAAACCCATTCCGAAGGTGGTTTTTTTGTATGCAAAAATATCTGTAATTTATTGTGCACTGGAGCGCCAAGCAATTTGATATAGGCATACGAATTGAAATACAGAGATACGTATGCAGGTAGAATACGACGCTGCGATCGTCAACGCCTATATAAGACAACAAAGGTGTGGCGCAGTTGTTAGATCGGTTACTGCTGCTACAATGGCAGGTTATAAAGATTTAAGTGACTTTGAACGTGGTTGGTTGGTTGGTTTGTGAGATCGAAGGGACCAGACTGCGATGGTCATCGGTCCCTTTTTCCAGAACTGCAAACACCCACACAGAATAAAAACGAAGAATGGAGACGACAACAGACGGCACAGGACAAGAAAGACGCAGACAGAGATCAGACAAAACGAATTAAAATCACACAGAGTGTTACATTGGTTGGCCGACCATAGAGATAAAAAAGGAAAGGCCAACCACCGAGAAACACACTAAAACTCAGTCTAAAATCGTAGGCCAAAGGCCATACTCAAAACAAAAACAAAAAAAAGCATAACTAACACTCAGATTACGTGATAAAAATCCCCTGCCCGAATAAAACGCAAAACTAAGCCGGCCATGGCAGTGTCATTTGTTAAAAGGGCAGGGAGCGTATCAGGCAGCGCGAACGTCTGCCTGAGCACAGCTAAAAGGGGACACTCCAACAAAATGTGGACCACCGTCAAAACGGATCCGCAGCGACATAGAGGTGGGTCCTCACGGCGCAATAAGTGGCCGTGCGTCACCCGTGTGTGCCCAATGCGCAGCCGGCAGAGGACAACAGACTCCTTGCGGGAGACCCGCATGGATGACCGCCACACAGTCGTCGTCTCCTTGATAGGACGGAGTTTGTTTGGCGTGGTCAGGTTGCGCCATTCAGTGTCCCAAAGTTGGAAAACTTTGCGGAATAAGATCGCTCGCAAATCAATCTCCGGGATTGTACCGTGAGTATCAGGAATCCGGTAAAGCATCAAGTCTCCGACATCGCTGGGGCTGGAAAAAGATCCTGCAACAACGGGACCAACGACGACTGAAGAGAGTAGTACAACGTGACAGACGTGCAACCTTTCCGCAAATTGCTGCACATTTCAGTGCTGGGCCATCAACAAGTGTCAGCGTGCGAACCATTCAACGAAACATCACCGATATGGGCTTTCGGAGCCGAAGGCCCACTCGTGTACCCCTGATGACTGCACGACATAAAGTTTGACGCTTCACCTGGGCCTGTTAACACCGATATTGAACTGTTGATGACGAAATATGTTGCCTGGCCGGAGGAGCGCATGGACGTGTACGGGTATGGAGACAACTTCATGAATCCGTGGACCATGCTTGTTAACAGGGGACTGTTCAAGGTGATGGAGGCTATGTAATGGTGTGGGGTGTGTGCAGTTGGAGTGATGGGAACCCTGATACATCTAGATACGACTCTGACAGGTGACACGTACGAAGCATCCTGTCTGATCACCTACATCCATTCATGCCCATTGTGCATTCCAAAGGACTTCAGCAATTCCAGCAGGACAATGTGACATCTCCCACGTCCAGAATTGTTGCAGATTGGCTTCAGGAACACTCTCTGAGTTTAAACACTTCTGCTGGCCACCAAACCGCCCAGATATGAACATTATTGAGCATATCTGGGATGCCTTGGAACGTGCCATTCAGGACGAATCTCCACCCCCTCGTACTCTTACGGATTTATCGACAGCCGTGCGCAATTCATGGTGTCAGTTCCTTCCAGCACTTCTTCAGACATTAGTCGAGTCCATGTCACGTCGTGTTGCGGCACTTCTGCATGTTCATGGAGGCCGTATACGATATTAAGCAGGTGTACCAGTTTCTTTGGCTCTTGAGTGTAGATCTACATCATCGGTTCTAAAATACAAAAATTAGGCAGTTCACGCATTCCGGAAATCGACGATGTTGACGATTTTTACCTGCTATCGACATTGATACTGGGAACATATCGGTTTCGGGAGATTCCAGGACTATTGAGGTTGTTTTAATTTCAAGTTTGAAGTCGGATAATGAATAACAAAAGAAATAATTTTTCGTGTGATATAATAACAGATTAACAATTTCGTATTTTTCCCTTTACTTGTACTGTGAAACCTTGCTTCCCGCCAAATTTCATGATTCTAGGTCAACGGGAAGTAGCCCATAGATTCTGGTGGGTGGGTTTCCGAGTGTCAAAATATGTCACATAAGCAGGCGTATCGTTTGAGTCAGTTGACTTAGAAGCTTAAAATTTTTACACCGTCATGGGACCAAGGCCTTAATATGCGACATAAATTTGAATTTGATACGTCTACCCATTCCTGAGAAAAAGGGTTTTTAATAGGCGGTCAGACAGACACACAGACAACAAAGCGATTCTGCAAGGCTTCCTTTTTTTACAGATTCAGGTATCGAACCCTAGAAACAGAAGTACTGAAAATGGGCGTAAAATTATATGGATACATACGAGGGCAGTTCAATAAGTAATGCAACTCATTTTTTTTCTCGGCCAATTTTGGTTGAAAAAACCGGAAATTTTTTGTGGAATATTTTCAAACATTCCCGCTTCGTCTCGTATACTTTCATTGACTTCCGACAGGTGGCAGCGCTGTACGGAGCTGTTAAAATGGCGTCTGTAACGGATGTGCATTTGCAAACAACGGGCAGTGATCGAGTTTCTTTTGGCGGAAAACCAGGGCATCTCAGATATTCATAGGCGCTTGCAGAATGCCTACGGTGATCTGGCAGTGGACAAAAGCACGGTGAGTCGTTGGGCAAAGCGTGTCTCATCATCGCCGCAAGGTCAAGCAAGACTGTCTGATCTCCGGCGGGCCGGCCGTGCACAGCTGTGACTCCTGCAATGGCGGAGCGTGCGAACACACTCGTTCGAGATGATCGACGGATCACCATCAAACAACTCAGTGCTCAACTTGACATCTCTGTTGGTAGTGCTGTCACAATTGTTCACCAGTTGGGATATTCAAAGGTTTGTTCCCGCTGGGTCCTTCGTTGTCTAACCGAACACCATAAAGAGCAAAGGAGAACCATCTGTGCGGAATTGCTTGCTCGTCATGTGGCTGAGGGTGACAATTTCTTGTCAAAGATTGTTACAGGCGATGAAACATGGGTTCATCACTTCGAACCTGAAACAAAACGGCAATCAATGGAGTGGCGCCACACCCACTCCCCTACCAAGAAAAAGTTTAAAGCCATACCCTCAGCCGGTAAAGTCATGGTTACAGTCTTCTGGGACGCTGAAGGGGTTATTCTGTTCGATGTCCTTCCCCATGGTCAATCGATCAACTCTGAAGTGTATTGTGCTACTCTTCAGAAATTGAAGAAACGACTTCAGCGTGTTCGTAGGCACAAAAATCTGAACGAACTTCTCCTTCTTCATGACAACGCAAGACCTCACACAAGTCTTCGCACCCAAGAGGAGCTCACAAAACTTCAGTGGACTGTTCTTCCTCATGCACCCTACAGCCCCGATCTCGCACCGTCGGATTTCCATGTGTTTGGCCCAATGAAGGACGCAATCCGTGGGAGGCACTACGCGGATGATGAAGAAGTTATTGATGCAGTACGACGTTGGCTCCGACATCGACCAGTGGAATGGTACCGTGCAGGCATACAGGCCCTCATTTCAAGGTAGCGTAAGGCCGTAGCATTGAATGGAGATTACGTTGAAAAATAGTGTTGTGTAATTAAAAGATTGGGGAATAACCTGGTGTATTTCAATGCTGCATAAAACAACCCCTGTTTCAGAAAAAAAATGTGTTGCATTACTTTTTGAACTGCCCTCGTATAATTGGGAACATGGTATTACCAGAAGGGTCATATGGGCATAACAGTGTCAGAACATGACCATGTGACAATTGACGCTAGCATTTACACGTCAGAAACAAAACTGAAGTCGTTGGTTACAACCAGCGCTCAAAGCGAGAATATCTTAAAATACGATATATCTGGCATATGCTAATTGTATAGGAAATATAGTACATAAATCCATTAAAACCGAACAATAGTATTTAAGCGCAAACAAAGTCATAAAAGACAGGAGGCATTCCCCATAGGATTAGGCCTACATTGTGACAAAACCATGCAGAATTTTATAATAAGGTTAATGGGTAGAAAATCTATTTACAGAAGTTTTATACAATATATTTAACTCATTTTAAGATTCAGTTAACAGTTATGGTCTTCAATAAGATTGAGCTATAGCTTCTTGGACGTATACTCCATCATATACCGAAAATTCGTGATGTATAAAGTCTCAAAAAACAAGAATTATTCTTCCTATTACTGTAATAATTTCAACAATCGAAATCGAAATCGATGACGCATGTTCTCGCTGTTTGTGCTGACTGTAAGCAACGGCTTCAGTTTTGCTTCTGCCACGTAAATACTAGCGTCAATTGTCACATGGTCATGCTCTGACATCGTTATGCCTACATAGCTCTTCTGGTAATCGTATGTTATAGCTGTGTTCCAACGAACATCCATTCGTATAGCTGCGTTATGTGCATATTTTGTATCTATTCTTGTAAGAGGGTCGTCCAATAAGTAATGCCCCACATTTTTTTTAAAAAAGCCATTAATATACATAGACAAACGACCTTGTTGGTGCTTCACATTTTATGTTCGTTCTGTGAACCGGTGAAGTTTCGAACCGTCCTTGCAGATGGCAGAGACGTAGTACAGCGTCAGAATGGCGACTCACAGTACAAGTAGGGTACTGTTGTTGAATTCTTGTGTGCAGAAAAATAAACCGTGGTGAATATCCATAAACGTTTGTGTATAGTGTATTGCGATGCTGCAGTTGATAGGAGTACAGTTGGAAGATGGGTAAAAAAAGTTACAGCCTTAGAAAATGGAGAAACAGAGCTCTATGATAGGCCACGCTCGGGACGTCCTGTCACAGCCACTGCTCCTGATGAATCGTGCGGATGGCATTATTCGTGCCGACCGGCGCATCACAACTCGACACTTGACTCTACAGTTGCCGGTCAGCATTGGAAGTGCGTCTGCAGTGATCGAGACTCTCGGACATTCAAAGAGATGCTCACGATGGGTTCCACAGCGGACCACAAAATTCAAAGAAAGGCCATTTCATCTGAATTGTTGGAGCGTTTTGAGAGCGACGAAGAGGCCTTTCTGTCACGGATCGTTACGGCTGACGAATTCTGAATGCACCACTTCGCCCCGGAAACAAAAGGCAGTCTGGAGTGGCATCATCCTCATTCACCACAAAAGAAGAAGACAACCCCCTCTGCCGGAGAGGTCATGGTGACAGTCTTCGAAATTGTGATGGCGTCATTCTCGCGGATGCGATGCCAAGAGGGTCAATCATCAATTCAGAGGCATACGTGAAGATTCTGAAAAAACTCAAGAACCTTTCCGACGTGTTCGATCGCACAAGAATCCAGCAGAAATCTTAGACGATAATGCAAGCCCACACACATGTCTGAGAACCCGGGAACACATCGCCAAATTGGGTTGGACACCATTGCCTCATCCACCCTACAGTCCAGACCTGGCACCCTCGGACTTCCACATCTTCGGTCCGCTTAAAGATACTCTACGGGGAACACACTTTGAAGATGACGAGAATGTCAGTCTTGCAGTGAAAACATAGCTACGCCTACAGGACAAGAGCTTTTACTAGCAGGGAATACATGCTTTTCCACAACGCTGGTGTACGGCCATAGAACATGATGGAGACTATGTAGAAAAACAGGACATGGACAAAACATGTTTATGTATGTTGTCACCAGATTTTGATTCTTAACAACAAATACTTTCAGAGAAAAAAGTGTGGGGCATTACTCATTGAACGACCCTCGTATTTTAGCACCGATTATCACTGTATTAAAGTCGAAACCTAGATCTGCTATATAATACGGATTCTACGACTGTCTGCTGTCCTTCTTTGAATATTCAACGCGTATTGTGCACCAAAGATATCCAATGGTTTCTAATTTAGTTAAAAACATGCTCATGTTTTACTCATTTATTGAATGTCTGTAGATGTATAAGGGACAGTCAAATGAAAACGAGGCAGATGGAAAAAACAGAGTAAATTGTTTATTATTTCAACATTAATCGTCACAACTGTCAATACATTTGTCGCACTGTGAAATAAGACCATCAGTGCCGCCACGGGAAAATGGCTGCCGTTGACTCCGGATCCATGATTGTAAGCAGGCGTGTACCTCTTCGTCTCAAGCAAATTGACGGCCACCAATGTTTTTCTTCAGTGTTTCGAAAATGTATAAATAGATGGGGACATATCGAGACTTCCCAGCGAAACTTCTGCAGCGTAGTAGAAGCAACTTTTTCCACATGTGCACGGGAAACACAATGATGTCGTCCGTCACACTGCTGGACGTTTGGACTTGATGGCCCGCTTGAGTTTTTGCAAAATGTCCGCGGTAATTGTGGCGTCGTGTTCCAGGAAGTAACCAGCAGCAAGTCCTTGCAGATCATTATATCTTTCCTGGAAATTGAAATAAGAACACCGTGAATTCATTGTCCCAGGAAGGGGAAACTTTATTGACACATTCCTGGGGTCAGATACATCACATGATCACACTGACAGAACCACAGGCACATAGACACAGGCAACAGAGCATGCACAATGTCGGCACTAGTACAGTGTATATCCACCTTTCGCAGCAATGCAGGCTGCTATTCTCCCATGGAGACGATCGTAGAGATGCTGGATGCAGTCCTATGGAACGGTTTGCCATGCCATTTCCACCTGGCGCCTCAGTTGGACCAGCGTTCGTGCTGGACGTGCAGACCGCGTGAGACGATGCTTCATCCAGTCCCAAACATGCTCAATGGGGGACAGATCCGGAGATCTTGCTGGCCAGGGTAGTTGACTTACACCTTCTAGAGCACGTTGGGTGGCACGGGATACATGCGGACGTGCATTGTCCTGTTGGAACAGCAAGTTCCCTTGCCGGTCTAGGAATGGTAGAACGATGGTTTCGATGACGGTTTGGATGTACCGTGCACTATTCAGTGTCCCCTCGACGATCACCAGTGGTGTACGGCCAGTGTAGGAGATCGCTCCCCACACCATGATGCCGGGTGTTGGCCCTGTGTGCCTCGGTCGTATGCAGTCCTGATTGTGGCGCTCACCTGCACGGCGCCAAACACGCATACGACCATCATTGGCACCAAGGCAGAAGCGACTCTCATCGCTGAAGACGACACGTCTCCATTCGTCCCTCCATTCACGCCTGTCGCGACACCACTGGAGGCGGGCTGCACGATGTTGGGGCGTGAGCGGAAGACGGCCTAACGGTGTGCGGGACCGTAGCCCACCTTCATGGAGACGGTTGCGAATGGTCCTCGCCGATACCCCAGGAGCAACAGTGTCCCTAATTTGCTGGGAAGTGGCGGTGCGGTCCCCTATGGCACTGCGTAGGATCCTACGGTCTTGGCGTGCATCCGTGCGTCGCTGCGGTCCGGTCCCAGGTCGACGGGCACGTGCACCTTCCGCCGACCACTGGCGACAACATCGATGTACTGTGGAGACCTCACGCCCCACGTGTTGAGCAATTCGGCGGTACGTCCACCCGGCCTCCCGCATGCCCACTATACGCCCTCGCTCAAAGTCCGTCAACTGCACATACGGTTCACGTCCACGCTGTCGCGGCATGCTACCAGTGTTAAAGACTGCGATGGAGCTCCGTATGCCACGGCAAACTGGCTGACACCGACGGCGGCGGTGCGCAAATGCTGCGCAGCTAGCGCCATTCGACGGCCAACACCGCGGTTCCTGGTGTGTCCGCTGTGCCGTGCGTGTGATCATTGCTTGTACAGCCCACTCGTAGTGTCCGGAGCAAGTATCGTGGGTCTGACACACCGGTGTCAATGTGTTCTTTTTTCCATTTCCAGGAGTGTATCTTTCCTGGAGCTGTCGTGCACGGTTCTGGATTTTTTCGGTGGAGGTGAATCCATATACATCCGTTGTTCGCTCTAATGTTTGCTCTCCAGCTCAAAGTGAAGGCAACTTGTTTCATCTCTCGCGATTGAACTGGACAGTAAACGATATTCTTCATTGTGATACCGTTCCAGTGCAGAGGTGTCGACATTATGTTCAGCTCATAGAATGGAGGCTTTCACGACCGGATGACATAGCTGCTGGTAAACCTTTCGGGATATGAGGTCGTGGTCGAAGAAAGTCTTCTGTTCCTGACATTTCGTCCAGGACTGCGCTGGACATCCTCTGAGGCGCTCCTCCGCTGAGTCTTGCCGACTGACCTGTCGGACGTCCGAGAGCGACATAAATACTGTAGGTAAGGGGGCGTTGTCAAAGTGACAAGTGATGAGCAGAGATAATCCTTGTCAGAGATTTATCTATCGATTGTCGTCTAGTCAAAGATAAAACTGTCTAGCGATTCTGCAGACCTACTGTCCATATGGTACTGAGTTTCATTGCCTCCTCTTTCCTATTAAAATTGTACTGATGCTTGTAAATGTCAATGGCTTCTCCACATAGTCGTGGATAATAATGTGACGTTGTAGATAAAATTTCTTCCTGACTGAAGAGCATGCCCTGCTGCAGCTAATTTCTCTATTTTTCGTAGTCGGCAATGCCTTTTGTGATCTTTTATCGGTTTATTTACGCTCCTCTTCGTAGTTCCAATAAAACTTTATCACATGTACACGGAATTTTGTACATACCACATGTCGACAGAGGAGGGTGCTTGTCTCCTTCACAGCTCGGAGTACTTGACTTATTTTCTTTTTTGGGCTAAAGACGGTCTGATGCCATGTTTCTGTAAAATCTTACAGTTCTGATTCACTACTTTTTTAATAAAATGGAGAGAAAATGTATTTCTCCGTCGTTGTTGTTCATCCTTGTCCTGTTTCCTGGCCGCAAAATTCACCTTACCTCTTTCTCTGAGTAGCCATTTTTCTCGAAAGCCTGCTTCACATGTTTTATTTCCATGTGCGTATCCGTTCGGCTCTACTGACGTCTTATGACACTTCTCTTTTGTTGTGGATGGTGATTGGAGTTTTTAGGTAAATATCTGTCCGTATGTGTTACATCCTGAAAAACTTTATGTTCCAAACATCCATCGGACTGTCTCATAACTAAAACACCCAAGAAAGATATTCTGTTATCATTTCCCATTTCCATTTGAACTGGGTTTTTGGATTAATTTTACTTATATAATGAAAGAATTCTCGCAAAGCCTTCCTACCATGGGACAAAACCACAAACGTGTCATCTACAAACCGGTACCAGAAAGATGATTTCTTATTTGCTTTGTCCAGAGCCGATTGTTCTAATTTCTCCATACAGAAATTAGCTATCGCAGGACCCAATGGATACCCATTGCTGCAACATCAAGTTGCTCATAAAATTCATCGTCCCACTGTTCAACCTCCGCTCCTCCGTTAGGCTGTGGGGAACCCACTGCGCACCGACTTTCCGGAACTTCATATGCTCTATTATGACCGGTACAGTGACTGATGCCCAACACCAACTAAATGTCTTCCATCGTCCGCCGATGGTCATTTCTGATGGCAGCATCCACCGCAGCATACTCGACGAGCCTGTTCTGGTCGGCTGCTGTCCTCCACGAAATCGTTTATTCCAAGCAAAGGCACGCAAGCGCGAGTGAAGTATTGTATACGCCATACACAGCAGACATTCGAACGTGATTTTCACCACCTGACAATCCGTCCCTACTCAGACTCATCGGAAGAATTTCAAGGAAATGTAACTCATCCACGAAAGAAGTGGCTTGTAATGTGATTGTTCGCCCGATTCCTGAGTATTGTTCATCTATGAGGGATCCGTATCAGGTAGGACTGATAGAGTTTCGTCACGGGATCGTTTAGCTGGCGAGAGAGCCTTTCGGAGATGCTAAAAAAACTCCGCTGGCAGACGTTACAAGACAGGCGTTGTGCGTCACGGAGAGATTTGCTACTGAAATTTCGGGACAACACTTCTCAGAAGGAGTCGGACAGTATATTACTTCCCCCCACATACACCTCGCGTAATGACCACCAGGAGAAAATTCGAGAAATTAGGGCCAATACAGAGGCTTACCGACAATCATTCTTCCCACGCACTAACAGGATTGGATCAGATAGTGGTACCGAAAGTACCCTCTGCCATACACCATTATGTGGCTTGCGCAGTATGATGCAGATGTAAATGTATATTATGCCACTTCGTACAACCGCGGTCGCATCAGATAGGACTCCTACTGTTCCTATTGTACGTAAATTGGGTCGCAGTCAACTTAATACGAATTTTTAGAATGAGGTACTACCTCAAAAAATTGCTCAAATATTCAGGTAGATCTTAATACGACGTCAAAGTGGTGCCGCGATTGGCATATTGCTTCACATGTTCAGAAATGTCAAATTTTCCACTTAACAAATCCAAAGAAGATAGCCAACAACGATTACAACAACGAGTCAAAATTCAAATCAGTCAACTCATACAAATGACACGTTTAACAAGTTGTACGGATATGAATCGGAACCATCACATAGCCTCAGTTCTGTACTGGATGCTTCGACGATGATGTTACAAACTTTCAGGGATAATGTATAAATGCACGAGGGCTTTTCGGAAAGTAATGTCCTATCGGTCGCAAAATAGAAACCACAGGGTGAAAATCGAAAATGTTTTATTTGCAACAGTTTGCCACATCTTCCAGCTATTTCTGCATATAGTCATCGCTCCGACTTACACATTTTTCATAGCGTTGTACCACTTTTCCAATACCTTCGTAACAGAAGGCTGCATTCCGGCACTTCTCTACGCTGGTCTGCATTTCGTAGTCTAAGCAAAAATGTTGTTTTCGTAGCCAGCGGTTCTGTGAGCAGAGATGAACATCACAGGGAGCCAGGGCCGGGATGTTTGGTGGATGACCATAGAGCACACTGCAGAAGTGTGTTTGTCGTCCCTGCGGTGTGCGGTTGTGAACTGTCATGAAAAAGGAAATGCAGGACAGTTAGGTTAAATAGGGTTGCTTTAAAGATGAAATCTCTTAGTGCTCAAAACTCAAAAGAGCGACGTGATGCGATTGACTGGCATACTACAGACATTGCCCAACACATCTGTACAAAGCTTCATCGGATTTTCAGTGTCGTTTCCATTTCGCAAGCTATCAGACCTTACTATCCGAATAGCTTTTGTACGAGGCCTGTTCAGAAAGTAAGCTCCGATTGATTGCCAAATTGAAACCACAGTGAACATCAGAAATGTTTTACTTGTAACAATTAGCTACACCTTTCAGCTACTTCTCTACGTAGTCGCCGTTCTGACTTAGACTTTTGTCATAGCGTTGTACCAACTTTTCAATAGCCTCATCATAGAAGGCAGCCGCCAGTGCTTTCCGCCAATTCTCCACGCTGGCCTACACCTCGTTGTCTGTGTCAAAATGTTGTCTTCAAAGACAGCGATTCATGTGACCAGAGATGAAACTCAGGGGGAGATAATTGCGGACTGTATTGTGGGTAATCTAACATTTCCATTTGAAAACGATGCAGGAGCATCTTCATTGCCCCTGCAGAATGCGGCTGAGAATCGTCGTGAAGACGAAACAGCACGACAGTTATGTAATGTTAGCTGCATAGCTTCAGGCGAAATTTCTCACCAGGCCCTCGTACTTGGCGGCAGACACTATTTTCTAGACATCTTTACGCGCTCACTGCGAGCTCAGAAATGAGAAGAGCGACGTGATGCTAACTGGGGTTATACTAGAGACACTACCCAACACATCTGTGCAAAGCTTCATCGGATTTTCAGTGTCGTTTCCATTTCCCGACCGATCGGAGCTTACTTTCTGAACGCCCCTCGTATTTTGGAGTAAAGGAAGGGCAGGGCCCCTGCCACTCCTGTTTCTGGTACGACAACTGCGCTCTGCGGGTTGCCGCTACTCTCCCGCAGGCGCTCCTCCTATGGAGACAGCTACGTGTCTCGCCAGTACTTTCCATATTTGAGGACGGTGCTGATAGTAAACATTCTGTTTACAGGCACCAACAGGGACCGCTGCTATCGTCCACAGGCACCGCGCGCAGCAACAACGCCGAACCAGCTCTGAAAGACTATCTGATGTACACGGGTCACATGGTTCCTCAAGATCCGCGAATATTCCTCCACCGCTGTACACTTAAGCCGTGGATGAAGCTCCAGCAGCACTCATCAAATTCCCACATCTCCTAACTGACACTAAACACGTCCGAACAACCTGCAGAATCCGCAAACTCGACTCCAATAATTCTTTAGTTTCCCCTCTGCTTTCCAACACTTGTATGTGATCGTGAGTTTCTCAACACAAAAATGGTTCAAATGGCTCTGAGCACTATGGGACTTAACATCTGAGGTCATCAGTTCCCTAGAACTTAGAACTACTTAAACCTAACTAACCTAAGGACATCACACACATCCATGCCCGAGGCAGGATTCGAACCTGCGACCGTAGCGGTCGTGCGGTTCCAGACTGTAGCGCCTTTAACCGCTCGGCCACTCCGGCCGGCTCTCAACACATTTCGCCAGATCTACAACTACTCCCGCGAAGAAACTTGAACCACCTCCCCGTCTTAGATCATGAACCCCTCCGCGACATTCATCCAGCTTACCAGCTCTAAGTCCACCCCATCCATTGCACCACATCAAGGTTCCCTATCCCTCCTCTCTCACTGTTTTCTTGCCTTTCTTTCCTTACCCCCTTCAACTTATACCCTACCTAGTACTACCCTCTACTCCACTCCCTCCTCGGTCTCCTACCCCATTGATACTATGCCCCAATCCTTCATCCTTGTACCACCACACTCCTACTCTCCGACCAACCTTTCCCCTATCCCAGGGAAGGTTCTCACAGTCTAAAGTGCCAGGAAGTGGTTTTCTTTAAATCTCAGTGTCTCAGCATCATGTGTCAAATGTTTTTAAATGTGATTTTATTCTTATCCGTTTTACCTTTTATTGTTACTGTTTCTAACTAAAAGTGCAAGAAGTCATATCTACGACCCAGGTCACGACAGACTATTGGTTATGGTACATTCCTACTAGATCAAAGACGATTATTAATGTCACTGATGTTTCCTCTGGAATTTTACCTTTCTGGTGATGAGCCTGGGATAAACGTAAAATGTAAAACCAATTGTGGTATCATCAGCCATCTGCATGTAGTACAAACAACTGTCCAACTGCAAATATGGAAGATTTGAGGTAGGGAACACTGGTCCAGAATTGTCCTGATACCTCTGACAGTGAAATATACGTACCGTTACTGTTTCCGGGAAATATCGCACTTATTATTCGTCAAGGGATGTGGTTCCAACATGGTGGAGCCGCTTGTTACTTTAGACTGAGGGTTCGTGAGAACCTGGCTCAGAGATTCGCTGAGAGGTGTATAGGCAGAGGAGGTCCCGTTTCATGGCCAGCCATCCCCCTGATTTCCCCCAACTCGATTTCTTTTTCATGGGGCCGTTTGGAAAGCCATGCGTACGAGACGCCTGTCGAGAGTACAGAGGATCTACTGATCTACTGGTTACTGCATTGACGCCGCGGGACGCCATTCTGAACAATTTTTGTAAATGTTGCACTCTGTGAAACTTGTGCAGCTAAATGGGATTTATTATTATTGTACTGTAGACTTAGGATTTTCGGTCTCTGTCACATCAAGTTATGTATGCTGTTACTAGTCTATCGACAGGAAAAACTGGGGAGTATTCAGCAGCAACTCTTGGCAATGAAACTTGGTAGATATACTAATGCGTTAAAGACGAACCGATTTGCGCTGGAAAAAAGTTAGTTCCAATTTTGGCCACCAGGTGCAAGAAAGACTTATAGAAATGTTTCCACGAGGATGGTCTGGAAGTTTTGGCCATTAGTTTGAGTACTGCGTGAGGCTAAGGAAGGAACTTGAGTAGATTTCCGGTTTTACCTTTCGACTAGGTCGTTTCCGGACTAAGATTCCTTTTCATCATCCCTGAAAGTTTGTAACATCAGCACGGAATCACTCTGTATAACTGAGGTGATATAAGGGGGCTATTCAGAAAGAAAGAAACGATAGGTCGCGAAATGGAAACTACAGTGAAAATCAAAACTGTTTTATTTGCAATGGTTAGCTACACCTTCCAGCTACTTCTCTACATAGTCGCCACTCAGACTTAGACATCTGTCGTAGCGTTGTACCAACTTTTCAACTCCCTCGTTATAGATGGCAGCCGCCAGTGCTTTTCGACAATTTTCTACTCTGTACTGCAGCTCGTTGTCTGTGTCAAAATATTGTCTTCATAGACAACGGTTCATTTGAGCAAATCTGAACCTCAGGGGTAGCCAGTTACGGGCTGTATTGTGGGTGATCAAACACTTCCCATCGAAAACGCTGCAGGAGCATCACCATTGCCCCTGCAGCGTTCGGTCGAGAATTGACTTGTAGAACGAACCGCATGACAGTTATGTTATGTGGATTGCATAGCTTCAAACAAAATGTTTAGCCAGGCCCTCATACTTGGCGGGAGACGCTAATTTCTAGCCATCTTTACGTTCTCACTGTCAGCTCAGAACTGAAAAGAGCGACATGATGCGATCGACGGGCATACTAGACAAGGCGCCCAACGCATCTGTGCAAAGCTTCATCAGAATTTCACTGTATTTTCCATTTCACGACCGATCGTTCCTTACTTTCAGAATAACCATCGTACGTCTTTTCTTTTGTGGGATACTTGAATATTTTATTTATTTATTGTATGGTTTTTAATCACAATATTAAATATAATCCAGACAATAACATATGTAATTTAGAAATAGACGTCTAAAATATTAATATAGTCAATTGCGTCATTCGCTATCATGAGAAAATCGTCGAAAGTTCCACGATATATCAACATAAAAGACCGCTGCAACCGTGGCCGAAACTTTGGTTTTTCTCTAGCAGCAGTTGTTTTATACATTATACATTACGTCGACTGACTCTGGCTCCGGAAGCCTACGCAATTATATTCCACGATATGCATTAATCGGGTATTGCGCATACGCTGACGACATAGCCGTAGGTTCAACAGATATACAGAAGCTGCAGAGAATCATTGAGAAAATAGACAGATGGTGCAGTGAACACAAACTACACATAAACATAACAAAGACAGAAATGGTAATTTTCATAAAAGGAGGCAAAACACCCAAGAATGCGGAAATCAGTATCAGAGGACAAAAAATAAAAATCTCATCACACTTTAAATACCTAGGAGTGACATTGCAACCATCAGCCAAATGCTTCACAAAACATACAACAGAACGTGCAGCCCAAGCAATAATAGCAATACAGCAAAAACATCCGCCTACTCAGTCTAGAAACAGCCATGAAATTATTCAAAACAAAAATCTTGCCAATCCTGGCCTATGGGATGGAGGTTATATGGGACCACCTGACAGAAAAAAATCTAGAAACACTAGAAAAGGTAAAATCGACTTATCTAAAAAGAGCACTAGGTCTCTCAAAGACAACAAGATCTAGACTAGTGTACCTGCTAGCGAGAGAGACATTCCTAATTGAAGACATCAGACTTCGATACATGATGCCACACACCAGGGCTTCCAGAAAGCAACTGAAGATCATGGAGGACAAACGAGAAAAAATATGGCCGGAGTTTTATGGCACCGAAGCAATGACAAACCGCTCATGGACAGCACAATACTTCGAGCTGCGACATGTCGTAACTAGACTTTCTATTCACGGCTTTCATCATCTAATCTGCAAGAACAAAACTTATCACGACCCAACCGCAACATGTGTATGTGAACTGTGTAACGAAGCCTGTGAACGATATCACATAGAACTGTGCAGTAAAGAGTGAAATCGATAAATGAATATGCAAAAATGTAAATGTAAAATGTTAAGCAAAGTAACTGTATGTGGCTATTTGGCTGCAATTTTATTAAATAAATTAATCGGGTATTGTATAGCAATGTGACGAATGGTTTGCGTGCTTGTTCTACAACGGCAGTTTCAAGATGGAGCCTTATCCCACCTACGAATAGAGTCCATGCTTGTGCCACGATTGGTGCTATTCTGTTAAACGTGGTCTATCTTCTGCGCGATTGTTCAAAGGCAGGGGATTTCTTCCTTATCAGGGCAATTTCTGGAAATGTGGAGGGCAAACCTCTGCCCAGTCTCGTTTCCATGAGTTTGTTTGGTCGAACTGAGACGTGTGCAGTTCCATGGCTGTTTTCATGGACGTTTTTCTTGATCGAAGCCACTTTCTTTGTAGGCCAACCGCATCTTGATGGATAGCGAGCTATGGGTTGCCTTGTATGCGTTTAAACTCAAGGAATAGAGCTGTGGAATGTGGCTCAATATGGGCAGCCAGTCGACGGGTGTTGATCGTGGTGTACCGTTGATCATTCTCATTGTGCTGTTCAGCTGTGCTTATGTAGGATGTTGTTCCTAGTTGGCATCTTCGAAGCCATTTTTTCCAGGTGCTTCTTGCAAGACGGTGTCCAGTCCAGTGTTACTCTAAGACATTTTGGGTGCTGATTGTGGTGAAGTAGTCAGTCACCAAAATAGATTTGGAGCTGTCTATTCGCCGTTGTGTTGCACAAATGTAAGCAGGCCCCGGGCTGCAGCGTCACCTCGCCTTCACATGGTGCAGCCTGGATAACGCTAAAGAGTTGGCAATACTGGTTGCCAGGCAGTACTCGGATCTCATGGCTAATGTTGTGGCGTAGCAAGACAGCCACGCCACGGAAGTAGCCGAAAGACACGCGTTTAGTTCACGCAGGCAAGAGACAGGTCTGTAACAGGACACGTAATGAATGCTATAAAGAAAAGTACGTAGCTTCTGGAATACTTAACTTTAATCCATCCTTGTTGTATACATCGCTCTTGACGATACAAGTGAGACTCTTTAGATGCAAGCTATGTAAGGCTAATGGCGCCTTGCTAGGTAGTAGCCATGGACTTAGCTGAAGGCTATTCTAACTATCTGCTCGGCAAAGGAGCGAGGCTTCGTCAGTGTAGTCGCTAGCTACGTCGTCCGTACAACTGGGGCGAGTGCTAGTCAGTCTCTCGAGACCTGCCTTGTGGTGGCGCTCGGTCTGCGATCCCTGACAGTGGCGACACGCGGGTCCGACATGTACTAATGGACCGCGGCCGATTTAAAACTACCACCTAGCAAGTGTGGTGTCTGGCGGTGACACCACAGCTAAAGTACATCATAGCACTGTGAAATTACGGTCAATCTAGAAAGAAAACTACTTTAAACACTTGTACGACCCATCCAAGAATATGGATGAAGTGTGTGGCACCCACACCAAATAAGAGTGAATGTAAAGTGTATATAAGAAGGGCAGAACGAATGGCCACAGGACTGTTTAACATGTGGGCCTAAGAGAGTGAGTCATATGTGTTGCTTAGGGGTGCCGTGCATCTTTTGCAGACAAACGTACAGGGTTATTCTGAAAGATAGACCCATTTTCAAAAATTCGTATCTATTCAAGAACAAATCCAAAATCAACAAGTTTTATACCAATGAAAAGAGGAAGTTTCAAAGTTTTTGGCTGGCGGCGGCGAGCGGGCAGTGATGGTTTCAGAAGCGGCGGGTAGAGTTCGCTCGGCAATAGGGCCGTCGTTTCGTTTCACTATCAGTTGCGAGTGTAATGGCGACTGTAGAGCAACACGTTTTCTAAGTTCTTGAGTTCGCTAAAAGTGAGTCTCAGATTGAAGCGCAGCGAGCATTTCGTACCAAATTCGGTGTTCACCCACCAACTTGCAAAAGCATAAGCCGTTGGTTTTGTAAGTAGGCTGTTTAGGTTTTTTTATTGGTAACGCCACCTCTGTATGAAAATCACTGGCTGTGCTGTGTGCAGTCTGTGGCTGCTTTGCATTGTTGTAATACTCGCCATTGTAGTGTTAGGCAGCTGGCTGTGAACAGCGCGTAGCGTTGCGCAGTTGGAGGTGAGCCGCCAGCAGTGGTGGATGTGGTGAGAGAGATGGCGGAGTTTTGTAATTTGTCACGAACTGCTACATATATTATGACTATTAAGGTAAATACATTGTTTGTTCTCTATTAATATCTTTCATTTGCTAACTATCCCTATCAGTAGTTAGTGCCTTCCGTAGTTTGAATCTTTTATTTAGCTGGCAGTAGTGGCGCTCGCTGTATTGCAGTAGTTCGAGTAATGAAGATTTTTGTGAGGTAAGTGATTTCTGAAAGGTATAGTTTAATGTTAGTCAGGGCCATTCTTTTGTAGGGATTTTTGAAAGTCAGATTGCGTTGCGCTAAAAATATTGTATGTCAGTTTAAGCACAGTCTTGTATAATTGTCCAAAGGGGACGTTTCATAGTTTAAGGAATTTAAACAGACTGGGCCGGCCGCGGTGGCCAAGCGGTTCTAGGCGCTTGAGTCGGGAACCGCGTGACTGCTACGGTCGCAGGTTCGAATCCTGCCTCGGGCATGGATGTGTGTGATGTCCTTAGGTTAGTTAGGTTTAAGTAGTTCTAGGGGACTGATGACCTCAGATGTTAAGTCCCATAGTGCTCAGAGCCATTTGAACCATTTTAAACAGACTGGGAGTGTGTGCAAAGGAAAAACCACAGTGGAACGCGTGTGTCAGAGTATGATATCAGACGGTTTCGAGAAAGTTTTATGCGCAGTCCCAGTAAGCCTATCAATAGAGACAGTCGAGAATTTGGAATACCTCAACCAACTGTATGGAAAGTTCTCAGACGGCGTTTGCAGTGCAAGCCCTACCGATTACATCTTGTGCAGGCTCTCAGCCTCAATGACAAAGAGAAGCGTCTCGTATTTTGTGACAATGTGCTAGCAAACATGGAGGACGACGCATTTCTAAAGTGTGTAATTTTTAGCGATGAAGCGACGTTCCACCTTAGTGGAATAGTCAGCAGATACAATGTACGCAGATGGGGTTCAAATGGCTCTGAGCACTATGGGACTTAACTGCTGAGGTCATCAGTCCCCTAGAACTTAGAACTACTTAAACCTAACTAACCTAAGGACATCACACACATCCATGCCCGAGGCAGGATTCGAACCTGCGACCGTACCGGTCACGCGGTTCCAGACTGTAGCGCCTAGAACCGCTCGGCCACTCCGGCCGGCCCGCAGATGGGGTTTGGAAAATCCACATTCACCATTGCAACGCGAAAGAGACTCACCGAAGATCAACGTGTTCTGTGCCGTATCCCGTAGAAAGGTTTATGGATCATTTTCCTTTGCGGAAATAACTTTAACGGGAATAACATCCCTGGACATGTTGGAACAATGGCTGTTCCCTCAAGTTATGGAAGATTCCCAAGACTCAGGACTTCATTATCCAACAGGATGGAGCTTCCCCCCCCCCCCCCCCGCGCCCCCCAAATGGCACCGTGATGTAGGAGGCTTTTTGAATGACTCTCTTCCCCAGTGCTGGATCGGTCGCAGGGGACTTGAGGACCTGGCTCTGGAATTCTGGCCACAGAGATCGCATGATCTCACATCCTGAGGCTCTTATTGGGTTATGTGAAGGAAGCTGTTTACGTCCTGCATCTTCCAACCACTCTGAATGATCTGCGGAACCCGATCACTGCTCCCGTGCACTCAGTAACAGCAGATACGCTTTCGCGTGTGTGGGACGAGTTTGGCTACCTCGTAGATGTTTGCTCTGCAGCCAACGGTGACCACATTGAACATTTATGGCATTTATCACATTTCTCATTACTAAATAATTATTAAAAACTAATTAATTACAAATTATTAAATTTATTAAATTGGTATCAAACATTATGGAAAACAACTTTGGAACTTTCTCTTTTCATTGGTATAAAGTTTGTTCATTTTGGATTTGTACTTGAATAAATACGAAGTTTTGAAAAAGGGTCCATCATTTAGAATAACCCTGTATATTGGAATCACAAAAAGGACTGTCAACACTGGCATAGCCAAACACAAAAGGAACTTTCACCTGGGACAACTGAAAAATCGGCCTTAGGAGAGTATGTTTTCCGAGATGGGAACCAGGAAATAAAATTGAAAATGGTTCAAATGGCTCTGAGAACTATGGGACTTAACATCTGAGGTCATCAGTCCCCTAGACTTAGAACTACTTAAACCTAACAAACCTAAGGACATCACACACATCCATTCCCGAGGCAGGATTCGAACCTGCGACCGCAGCAGCAGCGCGGTTCCGGACTGGAGCGCCTAGAACCGCTCGGCCACAAAAAAAATTCTGTCAGGTAAGCGTTTCAGCAAGGACATCGCGATATGTATGCAATAGAGGTTCATAAATACCACAATAATTGAACTAGAAAAGAAGGTGGTTTGAAGTTAGTTAAAATATGGATGTTGGCTTTGCGTCAACAGAATGATAGTCGATTATTTATAATCGAGACTGATGACGCCATCCAGGGGTAGTCACACAGTCGATATCACGTGACGTATGGTGGTTCCCTCTATCCACTGTACAAATGCGAGAGTCCTTGAAGCCATACTGGCATAGCTGTTTTACTTCGGAAGGTGTCGTCGGCAGTTGGAGACAAAACGTCACGAAACAGCATTGACCACAGCTTCTCAGCCCGGATGTTTTAACTGAAGAAGCCGCCGGCCGTGAAAACTGCATTCTGTGATCATACAGGGTGGTTATAATTAAAGTGCAACTATTCACAGAGGTCCATTGTGGGCTGTAATTATTGCATGAAAGCGAAAACGTTCTAAAGCGTTAATGCAGAACCAATTCACACAGGAAAAAATTGGTTCAAATCTTGTCCAGAAGGTGCAAACCTGGCTCTATGAATGCTAGAAATGTTACGATATGTAATGTTTTAGAAACAGGACATGGGCACAAAAGGCCAAAGAAGTGATTTTATTATTAACTGCCTCTGACACAATTTGCGCGGAAGAGATCGACAAGATGCTGTACAGCACCGAATTTGCACCTGGTGGCTAAAACTGGAACTAATTTTTTTCCAGCACAGATCGGTTCAGCGTTATTGCTTTAACATAGCTACCAAGTTTCGTTGTCGTATGATAATTACAGCCCAATCTGGAACTCCGTGAGTACTTGCACTTTAATATGATCATCCAGTACTGTGGGAAGTACCACCAGTCATACACGCCACAGTGGTTTCCAGAGCATGGATGAAGGTGTGAGAAACCAGGTTAAATGAAATTAAACTGCTATGTACTGTGGCTAAACGAGACGTTGTGTGGATAATTTGTAGACGCAGAGATACTGAACAATATCCAGTGCTCGGGTTTCCCTGCACCCCGACCGTCTTCTTTCAGCTCCGCTCCCCCACAGACGGGTACGTGTGGGGGAGAGCGGCAGCTGTTGCTTGTCTGTGATGTACTGCACTGTCGTGATACGCCAGCTTACTGCGGATCACGTCCTGCGTGCCATCTGGCGGCGTTTCCTCAAAACTGTCCGCCATCTGCAGCACCCGGTTGGGGGGAGCAGTGCTACGAAATGGAAAATAACTCTCTGTCAGAGTCGCAGGGTCGCTACCAAAGCGTGTTGCTTCCGATTCTTAATATCGAAGATGTAGTGGGCTCGGTTGTTCAGTGTGTCGAAACCGGAAATCTACCATCAGACATAAACTAATATAAAGGGTGATTTGGTTGCCCCTACCGTTGTCGTTTTATGCAACACGCCCTACATCTGTAAAAGGAGCGGTATCCAGACAGGCGACAGCCACTTAACCGTTGTTAGTTCCCTCTCAGAGCTACGGAACACTATTAGCAAACGAAATCATACTGTAAAAAATACAAGTGAGGATCGGCCATGAGGTACCAAGATATACCATAAGCCATCAGCATATGGACCGTTCATTGAAACGATGAGCAGTGAGCGTGCCGAGTTTCTCAAGTCACAGCGTGGAAAAAGCGCGTTGGGGAGTCTTTCCAAACGTGCAGAGCAATATCTAGCATGACAGATACACTGAACATGCGTTTGAACGTTGACCAATGAGATGGAAGAACGCCAGCTACGTCACATACTCGCCGTCTCTCTTCAGTACAGAGCCGCGACCGCAATATTGGCTTTCAGTTGAAGCCCACATTTATAATGCCATTTCTAAGCATCAGAAAATCGAGGATCTCTCGAAAACCCGTCGTTAATTATGTGATTTGATGTAATAAAATGACAGGCAACACGTATTATAAAAGTATGCCATATCAAGCTCGCCTGGCTAGCCACACGATCTAACGCGCTGCTTCCCGAGCGGGATGGCATGCCGGTCCCTGGCACGAATCCGCCCAGCGGATTAGTGTCGAGATCCGGTGTGCCGGTCAGTCTTTGGATGGTTTTTAAGGCAGTTTTCCATTTACCTTGGCGAATGCGGGGTGGTTCCCTTTATTCCGCCTCAGTTACACAATGTCGGCGATTGCTGCGCAAACACTGTCTCCATGTACACGTTCACCATAATTACCACGCAGACATTTGGGATTACACTCGTCTGGTATTTGACGTTCCCCAGGAGGGGGGGGGGGGGGGGGGGGGGGTGGCACTGGGGGCCGAACGGCACAATAAGCCTGGGTTCAGTGTGGGGCGGCGGTGGGGTGGGTGGACTGTTGTGCCCTGTTGTGGGGTTGTGAAACACTGAGGACTACTGCAGGACGAAGCCTCTCCGTCGTTTCTAGGTCCCTGGTTCAATACACAATACACAATATCGTTTCAAGGCGACGGCACACTAAGTAACCATAAGAAATGCAATTTTCTTGTACAATTTGTCATAACTTCCTGGATACAATTTTTTATAATTAATAGTCAGTTAGTAACAAATCTACGATTAACTCTCTCAGCAGACGGTAAGAAGCAAAGTATGGTTGGTCGTTTAGCAGTCGTGGTCGTAATAGTGCAATGTGTAGCATCAAACAATATAGCAAGACAGTATAGCTGGTTTGCATCAAACTACACCCAATAATTTTTTTACTAGCCTTGGCGCTTTTAATAGTTCTGTTCCTTTCCTATTATTTCAATAAAATATATTCTATAACATTCGATGTTATGTAAATATAAGTGCGCTGCTTCTGAGTGTGTGTGTGTTCGATTTTTTTAATCTACAAGACAGCTTGTGTTACTTGCAGTAAGATATTTTGCACTTTCTTGTTTTTAGTTTTGTGTTTTACTTGTTGGAAATATTCTACTGCTTAATAGAAATAGTTATCAAGTAAGAATTGGTATCGCACTATTTGTAATGGAAATTTCATAATGGAGTGACCATATCGACTAGACATGGTACTTTCCTTCTTGCCTTATAACATGTACACAGATACTGAAGTTTTTATTTATATATACAACAGACAGAAAATGTGAGAAAGGAGGAAACGTGCGTTTTAATTAAGCTAACATAAGAATGTTAGGCCCATCCATTTCGTCAGAAGTGTGATGTGTGAGCTAGGTACAGCTGACAACTGCTGCTGGAGAGCGCTGCAATCGCGTATGCCACGTTGAGAACACATACATCTGTACAACTCACATCGCTTCCAAGCAATCAGAAGCGCGTTGAACCTGGCACCTCAACGTTGACGTTCAACAGCACAGTCCGTGTGCGGTGGCTTTACTTTTGACACACTTATCCATGTGTCTCCGTTCTTTCTTTGTAGAGCTGGCCAGGGTGGTCGAGCGGTTCTAGGCGCTACAATCTGGAACCGCGCGACCGCTACGGTCGCAGGTTCGAATCCTGCCTCGGACATGGATGTTTGTGATGTCTTTAGGTTAGTTAGGTTTAAGTAGTTCTAAGTTCTAGGGGACTGATGACCCCAGAAGTTAAGTTCCATAGTGCTCAGAGCCATTTGAACCATTTTTCTTCGTAGAGTCTGAGGAGTAGTCATATGGGTTTGGGATGTCTCTGTAAGTTCATTCCGTTTATAGTACTTAATCTTACGTAAACTGTTCAGAAACGTTGCCTTATAAAGCGTGTTTCACCATCGGAAGGAACGAAATTAACAATATCAAAATGGGAAGATTGGAAGTAACAACTGTACAGTATATAACGTAATGAAAAATATATGATTCATGGCGTTAATGTGCTAAGCTAGTTTGATAAAAAAAATTGTACAACAGGTCTGCGACATTTTGACCATGTGCTTCGCATTTCCAAAGCGAACTGGGCAACAGCATTTTTCTGTCGTGTGAGGTTGCATAAAACGACATCGGTAGGGGCAGCTGAATCGCCCTTATACAACTTCCAGGATCAATCTCAGTCAAACCCTTTTGGAGGTAAAGCTGTGTTATCTTAAAAATACTTAAATATCCAGCCTGGCAAAAAACGTGAAGCACCCAGAAGAGGGGGAGGAAACGACCAGGGTGCAACTCTCCGCCAGCTGGTGTGGCCGAGCGGTTCTAGGCGCTTCAATCTGGAACTGCGTGAGCACTACCGTCGCAGGTTCGAATCCTGCCTCGGGCATGGATGTGTGTGATGTCCTTAGGTTAGTTAGGTTTAAGTAGTTCTAAGTTCTAGGGGACTGATGACCACAGCTGTTAAGTCCCATAGTGATCAGAGCCATTTGAACCATTTTTGCAACTCTCCCGTCCAGTTAACATTTGCACACTGATATTTTTATCACTGTTATTTCCTTGTTAAATACGATTATTGCTGCCATAGGACGTTGCTCTCGAGCACTTGCTGCATACTAGGAATCTTACTCGCATTCGTATACGGTTCTTGGAGGCACAATACATCTAACTGTAGCTTCATGCAATACGCTGCCACTTCTCATGGCATTAAGCTGTCCTGTCTTTATCTCCATTAGGGATGAGGGGTATACTTTCGACAATATTGACCTCTTCTTCTTCTTCTTCAGTAGCTCTACAGCCCTTGGTGAGCCTTGGCTTCTTCAACAATCTTCCTGCACACTTCTCGGTTATTTGTTGCTCTTTTCCACCCCCGGACTCCCATATTAGTGATATCCATTATTACCTCGTCGATCCATCTTCTTCTAGGTCCCCCTTTTCGCCTAACTAAATGGATCATACCTTTCATCATTTTCTTTTGAATTCTATCCTCTGCCATTCTCTCCAAGTGTCCTAGCCATCGTATTCGCTGTGATTTCACAAATTTTACTATGTCCCTGCCTTGTATTAACTCTTGTAATTCGGCATTGTAGCGTATTCTCCAGCCTTCTTCCTCCCTTATTGGCCCATAGATTTTGCGTAGTACTTTCCGCTCAATGCTTCTTAGAGCATACCTCTGAACCGTATGTGATAATTGGGCGGACTAGGGAATTATATATTAGCAATTTAGTTTTTCTTGTAACAAGGCTACTTTTGAAAAGCTGCATATTTGCAAAGTAAGCTCTGTTTCCTGCTTGTATTCTTTCCCTTATAGCCTTTCCAATACTGTTATTATTTGTTATTAGGGCTCCCAAGTAGTTAAAAGAGGACACTCCATTGAAGCATTTCCCATTGATGTTTAGGTTTTTAGGGGTTCTTCTGGCCTCAGATTGTGACATTACCATATATTTTGTTTTGTTTTCATTTACTATGAGGCCAATTTTTAAGGCTTCTGTTTCCATTGCCCGGTATGTTTCTAGGAGTGTATTGGTATTTCTTCCTACTATAGCAATGTCATCAGCGTATGCACATATCTGGCTAGTTTTCATAAATATGGTGCCTCTTTTGTTGATTTTATTTACTGCACTATGCAGGGCTATGTTGAATAGGACAGTGGAGAGACTATCCCCTTGCATCACGCCTTTATTAAAGTCAGAGCTTTCACTTGTTCTGCTATTGACCTACTCGCCTGTAATACCGTGCTATACGGCCATGCGTCACCACAAAGTGCTTGTACGACGTATCTAAGAAGCATGATTCATTAGCCGTGGCGGCTGCATTTCATCTTTTCTTCCCAATTCATTTTCTGGCGCCCCGCTAGGAGGCATGAATTACCCTTAGCTTCATGTGTGTTATTTCCGGCGCAGAGTCCTGAATACACACCGGAGCGTGTGGAGTGGGGGAGTGTCTGGGTACATGGCGAGAGGTCAACACAGCAGCTTTGTGGGCCGTCGGCTCAATCTGTGCGGAGACTGGTTAGTTGCGGGTGTATCGTTAATGGCTGCATCGAAGTTTTCACCACGCCCTAAGCTGAACTATCGTCCCTCATGTCCATGCTGCGCACTGTTGGAAGCTGGCGTTTTGAACTGAGCTGAAATTATAGAATAACGACTTCATGATGGAGGTGGTGGTGGTGGTAAGTTCCTATAGGACCAAAGTGATGAGGTCATCAGTCCCTAGGCTTACACACTATTTAATCTGACGCTTAGGATAACACATACATACACCCATTCCCGAGGGAGAATTCGAACCTAAGGGGGAGGGGGGGGGAGGCTTTCGAACCGTGGCAAGGGCCTAAGACCGAGCGGCTACCCCGCTCGGCCCTGATGTAGGCTTACGCTGTGATATGCCCGCCTCTATGACTCTCACTTTATAGATCTCAAAAAAATTTCACCTTTTGTGATTATTGTTAACCACGACTGGTCTCTTTGAGTTTAATACATATCATGGTTAATGCTTGTTCCGTACGTGTAAGTGTGGCTGCTTGCCAATACAGGTGCAACTTGAAGTATTGTCTTACTGTTACTTGTTAATGCCACAAGCTGTCTGGCTCATTAAATTTGGTGGCTTTCAAATCAGTGCTATTTTTCTGTGAGCCGTCAGGCCGCTTGTTGTTACCCTAGCGTTTAATGAAATTGGGTATTTAGTGCTGTTAAATTGCTCATAGGCTATGCGGTAAATCTGGTTTCCTAAATGGTTGTTTTTTAACGCCTTGGGATACTTCCTTGGATTTGTTATTTAATCTTTTAATTACGTTAATGAATTTTGTCGAACTAAGGTATGCTCTTCAAATTGTGTTTAAGATCGTTCTGAAATCAAAGAGCAATGGAAGAGAGCCCTACTTGTAAATGCTAGCAATTAAGTACCACCTCCTAGACGTAAGCTTTTGTTTCACGTAGAAATACCAGTTTGGCGCAGACATGTCTCTGGCTGTGTGACCTATGTGACTTTCTGACTGTTTTTCTATTTGAAGTAACTTTCTGAGATTAATGATTTCACCCTGTTGAGTTGTCTTTGGGGAGACGTTTATTATGCCATCATTTTACCGTTTTATGTTATTAAGCGGTGTCTGCTCTGTGCAATTTTGAGTAACGTTGCTGTTTAATTGTTAAGGCAAATTTGAAGGTCTTGTGCCATTAAGTTATTAAGTCGTGCGTGAATTATATTTTATTAACTTGTATCTTTTAGCTCATGTTTCACAGGAGTGGTGTTTGTTAACGGCTCTTAGTTTTATGAGTTGCGGGTCCGCTGTATTAGGCGGCGCTTGCCCGCGGGATCCAGTATCTGTTAGGCCCGGTTTTTCGGGAGTGTTTGTGGCTGCACGACATTACATTACTGGAGCTGTTCGCAACAGCAGCGTATTCTTAAGTTTGCTTAGCGGACGCTCTTATTAACAAGCTGTTATGCTAATATTTCCACCAAATATTTTACGTCTCTTCTGAAATGGGTAATATTACCTGATTTATGACTAACCTTCAAACTTTCTAAATCAGATTATTTCAGCCTGTACGTATTGTGCCAATATTTGGAAACTTTGAGCTTACTTCCTCTAGCGTTCAATGTTTGAAACGTTTTTCTAATTATTTTTCCATCGCTTTCGTATTGCGTTCATTCCATGCATGTAAAAAAAAAATTTGGAGGATTTTAACTGCCGGCACACAACTTTCATGGTCGGTCTCTTCTGAAAATTGAATGTTTTGCACTTATGATTTGGTAATTAGTAATCGCAGCTGCAGATTCGAAGGATAATCTAACACTGAAATTAATTTAAAAATTTTTAAAAACATTTTTAACAGCCATAAGTGGCGATTCATTCTTAAAGTATTGGGCGAATACTTCTTTTAATTTTTCCAAAGCCGGATGGCTTTAAGTAAAAATGTCTTACCTTACTATCTAGCAATTTTGTATTTGTTACTGATTTCTTGCTTGCGGCTTGAGGCCTTTAATCAGTGGCTTAAACTGATTATTGGTAAAACAGGAAGAAAGAAAGTCCTGTTTCTCATTCTTTGGCGTGGTTCGTATTGGATTCGCTTTGTTAGTATAATGGATTCTGTAAATAAATGTGAACTGTTAAAGGGAAAATGATACGATTATGATGGGTCGGCGCTTTCAAGTGTCCCTTTCCTTTCCCAGCTTATGGAATGGAATTTCAATTCATTTCTTGTGGCAGAAACCTACGTCAATAACTTCTCCAGTTTTCCACTTCTGTTAGGAGATTGTTGACTTTGAGATGAATTCTATCTACGAAATCAGGTACAGGAAAAGTAATATATTCCCCTTCTGGATGCTTATTCCTTACTAGATGTCTTAACGATGTAGTAAGCGCCATCGGCTCTTCCAATCTAGCGAGTTGCATAACGTTCTCTATTCTTTCATAAATCTGTCGTATATCTGTTCCGGTCAGTGTTTTATTGTTTCCTTTCTTGTAGATGTTTGTTTCCAGCACGATCTGGTTCTGACTGTCATACTGTTTTTGTTGCAGAGTCATGTCCTGCATTGGCAAATCTTCTTTTACTTCTGTAGGCAGAAGTTACGTACATGACTCATAGACATTTGCAGACGCTCGCACTGTTTCATGGCTTACACTAGACGCAGACCGACAGCTGGGGTACCACTTATTCTGCCCCAGGAGGGGGGGGGGGGGGGGGGGGGGGGAGTGTTACGGAGTGGTGACAGGAAGGGCATCCGGCCACCACTTACAATTAACATGCCATGTCTGTTTAACCATAACAGCAGACCCTGCAACGTTGGGATTAATGCTTGGCAAGCATTTCTTTTTTAACATCCATTGAGTGGTTATATTTGTTAGGTATTCACGTGTATGGCATGTGTGCAACTTCTATTTCTTTATCTTATAGTCAAGCGGCCTTTTGGCGCTAGTCATACTCGTAACTTGTGAGGCACACACACCACCTGTAAGGAGCTGAACTTATTTGGTCTGTTCACTGGAGCTGATTGTGACTGCTTTTGAAAGCTGTCGGTCTATCAGTCTTGTTAGTAAACATGTATTTAAAGCTGTAATTGAGGTGTTTTGTGTTGTTCTTGAGAGCTCATAGTGTTACTTAAACAACTACTTTAGGGTTCAGCATACTCTGCTGTCGGGTGCGATGCCAGACCCGAGAGTGTATCAACAACTGCAACGTCCACATTTCAAAGAAATACAACACTTAATTTAACACAACATGCAGCAAAATATGGCAAGACATTAAACCACTACAGCTTAGTGAATCAGTGAGGTGACATTGGCAAATTATTCCCAGAAAATCTTACCGCAATTGTTTGGGTTATTTCTCATAAACGGTAGAAGCTTCTACTTGAAATTCAAAATTACTTACAGCTGGTAAGTTAATGAATTTAACAAATGTAAAAGCTAACGAATTCAGATTCTTAAAAACTTTGGTTTAAATGAGCTGCTAGCTGCATCATCAAATGACAGGTTTAACTTAAAAAAAAAACAATGAATAAAATGGCTTAGTAGACATAGCCATGATGAAAGTTCACAACATTAAATGAGCTACAACTATAATAGAATGTTTGAGGAAATGGATTAGTTGGCCAAGGCTGTGTATGAAGCCGCAGTGGCATTGCTGTCAGGTAAGACGCCGACGCCACTGCCCAGAAAACAACGGACGGATCCGCGTGGTAAGACAATTTAACAACCGGTCAGACCAGACGGAGCAGTACTGACATCTACAAAGAAACTAACACTAAAGTTAGATTACACAGTTACGGGACAACTAACACAATAAGCAGTACAACGTTAAGAAGGGCTACAGAGAGGAGCGTGATAGTAAGATGACCAGGCTCAAGTGACGAGATCTAATCCTACAGAAGGCCTTTTAAAAGTCGTCGGTGGTCACAATGAAACTAACTTAACTATTAATAAGAAATTCAGGAGATCATTTCATAACATGCCAGACAGTGACGGGCTCAAACGACAGGCCTAAATATTTCGCCAACTAGCACCAAACTTATAATTACAGCTTGGGCGAATTTTCTGGGAACAGTTACTACTAATAACCAATTAGAATAATACAGCCCGTAGCTAATGGCCGTTAGGTAAGGGTAAATACTAAACCCCCAGAAGTCCAACTAAACACCAAGGTTGTACTCAAATCGTAGTTTACTGACAATCATGAATCCACGATATAACAAGCGGCAAGAAAGCTTAATCAAAATGCTTCCTTAAAGTTGCTTACGCAATTAACAAGAAAATATTTCTAAATTTCAAGACTCTTAAAAATAAACCACAGTAAGATGGCTGTTACGGCCTGTACCGCAGTGGTGATTTAAACACAAAGATTCACTCGGACGTAGTAGAATTTAAAATAGATACAGCTTTTGACGTATCCTGGAGGAAATTTTAGCAAAAAAGTGAGCTGATTGTGACTGCTTTTGAAAGCTGTCGGTCTATCAGTCTTGTTAGTAAACATGTATTTAAAGCTGTAATTGAGGTGTTTTGTGTTGTTCTTGAGAGCTCATAGTGTTACTGAACCTGGGGACCAGACCGGTATTCACCTAGCAGGATGTGGAAAAACGCCTAAAAACCACCTCCAGCCTGTCCGGCACACCGGCCCTCGTCGTCAGTCAGCCGGGCGGATTCGATCCAGGGCCGGCGCGCTTACCCGAGTCCCGGAAGCAGCGCGTTAGCGCTCGCAGCTACCCTAACGGGTAAATGCTTGCCAAGACTGACTACAAATTAAGCTATGGTTGGCAGTGTACTGGACTTAATAATCCCGAGGCACAAATAACATCAGTTAATGGAACATCAGTAGCTAAATTACATTAAATTTACATTAATCGACCTCGAGAAACTGAGGAGCATACACTCTTGTTCACCATAACAAAAGCCACGTGAAACAATGTTGAACAGAAATACTTGTAACATCGCCAAAAAGCGATCATAGATACAACCAAAACGGATTTCCTATAGAACAAGTTCCACTGTCTCAAATTAACAAATGAAATCCCGCAAGATCCAACACAACCCTACTTCACAGATGAAATGGCCGTAAATCGCCAATTAATCTGTCTCAGCAACTTGCAGCCAAGTTCAAAGCTCGCCTCGCAGAAATCTTGAATACAAGCGACAATAAAACCGTCCCTCACGGGCTACTACACGCCACACCACAGCCGGTCAAACCCATCAACAACAGTGCTTGGCGCCTCCGCACATTTCCACACCAGGCAATGTATCAAACAGCAGCTCTGGCGCAAGACCTCTCTCTCTCTCTCTCTCTCTCTGCCATGCTACTTAAATCCTCACTTTTCCTATTCACGCACCTTCTATCGGACAGCGATGATCATCACGCCGCAGTGGAGTAATACGGTCTTCGACCGCTCTCATCAAGAATCGAGAGGAGCCCGAGCAAAGCTCAACCTCCCAGCGCTGATTTGATGCCTGGGGGAGGGCATCAGTATTGGCTCCTTCTAGGTCTGAGTTTCTTGCATCTTTAATCTGGTTTAAGTAAACCCTTGTGACCTGGCTCATGACCGCGCTTTGTACCTGAAAAACTGAATAGTATGAGGACCTCCACAGTTACATAAGGACACGCAAACTGCGGCAATAGTTTCCCAGTAATTTTCTCGAAAGCTTTACTTTAGGCACAAAAAATTTTGAGCCACACTAAATCCCCGACTTTTTGGAAATTTGTGGTAAGCTCCTGTGGGGCAAAACTGATTTGGTCATCGGTCCCTAGGCTTACACACTACTTAATGTAACTTAAACTAACTTACGCTAAGGATAACACACACACTCATGACCGTGGGAGGACTCGAACCTCCAACGTGAGGAGCTGCGTGAACCATGGCAAGAAGCCCTAGACCGCGGGCCTACCCCGAGCAGCACCAACTTCTTCCAAGGCAGTGTGCTTTCCTTGGTTATAAGACCCTCTGGTGTGGAGGCCAAACATTTCTGAATGCCCTAGACCAGTGGTTTCTAATCATTCCGGCTTTAGTTTTCTCTGGCAATAAATCATTGATATTCCACACTTTTGCTAATGGTGAATTAACAGATCCGCAAACATCATCGGCAAGACCTTATGGGCCTCACTGACCGGTGAATTCAGGGCAAAGTTGAGTCACCGTAGATGTGTCCCAAGTATTTTGGGATTTGACATGGAATAAGTTCAGTGCAGATTTTAAAAGCTGTTTATTTATAATAAGTGTAGATTTTAAGTGCACTCACCTTACGTTGCATATAGGCTGCAGCAACGCCCTCAAACGGAAACGTTTTGACAGCCCTCTATAAAATTATTCGCTTACAATTAACTGGTTGCATAAAGTGATGACGCAGATGTCTTGCGAATAAATTTAGAAAAAAAATAATGGTTCAAATGGCTCTAAGCGCTATGGGACTTAACATCTGAGGTCATCAGTCCCCTAGACTTAATCCTAACTAACCTAAGGACATCACACACATCCATGCCCGAGGCAGGATTCGAACCTGCGACTGTAGCAGCAGCGCGGTCCCGGACTGAAGTGCCTAGAACCTCTCGGCCAACGCGGCGGCAGAAAAAAAAATTGTAATGCTTCACCAGGATTAGTATGACTTGCTATACTAAACAGAAATCTAGTACAATTGGAGATAATAAACAATACAGAGAAACCTCGGCTTTTTGAACAAGGTATTAAATATAATGAATAAAACAAGCTCCCGTAGGTTTACAGCTAGCCCCTCTTTCGCTGAAGTGCTTTTATAAAGTTGAACTGCTTTTTAAATTCACCACGAATCATCTCCAGAACATAATAGAACTTCGCTCTCTTCATCCTCACTTGATCGTAAAATTTGTCGATTTCTTCCAATAACTGAGGAAAGAGTGTGTGGTGTTCGCCGCGTTCTTCTCGAGACAGATATAAGATCTAGAAAAGACGTAACAATTTTAAATACGAGGGGCATTTCTGAAACTAGGTTGATTTTATTCAGGTATCCTGATTGTGCCCCTTCCCCCACCCACTCCATCTTTCGGCTACAAAACCCTATTTGCCCTGCCAGCATGGTACCACTCTGCATTAATAAGCTCCAAATTATCCTCGTAACACGCGAGCAATTCCGCACAGATTGTCATTCATTACACTAAAGAGGTAGGCGGCGAAGACGCCAGCAGGCACACACCTCTGAGTACACCAACTGGTGGATGAGTGTGTCAGCACCAGCAACAGAGAAATCCAGTTCTACAGCGATCCCTCGATCACCTCCAATGAGAGTGTCCGCACGTTCCAGCACTGCAGCAGTCAGAGCTGTGTGCGGCCAGCCGGCACGCGGGACATCGGGCAGGTTCGCGCGACTTTGTTCCTGTAATGACAGACACCTCGCCCAACGACCCACGAAGCCACCAGTACTAAATGTCATCTTCCAATGCTGTTTCACAGAGAAAGACTGCCCTGTAGTTCCTTCTCTAGACTGTCTCACAGATGACAAAATGGTAGATATCGAAATACATGGCAGAGGGATAGAAAACAATTGAGATCGCTCAAAAGAGGAAAAACCGCTGGACCTGATGGGATACCAGTTCGATTTTACGCAGAGGACACGAAGGATCTTGCCCCGCTTCTCGCAGCGGTGTACCGTAGGTCTCTAGAAGAGCGTAGCGTTCCAAATGATTGGAAAAGGGCACAGGTCATTCCCGTTTTCAAGAAGGGACGTCGAACAGATGTACAGAACTATAGACCTATATCTCTAACGTCGATCAGTTGTAGAATTTTGGAACACGTATTATGTTCGAGTATAATGACTTTTATGGAGACTAGAAATCTACTCTATAGGAATCAGCATGGGTTTCGAAAAGATCGTGTGAAACCCAGCTCGCGCTATTCGTCCACGAGACTCAGAGGGCCATAGACACGGGTTCCCAAGTAGATGCCGCGTTTCTTGACTTCCGCAAGGCGTTCGATACAGTTCCCCACAGTCGTTTAATGAACAAAGTAAGAGCATATGGAATATCAGACCAGTTGTGTGATTGGATTGAAGAGTTCCTAGGTAACAGAACGCAGCATGTCATTCTCAATGGAGAGAAGTCTTCCGAAGTAAGAGTGATTTCAGGTGTGCCGCAGGGGGGTGTCGTAGGACCGTTGCTATTCATAATATGTATAAATGACCTTGTGGCTAACATCGGAAGTTCACTGAGGCTTTTTGCGGATGATGCTGTAGTATATCGAGAGGTTGTAACAATGGAAAATTGTACTAAAATGCAGGAGGATCTGCCACGAATTGACGCATGGTCCAGGGAATGGCAATTGAATTTCAATGTAGGCAAGTGTAATGTGCTGTGAATATATAGAAAGAAAGATCCTTTATCATTTAGCCAGAATATAGCAGGTCAGCAACTGGAAGCTGTTAATTCCATAAATTATCTGGGAGTAGGCATTAAGAGTGATTTAAAATGGAATGATCACATAAAGTTGATCGTCGGTAAAGCAGATGCCAGACTGAGATTCATTGGAAGAATCCTAAGGAAATGCAATCCGAAAACAAAGGAAGTAGGTTACAGTACCCGTGTTCGCCCACTGCTTGAATACTGCTCACCAGTGTGGGATCCATACCAGATAGGGTTGATAGAAGAGATATAGAAAAATGGCTCTGAGCACTATGCGACTCCACTGCTGAGGTCATCAGTCGCCTAGAACTTACAACTAATTAAACCTAACTAACCTAAGGACATCACACACATCCATGCCCGAGGCAGAAGAGATATAGAAGATCCAATGGAGAGCAGCGCGCTTCGTTACAGGATCCTTTAGTTACGGAGATGACAGATAAACTCCAGTGGAAGACTCTGCAAGAGCGACGCTCAGTAGCTCGGTACGGGCTTTTGCTGAAGTTTCGAAAACATACTTTCACCATGGAGTCAAGCAGCATACTGCTCCCTCCTAAGTATATCTCGCGAGGAGACCATGAGGATAATATCAGAGAGATTAGTGCCCACACAGAGGCATACCGACAATCTTTCTTTCCACGAACAATACGAGACTGGAATAGAAGGGAGAACCGATAGAGGTACTCAAGGTACCCTCCGCCACACACCGTCAGGTGGCTTGCGGAGTATGGATGTAGACGTAGATGTAGACGTAGAAGCTTTTGTTCACTGCCAGATCTCCGTAAACATTCTGCAAGTGCCTACGAAATTCTGCGATGCTCTGATTTTCTGCCAAAGGAAACTCAATGACAGCTCTCCGCATCGAACCCATCTCCATTACAGACGCCATTATGAGGGCTACGTAAGGGCCTCCACCTGTTAGAACTACGGGGACTGCAGAGGGAATATTCCACGACGTCCCACAACAAATCCCATATTTCTTCGATCGAAATTGGCCGAGATAAGAAATGTGTTGCATTACGTATTGAACGCACCTCGTAGCATATTCCTATAACTTTTGGATACCACCTCGTAATAAACGAAATTGAACGGTGCGACTGTCACAGAATTTTAATAACACGTGTTTCTCGTGTTAGCATTTGGACGAAGTGTCCCGAATTGCGGCATGCGCATGGAGCATAATGCAGGGACAGAAAAGACGAACAACATCAATATTATTGCGAGCAGGCTCTGTTTACATAAAACCGCAGTCGTGAACTTCTGCGCGGGACCTTTTTATTGATTACGCCCTCATAAATCTCGTTTTACTGCTCCGGCTAGGGTACGGGCCATGTTTTGCTCCCGTCCACCGTACAGACACATTGCAATCTGGCCCACAACGTATAAAGGCTACCGGCGCAGGAATAATAGCGAGAAAGTAAGCCAATAAAACGAGAGCGACGCAGCGGTGCTGTCCTGGCGCTAACTTGCTTCATATTTCTTCTGGAACGCCTCTTTCCAGGGGTATTTCGCAAAACGTACTGCTCCCCGTATCTGAGCTAACACGCATTTGTTTCGGTCCGAACCGCACCTGTTTATTCACGGTAAGGAGAGAAATTCTTTTTCCACTTTTGTATTCATTTCCCATAATAAACGCTCAGCGCACTGTCGAAAGTGTAAGGTGTTTATAAAAGAGTTACAGCAAAGTAACCTTTTTATTGCGAAAAGGGGAAATAACTTACAGAAATGTTTGATACAGCGCTGAAAGCAGTCCGTATATCTAGCTGTTCTGGGTGCTACAGCCTGCGCGACCGCTACGGTCGCAGGTTCGAATCCTGCCTCGGGCATGGATGTGTGTGATGTCCTTAGGTTAGTTAGCTCTAAGTAGTTCTAAGTTCTACGGGACTGATGACCTCAGAAGTTAAGTCCCATAGTGCTCAGAGCCATCTGAACCATTTGAACCTATTCCCGCCTATCACTGTTAGTTCCCGACGTTTCCGCTAGGTGGCTTTTGTGAATTATTCATCATGGAGTCAGGCAATCATGCTCAGGAGAAAGAGAACACCTTGAACGACTAGAGAAAGGACGTTTATATCCACTTAAGTATATTCTACAGAAATGATTAACAGTTTGTAATGCACATATGCCTTCCCTTCACGTGTTTAAGCCAAGTATTATACATATTTATGCGATCGGGAATGGTCAGTAGCAGCCAGGCTACATGTACATTTAACGATTAAGCGTCAGCAAGGAGCACTAGTGATGAAATCATAGAAGGCAATGTTGTACAACCTTAGTAGGGACAAGATCCGACTATTAGCCAGTAGGATCTTACAATCCGAGACAGTGTTCCGAGACAAAATCCGGCACAATGTCCGCAAACGTGACGTCAGATCCGCCTAACAAGAGCGATCTGAACGCCCATTGGCTGAAGTTTTGGAGATATATATATAGGTTGTTACAAAAACGTACGGCCAAACTTTCAGGAAACATTCCTCACACACAAAGAAAGAAAATATGTTATGTGGATATGTGTCCGGAAACGCTTACTTTCCATGTTAGAGATCATTTTATTACTTCTCTTCAAATCACATTAACCATGGAATGGAAACACACAGCAACAGAGCGTACCAGCGTGACTTCAAACACTTTGTTACAGGAAATGTTCAAAATGTCCTCCGTTAGCGAGGATACATGCATCCACCCTCCGTCGCATGGAATCCCTGGTGCGCGGATGCAGCCCTGGAGAATGGCGTATTGTATCACAGCCGCCCACAATACGAGCACGAAGAGTCTCTACATTTGGTACCGGGGTTGCGTAGTCAAGAGCTTTCAAATGCCCCCACAAATGAAAGACAAGAGGGTTGAGATCAGGAGAGCGTGGAGGCCATGGGATTGGTCCGCCTCTACCAATCCATCGGTCATCGAATCTGTTGTTGAGAAGCGTACGAACACTTCGACTGAAATGTGCTGGAGCTCCATCGTGTATGAACCACATGTTGTGTCGTACTTGTAAAGGCACATGTTCTAGCAGCACAGGTAGAGTATCCCGTATGAAATCATGATAATGTGCTCCATTGAGCGTAGGTGGAAGAACATGGGGCCCAATCAAGACATCACCAACAATGCTTGCCCAAACGTTCACAGAAAATCTGTGTTGATGACGTGATTGCACAATTGCGTGCGGATTCTCGTCAGCCCACACATGTTGATTGTGAAAATTTACAATTTGATCACGTTGGAATGAAGCCTAATCCGTAAAAAGAACATTTGCACTGAAATGAGGATTGACACATTGTTGATGAACCATTCGCAGAAGTGTACCCGTGGAGACCGATCAGCTGCTGATAGTGCCTGCACACGCTGTACATGGTACGGAAACAACTGGTTCTCCCGTAGCACTCTCCATATAGTGACGTGGTCAACGTTACCTTGTACAGCAGCAACTTCTCTGACGCTGACATTAGGGTTATCGTCAACTGCACGAAGAATTGCCTCGTCCATTGCAGGTGTCCTCGTCGTTCTAGGTCTTCCCCAGTCGCGCGCGAGTCATAGGCTGGAATGTTCCGTGCTCCCTAAGACGCCGATCAATTGCTTCGAATGTCTTCCTGTCGGGACACCTTCGTTCTGGAAATCTGTCTCGATACAAACGTACCGCGCCACAGCTATTGCCCCGTGCTGATCCATACATCAAATGGGCATCTGCCAACTCCGCATTTGTAAACATTGCACTGACTGCAAAACCACGTTCGTGATGAACACTAACCTGTTGATGCTACGTACTGATGTGGTTGATGCTAGTACTGTAGAGTAATGAGTCGCATGTCAACACAAGCACCGAAGTCAACATTACCTTCCTTCAATTGAGCCAACTCGTGACGAAAATAAAATGAGCTCTAACATGGAAATTAAGCGTTTCCGGACACACACACACACACACACACACACACACACACACATATATATATATATATATATATATATATATATATATATATATATATATATATGAGTGTGTGTGTGTGTGTGTGTGTGTGTGAGTGTGTGTGTGTGTGTGTGTGTGTGCGTGTAGGAAACGAGAGAAGTGTCCTTATTGGCTGAGTGAGAAAGGTGGGGTGGGTCTCTCTTGTCCGTCGGGAAGACATGGCGAGTTAGTCGCAAGGGGCTACCCAAAACGCACGGTCGAGTAACCGGGGCGGCTCTAAAACAACGGTCGCGAGTGCATATTTCAGCTGTTAAACAAGCTACAAAGTGAAGTTATTAGTTATCAGAACGCCACGTTTCGTGGGCAGTGTCTGTCATTATGCGAAGTCAGAAAACGGTGTTAATGTGTGTAAAGGGTCGAATATAACTGCGTAGTCTAGAGCCGCCATGTTCCAAATGCTGATTCTGTGACGTGTGTGACAAAGTGTAAGTAGGCTGTTTAGGTTTTTTATTGGTAACGCCACCTCTGTATGAAAATCGCTGGCTGTGCTGTGTGCAGTCTGTGGCTGCTTTGCATTGTTGTAATACTGCCATTGTAGTGTTGGGCAGCGGCAGCTGGATGTGAACAGCGCGTAGCGTTGGGCAGTTGGAGGTGAGCCGCCAGCAACGGTGGATGTGGGGAGAGAGATGGCGGAGTTTTGAAATTTGTCATGAACTGCTATATTTATATATGATGATATCAAGGTAAATACATTGTTTGTTCTCTATTAATATCTTTCATTTGCTAACTATCCCTATCAGTAGTTAGTGCCTTCAGTAGTTTGAATCTTTTATTTAGCTGGCAGTAGTGGCGCTCGCTGTATTGCAGTAGCTTGAGCAGCGAAGATTTTTGTGAGGTAAGTGATTTGTGAAAGGTATAGTTTAATGTTAGTCAGGGCCATTCTTTTGTAGGGAATTTTGAAAGTCAGATTGCGTTGCGCTAACAAAATATTGTGTGTCAGTTTAAGCACAGTCGTGTATATAATTGTTCAAAGGGGACGTTTCATATGTCGACCCTTAGCCGAGGATACCTCACTGGAATCTTCTGATTTTTCTTGTAGTTTGTGTAATTAGTGTAGATTTTGTTTATTGCTAGCGCATACTTATAGAGAGAATTTCCTTTGTAGTTGTAGTTTTTCATTGTTGTACAGTAAAACAGTTGTGGCATGCATGTAGATTTGCACCAAGTATTTCGCAGCTGCGCTGGCAATTAAGTAGACATTATTTCCATTGCTATGTTATTTTATTTTTGCTCTTCAAATTGTGTTTTTCTGTGTTGTCGTGTGAAATACTGTAACAATAATGGCGTGTGAAAAACGTAATACTAGGCTCCAAAGTAAACTGAGAAATGACAGTGAAAATGAAAGCAGTGTGTTAGCGCCACCGAGTAATGAATTAACTGATGTTCAAAGTAGTAATTTGATAATTGTGCATAGGGAAATGGAGCGGGCGGCAAACAATGGCGTGGACAGTGAAACAATTAGTGAAGAGGGAAGCATTATCGATCGATCGGTCGGCAACAGCTCGCCTCAGGAATCCGAAATGATAGGACACAATTTTGCAAACACTGTAGATTCAGGTTTTGCGTCCTCACCGTTTTCTCAAATGAGTCAAGACACGTTTTCCGCTTGTCAAAATGTGAATGTTGCCGGTGCAAATTCACTGCCGAAAAGCACTGAGGAACATGTTTCAGACACCAGTGCATTGTTATTACAGTTAATGCAACAAATGGGACAAAGGCTACAAAAGTTAGACACAACGCTTGAACAAAATCAGAAACAAACACAGCAACAGTTACACACAATGGAACAAAATCAGAGACAAACACAGCAGAATCTTAAAAAGTTAGACACAATGGAACAGAATCTTCAAAAGTTAGACTCATTGGAGCAAACTCTTGAACAAACACGTGAGGATTTAACTACTGAATTACATCACATTGAATCGAAATGTCAAAAAGTCTGTAATGACGTAAAAACACAAATTTGTGAGCATTTCCAACCTATTTTTTCGCGTCATGAAAATGCATTACAGAACCATGAAGCAGCCATAAAAGAACTGCAAACTATTGTTCATGAAAATCACAACACCTTGCAAGCTAAAATTGACTCAGTTGCATCTACCGATTCGGTTACGCAACTTGCAAAAACTCAGGAAAACTTAAAGGACACAGTAGATACTCTGAAACTTGGTTCAGAAAAACATACAGAGGAAATAATTTCACTATCGGATAAAGTAGCAGAACTTTCAGATCAGTTCACTAACTTATCTACAAAGGTAGATGATGATCTGAATAACACAACACCTGTAGCCTTCACTGACACTGAAGAGTATGTAGAAATTAGAAAATTCAAACAAAATCAAAATCAAATCAATACACAGTACAAAAGAGAAATCCGGGAAGTGCAAGATCAGTTGGCACAAGTAGTACAAGAATTACGTATTTCAGAGGATACTCGCGCCCCAATACGGGAAGAGGGACACAGAAATACGGAACAGCCACAAAATAATAACACAGGGCATTTCGGAAGTTATGAAAGAAATTGGCAATGTGCACCGAATTGTGAGATGGAACGGCCGACACGACCTAACAATGACCGATATGCGACTCGCCGACATGACGATTTTGACTATAAGCTGTTCATTACTACACGTAAATTCAAAACATTTAAGAATTATGGCAACGGCATTCATCCACAAGCATGGCTCCATCAATTCTCTCATTGTTTTCCTCCCAACTGGTCGTTAGAACACAGATTAGAATTTATGTGTGGCTACTTAGAGAATGAACCAGCTGTAAGAATGCGATCGGTCATTCACGATTGCCACAGTGAGGGAGAATTTTACCATGCCTTCCTCTCAGCATATTGGTCTCAAGCCACACAAGACCGTGTAAAACATAGCATCATGATGATGAAACACTTTGAACAGTCTGAATTTTCCAGTCTTGTGAAATATTTTGAAGACATGTTGCATAAGAATCAGTATCTTTCAAACCCATACAGCCCCTCAGAACTCATCCGCATTTGCTTACTCAAATTGCCTGAACATTTACGACATATTATTTTAGCAGGACGTTGCAAAGAAGACATTGAGGCTTTTCAGGGATTGTTACAAGAACTTGAAATTGACACAGACAATCGCGGAAAGCAGGAGCACAACAATTACAGGTCACATACGTCACAATTCCGTGATGACAGAAACAATAACTGGACACGAAAAGGCTATTCTTACAACGCAAATCGTGACCAAAACAGACACCACCCGTATGACAACCACTGGCAGAATAACAGTTACAGACAAAGATCGCATTTCCGTAGTAATGAATATGACAGAGACAATCATAGAAATAGACAATATGACAACCAGAACTATTATTATCAAGGGAGACAGAATAACTTCAGACGCAACAGTTCAGCGCGCAGTTACGACTCAGGGAGAAATTCTCCACCACATGACCGACAAACAAGAAACTGTGTAAACTACCGACAAAACGACAGACCTGAATTCCATCAGAACTGGCGAGCTTTAAACAGAGCTGGGCCCTCTCGGCAAGGCGAATTTGTGGAAGTTAGGCCTCCTAATCCCAGTAACGACGCGCGGCAACAAAGAGACAGACAATAACTCGCACGGCAGGCATACACGTGCGCCGGCTGGCTCCGAGAAAAATAACATTATATCTGGTACTGCTAATGAGATTTTAATGCAACATTTTGGTTTACTTGCAAATACATTATGGATTCAAGGTGCTTTCTGAGAGATACCAGATGGCACAGTAGTTAGTTTATGTGACAGCTACACGATTTTATCACGACGCTACTAATGAGTGACAATTTACAATGTTGATTTTGCGGTGTTTCTGTTTTATATCTGCACAGTTTTCTGAATTCTTCTGCAAAGTAAAATATGTTTTAGTAGTAACTTTTGTGGTATAGCAACAATGAGACAGCCTTTTTCGTGGCATAACAATACGTTACTGTACAGTACTTTCTTCATCACGCCAATAAGCATAATAACTACGATATCTATACGCATAGCATTTCATTTTTGTTTATCATGAGGTAAGTACATTGACTTCTGCAGAACTTAGCTTTCGGAGGAAAATAACTACGACACTTCCACAGAGATTATCTTACAACAAGATGCACATTTAGCGCTACAGGACACGCATTACAGTGATTAATTTTGTACTTAAAACATTTATTTTTAAAGATTTTTGAATTACAAAGAAAGTTTTCCGTGATATATTTCATTCCATTGGTGTAATCTGTAACACCTGAGGGTATAATTACATTAATCCTCAGGGGGGTACACACTTACTTTGTGTACCATGTGTGTGGCAACCACAAGGAACCCTAGCTAATATGGTATTTGCTTATACAACTTTACACATCGGTACCATATTTCTCTAACACACAAATTACACAGCTATCTGATCATTTAACTGAGAGAGACAAACCTTTTTACTACGTCAGTGACACATGTTTACGTAATTACACAGTTGGATAACTTCACACTTATGAAACTGTATTTTGTCTGTACTTCGTAAACTGGTCATATTTTTCGGAACCATTGTGATACTATGAGAGCTTTGAATGATGTATTTGGTATGAGATCATGATTTTTAAATTACGTTTGAGGCAGCTGACACTTTTGACATGAGCAGAGAATTTTTTGTAGGCTTAGAAATTATTGGAGGAAGTTACGACGATTTAGAGATTTGACTGAGGTGTTATGATATTATTACGATGACGATGTGTATTATGTTGTTGAGGAATGTTTATTATGCTACGTATTTCTCATGATGAAATATTGACGAGTGTCGATGGATACGTATATGTGTAATAAGGTAAGGAGTAATGAATAGTGGGTAGGGACTCTTGACTTGTGAAACAGGATGTTGGAAACCAAGAAACGTACTTTAAGAGTTATGAAATGTGTGACTGTATCACAATGCTGACGAATATTTTTTTTGGACACTTATATTTATAGGATTTTGTTTCTACAGATTTGCAACGCCAATTCTTGACCTGTGAAATATTTTTATATGAGACTGCCACGGTAGCAGAAACTGCTGTCGTAAATATTTCCGTACGAAAGTTAAGTGACCACCTGCACGTAATGCGTCGCGGGCACCCAGCTGTGTCAGACGCCTGGAGAAAAAGTCATTAGCGCGTGCCTTTCAGAGCACAGGAAGAAAAAAAAAAAAAAAAAGGGAGGCCATTATCCTGGCCATTGTCATTCCTTTAGAGAAAGCATCGCAAATCCGACACGCTGATTACTTGGAAACATATCGTACTTTCTGATATTTACTGAAATGCCTAATGAAATGACGAGAAATATTTTTACATCTGCACACCTGATTATGACAAGCGTCTTTCTACGAGAATTGAGAGCTACTGACTTACGAAATGCCACATAGCTATTGAATGATGTTTTTATGCTTTGGTTTGCGTAATTGCTTATTTCATTTGATGTCTGGTTTCCAGCTGTGTTGCAGCATTGGTTTCATAAAATAAAATTAAATGCATTTGCTAATGTGAACACTTTCTGTCAACAGATTTATTAAATAATTATTTTCTGATCCACATTCTTCGAAAAAGGAGCTCTTGGAATGGAGAGAACAATAAGAAAGGACTAATACCAGTAACTGCATCTATAATTTTCTTTTCAAGTACATGGTAATATTTTTTTTTACAATAAGTTGTTGTGGTGCACCACTTTAATTATGTAGACATCAAGATGTGATTATACATTTCCCTTATCTGCATTGTTGTCTTTAGTGTAATGTTTTTTTTTGCTTGAGCTATGTCATGTTTAGATATAAGTTATTTCTGCTGCTATTTGCCAGGCATAGTGCTACTAAATTTCACTTTGTATTACTCTGTTAAGCTAGTTTTACTATTGATTTATTTTTATTGTTGCTGCACTTTGGCTCATATTAGTTGTAATTTTGCATTTTATCTGTTAATTTAGATTTGCTGCTGCTTGCTTTGCAAATTTCCATTTTTTTTCTCATTGCTGTTTGTGTTAATTGTTATGTGATGCTGCATTGCCTCGTCCCTTAGTTTAGCATCTGAGCTCAGTAGATTTAAGTTAGATTAAGAGGGGGTAGACTATATAAGAGAATGAGTTGCGATGAATTGGAAGAAATGCATTGAGAATTAATACGAAAAAAGTACAGAAAACCGGTTTAGGTAGGATTTTCTTGGAAATAAATGTTGAGGTAAGAAATGTGTGAACATATAAATACAGAAAGCATGCTTAGATAGAATTTTTTTGGTGGAAACAAAGGATGAAATAAGAGGAAAGATATATGAAGTTTTGGGTTGGACTGCAGTACCAAATGTTACACTGAAAACGAACCCTGTCCTTTCCTATTGGTGTTATCCCACTATGTGTTTGTGTACCCTTGTGTATTTGTGTTTTTCCTGTCTTTATGTGTTTATCTGATAAGAACTGTAAAATTTTTCTAATATTAAGCTACATTCACTATGATGAGGAATACTGTTATCCTCGAATATAATTGGCATTAATAATATGTTAGTTACTTTGTAAAGATGTTAGACATTATTAATTCCGTGCTGTCTAATGCTCATGTGTGAAGTTGATGTTTCGAAAGTTATTCTGATCTTTTATGTATGTACTCATGTCATAATTCCACTGATGTATATGTTAGTTCGATTCTGTTGTAAAGCCTGTACTACAAATGTTATCTGTACTATTATGTTCTTTAATGATGTATTTGTACCTTTGTAATTGTATTCTTATGTTATAAAATTGTAATTGTCACCAGTTCATGATATTATTAACTTGTTAGTTACATTTCACTGCACACATTTCTGTTGGTCATAGTATATGGACAATATGTGAGAAGTAGGGACTGTTAGTGTTTGCACGTGTGTTAATAATTCAGCAAGGGACTGGATAACAGCATTGCTGGTTCTAAGGACAATTCCAAAAACTTTGTGAGTGCACAAGTGGTGTTTTATGGACTTGCTATATTCTCCGCAAGACTCTTCGATGGTGAATGTGCACCTGCACAATCGCAACAGATGGCTGCTGGCCTTCTCTACAAGGACTACAGTGGGTCTGCATCTATGATGACCCACCAACGCCATTATTTCTACCAGGACTACAGTGGGTCTGTTCTGTGATGACCTACCTACCAATACTCTTCAAAACTTCGATTGACTCTGCTGTGGGTTTGCTCTGTTGTGGCCCATTACCTGCATGTCAAGAGTCAGCACTGTTTTTCCGTTGGAAGGACAACACTACTTCTTCAAGACTGCATGGAAATCCACTACTTCTGTGTGCATTTTTCTTTTACTGCTCAGACTTTGAGAAAAACTCTGCATTTTTACTGTGATGAACAATGTGGACTGTCTTTATGAACTGTGAGAAATTTTTAGCTTTTGACCAACATTGTATCAATAAGTGTGTGCATTTGATTTCTTTGTTATTGTAATTATGAAAAATTTTTCAAATCTGTATTGGCCACTGCCCAATCCCATTTGTAAAATATTTTTGTGGGGAGCATGGGGGCTATGTAAGTAGGCTGTTTAGGTTTTTTATTGGTAACGCCACCTCTGTATGAAAATCACTGGCTGTGCTGTGTGCAGTCTGTGGCTGCTTTGCATTGTTGTAATACTGCCATTGTAGTGTTGGGCAGCGGCAGCTGGATGTGAACAGCGCGTAGCGTTGGGCAGTTGGAGGTGAGCCGCCAGCAACGGTGGATGTGGTATGTAAGTAGGCTGTTTAGGTTTTTTATTGGTAACGCCACCTCTGTATGAAAATCACTGGCTGTGCTGTGTGCAGTCTGTGGCTGCTTTGCATTGTTGTAATACTGCCATTGTAGTGTTGGGCAGCGGCAGCTGGATGTGAACAGCGCGTAGCGTTGGGCAGTTGGAGGTGAGCCGCCAGCAACGGTGGATGTGGGGAGAGAGATGGCGGAGTTTTGAAATTTGTCATGAACTGCTATATTTATATATGATGATATCAAGGTAAATACATTGTTTGTTCTCTATTAATATCTTTCATTTGCTAACTATCCCTATCAGTAGATAGTGCCTTCAGTAGTTTGAATCTTTTATTTAGCTGGCAGTAGTGGCGCTCGCTGTATTGCAGTAGCTTGAGCAGCGAAGATTTTTGTGAGGTAAGTGATTTGTGAAAGGTATAGTTTAATGTTAGTCAGGGCCATTCTTTTGTAGGGAATTTTGAAAGTCAGATTGCGTTGCGCTAACAAAATATTGTGTGTCAGTTTAAGCACAGTCGTGTATATAATTGTTCAAAGGGGACGTTTCAAAAGCAATCTCCCTATTAAAACAAGTATAGTACAAACGTTGTTGACAATTAACAACTGGCATCCCTAAACACTCCACTTCAGCAGGATCGCAACCTACACGGAACCTGGCGACTGAGCGCTACTACTGTGCTCCGAGGGACTTAGCGAAGCAGCAAGACACCAGGTTAGTGATACCGCCCAGAGGAGTACTACCTTCTCGCTACAATGCCAATGAGGGTGTTGTAATTTGAACCATGTCGGACTGCAGGTTCAAGGTAAACATCGACATCGCGGCTTAACGCCACCTACGGGTAAAATATGCCTGCGGCTCCCGTTGTCCCTATAAACCGAAGGTAATGGATCAGTGTGACTTGATAAGGCGTGTAGGATGCCTCGCAGACACACGTGCGAACCGTGGCGTCAAATCAGTGGGTTTGAAAGAGGTCGTATTTGATTAAAACAATAGTAGAGATCGCAATAACATTTGCTTAATATGAGCTGTTTCGGCATATGTTAAAGCCATCCTTAGATGTTTTTGGCTCCCTATGGCTGATGCTGGCGTGTTCTCGGTTTCTCACATCATAGCAAGATCCTATACTGTGATGCGATCTCGACTGTTGTTTTAATCAAAGTTAGCATCGGATCGCCGCGCTCCACGGATAATGTTGTCTAAATTTGTGAAGAGATCGCATTATTGGCATAAGTAAATATATTGCGTCTGTGACATAGGAAGTCGGGATGAGGGCTATACTTAGCATGGAAGGTCAGGACCCCTACTATGTCACTCCGTAACACAACAACTAGCAAATCAATTATTAACAATTTATTGAAACCAAGCTTTTATAAAACAGATTAGAGGCAATCAACATGTGATCGTGTTTAAGACAATATCAAAATATACAGTTACAACAACTTACTTAAAAGATGAGCCACGGAGATTTCGAGACTTAAGAGACAAATTACAATCTGAAGGTGATTTTAAAGGTGGCACAGATAGTTTTTTTTTGTTTTTTATAGGCAATAATCTACAATATGGAAGTGATTTATGTTGTGTTGGCATAAGAGCCAAAACCGTGTTACTAGAGGAGGCCGAAATGCACGCGTTTTAGCTCACGCAGGCTGGCGTGAGGAGGGAAGAACTATATGACGTGAGGTTTGGAACATGACAAGGAATTAGAATTCAGAAAGCGGACGTAATTAGTTTGATACTTAACTTTAATCCATTAATGATGAACGTCGCTCTTGACGGTACATGATTCACAATATTATCTGTTCAGAATACATTCTTGAAGATGGTTCTTATAGTAACTGAATATGGCGCCTTGCTAGGTCGTAGCAAATGACGTAGCTGAAGGCTATGCTAAACTGTCGTCTCTGCAAATGAGAGCGAATGTAGACAGTGAACCATCGCTAGCAAAGTCGGCTGTGCAACTGCGGCGAGTGCTAGGGAGTCTCTCTAGACTAGACCTGCTATGTGGCGGCGCTCGGTCTGCAATCACTGATAGTGGCGACACGCGGGTCCAACGTATACTAACGGACCGCGGCCGATTTAAAGGCTACCACCTAGCAAGTGTGGTGTGTGGCGGTGACACCACATTTTACAACACACACCAGTTCGTTACGATCCCAAATAACACAAGGAGCACAACAAGTTAATTAATACAATTGATTCCCAAGCAAATTAAAAAAATCCCTTTTTTTTACATATACATAAAATAGGTTCAATAACTACCAAACGGGCAGTGACGCCAGGCTGTCCTAGGCACAAGGTGAGTTAAAATGCCAGAAGCAGCAGACCAGCCGTCCAAAATAACACCTAAACGCCGGGACCCAACCGGGAGTCACTTCCCATCAGACGGCACGTCACAGCTTCTGTGCACCGAAGCAGAACGTAGCGCCGCTCCCACACACCCCAACTCGCAGAAAACTGGAACACAAGCAGACCGCTGAGGACACAGCAAACACCAACCAAACATCAATTAATATAAGTTAAGAGATCAATAAATAACTATGTAAATGAAGAACCAATAAATGCTTTCAACAAAAGTGAGTCAAATTTTTCAGCAATATCAATGCTGTAAAACATTTAAATTAAGAACTGTACACAAATCCAATGCTGAAAATATAGTATCAGACTTTTACACTCTCATAGTTTGTCAAACAATATTTCCACATATATATGACGGTAGTATCTGTTCCCGAAAGAACAGTTACCGTGGATGACCATGCAGCTTTGCTAGAAATGAAATGATAATTAAATGGACACCCTAGCTGCAAACAGGCGTTGATGTACTTCATTGGGGAGATGTTGAAAATGTGTGCCCCGACTGGGATTCGAACCCGGGATCTCCTGCTTACATGGCAGACGCTCTATCCATCTGAGCCACCGCTGGCACAGAGGATAGCGTGCCTGCAGGGACTTATCCGTTGCACGCCCCCCGTGAGATCCACATTCCCAACATGTCCGGGTTCGTATCCCGGTCGGGGCACACATTTTCAACATGTCCCCAATGAAGTACATCAACGCCTGTTTGCAGCTAAGGTGTCCATTTAATTATCATTTTATTTCTAGCAAAGCTGCATGGTCATCCACGGTAACTGTTCTTTCGGGAACAGATACTACCGTCATATATAGTTTAAATATGGCTTCCCGGCCATTGACCTTCTCGCGCGAATGCACACGCTATGCCCGAACTCGTACGGTACTTGGTAGATTAATCTGCCACGAGTAATGAGTATGATGGGCAAACATCTATTAGGCGCACTACGAATGTAGTGGTGTGGACATGTTGGGAATGTGGATCTCACGGGGGGCGTGCAAGGGATAAGTCCCTGCAGACGCGCTATCCTCTGTGCCCACGGTGGTTCAGATGGATAGAGCGTCTGCCATGTAAGCAGGAGATCCCGGGTTCGAATCCCGGTCGGGGCACACATTTTCAACATGTCCCCAATGAAGTACATCAACGCCTGTTTGCAGCTAGAGTGTCCATTTAATTATCATTTCATTTCCACATATGATTAGGGCCGACAGTGTGTACAAAGATGAAAAGGAAATAATTTCAACATAATATCACGTTATTCAGTTGCACAACTTCACAACGATACTAGGTTTGGCGCACTTTAATTTCGTCGTATAGGTCTGCGATGTGGAACACAAACAGATGTAAAAATTACCGAACAATCAGTTTAATAAGACACAGCTGCAAAATACTAACGCGAATTCTTTACAGACGAATGGAAAAACTAGTAGAAGCCGACCTTGGGGTAGATCAGTTTGGATTCCGTAGAAACATTGGAACACGTGAGGCAATACTGATCTTACGACTTATCTTAGAAGAAAGATTAAGGAAAGGCAAAACTACGTTTCTAGCATTTGTAGACTTAGAGAAAGCTTTCGACAATGTTGACTGGAATATTCTCTTTCAAATTCTAAAGGTGTCAGGGGTAAAATACAGGGAGCGAAAGACTATTTACAATTTGTACAACAGAAACCAGATGGCAGTTATAAGAGTAGAGGGACATGAGAGGGAAGCAGTGGTTGAGAAGGGAGTGAGACAGGGTTGTAGCCTATCCCCGATGTTATTCAATCTGTATATTGAGCAAGCAGTAAAGGAAACAAAAGAAAAATTCGGAGTAGGTATTAAAATCCATGGAGAAGAAATAAAAACTTTGAGGTTCGCCGATGACATTGTAATTCTATCAGAGACAGCAAAGGAATTGGAAGAGCAGTTGAACAGAATGGATAGTGTCATGAAAGGAGGGTATAAGATGATCATCAACAAAAGCAAAACGAGAATAATGGAGTGTAGTCGAATTAAGTCGGGTGATGCTGAGGGAGTTAGATTAGGAAATGAAACACTTAAAGGAGTTTTGCTATTTGGGGAGCAAAATAACTGATGATGGTCGAAGTAGAGAGGATATAAAATCTAGACTGGCAATGGCAAGGAAAGCGTTTCTGAAGAAGAGAAATTTGTTAACATCGAGTATAGATTTAAATGTCAGGAAGTCTTTTCCGAAAGTATTTGTACGGAGTGTAGCCATGTATGGAAGTGAAACGTGGACGATAAACAGTTTGGACAAGAAGAGAATAGAAGCTTTCGAAATGTGGTGCTACAGAAGAATGCTGAAGATTAGATGGGTAGATCACGTAACTAATGAGGAGGTATTGAATAGAATTGGGGAGAAGAGAACTTTGTGGCACAACTTGACTAGAAGAAGGGATCGGTTGGTAGGGCACATTGTGAGGCATCAAGGGATCATCAATTTAATATTGGAGGACAGTGTGGAGGGTAAAAATCGTACAGCGAGACCAAGAGATGAATACACTAAACAGATTCAGAAGGATGTAGGTTGCAGTAAGTACTGGGAGATGAAGAAGCTTGCACAGGATAGAGTAACATGGAGAGCTGCATCAAACCAGTCTCAGGACTGAAGACCACAACAACAACAACAACAACAGGTCTGCGATGTAGCTGCCAATTGTGTAAGTTCGGAATGCAGAAAATTACAAGTAGACTATGACCTATCTTGAATGCTTTACAGTTGCTACATCTTTTGGGAACACTGATATTTTAAAGGAGGTAGTGACTGCTGGTCTCCATGCGGTCACACACCTTGCCGACTGCTCTTACTTCAGCAACACGTACATTACGGCAACGAATCAACAAGTACACTCGCTGGAACGCAAATCGTCCAACGAAACGAAGGTACCAAAACCACTTACACCTTCGATGGAGAGCGTTGTTCGAGATGGTCTCCAGGGATGGGTCCCTCCGAGAAAACGGGCACCGAAGCAATGCGACGAACAGCGCCCGGAGCTGACATCAGGCAGGTCCACCGCTAACTCGCGACCGTCTTGCAAGGTAGACCGGCCCTGCCGCTGGTGACCGAGCCCGCGTGTTTTCCTCCTTCGTCCCCGCGAGGACGTCCTTCCTCCTCGTAGCGAGTCCAGGCCGATACTCCCCGACCGCCGAAAACAGCCGCCAGATCACAACAGAGGCAAGGATCGTAGTACAGCCGGATAATCGATAGTCTCGTGCCGAAGAGCTGGTGAGTCAGAAAAGGCGCACCACGGCCTGCATCAATCTCTGTTGCCCGTGTGGAACGAAGTGTTTCGGTAGTGTGTTATAGGCTGCTATTGGGTACAACCACGAATCACAGGTGGCGCATGTCTAGGGCACTGTGACCAGTGCGACGCGTAGCAACACCCTCTCTGCACAACTCCCCAGAAGGCCGGCCGGAGAGGCCGTGCGGTTAAGGCGCTACTGTCTGGAACCGCGAGACCGCTACGGTCGCAGGTTCGAATCCTGCCTCGGGCATGGATGTGTGTGATGTCCTTAGGTTAGTTAGGTTTAAGTAGTTCCAAGTTCAAGGGGACTGATGACCTCAGAAGTTGAGTCCCACAGTGCTCAGAGCCATTTGAACCAACACCCCAGAGGCCATTTTCAGCGAGACAATGCACGAACACATGTTGCTTTACGAACACTTGCTTTCTTGGTGTCACAGGATGTCAGCCTTTTGCCCTATACCGGCAGATAACCAGACTTGTCGTCAATCGAAAATGTGTGTGATATGGTGAAACGACGGGTGCAGTGCTGTGACCCCATGCCAACCCCCGCAGATGAACTTCGGAACCAGGTGAGTGCACCATGGATGACTGTACCATAGGACGCCATTCGCACCTTATACGCATCGATGCTATCTCGTATGAAACAAGTTATCAGGGACCATGGCGGACTCTGTGCCTACATCTACATCTACATCTACCTCCATACTCCGCAAGCCACCTGACGGTGTGTGGCGGAGGGTACCTTGAGTACCTCTATAGGTTTTCCCTTCTATTCCAGTCTCGTATTGTTCGTCGAAAGAAGGATTGTCAGTATGCTTCTGTGTGGGCTCTCTCTGATTTTATCCTCATGGTCTCTTCGCGAGATATACGTAGGAGGGAGCAATATACTGCCTGATTCCTCGGTGAAGGTATATTCTCGAAACTTCAACAAAAGCCCGTACCGAGTTACTGAGCGTCTCTCCTGCAGTCTTCCACTGGAGTTTATCTATCATCTCCGTAACGCTTTCGCGATTACTAAATGATCCTGTAATGAAGCGCTGCTCTCCGTTGGATCTTCTCTATCTCTTCTATCAACCCTATCTGGTACGGATCCCACACTGCTGAGCAGTATTCAAGCAGTGGGCGAACAAGCGTACTGTAACCTACTTCCTTTGTTTTCGGATTACATTTCCTTAGGATTCTTCCAATGAATCTCAGTCTGGCATCTGCTTTACCGACGATCAATTTTATATGATCATTCCATTTTAAATCACTCATAATGTGTACTCCCAGATAATTTATGGAATTAACTGCTATATTGTGGGTAAATGATAAGGGATCTTTCTTTCTATGTATTCGCAGCACATTAAACTTGTCTACATTGAGATTCAATTGCCATTCCCTGCACCATGCGTCAATTCGCTGCAGATCCTCCTGCATTTCAGTACAATTTTCCATTGGTAACAAGGACACATGCTGAATCGAGGTGACTGAAATGCTAACCATTTCTGTAGAACATACTAAAGTACATGTCCTGTTGTTATGAATGGCCTTTATTTAGTCGTTTAGGGTGTTCTATTCTCTCTGAACTTGAGTGTATAGCTGTGCAGAGCAGTCTCACTGTTGTACATGGTTTCATGAATCCAAATCCGCTGCTACTGCTCCGAGACAATTCGGGATTATAAAGCGCAAACCACCACCTCAAAAGCAAACTCTTATTAATTGGTACAATTATCTGTGTAGGGGCTACGGGTCGGCCAGTAGTTCTGACTCAGCAATTAAACAAGTTCTGCAATCTTACATTCGTAGTCTGCGTGAATGGACGAGACATGCCTGCTTAGAATTGAGTACGCCTAGTGTTACAGCGAGAAAGGTATTAAAAAATGCTTGTCATACGAACCCTAAAAAATGGAATAGTTGCAAGCTTTAAGAGTAAGTGACGAAGAAAAATAAGCAGAGTTTTGTGTACAACCATTTCACATAATGCAGACCGAAAGGGATTTTCTCAGTGAAATTGTGTTCAGTGACGCAGTCACCTTCCATACCTGTGATAAACTTACGACTACAATGTTTTAACATGGGGTGAACAGAAATCACGTCACGTAATCTATCATGTACGGAATTCGCCGAAATGTTTTGTTTGCACTGTAAACTGTAACAAGATTTAGAGTCCTTTCTGTTTTGCCATTTCGAACATGTGTAAATAAAACTTGAAGATATATTGCATTCACTGCTGTATCAAACGGTTCTGTAAGGTATTTACCTATTTCACAGTTAAAGATTACTTTCGTATAATTAATTTATAAGCACCCTGTACTTTGTAACAGCAAAAATCTTCCTATTTTCTGGGTCGATTCCAACAAGTAATTTCTTCGACAGATACATTTCCGCTGGATAGTTTTGAGAACCATCTACCATCTACAGAGAGAAAAGGCATCATCATTACCATCACCACCATAATGAATAGCATCCAGTGATGACAATGGCACTAAAGTAGATTTACTAAACGCACTTTTTCGAAATTCCTTCTTCTTTAAAACGGGATAAATATTTGTGAAGCGAACAACTATCAATATGAGAAACTGAGAAGAAGATACCCTCGGTGTAGCGAAGCAGCTTTAATCACTTAATAAAGGTAAGGTCTTCGGTCCAGATTGTACTCCAGATAAGTTCCTTTCAGAGTATTCTGATAAAATACGTAGAAATCATGTACAACCGCTCGCTCTTCGGAAGACCCGTACCTAAAGACTGGAAAGTTGCACGGGTCACACCAATACCAAAGAAAGGAAGTGGGAGTAATCCGCTGAATTACAGACCCATATCACTAACGTCGATTAGCAGCATAGTTTTGCAACGTATACCGTGTTCGAGGAAAACCATTTATTGACAAATAGCAAACCAGGATTCAGAAAACATCGTTCTTGTGAATCACAACTAGCTCTCTATTCTCACGAAGTAATGAGTGCTGTCGACAGTTGAGGTCGAATTAATTCCGTATTTTTAGATTTCCAGAAGGCTGACACAGTTTCTCACAAGCGAATTCTAATCAGATTGCGTGCCTACAAAGTATCGTCTCAGTTGTGTGACTGGATTCGTGATTTCCTGTCAGAGAGATCACAGTTCGTAGTAACAGTTCGTAGTAACAGCGAGTAAAACAGATGTTAAATCTGGCGTTCCGCAAGGAAGTGTTGTGGCCCCTCTACTTATACGATTTAGGACACATTTTGAGCAGTCTTCTTAGACTGTTCGCAGATAATGCTTTCATTATCGTCTTGTAAAATAATCACATGATCAACACGAAGAGCTTAGACAAGATCTCACTATGGTGCAAAAAATGGCAATTGATTCCAAAAACTGAAAAGTGTGGAAATCTGAGAAGTTTCGGTAACAGTCACACAAATTCAAAGGCTGTAAATTCAGCTAAAAGCTTAGGAATTAGGTCTTCGAATACCTCGAATTGGAACGATCACATACGCAACGTGTGGGAAAAGCGAACCAAAGAACGCAATTCATCGGCAGAACACTTAGAAAATGCAACAGGACTACTAAAGAGACTGCTTACATTACGCTTGTCCGTCCTCTTCTGGAGTATTGCTGCATGTTATGAGATTCACATCAAACAGGACTGCGAAAAAGTTCAAAAAAGGTCAGCTCGTTTTGTATAATCGCGAAATACGTGAGAGAATCGCATTGATATGATGGATATGATACGAGAACTGGAGTGGCAATCATTAAAACAAACGCGTTTTTCGTTGCGGAAGGATCTTCTCATGAAATTTCAAAGACCAACTTTCTCCTCAGAGTGAGAAAATATTTTGGAGGTGCTCAGCTACGGAGAAAAAAATGGTCATCATAGTAAAATAAGAAAAACCGGAGCTCGCACAGAAGGATTTAAGTATTCGTTCTTCCCGCGCGCTGTTAGAGAGTGGGACGGTAGAGAAATAGCTGGCAGGTGGTTCGATAAAACTTCTGCCAGGCATTTAATTGAGAGTTACAGAGCAATCCTGTAGATGTAGAGGTAGTTATCACAGGTATCGACAAGTGTGAAGATTCCCCAACTATCATGCTAATTTGTCATGACTGCATAACTAACACGAATTATTTGCGGAAGGACAGAAAATACTGGTAGAGGCCCACCTCTGCGAAGAAATGCAAGGACACTCGAGGCAATGTCAACCTAAGAAGATAGGTTAAGAAAGGCAAACCTACGTTTATAGCATTTTTAGATTTCGAGAAAGCCCTTGACAGTGCTTCAGGCTATTCTGTCCTGTGTAAGCCTATTCACTTCTGCACGACTACTGCAGACTACTTCCGTCTGAATCTCCTTACTATAGGCAAGCCTTCGTCTCCCACCACAATTTTTACCCCCCGAAGTCCCCTCCATTACAAAATTCACGACTCTTTGATGGTTGAGGATGTATTCTGCGAACTGTTCTTTTAGTCAAGTTGTGCTGTAAATTAATTGCCTCCCCAGTTAGATTCAGTAGCGCTTCATCAGTTACTCGTTCTACCCATCCAATCTCCAGCATTCTTCTGTCTCGCCGCATTTCAAAAGCTTCAGCTCTTTTGTTGTCTGAACTGCTGCTTTCATTTCTGGACAAGATTACACTCCAGTCAAATACCTCCAGAAGAGACTTCCTAGCACTACAATTTGTATTAGATGTTAACAAAATTTGCTTTCTCAGAAATATTTTCCTCGTTGCTGCTAATCTCTCTTTTGTGTCCTCTATTTCGACCATCGATTTTTATTTATTTATTTATTTATTTTTTGCTGCCAAAATGTCGGAACACTACTTCTTTTAGTGTCTCGTTTGCAATTTCATCAGCACAGGCTGATTTCATTCGACTACGTTCCATTACCCTTGTTTTACTTTTGTTGATGTTCATCATAAAGCATCCGTTAACACTTTGACGAAGAACATTAGTCTATATTTATTGCCTATTAGTGTCTACTACCCCCACTGCCATATTTGCAGTAAGTAGCTAAGACGATATTTTATAGCGATTTGAAAGTTTTTACTAACTTTTAGCTGACTTCAGCGTCCAAAACTGCGATGTCTGCATAACCTTATTGAAAAAGAATGACTGAAGTTTTTGTCATTGTTTTTCACACATCCACTTTTATTTGCAGTTCTTCCAGTTGTGTGGGCACCTCACAAATATTTTCCACACAGTTAAAGTTACAACTTCCATAATAAAAACTTCGTGACTAGTATCTTTTTGTTCACAGTATTTCCAACAGTCAGAGAGCAAGGTCGAACTGTTTGTGACGCCTTTGGCACCGAAATTACAATTTGTATCAATTATGCTTTCTTCTGGAAGCATACAGAACATTCCTTGAGTCAAAATGAAAGGATATGAACTTCTATTTTTAAGGTTTGACATAATTTAAAAAGTATATTCAGTGTTTGCTGTTGTTGTTGTTGTGGTCTTCAGTCCTGAGACTGGTTTGATGCAGCTCTCCATGCTACTCTATCCTGTGCAAGCTTTTTCATCTCCCAGTACCTACTGCAACCTACATCCTTCTGAATCTGCTTAGTGTATTCATCTCTTGGTCTCCCTCTACGAGTTTTACCCTCCACGCTGCCCTCCAATACTAAATTGGTGATCCCTTGATGCCTCAGAACATGTCCTACCAACCGATCCCTTCTTCTGGTCAAGTTGTGCCACAAACTTCTCTTCTCCCCAATCCTATTCAATACTTCCTCATTAGTTATGTGATCTACCCATCTAATCTTCAGCATTCTTCTGTAGCACCACATTTCGAAAGCTTCTATTCTCTTCTTGTCCAAACTGTTTATCGTCCATGTTTCACTTCCATACATGGCTACACTCCATACGAATACTTTCAGAAATGACTTCCTGACACTTAAATCTATACTGGATGTTAACAAATTTCTCTTCTTCAGAAACGCTTTCCTTGCCATTGCCAGCCTACATTTTATATCCTCTCTACTTCGACCATCATCAGTTATTTTGCTCCCCAAATAGCGCAACTCCTTTACTACTTTAAGTGCCTCATTTCCTAATCTAATTCCCTCAGCATCACCCGACTTAATTAGACTACATTCCATTATCCTTGTTTTGCTTTTGTTGATGTTCATCTTATATCCTCCTTTCAAGACACTGTCCATTCCATTCAACTGCTCTTCCAAGTCCTTTGCTGTCTCTGACAGAATTACAATGTCATCGGCGAACCTCAAAGTTTTTATTTCTTCTCCATGAATTTTAATACCTACTCCGAATTTTTCTTTTGTTTCCTTTACTGCTTGCTCAATATACAGATTGAACAACATCGGGGAGAGGCTACAACCCTGTCTTACTCCCTTCCCAACCACTGCTTCCCTTTCATGTCCCTCGACTCTTATAACTGCCATCTGGTTTCTGTACAAATTGTAAATAGCCTTTCGCTCCCTGTATTTTACCCCTGCCACCTTTAGAATTTGAAAGAGAGTATTCCAGTCAACATTGTCAAAAGCTTTCTCTAAGTCTACAAATGCTAGAAACGTAGGTTTGCCTTTCCTTAATCTTTCTTCTAAGATAAGTCGTAAGGTCAGTATTGCCTCACGTGTTCCAGTGTTTCTACGGAATCCAAACTGATCTTCCCCGAGGTTGGCTTCTACTAGTTTTTCCATTCGTCTGTAAAGAATTCGTGTTAGTATTTTGCAGCTGTGACTTATTAAGTTGATAGTTCGGTAATTCTCACATCTGTCAACACCTGCTTTCTTTGGGATTGGAATTATTATATTCTTCTTGAAGTCTGAGGGTATTTCGCCTGTTTCATACATCTTGCTCACCAGATGGTAGAGTTTTGTCAGGACTGGCTCTCCCACGGCCGTCAGTAGTTCCAATGGAATATTGTCTGCTCCGGGGGCCTTGTTTCGACTCAGGTCTTTCAGTGCTCTGTCAAACTCTTCACGCAGTATCATATCTCCCATTTCATCTTCATCTACATCCTCTTCCATTTCCATAATATTGTCCTCAAGTACATCGCCCTTGTATAGACCCTCTATATACTCCTTCCACCTTTCTGCTTTCCCTTCTTTGCTTAGAACTGGGTTTCCATCTGAGCTCTTGATATTCATACAAGTCGTTCTCTTATCTCCAAAGGTCTCTTTAATTTTCCTGTAGGCGGTATCTATCTTACCCCTAGTGAGATAGGCCTCTACATCCTTACATTTGTCCTCTAGCCATCCCTGCTTAGCCATTTTGCACTTCCTGTCGATCTCATTTTTGAGACGTTTGTATTCCTTTTTGCCTGTTTCACTTACTGCATTTTTATATTTTCTCCTTTCATCAATTAAATTCAATATTTCTTCTGTTACCCAAGGATTTCTACTAGCCCTCATCTTTTTACCTACTTGGTCCTCTGCTGCCTTCACTACTTCATCCCTCAAAGCTACCCATTCTTCTTCTACTGTATTTAGTTCCCCCATTCCTGTCAATTGCTCCCTTATGCTCTCCCTGAATCTCTGTACAACCTCTGGTTCTTTTAGTTTATCCAGGTCCCATCTCCTTAAATTCCCACCTTTTTGCAGTTTCTTCAGTTTTAATCTACAGGTCATAACCAATAGATTGTGGTCAGAGTCCACATCTGCCCCTGGAAATGTCTTACAATTTAAAACCTGGTTCCTAAATCTCTGTCTTACCATTATATAATCTATCTGATACCTTTTAGTATCTCCAGGGTTCTTCCATGTATACAACCTTCTTTCATGATTCTTAAACCAAGTGTTAGTTATGATTATGTTGTGCTCTGTGCAAAATTCTACCAGGCGGCTTCCTCTTTCATTTCTGTCCCCCAATCCATATCCACCTACTATGTTTCCTTCTCTCCCTTTTCCCACACTCGAATTCCAGTCACCCATGACTATTAAATTTTCGTCTCCCTTCACAATCTGAATAATTTCTTTTATTTCATCATACATTTCTTCAATTTCTTCGTCATCTGCAGAGCTAGTTGGCATATAAACTTGTACTACTGTAGTAGGCGTGGGCTTCGTATCTATCTTGGCCACAATAATGCGTTCACTATGCTGTTTGTAGTAGCTTACCCGCATTCCTATTTTCCTATTCATTATTAAACCTACTCCTGCATTACCCCTATTTGATTGTGTGTTTATAACCCTGTAGTCACCTGACCAGAAGTCTTGTTCCTCCTGCCACCGAACTTCACTAATTCCCACTATATCTAACTTCAACCTATCCATTTCCCTTTTTAAATTTTCTAACCTACCTGCCCGATTAAGGGATCTGACATTCCACGCTCCGATCCGTAGAACGCCAGTTTTCTTTCTCCTGATAACGACATCCTCTTGAGTAGTCCCCGCCCGGAGATCCGAATGGGGGACTATTTTAACTCCGGAATATTTTACCCAAGAGGACGCCATCATCATGTAATCATACAGTAAAGCTGCATGCCCTCGGGAAAAATTACGGCTGTAGTTTCCCCTTGCTTTCAGCCGTTCGCAGTACCAGCACAGCAAGGCCGTTTTGGTTATTGTTACAAGGCCAGATCAGTCAATCATCCAGACTGTTGCCCTTGCAACTACTGAAAAGGCTGCTGCCCCTCTTCAGGAACCACACGTTTGTCTGGCCTCTCAACAGATACCCCTCCGTTGTGGTTGCACCTACGGTACGGCTATCTGTATCGCTGAGGCACGCAAACCTCCCCACCAACGGCAAGGTCCATGTTTGCTACAAACAGGAAATATTAAAGGGTATTTATGAAAGTAACAAAATAAATTACATATCTTTCAAAAATTCGAATGTCGTGTAACGTAACATCGATTGCTAAGTTAGTTAAAAAATTGTTGACAGTTCCTATAAATGATGTTCAAATTATTTTACAAAACAGAAATAAAAATGAAATTCTTTTACAAGCTTTAGCGACATTTATAGGAAAACTAATTTTCACATTATTACGTGGTAGCGTATGAAACTCTGTGAAACTATCGATATGCAATCGTTAACTACATATATAAGCCATAACTTCACCCAACAGCTAACAAACTTCGCAAATATCTAGAAATATAGGGGGGAGGGGGGAGGCACTATCAATACGCGCTGCTGCTGCCACTCACCGGCAAGTAAGGCAGAAAGTTTGTGAAGCCAGTAAATGGAATAAGAAAACGAGGTGGCAGTACCTTAATAGAAGATGACAAACAATTAATGGGATGAACACGAGCCGTGCACGGCTCAATGAATAAGGTACTTTATACCGAAAATAGGTGCAAAGACGATAAAGAAGTGGTATCGTAAATTTCCATAATGAAGAGAAATTCCGTAAGATTCTGACTTTTTACTTCATCTTATAATCTGATTTCAAGACGCCATTCATTCTGTGATCTTCCAAGCCCTCTGTCGACCCTGACAGAAATACAGTGACATCAGCGGATCTCAGACTATTTCTACCCTTTGATTTTAAAAACCTCTCTAAGCTTCCTTCACCGTTTGTTCAATATACGGATTGAGTAACATCGGAGACATGCTAGATGACTGACTCACTTCATTAATCACTGCTTGCTTTCCATGTCCTTCGTCTCTTATAGCTTCAACCTGCATTTTATGTCGGCTTCTTTCAGAATTTGAAGCAGTATAGCACTGTCAAAGCTGTAGGAAGCGTTCTCTAAATCTAGAAATGGTGTAAACGCAGGTTCGTCTTTCTTGAACCAATCTTCTAAGATATGTCTTTGGGTTAGTATTGCCTCACATGTTCCTACATACAGGGTGTTCAATGGAAATTGGTCAGTATTCAGGGATATGATAGGAACACTCATTAAAAGCAAAAGACACATGGACATATCCCCTACTCCGAATGGTTTCTAAGATAGAAGAAATTTAATGTACATTTCTGTTTGGACTAGCAGTGCGCAAGTATTGCCTTACCCATTCGACCTCCTTGACGTTTTATTCTAGTCCACCCTACGCCGTTGCTTTCAGCCTCTTTGCTTGGAATGTCTTTCTGCGATTAAACTAGCCTGTTGAACGTGAAGTTGTCCGTAGTGTGTAGGTAGTGAAGTAGCCCGAAGTTTTGAGAGAGTACTCTATGGCATTGGTCCCTTACATATTTATCGTGAGTCTTTCGCCCAGCAGATAGTACCAAGCGACTGGAAAAAGGCTCGCGTGGTTCCAGTATATAAGAAGGGTAAACGAACGGATCCGCAAAGTTACAGACCAATATCTCTAACTTCCGTTTTCTGCAGAATTCTTGGACTTATTCTCAGTTCAAATATAATAAACGTTCTTGGGACTGAGAAGCTTACGTGCACGAATCAGCACAGTTTTAGAAAGCATCGCTCGTGGGAAACTTCGTTTGCCCTTTTGTCACGTGATATACTGCGAACTATGGATGAAGGACAACAGGTAGAGTCCATATTTCTAGATTTCCGGAAAGCATCTGCACGGTGCCCCATTGCAGGATCTTATCGAAGGCCCGAGTATATGAAATAAGTTCACAGATAAGTGAGTGACTCTTATAAGACTTTTTAAATGGTAGAACCCAGAGTTGTCCTCGACGGCGAGTTCATCAGAGTCAAGGGTATGGTCAAGAGTGCCCAAGGGAAGTGTGACAGGGCCAGTGTTGTTCTCTAATGATAAAATGATTTGGTAGACAGGGTGATCATCAAGCTTCAGTTGTTTGCTGATGATGCCGTGGTGTACGGTAAGGTGTCGAAGTTGAGTGGCTGTAGGAAGATACGAGACAACTTAGACAAAATTTCCAGTTGGTGAGATGAATGGCAGCTAGCCCTAAATGTAAGTTAATGCGGATGAGTAGGAAGAACAAACCTGGATTGTTCGGATACAGAATTACTAGTGTCCTGCTTTACCCTGTGAATTTCACACGTGCATTTCCTTCGCGTGTTTATGCTAATTATTACGCACATTTATGAACCTTTGAAAGGTCTAAACGCTCGGGAATGCTCTGTAGCAGCCAGGATACATGTCCATCTGACAATTACGTGTCAGCAAGGAGCATTAACGATAACTTCATGAGAGACAATGTTGTGCAACCTTAGTAGCGACAAGATCCGACTATTCGGGAATAGGATCTTACAGTCTAAGAAAGTGTCCGAGACAAACTTTCGTCACACTGTCCACAAACATGACGTCAGATCCGCCTGGCAACAGTGGTCTGAACGCCCATTGCTTAAGAGTTTTGATATCTACATTACTGGCCATTAAAATTGCTACACCAAGAAGAAATGCAGATGATAAACGGGTATTCATTGGACGAATATACTATACTAGAACTGACTTGTGATTACATTTTCACGCAATTTGGGTGCATAGATCCCGAGAAATCAATACCCAGAACAACCACCTCTGGCCGTAATAACGGCCTTGATACGCCTGGGCACTGAGTCAAACAGAGCTTGGTTGGCGTGTACAGGTACAGCTGCCCATGCAGCTTCAACACGATACCACAGTTCATCAAGACTAGTGACTGACGTATTGTGACGAGCCAGTTGCTCGGCCACCATTGACCAGACGCTTTCAGTTGGTGAGAGATCTGGAGAATGTCTGGCCAGGGCAGCAGTCGAACATTTTCTGTATCCAGAAAGGCCCGTACAGAACCTGCAACATGCGGTCGTGCATTATCCTGCTGAAATGTAGGGTTTCTCAGGGATCGAATGAAGGGTAGAGCCACTGCTCGTAACACATCTGAAATGTAACGCCCACTGTTCAAAGTACCGTCAATGCGAACAAGAGGTGGCCGAGACGTGTAACCAATGGCACCCCCTACCATCATGCCGGGTGATACGCCAGTATGGCGATGACGAATACACGCTGCCAATGTGCGTTCACGGCGATGTCGCCAAACACGGATGCGACCATCATGATGCTGTAAACAGAACCTGGATTCGTCCGAACAAATGAAGTTTTGCCATTCATGCACCCAGGTTCGTCGTTGAGTACACCATCGCAGGCGCTCCTGTCTGCGATGCAGCGTCAAGGGTAACCGCAGCCACGGTCTCCGAGCTGATAGTCCATGCCGCTTCAAACGTCATCGAACTGTTCGTGCAGATGGTTCTTGTCTTGCAAACGTCCCCATCTGTTGACTCAGGAATCGATACGTGGCTGCACGATCCGTTACAGTCATGCGGATAAGATGCCTGTCATCTCGACTGCTAGTGATACGTTGGGATCCAGCATGGCGTTCCGTATTACCCTCCTGAACTCACCGATTCCATATTATGCTAACAGTCATTAGATCTCGTCCAGCGCGAGCAGCAATGTCGCGATACGATAAACCGCAATCGCGATAGGCTACAATCCGACCTTTATCAAAGACTGAAACGTGATGGTACGCATTTCTCCTCCTTACACGAGGCATCACAACAACGTTTCACCAGGCAACGCCGGTCAACTGTTGTTTGTGTATGAGAAATCGGTTGGAAACTTTCCTCATGCCAGCATGTTGTAGGTGTCGCCACAGGCGCCAACCTTGTGTGAATGCTCTGAAAAGCTAATCATTTGCATATCACAGTATCTTCTTCCTGTCGGTTAAATTTCGCGTCTGTAGCACGTCCTCTTGGTGGTGAAGAATTTTAATGGCCAGTGGTGTATATGTGAAGGAGACGAGTGGATTATCGCTATTGGCAGACAGAGAAAGGTGGGGTCTCTCTTGTGCGGTGGGAAGACGGTGCGAAGTTAGTAGTAAGGCGCCACTCAAAACGCACGGTCGAGTAACCGGAGGCGGCTCCAAAAGGACGGTCGGGAGTAGGCAGAGGCAGTAGCAGAATGCACCACTGACCACAAATATAGAAGTGATAAACGAGATATAAAGTTAAAGTGAACGGTATTAATTATCAGTGAACGCCACGTGTCGTGGGCAGTATCTATAACGAGTATTGAAAGTGATAATGGTGTTGTAAAGTGTTGAGTGTAACGGCGCAGCCAAGAGCTGCCATACTGGAAAGTCTATGACGCGTGTTTTATTCTTCATTAAAACGATTGTATTACAAAACGTTGTTAACCTTTAACAACTGGCATCCCGACTACCCCATTTCAGCTGGAGCACAAACCTACATTGAACCTGGCGCCTGAGCGCTACTACTGCGACGAGGGAATACCGAAGCAGCAAAACACCAGGTTAGTAATAAAGAAACCAGAGAAGGAAGCCAGAGTCGGTTCCTTCTCGCTACAATGCCACACATAAAAATGGTTCAAATGGCTCTGAGCACTATGGGACTTAACAGCTATGGTCATCAGTCCCCTAGAACTTATAACTACTTAAACCTAACTAACCTAAGGACATCGCACAACACCCAGTCATCACGAGGCAGAGAAAATCTCTGACCCCGCCGGGAATCGAACCCGGGAACTCGGGCGCGGGAAGCGAGAACGCTACCGCACGACCACGAGCTGCGGACTGCCACACATAAGGAGGAGGGCACTGTACCTGTCAAGTCGTTTAAATATCTGGGCGTAACGTTGCAAAGCGATATGAGGTAGAACGAGCATATGAGAACTGTGAGAGGAAAGGCGAGCCGGCCGATGTGGCCGAGCGGTTCTAGGCGCTTCAGTCTGGAACCGCGCTACCGCTACGGTCGCAGGTTCGAATCCTGCCTCGGGCATGGATGTGTGTCCTGTCCTTAGGTTAGTTAGTTTTAATTAGTTCTACGTTCTAGGGGACTGATGACCTCAGATGTTAAGTCCCATAGTGCTCAGAGCCATTTGAACCATTTTGAGGGAAGGCGAATGGACGACTTCGGCTTATTGGGAGAATTTTAGGAAGGGACGGTTCACCAGTAAAAGAGACCGCATATAGGAAGTTGGTGGGATCTATTCTTCAGTACTGCTCGAGTGTTTGGGATCCGTACTAGGTCGGGTTGAAGCAAGACATTGAAGCAGTTCAGAGGCGGGCTGCTGTATATGTTAACGGTAGGTTCTAACAACACGTAACTGTTACAGAGATACTTCGGTAATTCACATGGGAATCCTTCGAGGGAAGACGACGTTCTTTTCGAGGAACACTATTGAGAAAGTTTTGAGAACCAGCCGTTGACACTGCCGAACGATCGTACACTGGGCGTAAGGACCACGAGGATGGGATAAGAGAAATTAGGGCTCATACGGAGGCATATAAACAGTCGTATTTCCCTCGCTATATTTGAGCGTAGAACAGGAAAGGAAATGACTAGTACTGGTACATGATACCCACCGCCACGCACCGTACGGCGGCTTACGTAGTATCTACGTAGATGCAGATGTACCGGAGAAAAGTATTGGTTAACTGTTTTTGTACACGCGCTAGCTAAAATCCCATCGAAATGGAAGTGCAATATGGCTAGGGCCTCTCGTCGGGTAGACCATTCGCCTGGTGCAAGTATTTCGAGTTAACGCCACTTCGGCGACTTGCGTGTCGATGGGGATGAAATGACGATGATAAGGACAACACAACACCCAGTCCCTGAGCAGAGAAACCTCCCTGAGCGGAGAAAATCTCTGACCCAGCCGGGAGTCGAACCCGGACCGTTAGGTATGACATTCCGTCACTCTGACCACTCAGCTACCAGGGGCAGACAAAATCCCATTTATACTAATTAAGAATATGTGGATACGACGTATGTTTACGGCTTCTCCAATGGCAGGTAGCTCCCCTGCTGCCGTCTTCGATTTCCGCCACGCCAAATTCCTGATCGCAGAGTGTGTGCCATAGTTTTCAGCACGTTCCGTGAACAGGTATTCTTGCAAGTTCCCATTTTTCTTCTGAATGTTTAGTTGATTAACATGTGCGGGAACAACAACACGTTGTTGAAATGGTGCAACGTTGTCCTCCTACCATCACAAGGCGTCTTTCTGCACCCATCTGTGTCCCATGAACACGTGTATAGCAAACATTATATGCAGAAAACGTGTACTAGTTTCATACACAGCGTGTCCACAATCTTCACATTGGCGGCAATGACACAACAAGACTTTCATTTTGTCACTGGTTAATTGAAGATCGTCACTTGCTTCAGTAATACTATTCACTGATGCAGCCACGTTTACGTGGAATGGAATCAACAACACACCTAATGATAATAATAGATGGTCGCAGGGAAACCCACAATGGACAATGAAAAACAATTTCCAAGTTCGTCTTTCGATCTAGGTTTGGGTGAGGCAAAGTCAGTAACAGGCGGACAGGCCCAGTCATTTCAGAAGAGCGAATGATGGAGCAAAATTACCTGCATATTTTGGAAAATTCGTTCGCTGAACACCTGGAGGACATTCCTTCGGTAACGTGGTCTGCAGCGTACTTTTAGCATGACAGAACCTCTACACGTTTTACCAGACGTGTCAAAAACAACTAGGGTTAGGACACCTTTAAGGAAAACACATGGAAGGTGAACCCACATATCTTGCCATTTGTTGTTTCACGAAATATACTTCATTGCTTAACAACAATGTCATACTCACAATTTAAAAAAAACTCGTTAAAACAATGACAATACTCACAATCTTAAAAAACTGAACACGCTCAATTCATTGAAAACATACACTCCTGGAAATTGAAATAAGAACACCGTGAATTCATTGTCCCAGGAAGGGGAAACTTTATTGACACATTCCTGGGGTCAGATACATCACATGATCACACTGACAGAACCACAGGCACATAGACACAGGCAACAGAGCATGCACAATGTCGGCACTAGTACCGTGTATATCCACCTTTCGCAGCAATGCAGGCTGCTATTCTCCCATGGAGACGATCGTAGAGATGCTGGATGTAGTCCTGTGGAACGGCTTGCCATGCCATTTCCACCTGGCGCCTCAGTTGGACCAGCGTTCGTGCTGGACGTGCAGACCGCGTGAGACGACGCTTCATCCAGTCCCAAACATGCTCAATGGGGGACAGATCCGGAGATCTTGCTGGCCAGGGTAGTTGACTTACACCTTCTAGAGCACGTTGGGTGGCACGGGATACATGCGGACCTGCATTGTCCTGTTGGAACAGCAAGTTCCCTTGCCGGTCTAGGAATGGTAGAACGATGGGTTCGATGACGGTTTGGATGTACCGTGCACTATTCAGTGTCCCCTCGACGATCACCAGTGGTGTACGGCCAGTGTAGGAGATCGCTCCCCACACCATGAAGCCGGGTGTTGGCCCTGTGTGCCTCGGTCGTATGCAGTCCTGATTGTGGCGCTCACCTGCACGGCGCCAAACACGCATACGACCATCATTGGCACCAAGGCAGAAGCGACTCTCATCGCTGAAGACGACACGTCTCCATTCGTCCTTCCATTCACGCCTGTCGCGACACCACTGGAGGCGGGCTGCACGATGTTGGGGCGTGAGCGGAAGACGGCCTAACGGTGTGCGGGACCGTAGCCCAGCTTCATGGAGACGGTTGCGAATGGTCCTCGCCGATACCCTAGGAGCAACAGTGTCCCTAATTTGCTGGGAAGTGGCGGTGCGGTCCCCTACGGCACTGCGTAGGATCCTACGGTCTTGGCGTGCATCTGTGCGTCGCTACGGTCCGGTCCCAGGTCGACGGGCACGTGCACCTTCCGCCGACCACTGGCGACAACATCGATGTACTGTGGAGACCTCACGCCCCACGTGTTGAGCAATTCGGCGGTACGTCCACCCGGCCTCCCACATGCCCACTATACGCCCTCGCTCAAAGTCCGTCAACTGCACATACGGTTCACGTCCACGCTGTCGCGGCATGCTACCAGTGTTAAAGACTGCGATGGAGCTCCGTTTGCCACGGCAAACTGGCTGACACTGACGGCGGCGGTGCACAAATGCTGCGCAGCTAGCGCCATTCGACGGCCAACACCGCGGTTCCTGGTGTGTCCGCTGTGCCGTGCGTGTGATCATTGCTTGTACAGCCCTCTCGCAGTGTCCGGAGCAAGTATGGTGGGTCTGACACACCGGTGTCAATGTGTTCTTTTTTCCATTTCCAGGAGTGTACTTAGACCTAACTAACCTAAGGACATCACACAACACCCAGTCATCACGAGGCAGAGAAATCTACAAGGGGTGCTTCGCCTCTGACACAGATTATGTTCCATATTTAATTCCTCCATTGAAGTTGTAACAGGGAATGCTTTTCAATAGCACGGAACATGGCCTGGAAACAAATTGTGATCGGTAACACCGACCGATGACTATGTGCACAATCGCCCGTAGGCGCGTGAACCCTTTCAGGACGCAAGGACCGTATGCGTGGCCCGATTGTCGCGTCACACACCCAGCGCTGTATCTAGGAACTGGCTTGCAGTATAGACAGGGGACGGGGCGTATCCTGACAGAAGGGTAATTGTTCTGACTACTATCAGGTGGGGATCGTCAACGCTTTCTTGCTATATATCATCATAGCAAAGAAAAGAGGGCCGGACGGTGTGGCCGTGCTGTTCTAGGCGCTTCAGTCTGGAACCGCGTCACTGCTACGATCACAGGTTCGAATCCTGTCTCGGATGTGTGTGATGTCCTTAGGTTAGTTAGGTTTAAGTAGTTCTAAGTTCTAGGGGACTGATGACCATAGATGTTAAATCCCATCGTGCTCAGAGCCAACCAAAGAAAAGAGGAGAGACACCAAAGCGTCATTTGCAGTTTGGGAAGAGGATCGTCAAGGAACTTGTGGGCGACATCAGGGCTCATCCAACCCATCGAGGAAGAGGCCACGCTCTGAGCGTCGTGACCTACACAGCCTGTACCATGCTATGGCAAAAATAGACACCTGAAAACAGGGTGACTGTGTCGTTTGCAGTGATCGCTCCAAGCCAGGAGGGCGAAAACGGTCGCCCTTTTCTCGCGAAACTTGTCCGTCCAACCCTTCAATTCATGTGCCTGAGTGCTTCAACAGGTATCACAAAGTAGCAAAGTACCGAAAGGACTTGTAAAATGTGGTTGCCTATCGAAAAATCGATATGCCAAAGTTGTAAAGTTTGTTCTAAGCAAATATTATGAAATTTTATAGTTTATTCACATAAATTAAATTTTTCATCCCTCAAAATTGACTTTTTATTTTTCTCCCCACGGACGTCCCATAGGAGATAAAATTGTATTTTATATGTCGTTTTGAAGCTAAAACTTTAAAGAATAAGATATAATTAATTTTAATATGTCTAATTCAATGCATCACCTCTCAACTAAAAATAGTAAAAAAATCAATTTTTTAATTTTTTTATTTTAACATCACCGCCAAGTCGAAAAGTGCGCGATATGGAATAATGAAAATAGTATGCCAATAAAGAGCGTGTTTTAAGCTTCATTTACAAAAAAAATTACACCGATAAGTCAAAAACTGTAGATTTCATAAGCGATGAAAGAAACCTAAGGGATATGGAACCCGCACAGCGTCGCCGAATTGCTCCGCTTTGGAGAAACGCGCTCCGTCCCGAAAGGGTTAGTATAATAGACCCAATTCCACGTAACACAGACATGGCCTTGCTATACCAAGTACCCCAATAATTATAAAACAACACTTAACTCACTCAGCTGTGAAGGAGCCGTGACTTGCAGGATTCCAGCCAGAGTGTTATTGCTTCCAATCTGTACATGTGGTCTTCGAGGTGCCGTAAAATTTAAGCTTGCGGAGTAGGCCAGGAATTTGTCGATCTTGTTGGATGTGACATCGGCTGCTCTTCCCCAGTCCGCCGCACCAATCCTTCAGCGAGACGGCTAGGAATGCCTCCGACCCATTTAACTACTCGCGGCTTCTGGAGGCCCGCGCCGGACAGCTGAAATCCCTAATCCAGCCTCATGCCCTACAGCCAACTGACTGTCCCAGGCTCCGTCAAACCAACAACACACGCCTCGACCAAAGACCTGGGCTTGCGACGTACGATCAGATCACCAATGCAGATACGTAGTGGCGCCAGCAGAGTACCATACTGCCACGATTAAAGCCGCCACGGTGCGCATCTAAACCACACTTACCCTGATCACTGGATTGGTCATATTTGTATAGTTAACCAGTCACCAAGATCGGCCGGCCAGTGTGGCCCAGCGGTTCTAGGCGCTTCAGTCTGGAACCTCGCGACCGCTACGGTCGCAGGTTCGAATCCTGCCCTGGGCATGGATGTGTGTGATGTCCTTCGGTTAGTTAGGTCTAAGTAGTTCTAAGTTCTAGGGGACTGATGGCCTCAGATGTTAAGTCCCATAGTGGTCAGAGCCATTTGAACCAACCACGGTTGGAGTGCCATGCCACCAACATTAAAGCTGCAAGGCTCACATCTCAACCGCATTTACCCTCATCACTGGATTGGTCAAGGTTGTACAATTAATTGGGCACCAACATCGGACTGTCATGCCGTCAAGATTAAAGCCGGCATGGCTCATATTGAAACCTCTTTATTATATTTTTACTTAATCTGAAATAACTGGGAAGATGAAACTTCTTAATTTTATTCTAAAGCTGCTGAGTGAAATTGAACGTACTGTCTCTTTGCCTGTCTTTACCGTTTCATTTCTGACCTACAGAATTATTCCTGACAAATACAACTCAAACACAAACTGACTGCTCAAATAATTAACACAAAAGAATGGCCCTGAATTAGAAGAAATCCTAACAATAACTTATACATTTCGCAAGACATTTACCTTACAGAAAATCTTCATTACACGAACTACAGCGATACACCAAGCACCAGTACAGCCAGCTAAATAAAATATTCTAACTACTGCAGGCTCTAATTACTAATAGGCATGTGGTTAGCAAAGGAAAGATTTTGTTGCAGAGCAAACAATATATTTAGCAAATTTTACCTTAATAGTGTGACATCCAGCTCAAAAAATTATATAATCATCCGTGATATCCAATTCCAAAAAGTTATATAATCGGCAATAATTTTAAATTTCTATGACAGACTCGACCGTGACATCCAGTTCCAAAAATTATATCATCATCAACAATAATACATTTGTATGACGGAGACACGTCCAGACCGTCCGCTCGTGCTAACACTTCAAACCTCTAACCTCCATCTCTGTTAACTATAAAACTTCCAACCTCCATCACTGCTGGTTATTCACCTCCAACTGCGAGTCCGACCAGCCACAGAGTCTCATACTGAGGGAGCACAGCTCTGTTATTAATGCAGTCAATCGCGCTTCCAATATATAAACAAACAAACAGGCTACTTACAACATCTCAAACGCACTTACCCTCATCACAGGATTGGTCATGGTTGTACAATTAACTTGCCACCAAGATCGCCAGCCTTTGGAAAATTATATTATTGTTTATGGTGCTGGATGAAGTCTGAGACGTACAGACGAAAGGTGAATACGGAGTTGAACTGCTTGGTCACATCACGTACGTTGCTGCTCTCATTGGGAAATGTTCCGAGGAACTCAAACAAACAACGCAACATGTTCTCCCAAGAGCACACAAATGCACTGGAGTTGGCAAAGGGATACTCGAAAATTCATTGCGAACTACACAACAGCTGTAATATGACGTGTCCATTAATGGTTAGAGGTGAATGTGTTAAAAATAACTATTTTTTCATTTCATTGTAAAACGCGTGTCGTACATATGTGACAATATAATGAATTACACATAAAATAAATAACAATGTACATTGAATCTGTTCTATTTCGTGGATCTCACAGCAGCGTACGATACTGTCCATCATCGGTTAGTCCATGCAAAACTGTACAATATGATCAACAACGCCCACCTCGTTAGACTACTCAGCACCCTCCTCCAAAACCGCAGGTTTTTTGTTGAATTTAAAGGACAACACAGTCGCTGGAGAGCGCAGAAAAATGATCTACCTCAGGGAAGCGTCTTGGCTCCACTTCTCTTCAACATCTATACCAACGACCAGCCATTGACCCCAGGCACAAGGAGATTCTTATATGCAGATTACCTAGCCCTTGCTACACAGAGCTCATGCTTTGAAAGAGTGGAAAGAAACCTGACAACAGCACTTAGAACACTGTCAAGCTACTACAATCGGAACCAACTCAGACCAAACCTTTCGAAGACACAAGTGTGTGCCTGTCATTTAAGGAACAGGGAAGCTAATCGTGAGCTACATATGGCATGGTCAGGCATCCAACTCCAGCATCATCACGCACCTAAATACTTGGGAGTCACTCTCGACAGAACTCCGACATTCAGAGCTCACTGCAAGAACACCAAAATGAAAATCTCCGCTCGAAACAACCTAATTCGCAAACTAGCGGGGACACAGTGGGGATCACATCCACAAACTATTCGCAGTTCTGCAATGGCACTGTGCTTTTCTACTGCTGAATATGCTTCTCCAGTCTGATACAGGTCATCTCATGCCAGACAAGTAGACATTGCTCTCAACGAAACCTGCAGGTTGATCACAGGTTGCTTAAGACGTACCCCAACTGATAAGCTCTACTGCCTGGCTGGAATAGCGCCACCTTGAATACGCAGAATAGTGGCTGCCAACAAGGAGAGACTGAAAGTGGAACAGGACAGTGCCCATCCACTGCACGGACATAATCCACCACAGCAACGGCTGAGATCGCGAAAGAGCTTCCTGAGAACATCTGAGAAGCTCACGATTTCACCAGAGAAGGCAAGGCTGGAGTTATGGAAGAAGTCGACGCCTCACCTGCAGACGCCAGAAGCTGAGGAACTACCACCTGGACACAACGAGAGCTGGCTGGTGTGGAAATCTTTAAACAGATTACGATCAGGAGTTGGACGATCCAGAGACAATCTGAAGAGATGGGGCTTCATAACAGAAGATACGTCCTGTGATTGTGAACAAGAACAAACCACAAGCCACATGCTCCAGTGCCTTTTGTGCCCTACATCCTGCACGAAGATCGATCTCCTGCAAGCCGCTCCAAGCGCCTTGGAGGTTGCAAAGTACTGAGCACATGTAATATAAATACAATTTGTGTGTACATATTTATTGATGTCTATGGCAACTGTAAATTTGTATGTTTCTGATTCGAGAATAAATAAATTTCGAGAACCATTCGGAACATGTCATACGTCCATGTGAGGTGTTTTGTTTCGAATGATAGTTCGAGTCATATCCCCGAATACTTACAATTTTTCCTGGTAGACCCTTATATCAGGAATTGTTCTTCCCTGACGGGGAATTCTACCATCATCTGTAAACAAGTGGCACCAGTATTTTGAAACAACGACTTAACTAACGGTACAAAAAATATCACCCCTCCTTCTGAGTACCATTACTGGCTGAGAAAGTGGGTAGGTTACGTCTCGCCCTGCACTGACCATCGCACTGATGACGTAGAGGCTTTAAGATGTGACCGAGGTATTGCCGGCCTCTGCCTGACATGGCGTCGAAAAATGATTTATCGCTACGGAATCGAAAACGAGTTGTCCGAAAAACATCGACGCCTGTCGCCCGGCGTTGTAAAGCAGGGGCCGACCAATCAAATTTTAATGGCGCTCTGCTTTTGTCCGCTTCACAATGGGCGAGCTGGGCACTTTTTCCGCGCCGATGGAAGATTTATTGTGCAAATATTACTATGTACTGCGCGCGTGTATACACGACGGCCGGGTTCAGGTCACGTAGGTGGCGGCGTGTATTTGATATCCGTTATTTATTACTTTATCGGCCATTACTGGCAGAAAGGGCCGGTGATACCACTGCGTTGCTAGCACGGAATGCGTCCCGCGCTGCAGGGTTCGCGGATAATGCTTTTTATATGTGTGTTGCTCACACTCGCGTAATGTTCCGTAGGGGGTAGCTCCTGAATGTTGTCTGACAGTTGTCAGGTGCGGAAGTAGCGCCTGGTACACGACTATCTGAAGAATGTGTGCTAGTGTGATGCCGCATGTGGTGGCTGTGTCAAAATTAATCAGTGACAACTGTAGGAGGCTAGCAATCTGTATTACCAAACGGCTAAAACCACGTATTACTACACTCATGCTCATAAATTAAGGATAATGTAAGTCTGCAGGTTTTCGTGGCCGTTGTCACTGAAGTTAAAATCTTCTGGGTTATTAGGCCGCGTCATGTTTCTTCTAAAATGGTCGACGTTTCGACCCCTCTGCTGGGATCTTCCTCAGGATCTTTTGGTGTCCACTACTGCTAGAACACAGTCTGAGACGAGTGTCGCGTCCACTTATAAAGGGGGAATTTTCTGACGTTCGTGCTGGAGAAGTGATAGTATTGGTTAAAATTCATATGGCTACCATTGGTGGGCCATAGTCATAGGCTAATACAGAAGAAGGGGCGTTGGTAGCTCTTCTCCTGTGGATACCATTGGCGGTCATCGTCACTGGATAGAAAGGCACTATTCCACACATGCTGGAGAAGGGTTATTGGTTGAAATGCCTGTTACCGCTATTGATTGGTCGTCATCAGTGGCTAGATTCGAAACGTACAGAGCAAGAGAGAAGGAATGTTTACCCAAAATATTATTGTCCGCCGAAGTGACTAGCAGCGCGTTGTTTATGCCGCTCACACACCGCGGCCGCGTATTTACTTCCTTGATGGCGGGGAGCCACGATGCCGTAAGCCTATAGCCGTCCTCTCTATTGAAATTAGAGGCATTCTTAGAAATTTCAACCGCTTCTCGGACCTTTCTTCTATAAATTAAGGATAATGCTGATACATGGTGAAACAACGCTCTGGTGGGTGGTTTGCGGGTTTAAATCACCTCGAGATATGACCATGCGGTGCATTTGACCTGCGGTCGTCGCACGGTGGCGCTGGCAGCAGTCCACATACCCAGAGGTGTGTTGGTGCATGTCAGAGTACAGTGCAGCGAGTAAATGTGCAGACGTTTTCAGACGTACTAATGGTGACTGTGTGATGAAAATGGCTCAAAGAACACATACTGATGACGTTATGAGGAGTAGAATACTAGGGCGACTGGAGGCTGGTCAAACACAGCAGGTCGTAGCACGGGCCCTCCTTGTGACACAAAGTGTTATCTCAAGGTTACAGCAACGACAGTAAACGTGTCTAGGCGCTACAGTACGGGACGTCTACAGTGTACAACTCCACTAGGAGACCGACATCTCACCATCAGTGCCCGCAGATGGCCATGGAGTACTGCAGTTGTCTCCAGACACACAGTCTACAGACGACTGAACAGACATTGTTTATTCGCCCGAAGACCTGCAAGGTGCATTCCACTGACTCCTGGACACAGGAGAGCCCGTAAAGCCTGGTGTCAAGAACACAGTACATGCTCATTGGAACAGTGGTCCCAGGTTATGTTCACGGACCAGTCCAGGTATAGTTTGAACAGAGATTCTCGCCGGGTTTTCATCTGGCGTGGACCAGGAACCAGATATCAACCCCTTAATGTCCTTGAAAGGACCAGTATGGAGATCGTGGTTTGTTGGTGTGAGGTGGGATTATGATTGGTGCACGTACATCCCTGCATGTCTTTGACAGAGGAACTGTAACAGGTCAGGTGCATCGGGACGTCATATTGCATCGCCTTTTGAGGGGTGCAGTGGGTCCCACCTTACTCGGATGATGACGCACAGCCCCACAGAGCTGCCATCGTGGAGGAGTACCTTGAAATAGAAGATAGGAGGCGAATGGAGTGGTCTGCTTGTTCTCCAGGCCTAAACCCAATCGAGCACGTCTGGGATGCTCCCGGTCGACGTATCGCTGCACGTCTTCAAACCCCTACGACACTTCAGGAGCTCCGACAGGAACTGGTGCAAGAATGGAAGGCTATAGCCAAGCAGCTGCTCGACCACCTGATCCACAGCATGCCATCCCGTTGTGCGGCCTGTGTACGTGTGCATGGTGATCATATTCCATATAGATGTCGGGGTACATGCGCAGCAAACAAGCGTTTTGTAGCACATGTGTTTCGGGACGATTTTCTCAACTTATCACCAATACCGTGGACTTACAGATATGTGTCGCGTGTGTTCTCTATGTGCCTACGCTGTTAGCGGCAGTTTTGTGTAGTGCCACGTTCTGTGGTACCACATTCTGCAATTATCCTTAATTTATGAGCATGAGTGCAGTTGCAGATTGTCTATCTAACAGCTTGCAGGGGTAACAAATATTTGACTTTTCAGTATTTCAATTATTGACGGAATTTAAAAAATTCCAAATGCTGTCATAATCTACCGATTAAGAAGTACCGGCTTTTTATAAGAGGGTTATTCGGAAAGTAAGGAACGAAATGGAAAATACAGTGAAAATCTGACGAAGCTCTGCACACATGCATTGGGCACTGTGTCTAGTACACCTGTCGATCACATCATGTTGCTCTTTTCAGTTCTGAGCTCACAGTGAGAACGTAAAAATAGCTAGAAATTAGCGTCTCCCGCCAAGTATGAGGGCCTGGCGAAAGATCTCGCCTGAAGCTATGCAATCCACATAACATAACTATCATGCGGTTCGTTCTACACGACAATTCTCGGCCGAACTCTGCAGGGGCAATGAAGATGCTCCTGCAGCGCTTTCGATGGGAAGTGTTTGATCACCCACAATACAGCCCGTAGTTGGCTACCCATGAGGTTGATCTCTGCTCAAATGAAACGCTGCCTTTGAAGACAATATTTTGACACAAACAACCAGCTGCAGTCCAGAGTATTCGAAAAGCACTGGCAGCTGCCTTCTACAACGAGGGAATTGAAAAGATGGTACAATGCTACGACAGATATCTAAGTCTGAGCGGCGACTGTGTAGAGAAGTGACCGTTGCAAATAAAAAAGTTTTGATTTTCACTGTGGTTTCCATTTCGCGATCTATCGTTCCTCACTTTCCAAATAGCCCTCATACTTGAAGTGCAGCTACTCATGAAGGTCCAATGTGGGCTGTAATTATCGTATGGCAGAGTAACTTGGTCGATTATCTATTGCGTTAATGGAAAACCGATTTACACTGGGAAACAAGTTATTTCCAGTTGTGGCCACCGTGTGCAAATTTGGAGCTGTACACTGTTTGTATGACACCCTCAGTGTCGTCTGACAAGCAGTGACGTGAGTGAACAGTACGGCTATCGACAAGAGAGACTGTGGCTGCCAGTGAAACTGTTTTATGTGAACGGAAGTAGTTACAGTGCTTCATTGAGAGAGCACTGCCGATTACAAGGTCTGAGGAGATACCCGATGTCATTAAATCGTTTAAAGAAGATGATAACGAAATTCGAAAAAGCAGGTGGTGTTGATGTGACACCTGGAAGAGGAAGGCATCCTATCCTGGTAAAAGTTATTGAAGATGTTGTTGCTGTTGTAACTGACAGTGCAGAGGTGTGGCTTGCGTAGTGCTAGTGCTCGTGCAATGTCGTGAGAACTGTCCATCATATGATCAAGAGTAGGGAAAATTTTGCTGTCTCTGTCACACTCGAGCCCATACAAGATCCAGACGCAACAGAAATCCCGTGATTCGCAGCAAAGTTGTGAATTCGGCCTGTGGTTTCTGGTGCAGATCGAAGCTCATGATACATGGCCAGGCAATATTCTATGGAGGGACGATGCACATTTTACACTGGCGGGGTACAATGAATACACAGAACTGCCGAATCTGGAATCACGAGTAGGCCTACGGAAAATTTTGTGGTCTATGTTACACTGTGTGAGGTAATGGGCGAGTTGTGGCACCCTGAAAATATTCTAAGTTCGGAGTTGGCGTAGCCGCACGGGCTTCCCAGCAAGCCGGGGTTCGTCAGCAAGCGCGTGGTGCTGAATATTAGCTGGAGCAAGAGGGGTACCCCCAGTGCGTGGTCCAGGCCGACCGCGTGGCGGGGAATTCCATGTTGACGCTGTGTCGAGGACTGTGCTTTGTGTCGATGAAGGAGATTTGTAAGCCAGGAGTGCCAAAGATGGCGGACTTTGTGAAACCATAATGGCAGACATTTCATAGTTCATGTAGAAATTAATAATAGCCAGAGGAATCATGATACCTTGAAAAGAAACATGTACATTTACCATTATTTGCACGACGATTCTGATGGTGTAATCAGATTTTCAATATCTTTATTAGTTTAAAGTTTAGTATCTGTAAATTATAAAGTAACACCCAGCAACGAATTTCTAAAATCTCAATGGTTCACCCGATTTTGTCGATCGACGTGTCTTTAGAAATCTATTAGTGTAAACCTAGATTGGTATGAATTACAGGCATGTAACTTGAATAGTATATGAGTTATTGGAGGTCAAAGTGGCTGATTACTATTGACTGCACCAGGCCATAAGTACTCCACAGTTACACGAAGAAACGGTAGCAGTATGCTTATAAATATATTTATTCGTCTTTGTCTTTCTTTATATCCGACATATACTATTCATGAAGAAATTGGTCACGTATTTACTGTGTTTTAGAAAGCACAGAGACATTAGGCTACTGGTCTACTTTTGTTTTCCTTTGATATATTTTTATTTAATTTTTTTATGTATTTAATAATGTTTGTTGAATCGTGTTTATGGTCCATCCATAGGAACATTTATTTAATTTCAAGTTATTTAAATGTAAATCCAGTATTTCGTATGTGGTTCAATATGTTTGTGAGTGTGTATTGGTTTGGAGACATAGCCGGAGCACTTTGGCCAATCACAGGGCTCGTTACTACGGTAGGCAACTAGAGAAGACAATGGAGAGGCTATGGAAGTGGGGGGAGCAGCATCGAGTGGAACAGGACAGGGGAGTGCTGGACGGGAAGGCGCGATGGGCGGTCACAGGAAATACTTGGGGAGTGTTGAGCAGTTTGTGCGTGGTGGCGGGAGATAGAAATACACTCCTGGAAATGGAAAAAAGAACACATTGACACCGGTGTGTCAGACCCACCATACTTGCTCCGGACACTGCGAGAGGGCTGTACAAGCAATGATCACACGCACGGCACAGCGGACACACCAGGAACCGCGGTGTTGGCCGTCGAATGGCGCTAGCTGCGCAGCATTTGTCCACCGCCGCCGTCAGTGTCAGCCAGTTTGCCGTGGCATACGGAGCTCCATCGCAGTCTTTAACACTGGTAGCATGCCGCGACAGCGTGGACGTGAACCGTATGTGCAGTTGACGGACTTTGAGCGAGGGCGTATAGTGGGCATGCGGGAGGCCGGGTGGACGTACCGCCGAATTGCTCAACACGTGGGGCGTGAGGTCTCCACAGTACATCGATGTTGTCGCCAGTGGTCGGCGGAAGGTGCACGTGCCCATCGACCTGGGACCGGGCCGCAGCGACGCACGGATGCACGCCAAGACCGTAGGATCCTACGCAGTGCCGTAGGGGACCGCACCGCCACTTCCCAGCAAATTAGGGACACTGTTGCTCCTGGGGTATCGGCGAGGACCATTCGCAACCGTCTCCATGAAGCTGGGCTACGGTCCCGCACACCGTTAGGCCGTCTTCCGCTCACGCCCCAACATCGTGCAGCCCGCCTCCAGTGGTGTCGCGACAGGCGTGAATGGAGGGACGAATGGAGACGTGTCGTCTTCAGCGATGAGAGTCGCTTCTGCCTAGGTGCCAATGATGGTCGTATGCGTGTTTGCGCCGTGCAGGTGAGCGCCACAATCAGGACTGCATACGACCGAGGCACACAGGGCCAACACCCGGCATCATGGTGTGGGGAGCGATCTCCTACACTGGCCGTACACCACTGGTGATCGTCGAGGGGACACTGAATAGTGCACGGTACATCCAAACCGTCATCGAACCCATCGTTCTACCATTCCTAGACCGGCAAGGGAACTTGCTGTTCCAACAGGACAATGCAGGTCCGCATGTATCCCGTGCCACCCAACGTGCTCTAGAAGGTGTAAGTCAACTACCCTGGCCAGCAAGATCTCCGGATCTGTCCCCCATTGAGCATGTTTGGGACTGGATGAAGCGTCGTCTCACGCGGTCTGCACGTCCAGCACGAACGCTGGTCCAACTGAGGCTCCAGGTGGAAATGGCATGGCAAGCCGTTGCACAGGACTACATCCAGCATCTCTACGATCGTCTCCATGGGAGAATAGCATCCTGCATTGCTGCGAAAGGTGGATATACACTGTACTAGTGCCGACATTGTGCATGATCTGTTGCCTGTGTCTATGTGCCTGTGGTTCTGTCAGTGTGATCATGTGATGTATCTGACCCCAGGAATGTGTCAATAAAGTTTCCCCTTCCTGGGACAATGAATTCACGGTGTTCTTATTTCAATTTCCAGGAGTGTATTTCGTAGTGCCGACTTGTGCACTTGTGAGATTTCCGTGGCTTCTGCAGCGAAGACGTAGTATTCGTTTAGAAGTGAATATCTCGCGAGCTGTGCTGTTGCTCATAACTAATTACGTGAAGTACGAATCTGTGGTTTCCCTGATATTCAACTTATATTTTATTTAACTGCTGGACCATCGACAGCAATAAGTGTTTTACAGTAATAAATGGCATTCTTAAAGATACTTTTGCTATCGTACTCATCAATTAAAGTCGTTAAAATAGCACCTGCAGATTTTATTTAATTGCAATCTTTCATTTATATATTTAGATGTTACATTCAAAATTCGCAATTGCCGAGTGATAGTAACCTTCGACCATTTGATTCATGCATGTATACTGTAGACTCAGCAGTATTTGACAAGAAATGCGGCAACTACGTATCCCACCCCTAGACAACGAAACCAGCCAAAACATTTAATATTTCAATTCTGCGTCTGAGGGTACGTAGTTGAGAGTCCATTTTATTTATTTATTTTTTATTATTATTTTTTAAAGCCCGCTACTGGAACCCGTACAAAATCCAGATGCTGCAGCAACAGAAACCCCATGATTCGCAGCAGAGTTGTGAATTCGGTCTCCAGTTTCTGCTGCAGATCGAAGCTCATGATATGTGGCCGGGCAATATTCTGTGGTGGGACGTTGCACATTTTACACTACATGGTATAGTGAATACAAATGGTTCAAATGGCTCTGAGCACTATGGGACTCAACTGCTGTGGTCATAAGTCCCCTAGAACTTAGAACTACTTAAACCTAACTAACCTAAGGACAGCACACAACACCCAGCCATCACGAGGCAGAGAAAATCCCTGACCCCGCCGGGAATCGAACATAGTGAATACACATAACTGCCGAATCTGGAGCACTGTTTAACCGCGTCCTGTGCACGAGGAGTCATTGCACTCGCCGTTTGTGACTATGTGGTGTAGATTCGCAAGCACCTTTATTTTCGGTCCATTCTTCTGCGAAGGTATTACACCCAAGTGCATGTCAGTTAACATACCCTAACGTCTGCACTTCATAGACAGCTCCTTGTACAGCATGTGATTCCTGCTCTGGAACATCACAACTGCGTGAAAACCGTTATTTTCAAATAAGACGAGGCAAGACTATCTAATACAACCTTACACGAACATGCTATCTCCAGAGCTTTCTCAGATGCGTGGATTGCAAGATTTGAAACCATGTTGCTTTCGACTTTGGGCATATGTAAAGGAAAGCTTTTACCAGGGACAAGTATGGTCTTATCTGATCTGAAGACCAGTACAGAGGAACACGTTGCTCAGATTCCATCAGAACAGTTGCGAGCAACTGTTGATCACGTCATTTTCCTAATGCAGCACCTCGTCGACATCTCCGGCGCTCATATTGAATAAACTGTGTCAGCGGAGGTTAATAGTAAAATGAACATTATGTCTTTCTCACTTGTTTGACCTTTTTTCTTCACGTCCCGCTCCCAATCCATTTCACGTGGAAACATTTCCATACAGTCCCTTGCATTCACAGCGCCAATTTGAAACTGGTGGACAAGATTGTAACTATTTTTTTTCAGAGTTCCGCATTAACGTATTAGAATATCCACCAAGTTCCGCTGCACACGATAATTACAGCCCAGACTGAACCTCTGTCAGCAGCTACACTTTAATTAAAACTATCCGATATGATGTTACATGCAAGGATTTAAGATGCCATCCGAGCTGGAAATGCCTTGTTACAGTCACCATGATCTGCATCTGATGGACCTTCCACAGGCAGAACGCTCGCCATAGTCTCAGATACGCTAATAAAAACTGTCGAGCAATGGACAAAAGAGATGAAAACGTTGGACCTGAAAAATTAGTCTTTGGTGTTGGTTCTATCAAAAAAAGCGTTAATAAGCTTCATAAATAGGGGCTCATCAATCTCCTAAAATGAAAAATCTGTCCAAACTCATCCCAGTTTATTACAAAGTCCCTTGTCTTGCACATGACACGAATTTTCAAACAAAATTATATCGAGTGTGGCAGTACACGGAGAAAATAAAACAACCAACCTTTTTGGATAAAGAGCAATCTAAACTAATAATTGATTCACTTGACAAAGACCATGTGGAATAAGAAAGAAGGGAATAGTCATCTTACAAACCACTCACAAAAAGGAATGATCACGGTGCCTGCACAGTGGTTGCCCCCGACTTTTCCGGGAGGAATAGGATGTGACATGCAACCACCATAACCATCTGGGTCATTAATGGGGCCTGGAGGGCTAATCAAAAGCGTCGAAGACCCATAATCTTACTCAGTGCGGACAATGTGTCTAGCGTTCGATTCGTAACACTCATTCCCGGTGGCCGGTGCTGCAGATTCTACCGTGATTTAACCTACAAGTTGGGGTACAGGCTACGGTATTGCAATGCCTTTCTTTGTAAGAAGTACGAGGCGATGTCGCTTCGGACACATACACTCTGCAACGTACTTCTTACAAGTACAGGCACTGCAGTATCGTATTTATCCGCCGATACCAGGCTGGTGACCTTCGATTAAATGTCTCCCTTGCACGGGAATTACACTGAGGCGACAAAAGTCATACGATAAGTCTTGATATCGTCTCGTATCAACGTTTTTTTCCGGCGTAGTGCGGCAACTCGACGTGGCATGTACTCAAGTAGTTGGAAGTACCCAGCAGAAACACTGAGACATGCTGTATCTATATCCGTCCATTAATACGATTTTGTGCACTAACCGACCTCTCGATTACGTCCTATAAATGTTCTAGGTAGCTAAATCATTCACTCTAACTGTCCAGAAGTGTCTTCAGACCAGTTATGAATAATTGTGACACGGTGAAGTGACGCACTGTCGTCTCCAAGTAGCCGAACATAAGCATTTCCAGTCCATAATCAATTGGAACAGAGGACCCAATGCATTCCATGTGAACACGGCCCACACCATTATTGAGCCATCACCAGTGTGGGGTATTGCCCACTCGTCTCGTTTAGGGTGCCTAAAGGATGCTGCGTTCTCGGAATGCTATACAACAATTCAAGCAAAGAACATTAATAGTTTTTATTACAAATAAGAAGATTGTCAGTACTTAACTTGGAATTTACAATGGTGTCGCAAGCGATGGGCGAGATGCAACATAAGTCAGAGTCCTTTGCTATATATAGTGTTCATGCAAGTTTGACGCACAGTTTGTGGATCACTAATAGCTGTTATCTTAGCGTTCTCCTCTAGGCCGTGGTAATACTTTCCTAATGCTGAGAGGCCGAGGTTTTTTTTTTTTTTTTTTTTTTTTTTTGCGTGTTGTGTTGTTCAACGAGTGATCGCCTTTGGCGATTTCTTCTGGAGTGGCAAGGTATGAGAAATGGTTTCACTTTATTGTGTATTCGCTTGCAAAGTGGCTTGGGCTCTATGTGGGTCCTTGAGTCCTTTCAGGGTGTTGTTTACGTAGTCGTGCGCGTGATGAACAGTAACTACACCGAATAATTGAAGATTACATCATCTTTGATGGTCCTGTATGGTTGCAATAATGGTTCAAATGGCTCTGAACACTATGGGACATAACATCTGAGGTCATCAGTCCTGCCGCGCGGGATTAGCCGAGCGGTCTCGGGCGCTGCAGTCATGGACTGTGCGGCTGGTCCCGGCGGAGGTTCGAGTCCTCCCTCGGGCATGGGTGTGTGTGTTCGTCCTTAGGATAATTTAGGTTAAGTAGTGTGTAAGCTTATGGACTGATGACCTTAGCAGTTAAGTGTAGTGTTGACAGATTGCCAACACTACGCTCATTATTTAAGGGAGGCGGCCATTAAGCATGCAGGCGGACTTGATGGTCTGAAACAGGATACATGTGAATGCTATAAAGAAAAGTACGTAGCTGCTGGAATACTTAACTTTAATCCACCATCTGTATACAGCGCTCTTGATGAGACATTTCATACGATAACTATCAAACTATGTAAGGCTAATGGCGCCTTGCTAGGTCGTAGCCATGGACTTAGCTGAAGGCTATTCTAACTATCTGCTCGGCTAATGAGCGATGCTTCGTCAGTGTAGTCGCTAGCAATGTCGTCCGTACAACTGGGGCGAGTGCTCGTCCGTTTCTCGAGACCTGCCTTGTGGTGGCGCTCGGTCTGCGATCACACAGTGGCGACACGCGGGTCCAACATGTACTAATGGACCGCGGCCGATTTAAGCTACCACCTAGCAAGTGTGGTGTCTGGCGGTGACACCACATTCCTCCCCCGCAAATCGGCGAACGGTCGTGTGATAAGGCTTCCGCCCGCCGTGGGGAGGACCCCATGTTGACGTATGCGATGAGGTGGGGAGCCTAACAACAGGCGAGGCTGTGCCACCCGCACCCAGCCATTCGGTCCTAGGGGAGCTAGGAAACGCCTGAAAACCTAGTCCAGGGTGCACGTCAACATGCGGTGGATGCGCCCGTAACGAGACAGGAGGGGCCGAAGGGTCGACCTCCATTGCGTCGGGGTATCCGACGCGCGAAGACGCCATGTGGTCCGGAGCGGGCTAGAGTTCCATGGCGGAGGACAGCTGGTCACGGGAAGCGATCGGCGGCGCGTGACCCAGGGAGGCGCTTGGCGGCTGCAGCGAAGCGTCGAATGCGGGCGGCGCCGGCGGGAGAACAGGCGGCGGCGGCGGCGGCTGCGGCGGCACGTCGCCATGGGGCAAAATGCAAGGCATCGTCGGTAACACCTGGGGATGAGGCGAGCCAGTAGATGGGTCCCCAGGGCGCTGACCGGACGGCACCGTCGCTGAAAGCAGACGGGGAGCGGCAGAACCCGTGCGACGACAGAGGCGCAGCTGATTGAGATGCCGACGCACCTCACCAGAGGCCCCCAAAACCAAATACATCGCGCGGCCGAGGCAGCGAAGAATGCGCCCTGCGAGCCAACGCCGTGAACCTCGACAGTTGCGATAGAATACAACGTCGCCTGGAGCAAAAGCAGGAGTCTACCGCTGCACAGGAACCTGATGCGGCGGGTGCAGCAAAGACATCAAGGTTCGATGAGGACGACCGTGGAGCAACTCAGCCAGCGAGCGACCATCTCGGGGCTGAGAGCGATACGATGACAAAAAGAGCAACACGCGTCCTCCCGAGAATGCGACTCTTTCAACTTCAACATCTGTGACTTGAAAGTCCGGACCAATCGTTCAGCGACACCGTTTGACTGAGGCGAAAACGGCGCGGATGTCAGATGTTGAATACCATTGGCCTGGCAGAATGACTGAAATTCGCGGACATGAATTGTGGGCCATTGTCGGAAACAATAGTCTGCGGAAGACCTTCAATGCAAAAGATAGCAGACAACGCTTGGATGGTGGCAGAGAACGTCGTGGAAGACATCCGGACAACAAAAGGAAAATTACTGAAGGCATCTACCAGAACCAACCATCGAGCATTCCAGAACGGACCAGCAAAATCGATGTGCAAGCGTTGCCAAGGGAAAGTGGCTTTTGGCTATGCAAAGACTTTCCGCGGCGGTGCGGATTGTTGTTCGGCACACGCCATGCAAGAAGAACACATATTCGTAATCGCAGCATCGATTCCGAACCAAGTACAGTGCTGACGAGCAAGTTGTTTCGTTCACACTATACCCCAATGTCCTTGGTGAAGAAGCCGTAAAACAGAGGACTGTAAGGAACGAGGGACCACGACTCTGGACTGATCATTATCAGAACGCAACAACAAAACACCACGTCGAATAAAAAGTCTCTCCTTGTGAGCAAAAAATCGGCGAACCAACGGATCCTCGATACGAGACTTTGACAAAGGCCATTGCGTAACAACAAAACGCAAAACGGTAGCAAGGACCGGGTCAGCAGCTGTGGCTGTAGCCACACGACGAAAATCAATCGGAGACGATTCGACCACTTCATCGGTTTCCGAATCAATGAACATGCAAGCAAGTTCGGAAGAATCGAATGCTCTATCCTCAGCAACAGGCAAACGGGACAACGCATCGGCGTTTCCGTGCTTAGCAGTGGACCAATACAAGATATCGTAGCGGTACTGCGAGAGGAAAATAGACCAGCGAATGAATTTCTGCGCTGTACGCGAAGGTACAGGCTTGTTCGGATGGAAAAGCGACGTCAAAGGTTTGTGGTCTGTGATGATGGTAAAGTGACGACCATACAAGAAATCATGGAACTTAGTAACACCAAACACGAGAGCCAAAGCTTCTTTCTCTATCTGCGAGTAATTTCTTTGCGCAGACGAGAGCAATGTTGACGCAAAGGCAATAGGGCGATCATGCGAGCCAACTTTGTGCGCAAGCACAGCACCGATCCCGAAATCCGATGCATCTACCATCAACAAAAGGGGTTTCTGGGGATCGAATGGCGTAAGGCAAGTATTTGAAAGCAACGCCGATTTCAACTGGCGAAAGGCGCGTTCGCATTCCGTCGTCCAGACGAACGGAACACCCTTACGGCGTAAGCTATGAAGCGGAGCTGAAATGGAAGAGGCATTGCGCAGAAAGCGATGATAATAGTTAATTTTACCCAACACACTCTGTAGCTGCTTCACATTCTGTGGCGAAGGCAAATCTTGTATGGCACGGAGGTGCTCTGGACTCGGATGTATGCCTTGGGCATTGATGACATGTCCCATGTATGGTAAGTCACGAGCAAAAAACACACATTTGTCCTTCCGCAAGCGAAGACCATTTTGTCGCAATACCTGAAATAATGTTCGTAGGTGTGCTAAATGCTCGTCGGCTGTCTTTCCGGAGATCATAATATCGTCCAGATGGTTCGCAGCAGTAGGGACCGACGCACAAACAGTTTGTAAATATTGCTGAAACAATGCAGGGGCGGATGCACACCCGAATGGCAGTCTTTTGAATCGGTACAAACCAAGATGCGTGTTAACCACCAAGACGCGCCGGGATTGGGCGTCCACTGGGATTTGCAAGTACGCATCTGCTAGGTCCAACTTCGAAAAGTATTTACCCGGGCACAGTTTATCAAAAAGATCTTCTGGGTGGGGTAAGGGAAAAGTTGCAATCACGAGTTGTGGATTCACTGTTGCCTTGAAGTCCACAAAAAGTCTCAGTTTTCCGGAAGGTTTTGGCAAAATTACTAAGGGTGAGGCCCAGAGAGAAGCTTGCACACGTTCAATTACACCTTGTGATTCTAAATCGTTTAATGTTCTTGCGACCTCATCACGCAATGCGTGGGGAACATTGCGCGCTCTGAAAAATTTCGGTTGCGAGTTTACTTTCAGTTCCAAATGTGCTTCATAATTCTTAGCGCAACCAAGGCCCGGTGCAAAAATGTCTGCAAATTCTTCACATAGACGAGAAACACTGTCTGAAGCACAGTCTGATTCACTGATAGGACCTGATTTACTATAGACATGTTAAACAATTGAAATAAATCTAAACCAAACAAGTTCACTGCAGTAGAAGAACGAAGAACGTAAAATGACACAAGTTTTGTTTGTCCCTTGTATGTTGCAAGAAGAGTGCACTGTCCTAACACAAGGATCTGCTGTCCTGAATATGTAGTGAGCTTAACAGTTGCGGCACGCATCAGAGGTTTGCCCAGTTGTTTGTACGTGTCGTGATTGAGCAATGAAACTGCAGCTCCGGTATCGAGCTGGAATGGTATGACCTTGCCATTGAAGTCCAAATCTACAAAAAGTTTATTGTCCTGCTGACGACAAGAGCGACTGTTTTGTGCAATTTGAACAGACACTGGTACATAATCACTTGCTAATTGACGTGATTTCCGGCGACGTCGACGCACACTTTGTGTGGGACGAACACAGTCACCGTTAGAAAGAGTGGCACTGGGCGGAGTGGAATTAACTACATGAATGTCCATGGGCGAAGGTTCACGAGCCTGAGTGTCCTTGGTTCGATTCCGGCGCGAAGCAAAGGGCCTGGAATGGTTGTTATTGTCTGATCTGAGCTTTTTCCGGCAAACACTTTGAACATGTCCTTTCTTATTACAGAAAAAGCAAATAGCTTGGCGTGACGGGCAATTTTCACGCGAATGTCTAGTTGCACACCGCGGGCATGATTTCACTGCATTTGTGTGCTGGCGCGGCACACCTGGTTTAGAGCGTGGCGGCAGCTGCGTGGACGTGCGCGAGGGCAGTTTACCGGGCCGTGCAGCACGCCCGTCGGGCCGGTTAATGTTACACACGGCTGGCGAAGTTGCAAATGATTCCTGAGCAAAGTCAAGCGTGTCTTGTCTATCCAATATGTCTATCACTTGCTGAAGGGAGGGATTAACTAGTTTCAAAATCTGTTCCCGTATGTGAACATCAGAAACGTTCTGTGCTATTGCGTCACGTACCATAGTATCGGAATAAGGGAGTCCACATTCACACTCAAAAGCACAATCTCTTGTAAGGCCTAGCAATGTTGCAACCCACTCCCTATTAGTTTGACCGGCCGTACGTTTTGTACGAAAGAAAGTATACCTTTTGGCAACTACATTAACTGTTTCCTTGAAATAGGCATCTAAAGCAGACAAAATTTCTTCGTAGGACAGAGTTGCTACGTCGCGTCGGGGAAATAATTTCACTATAACACGGTACGTTTGCACCTCTACACACGCCAATAAATGAGGCTGCCGCTCGTTACCTTGAATTCTGTAGGCGGATAGATGAAATCCAAACTGGCGTGACCATTCCGTCCAGGACTCCACGTCTGCTTGAAAATTACGGAAAGGTGGTGCAACTGCATGTTGTGGCTGCGGTAGCGATGAAGCGGCGGCGGCCGCATCGTTGTGCAGTGCACGTTGACCCTGGACGAGCTGTCCAAGGGCATCCAATAACGCCTGCGTCTGCTGATTCTGTAACCGATAAAATTCGGACAGTACATCTGGCGAAGCCATGACACAAGTAAATGTAAGCAATTAGAAAGAACAAGACCCTTTCCGTTGACTCGTCGCCAAAAAATTAGAGCAATACGAACGCGAAATCCTCTTTTAATCCCATCCTCATCGCCATTTGTAGTGTTGACAGATTGCCAACACTACGCTCATTATTTAAGGGAGGCGGCCATTAAGCAAGCAGGCGGACTTGGTGGTCCGAAACAGGATACATATGAATGCTATAAAGAAAAGTATGTAGCTGCTGGAATACTTAACTTTAATCCACCATCTGTATACAGCGCTCTTGATGAGACATTTCATACGATAACTATCAAACTATGTAAGGCTAATGGCGCCTTGCTAGGTCGTAGCCATGGACTTAGCTGAAGGCTATTCTAACTATCTGCTCGGCTAATGAGCGATGCTTCGTCAGTGTAGTCGCTAGCAATGTCATCCGTACAACTGGGGCGAGTGCTCGTCCGTATCTCGAGACCTGCCTTGTGGTGGCGCTCGGTCTGCGATCACACAGTGGCGACACGCGGGTCCAACATGTACTAATGGACCGCGGCCGATTTAAGCTACCACCTAGCAAGTGTGGTGTCTGGCGGTGACACCACATTAAGTCCCATAAGATTTCACACACATATGAACATTTTTCACCAGTCCCCTATAACTTAGAACTACTTAAACCTAACTAACCTAAGGACATCACGCACATCCATGCCCGAGGCGGGATTCGAACCTGCGACAGTAGCGGTCGCGCGGTTCCAGACTGAAGCGCCTATAACCGCTCGGCCACACCGGCCGGCTGATGCAATAATGGCTCGAGGCACCTTGTATTTGTGCCAATATTGTGGTATGGCCTGGCCTACATTCGCAAGTTGGCGGACATGTCCCCGATACTCATCTAATTTGTGAAAAAGACAAGTTGCCTGGTCTTTTATCTTCCCAGCGACGTATTTTTCTCCGGTCAGCTCGTGTATTTCTCTTGTCCTGGCCCACCGTGGGACGCCTAGACTCCACTTCAAACACCTTGTTTGTAATGCTTGCAAGCTACGTATATTAGAGTCACATGTTGCTTCCCAAGTTGTCGAGCCGTACTGCAGGGCGGGTTGTACCGTTGGTCTATAAAGTTTTAATTTCGTTGACGGGGTTTGATTCCTGCTCGTGAAAAACGGCGTGAGTGCCCGAATCATCTTCATAGTGCCCGGATCATCTTCATAGTATTCAGTGTTCTATCTTGTATGTATGTGGTGAAAGTAATTCATTTATCCATTATCACTCCTAGGTGTTTCGTCGTCGTATTCCATGGTACTGGCTGTCCATTGATGGCAAGTCGCGTCCTCACTTCCGGCCGTTTCTTCGTAAACAGTATTGTTGCAGTTTTCGTAGGGTTTAGGGTGATTTTATTGCTCTTTGTCCATTGTTCGGTGACGACAGGTTGTCGCTGCATCCTGTTGACAAGTTGTTCGATGTTCCTTCGAGAGGTTAGGAAGGCCGTGTCATCGGCGTACAGACCGGCGGTGACGTTCTGAATGGTGGGAACGTCGATAATATACAAATTAAACAGTCATGGCGATATCACCGCTCCCTGTGGGAGGGCAGCTGAGACAGTTTTCAGTGATTTCTTCGCATCTGTTTGTACAAACAGACGCCTGTCCTTCAGAAAGCTATCAGTCAGCTTGATGTAACAATCGCGGAAACTGGTTTGATCGACTAGTTTCACTATAAGCTTGTCACGCCACACCCGATCATACGCCTTTTTGATATCTAGGAAAACTCAACTGTGGAGTTTCGTCCATTCAGGTTGAGTTGTATGGACTCTGCGATCCGAAGCAGCTGAAGGTCCGCCGATAACCGCGTCTGGAAGCCAAACTGTTCGTGGAGGACGATGTTATTTTCTTCTAGATAATCTTTGAGAGCTGCAGTAGCACCCGTTCCAGTATTTTGCCGAGTGTGGGCAAGAGGCGAATCGAGCGGTAGCTATCTGGTAACGTTGGTTTTTTTCCTCTTTTGGGAATAGGAATCGTCTTCACTGTCTTTCAGTCTGCAGGGAAGTAGCCGTTGAGTAAGCAGCTGTTGATAATTGGAGTAAAGAGAAAGATGTCATTTCTCGGAAGATGCTTAAGATCGGCGTTGGTCACAGAGTTCCTTGCCAGGTACCGAGTTGTTCGTCTCCCTGATGAGCTTTCTAACTTCAGTGGAAGTACTAAGAACAGGCCTCTGTTATGTGGGGAGTTGGTGAAAGTCGGCATCCTTTGGGGACGGAACTGTTATGTAGCGTTCATATACGTCGGCAAACAATTCAGCTTGGCCAAGAGAGTCGTATAAGAAGCCATCGGGGCCTTGTATTGCTCTCTTTGGTGGTCTCGGTTGGCGTAGTGCCCTGACAAGTTGCCACTCTTCCCGAGTCTGGAGAAACATTTAGTCCATCTTTGTTTCCCAGACGTCTTGCCGCCATTCTTCAGCTCGGCGGCGTAGCTCCCGGGACAAACCATGCATCAGATGTCTTTCTTCTGGATTTCTATATCGTTGCCATCGTTTTCTGTGAGTATTCCGGCGATGCTTGATGACGGTGAGATAAGGAGGGAATGTTTCAAATTGATGCTCATGACGAAAGATAACAGTCGCTGCACGTCTTGTTGCCCGTTGGATTGTAGGTGTCAAAGTTGCCACAGCGATGTCAATTTCCGGATTTGTAGAGGCGGCTTGGGTCGGTTGGGCGTTATTGGTAACGTATGTGCAAAGAGATCCCAGTTCAGCTCTGGAGCTAGGAGGAGATATTGGGAGGCCGCCACCCTCGAGAAGTCCGAGAACTGGTAGATGATCAGATGACAGGCCCTGGATGGTCTTGAGCAGTAGATTTGCAGCGACATTTTTAACAATCGCTATATCTAGAACGTCAACCTCCTGGACGGCGAACTCAGGGATGCGAGTCGGCTCCCGTGGCCCATAGATTGTGACTTGAAGATCATTCTCTAGATCGTTGAGCTGCTGTCCCTTTCGGTTGGCCCTCCTTGAATGCCAATCCCCATGTTTGGGGTTAAGCAAGACCTTATTGAATCGATCGAAGACAGCATGAATAACTCTGGCCACCAACTGTTTCTTGGGGTTAAGATCCGCCGCCACCAGAGTTATGTTTCCTATTGCCGTGAACATTGTAGCCACTGTGGCTTCCAGTAAGTCCAGGGGCGTTAGATCCTCCTGACGATGTCGTATGGTGTTTTTGACGAACACTGCAGTCCCACCACCTCGTTTTCCAACAAGGTCCGTCCTATAACCAAGTACGTTGCGTAATTTGAAGCTAGCCTCTCCGTCAGGTGCGTTTCCGATATCAGAACTATGTCTAACCTGTGCCGACTAACAAATTCGTTCAGTTCAGTTTATTTACGTCTTGCGCCATTGACATTCCAAATGCAGAGTCGGAGGTGTCTTGTTCTGCTGCCGTTATCCATACCTTAAGGAGCGGTAAATGCCTTGATTATTCCCTCCACCAGCGTGAGGATTCCTGCCAGTTTTTGTTGAAGTTGTACAAGTAGGGCTGCGATGTCCGATATGGCTGGTGGCAAGGTGCCTAGGATAGCTGTAGTGGAACCAGATGTTGCAGGTTGGTCGCTCCTAGGTGACAGTGTGTCTGCATTGGATCGTGAAACCGTCGTCTAGGAGTCTTCTGTAGGGTAGCTGATATTTGGGGCTATCCGGAGGGCTGTTGTTCTGGTGCCTCACAGTCCATGTTGCTGGTCGTCGCTGGCGTTGTCGATTGTTGAACGATCTTCACCGTCGGTTTCTTGGGCTGCTGTCGTGGCTGGTCTCTATATTTCCGGAGGAGTGCCTGGTATTTTTCGCAGCCGCGCCGTGAGGCACAGTGATCTTTGTCACAATCAGCAAGTTTTGCTTTGGAGGTGCAGTGCAGCTGCAGTCTTTGGTTCGATGGTCTTCTGCGCACTTCAGCGGGGTGGCATCCGGCAATAATTTGCCGTATGCTCAAAGCGTTGACAGTGTGTCGGCCCATGCCTGGACCGATAATCTTCAATGCGCACCCTCGTGTAGAGAAAGTACCAGATATCGTAGATTTTGTGGTTGTCCTTTGCCTTGGGAAGGCTGACGCAGTACGTGGGCAGTCTAACTAGTTCACCACTGACCTCCCTCTATCCTTTTATAATGATGCACTTTGGCGTGGGGGAATCCTTTTTCACTTATGCCTCCTGGAGTTAACGTTCTGTGACCTGTGCAGGCAGTCGTTTGACCAACACCTTAAGTTCCTTTTCCTCCAGTGGTTGATGCGTGGCAAGTCGTAGGTCTCAAAAAATTTCAGAACCTTTCTTTGACCCTCAAAGGACTCGAAATTGTATTTAATGTGATCCTTCTGGAAGATGGCCTTCAGGGTTCCGGAGAGTTGTTGTTGTAGCGCATTATTCAGTTCCACAGCCGGCCGCTGTGGCCGAGCAGTTCTAGGCTGTTCAGTCTGGAACCGGGTGACCGTTACGGTCGCAGGTTAGAATCCTGCCTCGCGCATGGATGTGTGTGATGTCCTTAGGTTAGTTAGGTTTAAGTAGTTCGAAGTTCTATGGGACTGATGACCTCAGATGTTAAGTCCCATAGTGCTCAGAGCCATTTGAACCATTTTTTAGTTACACATTCTGGTCAGTATAATATATCGTCACTAGTGGAACACATTTTTGTTTTGCTGCGTCTGATGCACCAGCGACTTGTTGTTCCGACGTTCCTGGGTCGAGGTTTCGTGTCTGCATGTAGTCGTCCATGTTGTCATCTCTTGGGGTAATAGGTGTGAACCCATTGGCAGTCTCAATCGTCTCAGCTCGTCGTTTCTGAGGGTCCGCGTCTTTCTTAGAGTTTCTCCGATAGTGCCGTTTGTGTCTCACTAGGACGAAATCATCCATTTCTGCAAAGCTCGTGTATCTTTCCAGTGGTTCTTGGTCCATCAATTCGACGCTCTACCCGAATTCCTGTCCTGTCCTATTACACATATTGTTCGTCGTGAATGACGCTACCGCGTGGAGGGTACGAGTTTTCTTCGTCCGTGAAGGTTGCAGTTTTGCGCAGCGGCGCCGGCTCCAGCGAAAGCTCTTGTTTACCAGTAGCAGCTGCTGCTGGTGTCATTTTGGTGTGGTGTTCTCTCGTCGCCGCGGCGTCAGGCGATTGCACAGCTCCGCCCGAGTGAAACGTTGAACTCTCATAAACCATGTCGATAGCCTGTGTCGTCTCCCTCCGATGTCCATTTGCCGGTGCCGAAGTCGTCATAAGTGGAGTGGCTTTGGGGCTTGCCGGGCAGACCCCACCGACTGGCGATCGACCCCTTCCTGCGCGCGCGCTGCACGGTTTGCTCGCGTTGACATCGTTCTCTAGACGCGGCCGAGGCTGGCAGGAGCAGCGCTTATATTCTCCTCTTGTAGAGGCCGCTCCTGTCGTGGTGCGGCCCTAACCAGCGCACCATTGGCCAACGTCGTTTCACCGCCTTCTCTTGTCTTGCGTTTCACATTTTCGTTCCGGCGCTTGTGGCTATGCCAGAACAACCAGCCTGCACAATGCCTTTTAGATAACTTATGTCCATGGCTTCGTGGAGTATGCGCCACACTCGAATCATATCATCAACTCTTACCAATTGGAATGGGCGCCCCATCTGCACCAGGCCACGGTTTCCCAGTCGTGTAGGGTCCAACTGATGTGGTCACGAGCCCAAGAGAGGTGCTGTGACTTGTCCAAAGCGTTTGATTGTGTGAACCATGACATTATGTTACAGAAATTATAATTCTATGGTATAAATGGAATGGCATATGAGTGATTTAAGTTATACCTACAGGACAGGAAACAAAAAGTGCTTTATATTGGTCAAGTAATTTAAATAAGTTTTCCACTTCATCTAATTGGGGTGAGATTACATTAGGTGTTCCACAGGTTTCAGTCATAGGCCCCCTACTGTTCTTGATATATGTGAACGAGCTCCCATCTTATCTGAAACAAGAAGCTAAACTGACACTGTTTGCTGATGATACAAGCATCATTATTAATCCAGTAAAAGAAACTTCAATTGAAAATGATGCAAATAGTGTCTTTGGAAAAGTCATTAATTGGTTTTCTGCAAATGGGCTTGCTTTAAGCTTTGAAAAAATACAGTACATCCAATTTTCTGCTGCAAAAAGTACAGTTCCTTCAATAAATATAACACATCAACAGAAGTCGGTAACCCGCCAGGTTAGCCGAGCGCGTTAACACGCTGCTTCCTATACTGGGGTAGGCGCGCTGGCCACAGATCGAATCCGCCCGGCGGATTAACGACGAGGGCCGGTGTGCCCACCAGCCTGGATGTGATTTTTAGGCGGTTTTCCACATCCGCCTAGGTGAATACCGAGCTGGTCCCCACAGCTCGCAGGCATCTGAACCCTTTCGCACTATTCCATGGATTACACTAGTCGCAGACAGTTGGGGTGCACTAATTCCTTCCTGGGGGGGGGGGGATACGGGGTGGCAGCAGGAAGGGCATCCGGCCACCCCTTCCACTAACATTGCCACATCCAATTAACCATGCCGACCCTGCGTCTCCACAGGGAAAACGGCACAAGCAAAAGAAAGAACGAAAGAATCAACAGAAGTCAGTAGACAGGGTAGGGCATTCTAAGTTTTTGGGTGTACATATGGATGAGAATCTTAATTGGAAAATTCATATTTTGGATCTTCTAAAGCGACTAAGTTCAGCAACTTTTGCAATCAAAATAATTGACAATTTTGAGGATATCGAAATCAGTAAGCTAACATGCATTGCATACTTTCACTCTCTGATGTCATACGGAATAATATTTTGGGGTAACTCAACACTTAGACAAAAGTATTCACTGCTCAAAAGAAAGTGGTTAGAATAATGTGTGGGGTTCATTGTCGCACATCTTGTAGGTATCTTCTTAAAAGATTGGGAATTCTTACAACAGGCCCACAGTATATTTACTCACTAATGAAATTTGTTCCCAACAACATGGACCAGTTTAAAAACAACAGTGACATTCATGATTATAAAAACAGAAAAAAGAAAGACTTACACTACCCTTTACTCAGCCTATCTTTTGGACAGAAAGGGGTAAAACATGCTGGTACAAAAAAATTTTCACAAATTACCACATGAAATAAAATGTCTGACAGACATCGGTAATAGCTTCAAAAATAAATTGAAATCATATCTCCTTGACAACTCCTTCAATACCATAGATGAATTCTTGAACAGAAATAAATAAATCTATAAATATAGTATATACATGTTGTGCCATTTAAGAGCATAGGGCAAATAATAGAAATATTAATCTTTAACACTGTAATGTAATATATACATATATATACACATATATTAAAAAATCATATGTGCATTTCTTGTGCACTTGACACGTTCCTCATCAGAACGGCTACCGTACAGTTTGACTGATCAATGGAACACGCAACTAGCTAACTACAGACAGGTGATGTCGTTCTGTTAGCAGCCACATCAGTGGTCTTCTGCCATAGCCCCTTAATGCCAAATTTCGCCGTATTGTCCTTACGTTCGTCGTATGTTCCACAATGATTTCTGCGGTTATTTCACGCAGTATTGTTTGTCTCCTAGCACTGGCAACTCTACGCAAACGCTGCTGCTCTCGGTCGTTAAGTGAAGACCGTCGCCCACTGTGTTGACCATGGTGAGAGGTAATGGCTCAGTTTGGTATTATGAATCTCGGAATATTGAATTCTGTGACGATTTCCGAAACGGTATGTCCCATGTTCTAGCTCCGGCTACCATTCCGCGTTCAAAGTCTGTCACTTCCCGTCGTGTGGCCATGATCACGTCGGAAACCTTTTCACACGAATCATAAATGACAGTTCCGCCAATGCAGTTCCCTTTTATACCTTGTTTACATAATACTACAGCCATCTTAATATGTGCATATCGCTATCCTCTGACTTTTGTCATCTCAGTGTTTATTAAGTTTACGAGTGCAGGTTGATGAAACATGGACGACGACATATAGAAGTCCGGCACGGTCTTTGAAGCGTGCACAGGTAGCCGAAATTTTTAAGGCGAACCTTCACGACAAGCGGGAAATCTGAGTTAGAGTCCCAGTCCGGCACAAAGTTTCAGTGTCGTCATTCCACTCTACAGTTGGAGCTTGACCGTATTCATAACTGCGAGTACATTTTCTTTCCCTCAGAAGACGTATCATTTTCGGCCAGTCGCACGAGAAGCCAGGAGAACAGTTGAAACACTCCCTTGGAAAAATTTATAAATGACAGTGCTGGAAAACCTCTACATTATTTGATTTTCAAACAGCTGAGAAAAACTGAACGTACTCAGCCATTTCTCTCTTTACTTATTCTGATGAACACTAAATTGACACACAATATTTTTTTAGCGCAACACAATCTGACTTTCAATAATCCCTACAAAAGAATGGCCCTGACTAACAATAATCTATACCTTTCATGAATCACTTACCTCACAAAAATCTTCGTTATTAGAACTACTGCAATACAGCGAGTGCCAATACTGCCAGCTAAATAAAAGATTCTAACTACTGAAGGCACTAACTACTGATAGGCATAGTTAGCAAATGAAAGATTTTGATAGAGAACAAACAATGTATTCCTTTTTTCTGACGGACACGCGTCCAGATCGTCCGCTCTCAAAACTCTGCCATCTCCCTCCCCACATCCACCACTGCTGGCGGCTCACCTCCAACTGCGCAATGCTACGCGCTGTTGGCATCCAACTGCCCAACACTACAATAAAGAATATTCCAACAATGCCAACCAACCACAGACAGCACACAGCGTCAGTGATTTCCATACAGAGCGCTACGTGGCGTTACCAACGTAAAGACCTAAACAGCCTACTTACACAGTGTACTCCCGCAGAAGTGTAGTACCCATGTGTTCTCACAGAGCTGCATTGAGCGCTCCCGCAGAGCTCGTGGAACCGAGTGCCTTCAGTGAGCGGTGTCCTCTTGCACTCCCAAGAGGTCGCATAAACTATCCTTCACCAGTACCAAGGCTTCTCTAAATTCTGGCTAACGCAAATTTTCGTAACACAACTGCCATTTCCACTCCTAGAAAACGTTTTCAGAATCAGCGCCTGTTTTGTCTTTCTGAAGCCACCATGTAAGGAGGCAGAATAAATGAAGGTCAAAAAATGGTTCAAATGGCTCTGAGCACTATGAGACTTAACTTCTGAGGTCATCAGTCCCCTAGAACTTAGAAGCACTTAAACCTAACTAACCTACGGACATCACACACATCCATGCCTGAGGCAGGATTCGAACCTGCAACCGTAGCAGACGCACGGTTCCAGACTGAAGCGCCTAGAACCGCTCAGCCACTTTGGCCGGCTAAATGAAGGTCAGTTTCGCACCTTACGCAAGAACTTTATACATCGCAATGGGAAGGTGAATATGACACCTAACTTAATTCGGTGGTAATGAGAAAATTTGCCTGTCAGTATGTAATGCAAAAGGGGATGACAGTCGACGGTATTAACACACCGATCCCATATAATGCATGTCAATGAGCAGAAGGTGAAACAAGCAGCGAAACGTTTTGTGTGGAAGCCAGCGCAGGTAGATGCAGAGGCTGCACGCCGGGACTCACTACGGAAAGCTCTTAAGGGGGGGCATCCCGCAGAGGGAGTCAGCAACTGGACAGGTAACGCATACTGCAGAGCGAGTAACGGGCCACCAGAAGTAAGATAGAAAGAAGCTTTAGGAAACTGCGTTTCGGAATTCCAAATGGGTACGAACAAAATCAGTGACGCTGAAACGTCCCCTTTTTGAAGAATTATACAAGACTATGCTTTAACTGACACACAATATTTTTTTAGCGCAATGCAATCTGACTTTCAAAAAATCCCTACAAAAGAATGGCCCTGACTAACATTAACCTATACCTTTCACAAATCACTTACCTCACAACAATCTTCGTTACTCAAGCTACAGCAATACAGCGAGCGCCACTACTGCCAGCTAAATAAAAGATTCAAACTACGGAAGGCACTAACTACTGATAGGCATAGTTAGCGAATGAAAGATTTTAATAGAGAACAAACACTGTATTTACCTTAATAGTCATGTTATATATAGCAGTTCATGACAGTCTTACAAATTTCAAAACTCTGCCATCTCTCTCCCCACATCCATCACTGCTGGTGGCTCACCTCCAACTGCGCAACGCTATGCGCTGTTAACATCCAGCTGTCGCTGCCCAACACTACAATGGCAGACAACAATGCAAACTAGCCACAGACTGCACACAGCACAGCCAGTAATTTTCATACAGAGCGCTACGTAACGTTGCCAATAAGAAAACATAAACAGCCTACTTACATAGGCCCCATGCTCCCCACAAAAAATTTTACAAATTGTTTTGGGCAGTGGCCAATAATGATTTGATAAAATTTTTCATAATTACAATAAAAAAGATATCAAATGCACACACTTATTGATACAATGTTGGCCAAAAGCTAAAATTTTCTCACAGTCCATAAAGACAGTCCTGATCATCTATCACAGCAAAATAGCAGTGTTTTTCTCAAAGTCTGAGCAGTAAAAGAAAATTCACACGGAAGTAGTGGATTTCCATGCAGTCTTGAAGAAGTAGTGTTGTCCTTCCAATGGAAAGACAGTGCTGACTCTTGACATGCTGACAGGTAGTGCGCCACAACAGAGCAAACCCACAGCAGAGTCAGTCGAAGTTTTGAAGAATATTGGTAGGTAGGTCATCACAGAGTAGACCCACTGGAGTCCTGGTAGAGAGTACAGTATTGGTGGGACACCAGAGGCGCAGACCCACTGCAGTCCTTGTAGAATAATGGTACTGGTGAGTCAGCAAAGACGCAGACCCACTGCAGTCCTTGTAGAGACAGCCAGCAGCCATCTGTTGCAAATGTGCAGGTGCACAATCACCATCGAAGAGTCCTGCAGACAATATAGCAAGTCCATAAACCACCACTTGTGCACTTACAACCAGCAATGCTGTTATCCAGTCCCTTGCTGAATCATTAACACACGTGCAAACACTATCAGTTCCTACTTCTCACATCTTGTCCATATACTATGACCAACAGAAACGTGTGCAGTGAAATGTAACTTACAAGTTACTTAATTTGTTGAACTGGTGTCAATTACAATTTTATAACATAAGAATACAATAACAAAGGTACAAAATACATCATTAAAGAACATAACAATACAGATAACATATGTAGTAAAACAGGCTTTACAAAAGAATAGAAATTAACATATACATCTGTGTTACAAAATTAATGACATAAGTACATACATGAAAGATCAGAATAACTTTTGAAAAATCAACTTCACACATGAGCAACAAAACAGAACAGATAAATAATGTCTAAACATCTTTACAAAGTAAATAACATATTATAAATGCAAATTATATTTGAGGATAACAGTATTCCTCATCATAGTGAATGTAGCTTAGTATTAGAAGAGAAAAAAATTCTATGAAACAGTACACAGAGACAGGAAAAAAACAAATACACAAGGGTACACAAACACATAGTGGGATAACACAAAAGGAAAGGACAGGGTTTGTTTTCAGTGTAACATTTGGTACTGCAGTCCAACCTAAAACTTCATTCCATAGATTTTTCGTCTTATTTCAACATTTGTTTCCACCAAAAAAATCCTATCCAAGCATGCTTTCTGTATTTATATGTTCACATATTTCTTACCTCATTATTTATTTTCCATTATCTTACCTCATCATTTATTTCCAAGAAAATCCTACCTAAACTTGTTGTCCCTAAACCCTACTTTTTTGCTCATATCCTCTTTCAAAATACTTTTTTTGGCCAAACCATTTTCTTATAGCTTCTCAATGCATTTCATCCAATTCATCGCAACTCATTCTCTTATATAGTCTACCCCCTCTTAATCTAACTTAAATCTACTGAGCTCAGATGCTAAACTAAGGGACGAGGCAATGCAGCAGCACAAAACAATTAACACAAACAGCAATGACAAAATATTCAAATGGCAAAGCAAGCTACAGTAATTACAACTAATATAAGGCAATGAGCAGCAAGCAAGAAAAATAAATCAGTAGTAAAACTGGCTTAAAAGAATAATACAAAGTGAAATTTAGTAGCACTATGCCTGGCGAACAGCAGCAGAAAATGAAATATCTTATACCTAAACATGACATAGCTCAAGCAGAAAAAATAGTACACTAAAGATAACAATGCAGATAAGGGAAATGTATAATCACATCTTAATGACTAAGTAATTAAAGTGGTGCACCACAAAAACTAATTCTACAAAAGATTACCAAGTACTTGAAAAGAAAATTATGAATGCAGTTCCTGTGAAGGTAAATGTCTTTTTGTGCTCCCTCATTTTTTTGAAAAAATTATTATTTACTCGATCTGTAGACAGAAAATTTTTATATTAGTACATCTATAAAATTTTATTTTAACCAATGCTGCAGTGCCGCTAGAAACTAGATATTAAACAAAATGAGCAATCTCTCAACTAGAAACACAATGGATGTAAAATGTTTCTCATCATTTCATTAGGCATTTTAGTAAATATCATAAATTAAGAGCTCCACAGTGTAATAATATGTTTTCAAGTTCGAGCGTGTCGTATTTGCGATGCTTTCTACACAGAAATGTCAATAGCGAGGATAATGGCCTCCTTTTTTCTTTTTTCTTTTTTTTTTTTTTTCTTGCACCGGCTTTCTTTTGTCAGACGTCTACCTCTCAGCTGGGCGCCCAAAACGCATTACACCAAGGTCACTTACCTTTCTTGCTGAAATATTTACGACGGCAGTTTCCACCACAGTGACAGTATCATATAAAAATATTTCACAGGTCAAGAATTTGGGTTACACATCTGTAGAAACAAAATCCTATAAATATAACAGCATCCAAAAAATTTTCGCCAGCATTGTGATACATTCACACATATACACACATTTCATAACTCTTAAAGTACGATTCTTGGTTTCCAACAACCTTTTTCACAAACCAGAGTCCCTAACCACTACTCATTATTCCTTACCTTATTCGTCGACACTTCTTCAATATTTCATCATAATAAATTCCTCATATAGCATCAGCTTATTGACTAAACATACCTCAACAGCATAATACACAGCGTCATCGTAATAATAACATCATAACACCTCAGTCAACTCTCAAAATCTTCGTAGCTTCCTCCAATAATTTCAAAACCTAAAAAAAATTCTCTGCTCATGTCAAAAGTGTCATCTGCCTCAAACGTACTTTAAAAATCGTGATCCCATACCAAATACATCATTCAAAGCTCTCATAGTATCACAATGGTTCCGAAAAAATATGAACAGTTTACAAAGTACAGACAAAATACAGTTTCATAAGTGTGAAGTTATCCAACTGTGTAATTGCGTAAACATCTGTCACTGACGTAGTAAAAAGAATGTTTGTTTCTCTGTCAAATAATCAGATAGCTGTGTAATTCTGTGTTAGAGAAATATGGTACCGATGTGTAAAATTGTATAAGCAAATACCATATTAGCTAGGGCTCCTTGTGCTTGCCAAACACATGGTACACAAAGTAGGCGTGTACCCCCCTGAGGATTAATGTAATTATACCCTCAGCTGTTACAGATTACAGCAATGGAATGAAATGTATCACGGAAAATCTTTGTATCATTGTACTTCAAATATCCTTAAAAATAAATGATTTAAGTAAAAAATTAATCACTCAAATACGTGTACTGTAGTGCTAAATGTGCGTCTTGCTGTAAGATAATTCTGTGGAAGTGTCGTAATTATCGTCCTCCGAAAGCTAAGTTCTGCAAAAGTCAATGTACTTACCTCATGATAAACAAAAGTGAAATGCTTTGAGTATAGATATCATAGTTATTACGTACATTACTGTGATCAAGAAAGTACTATACTGTAAAGTATTGTTGTGCTACGAAAAAGGCTGTCACATTGTAGCTTACTACTAAAACATGTTTTACTTTCCAGAAGAATTCAGAAAAATTGTGCAGATATAAAACAGATACACCGCAAAAACAACATTGTAAATTGTCACTCATTAGTAGCGTCGTGATATAATCGTGTAGCTGTCAATGAAACCAAATGCTAAGTCATCATTAATTCCACAGAAAGTACTTTAAATCCAGAATGTATTTTCAAGTCAACCAAAATGTTGCATTAAAATCTCATTAGCAGTACTGGTAAATGTTCTAAGTATGTGAGCCTTATAGTCGTTACGTAAACGAGCAACTAACAAGCAAGAATGTACACACACAATAACACTGTGTTGTCTGTTCACAATAACAATGCATTCGTAATTTCTGTTTAAATAAGTTCTCTTGGTTCATGACTGGATGGATATTTAACTTCAGACATTGTTGCATATTAACAGATTCTAAGTCTGACAAAGCATACTAGTAATGTAAAGTGAAAAGTTATATGGCAATGACAAAGTTAAAAAGCAGATTATCTTTCAATAAACGGTTTTACATGTGAAATGTGGTGTAAACCTTTACTCTTCCTAGTACGTAGAGTTTCAACTTCAACGCAATTATCATGTGGTATACGTCGGATTCTGTAAGGTCCATTGTAAACTAGAAAGAATTTGTGACTCAAGTGTTTCTTCTTATGTGACAATGAATGAGCTTTAATGAGAACTTTCTGACCAATATACAATTTCTTTGCATTTACTTTACCGTGTAATTTTCTCCTTTTGTCTGCTGCAGATTTTATATTTTTAAGAGCCAAATCAATTATGTCTTTGTGTCGAAGTTTACGTGTATTCGGGAAAGGTACAAGCTCTCTGATTCTGTTCGGTGGTTCTTCACTCTTCAGTACAAGAGTAGGTGGTAAAGCAGTGGAATCATGTGGCATTTCATTCAGCATGTTTTGAAATAAGTGTAAATATCTGTCCCAATGCTGATGCTTTCTGTGACAATAAAGTCTGCAAAGCTTATTGATTTCTTTCATAATCCGTTCAGAGGGGTTACAATGTGGTGAGTACAATGAAATAAAAACAGGTTTGATTTTATGGTTGCGAAGCATGCGTGACCAAACAGCAGATCTGAATTGCGGTCCATTATCTGAAATGACTTTACTAACGTGTCCAACTTCACGTAAGAAATTTTTAACAAAGGCGTTGGATACAGACCGTCCAGTGGCTTTCCGTAACGGTGTGAAAGAATCAAATTTTGAAGTAAGTTCAACAGCGACTAGAACGTACGAAAATCCATTAGATGTTCTGACAAGCGGTCCCAAGAGATCAACAGCAGCAAATTCTTTTAATTTAGAAGGAATGATAGGAAACAGTGGAGCACGATGGGAGATAGTAGATGGTTTCGCCTTTTGACAAAGTTTACAAACAGACAAGACTCTTCGAATTCTCTTTTCCATATTGTTAAAATAACAAGTCGTTCGAAGAATATGATAACATTTTCGTGGGCCAAAATGTGCATAGCTGAAATGAATGTACCAAATGAGCTTATTAACAAAATCGTCAGGAATGCAAAGTACCCATAGCTTGTCATCAACAGTGCAGCGTTTGAACAGTATGTTGTTTCTAACCAGATAATAATGCTGAATCTGTGTGTGTGTCTTTTCATGCCATTTGCTCTTGATGTCTTTCCAAATCGGATCTTTATCTTGTTCATGAGCAATGTCCTTTAAAGATGTGGTGATAAAGTTTTCAAAGGCGGCTTTCTGAATGTAAAGAATACTGAAATTTTTCTTGAGGTTGCCTTCCCTGTTCACTAATTGTTTCACTGTCTACACCATTGTTTGCCGCTTGCTCCATTTCCCTATGCACAATTACCAAATTACTATGTTGAACATTAGTTAATTCATTACACAGTGGCGCAAACACACTGCTTTCGTCTTCGCTGTCATTCCTCAGTTTACTTTGGAGCCTAGTGTTACGTTTTTCACACGCCATTATTGTCATAATATTTCACACGATAACACAGAAAAGCACAATTTGAAGAGCAAAATAAGAAAACACTGAAAATAATATCTAGTTAATTGCAAGCGCAGCTGCGAAATACTTGGTGCAAATCTACATGCATGCCACAACAACAATGAAAGACTGCAACTACAAAAGGAGATTCTCTCTACTATTAGACGCTAGCAATAAACAATAGCTACACTAATTACACAAACTACAAGAAAAAATCAGAAGATTACAGTGAGGTATCCTCGGCTAAGGGTCGACATATGAAACGTCCCCTTTGAACAATTTTACAAGACTGTGCTTTAACTGACACACAATATTTTTTTAGCGCAACGCAATCTGACTTTCAAAAAATCCCTACAAAAGAATGGCCCTGACTAACATTAACCTATACCTTTCGCAAATCACTTACCTCACAAAAATCTTGGTTACTCGAACTACTGCAATACAGCGAGCGCCACTACTGCCAGCTAAATAAAAGATTCAAACTACGGAAGGCACTAACTACTGATAGGCATAGTTAGCAAATGAAAGATTTTAATAGAGAACGAACAATGTATGTACCTTAATAGTCATGTTATATATAGCAGTTCATGACAGTCTTACAAATTTCAAAACTCCACCATCTCTCTCTCCACATCCATCACTGCTGGCGGCTCACCTCCAACTGCGCAACGCTATGCACTGTTAACATCCAGCTGCCGCTGCCCAACACTACAATGACAGACAACAATGCAAACTAGCCACAGACTGCACACAGCACAGCCAGTAATTTTCATACAGAGCGCTACGTAACGTTGCCAATAAGAAAACATAAACAGCCTACTTACAACGCAGTTGATCACATGAACAGCGAATGGTACACAACTGAGCTGGCACGAAACGTCCGATTGGCGGAAACGAACTAGGAAAGAGTAAAGAGCAGAGATTTCAACGCAGTTCAATGGTAGGGTCATTGCGATTGGTAGAGAGAGTTCCCACAAAATAAGAGGAACGCTCCTATTGGTCGAAAAAAGCTATGACATGGAGAATGAAATAACCCAGGTGGGGAGAGAGTTCGCCTATTTCGCCTATAAGATACGAGGGTAGTTCAATAAGTAATGCAGCACATTTTTTTCTGAAACAGGGGTTGTTTTATTCAGCATTGAAATACACCAGGTTATTCCCCAATCTTTTAGCTACACAACACTATCTCCATTCAATGCTACGGCCTTACGCCACCTTGAAATGAGGGCCTGTATGCCTGCACGGTACCATTCCACTGGTCGATGTCGGAGCCAACGTCGTACTGCATCAATAACTTCTTCATCATCCGCGTAGTACCTCCCACGGATTGCGTCCTTCATTGGGCCAAACATATGGAAATCCGACGGTGCGAGATCGGGGCTGTAGGGTGCATGAGGAAGAACAGTCCACTGAAGTTTTGTGAGCTCCTCTCGGGTGCGAAGGCTTGTGTGAGGTCTTGCGTTGTCATGAAGAAGGAGAAGTTCGTTCAGATTTTTGTGCCTACGAACACGCTGAAGTCGTTTCTTCAATTTCTGAAGAGTAGCACAATACACTTCAGAGTTGATCGTTAGACCATGGGGAAGGACATCGAACAGAATAACCCCTTCAGCGTCCCAGAAGACTGTAACCATGACTATACCGGCTGAGGGTATGGCTTTAAACTTTTTCTTGGTAGGGGAGTGGGTGTGGCGCCACTCCATTGATTGCCGTTTTGTTTCAGGTTCGAAGTGATGAACCCATGTTTCATCGCCTGTAACAATCTTTGACAAGAAATTGTCACCCTCAGCCACATGACGAGCAAGCAATTCCGCACAGATGGTTCTCCTTTGCTCTTTATGGTGTTCGGTTAGACAACGAGGGACCCAGCGGGAACAAACCTTTGAATATCCCAACTGGTGAACAATTGTGACAGCACTACCAACAGAGATGTCAAGTTGAGCACTGAGTTGTTTGATGGTGATCCGTCGATCATCTCGAACGAGTGTGTTCGCACGCTCCGCCATTGCAGGAGTCACAGCTGTGCACGGCCAGCCCGCACGCGGGAGATCAGACAGTCTTGCTTGACCTTGCGGCGATGATGACACACGCTTTGCCCAACGACTCACCGTGCTTTTGTCCACTGCCAGATCACCGTAGACATTCTGCAAGCGCCTATGAATATCTGAGATGCCCTGGTTTTCCGCCAAAAGAAACTCGATCACTGCCCGTTGTTTGCAACGCACATCCGTTACAGACGCCATTTTAACAGCTCCGTACAGCGCTGCCACCTGTCGGAAGTCAATGAAACTATACGAGACGAAGCGGGAATGTTTGAAAATATTCCACAAGAAATTTCCGGTTTTTTCAACCAAAATTGGCCGAGAAAAAAATGTGTTGCATTAATTATTGAACTGCCCTGGTAGAACAGAGCGAAATTTTCGTGGACTCTTCTCTGAACTGGCGTAAAGTGCAGAAAGGAGTGCATAATGCTCTGTACGATGCAGAGGAGAAATTCGTGTGAACACTGCGTTCACTGCAGCTGACATCCAGCAAGATATTAGCTGTAGCATCGTTGAGCTCCCATTGTGGAGAAACGAACCAGCCAGTTAGTTAACTGTCCTTGCGTCGACTGAGAGGGCATATTAATATGCACGCTGCTCTAGCCATACGCATGCATATCGGCATATTCCAAGACTAGGGATGAGTGCATGTTTTCTCGCATCACGAGAAACATAGGGAGAATTTCTGCTGATAAAAAATCAGCAAAGGCTTAATTAGTTTTTATACGAATTTCAGTGGGCGAGAGCAGCCATGCAGACGACAGCTAATCGCAGCTAAGGTAAATACTGCATGCAGAGGTGTAAACTTATTCGTTCACCAGCTTGCAACCACTGTAAACTCGATCGACCTTGGGTAATCTTTTGCTCAACTTGGCAAAAACCAACCATCCTCCATAGACTTGACTGTCATCCTAAATAATACCGACTTTGAACTGGAATCGGATGATTTATCGTAGTACTGGCCAACATCATGACGTAATCATAAGAATAATTTTGTAAAGAAACTTCTAGTTAAAACGGTTCAAATGGCTCTGAGCACTATGCGACTTAACTTCTGAGGTTATCAGCCGCCTAGAACTTAGAACTAATTAAACCTAACTAACCTAAGGACATCACACACATCCATGCAGGATTCGAACCTGCGACCGTAGCAGCTGCTCGGTTCCAGACTGCAGCGCCTAGAACCGCACGGCCACTCCGGCCGGCTCTTCTAGTTAAAATTTACCATTGTTGTGTTTAGGATTATTTCACTTTCTGTGGACGAGATGCGTCGTTTGACATCTGTCATAACATTGTCACATTGTAAACTGTGTAAATGCGTGTATTTCTGTGATAAGTTTGCAACATTAAACCAAAGTTATTTACTGCTTACACAGTTGTTGTTGATCAGACACGAACCTTACAACAGTTTATAAAAGTTTAGGGCGAAATTTTCACTCTTCAAAGGTATTTCTATTTCAGGCACTCCGTGGTTCTCCCGTGCCTGTAATTCTTAGAAAGAAGCCTGCTATCTCCCATTCTTTGTTAGTTTCTTTAGGGGCAGCAAGTGGAGCTCTTATCTGCGTTTTCTACGACAGCAGACGCTGCTCGCCCTGCTTGGAGAAGGCACCTCGTATCCTCAGAGAAAAGAAATTCTATGGCGAACTCAGCTATTTCTCTCCCCAAGAAAAAGATAGAGATCTTGATCTGCGAGTGGAGTCTCGCGTTCCTGTTCTCTAGGAAGAGTGCCGGCCCAAACAAAATTCTAGAGAGCGATGCTCTGACAGAAGAGGTTCGTCTTGTAAAAATGGGCAGTATTGTGCACAGGCTCAAGTTTCCGTCAGCGGCGTTTTAAGGTAGACTCGATGGATTTTCATGCTGTGCTGCCCGCCGTATTCTGAGAACAAGTTTGCTGCCGCTGGAGGTCGAGCGTCTGACCTACGCAAAATAGATGGCGGGCTACGTGCCCTGCACGGAGTGCGCGGACCCTTAGCGGCCCTTCAGACGTCGGCATGTAGACCGTGTTTTCGAACGTCAACGTTGAGCGTGCCGAGTGGAAAACTGCCGCTGAACCCTCAGAAACGACACGACTGGTGCATACGGCACGTGTGCCTCAAAGCGTTGTACACGATGTCAGCGCGCTCCTGTGGCAGTTGTCGCAAGTATCTGGCTCGCAAATCATACAGTTTACGAAAAAAAAAAACACACACACACACACATTTCCTCTATTGTCCATTTGCTAGTAAAGTTTTCCCGTTTGTAGTTTGCCGCACATACATAAAAACTTCAGCGTCAATGAACGTGTTATAAAGCGAAAAGGGAAGTACAATGCCCAGTCAGTAAGAACGTCGGCTTATAAAAGTTCCCTCACAAATAGTGCGATACAGATTTACAATAGCTGTCCCTATAAGATAAAAATTATTTTATCATTCTCACATTTTAGTAATTCTTACTTGATCGCTGTTCTTATTCAGTAGCAGAATCTTTGCAAAATGTGAAATACAAAATGTAAAACAACAACATACAAAATATCTCACCGCACGTAGCACAAGCTGTCTTGTAGATTAAGCCAAACGAACAAATTTACTCCTCGGAAAGCGAACACTTATATTTACGTAACATCAATTATTAGTCCGCCCCCGGTAGCTGAATGGTCAGCGTGACGGATTGTCAATCCCTTGGGTCCGGGTTCGATTCCCGGCTGGGTCGGGGAATTTTCTCCGCCCAGGGACTGGGTGTTGTGCTATCATAATCATATCGTCCTCATCGACTGCAGGTCGCCGAAGTGGCGTCAGATTGAAAGATCGGCACCCGGCGAACGGCCTGCCCGGAGAGGGACCCTAGCCATACGTTTAAATGGTTCAAATGGCTCTGAGCACTATGGGACTTAACTTCTGAGGTCATCAGACCCCTAAAACTTAGAACTACTTAAACCTAACTAACCTAAGGACATCACACACATCCATGCCCGAGGCAGGATTCGAACCTGCGACCGTAGCAGTCGCGCGGTTCCAGACTGCAGCGCCTAGAACCGCTCGGCCACCCCGGTCGGCTAGCAATAAGATTAAATAAATAAATAAAATTAAATGAATCAGATATTACAAAACACGCTTTTATTAAACTATTAAGAAGTTATAGGGTGACAATTATTGAACTATATGAAAAAAAACGTAATCTGGTTACAAACTACGGCGCGCACACACTTTATTCAACATGTAAATGTCACTACACATATTCTGATTTAGCTTATGACATGTTCGATGTGCCATCATTGGCGCTGATGTGGAGCAGACGGATAGCGAAATTCTGCATGACCCGCTTAAGTGGTGGAACACCGATGCTGTCGATGACATCGTGAGTGGCTGTTTTCAGCTCAGCAATGTTTATGAGGTTATTTCTGTACACCTTGTCTTTAATATAGCCCCACAAAAACGAGTCGCATTTGTACAGATCCGGAGGATATGGCGGCCAATCGACGCTCATGCCAGTGGCCTCTGGATACCCTAGAGCCAGAATGCGGTCCCCAAAGTGCTCCTCCAGGACATCAAACGCTCTCCTGTTTCGATGGGGTCGAGCTCCGTATTGCATGAACCACATCTTGCCGAAATCAGGGTCACTTTGGAAAATGAAGATGAAATCATCTTACAGAACCTTCACTTACCGTTCGGTAGTCACTGTGTCATCAAGGAATATCGCACCAATTATTCCGTGATTGGACTTGGCACACCACACAGTCATCCGTTGAGGGTGAAGAGACTTCTCGACTGCGGAATGCGGATTCTCACTCCCCCAAATGCTCCAGTTTTGCTTATTAACGAACCCATCCAATGAAAGTGGGCCTCGCCGCTAAACCAAACCATACAGCGCATATTAATTCCCATCATGCTCCGTGGCCAACCGTGCAGTTTGAACGTCCTAACGCAAACCGTTCAGACGTTATGACTATTTTATTTCATATAGTTCAATAACTGTCACCCTGTATCAGACCCTGTTAGAAAACGAGAAGGTTTGTAAAAAAAATTGCATCCAGCGAGACACGAACCAGGAAGGCAGCACCTGATATCTTACAATTCTTCAAGTGTACTAAAAACGCTACACCAGCCATGAGTGACTTACAACCATACTTCGACTCTTACCATCTCCTGAAACCGTTAATCATAGATACGTTATTAACTGACATTTAATTATAACAACAATGTACACAGAAAATTCTGTGGTGCTGTTCCCATTGCTACGAGGTCCGTGGCTCACATAGATCCTGGACACGAAAGTTGAGTTTTGACTTAATCTACTAGCAAGTCACGACTGTTCAGATTGTGTCGTTTGGATTTCGTTGTCGGCTGTTGGGACATTCCCGCGAGCAACAACGTGTGTTTTCAAGATGGCCTACGGTGGAGCTTAACTGTACTTCGTTATTTTGAATTGAAGTGCACCAGAGGAATCTTCTGCCTTGTAGCCGTTAATGTTCCGGTTACCTGCCATGGCCGTTGACGTAAATTCAGGCAGTGTATTTTCCTCATCGTGTTGTCGCTGTCCAGCATGGTGTGTAGTTTGACAGTTCAATGTATAATTGGTTGTGGGCGCCAATATCTTCTACGTTGTTCCATTGAACTCCTGTTGTATGCTGGTCGGGTGGAGCGGAAGTTATCTCGTCGGTGGGTCCGTTGACTGTCTGTCGGTTGGGTTCTCGTCGGATCGAGAATGGTTGGGCCGACTGCCTGTCTCAACTAAGCGAGCGTTAGTGTCTGAATTCCAGGCCGACCCTTGGAAACTTCTTAGCGCCGTTGGGTGTACTGCCTTTTCTTATTTGCAAATGAGACGAGTCAGCCGGCCGGAGTAGCCGCGCGGTTCTAGGCTCTACAGTCTGGAACCGTGCTACCGCTCCGGTCGCAGGTTCGAATCCTGCCTTGGGCATGGATGTGTGTGATGTCCTTAGGTTAGTTAGGTTTAAGTAGTTCTAAGCTCTAGGCGACTGATGACCTCAGAAGTTAAGTCGCATAGTGCTCAGAGCCATTTGAACCATTTTTTGAGACGAGTCAGTCCAAAATGAACTGACACTTTTCAAGGCGTAACACAATAAGTCTAAGTTAGAAACTGTGTAGGCGCCCAGATTATTCGTTCATCTAGTGTTTGAGAATGAGAGAAGTTAGCGATTTAGCCGGCCGTTGAGACCGAGCGATTCTAGGCGCTTCAATCTGGCACCGCGCGACCGCTAGGGTCGCAGGTTCAAATCCTGCCTCGGGCATGGATGTGTGTGATGTCCTTAGGTTATTTAGTAGTTCTAAGTTCTAGGGGACTGATGACCTCAGATGTTAAGTCCCATAGTGCTCATAGCCATTTGAGCCAGTTAGCGACTTACAACAAACTGTGCACATAATTTCAAACCATTGTCGCAACTTTGTGTCACTCACATAACCCAAAGAATAATGAAAAGAAGATACTTTATCCCTTACAACATTTTCGCTGTTCGCGCAGTATAACTTCAGCATCCGGTATGACGTTTTAATTTGTTACTCATTTCCTGATAGTTCTATTCGCAATACATTTAGCGGACAATCTCCACATCCAGCACAGAATGTACGTGTAAAATTACATCATAATACAACACGTAGTTCAGGAGGTATTGTCATAAACATTGAGCTGCATGGAAAATTAGCTTAAAAAAATAAAAAGAAAAACGGAACACAGTTCCTTTAAAGGATCGAGGTTGGTAGTACTGGTTACTTCTAAATATTTAAACTTCGTAAATCCTTCACATTTTCGCGACTGATCTAATCTGATACTATCGATTTCTTTCTTACAGATATTACTTTCCTTTACCCACACATAGATCTGTCATTCATTACGCCAACTGGAATTTTTTTTTCAAGTCTTTCTGCGTTTCCTTGCGATCATTCAGCGAAAATATTATTATGTAAGCAAGATTCTGATAGAGCTGCTCATACTATCCCATACACTGCCGCCCGCATAAAAATTCAACACCGTCAACGACAAGGCTATTTTATTGACAAGTGACGTGATACGTAGTTCATCATTGTAGGAAGTATATGATAACAAATTCAGACCGAATGAAACACACATGTCACAGCTACGCATACCCAAACACAGATAACCCCCCCCCCCCTCCCCCCGAGCTCCTCCTTAGCAGCATCACAGGAGTGAATTCTAGCATGGAAACGATCGTAAAGATTCCAAATGGCGTCCTGCGATAGACTGTCACAAGCACTTTGCACCTTGTATTGTAAATCGGTTCTTGCAGGCTCTGCAGAACAAGTAAGTTAACTCTTCACCATGAACCATACGTCTTCGATTGGCGAGAGATCTGGTGATCTTGCTGGCCACTGCTGTTGTATACCCTAGAGAGCACTTTGGGTCGTAATAGCCCTATGTGGACGCGCGTTATCCTGTTGAAAATGCACATCACCGTCCTGTCGAAGAAATGGCAGTAGCACGGGGCAGCAGCCTGTGTAATGTAACGGGTACTGGTTTCTTTACAGAAACACCAAACGTCACCGTGAGCTGTTACAAATGGCTCCCACACTATGAAACCTGATGTTGGATCTGTTTGTCGTTGGCGAGTGCATTCCTGAACAGACATCTCATCGGTTCTTGGTCATGCACGTGTACGTCCATCACTTACAGGCAGAACCCACTTTCATCGCTAAAGACAGCAGACTGCCATTCCAGTCTCTAGTCTCTTCACGACACCGGAGTAGCTGTTGTTGGCAGTGTCGTGTTGCCGGCGGTATCCTGACAAGAGACGCACCTAATCTCAGTCCTCCTGCAAGCAGACGGTGACCAATGGTCCATGATGACACACCAGTTGCCACACGTTCGCAAATTTCTTCCTTGGATGATGTATGGTAGGCCACAGTTGCTCGCACGATGCGTCGACCTTGATGTGCGTCTGTACTATACGGTCGTTCAGACCACTGCTGAACGCACAGATGCACTGTGCCGAACATGGGCGGCAACCCTTCGAGACGTCCATCCAGCTTCCCACAGGCCCATAATGCGAGCCCGTTCAAAGGGCTGAAGTTGTTCAACAGTCGACAAGCAGTGGTTTTATCCAGAATGAATGTTTCACATAGTGTTCAACTTTAAAATCAGCACAGTTACTGCCTTCGGAGGGCACCCAGACAGGCCTCCAGAGCGCCATATGATCGTCGATGACCGTGACAAATGAATCACTAACGCTACGGTCCCACAATATGCACATTTCATGCCCTAGTGCCACTGAAAACTGTCAGTGGCAGTGTTGTTTTCGGCAGTGCAAACCGTTTATCTATTCTGAAAACAGTTTAAGTTCTATTACGCTTCCTTAACACACAGGCGATGTAACTTTCGTTTGTATTGAATATTTATCGTCCAGTACAACGGGATACCTATGTGCCCCACACGCTTGATTAGTACCCTAGGACGGTTCTTTCTAGACTCATTGTATTCCCCAGTATCCTTCCAGTAATCAACGTCTGCCACTGCTTTACTTAGTACTGAACATACACACCAAAAAAAAAAAATTGCATCACCTCGGTTTCGAGAGTTCTGAAGCCTGTACAAAAAATTGGAATAGAGATCAACATAAACATCATTTCTGGCCTTTTTATTGCTAATGAAAAACATACATTGCATGTTGTTCCACCATACAGCGAGACCTTCAGAGGTGTGGTCCAAACTATTGTACACACCGGTATCTCTAATACCCAGAAGCACGTCCTCTTGCATTCATACACGCCTGTATTCGTCGTGGCATACTATCCAAGTGTTCATCAAGGCACCGTTGGTCCAGACTGTCCCACTCCTCATCGGCGATTCGGCGTAGATCCCTCAGAGTGGTTGGTGGTTCACGCCGTCGAGAAACAGCCCTTTTCAATGTATCCCGCCGCGCGGTATAGCCGCGCGGTCTTGGGCGTCTTGTCACGGTTCGCGCGGCTCCCCCCCATCGGAGGTTCGAGTCCTTCCACAGCGGCGCCACCGCCAGAAACGGAAAGCGACTACTTTAGACTACGCGCTGCGGCGCGCTCTTCAAAACAGCAAATTTTACCACGGCTCAGACTGACATGTACAGAGTCCCACCCTGAACCCAATGGAATACCCTTTGGAAGGATCAGAATGTCCGTTCTGGATGCCAGCTTACAACAGCACTACCTTCTGTGGTTTCAGCTCATGAGAAAGAATGGACAGCCTTTTCTCCACAGACACTCAAATATGTCCATGAAAGTTCTCCAGCAGAGTTGCAACCATCATAAAGGCGAAGGGAGGACACCCTTTTTATTAATGTCCAGTAATAAGTGTCTGGATATTCTTAATCAGACAGTGTAAACATTCCTGCTTGGAAGAACGCTCAGGCGCCCTCGACTGACTTGATAACTCAACATTAAGGCTGTTGATGTACACATCTGACATCATTCCACGTCATCATGATTGCGCACTTCTGATTAAGGTAGCGTTCTGGTCAACAAACCGGTATTAGCTCCGAAACAACCTCCGCAGAGAGCCACCTCGCTGCGGATTTATACTGGCTGAGAGAAATTTCGCCATAAACCTGTCTGTCGCTGCTGTCTGAACACAAAAAGACGACGAAGGCTTCGAGGTGGTGACGTTGCCAGAAATACTCTCCACTTCCTTTCGCCAGGCCTTACGCAGTATTCTCGGAGGAGGAAGTGGCCGTGATAACGAGCAATTTGTGTAGCGAGGAGAAAGAGGATTGCAAGAATGCGCAAGACTGCATCGCGTCGTTAGAGGGAAGTTCCTGTTAGACATGTAGCTCTCTGCAAGAGACGCAGGATCAGAAATTTATTCCGGCGTTTCCTACAGAATTCGCTATCAGGTTTACAAATTAAAATACAGGGTTATTACAAATGATTGAAGCGATTTCACAGCTCTACAATAACTTTATTATTTGAGATATTTTCACAATGCTTTGCACACACATACAAAAACTCAAAAAGTTTTTTTAGGCATTCACAAATGTTCGATATGTGCCCCTTTAGTGATTCGACAGACATCAAGCCGATAATCAAGTTCCTCCCACACTCGGCGCAGCATGTCCCTATCAATGAGTTCGAAAGCATCGTTGATGCGAGCTCGCAGTTCTGGCACGTTTCTTGGTAGAGCAGGTTTAAACACTGAATCTTTCACATAACCCCACAGAAAGAAATCGCATGGGGTTAAGTCGGGAGAGCGTGGAGGCCATGACATGAATTGCTGATCATGATCTCCACCACGACCGATCCATCGGTTTTCCAATCTCCTGTTTAAGAAATGCCAAACATCATGATGGAAGTGCGGTGGAGCACCATCCTGTTGAAAGATGAAGTCGGCGCTGTCGGTCTCCAGTTGTGGCATGAGCCAATTTTCCAGCATGTCCAGATACACGTGTCCTGTAACGTTTTTTTCGCAGACTTTAAGCCGTGAGATTGCACAAAACACATTAACTTTTGGTGAATTGCGAATTTGCTGCACGAATGAGTGAGGATTCTCTACCGCCCAGATTCGCACATTGTGTCTGTTCACTTCACCATTAAGAAAAAATGTTGCTTCATCACCGAAAACAAGTTTCGCACTGAACGCATCCTCTTCCATGAGCTGTTGCAACCGCGCCGAAAATTCAAAGCGTTTGACTTTGTCATCGGGTGTCAGGGCTTGTAGCAATTGTAAACGGTAAGGCTTCTGCTTTAGCCTTTTCCGTAATATTTTCCAAACTGTCGGCTGTGGTACGTTTAGCTCCCTGCTTGCTTTATTCGTCGACTTCCGCGGGCTACGCGTGAAACTTGACCGCACGCGTTCAACCGTTTCTTCGCTCACTGCAGGCCGACCCGTTGATTTCCCCTTACAGAGGCATCCAGAAGCTTTAAACTGCGCATGCCATCGCCGAATGGAGTTAGCAGTTGGTAGATCTTTGTTGAACTTCGTCCTGAAGTGTCGTTGCACTGTTATGACTGACTGATGTGAGTGCATTTCAAGTACGACATACTGTTTCCATGCTGTCCAGAAGCCGGCTGCGGCGTGCCATTGCTTTGTGTGCTCGCGACCACTACTGCGGCTCTCCGCGTGTCTGCATGGGCCGCCACGGCGCTGCCGCCGCTCCGTAGCCCTGCTATTGCAGGCAGCCAAGACCTCGGAAGCTTGTACCCGTCCTCTCTATTCATGTTGGCGGGTCTTTTGGCTATTTCTATCGCCTCTCTAATCTTTCTTTTGAAAGTGAGAGGCTGTTTCGCCAGGACGCGGGCTTCTTGAAAAAATATTGGTTTCCCGCACTCGTCTCGGTGTTCCGCCACTGCTGACTTAGTGTGTTGTTTCAGGTGGATATATCTTTCATGTTCCGAGAGCCTTGTGCTAATCGGACGTCCCGTCTCACCTATGTAGACTAATCCACACGCACAACCAATTTCATACACGCCAGCTGTGTGTAGTTTGTCAACTGCATCCTTGGTAGAACCGAGCATGTCTGATATTTTGTTTCTGCTTCGGAAAATTGGTTTGATGTCGGCTTTTCGTAGAATTTTGCCAATACGTTCGGTGACCCCTTGTACATATGGTAACACAGCAATGCTCTGTGCCTCCTTCTCCTCTTCCCTATTAGTCTTCTCCCTTGTCGACATGGTGCTGTCTATCATCTGCTTCCCATAGCCATTAGTTCCGAAGATGGACCTGAGGCGTTCAAGTTCTGTCTTCAGATGTTCTTCGTCGCTTATCCTGTACGCTCTCTTCGTTAGCGTGTGCAGGGCGGACTTCTTCTGCGTGGGGTGATGGTGGGAGGAGGCGTGAAGGTACTTGTCCGTATTGGTTGGTTTCCTGTACACTTTGTGGCCAAGTTTACCATCAGGTTTTCGGTAAACTTCCACGTCGAGAAAAGGCAGCACCCCATTCTTCTCTGTTTCCATTGTAAACTTCGGTGAACCTTCTCTTCCGACGATCTTCTCCTTCACCTCACTCATCTCCTTTCCGAACAGCTTAATTCCCGTCGCTCCGCCATCTTCCTCTCCCTTGACCTCGAACGCGCTTATGACCGCGTCTGGCATTCCGGTCTCCTCTTCAAGCTCCAAACCTTTGCCCTTCCCATTAACTACGTCCGTCTGATCGGTTCCTTTCTCTCCCGCCGTCCTTCCTATGTCACCATCCATAACACCGATTCCTACACCTTTTTCCCCTCCGCCGGTGTGCCCCAAGGCTCCGTCCTCTCCCCCCTTCTGTACCTTTTGTACACGGCGGACATGCCGCCGCCGTCGCCCCCCGTCCACCTCCTCCAGTTTGCCGATGACACCGCCTTCCTCGCCCTTGCCCCCACCCTGCAACGCTCCCAACGCCTTCTCCAATCCCATCTTGACCGGTTCACCGCTTGGTGCAACCAGTGGTTGCTCAAGGTCAATCCCTCCAAAACCCAGGCGATCATTGTAGGCAAAACCACCCCTTCCTTCCGCCTCCTTGATTTCTATCTCACCGTCTATGGCCGTCCTATCGCCCTCACTCCCACCCTTAAGTACCTTGGCGTCACCCTCGACCGTCGCCTCTCCTGGACTCCCCATCTCCAGACGATCCAAGCCAAGGCCGTTCCCGACTCCGTCTCCTCAAGCTCCTTTCCGGCCGCACGTGGGGTCTGGACCCCTCCACAATCCTCCACACCTATAAATCCCTCATCCGCCCTATCCTTTGTTACGCCCATCCAGCGTGGATCTCCGCCCCCCCTACCTTCTATAAATCCCTCCAAATCCTTGAACGCCATGCTCTCCGCCTTGCCTATCGCATCCGTCTCCCCTCCCCCACGCGGATCCTGTATGATCTCATCCCCTTCCCCCACCTCCTCCTTTTCCTTGAAAGGATACATATCCTGTACACCTCACGTAAACTTGATCCTCCTCACCCGCTCGTTTTCCCGATCCTCTCCCACCCCCGCCCGCTGCCGCGCCTGTATTCCCACGTCCCACCGGTCTCCATCTCTCCACCCTCCTTACCCTCTCCCAAGGTGGCTTCCGCCAGCTCCCCCTCCCTGATGATGTCCTCGTCCCCTCCTTCTACCCCTCTTATCAACTTTGATCCTCCCCCCCACCTCCTATGTCCTCTTCTTTCGGCACCCTCCCTCCCTCCCTTCCCTTCCCTCCTCTTTCCTTTCCCCCCTCCCTCCTCCCCTCTCCACCGGGCTTCCCTCCCCCTTCCTCCCTCCCCCTCTCTCCTTTGCCCATGGCATCTCTGCTCCCCCCTCTCCCATTCCCCTTCCCATTCCTCCCCCTCCACCTCCTCTCTTGGCAGGTCCCCGGACTCGTACACGCTCAGTGAACATTCGCGCGCCGGGGATCATCGCCGTCAGTGTTTCGTGTGTGTGCCTTCGTTTGTGTGTAGTGTTGTTCGCCGTCGCGCCCCCACCGTTCACGTGCCGTCGCCATCATCCATGTTCTGTGCATCGTGTCGCCCAGTGTTAGTGATGTTTCTCGTCTAGCGTGAACGGATACATGTTTTATCGATTTTAGTGTCTACATTTTTTGCCCACCGTTTTTACTGTCTACTCTGTGCCACCTTTATGTACTACTTTTTGTAACACTCAAGGCTGAAGAGCGGCGTATTGTGCTGCTGCCAGCCCGCCTTTGTATAAGGTGTTAAAATCACAATAAAGAAAAAAAAAAATCATTTAGCAGTTAACGTAAGGCCCTGATGAAGGCTAGCTGCAACGCTGGCCGAAACGTTGGCGTATTTTAAATTATGACGATGCGGTCTGATACCCTGAAGAATTTTATTGAAGAAGACAACGGCCGCGGAAGCCTACGCTTACACTCGAGCAGTACTTAAGAATAGGTCGCACTTGCGTCCTTTATGCGATCTCCTTTACAGATGACCACACTTTCCAAAAATTCTCCCAGTAAACCGCAGTCGACCATTCGCCTTTCTTCCCACAGTTCTCACATCTACACCTACATGGATACTCTGCAAATCACATTTAAGTTCCTAGCAGAGGATTCATCGAACCACCTTCACAATTCTCTATTATTCCGATCTCGTATAGCACGCGGAAAGAACGAACACCTATATCTTTCCGCACGAGCTCTGATTTCTCTTACTTTATCGTGGTGATAGTTTCTCCCTATGCAGATCGGTGTCAACAAAATATTTTTGCATTCAGAAGAGAAAGTTGGTGATTGGAATTTCGTGAGAAGTTTCCGTCGCAACAAAAAACGCCTTTCTTTTAATGATCCAGCCAAATCCTTTCAGTGACACGCTCTCCGATATTTCGCGATAATACAAAACGTGTTGCCCTTCTTTGAACTTTTTCGATGTACTCCGTCAGTCCTATTTGGTAAGGATCCCACACCGCACAGCAGTATTCTAAAAGAGGAAAGACAATCGTAGTGTAAGCAGTCTCCTTAGTAGATCCGTAACATTTTCTAAGTGCCCTTCCAATAAAACGCAGTCTTTGGTTAACCTTCCCCACAACATTTCCTATGTGTTCCTTCCAATTTAAGTTGTTCGTAATTGTAATTCCTAGCCGGCTGGAGTGGTCGAGCGGTCCTAGGCACCTCAGTCTGGAACCGCGCGACCGCTACGGTCGCAGGTTCGAATCCTACCTCGGGCATGGATATGTGTGATGTCCTTAGGTTAGTTAGGATTAAGTAGTTCTACGTTCTAGGGGACTGATGACCTCAGATGTTAAGTCCCATAGTGCTCAGAGCCATTTGATTTGATTTTGTAATTCCTAGGTATTTTGTTGAATTTACGGCCTTTAGGTTTGACTGATTTATTGTGTAACCGAAGTTTAACGAATTCCTTTTACCAGTCATGTGGATGACCTCATACTTTTCGTTATTTAGGGTCAACTGCCAATTTTCGCACCATTCATGGGCCTGTAATTTAATGGATTACTCCTACTACCTTTCTTGAATATTTGTGTGACCTGTGTAACGTTCCAGTATTTTGGTACGGCTCTTTCGTCGACTGAACGGTTATGTATGATTGTTAAGTATGGAGCTAATGCATCAGCATACTCTGAAAGGAACCTAATTGGTATACAGTCTGGACCAGAAGACTTGCATTCATTAAGTGATTTAAGTTGCTTCACTACTGCGAGGATATTTACTTCTATGTTACTCATGTTGGCAGCTGTTCATGATTCGAATTCTGGAATATTTACTTCGTCTTCTTTTGTGGAGGCATTTCGGAAGGATGTGTTGAGTAACTCTGCTATGGCAGCACTGACTTCGATAGGGTCTCCATTGCTGCGCTCAGAGAATACATTGATTGTTTCATGCCGCTAACATAATTCACATGCTCGTTTCATTCCATATCGCTTTGCATCGTTACGCCCAGATACTGAAACGAGCTGACTGTCTCAAGCAAGACACTAATTCCGTATTCGAACATCAGGAATTTATTTTTCCTACTCATCTACATTAACTTACACTTTTCTATTCTTTAGAGCTAGCTGCAATTCATCACACCAACTATAAATGTTGTCTAAGTCATAGTGTATCCTCGTACAGTCACTCAACTTCGACATCGTGTGGTACACCATGGCATCATCAGCAAACGACGGCAGATTACTAGCTGCATAAAAAGGACCATTTGCTCAAATATACATCCTGGTTCACGTTCACGATAACCTGAATAATTGGGGGCGTAAGTTACGGTACGAGAAACGTCTCGAAGACATCACAGAACCATTTCTGACCTAAACTACACCCTCCACAAACTCCAGGCTAAACTCCTGACTGGGTCGCCAGTGCACTCGACATATTGCGTCATTTGACAAGAGGCGAAATCGCGACTCGTCAAACCATACTACACGTCGCGAGTCAGGTACCATACAATGTGTATCTTTTGGACCATGGAACACATGCGGCTTTGTGTATCGCTGTGAGCAAAGCCCTTTCGCGATGTGCTCAACTCCAAACGCCCGTTCCATGCTGTTCCTTTCCCAACGGTGGCTAGACAGCTGTACAAGATGGCAGAGGTTGAAAATACCGATTCAGTTGTAAATTACTTTATTTTCACACGACAGGTTTCGGACTGTTATAAGCCTATCCTCAAGTGTCGTAGCTGTGCTGTGGTCCCCTGCTCTGCGCTCATAGGCAGCACACCGCGCCTGGTACACGCGGCGCTCGGGGACCACAGCACAGCTACGACACCTGAGGATGAGCTTATAACAGGCCGAAACCGGTCGTGTGAATATAAAGTAATTTACAACTGAAGCGGTATTTTCAACCTCTGCTATAATGCACAGTTGCGGATGTTCTTCCAACAGGATTGTGTGGTGTACAAGATGGAATTGAATTCATTGACAGCAGCAATAACTTCCGTTTGGTATGAAGCAGATCGTCATTGTGCAGTCGTGATACTAATCCCCGTTAGATGCTGGTCATGATGTTTCTACGACCACCATTCTTACACCATGTTACGCAGCTGCGATTGGTGAACCATTCCTTGTAAACATACAGAACAGTGTGCACTGATATCCCACCAATTCAGCTAATTTCATTCACAGTTCGGTGACGGGCACCTCCAAACACGATGCTCATTTCTGCCATTCTTTCGCTTCTACTCTTCGACCTCTCTTACTGCCCTGATTCCGTACAGCCGACTGTCAGATACAGACTGCTTCAGTACCATGACTTACGACAGCAGTGGGTGCAGCGTCATGCGACCGGCTGGTAGCAGTTCCCCACTATCTACGACGCTCTAAAGCAACCACTGTGCTAATAATCGGTAAACGTTTCCACACTGCTGGGTATCACTCTACAACGTACAACTAACACAGCTGGTAAAACAAACCCGAGATAGAACAGAACGGAAATCGGTAAGAAGGCATTCAACATCTATCGTCCTACATCTTAATTAGGGTGCTCCTGTTGTTGAATTTCTATACAGGGTGATTGAAAAAGAAAGAACAAATTTCAGTTGAAACTTCTTGGAAGATTAAAACTGTGTGTCGGACCGAAATTCGAACTCAGGACCAAGTGCTCTACCGACTGATATTCCCAAGCACGACGCAGGACCCGTGCTCACTGCCCGCCAGTACCTTGTCTCCTACCCTCCAGACTTCACAGGACGTCTCCTGCGAAACTTGCAAGACTAGCATTCATGCTTCCTCGATGTACAGATTGAACAGTAGGGGCGAAACGCTACATCCCTGTCTTACATCCTTTTTAATACGAGCACTTCGTTCTTGGTTGTCCACTCTTATTATTCCCTCTTGGCTGTTGTATATATTGTGAATGACCCGTCTCTCCTACAGTTTACCCCCACTTTTTTCACAATTTCCAACAACTTGCACCATTTTACATTGTCGAACGTTTTTTCCAGGTCGACAAACCCTATGAACGTGTCTTGATTTTTCTTTAGTCTTGCTTCCATTATTAACCGCAACGTCAGAATTGCCTCTCTCGTGCCTCTACCTTTCCTAACGCCAAACTGATCGTCACCTAGCGCATCCTCAATTTTCTTTTCCATTATTCTACATATTTTTCTTGTAAGCAACTTGTATTCATAAGCTGTTAAGATGATTGTGCGATAATTCTCGCACTTGTCAGCTCTTGCCGTCTTCGGAATTGTGTGGATGATGCTTTTCCGAAAGTCAGGTGGTATGTCGCCAGACTCATACATTCTACACAGCAACGTGAATAGCCGTTTGTTGCCATGATATCTATCCCTTTGCCTTATTTGATCTTAAGGCCTCTGATTCTAATACTAGATCCCCTATCTCTTCTAAATCGATTTCTGTTTCCTTCTGTCACATCAGACAAATCTTCCTCCTCACACAGGCTTTCAATGTATTCAGTGTATTCTTTCCACCTATCCGCTTTTTCCTCTGCATTTAGCAGTGAAATTCCCTTTGCCCTCTTAATGCTACCACCCTTGCTTTTAATGTCACGAAGATTGTTTTGGCTTTCCTGTACGCTAAGCCTGTCCTTCCGATAGTCATTTCTTTTTCGATGCCTTGCATGGGGGCTTAATTAAATATTGATTGAAAATACTTTTTAAATTTTTTGTAGCTGTTTGTCCGCTTACGCTGTGTCTCGTAAACGGTTGGCCCTGACTATTATTATTACGCAATCTGACTGCAACAAACAATGAAAGAAAATTTTCGTTAACACAAATAATTAATTAAGCCCCAGCAACTATAAAATCTACGAAGCCAACAAGCACAAGTGTAACTGTTCTGTATGTGAGAGTGTGACTCAACGCACATCTGGCACGGTTCTTCTTCAACAAGACAAGAAATTTTAAATACCATTTATACTGAAGTAACTAAAGGAAACAAAAATACCATAATTACTCAAGAAAACCAGAATTACACTCTAATACAAGAACACAAGCCAGATGCTTTGTTGACTGAACCTGTAATAACGCATTATTTAAAACATGGAAATAATGAAAAAACACGCAATATTTTACCTTCATATATATTGACGAAATGCACTCTGATCGTTACAGTATTTCCATTAGAATAACATCTGCTATCTCTCCCATCAAATAACTGCATAAAACATGGAACACACTCTCCACTATCACATCTCACTCCGACTTCACGACAAGCAGTGCTCACTAGCACATCTCGGCACGAACTGACTTCTACGCGCTCTGTCCACGCACTGACTTCTACGAGCTCTCGACAAGCACTGACTGCTACGAGTTCTTAACAGGCACTGTGGAGGCGCCTTTATAGTACTCTTTGGCGCAATCTCTGGCGCAGTGGCTCAGTGTAGCCACCTTTCATATGCCCCTCCTCCACAGGCCAGAATTTGATGGTATTTTTGCCAGCATTGGTGGTGAAAATACCACCAAATTCGTCCACAAAAATACAGACAAAAATAAAAGATAATATTAATACCTAAATATCACATAATTAGTTAAAATTTTGGCTTTGCACTGACCTTTCAATAACCTAATATATGAAATACAGTAGGCAATACAAATTCTTTTCATACATGTGGCTTTACATAATAGTTTACACAATACATAAAAAATCAGTTTATACAAATGTTCATATAAAATGCTTTCAATGATTAGTTTATACAAAAAAAGACACCAACAGGTGACATCTTTTCAGTAGAAGCAGTCCATCAGTTGCACCCAGCAATGTTGAGAGCAGGTGCAGACACCAACAAGTGACATCATTTCAGTAGAAGTAGTTCCATTAGTGGCACCCAGCAATACTGAGCAGGTGCAGACACCAACAAGTGACATCATTTCAGCAGAAGCAGTTCCATCTGTGGCACCCAGTAATGTTGCAGAGGCACACACAGCAACAAGTCACATTAGTTCAGTAGAAGCAATCCATCAGAGGCACCCAGCAATGTTGAGTAGGTGCAGACAGCAACAAGTGACTTCATTTCAGTAGAAACAGTTCATCAGTTGCACCCAGCAATGTTGAGCAGGTGCAGACAGCAACAAGTGACTTCATTTCAGTAGAAACAGTTCATCAGTTGCACCCAGCAATGATGAGCAGGTCCAGAGAGCGGTCCATGATATTCACTATCACTAACCACACTGTTCATCAGCAGAAACTAAACATGTCCTAGTGACACCAATCATGTAGATAAAGTACAAGTAACAATCCATAATATTCACTATCACTGATCACTCAGTTCATCAGCAGAAATTAATCATTCCTAAGTGACACACATTACGTTGAAAAGTGCAGGTAACAGTTCATAATATTTACCATCACTAATCAGACAGTTCAGGCATGAACAATAATTTGAATACACATACAAATGCTTTTACACTAAACATACAAATTCTAATAAACACACAAAAGATGTCAGATAATTGTCATATTAACTATTACAAATACTCAAATATCAGTAAACCTACAATATTTATGGGTGTCAGTGCAAGCCACTACAAACAAATACAATAATATTCAGGAGATAGGTTAGGACTAATTATTTGGGATTAGGAAAGGAAAACACACAAAACACACTCACTCATCTTTCATCCACATTAAGTACTACTGTGTAATTGAATAGTGTTAACTGTGTAAATGCAATTCTGTCAAAATTTGATGTGCATCATGTGTATCAAGTAGTAATGGCAGCAATGTATAATAGTCAATAATAGTTAAGTCAACGTCATAGTCATAATGTCAAGACCAGTGTTTGCCAAGCCAAATCAAATGTACTGTTGTTGAACAACTGTCAGTGAGCCAAGATATGCAAATACTTCCTCTCTTCAAAAAAAAGTATATACTGCTTAGTGATTTAACAAAGTGTGTGTATAGACTATCTTCCTTCTACTTTAGTGTTCTAGTCTGCTATCTTCATCCTCCTTGTTCCATTAAGACCAACAAAAAAAAAAAAAAAATGCTCCTCACTTACTTTACCTCTTATACACTGTAACCTCCCCACAAAATTTTTAAATAAAATGATAATACTTAATAGAAATGGACATTGCGCTAAGTGTAACCTCTCCACTGAAATTTTAAAGACAGAAATAATAATGAATGGGACCCAAGCGTAACCTCCCTAGCAATTAAATTTAATGACAATAAAAGTGAGAATCGCAATCTGACTCTGGTGTAAGCTCCCACAAAAAAAAAAAATTAAAGTCAATTCAGTGATAAAACAATCTCAGTAATAATGATAATTCAATTAAACAGAAATATCTGTCTTTGGCCCTGTGCAAAAATCAGAATTAAATTCTTACCTCATTGTAACTGCTAGTCAAATTTCTGCTCTTATTCTTGCGCACGGCTTGGAGGAACTGCATTGCAAATAATAATATTCTTTTTTTTTTATTATTTAACTGAAAACTGAAACTTTTCTTTAAGGGAAGTGGAACGAAATAGTTACTTCAATTAAATAAAATTTTTATGTAAAATTGCTTTTGAAATCAAAATTATCATTGGGGGCACTTGTTGAAAATCAATTACAATAAATAAACTTTACATTATCCGATGATTATCTTAAGTAACAGTATACCTCATTCAGCATCTTGACCAGTGTTGCCGACAGACCACATCACACAACCGCACTGGGCTGCTACTACTGACCGACGACTCTGCATGACGACTACTAGCGTACTGCTCGCAACTGTACTGCACGACTACTAGTAACAGACTGCTCGTAACACTCGCGCGGTCAAGCGCATACTAACTACGATAATAGGCTCTCTGGTCAAAGATTTTAACGTGCCTCACCATCGCTGCTACATTACATACGTGTTTCATAACCCTCCACTGGGGGGGCAAAAATTTGGCAGCGATGGTGAGTCATGTGGACTTGCCATCGCAAGAAATTTTTACAATTTACAGAATATTCAAATTTAGTACATAAATTAAATGTGGTGCACATGCACCGAGTACAAAATATATCAGACAAAGACAGGATGTGAGTACAAAACATAGTAGTAAATCAGAAAACTGTATATACAAATTATTTGACAGATAACAGAGTGCACACGCACTGAAAAAAAAAATCATACACACTGAAGTATTGAACATACAGAATGAGTACAAATCATATTGAAAAATGAGAAAAATGCACAGGCACTGAAGTTCAGTAGAAAACATATTAACACCCAACATAAGTGCACATGCACTGTAGTTCAGAACATATCATCAAAATAAAAAATGTATATACAATATAAAAGACAAGAGTGTACATATACTGTATTTCAGAACAAATCGAAAAATGTCTTTAGCATTTTCACAACAAATAAACATAATGGCAAAAAAAAATCATCATATTGAAAAATGAGAAAGGTGTACTCGCACTGGAGTTCAGCGAATCAAAAAAAATGTATAACCCATGAACATACATAATGTTAGCAAAAAATGATTTTCACTATGTGACAAGAATTAGGATAGGAAAGGGAAGGATTGCATCATGGTTGTAGCACTTTAGATTGCACACAGCTGTTCTGAAAGTCCATATCTTTCCACAGCAGTACAACACCAAGTGACACAATTTGAAGTTCTTTTCCCATCAGAATTTATCAGTGTAGCCAAGACACTGAACTGTCGTAGTAATGTTCCATGTTTTCATTTTGGCAGTACATTAGGTACACCAAACAGTGCGACCATAATAACGTCTTCATCGCTCACGGTGGTGGACAGCATGTCGTGTCAACACCACGCTCTTACAAGGCACACCAACGTAGAATTAGTGCAAAACCAAATATAGTGCTCCATGATCATGAGGATGGACAGGACAAATGGACATTGCAGTAATTCAGGGTAGTTAGCTCATAAGGTGAAGGACATTAAGTCACATAATATTGTCAATTACAGTAGTAGTTTGCGGCATTCATAGCCCAGTTATTGAACATTTCTGTACCATGTATGTAGTATTACAGAAAAATGTTCATTAATTGTTTTACATAGAATCAGTAACCTTCTTTTCCTAATTACAAAGCATTATTAAATAATCGCATTCTTTTCCAGTTACAAAGTATAGCATAGTTAATTAATCATTTGTCATTTCAATATAGTAAGAATCATTAGCCTTCTAATTACAAAGCATTATGAAACAATTGCATTCATTTCCAGTTACAAAGCATAATTAAGAATCATTAGCCTTCTTCTAATTACAGTTAATTAATCATTAGTCATTCCAATATAGTAAGAATCATTAGCCTTCTCCTAATTACAATGCATTATTAAACAATCACATTCATTTCGTTACAAAGTATGGCATAGTTAATTAATCATTTGTCATTTCAATAGTAATAATCATTAGCTTTTTCCTAATTACAAAGCATTATTAAACAGTCGCATTCTTTTCCAGTTACAAAGCATAATTAAGAATCATTAGCCTTCTTCTAATTACAAAGCATTATTAAACAATCACATTCTTTTCCAGTTACAAAGTATCAACATTGAAAACAAGAGCTAATTAATGGCATAATTAATAACATAATTCATTGACTGACACTAATTATTGGCACTCAGTGGCCAGCAAGTATTGAATAGAATAAAACATTGTTCATCATTCAGTATTATTCAGATCATTACGAAGTCATTATTAAAAATCAGTTAATTATAGTCATAGCATTAATAATCATGGGCATTATAAGTAGTCTCATTACAATAAACAGTGGCAGTTATTAGCCAGTTACAAAGCATTATTTTATATATATATATTTTTTTGTATCATTAAGAAGTCATTACTGAAGTGACATACTATTCAGAGTTAATCAGTATTACTCAGAACTTTCTCAAACTGGTATCACTATTTGGGACTGGTAATACATTTTTCTGTTAGCAATGCATTGCGTTGGGATCGATAATTAATTGCTGAGGCATAACACTATTTGCTTTTGGCCTATTGCTGCAAATGAGGATAGGTAACGTCATTCGTCATGAGTCAGCTGTAGCAAGGTTATGTAACAAGGCAGTATATGTGATCACATTTATAAATGATAAACACAAAATGGGTAAAATTAAAAATGCAAGTACTAGAACAGGTATAATAAGTAACAGGTTTAGTAAGTATCATGAAAAGCTTCTCCTGAAAAAAAATACAAAAATGGATTATTGACCTGAAAGAAGAAACGCACACTATGCTGAAAAGTAGTGAACTTCGAATTAACAGGTAGTGAAATGTGTATAAAAATGTGTTCCATAGCTGTCCTTTCCAAAACTTTCCGTCATCCTACTATGCAATATAACACCTGCTGTCAAAACAAACTGCAACAAATACTTAAATAACTACATAGCCTAAATATAACTTCAACATTATCCTCATCTGTAAAGAAAAAACTTCATTATCAATTACTTCATTATCCACATTATCATAACTTCATTATTATCATCACCTGTAAAGAAAAACTTCATTATTCATAATACCATAGCCTTCATCATTATTCATCAGCATTCATTATCATCTGCAAAAATATCACTTCATTACTCATTACACAACTATTCCTTATCTCTAGCATATTTCATCACTAAAACTAAGATGTGTAGTTCTGTCTGACAGCCTGCATCAATCACCTTGTATTCTGAAAGAAAAAATTAGTTAAGACTGCTATTCTACGATGAGTATAGTATATTCTTGTTAATGTTTGTTAATCCTGATCCATTTACTCTTCCTCATAAAGTTATTGCATCTTCTTTCGTTTATTCCGTAGGTGAAATTCCCATTTCTGTTGAATTTATTTCTTACACGCATCATTTCTTTCTGAAATTGATGAACAAAGATTAATGTCTTGCATTTAAATCATATACCCACTAAATAATGACTAGTTTATGGTGACATAATTAACCATACAGCATAACATGACAGGAAACGTAATATGTCAAAGACATTGACAGTGTTCAGATTCAAAAATGTACACAGAATAATACAATGAAGCAGCAAAAAATGTAAAACAGTCACGATCTTGAGATGTCATAGGGCAAAAAGAATGTCAAAATCAACTGGTGTGTTACACCTTAACTATTTCACAGTGCATACAAACAAAACTGGAATACAATCATACATAAAAAAGTGGAAAATGTGCACGGTCTGATGTGTAACGACAAGAAAAGCGACCTGCTAACCTTACCTTGCCGGGCACTTGCCAAGAAAAAATACGATAATCATCAGTAATTAGTCATGTGAATATAATTGCATTAGTAAATGGCATCATAGTGTGTTGAATCATAAAGTGTCTTCACTCAATAAACGGTTTAATATTTGAGATATGGTGGTTGCCTTTCTATTTTCTGGTTCTCAAAGTTTCGACGTGTACAACATTGGGGTGAGGGATGCTGCGAATCCGATATGGACCTGCGTATAGAAGTTCAAATTTACTGCACTTACCTTTTATTTTGCTGGATAAATAGTGTGTACGTACTAATATTTTTTGTCCAACGTGAAAGTCGCGGCGTCTACAAACCTGTTTTTGCTGTCTTCTCCGGCGCTCTGCTGCACGTTTGATGTTGTTCAGCGCAATGTCAATTATTTCGTGGTGTCTTAGTCGACGACATTTAGGGAAGTTTACTAATTCTTTAATTTTGTTTGGTGGTTCAACGTTTTTCACTATAACAGACGGAGATAGCATAGTGGATTCATTTGGAATGGAATTAATTACATCTTGGAATGAGAGTATGTGTGTATCCCAATCAATATGTCTTTTGTGGCAGTATATTCTACACAGTTTACCAATTTCTTTCATTAATCTTTCACAGGGGTTCGAAGAAGCATGGTACTTGGATATATAAATCGGAGAAATGTTTCTAGCTCGTAACATACGTGTCCATACGCCACATCGAAATTGTGATCCATTGTCAGAAATTACTTTCATCACATGCCCTACATGAAATAGAAAATGTTTTACAAATGCTTTCGAAACAGTTTTAGCAGTAGCTTTGCGTAATGGAGTGAAAGTAACAAATTTTGAAGTGAGCTCAACAGCGACAAAGATGTAGCAAAAACCTCTGTTAGTTCTCGGAATCGGACCAAAAATATCTACTGCGGCCATATGTCTTAATTTAACAGGTACAATGGGATATAAAGGAGGAATATGTGAAGTGGTGTCTGATTTAGCTTTCTGGCAAATTTTACAAGACGCTAAAACTCGTCGTATACGTTTCTCCATGTTAGTAAAATAACAGTTCTGTCTCAGTATAAGAAAACATTTTCGTGCTCCGTAATGTGCGTAACTTAAATGAGTGTACCAGATTAATTTGTTGACCAGTTCGTCAGGAATGCATAATAACCAATTGTTGCTGTCAGGATGAGAGCGGCGAAACAGAATGTCATTGCGTACAGTATAGTGGTTTCTAATCGTAACATTATTCCTATCTTGCCAAAGGTGTTTAATTTCTTTCCACACGTTGTCTTTGTTTTGTTCTTGTGCTATGTCCTGTAATGACGATGAAGTAAAGTTTTCAAATGCAACTTGCTGAATGTACATGACACTGAAATTTGTTTTACAGAAGTTGGTTGCTACGTCTTGCTGATTGTTGCTGAGAGAACGCGATAGTGCGTCTGCTGTAACATTTTGTGTGCCGGGAATGTGAACTATAGTAAAATTAAATTCCTGTAAATAAATTTTCCATCTACTTAATCTGTCGTGAGTAAATTTAGCCGAAAGTAAAAATTGTATCGCTCTGTGGTCTGTGTAAACGGTGGTATGTCTGCCATAATGAAAGTGCCGAAATCTCGTAAAAGCCCATACAACACATAATGTTTCCAGTTTTGTAACGGAATAATTTCGTTCAGCGGGTGACAAAATGCGACTTGCAAATGCGATGTTTTTAATTACTGTAGAACCATCTTCTTCAATTTCCTGGAAAATGTGTACGCCTAAAGCGGCGTTAGAACTGTCGGTGGCAATGGAAAAATTTCTGGTAAGATCTGGGTGCGATAAAAGTGGTGCACTCAACAGAGCATGTTTCAAATAACATTCTCGTGAACAAAATTCTGCGTGTCAAAAGTAATGTTTGCGTTACTGTAATATGCAATCTGTGCTGTATCTGGTTAAAATCTATAGTACGTGTTATTATTTACGGGAGAATGTTGTGGCATATCCACTATATGAACTGCTCTGTTATTTCTTACTGACGTGTTACGCTATGGATGACACCTATTGTCTGTTCCATTCATGATTATTTGTTGTTGCTGATGTTGTTGCTGCTCATAAGATCGATTGTTATTATATGTACGCTGAAAATTGTGCTCATCATTTTTTTTTTACGTCTGCCATGATAGTAATTTCTATACGGCGCATTGCGATACGAGTTGAAATGGTGTGTTGTCTGTACGTAGTTATTTCTTTGCTGCCATGCGTTATTATTTGTTGGAGCTGGGACTATACGTGCACGCGGCGAAACATTAAAGTTTGGTTGACCTTGTAGACTGCATTGTTGGTTTGGTATGCTAAGCGGTTGACTTTCATGCTGTTGTGGTGGAACACGTATATTGTTACCAAAAATGTGGTTGCGACTGCTGAAATTTTGTACATACTGATGATTACGATTTTATCTGTAATTAAAATTACAGCGGTAATTCTGGAGTGCTTAATAAAATTGTCACATTCGGTAAAGATTTGTCATATCCGGTTTTCATTACATATTCTTAATCCTAGGTAGAGCATTAGTTAAAGAGCTATTTTGATAGATATAAAGGATAGTAGAAGAGAAGGCAGCAGTGCAGAAAACTAAAGATGAAACAGCACTACTACAGCTCAGGGCCCTATGCTCGCTGCGGCACATATTCATTAAAGCGTAATGAATCCCCTGAGGTCCTTTACGCACTGCAAATAAATTTTAGCTTTTGTGTTACAGGCAACAGCGGTAAAATTCCAAAGGCAAATTGTTGTATCCGTGCTAATTCAAATTTCCTCATTACAGGCAATGCTGATGAAAATGCAATAGCAAATTGTCGCATCTGGTTCAAAACTAGTTTCTGCATTACACGCAATAGCGGTGAAAGCATAAAAACAAATTGTCGTATACAGTTCAAAGCGTGTACCTGTGTTCTATCATTATTAAATTCTTTACACTTTCTTGCGGATAAAAATTGCTCGTAATCTACGTTCTCGTCATTGAATTTGAAAACACGTTCGGGTTTGTGTGTGAATCTGTTTGTCTGTGTCGTTTCGTACTTCAAGTTGCGTAGCTTTTCATATTTTAAGTCGCGTAGCTTTTCGGATTTTAAGTCGCGTAGTTGCTGTAAATTGCTCACATTATACACGCGGCGTGACTCTGACAAATGCTCGCAACGTGGCGGGTTCTGTGACGTATTGGTGACTGAAATAATTGTTAATTCTGTTACTTTAATACTTTCGTCAATTTGGTTGTTGTGTCGTTCACTTTTATTAACAAATTCCGTATTCACAGTGTGTGAAACTTCCAGTGAATTCAAATTAAACTCGTCGCGTATCTGTACTGCGTTTTTACGGCATTGTTCAGTGACTGCATTAATTTCGTGTATCTGTGTTACGTTTGCTGAACATTGTTCGGTGACTGCAATAATCTCGTCTTTATGTGATTCTGTTGTGTCTACACGTGTGCTACTTAATTTTTGTGCAACAGTGCCAACTTTTTCATTACTGTTATTAGCACTAGTCTTAGTATTCACACGTAATGGTTCTTTAATGTCCTGACATTGCCCGGTAACAGCTGTAATCTGCTCACTAACTTGTTTGTTCTGTTCTTTAAGGTCGTCTTGTTTTTCGCTTGTGAGTTCGAAACTTTTATCAATTGTTCCTCTAAGTTGTTTGAAATGGTTGTCGAAACTTTCATCAAGTTGTTGTTTGAGTTTTTCGTCATTAATGTCAAGTTTTTCATTTAAGTGTTTGTTATCTTCCCTATGTCGTCTGAAAATATTGTCTAATTTCTCACTTTGCTGTTGTAGCAATCTTGTCACAATTCGTACCAAGTCAGAACTAACGTATATACTATCTGTACTGTTTAGTGGTGGATCTGGAATTGTCTCGCTTTCCGTGACCATTTGGTCATTCTGTAATTTACAAAAACGTTTATCAGTCGGATGTACATTGTCAGACACTGTTCCGGAATTAAATAAATCCGTCCTACTTTGTGTGATCTGTTCATTTTCATTAGACAAATTTGTATGTTCGTCACGTGAATTTAGTAAATCGGTTGTGTTAAGCTGGGTAGCGCTCATTACAATGGAGCGTCCCGCGTCATCAATTGTCGTCAAATTAACAGACGAGACAATTGGGTTCGTTTGTTCATCATTAAGGTAAAAGTCATCACTATTGGTTGGAATGCATTGATTGTCAGTGAACGCAGGATTGTCATCATTACACTGCATGTCACAATTACTATCGGTCACGTTGTTTAAGTCGGTAATTTCGTTCATAATACCTCGCGATACACTATTCGCAGTCTTTCGCGGCATTTTTACAATAGTCAAAATTTTTCACAAAACAAATAAGCACAATGCAAAAGCAACACAAATACAACAGAGCAACGAATTGCCGTTGACCTGTAGAAAGAAAGTCACAAGTTAATAAAAGCGTTGCGCCAAATCCTAATTATATTTAAGCAAATAAGAGCAGATATCTGACTGTCGCTCAAAAGATTCTCAACGAAATACGATCCTGGACTGGGTGTCGCCAAGTGTAACCTCCCCACAAAATTTTTAAATAAAATGATAATACTTAATAGAAATGGACATTGCGCTAAGTGTAACCTCTCCACTGAAATTTTAAAGACAGAAATAATAATGAATGGGACCCAAGCGTAACCTCCCTAGCAATTAAATTTAATGACAATAAAAGTGAGAATCGCAATCTGACTCTGGTGTAAGCTCCCACAAAAAAAAAAGAAAGTCAATTCAGTGATAAAACAATCTCAGTAATAATGATAATTCAATTAAACCGAAATATCTGTCTTTGGCCCTGTGCAAAAATCAGAATTAAATTCTTACCTCATTGTAACTGCTAGTCAAATTTCTGCTCTTATTCTTGCGCACGGCTTGGAGGAACTGCATTGCAAATAATAATATTCTTTTTTTTTATTATTTAACTGAAAACTGAAACTTTTCTTTAAGGGAAGTGGAACGAAATAGTTACTTCAATTAAATAAAATTTTTATGTAAAATTGCTTTTGAAATCAAAATTATTATTGGGGGCACTTGTTGAAAATCAATTACAATAAATAAACTTTACATTATCCGATGATTATCTTAAGTAACAGTATACCTCATTCAGCATCTTGACCAGTGTTGCCGACAGACCACATCACACAACCGCACTGGGCTGCTACTACTGACCGACGACTCTGCATGACGACTACTAGCGTACTGCTCGCAACTGTACTGCACGACTACTAGTAACAGACTGCTCGTAACACTCGCGCGGTCAAGCGCATACTAACTACGATAATAGGCTCTCTGGTCAAAGATTTTAACGTGCCTCACCATCGCTGCTACGTTACATACGTGTTTCAACACCAAAACTCCAATAATCATCAGCATCACATAATCTCAATACTTTACTAATACTTCTTACGTCGATACATATAAATCTTATCATCAATATTATTTACCTTACCTCTTGTCTACAAAAACTCCAGTAATCATCAACTTCATATAATCTCTATACCTCAATAATACCTCTTTAATATGTCGATAAATATGAACCTTATTACCAATATCATCTCACTTCCAACACAACTCTTTCCTCTAGTCAGTCTCCTCGAACAAGTACAGATAAAATCCTAATGCAAACCTCATCATCCCATACAATCCGAAGACACATTGCCAACACACAACCTCTGTGTAATCCATCTGACCCAAATCTTCTGCTCATTATGAATTATAAACAAAGAAATGCATACATGACCTCTAACAGACTTAGTTCGAATAATTCTCAGTAATTAAGTACGAGTACGGAGTTTGAATGATAGTAATATTTCACAGTGTGTACACCACTTCAAGAATTATGGCAAACAGAAGCAAACATATGGAGTATTTCTTGTGTCAAGTGTCACTTCCTATTTCAATTGCTCACGAAAAATGCAGTGTAATAACTGTTAATGGTCTAAACCTACAATGGTATGTCATGTCGTTAGCCTCCTTCCTATTAGCATAAATTTATACAGCTTCCATAAAACCTCAGCTTATGTGACTTCTATGAAGTTTCTTGTACTAATGTCGTTCGTCGAATTATAGCAGTTCATTTTCTTATCTTAAAAATGTAAGGCACTGACCGTAAGCAAAACAAGCAATAGCGGGTAAATATACCAGTAGAGAACAGAATGTCAACAAGTGGATGCAGCACAATTCTTACAACGAGACTCTGCCAAGCGAACAATCTATAATTAATACAATAGTGTGACCTAAACTCTATGTTTGTACACAGTATATCAGCATTTCTATATACCAAATTAAAGAGTAGTTATGACAACAAAACAGAAATGTGTAAATATGCAACCCATAAGCAAGGCAACAAATATGTTATCTAACATAATAAACAGGTCATTAGCATCATATCAGCATAAGCAAATAAAAGTTCATATGTAATCTTAATAAGTAAACATGAAGGCGCAAGCAGATAAATCACAAAGTATAACTTACATACCTAAACACATCAGCACAATAAATCAGGTTACAATTATAATTTAAATAAATAAGCACAGCAGGCACATAATTAAAAAAAATATGACATCAGTGAAAAAGCATAGCAGCCAAGCGATGCATAATATATACAAATAACAATCCTGTTCATTAATAAAACATTGACAAAAATCAGAAAATGTACGCAAGCACGTCGCTTCACACGTAAATTCATAAAACATGAAATTGGCACAAAGTATGAATCACGTAATCGCGAGCAGCAAATTACGTCTAAAGTACGTACCTAAGTGGAAATATGTTACCTGAAAAATGAACTCAATTAACAGTTACCTTTTTTAGTTTATTAGTTTCTTCTTGGAAATTACATTCTTTCTGAAATTTTCTCGATAGCAAGTCCTCTTAACGTCGGACACGCACAAAATTTACCTGAAGTTCTTAAATATTTTATAGAACCGTATCCTGAAAAATACTGAATGTTAATAACATAATTCATCAAGTCACTATAGCTTTATACTGAATTTAGTCGGAGAAATTAAACTGTGTATTTGTTTACGGCTGTCAGAGCATTCGCACTGAGCGCTCGATCAGCTGTAGGCGCGTGACGTAGGAAGCAATTGTTCGCGGTCAACGACTGCTTTGTGCGGCGCGCAGACTTGACTGTTGCTTTGAGTATGTGCCGCCGCCAAAACACAGCGCGGTATCCTTGTACTCTCCGCATGTTTACATGTAGCTGTTAGTTTCTCACAAGTATGTCATTCTACAAAAAAAATTTTTTTTAAAAGTATATCATTCCACAAAAATTTTGGAAACTAGGAACCTCACGTTTTGTGGTAGGAACAGCATAACTACGAATACCGTCTAATTTTTTTTGGATCAGGAAGAATACCGAGAAATTTCACCTGAGAACGACCAAATTCAGACCTTTCGAAGTTCACTGTAATGCCAACTCTTGCAAAGATACGTAATAATGAATCCAAAATTTTGTTGTGCTCACTCCAAGAACGTTTAGCAATAAGAATATCGCCGACATATGAAGTAATATTGTCACGAAGATAAACAGGTAAAATTTCGTTTAAACTACAAATGAATGCTGCAGAAAATATAGTAAGTCCAAACGGTAATTTTCGAAGTCACTTTTGGGTAAATTAGTCATATCAGGTTATTGTTTACTTACTCACTAGATAGATTGATAGTTGAAGAGTTGTTTTGACAGATGCAAAGAATAGTAAAAGAGTAGGCAGCGGTACAGAAAACTAAAGAGAAATAGCACCACTACAGCTCGGGGCCCTATGCTCGCTACGGCACATATTCACTTAGAGTAGTGAATCCCCTGAGGACATTAATAGCCGCACATAATTTCCAGTTTGTGAGTTAGTGGCCAATTTGGTGGAAGTGCGTACATAAATTGATCTAACCATGCACATGGATGTATGTCATTCTTAGAGTTGCGGAAGATCTTAAATTTCCGAACAGTCAAAAAGTGCTTATAGTCAAAGTTTTCGCCTCGTGGTGACAAAGACCTACCGCGTCTGTCCCAGTCCCAATGTCGATTATTGTAAATTTCGCGCGCCTGGCGCTCTCTTGTTGCATCCCGTAAATGAAACAAATTATTTTCTTCAAACCCCTCTGCTATCTGTGATTCTAAGTTCCTTCTACTGTCTTTTCCTACAATTTCGCCTTCGATTTGTTTGACTTGCTTTCGTAATGCCTCAACTTCCCTTTTAACGCGTTCATTAAATTTTCCCTGATTCTCAACATGCTTATTTATGTTCTGATACTCTTCGGTTTCTGCAAATGGTAATGGAGCTGTATCATCCGAATCTCTGTCCCCATGTAAACTAAGATTTGTCAATTTATCTGAAATTTCCTCAACTCTTTCCGATAAATCACCTATTTGTTCTTTCTGTTTATTTACGTCTTCCGTAAGTGTCGCGACTCGGGTTTCAGTATTAACACATTTGGTAGTTAATTGTTCATATTGTTGTGTTAGGTTATTTAATCTGTCATTTGGCACGGATTCCTCGATTCTCTCAAATATTTCTTTCTTATCGTTTGCACGTTGTAAATTTAACTCTGAAAATTTCTGTACTATCACGCGATCTCTTTCCTCCTGTTCTCTATCCTGTTCCCTTTGTCTAATCTCTACAGCAATTAATCTATTATTGTGAGAATTCAAAATCGGTTGTACTTCTTCTCTGATTTCTTTAATTCATCTTTCATATTTTTGAAACATGTCCCAATTCGTGAATCTAACCGTGTTTCCAATGTTTCCATCTCTGTTTTAATTGTTCCTATCTCTGTTTTAAATTCAGATCGAAACTGCTCCATTGTTCCCCTATCTGTTTTTAATTCAGATCGTAAAGTTCCCATTTGTGAGTCTAACCGTGTTTCCATTTTTAATATAGCACTCATCAACTGCCCCTTAGTAACTGTTTCAAAATTATTTTCGCCCCTAACATTTCCCGCAAAACCAGTTTCCTTCGTCATAGCTGTAAGGCTATCTGTGTTCGATACTATTCCAGAATCTTCTGTCGTTAATCTCAGATTCTGTGAATTTTCTGATTGAGAAAAATTTTGAAATGGTTCCGGACTATTTTCCCGACTTATTACATTGTTTTCCACCTCATTATTCATCATACTGTTTTCCTCTGTTGGCGAGTTCGCCATGTTAACAATTTCTTCATTCTCACTATTCATCATTTTCGCCTTTTTCATCGACCGCGTAATCATTTACAAAACAAAACAAAACAAAATTCGTCACTGTACGAAAATTACACACAATGACTCTTTATCTCTAACAATACCATTTACATGAAAAGTTTCCCTCAAACACGATTAACGAACAATTGAAATAATTGCACTAAATTGTCAAACCCGTAGACAAGACAACAAAAAAAAAAATTTTGAAAAATACCATTAGAAGAATGCCAATTACCAAATCTACACATGCAAAATAGACTACAATTACTAACTACAAATTACTGCAACAATACTACCATCTACTATTTTTACAATCAGAAGAATCCAAGGGACGATCCGAAGCAGCGATCGCCACGTGCATGGGGGCTTAATTAAATATTGATTGAAAATACTTTTTAAATTTTTTGTAGCTGTTTGTCCGCTTACGCTGTGTCTCGTAAACGGTTGGCCCTGACTATTATTATTACGCAAACTGACTGCAACAAACAATGAAAGAAAATTTTCGTTAACACAAATAATTAATTAAGCCCCAGCAACTATAAAATCTACGAAGCCAACAAGCACAAGTGTAACTGTTCTGTATGTGAGAGTGTGACTCAACGCACATCTGGCACGGTTCTTCTTCAACAAGACAAGAAATTTTAAATACCATTTATACTGAAGTAACTAAAGGAAACAAAAATACCATAATTACTCAAGAAAACCAGAATTACACTCTAATACAAGAACACAAGCCAGATGCTTTGTTGACTGAACCTGTAATAACGCATTATTTAAAACATGGAAATAATGAAAAAACACGCAATATTTTACCTTCATATATATTGACGAAATGCACTCTGGTCGTTACAGTATTTCCATTAGAATAACATCTGCTATCTCTCCCATCAAATAACTGCATAAAACATGGAACACACTCTCCACTATCACATCTCACTCCGACTTCACGACAAGCAGTGCTCACTAGCACATCTCGGCACGAACTGACTTCTACGCGCTCTGTCCACGCACTGACTTCTACGAGCTCTCGACAAGCACTGACTGCTACGAGTTCTTAACAGGCACTGTGGAGGCGCCTTTATAGTACTCTTTGGCGCAATCTCTGGCGCAGTGGCTCAGTGTAGCCACCTTTCAGCCTTCACATTTTTCCTGCAGCCATTTCGTCTCAGCTTCTCTGCACTTCCTATTTATTTCATTCCTCAGCGACTAGTATTTCTGTACTCCTGTGTCCCGGAACATTTTTGTACTTCCTCCATTCATAGATCAATTGAAGTATTTCTTCTGTTACCCATGGTTTCTTCACAATCAGCTCCTTTGTACCTTTGTTTTCTTTCCCAACTTCTGTGATGACCCTTTTCAATGTCCATTTCTCTTCAGTTGTACTGCCTACTGAGCTATTTCTTATTGCTGTGTCTAAGAGAACGTCAACAGTATCTCATTATTCCTTAGTATTTCCGTGTCCCACTTCCTTGCAAATCGCTGAACATTGTTTGTCGGAAAATCACGCCATGGAATATGACCGCACGAGGATTCTGGTACAGACGTCGAGATACTGGGACAGCGTTGTTAGAGAGGCCATCGAAATTCGCACCAATGACGACCTCATAAACCGTGACTGTGGCTATAATCTTAGCAAGGCTTGGGAACCAGCGATCGGGTTAATCAAGAGTAAATCGAGCAAACGTATAGTTGTGACGACCACGGCGGACAGAGCCATCACTCCGACGTCATCTCAGACGCCGTCGCAATCTGTGTCACCGCGCGACCGTGGCGCGGGGCGCGGACGGCGGAGGGAGCGCGCCGCGGGCGGAGGGTATTTAAATCAGCCGCCGCCGCGACCGAACCCAGTTCCCTCTGAGCAGCCATAGCGTACGGATCTCCGTGCCGGCACGTTCACAGGAGCTCAGTCCGTCAGTTCACCTGATGATGGCGACATGTATGATCGCCGAAATATTGTGCCCGTTGGACACTATAGACCGGCAGCACACCCGTGGATATTTTGTTGTCGGTGTTGGTTAGCTGTCGATTCTCATAAGAACAACCCTGTCACTGAATTGTACACAGTAACATACTCTCTGCTCTACCTTTCTATTCATAACGAATCCTACACCCGTTATACCATTTTCTGCTGCTGCTGATATTACTCTCTACTTATCTGACCAGAAATCCACTTGACTTCACTGACGCCTACTATGTCTAGATTGAGCCTTTGCATTACCCTTTTCACATTTTCTAATTTCCCTACCACGGTCAAGCTCCTGACATTCCACTCCCCGACTCATATAACGTTATCCTTTCGTTGATTAGTCTTTTTCTCTTCTTAAGCTCCCCTTGGCAGTCCCCTCCCGGAGATCCGAATTTGGGACTATTCCGGAATCTTTTGCCAAATGAGAGATCATCATGACACTTCTTCAATTACAGTCCACAGGTCCTGTGGACACACGTCAGTTATCTTTAATGCAGTGGTTTCCATTGCCTTCTGCATTCTCATACCGTTGATCTTTGCTGATTCTTCCGCCTTTCGGGGCAGTTTCCCACCCCTAGGACAAGAGAGTGCTCTGAACCTTTGTCCGCTCCCCCGCCCTCTTTGACAAGGCCGTTGGCAGAATGAGGTTGACTTCTTATGCCGGAAGTCTTCTGCCGCCAGTGGTGATTATTAATCAAAATTTAAGCAGCGGTGGGATTCGAACCCGGGACCGAAGACGCTTTGATTATGAATCAAAGACGCTACACCTTTCATTTAATTTTGTTCGTTTTTGGTCGTTGTATTTGTTCGGGGCTGAATTCCCCTGACACTTGTTCAAGTTCGTCGTTCATCCATTCACTCAGTTTTTTTGTTACAGAGGGCAGCTGTCCCTCTCGCCGAACACGCTGAGCTACCGTGTCGGCTCACTAGACCACGGGTAGATCTGAGTGTATCCAACAATCAATAGAGGACGAAGCGTCCAGGTGCTACTCTGAGATGAAGGGGTTAGCACAGTAGAGGAACTGGTGACGGACCGCATCAAACCAGACAGGAGACTGATGAACCGAAAAGAAAAAGAAAGGCGACCGCCCACAAGCCTAAAAGGTTTTTGAATAATATTAGAACAAATAAGCCCTCGGTCACATATATTAAGTCAAAATTGACCAGGTTTCGACGATACTATGAGCGTCGTCTTTAGAATTAGACTAACTGTTCTAAAACATATTAGGTGAATAATGCATTAATAAAATTAAAGTTTGTACTGACTGGAAGTCTTCTGCCGCCAGTGGTGATTATTAATCAAAATTTATTTTATTAATGCATTATTCACCTAATATGTTTTAGAACAGTTAGTCTAATTCTAAAGACGACGCTCATAGTATCGTCGAAACCTGGTCAATTTTGACTTAATATTTGTGACCGAGGGCTTATTTCTTCTAATATTATTCAAAAACCTTTTAGGCTTGTGGCCGGTCGCCTTTCTTTTTGTACGTGAGGCAATACTAACCTTACGACTTATCTTAGAAGAAAGATTAAGAAAAGGCAAACCTACGTTTCTAGCATTTGTAGACTTAGAGAAAGCTTTTGATAACGTTAACTGGAATACTCTCTTTCAAATTCTGAATGTGGCAGGGGTAAAATACAGGGAGCGAAAGGCTATTTACAATTTGTACAGAAACCAGATGGCACTTATAAGAGTCGAGGGGCATGAAAGAGAAGCAGTGGTTGGGAAAGGAGTGAGACAGGGTTGTAGCCTCTCCCCGATGTTATTCAATCTGTATATTGAGCAAGCAGTAAAGGAAACAAAAGAAAAATTCGGAGTAGGTATTAAAATTCATGGAGAAGAAGTAAAAACTTTGATGTTCGCCGATGACATTGTAATTCTGTCAGAGACAGCAAAGGACTTGGAAGAGCAGTTGAACGGAATGGACAGTGTCTTGAAAGGAGGATATAAGATGAACATCAACAAAAGCAAAACGAGGATAATGGAATGTAGTCAAATTAAATCGGGTGATGCTGAGGGGATTAGATTAAGAAATGAGACACTTAAAGTAGTAAAGGAGTTTTGCTATTTAGGGAGTAAAATAACTGATGATGGTCGAAGTAGAGAGGATATAAAATGTAGACTGGCAATGGCAAGGAAATCGTTTCTGAAGAAGAGAAATTTGTTAACATCGAGTATAGATTTAAGTGTCAGGAAGTCGTTTCTGAAAGTATTTGTATGGAGTGTAGCCATGTATGGAAGTGAAACATGGACGATAACCAGTTTGGACAAGAAGAGAATAGAAGCTTTCGAAATGTGGTGCTACAGAAGAATGCTGAAGATAAGGTGGGTAGATCACGTAACTAATGAGGAGGTATTGAATAGGATTGGGGAGAAGAGAAGTTTGTGGCACAACTTGACTAGAAGAAGGGATCGGTTGGTAGGACATGTTTTGAGGCATCAAGGGATCACAAATTTAGCATTGGAGGGCAGCGTGGAGGGTAAAAATCGTAGAGGGAGACCAAGAGATGAATACACTAAGCAGATTCAGAAGGATGTAGGTTGCAGTAGGTACTGGGAGATGAAGGCGCTTGCACAGGATAGAGTAGCATGGAGAGCTGCATCAAACCAGTCTCAGGACTGAAGACCACAACAACAACAACTGACTGGAAAAAGAAGCAGTATTTACAAGCCACATATTAAAAAAGATCTAAGCCGGAAAGGCGACGTCATGAATAGTTGTAAGTGAGATGGCGAGCCGCTAAGGGCTGCTCGTACTGTGAACAAGGGTTGCAACAAGACTGAGGTGCCCACGTTAGAAAGTGTGGGCAAGTAAACATGGTGTTGCTACGAGCACCATCTAGTAGCCGCAGAAACAACTAGGCTACTGTACATTCAAAATTAGACACATGAAATTGCGATGCAGCTGACTCAGGAATAACGTAAGCACTAATAATAATAGGATGAATTCACATATTTATCTCCTTTAAATAGAGATACATTTTGAAACGTAAAAAACGTTAGTTATGACATACAAGAAAAACAGCAAAGATGTGACAGGAAAACAACATTTCGGTAAACTGCATGAGGAAATCTGAATCAAAGATCAAGCAATGACTTTATACAGTCGAAAAAGTTTTTATTTCGCAGCTGCAGCTGTTCGTTGAGAATGAGGCCATCAAGACGAGAGAGAAGTTTGAAAATCTCCAATTCCTCTAAGACATCTAACCTACGCCCCTTCTTTTCGGTATGCAGAATATTGTTATCGCCTATGGCTCTAGGCACGTGTCCAATAAGTAAGAGATGTTCGGCAAAGGATGAATTTAGGGGACCGGTGCCGTTCTTTCTCAAAAGGTGTTCTTTATATCTGATGGTGAAAGCACGTCCGGTTTGCCCTATATAATAGGAGGAGCAGGTATCGCAGATGATCTTATAAACGCCAGAACTTTCTGTAGGGGAGCGAATGGATTTCAAATTATGAATGAAGTTTCTCTTTAGATTACTATTAGTAGAGAAGGCAACATTGCAGTTGTATTTGTTGCGAAGCATGCGCTGAATCTGATAGGAAATGGGTCCCATGAAAGAAATAGAAAAACTTTTTTTGGGTTAATTTCAGTGCATGAGGTGTTAAGAGTGGTAGTTCTTGCAGTTTTCTTTTTTAGGATATCGTCCACTATGTTAGGCGTATATTCATTATTGACTGCTATGGTTTTAAGTAAATTAATCTCCTCATTAAACTTTTCTGTTGAAAGTGGTATGGCGGTTGCTCGGTGGACGGCAGAGTGAAAAAAAGCCATTTTTTGAGACTGTCGATGAAAAGAGGAAGCAGGCACGATTTGGTCAGTATACGTTTCTTTTCGAAAAATATTGAGAGTGATGTTATTGTCTTCTATTGTAAGCGTCAAGTCTAAATAATGTAATTGGCGGTTTTCGTTTTTTTTTTTTTTTTTTTTGGCTTTTGGAATATTTGAAAGAGTCGTTATATCTTATGGCGTCGTAAATTGGTATGTCTTTAGAAGTGTCCCTAGCTCATTACTTTCTTCGACGCGTATATGCGACGAAATCATTTACACCCACACACACATACACAGAGTGAGAGTCACACGCATCTCTATCTCGGAACCCTGCCACGGTCAAATCTTATTTGCACTTTTACGCAATTACTAGGCAATATCCTGGGGCTGCGTCCATATAATATTGGACTGAAATTGATGTGCGTTATTAAATTTAACAGCGGGATGAGGCGGCATGGGGAACTTGTGGGGTGGGCGCAGAGGGGGTGGAGGGGGAGGTTGAGTGGTCCGAGGCTGTCGGGAATTCGGTAGCTGGAGATACCGGTGGTGGTGGGGCAGGGGAAAGGGGAGAGAGGGTTGGAAGGGGGGAGGGGTAGCTGAGTGTCGCACTCTGCATCGATCTCGTTAAAAGAGAGGGAGCAGTCAGAGAGTGGGGGCGGAGGGGGAGGAAGGATGAAATAGCTGTCTCTGATATCAATCGCAGGAAACCGAAATATTTTTTACGACCTGAACGGATCGCGCGCTTCTGCTGGGGAGGAGAAGTAAGGAGCGCTGTGTTGCCGCAGCAATTTCCCCAGAGGGCATCGCGCGACCTCCGGAGCTCACTCGCTAAATTTAATATTTATTGCCGCGCACCGAGTCAGCACCATAGCTGTACGGCGTACGCAATTGGCGTTTTCCGCGCGTCCGCGTCGGCGGTTGTGTACGCAGAGTCGCTGATTTTGTAGTGTAAAAAATTGGCCCGTGCGGCGCGGTATAGGCTATGAAAAGCTCCGGCAGCGGGAATATTGGCAAGCTCACTGACCCGTTTCTTCCTTAAAGTAAGTTCTTTTCGTAGCCATCCATGTCCGCTCACTGCACCTTCATCGTATTCCCACATCCATTCTCTGCAATCCGTCTTGGCCTTCCGTACAGGTACTATGTGTTTATACAGTCAGGTGACAAACGACATGGGATAGCTGTATGCACATATACAGATGGCAGTAGTCTGAGGTGTGGGGTTGATCTGTTATTCTGTTATTCTGCGCAACGGATTAATCTGGGATGTACCCTTTACCCTGTGGCTCCTGCAAGATGCAATTTCCGCCCCCACACTACTACAGAAGTCAGACAGACGCTCCTAACGTTCTAAAGAGAAATGCCTGAAAAACTTTCAGCAGTAAATATCTTCTGGAGTCGTCCGCTGTAAGGAAATGACACAAAAATTCACAAAACTTCTTACGTAACTAGTAGGATACTTGGGTACTGGAGTAATGCTAGTTAGTGTAAGAAAAACATGAAACTAACGAAAGTTATTATTTATTTTGCAAAAATTCTGAGAAATCACAATGGCACTTTTAGTTATGAATTGAACAAGTTATATCCTGGTTCTTTTCGGAATGTGAAGTTACCTCTCAAGGTTAGGATTCGCTAATGAAATTTCTATACAAAGTTTAAGGTGACTGTTGACTTGGCAGAATGGCTGAGAGGCGCGCCTACTCAGCTTGAATAATTATCCTTTAGAATGTTGTTAGGTACGGTCGAGGCTGTCGCATGTGAAATGCAGTGAAGTGTACTGTTGTGGAGGAAATATGGGGCTCGCAAGAGCTGAAGCGTACAATACCGTAAGCTGCGATGACTGCTCTCTGTTTCCGCTCGCTGCTGACAAATAAGATAACTCTCGTTCTATCTGGATTGACCTTTGCCAATCAAACTCTCCCTATGGCTTGGTGAATTCAAGGACTCCTATTCACCCCTAGTCTAACTATTGGCGTGGTACACCGGTCAGATAACCAGTCCACCGCGATGCCACTCAAAATTCGCTCGCAGGCGTTTAACTATAACTCTGTCCGTTCACACCGCACAATAAGTGTGTCGGCCAACACAGTGAACAACGCTTAATCGCAAGGACTCAATATAGAGTAGCACTTCGATTCGCTCTCGACAGAGGTGCTCTCCCAGTGAACTGCTGTGGAGAGACTAGTTCCTCGCTCCAAGAGCGACAACGGAACGGCGCCTCTCCACGCCAGACGTGAAGGGGTATATCTTTCGGTCTCTTCCATTATTCCTTCAGCTCAAGGCGTCAGACATATCGTCTGCCAATCAGCATTGCTCTTCTAAAACGGGAGAATGACGTTTCGTTTAAGACGACCAATCCGGAAACCTGTAGCATTGGCGTTTGGCGTTTGCTGTCTCCCTGTGAAAATCTCTGAAACTACGTGTTATGGGTAAAGAATGCGTAGGCTGGCCGCTCCCACACAATGTAGCGGAATTTGCTTTTAAGCTGAACACGGGGTTGTTCCCCCCTTTCACTCGGGCCCACGCTGTCCGCTACAGGCGGTCACCGGCCGACGTAGGCTGGGTCGTCCTCTGAAGGGACCGGCGTCCTGTTGTGCGGTTTCTCTCCCGAACTAAAAGCTTCTGTGACCGTCCTGTCTGGAATGTATGTGTGTACCCCAGACTCGAGTATTTCAACCACGGTGCGCTTACTTGTTAATTGCATATCGTTTACATGAATTCATACAACATTGAGTTTATCTTATCGTGTTTGGATTCGAATGAAGCGTCTTGATGTGTGGAATATGATTGTGAGGGCGGAATATGTAAGCAATGAAGGTCAGGAGACCACGACGTCTTACAGTAGTATAGCGTACCCAAGGCATAAACAGACAGTGCGTTGGCGGTACTGTCATTTGAACTCGGGTGATTCGTGTGAAAAGGTTTCAGCGTTATCATGTTCGGACGACGGGTATTAAGAGACTTTGAACGCGGAATGGTTCTTATATCTAGACGTACTGAACATTCCATTTCGGAAATCATTAGGGATTTCAATAGTCTGACATCCACGGCGTCAAGAGTGTGTCTAGAATACCGGATTCCAAGCATTAGCTCTGGAGCTTCCATTCAGTCACTCGCTGGCCAGTCTGGTTTGGCGGTAGAAGAGAAGTTTCACGGAAGCTCGAAATTTAGTGCGGACGTCAATGCGAGATGCTTTTAATAGTTTCCACAATGAAACATTGTCTCAAAATATGGTAGAAAACCCAAAGAGATTCTGGTCGAATGTAAAGTACAACAGTGGCAAAAAACAGTCAACACCGTCACTGCGTGATAGCGATGGAATTGTTACCGATGATGGTGCCACTAATGTGGAGTTACTAAATACAGTTTTCTGTAATTCCTTCACGAAAGAAGTCAAAAGTAAATATTCCAGTATTCGAAACCAGAACAGCTGTTAGCATGAGTGACATAACAACTTAAATCACGTCACATGTGGCATAGCATGTGAAAGTTGCCGGATTTGGACAGGTTACTCCTGCAACTGAAATATCAGATCTGAAGATGGCTCTGAATGAACCGAAACCGGTCATATGAATAAAAAATTTGCAATCAAGACGGATTTTAAGTAACATTATAAAATCACTGATTGCTGTTATCCCATAAGACATTATGTCTGTTTTTGCTAAACTTAAATCATTTAAGAAAGGCAAGTCTTCCGGTCCAGATGGTATACCAGTCAGGTTCCTTTAAGAGTACGCAGGGTTCAAACGGCTCTGAGCACTATGGGACTTCTGAGGTCATCAGTCCCCTAGAACTTAGAACTACTTAAACCCCCCAACCTAAGGACATCACACACATCCATGCCCGAGGCAGGATTCGAACCTGCTCATACGGAAGCATATAGACAGTCATAGACAGTCGTCTTTCCTTCGCTCTATCTGCGAGTGGAACAGAGAAGGAAGCGGCTGGTTGAGGTACAGGGTAATCTCCGCCACGCACCGTACTTTGGCTTGCGGAGTATGTATGTACACTCATGCTCGTAAATTAAGGACAAATGGCAGAATGTGGTGCCACACAACGCGGCACTACACAAAACTGGCGCTAATAGCATAGGCACATAGTGAACACACACGACACAGGTCTGTGTCCACGGTATTGGTGATAAGTTGAGAAAACCGTCCCGAAACACATGTGCTACAAAACGCCACTGTTTCCTGCGCATGTACCCCGACATCAATATGGGATATGATCACCATGCACACATACACAGGCCGCACAACGGGTTGGTGTACTCTGGATCAGGTGGTCGAGCATCTGCTGCGGTGTAGCCTCCCATTCTTGCACCAGTGACTGTCGGAGCTCCCGAAATGTAAGTGTTTGAAGACGAGCAGCGATACGTCGACCGAGAGCATCCCAAACGTGCTCGATGGGGTTTAGGCCTGGAGAACAGGCGGGCCACTCCATTCGCCTGATATCTTCTGTTTCAAGGTACTCCTCCACGATGGCAGCTCGGTGGGCCCGTTCGTTATTATCCATCAGCAGGAAGGTGCTGAAAAGGCGGACATACTGTTGCAAAATGACGTCCCTATACACCTGATCTGTTACGGTTCCTCTGTCAAAGACATGCAGGGGTGTACGTGCACCAATCATAACCCCACCTCACACCATCAAACCTCCATACAGGTCCCTTTCAAAGACATTAAAGGGTTGGTATCTGGCTCCTGGTTGACGCCAGATGAAAACCCCGTGAAAATAACCTGGGACCACTGTTCCAATGACCATGTACTGTGTTGTTGACATCAGGCTTTACGGGCTCTCCTGTCACCAGGGGTGAGCGCAATGCGACTTGTAGGTGTCTAGGCGAATATAGGTTGTTCAGTCGTCTGTAGACTTTGTGTCTGGAGACAACTGTTCCAGTGGCTGCAGTAAGGTCCCAGCAAGGCTATTTGCAGTACTCCGTGGCCGTCTGCGGGCACTGTTGGTGAGGTATCTATCTTCTTGTGGTGTTGTACACTGTGGACGTCCCGTACTGTAGCGCCTGGACACGTTTCCTGTCTGCTGGAATCGCTGCCATAGTCTTGAGGTCACACTTTGTGGCACACAGAGGGCCCGTGCTACGACCTGCTGTGTTTGACCAGCCTCCAGTCGCCCTAGTATTTTACCCCTTGTAAGTCATCAATATGTGTTCTTTGAGCCATTATCAACACACAGTCACCATTAGCACGTCTGAAAACGTCTGCACACTTACTCGCTGCACCGTTCTCTGATATGCACCAACACACCTCTGCATATGTGGACTGCTCCCAGCGCCACCGTGCGACGACCGCAGGTCAAATGCACCGCATGGTCAAACCCCGACATGATTTAAGCCCGCAAACCGCCCACCAGAGCGTTGTACCACCATTTATCAGCATTATCCTTAATTTATGAGCATGAGTGTAGATGTAGATGTAGACTACTGACAACACAGTGGCCGACGGCCTTCAAATTAACGCCCGAGAGTAGCGGCGTTTGCGTAGATTTGTCAGTGCTACCAGACAAGCAACACGGCGTGAAATGACCGCAGAAACGACAAACGCATTCGATAGGACAATGCGACGTTGACATCGCCTGCAGCACCCCTCCTAGGCTCGTGACCATATCGGTTGGACCCTACACGACTGGCCCGATTTCAGTTGGCAACAGCTGATAGTAGGGATCGAGTGCGGAGCAGACCCTCACGAAGCCAAGTTGTCAACAAGGCACTGTGCACGCTGGTGATGGCTCCATAATGGGCTGTATTCTTTGGTCCAGGCTGTGTTTACATAATATGGACTGCGTCCTCTGATACAACTGAACTGATCGTTGACTGGAAAAGTTTATGTTCGGCAACTTGGAGACCATTTGCAGCCATTAATGGACTTCTTTTTCCAAAACAACGATGAAATTTTTATGGATGGCACTGCGCCATGTCAAGGCACTAGAATTGTTTGAGACCTGTTTGAAGGACATTCCAGGCAATTCGAGCAAATGATTTGGCCGCACAGATCGCCCGATATTAATCCTATTGAACGTTTGTAGGATATAATTGAGATGTCGGTTCGTGCACAAACTCCTACACCGGCAGCACTTCTGCAACTATGGTCGGCTTAGAGACGGCATGGCTCAATATTCCTACAGGAGCTTGTTGAGTCCATGCCACGTCGAATTGCTCCACTACACTAAACAAAAGAACACAATATTAGGAGGTATCCCGTGACTTGTGGGACGTCAGTGTAATTAAAGTGCTGCTTCTGACAGAGGTCCAATTTGGGCTGGAACTATCGTACATAACGAAACTTGGTAGATGTGCTGAACGTTAATGTGCAACCGATTTACGCTGGAAAAAGTAGTTCTAGTTGTGGCTGTGACGCTACAACGCAGTCCTTGCTATGAATTTTTTCGCTTACTTAACACATGAAACTGTTTGTATACGATGTATTGTCTGGTGTAAATATGTATTGTAAATACTATGTTTAAATTATGTAATATTTAACACTGGCAAGTCATGGGATATTTAGTTAACGTTGAAGTCAGAGAGATTGTTTTGTCGTGCCGCCGGGCGCGGGAACGCGCCAGCGGTCAGTATTAGCAGTGACGCCGTGCTCGGAGTAAGACGTACAGTCGAGTGCTGCTATTCTTAGCTGTGTTACATATAACGGCTAGTCTGTGGATCTAAGTACGACGGGAAAGTAATGGTCGGCGTATCTGGAAGCATGACCGGGCAAGTTATTATAGATTAATGGGCATAGCGCTGAAGAAACGAGGACTTAAATAATGTGAAGCGCACTGTGGGCCCAAGTCGCAACAGTAAAAGCCCGCTGCCACATTGTGTCGCCGCCGTGGACTTCCGTCGATCCACCGACAACGAGGGAAGTAAGATCTACGTAATTTTCGTAGGATAAAGTTGCAGAAGGCTTGCCAGTGACTGTGCGTTTCTCTGAAGTTGAACAATTAATAAAAAGCACTTTATAATCGAAGTGTTGCTGTTACAATCCACCCTACAATAACACCAAGTAGGCTCCTTCCGATCCTTACCTTACTGAACCGAGTGTGTCACGCTATTATCAAGATAAAATATGTTAATTATCAAATTATTTGCATAGACGGTGAAGAGTAAATTTCAAAGTGGTTATCGTAGTTAACTGTTGCACTTAATAAGCTTACGCCAACCGTAGTAACTTAATAATAGACTGAAGTAATAAATTTGATTATTAAGATTTTTTCAATGCATATTCAGCTGAAGTTAGTTCAAGGATATTTCATGAAACTCTAAAGCTTATTCCACCTGACAATCCCCTAATTAATGAATTATTATCATTCAAAACATAGTTAATCAATTATTGGCAATATATTTCATTATCAGTAGATTAAACTGTGCAAGCTACCTAATTTTAAAGACAGAATGACAGTCCATTGTTCAAAATCTCGATAGATAATTATCTGTATTGTCAGCATTGCACTTAGCTGACAAATTATGAACAAAATAATTATCAAAATACTTATTGAAAACTAACTATTAATGTTTAAGTGAAGTTAGATTGTTATGACTCCTGAGCCTGACACAGCACTTACGTAAAAGTTCCCGTTCCACCTGCTGCGCTACAAACAGGTAAACTTTATTTTTGACACAATTATTCACGTACTTAACACTACTGTCGCTCATCAGTTGAGCTGGCGACCGATTTTTTAATTGCTTTTACTACTTAATCATTTCTTTCGACAAAATTTCCACTGTCAAAATTTATTTCCAAATTATTTCCATTATTTCATTTACCGATCGTTATTGAATGAAATTACTCATTCAATAACGATGAAGTTATAACGTCTCCTGCTTCCCGCGGAATAATCATTACTTACTTTGGATTCGGATGCCTTATCCCGACACGGGTCAAAATTCATAATTCACGGTCATTGTCAACTTGTAATTTCGCAAATCCCGGGAAGCAGGGGGGTATTATATGGCCACCAGGTGCAAATCTGGCGCTGAGAATGCAAGACAGACGTATAAAAATACAAAGGGCATTCAAAAAGTTTTGCACAGTCGCCTCTAATTGTTTTTTTTATTTTTTGCAGGAGGAGAATGAATTTTTTGTGAACATACTTGGAACATTTAGCTATACATAGAGCCTACTCAATGTAGCTGTGACGCATGTGGCCCAACGTTCTTTCCATGACGTAATTGCACTTTGGTAAAATTCTAGGGATTGACTTTTACATCATCGCTTGACATAGGAAATAATGTCTTTCTCACTATCAAATGTTTTACCGCGCAGTTGGGCCTTCAAATGACCAAAGATGTAAAAACCAGATGGAGTCAAGTCCGGACTGTAGGGAGGATGAGGAATAATTTTCCTGATTTTCTCCTTCCTCATAAGGGCTGTATGGAGTTTGGCATTGTCATGGTGTAGTCTGATGAGCTGACCCTGAAGATGTGGTCTGTGGGTCTTGATGGTGCGTCGCAGCTTATCCAGTGACAAACAGTAACGGTCCCGGTTAATTGTGGAGCCAGGTTCCAAAAAGTCAACTGATCCCAGAAGAAAGAGGTCATCACCTTTCGTCCTGCTGTTCGTGAAAGTCTTGGTTTCTTCTTCCAGGGGGAACCAGTATGACGCCACTCCATGGATTGGGTTTTGCTCTCGGGTACGGACAAAAACAATCATGTTCATCCTGGGTAATGACGCCATCAAAACACTGTCTCCATTCTTCAGCAAAGATCTTCATGCAACCTTCGCACACATTCTTCCTCGTCGTTTTCATTTCTCTTGTCAATAATCTAGGCACCCAACGTGCACAGATTTTTCTGTACCTTAGTGACTGTACCAGTGATACCACACTACCCAATCAGAAACGAGTCATTTAAGTAAGCTGTCGTGTCCTCAAACATTTGTCATTTTGGATGATTTGATCACATCACTCACTGCCGTCGATGGTCTACCGCATCGTGGATTGTCCAGGTGGAGAGAAATCACCTTCTTTAAACTACTGCAACCACCACTGGATACTGCTGTGATCCACTGTGTCCTTCCCATAAACAGGGAGCAACTTCCTGTGAATCGATGTGTCTCCTAAACAGGTGCTGAGAACCAGCCCCTAAGAGCCAGCGAGTACTTCAGGTGGGTCTGGGTCGAGACGCCTGAGTGTAAATCTTCCACGTCAATAAGAGCGCTTTGGAGATCGATATGAAGGCTGCCGGAGTCCATAGCCACCTGTGACGCTGCAGCCACAACCCAGTGCCTACCTGCGCTGGCTGTACTGCAAGTCCAGTTCAGCATATGACAGCTTTTCAATGCTGACAAGGCGTTGCTGCATCAGATGGCTGTGGCATGACACTTTGGAAGACAAAAATGGTTCAAATGGCTCTGAGCACTATGGGACCTAACATCTATGGTCATCAGTCCCCTAGGACTTAGAACTACTTAAACATAACTAACCTAAGAACATCACAGAACACCCAGTCATCACGAGGCAGAGAAAATCCCCATCGCACCCCCCTCAGATTTAGTTATAAGTTGTCACAGTGGATAGGCCTTGAAGAACTGAACACAGATCAATCGATAACATGTTACAGAACCTCCTTGTTCGTTACCTTATCAGTCCACAAAATTTTCAAAATTCGTCTCTAGCACCACATCTCAAATGCTTCGATTCTCTTCTGTTCCGGTTTTCCCACAGTCCATGTTCCACTACTGCTTAAATTCTCATAAGTTCTTCCTCAGATTATGGCCTATGTTTGATACTAGTAGACGTCTCTTCGCCAGGAATGCCCATTTGTCAGTGTTAGTCTGCTTTCGATGTCTTCCTTTCTCTGTTCGTCATTATTTTGCTGCCTAAGTAGCAGAATTCCTGAACTTCGTCTGCTTTGTGACCATCAACCCTGATGTTAAGTTTCTCGCTGTTCTCTACTACTTCTTCGTCTTTCTTACAAGGGAACCTCCCCATCGCACCCCCCTCAGATTTAGTTATAAGTTGTCACAGTGGATAGGCCTTGAAAAACTGAACACAGATCAATCGAGAAAACAGGAAGAAGTTGTGTGGAACTACGAAAAAAATAAGCAAAAATATGCGCAACATAAGCAACATTAAGGATATTACGAGCTCAGGAGCGCCGCGGCCCCGTGGTTAGCGTGAGCAGCTCTCGAGGGAGAGGTCCTTGGTTCAAGTCTTCCATCGGGTGAAAATTTTACTTTCTTTATTCTCGCAAAGTTATGATCCGTCCGTTCGTTCATTGACGTCTCTGTTCACTGTAATAAGTTTAGTGTCTGTGTTTTGCCACCGCACCGCAAAACCGTGCGATTAGTACACGAAATGACGTGCCTCTCCAGTGGGCACCGAAAACATTTGCTCGCAAGGTCATACGTCAACCGATTCCTCCACAGAACAACACGTCTGATATATTCTATACGACACTGGTGACGGCATGTGCGTCACCTGACAGGAATATGTTGCCGACCCATCTAACTTGTACTCTTGGCGAATGGGTAAAAAGATTCTTCTACCTTGCCGATTTAGGTTTTCTTGTGGATGTGATAATCACTCCCAAAAAAATGATGAAAACATAAGAGTTTGTCACATGAACTGCAACAAATGACTGCAACAGTTTCACAGTCGCACAGTTTTCCCTGTGCTCTGTCAAAACATATGTTTCTAACGTTTTCAAATTTTTCCGTGTGTAGACCGTCAAATCCTGCATGTGTCCAAGCAAATCTGAACATGTCCTGGAATTTTGGAGAGCGAAGTTGGTTATGTTTGAGTGCCTTAACTTTGATAATAGTCTGAAAATAAAAAAATTTTCACTCGAGGGAGGCTTGAACCAAAGACCTGTCATTTCGCAGATGCTCACGCTAAGCCTGTGACCACGGCGCTTCAGAGCTTACAGTGCGCTTGATGCTGCCTATCTTGCACATGGACTACTCAGTTTGTATATTTTGCTTATTTTTTTCATAGTTTCACACTACTTCTTCCTGTTTTCTCGATTGATCTGTGTTCAGTTTTTCAAGGCCTATCCACTGTGCCAAATTGTAATTAAATCTGAGGGGGGTGCGATGAGGAGGTTCCCTTGTTAGTTTTACTCTCAACCCATATTGAGTACTCATTAGACTGTTCATCCCATTCAGCAGATCGTGTTATTTACTTTCACTCTGGATACCAACGTCATCAGCGAATCGTATCATTAACATCCTCTCACCTTAAATTTTAATTCCACTCCTGAACCTTCCTTTCTTAGATGTACAGTTTGAACAGTAGGGGGGAAAGGCTACATCTCTGTCTTACACCATTGCATATTACCCGTCTCTCCCTACAGCTTACCGCTATTTCTCTTAGACTTTCGAACCTTAAGGGGCTCCGGAACGCCCTATACTTGCAATGTTAAAATAACGCTTATAAATTACATCTTTCCTCACAAAGTATTTGAGGTAGGAAGTTGAACTTTTTACAGATTATTTATTGGAATATGGGCTACAACTTAACACAGGGATTTTACAAAATTTTAGTTCAGTTATTAAAGATGATTTTTTTTCAATTGTAATGAAAATTCACAACATTTTTTTGCAATTTTTTATTTGTGTTGTTGTTGTGGTCTTCAGTCCTGAGACTGGTTTGATGCAGCTCTCCATGCTACTCTATCCTGTGCAAGCTTTTTCATCTCCCAGTACCTACTGCAACCTACATCCTTCTGAATCTGCTTAGTGTATTCATCTCTTGGTCTCCCTCTACGATTTTTACCCTCCACGCTGCCCTCCAATACTAAATTGGTGATCCCTTGATGCCTCAGAACATGTCCTACCAACCGATCCCTTCTTCTGGTCACGTTGCGCCACAAACTTCTCTTCTCCCCAATCCTATTCAATACTTCCTCATTAGTTATGTGATCTACCCATCTAATCTTCAGCATTCTTCTGTAGCACCACATTTCGAAAGCTTCTATTCTCTTCTTGTCCAAACTATTTATCGTCCATGTTTCACTTCCATACATGGCTACACTCCATACAAATACTTTCAGAAATGACTTCCTGACACTTAAATCAATACTGGATGTTAACAAATTTCTCTTCTTCAGAAACGCTTTCCTTGCCATTGCCAGCCTACATTTTATATCCTCTCTACTTCGGCCATCATCAGTTATTTTGCTCCCCAAATAGCAAAACTCCTTTACTACTTTAAGTGCCTCATTTCCTAATCTAATTCCCTCAGCATCACCCGATTTAATTAGACTACATTCCATTATCCTTGTTTTGCTTTTGTTGATGTTCATCTTATATCCTCCTTTCAAGACACTGTCCATTCCATTCAACTGCTCTTCCAAGTCCTTTGCTGTCTCTGACAGAATTACAATGTCATCGGCGAACCTCAAAGTTTTTATTTCTTCTCCATGAATTTTAATACCTACTCCGAATTTTTCTTTTGTTTCCTTTACTGCTTGCTCAATATACAGATTGAACAACATCGGGGACAGGCTACAACCCTGTCTTACTCCCTTCCCAACCACTGCTTCCCTTTCATGTCCCTCGACTCTTATAACTGCCATCTGGTTTCTGTACAAATTGTAAATAGCCTTTCGCTCCCTGTATTTTACCCCTGCCACCTTTAGAATTTGAAAGAGAGTATTCCAGTCAACATTGTCAAAAGCTTTCTCTAAGTCTACAAATGCTAGAAACGTAGGTTTGCCTTTCCTTAATCTTTCTTCCAAGATAAGTCGTAAGGTCAGTATTGCCTCACGTGTTCCAACATTTCTACGGAATCCAAACTGATCTTCCCCGAGGTTGGCTTCTACTAGTTTTTCCATTCGTCTGTAAAGAATTCGTGTTAGTATTTTGCAGCTGTGACTTATTAAGCTGATAGTTCGGTAATTTTCACATCTGTCAACACCTGCTTTCTTTGGGATTGGAATTATTATATTCTTCTTGAAGTCTGAGGGTATTTCGCCTGTTTCATACATCTTGCTCACCAGATGGTAGAGTTTTGTCAGGACTGGCTCTCCCACGGCCATCAGTAGTTCCAATGGAATATTGTCTACTCCGGGGGCCTTGTTTCGACTCAGGTCTTTCAGTGCTCTGTAAAACTCTTCACGCAGTATCATATCTCCCATTTCATCTTCATCTACATCCTCTTCCATTTCCATAATATTGTCCTCAAGTACATCGCCCTTGTATAGACCCTCTATATACTCCTTCCATCTTTCTGCTTTCCCTTCTTTGCTTAGAACTGGGTTTCCATCTGAGCTCTTGATATTCATACAAGTCGTTCTCTTCTCTCCAAAGACCTCTTTAATTTTCCTGTAGGCAGTATCTATCTTACCCCTAGTGAGATAGGCCTCTACATCCTTACATTTGTCCTCTAGCCATCCCTGCTTAGCCATTTTGCACTTCCTGTCGATCTCATTTTTGAGACGTTTGTATTCCTTTTTGCCTGTTTCACTTACTGCATTTTTATATTTTCTCCTTTCATCAATTAAATTCAATATTTCTTCAGTTACCCAAGGATTTCTACTAGCCCTCGTCTTTTTACCTACTTGATCCTCTGCTGCCTTCACTACTTCATCCCTGAAAGCTACCCATTCTTCTTCTACTGTATTTATTTCCCCCATTCCTGTCAATTGCTCCCTTATGCTCTCCCTGAATCTCTGTACAACCTCTGGTTCTTTTAGTTTATCCAGGTCCCATCTCCTTAAATTCCCACCTTTTTGCAGTTTCTTCAGTTTTAATCTACAGGTCATAACCAATAGATTGTGGTCGGAGTCCACATCTGCCCCTGGAAATGTCTTACAATTTAAAACCTGGTTCCTAAATCTCTGTCTTACCATTATATAATCTATCTGATACCTTTTAGTATCTCCAGGGTTCTTCCATGTATACAACCTTCTTTCGTGATTCTTAAACCAAGTGTTAGTTATGATTATGTTGTGCTCTGTGCAAAATTCTACCAGGCGGCTTCCTCTTTCATTTCTATCCCCCAATCCATATTCACCTACTATGTTTCCTTCTCTCCCTTTTCCTACACTCGAATTCCAGTCACCCATGACTATTAAATTTTCGTCTCCCTTCACAATCTGAATAATTTCTTTTATTTCATCATACATTTCTTCAATTTCTTCGTCATCTGCAGAGCTAGTTGGCATATAAACTTGTACTACTGTAGTAGGTGTGGGCTTCGTATCTATCTTGGCCACAATAATGCGTTCACTATGCTGTTTGTAGTAGCTTACCCGCATTCCTATTTTCCTATTCATTATTAAACCTACTCCTGCATTACCCCTATTTGATTTTGTGTTTATAACCCTGTAGTCACCTGACCAGAAGTCTTGTTCCTCCTGCCACCGAACTTCACTAATTCCCACTATATCTAACTTCAACCTATCCATTTCCCTTTTTAAATTTTCTAACCTACCTGCCCGATTAAGGGATCTGACATTCCACGCTCCGATCCGTAGAACGCCAGTTTTCTTTCTCATTTTTTTTTTTTTTTTTTTTTTTATTTATATATTCAAAAATATACAGTTTTTTGGAAAAAGGCTGTGCTAAATTATGCAAAAGGTACTGTGTAACATTTACTTAAAGTTTGAAACAAATATGTTAGGAAGATCGTTAGAAAACATATAATTAGTATGAGAAAATAAAAGTTTTGGGAATCGAGCGACAATGATTGGATTAACTTTATAGTGCATTCCAGGTCCATAGGATGGATTATCTTCATCCTCTGCAAACTTCTCCTCCAGCTTCCTCTTGTTCCTCCTCCTGTTTACTCTTGCTTGTATTTCTAGACTCTTTACAGCCCTGTCTGCAGCCCGAAGGCGTTCCTTGTCTAAAGCAAGCATCGCTCGTTGTTGTGTTCGTAGATTTTACTACCATTTTCTTCAGTTGCAGTTACTGCAACACTGTTCCAAAAGGTGGTCATGTATGAACACTTATCACATTTCAGTTGTATTTCACTAGCAAGTCCTACGTGCTTTATTATGGAGAGTTTAGTCTGGAACCGCGCGACTGCTACGGTCGCAGGTTCGAATCCTGCCTCGGGCATGGATGTGTGTGATGTCCTTAGGTTAGTTAGGTTTAAGTAGTTCTAAGTTCTAGGGGACTGATGACCACAGATGTTAAGTCCCGTAGTGCTCAGAGCCATTTGAACCAGCCATTATGGAGAGTTCCAGACCAACTTCACTACAATGAATACATCTTACACAGTTTAAAAAAATTCCTTTGAGAACCGACATATCAAATATTTCATTCACATCCGATTCGCCCATAAAACATTCATAGTTTTCACTCATTGAACCAAGCTTCTTCTGTGAAGTATTTTCTTTCCCACTTTGACTACTATGGGCAGGTGTACTTGAGAGGTTAGGTTCATTCACTTGGTTATCGTCTTTATTGTTTACAGTAATAACACATACCTTTGGCTTTCCAACATTTCTCCTTTTCTTAAAAGCCTTCAGAGGATTTCTAATAACTTTACTTTTACTCATTATTATACTTCAACAAAACAGAAACTCAAGAAACAGAATTAATTACGAATATTTTCGAGATAACGACAGAGTAAATAAACATGAAACAATCGACAATCACACCAGCGATATATATTGAACCATCACAGGTTAGCCACAACACATACTTTATCTCACATCACTAAAATGTACCTGATGAACACGGACGTTAATAATAACACCATTTGACAGCAGTTTAACAGCGCCACAGTGGGTCACGCCCATGTAGAACACATTTCAAAAAAAATTTAAAAATAGTTGTAGTCTTCGGAATTGAATAAATTATATATCTATTAAAAGGTAATAGTCTGCAGATTCAGAAAACGCAAAAAAGTAAAAATTGAACTTTTCATGATTTTGAGCCATTCCGGAGCCCCTTAACAGAGCGTAGGAGATGATGCAGGATACCCGCACCGCTGTACTACGCAAGGTCCTAGCGGAGTTGGTTTGCCATTGCCTTTCTCCGACAGTGATGAGGATGAATGATGATGATGAAGATGACACAACACCCAGTCATCTCGAGGCAGGTGAAAATCTCTGACCCCGCCGGGAATAGAACCCGGGACCCCGTTCTCGGCAAGCGAGAACGCTACCGCGAGACCACGAGCCGCGAAGTCAGAATTGCCTCTTGGTGTCTTTACCTTTCCTAAAGCCAAACTGATAGTCATCTAACGCATCCTCTATTGTCTTCTCCATTCTTCTGTATATTATTCTTATAAGCAACTTGGATGCATGAGCTGTTAAGTTGATTGTCCGATAATTATCCCACTTATCAGCTCTTACATTCTTGGGAATTGTGGGGATGGTATTTTTCCGAAAGTCAAATGGTACGTCGACAGACTCGTACATTCTACACACCAATGTGATTAGTCGTTTTGTTGCCGCTTCCCCAATTGATTTTAGAAAGCCTGACAGAATGTCCTGCTTTATTAGATCTTAAGTTTTCCAAAGCTCTCTTAAATTATGACTCTAATACCGGATTTCCTATTTCTTCTAAATTGAGTCCTGTTTCTCCTTGTATCACATCAGACAAATCTTCCCCCTGACAGAGGCCTTCAGTGTACACTTTCCACCTATCCGCTCTCTTCTCCACATTTAGTACTGGAATTACCGTTACGCTCCTATTGTTAACACCCTTGCTTTTAATTTCAGGGAAGATTCATTTGAATTCTGTGTCAGTCCTTCCGACAGTCATTTCGTTTCGATTTCTTCGCATTTTTATGCAGCCATTTCGTCATAGGAAACAAAAGAAAAATTCGGAGTAGGTATTAAAATCCATGGAGAAGAAATAAAAACTTTAAGGTTCGCCGATGACATTGTAATTATGTCAGACACAGCAAAGGACTTGGAAGAGCAGTTGAACGGAATGGATAGTGTCTTGAAAGGAGGATATAACATCAACAAAAGCAAAACGAGGATAACGGAATGCAGTCGAATTAAGTCGGGTGATGCTGAGGGAATTAGATTAGGAAATGAGACACTTAAAGTAGTAAAGGAGTTTTGCTATTTGGGGAGCAAAATAACTGATGGTGGTCGAAGTAGAGAGGATATAAAATGTAGACTGGCAATGGCAAGGATAGCCTTTCTGAAGAAGAGAAATTTGTTGACATCGAGTATAGATTTAAGTGTCAGAAAGTCGTTTCTGAAAGTATTTGTATGGAGTGTTGCCATGTATGGAAGTGAAACGTGGACGATAAATAGCTTAGACAAGAAGAGAATAGAAGCTTTCGAAATGTGGTGCTACAGAAGAATGCTGAAGATTAGATTGGTAGATCACATAATTAATGAGGAGGTATTGAATAGAATTAGGGAGAAGAGGAGTTTGTGGCACAACTTGACTAGAAGAAGGGATCGGTTGGTAGGACATGTTCTGAGGCATCAAGGGATCACCAATTTAGTATTTGAGGGCAGCGTGCAGGGTAACAATCGCAGGGGGATACCAAGACATGAATACACTAAACAGGTTCAGAAGGATGTAGGTTGCACTAGGTACTGAGAGATGAAGAAGGTTGCACATTTTTGTACATCCTTATTTCACCTATCAACTGAAGTATTTCTTCTGTCACCGATGTTATCTTCGTAGTTACCTTCTTTCTTCCTATGTCCAACTGTTTTTGAGATATCCAAAAAAAATGTTCAAATGTGTGTGAAATCTTATGGGACTTAAGCTCTAAGGTCATCAGTCCCTAAGCTTACACACTACTTAACCTAAATTATCCTAAGGACAAACACACACACACCCATGCCCGATGGAGGACTCAAACCACCGCCGGAATTGAGATATCCATTCCTCTTCAACTTTACTACCTACTAAGCTATTCCTTATTGCTGTATCTATAGCGTTAGAGAACTTCAAGCGTATCTCGTCATTCCTTAGTACATCCGTATCCCACTTCTTCGCAGATTGATTCTTCCAGGTTAATCTCTTAAACTTCAGCCTAGTCTTCATCACTACTACACTGTGATTTCTATCTGCTCCTGGGTACGCCTTACAGTCCGGTATCTGATTTCGGAATCTCTGTCTGACCATGATGTAATCTAAATGAAATCTGTCCTTATCACCCGGCCTCTTCCATGTATACCTCCTCTTCTTGTGATTCTTGAACAGAGTATTCGCTATTGGTTGGTTGGTTGGTTTGAGGATTAAAGGGACCAAACTGCATAGGTCATCGGTCCCCTGTTTCATAAACACTGTAACCTCCCCGCAGAAATTTTAAAAGACAGAAATAATAAATGAATGGGAGCCAAGCGTAACCTCCCTACCAATTAAATTTAATGACAATAAAAATGAGAATCGCAATCTGACTCAAGGTGTAAGCTCTCACGAAAATAATGAAAAACAATTCAGTGATAATAAAATCTCAGTGACAATGAAAACACAAACAGATCGAAATGTCGATCTTATGCCCTGTTCATTAATTAAACTGAAATTCTTACCTCAGTAAAGCTGCATCTGCTCTTATTTAATTTTGCCATAGCTTGGAGGAAATTGATTGCAAAAATTTTGAATTTATGGGAAGGTTTTCTTTAAGGAATATCAAGGGAATATTTCTTTCATTAAAGAATTCTTTTGTTAAAAATATTGCTTTGAAATCAAAATTATTATTGGGGCGATTGTTGCATAAATTAGTTACAGTTAATTTACATTATTAGCTGAGCGCATTTAAAAATAATATACCTCGTCCTGAATCTTGCCCAGAGTGCCATGTCGACGCCCGCCGACTCCTCACACACAACTGCACTGGGCTGCTACTACCGACAGACTGCACTGCTCACAGATTGCCCACTGACTACTGCTCGCAACTGTACTGCACGACTACTACTGACAGAGTACCGCTCACAACTCTCGCGCGGTCAAGCGCAGACTAGCCACGATAAATGGCTCTCTGGTCAGAGACTCTGCAATGCCTCGCCATCGCCGCCACGCAACATACGTGTTTCATAACCCTCCACTGGGGGGGCAAAAATTTGGCAGCGATGGTGAGTCATTTGGACTTGCCAAGCGCGGCAAAATTTTTCTTTAATTAATAAACTTCTACAATTTACAGAATATTTAGATGTAGTACATGAATTAAATGTTGTGCACATGCACCGAGTACAAAACATTTCAGACAAAGACAAGATATGAGTACAAAACATAGTAGCAAATCAGAAAACTGTATATACAAATTATTTGACAGATAACAAAGTGCACACGCACTGAAAAAATTCTTTAGCATTTTCAGAACAAATAAACAGAATGGCAAAAAATCATGTTGACAAGTGACATGAGTGCACATGCACTGCAGTTGAGAACATATCAGCAAATGACGAAATGTATATACAATGAGTAACAAATGACATAAGTGCAAACGCACTAAAGTATTGAACATACAGAATGAGTACAAATCATATTGAAAAATGAGAAAAGTGCACAGGCACTGAAGTTCAGTAGAAAACATATTAACACATAACATAAGTGCACATGCACTGTAGTTCAGAACATATCATCAAAATAAAAATGTATATACAATATAAAAGACAAGAGTGCACATATACTGTACTTCAGAACAAATCGAAAAAATGTCTTTAGCATTTTCGCAACAAATAAACATAATGGCAAAAAAAAATCATGTCGACAAGTGACATAAGTGTACTCGCACTGGAGTTCAGCAAATCGAAAAAATGTATAGCCCATGAACATAAATGATGTTAGCAAAAAATGATTTTCACTATTAGGATAGGAAAGGGAAGGATTGCATCATGGTTGTAGCACTTTAGATTGCACACAGCTGTTCTGAAAGTCCGTATCTTTCCTCAGAAGTACAACACCAAGTGACACAATTTGAAGTTCTTTTCCCATCAGAATTTATCAGCGTAGCCAAGACACTGAACTGTCGTAGTAATATTTCCTGTTATCATTTTGGCAGTACATTAGGTACACCAAACAGTGGGACCATAATAACGTCTTCATCGCTCACGGTGGTGGACAGCATGTCGTGTCAATACCACGCTCTTACAAGGCACACCAACGTAGAATTAGTGCAAAAACCAAATATAGTGCTCCATGATCATGAGGATGGACAGGACAAAATGGACATTGCAGTAATTCAGAGTAGTTAGCTCATAAAGTGAAGGACATTAAGTCACATAATAGGCTTCATTGAGAATTACAGTAGTAGTTTGCGGCATTCATAGCCCAGTTATTGAACATTTCAGTACCAAGTATATAGTATTACAGAATAATGTTCATAAAATTAAATTATTGGCATCATGGGTAATTGTATTACTATAAACAGTGGCAGTCCTTGGCCAGTTACAAAGCATATTTAGTATGACAGAATAATGTTCATCAGAAGTCTTCATTGAAAAGGAGAGTCAATTATTGGCCTAGCATTAACATAATACATTGAGTGATACAAATTATTGGCACTCATTGGCCATTTACCAAAACATGAAAAGTCAACATTGAAAACAAGAGCTAATTAATGGCATAATTAGTAACAAAATTCATTTAGTGACATTAATTATTGGCACTCAGTGGCCAGTTATAGAACATGAAAAGTCATAATTGAAAACAGGAGCTAATTAATGGCATAATTATTAATGTAATTCATTTAGTGACATTAATTATTGGCACTCATTGGCCATTTACCAAAACATGAAAAGTTAACATTGAAAACAAGAGCTAATTAATGGCATAATTAATAACAAAATTCATTTAGTGACATTAATTATTGGCACTCTGTGCCCAGTTATAGAACATGAAAAGTCATAATTGAAAACAGGAGCTAATTAATGGCATAATTATTAACGTAATTCATTTAGTGACATTAATTATTGGCACTCATTGGCCAGTTACCAAAACATGAAAGGTCATAATTCATTTAATTAGATTAATTATTGGCACTCAGTGGCCAGTAAGTATTGAATAGTATAAAACATTGTTCATCATTCAGTATTATTCAGAACTTTCTTAAATGAGTAGCATTATTTGAAACTGGTGATACACACCATTAAGAAGTCATGATTAAAAATCAGTTAATTACAGTCATAGCATTAATAATCATGGGCATTATAAGTAGTCTTATTACAATAAACAGTTTCAGTTATTTGACCGTTACAAAGCATTATTTTATATTTTTTTTTTTTTGTATCATTAAGAAGTCATTACTGAAGTGACATACTATTCAGAGCTGATCAGTATTATTCAGAATTCTCTTAAACTATTAACATTATTTGGGACTGGTAATACATTTTGTTTCTGTGCTAGCAATGCTTTGCTTTCGGTAATTCTAAGGGAAAGCAAGAAGGAAAAAAATTTGTTTCTGGTTTGTTGGTATAAATGAAAATGTGTAACATCATCCATCATAAGTCAACTGTGGCAAGATTATGAAACAAGTAGAGTATATGTAATCACATTCATAGATTTAATGAACAACTGCTTATAGCATATTAATCTCATAAATAATTTCTCCTGCAAAAAAATATATAAAAATGGATTATTAAGCTGAAAAGAGAAATGCATTTTATGCTGAAAAGTAGTGAACTTCGAATTAACAGGTAGTGAAATGTGTATAAAAAATGTGTCCCATAGCTGTCCTTTCCAAAACCTTCAGTCATTATACTGTGCAATATAACACCTGCTGTCAAAACGAACTGCAACAAATACTGAAATAACTACATAGCCTAAATATAACTTCAACATTATCCTCATCTGCAAAGAAAACTTCATTATCCATATCATCAAAACTCCATTATCATCATCACCTGTAAAGAAAAACTTCATTATTCAGAGTAGCATATCCTTCATCATTATTCATCAGCATTCATTATCATCTGCAAAAAATCACTTCATTACTCATTACACAACTATTCCTTATCTCCAGCATATTTCATCACTAAAACTAAGATGTGTAGTTCTGTCTGACAGCCTGCATCAATCATCTTGTATTCTGAAAGAAAAATTAGTTAATACTGCTATTTTACGATGAGTATAGTATATTCTTGTTAATGCTTGTTGATCCTGATCCATTTACTCTTCCTTATAAAGTTATTGCATCTTCTTTCGTTTATTCCGTAGGTGAAATTCCCATTTCTGTTGAATTTATTTCTTACACGCATCATTTCTTTCTGAAATTGATGAACAAAGATTAATGTCTTGCATTTAAATCATATACCCATTAAATAATGACTGGTTTATGGTGACATAATTAAGCATACAGCATAACATGACAGAAAACGTAATATGTCAAAGACATTGACAGTGTTCAGCTGCAAAAATGTACACAGAATAATACAATGCAGCAGCAAAAAATGTAAAACAGTCACGATCTTGAGATTTCATAGGGCAAAAAGAATGTCAAAATCAACTAGTGTGTTATACCTTAACTATTTCACAGTGCATATAAACAAAACATGAAAACAACCGTACATAAAAAGACAAAATGTGACGTTCGTTGTGTTCAGCTTGTATGTAGTGTAGTTAATAGAGGCGAGAATTAAAGACTTTAATGGAGAGAGAATTTGATAAAATTAATACATCATTACATAGAATTGCATAATTATTCATAAAATACGTAAGTTCATCTGGAAAAATATGCACAGTCTGATGTGTAACGACAAGAAAAGCGACCTGCTAACCTTACCTTGCCGGGCACTTGCCAAGAAAAATACGATAATCATCAGTAATTAGTCATGTGAATATAATTGCATTAGTAAATGGCATCATAGTGTGTTGAATCATACAGTGTCTTCATTCAATAAAGGGTTTAATATTTGACCAATGGTGGTTGCCTTTCGATTTTCTGGTTCTCAAAGTTTCGACGTGTACAACATTGGAGTGAGGGATGCTGCGAATCCGATATGGACCTGCGTATAGAAGTTCAAATTTACTGTACTTACCTTTTAATTTGCTGGATAAATAGTGTGTACGTACTAATATCTTCTGTCCAACGTGAAAGTCGCGGCGTGTACACACCTGTTTTTGCTGTCTTCTCCGGCGCTCTGCGGCACGTTTGATGTTGTTCAGCGCAATGTCAATTATTTCGTGGTGTCTTAGTCGACGACAGGTAGGGAAGTTTACTAACTCTTTAATTTTGTTTGGTGGTTCAACGTTTTTCAGTATAACAGACGGAGATAGCATAGTGGATTCATTTGGAATGGAATTAATTACATCTTGGAATGAGAGTATGTGTGTGTCCCAATCAATATGTCTTTTGTGGCAGTATATTCGACACAGCTCACCAATTTCTTTCATTAATCGTTCACAGGGGTTCGAAGAAGCATGGTACTTGGATATATAAATCGGAGAAATTTTTCTAGCTCGTAACATACGTGTCCATGTAGCAGAACGAAATTGTGATCCATTGTCAGAAATTACTTTCAACACATGCCCTACATGAAATAGAAAATGTTTTACAAATGCTTTCGAAACGGCCTTAGCAGTAGCTTTGCGTAACGGAGTGAAAGTAACAAATTTTGAAGTGAGCTCAACAGCGACAAATATGTAGCAAAAACCTCTGTTAGTTCTCGGAATTGGACCAAAAATGTCTACTGCGGCCATATGTCTTAATTTAACAGGTACAATGGGATATAAAGGAGGAATATGTGAAGAGGTGTCTGACTTAGCTTTCTGGCAAATTTTACAAGACGCTAAAACTCGTCGTATACGTTTCTCCATGTTGGTAAAATAACAGTTCTGTCTCAGTATAAGAAAACATTTTCTGGCTCCGTAATGTGCGTAACTTAAATGAGTGTACCAGATTAATTTGTTAACCAGTTCGTCAGGAATGCATAATAACCAATTGTTGCTGTCAGGATGAGAGCGGCGAAACAGAATGTCATTGCGTACAGTGTAATGGTTTCTAATCGTAACATTATTCCTATATTGCCAAAGGTGTTTAATTTCTTTCCACACGTTGTCTTTATTTTGTTCTTGTGCTATGTCCTGTAATGACGACGAAATAAAATTTTCAAATGCTACTTGTTGAATGTACATGACACTGAAATTTGCTTTGCAGAAGTTGGTTGCTACGTCTTGCTGATTGTTGCTCAGAGAACGCGATAGTGCGTCTGCTATAACATTTTGTGTGCCGGGAATGTGAACTATTGTAAAATTAAATTCCTGTAAATAAAGTTTCCATCTGCTTAATCTGTCGTGAGTGAACTTAGCCGAAAGTAAAAATTGTATTGCTCTGTGGTCTGTGTAGACGGTGGTATGTCTGCCATAAAGAAAGTGCCTAAATCTCGTGAAAGCCCATACAACACATAGTGTTTCCAGTTCTGTAACGGAATAATTTCGTTCAGCAGGTGACAAAATGCGACTTGCAAATGCGATGTTTTTGATTACTGTAGAACCATCTTCTTCAATTTCCTGGAAAATATGTACGCCTAAAGCGGTATTGGAACTGTCGGTGGCAATGGAAAAATTTCTAGTAAGATCTGGGTGCGATAAAAGTGGTGCATTCAACAGAACATGTTTCAGGTTCATGAACTCAGAGTGTGCTTGCTTATCCCATGACCAAATAGTGTTTTTATCTGTTAATTGGCATAATCTGGGTGTGTCTAAAGCAGAATGATGAATAAATTTACGAAAAAAGTTAATTAAGCCCAAAAAACTGCATAATTGCTTCTTCGTCGTAGGAACAGTAATGTCACGTAGAGCTTGAAGTTTTTCCGGGTCTGGCGCAATGCCTTCTGCTGAAATTACGTGTCCAAGAAATTTTATAGAAGTTTTGCCAAAGTGCGATTTACTAAGATTAACTGTAAGTCCTTGTGCACGAAAAGTTTGTAACAGTTGTTCAAGAATCAGATTGTGTTCAGACCAGTTAGCTTCTGCAATAAGAATGTCGTCTACGTACGTCGTGATTCTGTCTTTAATGTAAACGTGTGTCGGATGGCGTCAAAATTAATAACATTTTCGTGAACAAGATTCTGCGTGTCTAAATTATTGCTTACGTTACTGGAATATGCAACCTGTACTGTGTCTGGTCAAATTCTGTCGTACGTGCTATTATTTACGGGAGGATGCTGTGGCATTTCGACTATTTGAACTTCTCTGTTATTTCTTACTGACGTGTTACGCTATAGATGACACATATTGCCTGGTTCATTCATGATTATTTGTTGTTGCTAATGTTCTTGCTGCTGATAAGATAGACTGTTATTAAATGTACGCTGATAATTGTGCTCATTATTTTTACGTCTGTCGTAATAGTCATTCCTATATGGTGCATTGCGATAGGAATTGAAATACTGTGTTTTCTATACGTAGTTGTTTCCTTTGCTGCCGTGCGTTACTATTTGTTGGATCTGGGACTATACGTGCACGCGGCGAAACATTAAAGTTTGGTTGACCTTGTAGACTGCATTGTTGGTTAGGTATGCTAAGCGGCTGACTTTCATCCTATTGTAGTGAAAAACATCTATTGTTACAAAAATGTGGTTCCGATTGCTCAAAATTTTATACATACTGATGATTACGATTTTATCTGTTATTAAAGTTCTCGTAGTTGTCATTTCTCGAGTGCCTAATGAAAATTGTCACTTTCCGTAAAAATTTGTCTTATCGGGTTTTCATTACAACGTTTCTTAATTCTACATAGAGCAATAGTTAAAGAGCTGTTTTGATAGATATAAAGGATAGTAGAAGAGAAGGCAGCAGTGCAGAAAACTAAAGATGAAACAGCACTACTACAGCTCGGGGCCCTATGCACGCTACGGCACATATTCATTAAAGCGTAATGAATCCCCTGAGGTCTTTTACGCACTGCAAATAAATTTTAGCTTTTGCGTTGCAAGCAATACCGGTAAAATTCCAAAAGTAAATCGCTGTATTCTTGCTAATTCCAGTTTCTGCATAATAGGTAATGCTGATGAAAATACAATAGCAAATTGTCGCCTCAGGTTCAAAGCTAGTTTCTCCATTACAGGTAATAGCGGTGAAAGTACAAAAATAAATTGTCGTATAGAGTGCAAATCGTGTATCTGTGTTCTGCCATTATTAAATTCCTTACATTTTCTTACAAATGCAAATTGCTTATAATCAACGTTCTCGTCACTGAATTTGATAACACGTTCAGGTTTGTGTTTGAATCTGTTCGTCTGTGTCATTTCGGATTTCAAGTTGCGTAGCTTTTCAGATTTTAAGTCGCGTGGCTTTTCGGATTTTAAGTCGCGTAGTTGCTGTAAATTGCTCAAATTATACGCACTGCGTATGTCTGACAAATGTTCGTAAAGTGGCGTCTGCTGTGATGCGTTATTAACTGAAATACTTTTCATCTCTGTTACTTGTTGCTGTAAATTTGACAGTTTTCTACGCAACGTGTTATTAGATGAATCGATCTCATTAATTGTCTGCTGTAAATTTTGAAATTCAGGTGTTTGGTTAAATGAAATCGGTGCAGTATCGTCTGATTTATTATCATTATTACTTTTAATAGCATCAATACGACTGGCTAATTCATCATATTTTTCAGTCAGTATTTTTGCCTGATCATCGGTTTTAGAATCGGACGCATTAATCTGTTTTTGCAACTTACGTGTAGTTTCGTTCAGTTTTTTAACGTCAGCTTTGACGACATCTGAATACTGTGTTAGTTCTAATTGTTCGAGTCTGTCGGTCCCTGTTTGAAAATCGGTTGTGTATGTGTCTGTTTTCGATTTAAGATCCGAAATTTCGTCACGTAATTCTGTGTTCGACTGTTTGATGGTATTAATTTCGTCGGACACTGTCGCAATATTATTGTCTACATACGTTTTTGCCTTCGCAACATTTTGCGTTTGTCTTCTTGTCTCTGTGCTGTGATTGTTTCCATTACTTGTCGTTTTACTTTGTTTTGATCCTGAATAAATTTACGGAAACGCGTATCACTGTTTTGTATATGGTGATTAAAACGTTCGTCAATCTGAGTGTTCTGTTGGTCGAATTTCGCGTCGATCTTTGCATCCATTGTGCGCGAAAGTTCTGCTGTCATTGCTTTAAACTCGTCGCGTAATTGTGTAGCTTTTTCAGAGCATTGTTTAGCGACTCCGTTAATTTCGTCTCTAAGTGTTTCTGTTGCGGCTGTTTGCATTTCCCTTAATTCCTGAGCAACAGACCTAATTTCTTCGCTACTTTTTTTTGAACAAGCCTCAATTTCCACGCGCAACTGTTCCTTAGTGTCATGGCACTGCGCGGCAACGGCTCTAATTTGTTCACTAAGCTGTCTGGAACTGTTGTCTAATTTTTCATTTAACTTGTCTTGTTTTTCGTTCTGTTGTTTGACCTGTTCACTAAGTTGTTTGAGATTTTCATCATTATTGTCAAGTTTTTCATTTAAGTGTTTGGCCTGTTCACTCTGTTGTTTGGAATTGTTAACAAATCTTTCATTAAACTGCTTAGTCATTTGTAGCAACAATGCCATAATTGGATTCGACTCAAAGTCAGCATTTCTATTCACTGTGCTGTTTAATGGTGGATCTGGAATTGTTTCGCTTTCTGTAACCATTTGGTTATTTTGAGATTTACAAAAAGGTTTGTCAGTCGAATGTACACTGTCGGTCATTATTTCTGAATTAAATGGATCCGTCGTACTTTCAGAACACTGTCCATTTTCATTAGACAAATTTGTCTGTTCGTCACGTGAATTTAGTAAACCGGTTGTGTTAAGCTGGGCAGCGCTCATTACAATAGTGCGCCCCGCGTCATCAATTGTCGTCAAATCAACACAAGACACAATCGAGTTCGTTTGTTCATCATTAAGGTCTACATCATTATTAATGGTTGGAACGCACTGATTGTCAGTGAACGCAGGATTGTCATCATTACACTGCGTGTCACAATTACTATCGGTCACGTTGTTTAATTCGGTAATTTCGTTCATAATACCTCGCGATACACTATTCACAGTCTTTCGCGGCATTTTTACAATAGTCAAAATTATTCACAAAATAAATAAGCACAATGCAAAAGCAACACACAAATACAACAGAGCAACGAATTGCCGTTGACCTGTAGAAAGAAAGTCACAATATTAGTAAAAGTGTTGCGCCAAATCCTAATTACATCTAAGCAAATAAGAGCAGATATCTGACTGTTTTTCAAAAGATTCTCCACGAAATACGATCCTGGACTGGGTGTCGCCAAGTGTAACCTCCCTGCAAAAATTTTAAAAGACAGAAATAATAAATGAATGGGAGCCAAGCGTAACCTCCCTACCAATTAAATTTAATGACAATAAAAATGAGAATCGCAATCTGACTCAAGGTGTAAGCTCTCACGAAAATAATGAAAAACAATTCAGTGATAATAAAATCTCAGTGACAATGAAAACACAAACAGATCGAAATGTCGATCTCAGGCACTGTTCATTAATTAAACTGAAATTCTTACCTCAGTAAAGCTGCATCTGCTCTTATTTAATTTTGCCATAGCTTGGAGGAAATTGACTGCAAAAATTTTGAATTTATGGGAAGGTTTTCTTTAAGGAATATCAAGGGAATATTTCTTTCATTAAAGAATTCTTTTGTTAAAAATATTGCTTTGAAATCAAAATTATTATTGGGGCGATTGTTGCATAAATTAGTTACAGTTAATTTACATTATTAGCTGAGCGCATTTAAAAATAATATACCTCGTCCTGAATCTTGACCAGAGTGCCATGTCGACGCCCGCCGACTCCTCACACACAACTGCACTGGGCTGCTACTACCGACAGACTGCACTGCTCACAGACTGCCCACTGACTACTGCTCGCAACTGTACTGCACGACTACTACTGACAGAGTACCGCTCGCAACTCTCGCGCGGTCAAGCGCAGACTAGCCACGATAAATGGCTCTCTGGTCAGAGACTCTGCAATGCCTCGCCATCGCCGCCACACAACATACGTGTTTCAACACACAGAGCACAGTGAAACCATCCATTAGGCATTCGAAACACAAGATAAAAATTCCAGGGGAAGAAAATCCCCAAGGTCAATAATAAAGAAACATGGAAAACGGAGCACAGCAACAAAAACAACAAAGAGAAGAATGGCAGAAAGAATGAAAACTGTTCAGCAGAGGATCGTGGCTGGCTGATCACGAAAATAATAGGATGAGCCAGCCACTCTGCAACACGTTAAAACCTCCAGCCTAAAAGATTAGGATGGAGTCGAATTACAACACAAAACTAATTAAAAGATACAGCTGCCATCGACTGAGTGACGGACGTCGCTACGTCCATCGTTTCTGAGGAGACGGCGAGATCTAGGTCATCAGGGGACGCAAAGAGCTCGACCTCATCCTCAGAGGCTAAGCTGACAGGAAGCAGTGGTGCGGGAACCACTGGGTCCGTATCCTTCTTAGAGAGCTTCCTCTTCTCTCTCTTGTCTTTCGGAGGAGGGTTTACTTGCTGGGAGGGCTTTCCTGACGCATTATCAGGAACAGACGAAGAGCGTGAAGCCCTTCGACCAGCAGCTGGCGGCTTCTTCAGCCACTGGCTAGTGTCTTGTGAGACACTGGTAAAGTCCTTGGAAGGGACTCCCCCAAGGGATCCCTTCCGAACAAGTGAGGCCAGAGGAGGCTGTTGCGACTCCGGCTGAGAAGCCGGAGAGGTCCGTCGCCTCTCCGGCTGAGCAGCCGGAGAGGACCGTCGCCTCTCTGGCTGAGCAGCCGGAGAGGGCCGTCGCCTCTCTGGCTGACAGGTGGGGACTGACGTCTCCGGTTGTTCGGGGCGCACTGCTCCCAAACTGGGTGTTTTGGGAGCAGTGGAAGAGGGAGAGGCCCCCACCTGTGGTGGGGCAGGCGTAACGTGACTGTTCGGTGGGCCAACTGTGACAGGAGTCTTTGCAGGAACTGGTGGCGGCAGTGTTACAGCAGCATAACTCCTCAACATAGGTGTGGGGTTGAGCCGTTCGAATTTCTTCCTCGTCTCTTGGTAAGTTAAACGGTCCAGGGTCTTAATTTCTTGTATCTTCCGCTCTCGTTGGTAGACTGCACAGTCTGGCGAGCAGGGAGAATGATGCTCCCCACAGTTAATGCAGGTGGGAGGCGGAGCACACGGAGCATTGTGATGCGAAGGTCGTCCACAATCTCGACACGTGAGGCTGGCAGTGCATCTGGAGGACATGTGTCCAAATTTCCAGCACTGGAAGCATCGCATAGGGGGCGGGACATAGGGCTTGACATCGCACCGGTAGATCATGACCTTGACCTTCTCAGACAAGCAGTCGCCCTCAAAGGCCAGGATGAAAGCACCGGTAGCGATCCTATTATCCTTGGGTCCCCTAAAGACACGACGAACGAAGTGTACACCCCGTCGTGCCAGGTTCTCCCGTAGCTCGTCATCAGACTGTAGCAGAAGATCTTTATGAAAGATAATCCCCTGGACCAAATTTAGTGACTTATGGGGAGTGACATTAACAGGTATGTCACCAAGCTTCTCACAGGCGAGTAACGCCCTTGACTGTGCAGAGGAAGCCGCTTGTATCAAAATGGCCCCACTCCGCATTTTGGAAAGAGATGCCACTTCCCCGAACTTATCTTCAAGATGGGTCACAAAGAACAGAGGCTTAGTCCCCAAAAATGAATCCCCATCAGTTCTGCTGCACACAAGGTATCGCGGTGAATATGGTTCCTGTCTGTTCGCAGCCCTGCGTCCCTCCCGGGGCGTGGCTAGGGAGGGGAACGATTTGGGGTTATATGCCACAGCGTTAAAGTCTACTTTACCGCGCTTAGAGACGTTGGTGGTCGTGCGACCACCGGATTGAGACTTTACCCGCTTCATTGCGGGATATCCGCCCCGATACCACCCACTCCGACCAGGGGCTCTCCCCACGGGCGCCACCCAGCCACAGCAAAGGCCACCTGGCAGGATGGCCGTTGCCGGGAGTCCTGATGCCCCAGAGAGACTGGCATCTACTCCTTGGCTTACGTGGGTAGGTGTCAGCTCAGGCATCGGCAGTACGATCCCTGTGTTGTCAGGGGGCTACAACCCAGAGGGTACGTGACGACCCCACCACAACGGGCTGGCTACCGTGCTGGATTTTGGGTGCCATGGGTAGTCCATAGTGATCGTGGGCGCAGATGGTGACGCACTAAGGGCGTAACTTACACAATCCATCAGGTGTGTATGCCCAAAATGAGGGATGGAGGGTGTAGTTACGACGCCAAGACGATAACGAGTGCCAAGGTCTTAGGGCACAGAGGACTCATGGTGCACCATGTAAGGTGTCCTTCCCCAAAAGGCTCGTACTTCTGTTGAATTTAGAAAAATGGAGGTCAAACCCCAATGGGGACCATCACATTAAAGGCCGAAACAGTTGAGACTCCTTTTAGTCGCCTCTTACGACAGGCAGGAATACCGCGGGCCTATTCTTACCCCCGAACCCGCGGGGGAGCATTCGCTATTTCTAGCTGAAACTTCTTACAGAACTCAATTAGTCTTTCTCGTCTATCATTCCTTGTCCCAAGCTCATATTCTCCTGTAACCTTTTCTTCTACTCCTTCCCCTACAACTGTTAGATTTTCATCCTTCTTTACATAGTTTATTACCCTTTCAATATCCTCATACACTCTATCTCTTCATCTTCAGCTTGCAACGTCAGCATATATACCTGAACTATCGTTGTCGGTCTTGTTTTGCTGTCGATTCTGATACGAACAACCCTGTCGCTGAACTGTTCACAGTAACGCACTCTCTGCCCTCCCTTCCTATTGGTAATGAATTCTAATCCCGTTATACCATTTTCTGCTGCTATTGATATTACCCTATACTCATCTGACCAGAAGTCCTTGTCTTCTTTCCATTTCACTTCACTGACCCCTATTATATCTATATTAGGGCTTTGCATTTCTCTTTCCAGATTTTCTAGCTTCCCTACCACATTCAAACTTCTGACTTCCCACGCCCCGCCCCTTGGAACGTTATCCTTTCGTTGATTATTCAATCATTTTCTCTTGGTCACCTTTCCCTACGCAGTTCCCTCCCGGAGATCCGAATGGGGGACTATTCCGGAATCTTTTGTCAATGCAGAGATCATCATGTCACTTTTTCAATTATAGACCACATGTCCTCCGGATACACGTTATGTTTCTTTAATGGAGTGGCTTCAATTACCTTCTGCATCCTCATGCCGTAGATCATTGCTGATTCTTCCCTCATTAGGGGGAGTTTCCCACACCAGGGACAACAGAGTGCCCTGAACCTCTGTCTGCTCCTCCACCTTCTATGAAAAGGCAGTTGGCAGGATGAGAATGACTTCTTATGCCGGAGGTCTTCGGCCACCAACGCTGGTTATTAATCAAAATGTAAGCGGTGGTGGGTTTCGAACATAATACCAATGCCGTTTTTGATTACTAATCAAATTTGATACCATTTTTTTTTTTTGGCACCTGACAGTCAAGCACATTACCTTTTCTTTAGTTGTGTATAAATTTTTTTTAGTGCTCTATCAACTTTTTTTTACCATTTATTTATTGGTATTCTATTTGTATACAAAATTTGGCAGTTCACAAACACTAAATAAAACGCATCCTCTAAAAATAAAAAAAATAAAAAAATTGTAAAACAAATCACAAATTTAAAGGAACATGGATGTTGGTTTTTTATTTATTTATTTATTTTCAATAAAGATCACTCTGTTAAAGGGAACATGTAGATCATTTCATGGTATAATATGTGCATTATATATTGAGTGGTGAGAGAAGCGTGAGGTTCATTATCAGCTGTCAAATGTGCACACCGACTGCACCCGGCACATCCCAACTGCGTGGGGGGTCGAGGAAGACTGCCTGAAGATAGTTGGCAAACGTTTTCCGATAGTGTGACCAACTATGAACCTCATTGCGGGCTTGCTGCAAGAAATACCAAAAGTCAAGTCGCGACTTGGCAGCATCCCCACAGAGGTACGCGATCGTCCAGCCTTTGATCCAGATGATCGACTGTGATTTAGTCGCCGGAAAGTATTCACTCTCCGGATGTAAGAAGGAGGCAGGTGTAATATGTTGCGGGGTCACACGGAGGTAGCAAGCTACCATCTGTCTTCCAAGGAGCCAGACGTCCTCCACTGCGATGTAAGTTAAGCGGTGATGGTCGTCATCCACTTGGCGACATTTCGGGCATAGTGGAGTGTCCACTAGTCTAAGTGCATGGAGCCGTTGGTTGGTGTTGAACTTACCACAGGCGACAGAGAACCACAGTGCCCGAACGAAGGTAGGAAGGAAATTTTGGTGCACATGTCTCCAAATCTTCGGCCAATGCATCCTGGGCTGTTTGAGTTCAATGACATTACGACTTAACCGTCGTAGCAGCCAAACATAAAAATCCTTCGCGAATGGCGGTCTCGTGCGCGGAAGCTCGTCTCTGATAAGTTCCACGATAAAAGTTGATAAATGCGCAAAATGTGGCGTAATGTTGCCCACCGCCACCGGAGGTGTGAGGGACGCTGGGACCAGGAGATCCAGTAGGCGGGATGTAAGGGAATCACGCCCGCTACGCCATTGCTTGTACATCGTGGCTAGAAGGAGCGCCGTCGCTCGGCAGTGAACATTCGTAAGTCCGAGTCCCCCCTTGTCCGTAGGGAGCGTGAGCGTTGCGTATCGCACCTTAAGGGGCGACCCAATCATCACAAAATAGCCTAGTGCTGATTGAAGTCGACGTCCGAGCGTGAGTGGTAGGGGCAGGATCTGCGAAATATGCACCAATCGAGAAACCACATAAGTTTTCAGATACTCGACTCGCTCCAAAGGATCAAGGCGCCATAGGAGATGTTGCCGGACCATGGTACGTGTTGTCTGTAAAATACTTCTGTAGTTAACTGCCGCAGTATGTTTTACAGATGAGGTAAAGTCTATGCCGAGATAGCGGGATCGTTGCACATAAGGAAACGGACTGATTTCTTCTGGCGTAAAGCCCCTTCCAGCCAGCATTGCCGCCGATTTATTCATGTTCACTGCACTACCGGCCGTCACACTGTGGTCTAACAACAGTTCAAGGACCGTCTTCACCCCTTCCTCAGAACGAACGAGCAGCAGAAGGTCGTCCGCATAGGCACGACATTTGAAGGTGTTGCCCCGTAGTTCCATCCCAGAAAGAGAATTTGTTAGCCTCCCAATTAATGGCTCCAACGCTATCGCGAACAGCAGCATCGAAAGAGGACAGCCCTGGCGAATAGATCGTCGAATTTGAATGAGCCCTGCTATACGCCCATTAACCTGTACCAAGGATTGTGCGCCCCTATAACTCCTTCTAATGAGACCAGTAAAACGGTCTGGAAATCCCATTTGTTCCAGTACAGCGTACAGAGAGTTGTGGCGCACCTTATCAAAAGCACTGTCGAAATCAACAGCCACCATCGCCGCTTTAAGCCGGCACTCCTCCGCCAGCGCTATCACATCACGGTATTCGCCAGTAGGTGTTTGCACATTCACCGATCCACCCGGTGTCGTCTGTTCTGGAGAGAGAACGCTACGAATTAACATACGACATCGGGACGCTAGCAACCGTGCAAAGATCTTATAGTCGGCATTAAGCAGGGTGATGGGGCGATAATGTGTAATCGTAATTCCTGGCTTCGGTTTAAGTACTGGCACCAAGAGGCCTTCCATAAAAGCCGGTGGAATAGGCGCATCGGAATTTAACATCTCGTTGTACATTTCCATCCATCGCGGTGCCATTTCGTTGCGAAATTCTCGATAAAATTCAGCAGGAAGTCCATCAATGCCTGGGGACCGATTCAACACACCTTGTGCGATCGCATCATGTACTTCCTCAGAGCTAATGGCTTCCAGTAAGATTCCCGCGGCTTCCACCGTATGTGTACGGGAGACGTACGTGGCTATACGGTCGAGGTCATCAACAGGGGCTGCTTCTTCCCGATAGGTGTGTTGGTAATGGTCGACGAATGCAGAGACAATGTCCGCTTGACGCGTCACTCTTCGGTCTTCGCGGGTAATTAATTCCCGTACCAAAACGCGTCGTCGGTCCTTTCGTTCATTCACGACGTGGTGCATGGAAAGAATCTCGCGCCTTATCGCATCGTGACATCTGGCGCGCACCATGGTTCCCTGAATATGTCCGAGCTAAAGCCACTAGTTTAGCTTTTATCCTTTTGCGTTCGATCCAGATGTCCTGTCCCGGCGGACCATCATCCAGGTCGCGCAGTGCTGCAAAATAAAAGTCGGTCGTACGGCGGCGCCATCCTGCCATCTCCCTGATATATGAGATGAACGTACGGCGAAGCGCCGGTTTAGCACAAGTCAGCCACCAATCAAGCATCGTCGCATACCTTCCAACCCTTCGCTCGCACATCGTCCATGTCTCAAGGATCCGTTGACGGCATTCAGGATCATGTAGATGTTGAATGTTTAGTTTCCACGGGGCTTACTGTTCCACACCTCTCTACGGGGAAGAAGCACCGTACAGATGTAAGCGCTGTGATCGGAAAATGCCAATGGCCAGAGTTCCGCGTCCTGGACGTCATTTACATGAGCCCGTGGATATAAATGCGATCTAATCTGCTCGCCGAGTGACTTGTCACATAGGTGCATCTCCATGTCGTAATTCCCACGTGTCACTAAGTACAAGGTCGTTGACAACGATTCGCAACTCCTGGCTGATGTTTGCTTGAGGCCATTGGTCTTTCTGGCTGAGAACACAGTTGAAATCTCCACCAATTATTACACATTCATAACGTCCATGGAATAGTGGGTCAATGTCTTCTGCATAAAATCTCGCCCTTTCCCGCCGCCGATTAATTCCCGACGGTGCATAAAGATTGATGATGCGTGTCCCAAACGTCGTGAAAGCCATTCCCCTGGCCGACGGAAGATAACACACGTTTTCCACTGGGAAGCCATCTCACACGTAAACTGCCATCCCACTCCCATTGTGATCTCCATGTGACGAATAGGATTGGTAGCCTGCGATGAATGGGAGTGCAGCTATGTGGACTTCCTGCAGCAAAGCAATATCCACATCAGATGCCCAAATCGTTTCCTTCAGTAGGTGTATTGTGGCCGGTGAAAGCACATTTATATTTAATGTCGCAATACGGTTCGCATGGCGTTGAATCCCACTCTGTCGAGGCGCAACAACATCTCCCTGCATCGGCGCTGGGGCCTGAGTTAGAAAACGTTCTCTCGCCCCTCTCCCTTCACCTTCAGCAATTATTAGGCCGTCTTCGTTAGTGCCGGCTGCCTCTGTATGACGTCCGGCGCCTCCTCAATATCGTCATACCACATCTTTTCAGGCAGTGATATATTCGTGTCCGTAGCCACAACATCTGCGTCTGGGGAGCGAACCTGCTGTGATTCCTCTTCAGCATCACCACGCCCCGGTACCGGCAATGTGACAGACCGCTGCGGGTCTGATCGAACAGTTTCCATTGCCTCATCCTGTTTCGTAGAGGCTGTTGTGTCGTCTTGGTCCACAGGCACATTGTCGTCGGGGCAAGGGGAGTCATCCCGAGGAGATGTCGTGCGACGACGCCGTTTCCTCCTTTTCGGGGAACGTTGTTTGCGTGATCTTCCTTCCGTGTCCTCAGATTGCAGGGAATCACGGCTGCCCGACAGAAAAGCATCCGTAGGAACTGAAAGTGTTTCGAGTCCCATCGTTGTACTTGGCGGGAGTTCGGTCGAAACTGATGTTGTCGTCACAGAGTGCGTTCCAGACGGAACAGCATCCGTAGTGGCTGGAACTGCTTCGTGTACTATCGGTGTGCTTGGTGGGAGTTCGGTCTCATCTGATGTTGTCCCCGTAGATTGTATGCTCGATGGAGCGGCATCCTCTGTCATCTCGACGTCTGCTACAAGGTTTCTAAGAGTGCCATCTTGATCTTCCACCGGTGCTGTGTCCTTTCGGTCATCAGCAGACGCAGTAACGGCTTTGGCATAGGTGATCGGTAGTACTGTCATCGCCGGCGACGGCTCCCGCACATCTGAAGGCAGTTGCGTAATCCACCGTTGCATACAGTTCGACCTGAGGTGTCCCTCCTGGCCACAGCCAGAACATGTACGTGGTTGATCATCGTAAATCACCACCGCCCGACAACCACCAGTTGTCAGATAGGACGGTACATGCTTCTGAAGATCAATAGTGATCAGTCGCACTCCCTTAAGAACGGGGTACGTGGCGAATTGTGTCCAGTGTTCTGCCGTGTGACCATGTACCGTGCCGCATGGCTTAAAAGCCTCGATAACTTCGTCAGCCGGGAGCTCAAATGGCAGCTCAAAAACACGTGTTGACCATACACCCAGACCAGCATGTTCTACAGTTACCGTGCCGACATTCCCGTCACTATGGCAAAATCGGAGACCTGCTTTCGTCGCCTGTAGAATTCTCTCACACACCGCGTCATTTACCATCTTAACATATGCAGTGGAACTAATGATGGACGGGTGAATTCCGACAATATCGTTTGGCGGTATCTTGACTTCCTCTCGAATGAATCGTTCCACTGCTAAAGCCTTTGGTCGTTCGTAGTCTTTGCAGAAATTGAATCGTAATGTAGTTTTCCTGTACTTGTTCGCCATGATCGTTGTTACTAGCTCCCGCGCAGACTAAGTCCACAACTAAACAAACACTCGCACACGCCGCACAGGCGTAAACATCGGACCTCCGCTTCGCACGGCCGCTAGCGCCGAACTTGAGAATGACTTCTTATGCCGGAAGTCTTCGGCCGCCAACGCTGGTTATTAATCAAAACGTAAGCGGTGACGGGTTTCGAACATGATACTAATGACGTTTTTGATTACTAATCAAATATGATACCATTAGACCTATGGAGTCATTATATCTGACCGAATGCATTTTACTGTTTAAAGTATTTGGGAAAGGGTCTCGGTTCGGCGGTATTTAATGTGGAAATTGTTATTTGATACTAACATTACTCCCCTTTCACAGTGCCTTGTCCTTACACTAAACACGTTGGCCTGTGTCTATCGAATTGCGATGGAATTGGCCAGTGATGTAGCCGGAAATAATTCTTTGGTCCATCTTCCACAGCACGATCACAAAATCGAACAAACTCCTGGACGTACAGAACTGTAATTTATGCATAAAGTCGAATATTCCAGAACATATTTCTCGTAAACAAATAATATCGCTGAATTTTTTAGAACATTATTTTTTTTTCTTTATTGTGATTTCATTCCCCTGCCCCATATGGGCAGAGGATGGCTGTCAGCGGCACAATCCACCGCTCTTCAGCCGAGTGGCATGACAACTTAAAATAAGAATAAAATGTTACATACATAGGGCGATAAAGGAGAACTTAAAACAGAATAACGGGAGAAAATGGAGGTAAAAAATATAGACTAACATGGACAAGTTCATGGAGGACAGTTTTAAAAAAAAGTCACCCAGAAAGTTAAAAAAAAAAAAACACAGTTGGCGATTCTTCAAAACTCAGAGAAGGCACTGAATGGACATACACACGTTAAAATTCGGCCACAGTAGTAAAAACACTCCAGAACAACACACTTAAAACCCACTTGAAGTACACACGACGAAGAATAAAACTGCCATGCGGGACCTGCCGAGGGAAAGGGCAGAGAGGATGGAAAAGGGGCAGCAGGGGAGGCGGCGGGATGAAGAGAGGAAGGGCATCAGTGGGTACACGAAGAGGTGGGAGACACGTGGGGCGGGAGATGAAGAGGGCAGGAGGGAGTACAGAGACACTGAAAGGAGGCACAAGAGAGGGAGTGGGAGTGGGAGGGGGAAGCCGCTCAGGAGGAGGGAGGGGGAGGAGAGGGAGCCCTGAGGAGGAGGCAGGAAGATGGGGTTAGAGTTGGTAGGAAGGGTAGATGTCAGGGCGAAGCTCATCATCCGGGAGGGGTAGACGGTGGAAGTTGCGTTTGGAAAGGAGATGAAGGGTGTGGAGATGGAGAGAGGGTGGGACAGAACGGTAAAGGCGTGGCAACTGGTTGGGGGTGGAGAGGAAGGGAGACACCAGGGGGTGAGGGGGATCAAGGTGGCGGACAATATATAGTGTGCGGATGTGTTCAAGGAAAAGGAGAAGGTGGGGGAAGGGGATGAGGTCGTAGAGGATGCACGTGGGAGACGGAAGGCGGATGCGGAAGGCGAGGCGGAGCGCATGGCGTTCGAGGATTTGGAGGGCTTTATAGAACCAGGGAGGGGCGGTAGAACATTATTCTACAGATGACTGATAAAAGTAGCGCTAATGTCTAGAATCTTACGATAACGCATCGTACCAAAAGGGACACGTTTTCGATAAATCATCAATGTGTCAATGCACTGGAACAGCATACTTTCATAGCACGCAAATTATAGGAACACAGGGTGAACACTAATAAAACCGACAAATTGCAGGTAGAGATTCCTGGCTGGAAATTGAGATAAAAGGGTCCTATGAACATACACCCGGAAATGCATCGTTGCCACTGGTAGATGGCGCTGACGAAAGTCTCTCTGACCACGTGCTGTGTGTTTCTTGTGTGTTACAAGCTGTGGTCGAGATGGCTATACCGAAACAAGTAGTGTCACAGACACCAGCCACAACACACAACACTTCAAGCCCCCTTAGGGCATTTGTTTGATCATGGGTCTTTTCAGACAGACGAACGTGCAGGGAGGCAGTGGACTGTGCATTCATCAGATTTGGTGGACAGGATTCTACAGGATATTAAGACAAACCCTAGTACATGCTCCAGGCAAGTGGCCCACCGACAAGGTGTCAGCTGAAGTACGATTATATGTATCCTGCAGGACAACAGTTACTATCCCTAGCACCAGCCACAAGCCCACTTGCTTAGCTGAGTGGTAACGTGTTTGCCTACTATGCTGCAGACCCGGGTTCGATTACCTCATCTCATCACCACCAACGCGCAAGTCAGCCAATGCGGAATCATCTGAACTAAGACTGGCAACCTGGCGGCCGAACTTCCCAGATGAGGCCTTCCGGCCAACAATGCCACAAAATCATTTCATTTTTACCAGCAACGAGTGGAAGGATTATCAGCAGCGGATTTCCCTCTACGGGAAGGATTTTGTCAATGATTTTTGCACCAGACCATCACAGTTATGGGATCTTTCTCATCAGTCCTCTTTACCGACATGTGAACGCGTGCATCGCATCCCATGGAGGTCACTTTGAACATATGTTGGAACTAGGATGTGATGCAGCTCTGTACTGCGTTCGAGAAAACTGCTCATTTCCTGGTAGATGTTCATAGGACCTTTTTTCCTCTATTTTCAGTCAGGAATCCGTCCCTACAGTTTGTCGGTTTTATAAATGTTCACCCTGTAATACGTGTAATACGAAAAACGAAGAGCACCAAATACAGAAAGACTATAACCACCAAAAGATCGTATATCGTCGTTTCATTCTTGCAAATCGTAACAAAAAATACGCGTTTTCGAGAGATCCAGAATATGCCTGTGCTTTGAGATACTGTATCTTCGTAGCAGTTTAGGTTCAAGATGAAAACGACAAGAGATGGATCTCAGTTGCAAACGACGTAATGCAGTGACGTAGAAAGTGATCTTGTGGTGACTGGTCACGTTCCCTTTCCACGCAGTAAAAATATGGCGGCTCTGTTTCCGCCTTTGGTGCTTCGCAATGATCTGCAGGGTGAAATTCCACTTTGTGGCGTCACAAAAGTACTCCAGTCCCACGTCCACATTTGCTTTCAAGTACCAATGAGGAGTGGGGAGGGGGGAGGGGTGGGAGCCTTACTGTACGTTGCGCTGCATTCTTGGGAAGCAGCTGTCCCTTACTTCATCCTCACTTCCTTTTCCAGTCGCAAATGCTGCGCTCGAAGAAAGAATGTCGATAGCGTCTCGTACAACCTCGGACCCCTCTAATTTTCAAGCCATAGTCTTTTCGTAAGAAATACGTATGGGGAAGCAAACTGTAGGTCGACCCTTCTACCAACATACGCTTCCAGGATTTTTAAAGTACTTCATCACGAAGCAGGCAGTCCCGAAAACTAGGAAAATATTTTCAGCTCAAATTAAATCAAAATTAGTGTTTAGTTTGTCAAATGAATATTAAAATACTAAAAAAAAAAAAAAAAATATCTCCTCCCGAACAGGCCATGAAGGCGTAAAGCTACCGACCGGCGGCCGTGTCATCCTCACCCATGGGCGTCACTGGATGCGGATATGAAGGGGCATGTGGTCAGCACACCGCTCTCCCGGCCGTATGTCAGTTTCCGAGACCGGAGCCGTTACTTCTCAACCAAGTAGAACCTCAGTTTGCCTCACGAGGGCTGAGTGCACCCCGATGACCAACAGCGCTCTGCAGACCGGATGGTCACCCATCCAAGTTCTAGCCCAGCTCGACAGCGCTTAACTTCGGTGATCTGACGGGAACCGGTGTTACCACTGCGGCAAGGCCGTTGGCCTGTCAAATGTATATTACTGTGTTGTAATTGAACATGGCACAAACAATGAACACTCCAAGCATCTCGAGCAAGCTACGTTGTTAGATGACATCAATCTTTCTGGGGTGTATGCGACCTGCGACCACCGAGGTGATGTGACTTTCATACTCTATTTGCCTAACCGATTTCTTACTTACTGGTGTTCTCAGTAGCTCTCGTGACATGTGGTTCAAATGGCTCTGAGCACTGTGCGACTTAACTTCTGAGGTCATCAGTCGCCTATAACTTACAAGTAATTAAACCTAACTAACCTACGGACACCACACACATCCATGCCCGAGACATGATTCGAACCTGCGACCGTAGCGGTCGCCGGGTTCCAGACTGTAGCGCCTAGAACCGCACGGCCACTCCGGCCGGTCGTGACATGTAGAACACGTACCATCATTTCATAACTGCAACACCAAATCGGATACGTCCATCATCTTGGCTGCACCTCTGCGTAGCACTAAATCTTTCCCCATCACCTTGTCCACTCCACACAACTCTAGAACATTTTATGAATCTGGAACAAACCATTCTGGAATCTGTGTTTTATCCCAAACGGCTCAGCATTCTAGAGGAGACTAAATCTTTACCTGTTATCATAGGCGTAGCTTCCCTCTCGGTATATCCCGGTCGTATTCCTTCCGCCCAGCGGTGAAAATGGTTCAAATGGCTCTGTGCACTATGGAACAACATTTGAGGTCATCAGTCCCCTAGAACTTAGAACTACTTAAACCTAACCAACCTAAGGACATCACACACATCCATGCCCGAGGCAGGATTCGAACTTGCGACCGTAGCGGTCTCGCGGTTCCAGACTGTAGCGCCTAGAACCTCACGGCCACTCCGGCCGGCTCCCAACAGTGAATCCGTCACTTCCTACTTCTCTGTTTTCCTTCCATTTCATCTGCTAAACGTATGGTGTCGCTTCTCGCTCTTCCTCTGACAAGTGAACTCCTTTCTCACATTTGATTCCTTCTGTGCTGTTATCACACATTCGTGAGCCGTGGTAAAAATTGTTGTTTTGAAGAGCGCGCCTCAGCGCGTAGTGTGAAGCAGTCGACCTCCGTTTCTGGCGTTAGCGCAGTTGTGTCTCCCTCTGTTGGGAAAGGGGAAAGGTTGCTTGTTTACGCGCACTTAAGGGGCGCTATGAGCTCGCCAGTCGGTCAGTCTGGGGTCAGTCTGGGGCAGTCTCTCGTCCCCAGCTTGCTAGCCTGTTTCTCGTCTGAATTTGTGAGGCAGTTACTGTCTGTCTGTCGTCCGGAGTGCTAGTATGTCTTTCGTTCGGATCAACCTTTAAAGCCGGGTAAATGAGAGTCTTCCCACTCCGCCAGTAAGAGAACTGAGCTAGTGGTCGCCCGGTCGGGGCTTAGTTCCTGCATCTGAGTCTGCGCGTTAGGCCGCCAGTCTGCTCGCGTTTGCTCAGGCAATGGTCATTGGCGGTTAGTTGGTCCGTCGCGTACTGAGACACGAGATGACTTGCCCGTCTTGAGCGTCGGCGCATGTGAGGTCGCCATGTGAGTCCAGTGGGCCGCGGCGTATAGCTTTTCCTGGTGCAGGGATGTCATTTTGCCAGTGGGCGTGTTTCCTCTGCGTGGTTGGGTCCGAGCCAGTATTTCCGCCGTCGTGAGTCTGGAAGTGAGTGGGAGACACACCAGCAGTGCAGTCGCGACGGAGCAGCAGTCGCGGATGGATCAGCGAGCAGTCAGTCGGTTGGCGCGGACCAGTAGAGACGGGAGATTGGCGCGCCTTCCTGCGTCCGTTGAAGCGGCTGGCAGCGGACGGTTCGTGAGAGCGATTTGGGGGTGCTGCACCAGGTCTTCTCGAGAAATCGCAGTTTATTAGAAGTTAAGTGATTGGTGATACGTTTTGTGATTTACGCTTGTTAAATTTTACTTGTTTTCTTGGTCAGTCTCTCGTCCCCAGCTTGCTCGTCTGTCTCTCGTCCGCATTTGTCAGGCAGTTAGTGTCTGTCCGTCGTTCGGAGCTGCCTCTGTCATGAAACTTCCTGGCAGATTAAAACTGTGTGCCCGACCGAGACTCGAACTCGGGACCTTTGCCTTTCGCGGGCAAGTGCTCTAACCGAGCTACCAAAGCACGACTCACGCCCGGTACTCACAGCTTTACTTCTGCCAGTACCTCGTCTCCTACCTTCCAAACTTTACAGAAGCTCTCCTGCGAACCTTGCATAGCTAGCACTCCTGAAAGAAAGGATATTGCGGAGACATGGCTTAGCCACAGCCTGGGGGATGTTTCCAGAATGAGATTTTCACTCTGCAGCGGAGTGTGCGCTGATATGAAACTTCCTGGCAGATTAAAACTGTGTGCCCGACCGAGACTCGAACTCGGGACCTTTCCCCCAGGCTGTGGCTAAGCCATGTCTCCGCAATATCCTTTCTTTCAGGAGTGCTAGTTCTGCAAGGTTCGCAGGAGAGCTTCTGTAAAGTTTGGAAGGTAGGAGGCGAGGTACTGGCAGAAGTAAAGCTGTGAGTACCGGGCGTGAGTCGTGCTTCGGTAGCTCAGTTGGTAGAGCACTTGCCCGCGAAAGGCAAAGGTCCCGAGTTCGAGTCTCGGTCGAGCACACGGTTTTAATCTGCCAGGAAGTTTCATATCAGCGCACACTCCGCTGCTGAGTGAAAATCTCATTCTGCCTCTGTCATGTTTGTCGGATTCGTTGTGTTAACGAATTTATTACTTGAAGTGTAACGGCCTAATTCCTGAAATATGTTTTTATCTTGCCTATCATCTTGAGAGGTGGTTATGTGTACTATAGAGCATGTTTGGCCAACCTTGTATAATTTTATGTAAGATTGCATTTCATGGGCTTTTATTTAAATGGTCACTTTAGTATATAAAGTTGCCACCCTTCCACCGTAAGACTTTTCTTAGAAGTTAAAATCAAGTTGCACCTTCGGTGGCAAGGTTAATCTTTTAATTTTACTGTTTTGTACCATTTCCATCCCTCCTACAGGTTGCATAGTTTGTGTACTTGTGTGAATTGTTAAAACTTTAACTTTTAAGGTAATGTGGTGTGTTGCAGATGTGCGCCTGTGTAGTCTTTCAGAGGTTGTTGTGAGCGGTCGTGACTACGGCCGTGTCAAAAGTGAGCGGCAAGGTTCTCAGCCCGAAAGCTCATACACTCAAAAATTTGTTTCTTTCTGCCTCTGAATAAATTGTAACTTGATATTTAGAGGGTACGTTCTGCTTATAATTTTAAATCTGTTTCAAGAAAAAAAGCTTTTAGGAATAAAATTCCCATTTGTTAAAAGCAATTTCATTTTGATTTCATCAGTTACTCCCTGGCAACTACTTCCACGATCACATAGTGTGATTAAATGTGTTAATGTTCTTGATGAATCGATAGTAAATAAAACAAATTCTTAAGAAAAGTTTTGAAAGTACATTCACGGTTCAGTGATTGTAAGATATCGCATGAAATCAGCGAAAGGAATCACTCGCGAGTTCCAAAGTGCTGCCAGCAGTCCAGCTAACACAAAGTAGGGAACTGAAAAGAACGGCGCACGATGATTGAGGAGCTCTTCATAAGCAACACATTGCTGTAGTCATTGTTAACTGACGCTTGATATTGTGTAAAGAGCGACACAGCAAACAGTTGATGATTGGGAACGAGTGATTTACAGTGAAGAAACACGCTTCACACCGTGTAAGAGGGAAAGAAGTAAAGTATGAAGTCGTCGGATCCCTCTACCTTCCCCAAGTAGCCAGTCAGCATCCAAAACATGTGGATTTGTTACTTTTTTCCCAACACTATGTGTGTATCAAAGACATATTGCACTTACTATACTCACAATTGAGTAAACACCATAGTCCAATTCATTATTGTTCCATTATCATTATTATGTAGTATTCTGCCTAGTGGTAGGACCATGTCTTCGTACGGAGAATGTGTGGTTCCACTGTTCCCTGTCTTCAGCTTCTTCCTTCAGTCTGTTGTATCTCCTTCCATCTTTCAAGTCGTCCAGATGTTGAATTCTTCTTGTTCCTCGTCCTGCGTTTCCTCTATGTTTCCCTTGTAAGACGTGTATATTTCTATTGTCTATTGTCAAACCACAATTTATGAAAGATGTTTATATTTTATTAATAGTATTAAGTAGGAATAATTAATATTTGTCATCCTGGAAATAATTTTCGTAGCAGGGAATGTCTGCACCAAAGTATTGTTGGCAGGAGAGACCGCACATTGATATTTTAAAAAGGGCGGCAGAGACAGCGTATGGATACATTTTAAGAAAAGAGCGGAAAAACCGCGCATTGATACATTTTGTAATGGTAGCAGGGATTGTCTGCACCAGAAAGCATTGTTGGCAGGAGAGACCGCACTTAAGCGTTCGTAGGAAGTCAGTAGCAAGCGAGAAGTGAAGCGAGTCGGTAACACGTCTGAAGCGAGAGGTTGCAAGGAGCGGTGTGCCTGCCAGCCACCAGCTATGATTTACAAGAGATTATAAACGGATGTACAGAGACATCAACTAACTATTATCATAAGAGGAATTAATATTATTGAATTATTTTCTTTGCGAAACTCAACACTACTGAAAGTATGTTTGCGCAATGCTAGTTGTAAGATTATTGTAAAAAGTAAGTCCCATTTGAACGTTTGTAAAATCATTTCATTACCAGCAGCAAATATTTGAAGAAACGTTTTCAGAATATAATTAATTTTTGCCAGCAATGTTGCATTACTGATTATAATCCATCCCAAAAACCATCAACGTAAAACTTTGGAAAAATTTTATTGTTGTCAAGAAAAAGTGTAACTATGAATTACGTAACTTCAGTCAAATTAATTAAAGAATAACGTCAGATTTGCTATTAAAGAATAACGTCAGCTTTGGTAATAAATACAGCCACTTTATTATGACGTCCCACCAGCTGTTAATAGAGTATAGTAAACCAGAGTAAGTGTATTCATATCGCAGTTCGATGTAGCAGTCAGATGGCGATCCAGTAACAGTAAAAAAAGTAAGGAACAGTTTTGGGTTATTGCAGATAGCGACTGAGGGCCACGACGACGACACATTCTATGTTTCGTCGAAATAATCAGAAAATCACTTTTAATAAGCAGCAACTAAATTTGTATGCGAAGATTGAAAAAGAGAATAAATTTCAAAGGAAAGATTTCATTTGTTATTATTAAGCAAGAGATAGAAATCCTAAGGAAAGGTTTCATAGGTTATTGTAGAAGGAAAAGTTGCGTAACAACAACAAAAAATAGATATAGAGGAGACGGGAAGGTTTCACCCTTCGATGACATCATGTATGAGTCCCTCGTGTCTAAGTACATTTCCAATTCAGTTGGCATTTCTCTGAAGAATTGTACTCAGAATACTTCTCTTCTCTCCTACTCTTCGCAGTACATCCTCATTTTTCATGCGATCTGTCCACTTGATCTTTTCCATTCTCCTCCAGCACCACATTTCAAAGCTCTCTAAGTATTTTTTCTCCTTCTTTCTCATAGTCCATGTCTCTGCTCCATACAGTGCAATGCTCCAAATGTAGCACTTTATCAGTTTTTTCCTCAATGCCAAACTCAACTTGCTGGTCAGCAGAGTCCTTTTCTTGTTGAAAGCAGCTTTGGCCATGGCAATTCTTGCTCGGATTTCGTTGGTGCAGTGGGCATCCTTTGTAATAAAACTTCCCAGGTACTTGAACTGATTCACATTTTCCAGTTCCCGATTGTCAACAGTTATCTTCAAGTGTTACGTTTTGATATGCGTATCACTTGATTTTTCGATGTTGATTTCCAAGCCGTATTTTCTTCCCGTTCCAACAAATTGTTCATCATGTGTTGCAGCTGTCTCTGATTTTTGGCGAGCACTACCAGATCGTCTGCATACTTGATGGTGTTGATGAGACGTCCTCCTACTTTGAAGTTTCCGCATCCTTTCAGCGCTTCCCTCGCTAGCATTTATCCATACAGGTTGAAGAGACTTATCTCATTCCCCGTCCTATTTCCACACTGTTCGTTTCTCCATAGTTCAGTCGTACCTTTACCCTTTGTCCCAGGTACAAGTTCCTTATAAGTCTCCGATCTCTCCAGTTGATTCCTATTTCCTTAAGGATGTTCATCAATATATTCCAACTGACTCTGTCGAAGGCCTTCTGCCAGTCTATAAAACAAGCGCGAACTTCTTCGTTAGCGGCCAAAACTCTATCTGACAATATCCTCATCATGCCACTGGCGTCTCTGGTCCCTTTTCCTTTCCTGAAGCCAAACTGGTCTTCTCCCATCACTTCTTCAATTTTGTTTTCCAACCGTCTATTTAGTATTCTTGCAATGATCTTTGCCACATGCGATATCAGACTAATTGTTCTTAATCACTACACTTCTTGGCTTGCTTTTTCTTCTCAAGACTAACCACTGTGACGTCCAAAATGTCTTCAGTCCATTCTCCAGTTTCATAGATTTTGTTTATGAATTGTGTCAGAACTTTCAAACTTTCATTTCCGATTTGTTTAAGCAAATCCACTGGTATGTCGTAATCCCCTGTAGCTTTCCTACTCTTCATGTCCTTTATCGCCTTCTCTACTTCCCTTGTCAGTATACTGGGCCCTTTTTCATCTTCGTCAATAGCTTCCTCTGGTTCTATGTCGAAGTCATCTGGGCGATGTTCTGTATCATATAGTTTCCATTGTTCCATATGCCACGCTTTGTTTTCTACAAGTGGGTATTTGTCAAAGTACCTGATAGACTGCTCCAGCCAAGAACCAGTATGTGTGAGAAATGCCTGCTGAGGCAGACAAGTTCTTAAAACTTTAAGAATGGCCGTCATTAGGAGCACTGGCCTTTTCTCATGCACACTAACTTTGAGTGTCTACTCGCACCTGCAACACGCTGTGAAGGCAATCCCATGGCCTCCTATAGTACCTTCATGGAGTGGCACTTACCACATACGGTGGTATTTTAGGTTGTGCGCACATATGACTCAAATATCAACCATTTCAGCTCATAAATTGGAGATTATCCTGCAAAATGTTTCTTCTCTGAGATTTGAAGAGTGTGTTCATGAGATTTATCATACCGACATTCGCTTGGCTAAATTGTAGGAGAATGATGCATTATATAGGAAATAAGTTGACTATCACATCTGTGGGCTGCCATTATATAGTGATCATTGTCGTCTAACGGAAAAATTCCACAGCACAGCACACAGTGCATACAACCTGAAACACCAACTCTCAAGATATATACCTATTTTCTTCCACATTTTGCATGGCTACATACATGCTGGGTCCTAACTTCTCGCACACTGCACCAGTGCTTTCGTAGGACGCCATGTTGAAAAAGACATATATCAGCAAAAAACAACTGACCAATGTTGACATGCTGCTATTATTCAAACATAGCATTCCCATGGGATTTTACTAATGTGTGCATAGGTATGCTAGGGCAAATAACCCGTGACTGGGTGAGAAATTGAAAACATCTGATGATCTGAGTTACATCCTAAATCCAGATGTAAACAAGTTATATGGACACACACCACGCAACAGTCTCTGCCCATTGCAAGGTTTTGATGGCTGTCCAATGAGAAAATCATCGGATTAAGTAAATTTTTGGATGTGACTGCTCGTTTGGTGAAGGATATGTCATGGAGGCAGTACTGACATACCTGGATAGTTTGCATGACACGCACAACGATTTTCTGCCATGTCCAGAGTGCCTAGTCTTGTGCAATGGTTTCACCCCTAAGCTGGTGGCGATGCTGAGCGGTGAACAGAGATACATAATTCATTACAGAAACCTCCAGCAGTGTCTCAGTTTGGGAACGGAACTGGTTAAAGTCACCCACACTAAAGCAGTCACGCTGGTTGAAGGAGTATATCTGTGTTAATACCGTTAGTGTAGTTTAGCGCTGGAAGGGGCATTATGGTGCAAGGGATTATATAGCCAGGCTAAATTTTAAATGGGAGACAACCTTAAATGACGGTGTGTTACTTTGGAGATGACTAAGGTTTCGATTATACTCAGAAAACCTGTTTATGTTGGTATTTATTTATTAGACCTATCCAAACTCCACATGTACCAATTTCATTACAAATTTACAAAAACACGTTTTGCAGATCCAGTGTTACTTCATATGGATAAGGGTGGAGGGATGTAATCCATACATAGTTATAGATTCGACATGTCTTGATCTGCGGCCGACAATGCTTCAAAACAATGAGACTATCGTCCTTATGAAAGACAAGATGAATGGGTAACAGATCGTGGAATTTGTAGGCCTCAGATCAAAAACATATGCATACCCTCAAGTTACAGGTCCAACCAAATGCAGGCGAAGGGTGTGCAGGATGCGAACTTAGTGATGCTCATGATTAATTATTAGGAGGAGTGCCTACTCAGAGGTGATGACACAACACTGTATACAGCGCAACAAGTAAGCTTTTGATTATAAGGTCATGTGGCCCACATTGTATCAGAGCTAAACGTGAGTCTGTTGCATCATGATGACAAACTGTTCATTTGTGAAACTGAAACAGAGACCCTCCCATGCTTACACTACTCACTTAGAGTGGGCGTATTTATTTGCTGTGCACAGAGTGACAATGAATCTGTTCATGTTTATGTAGGGTGATAGTACAGCGCAATTCTCACAGTGTAAAAAAGTGTATCTATGCGCTGGGCTGATTACATCTGACGGTGTGTGTGTGTGTGTGTGTGTGTGTGTGTGTGTGTGTGTGTGTGTGTGTGTGTGTGTGTGTGTGTATTACATTAGTTTCTTCACTGCTACTAGTAATCAAAGTCTCCAGTTTTTAATGTAGCATATGTCTATCTTTTTTAACACCAATAAAAATTGTTTCAGGCGACACTGTAAATACTTGTTCCATCGCAACAAAGTATGGGAACTGCAAAGAATTTCATGGGAAACATACTGAAATGGATATTTTTACGTTCTTATTCATTATTACTGTCAAAGAAAAAAGTATCTCTGTATTCGTTTCTAGTCTTATTATTATTAGTATTATAGAAGTACATCTGTGAAAAAAATGCAACCAAGAACATATAGTAAGAAAAAGTATTGTGATTAAATATACGAAATTTATGCCAGAACGTATTATATATTGTACCCAAGAGCATATTGTACAAAAAAAAGATATTGTGAATAAATGTACAGTATTTGTTACTCTATTTATTTTACAAGATCATACCTACAATCCTCAACCCCAATCACATTGATAGTTGTACTGCATATACGAAAAAAGGCAAGTTATGTGTATAAAGCTGATAAACTAAATTGGAGGGGAGGAGAAATCAATTTTTCTTATTTTGACTTGTGCTCTCACTGTGGTGTACTGGACACAAGTGAGGAGCCAGTGTGATGATTGAAGTGGTGGCGAGAATCCTTTTCTGTAATACATTATTATAACTGTATTGTATATTATGACAGACCTTTAATTAACCAATAAATTATAGTGAGTGACAAGTAATAAAAAGTATAATTAGGGTTACCAGATGCAATTGTTTAAAAAGGAAGACAAACAGCTTCAAAAAGGAGGACAAAGGAAGAAAAAAGAGGACACATCAAACGGGTCAACTGCAGATGAGGATACCACCCTACAGCTTTGGACAAGTCACGTGACTTCCGGGAATTACCGATAAAGCTAGTAGTTAATTGTTTGTGGTGGTCAGGTGGTGATTCCCAGAACAACATTTTTTTATTTTAAATTAAAAAACATTGAGGTGACAGTGTGGCATCAATTGTTTTTATATTTACGCGTAGTTTTTAAGATTTAACGAAGACGGCTGCCTAAACGCCACTCCTGATTGGCTACATGCATGTGACTTGTCCAAAGCTGACGGGTGGTATCCTCATCTGCGGTATTCCCCATCAAACATATGTTCAATTTTAATAAATGAGTTTATTATTTATAGACGTAACATACATATATTCTTTGGCGTACAATCCATTGATCTGTAGCTAAAATGATGTCTAACATTGTGGAATGCTAATGCTCCTTCTACACAAGAACTCTGTGGCTTATAACAGAAATAGAATGTTTTTGCTGAAATAATGTCTCTATCCTAGACAAAGAACTGGAAGCCTGAAGGTTTTTTTATGCCTCTGAGTGGCAATGTGATGTTCAAGATCTTGGCCACCTGTGCAAGAAATTTAACATTTCAGTGACAAAGCAACATGCATTTCGTTTTATAGCGTTCAGGCAGCCAATAAGATTGCATGTTTCTGCCGGTAATTAAAACTAGTTGTCAATTGTTACTGATGGTCCGGTGGTAGTTGACTGGAAAATATAAAAAAATTAAAAACATTGATTGTGGTGACTGTGTGGCGTCAATTGTTTTGTTATGTCAACAACACGGAATTGTTTACAAAGTGAAAAACGTAAGACCATTCACCTCCCTTCATTCGACGCACCGCAACCAACATCTACAATTCAAACGGCAGCTGACGACATGTAAACTGCACTTTAACCTTCCGAATACAAATAAATTGAATGACAATGAAATAAAACCATGACAGTTAATCTGTCGAGTTGTTTCTTACCTTTATTGGCCACTGAGACGTACATTCCAGCTCCACATATCTTACATTCCGCTTCAAATTCATTTCTCCCTTTCCTGAAAGCCGTATATTTGCAGGAAAGGACATCAGAAAATGTACACTTTCGTTTAGGCATAGCCAAATATTTTACGTAACTCACTTGGTTAAAAAGTACACTCACAAATCCAACGTGCACTACAGGAAGCCAAGCCAATGCAAAACGAAGATACGAAACGAAAATTTTAAATAATCAATATTTACATTCGCTTATAGGTTGATCAACGATAACATCGACGATCCTGGTGCCACCTACTAACACCGCCTTCGTGCGTGTTTATGACGAAGGCTGCGCCAATAGTTAAAGTATTTAAGAAGAGAGCAATAGAACGGGACGAATTGTGAATTTAACTGTATTACGCTCAACTTTGCGAAAAAGCCGGACACTAACAATCCGCCCGGACCCCGGAGAAAGAGCTAAAAAGGAGGTCATGTCCGGATTAATACCGACGCCTGGTCACCCTAAGTGTAATTCACATATTTTTATATAACATAATGGGACTAAGCCAAGTGGCCAACTTGTAGAGAAGAATAGACCCCTTGTCCCAAGAGGACTTTGACCAAGGTGGACCCTGACCCGTTGCCTTGAAGGATGACAGCTGTCTCAGGCTTAAACCAAGGACAGTGATCTGTGAACTTAAAGGAAGACAAATGACTTAGGACTCACATCCCTCAGGGAAATCTGGCAGCACTGTAACCTTGACCTGTGATATTAGGAGATTTAGCAACAATGCAGACTATCCTGATACCCTTATTTCCCTACAACAGGTGAAAAGGTGAATGTCTGGCGTGTGCTGATAAAAGACAGCATAGTTAGAACATTTTTTTATCAATCACAATAATAAGAACTGTTTTTCTGGTCATACTTGAGCAATTTGCTGTCCCTCAGGTTCTTCCCTTTCAGGCAAATGTTATCTTCCAACAGGATGGTGCACCACCATACCGGAGTTAACATGTTTGTGAGTTCCTGGACTTAACATTTTCATAGCATTAGATAGGATGTGATGGACTAACCACAGTCCCTGGACATAATCCTTCTGTATTTCTTCCTGCAGGTTTATGTGAAGGACGTTACCAGTGCTTTGCTTGTACATGACCTTTGCGACCTCCGCAGAAGAATTGTGTATGCTGTAGTTTCCATCATCCCAAGGGTGCTTATGCACACCTGGGTTCAGGTCGAATATCGTCTAGATACTTTACAGGTTATAAAAGGAACCGATGTAGAAGTGTATTAATTTGTTGTACAAACTTTCTGAGGCCACAAAATGCAAGGATCTATTTTTTAATTGCCTTACAAAATCAGAGAGTTTGCAAGATGACAAAGATGATGATGATGATGGTGCGAGCTCACAATAGTAACGTCTATAGTGCTAAAATTTTATGGGATGAGTGTAAAGAAATATCGAAAAATTATTAGTCAACTGCAAATTAGAATATAAAGATTTCCCTACACACACACACACACTCAGAACAACGAGAATTATGTTGCCAGATCTAAAAACTACAAAAAAAGAGAAGAAGCAATGGAAAGAATTAAAATAATACAGCAGATACCCGCGACTGGCTGATCGCTGGGATAAAAGGAATGAGCCAGCCACTCTGCAACACGCTACCATCTTCAGTCTAAAATCTCAGACAGACAATTTACACATCTTGAAAAGCTTGAGCACATTCATTATCAGCTAAAATTTCCTCCTGCCCACTTACCACAATAAAATCGCATCACAGACTTCACCAATACCTTTCTTATAGTTCATTCACGATAGTTTCAATAATGGTCCATATTTATTAAACATACTTACAAAATTATAAAATTTTCTAAATATGCATGAAATTGGAGGACGATAGCTTTACAGGGGGAGGGGTGGGGAGGGGGGCAACTTGAGTAATTGTTCCTTGGGTGGGGGATCTCTTCGTCATGGATCTCACCCCATGCAGTTGCAGGTAAAGCAAAAATGGTAGGTTTGGATTTAGTGGTTGAAACAACAATATTTCCATAAAAGAAAGTCTGCCTACAAAACACTCGTGCTGAGGAAAAATAAACTGCATATAGGGGTGGTCATGGACTGCAAGGATAGAAACGAACTTGTGTTGCAATGACGAGATAACCCAAGAAATGCCACGAAAATGTTCAGCAGACCATAATGCTTCCTTCTCTGGGCTGGATGCTTCTGGCGATTATTGCAGGGCGTGTCTTTCAGGCGTTTCACGCCATACATGCCAACGGCCATCTGTCCCATGGAGCATAAAACGTGATTCATCTGAAAAGACTACCAGTCACCACTGAGTGGACATACAGCTGTGGTACTGGCATGCATATTCCAGACTTTGTTGCAGCAGTCAGTATGGTAAGCACCTCCTATGGAGGCCCATAAGCAGCAACGTTTGCTGAATGATCATTGAGCAGACACTCCTTCGCTTCACCTGGGCACTCAGCTGCTGAACAGTTGCACTTCTATTACCCATACTCATCACCACAGTTGTCGTTCTCCCCTGGCGTCGATGGTCCATGATGCACCACGGTTGTCTCAGTGCCAGTTTTGGATAGCACAATTTTGCCATGCATGGTATACTTTAATCTAGTGATGGGAATCCACTCATTCGACTGCAAAAATGGCTCTGAGCACTATGCGACTTAACTTCTGAGGTCATCAGTCGCCTAGAATTTAGAACTAATTAAACCTAACTAACCTAAGGACATCACACACATCCATGCCCGAGGCAGGATTCGAACCTGCGACCGTAGCGGTCGTTCGGTTCCAGACTGTAGCGCCTAGAACCGCACGGGCACTCCGGCCAGCCATTCGATTGCAGCTTTACGTATCGGTTGAATTATTTGTTCATTGTTTTGAGTGAAATCAGTCTATGGGAGCAACCGAATGGAAACAGTCAAATCAGTCGGTTTTAGTTTCACATATCAATTTGATTATTATTCATTAATTCATTCATTTCTTCTGCATGAAACTAATCTCTGGGAACAAACAAAAGAAAACAGTAGCCGCAACCTAGTGGTGTTTTGTGTACTGACTGAGTTATTCATTATTTCTTTTGAAGTAAAATTATTGTTTTAGTTTTTCTGGCGGTTGAAGCAAGCATCCATTCATTCGTTCAACTATAACCACTGTTTAGTGGTTTAGCTGACTGAGTTTTCCAGTTATTCTGCTGAGTGAAACCAATCTGCAGTACTTTCATCTGGTCAAGTTGAAGCAGTGGTACACAATACAAACTGCGCTACACATCCCCAGAGGGTGGACCAACCCGCCACTCCTCCTCCCCCCCCCCCTTTCCCCCCCCCCCCCCCGCCCCCCCCCCCGCTTTTCCCCTCCCCTCGCCCGGGTGTACGAGAAGGCACTGAGTACGCCAAAGTTGTAATAAGCAATATACATAATCTCTTAATTATATACTGAAAGACTGACTAATTCTTCTTTTCACCATTTAAAACTGACAAAATGAACATATGTTTTTGGATATGGTCTGCCTTTGGCAAAACACAATTTTGTTTTTTAATCCAGACATTTTTCACTGCAGTTGCAGCATCTTCAATGGGCTTTTATTTTATGGCTTTTTACCACATTGTGTGGTTTTTCTAATGTATCACGTTTCTACAGCGACAGTTTTGTTTCACAGTTTGTCATCGGCAACCACTTACACGTTTTCTGTTTCCCCTTCGTCACTGTCAAACACTATATATTGAGTTGTCACTGTCACTTTTTTACTGTTTACCGACTGAAAAAATACACAATACGTCAGGAAAACCACACCGTGTGGTAAAAAGCTATAAAATAAAAGACCACTGAAGATGCTGCAACTGCAGTGAAACAAGTTTGGGTTAAAAATCATAAGTGTTTATTGCCAAAGATGGACCCTATCCAAAAACATATGTATTGTTAAAGCAAAAAAGAGCTTCAACCCCAAAATGATGAACAGATTCTGTGCATTAATTTAATTACATTGTTCCATATGCAAAACGCTAACTAATAAATAAGAGTTTGTTGGGATTAATGTACAAACAAAGCAGAGCAAGAATAAAAAGCTTTCTTATGGGTGCGTGAAGAAGAAAGGAACATGGCCAAATTTTTGCGTCTGTTTCCATTCCGTTTCCCTGAAAAGGTATGACGGACGCTGGCGTTTAAAAATAATGACTCTGTAACTCACGTAAACCTAGCGATTATGTATCTATACTCCATAAGCCAGTACATAATTTGAGGTGGAGGGTAAATTGTGTACGACTGTTGTTTTCCCCCTTTCCCCTTTCAGTCAAGAATTTTTTGTTGTATAGCTGTTTCTTCTTCTTCTTCTTTCGATTTCGGCCATCTTTGGACCACGTTCAACAATTCACTTGCCCGGCTTTTTGATCTTTTTTTCTCTCTTCCCAATATTTCCTCATCATTTTCGAGTGGTTCCTCCTCCGCTCTTCCGACCATTTCCTGTTATTATTCTTTAGTTTCGTTTCTTCTGGAAAACACTTAATTTCGTTCACTATTTGTCTAAACTTTTCCCTGTCCCTGATTGACTCACGGGTGACATTAAAATAGGCCAAATCCTTTTTCACCATCTGTATCCATTTATTGTTGGTTTTTTCGTTCCTGTTACTATGTTCAAACACTTTTCTTGTTAGTCTGTTTACATCCATCCTCGACAGGTGACCATAAAACGTTAGTCTGCGTTTACGCATTGCCTCACTCACTTTCTCAATAGTTTTGTATATTTCCTTATTACTCTTTAGCTTGTACTCTTCTCCAATCTTTCTCGGTCCTAATATTTTTCTCAAAATTTTCCTTTCTTTCTTTTCCATGTTTTCTATTTCCCCCTTTTTGTTAAGAGTTAGGCACTCCGATGCATACAGGCATTCTGGTCTAATGACAGTTTTATAATGTCTTAATTTAGCTTGAATCGAAATGTTTTTTTTGTTATATATGTCTTTGGTTTTTTGAAAAGCAAATTCCATTTTCCTTGCTCTCGCCTGGTTTGCACTCTTGTCTAAACCATTCACTTGAATTATTTCACCTAAATACTTAAATTTTTCTACTCTCTTAATATTGCCGTATTTAGTAATAAGATTTTTCTTGTTATTTCTATGATTAGACATATACACGGTTTTTTCAAATGAAATCTGCAGTCCAGCTCTGGCCGAAACTTCTTGTAGTTTCTCCAGGTAGTTCTGAGCTATTTCTTCGTTTTCTGTAATTATTGCCAGATCGTCTGCAAAAGCTAAACAGTCCACTTCTATTTTTTCTTTTTTTGTTCCAATTCTGATGTCATTCTTGGTGCCTTTGAGTTCTTCTTTCCATATTCTCAATATCTTTTCCAGTACGCAGTTGAAGAGGATTGGGGATAAACCATCACCTTGTCTAACACCTGTTTTAATTTCGAACTTCCTTGAAATTTCACCCATAAATTTAACTTTGGCCTTACTGTTTGTTAGCGTCTGTTTGATAATTTGAATTGTTTTCGTATCGACCCCAAATTCTTCCAATACTTTCAGTAATGTTTCTCTATCTACCGAGTCGTATGCTTTTTTGAAATCTACAAATACTATTGCAAATCTCTGGCCTCTTGAGATTCTGTAACGAATTAGTGTTTTCAGGTTAAATATTTGTTCAACACAGGATCTACCTTGTCTAAAACCTGCTTGATATTCACCTATTTTTTTATCCAGAACTGGCTCCACGATTTGAAGTAATTTCCTTGACAAAATTTTGTATCCTACTGGTAGTAGCGAGATCCCTCTATAATTATTAACATTCATCTTATCCCCCTTTTTGTGTAGTGGGTGTATCAGGGCACACTGCCAGTCTTCAGGAATTCTTTCTTCGTCCCAGATCTTCTTAAACATATGTTCCAAAACTTGTGGGAGGTTGGTATCCATTATTTTTAGGATTTCTGGTACTATGGAGTCTTCACCTGGGGCTTTATTGATTTTTAGACTGTGTATTATGTGTTTTATTTCTTCAGCGTCTGGAGGTTTTGACTCGGTATTAGTATTTCGGTGGTTTTCAAAACTCATTTTATCTTTGGGTGGTTCACAATTTAGTAGATTCTCGAAATATTTTGCTAATATTTCACAATTAGTCTTGTTTGTCAAACCTAGCTTGTTCTCTTCATCTTTAAAACATAAATTTGGGGATTGGTATTTGGTTAGCTGTTTTCTAAAAGTTTTGTAGAAATCTCTAGAATTATTTCTTTTAAAGTCTTCCTCAATCTGTTCTAGGTTATCCTGAAATTGTCTTCTTTTTTTATTACGGAAAAGCTTAGCTGTTTCTCTTCTCTGGATTTTAAAATTGTCAAGATCTTGAGGATCTTTTGTGGAGTTCCATTTCTGCCACAATTTCTGTCTCTTCTCCAGGTTCTCATCACATTCATTGTCCCACCATGGATGTCTTCTTACTCTTTTCACGAGACAATTTTCTTTTGCTATTTCAACTATTTCGTTTTTGATCTCCCCCCATCCCGCTTCCTTATTTATTGTGGATATGCCATCGCTATTTTTGTGCAATGCTCTTTGAAACCGTTGTTTAATTTCTTCATTTTTTAACGTTTCTGTGTTATATTTTGGAATTTTGTAAAAGGTTTTCTTCTCTTTTCGAAATGGGAGTGGTCTGAATTTAATCGTAGTCAAATAGTGGTCTGAATCAACATCAAGGCTTTTCAGCACTTTAGTGTTTTGAATTTCTTCTTGACAATGAAGTGAGATAGCTGTTTCTATATTACATATAACATCTTTAATGTCGAAGTTTTGGTCGTCTGGATTAAAGCGAATAAACACACATTTTAACTTGGTTTCTATGAATTTTTGTCTTTGAATTTCTTCTTCTATATTCCGATATTTGTGACCATTTTCATCACATTCAACAGCAATTCTATATTTTTTAAAATACAAGTCGATCCTGTATGGTTTTACATAAAACTGCAGTTCAATATTTTCGTTTGGAAAACGTTCAATTATTTCGCCAATACATCTTTGTTTTTTAGTTCTTTTCGGTAAATCTATATTTAACTGGAAATCATTTCTAATCCGATCTACAACTTTTTCTGAAGATACTGTTCTATGTTTCAACAATAAAGATGTCAGTCCCCTCTTATTGATGAATTTTGTCGATTTATGAATTCCTTTTAAGTTCATATTCTTAGAAACACTGAGGGTTTTTAATGACTGTTGATCTTCTTTGTTAACATTCTTTCTAACTGCTTGTGTAGGTCGTTTAAAATGCAGTATTTCCGCAACATCGCTTCCTTTGTACCATACATTATTTTGTTCATCAAGAACTGTCAAAAGCCGTTTGCCACCATACTTGTGATACATTTTCATTCTCGACGACTGTTGTATTTTATCACACTCCTCTTATCAGAAGTACATACAGCCCAAGCGTCCCACTATATAGAAATGTAGAAGTACTATTTCATTTTACATTTCATTTTAAATTTTATATTAGTTGTTTTTTTTCTCTGAGCTCGACTTTTTCTTTTATTTTTTAAACAGCGTTCTCGTTTTTTCAAATAACTCCTCACTCAATTCCCTCTGCAAGCTCACGTCAGCGTACTGCTGCTGCCAGGGCTAGGGTGACAGCCGGCGCGAAGAGGTGGCGCAGTGGTCCGCTGTAGCCAGCGCAGGTCCCGTTAGCCCTGTATTCACGGCAGCTAACGCGCCACCTCCTCAAGTCGGCTGCCTCCCTGGGCCGGGCAGCAGCAGGAGGCGGCTACGGCGGCGGCGCCCGCCCCCAACAGTGACCGTCGGCCCCCACGGAAAAGGGTGAAAAGTATGGAATGAATCGTTCAAACCCAGAGACTGAGTGGAAACATTCATAAAACTGACATAACTGGCAGATACATGGACAGTGACGTGGGTGCAGGCTATATTTTTTTCATTCGACCGAAAAAACCGGCTGTCCGTTGTCGCACAAACCACAAACGTAGCCGTTTCGGAAATGCAGGGTGTGTATACGTGGACAACGGAAAAAATTCCCAGATTTTTCCCGGATTTCCCGGTTGAAAATACACTTTCTCCCGGATGAAAATACACTTTTTCCGTGTTAAATGACAGTATACTTTTCTTCGGCACTGTAAAACTTACCAATCCTTAGAATGTTTATGGTTTTCTACACAGACGTAGAATTTGCCGGCACTTTAGAAAACGAAACCCAGGGGGAAAAAAGAAAAACACGTTTTGGAAAGATCTTTGACGTGCAGCAACATGTATGCTGCATTTCTTCGTTTTACGGAGGTATAAATTTGAATTCCACCAAACACTGCATGTTACTTTCCGAAGCAATGAAATCGAGATTGCGACGCGCTTTCGTAAGCCAGTCATAAGCTCATGTCACGTGATCTCGGCAGCTGATCACAGCACAGGACACGCAGTGTAGTCAACCAATAGCAAGATCACTCTTAAGCAGCGCGAACACACAAAAAGAAAAGTTAATGGTTTAAATTAATATACATAGTTTTGCTAGAAGAAAAACAAAGCTTTTTCACAAATAATATTGGTCTTAAGATTAATAAGCTGCAAGAGAAGCTAAGCTTCCACATATAATTCTGATCATTTTGCGTGTGTTGCACTTTAAGATACAGCACACAAATGTGCCAGTAAAGTTTTTAATAACAACGTAAATGTCTGATCTTCTGGGCTCGAAATTCTTCTAGATGGTCGACCTCAAAGAGTTGACTTTTAAATGAGAGTCAAACGCTCTGTGATTTAAGAAATTCATTGTACATTCTCGCACAAAGTTCATCTTGCGTAAAAGGAAATTTACTTTGAAAGTAACTCTTCTCAAACCACCATTCGCAATATTTTCCCGTGACCTGTTAGAAATTGGTTCGCTTCAGCAGTTGCCAGAGAGCGCCAGATAACAGCCTGCGCAGCTACGATGACGCAGGAAGCTCGCATGTTTGTACGTGTAAAACATTAAAAGATCTTGCATCCTGTCATAAAAGAAACAAGACATCAAAGGATACTTCAGGAGCATCGGAATTTCGTGAACCATACTGAAATGCATAATGCGGCTTAAAGTGCACAATTGTATGTCCAGATTCGTATGTAAATTTTCTTGAGTACCAGTACTGTATTATCTCATGTTTGGTTCTTTATTATGGCATAATACCATACAAGCTAGAAGGTGGAAAACGTGCACTTGAGATGCAGCGAACAGTTGAAACTAGCCAACAGTGTGAAATTAAACACTTCGTTTCAAAGAAATTGACTGCCTCAGCGCAAAATGTTAATAAAAGCCAAATCTCTTTAGCAAACCGACAAAAATAACTTGTTCTGCAAAGTGATTAATGCTTAACTGTCAGAAAGGTGGAAATAAAACCTGAAACTAACAACATATTTTAGCCTTCCGTAATTATGCGAACGTATTTTAATTCATTTGGTAGCTCCCAGCCACAGAAATCTGTTTTGTTTTCATTTAATGTGAGAGCAATAAACGAAGAGGAAACAGCAAAATCACTAAACGTAAGCACAGGTAACGTGGAGACTACCCACCTCCCCACTACAACTCAGACTGCTCTGTGCATCAGCCTGGATCTACGATATTTCCGAACCGGAGCAGTTTAGATAGTGGCGCCCAGCCACACATCTGTAGCCAGAAGCGGGAGAAGGCGATTCAATTGCGCACGCCCAAGAGCCCGCCCGCAACTGCTCAAATGAATCAGATGTGAACAGCTGTCATGTCACGCTCATCGGAGGCAATTTTTTGTTAGAAAGTACTGTATATTCTTCCTAAAGCCTTTGACACACTTTCGTTGGCAGACGCTTGTATGAGCACTGTGTTTTGTTATTGTATATGGCGCATTTCCTTTGCGAGTTCAGTTTTATTTTCTTTTCTTTTCTCTCTCGTTCATGTTTTTTTGCTGTAGCATTATTCTGCAGAAGCGGGATACAGTAATATCCTTCGTTTGAGCACTGGTTCTTACCCGTCAAAATCACAAAAATTTAAATGGTAACTAAAACAAGGAAAAGTTCCCGGGTTTTTCGCGGTTTTCTTCCGGACGAAAAAATTCACGGTTTTCTCCCTGATCTCCCGGATGTCCCGGGTCGTATACACCCTGAACTGCTTCCACCCTTTGCCCGAAAGCAAATGATCATATTCGTTTTGCGTCGCCTCCGTCACGGTTTACATTAATAACACGATTATTGCAGCTAAATAACCATACAGATTCAAAGGACAATTACACTAATACACTAAATTAGATATTTTACATACTGTGGTTCAAATGGCTCTAAACACTATAGGACTTAACATCTGAGGTCATCAGTCCCCTAGACTTGGAACTACTTAAACCTAACTAACATAAGGGCATAACACACATCCATGCCCGAGGCAGCATTCGAACCTGCGACCGTAGCAGCAACGCGGTTCCGGACTGAAGTGCCTAGAACCGCTCGCTTACAGCGGCCGGCTACATAATGTGGTTTGCATAGTCACTGTGCCAGCTTGGTACAGAGCATTCACACGCTGCGTTTTTGGTTCATGATACGACGTGCTGCGAATAAGGTGGACTCCCATTCTGATGATCACGTGTCTCTTCTTCCTTTGTCCACATCGGTCAACCATGACGCCTGTTCTGTAAAATTCTGGAGCTATGCCTTCCCTGTTTTCCTTCAATGTTTTTATTGGGCTTGGCATTGGTGATGGGTAGCATCAGGTTTGTCTTCAATGAGGAAGGATTCCTTCGCCAGCAGGTATACGAGTCTGGACACTCAGATCGCTTTCTTATATAGGTCGCTTTTACTCTTTCAAATGTCATTAGATTTTTCACTGTGAGATGTGGTCCGATTATTTCTACGCCGTACGTCAGTACTGGTGAGATACTGTCTCTGAATAGTGACATTGCCGTCTCTACGCTGCGGGATGTTAATGTGTTCTGTTTCATGGGTAGCCATTCTTGTTTGCATTGCTTTCTCTGTTACGTGTTTTGTGAAACATTTTGCACTTAAAATGCGTTTATATGCCCTCCACTGCAAGTGCTGACCTGCCGTCGTGATGGTTTATTATAGTTGACTTCGAATGTAGCCGGTGCTCACGCTAATGTAGAATAAGAGAATTTGAAATACCCACAAAGTTAATAATGTTAGTTAAAATGTGTATAGACAAAACTTTATTTCGTATAAAGACTCTTGTGGGAGAAACTGAAAATATTAAAGTGCGTTCTGGATTCAGAACGCCATTTCACCTCGTCTTAGAGTAGATAGATAATTTACAAAATCAAAACAATTTGGAATATTATTACAAGGGAGACAGGACAACCAAGAGTACAGGATGACGGCATCACCATCAAAGCGAACGGAAACTTGATAAACAACAAGCCGGAAGTCGAAAACATTTTGAATAATCATTTTTTAAATGTTGTAGAGAAAATAGGATCTAAATGTTCATTAGAAGAAGCAAGGCAGTTAATGGATGAGGCCTTACCCACACCATTTGATACAATTGAAATTCCACTCACCTCTCCTTCTCTCAAGAATAAAATCTCACATGGAATTGATGGCATTTACAGCAGGATAATAAAATCTTGTTCCCAAGAAATAAGTGGGATTCTTAGCCACATATGTACTATCTCTCTGAAGCAGGGTATTTTCCGAGATAGACTGAAGTATGCCATTGTTAAACCACTGCATAAAAAAGGGGATACGTCTGATGTCAACAACAACCGCCCAATCTCTCTTCAGACTGCCTTATCCAAAATTCTTGAAAAAGTAGTGTATTGTAGAGTAACTCTACACCTTTGTAAAAATAAAGTTTTAACAAAATGTCAGTTTGGTTTCCAGAAGGGTTTTTCAACGGAAAATGCTATATATACTTTCACTAATGAAACATTAAATGCTCTGAGTAACTGGAAGTCACCCGTTGGGATTTTTTGTGATCTATCAAAGGCTTTTGATTGTGTAAATCATGGAATACTTCTAGATAAGCTCAAGTACTGTGGTTTAAATCATACCTAATTGGAAGAGTGCAGAAAGTTGAAATAAGCAGTTCATATAATATGCAAAAAACTGGTGATTTCTCAAACTCGTGAACAATCAAGAATGGGGTGCCGCAAGGTTCGGTCTTGGGTCCTCTGCTGTTCTTAATATATATTAATGACTTGCCATTCTATATTCACGAGGATGCAAAGCTGATACTTTTTGCTGTGATACAAGTGTAGCTATCACACCCAACAGACAAGAAATAACTGGTGAAATTGTAAACGATGTTTTTTCAGAAAATAATTAAGTGGTTCTCTCCAAATGGGCTCTCATTAAACTTTGACAAAACACGGTATATATAGTTCCACACAGTAAATGGAATGACAGCATGAATAAATATAGACTTCGATCAGAAATCGGTAGCTAAGGTATAATATTCAAAATTTCTAGGTGTATGCTTAGATGAGGGTTTGAACTGGAAAAAACACACTGAGGATCTGCGGAAACGTTTGAGTTCAGCTGCTTGTGCTATTAGGGTCATTGCAAATTTTGGCGACATACATCTCAGTGAATTAGCTTGCGAGGTGCCGGGGCTAGCAGTGTATTTAACACTAAATTCTAGAATCTACATATGTAAATGATGCTATATGCCCCCCCTTGTTCTAACTCCGACTTTTGCTGTTGCACAAGGATTAAAAAATATACGCGAACTGACTGTAATCAACCCTGCAAGTGGAGTAGAAAAGAGTTTGGCACCTGCAATAATTTAATTTGATAAATAAGTTAAATAAAGGAAGGTTTCATAAACGTAGTGAGAAATGATGGGTTGCTCTACCGATTAACAGAATTAAAGTTCTGTCCAAAATAACAATATGATTTATTAAGACTAAACACAAAATAATAAACAAAAACACATGAATTCTAATTTATAATACATCAAATTGGCTCAAATTGGATACACAAACAAACGCTGTGAAGGTGAAGTTGTCCCTAAACTAGATTGTGAGGTTTATGACGAAGTGGTATGTGGAGCCAATTCCTTGCCACTCAAATCTTAAGAGAGACACACAGCTAACCCAACATTAATTGCTGCTACTCAAGACAGAACAAAGTTAGAAAAGACGAACAGGCGCGCTCTGCTGAGCTCTGATTATCACCTAGGAAAATCCCTGTCTGCCGGTGCTGCGGACATACATTACCAAACTGTCTTCTTAACTGCCAGAACACGATCTGGCGTATATAAAATAAATAAAATAAAATAAAATAAAATATTAATTTTTCTATCTGTATGATAGTGATTGGTTGTAATTAATATTTGCTTATCTGGAACGTGGACGTTTAATTATTTGGTATCAGACGCTTGACAATGGCTTTTTCGTAAATGCAATGTTATTCGTAGTTGATCGTGAAATAAGACTCAAATAATCGGACTTCGTATTTAAATCGTTTCCAAAGACTGCTGCGGTAGGTGCGGACTCAAAATCTAAATCTCAATATTAGAATAATTTTACCAGCCATGTCAATACGTCGTACAGAGGTGACTGTCTATTAAACATAAAAAGTTTACACAGTTAGTTAAATCAGATATATTCAACCAATAAGCCTACAGTTAAATAATTCCACTTACTTTCATAAATATAAATTCTTTACAGAATCGAGTGCCTAGTAAGATTGCAACTCGCAGTATTCTTATATAACATCAAATATGGCGGTGTGCCAGTCAATGAAATATACGTGCTTCCCGCACCACTTATCCAAGACCTCTCCCTTCTTAATGAAACATAAGAGTATCGTAATTGTGTTTTTTGTTTTATCAGCGACATAGCGCTGCAGTTCTGTGCCATAGGCTTTATTTATTTGTCAGAGATTAATTATTTAATTAAGATTTCGCGTTTCCGAGGAAACTCACGCACGGCATGCAAATGTGCCTTTATACGTACCGGAGGCGACGGCTGGTTGCTTCGACGTCCTCGACCGAAAGGCGAGAGCCGACTACCTAGAGCACCCGTACAGGCCGAACACCGAACATTCCCGCCCCCACGACAGTGGCCGTGGTTAAACGTTCCAATCAGCAACTCGAAAACCGGCGGAAAATTCCACTCCATTGCCGGAGCACTACCATTCCACCAATGGAGATTCTTGGCGCCAATTTCTGCGCTGATTTTGCTACGTCACGGAGCTATGCCCTGAGCAAGCCAAACAAAGTTACTATTTTGCAGAAAGCGCGGGAATGTTCCCGCCACAACTGCCTGGGTACACAAGTCATTCCCACGCCTCGCTGGTAGCCCGCCAGAAAGTGTTTACGCTAAGATTCTGCGAAGTAACGGAACCTCTAGCCCAGCCGCTACTTCAGACGCCTCCGGGCGTGTCTTTTGACAATGTCGGCGTCTGCAAAGCATTCACTCGACTTCCTCACACCCGTCGGCTTAACCCTCTCCAGCTCAGGAGAGCCCGCCTGTCACCGGACCACCTGGGTGACGAGAGACGCTGCGTGGGAAGTCCGCGTGTGAAGGAATAGCACTTTTCACCGCATGCAATTAGAGAGGAGAATCGTAAGATAGAAATATGAGAGGGGGCTCATGCCACCTCTCAAGCTTACCACGCCTATTTTCATTCTCTGTTTTTGTATGGCATCATATTCTGGGGTAACTCATCATTGAGTAAAAGAGTGTTCATTGCACAAAAGCATGTAATCAGAATAATTGCTGGAGCTCATCCAAGATCATTCTGCAGACACTTATTTAAAGAGCTAGAGATCTTCACTGTAGCCTCACAATATACACTCATGGAAATTGAAATAAGAACACCGTGAATTCATTGTCCCAGGAAGAGGAAACTTTATTGACACATTCCTGGGGTCAGATACATCACATGATCACACTGACAGAACCACAGGCACATAGACACAGGCAACAGAGCATGCACAATGTCGGCACTAGTGCAGTGTATATCCACCTTTCGCAGCAATGCAGGCTGCTATTCTCCCATGGAGACGATCGTAGAGATGCTGGATGTAGTCCTGTGGAACGGCTTGCCATGCCATTTCCACCTGGCGCCTCAGTTGGACCAGCGTTCGTGCTGGACGTGCAGACCGCGTGAGACGACGCTTCATCCAGTCCCAAACATGTTCAATGGGGGACAGATCCGGAGATCTTGCTGGCCAGGGTAGTTGACTTACACCTTCTAGAGCACGTTGGGTGGCACGGGATACATGCGGACGTGCATTGTCCTGTTGGAACAGCAAGTTCCCTTGCCGGTCTGGGAATGGTAGAACGATGGGTTCGATGACGGTTTGGATGAACCGTGCACTATTCAGTGTCCCCTCGACGATCACCAGTGGTGTACGGCCAGTGTAGGAGATCGCTCCCCACACCATGATGCCGGGTGTTGGCCCTGTGTGCCTCGGTCGTATGCAGTCCTGATTGTGGCGCTCACCTGCACGGCGCCAAACACGCATACGACCATCATTGGCACCAAGGCAGAAGCGACTCTCATCGCTGAAGACGACACGTCTCCATTCGTCCCTCCATTCACCACTGGAGGCGGGCTGCACGATGTTGGGGCGTGAGCGGAAGACGGCCTAACGGTGTGCGGGACCGTAGCCCAGCTTCATGGAGACGGTTGCGAATGGTCCTCGCCGATACCCCAGGAGCAACAGTGTCCCTAATTTGCTGGGAAGTGGCGGTGCGGTCCCCTACGGCACTGCGTAGGATCCTAAGGTCTTGGCGTGCATCCGTGCGTCGCTGCGGTCCGGTCCCAGGTCGACGGGCACGTGCACCTTCCGCCGACCACTGGCGACAACATCGATGTACTGTGGAGACCTCACGCCCCACCTGTTGAGCAATTCGGCGGTACGTCCACCCGGCCTCCCGCATGCCCGCTATACGCCCTCGCTCAAAGTCCGTCAACTGCACATACGGTTCACGTCCACGCTGTCGCGGCATGCTACCAGTGTTAAAGACTGCGATGGAGCTCCGTATGCCACGGTAAACTGGCTGACACTGACGGCGGCGGTGCACAAATGCTGCGCAGCTAGCGCCATTCGACGGCCAACACCGCGGTTCCTGGTGTGTCCGCTGTGCCGTGCGTGTGATCATTGCTTGTACAGCCCTCTCGCAGTGTCCGGAGCAAGTATGGTGGGTCTGACACACCGGTGTCAATGTGTTCTTTTTTCTATTTCCAGGAGTATATATATATATATATATATATATATATATATATATATATATATATATATATATATATTCACTTATGAAATTTGTTATTAACAATCCGAACGAATTCAAAAGTAATAGCAGTGTACATGGCTACAACACTAGAAGAAAAGATGATCTTCGCTACTCAAAGTTAAATCTAACTTTGGCTCAGAAGGAGGTATATTATGTTGCCACAAAAGTCTTTGCTCACTTACCTAATAGCATCAAAAGTCTGACAGATAGCCATATAGCATTTAAAAGGAAATTAAAAGAATTTCTTAATGGCAACTCCTTCTACTCATTAGATGAATTTTTGGATATAGTAAGTGGGTAATTTCCCCAACCCACACCAAAAAAAAAAAAAAAAAATTAAAAATATTAAGTGTCATGTAATATTTTGTGTAATGTAATATCTTGTATAGACGCCTTTTATTAACCTGACACGTTCCACATCATTACAAAGTGTCATATCCATGGTCTATGGAACAAGTACTAATCTAATCTAATCAAATCTAATCTAATCTTACTAAAACTAATCTATAAGGGGACCAACTGCAGGGGATGAACATAACTGTAGAAATTTGCCTACGCAGATTACGTAGCACTGATAAGCAGCTCCAAAATAAAATTAATAATACCCTGCTACGAAGTCGATGAGAAAACAAGATTGTAAAGACAGAATATATGGTCATAAGTACGAAAATCCGAAATGACGAACATTTGGCTGTCGTTGGATTCACTATTCACTTCCAAGACAGTTGCCCGTTTCAGATACTGAACAGAACAATTTTTAAGTTTTATCAATAGCTTAAGCGAAAGAACAGTTAATACGGTACTAATTTCAAAATTCGCTTGTACCGACAACATTACACGGATGTGAAGCATTAAAATTTAAAAAGTAAGGTGATGGAAAACTGTTTCGAAACAAAAATACTAAGGAAAATTTTTGGACTTGTAAGTGATGAAAATAACAGCGAATGGAGGATAAGAAAAAACGAAGAGTTGCCAGAGCTGTACATACACCATTAACATCGTCGAAGTGCTGTAGAAAAGAAGGTGAAACTGGGCCGGCCATATACCAAGAATATAAATTAGCAAACGTCCCTATAGAACAGAAGATTGCAGGACAGTAGAAGCAACAAGAGGAAGACGTATGATTAGCTGGAGAAGGAGAACACAGCTACTATGAACATCAACGCCAAATGGACAAGCAAATCATTCAACAACAAAAAAGAGGTTCGTAAAGATGGTTGATAGGACCCTTGCCACCTGTGAGATAAAAAGTAATTAATACACTTTTAAAAAATTCAGAAATCAACGAATATTCAACTCGATAGAAAACTGTCCCCTACATACTGTGACCGTAAGATTAAGCTATGTAACAGCTCGCAAAGAGGAATTGAAGGGGAAGAAATCCTCAACTATAGCACAATATAGCCTAATAATCAATATACAGATATACATACACAGTAATAAAGCTGCAATTCTCTTAGTAACATCTGCTAAAAGATTTCGTTGGCACGTATTCATTAACAAAAATAAATACAGTAAAACTTGATCAAGGCGAACGTATATAATTCGGAAATCTGCCCAAACATTTATATGCAAACATTTTACATAAAACGGAACGTGTCTATGGCGCAAACGGAATGCAAATTTTAAGACTTAATTAATAATCCGTTGTATAATGCGGAAAAAGCTTATACAGTACTACTGTATTACAGTGTACATTACTTATTCACGACTCCACAAGGAATCTACTTGTTAACACAAAGATTGTGCAGCCCTGACAACACTATTCAGAGACGAAAAAGCAACAAAGAGAAGTTCGGCGCTACGGGTGTGGACACCCAACAGCGCGGCTCTGTGCAACAACGAACAAGATACGCGCAGTGTTGGCACATCAAAGGACATGATTAGTTTCTGAGCGCCTTCTTTGTCGATGTTTCTCGTTTTCCGTCATCACTGACGCGCACACGGGCCCACACTAGAACATTGTCGCGCCCCTCCAAACACTCGGCTGACGTCTGTACAGTGAAAGAGTTGGGTCTTGTTCCGTTAAACAATAGTTTTATCCAGCCAGGTCAAGCATTCCAAAGAAATGGACTGCCCGCATTATTTTCTGTCAGTTTCAGTTCACTAGTAGCACTTTAGGTGTTGTCGTTAACGTAATATCGAACAAAACGCATGTGGCAGCAACCAACACTTAACAAAAAGATTAAAGTAATCGAGGCGATTAGGAAACAAATTTTCTGTACGCGAAATATGTTGCGTTTCAAATGCGGTGAAATACAGAATTATGATACTTTAAGAAACAAGGATAAGATACGGGACGAATGGATGAAAGGGAACGAGTGAATGAAAAGAAAGAAAACGGAAATGTGGAAATTAACGACACGAAATGGGAATTGTTGGTAAGTGCGCTGGCAGAAAACTTACCTTTGTCTGGACATACGGTGCAAAGTGAGGCTCCGAAAGTCGCTGAAGACCTTGGAAATGTGTAGGATGCTTGGATAGTTCCAAAGCTAGGCGGAAAATCCTGTGGAATGAACTGTGTGGGGAAGCTAAGAACGTCTGCGAAAGTGTAGCAACAGGACGGAAGACAATTCAGTACAACCAATTGCAAATTAATTAAAATGCGAAATACTTCATGTAGGGCAGGTGAATACTTTCGAAGTGATGACTTCCTGCCAACTCACTCCACTTTTACTTCAGTAACAGATTTAGTAGAAGATAATCAGGAAGAAGCAAAGGAAGAAGAAGAGCAGAACGATGTCCCTAGAAAAATTAATACTCCTGAAGAAGCTATTGCATGCATACTCGATGTTACACAATTTGCAGCACACACAAATTCGCCCAAGCTCTTGGAACCATTGTATAGTGCAAAAAATTTGTGTACACAACAGAGATTTGAATAGGAAACTCAGATAGGTTTCCCTCCTTGATATTCAGGAAAAAACCTAAAGCAAATAAACACAGCAATAATATGTACGTACATATAACAATGAACGAATTTAGAGTAATAATACAGAAACACCGTATTATTTATCAGTTAGTGTAATAGTCTAGTGTTCTGTTGTACAATATACAATAAATGAACGTCCACTATGCAGGGGTGAAGGTACGTAAATACGAGCATAATTACAAATTTATACGTTTGTGCATGATACCTGACAAATTTTATGTAGCCTACTGAGTTTTGCGTAATCCGGAAACTTGTACAATTTAGAAAATTATTTTAGTCCCATGCGATTCCGTTTTGAGCTAGTTTTACTGTTTTCACAACTTGCTTGCGTAGAGATGCGTACTGCACACACAAATCGAATTCCTAGTAACATGTGGGAACGTAACAGGAAGCAGTATATTAACACCACATCAATCAATAGTCATTACTTCTTTCAGACATATTGTAACTAAAATTGTAATACAAATAATTTAATAGAAAATAAAAAAAAAGTGCACTGCCCGGGAATCGAACCCGGGTCGCAAGAATGGGAATCTTGCATGATACCACTACACCAGCAGTGCTTACCGAATCCGGTTACTTGCTTGAGTACATACACGACATTGTTTTCTTTAACTTTCGGCTTAGAGATATTTATTTTGAATCCTATGTGAATCAAATTAAAGAGAAATTTGTTTGTATGCAGGGCGGCCTATATCTGGCTGTAGTCTAATTTATCTCTTCTGTTACTGAGTAGCCGTAAATGATCATTTCCACTAATTTATTCGTTGCAGGCACCAACTTCGCCTACGATTTTTTTAAAAGATTTATTTCTTTATTTTACTTGGTCCTATGAAATTACATTCTATACGAAGATTGTACTGTAATGTACGGCAAGTCAACGATTACAATATTATATGTGCAAAAAGGGAAGGAAAACAAACATTACGGCACACGGTTTCAATGTGAAATATATGAGAAGCCGGCTCGAATCCCAGTGATGGAAAAATTTTCACTGATAATATTTAATAGCCAAGGGGAACTTTTTGTCAGTCCTCACTCAGATCACAGTATATGGAGGATGTGAGTAAGGTAGAAGCACTACCATTCATAATAAACAGTAAACTTGCAGACAGCTTTCACTAGCTTGTATAACAGAGAACATGATCAATAAATCAGCAGTTCTAGAGAAGAGAACTGCTATGGCCTTTTATGTTAAGTTATTAGATGTAACAGGAAACAAACTGTAATCCTGTTGACTAAAATAATTCATAAAATCTTAAAAGGCAGGCAATCATCCAGTATGTTTGAAAATATCTGTGGCAAATCAGTTAATAAGAAAGGAGATGCAGTGTGTCCAAATAACTATCGACCTATCACTTATACCTATAACACAGTACAAACAACAATAGAATACTGCATGCATGAAAAGGTGAGCCAGTATTTTGGATCAAATGATATGCTTTGCTCTTCACAATGTGGGTTCTACTGCCAAAGCATGGCAGCAAAGCAAAATAATTGCTTTGAATACAAAGAGATAATCTGTGCAACACTGTTGGACTTATGGAAAACATTTGACATGGTTTCCGACAATATTACTGTCATAATACTCTTGCTCTGTGGAGTAGGAGAGAATGCTCTATGCAGAATGCAGGCTAACCTGAATGGCAGGAAAAAGTTATTGAAGAATAATAATTAAAAGTCAGACTGTCTTTCAGTTACAAAGTGTGTGTCACAGGAACCTGTTCTTGGACCTGTCCTGTTCATTATCAATATAAATGATTTACTTGCGGTTGTGCTATATGCAGATGACACAACATTACGTGACACAAATGTTGAAAATGTGCAACACAGTATGTTGGAACAGAGAAAAAAATGTTCCACTTAGTTTTTACTACAGTAATGTGACAGTAAAACTGTGGACATAGCATCCAGTCCAGGAGTGTACATAGACCAAAAACCTTGCTTGGATACCCACACATCTGGCAGAACAGCATGTATCACCTCTCTGCTGTTCAAAGTGAGAAGTAGCATCAGTAAAGAGATCATATTAGAAGCATGTTTCACATTCTTCCACTCGCACGTGAACTATAGAATACTATTATGCAATAATTCTGTAGATTCAAGATTGTTTAAATGGCAAAAGAAAGCTATTTAGTGCATCGCTGGTCTTAGTCCATGTGAACTGTGCAGAGGCTATCTTGTGCATTGCTGATCTTAGTCCATGCAAATTGTGTAGAGATTATTTCCGCCAACTTAATATAACAAAAGTACTTAACCTATGTATCTATAACTGCACCTTCATTAAAGAAAACCTAAATGTATATGATCCAAGGAGGCAAGTCCACTACCTTAAAACAAAAGGTGGGCATACAATTAATATGCCTTGTTTTAGGCCAGCAGAGACCCGTAACAAGTATCTTCGTTTTATCTACTTCAACAAATTATCTTAAAAAGCCTACACAATGTCAATATGTAAATTTATAACTAGCATTGCAAAATAGATTTAAAGTAAATAATGTTACTTCGTTCAAGTGTTCCACGTGTGTGAGACATATGACCCGCATTTCTTATGAAATTAACTATCAATAAACAATAGACTGTATTATATAATCATAAGCTGCTATTTGTATTTATTTCATTATTATCTTTTCTTTATTGCTATTAACCTAACTATTTAATTATTTATTATTACCTTTATCATTCATATAATTATGTTTTGCATTTACCTTGTAAGTTATAATTACGTAATTACAACATTGTTATTTATCTGTCTGTTCAGTGTATTCATCTTGCATTCTTTTCTTATACTTTATGATACTTACCTAATTATGTTGTTTGGCAATACATTATGCATCTAAAAATATTCATAGGTGAACAAGCATTTGTATTTGTATTATCTTTTAAGCTTCTATCTTACAAATATATTACTTTGGTAATGTAGTGACAAGCACCATTCTGTTTAAATATGTATTGCAGTTACAAGCTAGTTTGTTGGTACAAAACTGTTTTGCTGAATAGGAGTTGTACAGTTCCTTACTTCCACACAATTGCAAAATACACTGGTGCCACCATCTTCTCATTTACATTCTGATGCACAATGGAGAGAAAATATTTATTGTGCCCATTAGGTCATGCTCAAATTGCATATGAATTTTTATTGTACGCGAATGCATGCACTGGTTTCATGATGGCTCAACTATGTTAGCCAATTTTTGCAGTTCCCTATTGGTTTTAGTTCAACGTAAATCTCTGTCATACAAATTCTCACCTGACATGTCACCTACAGTGAAGACCGTCTCTCTCCTTGAGCAATATGATAAGCCATGAAAAACATGAACCATAGGAGATGTTAATGCAGAGCCTGAAAAATGTCTCAGGGGAAAGCAACGTTCACACACAGCACAGTGTGCATATGACTGCTTCTGGAAAGAGGCAACTTGGATGGTTAATTGTCAGAAGCATCCCATACGATCAAAGCAGTACCCATCCTAACCCAGTGATTTTCAATGTGCTCAGTTAGTATAAATTCATCCAAAAGACAAAGCTGCAGAATAAATCCAGTTACAGCTGAAGCAACTACTAATAGAACGACATAATGCAGCTTGGACAAAGGAAAGAACATTAAGCCAATTCCTTTAGTGTCTTGCATCAAAACATCAGAAACCTTATAAATAAAAGAAAACAAATTGTCATATCCATTAAGGAAAATGAAAATGATGGAATTTCAGCGGACTTGTTTTGCATTTGAGAATATCACAGGGAAACCACTACAATTAAACAGATTCATCTCGATGGACACAAGCTAATATCATGCTCATGTAAAGCCAATGAAAAGAAAGGGGGAGTGGCTATCAGTGCAAGAAATGGAGTTAAGTCCCAGGCCCTTCAGGATGCTGAATATTGTGTTGAAAAGCTTTTTGAATGCTGTGTCACAATAGTGGCTCAGGAAACACTAGCTTGTGGTACTCACAATTTATGGATCACCACAGGAAGAAAATTAAATTTTTATAAGGCACCTAGAGAGTGTTTTAATAAAGTTATGTTGATTTAATTGGTAAATAATTGTTTGCGGTGACTAACATTGATTTTCTATAAGATATTACTGACTGAGGGTGCCTAGAGTTGTTGATTCCAGTGTTGGATTATTTTGCACAGTAAAATTCCCTGCTAGGATCAAATGGCATAGTGTAACAGCTACTGACAATTTGTTTTTGATCCAACAACCTGCAGTGATTTAGCATTAAAAACAAAAGTCAATGGTTTATCTGACCATGACGGTCAAACATTAACAACAAAATTTACTGACCAGTTAGATACAGATGATAGATGTGCTACACTGGTAGATAGTGGGGGCAATAAATTAAGTGATTAATGTGCATAACCTTTATTATCTTAATATTAAAAATCCTGAAAACCACTGTCTGACAACTTTGTGCTGCAGCAAAATATTTATACATAAATTACACAGCCTGTTTCATCAGTTTTCATTAATATAATTAGCAGCTGCCTTGGCAATATTCACTCATCCACCACCTGTTACATATGGTAGTTCTTCACGACCAACTTAAATATAATACACATGTGGGTATTTTTGCTCATCTGAAAAATCAATCACATTACAACCGTGCCAATATAGGTAAATCACAATACCTATGCATAACATCCTCTGAAGGATAGTTTTTTTCCCATTTTACTGGGTCATTTAATTTTAACAAAGCAATATGCCATATTCAGAGATAAAACCTTACACGTACATGCTTGTCAACAAGTTAAAAAATAATAACTTTATTAAGAGTGTGGCATGTCCAGTACAATTTAAATTTCAAAAACTCAGACAGCAAAATCTAATATACAATCATAGCAATGACAAATGTCTTCTTTGAAATGAGAGCTTGCAAAGGGGTCTGTTAACATCAGCACTGATACCTGTGTGTAAAGCCCTTAACTGAAGTTAACACTCCTAATAACTGGCATAACCCATAAGCAGCATAATACAACTGCTTACAAATGGCCAATCCACAACTCACACATAACACACACAATTGTGACCTTCAGCTGATGCCCTAAACATATGCTAGCTGAAGAAATAGTGATGAATACAGCACCAACCAACAGTGTACGTTTTTTATCTTTATTTTTTACAAGGCACAGCTGGTGGACACAAAGTAGACAAATTACCTTGTGGTTACCACTAACCAAAATGTGATAATTTGTAGAAAACCGTAATTAATCCTGTGTAGTGCCATCTGAAAGCTTTGTTCTATGCCAAAAATACATAAATAAATAAAATTACACACACACACACACACACACACACACACACACACACACACACACAAAATTTTAAAAAAATCAGTTGGGAACCAAATCCCAGACAGCCCTGACAGGTCAAAAGAAATGATAGTACCTGGAAGTGTTGGTAGAGCAGAATTCGCAAAACTCAAACAAAATCACATGCCATAGAATGGTGCTAGCCAGAGCCCAGTCCCAAGGTAGTGTAACCTTCTTCCCTAGCAGCTTTGTCACAGTCATAAGTAAGCTACCACTTGCATTCAGTAAGTTGTTGAGTGAACTGCATTTCCTCCTTGTAATTCATTTACTGTCAAACAGATGCACCAGGATATCATTGACAACAGTCTGGTCTAGCACTTCTGCAATACACTGTGTTATACTCAAGTTCCAGGGCAGCTGATGAGATAATAAACATCGCTATGCAGGTACCATTCACACTAATATGGCAAGCTAACAGTGACACTATCGTTTGCCACTCCTTTTCCCTTACTGTACAGTGGCACACTATGTTTTCACACTCTAGCCTCTAGCTGACTGTGTTCCTTCTCCATAATGCCAGCCTTCCAGCTCAAACACCAACACAATCCAGCCTCCTACTCTGCCAACCTCCTCGGCTTCACCACAGAGGGCCTCAGAACCAAGGATAATGTGTATCCTAGTACCACAGAATCATAAACAATGACATGGCCTCACATTCTGAAATTACAGGAAGAACACTGGGGAGGAATTCATAAAGAAGATGGCATTGATGGAAAATTTAACTCCTTGTTAAATGTATTCTTACAGCACTTTGTGTCCTGTTTTCCCATAAAAGGAACAAGGGCAAAACTGAACAAAAGAAAAATAATGGGTGGACAACTACTGGGATTAGAGTATATTATGTTAGAAAGAGAGTGCACTATGTAATTCAGAGAAGCAGTAGTCAAAATTTGAAACACTATTGCCATTCGTACTGTCAAATCCTCCACTTTGTCACAGAAAAGGCAAACAAAATTTGTGTACTGTACTAAAAAGAGTTTAGAGAACAAGGTGAAAATTAATCAAAAAACAATTCAAATTAAATTGAGCCCCCTCGTAAATAGCTCTGACAGAAATGGCAACATGTTCAAATTATTGGCCTCCCAATTCTGTTACTTCCTCTCAGTGGCTGTGAACACTGCACTCAGAAACAAACAGCTAAATAAAGATATGTCCATCCAGTTGTATAGATACTACACACCATCAACAGTTTCAAAAATGCAAACCAATAGGGAGATTACTGAATTCATCATTTCCTTAAAAATAGTAATTCTGCTGGCTATGATAATGTTTCTATCAGTATGTTAAAATCTTGTGCTGACTTGATAAGATTACCCTTAAGGTAGCTTTGTAATCAGTCAATGGCTAGGGGCATTTTTCCTGACAGACTTACATGCACTACCTGATCAAAAATATCTGGACACCGCTACGTAATGCAAAATTGCGCACTAGATGTCATGAGAGGTGTGCCTGCCAATGTAAAAGGAGGTGTTGTGTTGTCTGTAGAGAAGCAATAACAGCAAAATAGGTCAATAAAGAGAGCTCAGTGACTTCAAATGTGAACTAGTCATTCGGTGTCACCTGAGGAACAAATCCATCAGGTACATTTCAACCCTTCTGATGTTTCTCATGTCAATTGTTGGAGATGTGATTGTGAAACAAAAATGCAAATGAACAACCATGGTTAAACTGAGCCCTTGCCAACCTCATGTACTGAAGTACTGGGACTGTCGAAAATTGCGGAGAGTAGTTGTAAAAATCACATGAAAGCAACAGAAGGAATCATTCAAAAGTTCAAAATGGTATGCCCCAATGAAAATTACTTTGTGACCGACATTTCAGCAAGGTGGTAGGGGCCAGCCACCATCCAATCGTAGTTCTTCCTCATGCGCCACATGCTTTCTGTGTAGCCTGTTTTGTACACACATCAAAAAAAGTTTTGCATCACCTTGGATCCTAGAGTTCCGAAACCTGTATAGAAAATTGGAATCGAGATCAACATAAACATCATTTCCGCCCTTTTTATTGCTCATGAAAACCACACATTGGATGTTGTACCACCATACATCGAGACCTTCAGAGGTGGTGGTCCAGATTTCTGTACACACCTGCACCTCTACTACCCAGTAGCACATGGCATTGATGTATGCCTGTATTCGTTGTGGCATACTATCCACAAGTTCAAGATACTGTTGATCCAGATTGTCCCACGCCTCAACGGCGTATATCCCTCAGAATGGTTGTTGGGTCACGTCGTCCATTAACAGACCTTTTCAATCTATCCCAGGCATGTTCAACAGCGTTTATGTCTGGAGAACATGCAGGCCAGTCTAGTCAAGTGATGTCGTTATCCTGAAGGAAGTCATTCACAAGTTGTGCATGATGGGGGCACGAATTGTCGTCCATGAAGATGAATGCCTCGCCAATATGGTTGCACTATCGCTTGGAGGATGGGATTCACGAATCTTACAGCTGTTACAGTGCCTTCCTTGACCACCAGCAGCTCCACATAATGCCATCTCAAAACGGCAGGGAACCTCCAAACCTCCATCTTGCTGCACTTGCTGTTCAGTGTGTCCAAGGCACTCAGCCTGACCGGGTTGCCTCCAAACATGTCTCCAACAATTGCTGGTTAAAGGCATATGCGACACTCATCGGTGAAGAGAATGTGATGCCAGTTCTGAGCAGTCCATTCGGCATGTTGTTGGGCCCATCTGTACCACACTGCATAGTGTTGCAGTTGCAAAGGTGGACTCGCCATGGATATCAGGAGTGAAGTTGTGCATCATGCAGCCTGTTACGCACAACTTGAGGCGTAACACGATGTCCTGTGGCTGCACGAAAATCATTATTCAACATGGTGGTGTTGTTGTCAGGGTTCCTCCGAGCCATAATCCGTAGGTAGCGGTCATCCACTGCAGTAGTAGCCTTTGGGCGGCCTGAGCGAGGCATGTCATTGACAGTTCCTGTCTCTCTGTATCTCCTCCTTCTCCGAACAACATTGCTTTGGTTCACTCCGAGACGCCTGGACACTTCTCTTGTTGAGAACCCTTCCTGGCACAAAGTAACAATGTGGCTGCGATCGAACCCCAGTATTGACTGTCGAGGCATGGTTGAACTATAGACAACATGAGCTGTGTACCTCCTTCCTGATGGAATGACTGGGACTGATCGGCTGTTGGACCCCCTCCATCTAATAGGTGCTGCTCATGCATAGTTGTTTACATCTTTGGATGGGTTTAGTGACATCTCTGAAAAGTCAAAGGAAATGTGTCTGTGATACAATATCCACAGTCAATGTCTATTTTCATGAGTTCTGGGAACCGGAGTGATGCAAAAGTTTTTTTGATGTGTGTAGATACGTCCAGCACCCTGTGAAGTGTGGCTGCCTCCACACTGGCAGTACTCCCCCAACCACTGCAATCTGTCCATCACACAGTACTTTTAATTGGAGTATACCAACAATCCAACTAGCATAATGATTGTGCATAGGGAATTAAAAAGAATAGGGTACAATAGTTGAGCAGTTTCTAATAAGCCACTGTGTGTCACTACTAAGTGATGCTTGAGGTGGTGTAAAAATCAATGCTAGTGGACAATGTATGGCTGGAAACAAGGGATTTGGAGTGATGCTATACTCCATGCCAATCCAGTGGAGGGGCTATTGTGTGTGGTGCCAATGATGAAGTGGTATTTTTAACGGTTAGGGTGCAGCTCCTTTACTGCACTTAAGAAAACACTAAATGCAAAAGAATATAATTACATTGTACAGCATTATGCACTGTATACAGTATAGGAACACTTCAAAGACAATGACTGTATCAGCGTGACAATGCATTCTGTCATAAAGCAGCATCTGTGACACGATTGTTTTTGGACAGTAACATTTCTGAAATGGACTGGCCTACCCAGAGTTCCAATCTGAACCCAATGGAACACCTTTGCGGTGCATTAGAACATGCTAAGTGATACCTGAGGTGGAGTCAAGAGGGAAGCCAATCCACGGAGTCAAGAGGGAAGCCAATCCACTGAAAAATGGATGACTTGTTGCTGGGAAGGTTTCTGGAGCATATGTCGAGGGGCTTGCTGTCGGAGGAGATTCATTTAACAGAAGTCTCTCTTAGATGGACGTGAAAGGGATGAGAACTGTTGAAAGGAGATACAATAGCTTGTTGGATGATTTGATGTAGACTTAATTTCAGATCCAAGACTCAACTAAAATCAAACATTTCATAACCCCAAGCCATCTTCCTGGATACTGCCTTTGTATGGAAACAAGTTATATGAAAATTATGTCATGACAAATGCAAAAAATAACATAACTCTGAATATTTTGTTTAAGGCTAAAGTTATTTTCTTTGAAATACAGGACGTCACATTGTTGTCAATGAAACAATACCTTGTAAGTGACTGTGCCCATTTGCCCTGTACTGATTGCACAGTTTCACTTGGCCCCTGAGTAGAGGATGCTGGGAGTGGAAGCTTGCGATCGGCTCGTAGCACACTGGCTGATGGGACAAACCCCACAGCCAGCTTATATCTTATAAAAGAAACGAACATGTAACGGACTAATGCATTGTAGAAGTGACACAAAAGTTAATGGTGAGTTGCTAGAAGGACCTCTTCACTCACTTAAGTAAATAATATTCACAGTCACTATGCACAACACCGCACACAGATCAACACTGTACACAAAATAGTCTCTTATTGTTAGGGTACACAATACTGTCACATAGCTGAGGTTGGCAACAAGCGTAAACATTGCAGAATGGCCTGAAGTCAGCCAACTTCCATTATTCATAGAGGAAGCAAGGAAAAGTGTGTGACCAGTAAATGCAAAATTGCACACAGCCACAACATATTGTTATTGCTTGTTATCTATCTCCCCATGTTGGAAAGCAGTTCTCGAGTTCGGGCTTCGGTTGACAGAAAGGAAGAGAATTTTCTACAAGACAGTTTTCTCGCAGAGGAAGAGAACTGAAAGTAGTCTGAAAGTTGATATTTGTTTTTGAGAGTGATTGACGTCTGCCAATCGTGGACCAATCATCGATTTTCTGTAGGTCTTTCTAAATTTCATTCAATCTTTGAACACTGCAACCTCCCTAGGGACAACAGAATTGTCTATAAACAGCCTCATATACCTTCCAATACTTCAATTATGTTGTATTTAATTCTTTTGCAATTACATAAAATGTTTTTATTTATCTTTTTTAACTTACACTATATTCTTTCAGATTAATTTTCATAGAAAATTTGTTCCCATGATAATAGTAGGTATACTGAGTCAAGTATGCCAAATGACTGAAACCAGAAAATCTAAAGCCAGTTACAGGTTATTGTTCTTTAATGACAAAGAAAAGAAAATTGGGGATCTGTCAGATGATGATCAGTTTGGGTCTAGGAAAGGCAAAGGTACCAGAGAGCAACTTCTGATGTTGCAGCTGATAATGGAAGTGTCCAACATAGGCCTTAATTTGAGGAAGAATTTTCTTAGAATGTGTGTGAGGAGCACAGAATTGTATGGTAGTGAATCACGAGAACTGATGCATTTGAGATGTGGTGCTGTAGAAGAATGTTTAAAATTAGGTGGAGTGTTAGAGGAAGGTATGTGGAGGCTCTCCGCAGAATCTGCAAAGAAGGAAACGTGGAAAATGGTCAAGAAGGATGATGGGCTGACATCAGGGTGGTATATGCTGTCATCGCATCAAAATCATCGCTGTATTTCCAGGTGTGCTAATTTTTTTACTGACAATGTATAATTATAAATTTTGCACTGAGTAAATGAAAACAGGTTGAAACAGTGCAGATATAAAGTCTAGGCAATACAGCACTATCTGCTTAACCCCTTGACCAGGCTGTATATCTTGCACTGCTGTCTGTTCCCACCCATGTAATTGTTCCTTCGCCTTGTGGCACTTCCCTCCAGCGTTGTGTAATCTGACCTGTTTCAGTGAGCTTTTCTCAGATCAAGTGATTGCTTCATTTGTTAAGTTGCTGACAATTTGAAACTTTGGTGGTAACAATGTGTTCTATGAAAATAAGCCCATTACATTTGATTTATTTTGACAGTCTCGTGAAGGATTGTATTGGAGGAGTGAAGACATACACATTATTTTTCAAAAAATCATTGGTTAAAGAATTTCCTTGAGTATTATAATTTAGAACTGGGTTTCAGAAATCTGTGTTGTTGGAATAACATTGCAAACAAAAAAAGACAGTTGTCAATTATTCATTGGTACTTATCTGTGCACATGTAATTGTTGTTTCTGTGCACTGATACATGACTTTAAACTGTTCAGCACATTTTTCTTCATTAATCATCATAATTAATAACCTATCACCAAAAAAGAATGTAGAATATGTCTAGTCAATTTGGAGGAGCCGTAAAATAAACTTTTACACATGATGTCGCTGTAAATGCAAATTCGCTCCTATATCCAATTAAGAGAGCATGTTCTTGTAAAACAGCATCTGACAGCACTTCTTTAATGCCTCCTTCGCCACTTGACATTTCGGTATCACTTTCATTAAAATCCTCATCATTGCTGTCTTCTCCACAAAACATAAATACCACCAATATCGGTTAAATGACACTCTAGGTAGTATGACCCTTGCAGCTGATATAAAAATCTACATCTGTTTTGTAGAGCTTTCCGAATGTTGGCAACTGTAGGACCAAGGACTATCTGTAGAGTAAACAGTGCCGCACTGCCAGGCAGTCCAAACTCAGTTCATAGAGCACAGTTAAGGGTTTAATGAGAAGTAAAGCAAACTGAGCTCCACGTTTGATACAAAATTAGGTTATAAAGAAAGGCTTTAAGAAAATATATCTCAAGTGTTAGTTTGAAAAATATCTTTTTGAATAAATCAGAAAACGCATGTTAACAATGTTCATAATAAAATCACTGGGTTACAATGTCCCAGCTACTGAGGCATCTATTTGCTGTGTCCATAACTGATTATAATCATATCATAGTTACGGAACGCAAAGATTCCTAATGGAATAGTAAAACTACTGATAATGGTTTCAATGTTGTCCACCAACATGTGACGTAGTGCCATAGCTACCACAGTCTCAGCTGTGTCTATCCTTTAATATGGAATGCTCACAACCAGAAGGCTCAGCGTGTCAGCGTGGTGCAGAAGTGTGAGGGAACCATGTCACGGAGATGCACTCATACTTCCTGCAGCCAGCTGAATAAGTTTGAAAAGGGTCAAATTGTGGGCTTCCAAGTGGTGGGATGGTCCTTATGGAGAAATGCCACAAAGGTTAGATGTGCTGTGCCAGTTGTGCAATGATGCTGGTATCAGCAGTCATGGGAACATTCCACACAGCACAAACACACACCAGGATTGTCATATTGCAAGGACAGCATTGATAAAGAGGGCTTCTGAGTCCAGATGTGTCAACATAAACTGTTGTGAACCAGTTATTAGCACACCTATCACCCATCTTACCTCATGCAACAGCTTTGATGCGCACCACTTGACCGGTGCCTTCAGAGGATTACTTGAAAGATCAATAGCATGCAGTGTTCTTCAGAAATGAAATCAGATTCTGCCTGAATGCAAATGATGGTTATTTACGTGTTATGACTTAGACCTGGTGAGCGCTGTCTCAGAGTATATTTGTCCAAGACACACTGGCCACACCCCAGGCCTTACCACCTGGGTGCAATAAGCTACAACTTTCATTTACCTTTCACTGTTTCTGGAGGGGACACTAACCAGTGCTTGGTACATGCAGAATGTTGTTAGACCCATTCTTCTGTCGTCCTTGCAACAGGAAGGTGATGGGTTGTTCCAACAGGATAATGCTCACCCACACATTGCCTATGAAATTCAATATCCTCTGCAAGACATACAGCAGCTTCCCTCGCAAGCTCGATCCCCAGACTTGTCTCCAATCGAACACATGTGGGGTGTGATGGGACGAGAAGTGACTCGAGCGATTTGTCAACTGAGAACTCTTACAGAAATGCTTGTACACGTCAAGCAGACCTGGTATAATGTATCCCATGACAGTATTTGTCATTTGTGATCGATTGGCTGCTAGAGCCAGCGGCTGCATTGCTGCCTGTGGAGGCTGCACCATGTACTAATATTGTGTTTCAGCATGGTTCAAAACCTGGTACCTCAGGTCCGCTTCTCCTATTTATTTGTATATTTAATCTTTTCATATACTCCATATGCAACAATAAATCTTGAGTGAAATGGAAACCTTAAAAGGGTGTGCTAATTTTCTTCCAGTAGTTTATATCAGGACTTTTAGTTTAATTTTTTATTTTGATGTGGAACTGATATAAATTGCAATTTGTGACCAAAAAGTGACTAGTACAGGGGGGCACCTTTTCCTATCTATCTATATAAACCGTGGTGCTGTGTAGGCTTGTAAACAGCAGCCTCAGTGTGAATTGAGCTATGGACAGTATAATGTTGTTTTACTAACCACCGTATGTACATGCTTTCTGAGTGTGTATGATTCACTAGAAAACAGTGTGTTTGCCTTGCCGTGTAACCTTCAGTCTTTGTAACTGCTAGATTCTTCTTGACAAAATCAATTCACGTGTCTGATTGTAACGTTTTCTTATTTCTTTCAGCACTGATGATGGCTATAGTATAGCTGTAGCTGAATCCTGCTAGATCTGCAATAAAACACAGATTGATACACAACTGTTTGCTGTATTCATCCGTGATGATGATGATTCCCAGACAGAAGGTTCGTTCTGGATGTCAGCATCCCCTGTGATGTCAATATAGTCCCACCTCTTCATGCCTGCAATTTTCTAGTTATCCAGTGTATAAATTTGTGAGCCACAACATCTAGACGTCGTCACAGGATAACGAGCTCCTGCCTTGTGGAAATGTTGTGTCGTTTAAACAAAATAATTCACCACTATGCCCAACAATCTATAAAGCAAATTTCTCATGTTAGCACTTCACTTCATATGAGAAACATTTTGATTAACTTCTGTCATAAACAGAAAAATTGATAAAATATCTTTACAAGCTATAACAGTTCATTCTACCATCAAATTATGTTTACACATTTATGGCAAGTTTAGGGCCATCAGTCCCTCTCTCATATCTAATGATGCGTTCTTCGTTTTTCATCAGTACATTTATTATGATATGCTGGCTGATGTGTCTTATAATAGATCTTGTATTAAGTGCAGAATCCGACATTTAATAGCGATGTATACAACACAAAGAACCACATTTTACATTTATCTGTGAAGGGGAGAACAAGAACTATATCATTGAGTAAGCAGATTTAAGAGATTTAGACTATGGGAGCAATGGACGTGAGAGATATACGAGAGAGGAAAAGAGAATAATATGGGGAAGAGATACGAGTGTGTGTGTGTGTGTGTGTGTGTGTGTGTGTGTGTGTGTGTGTGTGTGTGTTCACTATGCCTGCACACTTATACGTTTGTGATACATCCACCAAACTGATATTTTAAACATCTTATCAGTACAAGATTATTAAGCTGCACTTTCAAAACAGCAATTCACTTTCAACGGTGACTTAATTCTTGGTGTAGGCTGTATTTAAAATCCTGAAGGCTGTAAACAATGAAAAGGGATGGCAAGAAAATTACACAAAGTTAATGCTCATTTATTTTGTTTAATTTTGTACACATTTAACAGTGTTTATATAACATTTAACAACATATATATCTGTAAAATATCTGGCACATATGAAGTTTGCATAAAACCATGTAAAAATCTAAAGAAAACTATCAGTGTTTCAATCAATGTTCTCCTTAAATTGTTAACCATTCACAGTGAAGTCTCTCTGCACCAAAAAGTGTTAAAACATTTCTCCAAACAATGGTAAGGCAAAAACTGTAAAAGTAAGTACAAAACTTAAAAGTGAAACACTTACAAGAAAACATGGTCCACACTTGCTTTAAGGCAGCTTACGATGAGCACATCACTGTTCCTTTGCAATATCCACAGAACAGAAGTTCAGCATGAACAGTTTTATACTTCATTTATATTTCCTAACAAAGAAATTTATCATAAAGTGACCATCATACTAACAATTGGTAACATCAATGACTGACAACAAAAGCTCAGAATAAATTCACAGGATACTAAAAAATCAGTTAAATAAAATTTACATGGAGACAGTTAACCATATACAAGGAACTATTACTTCTGACACCCTCATGATACTATAAAAATTTAAGACACTTCACCGCTTGAGTAAAATAGTGCACCACGTCCAATTTTGCAGTTTTTCAACTAGGCACCACTTCTCATTGCACGGACAAACACGTGTCAGTGAAAAAATTGATTACATCCTAGGGTGTATATTTCCTCAACATCTGTTGAAATATATGTGCACTTCCAAGAAGTCATACTTCTTCGTTAAGTGATATAATGGGCCAAGTAAATAGTGTTGAATGTGACAGATTGTATTTGGAGTTCAACGTTTATAATAATTCAGGAGACAAAGAAAAGTGATTAAAACACAGCAGTTTGTTAGATGTTGGTATATTCCAATTAAAACATGACAATTTCAGATTAGGAAAGGATGGGGAAGTATGTCAGCAATGCCCTTTCAAAGGAATCATCCATTTGCCTGATGCAATTTAGGAAAATCACAGAAAATCTAATCAGGATGGCTGGATGCAGGTTCGAACCATCGTCCTCCCGAATGCAAGTCCAGTGCGCTAACCACTGCACCACCTCACTTGGTTTGAGTGTAGTGGGATACAAGAGACAAGGGTAATATCTGTATATTCTGATTAATATTGAAATCATCTGTATGTAGGGTCCTTAATAAAAAGAACACTGCAACCTATTAAGGAATGGGCGAACAGACAATGTTTTAATAATGATTTTAACACATCTGTCGATACTCTTGAGTGCATGTGTGGAAGGCAGAGGCAGCGAGACAGAGCCTTGGCAAAACTGAAACACCCCAGGAAACTTCTTCCTTATGTATCGTGCCTTCTGTCTGAACTACATGTCAGAGAATGGAGGTACTGAAGAAAGTAAGACACACATTGCTGAAGACGAAGAAGAGTTAATCAGCACCCGTAGTGCTGGTAAGGAAGGGATATGCCTTGGTTTTTGTAAATTTTTGGTTATACTGTCCATATTATGTACTTCCTTCAAAAATTCTTACAATGAAAATGAATGATGTGGACAAGGTCCTGTTTTTCTCAAAAACCCAGCTGCTCTACAACAAGAGTGAGGACTTTCCTCAGCCAAAGCAGCCACTGGAAGTACAATTTCATCATACCAATAATTTTTCTAATGTTAATTGTATTCTATAAAACATAATAAAACAATGTATTCATGTAAGCTATTCAGGTATTTTAATAATAAAATAAAGTACATACATGTTGTTTTATGTCCTAACACAGACATGGCCCATTCCTTTACTCAAGCATCCACTTGTGGTCTATACCTGTGGCTTGTTTTATGAAATAATACCCACTGATTAAAACATGGAGGAGAATAAAATAAACCAGATCATAAGGGAGTCTACACATTTGTGAAGACTTTCTGGAAGAAAACATTCATACTACCATCTCATTTCTTCACTACTGAGCTAAGGCCTTCAGAAAGCTATCAAATAAAAATGGCAAAAAGCCAGTATGGATATCTCAGTCTTTATTTAGGCTGTTAATCTTAAAAATTATGCTAAAACAAAACATACATTTGAATGTTTTGTTTGGAATGTAGTAGTGTTATTAGGCCCTTTATTTTCGAATATAGATGCACAGCATACTTCTCTGCCATGTAATAAAGTAAACTGCAGAATTAGTGCTGTACTGAAGATATATTACTTTTGCTGTTCAAAATGGTGAGTAAATTGTATACAAATATAAAGGACACAACATTTAGGTCAGTCACCCCACAACAATTGATAAAATAAGTGCTAGGTGAATGCCAATGAGAAAAATGTAGTTTATAAGTTGATACAAGAGCAGTTACAATCTTCCACAAAGTACAAAGTACACAGTACACATCACTAATCTGATGCCTTAAGAATACCCCAGTAACATTATAATGCTCGATTTCACATTCTGGAATTTGCAGTACAATTGATAAAATAAGTGCTAGGTGAATGCCAATGAGAAAAATGTAGTTTATAAGTTGATACAAGAGCAGTTACAATCTTCCACAAAGAACAAAGTACACAGTACACATCACTAATCTGATGCCTTAAGAATACCCCAGTAACATTATAATGCTCGATTTCACATTCTGGAATTTGCAGTACCGTAAAACTCCAAAAAAATGAGGAATTCCACAAAGGAAGTCCTGAGTCTGACAGAGATGCTAGGTATCATTAGTAATTAAAAAATTGTGACAAATCATTACCAGTGACAGCAATGTGGCCTAACCAAGTGAAGCTGAAGAGTAGGATGGGAGGTCTCAAAAGCCAAAAATGACAGGAGTCTGTACGAACTGCAGAGTTCGGCGCAGCACACAAGACTTACTACAAAATTATTATCAAGTCCAGAATTCAAGACTGCACACAGAGTTCAATTAGTATAGTTGGTAAGTAACACATTGGCACCAGGAAATGACAAGGTGACATTTTAACATCTGGTAAGAATGTACGTACATCATCATGTTCACTGCTCAGTGGAGATTGGTCAGATGTGTTGTGACAACCGGATGTAGCTTTAAAAACAGCAACTGTTAGTGGCATCTGCCAAAAAATAACAATGATGACACAGTCGTAAGACTAAACTGCAATCTCAACTGAATATTTTTCACTTTGATACCAGTACTGCATATTTTACATTGCTTAAAATTCATCTGTGGTATTTCTTCAGTATGGAGATTGTTAAAACTTCTCTCGTGCAAAAGGGTGGTTTATCTATGTAGATTTCTGTCAATGGGAAATACCTTTAGTACATAAAGGGGCTTTGTTCACCAAATGTAAAACCATACACCCTGGCCTCTTGTGTACAGTTGCCATCCTTTCTCACTAGGTGTGTATGGTATCATGTCATATATCATTTAGTGTGGATGTGATGCTATTCATTTAACTTTGAGACTATGTACTTCATTTTGGAGCATGTATGAAAAAACAAACCCAATTTGGTCTCTATTACAGCAAGACATTATAAGGCCACAGGACCAGACACAGCCACATGGCAACTGATAGCAGTGCATCTTCTTACATTGCAATGCAAGCAAGGAAATCCATCACGTAAAATATCACAGACAGATGTCACTGTTTATAATTAACTTCATACACAATTACTATGGGAAAGAGACTGAAATTACAAAGCTAGCAGAAGAGGAGACAATACCTATCAAAATTGCCTAAATTAATGGAGGATGGACACAACGCAAAGGGAATGAAATTTTAGGATCTAACTCAAAGAATGATAAACAATGTTCCTACAACAGGCATTCCTTTGGCAACATAGATAAATGTGCTACTACTCAGCAATCTCTGTGATCAGTGAACAATATTGAAAAATCCCATATCCATGAGAACTTCAAAGCTCTGATTTCACACATGACAGACACATAAACTGTCACAAAAACATTATTTCTGTGTTCTAGTTATAAAAAGTACAGTAATGATTATGTGTGAATAACAATTCTGGAAATAACAAGATAGTTGTGAATATGGTATATCACCTAACATCTAAGATTTTATGAAGAGAGCAGGAAAATCAGAGAATGTGGGAGAGTGTGTCATCAGAATACTTAGGAAAATACATAGCCCACACAATAAATTATAATCTGGATAAAAAGAAGACTATCTAACCTTAACACCCATACAGACAGAATCAGTAACAATGTGTGAGTGCTTGAAATTCTAAGGTCTTATCTATAAAATGGTTGGCAATAGACTTAACTTTAATAATTGAAACAAGGCAAAAGTCAACTAGCAAAAAAGACACTACATCTGATTTAAAAGAAAGAAACCTGACAGAAGATATATTACAAAATCTTACATCTGAAACACTTGGAACAAAGTATACATTAGTGGATAACCTCAAAAAGAAAACTGGCAAAAAGGAGTCAGAAGAACAGGAAAAAATACAAAATTCTGAGGTTTAAGTAGACAAGGAAAAGAACCATTAAACTAACTACCAAAATTTAAACATAAACTTTCAGTTGGCAAAACAGACTAACACAAAGAAGTGGAAGCACACTGCCAAAATGAAAGCATGCAAGGAGAATTATTCAAGAAAAATGTCAAATCAAACATTTATTGGGTGCTACATACTTAGTGGATACAGCTCTCCATTTGTGAGAACAAAAAGACTGCACTTTTTTGCTACCCATCTCCCTTTTTCCTTGGGCATAGGTATGATGATGCTGCTGATGACCGAGACCTTAAATGTTTTCGATGGGTAAGATATTTGAGATGACAAATCACCACAGAAAATGGACTGAAATTAGTATGCTACTATGAAACAATTATATGGAACAATAATGGTACCGCATCTAGTCAGTCATGTGGGAAGTCTTTCCTATAGCACAGACATGTAACATTACTGAATTATTCCACGTCCACATTTTTTTTTTCATAAGCTTGTAGTGCAACCTGGTTACACAGAATATGCATTACAATTACCTTTCCATTAAACATGATTTCTCTGCCTTTAATAGTTTCACCATTGCTGTGCTTTGTGGTGTAGCATTTATGAAGAGGATGGTGTTTAACTGATTCTATCACAAGTATCAAAGTGAACTTACTGATATCTGATCAGAGTTTAGTGTGGGACACAGGAAAAACGATTCAACCAGTACTCTGTCAGTGATTTCTACATTCTGCAGCATAGCAAAATATGTATTTTTTTAGTAGGTGCATCTTTTTTTAAACAAATTACCTGATTTCCTATTAAAAAGCCAGTCGGCAGCAAAAATGGTTCCAAATCTTATTTAACTTTTTTCAACCAACATTCTCAAAGAGTACCTTATGTCAACCCTAGATATATTTTGGAGGCATTTACTTTAATTTTTTTAAAGACAAAATAAGACATACGTCTTTTCCTACCATACACACTGTGGAGCTACAGTAAATGCATAGACACAAACTGACTATTGACTAGTTTTGCAGCAAATATCCAACAATACATGTTTATGTAAAGTACTCTGTCTTACTGATGAAACAGTATCATCATTATCACACCAAATATGTAGTATTTTAAAAATAAGAAATCATTCGTTGACCTGAAAGACCAGAAGCCAACCATTTCCCATTAACCTGAGTAATCCATAGGGACTTTCAAATTAGATACTGGAAAGAAATACGTATTTCGAAGAGGGAGCTGAATTGACATTCCAAGATATTGAAATAGTATTATTTGCATTTGCTACATAAATGCTGAAAAAAAATATTATGTGAAAGGGACTAAATAAATAACATATTAACATTAAATTAAAATCCCTCAATGCTTGCTGCACTAAATATAACGAGGAATGTGAAACTTATTCCCTTGCACTGGAATGGTAAGTAGTGGAGGATTAGTTAGAAGTAAAGACAGCAGAAAACAATTCAAAAATTTAAAAATGCCATGTACTAGTCTTAAACCATTTGTTTTTTAAATCAAGCACACACGAGATGAAATGATTAGCTGCAGTTACAACAACTCAAAGCTTCATAAAAGTCTGCAACAGAGAGACACAACTGAGTATAAATACGGTGCAAAAAGTCTGGGACAAATTCCATGACATCTAGCCATCCTGTAATGTTTCAGAGTCGTCACAATTATTTCAATGGCTTGGAAACCAGAATGTGTTCACACAGTCATCAAGCTATTAACTTTAAGTTACATGTAATGAAAAAAATAACTTAACTCACGACTATGGTACTGAGTACAGTCAAAGAAACAGTAGAAAAATCACAAATGTGTTGATGGGACACGTAACACAACATACCATTACCAGCAATTAACCACAAAAGAAACCAACTTTATGTCTTGACATTGGAATGAAATTCTGTGGGAAATGGGTTACAAGTCACTGGCAGTCCCCCCCACCCCCCCCCCCTTCTCTCTCTCTCTCTCTCTCTCTCTCTCTCTCTCACACACACACACACACACACACACACACACACACACACACACACACACACACACACACACACAAACCAAAGATATTAAATGACAAGTATGTGTTAATATACCCCATAAAAATAATAGTAATCAGTCTTTTTTGTAAGTTCAGAAATATCACTCATAGTTGTCCCAAAACACATCAGAACTGGAAAGTTGGAAATGTACTACACAGCGCATCTTTCCGCTTAACAAACAGAGCAAACATCTCCAAATAAATCAGTGTTACTACTGTCTCTCTTAACTTTTGATGTACAATATTTCATACAAAAGGAAAATTCAGCTGAGAACACTGATAAATTATGAGCCAGAATTGCTGGGTAGTATATACATCGATTAGGGGAAATGTTTAATCCTGTTGATGCATGCATATGAAAGCAAAACTGATGATTCAGTCTCAGTTTCTGTAACTTCAAGTTCCTTCCTCATGAAGGAGAAAGCGATAGGTTGGTGGACGTGTATCACCCGCCTCCTAAATGCAGGTGGGCCCCTCTCGCCCTGAGCGACCTTCCCTTCGTTTCTCGGTCTTGCCGAACATATCCCCCTCCCCTTACTGAGAAAGGGAGTAATAGTTCCAAAAACTAAAAATAGTGTAATAAATTTTACTTTCATGGTCATGCATTGGTAGTCCTAAACATTCCTCTCCCTGTAGGTAAGTACTGGTCAGCAGTTACATCTCTTAATTTACTAATTTGCAATCCTTTTGTTGACCTAAAGCGTGAGTGTACAGGAATACCATATAGCAAGGAGAAATTCAAATTTGTGAAAACCAGAAAAGAAACATTTTGCTAAGGGCATTAGTCTTAGTTCTGAACTACAGAAAGTGACATTTATTTACAACCAATCATTTCATCTCGGCAGCTTTTACAGCATGTATTACATGGTAACAAAAAAGGGAACTTTAACCTCCGAACACCTACAACTTCCACAGGCATTTCAAATCTGGAGGACCAGACCAGCCGACGAGATGTTGTCACCGCCTCCAGCAGTCTGGTGGGCACGGGTACAGACCAGGACGGGCGCAACGCAAATCTCAACAGGCACAGGAGGTACTGGCAGATCATCCCGGCTGACATCATCCTCCCCCAACACCTCCTCCCAACAGGACACAGGTTTCTCCACGTCCAGAGGGACGCGCCGACCGCCGGGGGCCACAGATGTCGAGAAGCTCTCGTCCATTATCAGCATAGCTTTACCAATGTCCACCTGCAATCAGACAAATGTGCACAAAAAAATTCAGGTCAACATGTCCTTCGATATCAGACGACAGTGCACTTCTGTTCAGTCACTCACAGCCCTTATAATATGTTAAAACATGGAATGCTGTACAAATGATTTAGTCAACGTCTTCCAAGCACCACACCTCTCGAGTACACAAATACTGGGGTGGCATGCCTGCAGAACACCTTTTCAAATGGAAAACAATGTCCCTGATGAAGGTCATATGCTATGATGTAAAGTATCCACAGGTCGACCTCTGAACAAAGTCTTAAATTCTGACATTTAGTTTCCAGTTAAACACAAGTATAAAGAATCGGTTTAAGCAAGTGATCTCCCTACCTAACAATACCAATAAATCAAAAGAGAATAGAGTTTCATTTTTCAAAAAAGGTGTCGACATCTGTGTCCCTCCCATTCCAGTTATTACCAATTCATTTACTTTTTATGGGGAATATGAATAAAACGTACATGACCCATCTTCATCACTACCGTGGAGTACATCTTGTTGATTGAACTTAAGTCTGATTTCTTTAAAAATAAAGAGTAACAGGCTAAATACCATTCTCCCCCCCCCCCCCCCCCCCAAATTTCTATTAGCGGTAACCAATTTCAATTGTTACAATTTTGACAGATTCGCGAGCAATGCCTGATGGTGACAGCTACAGTTTGGTAGCATACAGCAGCTCTGAGCACTGCCTTCTATGTAGATTAATTATGGTCAGATGATGGTTAAAACAGAAACAAGTCACCACCAACAGAAAACTGAAAAAAAGTTGTTATGTAGATCGTTACCATTTATTCTTATACAGGGTGGAGAAAAATTGTCACAAAATTTTAACCCTGGGTAGTTGATGCCAATAGGAACCAAAATTACTAATGCTGTGTAGGTCGACAATGCACCATTTTTAACCTACGGAAACTTGGCGCCACACGCTCCGATTGGCTGTGAGATTGCCCTGTTGCCGTCTGTCGGTTGACGGGCAGCACTATTGTCGTCAGTTCACACATACAAATGTCCCTCACCCCATCACTGCCCCAATGTGATATGCACACGTGTCGAATAGGTCTTGCTGTTTGTCTGAACCTCACGTCAGAGGCCTCCACACGTAAACTTCGCTTCGAAGCACACACACATGTAACCTGCGATTTAGTCACGCAGTAAGTATGGTATTACAGTATTCATTTGAAAAAAAACGAGATATGATTTTTTTTTATGGACTAGCCAACATAATTAACATGAAGCTCGACGGTTGTACGACGAACAGTACCCAGCAAGACGCCACCCACACCTGCAAACGTTTACAGCAATTCCCCGGCAACTCGGTGAAACAGGCTCGTTAGCAGGATATCATGGTGATGCTGGAAGACCCCGAACACGACGGGATGCTGCATTTGGTGACTGTTCTTGAGCACTTCGAGGAAGCATCTATGACAAGTACTCGAGTGGTTGGACACGACAGGGGGGGGGGCCTCACTCATCGGCCAGCATCCATTTAGCTTCCACCCTGTCCAAGACCTAAATCCTGTGACGTACTATGAACACAGGCTAGGATTCTGCTGGTGGTTTCTGCAACATGTTGCATGAGTTCCCGACTTCCCCGCCATTTTGTGTTGTTTACCGGCGAGTGCACCACCCATTGGGATGGCCTTTACAACACTCAAAACATTCAGTACTGGGCAAAGGGTAATCCTCAAGTCACATACGTCCACAGACACCAAGAACGATGTCTGCTCAACATTTGGACAAGCATTGTGGGTGACCATCTGACTGGGTGAGTCCGTCTACCTCCTCAACTTGATGGGGCAAATTACCTTCACTTTTTGCAAGAAACTCTAACCAGCCTGCTGGAAGGTATTCCCGTGGACATACAGCTATGCGTGTGGTTGCAGCATGATGGGGTGCCCGCACGTAACAGTCATGCTGTGCACAGATATTTAAATGAATCCTTCAATGGCCGGGTAATTGGCAGAGGTGCTCGAAGAACATGGCCACCGCGAAATCAGACCTCATGCCACTTGACTTTTTCCTGTGGGGATTCTTGAATGTTCTAGTTCACTTGCCCGGACACGAACTACTTAGAAACGAAGAGGAATTAATGGATCGCATTCGGCATGCCACCAATTACATCAGGGCAATGCCAGGAATTTTAGAAAGAGTTCAGCTAAACACCGTTTGACATTACCAAGCTTGAAGTGTCAGAGGGTCACCAGTTTGAGCACCTGCTCTAAGTACACAAAGTCCTAGCTACAAAAAAACGCCCTTTACAGGGCCAAAACTATTTGTAAACGACTTTCTGTATGCGAACTAACAGCTGTTGACAGGTTTGTTCCCAGTACATATTAACATGAAACTACAATGGATGTGTCGGGACCCTGGCGAATTTGCCCCCAGAGTGGAAGGCTGGTGTGCTACCACCGAGCATGCGGATACATTGCGATCTCCGGCAGGCAAAGCATTCACGATCACGTGTTGTCCAGAGCATGTGGCGCCAAGTTTCCGTAGATTAAAAATTGTGCTTTTTCGACCTACACAACATTAGTAATTTTGGTTCCTACTGGCATCAGCTATCCAGGGTTAAAATTTTGTGACACAATTTTTCTCCACTCTGTACAAATGAAACTGTGGATGTTCCAAACATGTTGCCAACATTTCTTACTTCTTTAGCTAACAGAGAAAATTTCTCATTTTATTATACTTTTTCCAGACACCTGTTTATGGCTAAATGAATTTCCTGAAAATCACTGATAATATGAAGTTTAACAGTTAATGATTTTGAAGTTCATGACCAGCAGTTTATTGTGTGTAATAACCCTACTTACTATTTTTATGTCTCTTCCAAGGGAAATAATAATACAAGCTAGAGATATATAAAAAATTAAGGAGTTTTTGGGTATTTGGAGATGTATGATGGGTCTTGGCTCTATTTTTGTATATTATAATGATTATTTTTTGTGAGTCTGAAATGTAATTCTGATTGGAAGAAGCATATTTTGTTGTATTTGGCCAAGTTTCTTTATCAACTGACTATAATAATATTTGCTGTAGCTGGAGTGGTGGAAGTCAGTTTTTGAGTCAGGCTATCCTATAACTCGCAAATGAATTATGTTATTGCCATCAACCAAATGCCAAGTAAACAGTTACAATACGTAAATAGGGATACATCATTACTTGCCTAACGGGTGAGGCGCTGAGTAGCAAATATACAAGCAGAAATGACTAAAAATTGCTTAACATTCAAAGTCTTTCATGGCCAACACACAATCACAGCATACACAAACTTTGCTGCAGGCGCTGTATGTATGTGGGGTATATCAATATATTAACCTGGGAATTTGTAAATTGTGGCCAAACACATGCTTGACCACCCGGTCACAGTGCATGGTACACATCGTAACATGGTTGACTCCTACAGAATTTGGATACTCACAATACTCCCCACTCTTTCTGAACTGCAAAGAGAGGAGCTCCTCATACACAACCATATACTTATTATTCACATAACACTGCTAGTGACAGGAACTGATACTAAACCACCAACGCATCACAAGGTTTATCACCTTCTTGTTAGGTGTTATATGTGATGTTTCAATAGTCTGGTAAAGCTATTGTTTATGGGTTTGCAGCACGCTAGATCAATTACACAACACCAATGGGTGTTAGCCTATTTCATTTAGAAACATCCAAAGTATCAAGATTCACTTTTTATGTTATTGATGACTAGTTTCACGTTACCTGAACCAGTTTTCAAATCATCCTGCAAGATGGAAAGTTAAAATTATAATTTATCCAATAAGATGCTACAAAAATTATTTAGTGCATGTAACAAGACACATTGTATTGTAGCAACATACACGAATCAGACAGACAAAACAGTATTCTCCAAAATAGCATAGGAAGCATGTTAAGATTACTTTAAAGTCAGTACTGCAATTAGACAGTTGCTTATTTGCAGTGTTACATTTACACTTACACAGTGCAAATGTAACACTGCAAATAAATACCAGTCTAATGGCAGTACTGATTTTAAAGAAATATACTATGACCTGGCCCCGCATTATGAAAAAATTATTAAATGTCAAGACTGCACATATACATATAACCACGGCAAGTTTAACCATGAATAGTGACAGAATAAGCATTTAACTGACAGTCTACTTCCTCCACTGCCACAAGGAATCCTGAGGCAGAGAGTGCACCATCAAGGTTTAAGAGAATGTCTTTATTACAACTAGCAAACATCAAGAATAAAGCAATTAATACAATAAAAGTGCAAGTAAAGTACCACACTTAAGCTCTTTAATTTTTTCTCCGAAAACAGGGCATTTAAAATCAATGAACAATAAATAGCTACAGCACCACTCACAGTATACACAAAAAAAAGTCATATGCTATAGTGACACAGATCATGATTCACTGTCAACCATAAAGTAACGTGGAAAAAAATCGAATAGTATGAGATGGAAAAATCACCATCACCTTTCAAACTTGTAAATCAATACTTAACCAGAAACAAACCTAACAGAATGTGTAAATATAAAAATCACTTTTAAAGAACACTTCATTAGTGAAGACAGAAATTAAAATGCTATATTTTCTCTTACACTGCAGCAAATGTGGGGGCCCATAAAAGCATATATCAAATTGACATAGTTGTATGACCAAACAGTAAAGTATGAATATCAGGCACCTAAAAGGGAGAGGTGAGGAATGGAAGAACTTGTAAAAGGGGACGACAATGTTCATAGTGAACTCCTTTGCATACAATTAATTCATTACTCCCCCTCCCTTCTGCCATCCCCGTAGCCTTTTCGGCCAGGTTTGTAGTGACCTACTCTTTGATATGTCTGCATAAGCAGAAGAAACTAACGATCAAAGTCCGAAAACTGTTCAATTAACCAAAACAAATTCTCTAAGTATAACACCAACACAAAACAGTGATCCGTCTTCGAATCACAACTACATACAAGAATAATATAGAAAACAACTGAAATAATTTCCTACTAGTCTCCGTCAGAGACTTCTCCGATATACCAAGCCTAATCCAGAGATCAGCGAGAAGATCCAAGCCGGGCTGCTGGGGTGGCAGGTATCCATGTCTGCTGGCGGTCGATGAACTGCCGATGTGCGGCAGAGCACTGGCCTTTATAGCGCTTCAGCGGATGAGTAAATTAGAAATAATTTAGGTATACCTTATATTCTCTGGTCTTTTTCCTTTAATTCACCACTGGTTGATCATCAGCTTTCCCTCCTGATGCAGCTTCATGGCTTACGCACTAACCGATTAACACAGCCTCGAATTCCAGTGTGAGCTACAGTCTGTTGGTGCCTATCAGTTGCTGTTCATTGGGAGTTGTTATGATACAATATGTTTTAGTTTAGTTCAGTTTAGTTTTAGTAAAATAGTCTGGGCCCCTTTTACCAGCATATGGGTTATGTAAGGGTTCTTAGACATAACCCATGTGAATGATTTGCAATGTTGTTCCTTAGTATATTCTCAGTTCCGAGTCTTAATCAACTGTAAACAATGAAATGCAATATGTTGCATTTTTGCTCCAATGTCTAACAAGTTTGTTCTCACTACTATTACGTTTAGATTGTTTTATATTCCTGTAAGGTTTTTAGTAAGGCCTACATGGATTATAACAACTCGGTATACATTAATATGTCTGTTATTATTAGTTTTGTCTTGGTTTATTTTACTGCCCGACATTCTGGGCAGTTCGGTAAAGGCGCTTGTTCCTTGGTCCTGTATCTCCTTGTTGACTTCTTTTATCAAACCTCTCTTTTTCCTTCTTCCTTTTCCCCCACTTATTTCCCCCCTAACTTTTTCCTCCCTTCCCTACACCCTCCCCCCCCCCCCCCCCTCCGGCCCCTTTTTCCTCCTGAGAGTTGTTCCATTCCTGCCTCTCCCCGAGATGGCCTCTACCCTTTCCTTTAACCCTTTCTGTAGTTTAGATATCTGCTTTTCCCACTTAACTGTTTTATTGTTGTTGTGGTCTTCAGTCCGGAGACTGGTTTGATGCAGCTCTCCATGCTATTCTATCCTGTGCAAGCTTCTTCGTCTCCCAGTACCTACCGCAACCTACATCCTTCTGAATCTGCTTAGTGTATTCATCTCTTGGTCTCCCTCTACGATTTTTACCCTCCACGCTGCCCTCCAATACTAAACTGGTGATCCCTCGATGTCTCAGAACATGTCCTACCAACCAATCCCTTCTTCTAGTCAAGTTGTGCCACAAACTTCTCTTCTTCCCAACCCTATTCAATACTTCCTCATTAGTTATGTGATCTACCCATCTAATCTTCAGCATTCTTCTGTAGCACCTCATTTTAAAAGCTTCTATTCTCTTCTTGTCCAAACTATTTATCATCCATGTTTCACTTCCATACATAGCTACACTCATACAAATACTTTCAGAAACGACTTCCCGACATTTAAATCTATACTTGATGTTAACAAATTTTTCTTCTTCAGAAACACTTTCCTTGCCATTGCCAGTCTACATTTTATATCCTCTCTACTTCGACCATCATCAGTTATTTTGCTCCCCAAATAGCAAAACTCCTTTACTACTGTAAGTGTCTCATTTCCTAACCTAATGTAATTCCTTCAGCATCACCCAACTTAATTCGACTACATTCCATTATCCTCGTTTTGCTTTTGTTGATGTTATATCCTCCTTTCAAGACACTATCCATTCCGTTCAACTGCTCTTCCAAGTCCTTTGCTGTCTCTGACAGAATTACGATGTCATCGGCGAACCTCAAAGTTTTTATTTCTTCTCCATGTATTTTAATACCTACTCCAAATTTTTCTTTTGGTTCCTTCACTGCTTGCACAATATACAGATTGAATAACATTGGGGAGAGGCTACAACCCTGCCTCACTCCCTTCCCAACCACTGCTTCCCTTTCATGCCCCCTCGACTCTTATAACTGCCATCTGGTTTCTGTGCAAATTGTAAATAGCCTTTCGCTCCCTGTATTTTACCCCTGCCACCTTCAGAATTTGAAAGAGAGTATTCCAGTCCACATTGTCAAAAGCTTTCTCTAAAGTTTACAAATGCTAGAAACGTAGGTTTGCCCTTCCTTAAACTAGCTTCTAAGATAAGTCGTAGGATCAGTATTGCCTCACGTGTTCCAACATTTCTACGGAATCCAAACTGATCTTCCCAAGGTCGGCTTCTACTAGTTTTTTCACTCGTCTGTAAAGAATTCGCGTTAGTATTTTGCAGCTGTGACTTATTAAACTGATAGTTCGGTAATTTTCACATCTGTCAACACCTGCTTTCTTTGGGATTGGAATTATTATATTCTTCTTGAAGTCTGAGGGTATTTCACCTGTCTCATACATCTTGCTCACCAGATGGTAGAGTTTTCTCAGGACTGTCTCTCCCAAGGCCGTCAGTAGTTCTAATGGAATGTTGTCTACTCCGGGGGCCTTGTTTCGACTCAGGTCTTTCAGTGCTCTGTCAAACTCTTCACGCAGTATTCTATCTCCCATTTCATCTTCATCTACATCCTCTTCCATTTCCATAATATTGTCCTCAAGTACATCGCCCTTGTATAGACCCTCTATATACTCCTTCCACCTTTCTGCTTTCCCCTCTTTGCTTAGAACTGGGTTTCCATCTGTGCTCTTGATGTTCATGCAAGTGGTTCTCTTATCTCCAAAGGTCTCTTTAATTTTCCTGTAGGCAGAATCTATCTTACCCCTAGTGAGATAAGCCTCTACATACTTACATTTGTCCTCTAGCCATCCCTGCTTAGCCATTTTGCACTTCCTGTCGATCTCATTTTTGAGACGTTTGTATTCCTTTTTGCATGCTTCATTTACTGCAGTTTTATATTTTCTCCTTTCATCAATTTCACATCTTCTGTTACCCAAGGATTTCTACTAGCCCTTGTCTTTTTACCTACTTGATCCTCTGCTGCCTTCACTACTTCATCCCTCAGAGCTACCCATTCTTCTTCTACTGTATTTCTGTCCCCCATTCCTGTCAATTGTTCCCTTATGCTCTCCCTGAAACTCTGTACAACCTCTGGTTTAGTCAATTTATCCAGGTCCCATCTCCTTAAATTCCTTATATAGATATATAAAGTTGCTATGGCCAGGGTCAGAAAATCCCTGTGAGATAGAACAGTTGCAATAAGACTCCCCTAAATTGAATGTTTTTTGTGCCATATCCCAGTGGAAAGTTTCGAGAAATTTCTTTTTAAGTGGAGCAACTGTAACTAGTGTTTGCTATCTTGATGTGCAAGAACTACGGCTCTCTCCTCAAGCTGAGCCACATAACTTTATCTGACGGCAAGATGGTGCATCAACTAAAAGGCATAACTCAGTACACAATTGGTTGAACAAAGTTTTACTTGACCGCTGGATTCGCTGCAAGAGGCCAATGACAGAGCTTGTTCTGCATGGCTTCCACATTTACACACAATCTGCGACCATGTGATTTTTACCTTTGGAGGTTCATACAGGATCATATGTATATGGTTCCGTTACCAACTAATCTACATGGCTAGAAACAGCATTGCTGCAACAATAACTCCGAACACACTGATCAAGGTTTGGCAAGAACTCACCTATCAACGCTATTGAACATTTGTAAGACAAAGTGTTTCAGCTGCTCTTTCATTTGATGTAAGTTGAATGTAAGAAATGCTACATAAGACTTAAAACCCATATATTCATTTTGGAACCCCCTGTAGTTTGTTTCTTCCCCACATTATTTTATGGTTTATAGTGAATGATGATACATATCACTATAGCGTATGGCTTTTGTCTGCTGCTGTTTACTCTTCATTGGTTTGAACTGTCTTGGTGTTTTTTAAATTGTTTTATTCTTTATGATTGGATAATAATTGTAATAAAGACAGTCCCTAAATCCTGATGGGACATCCCTATCTGAAGTTTCCTTGTGGCAGCAGAGGAAGCAGGTTATCAGTTATATGCTTATTCTGTCACTATTCATTGTTAAGGGTAATACATAAACCCTATACCTACAGTATTAAATGTGCAATATTTATGACCCTTTGTCTCAGAACTTTTGGCAGATAGAGATCCTAAATTTTTGGGAAGTATAGTTTCACTCCTTTTCTGATTACTGAACCAGAATCATAATAGACAGACAAATTTATGTTCAACTTTTTTAAAGCCACTTTTGCTTCTTTAAGTAAAAAACCACTATAGGTAGAAATGTTTTGGTGGTTCAGCAGCGGTAGTGGTATACTAAGAGGTAATACTGTGTAAAATTAGATATATGTATCTGTAAGAGTTTCTGAGATGATGGGTCAAATATTAAAAAAGAAGTCATTTTCAGGATATCAAGTTTAAATTTTTCATTTCATAGTAACTCTCATATGGAGGCATGCCAGCTCCTAAGCACAGTCAGGCCCATAATCAACATTATCTGGATCCTGTTCTTCACCATCCCGCAAACCTAAAGGCTTCTTTCTTTTCCTGCCTGTTGCTTCTTCAGTCATTTCCTCTGCTGCATGCTGGGCTTTCACAACTCCAAGTCAATCCATTCCCTGGAACACTTGCAGTTTGTTGGCTCCTGGAGTGATACCAAGTTGCTCTCGTACCCTAATTCTTCCCTTATTACCATTATTAAATGTTATCACAGTGTCACAAACACCAAAGCGTAGAGTCTTCATTCCTACAAAGACATTTTTAGTACATGGGTCCAGATGACATTATTGAAAGACTCATTCAGGTTTTGAGTTCAACCATGGAGACATTTGGAAAGAAGGTCAGGATGAGCTAACTCCCTCTATATATTGGTTTAGTAGCTTCCATCACTGCTGAAGGCATGCTATTGCTGTGCCTAAATTATTCCTCTGTATCCGTTGCACGAGCTTTGTGGTACTTGCATCCTGAATCAGCACCAGGTGGGCAAAGACCATGTATAGGTGCATTATCAGTGGATAATTTGTGGAAGAATGTAGTCCACACTGCTCTTTTAATCCCTTACGAACCATGTGTATTGTTTCTTATTGCCATTCCATAATACTGCTGGAGTTCAGCAATGTTTTTGTCTGTTAAGTCATTCTTTACCATTTAGAGTCTCCACAAAATGTATATGCAATACCGCTATTTCTGTTTACACACTGCATCCAACCTCTTAACACATACACTGACATGAATTCAAGTAGCGAATAGCTGAAAACCACAGGCTTCCAGACTGAATAGTTCTGGAAAGAGACGTACTTAAAGAAGTGAGTGCAGAATGACTGGATATTTTTACACTTGCACAATTGACTTTGACATAATAAAAACTATGCTTCCAACTAGAATTAATCGACACATGATGCATCAAATTATTCAGGAGATATCAAATAATATGAAGAGATGTATAATCTTGACATTGTTTATATGCTATTTCATAAAATACTGTTTTGTCTGTCTAGTATGTATATCCTGATATGATATGTTCTTTATTTTGTTATACGCATGCAAATTTTTTTGTGCCAGTTCGTTGGATGAATTGTAATTTTAACTCTCCGTCTCACAGGATGATTTAAAAATGGGATCAGGCAACCTGAAATCAGTCATCAATCAAATAAGAAGTGAATCTGGAAACTTTGGCTATTTCTATAGTGAACTATCAAATGCTACCGTTCTCGTAACTACTATCATTTCAGCAACTTATATTTTATATAGGATGAACGTCAACAACTGTGCTATGCACAAATACACACGACACGTAATTTTCGTATGACAGCAGGAGGATGATGTATTTCCTTCTGTAATAGGTCATTACTACATCTACATAACATTACATTCAGTACAACTGTGTGGCTTTTGTGTCTCTTTCTCTCTTAATTATGGTGCGGTATATTTTTTTATGCTCTTGAAAAGTGTTTTAAACTACAGCAAGGTGCAACAACTGTCTTTCTTTAAATATCGAAGCTGTGGTGTCCACCCAGCAGAAAATATTCTCAGATAGATAGCTCCACCTCAGTAAAAGAAATGAGACCATTTGCTTTACTAGCAAGCTTGCCATCTTGAGCAATGTCCTCACACTGTAAGAGATTTCCTTTAAGTTTCAGTTTACTATGAATGTGTTCTTCAGCTACGCTAGAAAGTAAAATCAGTGGAGCATCTGTGCAACCTCGCAGGAAATGACATGTAGGAATGTCTGAGTAATGAAAGGCAAAAAAGGCAGACGTGTTTGAAATCGAATGAATCTTGCACTGTGATTAATGCTAACTGAAAATAATTACAATGTAAACAAATTTGCATGAGCACATTCATTCTCTTGTGCCCAACATTGTACGTGATTAATGCTGAAACAGTATGACACCTCTGTAGCACATAAACTGGTCATTCATAAGTGCCGAGTTCATTTTTATAAATTTTTATTTCTCACAGTGTAGGGAGACTGTTCAACACAGAAAGCAGTAATGATCCAACACACAGCATGTTCCTTAGTAATACAAGCAGTTTCAACTCTTTAGTCAAAATAAGACTTTCTACCCAATTTTTTTTTTTTTTTTTTTTTTAATAGCATTTTCCAAAAAGCATCATACGGTTTGGTGGTTTTCAGGAATTGCCCTAGGGGTGTGTAAAAAGAAACAGCCATATAGTTTATTTCAGTTAAGGCTTCTGTGTTGAGAAGCCGTGGTCAGTATATAAAAGTATTCCCAAACATTTTGTCTCGGACTATATTACACATCTTCAGATGCAAAAGGGGTAACTGCATAGAAGGCTCAAGGGAACCCTCGAATTTATAGAGATGTATAAAGGGCACCACCATTTGTCACGATGCCACATGTGTTATTATTACTGATTGGTGCCACTGTGCCCAATTAAAGGTAATTAGTCATTATTCTGTTGGTACAAAGTTGGCATCTAAGGTCCCACTATACATGCACACATAGTAAAGTGTTGTCTCTGCTAAAATACTAGTCCTCACAATTTTCCCTCTCAGAAAGCACGTTCCACTATGGCCGATTTGTATGACCCAGTCGGCACTTACTTTTGTGTTTGGTTAAGAGGGCATTAACACTTTGGTATGTTTCCCATGTACACAACTACATGGAATTTTATATACTCCAGGTGTTGCTAGTGGATGTTGAACATCTTTTGCTGTTTTTAAGAATTCCTGTTTTTGCTTGTTGGGTTTAAAGATTGTTTCAAACACACACTTGGCAATGCTTTTCCGTTGGAATCTGTAATCCAATAAAAGGAAATACAGATGGGCTGATTCACTTATTGCTAGCTATAAAAAATTGTTGCTCCATTAAGAAAGTGGATTAAGCACTCCACCGAATAAGAAAGAAAGCCAGTACTAATGAGGAACAATGGCCACCAACTGTCGAAATTTTCCTCTCTTTTATTCCCATGGTTATGGAGGCATCGATAAAGTGTTGGCTTAAGAATGGCAAAAGATGTACTGCATACATTAGGAACACCTGCAGTATGTAAAATTCTATGTAGTTGTGGGCAAATACACAACACTACCACAAAATGAAGTATTAACAACCATTTAGCTGAACACAAATGGAACTGTCATCTGTGACAGACAGACAAAGCTGCCTTAAAAGAACATGCTCTCTTAGATGGAAACCATAAAGCAAAATTCAGCAAATTTTAGCGAATTAAATGCTTTATCTTATGCATATGTATACACAGGTCACCAAGATTTACAAATACCATAATAATTTTAACAGAAATATACAGGGAGTTAAATTTCACAAAATACATTTTAATTGAGAATGATGACACCTGCCAGAGATAATCAAATACTTGACATCAAGTCATGGATGGCGCTGCCTCCTATACGTCTTTATAAATCTGGGGGAGGGAGGGAGCAGGGGGAGGCTTGAACATTGTCATAGCTTCCTTTTAACTTTCATCATTGTCTCCTGCAGTGAGAGACGAAATGTGTGGGAATCGTCTTATAAATCAACCATGGCCTCTACGTTCACAACTTTTAAATGAATAAACATGGCTGGGAATGCCTACCTACAGTGTATGATTAATATACGATCCTCTCCCTCATTTTTAGCATGCTGTTAAAATTACTGAGCTTTAGCTGCCTACATTATTGTTGCTCTCTTTCACATGGGCAATACTTTTCATGGTATTTTTAAGCAAGCTGTCACATTTTATACAATTACGCTGACAATACATAGAAATTCACCTGATGTGTCATAAACTTGCCTCTTTTTTTTATTAGTGTGTGACCAAGATCACAAGCAGAGCTTGCAGCCATCACTCAATAGAGGCCACAATAGTACACTTTTTCCCTTATATTGTTCTTAATATACCGGGTGATCAAAAAGTCAGTATAAATTTGAAATCTTAATAAACCACGGAATAATATAGTTAGGGAGGTAAAAATTGACACACATGCTTGGAATGACATGGGGTTTTATTAGAACAAAAGAGTATTGCTAGACGCGTGAAAGATTTCTTGCGCGTGTCGTTTGGTGATGATCGTGTGCTCAGCCGCCACTTTTGTCATGCTTGGCCTCCCAGGTCCCCAGACCTCAGTCCGTGCGTGTGATTACTGACTTTGGGGTTACCTGAAGTCGCAAGTGTATCGTGATCGACCGACATCTCTAGGGATGCTGAAAGACAACATCCAATGCCAATGCCTCACCATAACTCCGGACATGCTTTACAGTGCTGTTCACAACATTATTCCTCGACTACAGCTACTGTTGAGGAATGATGGTGGACATATTGTGCATTTCCTGTAAAGAACATCATCTTTACTTTGTCTTACTTTGTTATGCTAATTATTTCTATTATGATCAGATGAAGCGCCATCCGTCGGACATTTTTTGAACTTTTGTATTTCTTTGGTTCTAATAAAACCCCATGTCATTCCAAGCATGTGTGTCAATTTGTACCTCTCTATCTACATTATTCCGTGATTTATTCAGTTTTCAAATTTATACTGACTTTTTGATCAACCGGTATAAACAGAATAAACAAAAAAAAACTCAATTCTGAGCTTCTGGTAACAACTCGATCTTTCGGTTTGTCATCCTTGTACTGTTCTCCACTCACCTCTTCGGAGGCACAGACGTGACGGTGAGCCGTCAGTGAGGCCTTGGCGGCTGCTGCCATCGTGTTGCGCCATGGCGAGCCCTTCACAGTCATCACTGCCTGATAAGCTAACGTATGGACATGCAAGCGAGTAAGAGGGCGGTTGCCGCGGAAGCCCTTACTCTTGCTCAGTACTAACCTGTAACACATTATGATAATTAACAATATGCTCTAGCTACATACAGAAGCATAAAAAAATATAAGTATGCTGGAAGATGTACAGGAAATGGTATCAACAGTAACGTCACTGTAGTCGAATAGTGCCTAATGTAATGTCACTGGCTTCCCAGCATCTCACTGTCACACCAGAGTTCAGGCTGTCACTTCACTGTGCCCAGAATGCTTGCTCACAAACGCCGTGGAGAAGAAGTCCAGCCCATTTTCCATTTGATGACTACATTAATTTACTCATGATAATAGTATTTCTCAACCACTGCACTGTATCAGTGAAACTAACAGCCCTCGTCGAAGATTTACTGTCCTACACTTGTAGTCTCTGCTGGAAATACCACTTTGCCATGAAGAAAAATAATCCTAATACTACTCCCAAAGATCCAACTCCCCAAGACACTATTCAAATTGAAAACTGACTGGAACAGTTCCGTCCTCCGTCACAGCGGGACCCACCTTCTCTTCCTCAAAATCACCCGCTCCAAACCTTCCAGGAATTTCTCACTTCCAGCCTTGGCTCTCAATCTTTCTTGAAAAACCGTAATCCTACTCCCAACATCACCACAGCTGCAGCCCAGGCTATCCGTGATCTGAAGGCTGACCGATCCACTGTCATTCTTCCAGCTGACAAGAGTTCCACGACCGTGGTACTTGATCGTCGGGAGTATGTGGCTGAGGGACTGCGTCAGCTTTCAGACAACACTACATACAAAGTTTGCCAAGGTAATCCCATTCCTGATGTCCAGGCGGAGTTTCAAGGAATCCTTAGAGCCTTAGGCCCCCTACAAAACCTTTCACCTGACTACATCAACCTCCTGAGCCCACCGACACCCCACACCCCTACCTTCTACCTACTTCCTAAAATTCACAATTCCAAACATCCCGGCCGCCCCATTGTAGCTGGTTACCAAGCTCCCACAGAACGTATCTCTGCCTACACAGATCAACACCTTCGACCCATTACATGCAGTCTCCCATCCTTCATCAAAGACACCAACCACTTTCTCGAACACCTGATATCCTTACCCAATCTGTTAGCCCCGGAAACCATCCTTGTAACCATTTATGCCACTTCCTTATACACAAGTATTTCGCACTTAAAGGAACTCGCTGCGATGGAGCACTTCCTTTCATGCTGATCACCTGCTACCCTACCTAAAACCTCTTTCCTCATTACCTTAGCCAGCTTCATCCTAACCCACAACTTCTTCACTTTTGAAGGCCAGATATACCAACAATTAAAGGGAACAGCCATGGGTACCAGGATGGCCCCCTCATACGCCAACCTATTTATGGGTCGCTTAGAGGAAGCCTTCTTGGTTACCCCAGCCTGCCAACCCGAAGTTTGGTACAGATTTACTGATGACATCTTCAGGATCTGGACTCAAGAGTGAAGAAGAACTCCAGAATTTCCTCTCCAACCTGAACTCCTTTGGTTCCAGCAGATTCACCTGGTCGGAGGTCAACGCCGAGGAAAGTGGCATGGGATTTGGAGTAGGCCAGCTTCACACATCCATCCACATCAAACCCACCAACAAGCAACAGTACCTCCATTACGACAGCTGCCACCCATTCGATATCAAACGGTCCCTTCCCTACAGCTTAGGTCTTCATGGCAAACAGATCTGCTCCAGTTCTGCATCCCTGAACCATTACACCAAGAACCTGAAAACAGCTTTCGCATCCCGCAACTACCCTCCCTACCTGGCACAGATGCAAATAACCAGAGCCACTTCCTCATCCCCTCAAACCCAGAACCTCCCACAGAATAACCCCAAAAGTGCTCCACTTGTGACAGGATACTTTCTGGGACTGGATCAGACTCTGAAAGTGGCTGTCCAGCAGGGATACGACTTCCTCAAATCCTGCCCTGAAATGAGATCCATCCTTCATGAAATCCTCCCCACTCCACCAAGAGTGTCTTTCCGCCGTCCACCTAACCTTCGTAACCTCTTGGTTCATCCCTATGAAATCCCCAAACCACCTTCCCTACCCTCTGGCTCCTACCCTTGTAAGCATCCGTGTTGTAAAACCTGTCCCATGCACCCTCCCACTGCCACCAGTCCTGTAACCCAGAAGGTGTACACGATCAAAGGCAGAGCCACGTGTGAAAGCACCCATGTGATTTACCAACTGACATGCCTACACTGTGAAGTCTTCTATGTGGGAATGACCAGCAACAAACTGCCGATTTGCATGAACGGACACAGGCAGACAGTGTTTGTTGGTAATAAGGATCACCTCGTGGCTAAACATGCCTTGGTGCACGGCCAGCACATCTTGACACAGTGTTACACCGTCCGGGTTATCTGGATACTTCCCACTGACACCAACCTATCAGAACTCTGGAGATGGGAACTTGCCCTTCAATATATTCTATCTTTCCGTTCTCCACCAGGCCTCAACCTCCGCTAATTTCAAGTTGCCGCCCCTCGTACACCACCTGTCATTCAACATCATCTTTGCCTCTGTACTTCCGCCTCAACTGACATCTCTGCCCAACCTCTTTGCCTGGTAGGCACCAGAGGGTAGGGAAGGTGGTTTGGGGATTTCATAGGGATGAACCAAGAGGTTACAAAGGTTAGGTGGACGGTGGAAAGACATTCTTGGTGGAGTGGGGAGGATTTCATGAAGGATATGTTTGAGGATTAAGTACCCCAAGCATTTTTGTGTTATCATACCATGTAAATGCATACGAACGACCCATCGACCCATCCTTCCCTCCATTTAGATTATCATTACCCAGTGTGTACATCAGATGTACCTTTTCTCACAGCAGATTAACAACATTCACACGGTTGACTGCCTTCAGCCACCTCCCATCTGCCGTTAGTAGGTGCACTTCACTACCAAACACAATGGCCTCACTCATACACTGTACAGTTACAACACAGCAAAGCTAGTACACTAACCTTCAAATGCCAATACCTGCCGCACACAAAGTATTACAGATGAATAGCACTGATATGGCCAACAGCCTTGTCACAGTGGTAACATCGGTGCCTGTCAGATCACTGGAATTAAGCATTGTCAGGACTGGCTAGCACTTTGATGCATGATGTTCCAGCGTATCGACAAGCGCCGGCACGAAGATGAAGAACACAAGAGCAGAGAAGGCTGTGAGACAACGTCAGCCAATTGCCTGCTGACTAGGACCACGCCCTGACAGGAGCGGCCTACACAAGAAGAGAATATAAGTGCCACTCCTGCCAGCCTCGGGTGTACAGTACTAGACCTGACCTAGCAGAGAGTGCTGCGATAGCAGTTATTAGTGATCCGTTGCTTGTATGGACACTGTCTATAGCGAAAGACATTGACTGTTTGCATGTCGCCCATCGCTTGCAACACCATTGGAAACTCAAAGTTTAATACTGTCAGTTTCCTTTATCGTAATAAAAACTATTGATGTGATTTGCTTGAATTGTTGAATAGCTATCTGAGAATGCATCATCCTTTAGGCACCCTATAAGACAAGTGGGCAGGACCCCACAAGTGACCAGACGAGCTGCTGAGCGCTACTGGCAAGCAGGGCACAGTCAGGTGTTGTGGGGCCAACTGAGGAGCCACTCGACTGAGAAGTAGTGGCTCCGGTCACAAAAACGAACAACAGTAGTGTGCTGACCACATAACACTCCTTATCGGCATCCAGTGATGCCTACCGTATTTACTCGAATCGAAGCCGCACTCGAATCTAAGCCGCACCTGAAAAATGAGACTCGAAATAAGGAAAAAAATTTTCCCGAATCTAAACCGCACCTGAAATTTGAGACTCGAAATTCAAGGGGAAAGAAAAATTATAGGCCGCATCTCCAAAGCTTAGCAGTAAAGCTTTAGCAGGTAGCCATTGCTATGTGTCAGGCCCTCCATCCGTATTTATACGCGTACCCTTTCTTTTCCACGTGCTTCGTCTGGTTTGAATTGATTGCTTATTTTTCTTTGATCTGATAAGCGCAGTTTTCTTTGTTATAGGTGTTTACGTCACTCTAAGCTGAGTATGCATTACTGTACTGTGTCATGCATTGTTTGTCGCATTCTGATAGTGCGTGTTTATGGCCTGTCGCCGTTCGCAGCGTGGCTTGCTTTAGTGCGCACTACCGCCGCTTACAATTAAAGAAAAAAAAAAAGAGGAATCGTCTCATTAGTGAAACAATGGCAAGAAACTGCTATTTATTGTTACTTACACTGCTGCTTTCTTTGATAATGATCAACAAGAACCAAATAATAGACTGCGTATGATAGAAGATGTTCTGAACGAGAGTTTAGCGAAAATTTTTCTCCATTTGAAAACCTTTGCAGGCGCCTCTTTAGTACATTACATTCTACACAGAAATTAGAGTCATCTTAGATTTAAAAATCTAGTCAATTGCCGTGCTTCATTTCTGACTGTATCACTATTAAGCATAAGAATAATACGAATATAAACATGACATGATATGTATATTCTTCCGCGTTTGGTGTTGTCTCACTCTAGTTCCGTAGTTTATTAGGCAGACAGGATTTAAATGAGATAGCAGCAAACATGAAACAATACATGGCAAAATGTTTATATGCGTATTATTCTTATGGTGACGAGAATACTGCATGTGATTCACAATTTATAAAAGTCCCTATTAGCAACCATCTCTTCTCACAGATAGGAAAAAATTCAGAACGTAGAGTTGGCCATATTGACAAACATCCCAAACAGTCTTGCCAGTTGGATTTTCGTAGTACATTGAAATGCTGATACATTCGAAGATGAACAATACGGAATTTGTATTTACTTCGTCGGATAATGTATGAAAATGCAGTGGTCGAAAGTCAGGGCGGAGAAAATAGCTCGTCTTCCACCTTTTTTTAAAAATTTATTTACTGACGCAGAGGTTTTGACGCCAGTATTTATCTTTGTGCCTACAAAGCATGCCTGTGTAGCGCTACATATATTCGATGGCAGAAGTAAGTTGTGGCGGCACCCACCAACTTTTTTCAGAATTTCCGCTTGCTTTGCACTCGATTCTAAGCCGCAGGCGGTTTTTTGGATTACAAAAACCGGAAAAAAAGTGCGGCTTGGATTCGAGTAAATACGGTACCTGCTGAGGATGACACAGCTGTCAGTCAGTATTGTTGGCTCTTCTAAGACCTGTTCAGATGGAGTTCACAGCTATACAATTTCTTGGCCCAGCAACTGGAAAGAGTGAAGGGAGATGAGATGATCCAAATGTTGCTAACAAGAATGAGAAACAACAATCAGTGAAAGATCAACAATGCTCTCTGATCTGTCGCCATGCTATCTAAAGGTAGCAAAACATTACCAAACTTGACAGTGTGGTTGATATGATATGGAACATACATAAAAACTGGATACATTCTGCTAGAGGTAAATTTTGTGTGTGTGTGTGTGTGGGGGGGGGGGGGGGCATGCATGCACCTGTGTCCATCTAGTCCTACATTAAAGAGACACAGGGAAGCTACACACAACAATCTGCTATTCAATTATCCGAGGGCAGTGACCATACCACTGTCATAATAAGTAACTACAGTAGAATTATTAAGATTAGTGCTAGTATAGTAACATAATAGCAGCAGTTGCTGCAGAAAAGTCAAGGTGCTTTTAGTACTAGTAGTGACTTTTTTACATTTTTAATGGTTGTATTGCAGAAGTACTACGAGTAGTCTTAACAGCACTAACAGCAGTGGATATAAATATTACTGCAAAATTATTCAAAATAGTTTGAAATAATGAAAACCTATGGCTCTTTTTGTCAAAGTGAAGGAACACCTGACAGGGAGAGGAAGAAGATGCTGTAGGAAAGCTACATATAGAGTAACATATATTGAGAGTCCTAAACAGTGCAATAACAACAGAAGGAAGTAAGCCTAAAGATAAGAAAAAATAAATAGTGGTAGACACCATAAACTTAGTTCAATGATCAGAATAGAAGGAAAAGTGAAAGAAAGGAAATAGATTATCACAAAAATTCACGTAAATGCTATTCTATATATAATCAGTCCATTGTTGTCACACGAAACTGGACTTCGATAAATAAATATATAAATAAGTCTATTTCTGCCATCTGAGTGTAAATAATTTTCCTGTAGTCCAAGCACTTTCTCCAATATTATAAACTCAATGTGATTGGACACACTGGAACAGTACATACATCACATTACATTACATCTGATATTTACGCTTGAGAAGTAATGAATGAATAAAGAGAAAATTTTAAAAGAGGAGCGGAAAGTATACCTGTCAGAGAATATAGCTGAAGGATGAACAAAGAAAACATAAATGTGATGAAGAGCAGCGGCAAGGATAATAACGGTGCTCAACATCAAAAGTGGGAATGACACTGTAATTGAAGAGATGTATGAATCCTCCTATCTAGCAAGCAACCAGTAAACTGCCAATTCTTTAAAGAATCTAATTTCCATGTACAAAACAGCTTCCAACATGTGATTAATATGTTAAATATCTGACATTAAGCATGTAAATGAGAAAAACTTAGAAAAGATTTGAAATTTTGCTTAAAGTTTGTTTGATGTCACTAAGTGCTCTCATTATAAAACACTTAATGAATGTAGTCTGGGGAATATGCACTCCATTTTAAGCAAAAGTAAGTTTTTCACTAATCTCTCAATCATTATGATGTCAGAACTCTTGAACGATGTGTCTTCGTGTCATACACTGATGTAATTTTGCAGGTACATTCAGTGGTATAAGTGGATCCTGTCTGCACACTGTGTTGCCAGTAGAATTGGTAGTGGAGAAGTAATAAAGTAAAATATCATGCCTTATGATGAAGTTTTCCTGCATGAACAGGCAAAATGTAAGTGACAAACTTTTTTCGTTTCATCATTTTGTGTGGGGGTGTCAGTGAAGAGAGAGAGAGAGAGAGAGAGAGAGAGAGAGAGAGAGAAAAAGAGAGAGAGAGAGAGAGAGAGAGAGGGAAAAAAAAAAGGTTTGAAATTATAGTACTTGCCAGCATGTAAGACACACTTTTTCTCCTTCAAAAATAGGCCAGAAAACTGCTTGAATCCTATAACCTAGTCTTCGCTAAAGGTAGGTAGCTATAAGCTCCATTTCTTTAAAATTTCTATGCCTTAGCTTGAAGCACTTCATTGTTAGCTTCCTTGTGAATGTTGAACAGTCCAGTTGTATAGAGTTCAGTGGAAGCACATGAGCCATTGTGAATAGTTTTTATATTGTTCGTTCAGGCTTCATACATTGTTGCGTCTAATGTTGAGATCCACCTGTGCCATAGCTGTACTGAGGTTTTAACTGAAAAAGAGACTGTAAAATGGCACTGCTCTACAATTGAATTTAAGCTGCAAATGATTGCCTATGCTAAAGAGCATGGAAACAGGGCTGCAGAAAGGCACTGCAGGCCTCATTCAACTGAAAAAAATGAGAAGAATTTGACAAAATCAGGAGGATGTTTTAGAGAAAGCACCTCGCGTTAAACATAAACTGAGAAGTGGAACTGTTACATGGCCAAAACTTCAAGCAGAACACAGTACTTGGATTTTTGAGACCAGACAAGAGGGAATTTCAGTTTCTACTAAAATGATCATTGACCAAGCAAAAGTAATATCCACTAATAAAGGGATCGCCAAATTTACTGGATCAACATTGTGGTGTTCCAGATTTATGAAGAGGTATCAGCTTTGTATGCAGAACAATACAAAAATATTACAGAAGATACCAACCAGGTATGAAGAACAAATTGCTTAATTTCATCGAGTTGTCATTAAAACGGCTAAAAGACGGAAGTTGAACTTTCGCAAATTGTAAAAATGGACAAGAGTCCCCTAACCTTTATGTGCCTTCTGACAGAACTGTGGAAGGTCACAAAAGCATCATTGTTAAAACTTCAGGACATGAAATGACTTATTACACAGTCATTTTATCCTGCTGTGCTGATAGGACAAAATTTCCAGCACCTTTGATTTATAAAAGAAAGACGCTTCCTAAGGAAGAATTGCTGAAAGGAGTTTTTGTCCATGTACATTGTAAAGGATGGATGGATGGATGGATGGGTGAGAAATCAGGTTGTGGACAGATAAAATTTGATCTAGGCAACATGGAGGCCTACTGACGAAGCCCCGTTACTACAGGAACAGTTTTGTTCTCACAGAACAGATGATGTTAAAAACAGACTGAATGAACTGATGATTCTGGCAACTCTGATTCCAGGAGGGCTATCTAGTTTACTTCAACCATTAGATATATGTATCAACAGTCCATTTAATAGATTTATGTATGAGGAGTGGAACATATGATGCAAACCTGGGCCAATACCTGGCATATCAACAGCAGACTAAATGAGTGAAATTTATAGACAAACAAAAACTATAGCAATTTGTGTCTGTGCAGTAATTTAAACACATAAATGCTTGTGTTTCAGCAGCCTTCAAATCATACCCGACTTGAATTACTTCTCCTTTACTTAAAAATGTTAATTGGTCAAAGAAAGTACTAGTGAAATTTTTGGCACGGGTTGGAGAAAATGAACAGTGATAATTATAAGAATAACATTTGAAGTAATGGAGGAGGATATTACTACTAATGTCAGTTACAAACAGAGTGGGGGCAATGTTACAAGCTCCACATGCTAAAGCTACTGCTCTGTTTGTTTCATCTTTTAGATGACAGAACAGTCATTTACACGTCTTCCACATCAAGTAACTCATTATTGACATGCAAACTGACTTAAAGACGACAGCAGTGTGAGCAGTGATGGGCAGTACGTACCTGAACACGTGACGCATCTGGTCGAGGACTGTCGCAACTCGAGGGTTAGAGTCTGACACCAGACTGATGTTACCGAACTGGAGGATGTGCTGCAGGTTCGTCAGTTCCTGGTGGGGAATATTAAGCATTTCACAACCTCTAGGTTTTAAAGCTTGTTCTCACAGCTAGAAACAGTGCAAGTTGTCCTAAACTACATGCATTTATATTGAACGTGTCCATGCTACGCATATAAACAGGCAAGTAAGTAGAAGTATTATTAAATGCTCACAAAATGAAGTCTGAATTAAAAGTGGCTTTGAAATTCCATATGAATTTTGATCCTGCAGCAGAATGTGTGGCGATATAAAACTTCCTGGAAGATTAAAAGTGTACGCTCAACTGGGACTCAAACCTGGAACCTTTGCCTTTAACAGACAAATGCTCTACGGAATGAGCTATCTGTCACAACTCACGACTTGGTCTGACGACTTTCCTTACACCAGTACCTGCATAGCTTAGTCTGTAGAGCATCTGTCCACAAAACCCAAAGATTCTGGTTCAAATCCATGTCTCGCATGGGGCTTTCTCTCCCAGAAAGTTTAATTTTTGAAACTGTATATAAACTAATTGTTACAATTCACAAGAGCTGCTACTAACGTCATTCTGTAGCATCATGTGAGGCATCGCTATAAAATAATAGTAGTATTACTGCAAAACATTTTATTCCAAAAACATACATATAATCTCCTTCTCTACCCCTACAATGTTCTGTGTGTGTTGAAGGAAACAGTATCACAAGTCTTCCTCTGCGAGCTCCTCAATGGCGCGTGACACTTTTCCTTTCACTTCTTCAATGGACTGAAATCTTGTCATTTTCATGCAGATTTGACCTTGAGGAATAGATTATAATCACAAGGTGCTAAGTCAGGTGAATACGGTGGGTATTCTAACACTGGGACATTGTACTTCGCTAGAAACCTCTAACACAGAATGCGGTGTGAGCCGGTGTGTTGTCATGATGCAGAACATGTGACTTGTTCTTCCACAATCTGGGTCTTTTCCCTTTCTCTTGAGAAAGAACCTCAGTGTAGTAATGTCAATTAATACACTGAAGAGCAAAATAAACTGGTACACCTGTCTATTATCATGTAAGGGCCCCACAAACATGCAGAAGTGCAGCAACATGAGATGGCAAGGGCTGGACTAATGTCTGAAGTAGTGCTGGAAGGAACTGAAACCATGAATCCCGCAGGGCTGTCCATAAATCCATAAGAGTACAAGAGGGCGGATATCTCTTTTGAACAGCACATGGCAAGGCATCCCAGATAGGCTCAACAATGTTCACGTCTGGGGAGTTTGGTGGCCAGCAGAAGTGTTTAAACTCAGAAGAGTGTTCCTGGAGCCACACAATGGACATGAATGGATGCAGGTGATCAGACAGGATGCTTACGTAAGTGTCACCTGTCAAAGTCCTATCTAGATGAATCAGTGGCCCATATCACTCCAACTGCACGGAGCCCCCACCAGCTTGAACAGTCCCCTGCTGACATGCAGGGTCCATGGATTCATGAGGCTGTCTCCATACCCATACACATCCATCCACTTGATACAATTTGAAACAAGACTCGTCTCACCAGCCAACTGTTTCCAGTCATTAACAGTCCAATGCCAGTGTTGATAGGCCAGGCAAGGCATAAAGTTTTGTGTCGTGCAGTCATCAACAGTATACGAGTGGGCCTTTGGCTCTGAAAGCCCATATAGTTGATGTTTCGTTGAATCGTTCGCACGCTGACACTCGATGACGACCCAGAATTGAAATATGCAGATATTTGTGGAAGAGTTTCACTTGTCATATAGAACAATTCTCTTCAGTCATCGTTCATCCCATTCTTGCAGGATCTTATTCCGGCCACAGCGTTGTCTGAGATTTGATGTTTTATGGATTCCTAATATTCACGGTATACTCTTGAAATAGTCATATGGGAAAATATCCACTTCATCGCTACCTCATATCCACTTCATCGCTACCTCAGAGATGCTGTGTGCCAGCGCTTCTGTGCCGATGGTGACACCACGTCCAACTCACTTAAATCTTGATAACCTGCCACTGTAGCAGCAGTAACCGATCTAACAACTGCACCAGACACTTGTCATCTTATATAGGCATTGCCAACTGCAATGCCTTATTCTGCCTGTTTACGTAACTCTGTATTTGAATATGCATGCCTATGCCATTTTCTTTGGTGCTTCAGTGTCGTTTGACCTTCAGAAACCCAGTGAATACACACATTTCCTTTAGTATCAAAAAGCAATCTGAATCTTGATTTGTTTATTCGAGCTACTTTTTTCTGTTAATAAAGTTGGACCCTTCCAAAGCATGGACTTGCACTTTGTTTCTGGATCATAAGTGAAAAACCAACATTCTTCACAAGTTATCACTCTTTCCAAGAAATCAGGATTATTTTCAGTGGTGTTCGAGGAGTCAGTACAAACATTACTACAACATTCTTTATCTTCAACCACAAGAGCTTTTGGCACCAGATTTGCACATTCATATTAAATTGGTTAGATAAAATTTGCTTTATGCATTCTTTGCCAATTCTCACAGTTTCAGCAATCGATTGAATACTCAACTGATGGTCAGATCAAATCAGGATTACACACTTTTCCATATTTCTATCTGTTTTTAATGTTGAAGGGCGTCCTAGGTGCGATTTCTCTTCAACGTCTATTCTGCCATCTTGAAAAAGCTCAATCCACTCAAAAACTTGTGTACATGACAAAACAGTCCTCACCATACACTTCTTTTAGTAAAGAAAGGTTTCAGTAGAAGTTTTTCCAAATTTTTTGTGAAATTTCAAGACAATTCGTTGCTCTATTATTATATTTATAATTTTTCCAGCAAAAAAAAAAAAAAAAACTAACAGTGCTTACACAAATGAAGAACACGGTCACACTGATTTGTCTATAGACACCAGTGATGCCGCATTCGACTGAGAAGGCTTCATGCTTCACAGCTCCTGGCCGTTCATCTTTGGCACATACATTCTTAGTCCACAACAGCATCAGTCCCGTATTTTATAGCCACACATCATATGTCACACTATGACTCACATAGTGGCATAGTTCCAAATCCCACCACCACATCAGCTGTTCTAAAACTTCAACTCTCACTACTTGCAACCATGCTAGCTGTGTGTTATTCTACAAAAAATCTAAGTATTTACCAATCATACAATGAATTTTCCACACCACATTTCTAATATTAAGCAACAACATTTTTCCTTGATTGATTTTGTAGTCTTCAGTCCAAAGAATGGTCTGATGGAACTTCCCACCCACGTATATCCAGTGTAAGCCTCTACATCCCCATATAACTACTGAAATCAATACTGTATGAACCTGGTTTCCATAGTCAAGCCTTTGTCTCCCTCTACAATTTTACTCCTCACACCTGCCCCCATTATCAAAGTGACGATTCCTTGATGCACCATGTGCATTCCATTAACCGATCCCTTCTTTTATTGAAGTTGTGCCAAGATTTCTTATCTCCCCAATCTCATTTAGAAACCTCTTTATTAATTAGTCAATCTACCCATATAATCTTTATCATTCTTCTAGGCACCACATTTGAAAAATATCCATTATTTTCTTGTGTGAACTGCCTATTGTCCGCATTTAATTTCCATACAAAGTTACGCTCAGACATATACCTTTAGAAAGGACTTCCTAACACTTAAATTTACTTAGAGAGGGATAGAAGTTGAAGTAATGAACTAAAATTTGTGCCAAGGATGGAACTTTAACACCGGTCACCTGCTTACTGACCACTGCACCGTTCTGGCACTGTGGCTCACACAGCTTCATGGACTATCCTAGTCTAATGTGCTCTCTAACACAAACCTCAATTCATGCCTTCAGCCCATTTTCTCTTTCTTAAATCGTCAGTACTGCCAAGGCTCTCTGATACTGGAACAGCACCCCAGCTTTGTACGTAATGGGGAAATCCTGCCTGTACCTCAGGTGTAGATGATCTACTGATCTGACAGAATTACATTTTCCTGCAGATATATGAGTCTCAACTTTACCTTCAATAAGGATATTATCTGAAGTAATGAACTAAAATGTGTGCCCTGGCCTGGTCACAATTTTTAACTCATTACTTCAGATTTTATCCTTACCGAAGATAGAATTGAGACGCGTGTCTCCAGGAAAATGTAATTCCATCAGATCAATAGATCACTTAAATTTAAGTTCAATGTTAGCGAATTTCCCTTTCTCAGTAAGGTTTTCTCATTATTACAAGATTATTCATTGTTAGTTATTTTGCTCCCAATATACCAAAATCCATCCCCACTTTTAGTGTCTCATTTCCCAATCTGATTCTCTCAGGATCATCTGATTACTCAACTGCATTCCATTGCTTATGGATCGTTTGCCCTCTGTGTCTTTTACCATACTCAGAAGGAATTTGATGTATACTTGACTTTCGAAAAAGCAGATCATCTTTCAGATATCCCACAAGAGCTGCTGTACTGGCTCTTCCTTCTCCTTCAATCCCTCTGGTAGAAGAAGCCCTTGGCTCCAAAAGCTTGTGCATTTCCATACCTTGTGTGTATTTTCTCCTGCTGTCACTTAGTGAATAGATTTTTTATCTGTCCATTTTATATTGTATTTTCTAACATTGAATATTTTCAACAGTAACACATGTATTACTCTCATGTATTACACAATAATGACACAAGCAACTGATGACAGTCAAAAACAAAACATGCAAAATTCCTCAACATTAGTCTGTCACAAAAAGTGATAACCCATTTCACGATACGAAGGCAGACATGGAATTTCAGAGAGAGGGAGAGAGAGAGAGAGAGAGAGAGAGAGAGAGAGAGAGAGAGAGAGAGACTACTTTTGTTGCTCTCCATGCATAGTGTAACTTATACAGAGCAGCCATTCAGTCTCACTTTCTTGGCTGAGCAAGGTACTTGTATGTTCTGAAACTACGAGACATATTGTCTATACAATAAGATGAAACATACCGCTGTCCGTAGTGCTGATTGAACTAATCACTGAAGAGGAGCTGTAAAGTCTCTCACACATTTGTTGGTTTCACTTTGCAAAACAAGCTAAAATAACACCTAAAACAAACAGTCACACTGCATGCAAGGTACAGCCAGGAATTTGATCCCTCAACACAACACAAGTCAAACTTACTATGAACTGTGTGGCACATGTAGATCTTCATAAATGAATGAAGAAAAATGAAGTAGCGTTGATATTTTGGGAAAGCTGTATAAATGTGCACACTGGAGAGAAAAGTGCAGACATAGCAAAAAAAAAAAAAAAAAAAATAAATAAATAAATAAATATTGCTTTGACAACTACTTTAAAATTGCCACATAGCAATTAACTCCATATGGAATGTTTAAAGGCATCCTAGGCAACAGAGGACACTAATTCTTTACAAAATTTAATTTTATGTTCCCCAAAAGCAAAGTGAAATCTGTGAGCGAATTTTTCGTCCAGTATCAGAGAGATGGATCATGACAGGTGATGAAACTTTTTCTTTAAATGTTAAGTGTTAGTTCTGAGTATCAAATTATTCCGTGGTGTAATTACAATCGAGGCTGAAAAACAATAATTACAAATGAAGCTTCAGTCTGTGAACAAAATCATGGCAGTTTTTTTTGTGATTGAAAACAAAAATTAATTGTTTTGAGCAATTGAGAACATCAAAAACATCTGAAATGTTCTGTCTAACACATTCAAAACTGATGTGCCATTCAAAATCTATGAGATGGGGAGCTTGAAAACTGAAACAGTCCTAATTCATTAAAATACACACCTTGTCATAAATGCAAATGGTACTTTCTGCACAACCCTCACCCATTACAGCGCACACACACACACACACACACACATACACACACACACACACACACAAACGCGGTAGTCTACTGCCTCCGCCTGAGTGGACACTAACAACTGCGACCAAGAAACAGCTGGACCACACAGTTGGTGGACACACTGCCAACATGATGTTCTTCATTTCAGTGACTGCTTCACAGCCTGTGCCATCTGGATCCTTTCTTCAGCTTTTCTTAACTGCACATGTGAGAACTCTCCCCGCAATATAGTTTTCTGGCCTCAACCTCTGTTAGTCATTCCCCTTACTCACCTAGCCACTTCCCTTTTCCCATTCCAGCACTATACAGCCCTCTATTCCACCAATGCACCAAATGTCTCTTCTTTTCTGACACCCCACCTCCTTGCCCTTCATCTAACCTCCCAACTGCACCTAGCTGCCCTACTCTCTTCCCGACTCGTTTCTGTATGCTCCTACAAGCAGCCCTTTATCATCCCCCACACGTATCCTGCCATCCCCCCTTACTCCCCGCCCCAAACTCCTCCTCACTCCCACCACCCAGTTGCTTCTCGCATCATATGCTGCCGCTTGCTGTTTGGCCTTAGCACCCAGAACTGTGGTCATGTGCGTGGGTTGCATTTGTGTGCATGTGTGTATTTCTGATGGAAGTCTGTTAGGACAAAAGGTTACTTGCTGACAGTCTTTTTGATGTGCCTATCTACAACTCAGCATATCCGCTATATGGTGAGTAGCAACTATCCTGTTCATAATATTGTTATTATTCCATCCTGGATTTTCCATTGTTTGGTAATGGCAATATTCTAAGAGCAACTTTAAAAATAAAAGAAGTCTGCTACATAGTATTGAAAGTGCTTTGATAATTATGGCAGTTACGAAGGAAAATTGATGAGACAAAAGAGATGGGGTGTTAGAGAGTTAAGGGAGGATTACAATTTTGTGTCCTGTCAGCGATGTAGTCTTTAGAGATGGGGCACAAGCTGACAGTGAGTAAAGGATGGAGGAAGAAAATCGGTCACGACCTTTTTGAACCAATGAATTAGCATCTACATCAATAGATTTTGGGTGGAGAACCTGAATCTGGATGGCTGCATAGTAATTTTAACTCCTCAGCAATGCTTCACCCCACTCTGTTTAAATTTGTTATCTGTATCTTTAACTTTGGCCCTTTCAGAATGTGCAATGCAAATAAACCTTCTATTCTTACACCTCTTAAAATTTTTATTTATACTGTATCAAAGGGATTAATTTCCTTCCCATGTATGTAACATGTTGCAGAGAGGAGTATATTTAAGAAGCAGCTTAAATGTTGCGGTCTTCAGTCCGAAAACTGGTTTCATGCAGCTCTCCACGCCAGTCTATACCATGCAACTATTGTCAACTTTGCTTAAAGGCTGCACCCTACATTCACTGGAACTTGCACTGAAACCTCCTTACTGTGTTCCTCCTTTTTTCTCTCCCTACACCTTTTACCCCCCTCCTCCCCACATATTTCCTTCCATTACCAAAATGGTGTGTCACTGATGCCTCAGGATGTGTCATATCAAGCAATTCTTTAAGTCAACTTGTGCTGTAAATTTCTTTTCTCCAATAATAAATGCTTCATTCACCTACATCTAGATTATTACTCTGCAATTCACACTAAAGTGTTTGGCAGAGGGGCCACAGAAACACTTTCAGACTGTTTCTTGACTGTACCACTTCTTTATAGCATATAGGGAAAAATGAACACTTACGAGTGAGCACTGGTTTCACTTATTTTATTTGGATGGTCACTTCCACTATGTAGGTCTGAGTCAACAAAATATTTTTTCATTTGGGAGAGAATGTTAGTGATTGAAATTTTGTGAAAAGACCTTGCTGCAACAAAAAATGCCTTTGTTTTAATCATTGCCACCTTGACATGCATACCACTGCCACTCTTTCACGATACTACAAAAAAAGTTGCCCTTCTTGAAACTTTTTTTACATCCTCCATTAATCCTACCTGGTAAGGATTCCATAATGCACACAAGTACTCAGTAAGATGACAAACAAGTGTAGTGTAGATAATCTCTGTAGTAGCTTTGTCGCATCTTTTAAGTTTTCTGCCAATAAAACACAGTTTTTGGTTTGCCTTCTGCTACAACATTTTTATGAGAAGATTCAGTTTAAGTTGTTCGTAATAATAATCCCTCGGTATTTAGTTGAATCAAAAATTTTTAAATTTGTTTGATATTCATGTAAGTGAAATTTAATGGACTTTTTTCACTATTCAGGTGGGAGGACCTCACACTTTTTATTGTGTATGGTCATTAGCCACTTTTTGCACCACACAGATCTCTTGTCTAAATCACTTTTGCAATTTGGCTTCATCTTTCAGAGACTTTATTAAATGACAGATGATGGCATCATCTGCAAATAATCTGAGGGGGGCGCTCAGAATGTCTCCCAAATCATTTTTGTAAATTCAACAGCAGAGGACCCACAAACAGTTCACTGGAGAACCCCAGACATCATTTTTGTTTTACTTATTGACTTCCCGTTAACAACTATGAACTGTGATGTTTCTGACACCTAGTCATGAATCCAGTTGCACAACTGAGACAACACACCATTGGCATGCAGTTTGATTCTGTAACTCCTTTTTAGTTATCCCATCTAATTTAAACATTATTCTGTAGGATAACATTTTTAAGCTCTTATTCTCTTCTTGTGTGAACTGTTCATTGTCCACATTTCACTTTCGTACAAGGCAACATTCTGGACAAATAAATTCAGAAAAAACTTTCTAACACTTATATTCAATATTAACTAATTTACCATTTTCAGAAATGCTACTGCAAGATTGTGCTTCTTGCAGTCCCCAACACACTTACAAGTTTTATTTCTTCGCCATGACTTTAAATTAACTTTCCAAGTTTCTCCTCTATTTGCAGAATAGGGAGTGAGATTTCCTAATGTATGGTCTTCAGTTTTTTCCAGTGAACACAGGCGTAGCCCTTTACATAGCATTAATACTCGTACAAACAACAATACAAAATTCTCCTTGTCTCTCTGAACAACAGTGCCCACATGACATCCAATAACATTTCAACTTGTACATCGGTACTGTTCCAGTGACTTGCAAAGTAATGTTACAGACCCACCCGAAATGCTCATACAAACAGAGAAGAGAGGGAGATACTGCTAATTCTAACCTGTTCATTCATACCAAGAGAATCTGAAAATGGAATAATGTACATAGTGAGATCGTGCAGCATCTTAGGCTCACTGAAAGACGCCATCTCAAAGTGCACTTTTGTGGAAGCGGGACGGCTGCGCATCTGCTCCCGCACTCTGGCCAGCAACTGCATTCGTTCCCCTACAAAAGTTGGAAACAGGGATACATGAAAAAGTCTGAGAATCAGAGATAGAAATGCAACAAACAAACATTTTGTGCCGTTAAAATCACAGATCAATATAGAGAAAAGTTACAAGTATCACATCTCCACATACTTTAAAAGGTTTCAGCAAGTGAAACCATTAATATTGACACTGCTAAAGGCTGTGAATTAACTAAATTAGAAGTTCAACCAGGCAGAAGGTTACAGGAGCTTATTAATTACTTAATGGCCCACAAAATGTGCTGAAATCAGCAAAACACAAAATCAGAATAAAGAAATTTTATGTAAGCTGAGCAAGGACTCATTATTACAGTTGAAAGTGTCTGCTTGGTCAATGATACAAGAAATTATCAAAAATAAGCTATGACAGCACATTTCATAATAACTTACTAATAGCTGTTTTACAACATGATGTTTCATCACAAATATGTACTGTGCAATACTGTTACTTTCATCTCTTACAGAAAACTATTCCATATATATTTCTGTGTTCAATAAACTGTTAACAACTACACACAAAACTGAATGTGAAATGTCTATACTTTCCTTTCCTACTTTGTATCTCCTACATAAAATGGCAGAACAGGATTGCAGTCAAGAAAGCACAACATACGCTGAACTGTAAAAGTATCGCAGCTTGGTTGTTTGGGGAAGGAGACCAGACAGCGTGGTCATCGGTCTCATCGGATTAGGGAAGGAAGTCGGCCGTGCCCTTTCAGAGGAACCATCCCGCTTCCGAGATGGGACAGTGGCATTGCTTGTGCAGTGGAACAGCTCTTCATTCAGCAGTTTGCCCCCACTAACTGCCATCAAAGGAACAAACACCTACCATATTTACTTGAATCTTAGCCGCACTCAAATCTAAGCCGCACCTGAAAAATGAGACTCGAAATCAAGAGGAGAGAAAAGTTTTAGGCCGCACCTCCAAATCGAAACATAGTTGGTCCATTGTAATATGAGACACAATTAGATTGAATGAGTGATGATATATCTACAATAGTTTGGTTCAAATCGTAAGCTCAGCAGTTAAGCTTTACCAGGTAGTCATTACTATGTGTCAGGCGCTCCGTCCGTATTTATACGGGTACCCTTCCTTTTTCACGTGCTTCGTCTGGTTTGAATTGATTGCTTATTTTTCTTTGATCTGATAAGTGCTGTTCTCTTTGTTATAGGTGTTTACGTCACTCTAAGCTGAGTATGCATTACTGTACTGTGTCATGCATTGTTTGTCGCATTCTGATAGGGAGTGTTTACGGCCTGTCACCGCTCGCGGCATGGCTTGCTTTTGTGCATGCTACCACTGCTTACAATTTTTTTAAAAAAAGAGAGAGGAATCATCTCATTTGCGAAACAATGGCAAGAGATTGCTATTTGTTGTTACTAACACTGCTGCTGTCTTTGATAATTGTCAACAAGAACCAAATAATAGACTGCATATGATAGAAGATATTCTGAACGAGAGTTTTGCGAAAATTTTTCTCCGTTTTAAAATCTTTGCAGAAGCCTCTTTAGTACATTACATTCTGCACAGAAATTAGAGTCATCTTAGATTTAAAAATCTAGTCAACTGCCATGCTTCATTTCTGACTGTATCACTATTAGGCATAAGAATAATACAAACATGACATGATATGTATATTCTTCCGTGTTTGCTGTTGTCTCACTCTAGTTTCATAGTTTATTAGGCAGACAGGATTTAAATGAGATAGCAGCAAACATGAAAGAATACATGGCAAAATGTTTAAATTCATATTATTCTGATGGTGATGAGAATACTGCATGTGATTCACAATTCATAAAAGTTCCTATTAGCAACCATCTCTCCTCACAGTAGCAAAGAATTCAGAACGTAGAGTTGGCCATATTGACTAACATCCCAAACAGTCTTGCCAGTTGGATTTTCGTGGTACATTGAAATGCTGCTACATTTGAAGATGAACAACATGGAGTATGATGATAGGACAATGGTGGACGGTATTCTCTTATAATCTTTATCTTCATGCCATATGCTGGCATTGAAGGACAGATGTGGGCTTATCACACTACTTATTTCACAAGTTCACAATTATTGTTAGTTTAGAGATGGCTACACAGCCTGGAACTTTTGACCCATAATACCACCACCCTGCCTGCTTTTAATGTACCTATGGCTCACAATGTTATTTTACACTCCTCCGTCAATCTGAAGATGTCCTACAAGGATGAAACACTTCATTGCCAATAAAAAAGATCAAACAATTTGCAACCAAGACTCTTATTTCAAGAAATTCATAACCAATTGCTGCACCAGTCACCCAGCATGTAATGGAACCAATTTTAATAACAATAATAATAATAATAATAATAATAATAATAATAATATAATCATCATAAACATCAGTAGATGTACCATTATCTGGGATAACAGTTTAACCTAACAAATGAAAGGCAATAAAGAAAGGTCTATGTAATCCTAGGTATGAGCAGCAATGAAATTTATAATCCTGGTTGTTACAAATATTTGGCTGTTTCTTCTAAATATGTCGAGATTTCCGAGGTGATGGTTAGGGTCGAAGCGACGGTTAGGTTGAGACCTCATAGCATGGCTGAAATTCTACATCTACGTCTACATTTATACTCCGCAAGCCACCCAATAGTGTGTGGCGGAGGGCACCTTACGTGTCACTGTCATTGCCTCCCTTTCCTGTTCCAGTCGTGTATGGTTCGCGGGAAGAGCGACTGCCGGAAGGCCTCCATGCGAGCTCGAATCTCTCTAATTTTACATTCATGATCTCCTCGGGAGGTATAAGTAGGGGGAAGCAATATATTCGATACCTCATCCAGAAACGCACCCTCTTGAAACCTGGACAGCAAGCTACACCGCGATGCAGAGCGCCTCTCTTGCAGAGTCTGCCACTTGAGTTTGCTAAACATCTCCATAACGCTATCACGGTTACCAAATAACCCTGTGACGAAACGCGCCGCTCTTCTTTGGATCTTCTCTATCTCCTCCGTCAATCTGACCTGGTATGGATACCACACTGATAAGCAATACTCAAGTATAGGTCGAACGAGTGTTTTGTAAGCCACCTCCTTTGTTGATGGACTACATTTTCTAATGACTCTCCCAATGAATCTCAACCTGCCACCCGCCTTACCAACAATTAATTTTATATGATCATTCCACTTCAAATCATTCTGTATGCACACTCCCAGATATTTTACAGAAGTAACTGTTACCAGTGTTTGTTCTGCTATCATATAATCATACAATAAAGGATCCCTCTTTCTATGAATTCGCAATACATTAAATTTGTCTATGTTAAGGGGCAGTTGCCACTCCCTGCACCAAGTGCCTATCTGCTGCAGATCTTCCTGCATTTTGCTGCAATTTTCTAATGCTGCAATTTCTCTGTATACTACAGCATCATCCGTGAAAAGCCGCATGCTGCAAGTGAAACGAGCAGCTATAAAAATACTGAAATCTCAGCTGTCACAAATATTACATTGTTTCTTCCAAAGATGATGTTATGTTTAAGGTTGTGGTTGATGGTGGGATCTGAGAACAAATATGTATTGGGTTTCACAGCCATACTGACATGAAATGTGAAAATATTGTCCTTCACCTCTTGCTTCCAAACACTATCAGCCTGCTATTTTCTTTAGCAGGTGACACACCCCCTTTTGCCCCCATCATATCTCACAATGAGTACTGACAACATTGCTGCACAAAACACGGGCACCACCTAGACTTTTACCATCTCCTGCAGGAATGTATACATCTTGTTGAGCATTTGTCCAATTTCAAAGGCAATTCAATTCCTACTACAAATGAAATAACAACTAACTCAGGAAAGGATTTAGCTGCAATCTCTTTTTTCATTGCTACTACAAAAATATATATTTTTGGTAAAATTGACATTACATTTTCTCAGTTGGGCAAATTACTGAGTATTCTTACTTAGTGACATCGTTCTCCAATCAATCCAGAAAAACAGTTAACAATAATTTACTGATAAAAGAATGGTGTCTATGTAGTGCAAGGAAGTTAGAATAGATTCTAACCTCCTTAATGCAGCATCACAGAGTTCGTCCACCTAACATCTTGTCGCGTCCAACGAGCAATCTAGATGCTTAATGACACAAGAAAGGGGAGGATGGTCCGTTCAGTTAGCTACGTGAAGAAGGCTAACAGGGTATTTTGAAGGAGTTATGGAACTCTGTCAGAAATATACAAACAAATAGGCAAGACTTTGATAACTACAATCTTTAATTGCTTGTTAGAGCAAAACTGAATGGATGACCTCTATGAATGCACACTATTCCTGCTTTTCCTACACTCATGGACAGAGGTACATGGCTAATTCAGAGATGCAAAAACAGCCAGAACAAAACTACAAAAGTCCAGCCCTGGGTCTGACCTGCACGAAGGTTCCTCCTGGACCCCTTTTTGAACTGAACTTTCTCTCCAGGCACTGTCGTTACCGCTTTTATAGGCAACATCAACCTCTTCTACGTTGGTGTCTGGCCAATGTCCTTCTGGGCCTCATATGTTACCATATAAGGTTACTGTCAATGTTTGAGTTGCGCTTCATCATGTGACCTCACGTGATACCTCCTGAGACTTTTTACGGTCAATGCCAATCCTACGGTGTCCCCTTTGAATTATCAACAAAACTTACTCGTTCTGGCTTCTGTTCTACTGCCTGTTAGGCATTGCATATTGTAAATAGGCGACACCTCCCCCCCTTAGGGAAAAGTTTGTAAGTGCTGTCCTCAGTGACTACAAAAGTTTTGTACAATGTTCTTACTTGTTTTATTCATTCCTTATAACGGGAAGCATACACATTTGTTTTACTACTCTGACATACGTAAATGCTCACAGTTTTCTGCAATGATACATATAAATCAATATTCTCTTGGAAAAGAACACATTTACATTTCATTTCACAGATTACATCAACGTTAAAGTATTATACATACATTTATTATGATTACACTTTTCTTCTCTCATAGTATAAGTATATATTTTCATTTTACAATGTACTTTTCTGGTTGGATGAGTATACACTTTTCTTTTAAAATCGCTTCTACAATCAACTTCATCATTAATTACATTTTATACATTGTTGCACACTTCGTAACATGATTACAATTTCATTTGTTTGTATTATTATGTTTAGATTGTATCCCCATTTGAGCTGTATATCCATGACTTTTACCTAAAAATTTCCATTTCCCTATACCTCGGAGCACAGTATCTGTACGTCTTCCTTTGTGACAGATGACAGTAATGCACTCACTCATTCACAGGGGCAACAAACAGCCATTCATTATTACTTATCGGTGTCCATAGCCTTTCATTTTAATACTATTAACTTTCACATGGAATCCTTCGGAACTTCTCGCACTGGTTGCAGCATCTTCACCTCACATCTCTCACAGTCATATGTATACAAGAGAATGAAAACCTGTTTGCATATTCTGAGGCCCTGACCTACTGTTTCATAATGTAACTGTTCGCTGTTTAACTTCACCTACTGCCATTTCACGTTATCAATTAGCATTAGCTCTTTCTCAGAGTCAATATACTTAAATAAACACCTTGTTCCATCTACTTCTGATGGTAATGGTAGTAATCGGTAGAGGTTGTACACATTGCCCTTTACTAGTGAGATGTTCAGCACATAACATAAGATGTTTCAAGCTATGAAAACATCCATATCAATAATTCTGATCAACTGATAACCGCTATCACCCGTAAGTGCAACAGGGAACTGCTTATCCTTGATGTTGTCTTAATCAGTTCTACATATTTCACGATCTGTACTGGATCGATCAGATGTGCTTCCAGAATGCCTTTCTGAGCTTTAACAATTGCTGGTATTAACATACAGTATTCCCACTCTAGCTCATTGAATATGCCCACGAGTTGTATTAACTGTTCATTAACAGTGATCAAAATGACTGCTTTCTGCAACCATTTGTCAGTACTGCTCTCAAATTCTACTATGTGCCGGCTTGATTGTTTCATTCCGTGCATTTTTTGCTACCGAGTTTACAGTTTGGTTAAATCTAGTCAAAGTAGCTTTAACTATAGTCACTTGTTCCTTCGGAAGTCTGAGCAGCTGTTTCTTTTCTCCTTCTAAGATGTCTATCTTCGCCTTGAAGTACGTACCGTCATCTTCATCTACAGTTCTGAACAAAATTTTACTGAACTTGCCCACAAGATCCTTTTTCTTTAGACCAGTTTCATGCCGTGCTAATTGTCCAATTAGTCGCTGCACTTTTTCAATTTTTCCTATGAGCCAATTTAATGCAAATTCTAAACTTTTACACACTGCTGCACTCATGTTCAGCAACACTAATCTTTTCTTACAATACATAATTGCCTGCCTCGCGAGAGCCTTGATGTGTGCAAATTTTTCTTTCATTTCCATCAAGTAGAAATAATTCACAATTTTCCAAGTTACACTGTAAATTTTCATTTGCCCCAGGTTACCGTAATACAGTCTGGGAGACATCTGGAACTTGGTTACTTGCATATGACATTCTTGTCTGGTGTGTTCAATCCCTGTGAGCAGGAAAGTAACGTCAGCAACACAGTATGACGCCAACATCTAGAATTAGAAAAACTCCTTCAATTTATTGGCATGAACCATAAAATACTTCTTTTCACTTCAGGCGGATTACCACATTAGACCGCTTTGTTAGTACTACTGTGCACAGACCTCGCCAATGCGTATCTAACTCATGCGATCTGCCTCTTTGTGCACTCTCATGAAACGAAAGAACCTTATCCCACAACGAAATTCCTTAAGATTCTGCATTCTGTCATAGTATTCCTTGTTCTTTATTTTACATTGCACACTGTGCTCTCACACACACCAGTGCATTTCTTGTATGCACTCCTTTAGCTCCGTCTCATAACCATCAAAATTATACCTCATTCCAGGTGGATCTTTCTGCAGTATCCCTGCAATATTACATTTTCTTCCAAATAACAACTCATGTGGCATACACTCTGCCGTACTGTGCGGTGTCTTATTACATACAAAAACTGCAACTGGAACCCAACTGTCCCAATCTGTCTGCACTTCATTCACATAATGCCACAACGTCTCTGTTAATGTTCGGTGCAACCTTTCTAATGCTCCGTTTGTTTGGCGGTGGTAGCTGGTAGTCTGAATCTTTTCAATACACAGTAGTTTACACAGTCTTTTCATGATTTCACTCATGAAATTACTTCCCATATCACTCAACAATACTGACAGTATCCCGTACCTCAGTATAATCTTCTCAACTAGTATGCGCGATACTGTATCAGCATCTTGCCTGTCAATCACTTCAGCTATCATAAACTTCATCAGTGCATCTTGAAACATAAGAATATACTTGTTCCCACTGTCCATCTGATTTAATGGACCTACTATATCAATATCACACCTTTCGAAAATGTTTTCAGGTGTTTTTGTGATTTTTAAAGGCATCTTTATGTTTTTCCAAGTGAGCTTGTTCTTTTGAAAAATTTTACACTTTTGTCTGTATTCCTCTATATGTTTTCTCATACAGTTCCACACACGATACTTCTTTATTCGCTCATAGGTCATTCCTCTGTCCTGCTGTCCTCCAATGGGAGAAACCGTTTTAGTATTATGGCTTTTTTGCCTTCACTTATTTCTTCTGGCATTATCGGCTCAGCTGTCTCTTGTTTCCCAATATACTTTTCTATATGACCAATAAAGTTTTCACACTTCCGAGTATAATCTTTCACAATCCTCGGCTCAGCTGTTTCGTGTCCTGGTCCTTGTCGGCTGTGTCTCCTGCCCGTTCACTTGTGTCAAACAGCCCTGCTGTCTTTCCCAACCTGTGGGTCCCTCACCTGCACTACAGCTTCCATGTCGGCTGCGTCCTGCCCTAGGCTACTGTTGCCTTCCAGTCGCACACCTGCCACCCTGACTTCTCTTATTCGTGAAACTGTGTCGCTGGTTCGGTTCCGTTTGCCACTCTTGTACAAGGTTTGATAATCATACTCCTCCAGCTTCAAACTAAACTTCATCAATCTGGATGAAGGATCTGATATACGACCTGGCAATGTTAAAGTTTTATGGTCAGTAAAAATCAAATATTACAGACAGTCTCCAATATTTCACGGTCCAAAAAATGGTCAACATTTCCCTTTCGATCGTACTGTACCCTCTTTCCGCCTTGTTTAGCATCCTCGAGGTAAGGCACTTCCAATTTTTCCCTGATTCAACAGAGCTCTGATGCTTGACTGGCTAGTGTCAGTCATAATTATGAAGTCCTTTTCAAAGTCCGGACACTGCAGTATACGTGGAGTTATCAGCTTCTCCTTCCAATACTGAAAAGCATTCTCTTGCTCAACATCCCACATGTAAGGAACTTCTTTCTTCAGTAATTTGTATAGCATCTTCGCGATTTTGCTGAAGTTGCTTACAAAATATTGGTAGTATCCCACAAGGCCTAGAAATGTCTTTAATTGCTTTGTTTTTCTGGGCTGCGGATACCACTTTATTACCTTGATCTTCTTTACTAGATTTTTCCCGATTCTACTTTTATCAAAGCCTCTGGTAGATACACGACCTTTGTGATCTCCTGTTTTGGAATGATAGCCATCCTCATTCCATTCACCTCTATTTTTATCCAACACACCCATTCCTCTCAGGGTCCAACTGTTATCGTTGAAATTCTGTTAACATTTGGTTTCCACCCTTTTTGCTTCTCTCTGGAAATCCCTGCTGCCTGTCACTTTTGTGTTTCAATTGCTAATGACTTTCTGTAAAAACTCACTCTCACCTTTTCACGTGTTTCTCACTTCACACTTAAGCCTTTGTCGAAAGAGCCTTCTCTCTCTTTTGAAGTTACTGTGCGGAGCTCACCCAGTGACTCCATCTTCATCTCGTGATGCATCTTTTGCTCAGTGTCTAAGCTTTTTCCGAAAGATCCTTGTCTTTCCTGCACTTCCAAGTACCAGTCTTTTAATACCTAACTGAACTGTGCAGAGCTCACACTCTTGCTCTGCCTTAATTTCCGATCCATTCCCCTTGAAAGAGTCTCGGCCCACCAACTCATCAAAAGGAAGATCTTCCCCGATTACATGGAACAATGCCTCAATTGCATTCCACTTCCCATTTGTAATTCGAGGTTTACGGTGCCTTCTGCCCTTGCAACCATATTAGCGATTCCCCGAATCCTAATATATTTAGCTGCACTACATTTTCCGCCATTTTTCAGACTACTTTTCCAAACTAGGCTTATCTGTGTCCCGCTATCAATGAGATACCTCAGGTGATCATTAATACCTGTGTCACAGTCCACTTTTACAAACTTATTTTTGCTTTTGCAGTCAACTATTAATATCTTCCTAGGCAGGATGTAAGGTGACTGCTTTCTTACGCCCTTACTTAGTTTTCCTGGCTCTTACCTTTCCTATATACATTCTGTGCATGGCAAGCGCTCTCTGGGCTGTCTCTCACATTATGACCTTTTCTTTGACATTTTAAGCAGATTACAGATTCATTCTGCACATGTGGGCCCCTGCAACTTTGCAAATTGCATTGTGAACATTTCACTAACGTTTCACTACTCTCACTTGGTCAGTTTCCTTGCAATTCCCTGGTGCAACCAGTCCTGCTTTTCGTATTACTTTATCACTACAACAATCTTGCATCACATGGCCTGTCTTCCGTGCTTGAAGGACTTCGAGGCCTTCTTTTCACTTTGTGGCATGGCACCACTGTCTCGGGCACCCATCTTTTCTTGGGAAGAGGCTATAGCACTCTCCTCTGCCAGAGTGATCTCTATAGCCTCTGCTATCATTAACTGTTCACTGCATGCTCACACTATGGTCTTTATCCTATTGTCATAAATGCCCTGGATAAACACAGTCTGGTTTAATTTCCAGACAAAAGCAAGGCTACCTTCTAATTTTGATTCTTTCATGGTACCTCTAATAGCTTCCCTGAAATGGTGTTGCATTGTATCCAGCCTTGAGCCCCACAGTGCTATACTTTCCTCAAGTTCTTGCCGACTTCAAATCAATTGGCAAGCATAGTAATCAAGTGTCCTTTTGTTGCCATAGTTTTCTACTAATACGGCTCGCACATCTCACCAAGTGGCGCTTATGTCTGTAACTAACAATTTACTGCATGCTGAACCCACTAGCTTAGTTTCCACAAACTTCAAAAGAGTACGATGCAGCTCTGAGTCAATAAGAACAATGCTAAATCACAGTTATTGAGGAACTCATTTAGAGTCTTCTTAGCGATGTCGAAAGATTGAGGTGTTAATTTTAGCACATCCAACAAATTAACAAATTGCCTAGTGGGTTGCTCATGTTCGTCAGTGCCTGCGCTTGAAACATTATCGCTGTCATGTAACATGCCTACTAATTTTTGTTTCATTCACCACAGAATTTTTTACTGCCACCTTTCCTCTACAAAGTGTTGATCTTGTGCTGCCAGCTGTCGTCACCGCTGCAGTTGCTGTTGATGTGTGCCTTCCACTGTTTTGCGCCGCTGTCTGCAACCTTGGGTGTCTCTCTGCACTGCCACCGCTGTGGCCTGCCCCATGCTGTGTGTTGCCCACTCCGTTGTCCATCTTAACTGTTGTCACTGCACTACCTCTGTGTCGCCTGCACCCTGAGCTGCTCGCCGTGGCTGCTGCTGTGCTGGTTGCTCTCACGCTGTTGTCCACGACCTGGTGCCGCCTTCTGCAACTGATGGTGCCCCTGCGCACCATCTGTGACCTCATGCCACTGACAGCCACCCCTGGCCACCAGCTGGGATGTCCGCTTCGACCCCGGGCACCATTCGTGTGCTGCTACTGAGGCTGCACCACTTGGTCCTGGCCTCCTCCTCTTTCTTTTTCAGGCACCGTCTGTACCTCGGCTTCCTCTTATTCTGGAGAGCTCGTTTACTCCCCTGGCTCTGTCACTGGCTTGCATACGGGTTATCTAAGTAATGCAAAAATGGATTCTCAAAGCTGTTCCACCATTTTGCATGACATTAGGCTGAGCGGGATCAATATTTCCAAGAAAGTGATCTATTCCTATAACTTGTCGCATGCCAGTTGCACACTAATCCACAAAGGACACCCCACATCTGACACCAGATTTGTAATGTCATGCCCCAAGAGCAGTCTAGATGCCTAATGACATAAGGAAGGGGAGGACGGTTCGTCCAGTTAGCTACATGGAGAAGGCAAACAGGATATTTGAAGGAGTTATGGAACTAAGTCGGAAATATATAAACAAAAAGGCAAGACTTGGATAACTACAATCTTTCATTGGTCATTGGAGCAAAACTGAACAAGTGACTCTTGAATGTACACTATTCCTGATTCTCCTACACCCAGCAACAGAGGTACACGGCTAATTCAGAGATGCAAACAGAGCCACAGCGAAACGACACAAGACCTGCCTCGGGCCTGACCTGCATGGAGACATTTCCTGGACCACTTTCTGAACTGAACTCTCTCCAGGCACCGCCGCTACTGCCTTTTTAGGCAGCGTCGACCCCTTCCACACTGGCGTCTGGCCACCGCCCTTCTGGCCATTGTATGTCACCATATAAGATTACCACCAACGCTTGAGTTGCACCACGCACTCCACCATGTGACCTCACATGATACCTCTTGAATCTACGTCAATTTTCTGGTCAACGACCATCCTATGGCATCGCCAATGTATTCTCAACAAAACTTACTCGTTCTGTCTTCTGTTCTACCGCCTGTCAGGTGTTGCACATTTTAAATATATCACAATCTTTGGCCTGCGTGGCAGGGGCAGCATGTGCTAAACTATGTTAGGCAGCAGATGAACAACATTTGGCAGCAGAACTTGCTCGTCTCACACGTAGTTAAATAAAAAGAAACCAAATCCTTGTGAAAGAAAGGATTAAATATATTACATAATAGCCCATTCAAAAAAATCATAGACAAATTAGACATTGCTTGTGATTGCACCAGAGACAGGAGCACCAATGTTGGCATCAACAATTTTGTGAAACAACCAAACCTTGACAAGCTCTTCAAAATAAATGTTCATGTGATCTCACATAAATATAAGATGAGCCCTAAAGTAGTCTATTACACAACTTAAAAAGACTGACCTCAGCAATAGTAGTTTAATGTGTCAATGTAAGACAACGTTGTATTTTTTGAATGATAAATTTTGGAGGAAACCTCATCTTAAACTCAGGTAAATACAGTACTTAAAGCCATCTGACAGGTCAGCCATGTAATCAAACGAAACACTTGTGCCAGGCCACTGCAGTGTCACAAAATCATTGACGCAAATGGTAACACTCCTTCCACTGGCGCAATCACAGGTAGTGTCACATTTAGCTATGTTCTGTATGTGTATGGCCAAATTGCTAGGTAATCTGCTTTAGTGAACTATTAATTGTTAATGTGACTCTTCAGGTTTTGGCGGCGCAAAGACTGTTCCATTAAGTTTCGGGTGTGCAGCCTTAAGAAACTGTTAAGTTTTTCTTTCACAAGGACTGGGTGTAGCATGATCTTATCGCAAACAGCTTACAATCGTGTGGTGTTTCCAAATGACAGACACAGTGTGTAATCTTTTCTTAGATAACGAATTTAGAAGGCATTACTCCTACCTGCTTTGTGCAGCTGTGCTGAAATCTTAGCAATTTGCAAATCTGGGCACGGAGCATCTACCTAGAACACTTGACGCCAATTTGACTTTCTTTGGATGCCGTCTTCGTGGTGTCACAATTTTAACGGCAAGTAGTGTACACTGCAGAAAGTTTTGACCAGGCAATACAATAGCAAAGATCAAGCTACTGTGACTGTGACAGCAACTGCAGTGTAGACAATCCACACGATTACTGCAATGCTCAGTATGGTGATTGGAAACCCAGGACTCAAGGCTAGTTGGCTGATTGGGGGAAAGGACCAAACAGTAAGGTCATCAGTCCCATTGGATTAGGGAAAGATGGGGAAGGTCGGTTGGTTGGTTGGTTGGTTTAAAAGAAGGGGGAAGGGACCAAACCAGGAGGTCATTGGTCCCTTGTTCCTAACAAAACAATGCCACAAATGTGAGAATAAAACAGATGAGACATATAACACAAAGCGGAAAGAAAGGAAAAAACCACAAAAATTAAGGAAAGGCAACAAACCCTAAAAGGAACACAAGAGCACAAGAAAACAACAGAGATGCTAGAAACAGAAGAGAGTAAAACAAGAAAGCAGATTACAGTGGCTGGCCAACCACGAGAATAAAAAGGAGAAGCCAGCCACTCTGCAACACATTAAAACTTGCACCCTAAAAGCATTAGGGTGTAGGACACAGAGGGACAAAGGACATGCGCTAAAACCTACGTAGAAGTATAAAACCCACTCTCAGGGATAAAACTTAAAACTAAAGCTGCTGCTGAGGCATCGTCGCCCAACACCGAAGGCAGCGAGCTGGGAAAGTCCACCAAAGAGTGGCTAAAAGTAGGCAGTCCTGTAAGAGGTGGACAACTGTCATTTGGGAGTCACAGCGACACAAAGGTGGGTCCTCGCGACAGAGTAGGTGACCATGCATTTGCCATGTGTGCCCAATGCGGAGCCGGCAGAGGACAACCGATTCCCTGCGAGAGGACCACATGGAAGACTTCCACACATTCGTCATCTCCTTAATGATACGCAGCTTGTTGTGCATACTGTTATGCCATTCCATCTCCCAAAGCCTGAAAACCCTGCGGCTTAAGACAGAACGCAGATCAGCTTCGGAGACGCCCATCTCCAGAATGGTTTCCGAATCACCTGTTTGGCCAGCCTGTCGGCAAGTTTGTTGCCAGGGCTCCACACAACACCACTGAACGACGGGACTGTTCCAGGGCATAGATGGACTCCTGGATGGACACTATCAGAGGATGGCGAGGGCGACACTGGTCGACAGCTTGTAGGCTGTTCAATGAGTCAGTACGCAGTAGAAATGATGCGCCAAGGCACAGGTGGATATGCTCAACAGCACGAGATATGGCCACCAGCTCTGCAGTGAAAACACTGCAGCCATCTGGCAAGGAGTGCTGTTCAATATGTCCTCCATGAACATACGCAAAGCCTATGTGACCGTCAGCCATCAAGCCATTGGTGTAAACCACTTCAGAGCCCTGGGACATGTCAAGAATCGAGAGGAAGTGACGCCGGAGAGTCACAGGGTTAACTGAGTCCTTAGGGCCAAGTGAAAGGTCCAGACAAAGCTACGGCCAAGGCAGACACCATGAAGGTATACGTGATCGGACCGCAAGTAGAGGTGGTAAAGGGAAGGACTCCAGATCGGTGAGAAGGGACTGCACGCAAACCGCAATCGTTAGCCCTGACCTGGGCCGCCGATGCGGGAGATAGACTGCTGTGGGTGGGAAAAGGAGACGGTAATTCAGATGCTCAGGGGAACTATGTATATGTGCAACATAACTGGAGAGCAGTTGTGCACGTCTCATCTGCAATGGAGGGACCCCAGCCTCCACCAGTACACTGGTCACCGGACTCGTCCTGAAAGCTCCTGTCGCTAATCGAACGGAAAGATGGGGAAGTAAGATGGCCATACCCTGTCAAAGGTCTATCACTGTCACAGTCCTATTGGACAATACTACAGGTTCTGTCATGAACGAGAAATATGCATAGTGTAAGTAGAGCAGTAATTTTTCAGATAATGCAGAGCTCCAAGTGGTAAAATATTAACATCTTACATCTAAGTCCCAGTTTAACACTAAAAAAGTGTTTTTATATCCTCTGATGCTGTCTCAACACCTCCGGGTATAGGGATATTGTGTTGCAACTGAAAAATAATAAACTCTAGAAACAATTTGCATTGTATGTCTCAAAATGTTAAGAAACTTTCAAGTACTCACCAAATTCAAAAGGATAATTGTCCATCATTTGTAAACCACTAATTACAAGCAGATCTGGCTCAAAGCTGTCCAGGACTTCATCAAAGCCTTCCATTGAGCTCAATGTTGGATTTGTCACATCATTGTGGACAATAAACCTACAAATAGAGACAACAAATTTCACTTATTACTGCATGTTAATAACAAATCAAAGAAATTGGAATTTTTGGATGAATAAGAACTTAATAACAAAATATATTCACATAATTTCTGATACAAGCACTCCACATAATACTGTTTACCTACACTGCTAACACTACATTATCCTTAAGAGAATCTGTGTTGCCAAATTAAATATCAAACTAGTTCGTATTCATCAAGAACACCGACTTTCTCGGTGATCCACTCAAAATATTACACTATTTTTTATAAATTAAATGGAAAAAAAATCATGAACTGACTATAAAAAACCTCTATAACAGAAAAAGATCATCTCTCAATCAAGCAGTGTGTGCACCTGGAGCAATGAAATCACATTTTCAAACTGAGTGTGGCTAGAGAAAGCCACAAAGCTAGTACACTCCATTATGTCTAACAATTAGAACTCAATGCTCATAACATACTTTTAGTTAATAAATTATTTTCTTTCTCATTTTCATTAATCACAAAATACATTCATAGTTTTATACATTTATATTCCTAATCTGTGATGGCATGTACTACTCTTGGCTGGGCTATACTCAAAGGACAACAAAGCAGAAATAGGCTAACTGGAAATAACAAAGTATTTCACCACTAAGTAATATGTATGCTCATATTTTCCTTCACTCCTCCACTTGCTCGTTTATATTCTACCTCATTCATTCTCTCTCTCTGTCTTTTTGTCAGCATACCTTCTTTCCAGTAAACTCTTTTTACCACTTGCAATCAACAGAATATAAACAACTATATCCAGGTAGATCACATCTCACTGAATAATGTGATACTCTCGCACACACGCACATATCCATCCACACATACAGACACAAGCAGACATATGTCTGCTTGTGTCTGTATGTGTGGATGGATATGTGCGTGTGTGCGAGTGTATACCTGTCCTTTTTTCCCCCTAAGGTAAGTCTTTCCGCTCCCGGGATTGGAATGACTCCTTACCCTCTCCTTTAAAACCCACTTCCTTTCGTCTTCCCCTCTCCTTCCCTCTTTCCTGATGAGGCAACAGTTTGTTGCGAAAGCTTGAATTTTGTGTGTATGTTTGTGTTTGTTTGTGTGTCTGTCGACCTGCCAGCACTTTCATTTGGTAAGTCACATCATCTTTGTTTTTAGATATATGAATAATGTGATACATGCATATAGTCTTTTTTCCTACATGATGAGTATTGACTCATGCCTTCCCAGAATTTCACAATAGTGGAACTCCAGGACAGAACTGGGGCACATTCAATCCTTCCTCAATCTGAGGTGGGAAACCAAATATATCACTCTTATGGAGTACAAAAATTGTCTTGATGCAACATACCTACTCCACACGGAGATGCAGCAATTATAGAAGTCCAATCTACCCATTTCCATACTCAAATAGTGGGGTCACAAAGTATAATCGAGCCAAGTGGTGGCAGAATACAGCAATATTTGCCACAACCTTTGCTTGCTAAATAACATATGGGGTCCCACAGAGATGGGCACTGAACCCATTTCTCTTGTTAACATACATACTGCAAATATCCTTACAATTTAAAGGATGGTTCAATAACTAAAACAGTTGTTGATGATGCGAGCATACTAATCTAGGGTACAAACTCGGTTCTACCAATCATAGTTCAGTTGATATCAAACAGGTCCACAACTGGTTCACAGCGCACAGTTCGAAAAGTAATGTCACAAGGACTTACATTATGCACTCACCAAATGAAAAGCTATGTGTAAAATTCCTTAGGGTGTAACTGAAAGAGTTAAATTGGAGTCAGCACAAAATTTTTCAAGAGGCTCGATAGTGAAATTGGGGCAGCTTTGTACAGCTACTTTGCACTGATGGAAGACACTCTCAATGACTTTACTCTCCTATTACTCATTTTCCTACTGAAATATCTCATCATTTCAGCTGCAAGCTGCTTGGCAATTGGAAAAACTGACACCGAAGTTGGGAGGAGAGAAAGTGACTCGCACTTCATCAATTGCCTTGCCCCTACTGCCACCAGTTGTTACCTGTCCATCACAGGCAAGCATTGCATAATTGTATCGTTGCACTTAAAACACTGCAGGGGTCTGCTACACACAACCACACTTCCAGAGATAGACTGCTTTAAGACAACCTGACAAATTAGTGAAGTCAAAATTTATAACAACAGTCCCTCCTCCCATCCCCAAGCATGTCAATGACTTGCTTCACAATGTTTTTGAAGTCTGTTTTCCCTTCATCCCACCATCTCTTAAGAAATAATAACATCTTCAAAAATTTTGCTTAAGGGAATAAGGAACACAGAAGCAATTTGATGTGTTCAGCTGTCATTTCAATAATAAACAGTCACATTTACAATTCAAGGGTTTAATAAAGAAAATCCAGAATGGAATGCAAAAATATTAAGAAAAGGATAATTGCTGCCCACCATACAGCAGAGATGCTGAGTTGCACATAGGCACAACAATAAGACTATGAGCTATCACTCAACAAGGCCTTCATCAGAGATAGAAAACACACACACACACACACACACACACACACACACACACACACACGAGATCACAGTCTCTGGCTGCTGAAGCTTTTTGTTGTATGTATCTGCGACTCAGCACCTCTGCTATACGACGAGTAGCCACTATCCTTTTCATAATATTGTTACATTCTAGGGTTTAAGCTGATCTGAATACTAAAGGATGACATATTTGAATATCCCTTCTTCATTCTATTTGTAACAAATGCATTTTGATGATGTTAATAGTCAAAGCCAAATTGTAGGGGTGAACAAGCTTGATTATCTCGTGCAGGGCCAGCTGTGCAATGGAGAGCTGGGGTACTGACTGGCAATAGCTGATTGACAACCTGCTGCCGGTAATCTGCCTCTTCCCTCCCTTTGGTGCAGCACACAGGAGTGGTATGGCATGGCACTGACAAGACTTTACATTAAACGCTAAATTATCTTGAATTTCCACACTTTAAATGAATTAAAATAACAGTGTGCGACTTGACTGTCTCCATCACGTGTGACTTATGAGTGCCACTCGTGGATACAGATGGACATGGTGTGGGCCACAAAGTGACGTGTTGTGTAGCTGCCACATCACCTCTATATACAGCACTTCACTTGTTAACATGGACATGGCTCAGGCTCAAAACAGCTAGCTACCTGTGCTATCATCAGTGCATACTGCCTTATCCGACACAAGTTCTCCGAAATGTACTCTACCCTTAACATTTTCTGTGGTCACATAATCCTCTTTGTCCTCTGTGCTAGTCCATGTTCCCAACATATTTCCTAAATGGAGACCCCACCCCCTCCCACCCTCCAGAATTCTGACTTACGTTGAGTTTAATGCATTTTATATTTCTAACCAGATTTTTTCGTTAGTTGTCTCTATTTAGCTATTGCTTGTATATCATCTACCATCAGACAGGATCTAAGAAAACACTGTGTCTGGAAAACACACACACACACACACACACACACACACACACACACACACACAAAGAGACAGACAAATGTTTTCCGCAATTAGATGGAGCTTAAAATCGTTGAGAGGTTATTTTATGCCGAAAATTTTACCATTTTTATTTAAGGTTAAAGGATATAGTAATGACATGATCTGCAGTCACTGTATAGTTACAGAAATTAAGTTGTCAGCCAGCAATGTGAATTCTAATTTAATGTTACTTTGGAACTTCAAAAATAGTGTGCAGATATGAACGTACAAGAAGCATACAACTGGGAAACAATCTGCAAGAAAATGACTATACCAAAGAAGAAACACCTCCACTGAATCTTTCCTGCAGAAAATGATTACATTAAACAAATTCACAGTTTATGTTACACTGTGAGAAACACTCAGGAGTGTTGGAGACTTTACAGTACCATGCTTCCTATTACTCACATCCGCACAAAATATTGTGGGATTGGACAGCTATGACACTTGGAAATGTAAATATCATATTAACGTATGTAGGTTTAGTTTGTAAAACATGAATAACAAATTCCATTGATTTCTGCTGAAACCCACATCATACACGTAACTGGTCACCAGCATTACATTTACCTGTTTGCTCTAGGTGAAGAGTACTTTCCCCAAACCTCTCCTGCTTTGTACTCCAGAATCAAATGGACATCATCTCTCGATATTTCCCCTCCATAAACTGCAACAATTAGATAATCACAAAATGCTGTTTATGAAAGAAGCATTATACACATTAACACTTATTTTGTGTTTCAGTCTGTCCATAACACTGACATTTATAACTAAGGATGAGATTTATAACATAGGGCTGCACTTTATGGTGGAGGAAACTTGTTTCAATATACTGAGAAAGAGAAAGAGAGAGAGAGAGATAGAGGTGTGGCGGTTGGCACACACACTACCAGCCATTGTCAGTTTTCATGAGCTGGAGTCACCACTACTAGGTCAACTAACGAGTGTGTCCTGGTACATCAACAGCACGTGGTGGTCTGCATGGTCGACCATCCAACTGCCAACTGCACCCGATGGGAACCAGTGTATCAACCATGGCACAGTCACTCCTACCTCAATATACACTGGGTGGGAACAACAACAACAACAACAACAACAACAAAGTGAATCAAATTTACAATAAATGTGTTTATTTCTCTCAGCTTGCCATCCAGAATTTTTATTACATTTCGACAAACTTGTTAGCACTACAATTTATCTGACAGTATCATGAGCATGAGTGATTATGGGATCTGGTTGATGATAAGTATCAGCATAAAGAAAAGAAATACAGGATGGCTACTGTGGGATGGAAGGTGGCGTCAAGAAGCTCCTGCTAAATTAAAGGTGGGGATGTGGGGGCAGCACACGATAATAATGACTTTTCCTTCGTATCAGCTGAGCTATACTAGCCATAGGCAGTAGTGTAACTGCAGTTTTTGAACATAAGTAATTTCTATGGAATAATATTCATATAATTAACGCACCTTGATATTAAGTACTTTAAAATTTGTGATTTATAAAACTCTCAATAAATTCAACTTCAAGGAAAAGTTAAAAATACAGAATTACTAGATTTTATGAAATTCTTGAAATGCCCTGAGACTTCCCCAATTTTTCCATGCAAAATGTAATTCCTTGAGACTTCCAGATTTTCCAGAAGGATTGTTACCCTTGAAATAAGACAGGTGGTGTGAGGTAATCGTGTGTCAGTCTACATAAAAATCAACTAAAGGTTTTGACATCCCAGTGTCAAATATTTAACTTTTTTGTCTATTTTAAGTAGCCATGGAATATAGAAGAAATGCAAAACGACATGCTGTTTTGAAGCTGAAGTTGATCTGGTATCACTTCAGCTTTAATTTGAAATGATATATATATAGATGATGTAACTTACCAAACGAAAGTGTTGGTATGTTGATACACACACAAAAACACACGCACAAAATTCAAGCTTTCGCAACCTAAGGTTGCTTCATCAGGAAAGAGGTAAGGAGAGGGAAAGACGAAAGGATGTGGGTTTTAAGGGAAAGGGTAAGGAGTCATTCCAATCCCGGGAGCGGAAAGGCTTACCTTAGGGGGAAAAAAGGACCGGTATACACTCGCGCGCGCGCACACACACACATATCCATCCGCACACTGGTGTGTGTGTGTGTGTGTGTGTGTGTGTGTGTGTGTGTGTGTGTGTGTGTGTGTGTACCTGTCCGTTTTTGCCCCTAAGGTAAGTCTTTCTGCTCCCGGGATTGGAATGACTCCTTACCCTCTCCCTTAAAACCCACATCCTTTCGTCTTTCCCTCTCCTTCCCTCTTTCCTGATGAAGCAACCGTAAGTTGTGAAAGCTTGAATTTTGTGTGTGTGTGTGTGTGTGTGTGTGTGTGTGTGTGTGTGTGTTTGTTTGTGTTTGTTAGTGTCTCTATCAACATACCAACGCTTTCGTTTGGTAAGTATCATCATCTTTATTTTTATATACAGGGTGTTACAACAAGGTACGGCCAAACTTTCAGGAAATATTCCTCACACACAAAGAAAGAAAATATGTTAGGTGGACATGTTTCTGGAAACGCTTACTTTCCATGTTAGAGCTCATTTTATTACTTCTCTTCAAATCACATTAATCATGGAATGGAAACACACAGCAACAGAACGTAACAGCGTCACTTCAAACACTTTGTTACAGGAAATGTTCAAAATGTCCTCCGTTAGCGAGGATACATGCCTCCACTCTCCGTCGCATGGAACCCCTGATACGCTGATGGAGCCCTGGAGAATGGCGTACTGTATCACAGCAGTCCACAATACGAGCACGAAGAGTCTCTACATTTGGTACCGGGGTTGCGTAGACAAGAGCTTCAAATGCCCCCATAAATGAAAGTCAAGAGGGTTGAGGTCAGGAGGGCGTGGAGGCCATGGAATTGGTCCGCCTTTACCAATCCATCGGTCACCGAATCTGTTGTTGAGAAGCGTACAAACACTTCGACTGAAATGTGCAGGAGCTCCATCGTGCATGAACCACATGTTGTGTCGTACTTGTAAAGGCACATGTTCTAGCAGCACAGGTACAGTATCCCGTATGAAATCATGATAACGTGCTCCATTGAGCATAGGTGGAAGAACATGGGGCCCAATCAAGATATCACCAACAATGCCTGCCCAAACATTCACAGAAAATCTGTGTTGATGACGTGATTGCACAATTGCGTGTGGATTCTCGTCAGCCCACACACGTTGATTGTGAAAATTTACAATTTGATCACGCTGGAATGAAGCCTCATCTGTAAAGACAACATTTGCACAGAAATGAGGATTGACACATTGTTGGATGAACCATTCGCAGAAGTGTACCCGTGGAGGCCAATCAGCTGCTGATAGTACCTGCACACGCTGTACAAGATACGGAAACAACTGGTTCTCCCGTAGCACTCTCCATACAGTGACGTGGTCAACGTTACCTTGTACAGCAGCAACTTCTCTGACACTGACATTAGGGTTATCGTCAACTGCATGAAGAATTGCCTCGCCCATTGCAGGTGTCCTCGTCGTTCTAGGTCTTCCCCAGTCGCGAGTCATAGGCTGGAATGTTCCATGCTCCCTAAGACGCCGATCAATTGCTTCGAACGTCTTCTTGTTGGGATACCTTCGTTCTGGAAATCTGTCTTGATACAAACGTACCGCGCCACGGCTATTGCCCCATGCTAATCCATACATCAAATGGGCATCTGCCAACTCCGCATTTGTAAACATTGCACTGACTGCAAAACCACGTTCGTGATGAACACTAACCTGTTGATGCTACGTACTGATGTGCTTGATTCTAGTACTGTAGAGCAATGAGTCGCATGTCAACACAGGCACTGAATTCAACATTACCTTCCTTCAATTGAGCCAACTGGCGGTGAATCGATGAAGTACAGTACATACTGACGAAACTAAAACGAGCTCTAACATGGCAATTAAGCATTTCCGGACACATGTCCACATAACATCTTTACTTTATTTGTGGGTGAGGAATGTTTTTTATGTGTGTGTTTGCAAGCAGTGGGTGGAGAAAAACTGGGTTCTTGAGAAATAAAATTTAGAACATTATACTAGACAAGGTTTTAGTAATAAACTATGGCATCCACACTTTCCTTTACAAAGAAGCAGAGGAATAATTGAATCGAATTGTTTAACAAACATACTATAGTACAGGTGACAAGCTATTTCAATCATAAAAGTTATCAGAAATATAAAGTGCTTAAGGATGATTTTAATAACCACTGTCTGCATTTTTGTTAGGAGAGTTCTTAAGCAGTCTTTTTCTACCACAGACGATAGAAATAAAAAAGCTGCACACAGCTATCACTTGAACTATGTTATTTGATGTCACACACGCCAGAGGCCTGGAAGCGTGTTGTAGCACAGGCACCAACAGTATGGTACACTTTTGGTACCTAAACTGCACCACGATTCCAGCCGTCCGGTGTGGGCCTTGAAATATGGCATCCCGGTTATTACACAAGTTGAAAATATGGTCACTATTTTTTATAAACTTAAATTTGCCATATTTTGTGACAGTACCTTTTCCATTAGACATTTGCAAGCAAATATATGTCTTGGCTTCAGTTGTCTAAGTATGATTCCACAACGCATCGTTGTCGGCTGCAGAAAATGACGTGGTTCAGCGTGTTTCTCTCATTTTGGTGTTTCAAATACAGTTTCTTCCAATGTAGTTTCTTCTTTTCAGATAATACAAAAATAATAGTTAACATAATTCAAAATTATTTATGACTGCGACCTTCACATTGTTCTTCCGTCAACACACACCAAGAGTTAGCTTCCGACTCGGACTGACTATAGTCAAAGACTACTCCAACATCAAAGATATTTTACACAATCAGTTTCTTTGCTATTCTTCGATACATTTTCTAATAGTAATCAATATGCTTTTACTCTCAAAAACAGAAGTAAATTAACATATAATAAGACAAATTATAATAAATTCTGACAAAAATATAAGAAAACATTTTCAATTCAGTATCGACAAATACGGTAAAAAAAAAATAACATCTCCCAGATCCATTACAGCCTCTCAGTTGTGATCGGCATTCCTAATGTGCGGCTGTCTGGCAGTGGACAGTTTCCACCAACATGCACTGATTGGAGCTTTTGCACTGACTGACCCGACAGCATGTTGTGTGTTACCAACCAATAATTTCGTACACCTGAAAATGGGATTATAAAATTCCAAAACTGGCCATGGTTTGAATAAATAATCAGAACGTCTGTTGATCTAGAGAACTTTTGAGAACGCTGACTGGAACACATTTCTGAAAAACCTGATAATAGAAGGTATACAATACAGGGAACAAACAGTTATTTACAACTTGTACAAAAACCAGACAGCAGTTATGAGAGTCGAAGGACATGAAAAGGAAACAGTGGTGTAGAAGGAAGTGGGACAGAGTTGCAGCCTACTCTTAAGCTTTATTTGACCTGCACACTGATAAAGCGACAAAGGAAACCAAGGAGAAATTTGGGAAGGGATTAAAGTTCAGGATGAAGAAGTAAAAGCTTTGATGTTTGTCGATGCCACTGTAATTTTGTCAGAGACAGTAAAGGGCTTGGAATGAAGAGTGTCTTGAAAAGAGGTTATAAGATGAATACTAACAAAAGTGAAACTAGGGTAATGGTGGACTGTATCAAATTCATTCAAGTGATATTGATAGAATTAGATTAGGAAATTAAGCATTAGAAGTAGCAGAAGAGTTTTCCTATTTGGGCAGCAAAATGTCTGATGAGCAAAAATTCAGGGGATACAAAATGTAAATTAGCACAGCAGAAGGTATTTATCGAACGTGTAGCCTTGTATGGAAATGAAATGTGGACGATAAGCAGTTCACACTACAATAGAATCGAAGCTTTTGAAATATGGTTCTGTAGACGAGCGCTGAAGATGCGTTGATTAGATCGAGTAAATAACAACAAGGTGCTGAATGAAATTGTGGGGGTGAGGGATTTATAGCACAAGCTGACAAAAAGGAGGAATCAGTTTATAGGACACACTCTGAAGCAACGAGGAATGGTCCATTTGGTACAGTTTTAGAGGTAAACCAAAGGATAAGTCCATCAAGCAGGTTCAAATGGATGTAATGGATGCAGTACCTACTCACAGATGAAGCGACTTGCAGAGAGTTGACTAGCATCGAGAACTGCAACAAACCAGTCTTCAGACAGAAGGTAACCACAACAACAACAACAACAACAACAACAACAACTAATGAGGTATTATGTGGCCACTAAATCGTGGCAGTTTCAGGTGGGGAGTGTTCTGAACTATTGTTGCGCGAGATACTGGTAGAAATCGGACCTGAACTACCACCGTCAACTGCATAAAATAATTGCGCTATATTCACTACCAAATGCTTTGTATACTCCAATTTGCTTTGCGTTGTGGATTGCTTGTTTTTTTTCTAATTCTGAAATGAGTGAGGAGACTAATCCTGACACATAAAGGGATTCTAATGAGACTCTCACCATAAGAAAAGGAATCAGCAATCCCTATGACCGCTATGTCAGATTTGCTTTTGAGGAAGCACAGAATGCGGACGTAGGATGGCAGCCCTTCAAGAGGGAGGCTAGGCTTACTCCCCTGCACTGCTCCTCTCCTGTCCTCAGACAGTCCAAATTCTCATTTGTTCATGGTTGCAGCTGACTGCCATGATATACTGTGCGCATAATACTTGCAATTATCAAATCATCAACAAATGGAGTGAACTTACAATAAATGTATTTGTTTTTTGATGTATAAAACGAGAAATTTTACTACCTTACACCAAACACGAGATGGCCAAAGACATTCAGCCAAACTGATTCCCACAGGCAGCAAAGGTAAAAGTAGGTCAACAAAGATAGGGGCCCACTTGCTTCAGCAAGCATTACACAACAGCACTTTCCTCAGCAAGCATTACACAATTGTGTATAGAAGGTTCCTCAGAGACTGCCAGTTAACGAATCTTCTGTTCATCAGTCAATCATCCCATTGGCATGTGGCACACTTGGCAGTATAGGCTTTAAAAAAAAAAAGTACATACATTTGTATCATACTTGTGATCCACATGGTTAAGTTGAGATCCCCACTCCCTGAGACGAGAGACATTCCGCTACCAGACAACAGGGGGTGGGGTAGGGGGGGGGGGTTGCTAAAAAGTACACATTAGACACTACAGGCACAATGAACTGACAGTGCCAGCCCATTCCCAGTACAGGGCTCCGAATTCACCAGACCTGTATGCAACCAATGAAGGCAGAGATCCCTGAGGCGCTCACCATTTGCCACAGCACACAAGACGTGGCTTATCAAAATCCTTGGACAAGCAAGCATTACCTCCACCTCCTACTTAAACAAGTAAGCTAACATACCAAATGGAAGCAACAACAACACTGATTTTAGGTGGGCAGCTGCAGAAGAGAAGAACAAGTGGCTTATGTTAATGTGATGCTCCTATGCACATTATAGTCTGATTTTGGGAATGTGTGATAATGTCAGATCAGACATGCTCTTAAATGGATGACACCTCTCCAATGTAAAAAACAAACTGCTTGCATTTTGTGCACAGTCCTTTCTCCACTTTTTTGCATCTGCTTCATATTGATGCTTGTTATCAATATGTATTAGTACTTTTGCATTTACTTATGTTCATACAGTTATTATGAATTTGAAATAGTCATCTTCAGAAAAGCACAAAATCCATGTTAGGTTCGGTTGCAAAGCAGAGCAGCACACAGGCATATTTAAAGGAGATTTAAAAGTAAGACTAAGCTATCGGATTTTGACTAATCTTCTTTTAAAGTTACTTTAAATATACCCGGCTGCAGTTCAAAGCCCCTCTATGTAGTGGGAATCAATCTACCCTGTTTTACTACTGTTATTTAATTAGTCAAGTCAACAAAAGAAAATCTGGGGAAAAATTATGTAGTCACAAATTTTTGTACAGTGATAAGAGTGAGTGTCATGGGGATGGAGGTGGAAGGGGAGGGGCATTTTTTTGTTGTTGTTGTTGTTGTTTTTCTTGATTAACTCAAAAATCACAGCTTCTAGCAAAAACTAGTTCCTGGTACAAAATTAATCTACTTTATTTTCCCATAAAAAAAGTTATTTTAATTTTTTCTCTAGTAGTAACAGTTTTTGCATTGCAAGCAATGGAAAAATCACAGATTAAAAATAATGATTTAATGGTATAAAATTAATTTTTGTGCACTTCCCTCCATCATAGGTCTGCAAACTGAACAGCGAGCACATGACTCCCCACTCTGTCTACCCCACTGTGTCACAAGAAGCAAGCACAGGGTGTTTCACAAAGTTATACTGACCCTCCGTAGCACACCTTGCTACTGGTGACCCAGTCTATGGACATAGTGCTAACACTACATGGAATACAGATATGAGGTACTAATAATACTACAGTAAGACACACAGATGGACAGAACCTATGTAAATCTCTGCACACAGTTTTACACTACTAGAAGTAAAATTCACTCTTGTCATCTCGTACAGCAGATACAGCATTCTTCCAGGATTGGCAACTTCCCCCACCATGAGTGTTTCTCACTTTTCATTTTGCAGACAGACTACCTCCTCAGCATTTCCAGTCCAGTTCTCTTACGTGACCAGACAAAGCAACCTCACTGCTCTCACATTTATACAACCGAGTTATCTTCAGTTCATTAAATTAGTACTTATTTGCAGGTGTTAAGTGAACTTTTGTATAAAATATGTTGATATAAACAAGGGCTACAAAGTGCATAACTGGTAAGTGTAATGTTGTAGGTGACCTTTGAAGTAGTGGTGGGAAAGGGATTGTACCTCAATACTGTCTATCATTGACAGCATATTGTAAAACCATATAACTGTGTTGTACTGCATAGTGAATTAATGAATGACCAGGAAGTCACTGCACTTCTCACAAAATTAATCATGTTACTTGTAGACTGCATAAACCTCTTCCATTCAAGAACTGTCACTTGCAGGGTGGGCTGCACCGAGGTGAGCCTCTCACCAGTCATCCACAGAATGTCTTTCACGGTAGGTGTGAATTTATCTGCTGGAATGGGACTGACCAAGTTTAAGTCTAGAACAGTAATCTGCTGTAATACATTTCTTGACTTATGTTGAAATATCAGACGTTCCATAACATCTAGGTGACCCACTTTTGTTGCAGAGAAGGAGACAATTCAAGCCTCTTGGCCTCTTCAGATGTTGGGAGACCTCAGGATGGTGTAAAGCATTTGATATCGCTTGTGCTGTGGAAAGTATTCCAGCTAGTGGGAACAGTGAAATCATTGCTACCAAATACATATTGACATCATGTTACACTTGAGACAGGCTCTTCAATGTGGTAGACAGCTGACAGCTTCAGCTGTTTAACTATTTTATGCAGTAGATCACTTAAAAACTGCAAATAAGTACTCATCTCATCATCACAAGTTGTCATGCTCACTGCTGAGAGTTGTGACCCCATGAACCAAGCATCTCCATCCCAGATGGTTACTAGCTCCTCTTAAAGCCTGCTGAAGAGACCTACTGGAGATCACCTTTATTTGAACTATCCACCTACTTGCTGCTCTTCCCCCTATCTTCCCTCGTACAGTTATTTTCTCTATATTTTCTCCATTTCTTCTCACAATATTACCCGCAAACTAGAATTTTTTTTGTTGATGTGAGAAAAAAAAAAAGGCACCTGAAGATAGTGAGTTGTTCAGTAATGGACACATCTCTTGTTCTTTAGGGCCATTTCATGTGCAGAATCCTGTGCCACCATCATATTTAAACAGCATCAATATGCTTTGCCTAAGGTAAACAAGTAAGGAGTTCCTCTTCAGCACATTGTTAGCAACTTGGTCCAACTTACAACTTAGCCAAGTATTTGGCATCCATTCTCAGTCCCCAAGTTAATGACAAATACTTTGAACAAATTGACGGAGTGGCTACAAGGAGTCCATTACCCCCATAGTCGCCAGTTTGTTTATGGAAGATTTTGAGGACATGGCACTGAAGGTGGCGTTCTTAAAACCAACTTGTTTCTGGAGATACATCGACAATATGTTTATGGTATGCCCACATGGGAGGGATACTCTGGATTACTTCCTAGATCATTTTAACTGTCTGCATCCCAATATTAAGTTCACAATGGATATTGAAAAGGATTGAAAACTCCCATTTTTATATGTCTTTGTCTACAGGAGGGATGATGGGACATGAAGACAAAGTGTTTATCATAAGTCCATGCACACAAACAGATATCGTGATGCAACAAGTTGTCATCCATCGTACCAATGCAACAGGGTCCTACGTACATTGGTAAAAAAAGCTTACGCCATCTCTGATGCAGATAGTTTGACACAAGAACTGGATTATCTAAAAGCTGTGTTCAAGCAGAATGGTTATATTGACAATCAGATCCATCATGCTCTACAGGTTAGACCTTCGCGGCAACACAAAAAAAGATACAAGCAAATTGGTGGCATTGCTAACTTTTGCAGGGAGCATATTTTCAAAAATAGGAAGAATTTTAAAGAATTTGATGTTAAAAGTGTATTCCGTCCACCAGCTAAGACCAGAACTCCGCCGGGCTCAGTATAGGGTGATATGGGTTTGAGAAAGCCTGGGGTCTGCAAGATTCCCTGCTATTGTGGGAAAGCCTATATTGGACAAACAGTTCATACCGTTCAGGATCGTTGCATGGAGCATCATCGCCACACGCATTTATTTCAGCCAGATAAATCTGCAGTGGCGGAACATAGTCTTACTGAAGGACATAAAATGTTGTAAAATGAGATACGAGTGGTTGCCCCTGCATTGCTGATTTGGGACTGTGTAGTGAAAGAAGCCATTGAAATCCATCTACCTGACAATATTATAAACGGAGATAAAGGGTATCCTTTAAGTAAGAGTAGGAAACCTGTTCTGTTTGACATTACGAAACAATGGTCCTTGCTTCGGTCATCAAAAACTGTCAACAGTGTTTGATGTCTATTGTTTCCATGAGTTTTCACCACCTGTGTACTGTTGTGCCTGTCACTAGAGGGCAGTTATGTTGGCACATGCACGGTGGACCCACAGTCGCCATACAAATAAACCGCAGCGGCAGGTTTGATTTCAGTTACGGCGAGGTAGTGCGGCGGCCTACTCAGCTGAAGATGGCAGCCAGGTGGACCGATGACCTATTGTGTCCACATAACAATATGTTCCGATTGTAGATCCAACATGAATACACCCAGCAGTTGCTTCTTGTGATACAGTGGGGTAGAGAGAGAGTATGGAATCATGTGCTCCATCCTTAGTTTGCATATCTATAATGGAGAGTATGGCACGACCACATCCTGGTGACCCACTTTCCCTCACATTTGTATTCATCATCCACCACCACCCTCCAAACTGCCACACCCCCAAAACAAAGTGTATACCTTAATATGGCTTTAATGCACTTAGGCATGGAACACACATTTAATAGTTGTTCTTAACCCACTCCATTTACCAATAAACATTAATTTTATACCAGTAAAACAATATAATACTATCTGATATTTCCATCCCCTGCAACACAGAAACTACTGTATTAGTCCAAGAGAAATAGGATCTTATTTGTAGGACATTTAATGTAGCTTAATTTTGTACTGGGAAACATTTTCTATAAAAACCACGATTTTCATATTATTCGAGAAAGACATAAAAAAGTAACCTCTCAATCAGCCCGATGTTTATGTCCCAACGGTAGGAATTTTTAATATGTTGTTCACGACACTCCATCCTACCACTGTACAAAAATTTGTGGCTACTCAGTGTTTCTCCTCTATGCAACCTTTTTTGGTCTTCCTTGACTGGATTACATCACAGATTTCCCATTGTTGAGATGGGAAGGGATAGTTGTATTTTATGAACAAGCTTAAGATTGCTATGGACTGTCCAAGAATTGTTGTTGTTGTTGTCTTCAGTCCAGAGACTTGTTTGCTGCAGCTCTCCATGCTACTCTATCCTGTGCTAGCTTCTTCATCTCCCAGTACCTACTGTAACCTACATCGTTCTGAGTCTGTTTAGTGTATTCATCTCTTGGTCTCCCTCTACGATTTTTACCCTCTGCACTGCCCTCCAATACTAAGTTGGTGATCCCTCAATGCCTCAGAATATGCCCTACCAACCTATCCCTTCTTCTAGTCAAGTTGTGCCACAAAATTCTCTTCTCTCCAATCCTATTCAATACCTCCTCGTTAGTTATGTGATCTACCCATCTAATCTTCAGCATGTCCAAGAATTATGTTAATTAATTCCCTGTATGTTCATGACTATATGCCTACGCTAGAGTGTTATTTTTCTTGCCTATTTACACTTTTTACACTCTTAACTGTTAGGAACTTAGGGCTGTTGTCACATTAGAAAATAATGTTTAGGATTACTGTGATTGACAGAAAATCATCTTATTAACATAACACTGGCTGCTCGAAATCAGCAGCTACTGTGCTTCCTTAATTCTCACGTTTGTTCACAACACGACATCTATGTGCTCTTAAAGGTAAGTTGGTGGATCAACTCTTGAAAACTTTTATGAAATGGGTTTATCAGGGTACAAACAGTACACAAGAGAAAATGAAACCATAATGCCAAGCTAGAACAGAGACTGTGTGTGTGTGTGTGTGTGTGTGTGTGTGTGTGTGTGTGTGTGAGAGAGAGAGAGAGAGAGAGAGAGAGCGCAAATCCAAACTGGCTACATGTAATCTTACCTTTTACATCTTCAGGCAGACTACGCATGAGAGATAGAGACATGCGTGCTGCCAGGACAACTTCACAACCTTCATAGTAGAATCTAGAGGCCATGACAGGCGCATTGCCTCCCAGGGCATAGCGTGTGCCCTCCAGAGCTGAGGCTGCCTGCACCAACTCCTCAAACAGTGACGCATTTGAAACAAATCGTCTGTTACATGAAAGAGAAAAAATAGCCCTTTCAGTTTTCAACCAACAACCACATAATGTACATGAGAGATTTCCATATACAGCAGTATTTGATCAAGCACACACACACACACACACACACACACACACACACACACACACACACTGTATAATGCCATGCCAATGTTAACAAGAAAGAAAAATTAATTAATTATTACACAGTGTGAACGAGGTACAGAAATAAGGATATTTCATATGTGCAATAGCATTATTCTTGTGAAGCAAAATGTTTCTAATGAATGCAAATAAAGCACCCATAAATGATAATGAATTAAGTGGAATAATGTTATTACCAACTACAGGTCATGAAGTCAGTAGGTTCCAAATCTAAAAAATAAAATGTCAGCACACTTCCACGAAGTGTGATGAAACAATGTACACAGATTACACAAGCTACCTTAATGTACATAATAAATGAGTCCATCACATGAGGTAACTTTCCTGAGTATTTAAAAGTAACAAAGAGTTGTGCCTCTGTTAAAGAAAACTAATGCAGAAAACAGAGTTCTCAGAAATAATACTGTAGAAACAATTCCAAAAGACAGATAAATGAATTACTTCACAAATACAACCTTCTAAATGAATCACAGTTTGGTTTCTGAAGTCGTAGAAGAACAGAATCAGCCATAGCAGAATACAGCAAAAGTGGTATTAGATACACTTCACAAGGTTGAGAGTTTCACACATTTTTAGTAGTAGTTCTTCTGGGTAGCATGTTAGCATCATCCAATTCCTGATAAACATAAACTTATGAGGAGGAAAAATTATTTTTGCTGACCATAATATTATAATGATTGAGAAAACAAGAGAACTTCTTGCAGAGAAAGCAAATGAAACCTCCAGGGAAGATGATAAAAGCTGCTGGGTAGTATAGGACAAGGAAAATGCTGGAAGCAATTCACCATGAGGGTATTAGGCAATCAACATGGACATATTGTATGAGTCCAGTTACTAGCCTGCGTGCAAGGCTCCACTGTCTCTTCGACGTCTCCTCCTCACGGTACACCAAGTGTACTGCGCTTTGTCCATTGCTAAATCGTTAGCATCCATCTCTGGTTCACAGCTGCCACTGGAAAATCTGTTCCATCACCATCCAAGGGCAAGAAGGCCATTTGGAATCTGTGTGAGAGAGCCTTGAGTTACTGCAGTTGAGTGCCATTAAGATCCAAAGCCAGGGGTGCAGTAGGGGATCTCCTTTGCTACTAAAGATTCCCACATTATTTTTCAAATTGATTGCTTACAGGACGGACTGTACTCTAGACTATATTTTCAAAATTAAATTTAATGAGATTTTACATCGTTACCTGGATTTTTGTTACTCTTATACAGATGGGTCTAAGCAGGAGGATTTTATTAGCTGTTCTGTCATGTTTCCCAACTCAAAAACAGGTAACAGCTTGTAAATCAGGCATTTAGCCTTTCTGAACAACCATCTCAGAGGCTTCCTTTCAGACTCTGCTCTGTCTGGCAGATGGATCCACATAGGACAGTGGTCGTGACCATGATGATCCTTGTCCACTTTCCCTTGAGCAGTGTCTGCAAGGGCAGGCAAGCACAACGAGAGGTCCATGAAACCATAGCAGTGCTAAAATGCTTAGCTTGACCCATGTTCATCAAAATGATGTCTGTAGTTCATGTCAGATCCCCAAGTAACCAACCCCCAGGGCAAGTGGTGTTAGATACTTATAGAAAACTGTGTGCATTAGAGTCCCCTTAAAGGAGGAAGGGATGGGGTAGTTCATCAAGAAAATGTGTGAGAATCTCACTGTCAACAGGTTTATGAGGTGGTGGTTACGCAGAGCACACCTCGACAGTAACATCGGCCACTATCCAAACAGGGATCACTTGTAGTACGGGTAAGGAATGGATGTGTTCTTGACGAACACTGCTACCCCCTTCGTCCTTTCACCACCAATAATGTTGTCTTTTCTGTAGAGGCAATAGCCTCAAAGTACCGGTGTGTTGGTCTGTTTAAAATGAGTCTTTTGGATACAGGGACAAAAAGGTGTGTCCTGTATGAGGAGTCTGAATTCCTCCATGTAAGTCCTGTATCCATTAATATTCCACTGGAGTATGGGAGCACTAGGGAGATGAGGCACGCTGAGACAGAGGGCAGTGGGGGAGCCGCCTGCATCCAGTGACTTCCTGTCTTTCAGATGTGAAAATTTGGAACCTTCCTTGCTAGCTGCTTTTCTGGCCTTCCTTTTCTCCCTCAATTTTTTTCTTGAAATTCAGATCACTTCTGCATTTTGTATCAAAATATACACAATAACCAAGAAATAATGTCCTACAAATACCAGACACAAATCCAATCACTGCCTTTGAAACCACTTTCTTTCTTAAATGCAAATTATATTCCTTCCTCTCACTCCACCACCACACATCCCCGACGCAAACTTCTCAGGCTGTCCACTGCACCAGCAACAGTTGTTAATCTGCCATGCAGATTCAATACAGGTCCTACTCACCTTTGCATCAGCAAAACTAGCACACTGCACATTACACTATATGAGCAGGTCTTAATAAGAATCCTAACTTTACACTTGCCACAAAGAAATGAAACAGGGTGAACATAACTCAGTAATGCAGCAAACAATGGCTACCTTCTACAGTAGGATCAGCTAGCTTACATCTGTGACAGCTAAAATAAAATTACTAATGGCCGAAGCTTTCTGACTATCAGCCTCATTATGAAATTCTTCTCATCATTACATCCTCACTGTTATTCCACCATAGACTTTTCATCCTTTACACCACCAGAAATTTTAATTTTATCATGTGAGAATATCTGCCCATCAGTTACGCATAATAAAAATAATTCTGATAACTGCTGCACAAACAACTCAGAGCATGACCGTTTAACTAGACTTAGACTGAATATAAATGAGAAGACGACAGTTCAAATCCCCGATCCAGCTATCCCAGGTTTAGGTTTCGCTGTTTTCCCTAAATCACTTAAATACCAGGATGATTCCTCTGAAAAAGAGCATGACCGATTTTATTCTCCATCCTTCCCTAATCTGAGGTTATGCTCCATCTCTAAAGACCTAGCTGCTGATGGGACGTAAAAACACTAAACTTCCTTCTTTCCCTCCTCCTCCTGTCTAAACTGAACATAAAAACAACAGCATTTGCAGCTAAGGAGTAAAACTGTTCAATAAATTGTCCACGGAGATGAAAGACATAACAAAACAAACTTATTTAAAGGGCAATGAAAAAGTATTCTATATCTCAAGCAATACAGTGAAGGATTCCTTAAACAACATATATCATCAAAGGTTTTTTTTTGTTTTGTTTAACGTGTGGCTAGGGCCTCCAGGTGGGTAGACCATTCGCCTGATGCAAGTCTTTTGATTTGACGCCACTTCGGCGACTTGCGTGTCGCTGAGGATGAGATGATGATGATTTGGACATCACAACACCCAATCCCTGAGCGGAGAAAATCTCCAACCCAGCCGGGAATCGAACATTCTGTTGCGCTAACCACTCAGCTACCAGGGCGGGTTTGGTAAAAGAAAAGTAATAGATAAATAACAATAATTATCATAAAACATCTTTACAATTTCACAACACACTTCTTAACTATGTTTTTTTATTTTATTTTCTGGAAACCTTACTCCAAAGCTGTGCAATGTATAGAACTATCACCCGATCCATTTTCTGAGTTCAACATCCTTTTCATTACGAAGAGATGCTAACTCAATTTTGCATGCAAGCAAATGGGAAGTTGCACAACACAAAATGAAAGCAAATGGTAGTCACTATGGCCCGATGTCACCTAATGTGTTTAGTGTTACACTGTAAAATAATGCACCTGTAGCGTGTGCAGTGATCAGTATGGATAAGCAAATGAGCAGTGTAACACCAACATTTTACATTATTTAATAACTTTTTTTCGAAACAATATTCTGCACTTGGGGTAAGCCAAACAAGGTTGCACCGTTTTAAGCAGACAGGTCTTTTATTCCGAATGATGGAGGCTCCTACCTCCACCTAAGCACGCCGAGTTCCATTTTCCATGGTTTTCACAAATCTCTTCAGGCAAGTGTCATGATGGCTCCTACTATAAGGCCACAGTAGATTACCTGTCCAAAGTTTGACATACTAGACCTGCAAGTATGTAAATGCCAGTATATATTAGGTTTCATGCTTAATCTTATACTGAAATACAATAACATGTCCGGCACGTTTGTAAAAGTGATCCATGGGTGAATGGAACCACCACCACCACCACCACCACCACCACCACCACCACCACTGCCTGCCCAGTTAGCCTTGCGATCTAACGCACTGCTTTCTGGGCAGGAAGTCGTGCCAGTCCCCGGCACAAATACACCCAGCAGATTAGTGTTGAGGTCTGGTGTGCCAGCCAGTCTGGGGATGGTTTTTAAGGCGATTTTCCACCTGCCTCAGCAAATGTAGGCTGCTTCCCCTTATTCTGCCTCAGTTACACTATGTTGGCAATTGCTGCACAAACACTTTCTCCACGTACGCATACACCATAATTACTCTACCATGCAAACATTGGGGTTACACTAGTCTGGTGTGATACGCTCCCTTGAATGAGGGGGAGGAGGGGGGAGGGGATACATATATCTATATATCATGGATATATAGTTAAATTTTGAACATTTGTAAAGTGAAACTTCCTGGTTGATTAAAACTGTGTACCGATCTAGCTCAATCTCAGGACCTTTGCCATTTGTGGGCAAGTGCTCTGCCAACTGAGCTCCCCAAGCATGATTCACAACCCATCACCAGAGCTTTACTTCAGCCAGTAATTCATCTCCTACCTCCCACGCTACACAAAGGCAAAGGTGCTGGGTGAAAGTCTCAGTCCGGCTCACAGTTTTAATCTGACAGGATGTTTCATATCAGTGCACACTTTCCTACAGAGTGAAAATCTCATTCTGGAAACATCCCCCAGGCTGTGGCAACGTCAAGTCTCCACAATATTCTTTCTTCCAGAAGCATTAGTCTTGCAAGTTATGCAAGAGAACTTCTATGACGTTTGGAAGGTAGGAGACAAGGTACTGGCAGAAATAAAGTGGTGAGGAGAGGTTGTGAGTCGTGTTTGGATAGCTCAGTCAGCAGAACACTTATCCGCAAAGGCAAAGTTCCCAAGTTCGAGTCTTGGTCCGGCACACAGTTTTAATCTGCCAGGAATTTTCATATCAGCACACACTTCACTGCAGAGTGAAAATTTCATTCTGCATTTGTAAGGTGTTTATATATATATTTTTACACAAAGAAAAAAAGATATACAGATGTGAGTTTGTAATCCCATACCTATCACCTTTTACACGATAGCTGCAGTAATAGAAATTCTTCTATGGAATAGGAGCTGTCAAACAGAGAAATTTTCTCTTGTTCGTTCTTTAATTATAAAATACTTTGGAACTCATTTAAGTTTCCTAATCTTAAAGTGATGGAAATTTTCTTTGATAGAAACAGACAACATTTAAAACAGTACTAGTACATATTAACCAATATAACTTTCGAGAAAGATGATTGTTGTCATGTGTTAAACTGGCATTTCTTTTGTACATCCACGAAGAAAGGAGCTTTTCCTGTTTATGAAAGCTAGACAAGTTCTCACTACTGACAGCACATCTTATCTACAATGTGCAAAATCTATAACTCATAAAGTAAATATAATAGCAGTCCCTTGTAAAGCCATGATGACAAGTTAAAGCAATGTTGGAGCAATACTAGATACCTTCCAAACACTCACCAACCCAAAGCGTCTACCCACATTATTGGGAAATGTACAGCTAAAATAGGTTTTTTGTCTGGGGAAGTTGGCACTCTCTTCCATTTAAACATACTGCAGACCAGAATGTTCCAGAAGAAATGCTCATAAATTCTTTCATAACCAGCTGCAAAGACGAAAACTATTCACTGTCTTTTCGTCAGTAGGTTATTGTTAAACTTTAACCTGAATGATGATATCTACATAAATTTGCTGGAGAAGTTGTCAGTGAAGACAACGGAAAAAAAAAGCATTTAAATTTCTTATGAGAGAAGAGTTCTTTACATAAGCCTATTATAGATTCCAGGGAAAGGTTAACTTTTACTGAAATGAAATTAAACTTTGTAAACTAAATTTGTTGTCCATTATCTAAACGATCTTCACTTACGTATAAATGTATTACTACTCATTGATTTTAGCACTGATGGGTATACACCTAAGTACTGACAAAATCATTTGTGCACTGTTATACAGTTATTAAACGTAATAGTTTTCAGCACTGTTTCGTGCTGTTTGTGGCGAAATAATGATTTAATAAACTTTCGAAAATGTTCGCTCGCTGCGTTTTTTATAGTTTTCTGTGCGTTGAAGTTGTTTAGTAAACTTCATGCTTTAGTTTTCAGCTGACGTTTCTTATTGTTTGTAGTGAAATATTTCAGTAAAATTTTCATTCAGTGTTTTAACTTCACTGAGTGTTACAGTGGCCGCTTGAATGTTTGGTTTTAGCTAATAATTTTGTGAAGTTTTGTTGGTATTGGTATTAGCTGTGGTGTAGTAGTATTAATACAAGTAGATGCTTTCTTAGTAGATAGAAAAATTTCGAGACCGCTATTGTTAGTTCTATAAATAGTTCTACTGGTGTAACTTAGGTAACGTAGACACATAGTTCCCCCCCCCCCCCCCCCCAGTAACTGTAAAATTTTACCACGAGTATTTTCATTGGGGGGGGGGGGGGGGTGCAGTGGAGAAGCCAGTGGGCATTCTAGTGACATCCCCCCCTCCTGGGAGTGCAGAATCTGTAGTAGAAATAAGTTGATAGAGGAGCATGAACATAAGATCTGTGCCCTTCAGGTGCAGCTACAACGCGCAAAGGAGGAACTAGATAGGTTGAGGAGGGTCAAGGGATGGTGTGGAATGGGAACTGGCAGTTGACAAGAAGGCAGCTACGATTAGTAGTACTCAGATAGTTATACTTTGCATATATGTAATAGATCTGACCAACTGTCAGGGTTGAGTGGAGAAGAATCTCTTGTAGCTGTATATGTAGGGAACATGCAGCAGTCCTCAGCAGTTAGGAGCCCAGGTCAGTTGCAAAGACTAACAGAAAGAAGGAGGTTCTGCTGCTTGGTAGTTCACACAGTAGATGTGTGGGCCAGCAGTTGCAGGAAGTGTTGGGGAGTGAGTACCAGGTCACCAGCATTGTGAAGCCTAGTGCAGGGTTGGCTCAGGTGACTGACAGCTTAGGCAAGTAATGTATCAATTTTCCGAAGGAGGATCAGGTAGTTGGTTGGTTGGTTTGAAGTTTAAAGGGACCAAACTACGTGGTCATCAGTCCCTTGTTCCATTGAACTAAGTCCATGGGATAAAATGGAAAACAAACAAGAGACACCACATAAGTTCGAGAGGGACAAAAAGAAAAAAACATAAAGCTGAACACACCAGGGACAACAGAAGACAAGAAAAGCACAGACATACAAGAAACAGGCAGAAGAGCTTAAAACAGTAGAGCAGATGACCTGGGCTGCCTGATCACAAGGATAAAAAAGGATGAGCCAGCCACTCTGCAACACATTAAAATCTCTGACCTAAAAGGACTAGGATAGAAAGCATAGGGAGACAAAAGACAGGAAATAAAACTTAAACCGAAGAATAAAAACCAGCGTCACATAGAAAATGTACAACCAAGTTAACTGTGGAGTCATCGTCTCCTAAAATAGAAGGAAGGAAGTCAGGGAGATTAAAATTCCATCTTAGAGTGGCGAGATGTGGACAGTCCACGAAAAGGTGGACCACTGTCAAACGTGAACCGCAATAACAACATGGTGGGGCCTCACGCCAAAGAAGATAGCCACGCGTCAGCCAAGTGTGTCCGATGCGAAGTTGGCAGAGGACCAAAGAGTCCCTGCAAGAAGCCCACAGAGAAGACTTCCAATCATTTGTGCTCTGCTTGATGGCGGGGAGTTTATTGGGCGTAACTAAGCTGCACCTTTCAGCATCGCAAATCAAGAGAACTTTGGGGCATATCACCGATCGGAGGTCAGGTTTGGGTATGCCAATCTCCAGAAGGGGCTTACGAGTGGCCTCTTTGGCCAGTCTGTCAATGAGCTCATTTCCCAGGATTCTGACGTGCCCCGGGGTCCATACAAAGACTACTGATCGACCAGATCGTTCGAAGGCATAAACCGACTCCTGGATAGAAGCTACCACAGGATGGCGTGGGTAGCACTGATCAATGGCCTGTAAACCACTCAGCGAATCACTGCATACCATGTAGGACACACAGGGGCAGGAACGAATATGCTCAAGGGCACGACAGATGGCCACCAGCTCGGCAGTGAAGACACTGCAGCCATCCGGCAAGGAGCACTGTTCAATATGGGCCGAGTGAGAATAGGCAAAGCCTACGCGACCATCAACCAGCGAGCCGTCAGTATGGATGACTTCGGAACCCTGGGATTAATCAAGGATCAATAAGAACTGACTGTGGGGTGCCTCAGAAGGAACAGAGTCCTTATGAAAACATGATAGGTCCAGCCGTAGTTTCGGCCGAGGCATACACCACGGAGGCATATGTGTATGGACCCCCACGAGAGGCTGGAAAGGAAAGGACTCGAGCTCCAAAAGCAGGGAACGGAGACGTACAGCGATCGTTATCCCTGACTGAGGCCGCAGTTACGAGAGATGAACCACAGTGCTCGGGAACAAAAGACAGTAATTTGGATGCTGAGGAGAGCTATGGACATGCGCTGCTTAGTGGGCTAGCAGTTGGCGGCGCCTGATGTGTAATGGAGGGACGCCAGCCTCCACTACGAGACTGGCCACAGGACTCGTTCGAATAGCGCCCATCGCTAGACGAACCCGGCAGTGGTGCACAGGATCAAGCAGCTTCAATGTTGAGGGCACTGACGATCCATACACTACACCACTCCCATAGTCGAGTTGTGACTGAACTAGGGCTTTGTAGAGCCGCAGCAATGCAGAGCGATCTGCCCCCCCCCCCCCCAAATGGTGTTGCTCCGGCAGTGGAGGGCGTTAAGATGCCATCAGCACTTTTCCTTAAGCTGACGAACGTGGGGGAGCCATGTTAGTCGGGTGTCAAAAACCAGTCCTAAAAAGTGATATGTTTCGGCTACCAATAGTAGATGGCCATCATGAAAAAGGGCAGGGTCAGGGTGGATTGTCCGTCGCCGACAGAAGTGTAAAACGCAGGTCTTGTCAGCAGAGATGTGAAACCCATGGTCGAGAGCCCATTACTACGCTTTCTGAATGGCTCCCTGTAGTCAGCGTTAAGCGACACCAATACTTGAGGAACTGAAATAAAGGTAGAAATTGTCAGCGTATAAGGAGGGCGACACTGACGGCCCTACAGCTGCTGCTAAGCCATTTATAGCCACTAAAAACAGTGGAATGCTCAATACAGAGCCCTGCAGGACCCCATTCTCTCGGATATGGGAGGAGCTAAAGGAGCCTCCCACTTGAACACGAAAGATACGTAGGGAGAGAAAGTTCCAAATAAAAATCTGGAGTGAGCCACGGAGGCCCCACTCATGCAGCGTGGCAAGGATGTGGTGTTGCCAGGTCATGTCGTAGGCCCTCCGTAAATCAAAAAAGACGGCTACCAGATGTTGGCACCTGGAAAATGCCGTTCGGACGGCAGACTCAAGACACACCTAATTATCTGTCGTTGAGCGGCCTCGGCGGAAACCACTCTGGGATGGAGCCAGAAGGCCCCGAGACTCCAGGAGCCAACACAACCTCCGGCTCGCCATTCGTTCAAGTAGTTTGCACAGAACGTTGGTGAGGCTAATGGGGCGGTAGCTGTCCAATGCTGCAGGTTTCTCCCCAGGTTTCAACACTGGGACGATGATGCTGTCTTGCCACTGGAATGGAAACACTCCCTCACTCCAGATGCAATTCAAGATACACAGAATCTGACACAGACAGATGTTTGACAAATTGGCAGTGAATTCGATCAGGACCTGGAGCTGTGTCAGGACAACAGGTAAGGGCACTGAGGAATTCCCACTCAGTAAAAGGAGCATTGTATGGCTCAGGGTGGCACAAGTGCTGTTGTTCTGTCTGCTCTTTCAATGAACGAAAAGCCAGGTGACAATTTGTAGATGCAGAACGCCTAGCAAAATGCTTGGCGATTTCACCGGAGTCAGTGCACACTGCCCCATTTACTGAAATCCCAGGCACCCCCAACGGTGTCAGGTAACCATAAAAGGGGCGAATCTGACTCCACACCTGAGAGGCAGGTGTACAAGAACCAATGGAGTAAACGTATCTCTTCCAGCACTCTTGCTTCTGTCTTTGTATTAGGTAGCGGGCACGGGCATGGAGCTGTTTTTTTTTTTTTTTTTTTTTTTTTAAAAAAAGAGATTCTCCAACGATGGATGCCGCTTATTTTGTTGTTGGAGGGCCCGTCTACACTCTCTGATGGCCTTAGCGATGTCTGGCAACCACTAAGGCACAGTTTTACGCTGAGGGCACCCGGAAGAAAGAGGAACCGCGCATTCTGCAGTTGATATGATCTATGCAGTGACCTGCTCGACCACTACATTAATAGTGCCATGTGCTGGAGTGTCAACAGTGACAGCAGATGTGAAAGACAGCCAAACAGCCCTATTAAGGGCCCATCGCGACAGACATCCAGAAGTGTGACGCTGGGGCAGTGACAGGAAGATCAGAAAGTGGTCACTATCACACAAGTCATCACGAACCCTCCAGTGGACGGATGGTGAAAGTCCTGGGCTGCAAAATGAGAGGTCAATGGCCGAATAAGTGCCATGAACCACACTGAAGTGTGTGGGGTCTCCTGTATTTAAAAGGCAGGGGTCGAGCTGAGAGAGAAGATTCTCGACAACTCTACCCTACAGTAATTGCGATGCCACCCCACAAGGGGTTATGGGTGCTGAAGTCCCCCAACAGTAGGAATGGTGAGGGGAGTTGGGAAATCAAAGCAGCCAATTCATTAAGAGGTACTTCACCATCCAGAGGAAGGTAGACATTACAGACGGTAATATCCAAGGTTGTCCTTATCCTCACAGCAACAGCCTCTAAAGCTGTATGAAGAGACACTGATTCAGAGTAAACAGGGGTAAGGACATAAAGACATACGCCACCTGATGCCCTGTTACAGTCAGTCTCATTTTTATAAAAACCCCTAACAGCCACAAAGGGCAGGTATCTGCATTGCTGGGAACCAGGTTTCTTGGAGGGCAATACAGAGAGCAGGTGTTGAGCTCAAAATCTGTAGTAGTTCAGCCAAGTGGTGGAAAAAACCGCATTTTCGCTGGACGATAATGCTTTCTTTGTTCTTTGAAGGCATGGAGGGACGGGGAATGCAGGTTACTCCCTAGAGTCAGCTGCTGCCACTGGTGGGGGGCTAACTGCTAGGAACATTTTATCTGAGGAATCGGTGAGAGCTAGGTCTTCAGCGACACTAGAAGCTCCACCTTGTCCTCGTAGGCGGAACTCGTGGATGGTGATGGCGATGGTGACGGTGGTGGTGGCGGTGGCGGTGTGGGGACCACTGGAACCTCTATCGGTAGAATGGGTTGTTTCTTCTTCTTTGTCTTCGGTTTGTCCTCCCGCCGCTCTTTCAGAGCTTGCTGGGAGGGCTTTCTGGAAGCAGCATCAGGTAAGAACAAAGAGTGGGAAGCCCGTCGACCTGCAGCTTGTGGCTCCTTGAGCCACTGGCTAACTTCCGCTTTCACACAGTGTGGGGCCTTGGAGGGTAGAGCCCCAAGGGACCCCGTACTTGGGAGAGGGGCCGAAGAAGGGGGGCACTCCTTCGGCTCAGATGTGGGATCCGGCAGCCCCAATGGTTGGGAGGGCGTTGCACCCGAAGATGGAGGTGCGGGGGCAACAGTGAGCTTGAGGGGGCAGGTGTGGTCTTGTGACCCAAAGGGCCACCCACAAGTGGCGTCACTGAGGAATGGGAAACATGCAGTCACAACAGCATATGAAGAGTCCATACGGACCACCAAACCACTCAAACTTTTTCTTAGCCTCTGTGTAGGCCATTCAGTCCAGGGTCTTGTATTCCATTATTTTTTGTTCCTTCTGGAAAACTGGGCACTCCGGGGAGCAAGGGGAGTGGCGTCCCCCATAGATGACACAAATGGGAGGGGGAGCGCATGGAGCGTCAGGATGAGAAGGACGTCCACAATCGCGGCATATAATGCTGGAATTACAGTTGGAAGACGTATGTCCAAACTTCCAGCTCTTGAAACACAGCATAGGGGTAGGGATGTATGGTTGGACATCGCACCAGTGCACCATCACCTTGACCTTTTTGGGTAAGGTGTCCCACTCGAAAGCCAAGATGAAGGCACCAGTGGGAACCCTATTGTCTTTCGGGCCCCTGTATATGCGCCAGACGAAGTGAACACCTCGTCGCTCGAGGTTGGCGCGCAACTAGTCATTGGACTGCAGAAGGAGGTCTTAGTGAAAGATAAGAACCTGGACCACATTGAGACTCTTATGGGGCGTTATGGAGACAGGAACATCATCCAGGTGGTCGCAGGTGAGGAGTGTCCTCGACTGAGCAGATGATGCTGTCTGAATTAGGACAGACCCAGAACGCATCTCAGACAAACCGTCCACCTCTCCATACTTGTCTTCTAAATGTCCGACAAAGAACTGAGGCTTCATGGGGGTGAAAGATTCCCCATCAGAACGTGTACAAACTAAGAATCGGGACAAATATGGCTCATGCCGTTCTTTAGCCTGACGTTCCTCCCACGATGTGGCCAGGGAGGGGAATGAGTTCAGATCATATTTCCTGGCATTGAACTGATGCTTTCCTCGCTTTGAGACTGCTGGTTGAGGACCAGCAACACATGACAGACTCCACTTCATTGCGGGTCATCCGCCCTGATGCAACCCACTCCAACCAAGGGCCCTCTCTCCACGGGTGCCACCCAGCCACAGCAAGCGCCACCTGGCAGAATGGCCATTGCCGGGAGTCCCAATGCCCCAGGGAGATAGTTATCTACTCCTTGGCATACGTGGGGAGTTAACACAGGCATCAGTAGAGCGATCACTGTGTTGTCAGGGAGCTACATGAAGACCCCACCACAACGGACTGGCTACCGTGCTGGATATAGGTAACAAGTAGTCCATTGTCATCGTCAGTGCAGAAAGTGACACTGCACAATGAATGGTGGAAATAGCACCCAGGAAAGTATCCGTGCCTAAGAGATGGAGAGAGAGCGGGACTGCAATGCGATGACGAATAAGCTGGCTAAAGGTCTCAACGCATGACGGACACAATGCACCAAGTAAGGAGCCCTTCCCCATTCGACTCACTCTTCGGAATAATTTTGAAATATGAAGGTCAAAGCCGAGAGGGCACCATCACATAAGGGCCAAAACGTTTGAGACTCCTTTTAGTTGCCTCTTACAACAGGCAGGAATACCATGGGCCTACTCTTACCCCCGAACCCGCAGGGGGCGGATCAGATAGTGATAGTGGGTGGAGCACGGAACAGTCGTGATAGGGATGGAGAATATGATGTAGGTGGTTACCTGGCAAAGATAGCTACTCAAACTGGTGGCACTAATGTGCATTTCACACAACTGTTTCAGCGTCGTGATAGGCCTCATCTTAATGCGGCTGTCACGCATGTTAACATGGGGCTGGGGTGCATGCTGATGGCAGAGGGCATGGGTCACATTTCAGTAGTGCCAGTTGGGTCTATCAGTTGATCAGGTTTCACTAGGAATGGACTGCACCTCAATAGGGATGAGAAGGGGAGGCTGGCAAAGCTTATAGGTGACATTGTAGTGGGATCACTCATGGAAAAATTCATGTAGTAGTTGGTGTTAGAGCTGCACCTTTTTTAGATTGAAGTCAGCTGATAAGTAGACCTGCTTAGAGGAAGCACCTGTAAGTGCTCACCTTCAGAGGACGTCATGTTTCTAAGTAGAGAAGGAATTAGCATATTTCATCAAAATATAAGAGGAATTAAAGATAAAGTTAGTGAATTGCTTATAAATGTTGAATCTGAAATTATTGGTATGTCAGAGCACCACTTAAATAGTTTGACAATTCAGAGGCTTCCTTTACCAGGATACAGATTAGCTGGCTGTTTTTCAAGGAGTTCCTTGCAGGGTGGAAGAGTGGCTGTTGTCGTTCTGGTCTTCAGTCCTGAGACTGATTTGATGCAGCTCTCCATGCTACTCTATCCTGTGCAATCTTCTTCATCTCCCAGTACCTACTGCAACCTACATCCTTCTGAATCTGCTTAGTGTATTCATCTCTTGGTCTCCCTCTACGATTTTTACCCTCCACACTGCCCTCCAGTACTAAACTGGTGATCCCTTGATGCCTCAGAACATATCCTATCAACCGATCCCTTCTTCTAGTCAAGTTGTGCCACAAATTCCTCTTCTCCCCAAACCTATTTAATACCTCCACATTTGTTATGTGACCTACCCATCCAATCTTCAGCATTCTTCTGTAGCACCACATTTCGAAAGCTTCTATTCTCTTCTTGTCCAAACTATTTATCGTCCACATTTCACTTCCATACATGGCTACACTCCATACAAATACTTTCAGAAACGACTTCCTGACACTTAAATCTTCACTCGATGTTAACAAATTCCTCTTCTTCAGAAACACTTTCCTTGCCATTGCCAGTCTACATTTTATATCCTCTCTACTTCGACCATCATCAGTTATTTTGCTCCCCAAATAGCAAAACTCCTTTACTACTGTAAGTGTCTCATTTCGTAACCTAATGAAATTCCTTCAGCATCACCCAACTTAATTCGACTACATTCCATTATCCTCGTTTTGCTTTTGTTGATGTTATATCCTCCTTTCAAGACACTATCCATTCCGTTCAACTGCTCTTCCAAGTCCTTTGCTGTCTCTGACAGAATTACGACGTCATCGGCGAACCTCAAAGTTTTTATTTCTTCTCCATGTATTTTAATACCTACTCCAAATTTTTCTTTTGGTTCCTTCACTGCTTGCTCAATATACAGATTGAATAACATCGGGGAGAGGCTACACCCTGCCTCACTCCCTTCCCAACCACTGCTTCCCTTTCATGCCCCCTCGACTCTTATAACTGCCATCTGGTTTCTGTGCAAATTGTAAATAGCCTTTTGCTCCCTTTATTTTACCCCTGCCACCTTCAGAATTTGAAAGAGAGTATTCCAGTCCACATTGTCAAAAGCTTTCTCTAAAGTTTACAAATGCTAGAAACGTAGGTTTGCCCTTCCTTAATCTAGCTTCTAAGATAAGTCGTAGGATCAGTATTGCCTCACGTGTTCCAATATTTCTACGGAATCCAAAGTGATCTTCCCAAGGTCGGCTTCTACTAGTTTTTCCACTCGTCTGTAAAGAATTCGCGTTAGTATTTTGCAGCTGTGACTTATTAAACTGATAGTTCGGTAATTTTCACATCTGTCAACACCTGCTTTCTTTGGGATTGGAATTATTATATTCTTCTTGAAGTCTGAGGGTATTTCGCCTGTCTCGTACATCTTGCTCACAAGATGGTAGAGTTTTGTCAGGACTGGCTCTCCCAAGGCCGTCAGTAGTTCTAATGGAATGTTGTCTACTCCCGGGGCCTTGTTTCGACTCAGGTCTTTCAGTGCTCTGTCAAACTCTTCACGCAGTATCTTATCTCCCATTTCATCTTCATCTACATGCTCTTCCATTTCCATAACATTGTCCTCAAATACATCGCCCTTGTATACATACTCTATATAATCCTTCCACCTTTCTGCTTTCCCTTCTTTGCTTAGAACTGGGTTTCCATCTGAGCTCTTGATATTCATACAAGTGGTTCTCTTTTCTCCAAAGGTCTCTCTAATTTTACTGTAGGCAGTATCTATCTTACCCCTAGTGAGATAAGCCTCTACATACTTAAATTTGTTCTCCATCCATCCCTGCTTAGGCAGTTTGCACTTCCTGTCGATCTCATTTTTGGTACGTTTGTATTCCTTTTTGCCTGCTTCATTTATTGCATTTTTATATTTTCTCCTTTCATCAATTAAATTCAATATTTCTTGTTACCCAAGGATTTCTACCAGCCCTCGTCTTTTTAACTACTTGATCCTCTGCTGCCTTCACTACTTCATCCCTCAGAGCTACCCATTCTTCTTCTACTGTATTTCTTTCCCCATTCCTGTCAATTTTTCCCTTATACTCTCCCTGAAACTCTGTACAACCTCTGGTTTAGTCAGTTTATCTAGGTCCCATCTCCTTAAATTCCCACCTTTTTGCAGTTTCTTCAGTTTTAATCTACAGTTCCTAACCAATAGATTGTGGTCAAGAGTCCACATCTGCCCCTGGAAATGTCTTACAATTTAAAACCTGGTTCCTAAATCTCTGTCTTACCGTTATATGATCTATCTGAAACCTGTCAGTATCTCCAGGCTTCTTCCATGTATACAACCTTATTTTGTGATTCTTGAACCAAGTGTTAGCTATGATTAAGTTATGCTCTGTGCAAAGTTCTACCAGGTGGCTTCCTCTTTCATTTCTTCCCCCCAATCCATATTCACCTACTATGTTTCCTTCTCTTCCTTTTCCTACTATTGAATTCCAGTCACTTATAACTATTAAATTTTCATCTCCCTTCACTATCTGAATAATTTCTTTTATTTCATCATACATTTCTTCAATTTCTTCGTCATCTGCAGAGCTAGTTGGCATATAAACTTGTACTACTGTAGTAGGAGTGGGCTTCGTGTCTATTTTAACCACAATAATGCGTTCACTATGCTGTTTGTAGTAGCTTACCCGCACTCCTATTTTTTTTTATTCATTATTAAACCTACTCTTGCATTACCCCTATTTGATTTTGTATTTATAACCCTGTATTCACCTGACCAGAAGTCTTGTTCCTCCTGCCATCGAACTTAACTAATTCCCATTATATCTAACTTTAACCTATACATTTCCCTTTTTTAATTTTCTAACCTACCTGCCTGATTAAGGGATCTGACATTCCACGCCCCGATCCGTAGAACGCCAGTTTTCTTTCTCCTGATAATGACGTCCTCTTGAGTAGTCCCCGCCCGAAGATCCGAATGGGGGACTATTTTACCTCCGGAATATTTTAACCAAGAGGACGTCATAATCATTTAACCATACAGTAAAGCTGCATGCCCTCGGGAAAAATTACAGCTGTAGTTTCCCCTTGCTTTCAGCCGTTCGCAGTACCAGCACAGCAAGGCCGTTTTGATTAGTGTTACAAGGCCAGATCAGTCAATCATCCAGACTGTTACCCCTGCAACTGCTGAAAAGGCTGCTGCCCCTCTTCAGGGACCACACGTTTGTCTGGCCTCTCAACAGATACCCCTCCGTTGTGGTTGCACCTACGGTACTGCCATCTGTATCGCTGAGGCACGCAAGCCTCCCCACCAACGGCAAAGTCCATGGTTCATGGGGGGAAAGAGTGGCTATGTAAATTTAAAAAAAGTATTCCATTTGAGTCCATAGATCTATCACGGCACTGCACTGAACAGATATTTAAATGTTGTGCAGGGTCAGTTGAATTTAGTGACACTAAACTTCTAATTGTCATTGTTTATGGGTCACCTAACTCTGACTTCAGAGCATTTCTGCTCAAGCTAGAGAGGGTTCTTGACTCACTTCATAGGAAATACCAGAAATTAGTTACATGTGGTGACTTCAATATAAATTTTGTATATGATGGTGCAAGAAAAAGGATGTTGGTTGATTTCCTAAATTGATATTATCTGATGCAGACACTGTTTTTTTTTTCCAAATAGGGTGCAGGGGAACAGTAACAGAGCCACAGACAATATTTTTTTTCATTCTTCATTATTAGATGAGCATTCTGTTATTAAAAGGGTGAATGGCCTTTCACAAACCATGAAGCACAAATTTTAACACTCAAAGGCTTTGGTAGGCAAACAAATGTCACACGTAATTACAAACTGTGCAGAAAAGTTAATCCAACAGCAATAGAGAGTTTCTTAAACCTTGTCAAGGAACAAGAGTGGCAGGATATTTGTAGTGCCAATAACATAGATGATAACTATAATACTTTCCTTAACACATTTCTCATTCTCTTTGAGAGTTGCTTTCCATTAGAACATTCTAAATGGGATACTAGCAGTAGTAGGCAGCCCAGGTGGCTGATTAGTGGGACAAGGATATCATGTAGAACAAAGCAGGAATTATATCAACATGTCAGAAGTAGTCACAATCAAGCTACGGTAACCTTTTACAAACTGTACTCTTAGTTGCTTAAAAATGGTATTAGGAAAGCAAAGAGTATGTGGTATGCAAATAGAATAGCTAATTCACATGATAAAATTAAAACCATATGGTCAGTTGTGAAGGAAGTATCTGGTCAGCAGCACAAGGGCGATGGTATAAAGTCAGTTGGTAGTAAAAATATTTCTGTTACTCGTAAATCAGATATACGTACAGTATTTAACAATCATTTTCTGAGCATTCCTGGTGAATTAAACAAAAATTTAGTTTCTTCAGGGTACCATATAACTATCTTGGCAAATGCCTTTCCAAGATTGATGTCTGAAACACTCCTCTGTGATACAGACAAGGGGGAGATTGAGTCAATAATTAAATCACTGGTTATGATGGAGTGCCTAGCAGAACATTAAAGTACTGTGCTGCACATGTTAGCCCTGTATTTAGTCATATTTGTAATTTTTCCTTTGGGAAGGTCAGTTTCCAGAACAACTGAAGTACTCAGTAGTAACGCTGCTTTATAAAAAAGGAGAAAGGGATAATGTAGACAATTTAGACCTATTTCTATGCCATCAGTGTTTGCTAAAGTTATGGAAAAGGCTGTGTATGTAAGGATAACTGATCATTTTATATCACACAATTTACCATGTAAATGTACAGATCAGCTTTAGTAGTCATTTAACAACTGAAAATGCTATATTCTCTTATCTCTGTGAGGTACTGGATGGGTTAAACAAAAGGTTTCAAATGATAGGCATATTTTTTTTGATTTGACTAAGGTGTTTGAGTGTGTTGATCACAAAATATTGCTCCAGAAGTTGGACTATTACGGAATCCGGGGAGTAGCTCACAATTGGTTCACCTCTTACTTTAGCAACAGCCAACAAAAGGTCATTATTCACAATGTTGAGAATGGCTATGATGTGGGTGGGGGGTCTGAGTGGGGTACGGTCAAGTGGGAGGTGCCTAAAATATTTCTGTTTGCTGTGACACTAGCTTGGTAGTAAAGGGCACAGTTTCTCACACACAATTCAACAAAACCTGATGTTTCAATTTCACAGAATGGGCATACAAGTGAACAGCTCAAATTTCTAGGTGTTCAGATAGTAAACTGTCGTGAAAAGCCCACAACCAGTATCTTGTTCAAAGACTTAATGCTGCAAATTTTTACTATTCAAACAGTATCTGAAGTGAGTGATCGTTCAACACAAAAATTAGTCTACTTTGCTTATTTTCATTCGCTTATGTCATGTGGTGGTGTATTTTGGGGTAATTCTTGCCATTCTAAAAGGATATTTTTGGTTCAGAAACAGGCGGTTTAGGCAATATGTGGTGTAAGTTCACGAACCTCTTGTCGACCCCGTTCACTCAGTTAATACACGTCAGAAAGCAAACCTGCATTTAGATCAGACTTCCTTAACTCTTGTGCAGAAAGGTGTGCAGTGTACTGCTGCATCCACTATTAATAAGCTACCACCCAAATTCAAAAATCTTAGCAGTAATCCACGCGCTTTCAAATCGAAACTGGAGAGTTTCCTCATGAGTCACTCCTATTCTTTCAAGGAGTTCCTTCAAAAATTAAACTGATTCTTCTTGTAGTGTTGATTGTGTTTACATAAACGTATGGCTTCAGTTTTTTGGGTTCATAACATTATATTTTTATCTGTTATTACTTTCGTGTTGTAATTTCATTTACTGACACGTTCCATCACCTGGGAGATTTGCTCCTCAATTTGGTCCTACAGAACTTGACGTGTAAATAAATAAAATAAAAAATGAATGGATGTGTTGCATTTGTGGGTCTAACACTAAAGCCACAATTATTTTGAGCCTATTGATGCCAAAACATTGGCTTTGACCTGCTGCAATGCTATCACTGTGCGTGATGACAGAACTTTGTCAAAACAGGTGAAACAACATAGCAGCAAAATATATTTTGCATGTATTATTTTTTACAATGGAAGTTGCAGTGGCAGACTGGTCTGTAGCTTAGCCCATGACTGGAGTTAGCCAATGGGTGATTCCATTGTTACGGACAGTTGTACAGTTGATAGTGAAGCAACATATTAACATGAAGATACATCCCATAAGTTATTTATTTTTTTCTTTTTATGAATTGACCGTACTATGGACTACACAAAGCCAAGACTTGATGATACAAGCTGTAACACATTACTGAGGAAATCAAAGATATTACACATGTATTTGTAATTCTTGTAATACCTGCAATACACTTCAGTGTGTACACAAGATTCCTTCTAGTAGACCTATGTAACAGTGCAAAGGTAGACTTTTCTAAAAAAAAAAAAAAAAAAACCACAAGCCAACGTAACATTCTTTGCCGTGACATATGTATTCCACAGGGGACATTCAACTTCTTTGTTTAGACTGCAGATCATTTAGTTCTTGAGTGGTGGTGGCACAGATCATGTTGTTTACTGGATCCATATAGGTGTAGTAGTGATGGCAAGTAAATGTCGGATAAAAATGTTACAGAGTCCCAGAATCACAATCAATCCACCATGTGAATCACAGTTGGTTGGTAAATTATGCTGACGCCATTTGAAGTTTTAGGGCTGTTCACAGTGCACACCCCCCCATGAACCATGGACCTTGCCGTTGGTGGGGAGGCTTGCGTGCCTCAGCGATACAGATAGCCGTACCGTAGGTGCAACCACAACGGAGGGGTATCTGTTGAGAGGCCAGACAAAAGTGTGGTTCCCGAAGAGGGGCAGCAGCCTTTTCAGTAGTTGCAAGGGCAACAGTCTGGATGATTGACTGATCTGGCCTTGTAACAATAACCAAAACGGCCTTGCTGTGCTTGTACTGCGAACGGCTGAAAGCAAGGGGAAACTACAGCCGTAATTTTTCCCGAGGGCATGCAGCTTTACTGTATGATTACATGATGATGGCGTCCTCTCGGGTAAAATATTCCGGAGGTAAAATAGTCCCCCATTCGGATCTCCGGGCGGGGACTACTCAAGAGGATGTCGTTATCAGGAGAAAGAAAACTGGTGTTCTACGGATCGGAGCGTGGAATGTCAGATCCCTTAATCGGGCAGGTAGGTTAGAAAATTTAAAAAGGGAAATGGATAGGTTGAAGTTAGATATAGTGGGAATTAGTGAAGTTCGGTGGCAGGAGGAACAAGACTTCTGGTCAGGTGACTACAGGGTTATAAACACAAAATCAAATAGGGGGAATGCAGGAGTAGGTTTAATAATGAATAGGAAAATAGGAATGCGGGTAAGCTACTACAAACAGCATAGTGAACGCATTATTGTGGCCAAGATAGATACGAAGCCCACACCTACTACAGTAGTACAAGTTTATATGCCAACTAGCTCTGCAGATGACGAAGAAATTGAAGAAATGTATGATGAAATAAAAGAAATTATTCAGATTGTGAAGGGAGACAAAAATTTAATAGTCATGGGTGACTGGAATTCGAGTGTAGGAAAAGGGAGAGAAGGAAACATAGTAGGTGAATATGGATTGGGGGACAGAAATGAAAGAGGAAGCCGCCTGGTAGAATTTTGCACAGAGCACAATATAATCATAACTAACACTTGGTTTAAGAATCATGAAAGAAGGTTGTATACATGGAAGAACCCTGGAGATACTAAAAGGTATCAGATAGATTATATAATGGGAAGACAGAGATTTAGGAACCAGGTTTTAAATTGTAAGACATTTCCAGGGGCAGATGTGGACTCTGACCACAATCTATTGGTTATGACCTGTAGATTAAAACTGAAGAAACTGCAAAAAGGTGGGAATTTAAGGAGATGGGACCTGGATAAACTAAAAGAACCAGAGGTTGTACAGAGATTCAGGGAGAGCATAAGGGAGCAATTGACAGGAATGGGGGAAAGAAATACAGTAGAAGAAGAATGGGTAGCTTTCAGGGATGAAGTAGTGAAGGCAGCAGAGGATCAAGTAGGTAAAAAGACGAGGGCTAGTAGAAATCCTTGGGTAACAGAAGAAATATTGAATTTAATTGATGGAAGGAGAAAATATAAAAATGCAGTAAGTGAAACAGGCAAAAAGGAATACAAACGTCTCAAAAATGAGATCGACAGGAAGTGCAAAATGGCTAAGCAGGGGTGGCTAGAGGACAAATGTAAGGATGTAGAGGCCTATCTCACTAGGGGTAAGATAGATACCGCCTACAGGAAAATTAAAGAGACCTTTGGAGATAAGAGAACCACTTGTATGAATATCAAGAGCTCAGATGGAAACCCAGTGCTAAGCAAAGAAGGGAAAGCAGAAAGGTGGAAGGAGTATATAGAGAGTCTATACAAGGGCGATGTACTTGAGGACAATATTATGGAAATGGAAGAGGATGTAGATGAAGATGAAATGGGAGATACGATACTGCGTGAAGAGTTTGACAGAGCACTGAAAGACCTGAGTCGAAACAAGGCCCCCGGAGTAGACAATATTCCATTGGAACTACTGACGGCCGTGGGAGAGCCAGTCCTGACAAAACTCTACCATCTGGTGAGCAAGATGTATGAAACAGGCGAAATACCCTCAGACTTCAAGAAGAATATAATAATTCCAATCCCAAAGAAAGCAGGTGTTGACAGATGTGAAAATTACCGAACTATCAGCTTAATAAGTCACAGCTGCAAAATACTAACACGAATTCTTTACAGACGAATGGAAAAACTAGTAGAAGCCAACCTCGGGGAAGATCAGTTTGGATTCCGTAGAAACACTGGAACACGTCAGGCAATACTGACCTTACGACTTATCTTAGAAGAAAGATTAAGGAAAGGCAAACCTACGTTTCTAGCATTTGTAGACTTAGAGAAAGCTTTTGACAATGTTGACTGGAATACTCTCTTTCAAATTCTAAAGGTGGCAGGGGTAAAATACAGGGAGCGAAGGGCTATTTACAATTTGTACAGAAACCAGATGGCAGTTATAAGAGTCGAGGGACATGAAAGGGAAGCAGTGGTTGGGAAGGGAGTAAGACAGGGTTGTAGCCTCTCCCCGATGTTGTTCAATCTGTATATTGAGCAAGCAGTAAAGGAAACAAAAGAAAAATTCGGAGTAGGTATTAAAATTCATGGAGAAGAAATAAAAACTTTGAGGTTCGCCGATGACATTGTAATTCTGTCAGAGACAGCAAAGGACTTGGAAGAGCAGTTGAATGGAATGGATAGTGTCTTGAAAGGAGGATATAAGATGAACATCAACAAAAGCAAAACAAGGATAATGGAATGTAGTCTAATTAAGTCGGGTGATGCTGAGGGAATTAGATTAGGAAATGAGGCACTTAAAGTAGTAAAGGAGTTTTGCTATTTGGGGAGCAAAATAACTGATGATGGTCGAAGTAGAGAGGATATAAAATGTAGGCTGGCAATGGCAAGGAAAGCGTTTCTGAAGAAGAGAAATTTGTTAACATCCAGTATTGATTTAAGTGTCAGGAAGTCATTTCTGAAAGTATTCGTATGGAGTGTAGCCATGTATGGAAGTGAAACATGGACGATAAATAGTTTGGACAAGAAGAGAATAGAAGCTTTCGAAATGTGGTGCTACAGAAGAATGCTGAAGATTAGATGGGTAGATCACATAACTAATGAGGAAGTATTGAATAGGATTGGGGAGAAGAGAAGTTTGTGGCACAACTTGACCAGAAGAAGGGATCGGTTGGTAGGACATGTTCTGAGGCATCAAGGGATCACCAATTTAGTATTGGAGGGCAGTGTGGAGGGTAAAAATCGTAGGGGGAGACCAAGAGATGAATACACTAAGCAGATTCAGAAGGATGTAGGTTGCAGTAAGTACTGGGAGATGAAAAAGCTTGCACAGGATAGAGTAGCATGGAGAGCTGCATCTAACCAGTCTCAGGACTGAAGACCACAACAACAACAACTATTTAAGGGAATATTTTGTGCCACATAAATGACACCGTTGTTAAAACCACAGAACGAATAAGTGGTTACGCACAAATTCAAAGTTGGTAGTTCCTTTTCTGTCTCGGAATGACACTACTTAAGGGAATGTTTTGTGCCACGGAAACGGCACCGTTGTTAAAACCACAGAACGAATTATTATTATTTTTTTTTTCGCTCGGCGAAGTAAATGAAACCCATTTCGGTTCAGTAACAACCATACATAAATACTGACACGATACTATGATTTCAAATCCATGTAACGATAATTCATTACTCTTTGTTTATGCAAAGGATTTTCTTCCACCAGTTTCACTCGGTGTTAAGGATGTAGGACAAGTCTACCAAGTATTAATTAATTTAATAAAGCCAGTTCGAATTCACTTTGCTGAGTAAGCCCCTCGAAACGTTACCTAAAAGAAGTTTTACGGTATAAACAAACACTTACTCCGCAGCTGCACCATGCCTGAAGAAATACGCGTAGGATCTCAGAAGTTCATCTCTTGATCTGATATCACTGAAATGTTCAGGTTTTTCTGCAATGCTATCATATGTCAACAAAAGTCTAGCATCAACAAACACGTCCTGACATGCACCGTAACCCAACGCTACTTTTGGGTGCTGGTTTAAGGAAAACTGCTTTTCAGCCTTCACCAATCCTTCAAGCACTGAATTTAACCTGGTTTGTAATTCATCACCCGCCTCTCTTCTCACGTACAATGAATATAAAAGGACTAATAATGAAATAAAACTACAGTACTTCAGAAAGTTTCCCATTTTTGAATTGGCACTTCCTAAACAGCAGGCAACCAAAGATAATTTACTACCAGAAAGATACGTGCCACGTGAAGAAAAAACGCTAAATACGAAAGGTCATATCTTTTACTTGTGATTTACGAATAGACGTCAATAATCAATAGTATTTGCTGCAAATCATTTATTTCAGTCCCAGTTTTGGTTAATTTCTTGCAACGTAAATCCAATGATTTAGTTGAAAATTAATTTTAATACTTACGCTTTGATTCAACATGCAACTAAAATGACACTACTGGCTTCCTTGGTGGTTGTTTGGTTGATTTGGGGGAGGGAGCCAAACAGCGACATCAACGGTCCCATAGGGTTAGGGAGGGATGGGGAAGGAAGTGGGCCGTGTCCTTTCGAAGGAACCACAAGCCATTTCCTAAAACGCCTGAGGGAAATTATAGAAAACCTAAATCAGGATGAAATTAGAATTATATATTAATACCTTCAGCTACTGACGGGCGTTGATATATATCAACGGGGACAGATGAAAATGTGTTCCCCGACCGCGACTCGAACCCGGGATTTCCTGCTTACATGGCAGACGCTTTATCCATCTGAGCCACCGAGGGCACAGAGGATAATGCGACTGCAGGGACTATCTCGCGCACGCCTCCCGCGAGACCCACATTCTCACCTTATATGTCCACACACTAAATTCGCAGTGTCCCTACCCAACGCACTCATTACTCAAGGAAGAGATTCTACCAAGTCCCGTATGAGTTCGGGTAATATGTGTGCATCTGCACAGAAGAAAGTCACGGTGGGTATTGACAGAACTATATACTTTATATGGATATGGTGTCTGTTTTTTCTTCGTCATCTTAAGGAAAACTGCTGAGCCACACTGACTGGGGTTGTGACCGCTCTACACTGCTACTGCTGTACTAAGCCATTGCGCAGTCCTTTCTGGCCTATGGGAGCCTGGTGTATGGATCAGCATCACATTCAGCATTGCAGCTGCTGGACCTATCCACCACTGTAGAGTTCGACTTGCAACGGCAGCTATCCACATCAGCCCAGTGAACAGCCTCCTCGTGAATGCTGGCGTTCTCTAGTATGGCTCAGATGGCAACTGCTGCTTGTGAATTACACAGCCCACAACCATAATTAGTCTCACCATCCAAATTACCACCTCCATTTCCTTAACACGGCAATCCATTGCCCACAACAACTTCTGGGATTCCAATTGCACTCTGTGTCCAGTCGCTTCTTACTGAACTCAACACCTTACCTCTACCACATTTCCTGCAGGTCCACTTACGTACATGGACCATGCCTTGGCCACAGCTTTGTCTGGACCTACTGCAAGATCCAAAAGGCCGAGTGCCACTTGATGCCCTCAGCCAGCAATTTCTTTCTATTCTCGGCGAGTTACAGGGCTCAAAAACAGTCTGCACTGATGACTCAATTGTCTACAATTTTGTTGGCTTGCTTACAGTCACATTGGATATACTGAACAGCGTTCCTGGGGTATTTTCACTGCAGATTTGGCAGCCATCCATCGCGCTCTTGAGCATATCTGCTCCTGCACAGACGAGTCTTTCGTCATCTGTAGTGACCTTCATTTGGACCAGGATGTGTGGGAATCCTGGGCATTGAACATGCTGACAGGCTGGCCAAATAGGCTGCCAGTAAATCAACTCTGGAGACTGAACCACTACAGACTGATCTCCAATTTGTCTTATGTGGCAAACTTTTTGGGGTCTGGATGCCGAGTGGTGCACCCTCATTACACCAAATAAACTACAAGTTTTCAAGGAGACAATGATTGTATGGCAGTCATCTATGCATACCAATCGCAGTGACTTCATTGTCCTTTGCCAACTCCGCATTGGCCAAACAGCTGGTATGGTTTTATGTTTTCTTCTTGAGGATGGTCTTCATCACCCCATCTAAGGTGAGTGTCTGGCCTCCACCCAAACTTCCATTTAACTCTTCCTCACTTTTTGCTTGCTGTTTGTTCGCCTTGGTGTTGGTCTTTTCCCTATCTATGTTCCTTGAGCTTTGTTTTTCAGGCTGGAGATTTTAGTGTGTTGCAGAGTGGCTGGCTCATCCTTTTTAATTTTGCGATCAGACAGCCCAGGCAATCTGCTATATTATTTTAATACCTTCCACTACGTTTTCCTTTTAGTGTACGTTTTCCCCTTTTGTTACCCTCTTTCAGCTTCTTCTTAAGTATGGTTCTGAGTTAGTTTTACGCCTTTTACTTTCCCCAATTCATTTTGGTACCGTTTTTATCCCGAGACCTGTTTGAATATGGAAAAAGGGACTGCTGATAGTTTGGTCCCTTTACTCCCCAACCGAACCAACCACCATTCGTACCTGTGATCGAAGAGTGGCACTGTTTTAAATAACTATATATCGTCAGCTGAGATAACTCAGGCAGAAATTGGTGTTGACATTTAGATTATGGCATTAGATTTGAATCATGAATACAATAAAAAGAAGAGAAATCATAAACGATGGATCCGTATTTTACCCAAAAATCACGGACATCAAACAACCTTTATAAACAAAGCAGCATTCATAAACGAATACAATAAAAAGAAGAGAAATCATAAACGATGGATCCGTATTTTACCCAAAAATCACGGACATCAAACAACCTTTATAAACAAAGCAGAATTCATAAACGAAGATAAATTCATGAACCACTTTCGAAAATAAAAGCGAGTTTTGTATGCTTTTTCAGCTGTGTCTCGAGCTCACTTTGGAGGTGTAGTACTTGCTCGAGAAAGTGCAAGTGACAGTTTAATATTTGATAGCTGGCGATTACTGTCATCTTGAAATATTTATACCATGTCCCCAACAGTACAACTTTGAAGCTCTCGTGCCATGTGCAGGTTGCTAGTTATGTTACCCTGAAGACTTATTTGAAAGCTGTTATTTTTATTGAGTACCCAACATCAGTTAAATAAGAAGCAATATCGAAGTTAATTTCTACCGACTTTTTGAGTTATACTTTGTGTAAGTGCACTAAAAGACGGTGTAATACAGTAGATAATAGGATAGTCATGTTCGTTTATTAAAAGCTACAGCACCCTAAAATTATAATTCCTTTTCCAAATCCACTATACAGGTGCTCAAGTGCATTTATGTCGCCAGTACTAGAAAATGGATATACTGCCAGTATTATATTAATTTTAACCGTTGCTAGGATTAAGTGAGCTGTTATGAAACTGCAAATCACCTTTCACAAATTACTCAATAATACTTGATTACTAATACATAAACCTCTCCATGTGTCATGTAATATAAGCACCACACACTTTCATCACAGAAATTAACCATTATGTGTTCATAACTGCAGTGGTAAAACCTTTAACTTCCAACAAACGTGAATGAAGGAAGTTAACATTATGTTCCTGTTACAATAAACACCAAATTGCCATGGTTCTTGACCTATATCGCAGAGAATAAAAAAACACATATCATGTTATCAGAGTTGGATGGTACTGACTGCACGGAACGAAATCAAACCTCACATCATTTTGTAATCATCATAGCTGTTCACCATAAAATGATCAGTTTTATGTAGTTACTCAAGTATAGTAATAACACTTTTTTTTCAACTTTCTCAATACATCTCACTTGTATTCTAAAGTAATTGCAGGAATGTTATTCTAAATAAGAGGTGAAAGAAAGTGACAGCTGTTAAAGTGTAATTTATTTTATTTGTAACTATACATTTTCTACATAATTTTCAGAAATAAATATTTCTAGGTGCTAGATGAGCATGCAGATGCAATATTCTTATAAGATCTTAATAAACTGTTGTGTTCGTTGATGTAGGCATTGCAAATGCCTCTTATTATAACATTTGCAATGTGTAACTCTTAATTTTGACCATTTTGACTACGTTTGCGAAATGGGACTCTGTGAAATAATTATTTATTTTTATTTTCTGCCACCAGTCACTTTTATTTGTTTTACGTTTAATTGCACACAGTACAATGCATTTCGAGCATCTTCAAGTGTTTATGCAAACAGAAAATTGTTACCTAAAAATAAATTGTCTTAAACGAAATTAACATAGTACCTAATGTTTACTGTTCTCTGATGAAGTAGCTGCTGGGATATTTGGAGGGAGAGGGCGCACTGATTGGCCAGAAATCGATGTACAGCGATGTCTTCTGCTGATATAGAGCTGTGCCTCGTTGTTTGTTATGATTGGCACTGCAGCCTGTGTGGGATGCAGATAGTCTTCCATCAGTTATTATATTGCGAAAATCGTGTGATATGTAGTTGACAGTTGTTTACCTACGAGTTTGGCATGCCAAAGCTAAGTTTTTCATCCTTGGTACAGTGGCGGAGCTGTTATATAATATTACACAATTGTACTTTTATTTTGTCGCTGTTTTTTTTATGTAAATTCACTGCATAATATTTTCTATATACATGAAAACACTGTACAGTTGATAGTGGCCCTGTCACATAGCCCATAAAGTTGGCTACGCTTGTAGTGTTTTGATGAGTATCGATTATTCCATTAGACTTTTGTATACAGTATATTAGTTTATATGCACATAAACACGTTTACTCATACTGTGCTTGAAAATCATGTATCCACTACTGGAAACAGTAAGTTGTTTTTCGATTTGTCGATTTGTTCACTCTGTGTCCAGCCTGCAGTAGCTCAGGTGGCTATCTGGAAGAGAAACTCTGACTTAGTCGAGGCCAAAAGACCAGTACACGGTTGAAGGACAGGACGTATCTCGTATCGGCGGTCGCGTATTGCCCGATGCCCTTGAGACTAGCGATATCGAGCAAGTCCGGTTGTCACCATACAGGGAAGATTGTGGGTTCGAACGGCCCCAGGGTGATCGCGCCGTTACGGTGAACAGTGTGGGAGAGGCGGCGGCTGCTGCGGTTGACAGTTCGAGAGTTCCAGATTTGCGGAGAGTGGGGTATTTGTACGCGCGTTCTCCCCCTTCCTCTCCACTAGTCCTAGGGAGGCTGCGGTGGTCCGGCTGCAGGCGCACGGTGGAGGGGATAGCGGCTGCCCCCGGCGGTCGCGTTCGGCTCTCACAAGGGAAACTCCCCATCGCACCCCCCCCCCCCCCCCCCCCCTCAGATTTAGATGTTGCCTATCTTGCGCATGGACTGCTCAGTTTGTATATTTTGCTTATTTCTTTCATAGTTCCACACAACTTCTTCCTGTTTTCTCGATTGATCTGTGTTCAGTTTTTCAAGGCCTATCCACTCTGCCAACTTATAACTAAATCCGAGGGGGGTGCGATGGGGAGGTTCCCTTGTCAGTGTGGGCATTCTGTCTGAGTCTGTGGCGGAGGATGTAGGCGGGCGCGCTCCGACAGATTGCCGCTATCGCAGGGCTCCACACTGCACTTGGCATTCTTCGTCCCTGTTAACCAGGCTGTCGTGAATCGTTATTTCTAGGGATTCTTTGACAATACTTTTCCAGACGCCAGATGCTAAGCACAGCACCTTCATTTTTTCGAAGTTGAAGGTGTGTTCTTCCTTTATGCTGTGTTCTGCCATGGCTGAATTTTCTGTGTGTCCTAGTCGCACACATCTGATATGTTCTTCACAGCATTTAGATATACAGCGCTGTGTCTTTCCAATGTACTGTTTTCCACATTCACATAGGATGCTGTATGTTCCTGGCGTGTTAAGCTTCAACGGGTCTGGCAGAACCTTGGAACTCCCTCGTCTTTGGTGGTAGGTGTAGAACGGTTTTGAAATTGTGTTTGCCCAGAAGTTGTGCAGTTTTGGCCGAGAGTGGACCCACGTAAAGAAGGAACGCGAGTTGTTTGTCTTCTTCTTCTTCTTCTGGGGTTGATGCTGCTTCTTTCTTCCTTTTTAGCATCCTGTTGATCTGCATTTCACTGTAGCCATTTTGGTGGAAGACCTCCCTCAGGTGTTGCAGCTCGGATGGTAGGCTGTCTTTGTCGCAAATGGTGTGTGCCCTCTTTACCAGGGTGGTCAGCACTGTCTGTCTTTGTGCTGGATGGTGGCAGCTTGCTGCATGAAGGTATAGGTTCGCATGTGTCTTCTTCCTATACACTGTATGGCCTAGTGAACCATCTGCCTTCCTCTTAATTAATATCTCATGGAAGGGGAGGCGTCCATTTCCCTCCATTTCCATCATAAATTTGATACTCGGATGGATGCTGTTGAGGTGCTCCAGAAACTCATCTAGCGCCTGTCTGCCATGCACCTACACTACAAAAGTATCATCGACATAACAGAAGAAGTGCTTTGGTTTCTGTCCAGCAGCTTGAAGGGCCACCTCCTCGTAATGTTCCGAATAGAGGTTTGCAATCATCAGACCCAGTTGGAAACCCATGGCCACACCGTGGATCTGCTTGAAGAATTCCCCATTGCACAGAAAGTAGGTGGTTGTCAGTGTGTGTTTGAAAAAGCTGACTGTTTGTGGTTCAAAATGCTGAGCCAAAACTGCCAAGGAGTCTTGAAGGGGTGCTTTCGTGGAGAGTGACGTCACGTCGAAGGTCACGAGTAGGTCTTCGCTTTGTAGTTGCATGTCCCTGAGTACTTCTATGAATTTGGTCGAGTTTCTCACATGGTAGCTGCAGTGTTTCAGCGTCGTTAGGTGTTTTGCTAGTGCTTAGCCGTGAGAGTTGATGGTGTCCAAAATCGGCCTCAGAGGCTTATAGATCTTGGAGAGTTCATAAAGGTGTGATATCGCTGGCGCTCTGGGGTGCAGCCGCTTCTTCATTGGCTCAGGTAAGTCAGATTTCTTCAGTAGAGCTATCGTCCTTCTAGTCATCATCGGGGTTGGAGCCTTCTTCAACCTCTTGTAGGCCTCATTTTGTAGCAGCAGTTTTGTTTTCTGCTGTTACTCGTCGGTGCTTAATGGCACTGTTGCATTCCCTTTGTCTGATGTTTTGCATCCACATGTAGTAAGCGTTGCTTCACACGGTGGAGAATGGCAAAACAGAGGCACGCCGGCGACCAAGGCGTTGCGAAGTAGGCAAGTACAGACAGCTTTGCTGACAGCAGCAGTCCACTGACAGGCTGAGGCAAGGACCCACACAGACCAAGCGCCGAGCGAAACCTGGATAGTGCTGAGTAAGGGGAAGTGAGGCCAGCACGCTAAGTTACGCTGCAATATACTGCGGGAGTAATAACAAAAAGCTATCACCGAGGGTAAAAAATGTCCTCCTGCTGGATATAAATAGTGGAGCGCAGGCAGCAACAGACAAAAGCCATTAGGAAGCAGTTCGGATCTGAGGACAGATGTGGTCTGTGTCCGAATGTTCAATCTTCGTAGGTGACGATTCCGGAAGTCTGTTCCAGCTTGCAGGAGTCAAGTGTTAGCCGCCAGATGTCAGCTTCAGCTCTGGAGGTCGGCCCAAGTCCGGTCGGCACCATGGCTGACTAACCACAGCGAGTACTTCCAGCAGGACCGGCCGCAGCGCGGTCTTGGTCACAGGCGCCGCCGGGGACTGACACCCGGACTTCACAGCAACCCGGCCCCACGGCACGTGGTCCGTCCATGATGGGACCTCGCGGACATCGCGACTGATGGCTTCCCAGCCGCCGGTGCAGCAGGCGTCGGCAGCTGACCTCACGGCGACGAGTTCATCTCAACCACAGGGCATCCTGGCTTCAGCGGAGCACACCGTTGGGTGGCTTGCGGAGTATAAATGTAGATGTAGATGTAGATGGTGGCCTGAGGCTCCCGAGTGCGACTAGCAGCGTGCGTTGCGCGCATTGTCGGAGAATCTACACAGCAGCAGCCATGCGGAGGGATCCGCAGGGCTGGGCAGCGACGAGGAGGGAGAAATTGTAAAGAAAGTTCAGTAAGTAATTGTAAAACTCTACGCCGTCTCGGTCTTTGGAACAGCCACTGTGTCTGCTGCTAACAAGTGGTGCAGAAGTTGTAACAGATGGTAGGATCGTTGTATCAGGGTCGTCTCTAAGGGATCGGAGAGCTACTAGTTCTTCCGCAGTTATGTTATTTTTAGGTAATCGACATCTGTTGATTATTCTGCAGATTTCCCGTCCGACTTCCTCTGCTTCATCCTTTGGAAGCCCTCGTATTGCTTCTTCCAAGCAACAGAGAATGTTCCGTTTCGGTGTCGTTCTGGTAACAGGGGCGAAATTCATTCCTTTTTTCGAGGATATGATTGTGGCAGCGTCCAGTTCTTTTCCAGTCATTACAGTTTCGTTACATGGCAGCTAGAACCCGTGTAATATCATTTACGTGAAAAGGGAGGTTGAGCCCTATGGATCCCCCCCTCTCCTCTTGGCTATGTCCTTGATATTGACAGAGTTCTTAGATATCCTCCTGAGGTATAGCGTTGCAAATTCTGCCCAACTGGCGCGTTAGATTATCAAAATTCCGAGATGGTTGGAGGGTCCTGCCCATTATACTCCAAACATTCTAAGTTGGAGAGGAATCCGGTGACCTTGCTGGCCAAGGTAGGGTCTGGCAAGGACAAAGACAAGCAGTAGAAACACTCGCCTAAGGCCGCCTTTATCTGGGGAGAAGGGGGTCTGCAGTAGCCTCACCTAACTCTCAGGAGGAAAAAAAAATATAGTGTTGGCAGATGTGTTTCTTTCGAGAGAATGATTTAAATGCTGGTACTGCGCAGTTTTGTAACGGAGTCAGACCTGGAAATGTTTTATGGCTACTTACAGGTTACCATTCATCTTCCAAAATATTAAAAATAGTCCACACCTTCAGTTCTAGCCCTCCCCCTACAAACTCTTGTTTGGGCGCCATTGAGCCCGTCATCATGCATCGTGAGTTGTTACTGCTAGTTTTCGCACTTGTAAGACTCTACCTTGGCCAGCAAATCGCCGGATCCCTCCCCAATTGAGAACGTGTGGAGCAATATGGACAGGAACCTCCACCCACCTCTAGATATTGACATTTTAACGCGCCGATTGGACAGAATTTGGCATGATATCCCTCAATAAGTCCTCCAACAACTCTATCGATGCCAAGCAGAATAACTACTAGCGTAAGGGCCAGACGTGGACCAATTCGTTACTGACTTGCTCAATTTGTGAAACTCTTCATCTTGATTAAATCATGCAATTTTTCTGAAACTGTAGTCATTTGTTTGTACATGTACATCAAATCTGCTGGTCTTTCCGTCCCATTCGGATAATTCATTCGTGGTGTGTCTTTTTTTTTTCTTATTTGGAATAAATTTTTCAGGGCGTTTTCAGTAAAGTCCTTCATTGTCGTAAAGTGTGAAAGTCGTAAAAACTGCAAAAACGGCATAGGCTGATGTGAAGGCTGTGACAATGTACACAAGATTAAAAACCCCGTTAATTTACAAACAATTTTGAATTTCGCGCGGTATGAATCAAATAACTGCTTGGCCTAACAACGTAAGCTGTCACCCTCTGCCATCAAGAAGCGCTATGAGCTGCAAACCCGAAGTGAGGCGAACACAACCGACTGGCTGATAGATCGTTACCGGGATTTGACGTCCCTAGACACAAGTAACAATATATATAGATATAGGCTCTCTACCTGTCATTGTTCGTGAAGTGCAATATCTGTTGCAGCAACGGTGGTAAACATGTTTGTTTACATACAAAAGAACATATTCAGTCGGAAAACGTGTCCTGCATGACAGCTGTGGTCCCAAGAATTGATTTCGTAGAACTGAACTATTAGTTCTTGAAACAAAAGGAACTACACGATTAAAAGTCTAAGGTACTAAAGCTGCTTGACACAGTGTGCGCTGGCAGTTGTAAAATCCAGATAAAGTTTCACGGCAATAGTTGATATTATACCAGTCAGAAAAGTAATAGCTTACATTTCCGCTGTTGTTGCCAGGTACAGTATGTTATCATCTGTCATAAGGTTCGACCACACAATGCATTTTTCTGTTCAACTTAGCGGATGTATGTGGTATGCATGATTGCCCCGTCAAATCTTTGATAATAATTTAAGCAACTGCTTTTTCTGTATATATGTGCAATTCTTTTATTGGTTCCTGTTATTTGCGGCTGCTACAGTAAACCATGGTTTTTTATTAATAGCGGGATGAAAAATTTCGCAATATAGAAATATAAAACATTGTCGAGTGCTTTAACTTCCTGACCTAGTAGTGCTACATTGCAAACACCATGCGATTTTTTTAAAAAGTAATATTCTTATGAGAAAGGTTTTACCGATGAATTTAATACTTCTTAGTAATTCAAAGCAACCGACACAGCCGCCGCCCACTCAAGTTTCTGCCCATAATGAATACTATAAAATTAGCTTCTCCATGTTGTGTTTTACGCAATTAAGTATCCCATCCCGTCATAATTGCTATTTAACTGGAGTGAATAGTTTGCACAATCAATGTTCTGCTTGACTGAATCTCCCATCCCGGGATAACGGAAGCGTCTGATTCCACCCCCTCTGCTTTGACCAGTGACGTCATCAGTATGGCGGAAACGACCATTCACAACTCCCATATCGCTCCTATGACGTCATCACGTAACCATGACAACAAACACTAAAATAGATCGAAAAACCATCAAACAGATATTCCTCCGAAAATATGAAACTAACGGGACAAGCGGGGGAAATTGAGGGTTTTTGGGTGAGGAGAAACTAAATATAAACACACGCCACTAAATCAAACGACAAAAAAACACTAAAATAACAAGACTCCACAACCTTCCCAAATTCCACTACACACAAAATCCACTGGAATCGATCACTTCCCTTGACCTAGATAGGTCAAGAGCAACTACCGATACCACACTATAAATCTCAATTCACCATCACCACAGTTAATCCTACCACAAAACACCTAGAAAAAAAATTGGAATCTAACATTTCCCTTGACCTATATAGGTCAACAGCAACTACCGATACCACATTATAAATCTCAAAACACCACACTTAATCCTACCACCAAAAAAACCCTAGGAAATCAATATTGGCATCGAACACTTCCCTTGAACTGTTATCCTTACAACATCTCCACATATAGCCGTCTCCGGTCTGAAAGGCCGGTACTTTAGTAAACCTCATTTCTTCACGACACACTGAATACTCCCCCCCATGAACCATGGACCTTGCCGTTGGTGGGGAGGCTTGTGTGCCTTAGCGATACAGATGGCCGTACCGTAGGTGCAACCACAACGGAGGGGTATCTGTTGAGAGGCCAGACAAACATGTGGTTCCTGAAGAGGGGCAGCAGCCTTTTCAGTAGTTGCAGGGGCAACAGTCTGGATGATTGACTGATCTGGCCTTGTAACATTAACCAAAACGGCCTTGCTGTGCTGGTACTGCGAACGGCTGAAAGCAAGGGGAAACTACAGCCGTAATTTTTCCTGATGACATGCAGCTTTACTGTATGATTAAATGATGATGGCGTCCTCTTGGGTAAAATATTCCGGAGGTAAAATAGTCCCCCATTCGGATCTCTGGGCGGGGACTACTCAAGAGAACGTCATTATCAGGAGAAAGAAAACTGGCATTCTGCGTATCAGAGCATGGAATGTCAGATCCCTTAATCGGGCAGGTAGGTTAGAAAATTTAAAAAGGGAAATGGATAGGTTAAAGTTAGATATAGTGGGAATTAGTGAAGTTCGGTGGCAGGAGGAACAAGACTTTTGGTTAGGTGAATACAGGGTTATAAATACAAAATCAAATAGGGGTAATGCAAGAGTAGGTTTAATAATGAATAAAAAAATAGGAGTGCGGGTAAGCTACTACAAACAGCATAGTGAACGCATTATTGTGGCCAAGATAGACACAAAGCCCATGCCTACTACAGTAGTACAAGTTTATATGCCAACTAGTTCTGCAGATGATGAAGAAATAGATGAAATGTATGACGAGATAAAAGAAATTATTCAGGTAGTGAAGGGAGACGAAAATTTAATAGTCATGGGTGACTGGAATTCCTCAGTAGGAAAAGGGAGAGAAGGAAACATAGTAGGTGAATGTGGATTGGGGGGAAGGAATGAGTGAGGAAGCCGCCTTTTAAAATTTTGCACAGAGCATAACTTAATCATAACTAACACTTGGTTCAAGAATCATAAGAGAAGGTTGTATACCTGGAAGAATCCTGGAGATACTAAAAGATATCAGATAGATTATATAATGGTAAGACAGAGATTTAGGAACCAGGTTTTAAATTGTAAGACATTTCCAGAGGCAGATGTGGATTCTGACCACAATCTATTGGTTATGAACTGCAGATTGAAACTGAAGAAACTGCAAAAAAGTGGGAATTTAAGGAGATGGGACCTGGATAAACTGAAAGAACCAGAGGTTGTAGAGAGTTTCAGGGAGAGCATAAGGGAACAATTGACAGGAATGGGGGAAAGAAATACAGTAGAAGAAGAATGGGTAGCTCTGAGGGATGAAGTAGTGAAGGCAGCAGACGATCAAGTTGGTAAAAAGACGAGGGCTAATAGAAATCCTTGGGTAACAGAAGAAATATTGAATTTAATTGATGAAAGGAGAAAATATAAAAATGCAGTAAATGAAGCAGGCAAAAAGGAATACAAACGTCTCAAAAATGATATCGACAGGAAGTGCAAAATGGCTAAGCAGGGATGGCTAGAGGACAAATGTAAGGATGTAGAGGCTTGTCTCACTAGGGGTAAGATAGATACTGCCTACAGGAAAATTAAAGAGACCTTTGGAGATAAGAGAACCACTTGTATGAATATCAAGAGCTCAGATGGCAACCCAGTTCTAAGCAAAGAAGGGAAGGCAGAAAGGTGGAAGGAGTATATAGAGGGTTTATACAAGTGTGATGTACTTGAGGACAATATTATGGAAATGGAAGAGGATGTAGATGAAGACAAAATGATAGATAAGATACTGCGTGAAGAGTTTGACAGAGCACTGAAAGACCTGAGTCGAAACAAGGCCCCGGGAGTAGACAACATTCCATTAGAACTACTGATGGCCTCGGGAGAGCCAGTCATGACAAAACTCTACCATCTGGTGAGCACGATGTATGAGACAGGCGAAATACCCTCAGACTTCAAGAAGAATATAATAATTCCAATCCCAAAGAAAGCAGGTGTTGACAGATGTGAAAATTACCGAACTATCAGTTTGATAAGTCACAGCTGCAAAATACTAATGCGAATTCTTTACAGACGAATGGAAAAACTGGTAGAAGCCGACTTCGGGGAAGATCAGTTTGGATTCCGTAGAAATGTTGGAACACGTGAGGCAATACTGACCTTATGACTTATCTTAGAAGAAAGATTAAGAAAAGGCAAACCTATGTTTCTAGCATTTTTAGACTTAGAGAAAGCTTTTGGCAATGTTAACTGGAATACTCTCTTTCAAATTCTGAAGGTGGCAGGGGTAAAATACAGGGAGCGAAAGGCTATTTACAACTTGTACAGAAACCAGATGGCAGTTATAAGAGTCGAGGGGCATGAAAGGGAAGCAGTGGTTGGGAAAGGAGTGAGACAGGATTGTAGCCTTTCCCCAATGTTATTCAATCTGTATATTGAGCAAGCAGTAAAGGAAACAAAAGAAAAATTCAGAGTAGGTATTAAAATTCATGGAGAAGAAGTAAAAACTTTGAGGTTCGCCGATGACATTGTAATTCTGTCAGAGACAGCAAAGGACTTGGAAGAGCAGTTGAACGGAATGGACAGTGTCTTGAAAGGAGGATATAAGATGAACATGAACAAAAGCAAAACAAGGATAATGGAATGTAGTCAAATTAAGTTGGGTGATGCTGAGGGAATTAGATTAGGAAATGAGACACTTAGAGTAGTAAAGGAATTTTGCTATTTAGGGAGTAAAATAACCGATGATGGTCGAAGTAGAGAGGATATAAAATGTAGACTGGCAATGGCAAGGAAAGCGTTTCTCAAGAAGAGAAACTTGTTACCATCGAGTATAGATTTAAGTGTCAGGAAGTCGTTTCTGAAAGTATTTGTATGGAGTGTAGCCATGTATGGAAGTGAAACATGGACGATAACTAGTTTGGACAAGAAGAGAATAGAAGCTTTCGAAATGTGGTGCTACAGAAGAATGCTGAAGATAGGGTGGGTAGATCACGCAACTAATGAGGAGGTATTGAGTAGGATTGGGGAGAAGAGGAGTTTGTGGCACAACTTGACTAGAAGAAGGGATCGGTTGGTAGGACATGTTTTGAGGCATCGAGGGATCACAAATTTAGCATTGGAGGGCACCGTGGAGGGTAAAAATCATAGAGGGAGACCAAGAGATGAATACACTAAGCAGATTCAGAAGGATGTAGGTTGCAGTAGGTACTGGGAGATGAAGAAGCTTGCACAGGATAGAGTAGCATGGAGAGCTGCATCAAACCAGTCTCAGGACTGAAGACCACAACAACAACAACACTGAATACTTCACGACTTCAGCCAACAGGCTGAATAGCTGAAGAAATTTTATTAGAGACAACATATGGTCCCCCATCTTCACCGACAACCAAAAACTGTTGACCTTGTCAGTCATATCCGTACCTACCAAAGACATAAACAAAGAAATTTACCAAAATACACACACGACAAGCAGAAAAAACTATAATAACGTTGATGTAACAAAACCAAAATAGTTAACTCACTGAAAAATATTCCGCTGAAAGCACAGTCACCACCAATACCACACACGTGCAATGCTAACATGCAAATGAACCCCATACGCCACATAACACGCTACCCATAAACACACGACCAGAGAGAACCACTGACCGCAACAATATTGGAATCGAACACTTCCCTTGACCTATATAGGTCAACATCAACTACTGATACCACAATATAAATCTCAAAAATTTTCACCGCCACCACACTTAATCTTACCACAAAAAAAACCTAGAAAATCAAAATTGGAATCGAACACTTGCCTTGACCTGTTATCCTTGTGACATTTCCACATATAGCCGTCCCCAGTCTGAGACACAGGAACTTTAGTAAGCCTCATTTCTTCACGACACACTGAACATTTCACGACTACAGCCAACAGGCTGAATAGCTGAAGAAATTTTATTAGAGACAACGCACGGTCCCCCATCATCGCCGACAACTGAAGCCTGTTGACCTTGTCAGTCATATCCATACCTACCAAAGACATAAACAAATCAATTTACATGACAAATGGAAAAAAAACTACAATAACATCGACATAACAAAACGAAAGTAGTTAACTCACTGAAAAATACTCCACTGAAAGCACAGTCACCACCAATACCACACACATGCAATGCTACCACGCAAATGAACCCCATACGCCACATAACACGCTACCCATAAACACACCACCAGAGAGAACCACTGACCACAACAATATTGGAATTGAACAAAATTAGAATCGAACACTTTCCTAGACCTATATAGGTCAACATCACCGGAACTTCAGTAAGCCTCATTTCTTCATGACTCACTGAACATTTCACGACTTCAGCCAACAGGCTGAATAGGTTAAGAAATTTTATTAGAGACAACGCACTGTCCCCCATTATTGCCGACAACCGAAACCCGTTGACCTTGTCAGTCATATCCATACCTACCAAAGACATAAACAAAGCAATTTACCAAAATACACACACGACGAATGGAAAAAAACCTACAATAACATCGACATAACAAAACCAAAATAGTAAACTCACTAAAAAAAACACCACACACATGCAATGTTACCATGCAAATGAACCCCATACACCACATAACACGCTACCCATAAACACACCACCAGAGAGAACCACTGACCACAACAATACGCCACCTATAAACATGCCACACATGCAAACTAAATCAAAAACATCACCCAACGCACGACACACAAACACACCACCAGAGAGCACCACTGATCACATCAAAACGACACCTACAAACATGCCACTCTCACAAACTAAACATGACGTGACATCACACACCACAACAACGGTCAAAGCCAACGGGTGGAATCAGACGCTTCCGTTGACTCCCCATTCCACAGTAGAAGATGGACTGATGAGCCAAAACATTATAACTACCTGCTTAATAGTATATGGCCCACTTGTGGAACACATCACAGTAATGATTCTGCACGGCATGTGTTCGACATGCCCTTCGTAGGTGTCCGGAAATATGTGGCATAAGCTGTCAACGCTCAAGTTACAGAGTTTCTATAAATTATAGTTTGGTGGTTGATGGGGTGGAGGTGCACATATTGTTGCGCATGTCTTCCATTGGGTTCAGATAAGGTGAATTTGGTGCCAAAGACATTAACATGAGTTCATTAGCATACCTTTGATAGCTATCTCAGATCCTGTGGTAGCCCTGTCAGGTGCTTCCAGTGGCATAATTCTGCCCCTTCTGACTTATGTCTGTAGCACAGAGCTTGGTTTGATCGGCTGTTTGCCTGGATGAGTGCACATCTGGATGCAGCCATTGGCTCGGTGTAACAAGAACTTTCATTCATCCAACCAGGCAACAAGTTTGTGCTGGGTTGTAGTAAAATCTCAATGATCCTCTGCCCACTGCGTTCATAATTGACAATTTCATTGGGCCAGTCTGCAACACAGAGGATCCTTTTCCTGAGGATTCAATTTTTCAGAAATGTGTGCTGAATAGTGTGCTCTGGAACGCTTATGCCTGCACGAGTATTGTACAACATTGTCAGATCTCTCGCGAATTACCTCACCTACAGAGAAGGCAAGCCTCCGACTACCATATTCTGTGATGAGACATAGACATGCAGCACAGAATTTGGCATGATATCCCTTAATAAGTCATCCAACAACTCTATCAATGCGAAGCAGAATAACTACTAGCGTAAGGGCCAGACGTGGACCAATTCGTTATGGACTTGCTCAATTCGTGAAACTCTTCATCTTGATTAAATCATCCAATTTTTCTGAAACTGTAGTCATGCTTGTCACCTACTTGCGGTTTCACGGTCCTTCAGCATCCATGGATGCTCATGAGAGTAGCATGTGAACAGCTGATCAGCTTGGCTACTTCTCAGGTGGCCATTCCCTGATGGCTGGCAGTACTGATCTACCCTTTCTCAAAGTTGTGTATGTCAGTGGATTTCCCCATTTATGGCCTGTATTGTTACTAGAGTGATTCCGCCATTTATCTCTGCTTTCCTACATCCTTTCCTTACTATGTCAAAGGCCTGCAATGTCACCAGCTGGCATTTGCTCTCACTGTGGGTTGTGGTCAGAATGTTTTGTCTCATCAGTGTATGTTATGCTGAAATTTTATGACTTAAAAAATATGCACTGCATTTGAATTTGAACTTGTATCTTGTATAGGTACTGACTTCACCTACTGAGTCGTTCAGTCTGTCTTTATCCCCCCCCCCCCCCCCCCCCGCCACCCCCACACACACACAAAAACCACCCTCTGTACCCTGATGGACTGAAAAATTTTGAAGAAAACTATCGAGACAACGGCATAAAAGTTTTTTCTGTAGTGGTTTGAAAATGTCAGAGAGAGGACTTGTTGGGCTTGTGTACTGGACTGAACTATGAGGCATAGTCATATAGTCAGGTTGTTAGGATTGTTGCCCATGGAATATCAAGCATCTGGGCATTAGCTGCTGTACAGCACTTAGTTGTCTAATAATATATGGTCATATCTCGAATATCAATGATCTTGTATCATGTATATATTTCAGAGAATCAGTTCAATCAAATATACATTTATATGAAATAGAGAATGGGTTATTGTCCTTCCGTACAGGGCATTGCGGTAATGCAGTGGCGAAAGTTGAGAACTTGTGCTGGACCAGGACTCAAACCTGGACTACCTTAACCACTCTGACTATTTCCAACTTATTGCACACTAAAATGCAGCATCGCTCAGGCATTAACCCCCAATCATATGTCTGACAGAACAGACACCACCCAAATATATACATTTCTGTAAGTCTGATTGTTTGGGTGGGGATGCGCTAATATTATCCAAACTCCTACAGGAATCGATAATTTACGAGAAGGGGGTTAATGGACGAGGGACGCTGCATTGCAGCATGTGATAAGTTGGAAATCTCAGTCGATCAGGGACCATGTCTGGAAGGCCGATATGGTTAATTCAGCCATGAAGCGGTAAATCCGGATTCGACTCCCAGTCTAGCACAAGTTGTCAGCTTTTGCCATTGCATTACTACAATGCCCTATGCGGCTGTAAGTCATTGAATTCCTACCCATCCCTTCCCTTTCATTCCCCGTTCTCCACTTCCTGTAAATCTTATATCATAATATAACAAAAACAATCAATTTGTACCATAAACATAAAAACCATTTCCGACCTGGACTGATTGTTTTCTCTTACACAGTTATCTGTCAGGAGATTTCATCACAGTGTACACAGTACTGTAGAGTGAAATATTTTTTTAAATAAATGGTGTGTCCCATAAATATGGTAACTTATTTCCTGGCCAGTTGGGAATGATGAAGGACTGTACCTACATATGATGTTGCTTGTGGAGGTTGGCTTAGTGGTCTCCAAGCCTTTGGAGAACAGACCATTATGCATCATGCTTACACTGAAAATGTGTTTAGTGTGCACCTCAAAAGTCAAGGTGCATTTGAACCACAGAACAGTAAATTTCTTGAACAAATCTCTGAAGAGAATTTTGATATGGGGGTGCGTGGCTTACAAGCAACCTTAGAGAATATGATTCTAATGTGATTGAGAAGGTCCAAGAGACTTCAGTGGGCTACCTGAACAGCTTTCAGGGAGCACTGAGGACTGGAAAAACCCGGAAGTGGTTGTCTGTCTGTGTAGTGAAAGTATTAAGATTGCAGTAATACTTGTTCCATAGTTCATTAATACAACATCTGCAATGATGTAGAACATATCAGTTTAACTTAAGTTTTTATTATGCGAAATATGTATGTTACCACTTCATATCTACAAAATCATCTGTTGAGCAGGAGTTGCTGTTCAGAGATTCTTTTAATTTGTTTTTAAATGTTGGTTGGCTATCTGTCAAACTTTTAATTCTATTTGGCAATTGACCAAAGATTTTTGTTGCAGCATATTTCACCCCTTTCTGTGCCAACATCAGATTTAACCCAGAATAGTGAAGATCATTCTTTCTTCTAGTGTTGTAGCTATGCACTTCATTGTTAATTTTGAATTGTGATGGGTTATTAGTAACAAATGTTGTTGTTGTTGTCTTCAGTCCAGACTGGTTTGATGCAGCTGTCCATGCTACTCTATCCTGTGCAAGCTTCTTCATCTCCAAGTAACTGCTGCAACCTACATCCGTCTGAATCTGCTTATTGTATTCATCTCTTGGTCTCCCTCTAAGATTTTTACCTTCCACGCTGTCCTCTAGTACAAATTGGTGATCCATTGATGCCTCAGAACATGTCCTACTAAGTGATCCCTTCTTCTAATCAAGTTGTGCCACAAATTCCTCTTCTCCCCAATTCTATTCAGTACCTCCTCATTAGTTACGTGATCTATCCATCTAATCTTCAGCATTCATCTGTAGCACCACATTTCGAAAGCTTCTATCCTTTTCTTGTCTAAACTATTTATTGTCCATGTTTCACATCCATACAAATACGTTCAGAAAAGACTTCCTGACACTTAAATCTATACTCAAACTCAACAAATTTCTCTTCTTCAGAAATGCTTTCCTTGTTATTACCTGTCTACATTTTATATTGTCTCTACTTTGACCATCATCAATTTTGCTCCCCAAATAGCAAAACTCATCAGTTACTATAAGTGTCTCATTTCCTGATCTAATTCCCTCAGCAGCACCCAATTTAAGTCAACTACATTCCATTATCCTCATTTTGCTTTTGTCAATGTTCATCTTGTATGCTCCTTTAAAGACACTGTCCATTCTGTTCAACTGCTCTTCCATGTCCTTTGCTGTCTCTGACAGAATTACAATGTCATCAGCAAACCTCAGAAGCTTTTATTTCTTCTCTATGGATTTTAATTCCTACTCTGAATTTTTCTTTTGTTTCCTATACTGCTTGCTCAGTATACGGACTGAATAACATCCCCAACCACTGTTCCCCTTTCATGCCCATGGACTCTTATAACTGCCATCTGGTTTCTGTACAAATTGTAAATAGTCTTCCACTCCCAGTATTTGACACCTGCCACCTTAAGAATTTGAAAGAGAGTGCTCCTGTCAACATCGTCAAAAGCTTAATCTAAGTCTACAAATGCTAGAAACATAGTTTTGGCTTTCCTTAACCTGTTTTCTAAAGTAAGTTGTAGGGTCAGTATTGCCTCATGTGTTCCAAATTTGTACATACATATATACATACATTACAAGTTACATTTGAAAGGCAGCTGTCTCTACAGTTATAGTAATATTTCTCATCTTAGTAGCTTAATAAATAATTGGATGAACAGATGTATTTGAAAAAAAATAGTTAGCTACATTTGTAAATATTGCTTGTCAAGCAGCTCTACAACAGGCACTACTACTTGTCATATAGCTAACAGAACTTTTCAATCTTTATTCTCTTATTGTTTGTTGAAATAGTGACTAATGAGATATGTTTAAATTTTCGTTTGAACTCCCTGGGGTTCCCAATTCCTTGCATTGTTATACTGAAGATTGTTGACTAGACCTACTTTTGTACCAGACTCATATTGTCATTCTGAACTGTAGACAAGGAGGCAAAGCCTCCATGGAAATTATTTTTGCATTGTGCTGATCACATTTCAGCTGAAACAGACTTTTTTTATTAGCAACAAAAACGTTTAATGAGCGGACATATTTGGAAATGAATGTAAGAATTCCAAGACATCTAAAACGGTTTCTGCAAAATGCACTGTTATCTTTGTTACACAATATTCTTACTGCTCACTTCTGCTGAGTAAAAATTTTGTTTAGTTAAGTTACACTGATTCAGAAGATAATTCCACCAGACCACAGGCAGAGAAAATATGTAAAGTAAAACAACGCACTTATCTCAAGGTCAACACATTGAGAGATACTTCTGAGAACAAAACATGCTAAACTTATCTTCTTGAGTAGTTTGTCTATGTGTTGACTGCTTTTTAATGTGTCATCCAACTGGAAACCAAGGAATGTTACATAGGGTGTTTCATTTAGTGTATGATCATTCTCATGTGCCACAAGAAAGAGTAAGACAGGGTTGTATATAGCAAATCTATGATGTAATTCAATTTGTACATTGAGCAGCATGTGAAGGAAATAAAGGAGAAATTTCCGAAGAAAATCACAATTCACGGAAAACAAATAAATACTGTGAAGTTCACCAATGACATTTTAATTCTGTCAGAAACAGGAAAGGACTTTGAACAGCAGTTGAATGCAGTGGATTGTATCTTGAAAAGAACATTGGCAAAATAAAACAAGTACACTAAAATGTAGTCAAACAAGACAATGTTTTGGGAATTAGATTAGGAAAATTTATACTAAAAGTACAAGACAAGTTACGTTTTTTGTAGCAAAATAACTACTGACAGCAGAAATAAAGACAATATAAAATGGAGAAATTTATTCCTGAAATTCAGCGTAACTACTATAGGTGTAGATGTACTACCTAAAGCGTCATAAAAATTTGTGCTGGACTGGGGTTCGAACCTGGATTTCCTAATTCCAGTATTTGAAATTGTAGTTTGTCATCAAATGTAAATATATACAATAGAAGGATAGGCATATGACAAAAATAATGACAACAGTCTATGATTTGTCTTTGTTTCAATTTGAAAACATGCACAGGAATCACAAGATGTGAGTGTGGGTAGATGAATTAATAATCTGATAGAAGACTCAGATATGTGTGTGACATGTGGAAGTTTGGGTCTGTCCAGGGACTAGTTTGGATAGCCTAAGTGGTAAGGCAACTACTTTAGATGAGTGGAAATCTGGGTTTGAGTCCCAGTCTGACAAAAATTTCATTTCTTGCTTTAGGTAGTACATCTGTATTTACTACAGTTGAGTTGAATTTCAAGAACGAATTTCAGTAGTTCAAAATGTAGTTCATAATCAACTATAAACAAAATGCAAAGTTGCAATAGCAATCGGAAGTTTTACAGAAAAAAGAAATTAGGTAACATATAATTTAAAGTAAGGAAGTCTTTTCTGAAAGTAGTTGCATGCTATGTAGCTTTACAAGGGGGTTAGGTGTGGATGATAAATAGTCTAGATGAGAAGAGACTAGAGGCATTTGAATTGTGGTGCAGCAGAAGAATACTGAGAATTAGAGGGTAGATCTGATAACTAAAGAAGAGGCGCCGACTTCAATTGGAGGAGAAAATAAATTGGTGTAACAGTGACAGTAAATGAAAGTGTAGGTTTATAACCCTACCACTACTATTGTAATTTAGTATGCTTTTACTTAAATAACAGAAAACCCTGTCTGATAGTTGCCATAGTTACTGATAGTTACTAAATTTAGTTTAGCTTCCAAATAAAGTACACTATGGGAGGATAGTTTTAATAAGAAAAGCTAATCATTAGGATTTGACCTTATGCATAAGTAAATCGGACTATTCAATTCTTTTCCTACGATCTTACCCAGCAGTTAGAAAGAAATGCAGTATGAATAGTATTATATTGAAGCTAGGACAATTCAGTTCCAAGTTCATTTAGTGATTTAAAATATGTACTAATGATTGCCAGCCTGTCCAGGCAATGAAAAAGTGAAGTATTGGAAAAACAGAAATATGAATTTTGCCTACTTTCTTACTACTGTTCAAGTTGCTTCTTCAAATAAATATTACTCCACATAAACAATGTTTGTGCAGGCACAGGAATTATTTGACTACTACATCCTTATACATTACATTTTTAAAAGAGAAAAAGCCCAGTAGATAACTTCAAAGAACCTAAAAAAATTGGTCAGGGGGCCTTTAGAAAAGCACTTTTCACAACAAACAAACTTAAATACTAAACTACTTAGATACTGAAGCACACACTTTTTATACTGAACATTTCACTTCAAGAAAACCTCTTTCTTACAGGAATTTACTTTCAAAAGATATTACTCTCATTATTTACACAAAAACAATTTAAATAGTGCCTCTTTATATTAACTTGGCACTTCTTAAGTCTATAAAACAGGATACTCGGATTAATCAAACTCCAGGAAGGAACCCTATATGCACTATGTGATCAAAAGTATCTGGAATTCAATATGGTGTTGGCCCACCCTTAGCCTTGATTGATGGCTTCCAGTCTCGCAGGCATATGTTCAGTCAGGTGCTGGAAGGTTTCTTGGGGAGTGGCAGCCCATTCTTCATGGAGTGCTGCACTGAGGAGAGGTATCGATGCCAGTCGGTGAGGAATGGCGCAAAGTTGGTGTTCCAAAACACCCCAAAGGTGTTCTGTAGGATTCAGGTCAGGACTCTGTGCAGGACAGTCCATTACAGGGGTGTTATTGTCATGTAATCACTCTGCCACAGGCCGTGTGTTATGAACAGGTGCTCAACCATGTTGAAAGATGCAGTCATCGTCCTTGAATTGCCCGTCAACAGCAGGAAGCAAGAAGGTGCTTAAAACATCAATGTAGGCCTTTGCTGTGATAGTGCCATGCAAAACAACAAGGAGTGCAAGCCCCCTCTGTGAAAAACATGACCACAGCATAACACCACTGCCTCCGAATTTTACTGTTGGCACTACACATGCTGGCAGATGATGTTCACAGGGCATTCGCCATACCCACACCCTGCCACTGGATCGCCACATTGTGTACTGTGATTTGTAACTCCACACATTATTTTTCCACTGTTCAAGCATCCAGTGTTATGCTACTTATACCAGGCGAGGCGTCGTTTGGCATTTACTGGCATGATGTGTGGCTTATGAGCAGTCGCTCCAACATGAAATCCAAGTTTTCTCACCTCCAGCCTAACTGTCATAATACTTGCAGCAGATCCTGATGCAGTTTGGAATTCTTGTGTGATGGCGTGGATAGATGTCTGTGTTTTACACATTACGACCCTCTTCAAGTGTTGGCAGTCTCTGTCAGTCAACGGATGAGGTCGGCCTGTATGCTTTTGTGCTGTACATGTCCCTTCACACTTTCAATTTACTATCACATCGGAAACAGTGGACCTAGGAATGTTTATGTGTGTGGAAATTTCGCGTACAGACGTATGACACAAGTAACGTCCAATCACCTGACCACGTTCGAAGTCGGCGAGTTCCGCGGAGTGCCCCATTCTGCTCTCTCACAATGTCTAATGACTACTGAGGTCGCTGATATGGAGTAGTACCTGGCAGTAGCTGGCAGCAAAATGCATCTAATGTGGATAATGTACATTTTTGGGGGTGTTCGGATACTTTTGATCACATAGTGTAGGTGTATGATTAGGATGAAATAACAGGGTGAACCAGTTTCTTTAAAGTTTAAGAATGATTATTTATTAATAAAACACAGTTCAAATTAATGGTTCATGCTGTACAAAAGTGAATACCAAAAAAATCTTACCCAGTGGTTGTAGGCTTGGGTGTGGCGAACAATTGTAGCAGCTTGCTGTATGGGCTCAATTTCTCTTCTTGACATCATTCATTTTTACAAACAGTAGCCCAACAAGTTGCAGCTATGCCGTAAGCAGTTTGCAGTCTTTGTCCGAAGCAATTTTGTGCAAATTTACAGGAAAAGTTTCTCCTGCTCCACAAGGCTGTTGCCTCAATCACTGCTGCCTACAGACTGTGTGACTGACTTCCCATGCTTGCAGTTGTAGGATGTCAATTTGCCATTACCACCTTTTCCACTCCCCAGAGCCACTTTTGTTTCAAACAAAAGCACATTGGCTTTTACATAACACCTATTTCTTACAGTGTTCCTAAGTGTGACCATTTCTTACAATTGTCAAATTTACATCATCATGAACAGTTTATGCACACAAATATTTTTATATACAAAATATCATCAGAAAATTATTTAATGTAATAAACAGTTTACAAAGTAGTTTACATACATCACTCAGATACAATGCAAAGAACTTCAGCCTCCAGTATAGCACACTTTACTTTATATATATACAGAAAATATAGTATCAATATGTGAAAATTTTAAAGCAAAAAATTATAACAAATTTAGATGAGCCATAAGCAAATGGTGTTATAGGTTGATAGGACTTTTTCTGAAGCATCTAGAAATTTAATTTGATAATGAAGGAAAGTGCAGGGGGTAAAAATTGTAGAGGGAGACCGAGGCTTGAATACAGCAAGGAGGTTCAAATAGGTATAAGGTGCTGTTTTTATACTGCAGAACTGTAGAGAGAGACACACACACAGGATAGACTAGCATGGAGGGCTGCGTGGAACTTGTGTTTCGACTGAAGACCACAACACTGACAGCGCACCTTGTGTGCGATACTGAGTTTTGTGGTACATACTGACTACACTTGGCTCTGTCAGCACAAGTCTTCCCTCCCGATCTCAATTGTTGACAGCTTGCACCATCAGTTCCCACTGCTCCCACCAGTCATCATTTGCAAGAGAAATGATATTTATGTTGTAGTTAAAACAGTAGTAGCAGATGGGCAGCAACTGCAAAAAGGAATTATAAAAATATCGTCTGTTTGAAAGAAGCAGCATTTATGATAAAGAAACGTCATGAGGTTACTGGCACAGTGCAGGCTATTTTATTTTATGCCACTTTGGCAGATGATGTGTTAGTTTTGCTGCCTTATTGAGAAGCTTCTCATTTAGCCTCGCAAGGCTGAGTAAACTCCAGCACAGACCTCTCTATGTTTGGAAAATCTTAGACGGTTATGAGGGATAGAACATTAAACCTCTGCTGTTGTAGCCAGCGATGCGAACTGCTGGATTACTGAGATGAGCATTTCTGATAATTGTGTAACATGCTATTTTTCAACCTTTTTAAATTTGAGCATAGTAATGCAAGTGGCTGAGGCAAATAACATGTTTCACTTAACTTAAATGATGATTATTTTTGTGCACTGAAGAAGCAGTTGATCACTACTCCACCTCAGTAGTAAGGGCAACTCATTCTGTATCTTTCTTTCTTATTGTGGGATCTATGTAACACAAACTGTGACTGAATGAATGACTAGTGTTGTGAACAGACTATTTCTCACCATTATGAATTGATTTGCAGAGTGGCTCGTAAAAAATTGACCACAGCTTGTTTAGCTGTCAAACATTTATTGAACTCATTATTGTTGAGACATATACAAGTGTGTTTATTTATTTATTTTTGAGATTGAGGAAATTTCTACAGACTGTGTCGAAAGAATAGCGTGTCTATTATTAGTGCGATACCTGTGTTATAAATATGGAAGATCCTGCAACAATAAAAATGCACATAATATGAATATTATTTTGTGCAATGACTGCTTTCAAACATTTGCTCATTTTCAGTTTGAATGGCTCACTCATCGTATTGTTTGATGAGGCCACTATCTTGGTTGGTTCACTTCTTGTATGATGTGAAGAAAATTATATTTTAGAATTGGTGTAAGCATATTTTTGCAGAAATTGGTCACACAAAACAAGTGATTGTTTGGAATCTGTCATGACAGAAAATTAAAGAGCTTTTTACTGTGCAGAATCTTCTTGCAGAACTGTAAAGCCGTATGTGCACTACCAAAATGAGCCCAGGGTGTAGAATTAAAGTGGAACCCATTCAAAATGCAAGTGTTATTGGTTGGTTATTCTAGGCTCATTAGCCCGAAATATTGGGAACCTATACCATCTTTAACCATTAATGGCACAAATATAAACTTCTCTCCTTCAGCAAAGAGTCTAGGATTAATAATAGATGGAAATCTGAATTGGACTGACCACATAACTGCAGTGTGCAAGAAGGCTTCAGCATCTTTCCATGCCCTGCAAAAATATAAAAAAGCTTTTCCCTCATGATCTGAAAAACAAATGTCTGCAAACACTTAGACTTCCAATTATTGGTTACAGTGACATTATCCTGCAAGGCCTTTCAAGGGAAACCTCATGGGCCTGGAACTGGTTATGAATACCTGTGTTTGTTATGTCTGTGATGTTTGACTCTTTGATCATATTTCACCATCATACGCACAGCTATCCTGGCTGCATACAGCCAGGTGCACAGATTTCCATACTGTCTGTCTGCTCCATTTCCTTACCAGTGTACACTGCCCCGATATCTCTCCTCGACTTTAACACTCTTGTCTGAACAACATGGAGAAAAACCCGTTCCCATCAGAGCAAAACCCTTTCTGTCCCACTCCATCATTCAGCCACTTTCTTGAAGTCCTTCTCAGTAGTAAGCACCCAACTTTGGAATAACCTCCAGCATTATATTAGGGAACTGAATAACCTCCAGCTTCAGACAGCAGTTAATGACATATCTCCAAAGCAAGAATAATGATTAGTATTGTCTTTGTATGCATTCATTACCCTTGTACATCCTTCTTTCCAACCATATCTTGATTTCCTAGTATTCTTAGCTGGTGAAGTCCCATTAAAATTCCTTTCCCCAGAATGCACAAATCTTTTTATATCTGCCATTATCAGTATTGTCATTATTATTATTATTATTATTATTATTATTATTATTATTACTGATACTACTGTCATCACTATTAGTGACAGCAGTAGTACAAGTTCTACCAGTATTAACTTCATTAGTTCATAGTCAGTATCATTTACTCACATTGTCACTATAGGCATTAAAATCATTTTAATACTATTTGTCATATTAAAATTGTCAATTCTTGGGTAACTATAATGTAAAAAAGGTAGTGTAGGTGTGAAACCCTTGTCTGAAGTCAGAGAGGGCCTCATGGCTCTAATCAGATCACGTTAAATAAATAAATAGATACAATAAAGTTTATATTACCATGTTCTACCTATGTCAGCCAGTGAGTCGCTACAGTAGTTATAGAATTGATCTCCCGTTTTGGATAAGTGACGTTTAAATGCACTTCTGTTACAAAATGCTTCTCCTCAGAAGAAAAGGCAGTTTGTAACAAACAATTTATTACCAATGAGATAATCACAGTAAGCAGTTTGTGCTACACAGATGTGCCTAGTCGAAGAATACTGGTTATAGAACCAGCCATATTGTGACACCAAATAGAGTCCCAGACCATAGCAGCAGTCAGATTTAAATATCTGTGTGTTACTACAGTTTTGAAGTATGTGCCTGTGAACATGGTTCTCTACTGAAATTCTGTGGGACTGACAGATTTATACTAGGTGGCTGCACATTGAGTGGACTATGTGATCCTTCCTGCTGTTTCAGCGGTTGCTGTAAGTTCAGATAGTGACAGGGTCACAGATACTCGTGCTTACCATCAGACTGCGTCTCCGAGGCTATCATGGCAATATCTGTGCCAGTCTTGCTCTCAGCCTACACATCCATATCTGTAATGTTAGGTACTTTATTCCTTCCCACTTGAAATTGACACATACAGCCATTACTGACTCCCTTTGTGCCAGGACTGTTTTGATGGGGGTTGTTACGTTTTATGAGCCAGTGTTAGGGAGGGAGGAGCCATCTTAATCTCCACTGTAGGAGAACTCTGCTGATGAACTAGGTCCAGATTGTGCAGCTGCAGCTCTGACAGGTCGCAAGCCGTAGCAGACCCTACTGAATCACAGCCTCAGCTACTGCAATGTCATAAGCTGCTGTTGCCTTGAACAGACTGGGCCAAATGTAGTAGGTGGTAATCTTGATTTGCTAGAGTTGTTTAGCTGGGGATGTCTAGAGCCACCATATAAAAGGTTGGCTACTGTAACTGGGTGCTGCTGGCAATGCCTGCTGTTATCAGATTTGTAATGAACCTAGAATGGGCGTTTGGCATGCTGGCCAATGTCTGGAGTTGTGACTCTAGGGTCCCCTGGGTTGACGGAAGGGAGTGCAGGGCAGAGGGCAGCCTGTTAAACTCACCATCAGTTCGCACCTTCGGGCACCTGCCGACTGGAGCAGTTGTGGACTCAGCTATAAGTAACATCACATGGCATCCATTTGAACTGTCTCTGTTAAATCATCTGGGTGCAGTAACAGGCAAGAGTTGACAACAGTATGGGAATTCACAGCCTTAAAGTCACCACACAACCAGGTAGACCCAACAGTTATTTTACCACAACTAGCAAAGATGACTGAGAACTTACTGTAATAGGTCTTATTTCATTCTTTTCTTCCATCATGTCAAGTTCATCTTTTTTGGATTCACATGAGATGTACCAATAGTACAAAGGCACACGAACCGGGGCTTTGCTGATGGGGACACTTTTGTATGCACTGCCGGCAGTGTCCTCTGTTTCTTTTTTCCAGAACTTCTCAGGTAAGAAAAATTCTACAAATGAAACACTGGAAAATCCATGATGGAATGTAACAATATTATGAGAAGGAAAGTTGCTACTCACCATATAGCGGAGATGCTGAGTCGCAGATAGGCACAACGAAAAGACTTTCACACTTAAATCTTTCGGCCTTCGTCAACAACAGACACATATATGTGCGCACACACATACACACACTCACGCAAACGTATCTCACTCACACAACTACAGTCTCGGGCAACTACGAGCAGCAGCACCAGTGCATGATGGGAGTGGCAAGTTGGTGGGGGTAAGGTGGAGGCTGGGGTGGGGAGGGTGAGGGATAGTATGGTGGGGATAGCGGACAGTCAAGTGCTGCAGGTTATGCGAAGAGCAGGGGAGACGTGGGGAGGGGTGGTGGTGGGGGAAAGTAGTGGAAAAGGAGAGAAATAAATTAAAAATAAATAAATAAAAATAAAAAGACTGTGTGTGGTGGTGGAATGACGGCTGTGCAGTGCTGGAATGGGAGCAAGGAAGGGGCTGGATGGGTGAGGACAGCGACTAACAAAGGTTGAGGCCAGGAGGGTTATGGGAACGTAGGACATATTGCAGCGAATGTTCCCACCTGTGCAATTCTGAAAAGCTGGTGTTGGTGGGAAAGATCCTTATGGCACAGGCTATGAACCAGTCATTGAAATGAAGGACATCATGTTTGGCCGCATGTTCAGCCCCAGCCTCCTCCTTATCCCCACCCAGTCGCCACTCCCATCATGCACTGGTGCTGCTGCTCGCAGTGTGGTTTCAGTTGCCTGAGACTGCAGTCGTGTGTGTGAGCTGCATTTTCTTGAGTGTGTGTTTGTGTGCGTATGTGTGTCTGTTGTTGACGAGGGCCATTGGCTGAAAGCTTTAAGTGTGAATGTCTTTTTGTTGTGCCTGTTTGCAACTCAGCATCTCTGCTATATGATGAATAGCAGCTTTCCCTCTGAGCTGTTAGTTACACTACCAGAACCCCCCCCCCCCCCCCCCCCCCCCCCCTTCCGCCAGTTTAAAGACTCCCACGTATAAAACAGCTCCAGACTTGTTAGTGTGTTAAGTATTTGACGTTAAACATGTTAGTTTAGAAAAGGTTTGAAACTACTTTCAAAGTTTTTGAAAGTCGCTAAGTGCTCATTGTCAAACATTGGATTACTATAGTCTGGGTCATTTGGACTTGGTTTTAAGCAAAAGCTAATTTTTCATGCATTTCAGTGTTAATGACATCATTTCTCTTGAAGATGTCAAGCAATGATCCTTTCTTAACTTATGGCCACTTTTACACGAGCCACTGAGAGGTGCTTCTCTGCTGTGCACAGAGCCTTCACATGGTGCTGCACATTGTGGTGCTACTGGAAAAAGGAGCAATTCCTTTGTCATTGTGCTGTGTTTTGATCTTCCACTGCTGCTGTGCCACCATGATTCACTTCCGTATTGGTGCCTGATGAGCTGGAATGCTCACTTTTTACTTCTCTTATTGAATAAGAAAATTAAAAAAAGGTAACTGAAAAGTAAATCCTGGGTGCCACCACTTCTCGAAGGAAGAGTTGTTAAAGGTTTACTAAAAAGCCAGTCAATTTATCCAACTATCTGGCAGCTACAAATGGTAAACATATACATGTCATCAAGGCACCTGAATGTGGGTCATTTCATTAAAAAAAAAAAAAATTCTTCATATTGTTGCTGACCATGTGTGATTGTCACCACAGACTCATGTTCATTGACCTTTGAACAAATAGATGATTGCCAAATTGATCTGTATTCAAGAATTGGTTGCTTCATAAGAAGTTAATTACCAATGAAACTAAATGTGCTCAAAGCAGGCAGTTGTATAAAGGCTTTGATTACTTTCCCCTTGTAATCATTGGTGATTAAGGTTTCGGTATGTCAGCTTTCTTACTGCATTAATAGAGAGACAGTTTCCTTCCAAAGAGCTTTCAGATAGGAGGAAATGTGACACTCACCAGTCATCATATTCACTGAAGAACATTTGCCTCCAACGACAGATTGAAACTGTAATTTTCTGCAGTTTATCTGAATGTTTGTCACACTCAATGTTGCATATCAATGGATGTTTTTTAGCTTCACAGATGAAATGCTTTTTATTGACTTCCATCTCTAGCTAACAGTATGACCTATATGTCCAGCTGTATTAGCAAAAAACAGTGGACAGCAATGCCAATCCGTCACAAGCTGACTGTTAACAAGCAGCAAAAGTCGCTGCATGGCCAGGCAGCAGCAGCACTGAGTGGTGTCATATGAACGCTTCCAGTGGAAGCAGTGTTCTGCCTGCAGTGGCCCAGTGGTGCTTCTGCGATAGCCCGCCACTGAGCACCATAGAAGTGTGGTGGCACTGCACGTCTGAAAATGCCAATATAAACCAGTGCTTGGCCAGCGGAATCATCACTGACAAGTGGTATGAAGGCGGCCTAACTGTATCTGCTGGTGATGCCTCTTTATCTGTTCGGTACGCCATTACGTGCAATGCAACAACTTTCTGTTCATCTGCAAGACGCTCTTTCGCAGACTGCATGAATTCAGGACTATGAGCTATCCTTAACACATCTGAAAATGAAGGCTCCTGATGCCTTAGTGCTTGCAGTTTAGCCTCATTGTCACAGGCTAATCTAATCGCATCATCTCGTTTTAGGGCTACATGTAGCATTGTTGCCACAGGATTTTCACACTGAAATTTGCACCAATGACACAGACTTTGGTAATTCACATTCAGTATGATTGGTTGGGTCTCTTCCAACACTGGTCAAATTCTAACTTTGCTTTTCCAACATGAGTTTCATTACTACATTGTTTAGAAAGTATTTTATGAAAATGACAACTTGCCAGATCCTCCGGGGAACACAACTTCCATATCAGCTACAGTAATTCCGTAGGCAACCATAACAAAAGTAAAACATGCTGTACAGAAGGACTTGTTACATTGAAAGCTATGAGATAGTGCTGTAGGCCCTGCAGGTGGAACTTCTCATCCAAGATCTTATGAAATGAAATGAAGAGAACATTGGAATACCTGTAGTTAAGCCTCTCTGTGTATTCAACATAGCTTGTAGCACACATCTTATAGTTGCACAACTTCCATTTTCTGTTGATGGCATGTTTCAACTGCAGCTAGCTGTTGCTGCTGCTGCTCCAAAATCTCTGGCACTAGAGACTCCATTTTGCTGATTGTTAGTTCGCACAAAAAATTTGAAACACTTCATTACAGATTGTTATGAACTGCTACACCCTAGAAGAAAAGGTAATTAATAATGATTAAATAATTTGGTTCTAATAATATAATCACAAACTTTCATAAAAAGGAAAATCCAGGATACAATGTAACAATATTATGGAAAGGGAAGTTGCCACTCACCATATAGTGGAGATGTTGAGTCGAAGATAGGCTCAACACAAAGACTATCACAAATATATAAACCTATCAGCCAGTAAGATCTCTCTCTCTCTCTCACACACACACACACACACACACACACACACACACACACACACACACACACACACAATATAACTCTCACACACGACTGCAGTCTCAGAAAACTGAAACCACACTGCGAGCAGCAGCACCAGAATGATGGGTGTGGGGACTGGGTGGGGGGAAGGAGGAGGCTGGGGCGGGGAGGGGGAAGGCTAGTATGGTAGGGGTGGTAGACAGTATAGTGCTGCAGGTTAGACGAAGGGCAAGGGAGAGGTGGGGAGAGGGGTGGGCAGAGTAGCGGAAAACAAGAGAAGTAAAAAGACTGGGTGTTATGGTGGAATGACGGATGTGTAGAGCTGGAATGGGAACAGGGAAGGGGCTGGATGGGTAATGACAGTGACTAATGAAGGTTGAGGCCAGGAGGATTACAGGAATGTAGGAAATATTCCAGGGAAATTTCCCACTTGTGCAGTTCAGAAAAGCTGTTTTTGGCGGGAAGGATCCATATGGCACAGGCTGTGAAGCAGTTGTTGAAATGAAGGATGTCATGTTTGGCAGCATACTCAGCAACAGCAACAGGGCGGTCCACTTGTTTCTTGGCCACAGTTTGTCAGTGGCCATTCATGTGGACAGACAGCTTGTTGGTTGTCATGACCTCATAGAATGCAGCACAGTGATTCCAGCTTAGCTTGTAGGTCACAGGACTGGTTTCAGAGGTACCCCTGCCTTTGATGGGAGAGGTGATGTTTGTGACTGGACTGGAGTAGGTGGTGGTGGAGAATGTATGGGACCGGTCTTGCATCTAGGTCTATTACAGGGGTATGAGCCATGAGGTAAGGGATTGGGAGCAGGGGTTGTGTAGGGATGGACCAGTATATCGTGTAGGTTGGGTGGACGGTGGAATACCACTGTGGGAGGGGTCGGAAGGATAGTGGGCAGGACATTTCTCATTTCAGGGCATGATTACAGGTGTTGAAACCCTGGCAGAGTATGTAATTCAGTTGCTGCACTCCTGAGTGGTACTGAGTTAAGGGGGAAATGGTCATCTGTGGCCGGGCGGTGGGACTTCGGGAGGTGGAGGGAGACTGGAAAGACAAGGCACGGGAGATTTGTTTTTGTACAAGGTTAGGAGGACAATTACAATCGTGAAGACTGCGTGAGGCCCTCGACATATTTGGAGGCAGACAGCTTGTCACGGCAGATGCGATGGCTTCACATGGCTAGGTTGTATGGAAGAGACTTCTTGGTATGGAATGGGTGGCAGCTGTCAAAGTGGAGGTATTGCTGGTGGTTAGTAGGTTTGATATGGATGGAGGTACTGATTTAGCCATCTTTGTGGTGGAAGTCAACATCTAAGAAGGTGACTTGGGTTGAGTAGGACCAGGTGAAGCAAATGGGGGAGAAGTGGTTGAGTTTATGGAGGAATGTGGATAGGGTGTTCTCACCCTTGATACAGATCACAAAGATGTCATCAGTTAATCTGAACCAGGTGAGGGGTTTGGGATTTAGGGTGTTTAGGATGGATTCCTCTAGTTCGCCCAGAAACGGTTGGCAGAGGATGGTGCCATGCATGTTCCACAGCCGTAACCTGGATTCATTTGTAGGTAATGCCTTCAAAGGAGAAGTAATTATGGGTGAGGATATAGTTGGTCATGGTGACTAGGAAGGAGTTTGTTGGTTTGGAATCTGTCGGGCGTAGGGAAAAGTAGTGTTCAATAACAGTAAGTCCATGGGTATTAGGAATGTTAGTGTAAATGGAGGTGGCATCAGTAGTGACGAGCAGGGCACCGTGTGGCAAAGGAACAGGAACTGTGGAAAGTTGGTGGAGGAAATGGTTGGTATCTTTGATATAGGAGGGTAGATTTTGGGTGATAGGTTGAATGTAATGTGTTGGTCTATGAGAGCAAAGATTCTCTCAGCGGGGGCACAGTAACCGGCCACAATGGTGCTTCCTGGGTGGTTAGGTTTATGGACTTTAGGAAGCGTGTAGAAGGTAGAATTGCAGGGAGTGGTGGGTTGAGTAGAGAGATGGACTGCGGGGAGAGGCCCATCCCACAGATGGCTACTACATCAATACCTCTGTCCATATCAAACCTGCTAACCACCAAAAATACCTCCATTTTGACAGCTGCCACCCATTCCATACCAAGAAGTTTCTTCCATACAGCCTAGCCACCAGTAGCCATCACATCTGCCGTGACGAGCGGTCCGTATCCAAATATACCGAGGGCTTCATTGCAGCCTCCACGACTCTAATTGTCCTCCCAACCTTGTAAAAAAACAAATCTCCCGTGCCTTGTCTTTCCAGTCTCCCTCCACCTCCCAAAGTCTCACTGTCCAGCCACAGAGGAGCATTTCCCTCTTAACTCAGTACCACCCAGGACTGGAGCAACTGAATTACATTCTCCATCAGGGTTTAGACTACCTGTCATTGTGCCCTGAAATGAGAAATATCCTGCCCATTGTCCTTCCTACCTCTTCCACAGTGGTATTCTGCCATCCACCGAACCTACACAGTATACTCGTCCATCCCTACACAACCCCTAATCCCAACCCCTTACCTCATGGCTCATACTCCTGTAATAGACCTAGATGCAAGACCTGTCCCATACATCCACCCGCCACCACCTACTCCAGTCCAATCACAAAGGCAGGGATACCTGTGAAATTAGTCCTGTGGTCTACAAGCTAAGCTGCAACCACTGTGCTGCATTCTGTGTGGTCATGACAACCAACAAGCTGTCTGTCCACATGAATGTCCACCGACAAACTGTGGCCAAGAAACAAGTGGACCACCCAGCTGCGGTTGCTGAGCACACTACCAAATATGACGTCCTTCATTTCAATGACTGCTTCACAGCCTGTGCCATATGGATCCTTCCCACCAACGCCAGCTTTTCTGAATTGCACAAGTGGGAACTTCCACTGTAATACATCCTACATTCCCGTAATCCTCCTGTTCTCAACCTTCATAAGTCATTGCCCTCACCCATCCAGCTCCTTCCCTGTTCGCATTCCAGCACTACACAGTCGTCATTCCACCATAACTCCCAGTCTTTTTATTTCTCTCCTTTTCCACTACTCCGCCCTACCCCTCTCCCCACATCTCCCCTCTCCCCTGCCCTCCGTCTAACTTGCAGCACTACACTGTCCACCACCCCTACCATACTATCCCTCTCCTCCACACTGCAGCCTTCTCTTTAGAGCCACCTTCCCCACTCCCATCATGCACTGTTGCTGCTGCAACTTTCCTGTTCATAATATTGAAACTATATGTATACATGGTTTCACAACCCTAGGTTTATAGGATTCTCTGCAAAACTGCCAGTTGTAGGACCACAGATACTTATTCTTCGTGTCTGAGCCCAACTCTGAAGCTGTCGTGAAGATATCCTTGCTTGTCTTCCCACATTTGTGTCCATAGTGCCTGATACTGTACCATTCAACCATTCTGATTCACAGTTTCTGGAGGTTCCTTAAAGCACTTAAGGTAAGCTGTATGATGGTTCCTTAAAAATATCAGTACCACTTGCTTCCTTAACGCTTCCACCCCGTTTTGCTGCTGGTCCGTCAGTACATTATGCTCAAACTTACTTTCTTACTGTCCAAGATAATCTTTTCAGTTAGGAATCAAGAGTGAACTCATTTTATAGTGGACTAGTTACATCAACGGAAACTGGTGCAATCAGTGTTGCACTTGATATTAGTTTTGGCTTATTGAACGTACCACGTATCCTACCTGCAAAACTAGAATGCCTGCAAAACTCTTTCATAAATGTTTTAGTACTGTTAAGACTGAATAGAAATGTAGAAACATCAAAAGAAATGGAGGTTAGAATATAGTGCATTTCTTCACTGTTTACATTGATATGAAGGCAGTTAGATGAGAGAAAGAAGTAACATCAAATTTTGAGAATATTGTGTTAAATTTTTTTAATTATGCAATAAGAACATCAGCATTTTTGAAAAGAGAAAAATGTTACTATTTTGATAAAAATTTTAAGATATTCATAAGAGATTTCTTCTGAAATATTAATTCTAAGTGTAGCGTCCTCATATTGATGCTGTAGATAGGTTGTATCTTCTGGTAGCAGTTCGTTTGTTCCATGCCAAGTCAGTTGCTGCTGCTGTTGCGCTGTCAGCAGTCTCCCCCTCACTATTGGATACTAATGAAGGAAGATTTTTGTTGAGGTATAGAAAGGCTTCCAGGTGAAATATGGTTTGCCTCAGCACTAAGAGCTCAAAATCTCCCACTACTACCTAAAGTTTCTCACTGGATTGCTGAAAAATTGTTAATTACTTTCCCATTCATTAATAGCATATTTTTAATAGATCACTGACATAGTTGTAATTGTATTGCACCTGTCACGTGCAACATTTTTCGTTTATTTTTCCTAAGTGTGTACAGGGTGTCTCAAACCTTTTGGGTCAAATTGAAACAGGTGTTAGTATGTCCACACCTGACTATAATGAGATCGGGAACCAACGGTGAGCAATGCTCATTCTTTGTGTTTTGGACACACACAGTGTACACTGCATAACAAACATGTAGCTCATACTAATTGTTCAAAGTAATGACTGCCAGTCTCATTGCATGTGCTACAATGGTGCATGGAGTTCTGCTGCACTCTCCAGTGTCTGTTGTGCACGGGAACAGTCAGCAGGTGATAAACAGCGTACACCCCTGACCACACAGACATACTTACACACCTTAACTCATAGCACATGTGTCGTGATGACAGCATGCATCACACCGCTGCACTAACCTGTGCTGTATGCACACCTCTATCCCTGATGTCAGTTGTCCATAGCATCAGACAGCTTGTGATGTGTCCATGGTGATGTATAGTACTGTGTACTTGGATTTTTAGCGCGCGACTTCCTGCCGCGCCCAGCTTGGCGGCGCTTATCAGTTGGCATTTCCGTAGTACAGGCAGCTGCATGCTCATTCCACTCGAGGCAGCCGCACTGAGCACACAGCCATGCCGTACAGGAGGAGAAGATATACAAGAAGATCAAGAATGCCAGCGTACAAGACTGTCGATACATTTAGTCTTACTCCTAATAATGTAGGACAAGAAGAGCTACTGAATGGACCTATAACTTTTGTAGGAGCTAAGATTAATTTTTCTTGTACATACGAAGGTGGAATGTTATTCAGCATGAGAGTTGGCAGATATCATTTAATAATGTACAGTGGAGCAGGATGTAGTGTCCGTAAAGCAGCATGATTGTACAGAGAATGGTTTCCCAACAGGCATAATTCTAAGTCGAAGAAGTTTACCTCTGCAGATACCAACTTACAGGAGATTACAGGAGATGAGGTTGTTCGCACCACAGAGAGTTGGTCAAAGTTCCCGCCAAAGACATGTCCAAACACCAGACTTTGAGGAGATGGTGTTGGATTGTATTACTGACCACTGAGCAATATGAATCCGTCAAATTGCCCATGAAGTGCACACTTTGAAGGATGCAGTGTTGAATTATGGAGAGTACTGGTAGAACAGGTATCACACCCCTGCCATAAAGAATATATGCAAGCACTGGAACCAATGGATTTTCAGCCTCGTGTTCACTTCTGTCAATCGATTATCCACTGCATTGCCTTAGTGCTAAACTTTGTGCAGTTTGTATTGCTCACGGATAAGGCCACTGGCCATGGTGTTTTCAACAGCCATGTCTGGAGTGATGACAATCCCCACACAACCGGTATCAGTGGCCACCATCAACGATTCTCTGTCAACATAAGGGCAGGTATTGTCCAAGATAACCTAATAAGATCTTATTTGCTGCCTCCCCAGTTGACTGCTCCATGTTACCTAGTGTCTACATGAGATGCGCTGCCACAGTTCTTGGAGGCTATACCCATTGTTGTCCACAGAAGGATGTAGTTTCAGCAAGATGGTGCACCAGCCAACTTCGATGTTAATGTCTGCAAGCACCTGAAAAACATGTACCCTCATTTTTGGTTTTCAAGGGGAGGTCCTGTACGATGGCTAGTGTGATCACCGAATCTCACACCTCTAGACTTTTTCCTCTGCAGTCAAGTCAAGATACTGGAGTAAGAAACCGCTGTAGAAATAGATGAAGACCTCTTCCTAGGGTCCAAGCTGCCTGCTCCTGGTACAACAGACACCAAGGATCTTTGAGACAGTGTGATAGAGCTTCATGCACCATTGTCATGCCTGCATTGAGACTGGCAGACATCACTTTGAACAATTACTGTGAGCTACGTTGTTATCACACGATGCACCCTGTGTATATTCATAACTCAATAAAAGTGCATTTCTGACCATTGGTTCCCTGTCTCACTATCATTGGTTGTGGACCAATTATCACCTGTTTTAATTCGTCCCAAAAGGTTTAAGACACCCTGTATGTTAGTGCTCATATCCAAAACATGAACTACAACATGCAAAGGAACAACAAAACTAGAATATACATTGTGGTACATGCTATTTTTCACAGCAAATGCCACCAGTTGAGTTAGTTTGTAAGAAACATCAGAATGCTAGATTTGTTTCAAGGAGTGATGAAATAAATAAAGCATGGTTGAAAATGTATAACATGCTAAATATACACTGCCCAGCCAAAAAGTTCTGAGACTGGTTTTGTTTGTCGAATACAAGTGGTGTCAGTGCAGTAACTATGGTGGAAGCTTAAAATGAATAACAGATGTGCATTCAACCAATCAGTTGTGAGCAGAAATTTTAAATAGTGGACATGTAGCCAAAGTGTGGAAATGTTGTGTCATGAATCTCAATGGAATCAAATGTTCAAGGCATTCTCCAGAATGTTTTGAGGAAGAGAAAAGTGTGTGCAAAGTTTGTCCCTCACAACTTGACTCCCGAACAAAAACAATGATTTATGGGCTCTGCTGCGACTCAATTGAAATGCGAAAAACAAACAATTATTATTTGGAAAAAAAATCATCATGATTGATGAGAATTGGTTCATTAACAGCTTAAAAAAGAATTTTTGTGAGTGTTTCACATGGTTGTATAAACATCCTGTGCATTGTGCCCAAGTATGGAGCGATTATGTAGAACACATGAAGAATTAGAATCACCGTCTTGACTTTTCTCTATTCTTTGTAAGCCCAGTCTCGAAAACTTTTTGGAGTGAGAGGTAGGTGAATTTTATGTGTAATGAACCAAATTCAATTCCTTAGAATGCCCAAAAGCTCCTCTTAGCTGTAGACGTTAAAGCAGAGGCAGAGCCACAAGCCTTGTGGGTGATCAGCTGTAATTTTTTCATATGTCACTTTCTTGCAGATTACAAAACATTGTTTTTGGCAAAGTTTGCAGAGCTGAGGAGATTTTTCTGTTATGTCAGGGCATTTATACTCTGCCATCATGACCCCTTGTAGATGTTATGTTGCTCATCCAATTTCCGCAACATCCTAGTCCATCACTATGCCACTTCCAATCCCAATCCCAATCTCAATACCTTGCCACTGGGGCCATATACCGTGGAAGACCCAGGTGCAAGGCTTGCCCAATCCACCCATCCACCACTTCCTATTCCTCTCCTGTCACAGGCTTATCTCACCCCATCAAAGGCAAGCCCATCTGTGAAAGCAGCCATATTGTATACCAGCTCTGCTGCAACTGCCGTTCAGCATTTTATATTGTGGCTACTAACCAGATGTGGCCATTATGAACACCCACCACCAAACTGTGATCGAGAATGAAGTAGACACCCACTTGTAGCTGAACATAACATGCTTGATTTCAATGGCTGCTTTACAACCTGAGCCATCAGGAGTCTCCCCTCCACCACCAGCTTTTCTGAACTGTGCAAATGGGAGTTATCCTTACAACACATTCCCGCTCCTGAAATTATTATGGCTTCGACCTACAGTAATCTATTGTCCCCGCATCCACCACCCAACAGTTTCTACCCTGTCTGTCCTATTATCTCCTCCCTTTTCACATCCCCTCACCTTCATTTTGTACTGCCCTCTGCCAATGCACCCGCCCACCCTTTCCCCTTCCCTGCTTCTGCCCCTTTCACGTCTCGGTTGGTCCCCCTCCCAACACTGCACCTGGCATGTGGTAGCCTCATCAGGCCATGGTCTAGTCCCTGCATGGCTTACTAGACAGCACTCTATTTCCCAACCCAACTTCAGATTTCTATCCACGTGATGGTCGCATTCCGGTCATTGGTATACTGAGGTGTCCTTGCTTGTGTGAATGTTTGTGTGTGTTTCCCTTGCTGAAGAAGGCTTTGACCAAAAACTATAATGTGTTCAATACGTCCCTCAGGAAAGATTCTCTGGGATGTGGAAAGAAGTCGCGTATCATACAGTATGGCATGACTTGCATTATGAAATATTTATCTATTGCAGTGGTAATATTAACTACAAGAAACCTGAAACATTAATTTTAAGAGCTTATGAGAAGGGGCACTTAACAGAAGTGGACAATTTTGCCAAACACATTGTGCTCCAGTTCAGTCTTAAACTTCACTACATTACATTTAATTCTTGTACCATTAAAAAGATGGGTGAAATAAGCATTACTTCCAGTGGTGTTGAGAAACAGTTGAACTCATGAAAACTGAACAAAGCTCCAGGGCCTGATGGAATCCTTGTCAGATTCTGTGCTGAATTTGTGGATCAGTTCGCCACTCTTCTAACTATAATCTGTCATAGATCCCTTGATCAAAAAACCGTGGCCTGTTCTTGGAAAAAAAAGTACAGATCACACATGTCTACAAAAAGGGTTGTAGAAGTGACCCACAAAACTACCGTCCAATATCCTTGACATCAATTTGTTGTAGAATCTTAGAACATATTCTGAGCTCAAACGTGATGGGGTATCCTGAACAGAGTGACCTCCTTCATGCCAACCAGCACGGATTCCGAAAACATCAATCGTGTAAAACGTGACTCACACTTTTCTCACATGACATACTGAAAGCTTTATATCAAGGCAGTCAGGTAGAGGGAGTATTTCTTGATTTCTGAAAAGCATTTGACTCGGTAATACACCCATGCTTATTGTCAAAAGTATGAACATATGGGGTAACAATTAAACTTGTGACTGGATTGAGGACTATGTGTTAGAGAGATGGTAAATTGTGGCCTGGAGACTTATGTGCCCAGTAAGTGGATAAGGGATGAAAAAGGCCTACATGGTATAGTAACGAAATTCATAAGTTGCTGACGAAGCAGAGGCTGTTGCACTCGTGGTTCAAAAGACAACACACAAATAACAACAAACAAAGGTTAGTAGAGCTTCACATGTCTCTAAAAAGATCTATGCTCAAAGCATACAACAATTACCACCATCATACCTTAGCAAAAGATCTGGCAGAGAACCCTAGAAAATTCTGGTTGTATATAAAAATTGCTAAGTGGGTCTTAGGCTTTCATTCATCCCCTTTTTGATCAGCCTGGTGTGGCAGTTGAAGATAGCAAAACAAAAGCTGAAGTTTTAAATTTCAAGTGCAAGAAATTGTTCACACAGGAGAATCAACCAACAAACATTCTGTCATTTGACCATCAGACAGACTCCCATATGGACAACACACTAATAAACATCCCTGGCATAGAGAAACAGCTGAAAGATTTCAAAGCAAATAAGTCACCAGGTCCTGATGGAATCTCCATTCAGTTTTACAGAGAGTGCTCTACGGCATTGCTCCCTTACATAGATTGCATTTATGCCAAACTCCTGCCCAGCACAAAGTTCCAAGCGAATGGAAAAAAAGTGCAGGTGACTCCTGTATATAAGAAGGGTAAAAGAACGGACCCACAAAATTACAGACCAACATGCCCAACTTTGTTTGCTGCAGTATCCTTGAACATATTCTCAATTCAAATACAATAAACTTTATTTATACTGAGAAGCTTATGTCCACGAATCAGCATGGTTTTAGAAAGCTTCGCTCATGCGAAACTCAGCTTGGCCTTTTCTCACATGATATACTGTGAACTAGGGATGAAGGGCAACAGGCTGATTCCATTTTCTAGATTTCTGGAAAGCGTTTGACACAGTCCCCCGTTGCCGGCTGTTAATAAGGTACGAGCATATGGGGTACGTTCACAGATATGTGAGTGGCTTGAAGACTTCTTAAGTTATAGAAATCAGCATGTTGTCCTAGGCAGTGAGTGTTCATCAGAAACAAGGATATCGTTATGAGTGCCCCAGGGAAGTGTGATAGGACTGCTGTTGTTCTCAATATACGTGAATGATTTGGTGGACAGGGTGGGCAGCAATCTGCAGATTTTTACTGATGATGCTGTGGTGTATGGTAAGCTGTCGAAGACGACTTAAACAAAATTTGTAGCTGGTATAATGAATGGCAGCTGTAAACATGGAAAAATGTAAATTAATGCTGATGAGTAGGAAAGACAAACATGTAATGTTTGGCTACAGTATTAGTAGACACTCTGTCGCCTTTGGAATTTTGGTGGAACCTGCAAAGCTTAGTCAATGACACTGAGTCGCCAGATATGACACTGCAACATGTATGGAGCGTAGAGTTGCCAGAGGCAGTTAGAACGGCTGTGGTGCTCTCTGATGCACGTAATGTATCATCATTTCTCTCACTAGCCGACAAGGTCTATGCCTCATTAGATGCAGGGCATACATCATCTGTGACATTCGAACGCAGCAGTACAGACGTTCAGGAAGCTGCAGCGATATGACGACACCAACAAACGGATGTTACTCAAAAATTGGACAAGCTACGAAATCACGTTGACGTCTTGTGGCAGCAGGTATCAACATTGCTCGGAGGCAAAGCAGCCACATACAAGAAGAGCAAAGAAGATGGCAATGCGTCTAAGGAACGTATCTGATGGTACCACCGTTGCTTTGGGAACAAAGTACCACAATGCACATCACCCTGCCCTCACCCAAATGGTGACAGCAGCCAGTGATAGGCACCGCTGGTTGCAAGTTTGAGCCTCAGCACATACCACTGCGAGGTGAGAGTGCTGACGGGCAGCTACTGGTGAGTTGCCTTTCTTCTTTACCCTCACTGTCCCACCGACTTTTTGTCACAGATGTTAAATCTGGCCGCACTTATCTAATCGACTCAGGCCCGAGCGTCAGTTCAGTGCCTGTTAGAAGGTGATGTGAAGCTTCCTCCATCTCAATCAAAGCTCACAGCAGCAAACCAGATATCAGTAATGACTTACAGAAAATGCCAGATAGGTGTAGACCTCGATTTCCAAGATCGTTTACCAAAGACTTAAGTGATTGCCGATGTGTCGAGGCTCACGCAATATTGGATGTGGATTTCTTTTTTCATTATACAGTTGAATTAGATATTGGCTCGGCAAGCATCCACCGGGGTAAGCAGAACATTAAAGGCACCTTAGGATGAGGTTCTCTGCCTATGTTCGATGGCAGACAGGGAATGATGCCACATGTGGCAAACTGCGAATCTGTGCCATGTGCACAGACAGTTAAGCACAACACTGTCCATCATATCAGGACTACACCTGGTCAGTCAGTATCTCAGCACCCATGCCAGTCAGCTCCTGCTCGTTTCAGCGCAGCGAAGGGAGAATTCGAAGAACTCTTGCACTCTGGAGTCATCTGTAGATCTGACTGGGGAGAGGGCTGGGCTGTGTGGGAGTTGCCAGAAGAACATCTGGGAATGCACAATGAAACACAGCATTATTCTGTGACAATGAGTGCACGGACAATCTGCTTTACTCTCTGAGTTTTATTAGTCAGGCAGAGATAAACTGTAGTTGAATAAACATGTTTAGCTATGTATCTTACTCCTTTCTATACTAATGTTAAGCCATTGAACTCTTTGTAGAAATTGTTTTTTAACCTAGTGTTATGTGCTTTGAAGTGTTTTTGAAGTCTGGTTAATGAGAATTTGTTCTGCTAGAGAATTCCAAAGAAAAAACATCTCATTCTGAAGTAATGTTCATATTAACTGAGTACAATATCTGCATTCTTCATTTTGGTTGGCAGCCATGAAGGCCCACAACAAATCTCCGTATACAGCTGCATATTTAGTGATTTTCAATGCCAATCTGAAAGAATAGTTTTCAAAATAACACTATCCAGTTTTTAAAAAAATGTTCATTTGGTTGACCTCACTAAAAAACAAGATTACACAGAAATAAGTGTTCAGAGACTCTGACTGAAAACAAGAGTTTTCACGATTTCCTCAGTTCTGCCAAAATCTGTAAATAATTTTTACTGTAATCTGTGTGTACCAGTAAACCCTCAATTCTCAGAAGAATACTGAAGCAGCCTTAAACATCTGCTTACCTTACAAATGATTTAATGCGTTACACGTTTGCATTGAAGCATGTAAGTGAAAAAAGGCTTAGGAAAGGTTTGAAATTATGCTTAATGTTTGTCAAAAGTTGCAAATGCTCTCATTATGAAACACTGCATGACTATAAATCGAGTCATTTGCACTTCATTTTAAATGAAAGCTGGTTCTTCATGCATCTCATTGTTTATGGAGTCATATTTTCTGAACTATATGTCATCCACTGATATAATTTTGCAGGAACATTAAGTGGCGTAGTGTATTTGGATACAGCATGCAAGCTGTACTGCAAGTAGAGTTAGTAGCAAAGAAGTAATAAATTAAAATCTCTTGCCTAATATTGAAGATTAACTGTGCATCATTTTAAGCAAAAGCTAGTTTTTTATGCATTTAAATGTTTATGAAGTCCTAGACTCTATGCAACCCCCCCCCCCCCCCGCCCCCCCCCCCTCCCACCACCACCAATGAATCATAGACCTTGCTGTTGGTGGGGAGGCCTGTGTGCCTCAGTCATTGCAGATAGCTGTGCCATAGGTGCAACCACAACGGAGGGGTATCTGTTGAGAGGCCAAACAAACGAGGAGCAGCAGCCTTTTCAGTAGTCGCAGGGGCAACAGTATGGATGATTGACTAATATGGCTTTGTAACATTAACCAAAACAACCTTGCTGTGCTGCTACTGTGGATAGGGTATGCAGCTTTACTGTATGGTTAAATGATGATGGCATCCTCTTAGGTAAAATATGCCAGGGGTAAAATAGTCCCCCTTCGGCTCTCGGTGCAGCGACTACTCAGAAGGATGTAGTTATCAGGAGAAAGAAAACTGGCGTTCTACAGATCGGAGCATGGAATGTCAGATCCCTTAATCTGGCAGGTAGGTTAGAAAATTTAAAAAGGGAAATGGATAGGTTAAAGTTAGATATAGTGGGAATTAGTGAAGTTAGGTAGCAGGAGGAACAAGACTTCTGGTCAGGTGAATGCAGGGTTATAAATACAAAATCAGATAGGGGTAATGTGGTAGTAGATTTAATAATGAATAAAAAAATAGGAGTGTGGGTCAGCTACTATGAACAGAATAGTGAACGCATTATTGTTGCTAAGATGGGCATAAAGCCCACACCTACCACAGAAGTACAAGTTTATATGCCAACTAGGTTCGCAGATGATGAAGAGATTGAAGAAATTTATGATGAAATAAAAGAAATTATTCAGATAGTGAAGGATATGAAAATTTAATAGTCGTGGGGGGACTGGAATTCAATAGTAGGAAATGGAGAAGTAGTGGTGAATATAGAATGGGGGTAAGGAATGAAAGGGGAAGCTGCTTGGTAGAATTTTGTGTAGAGCATAATTTAATCATAGCTAACACTTGGTTCAAGAATCGTGAGAGAAGGTTGTATACATGGAAGAGGCCTGGAAACACTGGAAGGTTTCAGATATATTGTGTAATGGTAAGATAGGGATTTAGGAACCAGGTTTTAAATTGTAAGACATTTCCAGAGGCACATGTGGACTCTGACAACAGTCTATTAGTCATGAACGGTAGATAAAAACTGAAGAAACTGCAAAAAGGTGTGAAGTTAAGGAGATGGGACCTTGATAAACTGAAAGAACCAGAGGTTGTAGAGAGTTTCAGAGAGAGCATTAGGGAACGACTGACAGGAACAGGGGAAAGAAATACAGTAGAAGAAGAATGGGTAGCTCTGAGAGATGAAATAGTGAAGGCAGCAGAGGATCAAATATGTAAAAAGACGAGGGCTAGTAGAAACCCTTGGATAACAGAAGAGATATTGAATTTAATTGATGAAAGGAGAAAATATAAAAATGCAGTAAATGAAGCAGGCAAAAAGGAATACAAACATCTCAAAAATGAGATCGACAGGAAGTGCAAAATGGCTAAGCAGGGATAGCTAAAGGACAAATGTAAGGGTTAGACATATATCACTAGGGGTAAGATAGATACTGCCTACATGAAAATTAAACAGACCTTTGGAGAAAAGAGAACTACTTGTATGAATATCAAGAGCTCTGATGGTAAACCAGTTCTAAGCAAAGAAGGGAAAGCAGAAAGGTGGAAGCAGTATATAGAGGGTCTACAAGGGTGATGTACTTGAGGACAATATTATGGAAATGGAAGAGGATGTAGGTGAAAATGAGATGGAAGATACGATACTGCATGAAGAATTCAATAGAGCACTGACAGACCAGAGTCGAAACAAGGCCCCAGGAATAGACAATATTCCATTAGAACTTCTGATGGCCTTGGGAGAGACAGCCCTGACAAAACTCTACCATCTGCTGAGCAAGATGTGTGAGACAGGCAAAATACCCTCAGACTTCAAGAAGAATGTAATAATTCCAATCCCAAAGAAAACAGATGTTGACAGATGCAAAATACTAATGCGAATTCTTTACAGACGAATGGAAAAACTGGTAGACCTCAGGGAAGATCAGTTTGGATTCCGTAGAAATATTGTAACACGTGAGGCAATACTGACCCTACGACTTATCTTAGATAATAGATTAAGAAAAGACAAACCTACATTTCTAGCATTTGTAGACTTAGAGAAAGCTTTTGACAATGTTGACTGGAATACTCTCTTTGAAATTCTGAAGGTGGCAGGGGTAAAATACAGGGAGTGAAAGGCTATTTACAATTTGTACAGACACCAGATGGAAGCTATAAGAGTTGAGGGGCATGAAAGGAAAGCAGTGGTTGGGAAGGGAATGAGACAGGGTTGTAGCCTATCCCCGATGTTATTCAATCTGTATATTGAGCAAGCAGTAAAGAAAACAAAAGAAAAATTAGGAGTAGGTATTAAAATCCATGGAGAAGAAATAAAAACTGTGAGGTTCGCCGATGACGTTGTAATTCTGTCAGAGACAGCAAAGGACTTGGAAGAGCAGTTGAACAGAATGGACAGTGTCTTGAAAGGGGGATATAAGATGAACATCAACAAAAGCAAAACTAGGATAATAGAATGTAGTAAAATTAAGTCGGGCGATGCTGAGGGAAGTAGATTAGGAAAATAGCACTTAAAGTAGTAGATAAGTCTTCTTATTTGGGCAGCAAAATAAATGTCGATGGCTGAATTAGAGAGGATTAAAATGTAGGCTGGCAATGGCAAGAAAATTGTTTCATACAAAGAGAAATTTTACTACCATCGAATATAGATTTATGTGTTAGAGAGTCTCTTCTCAAAGTATTTGTATGGAGTGTAGCCATGTATGGAAGTGAAACATAGCTGATAAATAGTTTGGACAAGAAGAGAATAGAAGCTTTTGAAATGTGGTGCTACAGAAGAATGCTGAAGATTAGATGGGTAGATCATGCAACTAATGAGGAGGTGCTGAACAGAATTGAGGAGAAGAGGAATTTGTGGCACAACATGACTAGAAGAAGGAATCAGTTGGTAGGACATGTTCTGAGGCATCAACAGATCACCAGTTTAGTATTGGAGGGCAGCACGGAGGGTACAAATCATAAAGGGAGACTGAGAGATGGATACACCAAGCAGATTCAGAAGGATGTAGGCTGCAGTAGTTACTTAGAGACGAAGAAGCTTGCTCAGGATAGAGTAGCATGGAGAGCTGCATCAAACTGGTCTCTGGACTGAAGTCCACAACAACAACAACAACAATTGACTGTGTATTGTACTGTGGTATACTTTTTTATACTGTCTGCAAAATGCAGTGTGAATTGAGTTAGTAGTATAAAAGTGATAAATAAAACATCAAGCTTGGTGCTGAAGCTTGACTGCACAAACTGAACTTGCATTCGAGATGATGGTGGTATAACACCACGTCCAGCCATCCTGATGTAGGTTTCCCATGATTTCACTAAATTGCCTCAGGCAAATGCTGGGATGGTTCCTTTGAATGGGCATGGCTGACTCCCTTCCCCGTCTTTCCCTAATCTGATTGGACCGATGACCTCGCTGTTTGTTCCACTCCCCCAAATCAACCAACCAACCTCGACTGCACAACTGTGGAGATGTAGTAAGGATAAAACTTCTTCCTTTCATAGTATTGTGGGAACTGTCAGCGAAGAAAGTTTTGAAAAGGTTTCACGTTACATGTAAACTTTGTCAGAAGTCGCTAAGTGCTCCCATTCTCAAATATTGGATGAGTGAACACAGTGTATTTTCGCACTGTCAGTTATGTTACCTCGAGGCATACCCAATTTATAATTGCAATATTAACAAGCAATTTGGGTGGCTAGATCTTAAAATTCCCCTGTATACAGCTTGGCAATCTCTCGGATTGAGTTTCCACCACCATGCTGGCAGTTTTTTTTTTCATAGAAATACCTGCCACCTCATCTCCACAGTGAAAACAAGTTGTGAAAATGTGATAGATTTGTACCATCTTTTCTGCCTTTAAATGTTGTGATAGTAGCTCTTAGTTGCACAAGTAAGTAGTGATGTATGAATAAGCTGACTAATGCACTGCCTGACAGTTGCTAAGGAACAGCTGCCAATGGCTAAGGACAACTGTCAGTTGCTAAGGAACAACTGACAATTGCTACAGGACAGCCGAACAGTGTTAGTAAAAATAATGTAGAGAGTGGGAGGTATTTACTGCAGCGAATCCTATGCACAAATGCTCTGTATAAATTCTACAGTTCGTTGTATATGGTGCTGGACAAAGGTTGTTGTGGAACCAATAAGCGTGACGTTCCATGTGGTACAGCAACATTTGTGCAAGACATCATTTGAGTGCTTATGAGCAGGTGAATGGCTTGAAGCTGGTCAATGTGTGGCCAAAGTAATGAGTGTATCCAAAAATGTCATCTCAAGCTTAAAAACAGCCAACAAAGGTGGAAATGCTATGTGAAAGCATGTTGGTAGTTATAGATGGATCACTAAAACATGAGAGGATCAACATGTAGCCCTTGTGTCAAAAAGAAACAGACATATCACTCCTAGGCGGATCACTGTAGACATTGCAACTGCTACCGGTACACATTTTGCAGCAGTTAGAAGCCTGTTAAATGCAACTCACTTCAACAAAGCTGTCATCGAGAGAGAGTTCATTGGTGTAGAGAGCATGTTGGTTGGGATCAGCAACAGTGTGATGTTTCCTGCCAAATCTCTTTTCACTGTGACAAATCGTTCCGGCCACCAGTTAGTGTGGAGGGGGAGGAGAACACATTATGCACCACAGAATGTTCATGAATGTCTTTGGTATAGCCTAGGCATTATGGTGTGGGCAGGCATTATGCACAGTGGCCTACACTGCTGCATGTCTTTGTGCAAGGAACCATTACAGGAGAGTCGTACTGCAGGGAGATTATTTTGGATCAATCTCTGTTGATCTATTATGAACAGGGGACATCAGCTGGTTAAGTAATTATCAGTATCAATGAAATCTGTAAACAGCCATGTAACTGAGGTGTTATTTTATTTTATTTCCACTGCCAGTTTCGGCATTCCACTAAGTCATCTTCAGGTCCCATATGCAACTCTCAAAATAAATGATACGGTCTTACAGTGCCCCATATTCCTGGATGTTGTGAATTCAAACAGTTTGAATTCATGACATCCAGGAATATATGGCACTGTATGACTATATCGTCTATTTTGAGAGGGCCTGAAGATGACATAGTGGAATGCCAAAACTGGTAGTCAAAATAAAATAAAATAAAGTAAAATAAAACCTCAGTTACACTGCTGTTGGTGAATTTCATTGATGCCAGTAAATATTTTGGATCATCTGTCAGTGTAGAGGTGTGGTAGCTCTCGACCTTCTGTTTATGGATGACAATGCGCACCCACACAAGACCACTGATGTGTCGGACGCATTGGAAAGTGAAGAACATGTGGAATGGTCTGTGAACTCCCTAGACATAAACCCTGTAGTGCGTACTTAACATGCCTTTGGTAGACATTTCCTCAACAAACACTCCCTCACTGAACTGTGCAAGAACTGAAAACTGCTTTGAGAGAGGAGTGAGACAATATCTCCCAAGGACTACTCAACAGTTTGGTAGCTGGGGTGAGCAGCAGGTGCAAAATGAGTTAGTGCCCCTGGAGGCCATATTCTGTATTGAGAGTTCAGTGTTGAACTTAATATTGGGTGTCCGACCTATATCAAACATGAAAATTATTTCTCTCTGTTATCTGGCATTCCCATGTGGTGTAATCTGTACCAATTTTCATTGTAAATGTACCAGTCTACCTCTGTTACGTATGTACTGTGTTTCATGTCATCCATCATTGCCTGTGATTACTCCTGTACCATAATATCTATGTTCCTTAGCAATCGCCAAGCAGTGTATGTTATTTTTGTCAAGTCATATGTCTTTTAATATTTTCACAAACTGGAACTGTGTATGGTGAACAGTTTGTAGATTAAGTAGTTCTACCAAGTGCTCAGCCAGTGTGTATGTTGGTGAGATACTCATATTCAAACTCTTTCTTGATTTTTGTTGTTGCTGTCATTTGCTGCACATATGTATGTTGTCAGCTTTTTCATTACTATGATTGGAATGTAACAGTGGTCAGCCTGGGTATATAGGTTAAGCATTAACAGCCTGGTGGTTGTCAGGTATAATTATTCATAGTAATATTTCTATTTAATTTTCTGTCCTCTTCCACTTTTCCCTGGGAAGCAACAATGTCCCATAACTAGGGAAAATACTTTTAACAACCACCTTATTTCTCAATGACCAGTTCTGACATTTAAATTGTAATATATTCAAGGTATGATCAAAAAGTACCAGGAATTTTTGTTTTCCTGAAAGAATCTTTATTTATTCATCGACATCAACTTTATCCCCTTTGAAGTAATCCCCCTCTGATACTTGTGCCATCACTTTTACCAATCCTGGAAGTACTTCTGGAACTCACTTTTCATTATGATGATCAGCTCCTCCAGCAATTCTGATGCTTTTCATACTTTTCTTCAATCTTGGAAATAGAAAGAAGTTGCAGGAAGCCATGTCATAACAGTTTTGTTTTATGCCAAAAAATCATGAACAAGCATTGAGGTATGAGTGGGAGCATTATCATTATGTAATTTCTGCATGTGGTTTTGCCACAATTCTGGTTGTTTTCTTCAGACTCCTTCGCACAAATGGTCCTTAACTTTCTGATAGTATTCTGTATTGACCATAAGGTGGGAACTCATGATGCACTATCATATTGTAATCAAAGAAAGCAGTGACCGAACTAGTCAAATTTTTTTCAGTCTCGGCTCTTCAGGCAGTTCCCATTGGGATGATTGGGCCTTGGTTTCAACATCATACCTGTATCCCCATGTTTCGTCATCTGTTACAACCTTATTTAGAAGTAGTGGCTCATTGTTGACTTCAATTCCTGAGTGATGTCCCTGCGACGTCATTTTTGATCGAAATTCAACAATTTTGGAACAAACTTTGCTGCTACACATTTCATGTGCAAAACATCTGAAAAAATCACTTTGCATGAGCCAAAGGATATTCTAACACAATCAGAAACCTCTCTGGTGGTGATTTGGTCATTTTCTAGAACTATTTTCTTTACTTCTTCCACGTAGTCATCAGTAATTAATGTGCTAGGGCATCCAGGATGGTCATCATCTTCAGCATGTTCTCGACCCACTTTACCAAGCAAGGCAGTGCAGTGGTTAGCACGCTGGACTCACATTCAGGAGGATGATGGTTCAAACCCACATCCAGCCCTTCTGAGTTAGGTTTTCTGTGATTTCCCTAAATCATTTCAGGCAAATGCCAGGATAATTTCTTTGAAAGGACACGGCCAACTTCCTGCCCTATCCTTCCCTAACCTGATGAGACTGATGACCTTGCTGTTTGGTCCTCTCTTGCAAATCAGTAACAATAATTGATCCTCTTTGGAACATTTATACATCTCATACACTCTTGTCTTACTCATAGTTGATTCGCAAGAAGCTGCAATCAACATTTCAGATGTGGTGCTGCACTTTATTCCAGTTTTCAAGCCAAATTTAATAGAAATTCTGTGCTCTATCTGAAACTAAAAATTCACCAAGCACTCGAAAACACACTTTTTAACTGTCAACAGTAAACTAAATATTCAGAACAGCTGAAAATATTCAGAACACCTAAAAATGCAAACATACATCAGGAACATTTTTACCAACAAAATAAAAAAATTTGAAAATTGCATGTATAAAGATCGCAAAATTAAAAATTTCATATTACTTTCTGATCACACCTTGTATACATTTCTGTATTTTCCAGTGTTCTATATTTAAAAGTTCAGATTTATTTCACTCAGTGTTGTGATTTGTCAGATTTTTCCTTTTTTATTGTGCCTATATTTATTCTTACTTTATTTTCATGTACCAAGAATAAAAATTGTATATTTTAGAATTATATGCTTCCACTTTGGATTTCAAAATAAGGTTTTTAAGTCACTAGTTTCCTTTGTAATATATTTGTATAATATTGTTGTACAGCTGTACAGCTGCCTTCAACTGCTTTTATATTTCTGTTCTACAGTAGCAACTGCAATTCAGTGTAGAGGACTATGAGGAAATCACGGGGTGCATCAAGAACACCTCCACTGTCAGTCGCAGTTCGTGCTGGCGATGTCAATGCTGTCCGGAAACTGCTCAGAGAAGGAGAAAGTCCAAACGATTTCGATAACCGCGGCTGGACGCCACTGCACGAGGCAGCTGCAGGAGGGCATGTCACATGTGCTTTATTGTTGCTGCATTTCGGTAATTCCCAGTGAACTATTTATCGTTGTAGTATATTTCTGTTACATTCTCCAGGAAATATCAAGTAAAGTTTTTAAGCTAGGTAGAAATTTAGCTAATTTTTAGACCATTTTTTATGTTCTTTCAGGTTAGTGAAAGCGTTCAGTTTTTTATATTAATCACTGTAAATTACTGGCTGTGAGTATAGCTATCAATAAAGATGCAATCATATGGTGCACAAATTGTGAACGTTCCCAAGTACACCATCAACATGAACACCACTGCAGCAGCAGCAACCACCACTACTACTACTACTACTACTCCTGATGCTGCTGCTTTCATTACTATTAAAATAGTAATGCAGGCTTTTTGTAACCTCTAAAATGAGTATGCATGCTTGACTTGTATTTAGATAAGATTATTGAAATCCTTGAACCTTTTGTATTTTATTTTTTAATTATTCAAGTATGAACTACATCATAAAATATATAACAACTGAAAAAAGGCAAGTGTATAATTTAACAAAAAAAATCAATTTTTTACAATATAATGTAATCAGACAAAAATTTGCTCACTAAGTGGCAGCAGGAAAACACACGCATAAAAGGAGGTTATACTTACGCAAGCTTTCAGAACCAGTGGCTTCTTCTTCCGGCAGAAGGGCTGAAGAGTAATGAAGAGGGGGAGAAAGAAAAGGATTGGAGATGTTTAGGAAAAGGTGTAGATTTTGGAAAAGTCACCCAGAACTGCAGGTCAGGGGAGACTAACTGGACAGGATGAGAGGGAAAGGCTGATTGGTGGCAGCTGCACCTAATGACATTTTATTCTGCATAAGAATAACCTTCTTTTATGTGTTTATGTTGGTGAGTAGATTTTTATCTATTTGATTATATTACAAGTACATGATTTAAAATAGAAACTAGGTGTGTTTTTATAAATACATACTAGTCAAATACAGAAATACGTAATCAAAATATAAGAATATTTTGCTTATCCAGAATTTGGTGTAAACTGCATCTGTCTCAGTATAGTTCAAGACATCCTCTTGAGTGCATTCTCTGGATACATCCACTAATGCGCATTTTAGAAGGTGTTCCATTGTTTGTGTTCCACCACACACACACACACACACACACACACACACACACACACACACACACACACACACACAAGTATGTCAGTATCTGTGTGGCCCCACCATTTCTTAAGTTGTGATGATATCCCTGTGCCTGTATGAAGTCGGTTCACTGTTTTCCAGCATTGCCAGCTTAGGTGGGAGCCATAGGCTAGAGTTTCTTCTGCGATAAGGGCTTCTAGATGTTCTTCTTGCCATAATGATTTTATGGGAGTTCCAGTTGTTTTACTGAGTACGCGAAACTTCATCTAGGTTTAAGCAATCTGGGCACGGGTGGATGATCGTGTAGCAGGTGACACTGCTCATTCATGACATTTGGTGGGGGTAATACCTGATAATGAATATCAATGATAAGGGAGAGGGATAGGAGTCATTCCAATCCCGGGAAAAAAGGACAGGTATACACTCGTACGCACACACATATCCATCTGCACATACACAGACACAAGCAAATATATACACACATACACACACACACACACACACACACACACACACACACACACACACACACACACACACACACACATTAAGGTTCTTTCGACTGATGCCCAAACAGGACAGATGGAGACACTTGTTCAAGTGTGTACCATTCCAGATTATGTTACGGTCCTTTCCTGCCTCCCAGTTGTTAAGATGAAATGGACGCACATACATTTTACTGTGGGTTGGTTTTAGATTATTACCTCTGATGCAGTTTGTGAGAATTGTGAGGTCTTCACTCAGGTAATTTTCAATTTCCTTAAAATATTTTGTTTGTTACACAATTGGCCTATTATCTGCATCAGTAAAAGATTTAGTCTTTTTGCTAATATGTTGATCATTAGTATATATGTTGAGCAGCAGTGGTGGCAGCACACTAGCTTGTGGCAACACATTTCTTTTGGTTTCTCCATCTGCTTCTCTTTTGTTGGTATTCAACAGGTCGCACCAGTGTTTAAGAAGGGTAGTAGGAGTAATCCATCGAACTACAGACCTATATCATTGACGTCGGTTTGCGGTAGGGTTTTGGAACATATATTGTATTCAAACATTATGAATCACCTCGAAGGGAACGATCTATTGATACATAATAGCATGGATTCAGAAAACATCATTCTTGTGCAACGCAGCTAGCTCTTTATTCGCATGAAGTAATGGCCGCTATCGACAGGGGATCTCAAGTTGATTCCGTATTTCTAGATTTCCGGAAAGCTTTTGACACCGTTCCTCACAAGCTACTTCTTATCAAGCTGCGGGTCTATGGGGTATCGTCTCAGTTGTGCAACTGGATTCGTGATTTCCTGTCAGGAAGGTCGCAGTTCGTAGTAATAGACAGCAAATCATCGAGTAAAACTGAAGTGATATCAGGTGTTACCCAGGGAATGGTTTGGGGACCTCCGCTGTTCCTGATCTATATAAATGACCTGGGTGACAATCTGAGCAGTTCTCTTAGGTTGTTCGCAGATGATGCCGTAATTTACCATCTAGTAAGGTCATCCGAACACCAGTATCAGTTGCAAAGTGGTTTAGAAAAGATTGCTGTATGGTGTGTCAGGTGGCAGTTGATGCTAAATAACGAAAAGTGTGAGGTGATCCACATGAGTTCCAAAATAAATCTGTTGGAATTCGATTACCCTATAAATAGTACAATTCTCAAGGTTGTCAATTCAACTAAGTACCTGGGTGTTAAAATTATGAACAACTTCAGTTGGAAAGACCACATAGATAATATTGTGGGGAAGGCGAGCCAAAGGTTGCGTTTCATTGGCAATGCACTTAGAAGATGCAACAAGTCCACTAAAGAGACAGCTTACACTACACTCGTTCGTCCTCTGTTAGAATATTGCTGTGCGGTGTGGGATCCTTACCACGTGGGATTGACGGAGGACATCGAAAGGGTGCAAGAAAGGGCAGCTCGTTTTGTATTATCACTTAATAGCAGAGAGAGTGTGGCAGATATGATACGCGAGTTGGGATGGAAGTTGCGGCGAGATCTATTTACGAAATTTCAGTCACCAACTTTCTCTTCTGAATGCGAAAATATTTTGTTGAGCCCAACCTACATAGGTAGGAATGATCATCGAAATAAAATAAGAGAAATCAGAGCTCGAACAGAAAGGTTTAGATGTTTGTTTTTCCCGCGCGCTGTTCGGGAGTGGTATGGTAGAGAGATAGTATGATTGTGGTTCGATGAACCCTCTGCCAAGCACTTAAATGTGAATTGCAGAGTAATCATGTAGATGTAGATGTAGATCTTCCTGAAACAGCAGTGTCCTAACAATTTCTACCAATTTGTCATTGCTTGTCACTGGGTGTACTTTTAGAGGTGAGAGATCTCTGGTTTACACTGTTGTGTGATGCAGCTAGGTCAATGAATGCTACTCCTGTTGGAAGCCCCTCTCAAAAATGTCTTCAGTAAATTGAGCCAGGTTGAGAGCCTAACTTATACAGGATTTCACTGGACGTAAACCTGCTTGTTGTTCAGTTAGACAGCTGTCAATGTATCCACATATTCTGTTCATTATTAACCTTTCAGAAAGTTTCAGCAGCGAACACAGTAACAATGTTGTTTGATAATTCTTGAGGTTATCTGGGTTCTAAAAAAGCTTAAGAACTGTGATGACCTTTGAACCTTTTGTGTAATACCTAAGCACTGACTTCCAAAAATGTGATGGCTTTTTTATGCTGTGCTACAGTAGTGTTTTCTGAGCAAGTAAATTTGTGGAGAATCAAATCCACTTCATTTGGTGGCATCATTTTAAATTTTTTAACATGAGCATGAAAGTAAAATTTTTCATAAATTGGTTATTTTCAATCTTCTAAAGATTGTTCTGTTGTGTTAAAACATAGATGAGATGATATTTCAAACAAATGTTTGTAAAATATGGCTTTGTATAACACAGGAGAGCTATCATAGATTTTCGAACCTTTACAGAAGGCCAGGCTATCAGAAAAATTATTAAAGCAATACTTTGGCTCATACATGATCCCATGTCACATGTCAGATGGCACCTACAAAGTCAAGAAAGGTGACCGTACATTGAGGACACAAAGAAGTGTAGCGTAGTGGCGACTTCTGCCACGGAATGTATCAGGATGACCAAATGTAGCAGGAAGAGGTAGAAGGCACCATATTAAGACTCGTCCGAGCTTTCCAAGTGATTTATTGTTTCCAACTTCAGGGCTGTGTTCCCCTCAGTCTGCGTCACCAGGTCCTGCAATGCTGAGGACCCATTTCACTGTTTGCAAAACGTCTTGGCGCGGAATGGCTGCCTCAGCGGCCCGTGCACACACTGTGTGTTGGCCTTGTACGACAGCAGAATTGTGGTGTTGTCAGAATGCCAGCAGTCGATCCAGCAGTCTGCGTCCCTGCTGGCCCAGCACCACTCAGTGTGAGCCGCAGGTGGGCAGCTGCATGCTTCTCGCCAGCGTGGCTGAGATCGTGGCGACAACACGCACCCGTGATCCGGTGTTCGAATCTGCGGCCCTCACCTCGGGATGCCTCCGGTGTGTGTTGGAAGTCAGGACAACTGCCCACAGTAGCAAGCCATGGAGTGGCCCACCGCTGGCTGGTTACGGACCCCGCATCGGCCTCAGAGGGTCGAACCAGCGACCCACCATGGACTGGAATGCTGGTGCCCCATCTGCTGCTGCGTGTAGCTGGTGGTGTGACACGCTGTGCCATCCAGGAGAGCTGCCACACGTGAATGAATCTTGTTAGAAACCCGCACCTATTTATGCGCGGCTGTATTCCTCAGTTTTGCCATATGCGACGCTTCGCATCATATACTCATGACATGCTAGGTTGGCCAGTGGGCCCCTTCTGCCTGTGATTTGCAACATACGAAACCACTACGTATACTCTTTCAGCAATTTGACGGCCCTGTGGCCTCTATTCTACTTCGCAACTGTTGGTATGCGTAACTCACTGCAATCCGGCCTGCACCTGGCTGTAACTTGCGTTCAGAATATTGCACAAAACTACTTTTCCCTGTCCTACATGGTGGTGCCGCTAGAGTAGACATATCTACATCTACATCTCGTATCTACATCTACACCCACAGCTAAACTCTGCAAAGCAATGAAAAGTGGATAATAGAGGGTGGTTGTTACTGTACCATTTATTAAGGCTCTTCTACTCCATTCATGTATAGTGTGCAGGAAGATTGATAGCTTAAATGTATTCATTCATACTGTAATTAATATAATATTTCTTTATGATCCCTCTGGGTGTAATACGTAGGGGAGTTGTAGTAACCTTCTTGTGATTCTTGAACAGTGTTATTCTCTATTACTAGCTTAAATTTACAAAACTCAATTAGTCTTTCTCCTCTCTCATTCCTTGCTCCAACCCCATATTTTACTGTAACCTTTTCTTGTACACCATGCCTTACAACTGCATTCCTGTCTCCCATAACTATTAGATTTTCATGTCCCTTTACAATCTGTTACCCTGTCAATATACTCATATAATTTTTTTTATCTCTTCATGTTCAGCTTGTGACATCCGCATACCTGAACTAGCATTGTCAGTGTTGGTTTGCTGTCAGTTCTGATAAAAACAACCCTATCACTGAATTGTTCACAGTAACACATTCTCTGCCCTATCTTCCTATTCATAATGAAATCTAATCCCATTATACCATTTTCTGCTGCTGTTGGATATACTCCTCTCATCAGAAATCCTTGTCTTCTTTCCATTTACTTTACTGAGCCCTACTATATCTGGATTGAGCCTTCGTATTACCCTTACCATGCTCAAGCTTCCAACATTCCATGCCCGAACTTACAGAATGTTATCCTATTGTTGATTATTCAATGTTTTTCTCATGGTCACCTCATCCTTGGCAGTCTCTCCCAGAGATCCGAATGTGGGACTATTCCGGAATCTTTCGCAGATTGAGAGATCATCATGACACTTTTTCAATCACAGGCCACATGTCCTGTGGATACACATTATGTGTCTTTAATGCAGTGGTTCCCATTGCCTTCTGCATCCTCATGTTGTCGACCATTGCTGATTCTTCCACCTTTGAGGGCAGTTTTCCACACCAAGGACATTCATAAGTGGCTGGAAATTACTGTCAAACAATTGGGAGCTGCTCAGAATGGATTTGTCAGGCCGGATGCTGAGAGTTGTGTACCAGAGATAATGAAGCGACCTCAAGTAACATCCTTTGCAATGAATCTTATCTCCTCTGCAGCAAGTTCAGGATCTATCATTACACAGCCACTTGGCTAGGAATGGCATGTCAGTGGTAGGTCTGTGGGCTTTGTACAAGGGGGCAGGGACCAGGGAGCACTCAGGATATTACATCCCACCCCCTAAACAACAAGTTTGGGGTGTTGTCTTCTGCTGAAACTGAGCCAATGAGGCCCTCTTCACCTGCTGGGAAGCCTGCTGTTACCTGTGTTGGAGGAAAGCGAAAGCAAAAGGTTAGGGATCTGCTGATTGTTGGCAGTTCAAATGCACAGCAGATAATGGTACCCATTAGAAAAATGCTGACAAAGGATGGCAAAGGTCACCTTTTGCAGTCAGGCCCATGGGCCTCTTTCAACATCTTGAAGGGGCTATTCCAGCAGACAAGGAGGCAACAATTGTAACCAACTGCAGATTGTAGCACTTGTTGGAATGTATGATGCCTGTTGTATAGTGACCGAGGTCACGTTTGAGTCATTCTGGCAACAGGCAGAGAGGGCTGAGAAGGCCAGGCCTGCTCATAGACATTTAGCGATGCTGCCAATCTGCACTGTTACCTTCCAGAACTGGTTGGTGTCCTCTGGATCTGAGCTGAAAACAAGACTTTACCAGAAACTTCAAAGTTTTGTGACAAGCTTCGCTGTGACTTCCTGAACTACTGCCACAGGGTAGTGAACTGTAGACATGAAACAGTGTCTACATTATAGTAAATGCTTTCTGTAATGAATATTTTGAATGATTAGTTCAGGAGCCCACACAAAAGTAAATGATCATAGCAACACCCCACAAACCATATAGAGCAAATAGAGAGCATTAAGACAGATACAGGAATTAGTGACCATCAGGTGGTTGTAGTAAGAATGGATACTGTAACATTCAAATCCATCACAGATAAATGCAAAACATGTCATTTAAGAAAGCAGATAAAATTTGCTTTATGCCTTACTAAAATACAGTATCCAGTCTTTCCAACTAAATATGCATATAAATGTTGACAATATGAGGCTTGTTTATGGCAATTCAGAACTTTATACTACATGAATCAGTAAGAGATGGAAGAGATACCCATAGTACATAATGCAGGTCAGGACACTTGCAAAGGCAACAAAAATAGTACGCCATATTTAAAAGAACATAAAATCTATCTAAAAACAAAGATGATGTGACTTACCGAACGAAAGCGCTGACAGGTCGATAGACACACAAACAAACACAAACACACACACAAAATTTAAGCTTTCGCAACAAACTGTTGCCTCATCAGGAAAGAGGGAAGGAGAGGGAAAGATGAAAGGATGTGGGTTTTAAGGGAGAGGGTAAGGAGTCATTCCAATCCCGGGAGTGGAAAGACTTACCTTACGGGGAAAAAAGGACTGGTATACACTCGCACACACACACATATCCATCCACACATATACAGACACAAGCAGACATCCCACAAGCAGACATATTTAAAGACAAAGAGTTTGGGCAGAGATGTCAGTCGAGGCAGAAGTGAAGAGGCAAAGATGATGTTGAATGACAGGTGAGGTATGAGTGGCGGCAACTTGAAATTAGCGGAGATTGGGGCCTGGTGGGTAACGGGAAGAGAGGATATATTGAAGAGCAAGTTCCCATCTCTGGAGTTCGGATAGGTTGGTGTTTTAGGAAGTATCCAGATAACCCGGACGGTGTAACACTGTGCCAAGATGAGCTGGCCGTGCACCAAGGCATGTTTAGCCACAGGGTGATCCTCATTACCAACAAACACTGTCTGCCTGTGTCCATTCATGCGAATGGACAGTTTGTTGCTGGTCATTCCCACATAGAATGCATCACAGTGTAGGCAGGTCAGTTGGTAAATCACGTGGGTGCTTTCACATGTGGCTCTGCCTTTGATCGTGTACACCTTCCCGGTTACAGGACTGGAGTAGGTGGTGGTGGGAGGGTGCATGGGACAGGTTTTACACCGGGGGCGGTTACAAGGATAGGAGCCAGAGGGTAGGGAAGGTGGTTTGGGGATTTCATAGGGATGAACTAACAGGTTACGAAGGTTAGGTGGACGGCGGAAAGACACTCTTGGTGGAGTGGGGAGGATTTCATGAAGGATGGATCTCATTTCAGGGCAGGATTTGAGGAAGTCGTATCCCTGCTGGAGAACCACATTCAGAGTCTGGTCCAGTCCCGGAAAGTATCCTGTCACAAGTGGGGCACTTTTGTGGTTCTTCTGTGGGGGATTCTGGTTTCGAGGGGATGAGGAAGTGGCTCTGGTTATTTGTAGCTGTACCAGGTTGGGAGGGTAGTTGCGAGATGCGAAAGCTGTTGTCAGGTTGTGGGTGTAATGGTTCAGGGATTCCGGATGGGAGCAGATTCGTTTGCCACGAAGACCTAGGCTGTAGGGAAGGGACCGTTTGATGTGGAATGGGTGGCAGCTGTCATAATGGAGGTACTGTTGCTTGTTGGTAGGTTTGATGTTGACGGACATGTGAAGCTGGCCATTGGACAGGTGGAGGTCAACGTCAAGGTAAGTGGCATGGGTTTTGGAGTAGGACCAGGTGAATCTGATGGAACCAAAGGAGTTCAGGTTGGAGAGGAAATTCTGGAGTTCTTCTTCCCTGTGAGTCCAGATCATGAAGATGTCATCAATAAATCTGTACCAAACTTTGGGTTGGCAGGCCTGGGTAACCAAGAAGGCTTCCTCTAAGCGACCCATGAATAGGTTGGCGTACGAGGGGGCCATCCTGGTACCCATGGCTGTTCCCTTTAATTGTTGGTATGTCTGGCCTTCAAAAGTGAAGAAGTTGTGGGTCAGGATGAAGCTGGCTAAGGTGATGAGGAAAGAGGTTTTAGGTAGGGTGGCAGGTGATCGGCGTGAAAGGAAATGCTCCATCGCAGCGAGGCCCTGGACGTGCGGAATATTTGTGTAAAAGGATGTGGCATCAATGGTTACAAGGATGGTTTCCAGGGGTAACAGATTGGGTAAGGATTCCAGGTGTTCGAGAAAGTGGTTGGTGTCTTTGATGAAGGATCATCACCTAATCTATATAAACTAGGAGACAATCTGAGCAGTTCTGTTACACTGTTTGCAAACGATGTGATAATTTATCATCTAGAACAGTCATCACAAGACCAAAAAGAATTACAAATTGATTTACACACTGTACCTGTATGGTGTAAAAAGTGGCAATTGACCTTAAAGAATAAAAAGTGTGAGATCTCTTACATGAGTACTTTTAAAAAAATCCTTTAAATTTAGATTACACAATAAATCGCACACATTTAAAGTTTGTTGATTCACCTAAATAAATAGAGATTGAAGTTGTCACATTTTACAAGCATTAAATAGTAAAATAGTGCTTATTGGTATGTTCTGCAGCCTGTCTAAGGCATTTGACTGTATGAATCAATGTACTCTCCTACATAAATTGAAGTTTCATGGGATTGACAGTATAGCCAATCGATGGATAATGTCATACCTGACCAAAAGAATGCAGGAAGCTGTTCTTAGTAATTCAACCAATATAGTCCGGATACATAATTCTGACTGGGAAGGAATCACATATAGGGTTCCCCAAGGCTCAATCTTAGGTCCATTATTGTTCCTCATATGTGTAAATGATCTTCTGTCTAGTTGCAAAAAGCAGAATTAGTTTCTTTTGTAGATGACATTAGTATTGAAATCACTCCAAGCATACATACAGAAACAGAAGAAATGGTAAACAAAGTTCTTAAAAAGTATCATTCACTGGATTTCTGTGCATGGTCTCCCCCTCAATTTTAATAGGACACAACATATTAGGTCCTGCATACCTAAGGGCACTACACCAATGATAAGTGTTAACAGATGGCGAGGAAATAATAAATAAGGTGGAAACTTCAGAATTCTTAGGTATCCACATTAATGAGAATTTAAATTTGAAAAAGTAAACTTTGGAACCCCTGAGACAACTTAGTTCAGACATATCTGCACTTAGAATCATTGCAAATATTGAGTAGAGACAAATAAATAAATTGACAAATTTAGCATATTTTCATTCAATAATGTCATATGGAAGATTTCAAATTATGATGCAATGTTTCTTTGAACATTTTGCAGGTCCGAAGGAACATTGCATCATAAGTTGGAATAACACAGACACTCCAATATTGTATTAATATCTGTTGAAGCCAGGCTAAAAAAAAATCAAGACACGGGATGAGAAGGAAAAACTCTTTCCTTCTTGTCCCGTCCGGTAAGTCTCCCCAAAACCTAGGTTCTGCATGACATTCTAGAAATCTACACCTTTTCCTAGACCTCTCCAATCCTTTTCCTTCATCCCTCTTCCTTTTCCTTCAACCCTTCCACCTGAAGAAGTAGCCATTGGGTCCAAAAGCTTGCCTAATTAGAAAAAGGATTTTAATTGAGATGCTTAAATGTGTGACTGAAGTTCCTATCAAAAGTTTAATTCTAACTTGCAGGGCAAGACATTAAGGATGTAATAACTCATGAAGGAGAAACACCACTTTTCCTGTCTGTTAATCCAGACGCTAAACCTGATGTAATTAAAGTTCTTCTGAACCACTCAGCAGATATGAATCTTGGCAACAATGAACGGTTCACACCATTGCATAAAGGTAAAGTTTGATGAAAGAGTCATACATGTCTTTCCACAGAAGTTTTTCATTGATGATATTTTGATATTTTTTTGAAAAGTATTTTCAGTTCATTGCTTCATCTCTTTTCACACTGAAGAATAATAATTAATTTCATTGTTGTCTGCTTCCATTGTAATTTAACTGAATGAATAGTTGGTTATACCTCAGACTGAACATTTTTGTTGAGTAATATCCATTCTAATTTTTTAATCATATACTTTATGAATGAAGGTTCTAGTCTTAATTTTATCTTTGTTTTCTTTTGTTTACTTGCGTAAAAATGAAAGCAGAATTACATTACTATGAATATTACATTCATTAGATAATAGATTATATTAAAAACTATCTTGAAACTTGTACATAGGCTACCACTTTGTTATAAACCAATTTTGACAGGCCATTATTGGAGCTATATGCTTCAATACTATTAACTTATTGAATATACGTTGAATGTTTATATTTGCAGTGATGAAATGGTAACAGTGCCGGAACCTTTGCCCATCAGAAATTTAAACTATGTTTTCCTTACATTCTATGTAGAGAACAGTACTAACTTTGTCACTTGTTTCAAAAATTTGTATTCTAGCTCAAGGGGTTTTCAGTATGTTAAATATATTTTATTAGTAATTTATACAGTGGAAAATACACAACACTGGGCACTCAAAACATATAGCTAACCTCAGGTGGAGTGTACATAGCAATAAAAGTAATTCAGCAAAGGTAGGAATGCAGCAAGAAATAGATTGTAACATTCAGTGTCACACCAAATTTGGGTCTACTGACTTTCATAATAGAGAATCATTGATATACATCAAATGTATTCACATTTGTGAATATGAACAACAATCAGCTGTGTAAGCAAATGACAATAATGAAAATCTGTACTAGACCGGGACTCGAACCTGGATTTCCCACTTGATACGAGTGGTCACCTTAACCACTTTGGTTGTCTGTGCATGACCTGTGGCCAGACTCAAACTTACATATGTCATTTGAGTCTGGGCGTGAGTTGTGCACGTATAGCCAAAGTGGTTAAGGTGACGACCGACATAAAGCAGGAAATCTGGCTTTGAGTCCTGCTTCGGCACAGATTTACATTTTTGTCATTCCCTTATATAGCTGATGGTTGCCCGTAACAGAACTGTGAATATGTTTCATATATTTCATGATGACTGTAGTTACCACAGTACCTGTTCCTTTGGACATGAATGCATCTTCAAAGGAACATTGCATCATTCTTCTTAACAACACAGGCATTACATTATTGTACTTTAAAGTCATTCATGTGATGCTTTTGTTGTCATGTCCCTAAGTGGGATGGTGCAGTGGTTAAGACATGAGTCTTTGCTTGGAAGGACTGGGCTTCTGGTGACTAACTGTGCGGTTGTCTGACTAGCAATGGCGCTTTAGCAAGCAGTGTTCTTCATTGGTTCTCTTTCTTCCTCAGTTTTTGTACTCATTTCACGAGTGGGAGCTCAGTTTTTATGTAATTGTATTGAGATAAGTCTTCAGCCCTTCACATTGTACTTACCCAGTACCTGCTTCAGATAATGAGTTTATTCAAACTCAAACAAGTTTGTTCTAACAACAAAAGGGCTCATGATGTAATTGTGTATGCAGTTTGATGTGCATGCAGCTTGAAGCCTGTCAAAGGTCCAAGAGTTAGAATTTTTCTTTCAGCTGTTCTTTGAATGCATTCTTCAGTTGTGATTTTTGCAGGTAGTCGACTCGTTATCTGTCTAAACTACAATGGGAATTTGTTTCCTCATAGGGATCTGCAGTTGATCTTTTATAATTCAGATTTTTCAGGATCTTGTCCAGCTCTTAAGGTCTACCAGTGACTTCCTTGTTTTAAATCCTAAATTGCCATTTTTAAAAATAGGAAGTAGATCTATTTCTTGAATTTATATATAAAATACATTATTGAAGACATGCTGAAGAAATTCCATGACTACTTGTGTCTACTGATAAAAAAGCTTCAGTTAATCGATTCATCTGATGGAATTACATTTTCCTAGAGACGTTTTGAGTCTCAACTTTTTCACTGATAAGGATAGACGCTGAAGTAGTGAACTATTGAAGATAAAGTTGAAACTGAAACTTCCTGGCAGATTAAAACTGTGTGCTGGACCGAGATTTGAACTCGGGACCTTTGCCTTTTGCTGGCAAGTGCTCTACCAACTGAGCTACCCAAGCACGACTCACGCCCCGTCCTCACAGCTTTACTGCCGCCAGTACCTCGTCTCCTACTTTTCAAACTTCACAGAAGCTCTCCCGCGAACCTTTCAGAACTAGCACTCCTGAAAGAAAGGATACTGCGGAGACATGGCTTAGCCACAGCCTGGGGGATGTTTCCAGAATGAGATTTTCACTCCGCAGCAGAGTATGCGCTGATATGAAACTTCCTGGCAAATAAAAACTTTGTGCCAGACCGAGACTTGAACTCGGGACCTTTGCCTTTCGCAGGAAAGTGCTCCGCCATCTGAGCTACCCAAGCACAACTCACGCCCCATCCTCACAGCTTTACTTCTGCCAGTACCTCATCTCCTACTTTTGAAACTTCACAGAAGCTCTCCTGCAAACCTTGCAGAACTAGCACTCCTGGAAGAAAGGATATTGCGGAGACATGACTTAAGCACAGTCTGGGGTTGTTTCCAGAATGAGATTTTCACTCTTTAGCAGAGTGTGCACTGATGTGAAACCTCCTGGCAGATTAAAACTGTGTGCCGGACCGAGACTCAAACTTGGAACCTTTGCCTTTCATGGGCAAGTGCTCTGCCATCTGAGAGTGAAAATCTCATTCTAAAGTTGAGACTGTTTATGTCTCCAGAAAAATGTAATTCCATCAGCCAATAGATCACCTACACCTGAGGTACAGGCAGGATTTCCCCATTATGTACAAAGCTGGGGCACTGTTCCTCAGCAATACTGACAATTTAAGAAGGGGAAAATCAAGATGGGCTGAGGTGTCAAATGAACCTTGTGTTAGGGAGGGCATTGGACCAGGGTAGCATGTGTAGTAGTGTTAGCCACAATGCCAGGATGATGTGGTGGGTAACATATCTGCCCAGTAAACAGGAGACCTGGGTTCAAGTCCTGGCCATGGAACAAATTTTAATTGAACTTCAGTGTTCATGGATCTGAGTCGGGTAAACTTGTGGAAAAAATGCACATACTCATCCAGCTTCTTAGGTTTACGTATTCTACCAGATCTCAGAAGCTGTGGCAGCTCAGCATCTTCACTGGAACTGAATTCTTTTGTGCAGTTTTCTTGAGAGGTCATGTTTCATAAATGAGTAATAGTTCCATACATCTGATTCAACTTACTCTGATCCTGTTACTGTTATTTCATCCTCCTCCTTATCCATGGATAGTTTAAATATTCAGTGTTATTCTTGTTAATGATCAGAATTATTGTGGGTCTCTTGATCCTATTGTTACAGAGAAGAAATATTGACTACACTCGAACCTTGTGGATCATTTCACCACTGAAAACTACATCCCTTTCCTTTATTGCTCTATGATGAGTTGGTTCACATAAACAGTATGTTTTGCTTTTTATACAGTAGCTGTGAAGTATTTTCTGGTGTTTTTCTTGTTCCTTACATGTCTGTTGGCACTCAGAATGTGGATGTGCACTGTACCACCAAAAACTCCTAGATGTCAAATGCCTAGTATTGTTCTTGTCTTTGCTTCTTTTGCTGTCATCTCGTATAGAGTCTCCACGAGAATCTGTTTGTGAGCAGCACCGCTGCAGAGACTGCTTCTCCCCAGAACTTTGTCGGTAAGTTAGCTTCATAGTGTAGACATTGTGCTTCTTAACAGCATTCTTAAAATAGTGCTTGACTACATCAGTTTCTTCTGTACTACATGCTACTTTTTTAAGATATCTGGTAATCTTTGCTTTTAGAAAATTAGTATGTTCTCATTTACATTTTGTCAGTCTGTGATTTGAGACCCTCTGTTGAGTTTATTTCTTACAGAGGTTCTGAAATGTTTCTGTTTTTCTTATTTTTAAGTGTAATAATGCCTTTCTCAAGTGAGCATAAATCAGAATTAGGGAGCAACTATCTGTTGTAGTTGGTGGCATATTCATCACCCCCCCAAAATTCGAATGAACTAATGTGAGATTACTTACCGTGAGAGGTAAAAAACTGGAGAGGAAGTCTCCTCTGTTTACCTCGTAGACATTTTTCACAAGGGTTATTTCCACATTGCTGTGTGTGACACCTTTATCATGCTTCAATTGCATCACTGATTAAAATGTGTTCTTGTTGTAGACTACGATAACCCGTACTCTGACAAGTAATGTTACCAACTTGATCTCATATTTTAAGGAGAAAAAAGTACACTTGCAAGAGATTTGCAGCCGCAGTCGATCGTGTGTGAAAATTTGGCCTATAATTCTGATAGTACTGAGTTGCAAACTTCAGAAGGTACAGCTTTTAAACTTTCATGTGCACTAGTTGTTTGTCACTCACTCTGCCTAATGCTCAAGCATGAAGTATTGTACAGTGGAATGCCATCTAGAGTCTGCCCATTCACACAATTTTAATGGAGAGGGAATAGGAGGGCAGAGGTGAACTCATCTGTCCAATGTGTTTTCAAATCTCATTCAGGGACACTTGTTTTTCTATGCGAGAAATAGGTAAGTAATATGAGTACGAAATATGTCAACTTCATGCACATATACGTTCAACATTATTTTGACAGTATTCTCATATTGATAATCTGCAGCTATATATACACACACCCAAAAAATCAAAATGAATAATCCTAAGCAACTGAAGAATTATTATAAAATGTAGTTGAAGAATTTTCGATATACAATTTGATCGTGCCATTCACATTGGAGAATAGCACATCACCTGCAAGTGTACTTCAGCTAAACAGTGATGTTAATAATTAATCTATGCTACTTCTTTAATGACTAAGGTGAGCTTTATTTTTTTAAACAAGAAAGTGGAACATTGTAAATTTTTCTCAGTGAAACAAGGGGCAAAAGAGAATGCATGGAATTGTTTCATCATTAATATGAAGCTCTGAAGCTAATAATATGTAAATAAATAAGCAAATGAATAAATAAATAAATATAAAAAGAAATAATGTGGTTATAGTAGCTCTTAATTCACTCCAACCAAATCAGTCCTCATTGATATTTTTCTGATGAATGGTTCATCTTCAGTTAGTCCAATTTACCACACAACATTTTGTAAAAATTTACAGAAGTGTGAGTAAAGCTCACCTTATTAATTAGCATAGTTTTCAAACTCTGTACTGAAAGAGCATCCTTGTCATTTGTCCACAAACCATTCATATCAGAAAACACTCATTCAGTGGGGGTGTTAGTTCCAGTAAATAAAAAATAAATTCTAATATTTTTAGGGAAACTGGTATAAGGCACATTGTTCATAATACAGTGTGAAATAATTTCTACCCAACAGTCACTAGATTATTTTTTTCAGTCTCCATTTTTCTAATATCTTTGGTGATAATATATGTATATATTATAAGCAAGAATAGAACAGGTCAAGCATTTTAATTATTTAGGTTTTGATGTCGCATATGAGTACAATGAAGATGTAGAGAAGAAATTAGCTAAGTCTGGGAATGTATGTGGAACATTAAACAGATATTTAAAAAATAAAGCGAGGAAAGGACATAACTGAAATTTTATAAGACAGTGACAGTTCCAATTTTTGTTTACGGAAATGAATCATGGGTTCTAACTAAACACCAAGAAAGTCACATACAAAGAATGGAGATGAGTTTTATAGAGCAGTAAAGGAATGTACAAGAGATGAGAGATTTAGAAATTCATGAATTAATGAAGAACTGAGTATATTTAATATCTTCAATAACAAAAAAGAAAATAAAAATAAAATACAAGAAAATAGAAGAAACTGGAATGAATGTCTTGAAAGAATAAGCGGAGAAAGATTACCTCTCCATATAAGATGATGAAGATGGTGATGGTGATGATATATACATACTCTTTATACAGGCCAGTATCGCCTACTATTATAGTTGAAAGAGCCATTTCATGAATGAAACCTTCAGTCTTTTGTGTATCCTTGCATTGTGGTGCTCCTGCCGTAAGTGTTGCCAGACTGTAGTCCTGTGAACTTTCAGCGGATTCAACCACTTGTTTAAACATTCAGTTCCAGTGTGATAAAATGTGTGGACATAGTGTTTAAATTTTGGGGTCTCTGATGATAAGCTCATTTTCTGATTTACCAAGAATTGATCTGACAGCTAATGTTATGAAACATTCTTCACACTTGGTAACTAAATTAGCTTTTAAAACATTTAACACAGTACTTACTTCAAAAACTGTTATTGTTTGACCCTCTACTGTTTGAACTGCAGTGTGAAAAGTTGGTGCTTGATTGTGAAAAAAGTACAGGCTTCTGATAAAGGATTTCCAGAGAATGATTTTGTGGTGTCACTGCCAGACACCACACTTGCTATCTGGTAGCCTTTAAATCAGCCGCGGTCCGTTAGTATACATTGGACCTGCGTGTCGCCACTATCAGTAACTGCAGACCGAGCGCCGCCACACGGCAGGTCTAGAGAGACTTCCTAGCACTCGCCCCAGTTGTACAACCGACTTTGCTAGCGATGGTTCACTGACTACATACGCTCTCATTTGCTGAGACGATAGTTAGCATAGCCTTCAGCTACGTCATTTGCTGCGACCTAGCAAGGCGCCATTATCAATTACTATTGATATTGTGAATAATACCTCACGCCAGCCTGCGTGAGCTAAAACGCGTGCCTTTTGGCTTCCTCTAGTAACACGGTGTTGGCTCTCCTGCCAACCCACAACATTGGGGACGAGGCAACACTGCGTTCTTAACTATACTGCCCTGATTTACTTGTGTAATGGCTTCGCCACCATCTCCAGATGTACTGTCCAAATTTTATCGCTTACAGAATCAGCAGATGCAGGCATTACTGGATGCCCTTGGACAGCTCGTCCAGGGTCAACGTGCAATGCAAAACGACGCGGCAGCCACCGCTCCATTGCTAACGCAGCCACAATACGCAGTTGCGCCAACTTTTCGTCCTTTTGATGCTGCACTGGAAAGCTGGATGGAGTGGTCAGACCAATTTGGATTCCATCTTGCCACCTACAAAATTCAAGGTAACGAGTGGCAGCCTTTTTTGTTGTCCTCAGTAGGGGTGCACACGTACCGTGTGATAGTCAAATTATTTCCCCGACGCGACGTAGCGACTCTGTCCTACGACGAAATTTTGTCTGCATTAGATGCATATTTCAAAGACTCAGTCAATGTAGTTGCCAAACGGTATACCTTCTTTCGTAGAAAACGTACAGCAGGTCAGACTAATGGGGAGTGGGTTGCAACCTTGCAAGGCCTTACTAGGGATTGTGCTTTTGAGTGTCAGTGTGAACTCCCTTATTCAGATACTATGGTACGTGAAGCAATTGCACAGAACGTTTCTGATGTTCGTATAAGGGAACAGATTTTGAAACTAGTCAATCCCTCCCTTCAACAAGTGATGGACATATTGGATCGGCAGGACACACTTGACTTTGCTCAGGAATCATTTGAAACTTCGCCACCTGTGTGTCAGGTTGACTGGCCCACCGGGCAAGCTGCACGGAATGGTAAACAGCCCTCGTACCTGGCCACGCCGCTGCTGCCAGGCTCTCAGCCACGTGTATCGTGCCGGCAAGCAAATGCAGTGCTAAAATCATTCCCGCGGTGTGCTACTAGATATTCGCGTGAGAATTGCCCGTCACGCCAAGCTATTTGCTTTTACTGTAATAAAAAAGGACATGTTCAAAGTGTTTGCCAGAAAAAGCTCAGATCGGAAACTCAAAATCATTCCAGGCCCTTTGCTTCGTGCTGGAATCGGAATTGAACCAAGGATACTCAGGCTCGCGAAACTTCGCCCATGGAAATTCATATAGTCCATTCCACTCCGCCCAGTGCCACTCTCGCTAACAGTGACTGTGTTCGTCCCACAAATAGAGTGCGTCGACATCGCCGGAACTGCCGTCAAGTCGCAAGTGATTTTGTGCCAGTGTCAGTTCATGTTGCATGAGACAGTCGCTCTTGTCATCAGCAGGGCAATAAACTTTTTGTGGACTTGGACATTAACGGCAAAGTGATACCATTCCAGCTCGATACCGGGGCTGCAGTTTCACTGATCAATCAAGACACTTACAAACTGCTGGGCACACCTCCGTTGCGTGCCGCAAATGTTAAGTTAAGTAGCTATTCAGGTCAAGCGATCCCTGTGTTAGGACAGTGCAGCCTTCTTGCAACATACAAAGGACAAACAAAACTTGTGTCATTTTATGTCCTTCGTTCTTCTTCTGCAGTGAACTTGTTTGGTTTCGATTTATTTCAGTTGTTTAACTTGTCTATGGTAAATCAGGTCCTATCAGTGAACCAGACTGTGCCTTCAGACAGTGTTTCTCGTCTATGTGAAGAATTTTCAGACATTTTTGCACCGGGCCTCGGTTGCACAAGAACTATAAAGTACATTTGGAACTGAAAGTAAACGCGCAACCAAAATTTTTCAGGGCGCGCAATGTTCCCCATGCATTGCATGATGAGGTCACAAAAACATTACACGATTTGGAATCACAAGGTGTAATTGAATGTGTGCAGGCTTCTCTCTGGGCATCACCCTTAGTAATTTTGCAAAAACCTTCTGGAAAATTGAGATTTGTGTGGACTTCAAGGCAACAGTGAATCCACAACTAGTGGCTGCAACTTTTCCTTTACCCCGCCCGGAAGATCTTTTTGACAAACTGTGCCTGGGTAAATATTTTTCGAAGTTGGACCTAGCAGATGCGTACTTGCAAATACCGGTGGACGAAGAATCCCAGCGTGTTTTGGTGGTTAACACACATCTTGGTTTGTATCGATTCAAACGACTGCCATTCGGGTGTGCATCCACCCCTGCATTGTCTCAGCAATATCTACAAACTGTTTGTGCATCAGTCCCTACTGCAGCAAATTATCTGGACGATATTGTGATCTCCGGAAAGACGGAAGAAGAACATTTGACCAATCTCAGAACATTATTTCAGCTCTTGCGACAAAATGGTCTTCGCTTGCGGAAGGACAAATGTGTGTTTTTTTGCTTGTAACTTACCCTACCTGGGACATGTACTTAATTCCCCAAGGCATACATCCCAGTCCCGAACACCTCCGTGCCATACAAGACTTGCCTTCACCGCAGCATTTGAAGCAGCTACAGAGTGTGCTGGGAAAAATTAACTATTATCACAGATATGTTCCACATGCCTCTTCCATTTCAGCTCTGCTTCATCGCTTATGCCGTAAAGGTGTTCCGTTCGTCTGGACGACGGCATGCGAACGCGCCTTTCGCCAGTTGAAATCGGCGTTGCTTTCCAATACTTGCCTTATGCCATTCGATCCCTGGAAGCCCCTTTTGTTGATGGTGGATGCATCGGATTTCGGGATCGGTGCTGTGCTTGCACACAAAGATGGATCGCACGATCGCCCTATTGCCTTTGCGTCCAAATTGCTCTCGTCTGCGCAAAGAAATTATTCACAGATCGAGAAAGAAGCATTGGCTCTCGTATTTGGTGCTACAAAGTTTCATGATTTCTTGTATGGTTGTCACTTTACCATCCTCACAGACCACAAACCTTTGACATTGCTTTTTCATCCGACCAAGCCTGTACCTCCATGTTCAGCGCAGAAATTCATTCGCTGGTCTATTTTCCTCTCGCAGTACCGCTACGATATCTTGTATCAGTCCACTGCTAAGCATGGAAATGCCGATGCGTTGTCCTGTTTGCCTGTTGCTGAGGATTGAGCATTCGATTCCTCCGAACTTGCTTGCATGTTCATTGATTCGGAAACCAATGACGTGGTCGAATCGTTTCCGATTGATTTTCGTCGTGTAGCTACAGCCACAGCTGCCGACCCTGTCCTTGCTACTCTTCTGCGTTTTGTTGCTACGCAGTGGCCCTTGCCAAAGTCACGGATCGGGGACCCGTTGGTTCGCCGATATTTTGCTCACAAGGAGAGACTTTTTGTTCGACGTGGTGTTTTGCTGTTGCGTTCTGATAATGATCAGTCCAGGGTCGTGGTCCCATGTTCATTACAGTCCTCTGTCTTACAGCTTCTCCACCAAGGACATTGGGGTATAGTGAGAACGAAACAATTTGCTTGTCAGCACCGTACTTGGTTCGGAATCGATGCCGCGATTACGAATATGTGCTCTTCTTCCTTGGTGTGTGCCGAACAACAATCAGCACCACCACGGAAATTCTTTGCATGGCCAAAAGCCACTTCCCCTTGGCAACGCTTACACATCGATTTTGCTGGTCCATTCTGGAATGCTCGATGGTTGGTTGTGGTAGATTCGTTCAGTAATTTTCCTTTTGTTGTCCGGATGTCTTCCACGACGTCATCTGCCACCATCCAAGCGTTATCTGCTATCTTTTGCATTGAAGGTCTTCCACAGACTATTGTTTCCAACAATGGCCCACAATTCATGTCCGCAGAATTTCAGTCATTCTGCAAGGCCAATGGTATTCAACATCTGACGGCCGCGCTGTTTTCACCACAGTCAAACGGTGCCGCTGAACGATTGGTCCGGACTTTCAAGTCACAGATGTTGAAGTTGAAAGAGTCACATTCTCGGGAGGACACATTATTGCTCTTTATGTCCTCGTATCGCTCTCAGCCCTGAGATGGTCGCTCGCCAGCTGAGTTGCTCCACGGTCGCCCTCATCGAACTTTGATGTCTTTGCTACATCCGCCGCATCAGGTTCCTGTGCAGCGGCAGACACCTGCTTTTGCTCGAGGCGACGTTGTCTACTATCATCACTATCAAGGTTCATGGCGTTGGCTCGAAGGGCGCATTCTTCGCTGCCTCGGTCGCGCTATGTATCTGGTTTTGGGGGCATCTGGTGAGGTGCGCCGGCATCTCAACCAGCTGCGCCTGTGTCGTCGCATGGGATCTGCCACTTCCCGTCTGCTTTCAGCGACGGTGCCGTCCGGTCAGCGCCCTGGGGACCCATCTACTGGCTTGCCTCAGCCCCAGGTATTACCGACGCTGCCTTCCATTTTGCCCCATGGTGATGCGCCGCTGCCACCGCCACCGCCGCCTGTTCTTCTGCCGGCGACGCCCGCAGTGGACGCGTCGCTGCAACCGCCGGGCGCCTTCCTGGATCACACGCCGCCGATTGCTTCCCGTGACCAGTTGTCCTCCAACATGGAACTCTTGCCCGCTCCGGACCGTATATCGTCTTCGCCCGTCGGGTGCCCCGGCCCGATGGAGGTCGACCCTTCGGCCCCTCCTGTCTCTCTGCGGGCGCATACACCGCATGTTGGCATGCACTCTGGAGCAGGTTTTCAGACGTTTCCTAGCTCCCCGCAGTCCGAATGGCAGGGTGCGGGTGGCACAGCCTCGCCTGTTAGGCTCCCCACCTCGTCGCATACGTCAACATGGGGTCCTCCCCACGGCGGGCGGAAGCCTTATGCCACAACTGTGCGCCGATTTGCGGGGGAGGAATGTGGTGTCACCGCCAGACACCACACTTGCTAGGTGGTAGCCTTTAAATCTGCCGTGGTCCGTTAGTGTACGTCGGACCCGCGTGTCGCCACTATCAGAGATTGCAGACCAAGCGCCGCCACATGGCAGGTCTAGTGAGACTTCCTAGCACTCGCCCCAGCTGTACAACCGACTTTGCTAGTGATGGTTCACTGACAAAATACGCTCTCATTTGCCAAGACGATAGTTAGCATAGCCTTCAGCTACGTCATTTGCTACGACCTAGCAAGGCGCCATTATCAATTACTATTGATATTGTGAATAATACCTCACGCCAGCCTGCGTGAGCTAAAACGCGTGCCTTTCGGCTTCCTCTAGTAACACAGTATTGGCTCTCCTGCCAACCCACAACAGATTTGATAACAAATGTACCTTTTATTTTGAGTTACAAAATGTAGTTTCAGAGAAATAAATGTTGTCAGAGGATGTTTGACTGCAGAGAGTAAAGCAAGCCACCTTGTTTTACCATAGCCCAATACTTGTTTTATTTTTTTATTTTTTATTTTTAAGATTTTTAACCCATACAGCATACACATAGAAATAAGAGTGTATTTGATGAACAGTGTCTTTGATATCAATGGGAAGGACATCATCAACCATCTGGATAGTACTGTGGGGCTATATGAGCAGAGCAACGAACCTCAAGTAAGTTATGACCTAAATTTCCTTTTAGTTTTGTGAAGATGTTGTTGACACCCTTTCTGGATAAACCTTCAGAATTGCAGTTTGTAATACAGCAATTTTTTTATTTTAAGTTATTATTTTTCAAACACTCGCTCAAAAATGGAGCAATGATTTCTGAAATTCCTTCAGGCAAAGATTTCACATCTAATATTTTAACTTTAATCCCCTCAGTAGAATTAATGTATTTAACAAGCAATGAAAATATTTTTATGTGCTTATAGTTTGATGCATCTGTCATTATGGAAATAAATAATTAGATCTCTCCAGATCATGTTCTAGTTGAGAAATGGCAAATGGGGCTAAAACATTTAATGTAATTGCCTCAGTTTTGCCATGGCTGCAAGTATATTTTGGTTCAAAAGTACAGTGGACTAGTTTAGCTGTACAGTCCATTGATCTGAAAGACTAGTTGTGGTGGACAGTATGGTAAGCAAATACTCCTTCAACAGTTGCTAATTTCATAACTTTATCACCAAAAATTTCACTTAAAAAAGTATAGTCAATGCAGTGCTAAAAAGAGCACTTGCACACACCATTCTTTTATGTTTCTCTCTTTTGATATGTAGATATCACCTCCCCCACTTATCCCCTTCACCCCCACACCCACACCTATCCCATGGTGTATACTGAAAGTAAAAATAGATTTTTTGTATATGGGTATTCCTTTTGTTGCTCATTATTAAAAACATACTTACTTTCCGGCACTAGCAGTTTAGCTAAAGTTCACTGTGTTTTATTATTTCACAAATGCAGAACCCAGTACCATCTACTACCAAAGTCACAACTATAAGGGTTGTGTGTGTGTGTTTTTTTTTTTTTTTTTTAACTCTCACTTAAGCATATGCATTTACAGTTTTTGTTACTGTTGTCAGCATTCAAATCAAACACAAGTGATTATACATTTTAGATGATAGTGCAGACTGGCACATTTCAGTGGTCTGCAACTGTGCTTTCGCAGGCAAAGTCTCCTAATGGTTTCAGATGTATATGTATTGTAGATCCAAACAATAGGAAAGCCAGGATGGAATAATGGCAATATTTGAAAAGGATAATTATCACTCACCATATAGTGGAGATGTTGAGTCACAAACAAGTTCAACAAAAAGACTGCTAAACAAGTAAGCTTTTGATCAAAAGGCCTTCATATATCCTCCCTTCATATATCTTCCCACCACCACTACCTACTACAGCCCCATCACAAGCATCATGTAAGCTATGCGACAACCACTGTGCTGCATTCTATGTGGGCATGACAACCAACAAACTGTCTCTCCACATGAATGGTCACTACCAAACTGTGACCAAGAAACAGCTAGACCACCCAGTTGTTGAGCACGCTACCCAGCACAATGTATTTCACTTCAGTGACTGCCTCGCAGCCTGTGGCATCGGAATCATCATTTTTTCTGAATTGCACAGGTGGTTATTCTCCCTTCAATATATCCTATGTTCCCACAGGCCCCTGGACTCAACCTTTGTTAGTGTGTGTGTGTGTACAGTTTTAGCAGTCTCGTTTTTCCTGTCTGTGACACTTTGTCTCCATTATATGGTGTACTGCAGACCCATAATATATACACCACTTTGCTTTGTTGGCTGTTGGTAATGTAAAATATTTCATCTGATTGATGAAAAACAAGACTTTTAGTCCTGCCTAATATGGGACGTCTGGTCACATTATCAATGACCAACTCATTTGTGTTATTTATTTATTTATTTAAGCATTTAATTTACTTGGCAAGATTAGGGCCTTCAGGCCCTCTCTTATACCTAACCAGGCATACTGAGATTGAACGAATTTCAGTTTGTACAGAACATTATGGACATACCGCGTGTTATACAGTATTAATGTTAAAGTAAAAAATAGAGGTTATAACAGTAGTACAAGGATAATGATAACAATAAAAAAATATTTATAATAATCAATAATAATAATAATAATAATAATAATAATAATAATAGTAATGACTTTGTATATGAAAGTAAACATATTTTTCTTTTATGAATGTCAGTCTTATTGCTAGTTGGGAATTTTATCGTTATGTTCTTGCAGCTTGTGAGTTATTCACATCGAGCAGAGACATAAGACGATAGAATGGGGTGAAAGAGATATAGAAGAGGTAGCTAGGTTAGAGGAAGAGAAATAGAATGGTAAAATTCGAAGCTGTGATGGAGAGGAGGAAGAAAGAGATGAGAGGGGCACAACAGTGGTGTCTATACCGTCCCCAATATGTAAGTTTTGAGTTCCCTCTAGAATGTTGAATGGTTCTGAATAAGACGCAGATCACAGGGGAGCGTGTTTCATAGTCGTATGGCTGAGATGGAGAATGACACAGAGAAAGATTTTGTGCTATATAAAGGTTCAACCAAGATTCTAGACGTATCCGATCTGGTATTGCGGTTGTGGAATGATGATAGGTGTTTAATGTGAGAAGATAAGTATTGGGGGCACCAGCGACTAAGAAATCGATGAAGTAAGCACATTGTGTGGAGATCGCATACATTATGTGGGTGTATCCAACCTAGCTGGGAGTATGAAGGACTGATATGATCATACAACTGTATATTGCACACGTATCTAACACAACCATTCATCACTAGCTCGAGGCATCTCGAATTTTCACTATTTGTGCCGTGTTGAACTACGTCACAGTAGTAAAGATTGGGCAAGACTAATGTTTGGACTAATTTTTGGGTTGGAAATATTTTTCTAAATTTTGGGATTGCATGTCGGGAGGAGAGTGATTTCCGGCAAGCTGTGACTGTTTGTTCTTCCCAGTTTAGGTGTTCATCGCAGATTATTCCAGGGTCTTTTACTGTTTTTTCGTATGATAGTTGGGTGCCATTAAGGATATTTGAGGGACTGTTTCACGAAAGTATCGGCTGATTAACTTTGGATGAGATATAAGAATGACCTGGGATTTCTTGGGGTTTAGTTTCAGACCTAGGTTCTGTGCCCATCAAGAAACAAAGCAAAGATCTGCATTCATACTCGCTACTGCGTCAGCAATGTTCTTGGGGCTTGCACTTATATACAGTTGGATGTCGTCGGTGTATAGATGGTAGTTGCAGGAGTGAATCACTGAAGAAATATCATTAATGTACAGTGAGAAGAGTAATGGACCAAGGACAGAGCCTTGGGGAACTCCAGAGCGAACTTTTTCCATGATGACTTCTCTGACCCACAAATGACTTGTTGACTTCTGTTTTTGAGGTAGCTGTCGAACCAGTGCATTGCGCTGTTTGAGAAATTCAGCTGTTTCATTTTAATTAGCAATATATCAAAGTCAACTGTATCAAAGGCCTTGCTAAAGTCAATCAGTGTTAGGATGGTAGCTTCACATCTGTCCATAGCATGTTTAATGTCATCAGTTGCTTTGATTAATGCAGTTGCTGTACTATGGTGCTTTCGGAAGCCTGACTGATATTTATCATGGATTTTATGAGTTTTGAGGTAGTCCGTCAGCTGTTCATGGATGATGCATTCTAAGTCTTTAGATATTGCAGGTAGTATGCTTGATCAGCCTGTAGTCACCTGGCGACTTTGGGCTGTCAGTCTTGGGTATAAGATGAATTAAACTTTGCTTCCACTCAGTAGGATATGTACTACTGACAAGAGACAGGTTGAAGATGTCTGTGATAACTGGAATAATGGTGTCTACAACGTTTTTAATCATGCTAATGCTCACTCCATCATTTCCTACTGCCTCGGAAGAGATTCTCGTAATTGCCTTGTGTACTGTGCCTGTAGTGACATGTTTTAGGAAAAACTTGTCTCTTGAGAGATTGTTATCTTGGGGCTGGTAATTTGTCGCTGTGTGACAGTTTACAGCTGTTGATAAGAAATCGTTTAATTCTTCTGGAGACGCTTGATAAACAGCATCAGATCTTCGCTTCCCTATACCGAAACTGCGCAGCTTTTTCCACAGTGCAGCAGGTTTCGATATGCCCCATACGACAGAGTGGGCATGTCTGATTTTGGCATTGCTCACACTTTGCTTGGTTCTGTTTCGGAGTTTCCTGTAAGCTTCATACGCCTCGGGAGTTGGGTTACGCTTGAAGGCCGTATGTACAGCATCACGTTTATTCATTAACTGGCGTAATTCAGTGGTGAGCCACGGAGCGGGAGCTCTCTTTACCTTGACAGTACATTGAGGAGCATATTTGTCATACAGTGCAATAATTTTGAGACATAATTCTCGAATTTTTCTGTCTAAATTCGATTCATTGCTTATATCATGCAAGGGATGTCTGAGCAATCCTTTTGAAGAACGTCATGGTTAACATTTTTTAGGTTTCTGTAGGTTACTAGGTGAGATTTTTTGTTGGTAGTATGCATTGAGTAATTTAAGAATATCACATCATGAGCAGAGAGGCCCAGAGCTGATGTCTGATTGGTGCGAATTATTTTATCTGGTCGCTTTGTTGCTATTATATCTATGAGCATATGGCTGTGTGGCTTGTGATGGGTTGGGTCCAGCGGTGTTATACTCATATCATTGGAGTGGAACAGTCTCCTTAGTTTTTCTGCAGAGGGAGATTTTAACTGTAAGTCGATGTTTGTGTCGCCCATAATGATTATGTGCTCATACTGTGACACGAGCGAGGACAGGGCAGACTGAAAGGAGGACATGGCACCGACCTTTGGCGGTTTATAGATTACTCCAATTAGCAGTTTCTGATTTGATGTATTTATTTCGAAAAACAAGAACTCTGCTTCTCCTTCGCCCTTTGCATCCGATGTGCATAGTATAATAGGTTTCAGATCAGAGTGAACATAGGCATCCACACCACCCCCATGTCGAGTTTCATGATCTGCTCTTAGGAGAGAGTAACCAGTGATTCGGATAGCGTTGGAAGAAACGTTTGGTTTCAACCAAGTTTCAGAGACGAGGATAATATGGAACAGTGACTGGCAGAACAGGTCATAGAACTTGGCGAAGTGAGCAGTTAGTGACTGCGCGTTCACTTGGGCCACAAAGAGCCCGCCGCCGGAACCGGTCCGTCCCATTGTGGGCGCCTGTAGGACCGAGCGTGCTCCATTTACCTGCTGGCTGGAAGAGGGACAAAAGCTGGAATTCATGGGGGAAGACATATTTGCAGGTGTGCCCAAAGTCGTGGCTGACTCAAGCGTCTGTGGGCTAAAGTTGAAAAACAGGCTGAAAGTATCGGAGAAGGGAGCGAAAAGAAAGATGGAAAGTGGCAGTAGTGGTTACAAGAAAGAAAATAGTAGTAGTAGTGGTAGTGACGAGGATGAAAATAATAGATATAGAAAGGTGGATTTAAGGAGATTCCTGTTAATGGAGAATGTTAATTCCCATTTGACTAACAATATGAATGTACATGAGCACTTATGATAGAGAAATAAAGAAGCAGTATTTATGCGAAACAATTGACTTATTTTATACAGAGTACTTATGGTACTTAGAGAAATAGCGAAGCAATATTTACCTTAAAAAATGAAACAAAATAATAAAAATTAACTTTTATTAGACAGAGTACAATATGAGACTGTATTTCACGAGATTTCGCTCAGTCTTTCAGTTCGAACATGTTCGTCAACGTTTTCCTCCCTCCTTCCATCTTGACTACAATCCTGCCATCCTGGGTCCATACATTTTGAAGGCCGAACTGTGTGATCACAGTGTTCAAAACTTTTAGTCTTTCACATGTCAGATCTTCCCTCAGGGTAATCCCACGCTTGGCGAGTTTTCTTTTCTGAGTAAACACTTCAGCTCTTTTCTGGTAGGACACAAATTTAATTATTATGGGCCTGGGTTTCATGGCACCTGGTATCCTGCGCCCAACATGGTGGCTTCTGTCAATATTGGCCACGTCGACATGCACGCCAAGTTTCTCACGCACGAGGCTAATGACCAGGTCGTTGGTGTTTTCACGATCATTTTCAGCTACCCCGAACAAGCGCAAGCTGTTCCTTTGCTGATAATGCTCAATTTCATCGGTGGCTGCAGACAGTTTAGCTTATAGGTCGGTGGCTTTTTATTCTGTATTTCTGAACTACTAATGTTGAAGGCAAAGAGATATCTGGCACCAGCTACAGGTACGGAACTGTGTAACTGCAAAGCATGTTAACAATGTCAAAACAGCATTTCACAACCCTCTTACTCACTGCACTGTTCAATATTTTGCATTTGGGCATTAAAAGGCTGCAGTGGGGCAGGGTGAGTGATAACCAGTGTGTTCATATGTTTAAAAGCTGTACTTTCAGAAGGTTATAACTGTATACTGTCGGAATTATGGCCCAAATTTCCCTGTGGGATCAGTAGCTGGGCTGATATCTTGCATGTGTGCTTTTTTTGTCTTTAAAATATATGATCAAGTTGGTGATGTTTCCTTCTGGGTGTTGGAATTATCAAATTTAATTAACATGTTTGCTTTGATTATGTGCTGATCCATCAAAGTGTATGTACCAGTCTGTTATAAAGGCATCAGCTGCTGCTGGTGTGCCATAAATTATTCCATAACTTTTGTTTGTAATTTTGATAACTAACTTACAATCAGTCTTTACTTTGTTCTTATATACAATCACAACAATTTTGATCTTTGGAACATGACACACATCATTTCAGTTACCTTTTGTTTTCCCTTTGAGAGCCACATCACCATATTATTGTAATAATCATTTAAGTCTTTCTTTACTTGCAGGAAAGTTTGTATAGCATCGTATATAACTTGAAACAGATAACAAAGCATAGCGGCACAGAAATCTAGCTTTCTGTAGCAGTTAAAACACACATAACCACTATCTTTTGCCAAAAAATCATTGTTGACCAAAGCATTTAAACCAACTACACCGATAAATCATTTTAATTGTTTCTTTCATAATTATTTTTCATTAAATTTTCTAGGTGTTAATAGTTATTTAAATGCAGTCATTGTGTAATGGTTTCCTTTTACAAATCATTTCAGTGAAAAATGTATTATACATGTAGATTCACAGATTCTTGAGGAAGAGGAATCAGTGCAAAGAAATTTTCAGATAGTATGCTGTGGTACAACTTGCTTGAAAAATTATTTCCACCGTTACTTCACAGTTATTGAAAAAGATCAGTTAATTCTGAAAATTAGGCTGTTATTGCAGCTGAACAAGAAAATTAGCAGAGATACAAACTGTAGTTTGAACCTGTAATATATGTAATTAGCTTGTTGATCATTAGTAGTACAGTGTACGGGATGTTACTGGATTTGACTTAGTCCTAGTGTGTCCCATAAAGAACAAAATTTTTAATTTAATAATGAAACACATCTCCAGGACCTCTAGCCGTCTTCTCTCTTCTTTTCCAATTGTCCAAGTTTCACATCCATATAGGGCCACACTCCAAACGAAACCTTTCATGATACGTTTCCTTATTTTCAGACTGATATTGTTGCTGGTGAGTAAGTTCCTTCTCTGATTAAATGCAATTTTGGCCTTTTGTATTCTGGTCGTAGTTTCTTTCTGGCTTCTACCATCTCTTGTGGTTTTGCTTCCCAGGTAAGTAAATTCCTCTATCACTTCCAGCTCCTTCCAATTCTCATTCTCAGAGGTTCACATTCTGCTCCTGTACTGCATACCATCACTTTAGTCTTTTTCTTGTTTACTTCATTCCATACTGATTGCATGGAATTTTTTCCATTGTTCTGATGACTTCCTCTAGATCTTCTTTTGTCTCTGTGACTATAGCAATATCATCTGCATAACGTAGCATGTCTATCTTCTGCCCATTAATTTTGATCCCCACCTCAGTAGTTTCCCAAACTTGGTCTATAGCTTCCTGGATGTAAGCATTGAATGTAAGAGGAGAGAGAACACGTCCTTGCCTTACCCCTTTTCTAATATTTGCTTCTTGTTCATGGTGACAGTTCCTAATCACTGCCACCTCATTCTTATAGAAACTGAGTATCACACGGATGTCTTTGTACTTTATTCCACTTTTCCTCAGCACTCTGAACATTTCTTGCCAGATAACATTATCAAACGCCTTTTCCGTGTCTACAAAGGCAATGTAAGTTGGTTTATTTTTCTGTAACTGCTTTTCAATAACGAGTCTCTGTGTCAGAATCGTCTCTCTTGTTCCCAATCCCCTTCTGAAACCAAACTGATCTTCACTCAGCATATCCTCCAGCTTCTCTTCAATTCTCTTCAGAACTATTTTTATGAAAATTTTTGATGCATGTGATATTAGGCTTAGAGTTCGGTACTGTTCGCATTTTGTAGCTGCTGACTTCTTTGGTATAGGAACAATGATACATTTCTGGAAGTCTGTCGGTATTTCTCCTGTGTTATATATGGATCTAATAAGTTTAAGCAGCATCATTTTCATGCTGTCACCAGCATTCTTTATAAGTTCTGCAGGGATGTCATCAGTACCTGTTGCTTTGTTGTCCTGTAGTTCTTTTAAGAGCTCTGTCAAATTCTTCTTGCAGAATGTCATCTCCCTTGCTCTTCTCTTCCTATTACTTCCTCTGAAAGAGGTGTTTCCGCATACAACTCCTCTATGTATTCTTTCCATCTCTTCACCATGTCTTCACCAAACAGCATTTACCCCTCTTTATTTTATATCGTGCCTAAGAGTGTTGTTTTACGTTTGTTAAAAAATTGATTTGCTGTTCTGTAGGCTAAATCAGTTCTTCCGTTTTGCATATTTTCTTCCACTTCTCTGCACATTTCTTCAAGAAAATTTTCTTTTGCTTTCCTAGCTTCTCTGTTAACTAAATTCCTTAGTCTTCTGTATTCAGCTTTTCCTTGTTCATCAGTTGTATTTTTGTATAATCTCCTGTTTTCTATAAGCTCAATAATATCTGCTGTAATCCATTTCCTCTTGTTTTTGAGTTCAGTTCTTCCAACTATCTTTTCTGCTTTGCATATACCAGATTTAGTGTGATCCCAGTCTTCATTTACTCCACCATGTTGAAAATTCTTAGCTAGGTTGTCTGTTTCATGAGCATAGAGCTTTGCCAGTCCCTCAGTTTTCAGTTTTTCTAGTTCCCATTTAAGTTTTACTGGCTTCTTCTTCAAATGTTTGAATCTCAGTGAACTTTACATCAGGAGCAGGTTATTATCACTGCCTATGTCTGCAGATGGACAGCTCCTGCAATCTTTTGTATGGTTCCTAAAACGTGCTTTCACTAGAATGTATTCAATCTGTCATCTCCTCAGGTCTCCAGGAGCCTTCCGTGTGTATCTTCTTCATTTGTGGTGTTGGAAAAGTATGTTTGCAACAATTAATTGGTTCCTTGAGCAGAACTCGACAAGTTGATCTCCTCTTTCATTTCTACTTCCAAGTCCATATTTGCCAACAATTCCTTCCTTCGGTTCTTCACCCACAATCGCGTACCAGTCCCCCATGGCAATCAGGTTTTCATCTCCCTTAACATTTCTCATCGCATTACTTATTTCTTTTTATATTTTGTCAATGACTGCATCTTCTTCTTTGGATGTTGGCATGTATATTTTTATTATCACAATCTCCTTTGGTTAGTTTCAAGTTTGACTAGTATTATTCAAGAGCTATATTGCACATATCCCTTGACACATGAGCCATAGTTTTTCCTCAAAATTATTCCAACTCCCCCCATTTCTGGTCTATCTTGGTCAGTTCTGGTGTGAATGACTCTGTATTCTCCAGACCAGAAATCACCTGGTTGGGGCCATCTCATGTCTGATATGGCTATGATATCGATTTCCAGTTGTTCCATTTCAAGTTTTACATTTTCTAGCATGCTACACTGAAGCAGTGTTCTCACATTCCAAGTGGCTATGTTAAAATTTGGATTCTTTTCCTTCACGTTGTCTGTATCTTTTGCAGACCCCACCCAGAGATCCGATTGGGGGACTATTTTACCTCCGGAAAATTTTACAGAAGATACTGACATGGTTTACTGCTGATGCACTGTGATCTATGACCTATGGCACATTTAATTTCTGCCTTGAGTTGAGGGATGGTTCGTGGATTGTTCTCATAAACAGAAAATTTGACATACCCCCACAAACAAGTTACACAGTGTCAAATCATACACTCTTGCTGGCCAGTTCTGATTGCCATTGCGAGAGATGAGACTAGCTGGGAATCTCTCTCTCAGCAATCTTGTTGTTGCAACAGCAGTGTGACAGATTGCCCCATCCTGTTGGAACCACGTGTTCTGCATTCAATTCTCACAACTGTGGCCATTAGAACTGTGTTACCGTATGGTGATAATGATCACCAGTTACTGTCACTGCTTTTCCAGTCTCGTCTTCGAGAAAGTATGGCCCAATTATTCCATCAGCCCATGATCTGAACCAAACAGTGACTCATTCTGGATAAAGACACTTCTCATGGACAATACGTGGATTCTGTGTCATCGAAATCTGGCACTTTTGTTTAGTTATGTTTCCATTAAACTGAAAGTGTACTATCACACTGAAGATTATTTTCTTATGAAAATGACTGTTGAAATCTTATTTTCTGAATACCCAATTGGCAAATGTTCAACTCTTCAAATGGCCCATTGTCTTCAGCTCTTGTGTTAGTTGGATTGTAAAAAGATCCAAATGCAGACCTTTTGTTAAAATTCAAGCAAACCACTTCTAGGAATGACTAACTGGTGAGAAAGGCAGTAAATTGACTTCACTGGACTCATAGCAGTGTTCTCACTTATGAGAGCAACATTCTCTACTGACCAATAAGAACAAATATGTCAAGGTGATCTGGTGTTCACTGACCATCCTACATCTTTGAATTTCCTTATACCAGTCTCTATACTGTTGACACAAGAGGCAGAGTTTGCATACAAAAAATTACATCAAGTCTTCGAACGGTCTCTACATAGCATTCATCATACTTGAAGTGCACTTGCAAAATCTGTATGCATTGATCCAACGTGTATTGCTCCATTTTAGCTGATAGTAGTATGCACAAATGCAATATTAACAGATGACATTCACTTAAATTTCAGGTTCTTAGCCATCTGACTAGTTTGATGCACCTCACCATAGCTTTCTCTGCTGTGCCAACCTCTCCATCTCACAGTAGTACTTATGTCCAACATCATTACTTATTTGTTGAAAACATTCCAATCTCTGGCTTTCCCTATCAATTCCACTCTCTCTGGTATCATGGAAATTATACCTTGACGTCTTAACATATATTCTGACCTGTCTTCTTGTGAATGTAAGAATATTAGGAAAAGGATAGTTGCTACCCATGTATAGTGGAGATGCTGAGTCGCAGATAGGCACAACAGAAAGACTCACAAAATGAGCTTTTGGCCAACAAGGCCTTTGTCAAAACATGCCTCCCCCCCACCACACACACACACACACACACACACACACACACACACACACACACACACAACACATTTCACACACACATGCCACAGTCTCTGGTGAATATTTCCCACAGATTTCTGTCCTTGTTCATTCTGTGGAGGAGCTCGTCATGTTTCATCTTGTCTGTCCACCTGTGGTAATCTGGTAATTTTCTTAGATTCTTTTCTCCTGCTCACCCCTCCCCCCCCCCCCCTCCCTCCCTCCCTCCCTCCCTCCCTCCTCCTATACAATGCTGTGCTCCAGATGTTCATTTTCAGAAATTTCTTTTTCAGATGGATGCCAGTCTTTGATACCAGTAGACACTTTTTTTCCCAGGAATTCTTTAATTGCCTGTGGTAATCTGTTTTTTGTGTTCTCCTTGCTTTGTCTGTTGTGTGTTATTTTGCTTCCAAGGTAGCAGAATTCCTGTAGTCCATCAACTTTGTGGATCCCAGTTATGATGTTTAGTTTATCAGTAACCTGATTTGTGCTATTCCTCATTACTTTCATCTTTCTTCAATTTACTCTCAATTCATTTTGGGTTCTTACTAGACTGTTCATCCCATCCCATCCACTTCTTGACATCAGCATGTATGCTTGAACTGTTGTTGTTGCTGCCAATTCTGATGAGAATATTCCTATTGCTAAATCATTCAAAATAACTCACTCTTCCACCTACCCTTCTCATCACACCAAGTTATTACTCCATTTATACAACTTTCTGCTGCTGCTGATATTTTCTTATGTTCATCTGAGAAATTGTTATGTTCTGTCAATTTCACGTCAATGACCCCACTATACCTAGGTTGAGCCTTCACTTTTCCCTTATTTCTGACTTCCCTTTGAGAATCATACTTCTTACATTCCCCACTCCAACTCAAAGATTGTTATCCTTGCATTGGTTATGCAGTCTTTTTCTCATGTTCACTTCTCCTTTGGCAGTCCACTCCCAGAGATCTGAATTGTGGATTGAGCTGGAATTTTTTTGCCAGTGGGAAGCTCATCACAATTTTTTTTCAGTTACAGGTCACATATCCTGTGGATATAAATGATGTATCTTTAATGCCATTGCCATCTGCATCCTCATACCATTGATCATTGCTGATTATTCTGTCTTTAGGGGTAGTTTCCCACCACAGGACAAGACTCTGCCCTCTGTCCACTCCTCCACTCTCTTTGACAAGCCCATTGGCCGAATAAGGGTAATTCCTTATGCTGGAAGCCTTTGTCTGCTGTTGCTGGTTTTACCCCTGCTACTGTCAGAAATTTAAAAGAGTGTATTCCAGTCAACATTGTCAAAAGTTTTCTCCAAATTTATGAATGCTATTAACTTAGGTTCGATTTCCTATAACATGTACTCTGAGATAAGTAATAGGGTCAATATTGGCTCGCATGTTCCAACTTTTCCCTGGAACCCAAAATGATCTTCCCTGAGGTTGACTTGTACCAGTTTCTTCATTTCTCTTTAAATAATTTGTGTCTGTTTTTTGCAACCATGACTAATTAAACTGATAGTTCAGTAATATTCATAGCTGTCAGCTCTTACTTTATTCTGAATGGAATTATTATGTTCTTTTTGAAGTCTGAGGATATTTCCCCTGTCTCATATATCTTACAAATCAGGTGGAATAGTTTTTACTCATGGCTGGCTATCCCAAGGATATCAGTGGTTCTGAGGGTATGTTGTCTACTACAGGGGCCTTGTTTCAGCATAGGGCTTTCAGTGTTCTGTCAAATTCTCCACTGAGCGAGGTGGTGCAGTGGCTAGCACACTGGACTCGCATTTGGGAGGACGACAGTTCAATCCTGCGTCCGGACATCCTGACTTAGGTTTTCCGTGATTTCCCTAAATCGGTCCTTTGAAAGGGCACCACTGACTTCCTTCCTTGTCCTTCCCTAATCCGATGAGACCGATTACCTGGATGTCTGGTCTCTTCCCCCAAATAACCCAACCAAACTCAAATTCTTCTTGCAGTGTCTTATCTCTCATTCATCTACTTCCTTTCCTCTTTCTATAATAATGCGTTCAAGTTAATTTCTCTTGTTTAGCCCCTCTATATATTCCTTCCAGCTTTCAACTTTTCGTTGTTTGCTTGCTATTGGGTTTCCATTTGTGCTCTTGAAATTCATACAGCCATTTTGTTTTTCTCCAAAGGCCTCTTTAATTTTCCTGTAGGCATTTCTATCTTTTCCCTAATTATACATGTCTCTAGTCACTCCTGTTTAGCCATTTTGTCTTCCTGTCAGTCTAATTTTTAAGACATTTTTATTCCCTTTTTCCCTGCTCCATTTGCTGTGATTTTTGTATTTTTATATTTTTTATGGACTTTAAATTGTGTGGCGAGTTGTTGAAAAGTTGACTATCCTTATAGCTTGTACCATTCACAGACAAAATTATTTTACCTGCAATTACGTTCAAGTTCCCCTGATGTGAGACATTCTCTTCTATTGTTATGTCACAAAGATAAACTGTAACATTGTGGGTTTGATGTGCTACCAAAAGTGTACCAGGAATGTGAGCTGAATGAGGACAACTTGTATTAGTTTTCCATTGAATGACAAATAGGTTTTGAGATTTAATGACAAATTGTGCTAAGTGAACTTGCTAACTTGCTATGAGTCAATTCTGAATTTCTTCAGAGTGAGAAAGCTATACTGAATAGATGAATCTGTGAATCTGTCTGGTGGGGCAGCATGTGAGTTCGAAAGACACACACACACACACACACACACACACACACACACACACACACAGAGAGAGAGAGAGAGAGAGAGAGAGAGAGAGAGAGAGAGAGAGAGAGATATGCAAACTATTCATAGTTTGCTTTGACTTTATTTAAAATGTTGCAATTATTTACTAGATCTACTAGAATGTAGTATTACATTGCAAGTGGTAATATTGTAATTGTATCGTTTGTTTTCAGCTTGTGAGCTTGATTTGGTAGACCGTGCCCACCTGCTTTTAGAGTCTGGTGCAGATATCAATGCTGCAAATAATAATCATAGCCGGCCTATTCATGAAGCCATCAAAAGAGTATGTTTTATTACCCATATTATCAAAATATTACTGTTGTTTTTAATGAAATTAAATGAAAACAGATTTTGATAATCAGTTGCAAACAAAGAGATCATATGCACACAAGGATTCACTAGTAAATTCTGCTTCCATGCTTAATTTAATGCTATTAATTACAAACATTATCTTAGGACAATATTTCTCTTTTATGAGGGTGTTAAATAAGTAATGCAAAACACTTTTTTTTCTTGGACCATTTCAGTGGAAAATATGTGGAATTTGTTGTGGGAATTCATGGAAAATACCTGCTTCAGCCCCTAGAGGTCTGATAGGTGGCAGTGCTATACATAGCCTTCAAAATGTCATCTCTAATAGAGGTGTGTTCCAAGCACAGAGCTGTCATTGAGTTTCTTTTGGCAGAAAACCAGAGCACCACAGGTTTTCATAAGCACTTGCAGAATGAGTATGGAGACCTGGCAGTGAACCAAAGCATAGGGAGTTGTCATTTTTGGAACAGTGTCCTGCAGACTGGCCACATACAGCTATGACTCCTGAAATGTTGAAAAGTGTGGACACTCTCATTCGAGGTGATAGACATATCACAAACAAACACCTTGCTGCACAACTGGACGTCTTTGTTGGTAGTGCTCACACCAGTGGGGTACTCAAATATGTGGGTCTGCTGAGTCCTCACCACCTTGTAGGAGACCATAAAGAGCTTCCATCTGTTTGGCCCAATGAAGGATGCATTCCACAGGAAGCAGTAAATGCATGGTTGGGAGATTATTGTTGCAGCAAGACATTTCCTCTGACATCAACCAATAGAGTGATGCCATGTGGGCATAAAGGCTCCTCCAGTAAGGTGGCATAAAGCCACGATATGAAATGTAAATTATGTTGAAAAATAGTATGTTGTAGCCAAAAGAGTGGAGAATAATGGAATGCTGAATAAAACCGACCTGCTTCAGGATCCTGCATGCTTAATGACTTGTTTCTATCATGAGCCAGCTTGCTTCTATTCTCTCACCCAATTCCCACTCCTTCGCATCAACTAATCCCCTTCCTTTCCATGCTCTCACCCCTTTCTCTTGGTCCTTTACTCTTCTCACTCTTGCGCCCCCCCTCCCCCCCTCCATCATCTCGAACCACATACCATTCCTGTCCCCCTGACCACTCTGGTCTCCTCCTCACTCTCATCTCCCACCTCCTCCCTGCTCCTGCCCTCAAACCCTCCCTACTCTTTGCCCTTGAATCTCTATCTCTGTGATTACATCACTAAAGTTATATTCTAATGAAACAGGATTTGAGTCCCCGTCCAGTGTTTTGATAAAATTTCCTGTGTTATTTCTAAATTACTTCAACAGACACAAGAATGATTCTTAAATGGCCATACTCATTCAACTTAGATAGTGCTCTGTATCTGATCTTCCCCGTGTTGTCAAGTTGTTAAACTCTAAGGGTCGATTGTTAAAGCATTTGAACTTATATTAACACAGAAAATGACTTCAGATCAAGCTTAACCCAGAAATCTGCACCTTATAGATGTTAATCCCAGATTATATTACTGTGAAGCAGGATCAACTTTTGCAAATCAAATTTGGGTTCAAATGTAATCATCAGTTTACAATGTAGTGGCATAACAAAACAATGCTTTTGTTTTGTAAAAATACAAATTGAAATAATAATATAGTTATTAACATCTAAATGTGTGACTATGGCACTTCCACACTGCTGAAGCTCGAAATATATTTTTTTGCTTATCAGCTAAGTACATAATTAGTCCAGATAATAATTGATTTCATAAAAATTCTTGGATACATCTTGTAATTTATGTAATTAGTTTAAAGGCATTTTATAGACACTCAGTGGCAGGGTAAGAAACAAAAGTTCAAAATATTTGCCATGAACAGGTAAGTTTGTTGATTTTGGCAGCAGCCAATAGTGACTGGATATTTCTTATAAATGTGCTCGCACTCTATCAGCGTGAGTAGCAGTAACTATCAGTGTGTAGTAATTGAAGAGCTGACATGGGAAAGGATGTAAGTACCAAATTGGTCAATTTTCCAATTTTGCATTGAAAATATCCTGTGTGCTCTTGCCAATGGCCAGGAGAGAGATCTATGTGAAGAGCAACGATTGCTTGTGGTTTCCACTGATGCTTCTACGTGGCATCTGATGTAACTCCACAGTTGTTGGTGTGGAAAAGGATGCATGTGCCATTCGCTATTCAGTGAGAGTTGATGCTACACTTAGTGAAGTCTGTGAGTTGATTTATATTCACTACTCATTTAAGTGTGTTTGAAATTACCTGAAGAATTGTGTAGAGCTAAGATGTCAAGGAACATCCCAAAAGTGAAAGAAGTGTATAAACCTCCAGACAAGGTACATTTCAATCAGTCCTTTGTTAAATATAACAACATAACCAACTCATTGTTTGCTTTAAACTCCTTCATTATTATTGCTGGCTCCACTTTGTTCATTTCTATCCAGGCTTCCTGCAAATGCTGATATGCATGTCAATCATTGAGCAAGAGTGACATCTAGAAGCTGTATGAGGATTTATCAAATTTATCAAAAGATGCCCAAGGCACGTATTTAATGAGTCGTACCTGTGGTCTAGGGGTAGCATCTTTGATTCATAATCAAAACATCTTTGGTCCCGGGTTCGATCCCCGCCACTGCCTAAATTTTGATAAATAAGCAGCATTGGCGGCCGAAGACTTCCGGCATAAGAAGTCAGCCTCATTCTGCCAACGGCCTTGTCAAAGAGGGTGGAGGAGCGGATAGAGGTTCAGGGCACTCTCTTGTCCTACGGGTGGGAAATTGCCCCTAAAGGCGGAAGAATCAACAATGATCAACGACATGAGGATGCAGAAGGCAATGGAAACCACTGCATTAAAGACACGTAACGTGTATCTACAGGACATGTGGCCTGTAATTGAAGAAGTGTCATGATGATCTCTCCATTGGCAAAAGGTTCCGGAATAGTCCCCCATTTGGATCTCCGGGAGGGGACTGCCAAGGGGGAGGTTACCATGAGAAAAAGATTGAATAATCAACGAAAGGATAACGTTCTACGAGTTGGTGCGTGGAATGTCAGAAGCTTGAATGTGGTAGGGAAACTAGAAAATCTGAAAAGGGAAATGCAAAGGCTCAATCTAGGTATAGTAGGGGTCAGTGAAGTGAAGTGGAAGGAAGACAAGGATTTCTGGTCAGATGAGTATCGGGTAATATCAACAGCAGCAGAAAATGGTATAACAGGTGTAGGATTTGTTATGAATAGGGAGGTAGGGCAGAGGGTGTGCTACTGTGAACAGTTCAGTGACCGGGTTGTTCTAATCAGAATCAACAGCAGACCAACACTGACAACGATAGTTCAGGTATACATGCCGACGTCGCAAGCTGAAGATGAACAAATAGAGAAAGTGTACGAGGATATTGAAAGGGTAATGCAGTATGTAAAGGGGGACGAAAATCTAATAGTCATGGGCGACTGGAATGCAGTTGTAGGGGAAGGAGTAGAAGAAAAGGTTACAGGAGAATATGGGCTTGGGACAAGGAATGAAAGAGGAGAAAGACTAATTGAGTTCTGTAACAAGTTTCAGCTAGTAATAGCGAATACCCTGTTCAAGAATCACAAAAAGAGGAGTTATACTTGGAAAAGGCTGGGAGATACGGGAAGATTTCAATTAGATTACATCATGGTCAGACAGAGATTCCGAAATCAGATACTGGATTGTAAGGCGTACCCAGGAGCAGATATAGACTCAGGTCACAATATAGTAGTGATGAAGAGTAGGCTGAAGTTCAAGACATTAGTCAGGAAGAATAAATACGCAAAGAAGTGGGATACGGAAGTACTAAGGAATGACGAGATACGTTTGAAGTTCTCTAACGCTATAGATACAGCAGTAAGGAATAGCGCAGTAGGCAGTACAGTTGAAGAGGAATGGACATCTCTAAAAAGGGCCATCACAGAAGTTGGGAAGGAAAACATAGGTACAAAGAAGGTAGCTGCGAAGAAACCATGGGTAACAGAAGAAATACTTCAGTTGATTGATGGAAGGAGGAAGTACAAACATGTTCCGGGAAAATCAGGAATACAGAAATACAAGTCGCTGAGGAATGAAATAAATAGGAAGTGCAGGGAAGCTAAGACGAAATGGCTGCAGGAAAAATGTGAAGACATCGAAAAAGATATGATTGTCGGAAGGACAGACTCAGCATACAGGAAAGTCAAAACAACGTTTGGTGACATTAAAAGCAATGGTGGTAACATTAAGAGTGCAACGAGAATTCCACTGTTAAATGCAGAGGAGAGAGCAGATAGGTGGAAAGAATACATTGAAAGCCTCTATGAGGGTGAAGATTTGTCTGATGTGATAGAAGAAGAAACAGGAATCGATTTAGAAGAGATAGGGGATCCAGTATTAGAATCGGAATTTAAAAGAGCTTTGGAGGACTTACGGTCAAATAAGGCAGAAGGGATAGATAACATTCCATCAGAATTTCTAAAATCATTGGGGGAAGTGGCAACAAAACGACTATTCACGTTGGTGTGTAGAATATATGAGTCTGGCGATATACCATCTGACTTTCGGAAAAGCATCATCCACACAATTCCGAAGACGGCAAGAGCTGACAATTGCGAGAATTATCGCCCAATCAGCTTAACAGCTCATGCATTGAAGCTGCTTACAAGAATAATATACAGAAGAATGGAAAAGAAAATTGAGAATGCGCTAGGTGACGATCAGTTTGGCTTCAGGAAAAGTAGAGGGACGAGAGAGGCAATTCTGACGTTACGGCTAATAATGGAAGCAAGGCTAAAGAAAAATCAAGACACTTTCATAGGATTTGTCGACCTGGAAAAAGCGTTCGACAATATAAAATGGTGCAAGCTGTTCGAGATTCTGAAAAAAGTAGGGGTAAGCTATAGGGAGAGACGGGTCATATACAATATGTACAACAACCAAGAGGGAATAATAAGAGTGGACGATCAAGAACGAAGTGCTTGTATTAAGAAGGGTGTAAGACAAGGCTGTAGCCTTTTGCCCCTACTCTTCAATCTGTACATCGAGGAAGCAATGATGGAAATAAAAGAAAGGTTCAGGAGTGGAATTAAAATACAAGGTGAAAGGATATCAATGATACGATTCGCTGATGATATTGCTATCCTGAGTGAAAGTGAAGAAGAATTAAATGATCTGCTGAACGGAATGAACAGTCTAATGAGTAGACAGTATGGTTTGAGAGTAAATCGGAGAAAGACGAAGGTAATGAGAAGTAGTAGAAATGAGAACAGCGAGAAACTTAACATCAGGATTGATGGTCACGAAGTCAATGAAGTTAAGGAATTCTGCTACTTAGGCAGTAAAATAACCAATGACGGATGGAGCAAGGAGGACATCAAAAGCAGACTCGCTATGGCAAAAAAGGCATTTCTGGCCAAGAGAAGTCTACTAATATCAAATACCGGCCTTAATTTGAGGAAGAAATTTCTGAGGATGTACGTCTGGAGTACAGCTTTGTATGGTAGTGAAACATGGACTGTGGGAAAACCGGAACAGAAGAGAATCGAAGCATTTGAGATGTGGTGCTATAGACGAATGTTGAAAATTAAGTGGACTGATAAGGTAAGGAATGAGGAGGTTCTACGCAGAATCGGAGAGGAAAGGAATATGTGGAAAACACTGATAAGGAGAAGGGACAGCATGATAGGACATCTGCTAATACATGAGGGGATGACTTCCATGGTACTAGAGGGAGCTGTAGAGGGCAAAAACTGTAGAGGAAGACAGAGATTGGAATATGTCAAGCAAATAATTGAGGATGTAGGTTGCAAGTGCTACTCTGAGATGAAGAGGTTAGCACAGGAAAGGAATTTGTGGCGGACCGCATCAAACCAGTCAGTAGACTGATGACAAAAAAAAAAAAATTCATTTGACGAACATTGCAAGAAGACACCAGGGGAGCCATGAATACCCAACAAATAGCAGAAGACAAGTATCAGTTGTGTACACTATTCCAACATGGCAAGGTACCGTACAGGCGTGTAATAATACCTTCCTAGCAGTATTCGGAATATCAAAAAAGAAGAACTAACTTCTTTTGGAAAGCTTAAAGAAAGGAGAGATAATGTTCAGTGATGCCCAAGGCACTTCTGCCACATCACACAAGCGAAAATATAATGCCCCTGACACATATAACATAAAAGATCATGTACGATCATTTCCAACAGAAGAAAGCCAGTATTCGAGGCAGAAGTCAGGAAAGCAGTGCCTCAGTCCTGATTTAAACATTAATCGGCTTTATCATGCACTCGAGGAAAAATTTCCTGTGACACATATCAATGGTCGATTTTATTGCAGAGTCTTCAAGAGAGAATTTCCCAATCTGCATTTTAGATGGTTGAGGACAGATATGCATGGCCCCTACCGCTAAAGGTTCGAGTCCTCCCTTGGGCGTCAGTGTGTGTGTTGTTCTTAGCATAAATTAGTGTAAGTTAGTTTAAGTAGTGTGTAAGTATAGGGACCAATGACCTCAGCAGTTTAGTCCCCTAGGAATTCTGTGGTAAAGTCACCTATGAAATAAACACCAGTAATGGGGTGTCCAGATTAGCTGCAATTGCTGCAAAAGAGCTTCACCTCAGGAAAGCTAAGAAATCTCTAAGATTTCTTTCCGATTCCATTACATCTACTCAAAATTCTTCGAGCACTATAGTGACTGTAGCTATCAATATGCAACAGGTTATGTCCACGCCCGCTTTGACACATAGTAACATGTTTTATATGCACCTGCTGTCAAACTGCATCCTGTGTATTCATGTGGGAAATTCTGCAGTCATGTGTATGTGGCACGAAGGAATTGGAGGCCGTGGAGGCAACGCTATTGCATCATGTCTTTTAAACGTTCTGTCCAATCGATTGACACCTAAGTGCCAGCTGGAAGTATGGCGTGACAACTGATCTGGCCAGAATAAGATCAAGATGGTGCTGCTGGCTCTAATATATCTAGTAGTGAGAGGATACTATGATTCTACTGCATGGAAATTTCTGGTCTCTGGGAATTCTTATACACCTCGTGATCGAGATTTTGGTGTTATTGAGAAACGAAAATGCGTTTGGTGCCGGAAGAACTTCAGAGAGTAGTGAGATCTTTGCAGTTACATAAACCATTTCAGGTGGTGAGAATGGCAAAATCTTATTTCTTTGATGTCTCCCACGCCTGTGATGAGTTTATGAACACAACATCATTACAGATTACTAACAAATCGTGGAGCAAAGTATCTGTGACAGATTTACCAGAAATTAAAACAAAGAAAACCTTCAATGAAATGGAAGCATGGGAGCATCATACTATTTCCAAGAAGAGAAAATGTGAAGAATTTGAGAGCATCCACACCCTCAACAATGAGACACATGCAATACATATTAGCGATGCCAAGAAAAAGACTTATTGGCTATGTTGGATTACCTAGATCCAAAATATCATCACTTCTACAAGGACATCTGCTCTTCCTAACCTTTTATTGTGGTGTATAACAATGCTTTCAATAACTTTTGTTAATATCTTTAGTGATTATTGTTCAAAACACATAACTAAACTGTTTGTACCTAAAGATTAGAAGAAATAAAGCATTTCTTAAGTTCCAGTTACATTTTCTTAACTCCTGAAAAATTTACTTTTTGACACTTACATTATTTTCCATGTCAGCTCTTCACTATTGTTTTAACTACAGAACACATGTGTAAACAACTATTACAACTGCACACATGTTTATGAATGAAACATAAGCAAGTATAAGTGAGTCAAGTACTGTATTTCAGGGGATATAAGTTATACTGTATAGGTACAGAGAGGTTGCATAGTGGCATACGTTGCAGAGGATCTCAGGTTTGAACTTTGCTTGGTTCAAGAGATTTTTTTCTCCAACTCATACTACTCTCTGTATGGTACTGAACACAAGGATAATTATAAAAGCACTATGTTTTGAAATCGTGCTGTATTTTATGAGTGTTCTGGGCCACTGTGGTGCGCAGCATTCTGTGTGCTCACACTATATGTAAATTATATTGTTTCCTTTTGTTATTGTACAGATATAGAAGTATTTTGACGCATCTTCTTGCAACAAGAAAGGACAAACCCATGTGTGAAATTTAATGATAAATCACTTAACATGAGATTTTGCTTGGACAAAAATACTGTGTAGCAGCTAGAACTAAGGTTGAGAGCACATTACGAGAGTGTTTCTGCTGAAACCAAGCAAAAGAAACAAGTCACTGACTTCAATGTGCCTGCTACTTTTAACATTAAGATTTTATGCCACAGGAAGCTTTCAGGTAGCGTTCGGTGCTTTTTTTAAAACAGGTGCAGCAATAGCTTGCGGTACTGTCCACACAGTATTGGCCTGCATTGCGTCACTGAAGAAAGAATTCATCAAAATGCCTGTGGAAGAAAACTCAGAGTATTTTTTATTAAATATCAGTTGCACATTTACCTGGTGATTTAGGCACTATTGACTGTACTCATATCACCAAGAAGTCTCTTGGTCGTGAAGGTGCAGAGATATTTAGGAATCTTCGTGGATAGTTTTTGTTAAATGTACAAGCAATTCCAGACACTAAGCTTAATTAGAGCATATTAAAATGTCTGCAGTGGAGCACATATAAGTTCAAGACAAAAATCTGCCTACGGAGAAATTGTGGTACCGACACAAAATTAAGCTAACAGGAGTCATAATGGGATGATGAGTGCAGAATTTATTACCAATGTATTTACACAAAAACAATTAACCCCCTTTCCTTTAAAGTCAGTGCTGCCATTAGACTGGCAGTACTGACTTTAAAGAAGTATATTATGACTGTGGCCCCACATTATGAAAAAATTATTAACGACCTTTTCTTGTTGGCCATAATAACTTTATTGGTTGCTCCCCCCCCCCCCCCCCCCCCTCCTACCCCCCTCTCTGTGCTTTAGAAAACAGCCACCAGTTAAAATTTGACAAAACATCTGTTGTGGCTCGCACCAATGGCTTCTGGGACTGTTAATTAAACAAGCCATTGAAATAAAAATTACCAATAACACCCTGAACAGAAACTGGCAGTCTGCAGCTCAGCTCAGTGTGGACTCCAGCACTCATGTGATTGAAATGGGAATACCAAATGCTGTACGCCCATATCTGGTGATTCTGCAGGCACCAGTGATGCTACAGCCAGCACCCAGTGTGTATAAAGGGGTGTGCCAGCAGTCCAGTGGCCAAGGAGTGTTTGGCTGAAAGCTCGTGTAATTTTAATCACTTGAAGTGACTGTAAATGCGAGAACTTTTTGTTCAATGTTACTGGCACAAGAGTCTGCATTTGTACATCTAGAATGAAGTATTTTGTGAAAACTTTACAGAAACATTCAGTTAGATCTTGATAAAATTTGAAAGTTGTGCAAAGATTGGAAACTTGTTTTAAGTGTTGACAAACATAAAACTGTGTACTTCACAAAATGCAAAATCCTACTGTTTGATTTGGCTCAGCTTTGATGCTTTAGATAGACTCTTTCAGTCAGGGACTGGGGAGTAAGTCTGTGTAGGATGAGGTTCAGACTTCGCAGGCGAAGCCTCCTCACTAGCTGTATCCTCGATATTACTCATCAAAGAGTTCTAGTTTGCCTCTGGCAGTTACTTCACTGTTCAGAACTTATATAGTGAAAACTTCATTGTCGACTGGAATTTCTCCAAAAAGTAAACATAGCATGAATGTAAAGACAAAAAGCGTCCTTAACAGTTATTATTGCATTAGGTGTTACCGATCTCAGGTTTTAATGAACTACCAGTAACAGTTGCCTGGTTAAAGTTTTTAAAAAACAACAAATAAACTGAATAAATTTTTGCTTCACAGCTGTTATGAAATCAGCTGAAAAGTTAGGGACTCGAAGTCAGAACCCTCAGTTTCTGTGATGAAAGCTCTTATTCACTGAACTTCTGTGACAGGCATCAAAATCTGAATTGAAGCCACAATCCGCTTGTACCTTGCTCTTTATTTTTCATACCCTACAGTACTGTTCTTACACCTTACCGTACTAGCTCCTCTGGGAGAATAATGTGGTGGAGAATGACTTAGCCAAAACCCAAGGTCTGTGTGATATTATATGTCAAAAACATTTTTTCAGTGTTCTGAACTGAATACGCAAGCACACACACACACGCACACACACACACACACACACACACACATATTCTCTCTCTCTCTCTCTCTCTCTCTCTCTCTCTTGCTCTCTCTCTGTCTGTCTCTTTCTCTTTTCGTTTTTCCTTCCTCATTTATCTCCATTTATTTGGTGTTATCCCAATACACATTCAACAACTCTTCTTGGTCTGGAGTCCATAAAATTGGCTATTTTATGTTTTTCATTTTCCAAAGATAAAATATAAATAGGAATTTCAAGTGTCTTAGTCACTTAAGACATTTGATTTAATTGGAGTGTTTAAACAAATATTAAATGGCTACTTCTGTTCATAATGTAAGATGTGAGCTACTGTAAGCCAATAAGAAATATGTGTTCAATTTAGACAGTCACCACCGAGGAAGAAATTAATTTGTTTGGAGTTACTGTTTGTAGGTGTTCAAAAACACATGAGAATATAATGCTAGGTGTACATCAGTCAATAGTAATTTCTTTCACCTCTACTGTAGTGTTTGTGGATATGCAGGAGAGGTTGCAGTTGTGGCATCAACACCAGTCGATAACCCACACATCCATCTGAAAAAGGTCAGATGTCAATCTCAACAGATAGATATTAGTCACAATTCTGAAGCTGTTTAAGCTACATTTAACTTGCATTAATGCATGATCTAAAATTAGTGAATGGAAACTAGCAGGCCATGTATTTTTCTGTTCAGTATATGCAAATAAAGTGCATGTGCTTGGCAAATATCATCCTTCTCCAGCATCCATGACCAATATTGATGAGGTAAGTAGTTCATTATGCAGCAAAGATATGAAAAAAATTAAATTTCTTTAATCATCTACATCATTCAAATTCAGTAGAGAAACATTACACAGTTTTAAAAAATCACATAAAATAAATAGTAGGTGTTTTCTTTTTTTATGGAGAAAGTGAAACTTCTTTGTAAATAAGGAAAATGTTGCATAAACAGATGTTGCTCAGGCTTTTATATGTTAAAGTGTCCTTGGAGCACTAAACTGGAAAAGAGAAATTCCCCCTTGTATTATCTACTGCTCGCCCCAGCCTATTGTGCAAATGAACACCTTGGATGATGGTGTGAGCTGGTTCAGGACAGCTCATCCCAGCCCAGCCAAGTCTGATGAGTCCCATCCTGGCACAGTCAAGTGCGCAGAATGGATGTGGGCTAATGCCTGGATTTAGTCCTTTATGATTTCTCTCCTTCCCAGTACTAAAAGAAACTGTGTTGCTGATGAACTGTTCCTTAACAGCTTTCCCAGTGTTGCATGTTGTGGAGGTTTCACTAATTGGTTCATAAAAGTAAACAGATACACACAACACAGAGTGCAGTTTAACAAATTGTGAGAATAGCAATACTGATTGAATTGAAAAAGGAAACAGCATAGATAACAGTAAATAACAACAATCTTTTTCATCTTGTATACACGTAGCTACCACCAAAATAAAGTTTTGACTCAACCTCAAGAAATGCTGCTGAATTACGTAAAGTTATTCCTGATCTTCAAGACAAATTTTGATTAAACTGGTACAGAATATTAGCTAGAGAAGCTCATCTCACTTACTTCAACAATGGTTAAGAATTATAATACGTCATTTGGATATTGTCAATGAGAGATAGAGGAGATATGCATTACCTTGTATGAGAGAGAGGGTATGAATGTTAGTGTGATAGCTTCAAGTGTCATACCTCTGTTGCAGTATAACATATCACTGCCTGATGTTGTTCATACCAAACAGGTAACATTGTTGCTGCACCTCACATATTCATGAAATACTAAAACATGAGCATGTGTCTGTTACTCACTCACAACATTTATTTTGAAGCTAAAAATATAAAATTTCTAATGTACATTATTTAAATATCTTAGGAGTAAAGGTAACAACTTACTGAAGAGTAGAGGCAGTGAGCTGTGGACAGGCATGTGAATGAAACAGAGCATCTTCAACAACAGAGGTTGCTTTCTAGCTATAGTTGAATTTTTTTATCTTGGCGGCTTGCGCATGCCTGCCCAGACGGGGGTGATTGCTGCGTTGCCAGTTGCACACGACGCACGCTCCAAGAGAAGCAGCGCCATAGTATAGTATAGTTCGCAAGCTTACGTTTAGGAGGGAGCGCGCAGTTTATGAAGTAAAGCCACCACGGCCGCGTTAACCCTTTCGCTGCTATAGAGACGTGCTCCCCGCATTCCGCGCTGTGCGCGATTTTGTCACTTCACTGCTCGCCTGTGCTGACACATGGTGTTTCCGACTGCTTTGACACACTTATCATTCGATTCCACATAAATTATTTGGCCCAAAAATTAGATTTTTACACATCTTCTTGACTGATACCTTCCCCCCACTTCCTTTGACTGATTGAAGTGCTTTAAAATAAAGCCAAACGTGCCCGGTGTAAATAAAACTTTTATTACAGTCGCGAAAGACGGAATATTCCTCAATATTACATACGATACCTATGTGGTACTTAAATTAAATGAGATATTGTTATACAGTAAATTTTATATGAAATTTAGGTACCTTGTCCACGTTTCATTCCCAACATTGTGGCAACTAAAATCGACCATACGGAAAGTTTACGCTATGGACTTTTACCTCTGCAAACTCTTCAAAATTTCGTGCAATGGTTTACTACATTTAATGCTGCACAATAACTGGGTTGAACATCGAAACAAAATTAAGTCATTTATGGGGGGAAGGTATCAGTCAAGAAGATGTGTAAAAATCAAATTTTTGGGCCAAATAGTTTTTGTGAAATCGAATGATAAGTGTGTCAAAGCAGTGGGAAAACCATGTGTCTGCACAGGCAAAATCGCGCACAGCGCGGAATGCGGGGAGCACGTGACTGCAGCAGCGAAAGGGTTAATGAAGAGACAAAGCACTAGAAATTTCAAAAAATTGCAATGAAACGAATAAAATTCGTGAAGTAAGACACTTTGATATTGTTTTTAAATAAAGAAAATTTTTAGCATCACACAAGGTTTGAACGCTTTACTTTTTGCTTAATGACCCAACGCCTTAACTGTTACGCTAGCGCAGCTCATCCTGCAACATCTCTCCATAAGGTCTCTAACAGGTCATGCAAAATTCTGACAAACACTGTTCGTATGCTTATGAATTACTAGCACTTCGTCGAAGTACAATAGGAAATAAACAATTACCGCTGTTCTTTATTACGAAAAAGCGGTTCGTGAAATTGATACAAACACCTTTCCTTGCTATTGCCTGAATTAAGAGTCTTATTGCTTGTTTGGTTTAATTAATTAATAGAAAATGAAGCAACTGGTATAAAGAATGGTTTTTCCAAACTTTCAAAAAACAAAGTCTGCTATCGAGACATTGCTTTTGTTCTATTACTTTATTTATGACTGAACGTTTCTAAAACTGAAGACACTCGTCTGTGCTCTGCTCTGCAGTCGAGATCTGACAACGTTGTTCTCTGTTCATTGGCTGACTGCATTTTTTGACGTCAGATGCGCAGAACGAACCTAAACTCGGCCACCAACATAAATGAGGCGCACTTTAGTAGATGATCAGGTGAAATCACATTTTTAGCACATATAAACTGTTAATTCCATAGACAGCTTCTGCATCATCTTATTATTTTATAGTTGACCTTCCTGATCTGTACTATCTTAGCTACTCAATTACAAACATTTCATTCATCATCTTCATTGTCTTCTTAATGCTCAGTATTATGTAACTCTAGCTATTCTTTTCACCCATCATTGTTGTACAGCTGAAAAACTTTCAATGCTATTTCAGGTAAAACATTCCATTTTCACACCACCCCTCAGATGTGCCGTCTCAGATATCACCATCCTCCTGCCATTTACTTTTCTCCATATATTCATCTTTTAACTAACGAGAGGTGATACCCTTCTGTATGATATCCTCTATACAGGGTGTAACAAAAATGTCCAGCACAAATTGCAGGGCACATGCCTCACACATACACAAAGAAATTGTTACATGAACATGGGTCTGGAAATGCTTTCCTTCCCTATTACAGGTCATTTTCTCCATCTCATCAACCATGGGAAACACACATGAACAGAATGCACCAGCATACCACATGCAACTCTTTCTCACAGGAGATGTTCAATATGGCCTCTGTTGGCATTGATACATGCATCAGCCCACTGTCATAGTGAATCTCAGATGCGCTGATGCATCTCTGAAGTATTGCATATGGTTTCACAGCCTTTCATAATATGGCAACAAAGACTCTGAACATTTTGTACTGCGGTTCCATACGCAAGATCTTTCAAGTGCCCCCACAAATAAAAGTTCAGTGGGTTCAGGTCCAGGGAGCATGGATGCCAGGAAATTGATCCATCTCTGCCTATCCATCCGTCACCTACTCTCTGGTACCGCATGCTGCGGGATTTGAATCCGCACCAGACGGCATGGGCGTCGAAGACCACTAGAGGTCTCTGCACCATCACGCATCAAGCTGTGGCGGCATGCACCTCCTGGCCCACGTATAATGTAAGGGCACCACAGTGGAACACGTGGTCCCAGCAGCCAATAGCGATGTCCCCAATCATGTATTTAAGCGCTCAGCCAGTCAGTCTGATCTTTGCGTGCGTCTATCGACATCTCGCCTACAGACAGCGTGTTTACATTACTTTGTTCTGTGTACGAGTGGATGTGGTTGATTCGTGAGGTTTTCTTATGACTCCGTTGCTTCTTGCGTGTTGCTGTTCGTAAGGTTTCACTTGGTTGTCCTTCGTTGTTCATGCCCATCCTTTCCTGTTTGTGTTGCTGTTTGTGAGCTGCTCTGTGGGTCCTGCTAAGCTTTCCTTCATGGCAACCCCGTGACTGGAATGGTTGCTCTTACAACATTTTTGGTGACGAGGTAAGTGGTGGTCGTTGTTAGCATTGAGGCAAAGTTGGTCTGTCTGCTGGATAAACAGCTCATGCAGCAGCAGCAGCTCCAGTTAGACATCTTACAGCAGTCACTGCGATTACTTACGGACAGAGTTGATGCTAGCGATGCACTGACACAACAGCTTCTAAGTCCTCGGGTGTCCAATGCTTTCCCATGTCCACTGTCATTCCCTCCATTCAATGACGCTAAAGAAGACTGGGAAACATACTTAAATCGACTAAAACAACATTTCACGGCTTTTCACGTCACAGATGACTCCTTGCAGCGGTTGTTGTTCCTGTCTTGGGCCTCCCCAGACACGTTCTTTCTGCTCCGCAAGTTGGCATCATTGTCTGATTCTGTTGCTCTCTCTTTGAAGGAGATGTCTTTTGCTGATGAACTAGTATTCCCAATGCTACTATGTGGTCGCCTCTCAGCTGGAGTTCCACCAGTACCATAAAAAGCCTGGTCAATTGTATTGTTCCTGGGTCACAAACCTGCAGGGTCTCAGCCATCAATGCGATTTTATGTGCACCAATCAGCAGTGTAAGGCTTCGTATGTGGACTTCCTGATCCAGGATGTGGTGGTTCAGCTGCCTCCTGATCCTGAGGTCCGCTCTGTGGTGTTGAAGCTCAATAACCCCTCTTCAGAAGAGATTCCCTGAATTGCCCACTCCTTTGAAAATGCTCAGGCAGCCAACGAGCATCTTATGGCGCACTCGCAAGTGGCAGTGATCGATGTGTCCTGGCAGGTTCCACCCTAGCGATGTCGCCGTGGCCTGACCGACAGTGGCCAGCGCCATTGGGACGACACTTTGTCCGATGTCTCTATGGCGTCGGCGCCTCCGCTTGCCCCTCGCTGCCGGTCACGTGGCCCCTTTCCATTGTTCCCACAGTGCTTTACTGCACATTCTCGACCCGATTGTCCCTATCGCTGGAAAACGTTCACATCGTTTAACAAGGAGGGCCACATCCGATCGGTTTGTCGTAGTTGCTCGACTTGCTCCAGTCCTGCCTCTCCTGGGCCTCAAGATACCGTTCATGCTCTGCACTCAGTAATCCCACAGGATGACCCATCCGCGCAGAAGCTTTTCCTCATGCTCCACCTTTTCACTGAGGATGTGAGTTTTCAGGTCGACACTGGGCCCACTGTCTCCCTGATTAATATGATAACATATGTCCGCCTGGGCTCTCCTGAGTTGTCACCTCGCTCTCAGCATTTGGTCACCTACAGAGACGGTTCCATTCCCCTTTGTGGGCAGTTCCTCGTCCAGGTGACATACAAACATGTTCCCCGGCTCCTTACCCTATTCGTCGTTGACCATCTGTCGGCTTCGAATATTTTTGGCATGGATGCGTTTCATCCGTTTGGCTTTTCAATTTCCAATGAAGTTAAGGTTGTTTCCACAGCTATTCCTTTTCAGGACTTAGACAATCCGTGCTCTGCTTTTGCCATTGTTTGCTATGGATCTCGGAGTGCTTCTGATTTTCAGGCACACATCACACTTCAGCCGGGTTCACAGCCTCACTTTTTCTGGCCCGGCGCCTTCCGATGGCCTTACGGCCGGCAGTCAAGTAGGAACTTGATCTGCTCCAGGCCGTTGGTGTGCTGGAGCCTGTGACTTACAGTGCATGGGCGACACCACTGGTGGTCATACAGAAAGAAACCCAATGGTTCCCTTCAGCTGTGTGGGGACTTCAGCTATACTGTCAATGCCCTTGTCGACACTTACCCCATTCCCCGACAGGAAGACCTTCTCGCCAAGCTTGCCGGGGGTGAGTACTTTTCCAAGATCGACCTAGCTGAGGCGTACCACCAGTTACCCTTGGATGCCGAGTCCCAGAACATCATGGTTATTAACACACCTTTAGGGTTATACAAGTACAAGTGCCTTCCATTTGGTGTTTCTTCGGTGCCGGCCATTTTCCAGCAGTTCCTGCAGCAGATTACGCAGCCTATCCCCACCTGCGTGAATTATCTGGGTGACATTTTGGTCACCGGACATTCCCGCCAGGAGCATTTGCAAAACCTCAGTGCCTTATTTCAGGCTCTGCAATCTGCAGGTTTACACTGTCGGCTGGACAAGTGTTGGTTTTTTCAACTGGAAGTGGAATACTTGGGCCACTGGCTTAGCAAAGATGGCATTCATCCTTGGGGTCACAATGTCGTGGCCATTGAGGCCCTTCCTTGTCTCAAGGACTTATATGAACTCTAGGTATTTTTGGGCAAGGTTACTTTTTATTTAAAGTTCTTACCGCAAGCTACCTCCGTTGCTCAATCTCTCAATTACTTGTGTCACAAAGGGGTACTTTTTGATTGGACTCCTGCATGTGACCAGGCTCTTCTTCATTTAAAGGCGATGCTGAAGTCTGCCCCTTGCCTTACTCCCTTCTCTCCGACTGCCCCTTGGTTTTGGCATATGGCATTGGGGCCATCCTCGTGCATCGGGATACCGATGGCTCTGAACAGCCTATCGCTTATGCCTCTAATACATTGGCCGGCCGCTGGTGGCCGAGCGGTTCTAGGTGCTTCAGTCTGGAACCGCGCGACCGCTACGGTCGTAGGTTCGAATCCTGCCTCGGGCATGGACGTGTGTGATGTCCTTAGGTTAGTTAGGTTTAAGTAGTTCTATGTTCTAGGGGACTGATGACCTGAGATGTTAAGTCCCATAGTGCTCAGAGCCATTTTTTTCTAATACATTGACCCCAGCACAATGGAACTACTCCCAGAATGAAAAAGAGGCCCTGGCAATCGTGTTTGCCGTCCAAGAATTTTACACTTATCTCTTTGGGGGAAATTTCACCCTCCTGACAGACCATAAGCCCTTGGTTACGCTTTTCGGACCACACTCTCACCTTCGAGAGGGGATGGCTCAACATCTCCAGCGCTGGGGATTATTTTTACGAAATTTCGCTTACACCATCTTGCATAAGCTCACCACCCACCATGCTAATGCGGACGCTTTGTCATGTCTCCCAGCAGGCCCCGATCCTGCCTTTGACCAACAGGAGGTCCTCTGCTTCCACACTGATTCTGCCTGCCGTGATGTGCTGGATGGTCTGCTTCTTAGGGCTGCTCACATTGCTGCGGCTACCCGTCACGACCCTGTCTTGCGGCAGGTTCTCAACTACGTGGCCCACGGGTGGCCCTCCTATGTTACTCGTCAGGTGCAGACCGATTTCAGCCCCTGGTGCCATCTGTCCCACAGCCTCTCCGTGGTCGATGATGTCCTTCTGTTGGTGATGGATTTGGATGCCCATCTGGTGGTCATCCTACCAGATTTGCGGCTTCTGTTTATTACACCGCAGGGAATGAGGTGTGTCTCGTATGAAAGTTTTGGCTCGCTGGCACGTGTATTGGCTCAGCATTGATGGCGATATTGACTGCCTGGTCCATGGGTGCACTGTATGTGCGTTTCACCAGGCAAGCCCCCCCCTCAGTCATTTGCACCCTGAGCTGTGTCACGCCAGCCCTGCAATCACATCCATATCGATTTTGCAGGCCTATTTTTGGGGTCTATGTGGTTACTTATCATTGATGCCTACTCCAAATATCCATGTCGTCCACATGGAATTCACCACCATGGAGGCTGCCCTCATTGCCCTGGCCCAGGTTCGTGCCATTCAGGGCCTGCCTCACCCATTGGTCTCCGATAATGGCTCCCAGTTCGCAGCATCCTCCTTGCATGACTTCTGTCAGGCCAACAGTATCAAACATATCTGTGGCCCGCCCTTCCACCCTTTGTCCAATGGCGCAGCAGAGAGGCTTGTCCGCACATTTAAACAACAGTTCACGAAGGCGGTTGACACATCTCCATCCACACCGGCCCTCACCCTCTTTTGAGCACCTATCGCACCATGCCAATTAATGGACATAGTCCGGTGGAACTCCTCCATGGTTGACAGCTGCAGACCCTGCTCCATTTGCTGATGTCATTCCCCTCCCACCTCCACTCCTGGCCCTCTCAGCATTACACCCCCGCCATGGCCATGTGGGCCCGTGAGTACAGGCGCAAGGTGGGTTGGACACCCGCCATGGTCATCGCGGCCCATGGGCGGCATGTGACGTCGGTGCAGACATCGAAAGGGTTGGAGCGCCGTCATCATAATCAGCTCTGCCAGCATGCCCTCAAGGGACTCACGCCGCCGCCTCCTCCTCCTCCTCCTCCCCTACCTCCTTTGGATACGGACTTGATCCTCGAGTTGCTGCCACTGCCCCCGGTTGCCATCTCCGCACAGGCCTGCCGCTGGCCCTCCCCACCCCCGGATGGATCAGCGGCTCCCTCCGCCACCCTGGACTCTGGGTCAGCTGTCATGGACACTTCGGGCATCCCTTCCTCCCCGCCAACGGCAGTTGATGTACCCGGCTCTTCTTCTTCTGACTGCCGACCACCTCGGGGCACCATCCACCATCCAGGACATCCCCCCACCCCCTACGCTCAAGTTTCAGGGGGGAGGTATCTGGTACCACGTGCCACGGTTTTCCAATCTGCACGGACGGCATGGACATCAAAGACCACTAGAGGCCTCTGCACCTTCGCGCCATAAGTCGTGGCAGTGCGCACCTCCTGGCTCACGTATAATGTGAGGGTGTCACGGTGGAACATGTGGTCCCAGCGGCCAATAGCAACATACCCGATCATGTATTTAAGCACTTGCCTCTCGCTCAGCCAGTCAGTCTGATCTTTGCGTGCGTCTATCGACATTTCGCCTACAGACAGCGTGTTTATGTTACTTTGTTCCATGTACGAGTGGACGTGGTTGATTTGTGAGGTTTTCTTGTGACTCTGTTGCTTCTTGCGTGTTGTTGTTTGTAAGGTCTTGCTTGGTTGTCCTTCATTGTTCATGTCCGTCCTTTCCTGTTTATGTTGTTGTTCGCGGGCCACTCTGTGGGTCCTGCCGCACTTTCCTTCACGGGAACAGATTCTATTATTTAGAAGCTTAAACACTCAAATGTGGAGGTGCTCCATTGTGCACAAAGTACACATTTTGTTGCACAGCTAAAGGCACATCTACTGACAGATTGAGTAGATCATTCTCTATGAGATTACTATAACTTTATTCGTTGAGCCTGGGTGGAAGAGAGTTAGGTCTCACCAAGCAGTCAACAACAATGCCGGCCCAAACATTGAAAGATAATCTTTGTTGATGACATGCTTCAATATTTGTGTGATTATTGATGTCTGACCATATGTGCTGTTTGTGAAAATTTACAATCTGATCTCATTGAAATGGCTTCTCATCTGTGAACAGCACCATTGCACTAAAATCAGAGTTGACACTTCTTTTTCTAAATCATTCGCAGAAGAGTACCTATGCAGGAAAATCAGCTGCACTGCACATGCTGCAAATGGTATTGTTACAGCTGGTCCTAATTTAACACTCACCAGTCAGTCATGGGGTCAACATTCAATGTTGCAGCTACATGTCTTGTACTGACACTAGGGCTGTTGTCAACTTCATGAAGAATTGCCGCCCTCCGTTGCTGAGTCCAAATCCTTGTAAGCCTCACTGGGTCACAAGTATCATGCTTAAATGTCCCATGTTTCCTAAGATGGTAGTTATGAGGCTTCAAATGTTTTCCTGTTGGGACACCTTCATCCTGGAAATCTCTCCCAGTACAAACACTGAGCTCAAGCACCATTGCAGTCAACTAATCCCTACATCAAATGGGCATCTGCCGTCTCTGCATTGGCATACAATGCTATTTTACCAGCCAGGTCTGTGATTAACTCTACATAGTAACCAATGCACTTGCAACAGTCGTACTATTACCAGAACAGTTGATGTTACCTGTAAAAAAGCAATGACGTTCACTGTATGGCAACAGGGACATTTAAAACAAAACACTGGTGGTGCACAACGTAACCCATTGTCACCAAGAGTGCATGTTCCCTATGATTCTAATGTTCTTTTCTTGTGTGTTCCCCATGATTAATGAGTTGGAGAAAATGTGTTGTAATGTGAAGAAAATGCATTTCCAGACTTACGTTCATGTAACATAATTTCTTCATCTACGTGTCAGGAATGTGTCCTGCAATTTGTGCCATACATTTTTGTTACACGCTGCATACATCCACAACTCAGTGAAACAAGCACCGGTTCCCCTTCCTGGTACACCTACCCCTTTTACTCTTCCTCCTACCATACTGCATATAATTGGATTCACCTTTCTCTTCACAACTAGCACTCCTTTCACCAAGTCAATCTTCAATACTTTTGGTATTCTGACCCTTTCTTTACAATTTACAGGGAGACACTGCTACACCAGTTGTGCAGGTAAAAACCACCTAATTTTCTTTCCCACATTCCTTTGTTTAGGCTTGCTTCTACCAGTTCTATTGTGTCATGCCTTACGCTGCCAATTCTACACCTTTTGTTACACCGTTTATTATTTGTTCTTGTGCGTTCTTGCCAGCCATTGCAAAATGGCTCAGTGGGAATGGCTAGAAAACAAATGCAAAGCTATAGAAGCATGTGTGACTAGGGAAAAGATAAATATCTTGTATAGTAAAATTTAAGAGACCTTTGCAGAAAAGAGAAGGAACTGTATGAATATCAATAGCTCAGATGGCAAGCCAGTACTAAGCAAACAAGAAAAAGCTAGAAAGTGGAATGAACATATAGAGGGTCTGTAGAAGAGGAACAAACTTCAGGACAATATTACAGAACAAGAAGAGGATAAGATACTGTGAGAAGATATGAAGATGGTATCTGTTCCTGAAAGAACAGATACCATTGATGACCGTACAACTTCTCTAGAATGAAATGATAATTAAATTGAAACCCTTAGCTGCCAACAGGTGTTGTTGATATACATCAATGGGCAGAGCTGAAAATGTGTGCCCCGACTGGGACTCAAACCCGGCATCTCCTGCTTACATGGTAGATGCTCTATCCAACTGAGCCACCGAGGGCACAGAGGATAATGCAACTGCAGGGACTTATCCCTTTCACACTTCCTGTGAGCCCCACATTTCCAACTGTCCACACTGATGTATATCAACAACACCTGTCGGCAGCTAAGGGTTTCGATTTAATTATCATTTCTCTGTGAGAAGAATTTGACAGAGTGGGAACAAGGCTTCTCAGTTGATGACATTCCCTTGAAATTATTGACATCATTGGAAGAGTCATCCATGACAGAAATATTCCACCTGATGTGCAAGATGTATGAGACAGGCGAAATACTCTTAGACTTCAGGAAGAATGTAATAACTCCACTTCCAATGAAGGCAAGTGTTGACAGGTCTGAATACTACCAAACCAACAGTTTAATGTTTTGGTTGACTCTTTCCCTCTCATCCCGTCTGGTAAGTCTCCCCTGACCTGGGGATCTGGGCAGCTTTTCCGAACTCTACTTATTTTCTAAACCTCACCATTCCTTTCCTTCACCACTCTTGCTTCCACTTCAACATTTCTGCCAGAAGAAGAAGCCACTTGTTTTGAAAGCTTGCAGATTTCTGTGCCTTTATATGTGTGTTCTCCTGCCACTGCGGGGTATTAGATTTTTGATCTATTAAATTACTTAACTTGGTACAGTCCATTTACACAAAAATGTTCTGAGTTTTCACAACTGTCTCTGAATATCAAAGTAATAATTGATACAAACAAATTTATGAGATGCTTCACTTAATAAAAACTGACTTATGTTCACATTACTGTTGTGCCTAAGACATTTAACGCACTTGTGGCCTATCTAAGACATTGCTGTCATCTTTATCATTGACTGTGAACTGGGCCAAGTGTTCCTCTTATAGTAGCCATAAGTATATGATCCATTAAAGTGGTGAAGAGAAGTCCTCCGATGTGTGGCCATGCCATTATGTCTCATTTGCTGGTCAGGTGCCAACCTTGCTTAGGCACCTCGCTCTTTCGATGACACCACACCTTTCCCACTAAGATAAGTAATGGGGGCTACCATTTGTGTGTTTTTAGTGGTAGTACAAGTATCATAGATTATCTTTACACAGATGACAGACATAAGATGAACTGTGTTTACAATGTTGAGAAACTCTTTCTGGAGTATAATCTGAGAAATGTAGAAGCTATGTCACTCATCTCCATAGTATTAATGATACATCACTTCCTGATTCTAAATGAAGTTGTTTCTTTTGTTCTTCAGTTTTAGCTGGTAACCACTCACTTGTGGATGACTGTTATGTGAGTGAAACCATTTATTTGAAGTGAGGGCTTCTAGTTGCTCTGTCAAGTTTTGGACCTTGGCTTCTCCTTCAGAATGTTCAGTTTTTTTTTTTTTTTTTGTCACTTGATTATGTATGTTTCTGTCAGTCATCCTGTTTATATACTCCTGGAACATATTTCCCAAACCAACTAATTTACACCAGTATCTTTTTGAATTATTGCTTTTTTGGCAGACTGATGTCTTACTTGATAGTAAATACTCTCTTCTGATCTTTGGAGTTTATGTTGATACCCACCACTCACATTGTTATCTCTCTTGGAGCTTTCCATTTGCAAGTAATCATCCCTGTCTGTACTTAATATATCTAATCCGTCAGTAAAAGTCAACAATTCAGTGACCCACTCCAACCTCAGTAGCAAATCTCTTTCCTTCCTAAATAGGGCAAATGCTGAACAAATACTTTAACCAGCAGTTTTTCAACTATTGGATTTTCTAAATATTTTGATTGGGTCAAATGTAATTCTACACTGAAGTGCCAAAGAAACTGGTACAGACATGCGTATTCAAATACAGAGATATGTAAACAGGCAGAATATGGCACTGCAGTCGGCAACGTCTATCTATGACAACAAGTGCCTGGCACAGTTGATTGATTGCTTACTGCTGATTGAATGACAGGTGAGTTTGAATGTGGTGTTATAGTTGATGCATGAATGATGGGACACAGCATCTCTGAGGTGGTGATGAAGTGGGGATTTTCCCATATGATACTTTCATGTGTGTACCATGAGTATCAGGAATCTGGTAAAACATCAATTCTCCGACATCGCTGTGGCCGGAAAAACATCCTGCAAGAGTGGAACCAATGACTACTGAAGAGAATTGTACAACGTGACAGAAGTGCAATCCTTCTGCAAATTGCTGCAGACGTCAATGCTGGTCCATCAACAAATGTCAGCGTGTGAAACATACAATGAAATATCATTGATATAGGCTTTAGGAGCCAAAAGCCCACTCGTGTAACATTGATGAGTGCACGTCACAAAGCTTTACACCTTTCCTGGGCCCATCAATGCTGACATTGGACTGTTGATGACTGGAAACATGTTGCCTGGTCAGACGAGTCTTGTTACAAATTGTATCGAGTGGATGGACGTGTATGGGTATGGAGACAATCTCAGTAATCCATGGAGCATACGTCTCATCAGGGGACTGTTCAAGCTGGTGGAGGCTCTGTAACAGTGTGGGACGTGTGCGGTTGGAGTGATATGGGACCCCTGATACGTCTAGATACGACTCTGGCAGGTGACAAATATGTAAGCATCCTGTCTGATCACTTTCATCCATTCATGTCCATTGTGCATTCCAATGGACTTGGGCAATTTCAGTAGGACAATATGACACCCCACATGTCCAGAATTGCTACAGAGTGGCTCCAGGAACACTCTTCTCAGTTTAAACAATCCCGCTGGGCACCAAACTCCCCAGACATGAACATTACTGAGCATATCTTGGATGCCTTGCAACGTGCTGTTCAGAATAGATCTCCACTCCCTTGTACTCTTATGGATTTAAGGACAGCCCTGCAGGATTCATGGTGTCAGTTCCCTCCGGCACTACAAGTACTTCAGACATTAGTCGAGTCCATGCCACGTCGTATTGCAGCACATCTGCATGCTTGTTGGGGCCATACACGATATTAGGCATGTGTACCAGTTTCTTGGCTCTTCAGTATATACACTCCTGGAAATGGAAAAAAGAACACATTGACAATGGTGTGTCAGACCCACCATACTTGCTCCGGACACTGCGAGAGGGCTGTACAAGCAATGATCACACGCACGGCACAGCGGACACACCAGGAACCGCGGTGTTGGCCGTCGAATGGCGCTAGCTGCGCAGCATTTGTGCACAGCCGCCGTCAGTGTCAGCCAGTTTGCCGTGGCATATGGAGCTCCATCGCAGTCTTTAACACTGGTAGCATGCCGCGACAGCGTGGACGTGAACCGTATGTGCAGTTGACGGACTTTGAGCAAGGGCGTATAGTGAGCATGCGGGAGGCCGGGTGGACGTACCGCCGAATTGCTCAACACGTGGGGCGTGAGGTCTCCACAGTACATCGATGTTGTCGCCAGTGGTCGGCGGAAGGTGCACGTGCCCGTCGACCTGGGACCGGACCGCAGCGACGCACGGATGCACGCCAAGACCGTAGGATCCTACGCAGTGCCGTAGGGGACCGCACCGCCACTTCCCAGCAAATTAGGGACACTGTTGCTCCTGGGGTATCGGCGAGGACCATTCGCAACCGTCTCCATGAAGCTGGGCTACGGTCTCGCACACCGTTAGGCTGTCTTCCGCTCATGCCCCAACATCGTGCAGCCCGCCTCCAGTGGTGTCGCGACAGGCGTGAATGGAGGGACGAATGGAGATGTGTCGTCTTCAGCGATGAGAGTCGCTTCTGCCTTGGTGCCAATGATGGTCGTATGCGTGTTTGGCGCCGTGCAGGTGAGCGCCACAATCAGGACTGCATACGACCGAGGCACACAGGGCCAACACCCGGCATCATGGTGTGGGGAGCGATCTCCTACACTGGCCGTACACCACTGGTGATCGTCGAGGGGACACTGAATAGTGCACGGTACATCCAAACCGTCATCGAACCCATCATTCTACCATTCCTAGACCAGCAAGGGAACTTGCTGTTCCAACAGGACAATGCACGTCTGCATGTATCCCGTGCCACCCAACGTGCTCTAGAAGGTGTAAGTCAACTACCCTGGCCAGCAAGATCTCCGGATCTGTCCCCCATTGAGCATGTTTGGGACTGGATGAAGCGTGGTCTCACGCGGTCTGCACGCCCAGCATGAACACTGGTCCAACTGAGGCGCCAGGTGGAAATGGCATGGCAAGCCGTTCCACAGGACTACATCCAGCATCTCTACGATCGTCTCCATGGGAGAATAGCAGCCTGCATTGCTGCGAAAGGTGGATATACACTGTACTAGTGCCGACATTGTGCATGCTCTGTTGCCTGTGTCTATGTGCCTGTGGTTCTGTCAGTGTGATCATGTGATGTATCTGACCCCAGGAATGTGTCAATAAAGTTTCCCCTTCCTGGGACAATGAATTCACGGTGTTCTTATTTCAATTTCCAGGAGTGTATATTCTATATATTTTTATAACTTCCCCAGCTATGGTTGTAGCAATGTGGTTCTAATAATTAAAGGGCTAGTTTTCCCTGTACACTTGGTAACTCACATTTCTTTTTTAACCTTCTACGCAAAATTATCTCTCAATTCAGTCAGTTGCCTCTCCTTCTATATAACAGAACTAAATCTACCTTCTTAGAATCTATCCATCATCTTGCTTAGGATTTCCTAAAAGCCCTAAAAATTATGTTTGGTGAATGTCATTTTCAGTCTTAAATTTTAGAAATTGTTTAGCTGAATTCATAACGTGTTGCCACTGTAACTGTTCTAAAAACTGAACAGGAAGGCAAGATACTTCACTAACTTTGTGCCAATTCAGCCCAGATCTTCACGAATTTGCTTCTGCCTTTTCAGGGTCTCCTGTCATGTGGGGTGTACTTTTAAAAATTCTAAACTTTCTTGTACTTTTGGTTTGATCATATTACTCGAGTGCTCTTCCACTGTTGCTAGAGTTGCTTCTGAGCATGTCACCCCTTCCATATCTTGTGAGTAATTTCGTGGTCTGTAACTTTCTTTAGCTGCGTTAAGCTTCATCAAACCATTCTCTTATCTTACAACCAATTAAATCATGTTGTTTGTTGATCCCGGAATGTAATTCCCTTCCATAGCTACTACTCTTTCTGTTTGCTCTTCAAATATTTTATCAATCTCTTACACTTTCCACAATGAAATAACAACAATATAAAAGGGGTAGTTTTCTACTCATCATGTAGAGGAGTCACTGAGTTACAGACAGATACAATGAAAAAAACTGCTGAACTTTCAGCTTTCGGACAAAATGGGCCTTCTTCAGAATGAGAAAACACACACACACACACAAACACACACTCAAACTCTGTGTGTTTCTGAAGAAGGTCTTTTTTGTCCCTAAATCGTAACAGTCGTCATACTTCGTAAATGGTTCAAGATATTGCAATGAGGTTTTTTTTTTTTAGAAATGATAGCATGGAAAGAGGCACATAATGTTGTGTGATAAATACTCAAAATATTTTTATACGGAAGTAACTAGGCCACAGAAATGAGAGGTCAATGGAGCATGACACATAAATACATCAATAGTGCTTCAGGAAAACCCAGGGGCTGCGTTTACACATGTCCACAGCACCTGAGGAATGAAAGAGCATAACAAGTTAACTTGTCCACAGCAATTAAAGGGATGATTTCAGAAAAAAGCACTCTAGATATTTGTTGATTATGGCACCATCTATCACAGGTTGGAAACAATGATTTGAGTAAACTGTACATATTTTTTGGCATGGAACCTGAATATACAATAAAAATAGGGGGGGGGGATTCGCATTTGAAAATGCAAAGTTGACACCACCAATTTAGGAGAGGTGGTTAGGAGGTGACCAGTTGTAGCACAGACAGATGACCTCTTTACTAATATTAACTTTTCACCTAAAACATTTTTTTCGTATGATGCATTATTTTGGAGATATTTAATTATCTCAAGTTATATAAATTTGGCAACCTGTCAGTTTTAGGTTTTTAACTACTACAGCAAAAGTAAAGATGCTTTTCTCAATAGAAGAAAAAAAAGTAATGCATTAAATAAAGTTTTGTCTAGTTTCATGTATATGATTCCTTAGTGAATAGCGGTTACGTTTATTCATTCGTAGGGATGGCATGTGAGACAGTGCAGAAATGTTAAAGTTTTAGTGTGGGAGATCCTGATGGAACATTTTTTTGATTTATGATTTCTATGCTGTGTGTTGACTATGAATGAGCGAATGTTATATTGTCGTAATGAAACAACACTGGTTAACATTAAACAATATTTCAGTTTTGCAGATCTGTTATTTATTTATGAAACATGTGCTAGGTTACATTTCCACTTGTATTCTGTAATTTATGTTTGAGGTATTTGATTGGCTTTGTGTGGTGTTCTGGGCACAGAGAGTAATGCTCCGACATTAGCATGGGCATGGCAGAGTGACCTCAGTGGTATACACCACACCAAAGAATATTTCAAGTAGAAACTTTTATGGGATCAACATTAACAATGATGTATAGAAATTAATTTCAGCTGAATATTACACAGGTTTTTGAGATTCTTTACTTTAGGAAGGTCTGCTGTATTAAATTGCAGTATTATTATTATTACTTTTATTTTATTTCGTTTTAATTTATACATCTACTTCCATAAGACCAAATTGAGGAGCAAATCTACATGGTCATGGAACTTGTCAGTACATGAAATTACAAAAGAAACATAGTAATAGATGAAATAAAATGTTTATGAATCGTAAAAAGATGACAAGCTATAAGTTTATATAAAGGCACTCAACAATGTAACACACACATTAGCTTAATTTTCAATGAACTCCTCAACAGATTACATTAATCTTATACTGGTATTGAGCATCAGTCATTGATAAGAACTATGTAGGAATGCCACTCCATTGGAGTGGTGTATATCCCTAGTGTATTTTGTAATTAAAAGGCTAGAAACTGTCAACATTTATTTAAAGTGTAATTTGATTTGGTGTTAATAATACCTAATACAGATAACTTTACAGAGATCTGTGGAAATGGTCAATCTGTTGGTGAAATTTGAGGCGGACCTGAGCTTAAGAGATTCAGATGGGCGCACACCTATCATGACTGCTGCTTACATGGGCTTTCATGAGGTCCTTAAAAAATTGGATACACCAGAATTAAACATAATTAATGAGAGGTAAGATAATGTTTCTATACAACAGCAGTACCTGCTGATAAATAATTGAAGGTGTTGTGCTGCGAATAAGATAACCTTTAGCTTTGAGCGTAGAAGCTGTGAGATTATAAATAGTTTTCTGTGTCATTATTGAAAAGCCAAAATGACAAACAGTTCTTAATTCTTGATTTTTTGAAGGAGGTTACATGCTTGTTGTTGTATCAGAAGAAAAGTACGGTATTATATGATATGCAAATGCAGAATAATTGTGTGTTTGAGTCTTTTGTATGACTTTATGGCTTGCAAAAGGAGATTTTAACAGTCATATTCTTTAAAGACACTTGTAATTGTACTTTGCCTACTCTTTAACTAGTAAGAATCACTTCCAACCAGGGATTTATTGCACCCATGGGGGTGTTTCCGTTTCCTGTTAAGGTAGTGACTTGAAAAAGGATGGTAGAAGCGTTTTATAATGCAAAAGGGGTTGGGGTGGGGGCGGGGGGGGGGGGGGGGGGGGGAGTGATGGGGCAGGAGGGATGTGTGGGCAGATATGTCATTTGGTGATTGTTCTTTCAGTTACTAACAGACAAAAATGTACAAGAATTTAATTTCCTAAACATTGATATGACAGTGTATGGCAGCTGAATCCAATATGACTGTACACATAATATTTCAGTTACCAGTTACTTAAAAAACGAGACCAGGAGAACTGAGGAAAGCTATATAAATGTGCAAATTCTTTTATGTATAATTTTGTAAGAATTAACAATTCTTCTTTCACAACCCATTGTCTGTAGTATCAGTAGGTTTCTTTATATTGCAATCAGTGTATGTGTACAAGAATGACACTCAGTAAAACTTCTGACAAGGGAATTATTTGAACTGACTTGGCACAAACAGCTCCTTCAACAGCAGCAAAGTGTCAGCGTTGAAACTGCTAAAACCACATGTGTGTTGGTCCATTGTGCCTATATTCAGTGGAGCACTGTGAAAATTTGTAGCATCTAGTGATGTAACCTGGAGTGTTTTGGAAACAAGTTTTCTCAAACTGGATGAGAGAAAGAAATGCCAGCAACATTCACATGAATACTTGAAATATGGACAAGTCTCATTGTGCCTCTTTTATGAAAAGACATTTCTAATGAAGCATTTCATATAAAATCACCTTGGAAAATTACATTTACCAAAGTGGGTTAGCCAATCTCTATCTATCTATCTCCAGCTACTGTCGGGTCTGGGTGCTGATGAGTCCTCTCCATTTGGCTTGGTCCTCCCACCACTTTTCCTCCCCCACTTACTGCCATGTAACACCTCTCCTTTCCACAGATATTTTCACTTCCATTTTCTATCGTGCTGTTGGGCGCCCTCTAGGTCTTTTTCCATCCATCTTTAGTTCTTCCATAATTTTGGGGAGTCTCTACCCATCCACCCTCTTAACATGCCTGTATCATCTTAATCTCTTTTTTTCGATTTCTTCTCTGATACTTTCTTGTTTAAGGTCCTTTCGAATATCTACATTGCTTACTCTGTCCATTCTTGTTTTTCCCGTAACTGCTCCCAGAAATTTCATTTCCCCTGCTTGCAGTCTGCTCCAGTCCCTTTCTGTCATTGTCCATGTTTCTCCTCCATAGGTGGCTATAGGGAAGTAATAACCTATACATAAGGATTTTTGCTTTTTCTGAAACTTCCTTATTCCAAATCAGGTGTTTTATTGTTTGGTAGAAATTGCTTCCCTTCTGTAACCTCCTATTAATTTCATTGGTTATTTTTCCATCACTAGATATTTCACTCCCCAAATAAGCGAAACTGTCTACCACTTTGAGGGATTCTCCATTCAGAGTAATTTTCCCATTGATCGCTTTCTCTCTTACAAATACCATTATTTCACTCTTATCTTTATTTATTTTTAATCCATACCTTTTCATTATTTCCTTTCACACATCAAGTTGTAACTGTACATCTACCTCTTTGTCACCCCATATTACCATATCATCTGCAAAAATCATCTTTTTGTCTTTTTCTTTTGCTATATCTTTAACTGCCCTATTCGTTCCCTCCATCACAACATTAAAAAGTGCAGGAGATAGAATACTTCCTTGTTTAAGTCCTTGTCTTATTTCGAAGTATTCGGAGTTCCACAACGGTGCTCTAATTCTACAATTGTGTCCTCTGTACATTGTCTTCATTACATTAATGTATCCATCTTCTATACCTATCTTCTTCATTTCTTCCCAGAGTGTTTCCCTGACCGAGCGAGGTGGCGCAGTGGTTAGACACTGGACTTGCATTCGGGACGACGACGGTTCAATCCCGCGTCCGGTCATCCTGATTTCAGTTTTCCTTGATTTCCCTAAATCATTCCAGGCAAATGCCGGGATGGTTCCTCTGAAAGGGAACGGCCAACTTCCATCCCTAATCCGATGAGACTGATGACCACGCTGTCTGGTCTCCTTCCCTAAACAAACAACCAACCAACCAGTCTTTCCCTGTCAACTGAGTCATATGGCTTTTCTTTGTCTATAAAAACCTTTATCACCCTTTTGTTATACTTCCAACTTTTTTCCATCAGTTGATGGATAAAAAATATCTGGTCAATTGTGTTTCTTCCTTTCCTAAACCCAAGCTGTTCTTCACTCAGCTCCTTTTTTATCCTTTTAGTTATTTGATTTATTAAAATTCTTTCAAAAATCTTGGCTGTGTGACTCATAAGGGTTATTCTTCTGTAGTTTTTACAAAGTCTTTTATTGCCTTTTTTGAAGATGAGAACAATGTCTCCTCTTCTCCAGTTGCCAGGTATTGTACTACTTCTCCACACACTTGATAGTACTCTATACAGCCACTGCATTCCCATCGGACCTGCTGCTCTTTCATGTCCATTTCTTCCCATGTAATTTGTCCTAATTCTGTTTCCCAACTTCTCTCAGTTTCTCCATTATTTGTTGTTTCCTCGTGTATCTGCTCCTCAGCATTTAACAGTTTCTTAAAATGTTCTCTCCAGGGATCTTTTACAGTCCCTGGATCTACAATCACAGTACCATCCTCTGTTTCCATCTTTACAGATTAGAAATAAAAAATGCTAAGTGCTGTGCAAATGATGAATATATTTTAAATTCTAAAAATAAATGTAAAGCTGCCTGGACTGTCATTAAAAGGGAAATTAATAATACCAATAAAGAAAGGAGTATCCCTATTGACTGCAATATTCTCAATGAATATTTTGTAAATAGTGTCACCACACCACCCATCAATTCTGCCTCTGATGCAGAAGCATTGCTCACTTGTGCAAAACAGACAAGAAGTGAGAAGTTCACTTGGGCCCAAATCACATTAAATGATATTCATAAGTCAATAAACAAATTAAGTAATTCCAAAACAGAAGATTATTATAGACTCAGTAATCTCATCATTAAATGTATAGCAAAATAAATTGAAATGCCACTTCTCTCACTATCAAACAGAGTACTTGATGAAGGAATATTCCCCAACTGTATTAAGCTCACAGTTACATTGCCTGTGTATAAAAAAGGTGAATGAAACCTCCCAAATAACTACAGACCCATTTCAAAAGTACCAATCATATCCAAGTTAGTAGAAAACTGTGTGCATGAGCAGATATACAGGTATTTTGAAACCAACAAAATTTTAAATGAACAACAGTTTGGCTTCAGGTCACACCTATCAACTGTAAAAGCAGTAGAAGCTTTGGTAAGCAATGTTTATGAAGGGTATGGAAAAAGGGTATCAATGTCTGGAACACTTGTTGACCTAAGTAAAGCTTTTGACTCGGTGTCACATGACATACTCATCAAAAAGTTAAAATACTATGGCATTGAAGATGACACACTCTGACTATTCAGATCTTATCTAAGCAATAGGTTACAACTTGTATATGCAAATAAGCAGAGGTCAGAAATACTCCCTATAGAAAGAGGAATACTGCAAGGCTCTGCTCTTGGACCTTTTCTGTTCATTGTCTATGTTAATGACTTCTCGAATTACATACTGTGTAAGAACATACTATATGCTGACGATATGACATTAATAAGTTCAGGAGAGAACTTACAGAGTGTACTGAACAAAAATAGAGAAATGATGCAAATGGCTAATTACTGGTGTCAGGCTAACCAGCTGTGCATAAATCAAACAAAAACAGAAGAAATAATATTTAATCTCAAAGTAACTAAAAATGAAAACGAAACAGTGAAATTACTTGGACTAATCATAGACCAAATGCTCTCATGGGAAGGACACACCAATTATCTATGTAGTAAACTAGCGCAAGTACTTTTCTTCTTGTATAAATTAAGAAACAGTGTGAGCAAGCAATTGCTACTCCACTCATACTATGCTTTTTTACATTCCCAACTGCAATATGGAATATTGCTTTGGGGTAACTCCCCAGGAGCTGAATGTATTTTCAGATGGCAGAAGAAAGCAATCAGGTGCATGGAGGGGTTAGCACCCAGAGAGCTCTGCAGAAATTATTTTAAATCTCTTGGCGTAATGACAGTGCCAAGCATGTACATATATAACTGTCTAATATATGCCAGAGAAAATCTGAAAAAATTGAACATGAGATGTGATGTGCATGCACACAGTACAAGAAACAGTCACCTGCTGGACTTGCCGTCCACAAGACTTGCTGTAATCCATAATAACTACAAGTACTTAAGCATAAAATTTTTCAATAAGTTACCGTGCTCAGCTCGTACAGTACCACTAAATAAATATAAGAATTTATTGCAAACCTGGCTAAAAAACAACGAATTCTATACAACTGAAGAATTCTTAGAAACTAATCATCAAAATATATGTTTTACCTAAGTTATGAAGAAAATGTTTTGATATTATATAAGCTAGTTATTTACTGTGATTCTTTTCTTATGTGTGTATTTAATTACTGTATAAAACATTGTTTTACATAATGCTGATGAAAAGGTCTTTAGTTCCTTTTCTCCCCTTTCTGTAACTATTTGAATATCGTACTGAAACTAAAACCCTCTGTAAACTTTGACAAAGCCAATTGTATGAAAAATTCTGAAAGGCTAATAAAAATATTCTATTCTATTCTGTTCTTCAGAAGCTTTCCTTTTATTTTTCACCATTTTATAGAACATTTTCTTATTGCTCTTCACATCTTCCTCAAGTTTTTTAAACTCTTCCCATGTCTTTTTCTTTGCTGTTTCCACTATTTCTTTGCACTTCTTATTTTCCTCTATATATCTTTTATGGTCCTCATTATTTTTAGTTTTCCACCACTTTCTACATGCTCTATTTTTCTTCTAACTGCTTGGATTGTGGTATCATCCCACCAACTAGTCTGTTTTACTTTTTCCGTTCCAGATATTCTACCACATATTTTTTGTGCTGCTTCAACTAAAGTGTCTTTGAATAAACTCCATTCTTTTTCTACATCATGTATGTGTGCCTTTTCATTGTTTTTAATTGCTGTGAAAAGAAATATTGGAGGACAAAATTAGAAAAACCGAAAACTTATTATGATTATAATGAAGAGACAAAGCACTAGAAATTTCAAAAAATTACTCTTAAACGAATAAAATTCGTGACTTAAGACACTTCGATTTTGTTTTTAAATAAAGAAAATATTAAGCATTGAACAAGGTTGAACTCTGAACCTTGCACTTAGCAGCCAAACACCTTAACCATTACGCTAACGCAGCTCATCATTCAACAGAATTCCTGGAGCACTGTAAAACATCACGCAAAATACCGACAAACACTGTTGGTAGGACTATGAATTACTGAAGTTTCATCGAAGTACAATAGGAAATAAACAATTATTGCTGTTCTTTATTGCAGAAAAGCAGTTCGTGAGAATGATACAAACACCTTTCCTTGCTATCACCTTTAATTAGGAGGCTTATTGCTTGTTTGGTTTAATTAATTAATAGAATATGAAGCAATTGGTATCAAGAATGCTTTTTCCAAACTTTCTATAAAAGAAAGTCTGCTATCAAGACATTGCTTTTGTTCAATTACTTTATTTACGACTGAACGTTTCTAAAACTGAAGACACTCGTCCGTGCTCTGCACTGCAATCGAGCTCTGGCAACGTCGTTCTCTGTTCGTTGGCTGACTGTGTTTTGTGACATCAGATGCACAGAACGAACTTAAACTCGGCTGCCGTAATAAATGATGCGCACTATAGTGACCCCTCAAGCATTGTCACTGTGGAATACAACTATTTCCTCACTACTTGAACTTTGATTTGAAACTCTGTTGGATTGTGTGTTGTTGTGTAACATCTATCCACCTTACATTCATCGGTACCAGTTGGGGTTCATGTTTCTTGGAGTCATAATGTTCTCACTGTCTGGAATTATTGGCAACTGAGTTAGAGTCAATTTCAGTTTCCACACGGTACATGGTACACTGCAGTGACCTGTTCTGTTAGACTCAGGTTGTAGCTGTTAGCTATGTGTACACAAACTGCCTATATGTAGCAAAACTCCCTTTTACACTTATCAGCAGACTGACCCAAAAAAATGTAAAATGCAGGTAAGTGTAAAATACAGGGAAGCAGAGGAAACACAGCAAGCAAAAATGAATAAATTAGTCTTACTATCATTCTCTGTATATTGTTCAAAATTTGAAGCTAAAACAATTTAAATTTAACTTATTTTAAAAATCTGAAATAATTAATTGCTTTTGTTTCTTTGTAATGGCAGTTAGCTGTACTTGTCGCTCCACAGTATACAAAACATCGATCACAAAGACAGTAGCTGAGTGCTGACACACACAAACATGCTCGCAGGTTTCCCTCTTATTCTGATCATGTCCAAAGGTATAAATAACACACAGAAAAAAGTCTTTCATGAAACCACATTAAAAAGATATTTGTGTTTTAATGTGAACCTTATTGTTTATAATCACTAGAAAATTATGGTAAATAAAACTTGTAGCACAATATTGATTAAAACACTAAAGTTGGCATTCTTTGTAAACAGAGAACAATAGGCACAAAATCTACATCTTGTTGCTGACAGGGAGGTCATTCAGTTCAGGGACATACTGAATGAGAAAGATCGTGAAAATTGTCATCATGATATGGAACATTTTGAGGAGGAATGTTTACATCTTGACATCAAGTTGTACCAAATCTCTGATTGCGTGTCTAGTATTAATTAGTGTATTCCACATAGAAGTAAAGATGATTTGTGAAAATCCATTATAGAAATGGCCATCTGCAAAAGCAGTGTTTATTTGTACAAGTGATTGTAAAATTGAATTAACATTGTAATACAATGCAGTGAACAGGAAAAAGATTACTACAAGAGACACTATCATCAGATCATGATTATTATTCAGGCAGTGACGCAGCATACTTTCCCACCCCACGTAACACTGTCAACCTATAATACTGGCAGCAATGACCCAACACACTGACAATGAAAATCTCGCTTACCACACTAATGCTATATTATGCAGTCAATAACTTAGCATATAGTCTGCTGGCTTTGAGCAGGAATATGATGCTCTTCTTGCAGAAATCTGTATGAAAATCAATGTTAAAGGTTGTGATAGTGTCAAAGACAGCTTAAAATGCAGAAAATGTTGTTGCATAGATTATTAATGATGGGAAAGCATTATATTGAGAGAATAGGAGTACTGTTGGGACCAACAAAAATGAACATGAAAAGCAGGAGAACATAAAATGTGGAAAAGGAAAGCAGTTTTTTATTGTTTATCACATAACAAGCTTTAGTACAGTTAAGTACCCCCCCCCCCCCCTCCCTCCCTCCCAAGTTGTTAGGTGAAAAAAAGACTATGATGAACGATCTCCACAGTAATTATGTTTGGCAAAGCAATATAATGTTGAAATCACTCATCAGTTTGCCACTTTTCTCATATTTCATATTGAATGCTTTGGATCAAGGCAGTCTGGTAGATGCAGTATTTCTTGATTTCTGAAAAGCATTTGATTCAGTGCCACACCTACACTTATTATCAAAAGTACCATCATATGAGGTATCAAGTGAAGGTTGTGACTGGATTGAGGACTTTTTGGTAGGGAGGATGCAACATGTTATCTTGGATGGAGAGTCATCATCAGATCCAGAAGTAACTTCAGGTCTGCCCCAGAGAAGTGTGTTGGGATCCTAGCTGTTAATACTGCATATCAATGACCTTGCAGACAATATCAATAGCAATCTCAAAATGTTTGTAGATGATGCAGTTATTTATAATGAAGTACTATCTGAAAGAAGCTGCATAAGTGTTCAGTCAGTTCATACAAATACCTGGGTGTAACACTTTGTAGGGATATGAAATTGAATGATCACATAAGGTTCAGTTGTGGATGAAGCACATGGTGGACTTCGGTTTATTGGTAGAATGGGCAGGTGCACTCAGTCTACAAAGGAGATTGCTTACAGATGCTTGTGCAACCCATTTAGACTATAGCTCAAGTGTGTGTGACCCATACCAAATAGGGCTAAAAGGTTTATTGAAGGTATACAGAGAAGAGCAGCATGAATAATCATGGGTTTGTTTGATCTGTGGGAGAGTGGCATTGCGATACTGAAGGAAATGAACTGGAAGACTGTTGAAGATAGATGTAAACTATCCTGAGAAAGTCTGTTAGCGAAGTTTCTAGAACTGGCTTTAAGTGATGACTCTAGGAATATACTACAACCTGCTATATATAGCTCATGCAGGGATCGTGAGGATAAGATTAGAATAATTACCGTGCACACAGAGACATTCAATCATTCTTCCCACACTCCATACGTGGTTGGAATGGGAAAAACCCCTAATAACTGGTACAATGGGACATACCCTCTGCCATGCACTTCATGATGATTTGTGGAGTATAGATGTAGAAGTAGATTTTGAACTTTAAAGTCATACTTATTCTGTACAAATGTAGACATTTGTGTGATTGTTTTTATATGGATGCTTACCATTTTAATAATTGTATACACTTTACAAAATATTTCATAAATATTCATTTTGTGTTCAGTCAATTCGGAGAGTCCTTAGGAGACACAGCACTGATGTTGGCTGTTCGAGGAGGCTGTTTAAAAACAGTTGAAGTCCTTCTTGAGATGGGTGCTGATGCCAACATCGTGAGGGAAGACACTCAACAAACAGCACTGCACCTCGCTGCACGGCGTGGTGACCCGAGGTGATCTCTCTCTCTCTCTCTCTCTCTCTCTCTCTCTCTCTCTCTCTCTCACACACACACACACACACACACACACACACATCCTTTTCCCATAAGTATACAAGAGACCAGAACTGGACGTCTTTGTGAGAAAATAATGTGCAAGATGTGAGTTTTGGAAAATATATTTGAAGAATCATTTGCATTGTAGGTGAACTCTTCTGAACACTGTCATTTCATATTTATAATTTCCTTTTTACCTAATGAAGTCAATTTTAGAACAAAACTGTAAGTTAGTGTCAATTAACAGAAGGAGTAAAGGCAATCATTTGCAGCATAGTTTATGTGTTGGACTTGACAAGCATATAAACTGGACCAGAGTAAATGAAGTGGAAGTGTCGGTTGAGGACAAGGGAGTCTCCTGAGAAGATAGTGTACAAGTAGATGTGGATTCATGGACTGAGCCTTAGTGAAGTGGAAAGGGGGGGAGGAGAGCAAATGGAAGTTACTATTGTGTCCCATCCTATGCAGGACCACCTGTTTTTAAATGATATAATCTTTGTGACAATTTCAGTATTGCTTATCTCGCATCACAACTTGGTACTTCACTTATACAGTGAGTTACTACCTACACATCTTCATTTGTGGACATTTCACCCAAGACAGTCCCGATCATGTTATTAACTAAATATCAGGATGAAATAAAACGCAGCATTTTCATTGCAGACAAAAAAATCTTTGGATCTTACATAATGTTGTTATGTTGATTCTCAGGCGATAGTAATGTTACACACACACACACACACACACACACACACACACACACACACACACACACACACACAGTGAGTCAGATGCCCCTACTGCTGCCATTTTATGCAACCTGCAATGTTTCATCTGGCCTACATAAACTGCATGTGAGATTTTCATATTCTGTCGCTCTTTCGTAGCAAACTATTAGTCCGCAAAAAAAGTGAGCAGGACCTTTTGTGTTAAATTTAATGCAGTTCAAGAGAAGTATAGAAAAGCGACCTTCAAATGCATCCCCATATCCACGCTTGGACCCCATCAGTTAGGATTTGTAGTGTGTAATCCATGGCACTCTCTCCTACCATTGTACAAATATTTGTGACTGTGCAATTTATTTGTCATATTTGACCTTTTTTTGGTCTTCATTGACTGGCCTTATTACGCCACCAGCTTAGTGAAGCACGTACAGATTGTAAAATTGATGTCTGTGTAAATTTTGTAGATTTTAGCAGCATAAAATAAACTATTACAATTTTTTATTCGTCAGGTCTTCTACTGTGAAACTACTCTCTGCTTGTAGAGGTTATGTTAGAATTAAATTGTCAATGTAGTTAGTTTTTAACATAGTGTTTACAGAAGTTGTTTCTAATTCATTACTCTCGCAGACACGTAACGAAGTAGCCGACTGTGCTGGTGGCACAATAGCCCAAACAATAGCAAACAAAAAGCATCAAATATTGAGAATAGTTCACATAGTCAGGAAATTTCTGTACTATGGTACAAGGGAGTGCCATGAACAACATACTAGAAGTCCTGACTGGTGAGGGGTAATTGTGGGGGGTGGAGGTCACTTATGTATGTTTTCCTTGAATAATTCAAAAACTGTGGCCTCTAGTAAAAATGTATCCCAGTAAAAAATTTAACTACATTAAATTTACTACAAAAAGGTGTGGCTCATTTTTTTCTCTAGTGCTAGTAGTTTTTGCCTAGCAGCTGAGACAATATGAAAATCTCACATGTCATCATGAAGGCCAGCGATAATGTTGCAAGGTGCATAAAACAACAATGATAGGGGCAGTTGAATCATCCTCTGTGTGTATGCTTGTATTTTCATTTATGTGTAATGTTCAATTTATCTTTTGCATACATGCTTCAGCTCAAATTATGAACAGTGGCTTGAAGTGTTTCACATGCAAGATTTTTAATTTGTTTTTATGACATTATATGTTACATTTTAAAGAGTTTTTCTGTCAGCAGCTAGTTTATATACAGCGTGTTTCAAAAAGAATGACCTGAATTCAAAACTCCATATTTATTGATGAAAACCATGGGATGAATTTCAAAATGAATTTCTAAATACTCTCAAAATCTTAAAGTTTTAGCTGTGCTATTACAAATCTTCTGTGTGTCTGCCAGCAGCAGCATGAACAACATCTAGATGATAGCTAAATTCCTCATAAGTTTACACAATGTATCTGCTTTTACAAAAGTTATGGTTGCTGTTATTCTGTACTTCACTTCTTCTATATGATGAAGTAAAGTGGAGATGAACACACTTTTCTTCAGATATCCCCACAAAAAAAGATCATCTGGGGTCACGTGTGGTGATCTTGGAGATCAGGAGTGGAGGACAGTGTTTCGGGATACGGCACACCTTATCCAGCATTGAGGCACAGTGTCATTGAGAAACTGTCATACATTGTTGTGCCAGTGTCTTGGAGCTCCATCCTCTTGGAAAATGAAGCCATAAGAGTCCCCCAGAAGCTGAGGAAAAAGCCAATCTGTAGCATATTTGAAGATAACTCACTCCAGTCACTGTGTTTTCCTGTGCGAGGTTGACATGGTTGCTTATCTTTGCACAAGCACCCTTTCTCACCCTTGGTGATATCAACAACAAATGTATTTGGATGATTGCAGATCAATCCCACAAAGTCTACAAAAAGGACACTGGACTGAAATCACTGACTCATTCTTTGCAAACTGAAGCACACAAACGCCTTCTATTGAGTGGACACCATCTTACTTCTGACTGACTGCAACTGAGAAGAGGCTCTGATTGACATCTAACAGTGATTTTTCTGATGCTCATGCCACATCCATTCAAACAACACAAATTTCCTTTCTGGCATGTCCCACGTTTCATAATTGTTACCATCCAAAATCAGACCATTCTTTTTGAAACACCTTGTATACATATTTGCACCTATTTGTTTGACATTACTCAATTTTAGTAATTTCAGACCTTCAAAATCACAAAATTCATAAAATATTCTAAGACTATTTCTGTATTGTAAAATCTCTGCTTCTTCTTCTTTCTCTTCCTCTCTCTATCAACAGACCTTGCAGTCCATTGTAATGTCCACTGATGTTAATTCCAAATCAGTAGACAACAGCTGATATGTGGTCTGTTACCATCTATCATTCTCCTTGAACTGTAATGAGTCATTGTTTAATTCTATTGTGACACTTACAAGGAAAACTTCCAATCGCATCCCCCTCAGATTTAGTGGTAGGATGGCTCAGTGGATAACCCATCAAAAACTGAACACAGATCAAACATGAAAACAGAGAGAAGGTATACTGAACTGTGAAAAAAAGCAAAATAGGAACAGTGAATGTTCCAAGCTTAAGAAGTGCAATATTGAACACAGATGAATGGCTGAGGCATTGTGGTTAAGTGGTCTTGGTGTTGAACTCCAAAGTGGATGAGCCACGTTCAGAACTCTCTCATGCCATGTATTTTTATTTATTTATTTATGTTTCACAACATTATGAACTGTCTGTTCAGTCACTGAAATGTTTGTTCTCTTTTTGTAGTCCTGACAGTTGTCATACTATATATTGATTGTAGAATATTAGTTGTGTGGTAAGAATACGTTACCAACAGAAGTAAACATGATGAATAATGAGAACAGGTGAGATACCATACAGACGTCTCACAGAAATGAAAACAGCAAACAAACAGGTGTGAAGTATGTTACAACAAAGGAATTAAAGAGTCAAAGCTTCCAAAGTGGAATGCAACTTTAAAAATATTAAAAATAAATGTTTTGACAGAGCACAGAGAAACTGTGCAATTATGAAACTGTTGCGGTCACAGGCTGGCTCCAGGCACAAGCGGGTGATTTTTATGCAGAAGGAATTTCAAAGCTTGTGAAGAGATACGATAAGTGCCTCAATCGCTATGGAGACTATGTAGAAAAATAGTGCAAAGATGTAGTTGTAAGATGTATATATTAAAATATTTTTATTTAACTTGGTGTATTTTTTTAAATCGACCGGAGGTTACTTTCTGAACGGCCCTCGTATATCAAGTAATACAACTGTCATTACATAAAAAGTTCTTAGTGACATTCTCTGTAAGTTGGTAAAACACCAAAATACACATTTATTGGCTATCATTCCTTCCTTGGGCAGGGATGGCCTTTCACAAAGTAATAGGTACTTGTGCAAAAGCAGTTAAAGATGATTCATCTGTACTTGGATATTGCACCCCACTCGAAGTATAAAATGCCCATCCATTTTGTCTAGAACTGGTAACAAGGTTCCTGTATATAATGTTCAAAAAGAAAATATATAATCTGTTAATAGTGTTTCTTTCATGAATACCTAGCACTTTCAGCAAGCATTTCAACACAGATATGTTCTGGATATGTAGTGACAATTGCAGCTGTGTGCCAGACCAGGACGAGGACCCAGATTTCCTGCTTTTTGTGAACAGTCACTTTAAACACTTGGCTTCCTGACCATGCCTCGAGGCCTTCATTCTCTGTGATGTTTATACATATTATTTCCAAATGTTATTACCAACAGTTCTCCTGTGTGGCATGTGGAAATAGTAACACCAAGAGAATGCAGTCTGTGGAGGATGGTGCCTTACAATGCACAAGGCTATATATAAAACGATATGTTTGTAGCCACAGTTACAAACAATTTCAGTAAAGTGAATATAATTCTAATATACCCACAATATAATTTCAGTATTATGAAAAGGATAGATTGCTATAATCTGTAAAGATGACACATTGAGTTGCAGACAGGTACAATTAAAAGTCCGTTGCATATTAGCTTTCAGCCAAATCCTTCTCCAGAAAAGAGATGCACACACATGTCCACACAAGCAAGTGCATCACATTCTCGCATGACCCCTACCTCTCGCCACTCTGTCCAGACTGCAACAGAAACACATTGAATGGGAGCAGCAATCTGGAGCATGGCAGGGAAGTGGAAGGGGATATGGAAGGGGTAACAGGATACGGATAGTGAAAGAGGAATCAGTGCTGCCTCACTGAATGTGCATGGACTTGAGGTGGCAGGAAAAGACTGACTCATGCAGTGTTGGGATTCTGTGGGAGAGGGAGAGGAGGATGAAAAATAGGCAGAGGAAAGGAGAGAATAGAGAAGAGGAAAAGACCGGTGGATGCACCAGAGAGGATCACACAATGAGGGTGAGAGGAGGTGGATTGTGAGGAGATGACATGACATAGGGGTGGGAATTGTTGGATGGAGGATGTGGGGACATTAGGTTGAGGCTAGGATGATTTCATGAGCAGAGAATGTATTATAAGGATAGCTCCCATCTGTGCTGTTCAGGAAAGTTGGTAGTGGAGGGGAGGATTCAGATGTCGAGGGTTGTACAGCAGCCATGGAAGTCAAGTATGTTAAGTGCAGCTGCATGTTGTGCCACAGGGTAGTCCAGTATCTGCTTGGTCACAGTTTGGCGGTGGCCGTTCATCCTCGTGGACAGTAGTCATTCCAATTTAAAAAGCTGAAAAATGGTTGTAGCAGAGATGGTATATAATATGTCTGCTTTCATAGGTGGCTCTGCCTCTGATTGGGTAGGATAATCCTGTGACAGGATTGGAACAGGACGTGCTGGGCGGGTGGATAGGGACGGTTTTTTACCTTTATCTTCTCCAGAGATATGACCCCTGTGGCTTGGGAGTTGGGACTGGTATTAGCATTGTGATGGACTAGGAAGTTGTGGAGGTTGGGTGGATGGCGGAAAACCATTTTAGAAGGGGAGGGAAGGATGTCTCTCATTTTATGGCATGATGATAGTAATCAAAGCCCTGGAAAGGAATGTGGTTTAGTTTTTCCAGTCTGGGGTGGAACTGGGCGATGAAGAGGACACTGGTGTGGCTGGTTATTGAGGGGGTGTGGGGGTGGGGATGGGGGTGGGAGGATTGGAGATGCAAGGGGAAATGGAACAGGAGGTCTGTTTGCAGACAAGGTCTGGCGGATAGTGCCTGTCAGTGAAAGACTCAGTGAGAACCTCAGCATACTGGTCAAGGGATTTCTTGTCGCCGTAGGTACACCATCCCCAGGTGACCAGGCTGTATGGGAGGGATTTTTTGGTGTGTAAGGGAAGACAGCTGTCAAAATGCAGACACTTTTGTGGGGGGGGGGGGGGTTAATATGAACAGAGGCATATGGATGGAGCTGTCAGAGAGGATGTCAGTGCCCTGGGAGGCTCGGAAGATCTCTTTTAGATGGCCATGGCCCATGAACAGATTGTCATAGGAGGGAGCCATGCAGGTGCCCGTGGCTGTGTCACAGATTAGTTTGTACACTCCTGGAAATTGAAATAAGAACACCGTGAATTCATTGTCCCAGGAAGGGGAAACTTTATTGACACATTCCTGGGGTCAGATACATCACATGATCACACTGACAGAACCACAGGCACATAGACACAGGCAACAGAGCATGCACAATGTCGGCACTAGTACAGTGTATATCCACCTTTTGCAGCAATGCAGGCTGCTATTCTCCCATGGAGACGATCTTAGAGATGCTGTGGAACAGCTTGCCATGCCATTTCCACCTGGAGCCTCAGTTGGACCAGCGTTCGTGCTGGACGTGCAGACCGCGTGAGACGACGCTTCATCCAGTCCCAAACATGCTCAATGGGGGACAGATCCGGAGATCGTGCTGGCCAGGGTAGTTGACTTACACCTTCTAGAGCACGTTGGGTGGCACGGGATACATGCGAACGTGCATTGTCCTGTTGGAACAGCAAGTTCCCTTGCCGGTCTAGGAATGGTAGAACGATGGGTTCGATGACGGTTTGGATGTACCGTGCACTATTCAGTGTCCCCTCGACGATCACCAGTGGTGTAGGGCCAGTGTAAGAGATTGCTCCCCACACCATGATGCCGGGTATTGGCCCTGTGTGTCTTGGTTGTATGCAGTCCTGATTGTGGCGCTCACCTGCACGGCGCCAAACACGCATACGACCATCATTGGCACCAAGGCAGAAGCGACTCTCATCGCTGAAGACGACACGTCTCCATTCGTCCCTCCATTCACGCCTGTCGCGACACCACTGGAGGCGGGCTGCACGATGTTGGGGCGTGAGCGGAAGACGGCCTAACGGTGTGCGGGACCGTAGCCCAGCTTCATGGAGACGGTTGCGAATGGTCCTCGCCGATACCCCAGGAGCAACAGTGTCCCTAATTTGCTGGGAAGTGGTGGTGCGGTCCCCTACGGCACTGCGTAGGATCCTACGGTCTTGGCGTGCATCCGTGCGTCGCTGCGGTCTGGTCCCAGGTCAACGGGCACGTGCACCTTCCGCCGACCACTGGCGACAACATCGATATACTGTGGAGACCTCATGCCCCACGTGTTGAGCAATTCGGCGGTACGTCCACCCGGCCTCCCGCATGCCCACTATACACCCTCGCTCAAAGTCCGTCAACTGCACATACGGTTCACGTCCACGCTGTCGCGGCATGCTACCAGTGTTAAAGACTGCGATGGAGCTCCATATGCCACGGCAAACTGGCTGACACTGACGGCGGCAGTGCACAAATGCTGCGCAGCTAGCGCCATTCGACGGCCAACACCGTGGTTCCTGGTGTGTCCGCTGTGCCGTGCATGTGATCATTGCTTGTACAGCCCTCTTGCAGTATCCGGAGCAAGTATGGTGGGTCTGACACACCGGTGTCAATGTGTTCTTTTTTCCATTTCCAGGAGTGTATATCTTCCTTTCCAAGGAGAAATAGTCAAATGTATGGGGAATGAGGTAGTGAGTTTGGAGTGTGAAGGAAGTTGGGAAAGTTGTGTTTAATAGTGGTAAGACCATGGGCATGAGGGATGCTGGTGTATGGGGAGGTGGAATCAGCAGTGATGAGTAGGGATCCAGGAGGTAAAAGATTGGGGATGGCGGAGAGTCAGTGGAGGAGGCTAGATTACGAGCTATTTGTTGGCAGTGTTGGTCAATAGTGCTGAAATTCTGTCAGTGGGAGTGCAGTAACCAGCCACAATGGGGCATCCAGGATTGTTGGATTTGTGGGTTTTGGGCAGCATGTATAAGGTTGGTGTGCAGGGTGTCATAGAGGTGAGGAGAGAAATGGATTCAGGGAAGAGATTCAGTGAAGGGCCTAAGGTTTTAAGCAGGAATTGGAGGTTATGTTGGATATAACTTGTCACTTTTATGGGAGAGAAGGAATCAGTGGAAGCAGGCTAACTTAAGGTCACAGTGATATGTTTACGCCCATTGCCTGTCTTAGCTACGAAGTGACATGACACCCTGTAACATTGTACTATGCACTGTGGAAGCCATTTTGATTGTAGTGTGCAACTGGCCCCGTGAAAAAGAGCCAGGGCTCATTTCCTGTATACATCTCGTGCCCCTACAGCAGCCCATAAGCTAACTGTCAGTCTTGTGCTTATGGCCCAAGCATCCCCTGCAAAAGAACCAAATTATATTTTGTGTACAGTAATGTTCCCTGTAAATCTTTAAAACTGGCTACATCTAGTGGTTATATTGAGGTAGTGGAAAAATTAAATGGAGAGTGTTTTTTGCATTTATCAACTTTCTAAGTTATTTGTTTGAGCAGTCATTTGTTATTGGAACATTTCCTGATTGGCTGAAATATGCTCAACTTAAGCCTCCATATAACAAAGGGAATAAAAGAAGTGCCATAAACTTCCATCCAATTTCTCTTTTACCAGCTTTCCAGAAAATTATCAAAAGGTAGTATACAGATGGCTACTTATCCATCTGTCTACAAATAATGTACTGTGGAAGTTTGGATTTGTAAAGGGTTCTGATATTGAGAAGTTTACTTATATGTACAGCAGAATGCTCTTACTTTGTCAAAAACAATAAATTATAAGCTACTGATATACTCTGTGATGTGTGAAAGGTGATTTAATTTTGTAAATATCAAAGTCCTTTTAAGTAAATTAGAATATTATGGTGTCACAGGAACTTCTGAAAAATGGTTGGAACTATATCTAACAGGAAACAAGGGATATCGGTAGGAAAGAGCACATATTAAACTATGTCATCATCCAACTGAGAACTGATTATATGTCCTATCTGACAGGATTCCTTCTTAGCCCTTTCTTTTGTATATTAATGACTTTTCTTCAGTATCATTACGACACTAAGTTTGTTCTGTTTGCAGATGACACTAATATTGCAGTAAATAGCAAATCAAGTAAGGGTTTAGAAAGAACTGTTAATGGCATTCTCATAGGAATCAATAAATTGTTTTTAGTCAATTTTTTGCCACTAAACTTTCAAAAAGGCTCACTATATGCTTTTCAGGACTTTTAAGAGATATCTTCCCAGCATACATCTAAAAACAGTGACCAGCAGATAAAAGAGCTCCACAGTGTTAAATTCTTGGGATTACAACTTGGTAATAAATTCAGTTTGGAAGAGAATACTAAAGATGTGCTGAAAGGCACAAATATTTTTTTTAAAATGTGGTTGTTGTCAGATATAGCCAATATAAAAATAAAAAACTGCTATACTTTGACTGCATTCATTCCATAACGTTATATTTTCCATAACCTGCCGTCTCCTTTATTCCACTGACAAATTTGTTAATAGAATTGGTTGAGGTATATATTATTGATAATAGTGAATAATGTGAGTGTTATGTAAAATCTGACTTCTGCAGGTCTTTAGTGCCATAATGTGCCCACCATTGTTTATAAATTTACATGTTTATGATAAATTTGGTATTAACTTTGAAGTGAAAATATGTTCAGGTATTTTACATACCCCACTTCCAAAAGGACTATTGCACTTAGGATTTGTGGATGGAACATTAATATGTATCAGTAATTTTTCTTCATTGTGCATTTCCATTCTTAAGGATCTGTTCACTGTGAATATGGAATGAAGAGTATATCTTTCTGTCTGTCTAAACATACTTTCCCAAATACAAAGTTGCAGTTTTAACAATATTATGAAAAAGATAGATTACTACTCACTATGAAGATAACATGATGCTGTGTTGAGCTACATGTTATGCTGCAAGATGATCCATTTTGCTCTTGGCCACAATTTGGTTGTGTCAATTCATCCTGATGGACACCTGGTTGGTAGTCATATCAATATAAAAAACTATGCAGTGATTGCAGCAGGTCTCCCACCCCTTACACACACACACACACACACACACACACACACACACACACACACAAAAAAAATCACTCTCATACAGCTTGGCCATCTTGGGACAGTGTATCTTCAGTGACAAGGGCTCCCTTTTCCAAAACATATTTCACATGTCGCGCGCGCGCGCCCTCACAGACACACACACACACACACACACACACACACACACACACACACACACACACACACAACCCTCTCGCTGCCTCCAAGAGCCAGCTGCAAATGAGCGCCACATTTGTCATCCAATATCTCTCTGGACTGGAATAACTGAACCGCATCCTTAATCAGGGCTTTGATTATATGTCATCATGTCCTGGAATGAGGGACATCCTACCCCAAGATCCTCCTCACCTCTCTTAAAGTGATGTTCCATTGCCCACCTAACCTCCACACCATCCTAGTCTATCCCTATGCCACTTCCAATCCCAATGCCTTGCCACAATATCATATCCCTGTGGAAGACCCAGGTGCAAGACCTACCCAATCCACCCACACAGCACTACCTATTCCAATTCTGTCATAGTCTTACCCTACACCATCAGATGCCAGGCTACCTGTGAAACGAGTGATGTCATACACCAGCTTTTCTGCAAACATTGCACAGCTTTTAATATTGTTAGGACTACCAACCAGCTGTCCACCAGGATGTACAACCACCACCAAACTGTGGCCAAGAGCAAAGTAGACCACCTGTGGCACAACAGTGCAGCTGTCTATAGCATGCTTGATTTTAACCAGAACGAACAGTATCGAGAAGAATCGCTTCTCGGCTTGTGACAAGATTAATGTGTAGTTTTTTTTGGAAAGGATAAAGGAGAGGAAATAATTTATTTAATTTCTATAACAATGAGTGAAAGTACCCACGATTTTTAATTTTTTTACAGTTGTCAACACCTTTGACCCACACTGACACAGATTCTGATTCATTTATTTTACGGTGATTCCTGGTCCCGAGATAATACAATTTACCCATATCTCTATTGTAGACCTCTGCGATCTGAAATGTCCGATATGCTATGATGCCACGGCTGCTGAACGATTCCAGTCCTGCCACTTTATCGACTTGAGGTCCATGTACTAGAGCAACCATGACCCAGCCATTACCGTGCTGATTGGCATCATTGTTGCTAAGGGTAAAGTTCAAAACTCGACCACAAAAGACTGATGGCCCATGCAGGATGACTTGTGCACCTACAAAGTTCTTGGTGTCAATAGCAATATTGTCTATTGCTTTATACACTGTAAGGTGGGTACACCTTCTTCTCCTATAGTAACATGGCATCTTCTGTGTGAGCGGCCCAGTGCTGTTGCTCGAGCGGCTGCACGAAGACTGAGCTTATCGCTTTGTGTTTACGAACGTGACAAGAGCAGAAGTGTGTTACTAGAAGCAGAAATATTAAGAAGGCGTCAGTCTTTGTGCAGTCGCTCGAGTAACGCATTGGACCGCTCAAACAGAAGATGCCACATTACTATAGGAGGAGAAGGTGCACCTGCCCTACAGTGTATAAAGCAATAGACAATATTGCTGTTGGCACCAAGAACTTTGTAGGTGCACAAGTCATCCTGCATGGGCCATCAGTCTTTTTTGGTGGAATTTTGAACTTTACCCTTAGCAACAATGATGCCAATCAGCGCGGTAATGGTTGGGTCACAGTTGCTCTAGTATGTGGACCTAAAGTTGATAAAGTGGTAGGACTGGAATTGGTCAACAGCCATGACGTCATAGCATATCGGAAATTTCAGATCGCAGAGGTCTACATTAAAGATATGGGTAAATCGTATTACCTGTCTTCGATGCCATTGGTTCAACAGCTTTTCTGAACTGCACATATCGTAGTTATCCGTACAGCACATTCTCCACTCCCAAAATTGTCCTGGCCTCAATCTATGGTAACCTACTGTCACCACCCCCTCCACACAAGTTACTGCCCCCCCCCCTCCCCCGCTGTATCACCTCCTCCCAATTCCCTCACCCTCATTATGTGCCACTCTCTGCCAATGCACCCACCAGTCTTTCCCCCTCCTCTTCTTTTGCCTTCTTCCACTTGCTGCCTCCCCCCCCCCCCCTCCCCCCTCCTCTTTCCATCAGCCTCCTGACGCTGCTCCTGGCAACTTTTTCGTGCCACTATCTAATCCCTGCACACTTGAACAGGTAGCACTGATATATCTCCCCTCAGCTGTACCATTCTGTCTCTCACACTTCGCCACTCCACTCCAGATTTCTGTGTTTGTTTAATGTGATACAATTGCATTCTGGCCAGAGTGACTGGACAAAGTGGTCATATGTGCATGAGGCATGCCTGCTTTTTGTGTGTGTGTGTGTGTGTGTGTGTGTGTGTGTGTGTGTATGTGTGTGTGTGTGTGTGTGTGTGTGTGTGTGTGTGTTCTCCTTTCTGAAGAAGGCTTTGGCCAAAAGTTCACATATGTAACAGTCTTTCTTTTGTGCCTACCTGCAGCTCAACATGCCATCTTTACTGTAAGTAACAATCTATCATTTTCATAATATTGTTGATATTCCAAACTGCACTGTCTGTTGTGTGATATTTCAGAATTCACAAGTTATAAGGCTATATTTAAGTAAGTAACACTCAGAAGTTGTTTACTTTTCTGCCAAATGGATAGATGCTGTGTAATTGAAATCTGTATTGTGGCTTGACTACATAACACCTATACACAAACAAATTTACAATAAGTAGCACATCGATATTATGTATCAGAATTTCTATTACAGTATGATAATGATGTATTCAAGTGCTTACTGGGCACTCAGGTAAATTGCCCATGTACAAAATCTGCCTGTGTCTGTCTTACATGCAGGAACTTTAGTGCAGGTTCTTAATTTCCAAATGCAAATTATAAATTTAAATCTGACATGTGCGTCATGGATCTACTCTATTTCTGTAAATATGACCATAATGTTCCTTAATTTGTGCACTGTTATCCTTTTGCATTTACAACCAGATTAAGAACCGCACAATTGTTTTTTTGAGTACACATTGTTGTTGAACAACAATAATATAAGTGTAGACCAGATGTGGCTTGAATTCAAAGAAATAGTATCGGCAGCAATTGAGAGATTTATACTAAATAAATAAACAAGTGACAGAGCTGATCTTCTCAGGTACACAAAATGGGTCAGAACGCTGCTGAAGAAACAACAAAACAAACATGCCAAATTTAAACAGACACAAAATCCCCAGAATTGGCAGTTTTTACAGAACCTCAAAATGTAGCACAGACTTAAATGCGAGATGCTTATAACAGTTTACACAGTGAAACTTTGTCCTGAAACCTGGCAGAGATTCTGGTTGTATGTGAAGCATGTTAATGGCAAGAAATAATCAATGCCTTTTTTGTGCAATAGCAATGGAGATACTATCGAAGACAGTGCTGCCAAAGCAGAGTTACTAAACGCAGCCTTCTGAAATGCCTTCACAAAAGAAGACGAAGTAAATATTCCAGGATTTGAATCAAGAACAGCTACCGACATGAGTAATGTAGAAGTAAATACCCTCGGAGTAGTGACGCAACTTAAATTATTTAATAAAAGCAAGTCTTCTGGTCCAGACTGTGTACCAGTTAGGTTCCTTTCAGAGTATGCTGATGCATTAGCTCCATACTTAACAATCATCTGATGATAGATCCATACCCAAAGACTGGAAAGTTGTACAGGTCACACCAATATTCAAGAAAGGTAGTAGTAGTAGTAATCCACTAAATTACAGGCCCATTTTTAACAATCATCTGATGATAGATCCATACCCAAATACTGGAAAGTTGTACAGGTCACACCAATATTCAAGAAAGGTAGTAGTAGTAGTAATCCACTAAATTACAGGCCCATATCATTAACATCAATATGCAGCAGGATTCCGGAACATATATTGTGTTCGAACATTATGAATTAACTCGAAGAAAATGGTCTATTGACACACAGTCAACATGGGTTTAGAAAACATTGTTCTTGTGAAACACAACTAGCTCTTTGTTCGCATGAAGTGTTGAGTGCTATTGACAAGGGATTTCAGATTGATTATGTATTTCTGAGTTTCCAGAAGGCTTTTGACACTGTACCACACAAGCAGCTATAGTGAAATTGTGTGCTTATGGAATATTGTCTCAGTTATGTTACTGGATTTGTGATTTCCTGTCAGAGAGATCACAGTTCACAGTAACTGACAGAAAGTCATTGAGAAAAACAGAAGTGAATTCTGGCGTTCCCCAAGGTAGTGTTACATCTACATCTACATGGATACTCTGCAAATCACATTTAAGTGCCTGGCAGTGGCCCTTTACTGTTCCTTATCTACATAAATGTTTTTGGAGACAATCTGAGCAGCCGTCTTAGGTTGTTTGCAGATGACGCTGTCATTTATCAATTAATAAAGTCATCAGAAGATCAAAAGAAATTGCAAAATGATTTAGGAAAGACATCTGAATGGTGCAAAAATTGGCAGTTGACTCTAAATAAGAAAAAGTGTGAGGTCATCCACACAAGTGCTGAAAGGAATTTGTTAAACTTCGGATACACAATAAATCAGTCAAATCTAAAGGCCACAAATTCAACTAAATACCTAGAAATTACAATTATAAACAACTTAAATTGGAAGGAACACACAGAAAATAATGTGGGTAAGGCTAACCAAAGATTGCGTTTCATTGGTAGGACACTTAGAAAATGGAACAGATCTACTAAGGAGACTGCCTACACTACACTTGTCTGTCCCCTTTTAGAATACTGCTGTGCGGTATGGGATCCTCACCAGATAGGGCTGATAGATTACACCAAAAAAATACAAAGAAGGGCAGCACATTTTCTACTATCGCGAAATATGGGAGAGAGTGTCACTGAAATGATACAGGATTTGGGCTGCACATCATTAAAAGGAAGGGTTTTTCACTGCGATGGAATCTTGTCACAAAATTCCAATCAGCAACTTTCTCCTCCAAATGCGAAAATATTTTGTTGACACCAACCTACATAGGGGAAACGATCACCATGATAAAATAAGGGAAATCAGAGCTTGTATGGGAAGATATAGGTGTTGGTTCTTTCTGCGCACTATACGAGATTGGAATAATAGAGAATTGTGAAGGTGGTTTGATGAATCCTCTGCCAGGCACTTAAATGTGATTTGCAGAGTATCCATGTAGATGTAGATGTAGAACTGACATGCATTGCATGTCAGTAGTTTTGTTTGGCAACATGGAAATATCACAAACAGCTTTTTACCTGTTGACAGCTAGATATACTGTTATTCAATAAATTCACCATTGTCAGAGTATATAACTTCCAGTACAAGGCACATATTTGAAGTTTTTAAATTAAATCCCACATACTTCAGATTGTTCAATATTTACAGTTAAGGTGTAACAGAAGGTGAATTATGTTGTTGGTATGAATGACAGGATCCAGAGATTTGGGGTGTTCACAAATAGGGAGCTACACAAGAGTACATTGAAGATGAAAATTACTGTTTTAATTCTCTGTGTGCAAGGAATAGCAGTTATTGAATTGTTTTGTGTAAAATTTTGATGTTACTTCATCTGTACAGAGTTATGTTCTAGTTATATGCTGTAATGTAAAAATCAAATTAAATTGCTTCACTTTCCTGAGTCACTTATTAGCATTGCTCACTGATAAAATTGCAGAGACAGAATGGTCGACTGGTCTGTACCTTTGAGTTTGAAATCTCAGAAGAGGAAGAGGAAATGGTAGATGAAAAGAATAATACAGTTAAAAAGTACAAAGTAAGAGAAAAAGTAAAAACAGGATGGTTAGTAGAAAAGAAAAAAAATGGCCTGGCGCGAGTAGCACTAGCACACTTTCAGGTTTCCATCCAAAGTTAATGATGTACATAGATGGTTCATCCATCCCAGGAACCAAGAATCTTGATGATTTTTACTTGTTATCATCATTGAAACTGGTGAGATATTGGTCCTTGGAACCTGAGTTTTCGAGACTGTTTTTTAAGTCTGAAGTCTGATAGCAAATGTGAAAAGAAATATTTATCTTGTGTGATACAATTACAGATTAACACTTCTCGGATTTATTTCTTTTCTTGTGCAGTGAAACCTGGCTTCAAGCCAAATCTCATGATTCTAGGTCAATGGGAAATATCTTATGGGATTTAATGAGTGACTACAAGTATCAAAATATGTGACATAAATAGGTGTATCTTTCGATTGCATTAGCTTAGAAGCTTACATTTATTTCACTATCAATGGAGTATAGACCTTAGTGTGTGCCATAAATTTCAACTTTATGTGTCTACCAGTTCCTGAGAAAAAGAGTTTTTAACAGGTGGACAACCATAAACAGACAGACAACAAAGTGATGTTATAAGGATCCCATTTTTACTGACTGACAGATATGAAACTCTAAGAAAAGGATAAGAAAAAGAATCCAGGTATGAGCTAAATAATAAATAGGGCCAGATTCTAAAAAACACAAAGTGGGAAAGAGGGCATTAGTGTTTAGCTGATAGAAATTATGTCAGGGAGAGTTGCTGGATGGAAGATGCTGCCTCCAGCATTCAGGGCAACTATCTCTGAGTGGGAGGACCTTAAAGACCTGTGTGGTGCAGCAGGCATTTGAGTCGTGCTGTAGAGCAAGCTGAGCTGCTGAGTATGATATCAACATGGCAGACGGTTTGTCTAATTCCATTCTTGCTATCTGCTGGTTTGGCAATGGTCATCCTCCCATAAAAAACTGTCCAGTGAACACGCCAACTAGTGAATGACATGAGCTGTTCCACTTACTCCCCTGCCTTTAATGTTGTGCAATATGTTAATGGAGTAGGAGGTAGTAGATGAGTGCAGGGGACAAGGTTTTCAAGGGAATCATTACAGAAGGAGGAACCTTAAAGTAGGAGATGTGTTATGGGACTATAATTTCAGACCTCGACTTGAAAATTTTGATTCATTCGAAGTGTATGCGGTACTGGGTGATGAGTGGAGAATGCTTCTTTTGTCTGAAGTTGGGGCAATGCTGTTCAAAGGGATGGATGAAGAAACTGCTTGAGAGCTTTTGCCATTGAGAAAGTCAGTGTGTTGAGGACTTGATTAGAGTAGATGTAAATACTGTGGATACCTAGTCTGTAAGGTACATAGTGGTTTTATTACATGGAAGGAGATAACAACTGTCGAAGTGGAGATAGTGTTGCCTGCTGGTTGATTTTGTGTGTTCATATGAAACAATTTTCCCCTATAACTCATGTTCTTGGTAAATGTATCTGCTCAACACTTAATTCCTCCATTTTCCAGCCTCCTTGACCAGTTCCTCATTCTTCCCTGAGAAGAAATCTGTTGTGGAAATTAGGAATGGTGTGTTCTGTTTTAAGTGTTTCTTTTGACCATAAATAGGGTTAACCCTCCTGAAGTAAATGCCTGCCCAAATCTGTCTTTTTGTAATTTTAACAAATAGTTAATCTTTTTATCTCTCTCACTTTATTTTACCTTTTGAGGTATTTTCTGTTTATGTTTAAAATTACTTATTATATGCAATCTTCCAGCATTTCTTTACATCTGCTAATGCCTTTTTCTTTTTTTTTCCAGGATTGTTGATCTCATCATAAAGGCGACAGAAATGGAAAAAGTGGCACTGTGCAAAAATCCTTTGATAAATGCAATTGAAAGCATGCAGTAAGTTTCTGTCAAGTTTGTGATTCTACATTGATATAATTTGCATTTTATTATTGTCATTAAATGTTTGTATTTCAGCATGTAATGAGTAAGACTGGGTGTGCTGTCAGAGCTAATTACATGCCAGATGAAGTGCTTCTCATGTGATAAGCCCTGTGTCAGCAGTAGTGATAGGAATAAGTAATTTGAATTCTAGAGGGCTGCTATAAGTACAGTTGGATTGTAGTATCAAAGATTACTTAATTCCCAGTGATGGATCACTTGGTGAATGCCTTGGTTGTAGAAGTCTACATCCTGGCTATTCAGGAAATACAAAATCATTAAGGCTTACATGGCCACTTGTTGACAAACTGCCTGTTGGATTCTGTGTCAGGTTCTTCGGCCAATGTTTGGGATCTATTAGTCCAACAACTTATCAAAAACGAAGTGCAGATCCACTACATTGTTTCACGTGAAATATGAATTGGTTAATCAAGGCATCTTCTGTGCTGGTGGACTCACAGAGGAACCTGCACAACACAGAAGCCCAACCACCTTCACTATGTGGATGACCTAAGATCCATAAGAATAATATTTTGTTAAGACCAATTGTTTGCACTCCTGACTCACCAAAGTATAAGCTGGTGAAACATAAAGGACTCAGGACATTTCATTGAGAAGCTGAAGAAACTAAAACTTGCACCAAATGTCATCCTGGTCAGCTTTGATGTTGTTTCTGTGTTTACAAAAGTGCCACTCTGTAGTAACACTGTTCATGTTTACGTAGCACTTCACTTCATAGACCGGGACTGTGTCCTAGGCAGGCCCGATGTTAACTGACTGGGCACGGCCCATGCTGCCTGAGTTGTTGTTGTTACGCCGGCAGAGGTCGCATCTGAATTCTCGCGTGCCCTCTGGTGGACGGGACTCTACTTGCGGCAACTACCATCCGTGATGCGCCATTCTGATGTGCGCCTCCCGCAATCTTTCTGGTGGCTACTGCACTCCTCCTCCTTCGGGGGGTGAAACCACTGTGATCCACTGCATCGGAAGGTGGAGCGTTGGGCAGGAGCGATGACCTCCACATCCATTGGAAGGCCGGAGTCGAGGGGATCTGCCAACCCTTGAGCCGGAACCTTCGAATATGGCTGTAAGTGACCCACACGAAGAGGCCCCCGTCGTCCCACCACCGGAGCCCAGGACAGAACGGGCGACAAACTGTCGAACTCCGGATCAGGACCACCGCCGGTATCCAACATGGATTGCGACCAAACCCACGGGCCCAGACCGACATACCCAGTGGAAAGCCAGGTACTCCGTTTTGCAATGACTGGCGAGGACCAGGCCATAGAAGGTGCAGCAGAGTCCTAGGTTGGCGCCCATGGAGGAGCTCTACAGGGCTGCGTTCTCCCATTGGTGTGGTCCAGTATGCCTTCAGGAAAAACGTCAATGCTTCCTCCGCAGGAAATTCGTGCACATACTTTTTCATCTGCATCTTAAATGTGCACACCATGTGCTTGGCTTCCCCATTCGATTGTGGATTGAAGGGGGAGAGCAAACGTGCCGAATACCGAAGCGCCTACAAAAATCCTGGAAGGTCTGCGAAATAAACTGCGGTCCATTGTCTGAGACCAGGGTGATTGGCAGACCTTCCACAGAAAAGATTTGTACTAATGCCTGGATTGCAACTTCTGAAGTGGTTGAGGAGCAGCGAACCACATATGGGAATCGGGGAATAAGCATCAATGACAATGAGCCAAAAGCCATTGAGAAACGGGCCCGCAAAATCGATGTGAACACATTCCCATGCTTGGGTTGTCGGCGGCCATGAAGAGAACGCTGCCCTGGGAGATGCCTGTTGGCTCGCACACTGGGAACAGGTGGCCACCAAGTGTTGAATTTCTCTGTCAATACCGGGCCAGTACACATGTCTGCGAGCCAAGGTTTTAGTACGGGAAACGCCCCAGTGCCATGCATGTAATAACATGAGGACCTCCCTTCGTAAACTTGCAGGAACAACCAAACAAGGAGCTGTATCATTGGTAGCCAGAAGGAGAACTCCTTCCAAGACCGAGAGGCGGTCTCGTAGAATAAAATAATTATGAAGAGGATCCGAGGCCCGGCCTGGAGGGCGGGATGACCACCCCTGCTGAATGAGGCGAACTACTTGCCAAAGAACCGGGTCAGCTGCTGTTTCCCTGGCGACTCGAGAACTAGTGATCGGGAAGCCATCAACTGCTTGGCGGGACGCCACATCCAAATGAAAACACATAATCTCCTCTCGATCGAACGCAGGATCCGGGCACACTGGAAGACGGGAAAGAGCATCGGCGTTGGCATGCTGTCTGGTAGGGCGAAAATGAATGTCATAATGGTACTTAGAGAGGAACAAGGCCCAGCACTGTAGTCTGTGGGCCGCCCTATCTGGAATCTGAGAGGCGGGGCCAAATAACGATATTAACGGCTTATGGTCAGTGATTAACTGAAACTTCGTGCCATACAAGAAAGGGTGAAACTTGGTAACAGCGTAGACAATGGCCAAAGCCTCTTTTTCCACCTGGGAGTAATGGACCTGTGCGGGACTAAGAGTTTTATACGCAAACGCCAGTGGTGGCTCGGAACCATCTGTGTTGCGATGGGCCAGGACCGCCCCCACCCCATACTGCGAACATCTGTAGCCACGACCAACGGCTTACGGGGGTCAAAAGTAGCCAAACAAGGCCCTGACGTGAGGTGGCCCTTCAACGAGGTGAACGCTCGCTTGCATGCAGGCGACCAATCAAAAGGAACACCCTTGCGCAGAAGGCAGTACAGGGGGTGGGCTATGGTGGGAGCCCTGGGAATGAACCGGTGGTAATAGGCTATCTTGCCTAAAAAAGCTTGTAACTCTTTCAGCGAAGCGGGCCGAGGAAGGTCGACGATACCTTGGACCAAACTTCCTAGTGGCTGGATGCCGTGCTGAGAGATGGTGTAGCCCACATACTCAATGGACGGTTGGAAGAAGTTTGACTTATACAGATTGCAACGCAAGCCCACAGACCTGAATTTGAGAAAGAGGGTGCAAAGGTTGTGCAAGGGTTCCTTCATGCTGCGGCCTGTGACAATTATGTCATCCAGGTAATTAATGAGGGATTGTTGATGTGACGTTCTCAAGATAACACTGGAATATCGCTGGGGCACTGGATATTCCGAAGGCCAACCGCTGGTATTGGTAAAGGCCAAACGGGGTGTTGACAACCGCCAGCCGTTTGGAGTCCTCATCAAGTGGTATCTGATGATAAGCCTCCGAAAGATCGATTTTCGAAAAATATTGGCCTCCCGCCACGGCAGAGAACAATTCATCAGCACGAGGCAAAGGATAGGTGTCCACCTCCAATTGGGAATTAATGGTGGCCTTGAAATCGCCACAAAGACATAATTTTCCCGAGGGCTTCCTTACAATAACGAGGGGCAAAGCCCACTCACTAGAAGACATGGGAAGAATGACCCCTAGGGCTGTCAGCCGGTCTAGCTCTTCCTTTACCTGAGGGCGGAGAGCCAAGGGGATCTGCCTCGAGCGTAGAAAATGCGGGCGAGCCGATGCCTTCAACGTTAAGTGAGCTTCAAAATATGAAACACACCACAGGCCCTCCTCAAAGATATCTGGAAAGTCTGAGATCAAAGATTCCAATGATTGATAGGGAACGTCTTTGGAGACCAACTGTATGGTGTCAGCGATAGAAAAACCGAAAGCTTGATAGGCATCCAGGCTAAAATGGTTAGCGGAGCTCACATCACTGACAACAATAAAAGTAATAGGCTGAGCGACTGATTTGTAAGTCACGTCGGTAGTGAATTGACCCAGTAGGGGAATGAACTGTTTACCATAACCGCGTAGACGCCGGTAAACTGGCACCAACGGGGGCGATCCAAGGTCGGAATAAGTTTGTCCATTCAACAACGAAACTGCCGCGCCCGTATCTACTTGCAGTTGTAACCGGCGCGACCGAACCGACACCTCAATAAAGAGTTTGCTTGCCGCCGATGCGTTGGGAGCCTGGCCCGATGAAACTTCCTGAATGTCAACGTCCATGTCCTCTGTACCTGCTTCCTTCGATTCTTTTGAGGCTGAGCGGCAAACTTTAGCAATGTGACCTTTTATTACATTTGCGACAAACAGCCCAACGCTGGGGACACTCTGACCGATCATGATTTATATAGCATGATGCACAGGACGGCAACAGGGGCCGGCAGCCGGAATTCTGTTTACGCGCCGTGCAGGAGCAGCCGTAATGGCCGGATTGTACCGTTCGCACATTGTCCACCCCGGACACAGTGGATGCGGATGCGCCGCCCTGAACCGCTGCGATGTCGCACCACGCTTCCAGCTGTTGACCTGTGGCGTGAGAGACTTCATACGATTGAGCAATGGACGTGACTTCCTCAAGGGAAGGGTGTTCTAACTGCAGGGCCCATTGCCGGACCTCCCTATCAGGGGCCGAACGAACAATGATGTCGCGTACCATAAAGTGGGCCTATGACTCTCGTGACTGCTCCGTGACAAAATGACACTTGTGACTAAGACCGTGCAGGGTAGTGGCCCACGCCCGGTAAGACTGATGGGGCTGTTTCTTGCATTGATAGAACTCGACCCTAGCTGCCACAACATGCATGCGGTGGCGAGAATATGAAGACAGCAATGAACACAATGCGTCAAAAGTCAAGGAGGGTTCCTGCAACGGCGCAAGCTGCCGCAAAACTTGATACAGCGAGGGAGATATCCAAGACAAGAAGAGAGCACAACATACCTCCACATCGGCAACATGAAACGCCTGGAAATGCTGCTGAAGGCGATGTTCATATGCGTCCCAATCCTCCGCCGTCTCGTCATACGGGGGAAAGGGAGGAGGGAACGGCGCTGGAGCAGACTGCGTGGAGAGCAACGCCAGAAGCACTTGTTTCATGGTGGCCATGAGCTCCGTCTGCTGCTCAACCAAAATCCGCACTAAATCCTCCATGCCATGGAGAAGCTGCGAAACTGGAACAACGATGCAACACATGAAAGAATGATCCCATCCTCATTGCCAATTGTGTAGTAACACTGTTCACGTTTACGTAGCACTTCACTTGGTATAGACCGGGACTGTGTCCTAGGCAGGCCCGATGTTAACTGACTGGGCACGGCCCATGCTGCCTGAGTTGTTGTTGTTACGCCGGCAGAGGTCACGTCCGAATTCTCGCGTGCTCTCTGGTGGACGGGACTCTACTTGCGGCAACTACCATCCGTGATGCACCATGCCGATGTGCGCCTCCCGCGATCTGTGGAGCACATAAGTTCCATTTTCCTGCAAGACACCACAAAGCCCTTACATGCCTGCCCCACCACAAGCTATTTCACGTGGAATGGCAACTTCTATGAGCAGCTGGAAGGTGTTGCCAAGGGGAGTAGTCGTAGGTCAGTGATGACCAACTTCTTAATTGAACGTTTCGAAGCACAGGCACTGGACGTGGCACCTTGTAAACCTAAAGTGTGGTACAGATATATCGATGACACCTTCATTGTGTTGAGGCAGAATGAAGAACAGCTGAGTGACTTCCTAAGACACTTGAACAGCCTCCATGCCAACATAAAACTTACCATTTCTAGATGTGCTGGTCACAAGGGATGGTGAAAACCTGGGACACAGCATGTATTGAAAACTGACATAAACAGACCAATACCTGCACAAATTATCAAATCACCACCTGAACCTGAAAAGAGTCATGATTAACATGCTCATAATGAATATGTGAGCTGCAGAAGCTCAGACACAAAATGCAACACTTGGAAAGGTCTATAAGGAGTAATGGGTACTCCACAAGCTATATTAGAGATATAAAAGAAGCAAAGACTCAGTGAAGTAACAAATCAGAAAAAAAAATGTCAGGCACAGTCTTTCTGCCATACATTCCCAGAGTGATGGACAGTATTGGCTGTATATTGTGCAAACACAACATAAAGACTATTTGCAAACCGACAAAGAGGATCAAAGTGTGTCTCAGATCAGCAAAGGAGAAAAGAGAATATTCCACGTACCATGCGCATGTGGAAAAGTTTATGTTGGAATGACTGGACAATCAATCAACACCAGGACCACAGAACATAAGTGACATTGCAGGTTGGGGCAGGTGAAGGAATCACTTGTGGCAGAGCACATACTGTGTGAGACCGACAACATAGTAAAATTTGCTGACACAGAGGTTGTGGCTGTAGAGAAGAACTATCATACCTGATTGCTCAGTGGAGCTATAGAAATGCACAAGCATGAGAATAGCTTCAGCAAGAAAGAAGAAAGCCTCATGATAAATGGATCCTGGCTTGCTGTGCTGCAGCAAACGACTTTCACATGTAACAAAAGAACCGCACTGGAAATTAATGTGGAGAAGCCTTTGGACATTGGTGCACCAGGTACATATAGTTTGCTGCCATGAGCTTGGCTCCAATCCACCACCAGCAATGGAGGGTGCAACTTTGACAATGCCAGTCACTTGTGCTGGCAAAACATCAGAAAAATCATCAGACAAATGTCAGCTGAAGAACCCGAGTCAGAATCCAAGAGAAATGTTCCAACTCAAAGAACCTTTTGTCATCATTCAGGAAATGCCTGCCATACGATGGTTTCTTGATCTGAGCAGAGAGGAAGAAGTCAGTGAGTACCATGTCAGGGGAGTACGGGTGGTGAAGGGGAGGGGGGGGGGGGGGGGAGGATGTGATAGACCAAAGAAGCAGCATGTGTGACTGTCCTGTGCAGAATGAGGTAGAGCATTGTCGTGGAGAAAATCAGCCCTATGGACAGCTCCCTGCAATGCTTCATCTCATAATCTCATCAGGTGTTTTCAGTGTTGTGCTCTTGCAGCAGTTTTGCCCTGTATAAGCATAATCTGTTAGCATCATGTCCAGGCACTCCCAAAAGATACTTTCGGCAACACTTTTCTTGGTGATTGTGTCTCTTCTCCAGGAGACACCACCTTAAAAAAGTGCTGTCCGTTTGGTGGAGAGGTTTGCATGTTCAGATGACACTAAGAGCTATGTCAGCAGTAGCTTAGCTACTGGCAGGACCTCCCTAGCTGGATGGTCTTAGTCGATGAACCAGATGAAGTGTGTCTCACAACAACCTATCTTTCCACTCCCTGTCCTTCATCCTTTCAAATTTATAAGAAAAGGGGAGATGAACCTTGACAGCTGAAGAGAAAGCAATTCATCTAGGGGAAGGATACCCCAGAATCAAATAACCTGGTCCTCCAGGTTGGGCGTTGGCGATGGGTTAGCACCCCATCACAGAAAATTTGTTAATACTAAACAGACTACAAGGAAGCCTTGGAATTTGGTAATACAAAATAGACAAAAAGTGCGAGAACTAGGTTTCTGATTTGGAACACGGAATATTCGTAGTTTATATAAAACAGATGCTGCAATCAGTCAATGATATCAAAAGATATAAGATGGGTCTTGTCGCCTTGCAGGAAGTCCTTTGGGAGGATACTGGTACCCTAGATATCGAGAAGTACACAATCTTTTAAGGAGGCTGTGAGACAGGACTCAAACTGAGTATGGCATTCTGAGTAAGGCTCTGGCTGATAATGTATCTGGGTTTGTAATGTATCTGGGTGTGAGGCCTGTGACCCCTAGAATAGCAGTTTTAACAATAGACATAGAGAGATGTAAAATATCGTTTGTGAATTGCGATGCACCTACAGAAGACAGTACATCCCAAGTGAAGGATGAATTCTACACAGAACTGGAGGTTGTCATAGATGCCATCCCAAATAATAATTGTTAAGTCCTACTGGGAGACATGACTGCTAAAGTTGGAAGAGAGAACGTATTCCTGTCAACAATCAGAAGACACAGTCTTCATGAACTCAGCAACGGCAGTGTCATAGATTCATAACCTTTGCAACATCCAAAGGGGTATTCATAAGCACCACAAATTTCTGGGTATCACAAGACGGTAAAACAGTTAATCGGATAGACCACACTGCAATAGATATCAAAGCAAAGAACTGGGTGAGGGATGTAAAGACAGCAAGGGGTGCAGAGTGTGGGAGCAATCATTTCCTTGTAAACAGCTGGCTAAAAGTACAACCCAAAGCCAAAGTTGTCCACTACCATATCGATGCACTGAAAGATAACACAAAGAAAGAAGAATTTCAGCTCCAGCTCAGCAACCAATTTGAAAATCTGCAGGAAGAGGTTTCACAAGAGAATGCGGATGAAATGTGGAAAGAAGTTAAGGATGCCAAAAATGAGGTGGTGAATGTAGTCATCAAGAAGCGGATCAGAGGCAAAAATGTTTGGTTTGGGGATGAATGCATTAAGGCATTAGCCAAGAGAAGAGAAGTCAAGGAGAGCTGGTTACAAGGGGCCAATTTTGCACAAGGCAAAGCACAGTTCGAAGACGTTCAGAGAACTACTCAAGCAACCCTGAGAAGAGTAAAGAGAATGTACATTAAAGGACTGATAGATGAGGCTGAACAAGATTTCTTGGGGAAAAAGACGTGAAGGATGTACCAGAAAGTAAAATTCTTCAAGAAGGGATATCAAAGCCACCAAAAATTCATCAAGGACAATAATGGGAGCATACTGACCAGTGAGCTTGACATTGCTGAAAGGTGGAAACAATACTTCAGGGAACTCCTCAACTGTGATGAACCTAAAGATGTATTTGAATTTCAATTTCCTGACAGTGCAGATTTAGACTATCCTCCACCCACACTGGAAGAAATAAAGAATCGGATAATGAAGCTAAAGAAGAACAAAAGCTGAGGAGAAGAAGGAATCCAGGCAGAAATAATTGAAGCTGGAGGGGAGGAACTTCACAAGAAAATTCACAAATTAATCAAGGAGATCTGGATTTTGGAGGAGATCCCAGAAGATTGGAAGACAGCTGTCATATGCCCTATACGCAAGAAAGGTGAAAAAATGAACTGCACTAACTACAGAGGAATTGCCCTCTTGAATGTCTGCTTTAAGATCTTGTCCAATTGTATACTGAATAGAATGCTGCCTTTTGCAGAAGAAGCGACTGGTGAATATCAGGGGGGATTCAGAAAGGGCCATTCAACTGTCGACAACATCTTTATGCTGCGACAACTCACCGAAAAGTTGTGTGAGTATGGCAAAGAACTTCATGTGCTCTTCATAGATTTTAAGAAGGCATATGACTGCATCCACCGGGAGAGCCTGAGCAACTGCCTAACGGAGTTTGGAATACCCAAGAAACTCGTCAGCCTAGTTGGAATTTGTCTCACTGACTCAAGAGGCAAAGTGAAGCTGAGGAACCGAGTCTTGGAGAGCTTTAACATTAACATAAACACATGATTGAGACAAGGAGATGGTGTGTCACCAGTATTGTTCAACCTGACACTTGAAAAGACAATGAGAGAAGTCTCTCGTATAAGCTTTTAGGGTATTGAGGTAGAGGGTAAGAAAATCACACATCTCGCGTTTGCTGATGATGTGGCCCTTTAGTCCAGATCCAAGGAGGAACTAATGTGGATGAGCGAAAGTGTGGAGGCAGAAGCAAGCAAAATTGGACTCCTTGTGAATGAATCGAAGATGGAATGTCTGGTGATGAGCAGGACCCATGCTTATTCAAGAGACCCACTCTAGCCTCTGATAGTCCAAAACTGATCATGCAAAAAGGTTTGTGAATTTAAATATCTAGGGTAATCTTTTCAGAAGATGCAGCATGTGAAGCAGAAATCAAGGCAAGGATCCAAGCCTCCAACCGATCATACTTTGGTCCCAGACAACTTCTTGCATCGCGTGGTCTCTCGAGGAATTTCAAGCTCCAGCTGTATAAAACAATGATTCAACCCATAGTACTGTATGGTTGTGAAATTTGAAGTGACCGGAAAAAAGACTTGAACAATCTTCTTGTTTTTGAGTGGAAAGTCTTAAGGAAGATCTTTGGTCCGGTACAAGATGAGATCACTGTAGAATGGAGGATCAGACATAATTGTGAACTGGACAAAATGTACATTAGACTAAACATTGCAGGACTGATGAGAACCAAATACCTTGTATGTAAGTAAGTAAGGTTGTGAATTTATATGTTTCCACTGGTCGCTTCACTCCTTGATCTCAGGTCACAGACTTGCAGTCTAGAATTATAACTGAGTATAAGACCAGTTGTACAATAAGAGAGGAAAATGTAGATTTTCTATCTACATCTACATCTACATCTACATCTACATCCATATCCATACTCCGCAAGCCACCTGACGGTGTGTGGCGGAGGGTACCTTGAGTACCTCTATCGGTTCTCCCTTCTATTCCAGTCTCGTATTGTTCGTGGAAAGAAGGATTGTCGGTATGCCTCTGTGTGGGCTCTAATCTCTCTGATTTTATCCTCATGGTCTCTTCGCGAGATATACGTAGGAGGGAGCAATATACTGCTTGACAATTCGGTGAAGGTATGTTCTCGAAACTTTGAAAAAAGCCCGTACCGAGCTACTGAGCGTCTCTCCTGCAGAGTCTTCCACTGGAGTTTATCTATCATCTCCGTAACACTTTCACGATTACTAAATGATCCTGTAACGAAGCGCGCTGCTCTCCGTTGGATCTTCTCTATATTTTCTATCAACCCTATCTGGTACGGATCCCACACTGCTGAGCAGTATTCAAGCAGTGGGCGAACAAGCGTACTGTAACCTACTTCCTTTGTTTTCGGATTGCATTTCCTTAGGATTCTTCCAATGAATCTCAGTCTGGCATCTGCTTTACCGACGATCAATATTATATGATCATTCCATTTTAAATCACTCCTAATGCGTACTCCCAGATAATTTATGGTATTAACTGCTTCCAGTTGCTGACCTGCTATTTTGTAGCTAAATGATAAAGGATCTATCTTTCTGTGTATTCGCAGCACATTACACTTGTCTACATCACCTATATCTTCAGCCATCTTATGCAAAAAGTAAAATTCTCAAGCTTCAAAATCTTATATTTTTGTTTTTACACACAATCACTGTTAATACTAACACATTTCTCACAACATGTGACAAGTTTTGTCATTCAGTCACTGAAAAATACTTTCCACTTTTCTCATATCCAGGACTTGACAGTTGCCTTCCTCTCATCGTCAGAAGTGTAACGATTACACTCTAGCTCTCCCTTGGTTAGAGGAAAAAAGTAAATACTGCAAGGTGCAAGATCGGGGGCGTAAGGCATGGAGTCAGTTCAAACTTCAGGTTTCGCAATGGCTCTTCAGTTGTGCATAATGTGGGGGGACAAGTGTTGTCATGTTGCAAGATTATTGGCACCAGACTTCCTCTGGCATGACAAACTTGAGATTGGAGATGTTTGATACTCTGCATACTGAGAATAATTTAAAATTGCCCCTTGTACCAAATAATCAGTTACATAAACTCGGTGAACATCATAAAATACAGTCAAAAAAATTTTTCGCACGGATGGTTGTAATTTGAACTTTTTCATCTGAAGAGAAAGTGAATGTCACAATATTAAAAAAAAAAGTCATCGTTTTCATCACTGTAGCACTGCAAAAGTTGGTTGCAGCATTCTAATTGACAGTGTTAGTTCTTGACTGTGAGATGGCATTTTACCCATCATGCACAGGTGTTATGATATCCTAATTGTTCAGTAATGAAGCTGAGACATTCCTCTGATATAGTTTGCAATACACTTTTGAATGATCTGCCAGTCATCTTGGCCCAGATCGTCAATGAGTTCATTGGCAGTGATCAAATGTCTGCTGTTTGTTTCATCATCAGTTGTGGCTTGCCATGCTCACCACTATGAAATTTTATTACCCCTCAATTTACGGTAGATGTATCATCAGCATTGTCACCATAAACAGCCTTTAAATGATGATGAATATCACTAGGAATCACTCTTCAACAGTAAAAAGCTTGATAACAGTACATTGTTTAACTCGTGTTAGGACACATCTCCATTCTTTCACTATTCAAAAAACACTGGATGACCACAGCATGTTCAAACTGCACACGCCTGAAGAGGGGAAGTTACCATCAAATGACACCTGACATGTTTTTCAAGGGATTTACACTGCATTCTACAAACACATGTGCAGGACGTTTCAGGCAGCTCTTGAACTTTATATTTGGAGCATTATCTGGAGTAGTAGGAACGTCAGTAAGAATACTCATTCAGACTGAACTTGTGCAACCTGTTTCGCTAATTGGAGCTCTTATCCATGGTGGTTAGCCAGCTAAAGACGTAATCTGGATTGCCCATATGCAGCTGCAACATTTCCAATGCTGTTTTAGTTCAAATGGCTTTTGGATGGGTGCAAGGAACTGCTGGACCGAGTGGCTCGCAACTTTTGCAATCTTCAAAATGTTGTGTGAGATTTCTGCTGTTTTTCACCATATTGTAATGCCACTTTTCTATCAGCACAGCCTCCACTTCTCTTGCAGTTCACAGTTATTTATAGAGAGAGGATCTGTCACTTTGTTTTTGTCATTCAGACTTGTTTTACCACACTGGAAGCAATTTTGCCACATGACCCCTGGGTCATATGCCAGTACTGTGTTGTATATTTCCACCAACACATTGTGGATTGTTGCAGCTTTGTTCCCCTTCGTAGGACAGAATGCATTACCACATAATATTCACATTTTTGACGTGACACACCTAGACATTCACGCACATTATCACACAGATTCTGGGATTCAGGGAGTTGTGCTTGCCCCAGATTAAATCCATCTGGCAGATTCATAGTGATGGTCCATATGCTGGCTAGCCCAGTTGTGGGGTTTAGTCAGTTTCACACATCTGTTCAAGTGAATACTGGCCTGGTACACATGTCGCGTCCCAGTTATATGGTTCACAAGCATTTTCGAAATGTTCTCACACTTTCACATGGGATAACATTACTCAGACAGATGGGTACACAAAATCTATCCTGGGACAGAAGGGATGGCGACAGGAAGAGAATCAGGCCACCCTCCATCACTTATGTTACCAGATCCATATTAACATGATGACCGCTTCATGATAAGAGATAAAGAAGGAAGCAGAAGAAGAAGAAGAAAGAAATACATTTTGTCAAAGTGGTGTGCAGTTTAGTTTTTCCTTCTCCAGCAGTATGATGTGGCACTGTAGTGCAGGGATTTCAGTGTGTACCAGAACTGCAGATACGAACACACAGCTAAACAACAAACTAATTACATAATTTTATTCTTTCAGGGTGATAATTAAAGTTTTTTGATTTCCCCTGATAAATGCTGATGGTATTTATACACTTCAAGACAGAAAAAATGACACACCACAAAGGAATTATGCAAATGGGATGTATACCAGTAGATGTGATCTACATGTACAGGCCAACAAATGATTACAATTTTAGAAAAAATGGATGATTTATTCAAGAGAGAGAACTTCTTGTATTGAGCAAGTCAATAATGCATGGTCCACCTCTGGCCTCGATGCAAGCAATTGTTTGGCATGGCATTGATTGACAGAGTTGTTGGACGTCCTTCTGAGGGATATTGTGCCAAGCTCTGTTCAATTAATGCATTAGATCATCAAAATCCCAAGGTAGTTGAGGGCCCTGTTCATAATGCTCAAAACATTCACAATTTGGTGGAGATTCGGTCGCCTCCCTGGCCAAGGTAGAGTTTGGCTGTCACAGTGACAACCAGTAGAAACTCTCACATGTGGGCAGGCATTATCTTGCTGAAATGTAAGCCCAGGATGGCTTGCCATGAATGGTAACAAAATGGTCCATAGTATGTGATTAACGTACTGCTGTGCTGTAAGGGTGCTACAATGACAACATAACACAGCAGCACATTTAAGATATTCTACGCCGTTTTGTTGCCCTTCATGACAAGCTATCCTGGTCTTACATTTCAGCAATATAATGCCAACCCACATGGGGGAGAGTTTCTGCTGCTTGTCATCATGCTTGCCAAATCCTACCTTGGCCAGCAAGGTCATCAAATCTATCCCTGCTTGCCGATGTTGGTGATCTAAAGCACCAGTTGGACAGAATTTGGCATCATATCTCTCAGGAGGAAATCTAACAATTCTATCAGTCAATCATGCGACCCAACATCTGTTTTACGTGCACTCAAAACTTGCCTACTTCCAGTGTTTTTTCTGATCCTTGATGCAGTTCGTCTTCTGTGCAGGAGGCTGCACACAGTTGGCATGGAAGCCTATGTTGAATAATTTGGTCATCCCCACAGTCACACTGAATAGCATATTGATCAATGTAGCTCTGTATTGCCAAATTAACCCTTGATCTGCCAACTCCAGATCTCAGCTGTTCAGTCACTTCCAAGTTGTCCATTACTCATCATAGCCAGGAGGTAGAGTTTCTGAAACCCGTTTCCAGCAAGGGAAAATGTAGGTTGTAACACGCCATAGTTGCAACCTAGCTTTTTCAGCAATGGTTGCGAGTGCCATAAATGTTCTAAGGACACTCGTCCTTGACTTCAGTCATTGTGGGTACAGTACTTGCCCATGCAGAGGACGCGTTTTCTCCAGCTGCATTTTCTGTCTTTCATCATTCGTGGCGATTTCTCTTCAGACAGGAGGTGGTTCTAATCCTATGAGGTGGTAAAGCCATTCGACTGGACTGGATTTCGGGCAAACTGTTATAATTCTGCATTGGATCTGTGGCCAATTGCTTGGCATATGCTAACATGTACCAAAAAGAACATCCATACTCTGCCACAGAATAGCATAGTGACATTGCAAAGGTTTGTAGAGTTTCAACTTGGCTACCACACTGTGATCTTGCCAGTATCCATAGAAGATTGTTGCTGGTGGAAACTTTTGACTTGCTATTCATGCAGTGCTTCTCGAAACTGGGGAAATGTTTGATATTGCAGTGTCTGTGTCATTGAGAAGTATGAAAGTGTTCGTTGAGACATGCACGCACTTGCGAAGGAACTTCACACTGTACTTCTGAACAAGACAGGCAATGAAATATCATATTTATCCATGGACACTGGGCAAGTAACTTTCAATTAAAATGTCTCCCCTGTACAGGATTATACATAATGAATGTATGAGTGCACATTGTAGACACATGGTTGACATCACGTGGAAGTTCGGGTCTGGCTGTGAGCCATAGCCTAAGGTAAGGTGACCACTAGTGATATGCAGGAAATCCTGGTTCGAGTCCCAGATGGGCACAAATTTTCATTGTTGTCATTCCATTATACAGCTGATGATTGTCCACATTGACAACTGGAAATACATTTCAACTTGGGGAATATGTCATTGTCAAGGTTCTGGTTGACCACATATGACCACCACAAGGAAGGATCACAGTATGGGGTGTTCAAAAAGACTCTCCACAGTGCCATATGATTGTTAGATGCGCGTGCTATATGCTGCAGTGAATATACCGAAATGAAGTTCAGTGAAATACAAGTTATTAATTTATTGAATATTCCTTTTTACTTACAAATTTGGACAGTTTTTATAGACAGTTGCTTTTGCTGCACCCCAGAAGAAAAAGTCATGTGGTGTTAGGTCAGGCAATCATGGAGGCCAAAGTCCCTGTGAAATTATGCGATCACCGAAAACGTCAGCTAGCAGTGACATTGAAACACAAGCTGTATGTGCAGTTGTACCATCTTGTTGAAAATAACCGTTCAGTATTTCACTTAACACAAGTTCTCCTATGAATGGGTACAGAATATCATTGCAGTATCGGTGTGCATTTATTGTTTTGTTGAAAAATATGGGACCCACAATGCGACGTCTAGAATTTGCAATCCAAATTCCTATTTTCACAGAATGAAGTGGTTCCTGATGAATACACAATGGATTTTCAGAACTCCACATACGAGAATTTTGCAAGTTCATGTATCCGTACAAATGAGACCACACCTCATCAGTGAAAAATGTTTCATTAAGAATAACCCTTCTATTTTGTTGAACGAAATTTTTGAATCATGGAAAGTAATGCAGTCTCTTGCCATGATCAGTATTTTTCAGTTCTTGCACGACTGTCACTTTGTATGGGAAAAGTTCTAATTTTGTACAGCTGTGTGGGCCATTCCGACACTAACATTGATTTCGTGGGCAAGTTTTGTTACTGACTTGTTCGGACTCATGGACATTTTATCAGAAATATCGAGTAATTTATCCTCAGACAAAATGCCAGGACGACCACTTCTCGGTGCATCTGGCACTGAAACTGTACTTCGAAATTTGTTAGTCAAATCTCGCACAGTGCTGCGATGTGGGAGTGTTGTCTCCGGGAAAACTGAATTAAAGGTTTGACAAACTGAAACTGTGTGTTTACCACCAGCTTTGAACACATGTTCAACTAAAAACACACATTCTTCAAAGGTTGGCATTTTAAAAGTGACAGAAATGAAACAAATAAGCAAAGGAACTAAACTTAAATGGTCACGTCAACATGAAATGACACACACGAACGATACGACTGACACTGGCTGAGATAAAAAAAACAGTGGAATGTTGGGAGAGTCCACTTGAAGGGAAATAACCCAGGCATGTGAACAATTATATGGCATGCACGGCTAACAATCGTACGGCACTACGGAGAGACTTTTTGAACACCCCGTATTATATACTGAGCATATTGTAACCCTTTTACATCTGTGCCTACTGTCTGAGAACAAGTAACGAACTCACTGCAACTTTCTGTATCATCCTGAACCACTGGTTGAGGACTAGCGGCAGCCAGACTGGGGAATCAGCATTTTATGCTTAGGCTGCCATTAACACACAATGCAAATGGCTGCATTTGTAGTATTTTGATGGAACACAGTGCTGTTATTCTTGGTGTCATGTTGTGGGTAGCCATTGTGCATGACCTCAGGCCACGGCTGTTACTGAGGGATCTGTTACATCACAGTGGTACATGACAGGCATTGTGAATCCCTGTGTTATCTCTCGTGATACAGTATTGTGGTGTCCTTTTTCAACAGGGAAATGCTCATCTACACATTGTGCTTGTCTTTATGAACTGTGCGTGTGATGGTGAGTTTCTCCTGTGGCCAGCAAGATCTCCAGATCTGTCCCCTATATAAAGTGTGTGCGATGAACTCAGGTGTCAGTTCCATCCCAGTGCCAGAATCCATAATATCAATGACCAGTTACAACAGTTCTGTGCTAACTTGCCTCAGGAGAGAATACAGTGGCTGTATGACACCTTTCCAGAATGAATCAGTGCATTCAAATGGGCCAGAGGGTGTGAAACACATGATGATAAGTGGGCTCATCCTCAAAAGTTCTCTGTAACTCTGACTTCGATTTTGCAGTGACTCTAATAATATTAGACAGTCTCCCATTCTGGGTGCTTCATCTTTTTTCGCCAGGAAATGTATTTCATTACTTGTTTGCACTTCTCCACACTTATGCTTTATTCACATTCTCCTCAATACATTTGTAGCATTCTATTCTTAAGCATCTCCACCAATTTCTTCCAGTGACATGGTACATTGTTAACACTGCAACTTCTCTTTAAGAAGATTTTGCCTTGAGCCTTACGTTATGCCTCTCCACTATGATTTGCTTTGTATATATACCTGCCTCAGGCTAGAGTGGGGATTGCGATGTTTAGTTGCAATGTTGATACAAAAATTTAATTCTGCTGTTACTGTAAACAGTTTATTTTTAATTAGTCAATTTTCTTTGATTTACATCGCTTTTTGCATTTTGGTATTTATAAAAAGACCAAGCCATTACCATGATGGCTACATGCATGAGAATATGTGAGTGTCAGTATAATAATCATGAATATAAAATTTAATTATTTGATTTAACAAAGAAAATCATAATTTTACCTATTATTAATAAATGCAGAAAATAACATTACCTCTGTCTGGTTTCACAATATAAAATTGCATCCACACAACATAAGAAATATACATTTACTTTTTAAGAATGGGGCAATTCAAAAAGAAAGAAAATAGTCCTTTTTTTTTATTACAAACTATGAAAGATAGAGAGACATTGTACATGTCACTGGATAGAGGAAGGCAGTATACCGTACTCTCAATACGAGCACCAGGTGTTGCTCAAGAAACATCGAAATGATAGTCCGTTTCAGTCCACATGTGAATAAAGAGGTCCCTGTTCATTGAATTGACAGTTTCAGCAATTCAGTTTTACAGCTCTTGAAGAATAGCTGCCATGTGTGAGACAGACACTATTTTTTTTTGGTGCCCTCTTAGAGAAAAATTGTAAGGTGTGGGCTCTGATGACCTGGGAGACCTAAAGCAATGGACGAGATCTTGGTGTCCACCTCTCCCAACTCAACATTGTGGAAGTTGTTATTAAGACAATGCCGCACTTCAAGGTGAAGCTGAGGCGGGATGGTATCGTGCATCGATTTGACCAAAAAGATGAGTTGTTTGGAAAAAGTGTCCTCTGCCACATCCAGCAGAACGAAAATGTAAAATTCATATTTTGTGTTATTGTTGCTGGAATGCAATTGCTACGGTAACTGCAATTTAAAAGGCTTCATATGCAGGCTTTTTTACAGAACACGCCATATTATTGTTTGAGGAAGTTGAAGTTACTGGCATGCCTGTCTTGTGGACTTGTGAGTCCATGTGAATGCATCTTGGATACACTTGCCATTTTCATTAGACATGTGTCACTGGCCAGTGCTTTTCCCTTTGCACATGCAACAAACTTCCAAGAATTTTATATGCCAGTCATAAATCTGCTTGTGCAGAGGCGACTTCTAGCTGAATTGATGGCTGATGCACGTTGCACTTGAACGATGGATTGACTTCATGCAAATCCCAACAAACAAAATAATTTCTTGTGTGGTGTAGTCACCATGTTTCTACAAACAAACAATAGCACAGCTCTGTCAAAACTTTGAAATTTCCTCTGCCCAGTTACATGTGCAATGTGTTTCTATCTTTTACTGTTTGTCTGTCTTAAACAACTGAAATCTGTTCTTCTTTGTTGAATCACTTGGTATAATGAATTATTTAAAATTGCACAAAGAGGAACCACAAAACAGGTATCAAGTGTTTGTGTACAGATTGTATTTCCTATCTATGATTTCATACATAAGTTGTCAGAACTTTATAACTCTCTAGTAATGCCACTGTGTGTAGCCCAACACATCGAATGACTGCTCCAGTGTGATTAGATCTGGCTGCGAGGAATTTTGAGCAGTATGCTTAACATAGGCAAAAGTCAGATACATCTTATCAGCCATGCTAGTGAAAGAAAAATATATTGTCTCAGCTTACATATTAATACATAATGTTTGGTGGACCCAGCACACCATCCAAACAGACTTGCCAGTGCATTGAATGCCCTGAGACTTTTGTCTAAGGTACTTGGTGTCAAAGTACCAGTTGTGAAGCACTTTTTAATTTTTTGTGCATGACGTGATGAAAGTATGTGCAGAGAAATTAATTATTTACATGTAATTTTCTTTCCATATTTGTTATCACTGCTGACTGACACACTAATATCAAATGTCACTGAGAAATTAATTTAGCAGACTATGCAGTGGAAAGGGAAAAGTGATCGCCATCTCAATAGAGTGAATGACACTTTTTAATCACTGCAAAGGTTGCCCACACCATAGTTTATGGGGTGGAGCCTAGACCTGTCGGTATGAAGTATTTTTAATGTTTTGGAAGACAAATGGCGACTTGTACGTAGCCATAACAAAGTTCCAAATCTGACCCTGTTAAAAACCTTTGCAATACCAACTTTTCAATCATTTTCTTGAAAGAAAAACAGCTGACTACACTATATTTTTTCTCTTTCCCAGTGGGGTGGGGGATGCAGCCCACCTTTGCCACCTGGTATGGGCACCCTTGTATCAGTGATACTATATCATGCATTAATAGCTGTGACTTAAAATATAATGATGCCACATTTCAGTCTTCCATTATGAATTTCCTAGAAATTTTTACTTTGTAGAAGACAGAGCACTACATTCTGTGATTTATAGTGGGCCTACAATAAAACAAGATAATAGTGAAATATCAGTGGTCAGTAATTCACTGAATTAGTGTTTGATTTGATGCAATCTGTGAAATTGTTTGACCATCACCATCACTCGTCTCATTTATTGTTGTTGCTTCTTGTTTTAATATCTAACATTTTGATGTTGAGTATAATGCAGTTCTGGGATAGCATTGGACATGTCCATTTGTTGCAGAGTGAAAACGATTGAATTGCTATTGCAGTGGATGCATGCCCATCCACATTTAGTAAGGAAGGTTATTGAATGTGAAAGTGGGGTATTCGCACAAGATTACAAAGTGACTGGTCCTGTCTCGTACCTACTCTACTACAAGGCTGACCACAAGGAATTATTGCCTGTGCTGCATCTGCTCCTTAAAAATGGTAGGTAAAAGTATTGTCATTCTGTGAAGGCTGTACAACAAAATTAGAGTTTTGGGAATGGTGAATCATTTCAAAACTATACACATTCACACTGTGTAATTTACTTACCTAAAGCATGACATGGGGAGGAGCCACACAATTCAGTGAGGTGGTCATATCTTAGTATTAAAAAACAGACCACAAGTCTTGATCATCAGTAAATTATCTGTCATTTTATGAACAAATTTGAATGCTATATCTTATTGCTTACAATGAAGAATTAATAGACTATTACTATTTTGATCATTTTGTTGTATATATTGTTTGTTCACTCACATGTGAATGGTATGACTTGTCACATTGTAACATGGAGTAATTTTTTTCCCTCTCATAGTTAATGTCACCTGAAATCCACATGTCAAACTTCAGCTAGCAATGCACTCTTTAAAATCACAGAAATGGGCATTTCCTGGTTTGATGCTTCAACAAAGAGATGGATACTCCAAATGCTGCTAGTTGTTATTAATTGTGAGCATAAAGTACATGATCAGGAAACTACAGCCATACTATTTTCACAACAATCATTTAAGAGGAATCTTGCTTCAAAACTTTGTTAAAAACCAAATCTAATATTTGTACCAGCCCATTCTTTTTTTTCTTTCTGATAAATGTTTGGAAACACACATTTCTGATCATTGTTCTATCTTCAAAAAAATATTCTGTGCATTGAATATTACTGTGCACATGATGGTGAATTCTGTGAATGTTTCACTGCTTCCTTCAGAGATGTACAACAGATGCCAACTGAGTCCATTAGTGAATTATGTGATATTTGAAATGAAATGTATAAACACTCAGACAAACATTTAAACACTGCAGACATATGAGCAGGAACACTAGATATGGCAGACAGCAAATCCACAAACAGCAAAGAAACGGATGATAGCTATACTTATGACTATCTTCAAAGAAAAATATAAACCTGAAATTACCTCTTGAGGCAAAGAAAAAGCAGTGGTGTATTGGCAGAAAATAAGTGGTAAGGAATGCCTATTGTTCTTGTCAACTATCTTCTACAGCAATATAAAAAAACTGAAATTACCTTGTTAGGCAATGAAAAAGCAGTGGTGTATTGATAGAACAAAGCTACTAAGGAATGCCTACTGTTCAGAACAAATTTCACTTTGTCAATTGTGAACATCAAGTGAGTAAGTGGGAAAATAATGTTGCAGAACAACATAAGAATTATTGGAAATAATAGCAGTGTTAACCACACATCTTTGAGCCAGATAACAGTTTTTGGTGTCAGCAATACCATCTTGATTTTAGATACTGTTAACTATATAGGTACAAATGAATTTACAGCTTCTCGAAGTTAGATTATTTGACTCAAGGTATCATATTAAATTGCATCTAGAAAGATAACAAAATTTTTATCAAAAAAATGTGAGGGAAAAAGAAGTGATTCAGCTAATTCAACCAAAGCTTTTATATCAAAAATAAAAGAGGAGAGTGCTGGTTTCTGTGATTCTTATGTGTACCATGCAGATCATTCTGATTTTGAAAATGAAATGGTGCTGAAATGGTTGTTTCATTCAAAGGGGAAACACATATTGAGCAACTGTGTAGTCCATGCCTGCACTTGACACATTCATATACAGGGATTATTGTGATCAGACTTGATGGTTAATTGGTACCTGTTTGTCGTAAAGAATTGGCTGGGAATTTTGGACTGCATATAAAAAGATGAGTGTTTTGCACCAAATCTTGTGCTAGACTCATTGAAGTCTGAAAAACTGAACATTACATTTTTGATAAAAATATGTTATGTAGGCATTAAATGTGTACAGCAGGCATTTCTAAGTACAGAAACCATGTGCAAATGTCTTGCTTTCTTATTTTTAGTAACTTACAACTCATGTTGATAGTTAAAATTTTGCATATAAAATTTTCGACAAGTTGACTAATGGTGGCAACAAAATCAAGACATGTTTCCACATGACATGTCTTGACTGTTGCCACATCAGTCCTGTTCTTTGATAAATTAATAAATATATTTTTTATACATAGCCCACTTAACTTTTTTAGAAATGTGTGAGTTTTTGAAGCACATCACATTTCTTTTTATATCTTTTTTTCCTCTTGTTAGTTTTTGTAAAACTTTTGTATTGTATTGTAATCTGATTATATGTCTTGTAATAAAATGTAAAAGGAAATGTTAACAATCACTCATGGACCTTATTGCCATGAATGAGGGAGATAAAGCAGTTTTTATTTTTATTTTTTTCAAAATATAATGTAATGAATTCATCAGCAAATAAGACAGCTCAAATGTACATGAAGATTATGTTTGGCGACCTGTATGAAGTTCGGTTGTCAGTCATCTTAAACTGCTCTCTTATAAAGTATTCTGGATCTTTTGCACATAAAATAATGCATAAACTGTCAAACAACATCACTTATTGTTAGAAGCAGAAACAGAGTGGTAAAACATTGTAATCTACGTGCACATATACAGGGATTGGACAAAAATACGGAGACACGGTGGAAAATGCATGCTTGAACGTAAATGCAATTGCTAGCCAAGACTGCAAGTTGCACTGTTGTATATGACCATGAACGGCACCTATACAATGACTTCCATATGTGTCAGATGTGGTCAGAACCATGTTCAGTGTAGTTGTGAGTGCATTATGTTAGAGCTAAGTGAACTGGAACACAACCAAATTATTGGTGTTTGCATGGCAGGTGCTTTCATAAACAAAAGAGCTGAAGTATTTGGTGTTCCAACAGGTCCCATATTGAAGATGTATACTGCATAGAAGGAAAGCAGTGAAAGGTCTTCTGCTAAGTCACAATGCAGATGGAAGTCTGTGTTGAGTGATCATGACAGACGGTCATTGCAGAGGTTTGCAACAAAAACTGAGGAGACCACTGGCGCAAAAGTCACTGCAGAACTGAATGTCACACTTGCAAACCTTGACAACACTGAAACAACACAAAGGGAGTGTTATAAGCAGGGAATTTCAAGGTGTACTGGAATTCCAAAACTACTTGTCAGTGATGCAAATGCCTGTAACAGGAAAATATGGTTCCAAAGCCATAAAACCTGGACTCTGGAGCAATGGAAGAACACCGCTTGGTCAAATGTCTTGTTTCACACTGTTTCCAACTTCTGGTAGAGTTAATGTTCCAAGAGTGACATTTGATGGGGGTCTGGTGGTGATGTGTTCAACTGTATCATGATTTTCTGCAGGCCCCATGGTTACACTGCAAGGTCACATTACTGCCAGGGGTTATGTGAACATTTTGTCTGATCAGCTTATAACATAACCACCCTGTTAAGCTACAAATGTTGTTACTTAGCTCTTTTGTTCCTGATGTTGAAGACTTGGGGTATCTGTTTGCTGTAGCTTGAGCACATGAAAATTAAATCCTGGATTTCCCTATGGTCAGGTGATTTATGTCGTAGTTAATCTCCTCGTATAAAATTATGTAGCCAAAACATATAAATGTCTTTTATAATGCTTTTATTGCATCACAAGATGATGTCACACACAACTGAAAATCTGATACAGTACTGCCTCACACAAAATCGTAGCTAGAACTACCTGCCTTCGGCTGTTGGTGCTGAGGTTTGTATAGATTATAACAATTGGAACATGGTTATTTAATTTTTAAACAGGTATTTTGATCCCAGAATGAGATTTTCACTCTGCAGCGGAGTGTGCGCTGATATGAAACTTCCTGGCAGATTAAAACTGTGTGCCCGACCGAGACTCGAACTCGGGACCTTTGACTTTCCCGGGCAAGTGCTCTACCAACTGAGCTACCAAAGCACGACTCACACCCGGTACTCACAGCTTTACTTCTGCCAGTACCTCATCTCCTACCTTCCAAACTGTACAGAAGCTCTGTAAAGTTTGGAAGGTAGGAGACGAGGTACTGGCAGAAGTAAAGCTGTAAGTACCGGGCGTGAGTCGTGCTTCGGTAGCTCAGTTGGTAGAGCACTTGCCCGCGAAAGGCAAAGGTCCCGAGTTTGGGTCTCGGTCGGGCACACAGTTTTAATCTGCCAGGAAGTTTCAGGTATTTTGATGATTTCGAGTGAAAGTTGTACATTGCTTGAGGAAAAGTTACAGGATTTACATGCATAAATCATTACTAAAAATCACTAATAATGAACAAGTCGAAAGAATGTCATTTCTGTAGCCAAAGTACAGAAAATCTAATATTATAATAATACATAATTTACAAAACTAAATAACTCTGCAATTACATAATTTATTTTATTACTAACATGTTTCCTTAGTCTTTTCATTACATTGAACAGTAATAACAAATAGGCTTTCTCTCAAGAATTTTATAAATATGAGTTTCAGTATTTGTTGATGTTCATTGACTGTAGTTTTGGATGAAAACTATATTTTGTGAAATTTCAGTTACAAATCATTATAATTATGTTCAAAGTATGCAAACAAACTTGAACTGATCTCACAGCACTGTTACAATAGGTGCTTGTTACATTCATCAACTTTGCGTGTACATCACGCATTGGTATTGCTCAGGTATCGCAGATTTTGTTTAATAACAGCCTGTACCTTTACATTTCAAGGACCATTCCCATGGTACATTGTTTATTCCCATAAGGTAATGAATTCTCGCACATTGCTTGGCCACCACAGTCACCAGATGTCAGTGTTGTTGAGTCTTTGTGGTCTGCTTAGGAGAGAAGAGTGCATGATCATTACCTGAACTTTTACTGATTTGCAGGAAGAATAATATAACATTATCTTGAAAACCATCCACTGCAAGATGACTGGGAGTTGTTTAACGCTAACGGATTTCTTACACCATTTTTGGCACGGTAATGTATCATATTTCTGGTTTCCAGATTTCTGTCCAACACCTGTACATCCACATCTACATCTACATATATGTTCAGCAAGACACAGCCAAAAGCACGTCAGTAGTACTTATCAAGGTCCACATGTTAGATTTCTTCCCATTGCAGTCATATGTGGAGTGCACGGTGAATGACTGCTTAAATATCTCTGTGCACACTGTAATTAGTCTAATTTTTCTTTACAATCTTTACAGGGACGATACCTATGGGTCTGAAGAGTACCTGTAGATACTTTATTTGATAATGGTTCTTGAAATTTTTTAAGTAAGCTTTCGAAGGATAATTTGCATCTTTGTTCAAGAGTCTGCCAATTCAAGTTCTTCAGCTTTTGTGTGATGCCCTCCCAGGTGTAATGGCACCACCATTTAAGATGGGAAAAGGTTAGCTTTGGTCCAATATTTCTGAGTGCACAAGCTACAGTCAGGCGCAGGCCTGTTGACAGTAAGTTACGCTACCAGCGGTTGCGAAGTAGAATGGAGGCCACAGGGCCGTAGACCCGCTGAAAAGAGTAAATGCAGCGGTTTGCATGGCGCAAGTTACAGGCAGAAGGGGCCCACTGGCCCAATCCAGGTGTTATGAGTACATGACTCGGAGTGATGCATTAGCAAAACAGAGGTGCACAGCCACATGAAAACAGGCACCGGTTCACTAACAAGGAATTCAAGTTTGACAGCTCTCCTGTACTGCGGGGTGTGTCACACCTCTGGCTACATGCAGCAGCAGATGGGGCGCCAGCATTCCAGTCCACGGCAGGTCACTGGTTTGACCCTCTGAGGCCAACGCTGGGTCCGCAGCCAGCCACCGGCGGGCCATGCCACAGCTTGCTATTGTGGACAGTCTTGTTGGCTATCAACACATGCCGGAGGCATTCCGAGTTGAAGGCTGCAGATTCGGATGCCGGATTGCGGGCGCTTGTCACCACGATCTTAGCCACGCTGGTTAGGAGGCACGCCGCAGGCACCTTGAAGCTCTCAGCGGGTAGTGCTGAGGCGGCAGGGGCGAAGACCACTGAGTTGACTGCCAGCGAATCCTGACATCGCCGCAACTCTGTGGCCATACGAGGCCAACACAATGCAGGGCAATGCACAGGTCACTGAGGCAGCCATTCCACGCTGAGCCATTTCGCAGACAGCAAAGTGGTGTCCTCAGTATTTCGGGACCTGGTGACGCAGACCAAGAGGAATGGGGGCACTGTAGCTGGAAATGATAAATCACTTGGGAAACTGAGACAAGTTTTAATATGGCACATCCTGACAGCCCATCCTCATCCAGCATTCCTCTGCACAGGAGTGAAACACACCTATGTCCATTTGTGCCGCCCTTCTTTATACGAGGGTCCCAGAAATGTTGTGACAAACTTAGAGGGCTTGTAGAAGGTGTCTTGAGGAACAAAGCGAGGATAGGAACCCCTGTCTAGAAATATCATCCAATGACACTTCACAGCATTGAAGTTGTAGGTGCTGGTGCCTGCCTGTAGGCCACCCCTTTGGTGACAAACTTGACTTTGTATGTTGAGAAAATGTCTCGCAATGTTGTTTGTTATTCAGTTATTGCGACTGACTGCCACGACCACCAGTGGAGAAGATGTAGATAGCTAATGTATAGAAAGGCTTTGTCTCCAATGAATGCAACGCTCCATTGCCTGGCAGATGATGCTTTCAGATGTGGGCTACCATCTGCAGCTTATTTTTCTCCTGTATGCCAAAAAGCATTGGAGGTTTCATAGGGTCCCAGGAGAAAAATAAACTAAAGATGGAAACCCATGTCAGAAACCATCATCCATCGAGGCAACAGAGCAATGCCTTTGTAGGAGACAAGGCCTTCCTATGCAGCAGCTAGCTCCGTGTTCTCCGCTGGCAATCATCATGATTTATCACAATCACTGAACAGCAAAGAACATTGTGAGATGCTCTGCATATGGTCTGTTGGCGTACAAAGTCACATTTGCTGCCATAGGAGTGCCTTAGTGGCAGCGATGGTGCCTATACCCTCAAAACTCTGTAATGTCAATGGATGACATTTATGGGTGCAGGTTCCTATCCTTGATTTGTTCCTCTGAACACACTCTACAACCCCTCAAAGTTTGTCACAACATTTCTGGAACACCTTATATACACCATGTGATTTAAAGTATCTGAACACCTGGCTGAAAATAGCTTACAAGTTCGTGGCACTCTCCATCGGTAATGCTGGAATTCAGTATGATGTTGGCCCACCCTTAGCCTTGATGACAGCTTCCACTCTCGCAGGCATATGTTCAATCAGGTGCTGGAAGATTTCTTGGGGAATGGCAGCCCGTTATTCATGGAGTGCTGCACTGAGGAGAGGTATCAATGTCGGTCGGTGAGGCCTGACATGAAGTCGGCGTTCCAAAACATTCCAAAAGTGTTCTATAGGATTCAGCTCAGGACTCTGTGCAGGTCAGTTCATTGCAGGGATGTTATTGTTGTGTAACCACTCTGCCACAGGCCATGCATTATTAACAGTTGCTTGATCGTATTGAAAGATGCAGTTGCTGTCCCCGATTTGCTCTTCAACAGTGGGAAGCAGGAAGGGGCTTAAAACATCAATGTAGGCCTATGCTGTGTTAGTGGCATGCAAAACAACAAGGGATGCAAGCCCCCTCCATGAAAAACCTGACCACACTGTAACACCACCTCCTCCGAATTTTACTGTCGGCATTACACATGCTGGTAGATGAGGTTCACCGGGCATTCACCATACCTACACCCTGCCATCAGGTCGCCATATTGTGTACCGTGATTCCACACAACATTTTTCCACTGTTCAATCATCTACGGTTTATGCTCCTTACACCAAGTGAGGCATCGTTTGGCATTTACCGGTGTGATGTGTGGCTTGTGAGCAGCCGCTCGACCATGAAATCCTAGTTTTCTCACCTCCTGCCTAACTGTCATAGTACTTGCATTAGATCCTGATGCAGTTTCGAATTCCTGTGTGATGGTCTGGATAAATGTCTGCCTACTACACATTACAACCCCCTTCAACTGTCGGCGGTCTCTGTCAGTCAACTGATGAAGTCGGCCTGTATGCTTTTGTGCTGTACGTGTCCCTTCACATTTTCACTTCACTATCACATTGGAAACAGTGGACCTGGGGATGTTTAGGAGTGTAGAAATCTCACATACAGGTGTATGATACAAGTGACACCCAATCACCTGACCACGTTCGAAGTCCGTGAGTTCTGTAGAGCGCCTGATTCTGCTCTCTCATAATGTCTAATGACTATTGAGGTTGCTGATATGGAGTACCTAGCAGTAGGTGACTGCACAATTCACCTAATATGAAAAATGTATGTTTTTGGGGATGTCTGGATACTTTTGATCACATAGCGTATGTTGAATATCCCTTGGTATTCCTATTTGGTATGGGTCCCACACACATCATTGGTATTGTAAGATGGAATTTGTGAACAATTTCTTTTGTAGAATGTCTGCATTTTCCCAGCATCCTGGCACTGAAGTAAACTCTGCCATGTGCCTTACATGTGACAGAACCTATGTGCACATTCCATTTCATACCCTACATATTATTATACCTATCCAACAATTTATATAAGTTGACTGATTCTAATTGCAAATTGTTGATATTGTAGTCATAGAGTACTACTTTTCCCATTTTGCAACGTGCGTAATTTTTATATTCCTGTACAATTAAACAACATTACCAATCTTTGCACAACATTGAAATCATACAAGATCTGATTGAATATTTCTGCAGGTTTCTTCAGACAGTGCGTCATTATAAACTGTCCAGTCACAATAATACAACCACTGCCTATGTTCGACTTAAGTGTGTAGTAACCACTCATAGACAGCAGGTGGCAGCACTAGCAGTAGAGGATGTATTATACCTATCCAACTATTTATATAAGTTGACTGATTCTAATTGCAAATTGTTGATATTGTAGTCATAGAATACTACTTTTTCCATTTTGCAACATACGTAATTTTTATATTCCTGTACAATTAAACAACGTTGCCAATCTTTGCACAACATTGAAATCATATGAGATCTGATTGAATATTTCTGCAGGTTTCTTCAGACAGTGCATCATTATAAACTGTCCAGTCACAATAATACAACCACTGCCTATGTTCGACTTAAGTGTGTAGTAACCACTCATAGACAGCGGGTGGCAGCACTAGCAGTAGAGGATGTATATAAGGCATGTTATGAGGATGTGGAAAACAGTATATTCATTATCGTGATGTGGAAATGGAGCAATTTATCTGATGTGCAAACAGGCACGTCATTGGCTTTTGGGCTGAGGATGGGAGCATTTCCAATACAACCAAGTTTGTACACCGATTGTGTCCCGTCACAGTTAAAGTATACCACGCATGGCAAAATAATGCAGTCTGAAACTGTGGTGCAACAGAGGCTACGGATGACACAGATGAACTGAGAAGCTAGTAACAGTGTCTCCCTGATGACTGCTCAGCAAATATTACTGCATATGGGTCTCCACAACAGGTGCCTGGTCCATGCATCTGTGCTGATTGCTGTTTGTCAATGGAAAAAGCTGGAAATTGCATGCCAATACTGCAATTGGCTGTCCACTGAGTGGCAATAGTGGTCTTTTCAGATGAATCAAGTTTTATGCTCCATTGAACAGATGGCAGTTGGCATGTACAGTGTGAAGCATATGAAAACAAACACTCTGCAACAATTGTCAGTAGAGTTCAAGCTGGAGGAGGGAGAGTTATGGTATGTGAATGTTTTTGTGGCATTCCCTGGATGCTCTAGTTATTCTGGAAGGCACAATGCATGTCTCGCAGTGGTCTGCACTATGAAAGTTGGTTATTCGGGCTTTTGAGAGGACATGTATATAACTGCACCATCTGCAAAAAGTCTGACATTGCTATTAACGTTGTCTGCTAGGTCATTAATATACAACATGAACAGTGAGGGGCTCAACACACTTCCCTGGGGCGTACCTGAAGTTATTTCTACTTCTGCTGACTACTCTGCATCCCAGATAACCTACCAAGAAATTGTCAAACCAGTCACAGGTTTGGCTTGGTACCTCCATGTGATTGTACTTTCTACAGTAAGCATAGATATGGTAGCTTTTTGGAAATCATTTGAGAAAAAGCTCTTGTTGGCACATTTTATTTTATTTTATTTTTTTCGGAATCATTGCTGGTTAGTGTAGAGGGGGCAGTGTGTTCAAGACACCTCATCTCATTTGAGAACCCAATGTTTCTAGGATTGTGGAACAGATGGCTATCAGTGAGACTGGAATTTTGCCATTCTATCTGGTGTAGGTAGAGCAGAGATTACAATTGCTCATACTGATGGTGACAGAGACTGGTGGAACAAATGGGCTATTCATGTGCTCAGTGACACTGGAGTCCACAAAGTGAATGGCTAGCCAGAACCAGAGATTGGAGCATAGCAGAAATCATTGTAAACATAAACTAATATTCAGGGAGCAAACTAAATCAAAAAACATAAACAGAAGCAAGGTTAATCGCTCTACTGTCAGCGGCACATATCGGAGGCTTCAGAGAATAGTGATAATTGCTGGACAAGTGTCACCATCATCATCATCATCATCATCATCACTTTGAACAGTTTTGAGCCCGAGGCTGGGTTCATACGGAACATAAGCCTAGCCATCTGGATCTGTTTTTCCAACATCTTTCTATGTTCACTCTGGTCCTGTCCTTGCCTCTTTTTTCAACACACTCCTCCACACTATTCTGCCAGCTATCACTCTATTTTTGTCTACACCATTTGCTTTGCATCTCCACTTCGTTTATTTTCTTGGCAATATCTTGTTTTCCATTCTGTTTAAGTACCCATACCATTGTAGCCGTAATGTTTCTATCCTGCACTGCAAGGGTTCCTCTTTCATTATTTCCCTCTCTCTCCTTGTTACTCCTATCCTACTTCTGAGAAATTTCATTTTATATGCCTTAATCTACTGGACAAGTGTGGGGTTATGGTATTTGTGGAGCACCCTCCATAGGAGCAAGCTGTAGCCATGGTATGGATGCTGAGTGTCTCTGACGTACCCTCCATATTGATACTCGGGCTGGAATGGGAGATCCAAATTGTGGTAGGTTACTAAATACCTTGTGCCTTTAATTGACATGGGGAGCTAGAAATGGCCCAGCCTGTGCTGACTTCACCAAGATAGTGGAGAGACAGATACTGGAATCCCTGGTATTGGCTCCTGTGTTATTTCCTCATCACAGTCGGCAGTGTCGTATTTTGGCGCTGTCTGTAAAATTGGCAGGTGATCGATGGTATTTCCAGATGCCTGCTGTTCGATCCTGTCTGCAGGGGAGTTGGCGCCAGCCAGTGTTCAGGTGGGGGCAACAGTTTCGCCTCCACTGGTATTTTAGTCCAAGAATTCTTAACCTGCACTGATAACTTGGTGAGGACGCTTTTGGTGTTAATGGGAGATAAAAGAGGCTTAGGGGACAGAAGTGGTACCAGCACCATCATGTGCCATCACCAGTCATTGTCGACCCACTGTTGGCACCTAAACTGAGGACAGAAGCTGTAATGGTGGCAGGCAGGTTGTCAAGCAGGCTTGTCTTAGGTGTGATTGTGTGAGTCCTGCCCAGAGGACTGCCAAGGGGGAGGCCACTTGCGGCCAGAACTCATCGTGGTGCCTGGCTGTGTAATGCTAAGTCGCATGCAGTAGGTCAGACTACATCCATCTGCAGCAGCAGACCTGTAGGTTGTGAGGAAGCTGGTGGGTGAGTGCTTTCGTGGAGTGCTGTCGTCATTATCTTATTAAGCATATGCATTTTGAAGGTCTTGTTCATCATAATCCACACACCTTCCAAAATGGGCACCGGATGAAGAGGGGCATTAGTCTGGTGTACAGTACTGTTACATTTACAAAAATCTTGAACTATCTGCAGCCATGAATTTTCTAGAACTGTGTTCAGACACCAGGATAGGAGGTGCCCTGTCTATTACAAATATGATGGAGAGAGCATGGATAGTTGCTGGCTTGATAGTGGTAGCCATCTGTGCTACATGTGGAGAGCTAAAGAGGGCATGTACAATGAGCAACTACATTGCTCTGCAGTATGCTCTGGTGGAATCTATATGTACTCCTTGCCACGGGTGATCATGGCATGGCCAACCAAGGGTTGAAATGCTGTGTCAGGGCCGACTGATGTAGGCACAGATCTGATAATTGTGAACCGTATGTTCTGTGCCAACGTCAACACCAGCCCAGAACCTGTGATGTCATGCTATCGCCTCCATATTGCATGTTCCCCAGTGTGCAGTGTGGAGGAGCTCCACTGTGACTCCTGTTTATAGGAAGGATCAAAGAACAGATGTGCATAATTACAGACCAATACCCTTAACATCAGTTTACTTCAGAATTCTTGAACATATTCTCAGTTCAAATATATTAATTTGATTTGATTTGATTTTGTATTGGTCCAGTTTTATCATACAGCACAAATTGTACAACTGATATTGGACAGGTCAAAGATAAATTACAATAATACATAGTATTAGAAAAATAGTAGGCATATTAAAAATAGGTACTTATTACAATTAATTTTTTTACGTATTCAGAAATTCTCTGACAGAATAGAAACAGTGCTTTATTAGAAATGTCTTTAGTTTTGCTTTAAATACGGGATGAGTAGCATTTTTTATTTCCTCTGGTGTCTTACTATGTAGTATTCCACCAATGTTGATTATGCTGATAGGTGGTTGTTCTGTGATATTTTTGATGTATATTTGATTTCCCTCTGGTACTATAGTTGTGTACATTTTTGTTCTGTAGCAGTTTGCCTGTTTTCAGGAGGTAGTCCCTAGCGAACAAGATAGTTTCATAAATGAATAAACTTAGAACATTTAGAACACCAAGCTGAGTAAAATGGGATTTACAGGACTCCATCATTTTAAGGCCACAAATTATTCTTAGAGCTCTTTTTTGCATTCCAAAAATCTTTACACTGTGAGTTGAGTATCCTCAGAAAAGATCCCATATCGCACTAGTGAGTGGAACTATTTCCTTGATACAGAAAAGCTTCTGTCTACCAGTGGGCATGGTTTAAAAAAGCATCACTTATATGAAACTCAGCTTGCCCTTTTCTCACATGAATGACTGCAACAGGCACATTCCATATTATTAGATTTCCAAAAATCATTTGACATGGTGCCTCATTGCAGATTGTTAACAAAGATATGAGCATATGGAATGAATTGTCAGATATTTGAGTGGCTTGGAGACTTCTTAAGTATCAGAACCTAGTACGATGTCCTCGATGGCAAATGTTCATCGGACAGGGACATTGTCAGGAGTGTTTCAGGGAAGTGTGATAGGACTGCTGTTATTGTCTATGTACAGTCTGCAGTCTGCAGCTGTTAGCTGATGATGCTGTGATGTATGGAGGATGTTGTATTGAGTGACAATAGGAGCGGTTTATTGGAAGAATTTGAGGAAAGTGTGGTTTGTCCTTAAAGGAGTCCTCATGTAGGATACTAGTGTGATCCATTTGTGAGTACTGCTTGAATGTTTGTTATCTACATCAGGACAAATTGAAGGACAACATCAAAACATTTCAGAGGTTGGGTGCTAAATTTGTTACTGGTAGGTTTGAACAACATGCAAATGTTACATAGATGCTTGGGAATTCTACTGGGAATCCCTGGAGGGATCACGACATTCTTTTCCAGGAACACTATTGATAAAATTTAGAGAAACAGCTTTAGAGCTAATGGCAATATGGTTCTACTGCTGCCAATGTACATTTCATGTAAGGATCATGAAGAGAGAAAAATTAGGGCTCATACGGAGACACATATAGAATTGTTTTTCTCTCACTCTATTTGTGAGAGGGACAGAAAAGAAAATGACTAGTAGTGGTACAGGGTACCATCTTCCATGCACCATATGGTGTCTTGCAGAGTATCTATGTAGATGTAGTTGTAGTGGTAGATATGTGAGAGCGGAGAATGGGCGGAATTACTGCTCAGTATTCAGATTCATCTTTGGCTAACAATAAGATACCATTAGTTGCATTAAGGTTGTGTGGTAATGAAAAATATGCGTTCCCTTAGCCAGGTGCTCCAGCCAGTCCAACTGTGCAACAAAGCTACTTCATATGCTGTAACTGGGAATTCACTGATGGTGTATGACTGATTGATGTCTGTAGAAAGTCAGTGCTTTGTGCTTTCTGTCTTGGCATCTGGATCGTGCGGAAAGCAGGAAAATTTGTCCATGTTTGAGTGCTGAGTCTGTAATGAATCTGATAATTATAGTTAGTAAGGAACAATCACTACAATTTCAGCTGCTGCACCATCTTATTAAAAGTTTCAAGTGGGGACCAAATAGCAAATAAGGGCTTGTGTTCCATCATCAGGTGATACTTAGTACCATAGAGAGATATGTGAAACTTCTTGATGCTGTATATGATAGCCAATGCCTCTTTCTCTATTGGAGAGTAGTTTTACTGTGCCACATTTAAAGTGCTTGATGTAAACACAATGGACTGTTCTGTGCCATCTGTATATTTATGGGACAGTGCTGCACCAAATGCATCAGTAGCTAGTGTTAAGTGTTTGTGCGAATTAGATGTTGCACCACACAATGAGACAACAATGTTCCTGGAGCATAAGGTCAAAACTATGAGGGAATCCTGAAAAGTAATGTCTCCAAATTTTGTTATGTAAAAACTGTTTAAGCTTTTTAAATAAAAGAAGCTATATCATTACAGGTCGGGATTGATCTACGAAGTCTTGAATATCTTATTTGTATCTGTGAGCTGGCATGGAGAAATTGAGATTTCGGGCATTTCTTTATATAGACGCTATGCAAAGCTGTCGTTTAGTTACATGTGCTTTCTGATCTGTTATGTTTTACTTTCCGATAATAAATCATATTTTTTCAGATTACTGTTAAAATGTAATATTGATAAATGTTTGAGGTCATTTGGAATAATATTTTAATAACTATGCAGATGACATGATCTCATTCTTTTACTCTTAGAAAAAGTGTGTTAATTGTGCGTTTATGAATGGTCAGTGTTGGGAATAGTGATTGTGATTTGAGAAATAATTGATTTGATGAAGTTCAATTGCACACAATCGCATGGGGCAAATTATGACCTTGGAATTGATTGTAGATGTATGCAGGTCAATTTCGTGACAGGCTAGTAAGCATCGCGAGTGTGACGCGGCATCGAGACTGATTTTGCACTGCCGATGGTTTGCTTTAAACTCGTAAAAATACAATCTATGTGAATTTTTAATTATTGCGAAAGGGGAGAATATTTGATGGTTATCCCACAGTTGATGGGCCATTGTGGAGGACGTAAGTTTGGATAGAAAGATCATTTTCAAAATCCAATATAAATCCTGTTGATCGAAGTAGCCTAACAACCCAAAAACATATACGTGGTTATCAGCAGAAACAGTGTACTATTTTTCACACACATTTACACTCTACACTGAGGTGCGAATGATTTGTGGATGCAAAATAAATATTTGAAAGCATTTGATTGAATAAAAGGAAAGGTATAAAGAAGTTTATTCATAAATTTTGTCATTTCATGAACAGTGATATTTTGTTATAGTGGTGTAGAGCCTTACGTATTATTAATGTTGTGACAGACTGATTGTAAGTGCTCTCGTTACAAGTCGAGTTTTTGGCCTGATTAAGAATAGCTGGTTCTTAGAGTCTCAAAGATTTAGTGAAGAATAAAATCACACTTAAATGATGCTGCATCGAAATCCACTATCTTTATACTATATTAAGCTAGAATTAGAAGTTGAGTAATGTTGGATATCCTCGGCTTGTTGACTACTACTGGTAGCATTTTCATACTGGCTTCTTCTGAATCCCAGAGCGGTACGCAAGTTGTACGCCATCCTGAAATGTCCAAAACATAATACAACCTTGCCAATGCTTGCCACCTAAAATGTAAACAGAATTCATACTGACAGGAACACTGCCACCGCTCTTTTTCCTTAGATAACTTGTGAACAAGCCTATATTTTGTTCTACTCTGATTGGGAGACCTCACTGACCGTGAGGCCATTTTCTAGGATGGCCTTCGGCTGTGCGTCTGAGAAGGACTGTGAGGTTTGTGTCCACTGTGGTTCTAATAATTATACCATAAAGGCCTGTACCGTCCCTGTCGAAAATCGTAATATCGATGTGCACACCTTATTCCGTTTGGCATAAAGACAAATTCTCTGTATGCTTCCCTGAATTGCCATATTAAATCGTCCAGGTTTGGCTTATAATACCAAAGTTCTTCCAATATAATTACAGCAGCTGAATAATTAATCTTGTTTCCATAAAATGTAATTGCTAACTCATCAATTCTTTCTTGACTGGTAGGAACAAGGAAGGCCAGGCGTAGGTCGTCCGGGTAATTTCTTATATGGTCCCAGTTGCCATAAAAAAACGCCAACGCAGACATTAGCTGTAAACAATAATCTTTATTCAGAATGTTACTGTTCCCTTGCGTTTACAAAATGTCATAAAGATTATTGTTTACAGCTAATGTCTGCGTTGGCGTTTTTTTATGGCAACTGGGGCCATATAAGAAATTACCCGGACGACCTACGCCTGGCCTTCCTTGTTCCTACGAGTCAATCAGGTGGGACCATGACCATGTAGTTGTGTGTTGTCAACAACAAATAAGTAAACACAAACATAAACATTTCTCATGCTCTGATATTGACGTGGGCAAGAAAAGACGACAACGACGACATATATGTATACATATACAAACAGTATATGTGGCACCTTACAATACAACACAACAATGTCACAGTATAAAGTTTTATTAACATTCTATGTCTTTATTATTCATGTCTGCATATTTATTTCTCAACATAATCACTCCGGCGATGAACACTTCTCCTGAGAGACCAGTTTGTTGATATGATACCATCATTGTAGAATGTGTGCTTTATTGACAAAGCCAAAACCTCACCTCTTCTTGCACTACTTCATTGCTATCAAAATGAAGTCATCAAAGGCATTCTTCAAGTTAGGGAAACAGATAAAAATCAGATGAGCCAAGTCGGGACTGTGTCGTGGATGATCGATGGCAGTGAAGGTGTCTGGCTGTTTGCAGATGTTGTAGCACTCGTGTGTGTGTGTGTGTGTGTGTGTGTGTGTGTGTGTGTGTGTGTGTGTGTGTGTGTGCGTGTGTGTGGTCTTGCATTGTCATGCTGAATGAGAGGGTATGGCGTGTCTAGACAAACTCTTTGAATTAGTGCATTCAGTTTTCTGTGAGTCGTGCACCAATATAGTTACGTTACATACTGCCATGCTACAATTTGGGGCCCTCTAGTGACAGAGAGTTGCAACTTGCATCAGCAAAGCAGGAAAGCCAAGTGAGTAATACGAATGATCTGTAATACCTCAACCAACACCGAGAACAGAATAAAAAAAAATTTGGAGGCATTACTTTTCAGCAAGCCCTTGTATAGCATGTGTGACATTAATATTTATGGGAAATGTACTGAGATGAACAGTACACTTTTCCCAACATGGGTGGGTGGTTGGGTGGTGTATGTCTCCATCCTTCACCCATTATGATGGTGTATAAGTGTTCTTTAATCAAACATTTACATGATTGTTTGTGCTGCACAACACTTTATAGGTTTAATTTTCCATGTTACTCATTTTTTATTGAATAGTTTTACTAACTAAAGATTTGTGAGAACAGTATATCATGTATTAGCAGATTATAAGTATTCGAATAGTACACAGGCAAAAAGTTTCTGTATTGCACCAGCTCAAAAGCTACATTTATTAATGTTTTTGTTCAGTATGCTGGCATAGCTCAGATGCTATATTTTAATTGAATGCTGCTAGGAAGTAACACATACTGAGAGATATATGTTGAATGTCACATGAATGACTATGAGGGTGGTATTGGTGTGTTGGTGTGTATATGTGTGTATGTGTGCATGAGTCTCTGTGTGTGTGGGGGGGGGGGGGACTCCTCAGGCGCGCAGTATAATCCAGCCTGTACCGACACTGACACAGGGTGGACAGAAAAGAGGACGGCAATGGTTTTTGTGGTTCTGTGGCATGTGACTGTTGTGCACTAAAGTGACTGCTGTTCAGCAACTCAAGCAATGGCACAAATGTTCTTGCAAAATAAATTTAACCCACAATCTGATGTACTTAGGATCAGTATGCGTCTCTACAAGTTGGCCAGCTAATCTTGTGCATCCTCAATTCATTACCACACGCAGTTCTCCTTACGCAGTTTTTCTCTTTCTCACCTAATGGTTTGCAAGTGTATAAATGTTTATGTTTTGCTTCACGGACACTTTGTTTCTTTTATAGGATGTCCGGCAAATGTGTCCTCCGTCAATGAATTTCCGCCATTAACAGCAATTACAGCTTCATCAGCACCTAAAAGAATAAAGAAAGAATGTATTGAGATTCTTTTAGACTATGGTGCTGATGCTGACCACCCATTCCCCTGGTATGCAAAGATGTAAGTATTTTGTAGCTGCAAGCTACATGTATTTATTATGATTAAATCAGATTGCGCATCTTCGTTATTTACACTCCTCCAAATATCTTCTCCTATTTGTCAATTTATTATGTGCAGCATTACCAACCATTGAGTCCCATGCAATGATCAATATTTGTACACACAAACTATCTGATCAAAAGTATCACTGGTTGGTGGATATTAATGTGGGGTGTGTGTCCACCCTTCACCATTGTGATGGCTTGAATTCTGCTGCGGACACTTTCAGTGAGGTGTCTCAGTGTCTGTGGAGTGGCAGCCTGTTCTTCCTCACAACGCAAAGCCAGACAAAGTAGTAGTGATAGTGATGTTGGACACTGGATTCTGGAGTGAAACTGACATTCTAACTCATCCTGAAGGTGTTCCGTCTGGCTCGGGTTGGAACTCTTGAGCAGGCCAGACCATTTCATGAATGTTATTGTCCAAAAATCATTCCCTCACTGATGCTGCTTTATAGCAGACTGCAGTGTCATGCTTGTACAGTTATAGTCCCCAAACTGTTCCTCAGTGGTACACGCTGCTGTAAATGTATTCGTATCCTTCCTCATTTACCATTTTCTTATTTTCAGTATGAGGACCTCACATTAACCCTGAAAAACACTCCTTTACTGTAACACCATCTTCTCTGTACTTTGCTACTGGCACTTTCATAATAGTAGATAAGGTTCTGTAGGCACTCACCAAACTCAAACCCTTCCATCTGGTTGCTACAGGGTATAGCGTGAATCGTCACTCCGAATCACCTGTTTGCAATTGTCCACCGTCCAGTGGCATCAACTCTTTACACCTCGTCGACATCAGTTAGCACTGACTACAGAAATGTGTGGCTTGTGAGAAGCTGCCTTATCATTTTACACTATTCTTTTTAATTCCCTAAGCAGCTTCACTGTGTTGGCTGGTCTGCTGGTAGCACTTTGGAACTTCAGAGTGAATCCTTCTGCTGATTTTGTGTGACGTTTTCCAGCCACCATCCACTATGTTCAGTGATTACTGTCCATCAGTACATTCGATCTGCCCGGCCTCAGTTTATCTGTGGTCATTCCTCGCATTTCCAGTCCGTAGTCACTTCACCGACAGTCAGCTTTGGCAGCTTCAGATGGTATGAAATGTTCCTGGTCGATTTGCTACTCAGGTGATATCTAATGAATAGCCTGTGCTTGGAAACACTCAACTGTCATGACTGACCCATTCTTTCGTTACTGCTTCTCTACTGATAATGCAATACTCCTCCCAGCCTCCTTTTACACTGGTGGCTCCATCTCTTGTGACAGCTTGTGGTCAGTTCTGCATTACGTAGGAGTATCGGTATACTTTTGGTCAGATAGTGTACACTGACTTCCAAAAGCACTATTTATGCTACATGCTACATATTTAATGACACTGTGCAAGACTCATCAGAAAATGAACTGAGTGTATACTAAAATGTGATTTACCATATCGAAAATGTACAAATAGTCTGAGATATTAGACTATTGTACAGCAACCTAGTCAGATCACAAGAGCTCGTACAGAAGATTCCGTATGATTACTGACTAGTTTAGACACTGCTACCATACATTGGTCATTCATTCCTGTGTTGCATATAACTTGCTTTATTCGTACATGCCACACATCTTGTGTAATCTTGAATTGTGATTGAAACGCATTTTGATTTTTCTGTTACCTCATTTGTGTTTAACATATTTTGTTGTGTAGCATTCTATTAATCAACTGTGCCCTGCAGATATGTGAAGAAAAATGTTGAAACTGCATAAATATTTGCCCACGAAAGGCAAAGGTCCCAAGTTTGAGTCTCGGTCCGGCACACAGTTTTAATCTGCCAGGAAGTTTCATATCAGCGCACACTCTGTTGCAGAGTGAAAATTTTGTTTTGGATGCATAAATATTGTTACACTGTAACCACAATTAAATCTGAAAGCAGGCTTACCAGTGACATCTACATCATACTCTGTAGGCCACCTAACGGTGTGTGGCGGAGGGTGCTTCTGGTACCACTAACTGATCTGCCCTCCCCTGTTCCATTCATGAGCGGCATGTGGAAAAAGAATGATTACCGGTAAACCTCTGTATTAGCTCTAATTTCTCTCATTTTTTCATCATGGTATTTTTGTGAGATGTATGTGGGAAGAAGCAATAAGTTTCTTCACTCTTCCCAGAAAGTACTCTCTCGAAATTTCAATAGGAACCCTCTCCATGATGCACAACGCCTCTCTCATAATGTTGAGGTGTAACATGTCATTCATTGATTGAGATGTTCCAAATCCTTGATCTCCATGGATTGACAAAAGATGTTTGTAGGTCAAGGTAGTAAGTAGGAAGCACTCCACTTTCAGGAGGTTTTTAATGGTTTGTGCAGATCGGAGTTGTACTGCTCGTGTGCTACCGGCAACAAGGGACACAGAGTGGTGCTTCTACTTGCTGCGTGGAGTTTTTTGCTCCGTGGGGCCATGAGAGAAGTGCATGGAGTGCATGTGGACCTTCATGGTGTCAAAGAAATTATTGCCAAAAACAATTGATGTTCTGATTTTATTGTAAAAAATTATTCAGAGTCTCTTGTGAGATGCACTCATGCAAACATCTGGCTGAATTTTATGCCTGTGTAGTCTATCAATTAGAAGAAGTTAGGATTGTATGTTATAGGAAATACATTAAGTTCACCTTCTCTGGGTGTGTTATTCCTCTTGACAGAAGAAAATGTAATTTTCAACATCATCAACACTGCGGATCAAAGTCCGTGGGTGAGAAACTGCTTCATGGTGCAAGGGCACCATGTAGCAGGATTCCTGCAGAATTGATACTGCACAGTGACTGACAGAAAATGTAAGAGAACTGGAAAATCCAGTAAAATACAACTGCTGCAGATTGACTGCTAGCCTGTTTCAGTGGCCCATTCCTAGCATCCCCACTGAGAAAATACCCACAAAACATTCCAATGTCTGCCACTGGAGTTTGATGAGCATCTTTGTAACCAATCAGAAAACGAACCAGTGACGAAATGCATTCTCTTTGTTGAGTCTTCTCTCTCTCTCTCTTCTATCAGTCCAATCTGGTAAGGATCCCAATTGATAAACAATACTCAAGAATCAGTGAAACAATTGCCTTGTAAGCCACTTTCTTTGTGGATGAGTTACATTTCCTTAAGATTCTTCCTTAGAATCTCAGTCTGGCATCTTTGCAGATATTTGATTTATGTGGTCATCCTACTTAAGGTCACTCTGGATAGTTACTCATAGATATTTTACAGTAGATATTGTTTACAGTAATTTGCCATCAATAGTGTAGTTGTACATTACTGGATTTATTGTCCTACGTATGCACAATAAGTTACATATATTTAGATTTAGGGTTAACTGCCAGAGACCGCGCCATTCATCAGTAATGTCTTGTGCCATTGCTGCTTTCTTATAAACAACCATATCATCTGCAAACAGTCTTAAAGAGCATCTGAAACTTTCCACTAGATCATTTATATACCTTGTAAACAGTAACGCTCCTATCACACTTCCTTAAGGACTCTGGAAATTACCTTTACGTCTGTCAGTTTTGTTCTGTTAAGAGTGACTTGTTGAGTTCTGTCTGCAAGGAAGTCTTGAATCCAGTCTCAAGTTTGGTACAATACTTGGCAAGCTCTTATTTTTTCCCCACTAAACAGTAGAGAGGGATGGTGTCAGATGCCTACCAGAATCCAAGGAACACTGTACCAACCTGAGCGCCATTGTCTACATCGTTATAGATCTCGTGGAGGAACATAGCGAGCTGAGTTTTGTAAGATCTCTGTTTGTGGAATCTGTGTTGATTTATATAGAGCAGATTTTTACTCTCCAAAAACGTCATAATTCTTGAGCACACAACATGTTCCATAATTCTGCAGATAGACAACAACAATATAGGCCTATAATTATTTGCATCTGTCCTACAATCCTTCTTGAAAGTGGGGATTGCCTGCACTTTTTCCAGTATCTAGATACCCTTTGTTGCTCCAGCAATCAACAATAAACTGCTGCTAGAAGGGGAGCATGTTCTTTCCTGTAATCTTTGTTGAATCTTGTAGATATCTGACCTGATGCCTTTCCATTACTAACTGATTGTAGTTTTTGTCTGTTCCATGGTTGGTTATCTCAATATCGCCATTTCGATGTTTGTATGATGATTGGAAGGAGGAACTGCATTATAATCCTGTGCTGTGAAACAATTTTGGAAGACCAAAGTCACTATTTTGGCCTTCTTTCTGTATGAAATACAGGGTGTTTATAAATGAATATCAAGGTTTTAACACTTTATAATATTTATTACATTAAACTTACAGTTATAAATGATATGTCAAATGAAAGAGCAACTCAAACAGTTTTACCAAGAACCTTATAAATGTTCAATGTGAGCACCATTTGTCACATGGCACACATAAAGTCTATAGCCGAGTTCTTCCCAAATGTTGATAAGTGTGTCTTCAGTGATTCTAGCAACAGCTGCTTCAATCCAGTTTCTTAATTAAGGGTGGTCTGCTGGTGATGGAGTCATGTACACGTGATCCTTGATGAAGCCCCAAAGGAACAAATCGCATGGCATTAGGTCGGGTGAACGTGGAGGCCGTGCGAAGCAAAACCTGTCATTGGGCCCCTGGGTACAGTGAAGTTCAACCAATCGCATACTGCACTATGCCAGTGAGGTAGCACACCATCTTGCTGGAAAATGAAGTTCTCTGTCTCATCTTTTTACAACTGAGGAAAGAGGCATTGCTCTAGTGTATCGAGGTAAGAAGTGCCAGTTACAGTAGGTTCACCAAAAAAGAAAGACCCATAAACCTTCTGCCGGGATACGGCACAAAAAACAGTCACTTTAGGGGAATCTCATTGCATTTGTACCACCTTGTGAAGATTTTCTGAGCCCCAGATGCGCACATTGTGAGTGTTAACATGTCTGCGAAGGTGAAAGGTCGATTCATCACTGAAAACAAAGATGATCCAGAAAATCTTCATCATCATGAAACAACATTTCGTTTGCAAAGTTGGTACATAATCCATGGTCTGCTGGCTTTAGAGCCTGTAATAACTGTAAATGGTAAGGAAATAGTTTTACACGTTTTCTTAAAACTTTCCAAACAGTCGACATGGGAACTTGTAATTTACAACTAGCCTTCTGGACTGATTTCTTTGGGCTACGAGTGAACGATTCTCTCACTCACTCAACAGTCTCTTCACTAACACTTGGTCATCTCTTCTCTTTACAAAGGCAGCCGGTGTCTTCAAATTGATGATACCATCTACAAATGTTATTATCACTTGGAGGATCACAACCAAACTTCAGCTGGAATGCATGTTGCACAGTAACTACAGATTCGGTCTTTGCAAACTGCAAAACACAAAACACTTTCTGTTTACTAGTCGCCATCTTCACTACTGCCGCTGTCTAGTGGATTACGGCAGAAACACTGTGTGCTGCGCATGCGCACTGGTGCCAAACACAACTGTTTGAGTTGCTCTTTCATTTGAAATATCATTTATAACTGTAAGTTTAATGTAATAAATATTATAAAGCGTTAAAACCCCGATATTCATTTATAAACAGCCTGTACAACACTTGGCACTGAAAGCATGTTTTTTTTGTGAGTGCCAGTGTGTAACCAGGACAGAACTGAACTCTTGGATAGAGAATGCTGTGGTTTATACAAACATTTAGTATTCTAGAATATATAAAAATTGCAATCATAAGAAATACTGAGAACTTTCCAGGTATGGTAAGTGCTAAATAAAAAATAATTGGTGGTGGTCAGTTTTGAATTGGGGACCTGCAGCACACCAGCCAGCAACAATAACTACTAAGTCACAACGCCTGCAGCACAGCTTTTGACATTACCATTTCGTGGAGAAACAGCTTCAGCACTGGAATTAATTTATGGCCTGATTGAGGAATATCAGCAAGTGTTTGCCATTCTGTGACAATCTTGGATACTTTCAGAGTGGGGAAAATACAGACCTTGTATTATTGGTAAAACACCATGTTATCACTAGGGATCATCCACAAATTATCCAGAACTTTTATAGGGTGTCACTAGCTCAGCAATGAATAATCTGGGAGCATGTGGATAAAGTGCTGCAGGATGATGTAATTGAAGCTTCAGAGTCCTCTCCTGTGGTCCTTGTGAAGGAGGAGGATGACACAGAGCATTATTATATCAACTACTGATGACTGAACAAAATCATGAAAACAGATGTCTACCCTTTGCCTGCATTGATGACACCCTAGGCTCCTGGAGAGGAACAAAGAATTTCTCAACTGAGATGAAGTACCCTAAAATCAAAAAAGGAGTGCCTTACCAGTTGTTTCAGCCATCTAAAAGTTCTGGCCATATTTATTTGGAGATCCATTCACCTTTGTGACAGATCACCATTCTCTGTGTTAGCTGAATTGCCTGGAGGATCAGTTGAGTCAAGTGGTGAGATGGGCACAGAAGCTTCAGGCTTATGTTATTTCATGAGGAACCCCTTGAGTGAGAGGTCACAAATGGCCACTGATGTTTACAGCAATGCCCCACATATTGTGTACCATGCAACCACAATATTGGCTGCTAAAGGCAGCAGGGGGCAGGACTGGAGGTATCCATTGGTGACAACAGCATGAGGCTACAGAGCATATTTGAACTCATCAATCGACAATTAACTCACAATAGTGCTATAGTGCTAGTGGTTTTGATTCAAAGCAGAGCAATGGCAAGGATAAACAAAGCAAATATTGCATTATATGTACAGCAACAGTTGCCAAAGTTGACATTTTGTCAGAAAGGAACCCAAGAAATTTTGCAGAGTGAGAAAGAAGTGGCAAATGAAATACGAGGCCTGTCTAAAAAATATCCAACCTTTAGCCAGAAAAAAATATTTTGAATACTTGAGGGGGTTGGGACCCTAATCCTCTTCAAAGTAGGCCCCTTGTGCTTGCACACACTTAGCTCACTGATCCTTCCACTGTCAGAAACTCCTCTGGACGTCTTTGTTTGAAATGGTGTTCGACTCCATCATTATGTTCCGCATTATCTCTTCTCTATTCTCAAAACAGGATCCTTTCAGTGGCGTCTTCAATTTTGGAAACAACCAGAAGTCTCAAAGAGCCATGTCTGGAGAGTAGGGAGGTTGGCGAATGGTTGTAATTCCATGTATGGCCAAGAAGTCTTGGTTCAAGTAGAATGAATGTGCGGGGTTGTTGTCATGATGCAGTTGCCAGTTTTTTGCCGTCCACATGTCTGGTCTTTTGCACCAAACTGCATCACAGAGTCACTGGAGAACATCTTGATAGTACTCCTTTGTCACTGTTTGTCCTTCTGGTGCATATTCATGATGCACAATTCCACGGACATTAAAGAAGACAGTCAGCATCACCTTGATTTTGCTTTACACCTGCCACACTTTCTTTGACCTTGGAGACTCGGGATGCTTCCATTACGATGACTGTCTTCATGTTTCTGGGTCGTACCCGTACACCCATGACTCATCTCCAGTTATCACGGGGTTCAGAAATCCAGGATCAGTGTTGGTGATGTCCAGAAGGTCCTGTCTGTGCAACGTCAAAATGGAGGTCTTTTTGTTCCGGCAACAACAACTTGGGCAAGAATTTTGCAGCCACTGGGTGCATGTTCAAATCATCATGCAAAATTGCATGTGCAGAATCTTTACTCACTCGAACCTCTTGGGCAATCTCCCGCACAGTCAAACGATGATCTGCCATCACCAATTTTTGCACTCTCTCAACAACAGCTGCACTCTGAGCAGTTTGGGGCCTGCCAGAACTCTGATCTCTCTCTGTTGATGTGCGGGCATTTTTGAATTGGTTGAACCACTTCTCAATTTGTATTACACCCATCGCATGTTCTCCAAACCACTGCTGATTCTTGTAAATTGTTTCACTTTGAGAATCACCAAGCTTTTGACAAAATTTGATGCAGTATCTTTGCTCAACACGTTCAGTCATCTTGAGAGAATTGGTAATCCGATGAATACATTGTGTAACACCTCACTCAGCGACTGACAGGCAGCGACTGCCGTGCTGGAAGGTGGGGACAAAAGTCACACAAGCGCATAAAGGTCTCTTCCTTTACTGTGTACAGTGGTGCCATGCTATCATCTCTATTTTATTTGGGAAAATCAAAGGTCAGATACTTTGTAGACACACCTCATATTAGCATTCCTGCAAGACGAGTTAGTGGAATGTGTGGTGTCATATACATTTGACTGTGCAGAAAATTTACATGAGGGGTACAATGACAGTGACATGTGCGTAACAAGTGAAAGTTATATTGTAATAGGTGTCAAGCCATGTATTTCATCATCCTTGTTAGACAGGGAAACATGAATAGCATATCCAGTGAAATGTAGTAAAGGAAATCATAATCCAAAGAGTGAGTTCTAAACATAATTACATACATGGAACATAATTTGCAACATAGTAAAAAACCAAGTATGAACAGGTTTTGAATTAGTCTACAGCAATATGGCTGCGTAGTGCATAAGAAAAACTACAGATATTGAAGGGAGGAAAAGGCACACTTGTTACAAAAACTGGTGTTTGCACTTTTCAAGGATACTTGGTACAATTTACAAGATGTGCATGACAGTGGTATACTGTGTTGTCAAATTGCACACAACATAGATTACAATGATTTCAAGGGAAGCAGTGGATGGTTGCGTAATTTCAAACAGTTCTACAGAACTGGAAGACTTAAGATAACAACATTTTAAATAGAGTGTCAACTTTACAATGTACAGCAAGCTGTGGAATTGGCCTGAGAATTTGTAGATGAAATAAACAAACTTTTGAAGGGGAAATGCACATGAAAGGAACCCTGGAACTTAGAAGTACCAAGAGAGCTGCATTAAGATCAACTAACATCAATGCCTTAATGCATTTTTATGCAGTTATGCTGACTGTTAATATGAGTGACAGATTTGATGATGGAAAGTTATGTATTGTGCTGTGAGAAATTGGAGAGGCTCTGCTCCCTATGATTCCGTCTCGTGTTTGTGGTCTTGCGAGGACATTAGGGAATATGTACCTCACAGCAAGCAAGAGTGGGAAAATGGGCAAAAGAAAAATGAAAACTATACTCCTTTATAGCAAGATATCCCTCCTGAAAAGTTCATACCACCATTGGACAAATTCAGCATCTTGATGTCTGTTTTTTCCATGCCTATGCAAGATATTATTACTCCACCTGCTTCTACAACTTAAAGGATAGTCAATTTCATGATAAACTCAACAACAGACTGTTTTGCATTTGGTTGCATGCCATCACATTCCATTAGTTCTCATCACGCTGTTACACCAATATGATTCTATATGCGTTCTTTAAGAAATGATACATAGCTCAATGTCGTGCACAGTTTGTAATTTCCAAGGAGTTCATGTCGATCTTGAGGGTGCAAACATCATTGACCACTGTGGTGTGCCATTTTTTATTTGTCATTCATGATGCAAGTTAATGGTTTGTTTGAAATATTTCTTGAATCTCAACAATGTCCATTTTGTGAAGTTTAATACATACATCCCATCAAAGGTAGATCTCTCCATTTCCCAAACACTCATTTTCTGTTGCCCTCTTGATGCACATGGTGAGTCATTAGCAGCTAATATTTTTCCTGTCATAATTGTCAACACAACACTTGCAAATGAACTTTACTAAAGATTGACTTTGCAATAGATGCAAATGCAAGGAAGATGACTGTATTTCAAGAAATCATTTGGCAGAACACAGCAGTGTGGACAAAATCTCAGTTTTCACTGTGTTAAATGATGTTGTTGCCCTACAGAAGTTTGCTTACCATGTAAAGAGGTGCAGTGGTTAGCACACTGGACTTGCATTCGGGAGGATGATGGTTCAAACCTACATCTGGCCACCCTGATTTAGGTTTCTGATGATTTCCCTAAACCATTTCAAGCAAATGCTGGGATGATTCCTTTGAAAGGGCATGGACGACTTCCTTCCCCATCCTTCCCTAATCCAATGGGACCGATGGCCTTGCTGTTTGGTCCCCTCCCCAAGAGCAAGCAACCAACCAGCTCAACAGACTGAAAGATCTGGCATTACTGAAAATCAAACAAGCCCTAAAGAAAGAGAAACAAACCAAACAAGGATTCTGATTAATAAATTGAACATTGTATAAGAGGAAATGCTTGCATGTCATCATCTTCATCATCATCATTTGTGGATCATCTTCATCATCATCATTTGTGGGCACCTGTCCTATGATATTTCCATGATACTCCAGCTCTGATCATCTGGTATTCACGAAGACTCTAAAAAAAATCAGACACACATATCAATGGCCAGATTCCTACCAATCTGTTATGTAGTACATGAATCGCTTAAGGAATGCCAGCAATGGAAACATGTACTACAATTATCTCTTGGGCATCTGGTACCAGTTCCACCTGCAGCAGTGCCATTCCACGAAATTGGAATCAATCTCTTGAGAAGGCTCCTGAAATCAACAAATGGGAATCAATGGACAATAGTTGACAGTGACTACCTAATGCACTACTCTATTACCAAAGCTACGCTGACTGTCAAAGGTCTGGAAATTGCAAGGTAGCTTGTGAAAGACATGTTTTTGAAGCATGGAGCATTGCAAATGATGATCTCTGATCATAGAAAAGTGTTCCAGTCAAGACTAGTATCATAGGTAATTTCGCATAGTGATATCACCCACAGGATGTAACTGTGTACCACTCACTGAAGAATGGCCTCAGAGAAAGCTTTAATTCTTTGAGTCACAGTATTGCTCTTGGAGTACCCAACACCGATGTCTCACAACTTGCATGCAGAACCAGCATTTGTGCATTCCTGAGCCACTGACGTCTAAGGTGACCGGAACATGTCAGGCACATGGATTTCAGAGAGACCTGACCGAGGCCAGTATTATTCCGAGCAGCTGTGAAAATACTGCCAATGACTATGTTAGGTGGCGACTAGCTGTGCGAAATGAGGTCAGGCTTGCAGAGGATGAATCCCCACAAGAACAGATCAGTAAGAGGACAAGATGGAAAGGTAGTGTGGCTTCTGTTCAAAGTCCCTCTCGTGTGCCATAACTGCAGTAGGGACTGCCACTCTCGAGTGGGACTTTTCAACCACAGCAGACGTAGAAGACTCTGAATCAGGTATACTACATCATCATTCTTCGAGGATGGACAGATGTCAAGTAGGGATACAAAAATAACAAACCTTCCAGATACAACAAGTACTGAAAAAGAAATAATTGCTAGTGGGAGGTGGAAGGGGGGGGGGGGGGGGTTTGAACTGGTGACCTACAGTGCACTTGTCCACACTGCAAGCTGCTACGCCACATTGTGTGCAGTACAACTTGTGGCAGTATGTCCAAATGAAGTTATACTGAAAATGAACATCACACAGGTCTGTTCTCTTAAAATTGCATGACACACTTGTTTAAAAGACATTTTCTTGTAAAGTAAACACACCAAGCTGTTGAGAGTTTTTGTTTTATTACTGTCCACAGGTAAGCATCAGGTTTGCAACAAGATGCAGAGTAATAAAACAAAAACTGTTGCCAGCTTAGCATGATTAGCTTACAAGAAAGTGATGCAGGTCTCCGATTTCCAAAAAAACATTTGACACGAAGCCCCACCGCAGATTATTGTGAATGAAGGTACGAACATATGAAATAGGTTCCCAGGTATGTGAGTGGCTTAAAGACTTCTTAAGTAATAGCACCCAGTACATTCTCCTCAACAGTGAGTGTTCATCAGAGAGAAAGGTATCATTAGTAGTGCTACAGGGAATTTTGAAAGGACCATTGTTTTCTTCTGTGTACATAAATGATCTGACAGATAGTGTGGGCAGCAATCGGCAGTTGTTTGCTGATGATGCTGTGATATATGGAAAGGTGTCATCATTGAGAGACAGTAGGTGGATACAAGATGACTCCAAGTTGTTAGTTGGTGTGATGAATGGCAGCTAGCTCTAAATGTAGACAAACGTAAGTTAATGCAGATGAGTAGGAAAAACATCCCATTAATGTCCAAATACAATTTTAGAAATGGCCTGCTTGACACGGTCACGTCATTTAAATATCTGACCTTAATGCTGCAAAGCAATATTAAATGAAATGAGCACGTGAGTATTGTGGCAGGGAAAGTGAAAGATCAGCTTTGGTCTATCGGGAAAATTTAGGAAAAAAGTAGTTCATTTGTAAAAGAGACTGCATCCTTCAGTACTGCTCAAGTGTTTGGAATCCACACTCCATCCTATTAATGGAAGGCATTGAAGCAGTTCAGTAGCAGGCCACTAAATGTTCAAGCAACATACAGGTATTACAGGGATGCTTCAGGAACTCAAATAGAAATCCCTGGCGGGAAGGCGATATTCCTTCCGAGAAACATTATTGAGAAAATGTATAGAACTGGCATCTGAAGCTGACTGCAGAACTATTCTATTACCACCAACGTACACTTTCCTTAAGGGCCATGGAGATAAGATATGAGAAATTAGGGCTCATACGGAGGAATGTAACAGTCAGGAAAGAAAGGCAATGTCTAGTAGTGCTTCAGGATACCCTCCACCATGTGCTGTATGGTGGGTTGTGGAGTATGTGTGTTGATGTAAATGTAGACTGTCAGTTGTCATCTTGTTTCTGCCGGCAATGTAATGAGATTATCTACAGTCAGATTTAACACTGATGTCAATTTTCTTCACAGGTACCCCCTATCATTCCTGCCAGCAGCCTGGTATTATGCATTGCGTCTTCATCCAGGTGAGAACTGGTGAGTATACTTGCTCATGTATTTCCAGCTCCTAGCTGTAATGTATCACACATATTTGTTGATTTGCAAAACTGAATTTGCTATTTGCAGGAGGGGTTGGGAGGAGGGAAGAAAACAAAGAAAATCTTATTTAGCTATAGAGAGCCTTGTGGGCCTTCATTCTTACAAAACTCGAAATTGTGTTAGCCTCTGTTTACAAGAAAAGATATAACACTATACATTAGTATTCTATCAGTGTTCTTGTAGGATGGTGAATAAGAAGAAAGATCATTAACTTTATTTCAGTGGAAACACTAAACTTTCCAACCACACAAAAGTGCAAAATAACATTTTCATCCATGCCACATTGGTTGATCAGTACTCACTGTAATGAATCACTAATAGACTTTAAATTATTTGGTACAGATTTTTAACACTGATAAACATAGAAGCCATAGGAAGATGATTTGCATGTGTAGAAAATATTGTCAGCTTTTATGCAATTGGGGAGATAGTAAAATTTGTGGGGATTGTGACCAGCAGGAAGTTTATTAAACTAATTTTTACATGTATGGCTATAACATGTAATGGAGGTTACTGGTTTTTCCACAGCTGCTTGTTACATTTTTGTTATTCCTCGGTGTGTCAACTTTTTAAATGTGATGGTGGTATTTCTCCATAGCTTCCTTTGAACAATTTGAGCAACTGGTCTCACATTTGGGAAGAACCTGTTTGAAGTCTCCATTCAAGATTGTTCCCTGTATGGGAATGTGGCCAATTCCTTTCCCTAGCCATCTTCATTGGCATTATCTCTAATGACCTGCTCTCTAAAAACTAAATTTCCTCCCTTTTAAGTATCCATCCGATTATCTCTTGTTTTTCTTTGCCTTTATTCATACATTGTAAATATGCATTTCTTTTCTGATGTAATCTTTTATGTTTTCCCATTCTTAAACATACAAGCATAATGCAGGTGGTGGCAGCAGTGGTGTAAATGCCATAGTGAAGAATGTGACCAGACAGAGTCTTGCCATTTTTATTTATTTATTTATTCACTGAGGAAGCAATGTTCAAACTTGCAAGGATTGGCCTAGCAAGTCAAGGCTTACATCATGTCAACACACCACCTGCTTCAAAAACATTGTATTTTTTTGTGAGACTTCAGCTCATGTCTATAGGTAGGAGGTTCATTATTGCCATCTTCTGGGTAAGTCACTTGAATAGCACTGTCAGGCAATACCACTAATAATAGTAGAAGCACTGCAGTGCTGCATACCATTGATACTATACTCGGCCTCTTTGGGAGACAGGATCATAGTATCAATACCTCCTGTGAAATGCGAGCCTTTGAATGTCACAGACAGCAGTCACATCATGTCTTCCTGTCTCAGCATCACCTTGTCAAGGAGTATACAGGAGGCGGCCAGTCAGCCTCAAATAGCCACATCATGTTCCAGTAAATGACACCCATCCCCATTTCCCAGCATCTGCAATTGATGCCAGTGACAGAGCTGTATGAAATTTTGTTATTCACTGCACCATTTCTTTTTGTCCTACACTATGTTTCCACAGAACAGTTACTTGTGTTTGTACATTGTTGTATTCAGCATATTTATGCCTTTTAACTAATCAAGTCAAAATCTTTTTACGTGATCTGTCCTTTGTATTTGCATTTCCTAGATGGTGTCTAGCTTGTCTTGGAGTTTCGGTAAATTCCCTAAAAGATTGCTGTGCACTCTGAAAGCAAGTTCATTAGTTTCATGAGACTACAGCAGTTGGGGATATAATTACTGTGTCAGAGCATTACCTTCAGTGAGGTCAACCAATTCTGTAGAGGGATACAGGTTTTTTTCTTTGACATGACTGTGTGGAATGTGAACAGTATTTGGAAAAGGATAGATTGCTATTGACTATAACTATTTTTATATACGAGGGTTGGAACTTAAATAGTGGCAACTATTTATTCACAACTGATACAAAAGAGTTACATGTTTGCACCTGTTACTGTCACTCAGAGTAGTCACCAGCATTATGTAGAACCCGTTGCCAGTGATGTGGAAGGTGTAGTATACCGTTAGCAGAGCCTGTTCTGTTGGTGCTGCGAATTGAGCGGCCTACTGCCTGTCAAATCTCTGGAACAGTTCTGATGCAAATGCCATGAAGTGGTTCCTTCATCTTCAGAATCAAATAAAAGTCACAATGACTTAAGAGCAGGGAGTAAGGTGGATGGTACAGTACTTCCAAGTCCCATTGACTGCTGTATGTGCCTGCACATTGTCATGCATAATGGTGGGTGGGTTACGCAGAAAGTGTCGCTGCTTCTTTCGCAAAGCTAGTTGCAGGTGATACTCCAAAAATGAACAGTAATACTGTGCATTCATGGTCTGCCATGGAGGGACATAATGCATTAGGATAACACCATCACAGTCGTACTCGAGGATCACCATAACCTTAGACTGCTCCATTCGCACCATCAACAGAACAGGCTCTGCAAATGGTATAGTATGCCTTCCACATCACTGGCAAAGGGTTCTACACAATGTTGGTGACTACTTTGAAGGACAGTAACAGGTGCAAACATGTAACTCTTTTGTATTGGTTGTGAATAAATACTTACCACTATTTAAGTTCCAACCCTCTTATATTAATTCCTAATTTTAGTGTTATTGCAAACTGATCTTTACAGTGTGCCTAATATTATTGATATTCCAAAGTGGGGTTTTCCACTGTGAGAAATGTGAATATTAAAGAACTGGAGTTGGTGTTAACATGGAGAGCTGTTGTGGATAGCTGTTATGGATATGTTTCTGTCTGCATCTGCCAATGCAAAATATGTGCCACAAGTTCTCTGTACTATGTGAACTGATGGTGCAGACATAGTAATGTTATTTTGAGTGGTGTTAATAATTATAAACTGTCTTTTCCTCAGGGAAATCAGCTCTCCGTATGTGGTAAAATCCCCCCAGGAACCATCGACCTCAGCTGGTGGTGTGGTGTGACTTGTGTGCTTCAACAATACAGATAGTCATACTGCAGGTGCAACCACAGTGGAGGGGTATCTGTGTAGGGGTCAAACAACCGTTTTGTTCCTGAATAAGGGCAGGAGCCTTTTCACTAGTTGCCGGGGCAATAGGCTGGATGATTGACTTATGTGGCCTTATAACATTAGCCAGTGTGGCCTTGATATACTGGCACTGCTAACAGCTAAAAGCAAGTGAAAATTGCAGCTGTTATTTTTTCCCAAAGGGTAGCTCTCCTGTATGTCTTGATGATAGTGGCATCCTCTTTGGTAAAATATTCCAGAGATAAATTATTCCCCCATTAGAATCTCTGGACATGCCTACTGAGGAGGGTGTAGTCAGGCATGCCACAAGTCAGTGGTGGTGGTGGTTAGTGTTTAACGTCCCGTCGACAACGAGGTCATTAGAGACGGCACAAGTCAGTGCATTGAGTGTTGGATCCCTTAATTGGGTAGGTAGGTTTCACAATTTGAAAAGGAAAATGAATAATTGTCTGTTACTTATAGTAGGAATCAGTGAAGAGCAGTGGCAGAAAGAATAGGAGTACTGGTCGGGTGAGTGCAGGGTTATCAACATAAAATCAAATAGGGATAAAGCAGAGGTGGGCCTAATAATGACTAAGAAAATGGGAAAGTGGGTAACTTTCTATGAACAGCATAATTAATTCATTATCTAAACCAAGACAGACAGGAAGCCAACTCTCACAACAGTAATACAAGTTTACATACCAACTAGCTCCACAGATGATGAAAAGATTGAAAGAATATATGACAAGATAAAGGAAATTTAATTGTGAAGGGTGACTGAAATGTGGTGGCAGGAAAAGGAACAGAAGGGAAAACAGTCGGTAAATATGGACTAGGGGAAAGGAAAGAAACAGGAAGCCACCTGGTAGAATTTGCACAAAGCATAATTTAATCATCGCTAAAACTTTGTTTAAGAATTGTGAAAGAATATTGTATCTGTAGAAGAGACGTGGGGAGATTGGAAGGTTTAAGAGTGACTGTATAATGGTAAGACAGAGATTTCAAAACCAGATTTTAAACTGTATGACATTTTTGGGGGCAGATGTGGACTAAGGACATAACTTATCGGTTATGACCAGCATATTGAAACTAGAGAAATTGTGAAAATGTGGGAAATGAAAGAGATGGGGCCTGGATAAATTGAAGAAACCAGAGGTTGTTGAGGGTTTCAGAGGGAGCATTAGGCAATGTTGGACTGAAACAGGGGAAAAGAATACAATGAATGATGAACGGGTAGGTTTGAAAGTTTAAATCAGGAAGGCAGCAGAAGATCACATAGGTAAAAAGCGAGGCCTAGTTGAAATTCCTGGATGACACAGAAGATACTGAATTTAATTTACAAAAGGAGTACATATATAAATGCAGGAAATGAATCAGGAGAAAGAGAATACAGGACTTTCAAAAATGAGATGACAGATAAGGTAAAATAACAAAGAAAGAATGGCTATAAGACGAACACAGAGCCCTAAAAGTATATTTGTATGGAAAGTAGCCTTGTATGGAATTAAAACATGAATGATAAGCAGTTCAGGCAATAACAAAATAGAAGCTCTTGAAATGTAGTGCTGTAGAACAATGTTGACAAGTAGATGGGTAGATCAATTGACAAGTGAGGGGCAACTGAACTGAGATGGGGAAAAAGAAATTTATGGCTCATCATGGTAAAAAGAAAACATCTGTTCGTAGGACATGTCTGAAGGCATCAAAAATTGACAATTTGATGTTGGAAGGAAGTGTGTGTCAGCGGTTGGAAAGGGGGGGGGGGGGGCGGTAGGGGATGAGATTGTAGAGGGAGAGCAAGGCTTGAATATATTAAGCAGGTTCATCTAGAAGTAAGTTGCAGTAGCTATTTGGAGATGAAGAGGCCTGCACAGGATAAACCAACATGGAGAGTTGCTTCAAACCAGTCTTCAGACTGATAACCACAACAACAGCAACAGCAGTATAATTTTAGATTGAGAGTTAATAGCACTTCACTATCATGAAATTCTGTCTCCATTATGAGATAATCACTTCTCAAGCACAGTAGCGATATATCTGCTCATAAAATGCTTGGTGCAAGTACTGTAGGTATAGTTCTATGTGATAATCGGAAATGACTGTACGCATTAGTTCCTTCCCTGGGCAGTAACAGCAGCACTGAGAGTGACTACTCCCATGAGGGATACTAGAGTGTATTGCAATAAACTGAGCTTCTACTTTGCATTGGAGGCTATATGCTTGATAGTTTTTGCTGAGAGATCCATTCACATTTTACTCCGCATGACCCTCTCAGATTTTCAGATGATTATTTGTAAATGCACACATCAAAAAAGTTATTAATCACCTTGGTTCCAAGAGTTCTGGAACATGTACAGAAAATTGGAATAGAGATCAACATAAACATCATTTCCGCTTTTTTTATTGCTCATCAAAACCACATGTTGCATGTTGTATCACCATACAGTGAGGCTTTCAGAGGTGGTGGTCCAGATTGCTGTACACACCGGTACCTCTGATACCCAGTAACACATCCTCTTGCATTGATACATGCCTGTATTAATTGTGGCATACCATCCACAAGTTCATCAAGGCACTGTTGGTCCAGATTGTCCCACTCCTCAATGACGATTTGGCATAGATCCCTCAGATTGGTTGGTGGGTCATGTTGCCCATAAACAGCCCTTTTCAATCCGTCCCACGCATGTTTGATAGGGTTCATGTCTGGAGTACATGCTGGCCACTCTATTCGAGTGCTGTCATTATCCTGAAGGAAGTCATTCACAAGATGTGCACGATGAGGGTGATGAAGACGAATGCCTCGCCAATATGCTGCCGATATGGTTGCACTATCGGTTGGAGGATGGCATTCACGTATCGTACAGCCATTACGGCGCCTTCCATGACCACCAGCAGCGTGTGTCAGCCCCATATAATGCCACCCCTAAGCAGCAGGGAACCTCCACCTTGCTGCACTCGCTGGACATTGTGTCTAAAGCGTTCAGCCTGACCGGGTTGCCTCCAAACACGTCTCCAGTGATTGTCTGGTTGAAGCCATATGTGACACTCATTGGTGAAGAGAATGTGATGCCAATCCTGAGCGGTCCAGTGGGCATGTTATTGGGCCCATCTGTACCACACACATCATGTCATGGTTGCAAAGATGGACCTCGTCGTCGCTATTGGGAGTGAAGCTGCGCATCATGTAGCCTGTTGTGCACCATTTGAGTCATAACATGACGTCATGTGGCTGCACACAAAGCATCATTCAACATGGTGGCACTGCTGTCAGGATTCCTCCGAGCCGTAATCCATAGATAGAGACTGTCTCTGTGATACAATATCCACAGTCAACATCTATCTTCAGGAGTTCTGGGAACTGGCATGTTGCAAAACTTTTTTGATGTGTGTAGCACTAAGTCTTCTCACACAGATGAGTAGTTAAATTTGAATAGAGAATCATTGTATGATATTTTTCTTAGTGTTTCTATTTACTTTGTTATTCAGGTTGATCAGGTTGCTGATGTCTGTAAGCAAAAAATGTGACCCTAATACGCTACTCTCAGTAGTGTATGTTTATGCCTATTATAAGACAATGCTGGTTGATGAAGAACTATGTGCATGTAGGTCTACACTTCAGCATACATTGGATTTAGCTCTTGAACTAGGTCCCTCAGACTATTCCATGATGTTCAGCATTTGGGCGAAATTTAGGAAATCAGGTATGTACTTAAAAAACTATGGAAAACAATGAATAATTTAATTTGTTGCTGTTGTGAATGCATCATAGTTATTGGATAATATTTTAATCATTGCACACAAATGATGGCATATCATTAGTCCAGTCATATCTGTCAGCTACTTGCACTAAAATATATAGTTAAGCCAGGTCTGTTTTGAATTCTCTGGAATGCCAGGCATCGATGAATCAGTTTCCATCAAGTTTTTTGTGCATGTTTCAATACATATTTTCCAATTCTACTTCAGTCACATGCTGCAGAAAAATATTAATGAGCAATAGTTCACATAATAAGATTGTAGAACTTAAAGGTGTATGAAAGTGATCAGTGAATGGCATATTTAAAATATGGATAGAGAAAATTTACTCACCATTTATATGCAGATGGAAACAAACAGGAAGACATAAAATTATTAACTTCCAGAACAAGGAGCTTCCTCTGACATAATGGGGGAAATGTTTGGAGAAGAGAGGAATGATGAGGCTTAAGAATACAGGGTAAGTCTCACAAACAGTCACTCTGAATTGTAGTCAAGGCTTACTAGACAGGATCAGGGAGAAAATTGATTGTGATTCTTCCTGTGCCTTTTTAAATGTCTTTCCTCCCAACTCTTTCCTCTCTTCAGATGGAAGGAAAGGGCTCTGGTTCCAAAAGTTAGCAGTGCTACATATTTTTAGCCTCACTTACATTCCCATGGGCCTACTCCACCCTATTTTCTGCTGCATCTTGACAATGCTGCTCCTTCCCTGCTTCAGTTAACAACTCAGACTTATCTAATGTTGAAACTTCCTGGAGATTAGAACTGTGTGTTGGACTGAGATTTGAACTAGAGACCTTTTCCTTTTGCAGGCAAGTGCTCTATTGACTGAGCTACCCGGGCACAACTCACAACCCGTCCTCACAGCTTTACTTCCATCAGTACCTCATCACTTACTTTTCAGAATTCACAGAAGCACTCCTGCAAAACTTGCAAGGCTAGCACTCCTGGAAGAAAGGATATTGTGAAGACATCAATTTGCCATAGCCAGGGGGTGGCGGGTGTTTCCAGAATGAAATTTTTACAGTGGAGTATGAACTGATATCAAACTTCCAGTTATCTGAAATGTAACTTTTGTTTTATCTTTTTACTGTTCCTCAAACATTTTCCATTTAAACTTTGTATACTTCACATTTCACAAAATGTATGAGTGATTCAATAATTACAAAGGGTACAGATCTTTATTCTTGCTGGCAATTATATTTTCTGCTTAGCATGCATTTCCATGGGAGAGCCTCAATGATTTCCTTTCCAAGTTCCCTGCCACACTGACTGTGATCAAAAGTCAAGCCACAAACTCTCACGAACTAAGCCATTTGATTATCCTACAGCAACATCCAGTTTGTCACACATTATAACACAAAACTATTTTTAGAAAATAGAAGAAAACTTAAAAGTACACAAGTTCCCAATACCTATGCACAGCGAAATTAGGACTAAAAATATTTCAGTTTCTTTCTTCAATATTTCTTCTACTTCAGTTTCTTCATATCTGAGTTCCCTAACATTTGAGGTGACAACATACAATCTTTCAAAATTCAATTTTTTAATAACTGCATTGTTTTATTCTTTCTCATGATTTTCCATGTGATTGTACTTTATGAAGAATCCGAGTAATGTGAAATCTCATTATGGGCTGCCAATCCATACCTAAATTTGTCAGGTATTAGTTAGTACCATATTCCACAGTTCATCTGCACAATATGTATGCATGACACAGAAAGGAGTGAGATATTCATCCATAAAAATCTTTGACAACTTACCCAGTGATGTGAAGAATCTAATCCATACGAGATCTGTTCAAAAAATTCCATAACTTTGTCCATAAAATTTTTCTGTGCTTACCTTTTAGTATTTTCTTTTATCTCCTCAATCATTGCAAATCATTGTCTCCTCAACGGGGTTTTCAAAATAAAAAACCATCCACAGGTGCCAAGTCTGGAAAGTATGGAGGATGAGGAAACACAGTTTATCATGCAACAGTCATGCACCAACAGGGGCGAATGTGCAAGTGCATTATCATGATGCAAGGGCCATGGATTGGAGAGCCTTTCCTGATCCATTGTGAAGATTGAACCTTGGTCTCAACATCATAACCATAGACCCATGTCTCATCACCAGTTATGATTTTCTTAAGGAACATCTCATTCTCATTTGCATGATCCAAAATCTCTTCACAGACTGTGAGGCAAAGGTCTGTCTGGTTTTGACCCATGAGCCTTGGGACAATCTTGACAGCAACACAAAACTTTCCAAGGTGCAGCATCAGAATTTCATGACATGATCTAACTGAAATGATATATTCTCTTGTAATCTCTCGGTAATCTCTCAGACAGTCAGTCTTTGATTGACATGCACAATTTTATAGATGTTCCTAACATGAGTGTCATCAGTATACATTGAAGAGCATCCTGAATGAGGGTCATCTTTAACTTTCCTACAATTTTTAAACTATGTGAACCATTTGTAACACCGAGTACGTCTTAAGCACATATCATCGTAGGCTTTCTTCATCCACTGGTGTGTCTCTGTAAATGTTTTCATGAGTTTCATGCACAATTTAATGCAAACGCTTTGCTCCTTTGGCTCTGCCATCTCGAAACTCATGAACTTTGCAATACAATGTTCTACTCAATACAGCACTGAACAATAACTAACAGATGTACAGTAATGAAACTTCCGGTAGTTACACATTAAACACAGGCATATGCAGGGACACCAGCCACATTTTGCTCCAACACACTATTGGCACAAAATTATGAATGTTCCAGAATTTTTTGAATGTACCTCATATTATAAATGTGAAAGTAATTCTGTCAATTAGCTTCCATGACTAAAATGTTGAACTGATTTTGGTGAAACATGGTATAGAATAGCCTGAACGTTGAGGAATAACATAGGCTATTTTAGAAAAAAAGTTATTGCACTGAGGGAAAAAAATTGTTATACAATTATTTTAATGTAATTTGAGTGCATATGTGTATCTGTATTATAGTGTACACATATTTTGTAACTTGTTATTTGACATATGACATATGGCTTGGGCTTGTAGCTTCTTTGATTAACTGTTGTGTGTTATCCTAGAGGGTCTTGTTGGGCCTGAGTGATGGAGCTGTTCACTTACTGCTGTTACATGTTTCCAATGTTGTTTTTTGCTTGGTGAACCATTAAGTATAAATTTCTTGTATATCCAAGTCACCAATGGCATATACATTTCTGGTTAAGTAGCATGTATGCCATGTGAGGTAGTCACAACAGATATTTTTGGAAGTACACTTGACTTTTTTTGACTAATAATTCTGATCAAAATGTAATTTCTGTTGATATTCACAGTTTTCACTTTGTTTCCATTTTTGTGCTAGCAGTGCAAAGATGATCCATGATTGAAACAGGTAGTGATTAAATATATTGTAAGACAGTGCATTTGTATCATGCATTTCTCCAAGAATGTCGATGGTGGGGAAGGGGAGGCAACTTTAGAAAGTGTGTAGTACAAGAGATTTACTGATTTGAAGAATATAATGCTAAAAATGAAGACCTAATTACTCTTTGAAAATATTATTTACTCTTTGTCTTTTGAACTTTATCGTATTTGTCAAAAATGTTCTACAAGGCAACACTTATACAATCCTCAGAGTGTTTAAACCATACTTCCGCACTGACATCAGTCGCAAGCCTGTCGAATTTTAGCAGCCAAGTGCCTTGTGTATCTTCTAGCTTCTGAAACTCTTGAAGACTTATGACGAAGGCTGTGAGGCTAGCCAATGTATTTGCGTATACAAATAGTGATTATTTATTTTCTTTTCTTGTCAGTTTAACACTGTCAGATAATTATAGAAAACCCATATTTTCTCTTAGTGCTGCTACCATCAGTCATCATAACAAAACTACTGATATGCATGCCGTGGTGGTCCAGTTGACATGTCACTGTCAGTATTCATGCCTTGACACAGAACTCTGCCGCATTATGTGTAGTTGTATTTCATTATGGCAAGCTACATGGGGATAGTAATCCCTCCCAGCATCCACCAGTATGTCCTCTTTACAGGAGTTACCCATCAACAGACTGGAGCAGAGTGTGGCAAAATATTCTATAAAAACTCTTACCATCACATGTAAGATCCACTTGGTTGGATATCTTCTCTGCAGAAAATGTCAGTTATAAGATAACCCATGCATAGATTCATTTGTTGTGATCAAAATCCAATGTGGTCATGGAAAAGGAAGAAATTGGCTTTAATTATCAGTTCAAGCCCTATGACCTTGGACATGAACACCATTTTCCAACTGTGCTGACACACATTCCCAGGGACAAAACACTGGTTGTATGCTTGGTACATGGAAATATTCATAAATCAGACAATTCAGACAACAGAGGAAAGGCACACACAGCACAGGCGTCACACAAAATTATAAACAGCACCATGTTGTTAAAACAGGCAAATACATTTATGATTCATTTTAAAAGAAACTGATGAGAAAAGACAGCAGCTTCCACCTATGTAACACCTGGTACCCTTGAGTATCCTCAAAGCATGATATGTTTCTGTGGAGATACATTCGTATCACAGCACCTGGAGAGCTTAGATCACAACACACAGGCGTGCTCCCTCCGTGTCAGTGGTGTACTGATCTCCACAGGGGCAGCACTCAGAGGATGGAAAAAACTGAGCTGTTGAAATCAATACTGGTAGTTCAGTTCAGAATAACTGGCATTTTTTGGTATTTCTTTGGTCTCATTTATAACAAGTGCTTTTTTTTTAATAATAACTGGGTAAAAAACTGAAATATCAATTAGCCGTAGCACAAATGTTAAATTTATTTGTTTTTAAATAAAACTTTTTGTAAATATGATTAATTGTCATTTGTAAAATTTGAATTGCTTTGAAATATTGCATTTTTATACAAATTTGAAAAAGAGGTCACTGCTATTTTAAGAACAATGTTGACAGAAAGATGAAACAAACACTTGGCATATGAATTGGTAGCATTGCTGAGACAACAACATACTTTTTACCAAGTAATGTGGCTTATAAAACGGTATGCATGTACATGCAGTATGCATGGTCCATATAGTAGTTTCTCACTTTTGTCACAGGATATCTATTGTATTTCAGAATTCTACCAACACTAGTCTGAAAATGTTTTATGAAATGATATAGCAATGAAGTACAATGCTTTATTTGCTTTAAAAGATTAAACATTTGTTTGCCATTTCTATGAAATAATAAAAGAGAAAGGAAATTATGGTAACACTAATAAATTAAAAACTTAACAATTCACTTGTAGTTTACAATAAAAATAGAAAGTAGCTGATCTGCTGCCAGTGTCTACATAATATGCTTTTATCTGGTTGTAGCCGTTCAACAAAGACAGCAGCTTCCACCTATGTAACACCTGGTACCCTTGAGCATGGTCAAAGGATGATATGTTTCTGTGGAGATACATTCGTATCACAACAACTGGAGAGCTTAGATCACAACACACATTTTTTAGGAGAGTTTCAAAAAATTAGAGTCAGTGTGATAATACTAGTGATTTTTTTTTTTTTTTTTTTTTTGTAGTATTCAACAGATTACCACTTTTTGAGGCAAGCAATGAAAGGTGTATTGACTAGATTTTCTTTTATGTGTTTTTTTAATTTAATATTTTGAATCTATGTATCTTAAAACTGAGGGAGTCAAAATGTTTCCATCTTTGTTCAATTTCTATGTATATTACAGGAAATAACACAGTTGTTGTGGTCTTCAGTCCGAAGACTGGTTTGATGCAGCTGTCCATGACACTTTATCCTGTGTGATCCTCTTCATATTTGAATAACTACCGCAACCTACATATTTCTGAATCTGCTTGCTGTATTCATCTGTTGATTTCCCTCTATGATTTTTACCTTGAACACTTCCCTCCAATACTAAATTGGTGATCCCTTGAAGTCTCAGAACATGTCCAATCAACCAGTCCCTTCTTGTGGTCAAGTTGTGCCACAAATTTCTTGTCTCCCTGATTCTATTCAGTACTTCCTCATTTGTTACATGATCTACCCACATAATCTTCAGCATTCTTCTGTAGCATCACATTTCAAAAACACTACTACTGTCTTCTCTAAAATGTTTTCATTCATATTTCACTTCTATACATGGCTACACCCCATATAAATTATTTCAGAAAAGACTTCCATACATTAAAATCTATAGTTGATGTTACCAAATTTCTCTTCTTCAGAAATGCTTTTCTTGCCATTGCCAGTCTACATTTTATATCCTCTCTACTTCAGCCATCATCAGTTATTTTGCTGCTGAAATAGCAAAACTTATCTACTACTTTAAGTGTCTCATTTCCTTGTCTAATTCCCTCAGCATCATATGATTTAATTCAGCTACATTCCATTATTCTTGTTTTGCTTTTGTTGAAGTTCATCTTATACCCACCTCAATTCACTGTCCATTCCATTCAAATGCTCTTCCAAGTCCTTTGCTATCTCTGACAGAATTACCATGTCATCAGCAAACCTTAAAGTTTTTATTTCTTTTCCTGGGACTTTAATTCTTACGCCAAATTTTTCTTTTGTTTCCTTTACTGCTTGCTCAATGTACAGTCTAAATAACATCAGGGATAGGCTCACTCCCTTTTCAACCACTGCTTCCCTTTCATGCCCCTCGACTCTTATACCTGCCATCTGGTTTCTGTACAAGTTGCAAATAGCCTTTCGTTCCCTGTATCTTACTCCTGCCACCTTCAGGATTTCAAAGAGAGCATTCCTGTCAACATTGTCAAAAGGTTTCTCTAAGTCTATAAATGCTATAAAGGTAGGTTTGCCTTTCCTCAACCTATCTTCTTAGAAAAGTAATAGTGTCAGTATTACCTTGCGTGTTCCTACATTTCTACTCAATCCAAACTGATCTTCCCTGAGGTTGGATTCTACCAGTTTTTCCATTCCTCTGTAAATAATTCATGGTAGTATTTTGCAACCATGACTTACTAAACAGGAAATACATATTTACTCGAATCTAAGCCGCACTTTTTTTTTTATTTTATTTTTTTTTTTTTTTAAAGTGGAAGTTCTGAAAAATGTTAGTAGGTGCCTCCACAACTAACTTCTGCCATCAAATATATGTAGTGCTACACAGGCATGCTTTGCAGGCACAAAGATAAATACTGGCGCCAAAACCTCTGCGTCAGTGAGTAAATTAAAAAAAAAGGTGGAAGGCGAGCTTTTTTCTCCGCCCCAAGTTTCGTCTACTGCATTTTCATACATGATCCAATGAAGTAAATACAAGGGATGTTTGTCAAAATGAACAACTCTACGTTCTGAATTTTTTCCTACCTATGAGAAGAGATGGTTGCTAATAGGAACTTCTATGAATTGTGAATCACATGCAGTATTCTCCTCACCCTAAGAATAGTACAAATGTAAGCATTTTGCCATGTATTGTTTCATGTTTGCTGCTATCTCATTTAAATCCTGTCTGCCTAATAAACTATGAAACTAGAGTGAGACAACAGCAAACTGGGAAGAATATACATATTGTGTCATGTTTATATTCGTATTATTCTTATGCCTAATAGTGATACAGTCAGAAATGAAGGACAGCATTTGACTAGATTTTTAAATCTAAGATGATTCTAATTACAGTGCAGAATGTAATGTACTAAAGAGGTGTTTGCAAAGATTTTCAAACAGAGAAAAATTTACACTAAACTCTCGTTCAGAACATCTTCTATCATATGCAGTCTATTATTTGGTTCTTGTTGATCATTATCAAAGAAAGCAGTAGTGTAAGCAACAACAAATAGCAGTCTCTTGCCATTGTTTTGCTAATGAGACGATTCCTCTCTCTCTCTCTCTCTCTCTCTCTCTTTTTTTTTTTTTTTAATTGTAAGCGGCGGTAGGGCACACAAAAGCAAGCCATGCCGCGAGCAGCGACAGGCCATAAACACTCATCAGAATGAGAGAAACAATGCATGACACAGTAGAGTAATGCATTTTCAGCGTAGAGTGAGGTAAACACCTATAACAAAGAGAACGGCACTTATCAGATCAAAGAAAAATAAGCAATCAGTTCAAACCAGACAAAGCACGTGAAAAAGGAAGGGTACCTGATGCATTGCAATGGCTACCTGGTAAAGCTTAACTACTAAGCTTACGACTCGATCCAAACTACTGTAGCTGTATCGTCATTCATTTGACCTAAATTGTGTCTCATATTACAATGGACCAACTTTGTTTCAATTTGGAGGTGCGGCCTAAAACTTTTCTCTCCCCTTGAATTTCGAGTCTCAAATTTCAGGTGCGGCTTCGATTCGGGAAAATTTTTTTTCCTTGATTTCGAGTCTCATTTTTCTGGTGCAGCTTAGATTCGAGTAAATACGGTAATAGGAATAAGAAACTGAAATTCAGTTTTTTCAGAAACTGGTTATTTTGAGCGGCTTTAACAGTAAGGTCAATTTGGCCTGGACAAAACCAACATGTCCAAAAACTGGTTGTTTCAGTGATAACTTCCATCCCTAGACTGAGTACTGCAACTCATGTCCTGCCAGTGCACTTTCCCCTCCATCTCAGCAGTGGAGCTGCCCATGGGTTCCATGGACCTGAGTTTGACTGAGGGAGGCAATAGCTGCCCAGGTCATCAGGGCTGCCTGCAAATGACAACAACATAACTTGCTAAAATATCACACCATTGTAAAAAAACAACTGTCTGATTACCTGGGAATTCAGACGAAAGGATGTGGGTTTTAAGGGAGAGGGTAAGGAGTCATTCCAATCCCGGGAGCGGAAAGACTTACCTTGGGGGGAAAAAGGGACAGGTATACACTCGCGCACACACACACACACACACACACACACATATCCATCCGCACATATACAGACACAAGCCATATATATATATATATATATATATATATATATATATATATATATATATATATATATATATATATATATCTAAAAAGAAAGATGATGAAACTTACCAAACAAAAGCGCTGGCAGGTCGATAGACACACAAACAAACACAAACATACACACAAAATTCAAGCTTTCGCAACAAACTGTTGCCTCATCAGGAAAGAGGGAAGGAGAGGGGAAGACGAAAGGAAGTGGGTTTTAAGGGAGAGGGTAAGGAGTCATTCCAATCCCGGGAGCAGAAAGACTTACCTTAGGGGGAAAAAAGGACAGGTATACACTCGCACACACACATATTGTGCGAGTGTATACCTGTCCTTTTTTCCCCCTAAGGTAAGTCTTTCTGCTCCCGGGATTGGAATGACTCCTTACCCTCTCCCTTAAAACCCACTTCCTTTCGTCTTCCCCTCTCCTTCCCTCTTTCCTGATGAGGCAACAGTTTGTTGCGAAAGCTTGAATTTTGTGTGTATGTTTGTGTTTGTTTGTGTGTCTATCGACCTGCCAGCGCTTTTGTTTGGTAAGTTTCATCATCTTTCTTTTTAGATATATTTTTCCCACGTGGAATGTTTCCCTCTATATATATATATATATATATATATATATATATATATATATATATATATATATATATATATATATATAATTTTGTTAAATTTATCTTTGTGCTTAAAATTGTGCTTCATGATGAGCTCTGGAAGACACAATGCATAAATGAATGAACAACTACACTTCCCAGTCACATTAAGGTGATCACCCATAAAAATCCTGAATAACCACTTTTGCTGTGCGGACTGCTGCGAGACCTGCAGGAAAAAACTCAGTGAAAATACCAACAGGGATGTGGAGCCAGGTCACCTCCAGTGCTGTGGCCAGCTGTTCTAGGTTTATTGGTAGAGGATCTGCTGTGTGTACAGCTAGATTGAGGTGTTACCACGCATTCTTGATTGGGTTTAAATCTGGGGAGTTTGGTGGCCAAGGGAGACTGGTAAACTCATCCTGGTGCACATCAAACCATGCAAATACACTGCAAACTGTGTAACATGTTGAATTACCTTCCTGCTAGATGTCATCATGCCAACGAAAGACAAACTGCTTGTAGGGATGGACATTGTCTCGAATGATGGATTCGTACTTCCGGAATGAAGATGTCACCCAGGAAATGCCCTAAAAACATTCCCCAGGCCATATCGCTCCATCCTTGTTGCAGGGTGTTTGCTTTCAGACTTTTACACTGTTTACGCTAACGGCCATCTTTTCGATGGAGTGTAAAATTTATCTGCAAAGGCCACCTGTTGCCACCCACGGGATATACAATTGTGGTATTAGCATAAAAACTTCAGCATTCATCACCAGTGAACATTAGTCATCATGGGTGCATGAACCAAGTGCCTGCTGCTGAGATCCATACACAACAACATTCACTGAATGGTCATCGGGAAGACACTGTTGGTAGCGCCTTGGTTCATCTGGGCAGTCACTTGCTCCATAGTTGCATGTCTGTTCACCCACACACAACTATGCAGCTGCCGTTCACCCCTGTCATCTGTGGCCCATTGTGCACCACAGCTACCTCGTCACCAGGTTTGGACATCGTCATTTTACCATGCACAGTACACTTTAACCACAGTGACATACAAACAGTTTACAAACTTAACCATTTCAGAAATGCTTCCGCCCTTGGCCCAAATGCTATTGATCATGCCTTTTTTGGCATCTGATAAATCGCTCCTTTTCTGCATTGCGACTACAGCTGCACTGTTTTCCAGATCCCTGCAATGTGCTTTATATACCCTCTGCTGCTAGTGTTACCACCTGGTGCCTGTGAATGATTACTGCACATCGCTGTGAAACACACGCAGTGGTCACATTACTGTGACTGGACTGAGTATTTCCTGTACCCTTTGTATTACCTTTTCTGCAGTTGGAACAAGTGTTTATTTTCATCAGTAAAAATACTTTTTACTGTTTCTTTATGTTTCCCATCTTGCTTTTTCCCCAATAAGAAACTTTCTGGAACTCAGAAAGCTGTTGGATGTCTCAGTTCTGTTCAACTTCTATCTGCTATTAAGGAGAAAGTTCTCTTAATGCAAAGGTAAAAGCAAAAATGGTTATCTGTATTTGTGGTAAACTAATAGCAGAAAATATTCCGTATTATTGTAGCTATTTTGGCTGTACTATTGAAGGCAGGAGGCCATAAATGTAAAGTTCAACTTACAACCCAATATAGATATTAGAATTTGTAATTTTTAAGTAATTTGTAATATCATATTTTACTTAATAATTTTATTCTACAATTATCATCAATTTTGTAGGACTGTCTGGAGAAGGACTGACTGGAGAAGGAGTGCAAAACCAGCAAGAAGAAACTGCTCAGGATGATTTGATTGTTCCAGAAATGTTAACACCAACACCACTCGCAAAGCTATGCCGTATCTTAGTCCGCAAACATTACTCTCTATCAGCTCTGAGGAAATATGATATGCCTAGCATTGTAAATGATTTCCTGAACTATATGTTCTGATTTTGGGCTCTCTTTTGAAAATATAATTTATCTGCTGAGAAAAAATTATATTATATTACACAAAATACACTCTATGTTTCCAGTATATTGTGATATTAAGGATTGATGTTCAGAATTTCCATTCTCATTTTACATGGGGTGAAAATAGAATTTCATGTTAGCATGAGATGTGATATATTGTGTAGCAACATAATGTTATATATAAAATGTATGACGTGTGTGTGTGTGTGTGTGTGTGTGTGTGTGTGTGTGTGTGTGTGTCCTCTGGTTAATAACCATCATCACAGTATAAAAGTTCATATAATATTTATGTGTCATGTGATTGTCAATATGTCAGTGAGATAACTTGATACATAACTGATATATCAACTTTTATACTGTCTTGATTACTATTAAAGTTATTCTGAACTCTGAAAATGAGTTATTCAAGAAATACAGTTGAACAAAAATAGTTATATGTTGCAGATTTTGTGTGTCTGTCCAGTTTGAATGATGTGCCCTGCTTCAAAAAAACTTCAAAAAGTGTTTCATTATTTTACTGCTAATAACATTATTCCTGACTCTGTAATTTGGTTGTTTCAAGTAGTTTTGGATAAAAATAGTTGTATGTTGCAGATTTTGTGTGTCTGTCCATTTTGAATCATGAAGTTATTCCATGAAAAGTTCCAGGCCATAAGTATTTGTTGTATGTCATTGGAAGATTCTGTGAACTGTTAATGCATTGACAAATGGCTGGAATGGTTAGAAAATAAATAGAAAACTGTTCCTGGTATTTGTTGTTGCATGTCCACGGTAATAATTTGTTTTAACTCTTTACGAGACTATTACATGTCAGTATGGGAAATGATCACAAACTGGTTGTCCAAAATGTGCCATTTATTTGACAAGACATGTTTTGGGATGGTGATCTGGTTATTAAGTTCTATAAAGCAAGGAAAACATGATTTACTACTCCACATCATGTAACATAATAAAAATTAATACTCGTTGAGGCCCAATCAAAAATTATAAACAAGTAATTAACATGCATTATGTAACATAAGATTGTAAGTTTAATAATGTGAAGTAATGATTTGTATTTTACATGTTTTATAGAACTTGATAATGGGATCATGTCAACCTGAAACATGTTGTGTTAAATAACTGAACATTTTGGATGAGTGATGCACAATAATGTCTGTACTGTTATTGTGATACAGTTGTACTGTGGCTACACAACAGATAATTGTAGATATCTTGTGTCTTGCCAGGACAGTGTTAATGTATAGAGAAAGGTTTTGAGCAACTCTCAATTCACAAAAATGATGTAGCTTGTTTGTGCAAAAATGTGTCTGCTGCAACTGAATTATTAGCTATCAGTTTAAAATTGCTTTCTTCTCTATTAGCAGATTACCGCTTAATCAGACTGAGCATGAATATGTGTATGCACTATATTCAATATGTTTTTTTATTCATTTAATGAAGTGCATAAAAAATTGTACACCAGATAACAGATTTAGAGCAGCTATGGAATCAGGTGAGAAAGCTTAGGAGCAAGTCAGAAATCTGAATAGCATTGGTTTTAACATTCTTAAAATATCTTACTGAAATAGTTATATGCTTGAGTGAACATGAAGAGACAACTATTTTTCAGCATAGTATTTGTTTAAAATTAATATAATACAAGTAAAGGCTAAACTGCTGTATGACAAATTTGAAATGGATGAAGGAAAGTTGATAGCATAGATAGAATATCAGACTAAAGAAAAGTTAACATGTTTCTTATTCATAGAGTGTATATACTATACGAGAATAAGAGAAATTAAACAATTGTTCCATGCTGTAAAACAGTCTGAGAAACTGAATCAATAGGTTGCAAGGAGATTAAAATTTCTGTGCTGTAGGATAGTTCATGGCATTGTCCAAACTGACTGTAGAAAGCAGAAATTAAAGTAGCTTGAAGGAGATTCACTTGAGAAACATTACCCGAGATATGCTTTTAAATCCAATAGTTTAGTGAGAACAGTTACACAAAGTAGTTATGGCAATAAACTGTTATTTTAGTAGGATGTACAAGGGCATATTGTACCAAACATCCTTATTATCAAAGCATACTTTAAGACAAATTTATGTTTCCGGGTAGTGAACATACAGCACTCTTCCTTGAATTAGTTTCATTTTACAATATGTGTCATCCAGTTACTTCTAATCAGATACCAAGTACGTGTGTCCCTGCCTGAGCAGAACATCATTGTAGAATACAAAGAAGAAGTAAGTTCTGATGTTACTACACAGTTAATAATTGTGAACTGGTAGTCGCTTTTTGTAAATGATATGGAAAAGTACTGACTTAGAGTCAAATTAAGAATCAAAAGTTTTCCAGGGTCCTGAAGGTTCAGGATCATTCACCATTATAACTTGTTATTAACAAAATACATATTATGGGACAATATTATGAAAAGGATAGTTGCTACTCACCATATAGTGGAAATGCTGAGGTGCAGAAAGAACAACAAAATGACTGTTGGAAAGTTGGCTTTCGGACAACAAGACCTTTGCCAAAAATATACAACACACACATACACACACATGCGTGCAAACGGAACTCGCACACACATGACCATGGTCTCTGGCAACTGTAGCCAGACTGGAGTCTATGAATTTATAGAAATCTCTTGAAAATGGCAATGCAGCCAAAATAAGCTTATCGGCTAACTGTACAATTCTTGAATAAAGCATCATAAATAACAGCAATCTGGTATAACATACAGTGTGATTATAATTAAAGTTAAACTTTCAAACTGCTGTAGAAATACCAACACTGGTTAGAATGACATCAAATTGCAACAGAATATTATCGGAGAAGGGGGAAAACATATGGCAGAAGAAAAATAAATAGTTATAAAATGTAGCAATAGATGCCACTATAAGCATCATAATTTAATAGTGGTCGACTACAAATGACAAATGAATCATACAACAATGCCTAAGGTGTACGTTTGACATTAAACAAACTGTATTACTCAGTGTGCATGAATGTACAGGTGTGATACTGTTAGTTACGTAAGCCCATCCACTGTGGCAAGTTCATATCATATTGGATGAGAAAAATTGTTTTTTTAATAGTCGTGAGGCCAAAAACCACATAAAAAGCATTGCTCACATCAGTTTTTAATTGTCCCGAGGCTAAAAACTTTGTAAAAACCATCTATCACATTGGTTTTTAATTCTCATGAGGCCAAAAACTGCAGAAAAAGCATCATTCACATCAGTTTTTCGTTGTCCTGAGGCCAAAAATAACATAAAAAGCATCACTCACATTGGTTTTCAATTGTCCTGTAGCAAATTACCACATAAAAAGCATCAATCAAAATCAAATCAGATTATTAATTTCTGTGTGACTAGCACAAAACATGTTCAGTATGCTGTCCACCATTTTCTGCAACAAGTTGAAATCAAGAAACAGCTTGTTCCACAACTGATCGAAGTGTTTCCGGGGTCATGTGCAGAATGTGTTGTGCAATGCATGCCTTCAATTCAGCTAACTTTATGATCAGAACACTGAGCACAGCATCCTTCAGATAGCCCGACAGCCAGAAGTTACAGGGATTCTGGGGCAGCCAGGCTGTAGGGAAATGGCGGCTGATAATTCTAGCATTTCTGAAATGGTGCTTCAGCAGCTGCTTAACTGGATCTGCAATGTGTGGAGGTGTGCCACTTTACATAGAAATGATCCCATCCACACATCCATGCTGTTGGAGAGCTGCAATGACATTCTTGCGCAAAAGACACTCATAGCGTTTACCAGTGACAGTACAGGTAACGGGACCGGAGGCACCTGTCTCTTCAAAAAAATATGGCCCTATGATAAGTGACACTGTAAACCCACACCACACAGTGATCTTTTCAGGATGAAATGGTACTAGTTGATTTGCAGGTGGCTTTCCTGTTGCCCACATTTGACAATTCTGTGCATTGACTTCTCCTGTCAGATGGAAGTCGGAAGTTTCTCCCCTCTACCAGGTTGCACACCAAAAGAACCCGTCTTTTTGAATTTACATGTCATTTTCTACAGACGCACAGCAGCCATTGGACCAATGCCTTTGCTCAAACCCTTCAGTGTATGGAACTTCTGCAGAGCAATATGTGCACAGTCATCATTCTTGTAATACAGCTTTATGAGCAGAGTGTAATCCTGCATTGAGTCAGTCATGGCGAATGTCACAGATGCGAAAGGAGGAAAAGCCATGTACCCGGCATGTTTATACCAACTTCAATGGGTTGTGTGCATGACAGGTGTTTTCATTTACTTATTCTGACACATACAGCGCCATCTATTGTCCAATTTTCACATTTTTTTTTTCTTCAGCCATACATTTTACCCCTCCTCTGATAATATCCCACTGCAATTTGATGTCATTCTGACCAGTGGTGTAATTTCTACAGTGTTTTGAAAGTTTAACATTAATTATAATCATCTTGTACAGAAACTGTCCTTAAATATATGTACTATACTGCAGGCCCTGAGGAAAACAAAATCTCAGTAGTAGCATATTTGCCATTTGTTCCATCCTAAAAATGTTGAGGAAGTTATTAGTAATTTCTCCCTCAGTATCTGTGTTAATATTCATATATTAGTTTTGGAGACTCTTTGCTGGACTTCAGTCAGTTTGTTGAACAAATGACTACATTACAGTTAGGTAAGTGGTACTCCAGCTGTGTCTCTCTGTTGTGAGGCCATGCCTCAGTATCTGTGGTCAAAAGTGTGCTAACTGGGTAATGTTCATGATGTCACAATGAAGGCATGTAAGTTTGTAACTGATGTCATCAATAAAATTTGTCTGTAACTCATCTTTTGATGCAAATGACGTCACTCACATGTTGCTGTGGATGGAGACTGCAGTCACTTTGCCTTTGAGGAGTTTACTGAAGGTCTTTGGCCAACATCTGACATCCTGGAATAGTCTGGAATAAGGACGCTGTAAGGATGGACAAATGATGTCACTGTGTAACGAGACATATTCTCATACTCACACTCTGCCAGTGCTTTAATGTGTTGTTTCACTTGCTGCACTAAAACCAGTCACTTGTTTGGGGTAGGCATGGTTGTTGGTAGGACAAAGTCTGCTGGGAGCATGGGGAATTCCCCACATAGTACCTCTGCAAGGGAAGCCTGTCAAACTTATTTAAGGACACCAAACAATACCCATGGTAATACTTCTGTCCAAATATGAGCACGACACATGAGTGTGGCCTTAAGTACAATGCAAACATTCTTCTACACTGTTACTTTATGAGTGGTAATCCATCATTTGAATTTGTGTGGTGCCACACAGGTGCCAGAATATGTCAAAGAGGGCAGACTCAAATTGTCATCCTTGGTCACTGGTGATCGTCTCAGGGCAGCCGACCGTGACACACGTGTCTCAGTGAAGGCAGAGGTGGCAGATTCTGCTGTGATACCCTTAATAGCTACTGCTTTGACACGGCACAAGATGCAGTCGATGACTGACCGTTTGTATTTGAAGCCTTCCAATTTTGGAAGGGACCTGATGAAGTCCAGTGCATGTGCCAGAATCAGGCACAAAGTACATCAAAGTGCCCAAAGCGGTGGTTGTACATGACGTCCAGCCTTGCTGTGTTGACATGGCACACAAGTCTGCATCCAGGTATGAGAGCCCCATCTGATGTTTGGCCTTATGAACCATTCGGTTCACACACTGCGGTTTGGTGAATGTGATCGAAGATCGAGCAATGTTGGAATGATGTGTCTCGCTGTTGTGTGAGACATCACACAGTAAACAAATGTCGGTGCTTGGCATCACTCACTGTTCAATGAGTAGGTTTGAAGCATTGTTGTCAATTAAGTCTGTGACTAATGGATCGAGTTCTTGTTCATGAGCAAGGCTGGTGTTGTCGAACTGGCGTAAGATGGTGTTCATGCAGAAGAGGTAACTATAATGATATCATCAGCACTGCACAGTTGTTGAACATTGGTTGTATATATTGATATGAGATTAAATGAGTAGTCCAGATGCAAAAGTTGCTAAATGCATTTTTTGTCGATTTTGAGTTTTGCACATGCCATATAGAGTTTTTCAGCTCCTACATGATGGAAAGGGTATCAGGATTCAAAACCTGCAATAAACTGTTGGAAGTAGCTATAGAAAATCATGTTAAGTTGAAAAAGGCACTAACTGCACGTTGTCTTTGGGTGCAAAGCCTGCTAAATGTGCAGTGTTTACAAAACCTGCCAAGTTCGACAGGCACAGCAGTCATCGTGCTGCGTCTGAATGCAACGCATGCCAACTGACATCAGACTTATCAATCTAGGCATTCAAAGCTACCTTTCAGTTTGTTACAATTAGGTGGGATATTTTTCTAATTAGAGTTAGGTTGGCTGTGCTGTAATCAATGCAAAACCAATGTTGAAGCTCTCCCTGCTGATGCTTTGTCAAAATATACGCCAGTAAGCACAGTTCAGCTGATCAGCAAGGTGTTTGTTGACGTATTTGTGTGAGTGTTTTGAAGAAAATGAGTGATTTTGTGGACAGTTCAAATGCAAAAGATGGTACAAACAAAGTGGGAATAATTGAAGTAGAAGGAATTCTGCAAGAAGTCAAGCCCATCATAGTAGCTGCAAATGACCAGAGAGAGACTGAGGGAGGCAGTCCCTCCCTGAAAATTAAGAGGCATGCTGATCGGTGGAAGAGAAATATCTTTAAAACAGAATCTTTAAAACAAAATCCCACCAATTTAGTGGACTTTCCTGCAGAACTGAAACTGGTAGTTATCTGCCAACAAAGTAAGAGTGTAGTGCATAGCAAAACTGAAAAAAATTGTTTAATGCAGTAGATCTCACAGGGAGCAGCAAGGAGTGCATGCGATCACGTGTAGTTGTGCGTTGCAGGATTGCTCCCAGTTTCTTTAACAGGAATTATCCATTGGGGAGGATTTCGAGCAACCACTGGGAGAGGGGATGTTGGCAGTAAAAATGAAATTTTCTGTAAATCATGCTGTTTAATGACACCTTTTTATATTCCCTACTAGATTTTTGAACTTTGTTTGTCATGCTTATTATCACTTTTATATTATCAGGGTGTACAGTGTTCTGCCTACTTTCCAAGACCAGTGATGTGGTTAACATCCACACCCTCCTGTAGTCACCATTTACTGCTTCTACATACTTATGCATGGGAATTTGTTTCAGATAAAAATCCAAGGCCTTCCCAAAGATCCTTGATTGTAAATATCCCTTCAGAAAACTAAAATGTAGCAAACTTACTATGCAGGACATCAGAAAAATTCAGCACATGTTTTACCACAAAAGAACAAGAGAGTGCTTGAGCAACTAGTTATCTCAATATGTCTCTACCACAGTCGCCTAAAAGAAAATCTGGCGAAGACAGAAAAGGAAACAAAGCCTCATCATCAATTTATCTTTGCCAAAAAATGGGGGTGTGGAGATAGAAAATGTTACTGTTTTCAAAGCAGCTTTCTTGCCAATTTTAGAAATTAAGAAAGATATCTTACCAGTCCCACCCCATGAAGTGTGAACCTTGCTGAAGGTGGGGAGGCTTGTGTGCCTCATTGATACAGATAGCTGAAACGTAGGTGCAACCACAATGGAGGCATATCTGTTGAGAGGCCTTTTCAGCAGTTGCAGGTACAACAGTCTGGATGACTGACTGAACTGGCCTTGTAACATCAACAAAAACAGCATCACTGTGCTGGTACTGCATACGGCTGAAAGCAAGGGAAAACTAAAGCCGTAATTTTTCCCGAGGGTGTGCAGCTTCACTGTATGGCTATATGATGATGGCGTCCTCTTGGGTAAAATATCCCCCCTTTTGGATCTCCATGTGGAAACTACCCAGGGGGATGTTGTTATCAGGAGAAGCAGAACAGGTGTTCTACGGATCGGAGCGTGGAATGTCAAATCATTCAATCGGGCAGGTAAGTCAAAAGATTTAAAAAGGAAAATGGATAGGTTAAAGCAAAAGATATAGTGGGAATTAGTGAAGTTTGGTAGCAGGAAGAATAGGACTTCCGGTCAGGTGAATACAGAGTTATAAATACAAAATCAAATAGGGGTAATGCAGGAGTAGGTTTAATAATGAATAAAAAAAATATGAGCACGGGTAAGTTGTTATGAACAGCTTGGTGAGCGCATTATTATAGCCAAGATTGATGTGAAGCTCACACCAACCACAGTAGTACAAATTTATATGGCAGCTAGCTCCACAGATGATGATGAGATTGAAGAAATGCATCATGAGATAAAAGAAATTATTCAGATAATAAAGGGAGAAGAAAATTTAATAATGTGGGATTGGAATTCGATAGTAGGAAAAGGAATAGAAGGAATAGTAGTAGGTGAATTTGGAATGAGGGTAAGAAATGAAAGAGGAAGCTACCTGGTAGAATTTTGCACAGAGCATAACTTAATTGTAGCTAACGTTTAGTTTAAACATCATGAAAGAAGATTGTATACATGGAAGAGGCCTGGAAACGCTGGAAGGTTTCAGATTGATTATGTAATGGTACGACAGAGATTTAGGAACCAGATTTTAAATTGTAAGACACTTCCAGGGGCAGATGTGGACTCTGACCACAATCTGTTGGTTATGAACTCTAGATTAAAACTGAAGAAACTGCAAAAAGATGGGAATTTAAAGAGATGGGACCTGGATAAACTGAAAGAACCAGAGGATATAGAGTGTTTCAGAGAGAGCATTAGGGAACGATTGACAAGAACATGGGAAAGAGATGCAGTAGAAGAGAAATAGGTGGCTTTGAGAGACGGAATTGTGGAGGCAGAAGAGGATCATATAGGTAAAAAGATGAGGGTTAGTAGAAATCCATGGGTAACAGAGGAAATATTGAATTTAATTGCTCAAAGGAGAAAACATAAAAATGGAGTAAATGAAGCAGGACTAAATGAAGCAGGTGAAAAGGAATATAAATGTCTCAAAAATGAGATCGACAGAAAGTGCAAAATCTCTAAACAGGGATGGCGAGAGGACAAATGTAAGGATGTAGAGGCATGTATCACTGGGGGTAAGATAGGTACTGCCTAAGGGAAAATTAAAGAGACCTTTGGAGAAAAGAGAACCACCTATATGAATGTCAAGAGCACATATGGAAAACCAGTCATAAGCAAAGAAGGGAAAGCAGGAAAGTGAAAGGAGTATTAGAGGGTCTGTGCAAGGGCGATGTACTTGAGGGCAATATTATGGAAATGGAAGAGGACGTAGATGAGATGGGAGATATGATACTGTGTGAAGAATTCAACAGAGGACTGAAAGACCTAAGCTGAAACAAGGCCTCGGAGTAGCAACATTCTGTTAGAGCTACTGATAGCCTTGGGAGAGCCAGCCATGACAAAACTCTTCCATCTGGCTAGCAAGATGTATAAGACAGGTGAAATACCCTCAGACTTTAAGATCAATATTATAATTTCAATTCCAAAGAAACAGGTGTGAAAATTACCAAACTATGAGTTTAATAAGTCACGGCTACAAAATACTAATACGAATTCTTTACAGACAAATGGAAAAACTGGTAGAAGCTGACCTCGGGGAAGACCAGTTCAGATTCCGTAGAAATGTTGGAACATGTGAGGCAATACTGGGCCTATGATTTATCTTAAAAGATAAAGTAAGAAAAGGCAAACCTACGTTTCTAGCATTTGTAAACTCGGAGAAATCTTTTGACAATGTTGCATGGAATACTCTCTTTCAAATTCTGAAGGTGAAAGGGGTCAAATACAGGGAGCGAAAGGCTATTTACAATTTTTACAGAAACTAGATAGCAGTTATAAGAGTCGAGGGGCATGAAAGGGAGGCAGTGGTTGGGAAGGGAGTGAGGCTGGGCTGTAGCCTATCCCCAATGTTATTCAGTTTGTGTATTGAGCAAGCAGCAAAGGAAATGAAAGAAAAATTTAGAGTAGGAATTAAAATTCAGGGAGAAGAAATAAAAACCTTGAGGTTTGCCAATGATATTGTAATTCTGTCAGAGACAGCAAACGACTTGGAAGAACAGTTGAATGGAATGGACAGTGCTTTAAAAGGAGGATATAAGATGAACATTAACAAAATCAAAACAAGGGTAATGAAATGTAGTGAGATTAAATCAGGTGATGTTGAGGGAATTAGATTAGGAAATGAGACACTTAAAGTAGTAGACGAATTTTGCTATTTGAGGAGCAAAATAACTGATGTTGGTCGAAGAAGAGAGGATATAAAATGTAGACTGGTGATGGCAAGGAAAGCGTTTCTGAAGAAGAGACATTTGTTAACATAGAGTATAGATTTAGTTGTCAAGAAGTCTTTTCTGAAAGTATTTGTATGGAGTGTAGCCATGTATCGAAGTTAAATATGCATGATAAACAGTTTAGACAAGAAAAGAATAGAAGCTCTTGAAAAGTAGTGCTAGAGAAGAACGCTGAAGATTAGATGGGTAGATCATGTAACTAATGAGGAGATACTAAATAGAACTGTGGAGAAGAAGAATTTGTGGCACAACTTGACTAGAAGAAGGGATCATTTGGTAGGACGCATTCTGAGGCATCAAGGGATCACCAATTTAGTAGTAGAGGGTAAAAATCGTACAGGGACACCAGAAGATGAATATCCTAAGCAGATTCAGAAGGATATAGGTAGCAGTAGTAACTCAGAGATGAAGAGGCTTGCACAGGATAGAGTAGCATGGAGAGCTGCATCAAACCAGTCTTTGTACTGAAGAATACAACAACAACAACAACAACAGGTTACTGGTTGTACCACAAAATTTTAGACCAAGACGCAGTTTCCACTGAGACAGGAGAAGACGACAGAAGGACCAAACTGTATGAAGCAAGAAAAATCACATTAAGAAGTTCATCCACGTATAACGTCACAACTCATGAGGGACCAAAACCCACATCTGTTTAAGCAGTGAACTGAGCATAACGAACACATGGACCATATATTGTAAAGAAAACTCTGAAAAAATTTGCAAATGCTATTATTACAGGAGCATATTTGGTTTTGGTGCCTCATATATTGATATCTGCTCCACATGTTGATCACTGAAAAATCAAGTGCCAAAACAGAGAGCCTGCAAATCTGACTCAAAGTCTACAAAATGGGAGCTGATGTGCTCTACACAAAGCTGAAAGAAAATAATGAGGGTGATATAACTCCTCTGCTACAACTGTTAAAAGAATCTAGTACTATCAAAGGTGGCACACTAAGAGGTCAATTATTCCCTTCAAATGTACCCTTACAACTTAACAGTCCACCAGGGTTCTTCAGAGTCCCCCCAGAACATAGACATAGTATTTTTGAAGGAGCAAAAAAAAAAAAAAAAAAAAAAAAAAAAAAAAAAAAAAAAAAAAAAAAAAAAAAAAAAAAAAAAAAAAAAAAATCGTTGTTTTCTGACAGAATAAAAACAGTACGATGATCAGCCTGCTATATCACTGGTTTTTTCTGTAATCTCCCAACAATCTACAAGAACTGTAGTTCCCAATAATGGGCCACTCATTTATCCCACCTGACAGAGTTTTTGGTTACATTGAAAGACATCTTCCGAAGTTTAATGCCTCTGAAAACCCATCTGTGTACATTCTGCACATTGAGAATTTTGCAATGGTTGTATGTCTAGGATAAAATGAATGTCCTGTTCAAGACTGATAAGAATACATGAAAGGCTCAGTGAAAGGTACTGGTAACTGGCATTTCCTGATTCTGAAAGCCAAAAAACTAGTTTGCACAAAAATAAAAAAGAAGATCATTTGTCTATTTCCTTGAGAGACCTTCCACAATTTTGAACCTCAAGAGGGGAAGACCATCCCGAAAAGGGGAAAAAGTTTCAGCAAAGCAAACAGCCCAATACCAGTCACAGCTGGTGTAGAGCTTTTAGAAGCCAAACTCAGAAATGTCAAAAACCTTTTGGAGCTCCACTTTGATGAAGACAGTGCACCTAAGAAGAAACTGAAATTCTACATCAAGGTGTTTGACAAGCAGGAAGGCATTGCTTGAGTCGCTCCTGCCACTGTCAACCCTCAGAACATGGAGGAAGCCAGAAGCAATTTTGAGTTGATGGACAGTGTTGAGGTCAACCTCACTTAGAAGCAGTTTTCAGCTAATTTCTTTTGCTGGAATTTATTGTCACTGTTTTACCTAAGATACAACTTTTCACAATTTTTTTCATTTTCTGAAACTTTGTTGGTGTTTCACAAAGATCCAATTTGGAGTTTATTTTATTTTCTACAAAATCTTGTGGTGATGGAAACATGATGGTGTATTTTTAAAAAATAAAAAATAAAAAAGCAACCTCCAATGTTGAACATTCATTTTTCTTCTCATTTTGACATTAAATAAATCAATTTTTGCTGGTGAAATGTCACTTTTGTATTTTTATTTGCCAATTCTGTAGAATTTTCAGATTTTCCTTTGATATAAAATGTACTCTGTTTATATTTGAAATAATAAATTTCACATTTCTGTCATTCCTAGCATATCACCGAATAGTGGATTTTGCTTCCTAACACTTGTTCCTAATTGGGTTGATACATTTGCAAAACCTGCTAACTGCGCAAATTACATGCAGAAACCACTAGGTCAATATTTCACTTAAGATTTTAATGTATAAAACATAATTGCAGATTTCAGCCATTAATACTGAGCAATTGATTATTTTGTTAGTTATTTTTAAAAAGAAATGAAGTCTTTAACTTTAATGGTTTTGATAGAATGAATTTTTCGTAATTATCTCAGTTTCGCTTATCATGCAGTTAGCAGCATTTGCATCTGATGTACTTAAATCAAGGTGGTGGAAGCATTGCAGATTGACATCCTTCAGTGGGTGATGTTCTGCAGCTGCCAGTGGTTTGTGGTCCATCCACAATGTACAAAATCTACAGACTCATTGATGAGATGACACAAAACAAAAAAGGTCTAATGAACTTATGTCCAGAAATGCATGGTTTCCATGCTAGAGACCATTTATTCAATCATACTTTGTTACAGAGACTGGTGTTTCATACTTGCCATACCATGCAGCCACAATTACAGTATGCATGGTTTCGTTGTAGAGGTGGTACTATTCTCATATGTCACACCCTAGTGCCCTCTCCTGCCATAGTAATTGGAAATGTGTCTGATTTACTTCTCTTGCTGACTAACCTTGTAGTGGATGTGATACAGTGTCATACACAATGGTTCCATATTCGAATCAAGAGCTTGCCAACATTGTGTTTACTTACAGAAGGGCAAATGGCAATGGGCAGTGGGCAGCAAGTTGTATCAGGAGATCTATCCACACTGACAACAACCACAGATTTCAATGTTTGCAAAAGTGTTTCCCCATTTGTATGAGACAGGGTCGTTTCAGGAAGTAGGAAATCATGAAGGACATACCCAAAATGTTCAGGAGAAAAATGTGATTAACACTGTAGAAGGCAACCAGTGTGAGCAGGCAGTTGGCCCCCAGCATAAGTTAAGCCAGACAACCATGGTAAACATTCTCCATGACAATTGTTACTACCCTTGTCACTTACAGTGTGTGCAGGACATACTGGTGGCGGACTTTCCACATCAGGAGCAGTTTTTTCACTGATTTCTTCACCAGGCAACCACGATTCTGGGATTTGTGTCATCCGTCCTATTCACAGATGAGGCCACCTTTATGCGGAGAGGTGTCTTCAAATTTCATAGCAGTCATCTGTGGGATAGTATGCAGATCCCCCATGGGATGGTGACAGTGAATCTTCAGCATCAGAGCAGCTGGAATGTGTGGGCCGGTATAATTGGTGACCATATTTTGTGATCAGTCTTCCTTCCACATCGTCTAACAGGCCGGAACTATTGGCGTTCCTTGTGGGTGACTTTGCCTCCCCTTCGGGAAAAAGTGCCATTAATGATTTGAAGTGTTATGTGGCTGTTACATGATGGTGCTCCAGCCCACTTTGCCATTAATGTCCAGACGCATCTCAGTTGTGTCTTTCCTGGTTGATGGATCAAACAAGGGGTTCCAGTTGCATGGCCTGCTTGTTCACTGGATCTCAACCCCTCGATTTCTGGTTATCGGGGCCATTTCAAAAGTATCATGTATGCAGAGTGCATTCCAGGTGTGGAGACACTGCAGCAGTGTATTCATGCAGCCTTTGGCACTGTTTGGATGAAGCCTGGCAGATGTGAATGTATGAGACAGAAGATGCAGTGGCCTGTACATGCATGCACTGAAGCACATGGAAACCATTTTCATTCATACTATAACTGTGGCTGCAAGATAAAGTGCGTATTAACACACGGCAATCCAGCAGCAGATTTTCTCAGGACCCTGGATCCTGAGAAAATTTGCTACAACTTACAATATTTTAATAAATTTACTAACCCACTTATCTCTTTAGGCAGTATATCAGCTTAATATTCCATCCTTTCTCTTTATGGATATGTATACATTTAGCACAAATAAATTATACAGGAATTTGTAGATATTACTCTAAAGATACTGTTTCTCAGCATTTTTGTTTTTTCCCGAAGTGGGCAATATTTTCGTAAGTCGTAGGAAATGGTAGGCTATTGATTTAAAATTACTTGTCAGCAGGAAATACTAAATGATTCATTTACAGGTAAAGTGTTTTAGAAATGTTTTTTTCCTCGTTTTTACAAGTTAGAGAACTTCACTTGCGTATGAAATCTTTCAAAACACTCAGGAACACAAAGGCCTGTGTTACATGGCCTACAGTAGTATCTGGTCTCTTTCCTCACTACCTTTCCTGCAGCTTTCCCTTGTTCCACACAGACCTTGCATCTTCTAGCTGTTTTTTTTTTTCCTTTTCTGTTGGTGGCAGTTTCTCAGGAAAATTATGTACTGTGAATCTATTTGCACTTGCAACTCCAGATGCTGAATGTGTGTCTCTATTTAGTTCTGCTCCTCCTTTTTGAAACAATTTCTTTGCTAATATACAGATAAAATCTGCTAATGCACACTTTTTTGATATTTTGATATTGTGAATACTGCTGGTATTCACAAATGCTCTAATAAAAATAGGGAAGAAAATATTTTTCGGCTGTTTTACAGTCTTTCGCTGGAAGGGATAGTAACTCATCAGCTGGTCTCCTCCGTCAACACCTGTTTTTAGACAAATTGTAGTCTAGTACAAAGTCTGGCTTTACTACCTCAGCATATCCACTCCTTGGTTATACATTGACATTCAAAGCGGTCATCTTATAATGTGTTGACAACATGTGTGCATTACGTTTGCCTCTCCATTTCAAGCAGAAAAGGTGTCCATTGTGATGAAATGTCATTTCTCCTTTCTTTAGTTTTTGATTTGTTAGGTCTCAAGGCAAACCTATGCTGTTCTTCATCGCAGTTCCTACTCCCAATGTATTTCTTTTCCATAGTTCTTCAAGAGCTGCAGGACTTGTATAAAACTGTCCATGTATACCACATGTCCTTTTCCCAGGAAAGAGGAACATAGCCTCATCAGCAGGAATTTGACAGAATTGTCAACATTTCCTTTTCCTCCAGTATAAACTTCAGCAATGCACATGTAACCGGTTTGAGCATCACTTACATCATACAGTTTTATCCTACATTTTTCTGGTTTGTCTTCCATGTAAATATGGAATCCAATTATTCCTCAAAAAGGACATATTGCTTCATCCACAGTCAGATTTGTGATGCATATTTCTATGAAAAAGTCCCAAAGATTTCTTATTTTATGCAGAGGGCCTTGGCCTGGTTCTTGTTGAGGTATTCATAGCGCATTATTGTTCACATGCACATGAATATGGCAAAAACTCTGTCTCATGACATTAGCTGAGAAGCAAATGATGAAGCAAACACAGGGTCTTCAGACCATTAATCACAAAGTTTCGGTTTCTTTACAACACACAAATGCAAATGGATTGCAAAATATGTATATACTTCATGTATCCTCACTGTTCTACATTTCTTCCGTAAAGATTTTGGTTTGATTCTGACAGCAAAGTTCAGAAATAGTATCAGTGGTATATGTATCTGTCTATGACTTTACTTTTAGAAACATGCTGTGATCTAAAAATTGCAAGAAACAGTCTAGTTCTGTTGATAAATGTATCGACAGGAACCTGAATTCCATTCATTTCTTCAAACAGAGGTAATTAAGAGAGTGCATCAAAATGACAACATTCATTACAAAAGGCAGGCTGTTGGACTGAATGACAAACCTGACTAATAGATACTTGTGCATTAGCTTCTTCATACTTACTACCACAGTTTCTATCAGCAGCACAGGTTTTGCTCTCCAGCTCACGTCGTCTTCTAAAAAATCGCTGATGTCACCCGAAAGACCTTCAGGTTCTGAGCCATTGTTCAAGAGTTCTTCAATCTCTAAGTTTGACAAGAGATGTCTGTTAGCTATATTCACTATTTAAAGGTTTTTACACATGGAAAGGATGCACACAATAGCACAATAAGGCAGCCGACATAGAACAAAACAACGTTCAACAATATTCCGAGCATGCACAGTTCATGTAACACTGATACCATTCATGAGAGACTGGCACAAACTAGACATCAACAATGCACTTATGACAAGCCAAACAATCAGCCTCACCATTTACAAACATAAAACACGCTTTTAAATCACAAATAAATAAGTCAGATGTGATGAATGTATGACATACATCCATTGGCTTTTATGGTTAAAACATAGTGAACGTATCTGGTATGTCCGTAAGCTCCAATATGTTAACCACAGTCTCTGTAACATGCATGACTGAATAAATGGTCTCTAGCATGGAAACCATCCATTTCTGCACATACGTTTATTAGACCCTTTTCTGTTCCGTATCCTATCATTGATCAATCCCTAGAGTTTGTACACATAAAATCACCCAGTATATCATCACCTGTCTGTGTTCAATGTCCTTATGGAAGTTTCATACTGTTTTGTACAAGGCAAAAAGTGTATGGTTGAAAACAGACCACTTCAGCTGTGAAGTAAATTTCTTCAAGAAAATGCAGAGGGGTTGTGTGTTGCCTGCCACTATTTGTTGAAGAACAATAACTTTTCATCCATAGTGTCCATCAGTTGTGCATTCAGAATAGGGTGGTCATATGCAGCTGTTTCCATGAGCTCAGATTTTGTATGATCAAATATGGATTGCATGTGCAGTGCCAATACTAACCGCAAGTCATGATACATTTATGGAGAATGCAACTGTTGGATGAATCCAGCACGGATTTGATGCTGTCAGAATTTAGTATATCTCTGATGGGGATTACTTCTGATTTTTGGAGTTCTGATTTCTCTTTGTTTATGAGAGCCCCTGCATCATGGTGGGCTGTGAGAGCTAGTTCAAGGTCATGTTCATTGTCTTTGTTGTTGTGGAAAATCAAGATATCATCAAGATATTCACAGCAAAATTCTAGTTTGAAGGGGATACCATCAATGAATCTTTGCGAAATTTGGGCTGCATATTTCAGACCATAAGGCATGAAAAGGAATTCAAAATGCTGAAAGGTGTAATGACTGCTCTTTTAGCAATTTCCTTTGGATTCCTTAGTATTTGAAGATATGCTCTTTTGCAGTCTATCAAACGGAAGATTGTCACATCCGCCAGTGAGTAGATAAAATCCTTAATGTTTGGTATGGGTTAATGACCATGCATAGTTCAAGAATTGAGAACCTTGTAGTCATCCTTCTTTGGGACAAGTTTTATAGGGGCGAATGATGCCCGACTGTCAGAGGTCATCGATTGCTGTCTTGCTTGCCTGCAGTAGAGCAATCCTAAATGGCGTGCCTTATGGCCCAGTGGATGGCAGGAAGAGGTAATGATGTGATGTATTGTGCAATTGTGGACGGTGTATTGGTGGGCATTTTGGAATTTGTGTGTGAGACGGATAGTGTCAGATGTGAGGTCAATGGATTGAAAGTCGAGGCTAAAAGTGCTGTATTGACCTGTGGTTGAAGTGCTGTATTTGAGTGCAATAGTGTAACATTGCCTGGTGATGGGTTAATGGGATACAGCCATTTCTGTGTGGGTGGCTACAAGCTTCTCAAGCATATGTATGAGATCTCTTGAAGCATTGTGAATACAGAGACACAAGTTTTTGTGCCCTGTGTGAAGAATCTCTGATTCCTGATGACTGTTGAGGTATTGTTGATGTGTTGTCATGATCATCTTAACGACTTTTGCACAGTCTTGAATCATATCTGGGTGTCCATCATTGATTTTCTTAGCTGGTCCATTGGGACCCAAGGGGTTGTGTCCTGGGGGGGAGGCATTACTGGGATGAAAAGCCTTGGGCTGCATGGTGTATGAGAGTCATTGCTCAAGTTCTGCTGAGAGATGTAAAAGCCAGAGAAAGTTGATCCCCAACACTGATTCACTTATATTAGTAGCATGGAAGGTCCATGGGCAGTGAAGATGTTTGCTGAGTTACGACAGAAAATCAAGCTTTCTATGTATCAAGGTTACAGAGTCATTGGCAGCCTGGTGTAGTATCAATAGTGTGTCATTACACTTTGTCAACATGTCCTTGAGCACTGTGCTAGCATCAGATCAGTGTCCATGAGAAAATATGAATGCAAATTGTGATCAAGGATATACAGTCTGCTGTGTGACTGATCATCTGTTGCCAAAGATGCACATCTGACATGAAGGTTGCTTGTCGTCTGTGTATGGGCTGATGGGCCTATGGTGGTTGTAATCTTACCCTCCCACACATCACCAGTAGATTTTCACTCTTTTAAATAATTGATTTGTTTCAAAAGCATTGGGAAGAGTAAGATGTACAAACAACTTTTTTACTTATCTTCATTTTCTCGTTGTTGGCTGCAGTTCATCACATCTAGTGGTAAATTCTTGGGGCTGAAAATTTTGATTTTGTGGGTTACAGATGACTTGATAACAGTTGAGTAAGTCTGCTGTGTTATTTCTGTTTCTGTGAGTTTTTTATTTTATCTCGTTTTTCTATGTCACACTGTCTTTACAATTTCCACTTCCATAAAACCAAAAATTACATTGTTATTGCCAAACATAAAAACACATCTGATTCCATCAGAAGCACACCCACTACTACAACATCTGCAGTACTAACAATATTCCAAAGAGTTTACAAACTCTCTTGACAAAAGTAGAATCTTCACCAAGTTATGTCATTATTTTATAAATGAGTCTGGAAATAAATTTAATAATTACCATCAGATTGCATGATTAACAATAGGAATTTTAAGTGAGCTATATATTTCGTAATTTCAAATATTTGTAAAAGAAGAATAATTTTAGCTTTACATACAGAGTTAGTACAGATCGACTGTAACAAATTAATTTCTTTTTATGCATTTTAGTATGAAATATAATACATCATATACAAAATCATATGAAGTTCATTTAGTTTAACAGCTGAGATAATATTCACCTGTATAAGATTTAAAATATTTTTCGGTATCGACTATTTCTGTTAAAGAAAGGTAATGCTAAGGATGGTGTCTCTTTACAAAGTCCATCCTTGGCATCTGGAAACCCACAGGGAGGCTGAGATGAGTACAGTGTCACTGAAATGTGCACAGTACCGGCATGGCTGTGTTGTAGTGACAATGGGGTTAGATGTCATGTGCTGCAGAAATGATGATGTGCAGAGCCTGCCAGGCCACTCACTGTGTCACAGTGGTGACATGACTGTTGACTGTTCTCAGCTCCATTTGGAGCATATCAGTGTGTGCCATGAGTTGCCATGCTCTGACATGCTGTGATGGTATGGTGTTGTTGAAGTTTATATGGCACTGATGTTGTAGTACTGTGTAGAATCTATACACTAGGCCGAGTTTCCTATCTAGTGATTCATATTTGTGTGTGATCATGGTTAGATGCAGCTGCACAGGATACTTAATGATCCAGAGAACATTGTCCAGCATGAGGTCTGAGTCCAATAAAGTTCATAGTTGGCACCACAACTGTGATGGAGTTTTGTCATCCAACTGTTCACTGCACCTGTTGTTCTGGTGTATGGAAGGCCGATTTAGATGACGCATATTTATTATGCCCAGGGGGTGTGATGTTGGTATGTTCAGCCAGGTGACTGATCAGTGTGACAAATCTGGAGTCATTTTCCATGATCCCCAACAATGTGAACATGCTGATGTAAAATATATGACCAATTAGGTCAGTTTAGGTTGGGGTGTGGTGTCCATTTGTGAAAATCCAGAAAAAAATGTAAAGTGATATGACAGCACTCTTACATACTCTAGGCAGCAGAATTTGTGGCTGGATGTGGTGGTGCTGATAGCACACTTGATGTGCTCAGTCTGGAATTGTGGATTGTGGTTTATTTGTCTCATAACATACATAATGTAAATCACTTGATTCAGGTACCCGAGACACATCAAATTGCGGCAAAATTTCATCATAAACAAACAACAGCTGATGTTAACATACAGCATCATAATAATAATACAGTTTTGTTATACATGCATATAATTAAATCTAACACTTCATTACCCCTTGCTCAAATGATCTTTTCGTCCTCGATGAATTCGTCTGTTGAACAGTAGCAATTCTCTCACAGAATCTGTGTTAGCCTCATTTTTGAAATTTATGGCTTCATATTAAATACGTTATTGTTCATTAACTTGTAATATATTGTCATCCCCATATTCTGTGGGGTTCATGCATATAATTTCAACTAGTGTGTGGGTAGCACAAAATTATTTTTATTACTTGTGTTATATGTATGGTTAAAATGATTCTCCTCAAATAACTATTGTCTGCTGTGTAGGGAGATTATAATTTCACAAGTGTATATGGAGGGAACAGTTAGGATTTGCAGTTTCCAAAATAATGGGTGACAAGGCTGTTTGCTATGAACACATATGTATCAGACAAATATTTTTTGCAGTTTCAGTATTTGAGATACACTATTTGAACTTCCCCAGGAAATTATCCCATATCTAATGACAGATTCAAAATAACTACAATAAGCAATTTTTTGCTAACTCATGTCAGTGGAATTTTCTACCATTGACATTGTAAATGCAAAACTGCTTAGTTTATTTGAAAGGAAGTCAATATGTGTATTCCAGCTTAAGTTCTTGACCACATTTAGTTCCAGCAATTTGAATGTGTCAACATCTTGCATAGGTTGATTGTTATGTTGTATTTTAAATTCCACACACTTTGAATGTTTGATTTGAAATGTACCGTATGGGTTTTCGCAATGTTCAGTTTCGACCCATTTACATGGAACCAGTTTTCTAAGGTATCCAGTGTGCTTACAATTGAGCTCGGAAGTTTGTCTGCATCATCATCTTCAATTAAAACAGAAGTATCATCTGCAAACAGAACTGATGGGGAATTTATATTTATGTGCAAGTCATTTACATAGAATAGGAACAGAATTGGTCCCAAAATGGAGCCTTGAGGCACACCTTATGATACTGTACTCCATTTAGAAAAATAGTTCACTACATCTCAGGTGATAGTTAGCCTTTGTTTTGTGTTGTGTAAATATGATGTTAGCCAATTTAGAGCATTGTCCTTAATCCCGTATTTGTCTAATTTGTAGATAAGCCGGTCATGGTTCATAGTCTCAAAGGCTCTTGTGAAACCACAGAAGGTATCTGTAACTTTACTCCTCTGCTCCAATGAGTTGCCTATCTTTTCAGTAAAGTTATCCACTGCATCCAGAGTGTTTTCCGTGGTTGAAATCCAAATTGGTTACTTATAGAAATATCATTTTTTACAATAAAGTTTTTGTTCAGGTTTGCAGCTACTTTCTCTAACACTTTTAATAGGACTGGAAGAATAGAAATAGGCCAATAGTTTCCCATGTCTTCCCTTGACACTTTCTTCAACAGCAGAGTTTTTATTTTTTTTAATGGTAATATAACATTTTCCACATCCTTTATTGTGACTTTTTTAAAATCTGTAAGATACTCAGCTTTTTGATGGATTCCAAAGGGCTTTATTTTACAATGATACTCTGTTACATGAACGTCTGGCTTTGCCACATTTATGAAGAATTCATTTAAACACTCTGATATTTGAGCCAGGGTTACAATAAAGCTATAATCTAGTTTAATCTTAGATATTTCAGTACTACTAACTCTAACACTTAACTCTAATTTGACAACAAACCACATTGCTTTTGTTTTACTTTTATGTTGTACAGCAAACTTCTAGTTTGTCATTTGTTTGGCTGCCTTCACAACTTTTTTAAATACAGTTTCATTATGACAAACATATTCAGTACAACATCTGTTTCTATCATATTTCAGTTCATTGTGGAGTTTCCTCTTCCTGGAACTAGAAATGTTTATATTCTGGTTTATCCATTTAAGTTTATTAGTTGTTTTGTTGCATGCAGGTCTAAGTGGAAAAGTTTCATTAAACATTTAAAGAAAGCTACTTAAATTTTTTAAAATGTTACTATTACTCACAATACAGTTGTTGTAAGGCCATTAAACCTCTATTAACTTGTTTCTAAATATGATTGAACTTGTTTTAAATTGAAGTTGCTCTTTGTGTGGCTTTTGTTACACGAAAATTCTTTCTTAATTTTTGATAGTTCAATGAATAATCCTGAGTTGTCAGAGATTCCTACATCCATGCATTTACTCTAGTGGGTTAGATGAAGTTTATTTTCAAACCAAAGTTTTTTATTAGGTCAATTAATTTGTACACATCATTGCTTTCAACTATGATATTAATATTGAAGTCAGCAGCTATTACTATCTGTTTCCTTTTTTCTTTGCTAATTTTTCAAACAGGCAGTCAGAATGTTTAAACATCGAGTATCGAGCCCTGCGAGCGACCACTGTGGTGTTGGTTCTTGTGCAAAGTCTAATAATAAATCAGACAATGATGTCCATTGTTGTGGCAGGGTGGTTGCAATAGGTTCCGGTTACATTGCCTGCACACATAAACATTGCTCTGTTTTATTCACTGTTTGTCACTTAAAGCAATGATAGCACTGATGATGCTTGCAGTGAGATGGAATCCGTATGGCATCCTACACTGAAGCAGTTGATGTGGCTGGTGTAGCAAATGATGGCTGCTTTGTTAGCGCATAGTAGAAAAATGTGAGAAAAATTCCACCAAGGATGGTTGCCACGTGACTCGTGGGTCACCAATGTAAGTATGTGTATGTGAATGCATTTGTACATATCTGGGGAGACACACTAATAACATAGGAAAAACAGTTATGATTAATGACACTTTGTTCCGGTTGAGTACAATATACCATGACTGCACAGCACAAAGTTCTAAACCAAACTGTCCTCCTGCCTTAGTCGTGCAGGTATCCCATCCTGTGGCTGCATCTTCACAGACAGAAATATGGTCAATACATGGTATTTAATCAAAGAAATTGGCTCTTTGCTCTTATGCTTTAATTATACTCTCTGTCTCCAAATTTCTGAACATATTTTGTTATTTTCCATCATTAAGAATATAAAAGCAACTAAGTGAGGCTTTCGATACCAATTAGTACTCTCAACCAAACTGTCTCATTTCAGCTTAATCTAGGCTTTGAGATATGTTCCAGATCAGGACGTCACCATAATTAAGGTGGTGTATTCATGTTTGCTGGCTTTGCTATCACACAACCAAACTGAAGTTTATAATATAATAAAAAATAAAATTTAGATATATGGAAATAATGAAATTAATTAATGGCAGATAAGAAAATAATAAAGAGGTGATCTGAAATTGAAATTTTGATTACTGTCTCTTATGAAATTTTCTAGCATGTCAAACAAGCACAATAAGCTGAGCTGTGCCTGTAACTGGGTAAAGAATCTTTTCATATTAGTTCCACATAAACAAAATAGTCTTTCTCTTGTTGTTGATTTATACTTACCAATTAATAATAATACGCCTGACTGCCATATCCACCCACAAAGTCTTGACCATGTCCTTTATATTATTGTAATCAGATTCTTGTAATAACTCCAAAGTACATAGGTGGGCTTCTTGATTTTCTATATATTGCAATACTACTTGGAATAATGACTCATACAACTTTTCACTGGTAAAATAATACTATATTCTTCCTTCAATGCACATAAAAAATACAGGCTTTTTACTTATTCTTACAACCAAAATGGCTACCGCCGAGTACACTCTACAATAACGTGCATCTACCTTCTGTTTGTTTAATATTTGAAAATCAAAATTACATGACAGTAGATGCAGGCTCCATGCTGGGCTACTGTTTCACATTTTCTCTTTACCTTTGAAGAAAACGAAAACACAAAAGCAAGAAATGCAAAAGGTACATCATAAGTCCCCCCGTCCTGTATACTGTTAGAAATAAGTCTCTTTATTTAGGGAGACAGTATACAGTAGCCTTATTTACATTGGGGCTCATAGTTTAGTTACTTGGCGCAAGTCAATGGAGTTCTAATTCCTTATGCCACTACAAGTATATTTACAAAGCTTCCATTTCTTTGTCCATTGCAAATTCATGAACATAAATACATTCACGTACATTAATATTATATAACTGCATGTCCATATTGTGTTGCCATCTTAGTTTGTTGTTTATCCTTACATTTGTTAATTTGTATGGTCTTAACACCAAAAAAAATTTTAAATTTCTTAAATTGTTTTCCTCATTTGCTTTCAGTTCATTGGCAATTCTGAAAAGGTGTCCTTTTGGCACACACTATCTCATTGTTCGCTGTACTTATTGCCAGCAGCAGCTCATTGTTTAACTCACCTGTCACAGTGACGCAAGTGCCACATGACCAGTAGCACTGCCCACGAATCCATTGTAATGTCACTCCAAGCTTATGAAGTAGGTGTTGTGCATGTCCTCCAGTCTGGAGACTGGCTCAACTCAAAGAACAACAATACCTCATCTAGCGCCTGGACAAAGTTTTCGGCCAGTGAAATTGAAGGTAAGTGCCGCATTGCAGGATTCGGTATTGTCTTCCTATGTACATTGTAGTTTGGCGGTCTTCACACATCAGTTAGTGGTTATACAGATTTCCTCTGATTTCTCCTTTGCACACGCATCACACTCACTGTATTGACTTCACTAGTCTGTAGCATTTACTCTTATCATGGCTCAGCCATTATTTTCTCTATTATCAGGCCTTACTACTTTTGTACCACTTCACATGTATGAGTATTTTACTCATCTGTCGTGTTGCACTTCACATACATACATAAATGATTTTCTTTCATGAATAAAATTTCACATAAATTGACAATAGTACATTCATTTTACATAGACATAGACATTTACAATAATAAAGTTGTCAAATAAATGTAAAATTCGCATTCACATTTCATATATGAACTCCATGACAGGCATCATCTTATACATTAATATGTAAATTAGAAGGAATCTTGCACTTATTCTGAGTATTTGCATTTTCCTTTCTTGTCTTGCAGGACTGACCTCTTGCGGATTTTTACTTTCGCAACTACACATAGAAAATACATTCCAATAGAAAATACATTCCAGCACCACTCACTACATGGAAAGAGGAAGATTTACTAGTGTCTGCTTCAGAGATCAAGATACTTTTAGGATTGCCACTTGTGTTATTTTTGTATTTATTCTATACTTTGCATTTGATAAGTCTTCATACTATGTACAATATTTAAAAGTGTCCATTTGTGAGGAAATATGGACAATGTTTTATCCCTTGACAGTCCTGACTTCATCACTGCTTGTTAATCGTCATAATATTTCACATTCATGTACACACATTTCAAGCTGTATATCTGCCTTATTGGTGCGACAACATATACATGTTTACCTTCTTAATGTGTAACTGGTAACTTTACTGTATTTTTGTCATGAGTAACTTCATTCGTAATTCATTCCCTCTAAAGAAGAATTTGCTTATGCTAAATGTACTGCTTCTGCTTCAGTGTGTGTCAAGAACTCAGTGTAGAAAACATAGTTTCACTGCATTTTGTGTTCATCCCTCATACAAACTGTATATCACAATTTTGTTTATATTCACCTTATGGTTGCCCAAGCTGTAACAATTAGTCACTAAGGAAATAGTTTACATACTAAGTTGTTTTTCATTCTCATGTATGTGTAGCAAATTACTGTGTTGTGATGTACATTAAATGTACCTTTGTACTATTGACTTTACTGTCTCTTCTTTACTCTTCACCGCTTCTTCATGATGTTCCTTTTCACAGTTGTTTACTGTACATGCGTCATCATACTTTGCTTTCCACACTCATACAATCATTCATTCTAAGACTTAAAATTATATAATCTACTCCTTCTTACATTGCTTTCATGGCCCTTTTCTAGATACCACTATAATATTCATCTCCATATTCATTGCTTTATGCCCATATAATTATTCATTAAAAATCTTCCACATAAATCTCCATTTATATCCATGTATTACCAGTGGGGTCCTTATGCTGGCACCATCATTCTATTTATTTCTCCCCACAAATAAAAACAAACTCATATTACTCTAATACACTTTCATTCTGTTCCTAGTTTCACTCCATGTGTGATATGTCACCACAAACATAGATTAACTAATTAATACCTCCAATTGAATCTAAAATCTTTCACACTCTCTCTACTTCCAAGTATTATCCAGCAGTGAAATTTCATTTTTTTCTCCATATTACTTTTTAAACATACAGTTCTTACCTAAATTATTTTGTTAAAGCTCATGTGATTACATTGTGTATGTATTGATTTGTTTTCTTATTTACTTAGCGTATCTTCTGCATGTTGTACGACTCACATTTACTGTTTTATTTTGCTGCCTATGCTTTTCCTATAAGGTACTATGTAATTAATAGCAACTAACACAAGTGAGTTCTGTAATAGCAGATTTGTAGATATGTATTCTCCCTGTACATTAAGCTCACTACTCCTAATGTTGTCTGTATAGAAGTGCAGCTCTATAAGTGCACAACTGCTCCTCTTACTCAATCTTGTGTCGTTTTTTTGTTTACATACATCCACTCTCTCTTCCTTGACAAATTTGAAACATTCTTTAAACTGAATTATTCTTTATAAACTGACCATGAGTGAGAAATGTGGGAGCTGTTATAGGGTAGTGAGTAGAGGGATTTGTTGCCAATCTTGTAGAAAACATTTTCACAGGGGGGGGGGGGTGCAATGGGGAGAATATTGGGAGAACAGAAGAGGCTCTTTTCTGGAACTACACAGTGTGCAGTAGGAACATTCTGATTGGGGAACAGGAAAGGAAAATCTGTGCCCTTGAGGCACAGTTGGAGGAAGCAAGGAAGGAATTGATAAGGATCAAGGGAGATAGGGGGGAGGAGGGTGGTTTGGAACTGGCAGCTGGTGGGAGGACAGGAAGAAAGAGAACGCGATCTGACAAGTTTATCATTGACACAAAAAACAGGTATCTACCACTGCCAGAAATTCCATAATGTATCTCTGAACCTCATACTGGCAAATTGCACTACATGAAGATAGCCGTAAGTAGACTGTCTTTGTATGAGGGGGCAGAAGCAATGAATTCTGTGTTCTCCCTTTTAGTCTAATCGTCAGCGCAGGTGTATTTATTTCTACCTTAGATTGAATTTTAGGATGTGAATTGTTAGGTAGAGTCACTGTGTATATTGATGATTTACTGTTTGCTTCCCTACCATGGTCAGAACACTTGGCTCAAGTCTTGTATCGGTTATCGGAATACAGAGTTACAGCCAACCTAATGAAGTCACATTTCTGTAAGGAAAGATTAAAATCCTTGGACACATAATATCACTTCAAAGCACACTTCAAGACCCTAAGAAGCTCGATGCTGACAGACTGCCTCGCACCTCAAAATAAGAAACAGTTGAAAGGGTATCTTGGATTTGTATCTTCCTTCAGAAAATTGATACCACAGCAGCTTTTAAATAATGGTGCTCTACTGAATATTCTACCGAAGAGCCACTCTTGGTTATGGACCAAGCAATACCAAACTGATTTTGACATCATTAAAGAAGGTCTTTTGATTGCCAACATCTTACATCATCCTGAAATGACTCAGGATTTTTGCCTGTGTGCAGATGCGTCCTTGCAAGGGCTGGGAGTCGTTTATTCCAAATCACTGACACGAGTGTGGGTCTTACCCCCCAAGGCGATTAGTTTTGCTAGAAGGACCCTCGCTGAACGAGTATATTCCGTGACTGAATTGCAAGCTCTCGCAGTAATATGAGCGTTCAAAAAGTTCGAATATTACATGTGGGGAAAGCATACCAAGGTGTATTGTGACCATCAGTCTTTGTCCATCCTTCTCACTTGTAAACTCTTACATTTCAGGATCGCTATGTGGTGTTTGTATTTACAGGAATCTGATTTTGAAGTTGTGTGTATCAAAGGTAATGAGAACGTAACTGCTGATGCTTCGTCGAGGCTTCCACAAGGTCAGACGAATTCTAGGTATTCGTGAAGGACAATTCAGAAATCAGGATTCTGTCAATGAAACATTAAACACAACAACCATACTGTCGACCCCTGGTAGCTGAGTGGTCAGCGTGACAGAATGTCAATCCTAAGGGCCCGTGTTTGATTCCCGGTTGGATCGGAGATTTTCTCCGCTCAGGGACTGGGTGTTATGTTGTCCTAATCATCATCATTTCATCTCCATCGACGCGCAAGTCGCCAAAGAGGCGTCAAATCGAAAGACTTGCACCCGGCAAACAGTCTACCCAATGGGAGGCCCTAGTCATGCGACATTTACATTTATTTAACAACCATACTACGTTATGGTGTTTAAAAGCATGGAGCAACTACAGCAGAAGGATCCCAGGTGGCAGAAGGAAATGTTAAAATTGATGCAGAACGATGATGACAGGATGAAAAAACTATTTATGATTTACCAAGTTGTAATGTATCACCGACCCCGCCCAGAGTAGAGGCAGTGGTGCGTTTGTTTAGCAGAGAATCACATTAATGACTTCATATTATTCACTCACAATGTTTCGGGTCTCTATGGCGTCTCCAAATGCCTTAGTAAGATAAACAGTTATTGTTACTATCCAAATTTAAGACGAAAAGTTCTGCAAGTAGTACGGAAATGTGTTATGTGGCAGAAGGCTAAACATACAAACAAGTCAAGATTAATTGAACTATACCCGGTGTTCCGACAGTAACCACAAGCGCCGGCACGAAGACGGAGAAAGCAAGATCAGAGAAGGCTGTGAGATGACTTCACCCAACAGCCCACTGCCAAAGACTTGCTGTGACACGAGTGGCCTCTACAAGATGAGAATGTAAAGCCGGGTTCACACGCGCAACGAAAGTATCGCCACAAGTCAAGTCATTCTGGAGTGGCGCTGTGAGCTATTGTTCACACAGGACGCCACAAATTCTTCGTAATTGCGCAGTTTGCAAAATGGCGTCACCTGCCTCAGCTGATTAAACGACTGTACATATTACTAAATAAGATGTTTTGGAAACATAATAAATGTAAAATATTACTTACCAAAGTGTTTCTTGCCTCTATTGTCTCGACTACATGTTTTAATAACCGGTCTGCAGCTTCAAACCAAGCAAGACTGGGTTTATAAATAACGTCTGTAGATGCACCACTCTTAAGTGATTTCAGTACTTTTTTATGTTCATTCATGTAAGCATTTCGAATGCTTCGAATTTTTAATTTTGTTGTAGCTACATCAATTCCAGGTACATATTCACGCATACTGTTTACTATTTCAATTAATGCAGCATCTCTCAAATTTCTGTATTTGTATGATTCGCTTTTGTGGTTCCAAAGGCATTCTCGTTCTTGATACATCTCCAAGAATCTCATAATTGTCGCTGTTGACCACATTTTCGACATATTAATAGCAAACACACAAACAAAAGCACTATCTGCGAACGAATATGCACTAGAAAGGTTTGAATCCAGCCGCGAGGTAGCAATCAAATGAAATTATTCGATTGTGGAGAAGGTAAAATGGCGCAACAAAGTAGAACCAAGTTCAACTTTTTGTGGCGTGACAAAAATTGCGCTTCTTAAATGGCGTCACCGAAAACTAGGAGTCCACACATGCAACTACAAAGCAATCGCAGCTCGCTATTAGCAGTGGCGATACTTTTGTTGCCTGTGTGAACCCGGCTTAAGCGCCGCTCCTGCCAGCCTTGGCAGCACAGTACTAGACCCGGCCTAGCACTGAGTGCTATGATAGCATTTATTAGTGATCCATATCCATTGCTTGTATGGAGATTATCTATAGAGAAGAACGTTACTTGTTTGCATGTCACCCATCACTTGAGACACATTGTTATAAATACAAAGTTAAGTACTGTCAATCTTCTTATTTGTAGTAAAAACTACTAATGTGATTTGCTTGAATTATTGTATAGCTATCCGAGAACGCAGCATCCTTTAGGCTCCCTATTAGTAACGAGTGGGCAGGATCCCCTGACGCGATATTGAATAAAGACGCTTGGAGATAATTCCCTTGGACATGGCTGGACCTTATCCACAAGGGAAAGGAAATGTCCAGGATGTTGTTGCCCTGTAGGGTATTTCCTCCAAATATGTCTAATTGTATACTGTGCGGTCAGTGACTACCAGCTCCATCATCAGGAGAATTATAATGGATCCTCTACCTAGAGTGGGCAAGCTGGAAATACTAATGATGTACAACACGTCATACTTTACAGGCAACCGTTGGAAAGAGTTCATGAACACTCACAACATTAAAAATATACTTGTTGTTGTGTCTAGACAAGACAGCCTAGACACAATGAGAGGAAGCCGAAAGGCACGTACTAAGCTAAAGCAGGATGGCGTGAGGTCTGAAACAGGATTCGTAATGAATGCTATAAAGAAAAGTACGTAGCTTCTGGAATACTTAACTTTAATCCATCCTTTTGGTACATCTGGAGATTGTGGCGATTCAAGTGAGACTCTTTAGATACATGAAATGTTACTAATGGCGCCTTGCTAGGTCGTAGCCATTGACTTAGCTGAAGGCTATTCTAACTATTGGCTCGGCTAATGAGCAATGCTTCGTCCATGTAGTCGCTAGCAAAGTCGTCCGTACAACTGGGGCGAGTGCTAGTCCGTATCTCGAGACCTGCCTTGTGGTGGCGCTCGGTCTGCGATCACACAGTGGCGACACGCGGGTCCGACATGTACTAATGGACCGCGGCCGATTTAAAACTACCACCTAGCAAGTGTGGTGTCTGGCGGTGACACCACACTTGTATCCAGGTTTCACACAAAAGCAAGTCCCATAGAGAGGATATTTAAGGAATTTAACAGACTTATCCGGACTTACACCAGCCAGAAACACGCATGGTTGATCGAATACGTTACTCCATTCCAGCAAGTTATTAACAATCTCCCACATAGCTCAACCTACTTTAGACCTATGGAATTACTGTTTGACAAAAGACAAGTGGATAATGGGGAGAAACCCCACCCAAGGTCCCTAGGAAGGGAACATCGCATGAAGGGAAAATATGTTGGGCACTGGTCAGCACTGAAGAGAATACTGAGTACAGGAAACAGTTGTACGATAGGAAATTAGGACGCCCTGCATAGTACCATGTGGGACACCAAGTGCATCTTAGGACCCATTCAAAACAGACAAAGTATGGTATGTTGAATCGCAAGTGGCAACTGTTGTGCACAGGGCCATGTGTTATATCAATAATCCCTCACCTAGGAATCTATAAATTAAACAATGGTAAAGAAAAAGGACTCTACCCAACAAAGATTTACGTGAATTTGTGCTCTAAACAAAATTTGTCAATTATCAAGCAAGGCTTGGAGGGATATATAAGTGTATATAAGAAATGACCTACTATCCACTTGAATATACTTATTACGATTGATGTTTAGTATTAAAGAAAGATTTAATTTTTGCCTGTGTCATTTTTGTTGTCTTATTAGGATGTAAGTTTTAATTATGTAAGATTTTCATTGTATGTTTACAGGCCAGAGTAACTCAGAAAACATTACCCTCGCTGAGCGCGAAAAATTCTTTAGTTTGACACTGTACTGTTTAAACACACTGTGTGTATGCGATTAAGGGGAGAAGGAAGGCAAGAGGGCTTCAAAAATTCGATTTTTAGATTTTAGCATATTTGAAAAGCCTGGTCTTTCTTGCGTGAAACAGTTTTTGTTTTATATAAATATGACAATTTTTTCGTGAGACATGATGGTTTTCCTGACACTATGTGCAATCTGGCATTTAAATGCCGCGCCTTCCTTTTTGCGCCATGTAGAGATAATGCACAGCATTCTTTTACTCCTCGTATATTATTTCATGCTTCTGTTGTTTTATCATTTCAATGTTTCCTACACTGTATCTACTATCGATAATCGTTTTACCAATCGTGTTTGTTATTGTTGTCGAGGTTTAATGGTTGTATTTAGTTAAGTTTGTTGTGAGTGAAGTACGTGTTGATTTGTATTTTCTTTGGCTCCGCGTGTTTTCATAAAAATGTCGCGATTAAAGAAATTCTCGCCTAAATTAAAATTCCGAGGAAATACATACACAAAGGCAAATGCGGTTAGACATAAAGAAAATCAACACATCAAGAAAGAAACTGCAGTATCTTCAAGGCATTTCCTCCCAGTCAGCTTGTGGAGATGTACATTCGTTTGGAAAATTATGGTGAACCATAGCATGCTCTGTGATGTCATTTCCAAAAATACTGTGTGCAGAATATGTGGTGGTGACGTATCTTTGGGTAAGAAACAGCATCTTCATAAAGGGATTGTGTCAAACCTGACATTGAGTTGTACAAAATGTGGTGCAGTTTCTACAATAATGACATCAAAAATGGCAAATAATAATTTATATGAGAGCAACATAAGGCTAGTTTATGGTCTTAGATCTATTGGTAAAGGGATGGCGGCAGGCAAACTCTTATGTGCATTACTTGACATTCCAAATCCTCCTGCAAAATTTATGACTTACAATAATGTTATTGGTACTGCTGTTGCTGAAGTCTGTAACATCTCAATGAAGGAAGCAGCTGAGGAAGCACTCAAGAAAAGTGATGACAGTTAAAGTGGTGATATTTGTGCGTGTTTTGATTGCAGCTGGCAGAAAAGTGGACACACTGCACTAAATGGTATTGTGACAGGTACATCATTTGATACCAGCAAGGTAATTGGTGTAGAGATTTTAAGCAAGTACTGTAAAACTTGTGGCAGTGGAACTGAAAAAGAGCATGAACATAACTGTCAGATGATTTATACTGGTCCAAGTGGTGGAATGGAAGTAGCAGGAGTTCTCAGGATTTTTAATCAGTCAGTGGCAAACAGAAGTGTCAGATACACACAGTATTTAGGGGACAGTGACAGCAAGGCTTAAGACCAGGTATGTGCAGAACAACCCTATGGTCCTAATGTCATAATTTTTAAATTAGAGTGCATTGGGCATGTCCAGAAGAGAATGGAGTCCAGGTTGAGAAGATTATTGAAAGAAAATTCAAAAATAGTATTGGAAGATGGTAAGAAGATATGTGGTAAAGGTCGTCTGACAAATGTTGAAATAGATGGATTACAGAATTATTATGGCTTGACCATAAGAAGAAATGTAGGGAATTTAGAAAACATGAAAAAAGCTGTATGGGCTATCTTTTTCCATAAGCTTTCCACAAATGAAAATCCAGTGCACAGTCTTTGCCTGAATGATCCTGACACTTGGTACAAGTACAGGAGAAGTGCCAGATATGAGCACAAACATTCTTTACCTGCATCAGTAATGAATGAAATTAAACCCTTATTTAGAGACCTTTGTAAAGATACCTTGTTGAAGAAATGTCTTAATGGGAAAACCCAAAATTTAAATGAATGTGTGAATTCTGTCATTTGGAACTGTATTTGTTCAGCTTACAACCCTCAAATTTGATGTTTATGATGCTATTTTATGCTTCAATAATGGTGTAATTAGAAAACTGGGTGTTTTCGAATTATTGGGCATAAAATCTAGTGGAAATACTGCAAAATCCTTGGTGCAAATAGATAAAGAGATAATCAGAAAAGCAGATATTGCTAATTTAAAACGCACAAAAGAAGCCAGACAGAAAAGAAGAGGAACCAAGAGAAGAAAAGAAGATCAGCATGATTCAGAAGATGCTCAGTATGGTGCAGGAAAATATTAGTGGTAAGTAATTCTCATCAATAACTATACTAGAATTGCAATATTAGACTTTCAATAGATTTTTCTCAAAACTACATTTTTTTACTTTCAGGTACTATTATTTGATAAACCGATGGGGTTAGTAACATGAAATTTGGGCAATTTGTGCTGCAAATGGTAATAAGTTATAATATGTAAATTGAGAACCACCAAAAAATCGAAAACTGTTTTACAATAATTAATGTACAAAAATAAGTTAATTTTTTTTTCAAAACCATAAGAGGTATTACGTTCATTTTACTTGTAAATTGAGACATATATATATATATATATATATATATATATATATATATATATATATATATATGCAGCAAAAAATTTCATCTTTTATCACTTTTAGTTCTTTTGAAAAGTGTACCTATTCCAAGGGTAAAACAGCATTGGCAGAATAGGGATAAAAATTGCCTTCCGTCTCCCCTTTTAAGGCCCAGCGCATGTAAGTTGCGAAATGGGATGAGGACAGAACCATGCAAGTGCATTATATAGCTGTAACATTGAGAAGCTCCGTGAATGCGCAGAGCGCAACGTAAGTCGACGGATCGTCACCACACGATGATAGCTTAGTAAAGAAACGTCAGTCAATCTACATGCAGAGAAACCTTATAATATAAGTTGACTAGTAATGAAATAGAACGGCTACACTACAGAACAAACCTAAGATTGAGAAATTATGAATATATATAGAAGAAAAAGTAAACACTACCTACAGAAAACTAGCCAAGCACTATAATAGCATGTAAAAGTTATTGACATTTACACAAGTGGCTATTTACACCTCACACGAAATAGGTTACCTACATCAGGAGTGAAGATATATAAATTAAGTCTCGTTTATACTACGAGAGATAGGATTGTGCCCCACCTAAGACGCAACACTTTTCTTTCCAGGGGCAATAGGAAAGTCGAAACGACAACCGCAATACTAGCATGTGCGCTGTTACAACTCTTAAAAATAAACTGATAAAGAATGAAATGTGTTCTGTTAGAAACTGAAAATTGGAAGTGTGATGCATTAAAAGCCAGCGAGCAATTATGCACTTAGTTTTAGGTAAGTATTTAAGTGTCCTTCCGGCGAACGGTGTAGTGTCATGTCCTGGGTAAAATAGGGAACACAATAGTTAGGTGTTTGGTACCAAAGCCGAAGGGCAGCAACGCAAATATATATATATATATATATATATATATATATATATATATATATATATGTGTGTGTGTGTGTGTGAGAGTGTGACGGTGTGAACGCTTGTATGAAAAAGTACAGTACCCGCAAGATGTATCAAATGTTGAACTTAGGTCTTGTGCTACCGAATTCAAAGGGGTTAGACCACGCATTATAAGTCCATGTGACTGAGGAGAGCGCCAAGCAAGAGTTAGTACAATATATTTGAACACGAACTCAAGTTGTCTCAACATCGTTTTACACTTGTTCATTGGCACAGTTCTCGTAGAGACATATTCTGCACAACAGAATACACGAGAGTGATATCCGGCAGTACAATGAAGTCCAAACAACGGACACTGAAGAACCCTGCTTACACTCGATAAAGACACTTGTAAAACCCAGTACTGTACTGTCAGAATGTGTCAGTAGATAGTAAACACAAAATATGTGAATTAATGCGAATAGACAGTCATTAAATGATTTAGTCAATAGTTCTCTCGTGATGAATGAAGGACTGCAGTAGTAGAGTAAACATTAGCACACGCTCCACTGTTTCCTGCCCATAATATTTTCTGTAGACCACCAGACACATACTAGAAAACTTATCAGAGGCGTAGTTATGTACGCTTATCACGATTTCATGTTATGAAGCTCTCCTACCTCCGCATTTGTAACGATGGATACTCGCATCAGGTGTATGTTCAACGTGTGAAAATGTTTGTTGTATGCAAATATTTTGTCAATATCGGAAAATGAGATTGAAAAAAACAACCTGCGTAATGTTGAAGTGAGATGACACTATGAATACAGATTGCTCACAAATGAACATTCAAAAGGTTAATGCCCAAGAATAAAACTGAAAGATGTGTGAGTCAATATATTTTAAAATGTAAATACTTGCACTATGTGATCAAACATATCCGGACACCCCCAAAAGCATACGTTTTTCATATTAAGTGCATCGTGCTGCCACCTGTTGCCAGGTACACCATATCAGCGACCACAGTGGTCATCAGACATCGTGAGAGAGCACAATGGGGCGCTCCGCGGAACTCACGGACTTCGAACGTGGTCAGGTGAGTCGAAACAAGGCCCCCGGAGTAGACAATATTCCATTGGAACTACTGACGGCCGTGGGAGAGCCAGTCCTGACAAAACTCTACCATCTGGTGAGCAAGATGTATGAAACAGGCGAAATACCCTCAGACTTCAAGAAGAATATAATAATTCCAATCCCAAAGAAAGCAGGTGTTGACAGATGTGAAAATTACCGAACTATCAGCTTAATAAGTCACAGCTGCAAAATACTAACACGAATTCTTTATAGACGAATGGAAAAACTGGTAGAGGCCAACCTCGGGGAAGATCAGTTTGGATTCCGTAGAAACACTGGAACACGTGATGCAATACTGACCTTACGACTTATCTTAGAAGAAAGATTAAGGAAAGGCAAACCTACGTTTCTAGCATTTGTAGACTTAGAGAAAGCTTTTGACAATGTTGACTGGAATACTCTCTTTCAAATTCTAAAGGTGGCAGGGATAAAATACAGGGAGCGAAAGGCTATTTACAATTTGTACAGAAACCAGATGGCAGTTATAAGAGTCGAGGGACATGAAAGGGAAGCAGTGGTTGGGAAGGGAGTAAGACAGGGTTGTAGCCTCTCCCCGATGTTGTTCAATCTGTATATTGAGCAAGCAGTAAAGGAAACAAAAGAAATATTCGGAGTAGGTATTAAAATTCATGGAGAAGAAATAAAAACTTTAAGGTTCGCTGATGACATTGTAATTCTGTCAGAGACAGCAAAGGACTTGGAAGAGCAGTTGAATGGAATGGACAGTGTCTTGAAAGGAGGATATAAGATGAACATCAACAAAAGCAAAACAAGGATAATGGAATGTAGTCTAATTAAGTCGGGTGATGCTGAGGGAATTAGATTAGGAAATGAGGCACTTAAAGTAGTAAAGGAGTTTTGCTATTTGGGGAGCAAAATAACTGATGATGGTCGAAGTAGAGAGGATATAAAATGTAGGCTGGCAATGGCAAGGAAAGCGTTTCTGAAGAAGAGAAATTTGTTAACATCCAGTATTGATTTAAGTGTCAGGAAGTCATTTCTGAAAGTATTCGTATGGAGTGTAGCCATGTATGGAAGTGAAACATGGACGATAAATAGTTTGGACAAGAAGAGAATAGAAGCTTTCGAAATGTGGTGCTACAGAAGAATGCTGAAGATTAGATGGGTACATCACGTAACTAATGAGGAAGTATTGAATAGGATTGGGGAGAAGAGAAGTTTGTGGCACAACTTGACCAGAAGAAGGGATCGGTTGGTAGGACATGTTCTGAGGCATCAAGGGATCACCAATTTAGTATTGGAGGGCAGCGTGGAGGGTAAAAATCGTAGAGGGAGACCAAGAGATGAATACACTAAGCAGATTCAGAAGGATGTAGGTTGCAGTAGGTACTGGGAGATGAAAAAGCTTGCACAGGATAGAGTAGCATGGAGAGCTGCATCAAACCAGTCTCAGGACTGAAGACCACAACAACACAGGTGATTGGGTGTCAGTTGTGTCCTACGACTGTACACAAGATTTCCACACACCTAAACATCTGTAGCTCCACTGTTTCCGTTGTGATATTGAAGTGGAAACGTGAAGGGGCATGTACAGCACAAGAGCGTACAGGCCGATCTTGTCTGTTGACTGACAGACCGCTGACTGTTGAAGAGGCTCATAATATGTAATAGGCAGACATCTATCCACACCATCACATAGGAATTCCAAACTGCATCAAGATCCACTGCAAGTACTATAACAGTTAGACAGGCGGTGGGAAAACTTGGATTTCATGGTCGAGCGGGTAATCATAGGGCACAAATGACGCTGGTAAATGGCAAACGACGCCTCGCTTGCTGTAAGGAGCGTAAACATTGGACAATTTAACAGTGCAAAAACGTGTGGAGTGAGGAATCACGGTACACAATGTGGCGACCCGATGGTGGGGTGTGGGTATAGCGAATATCCGGTGAATGTCATCTCCCAGTGTGTGTATACCAACAGTAAAATTCATTGGCAGTGGTGTTATTGTGGAGTCGTGGTTTTCATGGAGGGTGCTAGCACTCCTTGTTGTTTTGCGTGGCACCATCACAGTACAGACCTATATTGATTTTTAAGCGCCTTCTTGCTTCCCACTGTTGAGGAGAAATTTGGGGATGGCGATTGCATCTTTCAACAAGATCGAGCACCTGTTCATAATGCATGGCCTGTGGCGGAGTGGCTACACGACAATAACATCCCTGTAATGGACTTGCCTGCACAGAGTCCTGATCTGAATCCTACTGAACACCTCTGGGATGTTTTGGAACGCCGACTTCGTGCCAGGCCTCACCTGTCCTCAGTGCAGCACTCCATGAAGAATGGGCTGCCATTCCCCAAGAAAGCTTCCAGCACCTGACTGAACGTAAGCCTGCGAGAATGGAAGCTGTCATGAAGCTAAGGGTGAGCCAACACCATACCGAAATCCAGCATTACCGATGGAGGGCGCTACGAACTTGTAAGTCATTTTCAGCCAGGTGTCAGGATACGTAGTGTAGGTTATCATAACAAGACTGTGTAAAGCTAAATATGTTTTCCAGGACTGCATATGTGAACTAAGAACTGTAAATGTGCTAGGAACATTTTGTGAAGGTTTGAAACACGTAATTGTATGTGTTCCCATGAAAAAGCGTGTGCTAATGTTGGGCTTAAACCAACGTTTATATCCTCGATGGACTTGGTTATCGACAAGACGTTCTACCACAGAGAGAATATGGAAACGGATAAAGGCATTGGAGACCTACTTTGAACCCACTGAAATGTCTTCTGGATGCTTAAAGTGTTGTGTAAGTTCTTTAAATGGCGTACACACATAAATAAATATTCACGTCATCTCCGTAAGGCAAAGTACGATTATATCTTCGCTGACGAAAAAAATTGAAGAACAAAAACAGCAATTATTTTATGTACCTCATTTGTGTTTTTTCACCGATCTCGTTGTCTGTCGGTCTTCTGAGCTGATGCGAGAAAGACATATGTCATCCAGTTGTCTCAGTATTATGTAAGTAAAAGTTCTAATGTGTGGGAGTCGCAAATTTTTCATTCTATTACCGAGCTACGTCCTAATTTCATTCTCCCGATGCGTCGAGTACTTGCATTTTAAAATTCAGCTCTTCGGAGAGGACGTCAACTCGAAGAAAGAATAGCCCCCGCTGTCGTGCTGGCATTCCTTGTAGCTGTTGGGGAGAAAAGGTAAATTACGAAGCCAGGCACTAAAACTCGAGATTAACATTTATTTAATGTTTTAAATCCCGTCTGTGCTTGCGTGAATTCCTGGGCAGGCAATTTTTGGTATGGCTTCCCAATAATTGATACATATACCTCTCTCCACAACCAATATACTACTGTTTTATTCAATCTGGCGGTGGTTTATTCTTTAATACAAGGAACAGAGGCAAAGCTGTAGAATCATTCGGTACTTCGTTAATGATATTTTGAAAATCAGATAGGTGTGAATCCCAATATCTGTGTTGACGAAAGCAATACAGTCTGCAAAATTTACCTAACTCTTTCATAATGCGTTCTGAAGGGTTACAAGATGGCATAAAACGTCTTACAAATATTGGTTTAATTCCTCTACATCTCAAAAATTTTAGCCATGTATTAGAACTAAGCTGCGGACCTTTATTAGAAATTACTTTCTCAACATGACCTACTTCTATCAGCTGCTCTTTAGCAGCGCCTTCAAACAAGCAGGTAAAACTCGAAAAGTGGTGAGCGTCTCATTTAGAGTTACACAGATATTTGTTTCGACTTCCAGATATCATCGTTTTGGTGTGTAAAATCAGATATTGCAGCTGATACCGGTTTCGGGATCTGTTTCTTACAAAAGCGTGTGAAGTACTCAGGGAGGTTTCACAAGTGTATAGTGATCTGTTTTTGGAGTCCATGTTTGGGAGTGGCGGTGTACGTCGCAAAATAGACGCAAACTACTGTGCAGCGATCTGTTTGAAAGTGTGTTTAGAATCATATTCAGTTGGATTTATTAACTCCTGAAGCTGCTCGTGCTATAAGACAAGGGTATTTCCGACAAAAGCAAGCGAAATGTCTCTAGAACAGTTTCACAACTATGTCGCGATTTTTTTTTTTTTTTTGAGTCCATGTTCAAGTGGACGGCGGTGGCGGTATTCCTCAGAATAAAACGTGTAATTATTTAAGTATTTCCCTATCGTCTGCAACATGCTCTCTCTCTCTCTCTCATTGTGCCGTGGTGCATATAGCTCCTGTGATATCTTGAAGTTATGTATGTGACAATATTCCGCAATACCAGATGTAATAACTTCTGAAGCAGTTTGTGTGTAATGACCAAAGGTATCCATGCTCTGGGGATGGAAAAGGAGGAGGCCGTAGGTATTTTCAATGTGACGGGAAGTGCTTAACAGCTAACTCGTGATACTGCCACAAGACAGCACAAGACCTGGGGCATGCATCCCAGCGTGTTGTTTGCCCGAGTCCTTGTGTCCATTGGGAGAGGCCACTTGCAGGAATGGGTGAATGTCTTGCTCTTGTGCTTCAGAAGATTGACTGACTGACTGGACATTTATCGAATGATCTACATTTACAGCACACACGTTTATCAGTGTGATTTGTGGAATGTAACTTAGCCCATATTAATTATTTCATGGAGTATATTCATCGTCACTTCATCAATGCTATCAACACAGACCTCAGATGCTAGTACACTCCTTCTTGTCCAGCATAAACTTCTCGTCCATTGAACACAGTACACAATTATGTCCGCCCTTACAGTCCATCAGATAGATAAAGACTGAGGTAGAATGTGTTACAAATCCTGGACAAATATCTAGCACTGGCATGAGGGAGCTGCAAATACTGGCTTCATACCACATTCCTTTGCCAAATGAGTTTCTAAATTCGGTGATTTTATTACCACTCCTTCTCCAGCACAGTCATCTCATCCACTGAACACAGTACTCAATTAAGTCTGTCCTCCCAGTCCAGCAGCTAGACACAAGCTGAGTCCTTTTCCCACTAGTTTTCCCCAGACAGCCATTTGGAGTACGTCACAGGAGGGGAGAGGGGCAGGGACGACAGTGCCCTGTGGTGGTGGTATGTGAACTAGGTCAGTTGGGATCCAGACCTCATGGTGAACACGCTGGGTGTCGTTACTGCCTATAACAACTTAAACTGATTAATTAAACAATGTATACAAAATAAAGACTTACTTCTGTCTATGTGGCAGCCCAGGACAGACTGAGTCCTTTCCCTGCCAATTTACAGATGGGTGAGGGAGGGTAAGGGGATGGAGGGAGAAAAGGGGGTTATGTTAGTGGAGGTAGCCCAGTTGACCTATTATCCCACCAAAATTTGAACTTCCCGCCATCTTGAATAAATTTGGCAACAATGCGATGTGCAGTGGCACCGCCCACTTGTCCGAGTACTACCACCATGAAATTCATTTAGTTTACCACTAGGGTGGGCGTTATGGTACAAGAATTTACGTTGTTAGGCCAAATATTAAGCAGGCCACAATCTTCAATGAAAGACTAGTCATGTGGAGATGGCTACGATTACATTGTAGTTCCGGAAGTCTGTCTATATCAGTTTGTGTTGTGGATTGGCAGGAGAGCCAACCCAGGAATATTAGAGGAAGCCGAAAGGCACGCGTTTTAGCTCACGCAGGCTGGCGTGAGGTCTGGAACAGGAAAGGGAAATTAGAATGTAGAAAAACGGACGTAGCTGGAGGAATACTTAACTTTAATCCATTAATGGTGAACGTCGGTCTGACGGTACATGATTAACAAGATCAATAGCAACTGATAATGGCGCCTTGCTAGGTCGTAGCAAATGACGTAGCTGAAGGCTATGCTAACTACCGTCTCGGCAAATGAGGACGTATTTTGTCAGTGAACCATCGCTAGCAAAGTCGGCTGTACAACTGGGGCGAGTGCTAGGAAGTCTCTCTATACCTGCCGTGTGGCGGCGCTCGGTCTGCAATCACTGATAGAGGCGACACGGGGGTCCGACGTATACTAACGGACCGCGGCCGTTTTAAAGGCTACCACCTAGAAAGTGTGGTGTCTGGCGGTGACACCACAGTTTGTGCATTCTGAACCTCTCCAAATTTCTCATGTACCGAATATTCTTCGGTGATCTCAAGTTAATATATCTGGATATGACGATGTCATTTACTGGGGTAAATGTAATGAAGTGATTAGGCACAATTCCAAGAAATATGAAAGCGTTAGACATACAGCTAACAATCCTTGCCGCATAACAGCCCAGAACAGGCAGTTTAACAGTCTGATGAGTAAGAGGGTGAGTGGCCCACTGGCTGTGGAGATTTTAGGGCTCAGATCCAGAATGTATGTATACCAAACAGATGCAGATGCCACCCAAATGGAGGATAAGAGTGTGCATCATAGAGCGTCTATGTTATTACGACTTGAGACTACAAGGACTGCCTGCATGATGGTGATACTTCTTTGCATATGGTTCACCAAGTAATCTTTCAATTGCAAGATATAATAAGAATGTCGTGTGGCGACGGCCTCCCATCAGGTAGACCGTTCGCCTGGTACAAGTCTTTCGATTTGACGCCACTTCGGCGACTTGCTCGTCGATGGGGATGAAATGATGATGATTAGGACAATACAACACCTAGTCCCTGAGCGGAGAAAATCTCCGACCCAGCCGGGAATCGAACCCGGAGCCTTAGGATTGACAGTCTCTCGCGCCGACCACTTTTTTTTTAATTTTTTTATGTCATTTTGTTCGTTTTCGTTCGTTGTACCTGGTCGGGGCGGACGTCGCAAGACACCCGTGTCAGTTCGTCGTTGATCCATTAACTCAGTTTTTTTATTACAGAGGACAGCTAACCCTCTGACCAAACATGCTGAGTTACCATGCCGGCACCACTCAGCTACCGGGGGCATACAATTGCAAGATGATGAGGTACATACTTCATTCTGAAAGTTGGTGTGCCGCAAATGCTTCAGTTCTTCAGATGGGGCAGGGACCCTCCCATTCTCACACTGTTTTCTTGAGAGTGACTGTATTTGCACATGTGTGTGTGTGTGTGTGTATGTGTGTGTGTGTGTGTGTGCGTGCGTGCGTGCGTGTGTGAGCGCGCGCGCGTTTGTGTGTGTGTGTATGTGTGTGTGTGTGTGTGTGTGTGTAGAGTAGATAAATGAAGTGACTGTCATGTTTAATAGTTGTTTGTATCCTTGTTAATTGATTGCACATTATGTGTGCATGCAAACTGTACAAATAGTGCTCACATATGTGTTTGTGTGTATTGTATATATGTGTGCATGTGTGTACGTGTGAGCTTTCTTCACCTGCTGCTGCTAGTCCATCAATATATATTGTATGTATGAAACGAGTCAGAAAAGAAAAAATGGTTTATTGGGGAAATAGATTTTTCGTTATTGGCTTTTAATTTGTATAAAAAATTAAATGTTGTGTATGGTTCAATGAAAGAAAATGTAAAGAGGAATTAAATCTAAAATATTGTATATGATTGGAAGCTATACATAGTGTATAGATTGTAAAATATATATCAATCATTTTTACAGAAAAAAGATTGTTAATAAAAATCTTTAGTTACTGTTGTGTCTTATCAGTGTTAAAGTTTAGAAAAGAAACTAATTGCTCCAAAGACTACCCAGATGTAAATGATAAAAAAAGAGCGTTTTATTAGAACAAAATTATAAGAGGTGGATAATTTTTCACAATGTACTGTTACGTCTGCATTGCACACTTCTTTTCTACCAGATTTTACGCCTTTACACATCACTATAAAGTGTGTTCAATATTAAACTTCACTGTAAAAAAAAGGAATTAATAATTTTATGCATAGTTATAGCAGCTTAGTGAGTAACACCTTACCACTGAGTTACTGTAAATACATCCCATTCATTATTAACATTTGAATACTGATTGCTGCTGGCTGCATGGTCTGAGGTGGCATCTCTCTAGTTACTGTTCTACACTCCTGGAAATGGAAAAAAGAACACATTGACACCGGTGTGTCAGACCCACCATACTTGCTCCGGACACTGCGAGAGGGCTGTACAAGCAATGATCACACGCACGGCACAGTGGACACACCAGGAACCGCGGTGTTGGCCGTCGAATGGCGCTAGCTGCGCAGCATTTGTGCACCGCCGCCGTCAGTGTCAGCCAGTTTGCCGTGGCATACGGAGCTCCATCTCAGTTTTTAACACTGGTAGCATGCCGCGACAGCGTGGACGTGAACCGTATGTGCAGTTGACGGACTCTGAGCGAGGGCGTATAGTGGGCATGCGGGAGGCCGGGTGGACGTACCGCCGAATTGCTCAACATGTGGGGCGTGAGGTCTCCACAGTACATCGATGTTGTCGCCAGTGCTCGACGGAAGGTGCACGTGCCCGTCGACCTGGGACCGGACCGCAGCGACGCACGGATGCACGCCAAGACCGTAGGATCCTACGAAGTGCCGTAGGGGACCGCACTGCCACTTCCCAGCAAATTAGGGACACTGTTGCTCCTGGGGTATCGGCGAGGACCATTCGCAACCGTCTCCATGAAGCTGGGCTACGGTCTCGCACACCGTTAGGCCGTCTTCCGCTCAAGCCCCAACATCGTGCAGTCCGCCTCCAGTGGTGTCGCGACAGGCGTGAATGGAGGGACGAATGGAGACGTGTCGTCTTCAGCGATGAGAGTCGCTTCTGCCTTGGTGCCAATGATTGTCGTATGCGTGTTTGGCGCCGTGCAGGTGAGCGCCACAATCAGGACTGCATACGACCGAGGCACACAGGGCCAACACTCGGCATCATGGTGTGGGGAGCGATCTCCTACACTGGCCGTACACCACTGGTGATCGTCGAGGGGACACTGAATAGTGCACGATACATCCAAACCATCATAGAACCCATCGTTCTACCATTCCTAGACCGGCAAGGGAACTTGCTGTTCCAACAGGACAATGCATGTCCGCATGTATCCCGTGCCACCCAACGTGCTCTAGAAGGTGTAAGTCAACTACCCTGGACGGCAAGATCTCCGGATCTGTCCCCCATTGAGCATGTTTGGGACTGGATGAAGCGTCGTCTCACGCGGTCTGCACGTCCAGCACGAACGCTGGTCCAACTGAGGCGCTAGGTGGAAATGGCATGGCAAGCCGTTCCACAGGACTACATCCAGCATCTCTATGATCGTCTCCATGGGAGAATAGCAGCCTGCATTGCTGCGAAAGGTGGATATACACTGTACTAGTGCCGACATTGTGCATGCTCTGTTGCCTGTGTCTGTGTGCCTGTGGTTCTGTCAGTGTGATCATGTGATGTATCTGACCCCAGGAATGTGTCAATAAAGTTTCCCCTTCCTGGGACAATTCACGGTGTTCTTATTTCAATTTCCAGGAGTGTACATGCACCACCTGCTGTAGTGCATGCAGTACTGTGGAAGCAATGGTGGGCTGGGAAGTTGGCTGCAGGCCCACCACTGCAGGATCTATCTGACAGGTGGGCTGGTGGGTGGACTGACGGGTGGTCCAGGGATAATCTGTCATCAGGGGGAGGTGGGGCCCACAGCAGTGGCACTGTGGTGGTCAGTCAGTGTACTGCTCTGTCAACACACAGGCGCCACTCCACCACAGAGGAATCTCATGCCCCAACAGCGACGACAGTGCTGGAGACTTTCAATTCAGCACTAACTTGTCTTGTGTTTATATGCAATTGGATGAGGAGGTTTAGGATGGGATGGGACAATAACAGCAATTTATTTTGTAGTCTTTATTTACATATGTGCATTTTACACTCATCGTATTGAACAAAGTTTTCTGAACAGTTGCTATGTATCAGCCCTAAATTCAATTTCTGTAGCATTCATTCCAGCAACTGCCACATCATATATACACTATATGATCAAAAGTATCCAGACACCCCCAAAAACATACGTCTTTCATATTAGGTGCATTGTGCTGCTACCTACTGTCAGGTACTCCATACAGCGACCTCAGTAGTCATTAGACATCGTGAGAGAGCACAATGGGGCGTTCCACGGAACTCACGGACTTTGAACGTGGTCAGGTGATTGGTGTCACTTGTGTCATATGTCTGTACGAGAGATTTCCACACTCCTAAACATGCCTAGGTCCACTGTTTCCGATGTGATAGTGAAGTGAAAACGTGAAGGTACACATTAAGGACAAAAGCGTACAAGCCGACCTCATCTGTTGACTGACAGAGACCGCCGACGGTTGAAAAGGGTCGTAATGTGTAATGGGCGCACATCTATCCAGACCATCACACAGAAATTCCAAATTGCATCAGGATACACTGCAAGTACTATGACAGTTAGCTGTGAGATGAGAAAACTTGGATTTCATGGTCGAGCCGGTGTTCATAAGCCACACATCACGCCAGTAAATGCCAAATGACACCTCGCTTGGCGTAAAAAGCGTAAACATTAGACGATTGAACAGTGGGAAAACGTTGTAGAGTACACAATGTGGCGATCCGATGGCAGGGTTTGGGTGTGGCAAATGCACTTTCATCTGCCAGAATGTGTAGTGCCAACAGTAAAATTCGAAGGCGGTGGTGTTATGGTGTGTTCGTGTTTATCTCGGAAGGGACGGGGGGGACTAGCACCCCTTGATGTCTTGCGTGGCACTATCACAGTATAGGCCTACATTGATGCTTTAAGTACCTTCTTGCTTCCCGCCGTCGAAGAGCAATTCGGGGATGGCGATTGCATCTTTCAACACGATCGAGCACGTGTACGAGTATGGAGACAACTCCATGAATCCATGGACCATGCATGTTAGCAGGGGACTGTTCAAGCTGATGGAGGTCCTGTAATGGTGTGGAATGTGTGCAGTTGGAGCGATATGGGACATCTGATACCTCTAGATACGGCTCTAACAGGTGACATGTACGTAAGTATCCTGTCAAATCACTTGCATCCATTCACGTCCGTTGTGTATTCTGACGAACTTGGGCATTTCCACAGAACAATGTAAAACTCCACACGTCCAGAATTGCTATAGAGTGGCTTCAGGAACAATCTTTTGAGTTTAAACACTTCTGCTGGCCACCAGACTCTCCAGACATGAACATTGCTGAGCATATCTGGGACGCTTTGCAACACCTTGCAAATGACCATTCGATCATCTTCGCTAATGTGAAACACATCTCCTCTACTGAGCAAGTATTCATAGCTCATCAGGTATGCAATTTAGAGCCCACGTTTACTGGACATTTTTTCTCGTTTTTGTCCACCCTACCACCACTGAAAGTTACCAGCCCTACACTCTTCGCAACACAAGACCCTGTACATGTATTCAACTGCCAGAGGTATCAGAACGGTTTTCGTTTATAACTTGCGACTCGTTCGTTTCCGGTACAGGGATCCTTACTTCAAATTAATACATTTATCGTTCTCTATCATCCTAGAGTCTGTAACATCGTCACGGAATCATCCTGTGTATACGTACTTTTACTTTAACGCTCTGTAGTCTCGTTGGATGACGTTTCCGGACATGGGTTCCTATTCAAAATACGATGTACTCAGTACCCTCTACAAGTCCTAGAAGTCTGTAACGGGAATTTCCTACCACCCTGTATAATACATAATAGGACCTACTTCCAAGAGCATAACTATATCAGTGTCGTGTGCTACGGCTTCTGACCAATCATCGCTTTTGTGTTTGTTGGCATCAGATTTATTTTTATGACGAAGATAGTATAGTCAGTATCAGTTAAACGTTGTGGTACTGAAACGGTATACCTAACCGTTCGGCAGGACTGGATACGGGTTCGGTTTGCGTAGATCACACAGGTGACAGCAGCTTCACCATACCAGCCGTCTCCTCTAGCGGCGATGCAGTGTCTATATGGAAAGGTAGCGTAGCAGAATGGCGGATTCTCGCCTTCATGTCGTATTTGCGAAACCGGACTTTTGCGGCATCTCGCCCAGAATAGCCCCAGGGTTGACACGTCTGTGTGTGTGTGCTTGTGTCACCGGCGGATGGGCTGGCGTCAGATCCCCGCTGCGGCTGGTGGATGGCGTGTCTGCGCCGCTCGCTGCTTCCTGGTCGTGCAAGCTCTGCTGTGGCCAGCAAGTGGCCACCGATACCCTCCTCCTGTGTCTCGTCTCTTTGGGTCTGCTTGTCCAGTTTACTGTTCAGTCCCGTCAGTGTCGACATTAAACTTCCAGAATCCTGCGGTTCCTGTGTTGGGGGGCCGCTCCAACGGGGCGTGTCGGTTCTCGAACGGTGGACCGTTGTCTGGGCGACCCTGGTGTTCCTCTTCTGTGAGGCGCTGACAATAAAAGATGGGACTGCAGCTTCCAACTCCGTCTCCTGTTGTTATACTCACCGCTTCTTCATCAAAGATTTTCTTCGCTTTATACGAGCGTCGTTCAATAAGTAATGCCCCCACATTTTTAAAAAAAAAGCCATTAATATGCGTAGACAAACGTCCTTGTTGGTGCTTAACGTTTGATGTTTGTTCCGTGCGCCGGTGAAGTTTCGAACCGTTCTGGCAGATGGCAGAGCCGTAGTACAGCGTCAAAATGGTGTCTACTTACGACTCACGTTACAACCAGCTTCTTGTTATTGAATTCTTGTGTGGAGAAAAAGAAACCGTGGTGAACATCTATAAACATTTGTGGGCGATGGGTAAAGAAAGTTACAGCCTCAGGAAATGCAGAAACAGTTCTCCATTATCAAGCAAGCTCGGGACGTCGTGTCACAGCCATTGCTCCAGACATGCTGAATCGTGCCATTATTCGTGCCTAGCTGCACATCACAACTCGACAACTGGCTCTATAGTTATCGGTCAGCATTGGACGTGCGTCTGCAATGATCGAAGCTCTTGGATATTCAAAGAGGTGCTCACGATGGGTTCCAAGAATGCTCACAGCGGACCACAAGATTCAAAGAAAGGCCATTTCATCTGAATTGTTGGAGCGTTTTGAGACCGACGGAGAGGACTTTCTGTGACGGAACGTTACAGGGAATGAAAGCCAGGTGCACAACTTTATGCCGGAAACAGAAAGGCAGTCCGTGGAGTGGCATCGTCCTCATTCACCACAAAAGAAGAAATTCGAGACAACCCCCTCTGCCGGAAAAGTCATGGTGACTTTTGTGATGGCGTCATTCTCGTGGATGTGATGCCAAGAGGGTCAACCATCAATTCAGAGGCATACGTGAAGACTCTGAGTAGACTCAAGAACCGTTTCCGACTCCAACACGATAATGCACACCCACACGCAGGTCTGAGGGCCCGGGAACACATCGCCAAATTGGGTTGGACATCAGTGCCTAATCCACTCTACAGTCCAGACATGGCACGTCGGACTTCCACGTCTTTGGGTGGCTTGAAGATACTCTATGGGGAACACACTTTGAAGATCACGGTAGTGTCATTTCGGCAGTGAAAACATGGTTATACCTACAGGACAAGAGCTTTTACCAGCAGGGAATACATGCTCTTCCAAAACGTTAGCGTATGTCCATAGAACGTGATGGAGACTACGAAGAAAAATAGGTCATGGACAAGACATGTTGATGTATATTGTCACCAAATTCTGACTCTTAACAATGAAATATGGTTCAAAAATGGTTCAGATGGCTCTGAGCACTATGGGACTTAACATCTGAGGTCATAAGTCCCCTAGAACTTAGAACTACTTAAACCTAACTAACCTAAGGACACCACAGACATCCATGCCCGAGGCAGGATTCGAACCTGCGACTCTAGCAATCGCGCGGTTCCAGACTGAAGGGCCTAGAACCGCTCGGCCACTGGGGCCGGCTAGTGAAATATGTTTTGAGAAAAAAAATGTGAGGTATAATTTATTGAACAACCCTCGTATTTTCACAAAATACAAACGCATTCTACTAGTGATTTTTGATGTTGGGTTGTCTAGGAGCGGAACAAAAATGGTCGCCCACACCTATTCTGTACTCTGGTCGGTTCTCAGATGAATGGATCAATAAACAAGAGCAATTCCTTATGGCAGCCCTGGCTGCATGGGCGAACGGACAGTGAAGAAACCTTTCACTTTGGCATGGAAGCGCATGTACTGTATTTACTTCCCACAAGGTTTGGAAGTGAAACATGGACGATAAATAGTTTGGACAAGAAGAGAATAGAAGCTTTCGAAATGTGGTGCTACAGAAGAATGCTGAAGATTAGATGGGTAGATCACATAACTAATGAGGAAGTATTGAATAGGATTGGGGAGAAGAGAAGTTTGTGGCACAACTTGACCAGAAGAAGGGATCGGTTGGTAGGACATGTTCTGAGGCATCAAGGGATCACCAATTTAGTATTGGAGGGCAGCGTGGAGGGTAAAAATCGTAGAGGGAGACCAAGAGATGAATACACTAAGCAGATTCAGAAGGATGTAGGTTGCAGTAGGTACTGGGAGATGAGAAAGCTTGCACAGGATAGAGTAGCATGGAGAGCTGCATCAAATCAGTCTCAGGACTGAAGACCACAACAACAACAAAAGGTTGTAGAAACTCATTTCAGGTCTCGACATGATTGTGGAGTCCTATCACAGTACAGCCAAGGTTTTTAAGGTATGGAACCGTATTCCTAGCTGTATGGCTTGGAAAGGACCACTTCCTTCCCTGCTTCGTGTCCTGATCGTGCCTGAATTTCCTAAAAAAAATGTTCAAAGATGTGTGAGTTCCTAAAGGACCAAACTGCTGAGGCCATCGATCCGTAGACTTACACACTATTTAAACTACCTTGAACTGATGTATGCTAAGAACAACACACCCATGCCCGAGGGAAGACTCGAAACTCCGACAGGAGGGGCAGCGCAATCCGTGACATGGCGCCTCAAACCATACGGCCACTCCACGCGTCTTCGTTTCCTACTACAGGTGTATTTCCAACACGTCTGCATGGTCACAAAAAATTAGCTGCTAAGTGTTGGCAGATTAAGGACGGGGAAAGTCTGTAATTACGTTTTATTTTAATTCACAGTAGCTGCTGGATCAAAATGGTGTCTGTTCTTCCGGACATATCTGAAAGATCAGATACCACATAATTAAGTCAAGGGTGACTGAGCCGCGTGCTGCTCACGTTGGTGCCATCGGTCGGTTGACATCGTGTAATAGGGATAGAGTCTCGTTTTCTTCCTCTGTTTACCGGCGCAACTATGTTTGCTAGCGTTGTCTGTCCGCAAGTGGCAGCAGCAGCGTTTATCGATATCTAGTACCCGTACTATCTATGGAAGGAAGTAAAGTGTTTTCTGGGTCGGGTGTGTCGGTAGTTCGGTCGGGATGGAGCAGCAGACAGGTCTGACAGCGCGAGGACATGCTGGGAGTGCTGGCGGCACACAGATATTGCCGTACTGAGGGGCTGTAGTTGCGAGGGCCACAAACCCGTTGTCCTCTGGACCCAGGACGTTGAGTTGAGTGAACATTAATCCAGCAGTGAAACGTACACTATTTGGTGATCACGCCGTTTGTTCATGCACTGCTGCTCGCATGGTCGCTGTGAGACAGAGAGCAACAAGTGAAGCATGTCGAATTGGTGGAATCTATTAGCCGTCTTCTGCTGCCTGTTATTAGTTTTTGAATTTCATGTTATTATTGGTGAAGTGCAACCAGCGGTATTTTACTGCCTAGTGGCCGCTAACGCTCTAAGCACAGTATTCTGTGGGCGGAGCCCAGACCGCCGGCTCCGGCTTTGGCGTAATTTTACATCTTGCATTTGTTTTGTTGGATGTCAGGTAGCCTCACCAAGATTATCATTAGTTGCTCGCTGGTCTGCGACTAGTCCGAGTTACCATCTTGAATGCAAATCTTGGCTGCCTTCGCTTGCGAAAGGGTTTTTGATGTGAGCTAGTCAGAGGTCGATTCCTGGAGCACCGTCTCTCACTGGGCCTTGTGTTTATTTTATTATTGTATTATTAAGTTACCATCTCACCTGTTTGGTGATCTGTTTTTTTTAAATTAACTTTTACTATGTCATTCGCCGTTTGACAGTATATTTGTTAAATTTTTTATAATTGCCATTTGGGCGTTAAAGGCCTTCAGCCATGATTGTGGTTACTTGCTTTAAAATTCTGATTGCGACCACATTGGGTTGTTTTCCAAAATTATTTGCTGTCTGTACTTTACGTATGTTTGTTTAATTTTTTATAATTGCCATTCTGGCGTTAAAGGCCTTCAGCTGTGATTGTGGTTTCATGTCTTAAAAGTCTGAATGTGACCTCATTGGCTTGCTTTCAAAATTTTTTTATTAAAATAAATGAGTGAAATTCCAAAGCAAACCAATAGTAATTGATTCGGGCCCCATCCACAATCGTAGCACATTCTGCCTTCCTTAATTACCAGGTCTCACCAGCGACATCGTCAGCTGCGACTGAATTGGGGGCGGTGCCACATTGTGCGTCAAAAGAAATGTGTGACCTGGTCGTATGAACTGCGATTCCTGTTACAGCAGGTCGATGGTCGAAACAGACATGATAATTACCATCGATTTAAAGAAACTAAATGTGTTGGTTATCTGTACATCATTTCACTGGAAATTCACGTAAAATGATGAGAAACGAGGAAATGAGAATGGTCAGCTGCAAGGTCCGCACCCTGTCGTCGTGATTGAAAATTGGCGTGACTGTAGCTTAAGCCAGATGCTTAAAAGTGAAAAGAAAAGCAGGCAGCTGGAAACCGCAGCTAGTCGCTGGGGACGGATGCTGGTGCGGAAGCAGAAGTGTCCCCACAGCTGGCAGCTGTCTCCATCCGCACCACTCCGTGATACTCTAAGGCCATCCACTATAGTCAGTGCGAAAACTGATGACTGTACAGAGTAGACAGGTCAATGAGGTAATTAGCTTAATGAATATGTTCGCAAAATTTAAAAATTCGTGACAGTGCGGATGGATAAAGTAGCCTGAGACTGCCCAAGGCTTAAGTCCCAGTCACAGGTACTGCTTGCATCCACCCCAGACACGGAATGCTAAGGTGCACTATATTTTGTTATGGTATCCACTTTCCCTCAACGAAACATATGACTTTCTTAGCAGTTATCCCATTGTTCACAAGTATCTGGGATAGGAAGGTGGATCAGCCAGCAGCACGCTCTCCTTGAGGATACGGACTGTCGTGAGATGACTACCACAGCTGCGCTTGGGGGAGTATCGATGATGTATACAGAACTCTCGGGTAAGTCTGTTGTGAAATTTCCTGGCAGAATAAAACTGTGTGCCGGACCGAGACTCTAACTTGGGACCTTTACCTTTTGCGGGCAAGTGCTCTACCACTGAGCTACCCTAGCACGACTCACGCCCAGTCCTCACAGCTTTACTTCTGCCAGTACCTCGTCTCCTATTTTCCAAACCTTACAGAAGCTCTCCTGCGAACCTAGCAGAACTAGTACTCCTGAAAGAAAGGATATTGCGGAGACATGGCTTAGCCACAGCCTGGGGCTGCGAACCTCACAGAAGAGCTTCTGTAAGGTTTGGAAGGTAGGAGACGAGATACTGGCAGAAGTACAGCGTGAGTCGTGTTGGGGTAGCTCAGTGGTAGAGCAATTACCCGTGAAAGGCAAAGATCCCGAGTTCGAGTCAGGGTCCGGCACACAGTTTTAATCTGTCACGAAGTTTCATATCAACGCACACTCCGCTGCAGAGTGAAAATTTCATTCAAGTCTGTTGTGTCCAATATGTAGTCAGCACATTACAATGTTGCGTCTCTGAGATGCTCAGAGAGAAGTATGCCACACCCTGATGGTCCTCTCAATAGCGCACGTGTTGTCGAGGGTTGTGACAGTCCGCTGTTCCATACCTCAGGTTTCACGAATTTGATTTTTCAGCTGAAAACCCAGGCCTGTGCCTGCTACTACGAGTTCAAATTTGTCCCCTGTGGTTGCTTCTTTAGCTAATGTGTCAGTGAGTTCATTTCTCGGAATGCCCACATGGCTCGGAATCCAGATAAATGCTACAGTGCTTCCGAAGCTGCGGAGGTCAACTAATAGGTCTTGGATGTTGGCATGCAGAAAGTTTCTGGGTAGGAACGCTAAAAACCAATAAGTCCTTTGTTGCAAAGAGTTTTGATTCATTGCGGAGCACCTGATGTTGCTACCAACAATATTTGCATGAAAGCAATAGCAGGAGAATAATATTCAAACTCTAAAATAATAGACGTTTCACCACAAAAGAACTCAAACAAACACACACACAAACACCCTCCCTTCCTCCTTCCTTCCATCCCATCTCAACTCCTCCCTCCGCTTTCAGGCTTCACAGGAACACCTGTAGAGTGCTACTGTGTCGGTGAAGTCCAGTTAAATCTGTAAATGTGACCTACTTTTAATAAGCACCTGTGCTCTAGAACACATTAAAACGTGAAAAGGGCATAAAAATGAATGTAGATGTAATGAACACAAACGTATACTTGTTTATAGCCAAACAACTGAAATGAGCAGCCAAGAATCAGTGCAGACCTCTTATCGAAACATGTATAACTAAATAATTTTCTTATCTGTTGTAGATCACAGATGATGCTTACCATGAATTGCCAAAACATGTTTGGCACAAACAAATGAATGACTCATTCGCAAAAGACGAATTTTGTTGTTGTCTTTATGATGTATCAGAATTTTTTAATATGTCCATCATTCATATTTAGGAAATAGAAAAGAAACAGCCAGCTTATGCTGCTTTTCGCGTCTACGTAAAGAGAAGTCAATGAACTTCCCTTAAGGTAACATAACTCCGTCCGAACAGGCATTGGAAGGCCCAACGGAACCGACCGGCCGCCATATCACCCTCAGACCACAGGTGTCATTGGATGCCGATATGGAGGGGCATGTGGTCAGTACACCGCTCTTCCGGCTGTATGTCAGTTTACGAGACCGGAGCCGCTACTTCTCAATCAAGTAGCCCCACAGTTTGACTCACGAGCGCTCAGTGCACCCCACTTACCAACAGCACCAATCCAAGTGCTAGCCTAACCTGAGAGCGCTTAACTTCGGTGATCTGACGGGAAGTGGTGTTATCACTGCGACAAGGCCGTTGGCGAATGAACTTCCCTAACAGCATATATTAGAAACAGGACTAAAACTGCTGACTGCCAGGGCTGTTTTCTCTTCTTTGTTATAATTTCATTCCCCAGCCCCACACGGGCATGGGAGGGCTGGCTATTGTACAATCCGCCGCTCTTCAGCGGAGTGGCACACAAATAATAAAAAAGCAAACTTATACATAAATAATCATCTTGGGGCTGAAGCTCTTTTTTTATCCTGTGTTTGCTTTAACAATACATATGTTTATGGGTAGGGTCTGCGTTTAGCAAAACACATTTTTATTTAACCCAAACATGTTTCACTGCAGTTGCAGCATTTTCAGTGGGATTTTATTTTATGGCTTTAAAGATAAAGAATGTTCTCTACTATCCTTATACATGTAAATATTAGTTTTCAACTGTAATTACAGATATTTGAAAAAACGCATAAAATTATGATTTCGTACCTTTTTACCACATGCTATGGTTTTCCTAATGTGTTAAGTTTCTACAGTAAATGTTTTGTTTCACAGTTTATCATCTGCAGCCACTTACACCTTAAAGTAGACGAATTATTTAAGCCAAAATTACGATTTGGAAATTGTTATGGCTATACCTGAAATTAATTAATTTTGTGTGTGTGTGTGTATTTATATTACGTTTCCCTTACGTTTTCTTTTTTCTCACCTTCATCACTGTCAAACACTATATATGCAGCTGTACTGTCAATGTTTCTCAGTTTACCAGCTGTAAAAACAAATATGACATATAGTGGAAGAGTTGAAGGTACAGAAACAAGATGGCTAACGGTGGTACAGTTGAAGGTGATTTTTCATTATTATTATTATTATTCTGTGCGTGTGTGAAAAGGGCGAAAAGACACACACACAGATATATATATATATATATATATATATATATATATATATATATATATATAGAGAGAGAGAGAGAGAGAGAGAGAGACGGAGCTGTAACAATCATACAACACACTGACGACGCGACATGCGACACAGAAAATGCGACAGGATTGAAAATTGCAGGCTCCATGCCGTCAGCTCTCCAAGACTCTAACGTGGCTACCATCACCGCATGAGCCTCTCCTCCATGTCCAGTAGCTTGTATCTGATGCTCCACTGCCCGTTTACTGTAACCCTCGCACTGTCTCATTGACGATGCGACACAGACACTGCGTCGCGATTGAAAATTGCAGGCTCCATGCCGACCTCTCTGCAACAGACCAACGTGGCTACCATCACCCCATAAACCTCTCCTGGTAGTCCAGTATCTTGTATCCGATGTTTCTTTGCCCAATTACTATAAACCTCGCATCCTCACATTGACGCAGCGAAAGAGAAAATGCGTCGCGAATGAAAACTACGGGCTCCATACCGACTTCCCTGCAACAGACTATCATTGCTGCGGTCGCCGAATGGAACCCTTCCTGAGATTCCTGTAGCTTGTATCCGATGCACCACTGCCCGTTTACTGTAACACACGCACCCTAACATTGGTGGTGCAAATTACAAAATGTGTCGCGACTGAAATCTACAATCTCCATGCCGACGTCTCTCCAAGAGACTAACACGCCTGCGGACAGTACATGGAAACTCTGCTGGGAGTCCAGCAGCTTGTATCTGACGCACCACTGCCCGTTGCAGAGTACTCAAACCCTAACATTAACGATGTGAAAGAGAAAATGTGTGCGAATGAAACTAAATTCTCCACGCCCACATCTCTCCAAGAGATTAACACGCCTGCAGTGGCTGCATGGAACCTCTCCTGGGAATCCAGTAGGTTGTGTCCGATGCACCACAGCCCATTTACTGTAACACTCGCACCCCGACATTGACGATGCGAAGGAGAAAGTGCGTCGTGATTGAAAACTACAGTCTCCATGCCGTTATCACTCCAAGAGACTAACACACCTGCAATATCTGCATGGAACCTCTCCTGGGAATCCAGTTGGTTGTATCCGATGCACCACAGCCCGTTTACTGTAACACTAGCACCCCAACATTGATGACGAGAAAGAGAAAGTGCGTCGCGATTGAATACTACAGTCTCCATGCCGACATCACTCCAAGAGACTAACACGCCTGCAGTATATGCATGGAACCTCTGTTGGGTGTCTAGTAGCTTGTATCCGATCCACCACTGTCCTTTACTGTAACCCTAGCATCCTTACATAGACGATGTGACACAGAAATTGTGTCGTGATTGAAAACTATCCACTCGATTCCGACTTTTCTCTTAAAGACAACCACGCATGTGGTCGCTGCATGTAACCACCCCTGGGAGTCCAGGGGCTTGTATCCAATGCACCACTACCGGTTCACTGTAACCCGTGCACCCTAACATTGACGATTCGAAAGAGATACAGCGTCGCGATTCAAAACTACAGTCTCCATGCCAACAGCTCCTCTAGAAACTAAGAGACCTGCTGTCGCTGCGTGGAACCTCTCCTTGGATTCGAGTAGCTAGTATGCGATCCACCACTGCCCTTTTACTGTAACACTCACACCCTTACATTAAATGAGAAAATGCGTCGCGATTGAAAAGTACAGACTCCATCATGATATCTCTCCAAGACACTAAAAGGCCTGCAATCACTGCATGCAACCTCTCCTGGGAGTACGGTATCTAGTATCCCATACAAAACTGCCCATTTACTGTAACACTAACACCCTAATTTTGACGATGCGAAAGAGAGAATGCATCACGATTGAAAACCATTGTCTTCATACCGACATTTATCCAAGAGACTAACACGCCTGCGTACTCTGCATGGAATCTCTGCTGGGAGTCCAGTAGCACTCTGCATGGAATCTCTACTGGGAGTCCAGTAGCTTGTATTCGACGCACCACTGCCTGTTTACTGTACCGCTCGCACCGTAACAAGACAATGCGAAGGATATAATGCGTCTCGACGCCGACATCTCTGCAAGAGAGTAATATGACTGAGGTCGATGCATGGAAACTCTACTGGGTGTACAGTAGCTAGTATCTGATGCACCTCTGACCGTTTATTGTAACATTCGCACCCTAACCCCGACGATGGGAAAGGGAAAATGCGTGGCAGTTGAAAACTACAGTCTCCATACCGACATCTCTCAAAGTGACTAACGGGCAGGCTGTTGCTGCATGGAACCCCTCCTGTGGGTCCAGTAAATTCTATCCGATGCAACACTGCCCGTTTACTGTAACACTCATACCCTTACATCCACGATTAGAAAGAGAAAATGCGTCGCAATTGAAAAGTACAGTCTCCTTTCAGACATCGCTCGAAGAGACTAAAGGGCCTGCTGTCACTGCATGGAATCTCTCCTGTGCGTCCAGTAAATTCTATCCGATGCACGACTGCCCGTTTACGGAATCGCTCATTGCATTACATTGACGATGGGAAAGAGAGAATGCGTTGCAATTGTAAACAACAGCCTGCATAGAGACATCTCTCGAAGAGACTAACTAGCCTGCTGTCGCTGCATGGAACCCCTCCTGTGGGTCAAGTAAATTCTATCAGATGCTCCTCTGCACGTATACTTTAACACTCACACCCTTACGTTGACGATTGGAAAGAGAAGATGCGTCGGAATTGAAAAGTACAGTCTCCATACAGACATCACTCGAAGAGACTAACAGGCCTGCTGTCGCAGCATGGAACCCCTCCTGTGGGTCCAGTAAAATCTATCCGATGCAACACTGCAGGTTTACTGTAACACTCACACCATTACATTGACTATGGGAAAGAGAAAACGCGTCGCAGTTGTTAACTACAGTCTGAATACAGACATCTCTCGAAGAGAGTAACAGACCTGCTGTCGGTGCTTGCAACCTCTCCTGTGGGTCCATTGAATACTATCTGATAAACTTCTTGACGTATACTTTAACACTCACATCCTTACGTTGACGATGGGAAAGAGAAAATGCGTCGCAATTGAAAACTACAGTCTCCATAGAGACTTCGCTCAAAGAGACTAACAGGCCTGCTATCGCTACATCGAATCCCTCCTGTGGGTGCAGTAAATTCTATCCGATGCATCACTGCCCTTTACTGTAACACTCACACCATTACATTTACGATGGGAAAGAGAGAATGCTTCGCAATTGTAAACTACAGCCAGCATACATACATCTCTCGAAGAGACTAACAGGCTTGCTGTCGCTGCATCGTAGCTCACCTGATTTATCCAGTAAATTCTATCTGATGCAAAACTGCACGTATACTTTAACACTCTTACCTTTACTCTGACGATGGGGAAGAGAAAAGATGTCGAAATTAAAAAGTACAGTCTCCTTTCAGTCATCGCTCGAAGAGACTAACGGGCCTGCTGTCGCTGCATTGAACCTCACCTGTGGGTGCAGTAAATTCTATCCGATGCAACACTGCCCGTTTACTGCAACACTCACACCATTACATTGACGATGGGAAAGAGAAAATGCGTCGCAATTGAAAACTATATTCTCCATAGAGACAGCTCTCGAAGATACTAACAGGCCTGCTGTCGCTGGAACCTGGTCTGTGGGTCCAGCAAATTGTATCCGATGCACCATGGCCATATTACTTTAACAGTCACACTCTTACATTGAGTATGGTCAAGAGAAAATGGATCGTAATTGAAAACTACATTCTCCATACAGACAGCTCTCGAGGAGTCTAACAGGACTGTGGTCACTGCATGGGACATCTCCTGTGGGTCCAGTAAATTCTATCGATGCAACACTGCCCGTTTACTGTAACACTCAGTCTTTTACATTGACGATGGGAAAGAGGAAAGACGTCACAATTAATATCTACAGTCTCCATACAGACATCTCTCAAAGAGCCAAACGGGCCTTCTGCCACTGCGTGGAACCTCTCCTGTGTGTCCAGTAAATTCTATCCGGTGCACCACTGCCCGTTTACTGTAACACTAACTCCCTTACGATAACGGTGGGAAGGAGATAATATGAGGCAATTAAAAATTACCGTCTCCATACCGACATCTCTCCAAGAGACTAGCGGTTTGGCTGTCGTTGCATTGGAGCTCTCCTGTTTCTCCCGTAATTTCTAACCGATGCAACACTGCCCTTTTACTGTAACACTCACACCCTTACACTTAAGGTGGGAAGGAGATAATATGAGGCAATTGAAAATTACCGTCTCCATACCGACATCTCTCCAAGAGACTAGCGGTTTGGCAGTCGTTGCATGGGAGCTCTCCTGTTTCTCCCGTAATTTCTAACCGATGCAACCCTGCCCGTCTAATGTAACACTCACACCCTTACACTGACGGTGGGAAGGAGATAATATGAGGCAATTGAAAATTACCGCCTGCATACCGACATCTCTCCAAGAGACTAGCGGTTTGGCTGTCGTTGCATGGGAGCTCTTCTATATATCCGATAAATTTTATCCGGTGCAACACTGCCAGTTCACTGTAATACTCACACCTTTACACTGATGCAGGAAAAGAGAAAATTAGTCGCGATTGAAACTACAGTCTCCACGACGACATCCCTCGAAGAGACTAACGGATCTGCTGTCGGTGTATTGGACCTCTCTTGGGGGTTCAGTAAATTCTATCCGATGTAACACTGCCTGTTTCCTGTAACACTCACACCCTTACATTGACAATGGGAAAGAGAAAATGCGTCGCGATTGAAAACTACAGTCTCCATACATTCATCTCTCGAACGGACTAATGGGCCTCTATCGCTGCATTGAACTTTTCCTGAGGGTCCAGTAAATTCTATCCGATGCACCACTGCCCGTTTACTGTAACACTCACACCCTTACATTGACGATGGGAAAGTGGAAATGCTACGCAATTGAAAATTACTGTCTCCTTACCGTCATCTCGCCAAGAGACTAACGGGCCTGCTGTCGCTGCATTGAACCTCTCCTGTGGGTCCAGTAAATGCTGTCGATGTAACACTGCCCGTTTACTGTAACACTCACCCCCTTACATTGATGCTGCAAAAGAGAAAATTCGTCACGATCGAAACTTCAGTCTCCACGCCGACATCTTTCGAAAAGACTAACGGAACTCTTGTCGCTGTATTGAACCTCTCCTGTGGGTCCAGTAAATTCTATCCGATGCACCACTGCCCGTTTATTGTTAACACTCACACCCTTACATTGACGATGGGAAAGTGGAAATGCTACGCAATTGAAAATTACTGTCTCCTTACCGTCATCTCGCCAAGAGACTAACGGGCCTGCTGTTGCTTCATGGAACCTCTCCTGTGGGTCCAGTTAATTGTTATTGACAGAGGAACTCTAAGGGGTCAGGTGTATCTGGACGTCATTTTGCTCCACTATGTGCATCTTTTCAGGGCTGCGGTGGGTCCCACCTTCCTCCTGATGGATGATAATGCACGGCCCCACTGAGCTGCCACATTGAAACAGAAGAGATCAGGCGAATGGAGTGGCCTGCCTGTTCATCAGACCCAAACCCCATCGAGCGCGTCCGTGATGCTCTCTGTCGACGTATCGGTGCACGTCTTCATACTCCTAGTACACTTCAGGAGCTCCGACAGGCACTGGTGCAAGAATGGGAGGCTATACCCCAGCAGCTGCTCGACCACCTGATCCAGAGTATGCGAACCCTTTGCGCGGGCTGTGTACGTGTGCATGGTGCTCATATTCCATATTGATGTCGGGGTACATGAGCACGAAACAGTGGCGTTTTGTAGCACATGTGTTTAGGGACGGTTTTCTTAACTTACACCAATACCGTGGACTTACAGGTCTGTGTCGTGTGTGTTCCCTATGAGCGTACGCTATTGGTGCCAGTTTGGTGTAGTGCCGCGTTGTGTGGCAACACATTCTGCAATTAGCTTTAATTTAGGAGTATGAGCGTAGCTGTCACCCTAAAAACGTGTGGTAGATGCGCGCACAAAACGAACGAAAGAAGACTGTAGCAGCTGGTCACTTGGCGGCCGCTCAGTCCCACTTCAAACACAAACGTGGCTGCTATCCGCACGAGACACGTCGCACTTCCCGTGGTTCCGTGATCCCGCGGTAGACTTCCGCTGCCCTTGTCGCTATATTCAGGCTGCGCTCGCAGCGATGCCCACTGCTTGTGTCTGCTCCGAGGTATCAACAGAAGACAATGAATCCAACGGCCGTACTTCCTTCGCTGCTGGCTCTGTTGGTAGCTAATGGGAGCTCGGTGCTGGATTGTCTCTGCAGTCACATTATCCACACAAAACATGTCGGCAGACCCTGGGGAGGAACCGGTAGTCCCGGTGCATATCAACTATGGTTTGAGTACTGCCATCATCATATCCGTGAGTACTTTTTCGTGCAGTGTGGATTCGCATGACGTGAGACTCGGCTTGGCTTGCACATGCTTTTGTGGAGGAAGATCATACGTTTTCAGCCTGACAATGAATGACTATGTTTATTGGGAGCAAATTGCACTTCATGTTCAACCTAACCTTTTTGGTGAATGTGTTTTGTCCATCGTTTTGCGAGTGAGGAGATATCGTGAAGTACGTTTAGCAAAGGCTGTAAATTAACTATTCACATCTCGTAATTCAGCCCAAAATGTTTTCCAGATGCTTGAGAACAGGTGGAAATGGGAGGCTGCCAAATATAAAAAATAGTTTCTGTATTAGCAAAGCATGTTCGTGCAGAGGTTGTGACCTCCATTGTCATAATCGCGCCCTTTATGAATTTTCTGTATTACTAGCTATACCTGGCGAACTTCGTTGCGCCTCTTTATATGTTATAGCTTTATATGTTACAGCTGATCCGGCAAACGTTATTTTGCCACATAAATTATCTCTGATCTATAAGAATAATGTATACGTGTAACACAATGTATACATGTAACACAATTGCCGTTGTTGGCGGGAGCTCGTGACACAAACAACAATAATGGCCGAAAACTGTGTAGGGATTGAGAAAAGGCTTACGGGGAAGTCCGGCAGTATCGGCCACTATTAGTTCTAGCGTTTCTACGGTAGATCCCGCGGATTTAACAACTGCAGCCGATACACGGCTCGTCCTTGAGCATAAAAACATAGCGGCAATTTCGTGTCGAAATGTGTTCCCCAGCATTATGAATAAGGCCAAGCGCACACGCATCGATTTTTTTCGTACGTAAAAATATTGTACGGTTAAATTCTTTTAGGGGAACAAAGGAGAGCATAGGAACTTCTTTGTTCCACTAAAAGAATATGATCGTACCATATATTTCCGTACGATAAAAATCGATGCGTGTGCGCTAGGCCTAAATGTCGGTTTGGCGAATGACGCGTGCTACCTAGTTAAGTTTCTCGGTCTAGTTTCGTCGATTCAAAGAGGGATATTCAAGTCGTTGCTTCTTGTATGTTTTCTTCAATTACCTATCTATCGAATAGTGAAAGACTATCACCGGTAGAAACATGGCGGGAATAACTGATCAAGCGAGAATTGGTCAGTTATCGACCGGGGTTGAAAATTATTAAATTACTAAAATCGCTATTAAAATAGGGTTTGGTTGTAGAAGGGTGAAAATTTAGGGTCGTGTGTATTTTTTAATGCCACATCATACAAAAATAAAAATAAAAAGTTCTGTCCAAAAAATAAGAAAATTTTTTTGAGGTGGACCACCCTTATGACCTAGGGGCATGAAAAATAGATTACGACCGATTCTCAGACCTACCGAATATACGGTACATGTAAAATTTCATCAGAATCGATCGAGCCGTTTCGAAGGAGCATGGCAACTAACACCGTCACACGAGAATTTTATACAAAAGTATGTTTTCTGTAATTATGGAGAAATTGAAATAGCCAGCAAACAGTTGAGCAAAAGAAATTTAAATTTGTTAACCGGTTTGAGACACTTAGAGCCCTTCATCAGAAGGTTATAACTATCGCATTATTTTTTGCGAGTGTCAACAATAAGATGCATGCTGCCTATTGCTGACGTCATTGTGTGGCCATTTTTGTACGGGCACTATGAATCACAGGAGCACAACAATAGGTTGCATGCATAATATTGTTGATACTCGCAAGTAGTGCGATAGTTGTAACCTTCTGATGACGGGCTCTGAGTGCCTGAAACCAGTCTTTTACGCATCTGGATACTGATTAATTCGACACATACGACTACAGTTGTTGAAGATGGATCAAACACTAAATAATTTTGGAAATTTAGACATTATAATACAGAACGAATTAAAATGAATGTTGGGCCTACAGAGTGCTCTAACTATCCAAATGGCTCTGAGCACTATGGAACTTAACTTCTGACGTCATCAGTCCCCTAGAACTTAGAACTGCTTAAACCTAACTAACCGAAGGACATCACACACATCCATGCCCGAGGCAGGATTCGAACCTGCGACCGTAGCAGTCGGGCGGTTACGGACTGAAGCGCCTATAACCGCTTGGTCACCGCGGCCGGCTCTACCTATCCAGTGCGTAGCGATACATCGATAAGAATGATAGAGAATGAAAGAGTAAGTATAAGATATCGATCGTTGCGCAAGCACAGCGAATCGCAGTCCGGTGCATTTGGGGTGATGCGCTAAGTGCAATGTTCTGTGTGATAAGAGGAAATCGCGGACGCCCTTCTGCGTGTCGCAAATTAACAATCGCTATTTTGTCATCAAGGTGCAGAGAACGTATCGCCAGTGATACAGCAGAGCCAGTGTCTGGGACGGGGTTCTCCACTTTTACAGCGTTGTGCAATTTACCCTTCTAAATTATTTAAAATACATGTGTGGCTCTAAAATTTCCTTAATATGAGGCTGACGATGTTCGTAGGGTTCAACCGCCAGTAGATGTATATTTATAGAGAATGACGATTCTCCTTAACTTTTTCGCGATGGATCTATGACTCTCCTCTTGAAATCTGAAAGCCTGTGAATAATTTCATGCGGGCCGCTGTGGCAGAGCGGTTGTAGGAGCTTCAGTCAAGAACCCCACGACCGCTACGGTCGCAGGTTCGAATCCTGCCTCGGGCATGGATGTGTGTGATGTCCTTAGGTTAGTTAGGTTTAAGTAGTTCTACAGGGTGTTTCAAAAATGACCGGTATATTTGAAACGGCAATAAAAACTAAACGAGCAGCGATAGAAATACACCGTTTGTTGCAATATGCTTGGGACAACAGTACATTTTCAGGCGGACAAACTTTCGAAATTACAGTAGTTACAATTTTCAACAACAGATGGCGCTGCAAGCGATGTGAAAGATATAGAAGACAACGCAGTCTGTGGGTGCGCCATTCTGTACGTCATCTTTCAGCTGTAAGCGTGTGCTGTTCACAACGTGCAAGTGTGCTGTAGACAACATGGTTTATTCCTTAGAACAGAGGATTTTTCTGGTGTTGGAATTCCACCGCCTAGAACACAGTGTTGTTGCAACAAGACGAAGTTTTCAACGGAGGTTTAATGTAACCAAAGGACCGAAAAGCGATACAATAAAGGATCTGTTTGAAAAATTTCAACGGACTGGGAACGTGACTGATGAACGTGCTGGAAAGGTAGGGCGACCGCGTACGGCAACCACAGAGGGCAACGCGCAGCTAGTGCAGCAGGTGATCCAACAGCGGCCTCGGGTTTCCGTTCGCCGTGTTGCAGCTGCGGTCCAAATGACGCCAACGTCCACGTATCGTCTCATGCGCCAGAGTTTACACCTCTATCCATACAAAATTCAAATGCGGCAACCCCTCAGCGCCGCTACCATTGCTGCACGAGAGACATTCGCTAACGATATAGTGCACAGGATTGATGATGGCGATATGCATGTGGGCAGCATTTGGTTTACTGACGAAGCTTATTTTTACCTGGACGGCTTCGTCAATAAACAGAACTAGCGCATATGGGGAATCGAAAAGCCCCATGTTGCAGTCCCATCGTCCCTGCATCCTCAAAAAGTACTGGTCTGGGCCGCCATTTCTTCCAAAGGAATCATTGGCCCATTTTTCAGATCCGAAACGATTACTGCATCACGCTATCTGGACATTCTTCGTGAATTTGTGGCGGTACAAACTGCCTTAGACGACACTGCGAACACCTCGTGGTTTATGCAAGATGGTGCCCGGCCACATCGCACGGCCGACGTCTTTAATTTCCTGAATGAATATTTCGATGATCGTGTGATTGCTTTGGGCTATCCGAAACATACAGGAGGCGGCATGGATTGGCCTCCCTATTCGCCAGACATGAACCCCTGTGACTTCTTTCTGTGGGGACACTTGAAAGACCAGGTGTACCGCCAGAATCCAGAAACAATTGAACAGCTGAAGCAGTACATCTCATCTGCATGTGAAGCCATTCCGCCAGACACGTTGTCAAAGGTTTCGGGTAATTTCATTCAGAGACTACGCCATATTATTGCTACGCATGGTGGATATGTGGAAAATATCGTACTATAGAGTTTCCCAGACCGCAGCGCCATCTGTTGTTGAAAATTGTAACTACTGTAATTTCGAAAGTTTGTCTGCCTGAAAATGTACTGTTGTCCCAAGCATATTGCAACAAACGGTGTATTTCTATCGCTGCTCGTTTAGTTTTTATTGCCGTTTCAAATATACCGGTCATTTTTGAAACATCCTGTAAGTTCCAGTGGACTGATGACCTCAGATGTTAAGTTCCATAGTGCTCAGAGCCATGTGAACCATTCGAATAATTTCATTTCACATAGGAAGCACAGCAAAAGCAGACAGCCTATCTTCATCCGTGGTACTTCTAAGAAACGTTTAGATCTGTGACAGAGGGGGGAAACACTTCTCCTCTTCATCCGTTGTCAATGGTATAGTAGCTGCTAATTTAAGCAATTACATAACGTCTGCAAAAGATTCTTGCAGGTTATTTTCAATAAAAAACTTTATAAAGGCTACTGCACTTTACATTTTGGTAAGTCACTTCGAGAATAACTGATCTGTAATTCCGTTTTTAACTTCAAAAGCAAACTCCGCCCGAACAGGCTATGAAGGCCCAACGGTACCGACCGGCCGCCCTGTCATCCTCAGCCCACAAGCGTCACTGGATGCGTATATGGAGGGGCATGAGGTCAGCACACCACCCTCCTGGCCGTATGCCAGTTCATGAGACCGTGGCCGCTACTTCTCGATCAAGTAGCTACCCAGTCTGCCTCAGAACGGCTGAGTTCACCCCGCTTGCCAACAGCTCTCGGCAGACCGGATGGTCACCCATCCAAGTGCCAGCTCAGTCCGACACCGCTTAACCTCAGTGATCTGATAGGAACCGGTGTTACCACTGCGGCAAAGCTGTTGGCTATTTTTAACTTAGCTTTATTTAAAAAATGAACAGGATTGCAGAACAACAGAAGGAATTTTTCTGGAAAATTATTTTTTAGTGAAAGGAAGAAATGCTGGTTAAGTAAATTAGAGATCAATGAGTGGTTGGAGATTTCAAATCTCTGACTGCCCTGCTGAACTATTACGTCACATACTGTGCTTCCCCTGCTGCTACATTCCTTGTTGTATCATGCCCTTTGCGCGGCCTTTCCCGCCGGAGGTACGAGTCCTCCCTCGGGCATGGGTGTGTGTGTTGTTCTTAGCATCAATTAATTTAAGTCGTGTGTAAGTCTAGGGACCGATGACCTCAGCAGTTTGGTCCTTTAATAATTCACACACATTTGAACATTTTTTTATACACGTCCTCGCATCTTCTTTTTGCTTTCTCGATTATAATATCATCAAAGTTGTCTCTAATTTTCAAAATTTCAGTTTCAAATGATGCTGTTGCTTGCTTTGTTGAGACGGGGTCAAGGTGCGCTTTTGCAATGGTCTGTACTAGATATTTCTTGTGGAACATCCATGAATATTATAAGAATGGATATATGTATGTGAGTGTGCTCGTATGTGTGGATGTTCCATATCCCCTACTGAACCGTTTTCAATCAAATTTGGTACACACATCCCATAATGTCAGCATACAATTGCTCTGGAGGTAACAACTAGCTGCCTATCATAGTTCATCAGATATGACATAATAAACAATGATATCCGCAAAAAGCTGCTGCATCATGCATGACGTTCAAATTTAGTTCTTCTTTGCTACTACCTCTATTCGTAAATTGTTTCGCAGATAGTACTGACATATGACGCAGAATGTACCTACAGAAATATGTCATACGACATATATTTCAAGGGATATGACGTAATAAACATTGAGATACGTGAAGAAATGCCGCAATATGGTTCAAATGGCTCTGAGCGCCGGCATGAGTGGCCGTGCGGTTCTAGGCGCTACAGTCGGGAGCCGCGAGACCGTTACGGTCACAGGTTCGAATCCTCGGGCATGGATGTGTGTGATGTCCCTAGGTTAGTTAGGTTTAAGTAGTTCTAGGGGACTGATGACTTCAGAAGTTGAGTCCCATAGTGCTCAGAGCAATTTGAACCATTATTTTTTTGGCTGTTTTTGGCACTATGGGACTTAACATCTGTGGTTATCAGTGGCCTAGAACTTAGAACTACTTAAACCTAATTAACCTAAGGACATCACACACATCCATGCCCGAGGCAGGATTCGAACCTGCGACTGTAGCGGTCACGCGGTTCCAGACTGAGGCGCCTAGAACCGCACGGCCACACCGGCCGGCTGCCGCAATATGCATGAAGTTTTAATACATTCATTCTTTACTACTAAGGCACACATACAGTCGAGTCAACCTAGAGAAATCCCTGACACCTCCCAGAGCTTTTGACAGTTTTTAACTACGACGCGCAGATGGCTGAAGACGAAAACATTAGCCATCTGAAGAGGCGTCGCCATAGAGAGATTTACAAAATCGCGGTGCAGACGCGCAAATAAGCTGTACTTACACATATGGACATTACGCATATTTCTTCGTATGACTGTTTCATAATTTCGAAAGTGTTCTCACGAATACACGAAAGTGAAATTTTTTCGATATTACACCAAAAACATAGTTCATTTTTGTTTGTTTTCATTTTTAATAGAAAACTGGAAAAATGGATACCCGGCCAACGCCGGGTTCGGCAACTCGTAATTTTGTAAAAAAAAAACCTATAACCAAAATAAAAATTTTGGGTGTTCGAGTTTCAGTCTTAAACCATATGTCTGATTCACAGTTATTGTCTGGTTTCTGGTATCTTTAGTGTGTTGAAGACATTCTAGAGTGGCCTCTTCAGTCTCACGAACTGTAAGGACTTTTCTGTGATTAAAGTTCCATCTTATGGCTCATCCATGAGGGACTCTTCGTTATACAATTGCATGTGGAACAGCCACTTTTTGAATGAGAGAAGAATATTAGTACCTCTGCAATAGTTCTGAGCCGGCCGCTGTGGGCGAGCGGTTCTAGGCGTTTCAGTCCGGAACCGCGCTGCTGCTACGGTCGCAGGTTCGAATCCTGCCTCGGGGCCTGGATATGTGTGATGTCCTTAGGTTAGTTACGTTTCAGTGGTTCTAAGTCTAGTTGACTGATGACCTCACATGTTAAGTCCCATAGTGCTTAAAGTCATTTTTGAATAGTTCTGAAAAACAGTTTTATTTGTTTGTGTCGACTTGTAGCTTGGGCAAGAATTAAGTTCAGTCGGTGTTAATACCAATCAACACAGTACACGAAGTTATACTCTTCTCTTACAACTGTTTGGATCCCTGTACGTCGGTCAAGCATGACACAGGCGCCACGATAAATCAGAGATGTTACGTCTTCTTTCTGTTCTTGAACATTGGTGAGTAACATTTTACTGTTAGCAGCTAAGGGGGAAGCATCGTTACGTGGTTGATTTGGAAATGTCCTAAATCTTTCGACAGGCTCTTCAGTAGAAATCAGATAACTAAATACTGCAACCAAAAGAAAGTTAGCCGGCCGGGGTGGCCGAGCGGTTCTAGGCGCTACAGTCTGGAACCGCGCGACCACTACGGTCGCAGGTTCGAATCCTGCCTCGGGCATGGATGTGTGTGATGTGCTTAGGTTAGTTAGGTTTAATTAGTTCTAAGTTCTAGGGGACTGATGACCTTAGAAGTTAAGTCCCATAGTGCTCAGAGCCATTTGAACCAAAAGAAAGTTAGAAGCTACATCAGAAGATTCATCTGCTATCGCCGGCACAAAATCTGTCATAGCTATTTCTGCATTACTTTCTTCATGGCACACATGTAACCGACACTCTAGTAAGTTATTTGGTATATCCTTGGATGAACCTTACAGACAGTAACATTGTTCATGCGCTCCTTCACAAGCTAAAGCTGAAGTGAAATATAGCAGCCCTGTGAATATTCTGGGATTGTTAGATTCTACTGTTTCATCATGTACACGGAAGGCAAGTTCAAACTCACTGTCCAACTTAATACAGTCAGTTATCTTGGAAGGAACATGGCGACTTTTCCTTACGTTGTCATTGTGTCTGCCTGTATTCTGCCTGGAAGCTGAGCTAAGATGTTGCTTAATTTCTGTTTTTCCTAGGACTCATAATTCTAAATAAGTATTCTTATGTCCAATAGATTCCTCGCTCTCGTTAACCATCTCTGTTAGATCCGACATGCCATAGCATCTCCAGCTCGTATCTTTTCTCTTAGCTAACACTAAACACGGAAAACATTTTTTTGATAATGCTCATAGATGGCGAAACAACGCTCTGGTGGGCGGTTTGCGGGTTTAAATCACCTCGGGGTACAACCACGCGGTGCATTTGACCTGCGGTCGTCGCGCAGTGGCGCTGGCAGCAGTCCACATACGCAGAGGTGTGTTGGTGCATGTCAGAGTACGGTGCAGCGAGTAAGTGTGCAGATGTTTTCAGACGAGCTAATGGTGACTGTGTGTTGAAAATGGCTCAAAGAACAAATATTGATGACGTTATGACGGGTAGAATACTAGGGCGACTGGAGGCTGGTCAAACACAACAGGTCGTAGCACGGGCTCTCCGTGTGCCACAAACTGTGATCTCAGGATTATCTCAATGATTCCAGCAGACAGGAAACGCGTCCAGGCGCTACAGTACGAGACGTCCACAGTGTACAACACCACAAAAATACCGATATCTCACCATCAGTGCCCGCAGAGGGCCACGGAGTACTGCAGGTAGCCTTGCTCGGGACCTTACCGCAGCCAGTTGTCTCCAGACACACACTCGACAGCCGACTCAACAGACATGGTTTGTTCGCCCAGAGACCTGCAAGGTGCATTCCACTGCCCCTGGTCACAGGAGAGCCCCCAAAACTCTGGTGTCAAGAACACAGTACATGGTCATTACAACAGTGGTCCCAGGTTATGTTCACGGACGAGTCCAGGTATAGTCTGAACAGTGATTCTCGCCAGATTTTCATAAGGCGTGAACCAGGAACCAGATACCAACCCTTTAATGTCCTTGAAAGGGACCTGTATGGAGGTCGTGGTTTGATGGTGTGGGTTGGGATTATGATTGGTACAGGTACACCCCTGCATCTCTTTGACAGAGGAACTGTAACAGGTCAGGTGTATCGGGACGTCATTTTGCACCAGTTTGTCTGCTTTTCAGGGGTGCAGTGGGTCCCACCTTCCTCCTGATGCATGATAACGCACGGCCCCACCGAGCTGCCATCGTGGAGGAGTACCTTGAAACAGAAGCTGTCAGTGGAATGGAGTGGCCTGCTTGTTCTCCAGACCTAAACCCCATCGAGCACGTCTGGGATGCTCTCTATCGACGTATCGCTGCACGTATTCGAAACCCTACGACACTTTAGGAGCTCCGACAGGCACTGGTGCAAGAATGGGAGGCTATACCCCAGCAGCTGCTCGACCCCCTGATCCAGAGTATGCCAACCCGTTGTGCGGCCTGTGTACGTATGCATGGTGATCATATCCCATATTGAAGGCGGGGTACATGCGCAGGAAACAGTAGCGTTTTGTAGCACATGTGTTTCGGGACGGTTTTCTCATCTTATCACCAATACCGTGAACTTGCAGATCTGTGTCGTGTGTTTTCCCTGTGTGTCTATGCTATTAGCGCCATTTTGTGCAGTGCCACCTTGTGTGGCACCACATTTTGCAATTATCGTTAATTTATGAACATGAGTGTAGTTTATTGATAGGAAAGCAGCCGCAAATCCAACTGTTCCTTTTCCATATATTTACGTTAAAATACCTGCAGAGCGTCTTACGTCGGCTTGTATGCGTTTGTCTTAATTCGAGGTAAGGGACACGTCTCTTTGAGGCGTAAAAAGCTGAATAATTTTGTTTCTAAAAGGTTATAAACGTTGTTCATTCTTCTTTGAAAACAAACTCCAAGAACAGATAAATTTACTCGTATATATATGCACTGAGGCACAGTTAATTCCTGAATACACTGATAAGCGATCCCAGGAAAATCACTCCATTACAATGAGGGCACAATTCATAACTGCTCTAGCTGTGGGCAGTAGCCTTTCACTTCGGGGCAGTTCGTACATTTCCGTCAGAACCCGACTCGCATCTGAGCTAGTACTTGCACGAGCGGCAGTGTTAATGTTACTAGCGACGTTTCTCCTTGCCCTTCCCTGGCGAAGGAAGACCCATAAATTTACTCACGTAGGCTGAGAACCGAAACTGAACTTCGGCAGTGCATGGGCAACGCTTAGGCACATACAGGGCGATAATTATTGAACTATATGAAAAAGAAAGAAAATTAGTTACAAACTACGGCGTACACACACTGTATTCAATATGTAAACATCACTACAGATATTCGGATTTAGGTTAATACATGTTCGATATGCCTGCCAGCATTGAATATGATGTGGCGCAGACGAACAGAGAAATTCTGCATGACCTCCTGAAGCGTCGAAACATCGATGCTGTCGATGATCTCTTGAATGGCTGTTTTCAGCTCAGCAATGGTTTTGGACATATTGCTGTACACTTTGTCCTTAATATAGATCTACAACAAGGAGCCGCATGTGTTCAGATCAGGAGAATATGGAGCCAATCGAGGCCTATGACAGTCGCCACTGAGCACCCCAGAGACAGAATGCGGTCTCCTCTAGGACAGGGGTCTCCAAGCTACGGCCCGCGGGCCGAAACAGGCCCGCGAGGGCCGGCAAACCGGGCCGCGATAGATGGCCGGACATCCCCGGTATCCGGCCCGCCAAATATTTGAGGTGGTACCTATACTGCAAACAATTGGGTTTCGAGGCCTATCACGACCAATACACCGAGACATTGGCTCTGCTACTCGCTACAAGACTACATAACTAAACTTATTGTTGCGCCGCTTGTAATAACAATGCGTTGACGTACTCTACCTCTGTTACGTCTTGCAGTAATAGTGTTGATAACAATGATTTTGAGATTTCGTTAACTTTGCAGGACGCTTTCGTGAAGAATGTGCAGTGACATACTTTTTTGTCGGTGAAATTCGCCAGAATAAAATACGCCAGAATTTCGGTCAGGTACGTTCACCAATAAAAATTATGTAATTAAATAAAAATCGTAGTTCGTTTCAGTGCTAGCTATTCCCACAACCTTAGATTTTTGCGATTTCATCTTCCCTTTAGCCTTACATTACGGTGATAGTGGAGTGCTAGGGTGCTTTAATCCCACTAGGTAGATCTTGGCCCTTACGACTTCTAGATCTACATCTACATTTATACTCCGCAAGCCACCCAACGGTGTGTGGCGGAGGGCACTTTACGTGCCACTGTCATTACCTCCCTTTTCTGTTCCAGTCGCGTGTGGTTCGCGGGAAGAACGACTGTCTGAGAGCCTCCGTGCGCGCTCGAATTTCTCTAATTTTACATTCGTGATCTCCTCGGGAGGTATAAGTAGGGGGAATCAATATATTCGATACCTCATCCAGAAACGCACCCTCTCGAAACCTGGCGAGCAAGCTACACCGCGATACAGAGCGCCTCTCTTGCAGAGTCTGCCACCTGAGTTTGCTAAACATCTCCGTAACGCTATCACGGTTACCAAATGACCCTGTGACGAAACTCGCCGCTCTTCTTTGGATCTTCTCTATCTCCTCCGTCAACCCGATCTGGTACGGATCCCACACTGATGAGCAATACTCAAGTATAGGTCGAACGAGTGTTTTGTAAGCCACCTCCTTTGTTGATGGACTACATTTTCTAAGAACTGTCCCAATGAATCTCAACCTGGCACCCGCCTTATCAACAATTAATTTTATATGATCATTCCACTTCAAATCGTTCCGCACGCATACTCCCAGATATTTTACAGAAGTAACTGCTACCAGTGTTTGTTCCGCTATCATATAATCATACAATAAAGAATCCTTCTTTCTATGTATTCGCAATACATGTGGCCCGTGGACTAAAAAGTTTGGAGACCCCTGCTCTAGGACATCAAATACTCTCCTGCTTCGATGGGGTCGAGCTCCGTCTTGCATGAACCACATCTTGTCGAAATCAGGGCCACTTTCGATAATGGGGATGAAATCATCTTCCAACACGTTGACGCACCGTTTGGTAGTTACTGATTATTTCGTGACTGCACACTGCACACCTTACAGTCACCCGGTGAGGGTGAAGAGATTCCTCGATCACGAAATTCGGATCCTCAGCACCGCCGATGGGCCAATTTTGCTTAATGACGAACCAGTCCAAATGAAAGTGGGCTTTGTCGCTAAACCAAACCGTGCAATCACACACTAATTCCCATCATGCCCCGCGGCCAACTATTCAGTTTGAACGTCCTAACGGAAGTCTTTCGGATGTTATGACGGTTTTATTTCATGCAGTTCTATAGTTGTTACCCTGGACGCGTGCTATCTGAACGGCTTAAGGTTTTTCCGTAGGGTAAAAATACACTCCTGGAAATTGAAATAAGAACACCGTGAATTCATTGTCCCAGGAAGGGGAAACTTTATTGACACATTCCTGGGGTCAGATACATCACATGATCACACTGACAGAACCACAGGCACATAGACACAGGCAACAGAGCATGCACAATGTCGGCACTAGTACAGTGTATATCCACCTTTCGCAGCAATGCAGGCTGCTATTCTCCCATGGAGACGATCGTAGAGATGCTGGATGTAGTCCTGTGGAACGGCTTGCGATGCCATTTCCACCTGGCGCCTCAGTTGGACCAGCGTTCGTGCTGGACGTGCAGACCGCGTGAGACGACGCTTCATCCAGTCCCAAACATGCTCAATGGGGGACAGATCCGGAGATCTTGCTGGCCAGGGTAGTTGACTTACACCTTCTAGAGCACGTTGGGTGGCACGGGATACATGCGGACGTGCATTGTCCTGTTGGAACAGCAAGTTCCCTTGCCGGTCTAGGAATGGTAGAACGATGGGTTCGATGACGGTTTGGATGTACCGTGCACTATTCAGTGTCCCCTCGACGATCACCAGTGGTGTATGGCCAGTGTAGGAGATCGCTCCCCACACCATGATGCCGGGTGTTGGCCCTGTGTGCCTCGGTCGTATGCAGTCCTGATTGTGGCGCTCACCTGCACGGCGCCAAACACGCATACGACCATCGTTGGCACCAAGGCAGAAGCGACTCTCATCGCTGAAGACGACACGTCTCCATTCGTCCCTCCATTCACGCCTGTCGCGACACCACTGGAGGCGGGCTGCACGATGTTGGGGCGTGAGCGGAAGACGGCCTAACGGTGTGCGGGACCGTAGCCCAGCTTCATGGAGACGGTTGCGAATGGTCCTCGCCGATACCCCAGGAGCAACAGTGTCCCTAATTTGCTGGGAAGTGGCGGTGCGGTCCCCTACGGCACTGCGTAGGATCCTACGGTCTTGGCGTGCATCCGTGCGTCGCTGCGGTCCGGTCCCAGGTCGACGGGCACGTGCACCTTCCGCCGACCACTGGCGACAACATCGATGTACTGTGGAGACCTCACGCCCCACGTGTTGAGCAATTCGGCGGTACGTCCACCCGGCCTCCCGCATGCCCACTATACGCCCTCGCTCAAAGTCCGTCAACTGCACATACGGTTCACGCCCACGCTGTCGCGGCATGCTACCAGTGTTAAAGACTGCGATGGAGCTCCGTATGCCACGGCAAACTGGCTGACACTGACGGCGGCGGTGCACAAATGCTGCGCAGCTAGCGCCATTCGACGGCCAACACCGCGGTTCCTGGTGTGTCCGCTGTGCCGTGCGTGTGATCATTGCTTGTACAGCCCTCTCGCAGTGTCCGGAGCAAGTATGGTGGGTCTGACACACCGGTGTCAATGTGTTCTTTTTTCCATTTCCAGGAGTGTACTTTGAAAATACAGATAAAATGATCTCATATGGGAAAGAATCGAGAAGAATGATTGTCTGAAAGTATGCTTTTTATAGTTTGCTCAATCAGCTCTTATCTGTGGCTTCACTGAGGCCGGCCGAAGTGGCCGAGCGGTTCTAGGCGCTACAGTCTGGAACCGCGCGACCGCTACGGTCGCAGGTTCTAATCCTGCCTCGGGCATGGAAGTGTGTGATGTCCTTAGGTTAGTTAGGTTTAAGTATTTCTAAGTTCTAGGGGACTGATGACCTCGGAAGCTAAGTCCCATAGTGCTCAGAGCCATTTGAACCATTTTTGAGCTTCACTGAACCACTGAACGCACAGTCGCCCCGCCACTGAGTGAAGCAACTTCCGGATTGCGACGACTTTCGCGGACGGCGTCGGCGGTTTGAAGGAACAGGATGTTCGTGGAAAGAATGAACTGAAACAGATTATCTCTTAGATGTTGTTCTTGTGGGCGATGGCAGTCGTAGCCTATTAATTATGTAAATTTTTTTTAACATTCATTCATTCATTCATTTCATTGTTGCCCTTATGGACAGTGTTTGAACTCGAAAATCACATGATGACACAATTTTCACTTCTTTCCTTTCTTCCTCTTCTCTTCCCAAAATCTCTTCATCCTTTGGCTGTGCTCCTGTTTCCTTTGCTCTGTCCATAATGTTCCTGTCTTCTTTCTCTCCTTTACAATAAATTTTGCACTCCTAACTTTGTTTCTGAAGTATTTCCTGTCTCCTATCATTTGCCTGTTGATCCCTATCTGCCTTAAGTCTTCGTCTATTTCATGATACCAATTTGTTTTCTTGCTTGAGCTGTTTACTACATCAAAAATTTTCTTTGTAAGTCGGTTGTTGTCCATTCTCTGTATGTGCCCATAGAAATTTAATCTGCGTTTTCTGATCGCGTCTGTTAGTCTGTCAGTGTGCTGGTACAGCTCTTTGGTAGGTCGCTTCATCCATATGCCATCTCTGTGAATTGGTCCAAATATTTTTCTGAGAATTTTGCGTTCTATTTTTTCTGTGTCTATGATGCCTGATGCTCCAATTGTGGTTGTTTCTGACGCGTACAATGCTTCTGGTAATACAACTGTTTTGTAGTGCCTAAGTTTGGCCTGCCTCGATATGCTTTTCTTATTATAATGTGACCATGTGAGTTTGTATGCCTTCTGGAGTTTCTTCGTTCGTTCCATGTTAGCCGCCTTGTTTGATCCTCCCATTTGTATGTACTCCCCTAAATACTTAAATTTTTCGACTCTTTCTACGGATCCATATACAGTATGCATGGTGTGTACATTGTTGGTCTGTCGTTCCATATATTGTGTCTTCTCGTAAGATACCTGCAGACCTGTTTTGGCAGCTATTTCATGCAAGCATTCCAGTGCTTCCTTTGCCTCCTGTGTATTATTGCTGAGTATGGCTATATCATCTGCAAATGCCAGACATTTTATGATTGTTTTGGTTTCACGTGTTCTTCCCAGCTGTATTCCTTTAACTTGTTCCTCCCACTGCTTGATAATTTTGTCTAACACCATGTTGAACAGGATTGGTGAGAGCCCGTCTCCTTGTCGGACACCTGTGTGTATGTGGAAGGGTTCCGAAATTTCTCCCATGAACTTAATCTTGGAGGTAGTGTCTGTAAGCGTCTGTTGTACAAGTGCCCCGGTTTTTCTGTCGATAACATATTCTTCCAGCACGTCAAAGAGTGTCTGTCTGTCTATGGAATCATATGCTTTTTTAAAGTCCACAAAGGTAACTACAGTGTTTCTTGCCTGTCTGACTTTCAAAAGTGTTCTCAAGTTCCAGATCTGTTCGATGCATAATCTCCCTTTTCTGAAGCCTGCCTGGTATTCCCCAATTTGCAGATCTGCTTGTGGTTCTAGTCTGTTTAATAGCACCTTAGAGAAAATTTTGTATGTAACTGGTACTAGCGAAATGCCTCTGTAATTGTTTGGATCTGACTTATCACACTTTTTATGTAATGGATGGATCAATGCACATTTCCATTCCTCTGGCACTTTCTCTGTGATCCAAATTTCGGAGATAAACTTATGGATTTTTTTGGTGATGTTTTCATCTTGGAGTTTCCAGATCTCGGCGATAATACCATCTTCTCCGGCAGCTCTGTTATTTTTCATTTGTTTTATGATTTCCTCTACCTCTTCTATTGTGGGTGGATCAGAATCGGCATTAGGTGTGGTCTTTTGGAATGTTAATTTTCCTGTAGGTTTTTTGCAATTAAGAAGTTTATCAAAGTAATGTTTGAGAATTTTACAGTTTTCTTTTGTGTTTGTTTCCAGGGATACATCTGTTCTTCGGAAGCAGAGGCTAGGGGGTTGATAGCCCTTAATATTTTCTTTGAAAGTTCTGTAAAAATTTCTTGTGTTATTTCTTTTGAAATCTTCCTCAATTTCTTTTAGTCTGTTATTGTCATATGCTCGTTTTTGTGGTGACCTTTAACAAGATCACGGTAATTGCAGACTTGATTGTTGAGATCAAGCCATATTTCACTGCCGCACCAACTAGGTAAACAGACGCAGACCACTAGTCGCTGGATACCAGAACAGACACTAATGGATTTCTTGATGTTGTGTGTTTGGTCCGCGAGAGCTATTTTATTTCGCTCAAGTCCGCCGGCAAGCCGGTGAGGACCCCCCTATCCGCCACCTGGGACGCGCCACGTCGGAGTATCACCTCTCCGCCTGCTACGACACCGTAGTAGGTTCGTGGTTTTTTTTTTTTAACATTATTTTATATGTTCTACACTTCTTACCGTTCTACCGCTAGACGTTAAATGGTTTCAGCCGTCTGACATCTCTACCATCATTTTAGAGAGCTGTGTGTATCGTTGAGGAGCACCTTACGGTTACTCCACGTTGTCGTGGGAGTGTGTCTCCGCAGCCGGAGAACGCGAGCAGCCCGCGAGAGGTCTTTCGGTGCGGTGCTCACAGCAGGTCTGGGGTGTGGGCCGCGGCAAGCTACGTGAGCGGAGACCCTGCCTGCAGCCAGTCATACAGGTCGGGGAATACACTATGTGATCAAAAGTATCCGGACACCCCCAAAAACATATGTTTCTCACATTAGGTGCATTGTGCTGCCACCTACTGCCAGGTACTCCATATCAGCGACCTCAGTGGTCATTAGACATCGTGAGAGAGCAGAACGGGGCGCCCCGCGGAACTCACGGACTTCGAACGTGGTCTGGTGATTGGGTGTCACTTGTGTCATACGTCTGCACGCGAGATTTCCACACTCCTAAACATCCCTAGGTCCACTGTTTCCGATGTGATAGTGAAGTGGAAACGTACAGGGACGGGTACAGCACAAAAGCGTACTGGCCGACGTCGTCTGTTGACTGACAGAGACCGCCGGCAGACATCTATCCAGACCATCACACAGAAATTCCAAACTGCATCAGGATCTATTGCAAGTACTCTGATAGTTAGGCGGGAGGTGAGAAAACTTGGATTTCCTGGTCGAGCGGCTGCTCATAAGCCACACATCACGCCAGTTAATGCCGAACGACGCCTAGCTTTGTGTAAGGAGCGTAAACACTGAACAGTATAAAAAAGTTGTGTGGAGTGACGAATCACGGTACACAACATGGTGATCCGATCCCAGGGTGTGGGTATGGCGTATGCTCGGTGAACGTCATCTGCCGGCGTGTGTAGCGCTAGCAGTAAAATTCGGAGGCGGTCGTCTTATGGTGTGGTCGTGTTCTTCATGGAGGGGGCTTGCAAACCTTGTTCTTTCGCGTGGCACTATTACAGCAAAGGCCTACATTGATGTTTTAAGCACCTTCTTGCTTCCCACTGTCGAAGAGCAATTCGGGGATGCCGATTGTTTCTTTCGACATGATCGAGCATCTGTTCACAATGCACGGACTGTGGCGGAGTTGTTACACGTCAATAACATCCCTGTAATGGACTGGCCTGCACATGGTTCTGACCTGAATCCTATACAACTCTGGGACGTTTTGGAACGCCGATTTCGTGCCAGGCTTCACCGCCCGACATGGATACCTCTCCTCAGTGCAGCACTCCGTGAAGAATGGGCTGCTATTCCCCAAGAAACCTTCCAGCACCTGATTGAACGTATGCCTGCGAGAGTGCAGGCTGTCGTCAAGGCTAAGATGGGCCAACACCATACTGAATTCCAGCATTAACGATGGAGGGCGCCACGAGCTTGTAAGTCTTTTCAGACAGGTGCCCGGATGCTTTTTATCACATAGTTTACCTGGAGAACGCGCGCCAGACGGTCGTAACTACAATTTGAAATCTTCATTATAATAGTTTCTCCTTGTTACAGAAATTGTCAGGCAAAGTACCTCAGTCACTGACCATGACAGTGGCATTATTCCCGTTCCGTAAGCCTTGAAGAGTAGAAGAAAGAGTTACAGCAGAATATAGGCTTGGAACAAGGAATGAGGCAGGAGAAAGACTAAGTGAGTTGTGTACTAAATTTCAGCTAGTAATAGAGAATACTCTGCTGAAGAATCACAAGAAAAAGAAGTATACTTGGAAACGCTCAGGTGATGCGCGAAAATTTCAGTTAGGTTACGACATGGTCAGACAGAGATTTCGATATCACATACTGGATTTTAAGTCATACCCAGGAGCAGATACAGACTCAGATCAAAATGCACTACTGATGAAGAGCAGGCTGAAGTTTAAGAGATTAGTCGGAAAGAATCAATATGCAAAGAAGTGGGAAACGGAAGTACTAAGGAACGGCGAGTTAGGCTTGAAATTGCCTATGGTTATCGATACAGCAATAAGGAATATCTCAGCAGGCAATACCGTTGAAGAGAAATTGAAATCAGTAAAAAGTGCAATGACAGAAATTGGAAAGAAAAACATAGGTACCAAGAAGATAACTGCGAAGAAAGGAATGAAACATTTGTTGTTGTTGTTGTGGTCTTCAGTCCTGAGACTGGTTTGATGCAGCTCTCCATGCTACTCTATCCTGTGCAAGTTTCTTCATCTCCCAGTACCTGCTGCAGCCTACATCCTTCTGAATCTGCTTGTTGTATTCATCTCTTGGTCTCCCTCTACGATTTTTACCCTCCACTCTGCCCTCCAGTACCAAATTGATGATCCCTTGATGCTTCAGAACATGTCCTACCAACCGATCCCTTCTTCTAGTCAAGTTGTGCCACAAACTCCTCTTCTCCCCAATTCTATTCAATACCTCCTCATTAGTTATGTGATCTGCCCATCTAATCTTCAGCATTCTTCTGTAGCACAACATTTCGAAAGATTCTATCCTCTTCTTGTCTAAACTATTTATCGTCCATGCTTCACTTCCATACATGGCTACACTCCAAACAAATATTTTCAGAAACGACTTCCTGACACTTAAATCAATACTCGATGTTAACAAATTTCTCTTCTTTAGAAACGCTTTCCTTGCCATTGCCAGTCTACATTTTATATCCTCTCTACTTCGACCATCATCAGTTATTTTTCTCCCCAAATAGCAAAACTCCTTTACTACTTTAAGTGTCTCATTTCCTAATCCAATTCCCTCAGCATCACCCGACTTAATTCGACTACATTCCATTATCCTCGTTTTGCTTTTGTTGATGTGCATCTTATATCCTCCTTTCAAGACACTGTCCATTCCGTTCAACTGCTCTTCCAAGTCCTTTGCTATCTCTCAAGAATTACAATGTCATCGGCGAACCTTAAAGTTTTTATTTCTTCTCTATGGATTTTAATACCTACTCCGAACTTTTGTTTCCTTTACTGCTTGCTCAAGATACAGATTGAATAGCATCGGGGAGAGGCTACAACCCTGTCTTACTCCCTTCCCAACCACTGCTTCCCTTTCATGTCCCTCGACTCTTATAACTGCCATCTGGTTTCTGTACAAATTGTAAATAGCCTTTCGCTCCCTTTTACCCCTGTCACCTTCAGAGATATAGGCCTATAGTTTTGCGCATCTGCTCGACGACCCTTCTTGAAAACTGGAACTACCTGTGCGATTTTCCAATCATTTGGAACCTTCCGCTCTTCTAGAGACTTGCGGTACACGGCTGTTAGAAGAGGGCAAGTTCTTTCGCGTACTCTGTGTAGTAGTCAGCGACAGCGTGTGTGAGTAGTCAGAGTGCAGACCTGTCAAGGTGACAACGTTTCGCAGGACTCTACACGCTGAGCGGAACGTCCGGAACCCTGGAACCGCCGTCTGCCGCGGTCCCAGCTGTGGCCCACCTTGCAGCCGGCCTCTCGAGCTACGGACCGCCGCCACCCCCTGCAGGAGGGGTGGAGGGTGAGAGCTGCGCCAGTGCCCTGGCGGCTCTCCACCGGCTCACGTGGACCGAGACCAACCAACTGAGCCAGGAGCTCGGCTGCCGAGTCGCTGCCGAGTGTTTAGACTCCTGCTCTGCACCGAGGTACGTACACCACTCCAGGCCATAACTACACTACTGGCCATTATTGCTACACCAAGTAGAAATGCAGATGATAAACGGGTATTCATTGGACAAATATATTGTACTACTACTGACTTGTGATTACATTTTCACGCAATTTGGGTGCATAGATCCTGAGAAATCAGTACCCTGACCAACCACCTCTGGCCCTAATAACGGCCTTGATACGCCTGGACACTGAATCAAACAGAGCTTGGATGGCGTGTACAGGTACAGCTGGGCATGCAGCTTCAACACAATACCACAGTTCATCAAGAGTAGTGACTGGCGTATTGTGACGAGCCAGTTGCTCGGCCACCATTGACCAGACTTTTTCAGTTGGTGAGAATCTGCTGGCCAAGGCAGCAATCGAACATTTTCTGTATCAAGAAAGGCCCGTACAGGACCTGCAACATGCGGTCGTGCATTATCCTGCTGAAATGTAGGTTTCGCAGGGATCGAATGAAGGGTAGAGCCACGGGCCGTAACACATCTGAAATGTAACGTCCACTGTTCAAAGTGCCGTCTATGTGAACAAGAGATGACCGAGACGTGTAACTAACGGCACCCCATACCATCACGCCGGGTGATACGCCAGTATGGCGATGACGAATACACGCTTCCAATGTGCGTTCACCGCGATGTCGCCAAACACTGATGCGACCATCATGATGCTGTAAACAGAACCTGGATTCATCCGAAAAAATGACGTTTTGCCATTCGTGCACACAGGTTCGTCGTTGAGTACACCATCGCAGCCGCTCCTGTCTGTGATGCAGTGTCAAGGGTAACCGCAGCCACGGTCTCCGAGCTGATAGTCCACGCTGCTTCAAACGTCGTCGAACTGTTCGTGCAGATGGTTGTTGTCTTGCAAACGTCCCCATCTGTTGACTCAGGGATTGAGACGTGGCTGCACGATCCGTTACAGCCATGCGGATAAGATGCCTGTAATCGCGACTACTAGTGATACGAGGCCGTTGGGATCCAGCACGGCGTTCCGTATTACTCTCCTGAACCACCGATTCCATATTCTGCTAACAGTCATTGGATCTCGACAAACGCGAGAAGCAATGACGCGATACGATGAACCGCAATGGCGATAGGCTAGAATCGGACCTTTATCAAAGTCGGAAACGTGATGGTACGCATTTCTCCTCCTTACACGAGGCATCACAACAACGTTTCACCAGGCAACGCCAGTCAACTGCTGTTTGTGTATGAGAAATCGGCTGGAAACTTTCCTCATGTCAGCACGTTGTGGGTATCGCCACCGGAGCCAACCTTGTGTGAATGCTCTGAAAAGCTAATCACTTGCATATCACAGCATCGTCTTCCTGTCGGTTAAATTTCGCGTCTGTAGCACGTCATCTTCGTGGTGTAGCAGTTTTAGTGCCCAGTAGTGTATTTACCGTACGCCTAATCTTCTCCTGTCCGTAAATTTGCTCTGTACGCTATCACCTACTTTTCCTGTTTTCCGAGACTAATCATCTGTCAGTTATGACACATTAATCACATACAAGAAGACAGCACGCTAACATCCTGTGACGCTGCTCTTCCGTCGACAGTGACCACTGCACAGTGAACGAATGTGGCTTCTGGCATACGTGCCACTCTGCTCGCTGTCTCCGCATATTGCTAGAGGAGACACTCAACTGTCTGATGATGATCGCCAATAAAATATTTTGCGATCGAGACTGATTGCTTCACTGAAATAAAGTTTCGATCCCTATTTCCCAACCATGTTAAAAATGGTTGAAATGGCTCTGAGCACTATGGGACTTAACAGCTGAGATCATCAGTCGCCTAGAACTTAGAACAACTTAAACCTAACTAACCTAAGGACATCACACACATCCATGCCCGAGGCAGGATTCGAACCTGCGACCTTAGCGGTCGCGCGGTTCCAGACTGAAGCGCCTAGAACCGCTCGACCGCACCGGCCGGCGCCAACCATGTTAAAAAAATCTGTCAAATTTTTGTGCCATTACAGATAGCAACAGAAGCTTGATGTCAATGTTAGGCAACTTTTTTCGGTTTGTGATAGATGGCCTGTAATAGTCACAAACATATGGCTCACAATTTTCAAAATGGTTCAAATGGCTCTGAGCACTATAGGACTCAACATCTTAGGTCATAAGTTCCCTAGAACTTAGAACTACTTAAACCTAACTAACCTAAGGACATCACACACACCCATGCCCGAGGCAGGATTCGAACCTGCGACCGTAGCAGTCCCGCGGTTCCGGACTGCAGCGCCAGAACCGCACGGCCACCGCGGCCGGCTCACAATTTTAGACGAACAGTTGGTAAGAGATAGGTTTCCTAAATTAAAATACAGAAAGTAGGTACGTTTGAACATTTTATTTCGGTTGTTCCAATGTGATATATGTACCTTTGTGAACTTATCATTTCTGAGAACGCATGCTTTTACAGCGTGATTACCTGTAAATACCACATTAATGCAATAAATGCTCAAAATGATGTCCGTCAACTTCAATGCATTTGGCAATACGTGTAACGACATTCCTCTCAACAGCGGGTAGTTCGCCTTCCGTAATGTTCGCACCTGCATTGACAATGTTCAGACGCATGTTGTTAGGCGTTGTCGGTGGATCACGATAGCAAATATCCTTCAACTTTCCCCACAGAAAGAAATAAGGGGAGTCAGATCCGGTGCGGGCCATGGTATGGTGCTTCGATGACCACCTGTCATGAAATATGCTATTCAATACCGATTCAACCGCACGCGAGCTAAGTGCCGGACATCCATCATGTTGGAGGTACATCGCCATTCTGTTATGCAGTGAAACATCTTGTAGTAACATCGGTAGAGCATTATGTAGGAAATCACCATACATTGCACCATTTAGATTGCCGTCGATAAAATGGGGGTCAATTATCCTTCCTCCCATAATACCGCACCATACATTAACCCACCAAAGTCGCTGATGTTCCACTTGTCGCAGCCATCGTGGATTTTCCTTTGACCAATAGTGCATATTATGCCGGTTTACGTTACCGCTGTTGGTGAATGATACTTCGTCGCTAAATAGAACTCGTGCAAAAAATCTGTCATCGTCCCGTAATTTCTCTTCTGCCCAATGGCAGAACTGTACACGACGTTGAAAGTCGTCGCCATCCAATTCCTGGTGCATAGAAATATGGTACGGGTGCAATCGATGTTGATGTAGCATTCTCAAAATCGACGTTTCTGGGATTCCCTATTCTCGCGCAATTTGTCTGGTACTGATGTCCAGATTAGCCGCGACAGCAACTAAAACACCTACTTGGGCATCATCATTTGTTGCAGGTCGTGGTTGATGTTTCACATGTGGCTGTTTCCTTAAATAACGTAACTATCTGGCGAACGGTCCGGACACTTGGATGATGTCGTCCAGGATATCGAGCAGCATACATACCACACACCCGTTGGGCATTTTGATCACAATAGCCATACATCAACACGTTATCGACCTTTTCCGAAATTGGTAAACTGTCCATTTTAACACGGGTAATATATCACGAAGCAAAACCGCCCGCACTGGCGGAGTGTTACGTGATTCCACGTACTTATACGTTTGTGGCTAATACAGCGCCATCTATCACAAAGCGAAAAAAGTGGCCAAACTAAAACATTCATATTTCTTTACGTACTACACGAACATGTCATAAAAAATGGGGGTTCTTATTTTAAAAAAAACGCAGTTCATATCCGTTTGACCTATGGCAGCGCCGTCTAGCGGGCCAACCATTGCGCCATCTGGTTTCCCCCTTGAAGCTAGACGAGTTTCGTTCTTAGTAGTTTTTTCGTTTGATGCTTATTTCGTGAGATATCTGGCCTGGTCACTATCAATGGACCATGCTGTATACATTGAAGATCCAATGAAACTTGTAAACCTGCCTAATATCGTGGAGGGCCTCCGCGACCACGTAGAAGTGCTGCAACATGACGTGGCATGGACTCGACTAATGTCTGGAGTAGTGCTGGATGGAACTGACACCACGAATCCTGCAGGGCTCTCAATAAATCCGAAAGAGAACGAGCGGGTGAAGATCTCTTCTGAACATCATGTTGCAATGCATCCCAGATGTGCTCAATAACATTCATGTCAGGGGAGTTTGGTGGCCAGCGGAAGCGTTTAAACGCAGAAGAGTGTCCCTGGAGCCACTCGCTAGCAATTCTGGAATGCACAATGGACGTGAATGGATGCTGGTGATCAGATAGGATTCTTACGTACATCTCACCTGTCAGACTTGTATCTAGACGTATCAGGGTTCCCATATCGCTCCAATTGCACACGTCCCTCGGCATTACAGAGCCTCCACCAACTTGAACAGTCCCCTGCTGATATGCAGCGTCCACGGATTCATGAGGTTGTCTCCATACCGGTACACGTCCGTTCACTCTAAACAATTTGAAACGAGACTCGTCCAACCAGGCAACATGTTTCCAATCATCAACACTCCTATGTCAGTGTTGACGGGCCCAGGCGTGGCGTAAAGCTTTGTGTCGTGCAGTCATCAAGGGTACACGATTGGGCCCATACTGATAATGTTTAGTTGGATGTTTAGGACACTGACACTTGTTGATGACCCAGCATTGAAATCTGCTCCAATTTGCGGAATGGTTGCACTTCTATTACGTTGAACGATTGTCTTCAATCGTTGTTGGTCCCATTCTTGCAGAATCTCTTTCCGGCCGCAGCGATGTCGTAGATGTGATGTTTTAGTGGATTCCTGATACTCATGGCACACTCGTGAAATGTTCGTGCGGGAAAATTCCCACTTCATGGCCACCTCGGAGATGCTGTGTCCAATCGCTCTTGTGCCGACTATAACACCACGTCCAAACTCACTCAAATCTGCCATTATAGCAGCAGTAACCAATCTAACAACTGCGCTAGACACTTGTCATATATAGGCGATGCAGACCGCAGTGCCATATTCTGCTTGTTTACATATCTCTGCATTTGAATAGGCATGACTATACTAGTTTCTTCGGCTCTTCAGTGTCTGTCGTGTGTAGGAACCTTGCATATTCGGTTTGCTAGACAAACAATCAAACAACTCGTATTAATGAGTTTTATTACAACAAGGCAAATTCAAATACTTAACTTTGATCTGAGAATTCTTGTAGTCATTTGTACATGATCATCCACAAAATGCAATTACACAGATGTGCCGCAAGCAAAAGCACTCACTAGCACTCCGTCTTCAGGTCACGAGTGGCCTACGGGACCATCCGACCGCCCCATCATCCTGAGTGGAGGATGCGGATAGGAGGGGCGTGTGGTCAGCACACCGCTCTCCCGGTCGTTATGATGGTATTCCTGACCGAAGCCGCTACTATTCGGTCGAGTAGCTCCTCAATTGGCATCACGAGGCTGGGTGCACCCCGAAAAATGGCAACAGCGCATGGCGGCCTGGATGGTCACCCATCCAAGTACCGACCACGCCCGACAGAGCTTAACTTCGGTGATCTCACGGGAAGCTGTGTATCCACTACGGCAAGGCCGTTGCCGCAAGCAAAGGGCGACATACAAAATAATCAGCCTTCTTCAGAATAGGCAATCACAAGTAACACTTTTGGCCCTAACGACCGCTGCTAACAAGGGTCTGTCAAGTGAACTGGAGTGACTGCTGATCTCTAACTGAGCTACGTAGAGATTGGTTATGAAGAGGCTACGATGCGTCGGCTAATGAAGTGGCTAACGTAGAAGCTGCTATCGAAGTGGGCCACCACCAGTCGGGCTCGACGCTTATGTCGTCTTCATTGAGGGGCCTCTGCTGTTACATTGTCGTCCTGGATGGAGGTCGGTCAGCGTGAGATAGGCTGACCTCATCTCACACTCTTTTCTTCTCTGTCGTTCCCGACTGGCGTGCCGGCGCTGACTATATACGTCATTAAAATCTTGAACATGGTAGCAGTCAGTAACATGGAGGCCATGGGAATCATACAGCCAACCAGCGGGACGTCAGAAGTTTATTCCAACTTTTACCTAGACATGTTGTTGACTAAGCCCTATGGAAATGCCGTAGCATTTATACGAATCATTTTACTGTTGACTGAGGCTGTTAACTTGGTGTCCCTTTTCACACAATATGTAACACATGTTATTACTTCTTTCAAGGAAGAGAGGCTTATACCTGTCGAAACCTATGTATGATTTCCATTGTTTCCATACGTCATTCAGTTACAGTGAGACAGTCAGCTTCAAACCAGCTTTTGCTTGAAGGATCACTCAATGACATCACAATATCACCGCCTCTAGCTTCGAAAATTCCGTTAGTTCGACAAGGAAGAGAGCATTGAAAGTTTCTTCAGATAGGCAATATCCACCTGAGTCGTCCCCATAATCATTAGATCCCTTTGAGCTACCAGTCTGCAAGCATGTCGACTGCTGTGTCTCAGCTGCTGTTCCAAATAGTACCGGACTTTCCTGGACCACTAACATTTGGTTATCTAGTGGCCATCATGAGGTGTTGTAGGGTATCTCAGTGTTTGTTAAACGGGGAACGCACACATGCATCCCTCAGAAAAAGCACGACTGCCTGCTTCTACAATGAGAGTGACCACAGCATATTCATCAGGTAGATGAGGAGACAGGGCAACACTTCGTCACCGACGATGTCGAAATAAACGTGCTGGTCCAGGTTCACGTTAACCTTAATGAGTGAATCCAAGCTATAGTAAGGGAAAGACTCCCATAACATCACTGGCCTGGACCGCATCCTATACGCACTGCAGCTTCTGGGAAGCTCCAAAGTCGTCTCTATGATACAATAGTTTTATCAAGATCCAACATTCAAAATGGTTCAAATGGCTCTGAGCACTATGGGACTTAACTTCTGAGGTCATCAGTCTCCTAGAACTTAGAACTACTTAAACTTAACTAACCTAAGGACATCACACACATTCATGTCCGAGGCAGGATTCGAACCTGCGACCGTAGCGTTCGCGCGGTTCCAGACTGTAGTGCCTAGAACCGCTCGGCCACCCGGCCGGCGATCCAACATTCTACAATTTACGGAGAGGTGGTAAAAATTCCAAAGCACGGAAATAACATTAATAGAAAGAAAGAAGTACGTAGATAAGTTCAGAAAGTTCCAAATTTCTCTCTCCGATACAATTGTTTTATCAAGATCCAATATCAGCGTGTTACGATTTAGTGAGAGCGCATAAAAACCCTAAAGCACGAAAACAACTTAAATCCAAAAGAAGAAGGACTGAAATTAGACAAGTTGTTGGTATAAGGCAGCGCCAACAGTTCCCCAGTAGAATCTCCATAAAACACTGATGACATCATAGCCCAACTGTCGCGTGGATGTGTACAAACAGTTTTGTTGGCTGATTTTGTCAAAGTCTCAGACTGCTACCTGAGTCTTTCGGCCTCAGAAGATGTCTGCAGCATTTGGAGACGAAATGCTGGACTATCTGTCATAAAACAAAATTTACGAAGGACGCAAACACCGGTCGTGAGAGCCTGCGTTGTAGGACCAGCACGATTTGTTGCTCTGCTCCTACTTTGCGCTGTTCCAAAAGTTATAGCTCAAAGTAAATAAAAAAGGAATACGCTCTTATACCAACTGTGAAGTCAACACTCAATAATATACTAGTTTTTAACTAATTTCGGAAGTAATACCTGGCTATCCCGAAAAATCATTATCATTACAAATTTGATTCCGGTAAATGAGATTACACTGTGTAGAGTTGAAGCACATGTTAAGTACAAAACTGAACATTCTCTGCGCAGAATATTATTCTCAACATAGAACACGTGTGCAGGGAATTCCTGAAGAAGAAGTTGGCTGCGGTGTGTCCCTACAGTCGGAGTCCCACGGCCTCCCCACTTCCCACAGAGCGGGGTGGCTGTAGCTGGCAGCAGCGGTTCATGCTGGCAGTGGGTGCGGACTCGACGAAGGCGGCGGGTCGAATCCCTGTCTGGGTATCCAATTTCGGATCTTCCGTGATTTGCGTAGATCTGGTGAAAGGCGGGACCGTTCCTGTGAGAACACACAGTCCACCTCCATCCCCAGCCTTTCCCATTCGAAGCTCGTCTTTCATCTCTGACAAAATCTTCGTCGACGGGGTGAGACACCCTAATCTCTCTCGTCAAGTCAGCGTTCCGAGCAGTACTCTTTTTTTGAGTCATCAGTCTTCTGACTGGTTTGAGGCGACACGCCGAGAATTAATCTCTTCTGTCAACCTCTTCATCCCAGAATAGCACTTCTAGCCTACGTCCTCAATTATTTGCTGGATGTATTCCAATCTCTGTCTTCTTCTACAGTTTTTGCCTTCTACAGCTCCCTCCTAGCACCATGTGCGACCGCTCAGTGTCATCCAATACGATCACGACGACACCCCTCGATCGACGTTAGCACTCGCCTTCATACATGGCAGTGGACGTTTGAAAATTCGTGACGCTAGCTCAATGGTCGTCAATTGATTTAAATGTTATTCCCGGCTGACTCTTAATTCAATTACTGCCACGGGGGTGAGGAGAAAGAACACATCCTGGTGATACCAGCATTTTGCGTATTTAGATGTTCGATTAATATGAATAGTTTTCAAGGTTCCAGCGATTCTATTCGAACTCTATGCTGATGTACCGACAAGGACCATTTTGGCAGATAAACATGCAAGTACGTAATGGATGTTCAGTTTCTCAATACAGGGTGTTACAAAAAGGTACGGCCAAACTTTCAGGAAACATTCCTCACACACAAAGAAAGAAAATACGTTATGTGGACATGTGTCCGGAAACGCTTACTTTCCATGTTAGAGCTCATTTTATTACTTCTCTTCAAATCACATTAATCATGGAATGGAAACACACAGCAACAGAACGTACCAGCGTGACTTCAAACACTTTGTTACAGGAAATGTTCAAAATGTCCTCCGTTAGCGAGGATACATGCATCCACCCTCCGTCGCATGGAATCCCTGATGCGCTGATGCAGCCCTGGAGAGTGGCGTATTGTATCACAGCCGTCCACAATACCAGCACGAAGAGTCTCTACATTTGGTATCGGGATTGCGTAGACAAGAGCTTTCAAATGCCCCCATAAATGAAATTCAAGAGGGTTGAGGTCAGGAGAGCATGGAGGTCATGGAATTGGTCCACCTCTACCAATCCATCGGTCACCGAATCTGCTGTTGAGAAGCGTACGAACACTTCGACTGAAATGTGCAGGAGCTCCATCGTGCATGAACCACATGATGTATCGTACTTGTAAAGGCACATGTTCTAGCAGCACAGAGAGTTCAAATAGCTCTGAGCACCGTGCGACTTAACTTCTGAGGTCATCAGTCGCCTAGAACTTAGAACTAATTAAACCTAACTAACCTAAGGACATCACACACATCCATGCCCGAGGCAGGATTCGAACCTGCGACCGTAGCGGTCGCTCGGCTCCAGACTGTAGCGCCTAGAACCGCACGGCCGAGTATCCCGTATGAAATCATGATAACGTGCTCCATTGAGCGTAGGTGGAAGAAACTAAAATGAGTTCTAACATGGAAATTAAGTGTTTCCGGACACATGACCACATAACATCTTTTCTTTATTTGTGTGTAAGGAATGTTTCCTGAAAGTTTGGCCGTACCTTTTTGTAACACCCTGTATAGTTCATCGCACTCACACATTATACATCCGATGTAAGAACAATTTCATGCATTTACATTTTTGGTGTCCCACAAAATAGGGCTGATAGAAGAGATAGAGAAGATCCAATGGAGAGCAGCACGCTTCGTTATCCTCATGGTCTCTTCGCGAGATATACGTAGGAGGGAGCAATATACCGCTTGACTCTTCGGTGAAGGTATGTTCTCGAAACTTCAACAAAAGCCCGTACCGAGCTACTGAGCGTCTCTCCTGCAGAGTCTTCCACTGGAGTTTATCTATCATCTCTGTAACGCTTTCGCGATTACTAAATGATCCTGTAACGAAGCGTGCTGCTCTCCATTGGATCTTCTCTATCTCTTCTATCAGCCCTATTTGGTACGGATCCCACAATGCTGGGCAGTATTCAAGCAGTGGGCGAACAAGCGTACTGTAACCTACTTCCTTTGTTTACGGATTGCATTTGCTTAGGATTCTTCCAATGGATCTCAGTCTGGCATCTGCTTTACCGACGATCAACTTTATATGATCATTCCATTTTAAATCACTCCTAATGCGTACTCCCAGATAATTTATGGAATTAACTGCTTCCAGTTGCTGACCTGCTATTTTGTAGCTAAATGATAGGGTATCTATGTTGCTATGTATTCGCAGCACATTACACTTGTCTACAGTGAGATTCAATTGCCATTCCCTGCACCATGCGTCAATTCGCTGCAGATCCTCCTGCATTTCAGTACAATTTTCCATTGTTACAACCTCTCGATATACCACAGCATCATCCGCAAAAAGCCTCAGTGAACTTCTGATGTCATCCACAAGGTCATTTATGTATATTGTGAATACGAACGGTCCTACGACACTCCCCTGCGGCACACCTGAAATCACTCTAGACGTGGCAGGGAGGCCGTTTCACACTTTTAATTAATTTTCAGGCACTTCGGATGCGATTTCAACATCGAAACTTTGGGAACTTATTGTCCATGAGTTGTAATAACAAATAAAAAATAAATCGAAAATTGACATTTTTGGTCAATTTCATCAACGTCCCCCCTTAAATAGTGTGCTCCAGAATACACTAATTGAGTAAGGTTGCACAGTTTCATCTTCCTTCTTGTGAAATCTTAATATTCAATTGCGTCGAAATGACTCGACGGAGAAGTGGCCACATCTTGAAGAAGTGGGCTGATAGTACAAGTGCTGCCTGTGGCTGTCGTGCCAGGTAGCAGACGTTGAGACACGTTCTGGAGGACTCCCCGCTCCATGTTTTTAAATGTGGTCTGAAAGGCCTGCATGAAGTGACACCGAGTTCCACTATCTGGTTACCAAATGTAAACATTAACCTGTGGATACATCGTGCGTCTATGGGTGTATATTCTGTAAGGCCTTACGATAGTAACGACCCTTCTGTACAAGAGCACTTGCTCGTCCTGACACAATTATGGCTGAATGTGTTCACGAGCATTCTTGTATTTCAACAGAGACCACCCAGTTCACCAGAATAACTCAGTCTAATACATTCATTCGTCTCTGATGTCCTGGCCATCTCTATCGATGGGAACCGTAAAACCTGGAGGAGGTTCATTTTAGCATTCACTGTTCTATTCTGCAAAGTATGATGACTCCGTTTTATTTTGAAAGGTTGAACGACGTGGAATGGAACGAGACAGCGCTGCAAACGGATCATCTGAGGCGCTATGTCCTCTCCCAGTCAGTGCACGCTGTTCAACGCATCACAAGAGCCATACACGCCAGGGGACAATGTGAGAGCCACTATCGGCCTACTTTTATGTGGAGGGTCTCGAAAAAAACTGGTGAGTATCTTATTTCGAAGTACTTTACTGTCAAACGTAGTGTAATATGCGTAGTAAGGTATTCTAATTAAGAAAATCTCGTCTGTGTTAACGAACACATGAGGATGGGAGTTGTCCCAGCGAAAACACACGGGAAACAACAACCTTGTATTGTATTGTATTGTATTGTATGTTAACTGGGGGCCTAGAAGCGACGGAGAGACTCCGTCCCCGCCGCAACCACAGTGGTCCGCAACCCCACGACGACTACCGCAGTCCACTTCACCCCTCCGCCGCCCCACACCGAACCCCTCTCTCAGGGTTATTGTGCGGTTCGGCCCCTGGTGGACCCCCCAGGAAACGTCTCACACCAGACGAGTGTAACCCCTATGTTTGCGTGGTAGAGCATTTATGGTGTACGCATACGTGGAGAACTTGTTTGCGCAGCAGTCACCGATATAGTGTAGCTGAGGCGGGAAAAGGGTAACCAGCCCGCATTCGCCGAGGCAGATAGAAAACCGCCTAAAAACCATCCACAGACTGGCCGGCTCAGCGGACCTCGACACAAACCCGCCGGGTGGATTCGCGCCGTGGACCAGCGCTCCTTCCCAATCCTTAAAGCCGTGCGTTAGTCCGCACGGCTAACCGGATGGGCTAACAACAACCTTAGAACTAAGTAATAACCACTGTAGAGAAAAGAAACTGTATGTACTGAGAACTGATTGCATCTAACAAGGAAAGGTTAGCAATTTGACCACATCTTTTAAGGTGAAAAAAGTAGACTTGCAAGATGTCAGTCCCAGTAATCGATCCAGAGCGGAGCTTTGGGCCACAATTCTGACAGTGACCTTCTGAACACGCAGCTTTTTAACGGTCGTGCACGGGTTGTTTGTCACGCACTGCGGCAGCCCAACTCCACAGTGCGAAGTACTGCACGGTAGAAAGAGTAAGAGGTTCGTGTCCGTAATGACCAGGAGCCAAGAAGCGATAGCGGGGCACCTTCAGGAGCAGCGTACAATGATGGTCAAACCGCAACGTGTAAACGTCAAAACGCGTGAAACTTGTGACCTGTAAGCATCGTTGCTTGCGGCTACGACTAACTTTTGTACGAGGAAAACGAAAGCGCTTGTTTCTTCATGCTATTATTTTAACCGTCCGATTTAGTTGCAGATAAGAACTGCTAAAGGCAGAGAAACATAGTGAAGTGACGTTAGACTCTTCTTTACGAGAGGATGACGATAATGAGGCTAAAGGGATGTATAATTACGAAGTCATTAATTTACGAAGCTTGCTTTGGAGATGTAATATGGTAGGATACGACTAGGTCTCTGTCCGTAAGAGAGGAGTATGTGTACACAGGGGATAGGCAAAATAATGTGAACAGAGGTAGGGCACGTGTCGCGCTGGACTGTGCGTGTTCAGTACGGACTAGGCATCAGTGCAGGCTGTTTATGAGTAGTCGACACGTCGTATTTGCATTCAGAGGCCGAGGTCGACGTGCAGTGAAAGACCCAACAGAGTTGGCAGCTTGCGGGAGCCCGATTGGCTGGAGCATCAGTAACCAAGACAGCCAACTTACTGAATGTTTCAAGAGCACCTGTTTCAACAGTGTGAGGTAACGGGAGAGTCGTGGCGCCCTGAAAATATTCAAAGTTCGGAGTTGGCGTGCCCGAGCTAGGGCCTCTCGGCAGGGTTGCGGCCCGGCAGCAACCACGTGGCGCGAACGTTAGCTTAGCAACCGCGTGATGCCGCACAACGGCCACACAACGGGATTCGGAACTCCTTGGTGACGCTGTGACGATGACAGAGACCTGTACGCCGGGAGTGCCAAAGATGGCGGACTTTGTAAGACATCTCGCAGTTCATATAGAAATTAATAGTAGCCAGAGGAATCATGATACCTCAAAAAGAAACATGTGCATTACCATTATTTGCACGATTCTGATGGTGTAATCGGATTTTCAATACATTTATTAGTTTAAAGTTTAGTATCTGACAGTAAATTATACACTCCTGGAAATTGAAATAAGAACACCGTGAATTCATTGTCCCAGGAAGGGGAAACTTTATTGACACATTCCTGGGGTCAGATACATCACATGATCACACTGACAGAACCACAGGCACATAGACACAGGCAACAGAGCATGCACAATGTCGGCACTAGTACAGTGTATATCCACTTTTCGCAGCAATGCAGGCTGCTATTCTCCCATGGAGACGATCGTAGAGATGCTGGATGTAGTCCTGTGGAACGGCTTGCCAAGCCATTTCCACCTGGCGCCTCAGTTGGACCAGCGTTCGTGCTGGACGTGCAGACCGCGTGAGACGACGCTTCATCCAGTCCCAAACATGCTCAATGGGGGACAGATCCGGAGGTCTTGCTGGCCAGGGTAGTTGACGTACACCTTCTAGAGCACGTTGGGTGGCACGGGATACATGCGGACGTGCATTGTCCTGTTGGAACAGCAAGTTCCCTTGCCGGTCTAGGAATGGTAGAACGATGGGTTCGATGACGGTTTGGATGTACCGTGCACTATTCAATGTCCCCTCGACGATCACCAGTGGTGTACGGCCAGTGTAGGAAATCGCTCCCCACACCATGATGCCGGGTGTTGGCCCTGTGTGCCTCGGTCGTATGCAGTCCTGATTGTGGCGCTCACCTGCACGGCGCCAAACACGCATACGACCATCATTGGCACCAAGGCAGAAGCGACTCTCATCGCTGAAGACGACACGTCTCCATTCGTCCCTCCATTCACGCCTGTCGCGACACCACTGGAGGCGGGCTGCACGATGTTGGGGCGTGAGTGGAAGACGGCCTAACGGTGTGCGGGACCGTAGCCCAGCTTCATGGAGACGGTTGCGAATGGTCCTCGCCGATACCCCAGGAGCAACAGTGTCCCTAATTTGCTGGGAAGTGGCGGTGCGGTCCCCTACGGCATTGCGTAGGATCCTATGGTCTTGGCGTGCATCCGTGCGTCGCTGCGGTTCGGTCCCAGGTCGACGGGCACGTGCACCTTCCGCCGACCACTGGCGACAACATCGATGTACTGTGGAGACCTCACGCCCCACGTGTTGAGCAATTCGGCGGTACGTCCACCCGGCCTCCCGCATGCCCACTATACGCCCTCGCTCAAAGTCCGTCAACTGCACATACGGTTCACGCCCACGCTGTCGCGGCATGCTACCAGTGTTAAAGACTGCGATGGAGCTCCGTATGCCACGGCAAACTGGCTGACACTGACGGCGGCGGTGCACAAATGCTGCGCAGCTAGCGCCATTCGACGGCCAACACCGCGGTTCCTGGTGTGTCCGCTGTGCCGTGCGTGTGATCATTGCTTGTACAGCCCTCTCGCAGTGTCCGGAGCAAGTATGGTGGGTCTGACACACCGGTGTCAATGTGTTCTTTTTTCCATTTCCAGGAGTGTAGAAGTAACGCTCAGCAACGAATTTCCAAAATCGAAACGGTTTAGCCGATTTCGTCGTTCGCCATGTCTTTAGAAAGCTATTAGTGTAAACCTAAATTGGTATGAATTACAGGCATGTAACTTGAATAGTACATGAGTTATTGGAGGTCAAAGTGGCCCAATACTACTAATCTCGTCAGGCCATAAGTACTCCACACTTACACGAAAAAACGGTAGCAGCCTGCTTATAAATATATTTATTCGTCTATGTCTTTGTTTATATCCGATATATACTATTCATGAAGAAATTAGTCAAATATTTACTATGTTTTAGAAAGCAAAGATACTTTAGGCTACTGGCCTAATTTTCTTCTGTTCCTTTTGATATATGTTTATTTAATTTGTTTATGTATTTAATAATGTGTGTTAGAGCGTGTTTATCGTCCAGCCGTAGGAATATTTATTTAATTTCAAGTTGTTTAAAAGTAAATCCAGTATTTCGAATGTTTGTGTGGGCGCGTTGGCTCGAAAACATGGCGCGAGTGCTATAGCCAATCACAGCGCTCGTGAATGGGGAGACTGGATGGAAGTGGGAGAAACAGCATGGTACAGGACACGGGAAGTGCTGGACGCGACGGCGCGACGGAGAGGCGCGACAGAGACTTGGGGAGTGTGCAGCGGGTAGCACGTGGTCGCAGACAGATAGAAATACATCGGAGTGCCGACTTGTGCACTTGTGAGATTTCCGGATTTCCGTGGCTTCTACAGTGAAGAAGTAGTATGCGTTTAGAAGTGAACATCTCGAGAGCTATCTTGTCGTTCAAAACTACACTACTGGCCATTAAAATTGCTACACCAAGAAGAAATGCAGATGATAAACGGGTATTCATTGGACAAATATATTGTACTAGAACTGACATGTGGTTATATTTTCACGCAATTTGGGTGCATAGATCCTGAGAAATCAGTACCCAGAACAACCACCTCTGGCCGTAGTAACGGCCTTGATAGGCCTGGGCATTGAGTCAGAGCTTGGATGGCGTATACAGGTACAGCTGCTCATGCAGCTTCAACACGGTACCACAGTTCATCAAGAGTAGTGACTGGCGTATTGTGACGAGCCAGTTGCTCGGCCATCATTGACCAGACGTTTTCAGTTGGTGAGAGATCTGGGGAATGTGCTGGCCAGGGTAGCAGTCGAACATTTTCTGTGTCGAGGCACGTACAGGACCTGCAACATGCGGTCGTGCTTTATCCTGCAGTTCAAAGTGCCGTCAATGCGAACAAGAGGTGACCGAGACGTGTAACCAATGCCACCCTATACCATCACGCCAGGTGATACGCCAGTATGGCGATCACGAATACACGCTTCCAATGTGCGTTCACCGAGATGACGTTTTGCCATTCGTGCACCCAGGTTCGTCGTTGAGTACACCATCTCAGGCGCTCCTGTCTGTGATGCAGTACCAAGGGTAACCACAGCCACGGTCTCCGAGCTGATAGTCCATGCTGCTGCAAACGTCGTCGAACTGTTCGTGCAGATGGTTGTTGTAATGCAGGGACCGAGACGTGGCTGCACGATCCGTTACAGCCATGCGGATAAGATGCCTGTCATCTCGACTGCTAGTGATACGAGGCTGTTGGGATCCAGCACGGCGTTCCGTATTGCCCTCCTGAACCCACCGATTCGATATTCTGTTAACAGTCATTGTATCTCGACGAACGCGAACAGCAATGTCGCGATACGATAAATCGCAATTAGTCTACAATCCGACCGCATTTCTCCTCCTTACACGAGGCATCACAACAGGGTTTAACCATGCAACGCCGGTCAACTGCTGTTTGTGCATGAGAAATCGGTTGGAAACTTTCCTCATGTCAGCACGTTGTAGGTGTCGCCACCGGCGCCAACCTTGTGTGAATGCTCTGAAAAGCTGATCATTTGCATATCACAGCATCTTCTTCCTGCCGGTTAAATTTCGCGTCTGTAGCACGTCATCTTCGTTGTGTAGCAATTTTAATGGCCAGTAGTGTAATTACGTGCAGTCTGAATCTATTGTTTCCCTGTTATTCAACTTACGTTTTATTTAATTGCTGGACCATCGACACCAATAAGTGTTATGCAGAAACATACCGCATTCTTAAACGTACTTCTACTATCGTACTCATCATTTAAAGTCGTTAAAATAGATCCTGCAGATTTTATTTAATTGCAATCTTTCATTTATAAATATCTATATTACGTTCAAAGTTCGAAAATGCCGAGTGATAGGAACCTTCAACCATTCGATTCATGTGTCTATTCATGTTGTGTACTGTAGACTCAGCAGTATTTGCCTTATAATGTGGCAACTACGTATCACAGCCCCTAGATAACGAAGCTAGCCAAAACTTTTAATATTTCAAGTCTGAGTCATAGGGCGTGTAGTTGAGGGCTACACCATGACATCTTTCATTGTTCATATTTGAAAGCCCGCAACAGCCTTGACAGCCTGCACGAAACATGGAAAAAACATCATCATGTAAACGTAATAGTGGGCGCAAATCAAAACTAAACGGCAGAGATCGTGGTATGCTAAGAGGAATTGTGTCAAAAGAACATAAAACTACGGCGGATGAAGTGACTGCAGAGCTCAATACACTTCAAGAGCCCGTCAAGAACTCCATGAAGCGAACATTCATGGACGACCTGCTATACCGAAACCATTAGTGACGACAACCAATGCAGAGAAGCGTAAAACGTGGTGTCAGGAGCATAAATCCTGGACGGTTGACCAGTATTAACACGTCATATGGTCCAACGAGTCAACGTTTTTATTATTTCCAACATTGGGCCGTGTTTACATCTGGAGAGCGCGAAAAGAAGCCTACAACCCTGACTGCTTCATTCCAACGGTTAAGCATGGAGGTGGAAGTGTGATGGTGTAGGCAGCAGTATCATGGTATTCTGCTGGTCGAATCATTACTCTCAAAGACCTTATTACAGCCAACGATTATGTGAACATTTTAGGTGATCAGATGCTCCCCACGATTCAAATGTTGTTCCCCAAAGATGATGCCATATTTCAGGACGATAATGCACCCATTCACACACCCAGGACATTACAGTCGTGATATGAGGAGCACGCAATTGAACTGCAGCGTCTTCCCTAGCCAGCACACTCCCCATACTTGAACATTATCGAACCCTTGTGGGTGGTATTGGAGCGCAGGCTCTGGAACAGATTTCTGCCTCCCTCATCGCTATAGGAGTTAGAAGAGGTTCTGGTCGAAGAGTGGCATGACATTCCACTGGAGACTATACAATTATTATATGCCAGTATTCCAAGAAGAATCGCTGCTGTATTACAGACAAATGGGCGTCAAGCCATCCTCAAGTATGTACAGGTGTTCATATTATTTTGCCTATCCCTCATGTAAATATATGTATTGGAACACGTGGAGCAGTCATGACTGGCTCCACCCACCTCCTCCCCCGCATTCAACATCCCGTGAGTATGAGGGCTCTGATTGTTATGCCACCATCGACTGTACGGTACTTGGCGCTCGGGCATTAGGAGGCAGCAGGTGGGTGGAGCCAGTGACAGACAACCAGAGTGCGCAGAAGTTTAGAAGCTGTAGCTAGTACTGAGCGCTGTGTGTTTCGAATCTGCGCCAGACAGCATGGACCTAGATTACCACTAGAGGTCTCTGCAGCCGTCAGGCCATAAGCCATGGCTGCGTGCTCGCTCCTGGCCCGCATATAGTGTGAGGGCGCCACGGAGAGCACGTGGTCCCAGCGGCCAATATATGATATTTAAGCGCATGCCTCTCGCTCAGCAGGCCCTCGCCCCCTGGTGCCTCCACCCCCAGCCTGTTACCACCCCTTTACCATTGTGTCCCACACTTTCTCCATCTCCACACCCTCCGCCTCCTTTCCCAACGCAACTTCCACCATCTACCCCTCCCAGATGATGAGCTTTGCCCTGACATCTACCCTTCCTACCAACTCTAACCCCATCTTCCTCCTGCCTCCTCCTCAGGGCTCCCTATCCTCCCCCTCCCTTCTCCTGAGAGGCTTTCCCCTCCTACTCCCCCTCGCTCTCTTGTGCTCCAGTGTCCTGCACTCCCTCCTACCTTGTCTTCCCTCTTCATCTCCTTCCCCACCAGTCTCCTTCCTCTTAGTGTACCTGCTGACGCCCCTACTCTCTTCATCCCGCCGCCTGCCGTGCTGTCCCTTGCTCTCCCCTCCTATTCCATCCTCTCCGGCCTCTCCCTCGTCAGGTCCCACCTGGCAGTTTTATTACTCATCATGTGTGCTCCAAGTGGGTTTAAAGTTTGTTGTTCTCGAATGTTTTTAATACTATGGCCGACTTTTAACCTGTATGTGTGCCTTCAGTGTCTTCTTTGTGTTTTAAGAATCGCTAACTGTGTTTTTTAACTTTATGTCGACCTTTTTTAATTGTCCCCCATAAACGTCACCATGTTTGTGTATTTTTACCTCCATTATCTCCCCTCATTCTGTTTTATGTTCCCCTTATTTATCGCCTTATATATGTAACATATTTTTCTTGTCTTAGTTGTCATGTCACTCGGCTGAAGAGCGGCGGATTGTGCCGCTGACAGCCCTCCCCTGCCCATGTGGGGCAGGGGAATGAAATCACAATAAAGAAAAAAAAAAAAATGCTCAGCAGGCAGTGTGATTTTCGCATTACTCTATCGACATCTCGCCTACAGACAGCGTGTTTACATTACTTTGTTTCCATGTATGAGTGGACGTTGTGGATTCGTGGGGTTTCGCTATTTGCGTGTTGTTGTTCGTCAGGTTTTGGTCGATCATCCGCTGTTGTTTGTGTCTGTCCTTCCCTGTTCGTTTTGTTTGTTCGGGGGCTGGTCCCGTTTGGTCCCGCCGCGCTTTTGTTCTCAGAAACCCCGCAACCGTTCTGGTCGCAGTTACAACACTGTACATTCAGAAGGTTGTAACTGCATACCATCAGAATTATGGCACAGCTCTTTTTGTGGAGGTGGGGTGGGAGTTCAGTTGCTACAGCTGAGGTCTTGTAAATGTGCCTTTTTCTCCTTACAGCACGAGGTCAAGTTGGTGATGTTTGCTTGGTAGGTGGGTGTCTGTTACAGTTAATAAACACGAACATTAAGGACAGATATCAGTTGATGTCAGATAAGGGAAATAATGCCAACACAGCAGTACAGCACACTGCCTTTAATCTTGATAAGGGCCTGAGTTCGCCACAAGTCTCTCCAGGTATGGCGTTTCCAGCTGATGTCACTGATCAGATACCGCTGAGCCGCCAAATCGGAGCGACGTTGACACTGGCACTGGCACTGAGATCGGATGGCTTAGCAGGCATGTCGAGATGCGACATACTGGCCCAGTGGTCGTCAAGTGAGGAATGCGTCCATGCGGCCCTGAGAACACGGCTGTTGTCTTGGAAGACGGGAGTGTCCACATGGTACTCGGCATGAAGGCAGGGAACTAAATATCACTACGCAACTTGATGCGGTCTACACTGCACATGCGCAAAACAGTACAAATCTCCCACACACGATCTTTCAAGACTCTCGCCCACTGACGTTCTGATAATAGTGATAATGAAGGAAGGCCATATTTGTTGTCAAACAAATGCAAGAGAAAAGCTTAGAGCAACATCAGCCTCTGTTCATGTGCTTTGTAGACCTGGGAAAAGCATTCGACCGAGTCCCACGGGAAGCTCTCTGGATTATACAAAAGAAAACCGGCTGCCCTGACAAAATTATTAAGTTGATTAGACAGTTTCATAACAACATGACGGAAAAAATCCGCCATGATAACGAGCTTTCAGACCAGTTTCCCGTGACATGCGGTGTAAAAGAAGGCTGTGTACTGGCTCCCACACTCTTCTCACTTTATTTCGCAGCTATTATGAGAGACGCGACCAAAGCCTGCAGTGGTCAAATGGGTCTTGACTCGAGAACAGACAAAAGTGTCTTCAACATCTCTCGCCTCAGTAGAAGCCGCGTAAACAAAGTTTCTATCTTAGAAATTCTTTACGCGGATGACGTATGCACGATGGCTAGTTCTCCTGAATCTCTCCAAACATACATGAACCTGCTAAATGACTCCTGCAGAAGATTTGGTGTAGTCATAAGCATCACGAAGACGCAATTCCTTCAGCAACCACTTTGGGGCTCCAATACAGACGACTGCAGTATTAAGTTGGACAGAAAACATTTGGAAAAACGTGTCACACTTTAAATATCTAGCTAACCAAATTAGAAGCGACAACAGTCTGACAACAGAAATTACAGCTCGTATAGCCAATGCAGCCTCAGTTTTCGGCGGACTGAATCACATGATCTCAGTCTACAAACTAAAATTGCCGTCTACAAAGCAATAATATAACTAACTTTACTCTACGCCTCGGAAACCTGGTGCTGTTATAAAGCTGACATTAGGAGGCTAGACATCTTTCATCTTCGCTGTCAGATATCAATTCTCCGCATGAAATGGGAAGACCGTGCTCCAAATACGGAGATCTTGCGTCGCGTAAAACTGCCTGGCATTGAAGCTCTCTTAATGAAACACCAGCTGAGATGGAGTGACCATATCATTCGCATGGACGACAGTAGACCTCCCAGAGCGGTATTCTACTTAGAGCTTTCGTGTGGAAAGCGGCGGCAAGGTGGCCAACACCTGCGATATAAAGACACTATCAAACGCCACCTCACAGCCTGTTACATTCCGAGCAAACGTTGGGAGAAGCTTGCATTGCACCGGTCAGAGTGGCGCTCAACTGTACACAAGAGTGTGGAACAATTCAAGAATATCCGCCTAAAGAACCTGGACGATAAACGAAAGCTCTGCAATTGTAATCCCAAGCCCAATTACATCTATACGTATAACCCCACTGGGCAACTGTATTGCACTTTGTGCCACCAGATCTTCAAAGTAAAGCTTGGTTTTGCAAGCCACCACTGAGCCCGCCAGAATACGGACTAGACAGACGGAACCGCTGTCGCTGGACACGGCGAGGAGGACATGATGATGATAATGCAGAAAGGTTTTGCCATTTCCTTCCGAAATTAGTAGAATGTTGCGGTCATCTGGTGCCACGAGCGACCCTCTGACACATATAGGCTACGGAGGGTAGGGCTACACAATGCCAATCCCAAAACAGACAGTGTGAGTCGAAAGACCCCGGCCCCTACAAACAGTTTAACATCGATTACAAACAATAGCGAGTTTTCCACATTTTTCTTTCTTTTTTTTTTTTTTTTTGTTTTCATTTTTTTTTTTTTTCATTTATTGAATTTCAATTCCCCCCGAAGGGGGCGGGCTGGCAGCAGCTTAGTATGCCGCTCTTCAGCCGACAGATTTTGTGACAAAGATCAAGAGAACAAATAATAAAAAACAGGCGATAAAATCGGAGACTTTGAGAGTAACAAGGCGAAAAGAAATCGTGGAACTTAAACCAACAACACAGGGATGATGACGCTAATAAAAATACATACGAAGCAGACAGGGAAAACAATAGACAATTAAAAAAACACGGCGACAGTCTGGATTCTGTTCGCAAAGGACATAAAATTCACACCGAGCGACAGCATGGTTTCTGTTCGCAACACGAGAAAGACAAACAACACTGAATAGTCACTGGAACACTGCACTAAAAAGTTGGCAAATGTGACACCACAGTCGAGAGCAGGTGGGGGGAAACTGGACAGAAGATGGGAAAACAAAAAAGGGAGAAAGGAGAGTGAAAGCGAAGGGGGGGGGAGCCGGGAAAGGAGCTGAAGGAGGATGAGGACCCATAAGAGGGGTGGAGGGCAGACGCGACAGGGAGTGGGGTAGGTAGAGGAGGGGAATACAAAAGGACTGGGAGGGAGAAGGGAGGTAGGGAGAGGTTTAGTGGAGAGAAAACAGGACGGAAGGGAGGGGGGAAAGAGGGAGCCCAGGGAAAGGACAGAGGAAAGGAGGGGGATTGAGGATCAGAGTTGATAGGAAGGATAAATGGAGGGAGAGAGGGCATCATCCGGGAGGGGGAGTTGACGGAAGCCACCTTGGGAAACACATTTTTCTTCATTTATTTACTCCTGTATGTATTTATTTCTCATGATAAAGTTAGGGCATTCATACACTCCCTTACATACAACCGAATACTCTTACTGAGTATACAACATGCGTAGTACATGAGCAATTCGCAGTGATAATAATCATACTACGAGGTGCATTCAAGTTCTAAGGCCTCTGATTTTTTTTCTCCGGACTGGAAAGAGATAGAAACATGCCCATTGTTTTAAAATGAGGCCGCGTTCATTGTCAATACGTCCCAGAGATGGCAGCACGTACGGCAGATGGAAATTTACCGTCAGCGGCGAGAATGAGAACTGTTCTAAATACTTAAAATGGCGACGTTTTCCTTACTTGAACAGCGTGCAATCATTTGTTTTCTGAATTTGCGTGGTGTGAAACCAATTGAAATTTATCGACAGTTGAAGGAGACATGTGGTGATGGAGTTATGGATGTGTCGAAAGTGCGTTCATGGGTGTGACAGTTTAATGAAGGCAGAACATCGTGTGACAACAAACCGAAACAACCTCGGGCTCGCACAAGCCGGTCTGACGACATGATCGAGAAAGTGGAGAGAATTGTTTTGGGGGATCGCCGAATGATTGTTGAACAGATCGCCTCCAGAGTTGGCATTTCTGTGGGTTCTGTGCACATAATCCTGCATGACGACCTGAAAATGCGAAAAGTGTCATCCAGGTGAGTGCCACGAATGCTGACGGACGACCACATGGCTGCCCGTGTGGCATGTTGCCTAGCAATGTTGACGCACAACGACAGCATGAATGGAACTTTCTTTTCATCGGTTGTGACAATGGATGAGACGTGGATGCCATTTTCCAATCCAGAAACAAACCGCCAGTCAGCTGAATGGAAGCACACAGATTCACCGCCACCAAAAAAATTTTGGGTAACCGCCATTGCGTTCCAAAGGGCACTACGGTAACAGGTGCATATTACGAAAATGTTTTGAAGAACAAATTCCTTCCTACACTGCAACAAAAACGTCCAGTAAGGGCTGCACGTGTGCTGTTTCACCAAGACAACGCACCCGCACATCGAGCTAACGTTACGCAACAGTTTCCTCGTGATAACAACTTTGAAGTGATTCCTCATGCTCCCTACTCACCTGACCTGGCTGGAAGTGACTTTTGGCTTTTTCCAACAATGAAAGACACTCTCCGTGGCTGCACATTCACCAGCCGTGCTGCTATTGCCTCAGCGATTTTCCAGTGGTCAAAACAGACTCCTAAAGAAGCCTTCGCCCCTGCCATGGAATCATGGCGTCAGCGTCGTGAAAAATGTGTACGTCTGCAGGGCGATTACGTCGAGAAGTAACGCCAGTTTCATCGATTTCGGGTGAGTAGTTAATTAGAAAAAAAATCCGAGGCCTTAGAACTTGAATGCACCTCGTACTAATAATAGCAATAACAATAATAATGGATACCAAAACGAACACACGTTTCTCTTGATGCAAACTTACTTTCTTAGAAATATGGTTTCTATTGTTGTTACTGTGAACGATTATAACCTCAAAAAAAATCGTGTTTTACGTAATTAAGAATTTAAAAAATCATTAAATTTAAAAAGGCCGGATCTGCTTACATGTATCACACGAGTGTTAGCTGAAATTACTGGTGACTTTGCATACTTTTTTCCGACAATGGTTTACTTATAAATTATCGAAACGCTTTAAAATTTTTAAGTAACAATGGAGAGGAATTTTGTGAATCCTGATAGAGAAAACTTTCCAAAATTTCATGCATTTACGGCTTACGCCCACATCATTCAGCAACGAAGTCAGCCTGTGTCCCTCTTGAGTGGAATTACGAGGAATAAAGAGCTGAGAGCAAGCGAGTTGTGGTAGCCAAGCAGCACCAGCACAGTAGGCCAGTGTGTTCGGTCAGAGGGTTAGCCGCCCTCTGTAATAAAAAAAACTCAGTGAGTGGATCAACGATGAACCTGAACGGGTGTCATGGGACGTCCATCCAGAACAAATGCAACGAACAAAATGAGAACAAAAAAAGCTCTCCAACCTCAAACTGCTGGATACATAATTTTTTTTCCTCTTCCTGTTTGTAGCACATTCTGACACTTGATTGTCAAAGAAGTATTTTTCTGAAATATTCGTTGTTATGTACACATAAGAGCGCACTTTCTCATTAACGAGTATCTTCGGTTCCGTGACTCCCGTATGTTTAAAAAATGAAAGATGAAATTGCTGTGAGTGAAACAACTGATAGCGACATTTATACTACTTCTTGTCAGAAATAGTTCACCATTTTTTTCGGAATACGTACCAACTTCAGAGTGTATGGTCAGACAGGAATCTAAGAGCACAACTTAAATTACTGTAAATGAAACCAGCAGCAAATGTCTTTATACTCTTGCTTGTCACAAGTATTTATCTGCTATCGAATCCTTAACAATAGTAGACAGACTATACCAGGATATATCAAACATTGTGATTCATCAGATGCATATTATAAACTACGACGAACTTCAATAGCTGCGCTCGCCACACGCTCTGGAAAAGGCGTTTTTTAAATTTTGTTTTCAAGAACCAAATCGTTGTTGTATCATATAAGGAAGTAGGCTACTTCATCGTTTGGATCTGTAGGAGCGACTTTCTATGCATCTTCTTATTCCTCGACACTGTCTTAAAAATTTTTCGGGTTCATTGAGGTATGATCCGTCTATGCAACTAATTGAAGATGCCTCACAAATAAAAGAAGCGAAACACGTACGACAAATTTTTCGGGTTCTTTTACGGATATATTGTATTTGTACAGTGTGGTACTACACTCCGTTCCTAACGCATATTTCGAAATGTAAAAACCAAAATAATACGTTGATGTGAATGAGAATAAAATGACATAATGTGACATTTATGACAGTTTCCATAACATAGTCAGTATCCTACCGTTATCCTGCATTCATGGAAGCAAGTGGTCAGTGAAATTTGAACAGTATTACGTACTCTAACCACACTTTTCGGTGCTGTGAAGAATAGCGTACCTATGTCGACTGCTAGCCACTTCGGGTTCATGCCGCTGTGGCGCTGCAGAGAACATGCGCCAATGTGCGACAGATTGCTTTTGATTAGTTGGAGTGAGTAGAACTGACAACAGCATCTCGGTCCGCTAGGACCATTCGGCGTCACTTCCGAAATGCTTACAGAATAATGTTGGGGCTCTCCTTCGAAAACCTTTCGGTACTCTCGCATACCGAACTGATCGGCAAAATGGCGAAAACATGCAGAATAGGGCCCTAAGTCGTCGGAGGGCAAAGCAGAGGTGAGCTGACTGCCACAGACATAAGCAGCAACCACTGCTGAGCACTGCAGAGCGTCACTCAGTGTCCCAGCTGACTCCGGCTCTGCAACATGCAGGTCTCCGTTGCCAAAAGGTCCCATTAATCTATTCGCGATGGTCAGCGGCACTCCAGCCACTCCATCCCGTCACTACACGTTCTGCAACCACTGCCCCACAGACAAACGTCTGTGTAATCTGTCAGTAGGAAACTCTCAAGACCCTTATCGACATTTCCCAAAGTCCATAACATGTTGATAAACTAAATGTACAAGTCCTTTGGACATTCTCTTGTGTGATCTTTCCCTGGATAATTCCAGTAGCGTCAGAAACACGCAATAGCCATCATGTACTCACACCGTTCTTCTTTTGTAGGTATGTCTTTCTGTACTGAAACAACCTCACATGAGAATGAAATTCAAAACATATCATACAGGTATAAAAATACCCAAATATGATTTTTAAAAAACATTATATCTACCATTCACTGTAAAAATTATTTATTTTCACAACTGCAATTTCGGTCTTATGGGCATAATCAAGTTTTATACAGCAAAAGATGAAAAATGAAGAACACAAGACATATGTAGAATGGCTCTATTGTGCCATCTGTATGGCAGTTAAGTTTCAAAAATGCTAAAAATAACACGTCTCTTACACTATGCATCAGTAGGTGTCAAAATTTACGTATCCTCAGACATGCATACAGCTCATCATCCTATCTGTATGTTGAGTTTTCTAACTCTGAGACGATATCAACTTTAAACAAGCGCGAGGATCGTAAAAATGGGATAAAATACATTTACTATTACCGATGTTCACATATAGTTCAAATGGCTCTAAGCACTATAGGACTTAGCATGTGAGGTCATCAGTCCCCTAGACTTAGAACTGCTTAAACCTAACTAACTTAAGGACATCAAACACATCCATGCTCGAGGCAGGATTCGAACCTGCGACCCTAGCAGCAGCGCGGTTCCGGACTGAAGCGCCTTGAGCCGCTCGACCACAGCGGCCGGCGATATTCACATATTTAACACGAATTCCATCAAATCACTGTCCATGTACACAGTTTACGTAACTGAGGCAATCGGTGGGAGAAAATACTTACTCTTAGCTCTCATCTGTGATTGTACATCTCAGAGTAAACGATCGATATCAGAATATCTTAATATCATGTTTATACTCGTTAACAGAATTTGACAATCTGTATTATGATACAGTGATATGGCGTAAGGAGATATGATACGAAATTTATTTATTATGATCTGGGGCAATGGTACATATGGTACCGATCATAAAGTACTTGCAGTAGCCTGGATGGTCATAAAAGCAAGGCAAGAATAATCGCACATATCATCTTACATGTGTGTACACTGTAACATAAAAATGTATGGCCGGCCGCTGTGGCCGAGCGGTTCAAGGCGCTTAAGTCCGGAACCGCGCTGCTGCTACGGTCGCAGGTTCGAATCCTGCCTCGGGTATGGATGTGTGTGATGACCTTAGGTTAGTTACGTTTAAATAGTTTTAAGTCTAGGGGACTGATGACCTCAGATGTTAAGTCCCATAGTGCTTAGAGCCATTTGAACCAATTTTTGAAAAATCTGTGGGGGTGCACATGATTGGCCGCGCAGGGTAGCCGTGCGGTGTAAGGCGTCTTGTCAGGTCTCGCGCGGCTCCCCTCGCCGGAGGTTCGAGTCCTCCCTTCGTCATGGGTTGTGTGTGTTGTCCTTAGTGTAAGTTAGTTTAATTTAGATTAAGTAGTGTGTAAGCCTAGGGACCGATGACCCGGCAGTTTGGTCCCATAGTCCTTACCACAACTTTCCTTTGCGCATGATTTTTGCTTGTTTTCATATAAAACAATACAGCTCACTGGAAATGTAGTAAGCACTATGCATATTGTAAAACTAGGATACACAGGCGCCTGTACAAATCTTTACATCCTCTGCGTATCACTAAGTCAGAATCAAACAGACAAACTACGCATCCTCAGGTATGCTACCTTCCATTATTAGCTAGTAAAACTGACCAGAAACTATCTAAAACTCTCTTATTTCTAAAATCTGTCTAATCGCTAAGCGAGTCGTGTGGGTGATTTTTGAAGCAGTTGCATATTTCCATTTCTTCAATGATGTTGATACTTTGACTCTCATGCAATGTTTGAACAATTTTTATGATTGAATGTACGTTAGGTGATGGTATTCCTCTCGCTCCACCTGACGTGCCCTTTGAATGTATCACTGTAGTATGAGCTGTGCAACATCACTCCAAGGCATCTATACTGTAACTCTTACTATTACTGACAATGTACAGGGTGTTTAAAAAATGACCGGTATATTTGAAACGGCAATAAAAACTAAACGAGCAGCGATAGAAATACACCGTTTGTTGCAATATGCTTGGGACAACAGTACATTTTCAGGCGGACAAACTTTCGAAATTACAGTAGTTACAATTTTCAACAACAGATGGCGCTGCATGTGATGTGAAAGATATAGAAGACAACGCAGTCTGTGGGTGCGCCATTCTGTACGTCGTCTTTCTGCTGTAAGCGTGTGCTGTTCACAACGTGCAAGTGTGCTGTAGACAACATGATTTATTCCTTAGAACAGAGGATATTTCTGGTGTTGGAATTCCACCGCCTAGAACACAGTGTTGTTGCAACAAGACGAAGTTTTCAACGGAGGTTTAATGTAACCAAAGGACCGAAAAGCGATACAATAAAGGATCTGTTTGAAAAATTTCAACGGACTGGGAACGTGACGGATGAACGTGCTGGAAAGGTAGGGCGACCGTATACGGCAACCACAGAGGGCAACGTGCAGCTAGTGCAGCAGGTGATCCAACAGCGGCCTCGGGTTTCCGTTCGCCGTGTTGCAGCTGCGGTCCAAATGACGCCAACGTCCACGTACCGTCTCATGCGCCAGAGTTTACACCTCTATCCATACAAAATTCAAACGCGGCAACCCCTCAGCGCCGCTACCATTGCTGCACGAGAGACATTCGCTAACGATATAGTGCACAGGATTGATGACGGCGATATGCATGTGGGCAGCATTTGGTTTACTGACGAAGCTTATTTTTACCTGGACGGCTTCGTCAATAAACAGAACTGGCGCATATGGGGAACCGAAAAGCCCCATGTTGCAGTCCCATCGTCCCTGCATCCTCAAAAAGTACTGGTCTGGGCCGCCATTTCTTCCAAAGGAATCATTGGCCCATTTTTCAGATCCGAAACGATTACTGCATCACGCTATCTGGACATTCTTCGTGAATTTGTGGCGGTACAAACTGCCTTAGACGACACTGCGAACACCTCGTGGTTTATGCAAGATGGTGCCCGGCCACATCGCACGGCCGACGTCTTTAATTTCCTGAATGAATATTTCGATGATCGTGTGATTGCTTTGGGCTATCCGAAACATACAGGAGGCGGCGTGGATTGGCCTCCCTATTCGCCAGACATGAACCCCTGTGACTTCTTTCTGTGGGGACACTTGAAAGACCAGGTGTACCGCCAGAATCCAGAAACAATTGAACAGCTGAAGCAGTACATCTCATCTGCATGTGAAGCCATTCCGCCAGACACGTTGTCAAAGGTTTCGGGTAATTTCATTCAGAGACTACGCCATATTATTGCTACGCATGGTGGATATGTGGAAAATATCGTACTATAGAGTTTCCCAGACCGCAGCGCCATCTGTTGTTGAAAATTGTAACTACCGTAATTTCGAAAGTTTGTCCGCCTGAAAATGTACTGTTGTCCCAAGCATATTGCAACAAACGGTGTATTTCTATCGCTGCTCGTTTAGTTTTTATTGCCATTTCAAATATACCGGTCATTTTTGAAACACCCTGTATATCGATCTAGCTTCAAAGAGCAGATTCTGCTTTCACACAGTGTGTGAGCTGGTGTAGGCAGAAAGTGAAAGCTGTGCTGCTACAGAAATCTGATCAACTGGCTTGTTCACTAGTCTGTCTTCTTCTCTAGATCTCCAGGTCCTGCGGAAGGTCTACCTGGAACAGCTCTCCAGCTACTATCGAGACTTCGCACAGCTGTTCTCAGTCGGTGTGACGCATCTCTCTCGTCTGTTCATTCCCCTCGCATTCGAATACATGGTAAGTGGTGTTTTATCTCTTCTTTTAAGCTGTGTTGTATGCACGAGGGGTGAGAAAACGACACACAACACCCGATCAGTTCTCGGAGTTTGTTTCCTGGTTTACCTGGCTCATGCTGTAGCTATCTTAGGTTCTCCGGCTGTGATGTTAGACAACCCCTACCTCTACTTTTGTGAGCCTTGTGGGATTATTACGCAGGGAGCCTAAGCTCAGAACAGTTAAGGACAGGGAAGAAAATCGTCTGTACCTTTTTTCCCGTATTTTCTCAGAACTCCCTAAACACTTTTGGGAAACTTTGCATCAGATGCTACTTTACAAGCCTAAGCCTGTTGAGTACATATTTAGTGGATATTGGCCTAGATTCTACTATCTGGTATCTTATGTCACCATCTGCAACTTTGGTTATTTAGAATGTGTTATTCCTATTGGAAGGAGGGTGGGAGAGCGCCAGAGTAATTACAGTATTTAATAAGGCGGCAGAGAAGTAAATTTTTGTGCACTGATATGGACACTGTCATGGACAATACCATGAGGATAGCTCGTCAAGGGCGAACAGAAGGTGATTTAAAAATCTCAGCATATGCAGCTGTTGTGTTGATATGGAAGGACAAAGAGCAGAAATTGGAAGAACAACTACTCGTAGATACATGCCAGTTGCTAACTGAACAAGGAAGCATGGGAATAAGGTAAACATAAAATGAGGTAATGAAAATCAGCATATAAAATGAAAAACAAAATAAAGGATGTGAGTTGTAATGAAAAAATCTATTAAGTAAATAGATGTTTTCAAATATCTAGGAAGTAAGTTAACCAGATGTTGACTGGAATACTCTTTCAAATTCTAAAGGTGGCAGGGGTAAAATACAGGGAGCGAAAGGCTATTTAGAATTTGTATAGAAACCAGATGGCAGTTATAAGAGTCGAGGGGCATGAAAGGGAAGCAGTGGTTGGGAAGGGAGTGAGAAAGGGTTGTAGCCTCTCCCAAATGTTATTCAATCTGTATATTGAGCAAGCAGTAAAGGAAACAAAAGAAAAATTCGGAGTAGGAATTAAAATCCTTGGAGAAGAAATAAAAACTCTGAGGTTCACCGATGACATTATAATTCTGTCACAGACAGCAAAGGACTTGGAAGAGCAGTTGAACGTAATGGACAGTGTCTAGAAAGGCGGATATAAGATAAACACAACAAAAGCAAAACGAGGATAATGGAATGTAGTCGAATTAAATCGGGTGATGTTGAGGGTATTAGATTAGGAAATGAGACGCTTAAAGTAGCAAATGAGTTTTGCTATTTGGGGAGCAAAATAACTGATGACGGTCGAAGTAGAGAGGATAGAAAATGTAGACTGGCAATGGCAGGGAAAGCGATTTTGAAGAAGTGAAATTTGTTAACATCGAGTATAGATTTAAGTGTCAGGAAGTCGTTTCTGAAAGTATTTATATGGAGTGTAGTCATGTATGGAAGTAAAACATGGACGATAAATAGTTTGGACAAGAAGAGAATAGAAGCATTCGAAATGTGGTGCTAAAGAAGAATGCTGAAGATTAGATGGGTAGATCACATAACTAATGAGGACGTAGTGAACAGGATTGGAGAGAAGAGAAACTTGTGGCACAACTTCACTAGAAGAAGGGATCGGTTGGTAGGGCATATTCTGACGCATCAAGGGATTACCAATTTAGCATTGGAGGGCAGCGTGGAGGGTAAATATCGTAGAGGGAGACCAAGAGATGAATACCCTAAAGAGGTTCAGAAGGATGTAGATTGCAGCAGATACTGGGAGATGAAGAAGCTTGCACAGGATAGAATAGCATGGAGAGCTGCATCCTACCAGTCTCTGGACTGAAGACCATAACAACAACAAACAAGTTAACCCGGGCAGGAGCCACCGTACAAGAAATTTCTAACGGGATGTAAAATTGTTCAAAATATTTTTATCGTGTATCAGACATAATTAGGAATTGGAAAATACTTTCCAAAGCAATTATCGTGATATACACGTAATAATATCTGCCAGTTTTGAACTATGGAACAGTATTTTGGATCTGTACAAAGGAAGATCTGAGATGAATACAAGCTACAGAGATGTGCTTTCTACAAGGGATCATGGACACGATGAGAAGGAACAGTATAAGAAATGAAACAAAAGAAACACAATTCAGATCAATCGCCTAATTGGAATTATGGAGGAAAATAGAATGGAATAGTTTGGACATGTTGAAAGGATGTTAAAAAAAGACTACCAGGAAGAGCTCTGGAATGGGCAGAATCTTGAAGAAGACGAAATGGAGGACCAGGAACAATATGGAGAGACCAGGTAAAGGATGATGAGAATCGAAGAGAGTTACCGTGGTAGAAAATGGTAAACGACAGACTGTGGGAGGAAAGAGAAGGTAGGAACGAATTGTGTGTACAGCCTACGAAGGTAGGAACGTCTCAGGAAAAAGAGACGATGAGGATGCTCTAAAGGATATTCTTATCCCTTGCAGATCTAATGATCTTTTGTATTTTAATATACACTGAAGAGCCAAAGAAACTGATACACCTACCTAATATCGTTTAGGGCCCCGCGAGTACGGAGAAGTGCCGCAACACGACATGGCATGGACTCGACTAATGTCTTAAGTAGTGTCATCAAAAGTCCAATGTCGGTGCTGATGGGGACAGACGAGACGTAAAGCTTTGTGCCGTGCAGTCATCTAGGGTACAGGGGCCGGCTTTCGGCTCCGAAAGCCCATATCGATGATCTTTCGTTGAATGGTTCTCACGGTGACACTTGTTGATGGTCCAGCACTGAAATCTGCAGTTATTAGCGGAAGGGTTGCACGTCTTTCTGAACGATTTTCTTCAGTCGTCGATGGTCCCGTGGCGGCTGTTGTGGCCGAGCGGTTCCAAGCGCTTCAATCTGGAACCGCGCCACCGCTATGGTCGCAGGTTCGAATCCTGCCTCGGGAATGGAAGTTTGTGATGTCCTTAGGTCAGTTAGGTTTAAGTAATTCTAAGTTCTAGGAGTCTGATGACCTCAGATGTTAAGTCCCATAGTGCTCAGAGCCATTTTGATGGTCCTGTTCTCGCAGGATCTTTTTCCTGCTGCAGCGATGTCGGAGATCTGATGTTTTACCAGATTCCTGATATCTACGGTACACTCGTGAAATGGTCGTACGGGAAAATCCTCACTTCATCGCTACCTCGGAGATGCTGTATCTCTTTGCTCGTGCGCCGACTACAACACCACGCTCAAACTCACTTAAATCTTGATAACCTGTCTTTGTAACAGCAGTGATCGATCTAACAACTGCGCCAGACACTTGTTGTCTTAAATAGGAGTTGCAGACCACACCGCCGTATTCCTGCTGTTTACATACCTCTGTATTTGAATACGCATGCCTGTATCAGTTTCTTTGGCGTTTCAGGGTATATTCTTCAGCTGCTACCGACAATGCTAGAAGCACTAAAATTTTGTTTTACTTAAACTGCCAAGAAATGGCGTAAATTCATCAAATACATCTGACTTACTAGTAGTAGACATTCTATTGATACAGAATAATTCAACTCTTTAATGTATGAAAATTGTCCTTCGAAAATAGGACACTAAAATGTATTCTCTTAAAACTGTACGACAAATATTTGACAAAGGACATTTTTTAATAAATGGTTGTTGCTTTTCAAAATATGTTAACATCTTTATTAAGATTTTCTTGAATTTCATAAATCTGAAAAGATTTTGGACGTGAAAGTGACTGTAACAGTTTGATTTCGAAAGTGCTATACTGAGAACAAAATTCAGAAACATAAATCTCACAAATCTACCTGCTTTTATTGTAATTCCTTTATCATGGAGCCATAATGTCAGGATAAGTGATGAATATAACACATACCTATAGTATAGGTCCGATTTGTCTACAAACGTCAAACAATATCTAGTCTTGAAGGTTTCATTTACTCCAGAAATACCTGTAAGTAGCTATGAGTCGTATAAGATCCCCCACAATTTCTCTCCTGATACTGCAGTGCATTTCATTTTAAGACAGTCGGACCTTTCGAAGGCAGACAACTTAGAAACACATCACACCTGGCTAAAGTACTGCAACCGTTTGCCTACTGGGCATGACGAGTGTAACCGCCCTGTTAAATTGTTGGAAACTTACTCGCCGGTGTCGTAATTTTGAAATAAGAGATAATATGACTGTGGCTTAATAAATATTTCGCGTGAAGCGCCGTTGCGACACAGGCGAAGGTCAGTTGTGGAAATTAATGGTTCAAATGGCTCTAAGCACTATGGGGCTTAACATCTGAGGTCATCAGTCCCATAGACTTAGAAGTACTTAAACCTAACTAACCTAAGGACATTACACACACCCATGCCCGAGGCAGGATTCGAACCTGCGACCATAGCAGCAGCGCGGTTCCGGACTGAAGCGCCTAGAACCGCTCGGCCAATGAGGCCGGGGTGGAAACTAAGCCACTGAATATTATTTACTAAAGAATACACCTGACTGACTACACAAAATAAGAGGGCACTTGCATTCAAAAGTGACTGGTTAAAAATAAAAATCAATATCGCAAAGGAAATGGGTCATAAGTGTAGTTACGTCGGTACACACTCAGTTGTATGCGAACGTACGATCGGGATAGAGGCACGCGCGTTGTAAATACTATCTTTCCCCGTGGCCTGGATCAAAGGAATTGTGATTAAAATACATTTATTCATCTAAGAAAAAAAAATAATCGGACGTCGCAACTAAATGAAAAGGGAAATTGCAGGTTCTGAATGTCACGGCAAATAAATTGACATTGACATTGGCGGCCACGAGTGCCCGAATCATCGCTTTGGTTCGTTCCAAGATGCCTGGACACTTCCATTATTGAGAGCCCTTTGTGGTGTGCGTACTGTAAGACCTACGGTACACACACCATCAGATTGTTTGACTTGTCGCTCTAACGAAGTAGGCGAGTGTCAGCAATATGTCTCGTGGTGTTATAGTGGCGTGTTTATCTTCTGCCGTTAGGTCAGACGATGGAAATGCCACTTGCACGCTTAGAGTAGCAGATTGACAGTGACCAACTTTAAACAGAACTTGATTAATTTTGACACACATTTATTAAAATAATAAAAAGCATAGTTATTACGTAACTTGATTCTGGATGCTGTTTGCAATTGACAATCTGAAGTTCCTTTGGTCTTGGTACGTTAATCTTATTCTCACATATCTCTGATACTTGACAAAGTCTCTATACATTTATCTTCATGGCTATGTACAGGAATATGATAATCTTATTAGGCGCAGACTGAAACTTGACTATAGACTGGTACAGACTAATGCAGACTGGTGCAGACAAATGCAGACTGACTAATCGGAGGTCTGTACACTCGTTATAATACCTTGAGCGTTCAGGTATCACTGCACGAGTGTGATCCGCGAGGAGAAAAGGTTCTACGTTAGCAGCAATCTCATTGGCTGCGTTACATATTAATACACGGATCGGCGGAAGCAGAATTTGGTCCGTCTCTAAGAAAGCGCCATCTCGTAGTGCGGAGACGAACGAGCGCTGCGCCTGCGCTGTTGTGCTTAGCGGGGCGCGCTCTAGTGGGAAAGTTGTGTACGCGCTGACTACGCGTAACTATGTACGCAACACCCTTCTTGGCACAAAGTAACAAAGTAGACGTGTTCAAACCGCGGTATTGACCGCTAGGCATGGTTGAACTGCAGGCAATACGAGCCGTATACCTCCTTCCTGGTGGAATGACTGGAACTGATCGGCTGTCTGATTCCCTCTGACTAATATGGGCTGTTCATGCATGAGGGGTTTAGTGACAGTCAAAAGGACTGTGTCTGCGATACGGTATCCACAGTCAACGTTGGTCTTCAGGAATTCTGGGAACTGGGGTGATGCAAAACTTTTTTTGATGTGTGCATCCTGAAACTGACATTGGCAGCCACGAATGGAAAGAGATGAACACATTCACGTACCTCTATTGTTGAGCAGCGCCGTTGTGAAGATGTTCGCCTCTATCTAAATTCCCCATATAAAATTAAAACAATACTAATCTTCCAGAGCTGCGGGAGGTGGAATACATGGTATCGTAAATCAGATAATCATATTGTTCATAAATTGCTTTCATTGTATAATACAATTTCACTTTAAAACTACACAGCACGTCTTATCACCAGGACACGAGAACAATGAAAGGTAACAAACACTAAAACTAATTAACGAAGAGAGTAAAGCTTCTTTTGTCAGTCAGTGTTAAACAGTTTTCAATTTAATCTTTGGTATGAGAGTCGAATAATTATCTAAACATTTATTTTAAAAAAATGATTAACTTCCTTTAAACGGGCCTGTGATTAACTGTCACACAGAAGAAATAACCATAGAGGTATCAATCCTCTCCTTTTTAATGACCAACAACTCACAAAACTTCTCTTCCTATCAACATTAATCATAGGAACTATCCTGTCCATTTCATCAAATTCCGGATTTGGGGTTTGAATAGGACTTGAGATCAACTTACTTTCATTTATTCCGCTTCTAACAAGAAATAAAAATATAATGATAAATGAATCATCAATTAAATAGTTTATTGTCCGAGCAATTTCATCGACGACAACGCAGGATGACGTCTGTTGACTTGATTCATTAATCTGCAAACACTAGAACATGACTGATTCTATCTTCCTCATTCACAATGATATGATTCATATAACAAATCCCATTTATTGCAGAGAAGCCAAAGTGTGTACTGTATCGTCGGCTATGAGTTACACCACGTGATGATTGTTATAACTTCCTTTGTATTATGTCTGCACGCTAAACAACAATTCAAGCAAATTGTATTAATGGAGATTATTGCAGTAAGTTCAAAAAATGGTTCAAATTGCTCTAAGCACTATGGGATATAACATCAGTCCTTTAGACTTAGAACTACTTAAACCTAACCAATCTAAGGACATCACACACACCCATGTCCGAGGCAGGATTAGAACCTGCGGCCGTAGTAGCAGTGCGGTTCCAGACTGAAGCGCCTAGAACCGCTCGGCCACAGCGGCCGGCTGCAGTAAGTTAAACTGATAATACTTAACTTTGCATATTCACAAATGGCGACATGTAAATAATCATTGTCCTTTGGTGTATACAATTTCAGTGCAAGCAAAACAATACAATTCACTCAAAAAATGTTTAAATGTGTGTGAAATCTTATGGGAGTTAACTGCTAAGGTCATCAGTCCCTAAGCTTACGCTCTACTTAACCTAAACTATCCTAAGGACAAACACACACACCCATGCCCGAGGCAGGACTCGAACCTCCGCCGGGACCACATAATTCACTGCTGTAGCGTTTGTATGACGTCTCCTCTTCCACTCCGCCCTCGGCTATTTTTTTTTCTTTATTGATTTTCAATTCCCCCCGAAGGGGGCGGGCTGGCAGCAGCTTACTACGCTGCTCTACAGCCTACAGACGTTTTTTTAAATAAAGGAAGAAGAAAGAAACAAGAAAAAACAGGCGATAAAATGGTGATTTAAAGTGTAAAATGGCGTAAAATTGCGGAAAGTTAAAACAGAAAGCAAAAGGGGTTGGCAATGTAGATAAAATACACAGGAATCAGACAAGTAACATAGTAAACACACAATTAAAAAACATGGCGACAGTCTGGTTTCTGTTCGCAAGAGATAAAAGGCACATCCAGCGACAGTATGATGACCGTTCGCAACAAGTCCCAAAAAACACAAGGAACACTCACTGTAAAATACGCACTGTAGAATACTCACTGTAGAACACTGCACGAAAGTGGCAGCACAAAGACGACACTCCCGAGCCAAAGGCAGATGGGCCCTCGGCTAGGCGGCGAGGCGCTTATATTCTCTTCGTGTAGAGGTCGCTCCTTTCTCGGTGTCGGTGTCGTTCTAGAGAGGGGTCTGCCAGCGTGCTATTGGCTGACGTTGTCTCACAGCCCTCTCTGCTCTTCCGTTCTCGATCGTCGCGCCGGCGCTTGTCGTTACGCCGGAAAACCTTGCACACAGTGTGATACTTCAGTGGACGCAGGAGAGAGGAACAGATACTGTTCCTGAACAGATAATTCAGATAATAATTTATTCTACGTCTAATATCAAATTGTAAAAATAATACATAATTGTGTTTCTCGTCTGTGTTATGAAAGCAATATATGAAGACTTACCTAGTGGCTTGCTACGCCTAACGCAAGAAAGGATTTTCTGTTGGGGTTGTCTCCCTTAGCCTTTGGAGTTTCTCCTCCACCACAAGTCAGTGGTTCCCTTCTCATTTAATCCCCAGAAAGGAGGCTTGCCTCTTCTGCCAGCTACAACATTCTGAAGTGTTTCTTCTCTGCTGTCGCTACCATTAAGGTCTTCACCCGTAACCCTGGGCATGGGTTCCGTGTTATACCCCAAGGGGCTGGGTCCCTGCCTGATCTCAGCCATCCTGTGACTCCGACTTACTAAAGTGTAGGATGCCCTCCCCCGTGACGAGATGCACCAGACAGGTATTACCCCAGTGGAGGAATAGAGAAGGGGTTCCTTCCTCCCTGGAGCCGGGTTAATGATCATGTATGGTGCTACAATGAAAGAGACAAAAGGATCAACGAAAATATTACTTTGAATGGAGAACCACTCAAAATGGTAGTACAGTTTCACTTATTTAGGGAATGAAATATGTAGTAATGGAAGAATAACCAACAAAATTAATAGGAGGTTACAGAGGGGAGGCAATTTTTACCATCAATAAAACACCTGATTTGGAACAAGGAAGTTTCAGAAAAAGCAAAACTCCTTATGTATAAGAGTTATTACTTCCCTATTGTCATCTATGGAGGAGAAACATGGACAGTGACAGAAACGGACTGGAGCAGACTGCAAGCAGGGGAAATGAAATTTCTCACAGCAGTTAAGGGAAAAACAAGAATGGACAGAGTAAGGAATATAGACATTAACAAGGACCTTATGGGAGAAGAAATTGAAAGAAAGAGATTAAGATGGTATGGGTATGTTAAGAGGATGCGTGTACAGAGACTCCCCAAAATTACAGAAGAACTAAAGATGGATGGAAAAAGACCTAGAGGGCGCCAAAGAACACGGTGGAAAACGGGAGTGAGAATATCTGTGGAAAGGAGAGGTGTGAGCTGGCAGCAAGTGGAGGAAGAAAAGTGATGAGAACACCAAGCCAAATCGAGAGGACTTGTCAGCACCCAGACCCGGCAGTAGCTGGAGCGGGATCCGGATATAGATAGATACAATTGTGTTTCTGTAGTTGCAGAGTCAGTTGCTAACAATAGATTTTAATGTAGAAATATATACGTATAGAAAAGTTTTGTAAATCTGTCACTCTTCAGTACAGTGTTTACTCAGAAGATGTCGAGGCCCGGCCACTGCGAAAGTTTGTAAATGTTATTCAGCTGACAAACACACAAGAAAGGCTAAGAGTATGGATGTTCACACTTAAGTACACCAGTGGCTGGAGGTCCAGAGAGGGGATGCTTGCGTCTCATTGGCAGCGGCGCAGTCCTTCGTGGCAGGCGATACCCTATGCCACGGTGGTGACTGTAGGAAGCACAGCAGCATAGCTGGCGGAGCACGTGTTTGAATGTGCAGCCGACCGGATAGCGGCCGATACCGCACCCCTCCCCACCAAACTTGGAGGGTAGAGTGAGAGGTTCAAAATGGTTCGAATGGCTCTACTATGGGACTTAACATCTGAGGTCATCAGTCCCCTACACTTAGAACTACTTAAAACTAACTAACCTAAGGACATCACACACATCCATGCCTGAGGCCGGATTCGAACCTGCGACCATAGCGGTCGCGCGGTTCCAGACTGAAGCGCCTAGAACCGCTCGGCCACAGGGGCCGGCACAGTGAGAGGCCTGTGCCGTGGGTAGTCATGAGGATGGTTGCTTGGCTGGAAGCAGAACAACCCGCGTCCCGACATTCGTCTTGTAACCATCAGGGAAACTGCCCCGAGAAACCAGGTGCAAGACGCAGCATGGAGGGTGCTTCAGAGGGTACCAGCGACTAGTCAACGGTGACGGCGTCGATGTCCACGAGAGAGGTGACCTGCAGCGTCGCAGGTGGGCAGGTGGACACTTCCATTGGTTAGACAGCCCCAGGTGGAGGCGCCTGCTCGGGAAGCTGTGAAGGAGGCTGTGTTGCGGCAGACAGATGTGGCTGCGTCACGGCAGCCAGACGTCGTGAAGAAATCGGAAACACTTTGATCTACTGCAGGATCACTGAATTCATGCAGCCCTAGCTGATTTTGGTGGAGTCCAGAACCACGTGGCTGCTACAGTAGCAGTTTCAAATCCTGTCTCAGGCATGGATGTGTGTGATGTCCTTAGGTTAGTTAGGTTGAAGTAGTTTTAAGCCCTGGGGACTGATGACCTCATATGTTAAGTCCCATAGTGCTCAGAGCAATTTGTTCTATTTTTTGATTTTGGTGGCACTGATGCATGCCTGTGCTGCACTTTGCCAGCTGGTCCGAGGATATCGCCAGATTCCCATAAATGTTTCTAGTTCTACACTCCATGTTGAATTCTGACGTTTCGATGAAACTTCCCAGTTACATCTGAAGCTGGAGCAGAGCAGTAAGGAGGAAACAGGTGCAGCAAGATCCGATGGCCTTTCCTGTGCAAAACGTACTGGTGGCCACTGGTTTGGGAGGCATGCAGTTTGTCCTTACACCAAACAAGGCTGTTGCAGCTGTTGAGACCAGCGTCATGGCTAAATGAGATCGCATCTGTGAACAAGACAGTCTGTGTAAAGTTTGACCCTACAGCACTGCGGTGGATACTCCACTGACAGAACTGAATGTGAGGTTCAAAATCAGTTTGTCCCAGTGCTTGCACATGCTCCTTATGACAGAGGTGTAATACTTCTTACATCAGTACTCTCCAAGAGCAAGCTGACGGGTACTTAATAATGAGTGGTTGGCCACATGATCCAACACTATCTCCTCAAAAAAATGGTTCCATTGGCTCTGAGCACTATGGGACTTCTGAGGTCATCAGTCCCCTAGAACTTAGAACTACTTAAACCTAACTAACCTAAGGACATCACACACATCCATGCCCAAGGCAGTATTCGAACCTGCGACCGTAGCAGCAGTGAGGTTCTAGGCTGTAGCGCCTAGAACCGCTCGGCCACCTCGGCCGGCTATCTCCTCAAAGTCTGGTGTACAGACATAGGCGGGAACCTTCTCTGTAGTGTGGATGACATTGTCTCTCAAGCTGGTACCCACAGTGGTGAACTTCATACAGTTAAGATGAAAGCATTCTCTGTACGTTTATGTTGCTATACAGGGACTATATCCTGCTGCACCATACATTAAATGTGTATCTCCAACTATCATGACAAGTAATGTTCCATCTTTGACTACATGTCATAGACGACACTAACACACCTCGGCATGGTTACATAACAGGCTGTGTGGTGTAATGGACAACTGACAATAGGGATAGCAGTGTGTGTGCGGCAAAGGCTAATGCGCTAGCGTGATACGTGCGATCATCACGTGACAAATGTGTCGTGAGCGAACTTGTGTCTGGTGACCAGTGGTGCACCCTATTAATCACCCGCTGGCTGTTCCAGTGTACAACACATGCCTGGGATCTTTGTGAGAGTGTGGCAGAACTGCATGCACCACTTCAATATATGCACTGAGACTGCTGTCGTCGCCTTCGACAATAGCTATGAGCTACAATGTTGGTATGTACGAGGTGCATTCAAGTTCTAAGGCCTCCAATTTTTTTTCTAATTAACTACTCACCCGAAATCGATGAAACTGGTGTTACTTCTCGACGTAATCGCACTGCAGACGTACACATTTTTCACAACGCTGACGCCATGATTCCATGGCAGGGGCGAAGGCTTCTTTAGGAGTCTGTTTTGACGACTGGAAAATCGCTGAGGTAATAGCAGCACGGCTGGTGAATGTGCGGCCACGGAGAGTGTCTTTCATTGTTGGAAAAAGCCAAAAGTCACTAGGAGCCAGGTCAGGTGAGTAGAGAGCATGAGGAATCACTTCAAAGTTGTTATCACGAAGAAACTGTTGCATAACGTTAGCTCGATGTGCGGGTGCGTTGTCTTGGTGAAACAGCACACGCACAGCCCTTCCCGGACGTTTTTGTTGCAGTGCAGTGAGGAATTTGTTCTTCAAAACATTTTCGTAGGATGCACCTGTTACCGTAGTGCCCTTTGGAATGCAACGGGTAAGGATTACGCCCTCGCTGTCCCAGAACATGGACACCATCATTTCTTCAGCACTGGCGGTTACCCGAAATATTTTTGGTGGCGGTGAATCTGCGTGCTTCCATTCAGCTGACTGGCGCTTTGTTTCTGGATTGAAAAATGGCATCCACGTCTCATCAATTGTCACAACCGACGAAAAGAAAGTCCCATTCGTGCTGTCGTTGCGCGTCAACATTGCTTGGCAACATGCCACACGGGCAGCCTTGTGGTCGTCCGTCAGCATTCGTGGCACCCACCTGGATGACACTTTTCGCATTTTCAGGTCGTCATGCAGGATTGTGTGCACAGAACCCACAGAAATGCCAACTCTGGAGGCGATCTGTTCAACAGTCATTCGGTGATCCCCCAAAACAATCCTCTCCACTTTCTCGATCGTGTCGTCAGACCGGCTTGTGCGAGCCCGAGGTTGTTTCGGTTTGTTGTCACACGATGTTCTGCCTTCATTAAACTGTCGCACCCACGAACGCACTTTCGACACATCCATAACTCCATCACCACATGTCTCCTTCAACTGTCGATGAATTTCAATTGATTTCACACCACGCAAATTCAGAAAACGAGTGATTGCACGCTGTTCAAGTAAGGAAAACGTCGCCATTTTAAGTATTTAAAACAGTTCTCATTCTCGCCGCTGGCGGTAAAATTCCATCTACCGTACGGTACTGCCATCTCTGGGACGTATTGACAATGCGCATGTTTCTATCTCTTTCCAGTCCGGAGAAAAAAGATCGGAGGCCTTAGAACTTGAATGCACCTCGTAGCATGTGCTGTGTATGTCCATCAAACAATAAATATGCATTTTCGACCATTGTTCCCCTATTTCGATGTAATCGGTTGTGGAACCACTATCACGTGTTACAATTTGACGTAAAAGGTTTCAGATACACCGTGTAGATTACAAGAGCGTTGCTGTCACACTTCCCTTGGACACGGCTGACGACGCCCTTGCCTCTTGCCTTCCAGCAATACGTACTTGGTGCTCCTATTGTACGAGGATTGCCCAGAAAGTAATGTACTGAATTTTTTTCTCAGCCGAGAATAATGCTACGATTTCGAAACGTTATCAAATAATGTAGTTCATGAAATAAGTTCGTGGCTTGTAGAAAATAATTTGATACTAAATCACAGTAAGACTCAGTTTTTACAGTTTCTAACTCACAATTCAATAAGAACTGATATTTTGATCAGACAGAATGGGCATATTATAAGCGAGACGGAACAGTTCAAGTTCCTCGGCGTTCGGATAGATAGTAAGCTGTTGTGGAAAGCCCATGTTCAGGATCTTGTTCAGAAACTAAATGCTGCTTTATTTACCATTAGGACAGTATCTGAAATAAGTAACAGTTCAACACAAAAACTAGTCTACTTCGCATATTTTCATACGATTATGACATATGGAATTATTTTCTGGGGTAATTCTTCTGATTCAAAAAGGGTATTTTTGGCTCAAAAGCGGGCTGTTCGAGCCATATGTGGTGTAAGTTCGAGGACCTCTTGTCGACCCCTATTCAATAGTCTGGGAATTCCGACATTGCCCTCACGGTATATATTTTCTTTAATGTCGTTTGTTGTTAGCAATATTAGCTTATTCCCAAGAGTTAGGAGCTTTCACTCAGTTAATACTAGGCAGAAATCAAATCTGCATGTGGAACGCACTTCCTTGACTCTTGTGCAGAAAGGAGTACACTATTCTGCTGCATCCATTTTCAATAAGCTACCACAAGAACTCAAAAATCTTAGCAGTAGCCCAAACGCTTTTAAGTCTAAACTGAAGAGTTTCCTCATGGCTCACTCCTTCTATTCTGTCGAGGAGCTCCTGGAAGAGCTGAAAAATTAAGCAAATTCCAGTGTTACATTGTCGATTTTCTTTATTTAAACTTACGAATTGTCGCCTGAATACGTTTCTTGTATTTAATTTTATCTGTTCTACTATCGTGTTATAATTTCATGTAACTCGTTCCATGACCATGGAGACTCCTCCTTAATTTGGTCCCACGGAACGATAAATAAATAAATAAAAATAAAACAAAAATTATTTGAAGTCTCCTGAGTGAGCGCGGCAAGTTTCCGTCACTTCCGACAGCTGCTGGACAAATTCAAAATGGCGTCTGTAGGTGATGCACGTTGCAAGCAATGTGTCGTCATTGAATTTCTCATTGCAGGGAAAGAAACGGTGGGGAATATTCACAAACGCTTGTGCGAAGTCTATGGAACATCTGCTGTCGATAGAAGTAGAGTTAGTCACTATGCATAGAGGGTGAGGTCATCAGAAGGCGGTGCGGCGGAGCCCCACGATTTGCAAAGGTCGGGGAGACCATCCACGCCTGTCACGCCTGAGCTGTTGCAGCGAGCTGATGTTATCATTCGCGAGGACTGACACAGTACGACTCGGCAGTTGGCAGACATTTTGAGGAAGATGAGGAGCTGAGTCACAAAGTGAAGCATTGGCTCCGCCCCCATGACAAGGATTGCTACCGACAGGGCATACACGGCCTTGTTTCACGCTGCAGGAAAGCCGTACAATGGGATGGAGATTACGTGGAAAAATAGGGTGTGTAGATAAAACACCACAATTTCTTGTGTGTAACTTTCATAATGTTCAATAAAGAACTGTTGAAGAAAGAAAATTCGGTGCATTACTTTCTGGGCAATCCCCGCTCTCTCTCTCTGTCTCTAAGCATTAATCCCGACTCGTGAGGTCTGCTGGTGAATCGGATGTGACATGTTGGTGGCCGGCTGCCCTTCCTGTCGCCACCCCCCCTCCCCCTCCCCAGTGGAAGGAATGAGTGATGAGTGTAGTGTACCCCAACTGTCTGCATCTAGTGTAATCCATGGAATAGTGCGAATATGTTCAGATGTCTGCGAACCGTGTAACTGCGGCGGAACGTGGGGACCAGTCCAGTATTCACCTAGCGGGATGTGAAAAACCGCCTAAAAACCACACCCTGGCTCCCCAGCACGCCGGCCCTCGCCGTTAATCCTCAGGGTGGATTTTATCCGGGGCTGGCGCGCCTACCTGTGTCCAGGAAGCTGAGTGTTACCGCTCTCGGCTACCGTGGCGGTTACTTTCTGGGCTATCCTCGTATATGAAAAAATCATTCCACAGCATTCTCCTTACAACCAACGGAGATACTTCACTGATCAGACTTCTCAGTTAACGTCAGCTAGAACGACAGGGACAGACTCATTTTCCCCCATCTGAAACCTATAAGATCAAGAAAGCATGCTGCATTCCTTCAAATATGCAAAATTCGAGACATATTCAGATACAGACATAGTCATGCCAAATGATCAGAATTTTCGGCGAAAGCGAGCAGTCAGCCAAAAGAGCAATGCTACAAAATTTTGAATCAAGCTGACATTTCATATGTGCGCAACTAATTCAGATACTTTTTTGATATGGAGGAAGTGTTATTCATTATTACGTTTTTAAATGCTTGCACACGTATCCAAGTTTCTCAAAGCATTGTTAACGAATGAGATTTTGACGGAATAGTCAACTATCATTCGATTCTCTTTTCTAAAATCGTTCAAAAGTTTGAATAAAATGTCCTCGGGCCCTCAGCCACGCCACGTGGATCTACATGAGGGAGCTTGACGCTGCTAGCAGCCAGATAACATTTCAGTCAGACATATTCCCATGAGAGAATGCATTCATATATTCAGAACTTTGTACTGTAACTACCGAAAAATATCTACAGCTCTCTTATCTTATAGTTGGAGAAGACAACGCTGGACACTTTCTTCGCATTAATGTTGTTATGGTTTTTTTTTATATTTGATGCTACCCGCCGCGAATTTCTCTCCTCTATCAACCTATTCATCTGAGAGTAGCACTTACGTTCTACAGCCTCAATTATTTGTTTGGAATATTCCAATCGCTACCTACCCCTATATTATTTACTGAGGATTGCTCGCTCTAGTACCATGCAAGTTTTCCCCTGAAGTCTTAACCCATGTTCTATCGTCGTGCCCGTTCGTCTTGGCCGTGCTTCTAGATATTTCTTTGCGAAGTCTCCTCTTCGTGGAAAATATTCCCCATCCATAAACGTAACTGTGGGCATCCCACTTCTGTAAGACCTATCCTATGAATTTAATGTCTGCAATGTCTAATGAATGACGTGATTTTAGACTGTAGGTATACATCCTAACGCTGTGGCCGAGTGGTTCTAGGCAGGGTTACGTAGTTTTAAGTCTAGCGGACTGATGACCTCAGATGTTATGTCCCATAGAGCCATTTGAACCATAGATCCTAAAGTGGAGGATTTATACAATAACTTAATGTGACAGAAATGTGTCTGAGAAAAACAATGTATTATTTAAACAAAAACTTATTAATTAAAACATAGATCATCACAGCTCACAAAAAGAGACAGTGAAATAGTTGACAAATCGTACCTGTATGAAAACCTATTGACGCCAAGTGTCGGTCTGAAACTCTATATCAAAATTCGCCTATTCCTGATGACAGCAGCAGTGGCTACACCGGTACCCGTCAGATCACAGGAGTTAAGCGCTGTCGGGCGTGGCAGCCACTTGGATCGGTGACCATCCGGGCCGCCGTGCGCTATTGCCAGTTTTCTGGGTGCACTCAGCCTCGTGATGCCAATTGAGGAGCTACTCGACCGAATAGTAGCGGGTCCGGTCACAGAAAACCATCATAACGACGGGGAGAGTGTTGTGCTGACCACACGCTCCTCCCACCCGCATCCTCATCTGAGGATTACACGGCGGTCGGACGGTCGCGATGGGCCACTTGTGGTCTGAAGACGGAGTGCTTATTCCTGATGGAAAATAGTGACTGAAATCTTGCCGACTGTTTGAAAGGCTCATTACACAGAACACATGAACGTTGTACTTGAGACAGGCTATCGTATATCATTCCGCAAGTGCGAAATAAGAATGACCTAACTCGTCTGCGTTTCTGATAACTCTCACCGTATTTTATTTGCGATGCTCCATGATGAACGCTGCGCCAGTGGAAACGATTCTCAAAGTAAGATGAGGGCACGTTGTTACGACTGTAACACTGGGCTCTGCACCTCGTTTCACCTGCAAGACTGTGTACTTTGCACCACCTCACAGCCCCAAGTACTAATCGTTTTTGCTCTCTGCCCTGTTCTGCCAGCTTTTCCCGCAAAACTGTGACAATCGTCAATGGTAAATACTCGGGGTGTTCTAAAAGTCTCTCCGCAGTGCCGTATGATTGTTAGCCGCGCGTGCCGTATGCCGCAGTGAGTATACCGAAATGAAACAAGTTATTAATTTATTGAATATTCATTTTTACTTACAAATTTTCACATTATATGTTGAAAGCGTCCCCCCTGTTGTTGAATATTCAATTCGTCTAATCATGTTTCCTAACACAAGCTGTAACATATCTTCTGTAACAGAAGCAGTGAGAGTGGATATTGCAGTTTTCAATTCTTCGATGGATTTTGGACGGTTTTTATAGACAGTTGCTTTAGCTGCACCCCAGAAGAAAAAGTCAGGTGATGTTAGGTCAGGCGATCGTGGAGGCCAAAGTCCCTGCGGAATTATGCGATTACCAAAAACATGAGCAAACAGTGACATTGAAATGCGAGCTGTATGCACGGTTGCACCATCTTGTTGAAAATAACCGTTCAGTATTTCACTTAACGCACGTTCTCCTATGAATGGGTATCGAATATCACTGCAGTATCGTTGTGCGTTTATTGTTTCATTGAAAAATATGGGACCCAAAATCCGACGTCTAGAAATTGCAATCTAAACTCCTATTTTCACAGAATGAAGTCGTTCCTTATGACTACATAATGGATTTGCAATACTCCTCATATGAGAATTTTCCGAGTCCATGTACCCAAATACACTCCTGGAAATGGAAAAAAGAACACATTGACACCGGTGTGTCAGACCCACCATACTTGCTCCGGACACTGCGAGAGGGCTGTACAAGCAATGATCACACGCACGGCATAGTGGACACACCAGGAACCGAGGTGTTGGCCGTCGAATGGCGCTAGCTGCGCAGCACTTGTGCACCGCCGCCGTCAGTGTCAGCCAGTTTGCCGTGGCATACGGAGCTCCATCGCAGTCTTTAACACTGGTAGCATACCGCGACAGCGTGGACGTGAACCGTATGTGCAGTTGACGGACTTTGAGCGAGGGCGTATAGTGGGCATGCGGGAGGCCGGGTGGACGTACCGCCGAATTGCTCAACACGTGTGGCGTGAGGTCTCCACAGTACATCGATGTTGTCGCCAGTGGTCGGCGGAAGGTGCACGTGCCCGTCGACCTGGAACCGGACGGCAGCGACGCACGGATGAACGCCAAGACCGTAGGATCCTACGCAGTGCCGTAGGGGACCGCACCGCCACTTCCCAGCAAATTAGGGACACTGTTGCTCCTGGTGTATCAGCGAGGACCATACGCAACCGTCTCCATGGGCTACTGTCCCGCACACCGTTAGGCCGTCTTCCGCTCACGCCCCAACATCGTGCAGCCCGCCTCCAGTGGTGTCGCGACAGGCGTGAATGGAGGGACGAATGGAGACGTGTCGTCTTCAGCGATGAGAGTCGCTTCTGCCTTGGTGCCATTGATGGTCGTATGCGTGTTTGGCGCCGTGCAGGTGAGCGCCACAATCAGGACTGCATACGACCGAGGCACACAGGGCCAACACCCGGCATCATGGTGTGAGGAGCGATCTCCTACACTGGCCGTACACCACTGGTGATCGTCGAGGGGACACTGAATAGTACACGGTACATCCAAACCGTCATCGAACCCATCGTTCTACCATTCCTAGACCGGCAAGGGAACTTGCTGTTCCAACAGGACAATGCACGTCCGCATGTATCCCGTGGCACCCAACGTGCTCTAGAAGGTGTAAGTCAACTACCCTGGCCAGCAAGATCTCCGGATCTGTCCCCCATTGAGCATGTTTGGGACTGGATGAAGCGTCGTCTCACGCGGTCTGCACGTCCAGCACGAACGCTGGTCCAACTGAGGCGCCAGGTGGAAATGGCATGGCAAGCCGTTCCACAGGACTACATCCAGCATCTCTACGATCGTCTCCATGGGAGAATAGCAGCCTGCATTGCTGCGAAAAGTGGATATACACTGTACTAGTGCCGACATTGTGCATGCTCTGTTGCCTGTGTCTATTTGCCTGTGGTTCTGTCAGTGTGATCATGTGATGTATCTGGCCACAGGAATGTGTCAATAAAGTTTCCCCTTCCTGGGACAATGAATTCACGGTGTTCTTATTTCAATTTCCAGGAGTGTAAATGAAACCACGCCTCACCAGTGAAAAATGTCCCTTCGGTTCTGTTGAACGACATTTTTAAACCATTGACAATAATGCAGTCTCTTGCCATGATCAGTATTTTTCAGTTCTTGCACGACGGTCACTTTGTATGGGAAAAGTTCTGATTTTTTCCTTACAGCTGTGTGGGCCGTTCCGGCACTGACATCGATTTCCTGGGCGAGTTTTCCTGCTGACTTGTTCGGACTCGTGGACATTTTATCGGAAATATCGAGTAGTTTATCCTCAGACAAAACGCTAGGACGACCACTTCTCGGTGCATCTGTCACCTAACCCGTACTTCAAAATTTGTTAATCAGATTTCGCACAGTATCGCGATGTGGGAGTGTTGTCTCCGGGAAAACTGAATTAAATGTTTGACGAACTGAAACTGTGTATTTACCGCCAGCTTTGAGCACTTGTTCGACTAAAAACACACGTTCTTCAGTGGTTAGCATTTTAACAGTGACAAAAACGAAACAAACGAACAACGGAACTAAACTTAAACGTTCACGTCAACACGTAACGTCACACACCAACGATACTACTGACTGAAACAGTGGAAGCAACCCAGGCAGGCGAACAATCATACGGCACTGCGGAGAGACTTTTTGAACACCACGTACAAAAACACTGCAGCCCAGTTGCGAGGTTTCTTCCAGCATACAGAATCCCACAAAAATCACGCGTCGCGATCAGACGCGAATCACACAGCGAAACTGTCCCGTGCTGCTAAATAAGGACCGTCTCCGGACTATGTTCGTGCTGTTACTCTCTGATACATCAATAGCGCGTTTCCGCGCCCATGTAACTAGCCTCGTATCAGAGGGCCTCTGAAGTTGGGAAAGAGCAGCTGATGCGGCCAGCCCATTACTTTGTGTAGACCGTGTTTCCTAAGGTGGGCCGACCGGTGTGGCGGAGCGGTTCTAGCCGCTTCAGTCTGGAATCGCACGACCGCTACGGTCGCAGGTTCGAATCCTGCCTCGGGCATGAATGTGTGTGATGTCTTTAAGGTTAGTTAGGTTTAAGTAGTTCTACTGTAAGTTGTAGGGGCCTGATGACCTCATATGTTAAGCCCCATAGTGCTCAGAGCCATTTGAACCATTTTTTTCTGAGGTGGCTGATAGCCATTTGCAAAGAAGGTCCACAAAATATGTGGTTGTACGTGTAGCTGTCACAGAACGTTTCAGTTAGACATAATGCCTGAAGTGGACTGACAAGGCAGCCAGTCCACAGTGACGGGTAGCCGATAGAAAGGCACGCGTACACACTCACGCCGACGGGCGTCAATTCTGGAACAGGATAACTATTGAATGGTAGCAAGAAAAGTACGTAGCTGCTTTATACTTAACTTTATTATTTGATGACTACAGCATTCTTCTTGAGACATTTATACTGTAACTCTCAAAGTACGTAAGGCTAACGGCGCCTTGCTAGGTCGTAGCCATGGACTTAGCAGAAGGCTATTCTAACTGGCTCTCGGCAAATGAGAGGAAGGCTTCGTCCGTATGGTCGCTAGCAATCTCCTCGTACAACTGGGGCGAGTGCTATATCGTCTCTCGAGACCTGCCTTGTGGTGGCGCTAGGTCTGCGATCACACAGTGGCGACACGCGGGTCCGACATGTACTAAATGGACCGAGGCCGATTTAAGCTACCACCTAGCAAGTGTGGTGTCTGGCGGTGACACCACAATGCCGTGACAGCACGCATTGATATTCAGACGTTTATACTGTTAACTATTGACAAATATTTGTAGCTCTCTTAGCTGATGTCATAGTTCGAGAATTTTGTGTGTTTAATACGACACCGCTGGATATCTAATACACATTAATGTTTTGAATGCTTGTACAAAACTCAATGTACAGTAGAGTTTCGTTAATCCGAACTAATTGGGACCAGACCTTGTTCGGATTATCGATTTGTTCGGATTAGCCGTAATTACGGTGACGAGTTTCTAGAATGAAGTATACCAAACAGATAAGTAGGTACATCATGGTAACAAATGGGAACAAGTGTGGGAACAATGACTCACTGTCACCTCCTGCCCTTGTTGTTGTGCATTGTTGAGATCTTTGTAATGTCTGAGGTCAGAGCACTGCCAGTTGGCCCGCAAAGCACTTGGTCATGTTAGTTATCGATCGCTGGCACGCGTAACATTTGTATTGTATTCGTTCAGGCGTAGTGGTGCACGTATTTTCGTCATCAGTAAACGGAAACGTGCAACGTTAACTCTCAAAGAAAAACTGAATGCTTTGAAGCGGATAGACAATGGTGAGAATGTATCTAAACTGGCAACGGAACTGAGTGTTGGTAAAGCAACGATTTGTGATTGGAAAAAAAACCGAGTGAAGCTTGAACAGTCCTGTGCAACGTCTTTGGGAAAAACACTCGAAATTTCGCAGACTTTGAAACAGTCCCAGTAGATAAAGTGAATGAAGTTCTTTTCCTTTGGTTTACGCAGGAACGAGAAAGGGGAACTCCTTTGAGTGGAGCACTGGTTCAGGAGAAGGCTGTTTACCTGAACAAGTTAACGAATGATGATGAATCTTTTAGTGCGAGTACTGGTTGATTGGACAGATTTGAAAAATGTCATGGAATCCGTCAGCTAACAATTACTGGAGAGAAGCTTTCTTCTGTCAGTGCTGCAGCGAAGGAATACTTGGGTGATTTAAAAAAAAATGATATTAGAGGGAAGGTATTCTCCCCAACAAATTTATAACGCTGACGAGACTGCCCTTGATTTTGGGGTATTGCCAACAAAAAGCCTGGCATCAAAAGCAGAAGACCATGCTCCTGGTTTTGAAATGTGCAAAGATCGTGTGACTTTATTAGCGTGCAGCGACGCTGCTGGTAATGACAAGCTGGCTTTAATGCTGATCGGTAAATCTGCCATGCCCAGAGCTTTTAAAAACTGCAACATGAAGTCCCTGCCCGTATATTATCACAGCCAGATAAAAGTATGGACGGGTGGTAAGCTGTTCAAAGAATGGTTTCACAGTGAGTTTGTTACCTCTATTCGGCAGTTTTCTAAGGAAAATTATTTGTCTCCCCATGCAATCCTTTTGATCGATAACGCGCCATCTCACCCAAGCACTGAGCAATTATGTGATGGAGAAATTGTAGCGAAGTTTTTGCCGCCGAATGTTTCACCACTTCTACAGCCGATGGACAAGGCCGTACTGCAAACATTAAAAATGATTTACAGAAAACAATTTTTAAGAATGCTGCTCCAAGATGATAGCATTCCTTTAGTGGACGAAATAAAAAAAAAACAATGTGAAGGATGTTGTTTATTGGGCCGCTGAGGCATGGCAGAATATTTCAGAAAATACTAATCGTGGAGAAAACTGTAGACATCTCTTGAATTTCAGGACAACCTAGTTGAAAATGAAGAGGAAAAGCTACTACAAATGATACAGACCATCCCTGGATGTAAGACTCTAATGAAGGAGACGTAGATGAGTGGATGGCAGCGGATGGGGCATGTGTGGTGAACCTAACTGACGCTAATTCAGTTGCTGCTGTGATTCAAGACAAGGAAGAAATGGACTGCTGTGGCGGAAGTGGCAATGAGCCTGAAAGTGACAAAGGGGAGCTGCTGACACACGGTGACGCAGCAGAAGCCCCTGACCTCGCGCTACGATGTTTGGAACAACAGCCCATTGCTACACATGCTGATTTTATGTTTATGTGACGGTGGCACAACTATGCGTCATATAAGAGACTGTCTTCATTAAGCCAAAAAGAATGAGTTTTTGCTATCTAAAAAGTAGGGATAGAATGTCCGCTGAATTTTAGTAAATTTGACAGCTTTTCTTTCATTATTATGCCTAACATTTTTCATGTTCGGATTAACCGAAGATGTCGATTACTGGGGTTCGGATTAGTGGGACTCGCCTGTACTACACTCATGCGCAAGAAATAATTTCAACGTTATGTAATAGTGGCACGTACACTACAGGCCGTTAAAATTGCTACTCCACGAAGATGACGTGCTACAGACGCGGAATTTAACCGACAGGAAGAAGATGCTGTGACATGCAAATGATTAGCTTTTCAGAGCATTCACACAAGGTTGGTGCCGGTGGCGACACCTATAACGCGCTGACGTGAGGAAAGTTTCCAAACGATTTCCCATACACAAACAGCAGTTGACAGGCGTTGCCTGGTGAAACGTTGTTGTGATGACTCGTGTAAGGAGGGGAAATGCGTACCATCACGTTTCCGACTTTGATAAAGATCGGATTGTAGCCTATCACTATTGCGGTTTGTCGTATAGCGACATTGCTGCTCGCGTTGGTCGAGATACAATGACTGTTAGCAGAATATGGAATCGGTGGGTTGAGGAGGGTAATACGGAACGTCGTGCTGGATCCGAACGGAGTCGTATCACTAGCAGTCGAGATGACAGACAACTTATCCGCATGGCTGTAACGGATCGTGCAGCCACGTCTCGATCCCTGCGTCAACAGATGGGGACGTTTGCAAGACAACAACCATCTGCACGAACAGTTCGACGACGTTTGCAGAAGCAGAGACTATCAGCTCAGAGATCATGGCTGCGGTTACCCTTGACGCTGCATCACAGACAGGAGTGTCTGCGATGGTGTACTCCACGACGAACCTGGGTGCACGAATGGCAAAACGTCATTCTTTCGGATGAATCCAGGTTCTGTTTACAGCATCATGATGCTCGCATCCGTGGTTGGCGACATCGCGGTGAACGCACATTGGAAGCGTGTATTCGTCATCGCCATACTGGCGTATCACCCGGCGTGATGGTATGGGGTGCCATTGGTTACAAGTCTCGGGTCACCTCTTGTTAGCATTGACGGCACTTTGAACAGTGGACGTTACATTTCTGACGTGGTACGACCCGTGGCTCTACCCTTCATTCGATCCCTGCGAAACCCTACGTTTCAGCAGGATAATGGACGACCGCATGTTGCAGATCGTGTACGGGCCATTCTGGATACAGGCAATGTTCGACTGCTGCCCTGGCCAGCACATTCTCCGGATCTCTCACCCATTGTAAATATCTGGTCAATGGCGGCCGAGCAATTGGGTTATCACAATACGCCAGCCGCTATTCTTGATGATCTGTGGTATAGTGTTGAAGCTGCATGGGCAACTGTACCTGTACACGCCATGCAAGCTCTGTTTGACTCAATGCCCAGGCGTATCTAGGCCGTTATTACGGCCAGAGGTGGTTGTTCTGGGTACTGATTTCTCAGGATCTATGCACCCAAATTGCGTGAAAATGTAATAACATGTCAGTTCTAGTATAATATATTTGTCCAATGAATGCCCGTTTATCATCCGCATTTCTTCTTGGTGTAGCAATTTTAATGGCCAGTAGTGTATAAGTGTAAGTTAAGATTGTCTACTGCTCATGAATGTTATGCAACTAATTTGTACTATTTTCTGTGTGTCTCAGGGTAACCATACGACTGACCGGAGACTCCATGGATGGATTAAGGACATGGAACGTGTGAGAGATATGATGCACATGAAATTAAGCAGTTGGGTACACGACGTGCAAGCCGTCAGCGAAAAGATAGCACGCTACGAGATAGAAGACGACAAGAATAGGCCTGGATTCTTAATAATTAGGTATACACCAGTGTACATTCAAATCTTTGTCCAACTGACTGTGGTTTGTTAATGCTCACTGGTCAGCCAGAACATTATGACCACTGCCTACTGGTGCCGCTGTGGGCACTTGGCGCAGTAAGGAAAGCATGTAAGCCCAACAGATAGGAATAGGAGATTCCCCTAGCGAAGATATGCGCTGAAAATGGAGAAATCCACTCAGATAAGCGACTTTGTCAAAAGGTATGTTACACTACTGGCCATTAAAATTGCTACACCAAGGAAAAATGCAGATGATAAACGGGCACTCATTGGACAAATATATTATACTAGGACTGACATGTGATTACATTTTCACGTAATTTGGGTGCATAGATCCTGAGAAATCAGTACCCAGAACAACCACCTTTGCCCGTAATAACGAGCTTGATACGCCTGGGCATTGAGTCAAACAGATCTTGGATGGCGTGTACAGGTACAGCTGCCCATGCAGCTTCAACACGATACCACAGTTCATCAAGAGTAGTGACTGGCGTATTGTGACGAACCACTTGCTCGGCCACCATTGACCAGACGTTTTCAGTTGGTGAGAGATCTGGAGAATGTGCTGGGTAGGGCAGCAATCGAACATTTTCTGTATCCAGAAAGGCCCGTACAGGAGCTGTAACATGCAGTCGTGCATTATCCTGCTGAAATGAAGGGTTTCGCAGAGATCGAATGAAGGGTAGAGCCACGCATTGTAACACATCTGAGTTATAACGTCCACTGTCCAAAGTGTCGCCAATGAGCACAGAGGTGACCGAGACGTGTAACCAATGGCACCCCATACCATCACGCCGGGTAATACGCCAGTATGGCGATGACGAATACACACTTCCAATGTGTGTTCACTGCTATGTCGCCAGACACGGAAGCGACCATCGTGATGCTGTAAACAGAACCTGGATTCATCCGAAAAAATGACGTTTTGCATTCGTGCACCCAGGTTCGTCGTTGAGTACACCATCGCAGGCGCTCCTGTCTGTGATGCAGCGTCAAGGGTAACCACAGCCATGGTCTCCGAGCTGATAGTCCATGCTGCTGCAAACGTCGCCGAACTGTTGATGGTTGTTGACCTGCAAACGTCCCCAGCTGTTGACTCAGGGATCGAGACGTGGCTGCACGATCCGTTACAGCCATGCGGATAAGATGACTGTCATCTCGACTGCTAGTGATACGAGGCCGTTGGGATTCAGCACGGCGTTCCGTATTACCCTCCTGAACACACAGATTCGATATTCTGCTAACAGTCATTGGATCTCGACCAACGCGAGCAGCAATGTCGCGCTACGATAAACCGCAATCGCGATAGGCTACAAGCCGACCTTTATCAAAGTCGGAAACGTGATGGTTCGCATTTCTCCTCCTTACAAGAGTCATCACAACAACGTTTCACTAGTCAACGCCGTTCAACTGCTGTTTGTGTATGAGAAATCGGTTGTAAACTTTCCTCATGTCAGCACGGTGTAGGTGTCGCCACCGGCGGCAATGTTGTGTGAATGCTCTGAAAAACTAATCATTTGCATATCACAGCATCTTCTTTCTGTAGGTTAAATTTCGCTTCTGTAGCACGTCATCTTCGTGGTGCAGCAATTTTAATGGCCAGTAGTGTATTATCACGCAGAGCCTGTAAACGAGTAAATCGAAAACGGCGATGCTGATCGAACGTTTACGTGTTATTGTCATGGGCATCTCCAGAAAATGGTAAGACAGTGAAATTAATACTAGGCACTAAGTGGCTGGACGTCTACACACAACGTAGGGTTTGGAGACTTGTGTGCTCTGTAAAGTGGGATGTATGGCGATCTGTGGCAACACTGGCGGAAGAGCTCAATGCCAGCGGATGCTTATGTTTCGGAACAGGTCATTCAGCGCATATGAATGATATGCTCTCTAGTATTACGGGTAACTCTGTTTGCCGATGACACTAGCTTGGTAGTAAAGGATGTTGTGTGCAACATTGGCTCGGTTTCAAATAGTGCACAGTACATGACCTAAGTTCATGGTTTGTAGAAAATGAACTAACGCAAAATCATAGTAAGACTCAGTTATTACAGTTACTACAGTTACCCGGCCAAATATCTCACGAAATAAGCGTCAAACGAAAAAACTACAAAGAACGAAACTTGTTTAGCTTGAAGGGGGAAACCAGATAGCGCTATGGTTGGCCCGTTAGATGGCGCTGCCATAGGTCAAACGGATAGCAGCTGCTTTTTTAAAAACAGGAACCCTCATTTTTTTATTACATATTCGTGTAGTACGTAAAGAAATATGACTGTTTTAGTTGGATCACTTTTTTCGCTTTGTGATAGATGGCGCTGTAATAGTCACAAACATATGGCTCACAATTTTAGACGAACAGTTGGTAACAGGTAGGCTTCCTAAATTAAAATACAGAACGTAGGTACGTTTGAACGTTTTATTTCTGTTGTTCCAATGTGACACATGTACCTTCGTGAACTTATCATTTCTGAGAACGCATGCTGTTACAGCGTGATTACCTGTAAGTACCACATTAATGCAATACAAGCTCAAAATGATGTCCGTAAACCTCTCAACAGCGAGTAGTTCGCCTTCCGTAGTGTTCGCACATGCATTGACAATGTGCTGACGCATGTTGGAAGGCGTTTTCGGAGGATCACGGTAGCAAATATCCTTCAACGTTCCGCACAGAAAGAAATCCGGGGACGTCAGATGCGGTGAACGTGCGGGCCATGGTATGGTGCTTCGACGACGAAACCACCTGTCATGAAATATGCTATTCAATACCGCTTCAACCGCACGCGAGCTATGTGCCGGACATCCATCGTGTTGGAAGTACATCACCATTCTATCGTGCAGTGAAACATCTTGTAGTAACATCGGTAGAACATTACGTAGGAAATCAGCATACATTGCACCATTTAGATTGTCATCTATAAAATGGGGGCCAATTATCCTTCCTCCCATAATGCCGCACCATACATTAACCCGCCAAGGTCGCTGATGTTCCACTTGTCGCAGCCATCGTGGATTTTCCGTTGGCCAATAGTGCATATTATGCCGGTATACGTAATCGCTATTGGTGAATAACGCTTCGTCGCTAAATAGAACAAGTGCAAAAAATCTATCGTCGTCCCGTAATTTCTCTTGTGTCCAGTGGCAGAACTGTACACGACGTTCAAAGTCGTCGCCATGCAATTCCTGGTGCATAGAAATATGGTACGGGTGCAATCGATGTTGATGTAGCATTCTCGACACCGACGTTTTTGAGATTCCCGATTCTCGCGCAATTTGACCGCTACTAATGTGCGGATTAGCCGCGACAGCAGCAAAAACACCTACCTGGGCATCATCATTTGTTGCAGCTCTTGGTTGATGTTTCACATGTGGCTGAACACTTCCTGTTTCCTTAAATAATGTAGCTATCCGGCAAACGGTCCGGACACTTGGATGATGTCGTCCAGGATAGCGAGCAGCATACATAGCACACGACCGTTGGGCATTTTGATCACAATAGCCATACATCAACACGATATCGACCTTTTCCGCAGTTGGCAAATGGTCCATTTTAACACCGGTAATGTATCACGAAGCAAATACCGTCCGCACTTTCGGAATGTTACGTGATACCACGTACGTATACGACTATTACAGCGCCTTCTATCACAAAGCGAAAAAAGTGGTCCCACTAAAACATTCATGTTTCTTTAAGTACTACACGAATAGGTAATAAAAAATGGGGGTTCCTATTTTAAAAAGACGCAGTTGATATCCGTTTGATATATGGCAGCGCCATGTAGCGGGCCAATCATAGCGCGTTCTGGTTTGCCCTTTCAAGCTAGACAAGTTTCGTTCTTTGTAGTTTTTTCGTTTGATGCTTATTTCGTGGGCTATTTGGCCCAGTCACTATCAATGGACCACTCTGTATATTCCTTACAGTCATTTCTTATTGACAATATTAGCTTATTCCCAAGAATAAGCAGCTTTCACACGGTTAATACTCAAACCTGCAATTGGATAGGACTTCCTTAACTCTTGTGCAAGAAGGTATGCAGTATTCTACTGCATCCATTTTCCATAAGCTACCACTCGTATTCAAAAATCTTAGCAGTAACTCACGCGCTTCCAAATCGAAAATGAAGAGTTTACTCATGGGACACTCATTCTATTCTGTTGAGGAGTTCCTTGAAAAATAAAGCCGATTCTTAATGTATTGTTGATTGCGTTTACTTAAACTAATGGAGTGACTTTTTTCCGGTTCATAAATGTTTATTTTTATCTGTTATTACTTTTATGTTGTAATTTCATGTACTGACACGTTCCATGACCTTGGAGATTTGCTCTTCAATTTGGTCCTACGGAACTTGAGCCGGCCGCTGTGGTCGAGCGCTTGTAGGCGCTTTAGTCCGGAACCGCGCGACTGCTACGGTCGTAGTTTCGAATCCTGCCTCGGGCATGGATGTGTGTGATGTCCTTAGGTTAGTTAGGTTTAAGTAGTTCTAAGTCTAGGGGACTGATGACCTCAGATGTTAAGTCCCATAGTGTTTAGAGCCATTTGAATCATTTTAAGGGAAGTTGATGTGTAAATAAATAAATAAACAATTATTGAACAGTGTAGCAAAAAAATGGTTCAAATGGCTCTGAGCACTATGGGACTTAACTTCTGAGGTCATCAGTCCCCTAGAACTTAGAACTACTTAAACCTAACTAACCTAAGGACATCACACACATCCATGCCCGAGGCAGGATTCGAACCTGCGACCGTAGCAGTCGCGCGGTTCCGGACTAAAGCACCTACAACCGCGAGACCACCGCGGCCGGCAACAGTGTAGCAGAAGATACTTGCATGTTCACATGCTGGCACAGCTATATCACCAATTACGATTGTAGTGGGCTCGGGAACATCGATATTTGACTGTGTATCACTGGAAACGTCCACCCCTGGTAGCTGAGTGGTCAGCGCTACGGAATGTCATACCTAACGGTCCGGGTTCGATTCCCGGCTGGGTCGGAGGTTTTCTCCGCTCAGTGACTGGGTGTTGTGTTGTCCTAATCACCATCATTTCATGCCCATCGACACGCAAGTCGCCGAAGTGGCGTCAACTCGAAAGACTTGCACCAGGCGAACGGTCTACCCGACGGGGGGCCCTAGCCACACGGCATTTCCATTTCCATCACTGGAAACGCGGTCGGCTCATCGGATGTTTGTGCTGCACCAGGCTGATGGTCTTCTCCTCAAATGCCGCCACCCAGGCGAAGGCCTGCTCGAAACGTGAAGCGCGCCACGGATGCTCGCTGGTGTCCAGTGTTACGCTATGATAGACGAAGGGGAAGACTAAGAAGCGACGAAGAAAAACAAAAAAATTGGACAGTATTAGTAGAAGGAAGGGAAGTGATAACTGAAGTGTTGGCAGAAGAGCCAAAACCGTGTTGCTAGAGGAGGCCGAAATGCACGCTTTTAAGCTCAGGCAGATTGGCGTGAGGTCTGGAACAAGGTAAAGTAATTATCCTATAAAGAAAAGAACGTAGTTCTTGGAATACTTAACTTTAATCCACAATTGGAGAACATCGCTCTTGTTTAGACGGCATTACAATCTCAATATAAACTGGTAATGGCGCCTTGCTAGGTCGTAGCAAATGACGTAGCTGAAGGCTATGCTAACTATCGTCTCGGCAAATGAGAGCGTATTTGTCAGTGAACCATTGCTATTAACGTCGGCTGTACAACTGGGGCGAGTGCTAGGACGTCTCTCTAGACCTGCCGTGTAGTGGCGCTCGGTCTGCAATCACTGACAGTGGCGACACGCGGGTCCGACGTATACTAACGGACCGCGGCCGATTTAAAGGCTACCACCTAGCAAGTGTTGTGTCTGGCGGTGACACCACAATAACTATAGTTTTTATACTTTCTGCTGTGATAGCGCTTGCATGGGACCTGTGGTAGTAATCAACGACACCACGTCAGCGGCGGGCGACCGGCACCCCTTCATGGTTGTTTTATTCCCTGACGACGATGTCATCTTCGAGCAATACAATTGTCCGTGTCTTGAAGTCTGAATTGTGCTAATGCGGTTCGAGGAGCATATAGCGAAACTACGTGAATGCCTTGGCCACCAATTGCGCCTGACGTGAATCCAGTGGTTCGCTACCACCACGTACATTAATCAGTGGTCAGTTATTTACGAGAATTAAATGATTTGTGCGTGGACACCTGTTGCTATATAGCTCCACAAATCTACCATCGAGTCGATGAAAGACAGTATCAGTGAGGTTGTATGTGATATCAACGTTCGATACCACACTTGTTAGGGATTGCAGTTACCGACCGCGGTCCGTACTGGGATAGCTTGATCGACGAGTCGAGACTAGCGCCGCTCCGCGGCTTGGCTTGCAACATGTCTCTAGTGTGCGCTCGGCCACTCTTGCCCCGGACATCAAGTAGGAAAGTACACTACTGGCCATTAAAATTGCTATACCACGAAGATGACGTGCTACAGACGCGAAATTTAACCGACAGGAAGAAGATGCTGTGATATGCAAATGATTAGCTTTTCAGAGCATTCACACAAGGTTGGCGCCGGTGGCGACACCTACAACGTGCTGACATCAGGAAAGTTTCCAACCGATTTCTCATACACAAACAGCAGTTGACGGCCGTTGCCTGGTGAAACGTTGTTGTGATGCCTCGCGTAAGGAGGAGAAATGCGTACCATAACGTTTCCGACTGTCATAAATGTGGGATTGTAGCCTATCGCGATTGCGGTTTATCGTATCGCGGCATTGCTGCTCGCGTTGGTTGAGATCCAATGACTGTTAGCACAATATGGATTCGGTGGGTTCAGGTGGGTAATACGAACGCCGTGCTGGATCCCAACGGCCTCGTATCGTTAGCAGTCGAGATGACAGGCATCTTATCCGCATGGCTGTAACGGATCGTGCAGCCATGTCTCGATCCCTGAGTCAACAGATGGGGACGTTTACAAGACGACAACCATCTGCACGAAGAGTTCGACGACGTTTGCAGCAGCATGGACTGTCAGCTCAGAGACCGTGGCTGCGGTTACCCTTGACGCTGCATCACAGACAGGAGCGCCTGCGATGGTGTACTCAACGATGAACATGGGTGCACGAATGGCAAAACGTCATTTTTTCAAATGAATCCAGGTTCTGTTTGCAGCATCATGATGGTCGCATCCGTGTTTGGCGACATCGCAGTGAACGCACATTGGAAGCGTATATTCGCCATCGCCATACTGGCGTATCACCCGGCGTGATGGTATGGGGTGCCATTGGTTACACGTCTCGGTCACCTCTTGTTCGCACTGATGGCACTTTGAACAGTGGACGTTAGATCATTCGATCCCTGTGAATCCCTACATTCCAGGAATAATAACACTAATACCATGTATCAGCGCCTCTAGTCCTGATGTTTGCATCAATTTCCTAGTCATGTTAATCTTAATTGACGAAGGGAAAGTCTAAGCAGCGGTGATGATTGAACAAAAAATGGGTCGATGTCAGCAGAAGATAGAGAGAGGATAGCCACAGTTTTTACATTTTTTTGCTGTGACATATGTTTAAGTCTGTTCATAGCATACAGCTTACATATGGGAAGTTGCTAGCGAGAGGGCAATGGAATTGCCTCTTGAGCGGTGGACATATGGGGCCATGGAAGAAGTATTGAAGATATATTGGAAGTGTGGAAGAGACAAGGTTGCTTCCTATGTATGTATGGACAAGTTCCCAGTAGGTATCCCAGATCTTGCAGCAGTGTTCTTGGGTTATTTAAGTGGCTTGTGTGGAATGCCCATGGAGCTGAAAAATTTGGATTGGGTTGAACAATTGGACTGAGTGAGGATTGCTTCAAAATGGATGAAAGACCTGTGCAGTTATGCATCTGAGGAGGTTGGCAGAGGAATCACTTTGGGAATGGGAGTATCGATGAAGTGGACTACGTCTTCTGAAACGAACTTTGTCAGTTGATACCCACAATTAAGATTGGCACCTAGTGACTTAACACCTGTTTGTTTAACCTTTAAATCTCAAGGGGTTGGAAGGGCTGACCCAATAAAGTGAACATTTCAATTCCAATGGATTTATTAATTAATCACAATAATATCACTTAAAATTTGACAGACGCCACTCAGGCAAGATTATTTAAGAGACATTCATTACATAAATTATAAGCAAGTTCAAAAAACTTTAACAAACAACTGTGGTTAAGACACATTATTTAAGACACTTCCAATTAACATTAAATATAGCCCACGATTTCCCACCAAAATTGGCAGAAGCCACTGAGGCTGACTAACAAACAACTCTGTACAATGATAAACGTGTAACAGCAGAAGCAAGATCCAAGCTTGTAAGGCCGAAGTTTAACCACGAACGGTGGAACCGACTGACAGACATAATACTTAACTTCGAACCAAGATGTGGCTCTGTCTGCAACCCCACGTCGAGTAGGCTACCAGAATGTGAACCAAGCAAACGCTACCAAAGAGGAACACACAAGCTTAGGCGAAGTCCAACCGCCTGCAAGACAAACTTGCAATCTAAAGGGAAGCCCTGTGTTTCGGTTGCCCACTGCCTCAACTCACTGAAACATAGACCACACCCGACAACAGCAGGCAGAAAACAGTCTTTAACTTTAACATTTCAGATTGATCAGTAAATTATAAAATCAAGGCTAAGCAACAACTAATTTCACTAGCGAGTGCTTCCTTTAAGTAAATCCGTACTTGATAAACAAACACCAAGATTGGGAAATGCACTGGCTCACGAGAACCGGCGCTCACTAGTACTTAATGACACACATCTGCAAATACATCAATGTTATACGGAAGCAGATCACACGCTTAGTAGGAGGCCTCAAATGAAATCCAAAAACCATCACACCACATGTCGTGCAACGTCTTACGGTACCAAGAGCGATCACAATCACAGTTAACTAAGCGCTCTTAGTAATTAGCGTACTTAACTGGGTGTCTTGAAGCTGGGATGGTTTTGCGAAGATGGCAGACTATCACTTCGCAAGACCATAACAGCGTGCCCCTCCAAGGAAGCAGGCACATCCACAGCTCACGACGTTGCTCGAGAATGTACAGTGCTGGCCAACTCCCGCCGTCTCCAGTATAACCACGTGACAACCACCGTCCGACCTCAGGCACGCCGTCTTCGCTTCTCTCCGCCAGCCAATCGCCGACGTGAGCACCGCCGAGTTTCCGTTCTCAAGCGTTGTGTCCTCTCCTTTCCTCGCGGTCGACACTCCCTTATATCTCGAGCCGGCCCAAGCCCAAAGACAAACCACTGCACTAGGAAATCGATCATACTCGTGTCAGAGATACTACTGACGCCAGTCCCGCCACAGATCAAAGGTCATCATGGAAACTGATGTGGAAACTGTAGTGTTGGCAGAAGAGCCAACACTGTGTTTCTAGAGGAGGCCGAAATGCACGCGTTTAATTACACGCTGACTGGCGTGAGGTCTGGAACAGGACAATATCTTGAGAATTGCAAATAAAGTACGTAGATGATGTAATACTTAACTTTAATCCACAATTGTAGAACATCTCTCGTTACGGTACATGCTTCATAATATTAATTATCAACTGCTATGGCGCCTTGCTAGGTCGTAGCAAATGACGTAGCTGAAGGCTATGCTAACTATCATCTCGGCAAATGAGAGCGTATCGGTCAGTGTAGCTTCGCTAGCAAAGTCGGCTGTACAACTGGGACGAGTGCTAGTACGTCTCTCTAGACCTGCCGTGTGGTGGCGCTCGGTCTGCGATCACTGACAGTGGCGACACGCGGGTCCGACGTATACTAACGGACCGCGGCCGATTTAAAGGCTACCACCTAGCAAGTGTGGTGTCTGGCGGTGACACCACAGAAACAAAGGTCATCTACAATAGTATAGTTGGAGGAGGATTGGTCAGTGTTATTAAAGAAATTACAGGGAGTTACAAAAAGGTATGGCCAAACTTTCAGGAAACATTCCTCACACACAAATAAAGAAATTATGTTATGTGGACATGTGTCCGGAAACGCTTAATTTCCATGTTAGAGCTCATTTTAGTTTCATCAGTACTGTACTTCCTCGATTCACCGCCAGTTGGCCCAATTGAAGGAAGGTAATGTTGACTTCGGTGCTTGTGTCGACATGCGACTCATTGCCCTACAGTACTAGAATCAAGTACATCAGTACGTAGCATCAACAGGTTAGTGTTCATCACGAACGTGGTTTTGCAGTCAGTGCAATGTTTACAAATGCGGAGTTGGCAGATGCCCATTTGATGTATGGATTAGCACGGGGCAATAGCCGTGGGTGGCGTGGTACGTTTGTATCGAGAAAGATTTCCAGAACGAAGGTGTCCCGACAGGAAGACGTTCGAAGCAATTGATCGGCGTCTTAGGGAGCACGGAACATTCCAGCCTATGACTCGCGACTGGGGAAGACCTAGAATGACGAGGACACCTGCAATGGACGAGGCAACTCTTCGTGCAGTTGACGATAACCCTAATGTCAGCGTCAGAGAAGTTGCTGCTGTACAAGGTAACGTTGACCACGTCACTGTATGGAGAGTGCTACGGGAGAACCAGTTGTTTCCGTACCATGTACAGCGTGTGCAGGCACTATCAGCAGCTGATTGGCCTCCACGGGTACACTTCTGTGAATGGTTCATCCAACAATGTGTCAATCCTCATTTCAGTGCAAATGTTCACTTTACGGATGAGGCTTCATTCCAACGTGATCATATTGTAAATTTTCACAATCAACATGTGTGGGCTGACGAGAATCCGCACGCAATTGTGCAATCACGTTATCAACACAGATTTTCTGTGAACGTTTGGGCAGGCATTGTTGGTGATGTCTTGATTGGGCCCCATGTTCTTCCACCTACGCTCAATGGAGCACGTTATCATGATTTCATACGGGATACTCTACCTGTGCTGCTAGAACATGTGCCTTTACAAGTACGACACAACATGTGGTTCATGCACGATGGAGCTCCTGCACATTTCAGTCGAAATGTTCGTACGCTTCTCAACAACAGATTCGGTGACCGATGGATTGGTAGAGGCGGACCAATTCCATGGCCTCCACGCTCTCCTGACCTCAACCCTCTTGACTTTCATTTATGGGGGCATTTGAAAGCTCTTGTCTACGTAACCCCGGTACCAAATGTAGAGACTCTTCGTGCTCGTATTGTGGACGGCTGTGATACAATACGCCATTCTCCAGGGCTGCATCAGCGCATCAGGGATTCCATGCGACGGAGGGTGGATGCATGTATCCTCATTAAAGGAGGACATTTTGAACATTTCCTGTAACAAAATGTTTGAAGTCACACTGGTACGTTCCGTTGTTGTGTGTTTCCATTCCATGATTAATGTGATTTAAAGAGAAGTAATAAAATGAGCTCTAACATAGAAGGTAAGCGTTTCCGGACACATGTTCACATAACATATTTTCTTTCTTTGTGTGTGAGGAATGTTTCTTGAAAGTTTGGCCGTACCTTTTTGTAACACCCATAGAACGACTCAGAGAATTACACACATTAGGACTGGTGACTGTTGGGCTGGTAAAATACATGGTCAGGATAAAGTGTTCAGCAGGATGATTGAACATGATATGTAGCCAACTGGGGATGTTTTCGTAGAACCCAGTTGCTACTCCACAACAGGTGGGGATTTATGGTTCGCTACTCCACACCACGGATAGGGTACTGAGAGTTGGTTGTTGGTTTACTGCAGGTTATGTGGAGACATGCAGATAGTGTTGTGGTGTGAAGGCATGGGTATTCTGTTGAGCAGTGGGCATAAAGGTATGAGTGCTTCGAGAGTTGAATTGAAAAGTGAAGGTGGGTAGATTGGATGAGGATAGTTGAGGGGAATTATTGCTTTCACGTTCAGAAATTTAGTGAAGTCTTTTGTGATTTGGTTTTATTTGGAATGGAGGTTAAGTGTTCATCTGCTCTATTTCATTGGTGCGATCTTATGACTGTCTGCATGAAGTTTGTGTGGTAATAGGTGGCGCTAGTTGGGTGTAGATAAGGACGTTAACAGGAGTTTGTGACGGTGGTAATGTCAGTACAATGGTGGTGGATGAGGTTGGAACTCCTGGCACTGGGAGTTTTGCCGGCGATTGGGCCTGTCGCGGTTCTGGAGTTGGTGATGGTGCTGGTGACGGAGTTAGCGGCGTTGGTGGCGATGGAGTCGACGATTGTGAAGGTGCCAGTGATGGCGTTGGAGCATTTGACAGGGGCAGTGGCAAAGAAGCTGAAAAATTCAAGCTTGTGAGTGGTAAAACAATAGTGAAGATGACGAAGAGTGGGAGATTATCGGCGAAGAAACATTAGGAGAGTGTAGGTGAACGATATGAGGAGGTGGCATAAGTTAGTGTGTTTACTGTCGGTTCGATGTCAGTATAATGTAGAAAGTCGGAGATGAATCAGGAGGCACAGAGCTGAACCAGCAGTGGTGGAGCTCTTATACCGTCCATCTGTATCAGACAGAGCATCATTTTACATATCTTCTATGGTGCATGTACCACCACTTATAGCTGATCATCTGTAAATTCCACCAGTCCAATTAATTACTGCAATTGCATGACATCTGTAGTAATGTCTACATTGCTACAAGCCAAAAATATGGATCACACACTGACCCCTGAGGACTGCCTTTTATACGCACATTGACACGATTTTCTCCCATGGAAGTAGTCTGCTACGCATTTGTAGAGAGCATCTGGACACTACAATTTCCTGTGGCGAGTATTTATTGCATCTTCTGTTGACTTGACACTTTGTGTACCAATGCACATGCTCTTAAATTGACTACAGTAGTGAATATTGTATCATTACTGGTATGTAGTAGACTGGCAAATTGTTCGTAAATTTGGAGGCATTTTCTTACACATTTTTAATGCAATTTTATGCTCATCTCATTCCTACACTTAAATGCGTTGTCTAGATGCCTTAGGGAAAGAATCTTCCCATTACGTTAAAAGCACCCCTTTCCCGAAATTCACCCCCAACCAAACCTCCGTATAGTGATTATTCAGACAATTGTCATTATGCACGTACTTTCTCCATCTGTGGCAGGCAAAAGATGAGTATCACCGCGGCACGGGTTATGAGTACCAGCTTGTAAGTGAAGATGTTCTGTACGTCCAAGCAGAACTGCCTGTAACTTCGATACATTACATGGAAATGATTTGTAAGCCTTAGCAAGATGACATCACATATTTCGGAAAGGGTTGCTTTCTGATGTAACTGGGGATCTAGCAAGAGCACTCGCACAGTAGTTTGTAGGGTGGGATAAGATGGGAGGGGGATGAAGTATTTTTAATACGAGTATTCTGGAAGACGAATGGCAACTTGTAAGTAGCCATAGAAGTTTTGTTAGTCCAACCCCGTTAAAAACCTGCGTAATACTGGATTTAAAATCATTTTCTCCGAAGAAAAACACCTACGTAATATTCTCTGCTCTTGCTAAGAGCCAAGGGGAGGCGCTGCCCATCCTTGGGACCTAGGAAAAACGGAATTCGTTATCAGGCATCTTCATCCTTTAACTGACAATGGTGGACTCAAGTAGCAATGACCATTCTACGAGGAGTACGAGTTGTTCTGCATGTCATGTGGCAGTATGTAAAGTTTCCACCGTTGTTAGGCCTATGGGGAACGAAGTCGTAGATTAATTAGGAAACAAATTTTCTCACACTGGAATTAAATCCTCTTCATTTTAAGACTCCAATATAGATTTTGAGCCTTCCATTCTCATCATAGGATGTACTTGACACATGCGCATCGAATTGATGTACAAAACACTGATCTTAGGACCACATCAAAATTTGCGCTATGGTATCTTGCACTGTCAAATAAGAGACGTCTCAGCGAATGGTTCAGAATGAGGTAAACAAACATTTGTGTGCAACAGAGGTGCGTTATTACATTGTATTTTATGTCAGTAAATATGTATTCTTGTACATCAAGGTGCAAATAGGCCAAACATTCAAGTGTGATAAATGTGCACGCCGTCGACACTTCCTGAAGTAAGCAGAAACAAAACAAAACGTCAAGACACTCTGTGACCATAATGGTACTGAAACAGAGGATGACAGACTAAAGGCCGAAATACTAAATGTCTTTTTCCAAAGCTGTTTCACAGAGGAAGACTGCTCTGTAGTTCCTTCTCTAGATTGTCGCACAGATGACAAAATGGTAGATATCGAATTAGACGACAGAGGGATAGAGAAACAATTAAAATCGCTCAAAAGAGGAAAGGCTACTGGACCTGATGGGATACCAGTTCGATTTTACACAGAGTACGCGAAGGACCTTGCCCCCCTTCTTGCAGCGGTGTACCGTAGGTCTCTAGAAGAGCGTAGCGTCCCAAAGGATTGGAAAAGGGCACAGGTCATCCCCGTTTTCAAGAAGGGACGTCGAACAGATGTGCAGAACTATAGACCTATATCTCTAACATCGATTAGTTGTAGAATTTTGGCCGGCCGGAGTGGCCGAGCGGCTCTAGGCGCGACAGTCTCGAACCGCGCAACACTACGGTCGCAGGTTCGAATCCTGCCTCGGGCATGGATGTGTGTGATGTCCTTAGCTTAGTTAGGTTTAAGTAGTTCTAAGTTCTAGGGGACTGATGACCAAAGAAGTTAAGTCCCATAGTGCTCAGAGCCATTTGTAGAATTTTGGAACACGTATTATGTTCGAGTATAATGACTTTTCTGGAGACTAGAAATCTACTCTGTAGGAATCAGCATGAGTTTCGAAAAAGACGATCGTGTGAAATCTAGCTCGCGCTATTCGTCCACGAGACTCAGAGGGCCATAGACACGGGTTCACAGGTAGATGCCGTGTTTCTTGACTTCCGCAAGGCGTTCGATACAGTTCCCCACAGTCGTTTAATGAACAAAGTAAGAGCATATGGACTATCAGACCAATTGTGTGATTGGATTGAAGAGTTCCTAGATAACAGAACGCAGCATGTCATTCTCAATGGAGAGAAGTCTTCCGAAGTAAGAGTGATTTTAGGTGTGCTGCAGGGGAGTGTTGTAGGACCGTTGCTATTCACAATACGTATACATAAATGACCTTGCGGATGACATCGGAAGTTCACTGAGGCTTTTTGCAGATGATGCTGTGGTGTATCGAGAGGTTGTAACAATGGAAAATTGTACTGAAATGCAGGAGGATCTGCAGCGAATTGACGCATGGTGCAGGGAATGGCAATTGAATCTCAATGTAGACAAGTGTAATGTGCTGCGAATACATAGAAAGATAGAATCCTAAGGAAATGCATTCCGAAAACAAAGGAAGTAGGTTACAGTACGCTTGTTCGCCCACTGCTTGAATACTGCTCACCAGTGTGGGATCCGTACCAGATAGGGTTGATAGATGAGATAGAGAAGATCCAACGCAGAGCAGCGCGCTTCGTTACAGGATCATTTAGTAATCGCAAAAGCGTTTCGGAAATGATAGATAAATTCCAGTGGAAGACTCTGCAGGAGAGACGCTCAGTATCTCGGTACGGGCTTTTGTTGAAGTTTCGAGAACATACCTTCACCGAAGAGTCAAGCAATATTTTGCTCCCTCCTACGTATATCTCGCGAAGAGACCATGAGGATAAAATCAGAGAGATTAGAGCCCACACAGAAGCATACCGACAATCCTTATTTCCACGAACAATACGAGACTGGAATAGAAGGGAGAACCGATAGAGGTACTGAAGGTACCCTCCGCCACACACCGTCAGGTGGCTTGCGGAGTATGGATGTAGATGTAGATGTAGATTATGAAAATGCAACCACTGATAATGGTCTAAATTAGTAAAACGAAAGGCATGTTGTGGGATAAAGACACATTTTTAGTAGATGCAAAAGTGGACTTGAAAAACCGTAAGTCACCATTTCGCGCTGCCCTCGACCGCTGGATTAGCTGCAGGGGACAGAACAAGTGCAACACTTTGACGACACATTCACGTTTCTCTGTAGACATCATGTTTCTGTGAAAATTCTGCCTTCAGCTGCCCTACTAGTCTTCATAAGCAAAGTTATTACAGCTATCATATCAGTTAATCCAGAGGCGGTACTGTCTGGTAGATTAGAACTGTGTGCAGGATGGGGACTCTGCTACATAAAGAAAATTCATTCAGAAAGCAATTATCGAGCCCATTTCACTGCGGAATCCTTTCTTGTAGGAGTGATACTCCCACAGGGTATGCAGGAGAACTTTTTTGATGGTTGGAAGGTTGGAGGTGAGATACAGGTGGAGGTAAAGATCCGAGGGCGTGTCTTGATTCGTGCCTAGCTAGCTCAATGTGTCTTGTATATCACATGTTAATTTTACTAGGTATAAAGTGCAGTTAACACGAATCTGGTCAAATTATCTATATCTATAGTAAATTTGGATAAATCATTCCTACCATTAACATGAATACCACATGAAATTCTTATTTGAAGATAAGCGCAGGTCGTTCCCATTTTCAAGAAGGGTCATAAATCAGATGCGAATAATTATAGGCCTATTTCGCTTACGTCAATCTGTTGTAGAATAATGGAACATGTTTTGTGTTCTCGTATTATGACGTTCTTAGATAATACAAATCTCCTTCATCATAACCAACATGGATTCCGCAAACAGAGATCATGTGAAACTCAGCTCGCCCTATTTGCCCAAGAAATTCACAGTGCCGTAGACACTGGCGAGCAGATTGATGCCGTATTCCTGGACTTCAGGAAGGCATTTGATACGGTTCCGCACTTACGTTTAGTGAAAAAAATACGAGCTTACGGAATATCGGACCAGGTTTGTGATTGGATTCAGGATTTCCTAGAAGAAAGAACACAACATGTCATTCTTAACGGTTCAAAATCTGCAGATGTAGAGGTAATTTCGGGAGTACCGCAGGGAAGCGTGATAGGACCTTTATTGTTTACAATATACATAAATGACTTAGTTGACAACATCGGTAGCTCCGTGAGGCTATTTGCAGATGACACGGTTGTCTACAAGAAAGTAGCAACATCAGAAGACTCGTACGTACTCCAGGAGGACCTGCAGAGGATTAATGCATGGTGCGACAGCTGGCAGCTTTCCCTAAACGTAGATAAATGTAATATAATGCGCATACATAGGGGCAGAAATCCATTCCAGTACGATTATGCCATAGGTGGTAAATCATTGGAAGCGGTAACGACCGTAAAATACTTAGGAGTTACTATCCGGAGCGATCTGAAGTGGAATGATCACATAAAACAAATAGTGGGAAAAGCAGGCGCCAGGTTGAGATTCATAGGAAGAATTCTAAGAAAATGTGACTCATCGACGAAAGAAGTAGCTTACAAAACGCTTGTTCGTCCGATTCTTGAGTATTGCTCATCAGTATGGGACCCTTACCAGGTTGGATTAATAGAAGAGATAGACATGATCCAGCGAAAAGCAGCGCGATTCGTCATGGGGACATTTAGTCAGCGCGAGAGCGTTACGGAGATGCTGAACAAGCTCCAGTGGCGGACACTTCAAGAAAGGCGTTACGCAATACGGAGAGGTTTATTATCGAAATTACGAGAGAGCACATTCCGGGAAGAGATGGGCAACATATTACTACCGCCCACATATATCTCGCGTAATGATCACAACGAAAAGATCCGAGAAATTAGAGCAAATACGGAGACTTACAAGCAGTCGTTCTTCCCACGCACAATTCGTGAATGGAACAGGGAAGGGGGGATCAGATAGTGGTACAATAAGTACCCTCCGCCACACACCGTAAGGTGGCTCGCGGAGTATAGATGTAGATGTAGATGTAGATGTAAAATTTTGAGGCAAGTGTTGCAATTCTGCTGTTCGGTGTGTCTAATTTACATCTGAAACCAGTTCAAAAGATAAACAAGTACAGACTGAATGTTCTGCAAGAGATAGTTAAAATCAACATCTCACTCAAATGCAGTGAAGGTGGCTGTTTGTATCTTAACTGAAATCTGGATGTGCAAAAATAGTAAAGAACCAATTGCATTGCAGCTGTTTGGTGTGTTCTTATTCTTTTTTTTAAAGAATACAAAGATAACAGATTCGAATTCCAGTCCGGTACGCAGTTTTGAACTACCAGAATGTTTGTAATCCACTGCTGAGTGGCAGTCCATGCTGCGTATTTTTACATTTTTGCACATTCCACGCTTGGATGGTTTTTAACTTTGCAGCTTATGTGTTACAGGCGGCCGCTGTTGAATGATAAACTGCTCTACTATCAGCCAAAGTTCCTTTTCTTTCGAGAGGACTTCAGTGCGCTATGCGAGGAACGGCAGTCGGAGGCATCACAGATGTTCGGCCTCGCCGATGCACTGTATGCCTTCTATTATACTAGGTGGTATACGATGGAATCGACCTTCAAGCAACAATTTGGAGCAAACACCGACACTGTTGTGGGTAAGTTCAATACTGAACTCATCCATTTCATGGTTATGCACTGATGTCTGACCACAGTATTCTTATTCGAAGAGTGAGGTTCAAATATCCATCTCGATATCCAGTTTTAGATCTTCCGCGATTTTCTGTGTCACGCAATGTAATCTCAGGTGTTCTTCTCAAATTCAGTTTCTCGGTCGGTTGGCAACTCTCCATCTGCATCTGTTACAATCCATGCTCATAAATTAAGGATGATGCTGATACATGGTGAAACAACGCACTGGTGGGCGGTTTTCGGGTTTAAATCACCTCGGGGTATGACCATGCAGAGCATTTGACCTGCGGTCGTCGCACGGTGGCGCTGGCAGCAGCCCACATACGCAGAGGTGTGTTGGTGCATGTCAGAGTACGGTACAGCGAGTAAGTGGGCAGACGTTTTCAGACGTGCTAATGGTGACTGTGTGTTGAAAATGGCTCAAAGAACACGTACTGATCACGTTACGAGCGGTAGAATAGTAGGGCGACTGGAGGCTGGTCAAAGACAGCAGGTCGTAGCACAGGCCCTCCGTGTGCCACAAAGCGTGATCTCAAGATTATGGCAACGACTCCAGCAGACAAGAAACGTATCCAGGCGCTACAGTACCGGACGTCCACAGTGTACAACACAACATGAAGACCGATAGCTCACCATCAGTGCCCGCAGACGGCCACGGAATACCGCAGGTAGCCTTGCTAGGGACCTTACCGCAGCCACTGGAACAGTTGTCTCCAGACACACAGTCTACAGCAGACTGAACAGACATGGTTTATTCGTCCAGAGACGTGCAAGGTGCATTCCACTGGCCTCTGGTCACAGGAGAGCCCGTAAAGCCTGGTGTCAAGGACACAGTACATGGTCATTGGAACAGTAGTCCCAGGTTATGTTCATGGGCGAGTCCAGGTATAGTCTGAACAGTAATTCTTGCCGGATTTTCATCTGGCGTGGACCAGGAACCAGATACCAGCCCCTTAATGTCCTTGAAAGGGACCTGTATCGAGATCGAGGTTTGATGGTGGTGGGATTATGATTGGTCCATGTACACCCCTGCATGTCTTTGACAGAGGAACTGTAACAGGTCAGGTGAATCGGGACGTCATTTTGCACCAGTATGTCCGCCTTTTCAGGGGTGCAGTGGGCCCCATCTTCCTCCTGATGGATGATAACTCACGGCCCCACCGAGCTGCCATCGTGGAGGAGTACCTTGAAACAGAAGATATCAGGCGAATGGAGTGGCCTGCCTGTTCTCCAGAACTAAACCCCATCGAGCACGTCTGGGATTCTTTCGGTGGACGTATCGCTGCACACCTTCAAATCCCAAGGACACTTCAGGAGCTCCGGCAGTGGTGCAAGAATGAGAGGCTGTAACCCAGGAGCTGCTCGACCACCTGATCCAGAGTATACCAACCCATTGTATGGCCTGTGTACGTGATCATATCCCATATTGATGTCGGGGTACATGTGCAGGAAACAGTGGTGTTTTGTAGCACATGTGTTTCAGGGCGGTTTCCTCAACTTACCACCAATACTGTGGACTTCCAGATCTGTGTCGTGTGTTTTCCCTATGTGCCTATCCCATTAGCGCCAGTTTTGTGTAGTGCCACGTTGTTTGGCACCACATTCTGAAATTATCCTTAATTTATGAGCATGAGTGTACTTGATTTCGACATATTATTGCCTCCTTCATTACAGAGGGTGTAAAAATCTATATATACATAATTTATGACAGTTTAGTAGAGAGGAAAAGAAACATTTTTTCATATGACACAGATGTCACAAGTGCACTGAAATAGTGGTCAGCGAAGGACTCGATGCTAGTCATGTTCAGAAACGACGTTCAAACCCCCAGATGATGAATATTGTTTTAGATATGCTGCTGAAAATGTCGTTGGTTTGCAATGACGCTGAACCGGCAGTTGAGTGCTAACGATTGTCTAACAATCTGTAAACAAATGTGTGTTTCATGAATAATGGCCGCATCCTTACTCTAACAGTCAGCCATCTCATCTGGAGTGTCTGCCGGTGTCCATAGACCTATCACCTTGTCTCCCTCACGTAGGATGTAAGCGAAATCTCTAAAGCAATAATCACTGCTTGGCATTTTGAGCAGCATCTCTGAACATCACTAGCGGTAAAAACTTCATGGACCGCTACGGAGGGAAACTGTGCATCTGTGACATTTGTTTCACAAAAACATGCTTTCTTTTTATCTTATTTAAACACTCAAAAATTTTGTACATGCAGCTTTTCACACTCAATATAGGGCTCATTTTCAAAACAATGATTAATTTTGTAACACGACAGCTGCAGACGAACTAATTTTTTTGTTAACATTGTAATTAGTGTGGTGTTCTAAACTTTTCATATACACCAAAGAGCCATAGAAACTGGTAGACCTGCTGAATATTGTGTAGGTCCTCCGCGAGCATGTAGAAGTGTCGCAATAGGATGTGGCATGGACTCAACTGATGTCTGAAGTAGTGCTGCAGGGCTTTCCATAAATGTATCAGAGGACGAGGGGGTGGAGATCTCTTCTGAACAGCACGTTGCAAGGCATTCCAGATATGCTAAAAAATGTTTATGTCTGCTGAGTTTGGTGGCGAGTGGAAGTGTTTAAACTCAGAAGAGTGTTCCTGGAGCCACTCTGTAGCCCTTTTGGAAGTGTTGAGTGTTGCATTGTCCTGCTGGAATTGTCCATCGCAATACACAATGGACATGAGTTTAACGCAGGTTATGAGACAGGATGCTTACGTACATGTCACCAGTCAGAGTCGTATCTAAACGTATCAGGGTTCACATATCGCTCCAAATGCATGCGCACCACATCACTACAGAGACACCACCAGCTTGAAAAGTCCCACGCCGACATGCAGGGCCCATGGATTCATGAGACTGTCTCCATACCCATACACATCCATGCACTCGATACAATTTGAAATGAGACTCGTCCAACCAGGCAACATGTTTCCACTCACCAACATTCCAACGACAGTGGTGGTGGGCCCAGGCAGTCATCAAGCATACACGAAAGGGTATTCGGTTGCAAAAGCCCATATCGATTATGTTTCGTTGAATCGTTCCCATGTTGGCACTTGTTGATGGCCCAGCATTGAAATCTGCAGCAATCTGGGGAATGGTTGCACTTCTGTTACGTCAAACAATTCCCTCGAGTCGTCGTTGGTTCCATTCTTGCAGGAACCTTTTTCCAGCACCAGTGACTTAAGAGATTTGATGTTTCACAGGATTCCTGATATTGTCAAAACAATCTTGAAATGGTCGTACAGGAAAATTCCCACTTCACCAGTGCCTTGGAGGTGCTGTGTCCCATCGCACGTGCGCCGACTATAACACCATGTTCAAACTCAGTTGAAGCTTGATAACCAACCATTATAGCAGCAGTAACAGATCTAACAACTGCACCAGACACTTGTTGTTGTGCAGCGCCATATTCTGCTCGTTTACATATCTCTGTATTTGAATACACATGCCTACACCAGTTTCTTTGGCGCTTCAGTGTATGATGTATGTGTGATACTCCTCATATTTATTATTTTCTTATTGAATAATAATTCAATTTGTAACTGAATATTTGACTGCACAGGATAAACTCTTAGTAATATTCTCACAAATGCTGATACTCTGTAACAAGATTGAGTAAAATTCAATCAAATGTGTAATCGTGGCAAAGAATCATTTTAACACATCTCCACTAATGCATTGCAAGCAAACGAGATGGGCAGGCATAAGATGCCAGGCTGTATGTTATGATGGGCATACACAGTGAGGGGGAAGCCTTGTTTGCATTTGCCATAGCCATCCTGAAACTTGCTGTGACAGCCACACAGTGCATGTGGCTGAGTGACAGCTCACTGCCCTGGCGAGGGTTAGGCCACATAGGTGGAGTTGGTAGTGTGACTGAGGGGAGGTTAGGGCAAACTCACGCCTATGATTGCATGGCCTTCGTCACTGCCATATTCCAGTAGTGTGCTGCTTCTGAACTGGTTTCGTTACGGTGATCAGATCTGAACTCTAAACTTGGCCACTCATTTTGTTTGTAAAGACTGAAACTTATATATAATACACTCCTAGGAAATGAAAAACAAACACCAAGAATTCATTGCCCCAGCAGGGGGAAATTTTATTGACAAATTCTTGGGGACATATACAACACATGGTCACACAGACAAAGCCATACACGCACATGAGCACAGTCAACAGCACATGCACAATGTCAGTGCTAGCACTGTGTATACCCTCCATTTTGCACCAATAGTCATGCGGGGTAGCCGCGCAGTCTGAGGTGTCTTCCCACAGTTTGCATGGCTCCCCAGTGTCAGATGTTCGAGTCATCCCTCGGGCATGGGTGTGTGTATTGTCCTTAGCATAAGTCAGTTTAAGTTCGATTACATAGTGCGTAAGCTCATGGACCGATGACCTCACCAGTTGGATCCTACAGGAACTTACCACAAATTTCCAATTTTTGCAGCAATGCAGGCTGCAATTCTACCATGGAGACGATCATAGAGGAATGACCTGCCATGCAATTTCCACCTGGCCCCTCAATTGGGCCAGGGTTCATGACACTCATGCAGATTGTGTAAGATTACGTTCAATCCAGTCCCAAACATGCTCTATGGGGGACAGATCTGTGGAATGTGCTCGCCTGGGTACTTGATGTACATCTTCAAGAACATGTTAGTTGGCACATGGTACACGTGGACGTGCATTGTCCGGTTGGAAAAGCACATTTCCTTACCAGTATATGAACGGTAGCATGATGGTTGGTTGATGTTTTGAATGTACCGTGCACTGTTCAACGTTCCCTCGACAATCACCAGAGGAGTACAGCCAGTGTATGATATTGCTCCCCACATCATGATGATGGGCATTGGCCCTTTGTGGCTCTGTCGTATACACTCCTAATGTTGGCTCTCACCTGTACAGCGCCACACATGCGTACGACCATCATTGGCACCGAGGCAGAAGCGTCTCTCATCGCTGAAGACGACATGTCTCCATTTGTCGTTTTACAAACGACTATCGCGACACTACTGGAGGTGGGGTGAGCGATATTGTGGCGTGAGCGACAGACGCCTTTACAGGACGCAGGACCTTGCTTTGTGGAGACGGTTGCGAATGGTTCTCGCTGATACCCCTGGACCAACGGTGTCCATAAGTTATAGTGAAGTGATGGTGTGGTCCAGTAAGGCGCTTGGTAGGATGCGACGGTCTCAGCGTCCACCTGTGCGTCACAGCTGTCCAGACCCAGCTCAACAGACATGTGCACCTTCTGCTGACTACTGGCGACAACATCGATGCATTGTGGAGGCTTCAGGCCCCACGTATTACGCAATTCTGCAATACACCCATGCAGCCTCCTGCAGGTCCGCTGTACACCCTCGCTCAGACTCGGTCAATTGCACGAACGGTTGACGTACACGCTGTCGCGGCGTGCTAACAATGTTTCGGACACGGACGGAGCTCCATATGCCACGGAAAACTGGCTCCCACTGGCTCTGGCGGTGACCGGCCGCTGCGCAGCTGCCGACATTCCACAGCCGATAATGCGGTTCCTGGTATGTCCGAAGCGCGGCGCGGTTGATCGACGCATGCACCGCCCTCTCGTAGTGTCCGCTGCTAGTATGGTAGGTCTGATTCACAAGTGCGAATGTGTTCGTTTTTACCTCTCTGACAGTGCAGTGGCAAACTAATTACAACATAATTACTCTGTCCTGTCCCAATCGATCATTAAACGTTATGTGCTGCTAGAAAAGCGCATTAGATTTAAAAGTGAAAGTTAAAAAAAATTGCCATAGACACTTTCGCTGCCTTTCACTGTGCACCTGTTTCGACGGGAAGACCAATTTCTGTCGCTGTTCGTAGCTGAAGTGATACATATTTTCTCTAGGATTCCAATCACAGTTCGCCCCAAGTCTTCCTCGCCCATTCCTTCGTTGTACTGTTTCTTCTATGATTTCATAAGGAGCTGGTTGTAGTGTGCTGTGTGACCTATCCATGCATACCGTCTACCATTATTTTTCCTTCAGTCGACAGGCTGGAATTTACGAATGTTTTGCCGAGACAACGCAGGTAAGCCGGCCAGTGTGGACGTGCGGTTCTAGGCGCTTCAGTCTGGAACCGCACGACCGCTGTGGTCGCAGGTTCGATTCCTGCCTCGGGCATGGATGATTGTGATGCACTTAGGTTAGTTAGGTTTAAGTAGCTCTAAGTTCTAGGGGACTGATGACCTCAGATGTTAAGTCCCATAGTGCTCAGAGCCATTTGAACCATTTTTGAACTAGAAACTTACCTCGTCTGTGAAGATCTTTACGTGAGAATTGCAAATATAGTGGAAACTACTAGTTCGACTTGCGAATACCTATGTCGATGATAGATTCCAAATCACCCTTCTGCTTTACAAAGTCAACTAATGTGTTTCTCCAATCTAGACAACATGTCTTCCACCCAGCCTTCAACATCTAGACGCACACAACGCACACCACAATCTATGTTCTTACAACCATATACTCAGGAAATGTGTAGAAGCAGTCAACCAAACAATTTACGTGGGAGGGAATAATGGTCCAGTGCAAACACATGTCCATATTGAATCTTCTCAGATTTCCATGGAGAACACAAGCGATCATGAAAGCTGCCCAGCACATTGTGAGTATTAGTTCACTACTGAACCGTCTAAAGGGCTGCACAGTTAGCTCAGTCACATTCCTCTACTCCAGCTGCCCCCTGCATTCCGATGGCTTCCACCGTAAACTGGAAAGTCAGTTGTTCCTGCCACAGGACACCGCTGCTGTGCGCCACGCACCCTAGACAGAATCGTCCTAGAAAACCAGCCACATATACTCGTATATTTGATCATTGTACTTACAATTAAATATTACGATCGCAGCCTCAGTCGGACTTTCGACGATGAGTGAAGCATCAGGAATACCCCCTCGTGACGACTGTGGTTCTGGAAATAGAAATATCTGTACCATTCTTATGACTGGACATAACTTTCCAAGTAAAAAAAAAAAAAATCTTTCATTCCCATTGCGACTATAGCAGTTTTTCACGCCAGATGCATACCTTCCTTATGACAGAACATAGTCATTTTCTTATACATGTTGCAACACACACATACTTTATAGGCCTGCTGTTCACAGCGAATCTATCGAGTATCCTCTACTACTAAGTGTAATACTTCGCCAATAACTGAATGCCGGCAGTACGAAAGAATACTGAGCGAAAATCCGCCATGGATAGACATGTCCCGTTTGCTTTTCTTGCGAGTAGCACTGTGTCTCAGAAAGAGAGACGTTATTGTCTTACAAGCCACCAGATATTATAAATACGATCGCAAGGGCCATGTTACTGTCACTAGCGATCTTGGCTCTACAAGCACACACCAGTGTTGCTAACGATATCCATGTCAAAAATTATGCAAGCTTTATCTCGAGATATGGTATTGCTTGGAAATGAAGTGGTTTTCCACACAAATATCGAGACATTGAACATAGACAGTGATCGCGGCATGTGTATTAACAGACCGAGAAGTGTGGAGGAAGATTGTTGAAGAAGCCAAAAGGGCTGTAGCGTTACTGAAGCAGAACAGTAAAGGAACATATCGCTGGCGGAGTAAGCTCGTAATTAAGTCGCCGAATTTAGAAAGCGATTCAGCTAAGGAACATGGTTTGAAGCCGAGATTTGCAACTGCCTCACGCCGCCGCTAGATATTTCTCCAGTATGTGTAACACATTCTATCCCGATGCCATGTCAGAAGTTGTGCGATGTATCCACTGTTTATAGACGATGATTAATTGAGAATGAGCACATACAGTAGATCGTGTGCTATGTGAAGAATCACTTGTAAAAATGCAACGCTTGTTTGAGGTTGTAAGAAATGTACACTAGTTTTTCAGATCTATACATTTACGGTTTCTGGTAGAAACGCTGTCTCTGATTTGAAATCAAGCAGTCCCATTCAGCCACATATGTGCATTGGATCTTATGGTGATGTACTTTAATGATTACAGCCACTAGTAAATCACATGTATGGCACTCACATGTATCAAAACGATTCACCCTTTTCGAACCAATTTGCTGCAATAAAATTGCAATGTGGTTTTTAGACAGTCCCTATGCATCAAGTAACTGTTCTGCAGACACCTCCCTGCCATCCCTGCAGCTTTGTGCATTTCTACATCTACGTCATACTTCGCAAGTCACCTAATGGTGTTTGGCGAGGGTACTTTAAGTACCATTATGTGATCCCTCCAACCCTGTTCCACTCGTGAATAGTGCATGGGAACAATGAGTGTCGTTCCAATTTAAATTACAACTATGCAGAAGTCGGAGAGTGCTATATTTACCACCTTCTGCAACCTGTGCAGAAACAGGGTGAGCTGAGTTAATGTGATAGGACAATGTTTTGGTCATTCGCTGGAAATAAGAGCATGCTATCATAGCTCCGCCAACCTTGTACAATGTGTAAGGTCAGCGCCAAACGAACCCTTTTCCTGCAACATGCGCTAGTAGTAGAAAATACGGGAACTGGGAGAAGGATACACAGTGCATCTCGAAACTATGTACAGGTACTGTAGTCCAAAGCAGATCTGCGTCTCTCAGGATGAATTCACCTCTGTCACCCAAACATTCTCTCTATCATGTATCACCAAACGGAGAAAGAAAGCTACAGACTATAAAAGCTCCGCTAACTTCATCCGTCAGAGAACTCGATATACACTACTAGCCATTAAAATTGCTACACAACGAAGATGACGTGCTACAGACGCGAAATTTAACCGACAGGAAGGACATGCTGTGATATGCAAATGATTAGCTTTTCAGAGCATTCACACAAAGTCGGCGCCGGTGGCAACACCTACAAGGTGCTGACATTAGGAAAGTTTCCTACCGATTTCTCATACACAAACAGCAGTTGACCGGGGTTGCCTGGTAAAACGTTGTTGTGATGACTCGTGTAAGGAGGAGAAATGCGTACCACCACGTTTCCGACTTTGATAAAGGTCGGATTGTAGCCTATCGCGATTGCGGTTTATCGTATCGCGACATTGCTGCTCGCGTTGGTCGAGATCCAATGACTGTTAGCAGAATATGGAATCGGTGGGTTCAGGAGGGTAATACGGAACGCTGTGCTGGATCCCAACGGCCTCGTATCACTAGCAGTCGAGATGACAGGGATCTTATCCGCATGGCTCAACGACGAACCTGGATGCACGAATGGCAAAACGCCATTTTTTCGGATGAATCCACGTTCTGTTTACAGCATCATGATGGTCGCGTCCCTGTTTGGCGACATCGTGGTGAACGCACATTGGAAGCGTGTATTCGTCATCGCCATACTTGCGTATCACCCGGCGTGAGGAGAACTGCGTACCATCACGTTTCCGACTTTGATAAAGATCGGATTGTAGCCTATCGCGATTGCGGTTTATCGTATCGCGACATTGCCGCTCGCGTTGGTCGAGATCCAATGACTGTGTTACGACCCGTGGCTCTACCCTTCATTCGATCCCTGCGAAACCCTACATTTCAGCAGGATAATGCACGACCGCATGTTGCATGTCCTGTACGGGCCTTTCTGGATACAGAAAATGTTCGACTGCTGCCCTGGCCAGCACGTTCTCCAGATCTCTCACCAATTGAAAACGTCTGGTCAATGGTGGCCGAGCAACTGGCTCGTCACAATACGCCAGTCTCTACTGTTGATGAACTGTGGTATCGTGTTGAAGCTGCACGGGCAGCTGTACATGTACACGCCATCCAAGCTCTGTTTGACTCAATGCCCAGGCGTATCAAGGCCGTTATTACGGCCTGAGGTGGTTGTTCTGGGTACTGATTTCTCAGGATCTATGCACCCAAATTCCGTGAAAATGTAATCACGTCAGTTTTAGTATAATATATTTGTCCAATAAATACCCGTTTATCATCAGCATTTCTTCTTGGTGTAGCAATTTTAATGGCCAGTAGTGTATATCGAAAACAAATACCATTAAATATACAGGAATTGGTCCGCTCAGTTGCCTGCATAGACCAGTTTAAAGTGTCGACACCCATACTGTAGGAGGAGGCCCATATCACACAGGCAATCAGTCACAAGAGAGGCTCCATGTGTCCCTACGTTGTTGTTTAAAACATTGTTTTGATCTGCTGTAACATGTTAAAGCAGTGTATGAGACAGGTTTGTACACCGCCATACATTTTGCTTTTTCCACAACGACTTCGAGGCCTGTGACAAGTTTTAAACTGACATTAACAGAAAAGTAGACATCATATGGTAAATCATCTTGTTGCTACTGCTCCCACAACACACACATTCTGGATGATTATAAATAAAAAATAGTCACAGCATATTGAAACTGGAAGAGTTTTGCAGCGATGTGGAGCGTTTCCAAACAGGTGCTTGAAGGTGATTGATGACGTCTACATTTAAACTCATCTATCACAGAGACAGAAGAGCAGATGGCTCGGTGTTCAATTTTGACTGATTCATCATATTGCAGTCATGTATACGATCACTGTTTCGGTGCTAGCCATCCCCGGAAGGTATTGCCCCTCTAACAAGACCCTTTCCCCATCTGAAACAAGTGACGTCAGTCAGTCATTATGTGGTAATCAGCAGTGTACCAGTGGATGGATGGGATGGAAAAGACACCGTCGGGGTACTGTAATAATAACCTCCACAGTTGATAGTGAGATCAGTTTTAGCATTTTTACCAATTTTTTAAAATGCCGACCAGTGACACAGCAGCTTGCTTCCCAGTTTTTGTATCATCGCTAAACCGCCCCTCCATTGCTTTGTGAGTACCATTGCGAATGTAGATAGATAACTGTGCAGTACATCATTCATTGTTAATTCTCGTACACATACACCAAAGTATACAGACAGCGATCTACATATTTCTAGCACTTGGATCATAGCGCATAATTTGCAGTCTTACCCTATGCAAATGGGTGTCACAGGGCATTCTCACATTCTTAGGATAAAGTTAGAGGTTGGAAAATGGATGGGATGGAACAAACCTTCCTGCTGCACTGTCATCGATTTAATCTGTAGCTTACCAGAAGTAGACCTTTACATTTCATGCCTCATGAAGGAATAGAGCGAGCTGAGTCCGTAACTGCTGTTCTGCACCAACCTTCCTTATGTACCCATCGAAGTGCACAAGATTTCTCCAGATGCTCGAATGTCCAGGGGGTTAGCACCCCTTATCGGTGTATAGTAGTGGAGATGAAAGTGTTGTGATGTAATAGGAGAGGCTTATGAAAAAGAAGAAATGGGCGGTTTTTATGCACAATGGAGCTTCAGACAGATAGAGTTCGATGATGTAAATCAACTATGCTATCAATTCTTAAGTATTCTTCCAGTTTCTGGGAACAATAACAAGAAGGAATTGGTAAGAGAGAACATAAACACATGCTCTCTTAAGGCTACACGGTTCTGCACTTAAAAGCACACTATAATGTTGGAGCGGTGCGACTTTTTACCTATTAGTCATGTGAAATGCATCAGTGTTGGTTTTCCAATGTAAGAAATATATTTCCATCGTATGACATACATCCTTCTTGCAACTTTCTCTGTGGCAAACTATGGTGACAAATTGTAAAATGAAAAAGAAACTACACTCCTGGAAATTGAAATAAGAACACCGTGAATTCATTGTCCCAGGAAGGGGAAACTTTATTGACACATTCCTGGGGTCAGATACATCACATGATCACACTGACAGAACCACAGGCACATAGACACAGGCAACAGAGCATGCACAATGTCGGCACTAGTACAGTGTATATCCACCTTTCGCAGCAATGCAGGCTGCTATTCTCCCATGGAGACGATCGTAGAGATGCTGGATGTAGTCCTGTGGAACGGCTTGCCATGCCATTTCCACCTGGCGCCTCAGTTGGACCAGCGTTCGTGCTGGACGTGCAGACCGCGTGAGACGACGCTTCATCCAGTCCCAAACATGCTCAATGGGGGACAGATCCGGAGATCTTGCTGGCCAGGGTAGTTGACTTACACCTTCTAGAGCACGTTGGGTGACACGGGATACATGCGGACGTGCATTGTCCTGTTGGAACAGCAAGTTCCCTTGCCGGTCTAGGAATGGTAGAACGATGGGTTCGATGATGGTTTGGATGTATCGTGCACTATTGAGTGTCCCCTCGACGATCACCAGTGGTGTACGGCCAGTGTAGGAGATCGCTCCCCACACCATGATGCCGAGTGTTGGCCCTGTGTGCCTCGGTCGTATGCAGTCCTGATTGTGGCGCTCACCTGCACGGCGCCAAACACGCATACGACAATCATTGGCACCAAGGCAGAAGCGACTCTCATCGCTGAAGACGACACTCCATTCGTCCCTCCATTCACGCCTGTCGCGACACCACTGGAGGCGGGCTGCACGATGTTGGGGCGTGAGCGGAAGACGGCCTAACGGTGTGCGGGACCGTAGCCCAGCTTCATGGAGACGGTTGCGAATGGTCCTCGCCGATACCCCAGGAGCAACAGTGTCCCTAATTTGCTGGGAAGTGGCAGTGCGGTCCTCTACGGCACTGCGTAGGATCCTACGGTCTTGGCGTGCATCCGTGCGTCGCTGCGGTCCGGTCCCAGGTCGACGGGCACGTGCACCTTCCGTCGAGCACTGGCGACAACATCGATGTACTGTGGAGACCTCACGCCCCACATGTTGAGCAATTCGGCGGTATGTCCACCCGGCCTCCCGCATGCCCACTATACGCCCTCGCTCAAAGTCCGTCAACTGCACATACGGTTCACGTCCACGCTGTCGCGGCATGCTACCAGTGTTAAAGACTGCGATGGAGCTCCGTATGCCACGGCAAACTGGCTGACACTGACGGCGGCGGTGCACAAATGCTGCGCAGCTAGCGCCATTCGACGGCCAACACCGCGGTTCCTGGTGTGTCCGCTGTGCCGTGCGTGTGATCATTGCTTGTACAGCCCTCTCGCAGTGTCCGGAGCAAGTATGGTGGGTCTGACACACCGGTGTCAATGTGTTCTTTTTTCCATTTCCAGGAGTGTACTTCCTCAAAACATTGATTCTTTGTGATACGTGCACAATACATCTTTCCAGAGTTGTATAGCGCCCACTATTCACATCTGATCACGGTTCAGAAATTATACTATGCTCGCATCAGGCCCCGTATAAAATGATCGTCAGTCGCAGAGAATGCCTATGAAAGGAAGGAGACAAAGCAGACACTGCAAAGTTGTGATTGGCAGAGTGTACAGAGAAGCACATTGTAAATACTGGCTTCAGGTCTGTTGTCAGCTTCACTCGGTCACGAAGAAAGAAGGTTGAGGTATTTCCTGAGAGGCAGGAAGTATGCCTAGGATTAGCATAAGCCCTGCTTGGTTTGGCGCTGATTGGCTAAAGACCTGAAGCAACTCCGCCTTCCCTGTAAACCCTCCGTGACACACACAGAACACACGTAAAACAGAGAAAATTCATTGCAACTGTGGAATACGTAGTTGGACGCGTTCTAGTACAGGGCCATACTATACCGGGCGACCAGAAAAAAATATTACATTTTGCGCTAGATGTTGACAACTGTACTATTACATTGTATACAATAGAATACGTGGCGAGAAGTAATGTCATGATGGCATGGGCAGAGGTGACATAAAATTACGTATAAATTGAAGGACAAAATACAGGAGTACTTACTTGTCTTCTGCTTGGTGCAGGACCATTCTTGTATGTGGCAGCCAGAGGAATACGAGAAACAGTTGACATGGAAGCACCAGGAAATAGGGAAACAGTTATTTTTTCGTGGACGGCGATAAGTCGGCTGGGACAATGATTAACGTGGTATGTGTCCTTAGCTAAAGAGTGTTTTGGGACTGAAATATACAACTATAGAATGGATCGCGTGTTTGAAAAACCTAGACAGTCCTGCAGAAGGTCAAACACTAACACACAGTATTTACAATGTGCTTCTCTGTACTCTCTGTGAATCACAACCTTGCGGTGTGCTTATTGAGGTAATAGTAATACACGCGAGGTGTCTGCTGTCTTTGAAGCTTTCCTGGAAGAAAGAGAACAATCTGCCTCTAAACTTACTTGCATATACCTTAAAGGATGACAGAAAGTGGATGGGAGTGATCAATAGAGATGGAGTTGTAACGAGGTATAGTTTAATGATTGGCCGATGCTAAATTCTAGAGAGAGACGGAGATGTTTCTGTAGGACATTTTTTTCCATTGTTCTGTCAGTTGTGTGGCATACACTGCATTCGACTCGTATATAACTGCATGTTCTGTGTGTTACTTAAGCAGTATCTACTTGCGATCGTTAGCAGCAAACCACTCAGTCATCAGAGGGCTTCGATCTCATGTGGTATGATCATGATGAAACACGTTCATCCTGTTTTAGTGCTTTTCTTTAGACGAACGAAGATTTAAGCGACGTATTCCATTCCCCTATCCCATCTTGGGCGTAAAATCCAGTATTGATTTTCTTAACTACGGAGTTTCTAAGTTAGCAACAGGTGTTTGTGGGGTAATGCAGCCGGCCGCTGTGGCCGATCGGTTCCAGGCCCTTCAGACCAGAACCACGCTGCTGCTACGGTCGCAGGTTCGAATCCTGCCTCGGGCATCGATGTGTGTGACGTCCTTAGGTTAGTTAGGTTTAAATAGTTCTAAGTCTAGGGGACTGATGACCTCATATGTTAAGTCTCATAGTACTTGGAGCTATTTTTTGAGGTACTGCAATCACTGTGTATACATCTGCATCACAGATGACCTGTTTACGGAGTCAGTAGTAGCATTACATCTAATTTCATTTGTCAAACACCGCCGCTATGCGTCGATCTCCTTCCTTATAAGAGGCATTCTCCATTCCCAACGATGATTTTATATAGGGCTGATGCGAGGATAGTATAATTTCTGAACCATTATCGGATCTGAGAAATCTCGTGCACATGGATGGATACCGTGAGCAAGATTGATTGGAACAGCAGTTACGGACTCAGCTCATTCTATCCCTTCACGAGACACGGAATGTAGCGATCTAGCGATCTACACTACTGGCCATTAAAATTGCTACACCACGAAAATGACGTCCTACAGACGCGAAATTTAACCGACAGAAAGAAGATGCTGTGATATGCAAATGATTAGCTTTTCAGAGCATTCACACAAGGTTGGCGCCGGTGACGACACCTACACCGTGCTGACATGAGGAAAGTTTCCAACCGATTTCTCAAACACAAACAACAGTTGACCGGCGTTGCCTGGTGAAAAGTTGTTGTGATGCTTCGTGTAAGGAGGAGAAATGCGTACCACCACGTTTCCGACTATGATAAAGGTCGGGTTGCAGCCTATCGCGATTGCGGTTTATCGTATCGCGACATTGCTGCTCGCGTTGGTCGAGATCCAATGACTGTGTTACGACCCGTGGCTCTACCGTTCATTCGATCCCTGCGGAACCCTACATTTCAGCAGGATAATGCACGACCGCATGTTGCATGTTCTGTACGGGCCTTTCTGGATACAGAAAATGTTCGACTGTTGCCCTGGCTAGCACACTCTCCAGATCTTTCACCAACTGGAAACGTCTGGTCAGTGGTGGCCGAGCAACTGGCTCGTCACAATACGCCAGTCACTACTCTTGATGAACTGTGGTATTGTGTTGAAGCTGCATGGGCAGCTGTACCTGTACACTCCATCCAAGCTCTGTTTGACTCAATGCCCAGGCGTATCAAGGCCGTTATTACGGCCTGAGGTGGTTGTTCTGGGTGCTGACTTCTCAGGATCTATGCACCCAAATTCCGTGAAAATGTAATCACATGTCAGTTCTAGTATAATATATTTGTCCAATAAGTACCCGTTTATCATCAGCATTTCTTCTTGGTTTAGCAATTTTAATGGCCAGTAGTGTACTTATAGTCAGCTACAGATTAAATCAGTAACAGTGCAGCAGCAAAGGTTGGTCAAAGACAATGCGAGATCTTTCAGCCTCTAACTTTATCCTAAGAATGCGAGAATGCCCTGTGAATCCCACCTGCAAAGAGAAAGATTGTAAATCACGCACTGTGTTCGAAGTGCTAGAAAATGTAAATCTCTGTCTGGTATAATTTGGTGTATGTGTTCGAGAATTAAAATGAATGGACGTAATGCACGTTCTTCTGTCTACATTCGCAATGGTACTCACAAAGAAGTGGAGGTACTGTTTAGTGATGATACAGAAGTTGGGAAGCATGCTGCTATGTCATTGGTCGACATTGTAAAAAACTGGTAAAATTGCTAAAATTGATCCCACTATCAACTGTGATGCTTAGTATTACATCAACTGTGTCTTTCTCATCCCATCCGTCCGCCACAAAACTCTTCTAGTTTCCATATGCTGTTTTATTTATTTATTTAACCGTATGGCTAGGGCCCCCCGCCGAGCAGGCCGTTCGCCGGGTGCCGGTGTGTGTGTGTGTGTGTGTTGGGGTTTATGGGCGCTCAACATCGAGGTCATCAGCGCCCTGACACACATTAAAAGGAACGAATGTGGAGAGACCTAATAAAACTGAAAAACACACTCAAAGAAAACAGGAAAAGAGGGAAATTACTACATAAGAAAGTATAACCGAAGGGAAGGGAAAACAGAGCAACAAGAATGACACAGGAATGTGTCATTGGCTGGCCACTTACAGAAAAGATGGGCGAGCTTGTCACACAGTGAGAAAATTAAAATCCGCTCCCTAAAATCTTTGTAAAAACATTTGACAAGGCACAGAACTTTAAAACTTTAACCACATTCGTCCGAGTGTTGCCTAAAAGAGTTGGCAGGTCCGCTGGCAAATCAGCCGAGGCCCGCTGGTCAGAAAATAAAACACAATCCAGTAAAATATGGCTCACAGTGACCTGGACGCCGCAAGCACCACACAATGGAGGGTCTTCTCGCCGGAGCAGGAAGCCATGCGTCATAGGGCTGTGGCCTATTCGAAGCCGAGTGAGGAGAACCTCGTCCCGTCGATGGGGCTGAAAGGAAGTACACGACACACGCGTTGTGGGCTTGACTATACGGAGCTTATTGTCAGTCACTTCCAGCCACTCATCCTCCCACCGACACATGACTCTGGAGCTCAACAGCGAGGTGAGTGCGTGCAACGGGATAGCACACTGAGATACGTGTGGATCAAGACACGCCTCCTTGGCTGCGAGATCTGCCCGTTCATTCCCAGCAATGCCGACATGCCCCGGAACCCAGCAGAAAGCTACAACCTTCCCTAGTCGCTGTAGTCGGAGGAGGGCATCCTGGATGGTCTGGACTACTTTATCCGCCGGATACAAACGGTGCAAGGATTGAAGGGCACTGAGTGAATCGGAACAGACAAGAAATTTAAGAGAGGAAGAAAGTCTCATCGGCTCCAGTGCCCGCAAGATCGCAGACAATTCTGCATCAAAGACAGTAAAAGTCTGAGGCAGGCGGACCTTGAGGACACGATCCGGAAAAACAACTGAGCAACCCACGGAATCCCCTTGTTTCGACCCATCCGTAAAAACAGCTACATAGTCGTGGTGCTCAGATAAAATAGCAGAAAATGCTGCATTAAAATCGGTGGAAGGAGTGCAATCTCTCTTGTACTGCAATAAATCTAAAATCACACGTGGCCTCTTCAGTAACCAGGGTGGCAGGCGGTTAAAACCCAGGATTTGGGGTTGTACAGACTCCACACCGAGGGACTCAAGCACACGGTGCACTCCGATCCCAAACGGCAACGTAGCCCGGGGACGGCGGGAAAAAAGGCGATCCAGAGGTGGATGGGCAACAAGATGGTGAGCAGGCGAGCTGGGAGCTGCAAGAAACTTACAAGCTTGGCGCACCAGCAGGAGCTGCCGCCGGATGGTAAGTGGCGGTTCGCCAGCCTCAGCACAGAGGCTGGGTACGGGACTGGTCCGATAAGCACCCGTAGCCAGTCGAATCCCAGCATGGTGAACAGCGTCAAGGATCCGCAAATAAGACGGCCTCGCTGACCCATATACTGTGCAGCCATAGTCCAGCCGTGAGCGCACGAAAGCTCGATAAAACTGAAGGAGACGCGCCCTGTCCGCTCCCCAAGACCTGTGGCTGAGGCACTTGAGGATGTTCAGTGCCTTCAGCGTTCTGGCTTTCAAGTCACGTAGGTGTGGCAACCATGACAACCTGGAGTCAAAAATTAGGCCTAGAAACCGCACTGTGTCTCCAAACTGTAGGACAGTATCCCCCATATGCAAGGCAGGCAACGTAAAAAGACGACGAGAACGATTAAAATGAACACACTTATCGGCAGAAAACCTAAAACCCGTCTTTGCAGCCCACTCCTCTAACCGCCGCACCGTTAGTTGCAATTGACGGCTCGCGGATGCAACACTAGAGGAGGAACAGAAAACAGCAAAGTCGTCCACAAACAAGGAGCACTGTACTGGACTCCGCACTGTAGACGTTATACTGTTGATTGCTATGGCAAAGAGGGTAACGCTTAAAACACTGCCCTGGGGGACACCGTTCTCTTGCTCAAAGCGATCAGACAGTGTGTTACCAACGCGGGTCCGAAAAAACCGCTGAGACAGGAAAGACCGAATGAAAATAGGGAGGCGGCCACGAAAGCCCCATTGATGCAGTTGTGCAAGAATACAGTGTCTCCAAGTAGTATCATATGCCTTACTGATATCAAAGAAGATACCGATACAGTGATGCTGACGGAGGAAAGCCTGCTGAATAGCCGCCTCGAGGAGGGTCAGGTTGTCGACTGTGGATCGAAATTTTCGGAATCCACACTGAAAGCGGCTAAGGAGCTGTCTGGTCTCTAGCAGCCAGACCAGACGACGGTTAACCATCCGTTCCAGGGTCTTTCCGACACAGCTTGTCAAGGCGATACTACGATAACTACTGGGACATGTGCGGTCCTTTCCTGGTTTGAGGAGAGGGATGAGGATTGCCTCCCTCCACGAGGTTGGGAACACTCCCGTGTGCCATATGAGATTAAAACATTCAAGGAGGATTTCCTTTGACGCCGCTGGAAGATGTCTAAGCATGGAGTACCGGATGCGGTCGTAACCTGGTGCAGTGTCAGAAGTCTCAGTAAGAGCCGACTCAAGTTCCCACATGGAGAAAGGGGAGTTGTAGGCCTCAGAACCGTTCGACCGAAAGTTCAAATTCGCTCTTTCGACAGTCGCACGGTAGCGACGAAACGCTGGATCCTGGGTTGCAGTGGCAGTACTTTGTGCAAAATGCTCTGCCAGCGACTGAGCTATGGCGCTGGGTGTCGTTTGGAGGCATCCCTGGTTCAGGACTGCAGCTATTGGTAAACGGCTGCGTTTACCGGAAATCCTCCGGATGGCTTCCCATACCTTTGTGGAACAAGTGGAACGGTTGATGGAGTCCAGAAACTCCTGCCATGACCTTTTCTTGCTCTCTTTAATGACACGGCGTGCCCTGGCTCTCGCGATACGAAAGGCGGTAAGATTGACCGTTGTTGGGCGGCATTTAAATCGGCGAAGAGCCGCACGCCTGTCACGGATGGCTGAACGGCACTCTTCTGTCCACCAAGGCACAAGGCGCCGCTTAAGAGTGCCAGAAGACTGTGGTATGGACAGGTCAGCAGCATGGTGGATCACAAGCGTGATGTGATCCACCCATTCCTGTACGCTGGTGTGGCGGTCAAAGACAGCCAACCGAGTGAACAGTGGCCAGTTAGCCCTGCCAATCATCCACGATGGTGGCCGCTGCTCCAGCAATACACCATCCAGGAGATGAATGCGGATAGGGAAGTGATCGCTGGAATGTAGGTCGTCAATGACCTCCCAGTGAACGGAGTCAGTGAGGGTTGGAGAGCAGAAAGATAGGTCAATGGCTGAGAATGACCCCGTAGCACTAGAGAAATGAGTCGGAGTACCTGTGTTGAGGATGCACAACACTTGAGATGTTAGGAGGCCCTCCAAAATTCGACCTCGAGCGCAAAGAGAAGTGGAGCCCCACAGGACATGATGGGCATTGAAGTCTCCCAGGAGGAGAAATGGGCAGGGGAGTTGGTCGATAAGGTTTGTGAGAGCCTCTAAGTTCACTGCATCCAGAGGGGGTAAATAAAGGGAGCAAACGGTAAGCCTCCGACCGGAATAAATTGCAACTGCAACTGCTTGCAGGTCAGTATCCAGGGGGAGAGCAGAGGAGTGGTGGTCATTATCGACAAACACGGCGACTCCGCCTTTGGCCCTGTCTCCAGTCAGGTCATCTTTGCGATACAACCTATAGCCCCTGAGTACAGGAGCATCAGATTGTTTGAGATGTGTTTCCTGTAAACACAAGCACAGGGGGCGTTGCTGTGCTAGGAGGTGCAGTTCCTCCACATGTGCCCGGAATCCATTCATGTTCCACTGAATAATGGGAGCCATCTATCAGGGCGGGAGTACCTTCAGTCGCACTTTCTGTCGGGGAGGAGAGCCCACAACAGGTGGAGGCTCAGTTTTGGGGCGAGACGATTGCCCCAGTCTGACATCTACCTCCATCGCCTCAGAAGAGGAGTCGAGAGAGACGTCAGAGAGAATGACATCCACATCAGCAGACTGTAGAACTTCAGTCTCCTTTAGTGGGCGAGTCTTCACCTTTGTCTTTGGCTTCGATTTTCTGGCCTGAGGTGGCATTGGAGCCAAAACCTCAGAAGCAGTAGGGGGTGTACCAGCACTAGGCAGTACACAAGACTGGACCCGGGAAGGGGCAGGAAGTTCCTTGATGTCAGCTACCACAGCCTGGTCAGAAGGCCGGGAGGGAGCAGCAGGCTTCACAGGAATGGCAGCAGCACATGTACACTGACAAACGCAGGTGCTAGTGCTGACAGTAGCAACCTCCGTTTGGGTAGCGGCATCGGTTTTCAAGACAGGCTGTTTCAGAACGGAAGAAAAGGAGGCAGCGAACGTGGGCGGCTGCATGGACTTGTAGATTTTCTTTGCCTCACCATACGGGATGCGTTTAGTGGTTTTAAGTTCCTGGATCTTCCGTTCCTCAAGGAAAACTCTGCATTCCCTACTCCACACAGGGTGATCCCCAGAGCAGTTCACACACTTGGGAGGAGAGGAGCAATCAACTCCCTCATGAGCGGCTTTACCACATTTCCCACAAGTGGCTTCCCCTTTACAGCCGAGAGTAGTGTGGCCAAAGTGTTGGCATTTAAAACACCGCATGGGGTTGGGGTAATAAGGCCGTACACTGAGACGTAGGAAACCTGCCTTCACATGCTCTGGCAATTTGGTGCTGTTAAATGTAAGAATAAATGAGTCAGTTTTTATGAGAGCACCATCCACCCGTTTCATAACGTGTTGCACGTCCACAATTCCGTCCCGGGACCATTCAGACTTCAGTTCGTCTTGGGGAATGTCGACGAGATCTCTGCAAGTCACAACACCCTTGCTGTAGTTCAAGGTGTTGTGAAAGTCCGTCTCTATCGCAAACTCCCCAAGAAAGTGTGCCTTCTGAAAGTTCTGGACTTGCTGGAAGCTAGATGTTTCAACCAGCAAGGTGCCATTGCGCAGGCGCTTTACAGACTTTAACGTGCCAGCAATACCCTCTAAGCCCTTCTGTATATAAAATGGCGAAACTTTGTCAAAACTCCCATCTTTTCTTTTAATTATGAGAAACACATTCTGAGAAGCAGAATGCGTTCTGTTACTAGTACCTGAATCAGGAGGACTGGCTACACGAGCCCTCTTGTTAGATTGGGTGTTAGAACCTACCAGCGGCCCACCCTTTCTGCTGGGAGGAAAAGAAAAGTTCGAGGGTTCCATCTCGATCCCACGAGCAGCTAGGGAACTAAAGGTCCGCTCAGACAGAGCCCCGCATGCCTGAGTAAGCCCTATACAACTGGGGTGCGGCAGGTGCCCCAGAGGTTGCCCGCTTGCGACTGTTCCACCTCAACAGCCATGCATCTCATAGGCGCGGAGCACACCGGAAGATTGAGGGGTTTTTTATAGAGGTTTGTTCCATCCTCGCGATCCGGGCGGCCAAGCCAAGATCCCCATTCCCTGAGACACACAACATTCCACCGCCGCGCCGCACGGTGGTCGCTGAAGTGTACTCAGAGCTTACGGTGATGGGGGACAGGTGGCGCTTACCAGTCCCCAGCTCAGGAACCCCGGGGTCGCCAAGCCCGTACCCAGCAAATGAATGCTGAGCCCCTGGGGGCCCGGGTGCCGGTCTTTCAATTTGACGCCACTTCGGCGGCCTGCAGTCGATGAGGATGATAGGATAATGATGAAGACAGCACAACACCCAGTCCCTGGGCGGAGAAAATTCCCCGACCCGGCCGGGAATCGAACCAGGGCCCAGAGGATTGACAATTCGTCACGCCGACTATTCAGCTACCGGGGGCGGACTCCATATGCTGTTACTTCCCTTGTTTAAAATCATCCAACGTGTGTGTGTTGTGGAGCGGCAGCAACATGATTTACACAATGTAATGCGCCGTGCAGATTTGATTGAGACCTCGTGCCGCAGCGGACAGATTAGAAGAAAACCACCTTTTCAGTCCTGATATACCCATTCGAATTTGACAACGAACTATGGACGGTACACTGCACCGTATATGATGGAACTTATCGGAAGATCAGTTATGATTTGTCAGACGAGCCACTTTTGTAATATCCTGGCCAAAAGTGGAATTTTGTTATTTCGTTTACAACGAAGAATTCATCAGCGACGTAACTAACGGCTGATCTCTTAAGGAAGGGTTCCGCTGATAAGCATAATACCAGTCTGAACCCTGACACAACACTAATTTCGGGCTAGATGGCTGATGTTGGATATCGTAGTTGAAAAAGTTTTATGATAACCAATCAGACTTTAATTAACAAGAAGAATTCCAGAGTTCCTACGATAACCAACACCTATGAGATTAGTTTGGCAGGTATTAAATAAAAACGACGACGTAGAAACCTGAGTATGCACTCCTCACTAGCATGCAACTGCCGCCCTGTGTGGCCGAGCGGTTCTAGGCGCTACAGTCTGGAACCGCGCGACCGCTACGTCGCAGATTCGAATCCTGCCTCGGGCGTGGATGTGTGTAATGTCGTTAGGTTTAAGTAGTTCTAAGTTCTATGGGACTGATGACCTCAGAGGTTAAGTCCCATAGTAAAAAAAAAAAAATGCATCTTTTCGTAGTCCATAAAACAGCAAGTCATGCCGACTGATAGACAGCGCGTATCAATGGCACTCTCCGAGTCATCTGTCTACTCTGTCACAACGAAGTAACGTATAATCATTATTAGCAACAGCATTAATTAACGTCCCATTACCTAGCATTGCTAAGCTTTAGTATGCACCACTACCACTAGCAAACTTTGACTACTGGTGATAACAAAATCTAACTTTCACTGTGGCTGATTCCAGCACAATGCTGCCGTCTGCTTAAACTTTTGTGTAGAAATATAACGACGTCCTCCAGAACGAAACCAAATTGATAGACACCAATAGAGTACTGTTCCGGTTCAATGTGAGCATACATAACCTTGTTTAATAATCCTAGAGGCGTATTATACTTTCATGAAATATTCTACATTTATATGCCGTTAGTTTCTGATGAATCAACGATATTATTATTACGTCTTATTTACATTCAATTGCGAACCGGCGACTGTATTATTCGCAGCCTGAGAATTCATCATTTTTGCAATTTTTCCTCCTATCTACGTGATTATGTAGCTCTCAATTCGTTCGAGCAATCAGTCATTCATAATATGAAACACGGTCATAGCTCATTCACTCAAAATGATTCAGAAATTTTACTTGTTAGAATGAAATCAGGCGATGATTCTTCTTCTCTGGAGGCTCGTGCTTTGCGGCAGTCTGCTAATCTGTACAAGTAAAATGCCTCGTAATTTTTGGGAGCGTTGTATAATCAGTCGGGAAACCTCACATCAAGCGGATATTTGGCTTTGATGAAGTTTAACCTTCCGAAGAAGTAATGGAGCTCTTGGATTATTAAATGCAGGTTCGTATCCAGTCTTTCGGAAGTTCCCTTCTGATTAACAACTACGCAATATATCGATGAATATCATTAATTTTCAAATGTCAAATACACACCTTTTCTATGAAGGAGCAATATATATATATATTTCCCTTTTAATCGTACAGTTCGTCTCAGTTATCCTTTGTCATAAATCTCAATACTCAGATTACAATTCTTCAAACCAAGCTCAGGCTAGTCGGCACCAAGACAATCTCGGAAGCTTTTTTTCTAATAACCACCAGAGAGAGTACTACAAAGAATAATTATGCGCTCATGACATAGCTATTGTATGAAACTATTTTGCGCATGGATTCTGCGAGTATGAAGATAGAAAATTTGTAAACGTCATTCAAGGGTAGAATTGTATCAGAATAATTCATCGAATATAAAGAGATATTACATTTTGTTCCAATGTTCCAAATCTATTGCGAACCCATTCTTTCGTAACGTTGCTTCTCTTTAAGTATTTGTACTATCTTTTGCCTTCCAAAAATTCCCTCTTTTACCCAAGTGTGACTCAATACAGTGTGGCAGTGATATTTTTCATGTCTGATGCAAAGTGATATCAAAAGTGAGCGAGAGTTTTTTTTCTGGTCATGTGTTGTCTTTTATCTTTGCCGTAAGACTGTAGAGTCTCCTAGTTTTTGTTACTTCTCTGTTGTTTTTTTAGTTTCTTCTCATTGTGACTTTAGATACTGCACCTGTTAGTGTTTCACGAATTATGTTTGCTAGTTTTGAAAAATGGTTCAAATGGCTCTGAGCACTATGGGACTTAACATCTGAGGTCATCAGTCCCCTAGAACTTAGAACTACTTAAACCTAACTAACCTAAGGACATCACACACATCCATGCCCGAGGCAGGATTCGAACCTGCTACCGTAGCAGTCCCGCGGTTCCGGACTGAGCGCCTAGAACCGCTAGACCACCGCGGCCGGCTGCTAGTTTTGATTTAACACCAAATTCTCTAATGACCTTATCTATCGTTTCTCTGTCTATACAGTCAAATGCTTTCTTGAAATCTATAAATGAGACTGGTATTGGTTTGCTGGTTAACATTCTATGGCGAATTATTGTCTTTAAGTTAAAAATTTGTTCTGCACAGGATCTTCCCTTTCGAAAACCACCCTGATATTCTCCTAGTTGTTTGTCTAAAGTATATACCACTCTGTTGAGAATTTTTGATATTTTGTATGCCACTGGAAAAAGTGACACTCCTCTGTAATTACTGACATTTTGTTTGTCTCCCTTTTTATGTAGCAGGTGGATTAATGCTGTTTTCCATTCAACTGGAATCTTTTCAGTTTTCCAAATGTCCTCAAAAAGCAGCTGTAGATCCTTTATTATTTTTGGTTCTGACCACTTCAATAATTCTGCTGTAATGGAGTCTTCACCACTTGCTTTATTGTTTTTGAGTGTTTTGATGGATTCATGAATTTCTAGCTCTGTTGGCGGGAAATCTTCCTCTAGATTTTGGGGTGTCACTGGAAATTCTAATTTATCTGTTGGAACGGGACAGTTTAACAATTTTTCAAAAAAATTTGCTAAAATTTCACAATTTTCTTTATTATTTAATCCTATTTTGCCATTTTCATCTTTGAAACAAATACTTGGTGGCTGATATCCTTTAAGTATGTGTTTAAAGGTTTGGTAAAAATTTCTAAAATTATTTTTGGTGAAATTTTCTTCTATTTCAATAAGCTGACAATTTTCAAAGTTCCTTTCGATTTTCCGGATTATTGTTGATGTTTCTTTTCTTTGTTGTCTGAATTGTTCAAGGTCTTCCTCTTTTTTCGAACATCTCCATTTTCTCCATTTTTGAGCTCTTTGTATTAGCGCTTCTTCTCACTCCTCATTCCACCATGTCTTCTTTTTATTCTTGGCTAATCCTGAAGTTTTCTCTGCTGCTTGAGTTATTTTCATCTGGAGTTCATGGGAATCATCTTCTTTACTTGTCTCAATTTCTTCTCTAAATTTTTCTATATTTTCTTTTGTAATATTAGCTGTAGTGGTGTTATATCTGATCACTTTCTTGGTCGCCTTTTTTGGTTTAGATGGGAGAAATTTTATTTTAATCTTAGAGAGATAATGATCTGAATCGAATTCCCCATTTCTGACTATTTTAACATTCATATTTTCCGTGATGTACCTTTTAGATATGGCTACGTGATCCAATTGAAATTCGCCTAGGTTTGGATATGGATGTCTCCAGGTTTTGGCTTTTCTTGGCAGTTTGCGGAAATGTGTGGACATGAGTTTTAACTGGAACATTTTACACATGTTGATCAGTCTTTCACCATTTCTGTTTGTTCTTGAGTGTGCTGGATATCCACCTACAATAGTTCTAAATTTCTTCTCCCTCCCAATTTGCGCATTGAAGTCACCAAGAAGTATTTTAACGTTCTTTTTAGATATGATAGAAATTTCAGATTCTAAAAGGTCCCAGAATTTATTTACTTTCTCCAGATTTCTTCTGTTTTCAGCATTTATAGGTGCATGACAGTTTATGAGGGTGTAACTTTTACTCTTGCACTTCATTGTTAACATAAATATCCTTTCTGAATTCGATCTAAATTCTGTTACGCTATCTACGATTTTTTGTTTACATAAAATGCTGTTCCAAACATCGGCATGTTTTCTGTTATTCTCACTGCTGGTTTCCATTTATAAATTCTATAATGTTGTGTATCAACTACATCCTTTATAAGACTCGTGTTTCCTGAACTGCTATAATCTGGTTATCGTTCTTTTGCAGAGATAATTCTAATTCCTTTTGTTTCCCAGTTTTCAGAAGAGAATTTACATTTAAGGTTCCAAAGTAGTACTGCTTCTTAAACTGAAACTTGGAAGGCTTTTCTATATATTTCTTCTTTTCTTCATCGCAAATGTTGGGACTCCCCAGAATCCTAGGTCCCATTGCATTACATGATGTAATGGTGGATTCCTCATCAAAGTTACCACCTGGGGTAGAGCATCCGTTGTGCGAACTTTCCATATTGCGACTTGAAGCTGTAAATTGTAAAGAGCAGGGAATCCAAGGTCATCCCTGAATTCCCAAATTAAGACCAGGTTGCTAGCCTGGAATATTACTTATTCAGCCGCCGCTAACACGTGGAACAGACGCTGTCGGGGTGTCGCCACTAACATGTGGAACCGTCGTACCCTCTGCCCATTTTGGCCTTGGACAAGAGGCTGCCTTTTCCGCCAGCCCCTCCTACAACAGTTATTATTACATATTTCTCAAATAACGTATAGCTAAATCTTTGCTTTTCTACGTTTGCGTAATATTATATTCTTGGTCCTTGCCGAGTCCAATAAATGGTATTAAATTTGTTTTAATTAACTTTCCATAAAGCAACTTTGAAAAATCACCTTTTCTCTCTGTTTATTTCTTTACCTTAGTGTCTTTATCTCGTTCATTGTCTTTACTAAAAGAATGAAAACTTTCTTTATTGCTATCTCTGTACTACAAATGACGTACGCAAAACACAGTTTTAAGCTTTCACATAATGAAACAACTTCATTCTTGTCTTGAAAATATCAATGGTCACAGTTTATAGTGGTTGGTTCAAGTGCTGTTTATAAACTATGCCCCTCCGAATCGGAAAACAAACTGAAAAATATCAAACAAAAAAACCTAAGTCTCGCAGCCATTTTGTATTCTAATTTAAGATTTTAGCAAAATTCAGACCTCTTCCGGCATGGCATTCGCGTACCCACTACACCTTGAAGTTACTAAATCAATTACAGCACTTAACTCGTTCCGGCCGCTGTGGTCGAGCGTTTCTAGGCGCATCAGTCCGGAATCGCGCGACTACTACTGTCGCAGGTTCGAATCCAGCCTCGGTCGTGGATGTGTGTGATGTCCTTAGGTTAGTTATGTTTAAGTATTTCTAAGTTCTAGGTGACTGATGACCTCAGATGTTAAGTCCCATAGTGCTCAGAGCTATTTGAACCATTTGAACTTGACTCCCTAAAGATATTCACCTTGCGTCCCTCCTTTAAATGGTTCTTGATTGGATCGCTTTCTGCCTTGATTCTGCTGAAGTATAGGAAGGTAGTCTGTTTCCAAAGACAATCACGATATATGGTACAGTATATTAAAGTACAATGTCGTAAAGTTGCACCTTCTGGGCCTCAAAACTACAAGTCTCACCTCCGTATGTGGTCGTAGGGTTCTCAATCGTTGTTCAAATACGTTAGAACACGCAATAATAATAATTCTAACTGGCCAATACTCACTCCATATTCCCTTACACCCACTGTTGTATCAGCTGTGTCACCTTCTATGGTGCACGCGATCAGTACTCCAAACTATCCAAAATATTGGATAGTTAACAAATGAGTTCTCCAACATTCACATAAATCCCTAACCAAAGAAAAGAAACCTCCACAACATCTAATAGCTGGTACGACCAACTATTCTTCAAAACTCATCAACAGATCTGCCATATAATCGTGTACGGTATTTCCGTACTTATAATCCACAGTGTGTAAGATTACACGGACACCCCCGTAGCTATCTTCCGAATCTAAATTATCCTGCGCTCAGCAATCACGTTGGGCTGCCATGCAGACACCAACACTTCTCGGTACTAACCCAATCGATTAAACTCCCGACCTCAAGTCTGGCTGTCGAATCTTGAACAAATGAATTTGAATTAACTTGTAGGAGTGTAATATTACTGATGATGAAAGAGAATTCAGAATCAAACTGTGATACGTCAGTGTCCTGTTATACACATGACCGACCGTTACCCGTTTGCAGATCATAACAACGACTACTCCTGCTTCTTTCCTCGAGGATAGACTAAGAACCATTTTTCGACCAATCTTAGAAAAGAGATTACCCCTTGAAAAAGTTAAGTTCATTGTTAGTGGCCTTCGGTAACGTTTCTGGTGGCCAGCTGCATTTGTTGTAGCATCGCTGACTCGCGCTGCTACCGAGTCGCTCTGGTGGTGGAGTACTTCTGACTGCGGCGTGGTTTGCGTCAGCTTCTTCGTTCTCGGTCTTTAGATACTATATATACACCTCAAAACATATATTTTACAACGTTTAAGCATCGATTTTCTTGTTGTGAGTTGAGTTGGCTCTATTACGTAATGCGAAACGAAAAAATGTTAACAAAAATTTTTGGTGCATTGCAACTGTCGGTACCGGTTTGAATTATCGCTATCGACGGTTAACATCTACGTGTGCTTGTAGGCTGAATAAGAGAAGTAGCCTTGTCTCAGCTTGGTGGAATAATTTATTTACGAAACCCTGCTGTCGGAACAGACAATATTACACTGCAACCGATAACACGTGCGATTGCGTGAGAAAAGTTCAGTACGGTAAATTATTCCGTATCTGACACACTTGGATTCACACTTTCACCACGGAGTAGAACGTGGAAACAGAAATCAACAATCAAAGAATAAAACACATAACAAATGTTGCTTGTGTACAGTGTCTCTGGCGTCCAGCGGGAAAGTTTCGCAGCACTGTATTTTCAAACATCCGAGCATGTCACGGCGCTGGACGATGACAGAAGACGCAACAGCAACCATACGATGTGTAGTTTTCTGTTAGAGCTGATAGATTAATACACGTTAATGTCAGTTTAGAACCTGACACAGGGCTCAAAGTAGTTGTGGAAAACACAAAATACGTGGCGGTGTATAAAACCTGTGTCATAAAGGGTTTGGACATTTTACAGCAGAGAAAAACAATGTTTCAAATGTTGTTTCAATGCTGACACATAGACGGTATTTCTTCTTTCGAGTTGTCTGACGGACGAAGTTAGCGGAGCTTTTATACACTCCTGGAAATGGAAAAAAGAACACATTGACACCGGTGTGTCAGACCCACCATACTTGCTCCGGACACTGCGAGAGGGCTGTACAAGCAATGATCACACGCACGGCACAGCGGACACACCAGGAATCGCGGTGTTGGCCGTCGAATGGCGCTAGCTGCGCAGCATTTGTGCACCGCCGCCGTCAGTGTCAGCCAGTTTGCCGTGGCATACGGAGCTCCATCGCAGTCTTTAACACTGGTAGCTTGCCGCGACAGCGTGGACGTGAACCGTATGTGCAGTTGACGGACTTTGAGCGAGGGCATATAGTGGGCATGCGGGAGGCCGGGTGGACGTACCGCCGAATTGCTCAACACGTGGGGCGTGAGGTCTCCACAGTACATCGATGTTGTCGCCAGTGGTCGGCGGAAGGTGCACGTGCCCGTCGACCTGGGACCGGATCGCAGCGACGCACGTATGCACGCCACAACCGTAGGATCCTACGCAGTGCCGTAGGGGACCGCACCGCCACTTCCCAGCAAATTAGGGACACTGTTGCTCCTGGGGTATCGGCGAGGACCATTCGCAACCGTCTCCATGAAGCTGGGCTACGGTCCCGCACACCGTTAGGCCGTCTTCCGCTCACGCCCCAACATCGTGCAGCCCGCCTCCAGTGGTGTCGCGACAGGCGTGAATGGAGGGACGAATGGAGACGTGTCGTCTTCAGCAATGAGAGTCGCTTCTGCCTTGGTGCCAATGATGGTCGTATGCGTGTTTGGCGCCGTGCAGGTGAGCGCCACAATCAGGACTGCATACGACCGAGGCACACAGGGCCAACACCCGGCATCATGGTGTGGGGAGCGATCTCCTACACTGGCCGTACACCACTGGTGATCGTCGAGGGGACACTGAATAGTGCAAGGTACATCCAAACCGTCATCGAACCCATCGTTCTACCATTCCTAGACCGGCAAGGGAACTTGCTGTTCCAACAGGACAATGCACGTCCGCATGTATCCCGTGCCACCCAACGTGCTCTAGAAGGTGTACGTCAACTACCCTGGCCAGCAAGATCTCCGGATCTGTCCCCCATTGAGCATGTTTGGGACTGGATGAAGCGTCGTCTCACGCGGTCTGCACGTCCAGCACGAACGCTGGTCCAACTGAGGCGCCAGGTGGAAATGGCATGGCAAGCCGTTCCACAGGACTACATCCAGCATCTCTATGATCGTCTCCATGGGAGAATAGCAGCCTGCATTGCTGCGAAAGGTGGATATACACTGTACTAGTGCCGACATTGTGCATGCTCTGTTGCCTGTGTCTATGTGCCTGTGGTTCTGTCAGTGTGATCATGTGATGTATCTGACCCCAGGAATGTGTCAATAAAGTTTCCCCTTCCTGGGACAATGAATTCACGGTGTTCTTATTTCAATTTCCAGGAGTGTAGTTTGTAGCTTTCTATCCTCTGTTGGGAGGTAATGACAGAGAGAATGTTTGGATGACAGAAGTGAATGCATCCTGAGAGACACAGATCTGTTTTGGACTACAGTACCTGTATGTAGTTTGGAGAAGCACTGCAATTCAGTAGCAAAATCCTCGTCCTTCTCCGAGTTCCCACATTGTTCTATCACGACCTCGTGTTGCAGGAGAAGGCCTCGTTTGGCACCGACCTTACACATTGTACAAGTTGGACAGGGCTAAGACAACATGTTGCCATTTCCACTAAGTGGTGAAAACACGGTCCTATCACAGGTCACCCTGGTTGCAGAAGGTGGTAGATATAGCGCTCTCTATCTTCTGCACAGTTCCAAATTAAATTGGAACCATCATATGCACAATGTTGCAGGCATGGTGGGAAAGAGTTAGAGCAACATTTGCAAGAGACGTAAGGACTGTCTAAAAACCATGAAGGAATTTTACTGTAGCAGATTGGTTCGAAAAGGGCGAATAGTTTCGAGACATGCGAGTGCCATGAACACGATTCATTAGTGGCTGTTATCATTAAAAGGCGTCACCGTAGGATCCAACGAACATACATCGTTGAATGGAAAGAATTCATTCCAAATTACAGACAGCATTTCTACCAGAAAGCGTAACAGTATAGATATGAAAAGCTAGTGTACATTTTTTACGATCTCAACCAAGCGTTGCAATTTTTTAAAGTGATTCTTCACATAGCACACCATCTACTGTACGTGATCATTCTCAATCAACCATCGTCTATAAGCCAGTAACTTCTGACATAGCATCGGTATAGAATGCTTTACAAATACTGGAGAAATATGTAGCGGCAGTGTGAGGCAGTTGCAAATACCGGCTTCATACCATGTTTCTTAGCTGAATCACTTTCTAAATTAGATGATTTTATTACGAGCCTTCACCGCCGGCGACATGTTTCTGCACCATTGGTCTGTTAATGCACATTCCGAGATAACCGTCTGTGTTCAATGTCCCATACTTCGAGATAAAATTTGTATGGTTTTTAACATGGATATCGTTAACAATACTTGTGTGCGCCTGCAGAAAAAATGGTTCAAATGGCTCTGAGCACTATACGACTTAACTTCTGAGGTCATCAGTCGCCTAGAAATTAGAACTAATTAAACCTAACTAACCTAAGGACATCACACACATCCACGCCCGCGGCAGGATTCGAACCTGCGACCGCAGCGGTCGCTCGGTTCCAGACTGTAGCGTCTAGAACCGCACGGCCACTCCGGCCGGCGCGCCTGTAGAACAAAGACCGCTTGTGACAGTAACATGGCCCTTGCGATCGTATTTCTAACATCCGGTGGCTTGTAAGACGATCAAGTCTCTCCTTATAAGAAACTGTGGTACCAGTCGCAAGAAAAGCAAATGAGAGATGTCCATCCATTGCGGATTTTCGCTCAGTATTGTTTCGTATCGCCAGCAATAGGTTGTTGGCGAAGTATTATACTTAGTAGCATGGGGTGCTTGATAGATTTACCGTGAACAGCAGGCTTATAAAGTATGTGTGTGTTCCGATATGTGCAAAGAAAATGACTACATCGTGTCGTAATCAAGGAATGGATTTGAAGTGGACAGCTGCGATAGTCACAGACCGAACGAAAGTTTTTTTTTACTTGGATTGTTATGTCCAGTCGTAAGGATGGTACAGATATTTCAATTTACAAAACCACAGTCGTGAGGAGGGGGTATTTCTGATACTTCACTCATTGTCGAAAGTCCGATTGAGGCTGTAATCGTTTTATTTAATTGTAAGTACAGTGATCAAATATATATATATATATGCCTGATATCCTAGGACGATTCTGTCTGGGGTGCGTGGTCCGCGGCGGTGGTGTTCTGGGGAGGGAACAATTGACGTTTCCGGCTTGTAGCTGAGCTGACCGGGTAGCCCTATAGACAGCTGAATAGTTTAATTATACTTAGTATGTGTTGGGCAACTTTCGTGATTGCATGTGTTCTCCGTGGAAATTTGAGAAGATTGAATATGAACATGTGTTTATACTGGACCATTATCCCCTCCCAAGAAAATTGTTTGGTTGACAGCTTCTGCACATTTCCTGTCTTCATTTGGTTGAGACAACATAGATTGTCGTGTATGTTGTTGCATCTAGATGGTGAAGGACGGGTGGAAGACAGGTTTACTGGCTCTCTAGACGTGAGAAACACGTTAGTTGACTTTCTAAAGCACAAAGGTGGTTTATAATCTGTTATATCATCGACGTAGGTATTCGCAAGTGGAGCTACGAGCAAATAAGTAGTTTTAGTAACGAATGTAGCCTATAAAATGAAAACATTCTGCCTACGAAAATTAATAGGCTCTCATAATTAACTATCTACACCTCCGAAATCCAGTTATATACCAGAGGCTGATTGTACACCTCTGCAATTGTAATAGATCAATCCTACGAAAAATCTGAGGGGTTGGGGGTGGGGGGGGGGGGAGTTGGGGAAACTGGGGGGAAAGATAGGCGCAGGGAATTGGAGGAGCTAAGGGGGTAGATTAGTTCCAAATACACAGAATAGTGTAAGAAAGAGAGAAGTTAACCTATACAGACAAAACTGTGTGAGGAAAACCTAACACACACACACACACAAACACACACACACACACACACACACACACACACACACATATATATATATATATATATATATATATATGTGTGTGTGTGTGTGTGTGTGTGTGTGTGTGTGTATACATGGGGGGTAGTGGAGGAGTTGGGGAGGAAGAGTTGTAATAAGATGGTAAGCCAGGTGGTTAGGATTTGGTGGAATGGGATGGTAGATATGGGGGGGGGGGGGGGGGGAGAGATGGGAGAGATAAATACGAACAAAACTGGCTTATAACAGCTACATTCTTGCAAATGATAAAGTGGAGCAATAATGACAATTAGTTACTACTTGATTATGCCCACATTCTGCAAGCTATTGCAAATAACGTACTAATTGTAACTTTTGGAGCGCAACCTACTGATTATAGCTCTAAAGGAATGATTGTGGCACTAATTGTGGGTTACTAAGGAATTACATTCTAGGTATGAAGGCTGACAGGCTCCTGTAACTACAAGTAAGAGAGGAATTGATTTATATCAGGAATTGATAACAAAGACCTGCCAGCGTAGCCGAGAGTGCTAACGTGCTCCTTCATGGACTCGGGTAGGCGCGCCAGCCCCGGATCGAATCCGCCTGGCGGGCTAACGACGAAGGCCAGTGTGCTGACCAGCCTAAATATGATTTTTAGGCTGTTTTCCACATCCCGCAGCGTGAATACTGGGCTGGTCCCCATGTTCCACCTCAGTTACACGACTCGTGGACATTTGAACTACGTTCGCACTATTCCATGGGTTACACTTGACGCAGACAGTTGAAGTACGCACATTCCGTCCCAGTGGGGTACGGTTAACCATAACAGCAGACCACGCAAGTCGGGATTAATACTTGGAATGAGAGAGAGAATTGATAGTAAAACACTGCTGTTACAGCAGACTTAGTATGAAAGAAAAATTATGAGAGGGAAAAAAGGGGGAAATGTGGGTGAGGATGTGGAAAGGTTTAAAAAAAAAACAGATGGCAAAAGACGCAAAATTGACAGGTGAAACGTGTTTGAAAAACATGACACATGGAGCACTATGGATTGACAATGGAGGGGGGGAGGGGGAGGTTCAGGGGAGTGAGTGGAGGAGAGTTGAAGTGTAATAATGTGGTAAACCGAGACGAGAGGGAGGAGGAGTTTTTGAGATGATGGGGGCAGAGGGAGGGAAGGAGGCGAAGTGATAAACAGGAACAAGTGAAGAAAATTGGCTTAGAAGAGCCAGATTGTTATGACTGATAAGGTGTAGCTATCAAGGTCATTAGTTGCCACCTGATTATACCAACTTTCAGCAAACTATTGAAGCTAATATAGTAACTGCAAAATACTGAGTATGATCTACTAATTATAGCTGTAGTCGAATAGTTATAGTATTAATTGTGGCCTACTAAATGATAATTCTGTACCCATTACAATTGAAGGTACTTATCGATTATGTCAGAGACTATGAAGCCCTGTAATCATAGGTGGTCAATTGAGACACTGAAACTGAGAGGGGGGAGGGGGGGGGCACAGTTGGGGGAATTAGAAGGGGAAAAGTAGACAAACGTCTTAAATAAACAGTGGTAAAGGGAAGGAGAATGGTAAAAGCTCAGCTACAAGAGCAAACCTGCATGAGCAGACCATACCATATCGTGTGGGGAGATGGGGACTCCCTGATTTCAAAATTAAATATCTCGAAAACAAAGATCGATAGAGGAATGCAGTAAACGGTATGTTTATTGTGAAAGCTGTAAGACGTTTATACAGCAGTTTGAAATAATAGTTACGAAAGCTGCTAACAGATGGCGCTGTAATCGCCATACGTAATGCCTAGTATAAATAGTGATCCGAAGCCCAGAGCGATCAGTTCCACTATTCAAACGTGAAAGGAGGTTAGCGTACCGAAGGAAGAGATTAAAACCATGTACTCCATTGAACAACGCGTTTTTCTGGTGCTAGAGTACGACAGGTTAAAAGAGAGTCCTACGGCAACAAGGCGAAGTTTTCAAGCACGATTTAATGTTCCAAAAGGACCCGATTCGAAAACCATTCGTACGCTCTTCGCAAAATTTCAACGAACAGGCAGCGTAACTGATGATCTAGTGGGGTATGTTGGCCGCAAGCAAAACACAGTTACGCCTGAAAATATCGCCACAGTTTCTGGAATTATTCAGCGAAATCCAATGTCATCCGTTCGTAGAATTGCATCTGAGACTGGTTTGAAGCGTTCCAACACGCAGAAAATACTGAGAAAGAGCCTACACATGTTTCCATTCAGAATTCAAATGCACCAGGCCATGCCCGTCCGAGCTGTGCAACAAAGGGTTGCCTTTGCTAATCAGATGCTCACAATGATTGATAGTGAAGGATTTGATGTTGGCTGCATCTGGTTTACAGATGAAGCACACTTCCACCTGAATGGATACGTGAATAAGCAGAACTGGCGATTTTGGGGTTCCGAAAAGCCATATTGGTGTGAAGCGAAACCCCTGTATTCTCCTAAAGTTGCTGTGTGGGCTGCTGTATGCAGCAGAGGCATTATTGGCCCTTTTTTCATTCGAGAAACGGTCACTGGTGCACGGTACGTTGCAATTTTGGAACAATTTGTCGCCGCACAGCAAGCGTTAGAGGATCGACCAGGTACTGAATGGTTTATGCAAGATGGAGCCCGATCACATCGGATCGAACAAGTGTTTCGCTTTCTTGAGGAATACTTCGGGAATCGAGTCATTACTTTGGAATATCCCAAATTTACTGGTGCAGGCATGGATTGGCCTCCATATTTGCCGGATTTGACTCCCTGTGACTTTTTTTTGTGTGGTACAGTAATAGACTTGGTCTACCCGAAGCATTCCGCCACGCTGGACGAGCTTGAATCGGCGATCTCTGTGGCACGTGGATCCATTTCGGTTGAGACACTACGAAATGTGATGGCGAATTTCTTTCTTCGTTTGCGCCACCTCTGTAGTGCCAACGGTGAACATTTTGAGGACATTGTGATGTGATTGTTTGCAAAGATTGTTTTCATACGATTATTTCACTTATGTATGCTGATATGAGCTGTACAGCGTACAGCGCCATCTGTTAGCAGCTTTTGTAACTATTATTTCAAACTGCTGTATAAGCATCTTACAGCTTTCACAATAAACATACCGTTTACTGCATTCCTCTATCGATCTTTGTTTTCGAGATATTTAATTTTGAAATCAGAGAGTCCTTTTCTGGACACCCGGTATCTAGGTAATTACGACTGAATATTTGTCGGTTGTGAGCAGTCCTAACCACTGATCCTCAATGATTTAGGAAACCAACGCCCAGTCTTATTATCCAGAAGAGACTTCGAGTTGAGCTAGCTATATAGTGTGTGATTACCATCTGCTTTTCCAGATGAGGAGTGGCAGCTGGAGGACAGGAGCAACGCCACGCTCACCGTGGACACTGACTGCATACAGCTGTTGGTGAATGCCCTGGACCACCCCACGTGCCCACTGGAAGACCTGCCACTGGAAACCACCGAGCAGCGAGAGCAGTGCCGCGTGCAGCTATGGGACGACATGGTGCTGAGGTCGACCCACATACCCGTCACCAGCTACCTGGCCTACACGCAGCGGGCGAACGTCAACCTCTGCCTCATGGCCTGGATGGCAGTCAACTCGCTCGGCATTTGTCACGACGTCCCCTTTAGTATGATACAATCTGTGCACGACGCTGCCTGCTATTTCGGTAGACCTGACGACCAGTCGTGCCTACAATCAAACGCTACACATGCCATCTGCTCTGTTTCCAGAGCTATTCTGTTGCTGAAGTGTAGCGATTTTTTCTCCCACAAGCCGCAGAAGATGTATGGCGTCACACTTTATCCAAATGGATCGTACTCAGCGGTGTGGGATGATATAAAATGGCAACAAGGGTTCTACAGACGGTATGGAAAGTCGATACAAATAGCACTGAACTACAAAGACAGTTTGAACAATGCCACATTGAAATACAAAGATCTGAAAATCAGCAGCCTAAAATCTTTAGAAATTTCATTTATAGCGATAAATATTTTTTTCCGCTCTTTGACAGCGGGAGTATATATGTACCTTCCACAGTTACGTAATTTGCCGGGAAAGATATTCTTGTCCTTTCAGATCACGGGTATAATTCAGATCCTTTGTTCTGATATCGTGTATCGTATGGCAGGTGTCCCTGACTTATCTACAGCGGTGCTGATTGATACCGCCCTCACACTTCTAAGCTGTATCTGGCTGAACTCGTTCTGTTACCAAATGTACGCATGTGTCCGTCATCTCAAGCTTCCTAACGACCTACTACCCGATGAAGCAAGAAATCTATTCCGTCGTCAGGTGCTGATTGCCTTAATACCCTGGGGTATGGTATGCACAGCAACCATTGCTTTGGAAAAGACGAGCAAATATCACCTGCTCTACAGTCGGATAATATTCCTCATTGGGATTTTAGTGTCAGTATCTTTCAATTTGGTGTGTCTTGGATTGGTGGGGTACATGTTCCTACGCACTAAGAGATCTATGGCTCATCTCAGAATTTACAGTAACGATAAATTTGGCTCAAAGAAAGAAATTCTTTTTACGTCAGTTAAGACTGTCTTCTTAAGCGGGCTAGGTGTCATTGTTAGAATTGGGTTTCACCAAGCACAAGGTATAGCACAGTTTGTTTACTATTTACATATATCTACGATGATGCAGGGACCACTGTTGTTCGTTCTTTTCATTTGTAATGGAACAACATTCCCTACACTAAAGAACAGGATACTAGCGTGTCTCAACCCAGACATAATCATTCCAGGGGAAGAGCTGTGTTCAGCAGCTGAGAGAAACCTGGCAACGAGAAACAATGAACAACCCGTGGTTGCACAATCGTCGTTGTAATTTTCTTGAGTATTTTTCTCAAAAGATTGTATTCACTGTAGGGCATTCTAAAGTATGTGATCAGCTACGGAGACAGAGTCTAGCAGATGAGACAAAATTAAGTGCGACCTATTTCAAAAAAACCAGTGTCCCAGTTTTATAATTTTTTCTTTATTTACAATCACGTACTTATTTGTGCATTGTAGCATAAAAAAGTCTAATAATTAATTATAGATATGGAACGTAGTCTAAAGTGAACAAAAACATGTTAAAGGACAGCGCTACACAGGACTCGACCAAAGTGCTTTTGTGGGAGGGAATGTTGAATTGTTGTGTTAGAGATACGTGAAAGTACTGTAGAGGAGGTTAGAAAGTAAAGCGCAGCCAGTGTGGTGCTCTTAAAGAAGGAAGGTCATTATTTTTATAAAGCGTGTGTACAGACAATACTGTGGTGCAAACGACATGTGTCACAAATTAAACGGAAAGGATACAAGTTTTTCCAAGCGTACAACAGCATAGTATGTACTGTATAGTGTGACAGTTAGTTGGTTAGTTACATGTTCCAGAGATCAATATCACGGCAACAATTATGATGTGGAACGTATGAAGTGCATAAGAAATGCACTCATGAATCAAGTTTTTTTTAAGCTTAAAATTTTTATTACCTAAACTTAAATGGCACAAAGTGCATATATTATACCTATAGATTTATTTATTCCTATTCAAGAATTCAGCTGTGGTATAGGAGGAATTGTCATTGAGATATGATTTAAATTTATTTTTGAAACTATTACTGCTGTGTATCAGACATTTTATGTCATCTCGTAATTTATTAAAATGTTTTACAGTAGCATATTTTACTCCTTTTTGTGACAAAGATAAGTTAAGTAGAGAACAGTGTAAGTCTTTCTTTCTTCTGACATTATAATCACGAATGTCAGTGTTGTTTTTAAACTGGTCCATGTTGCTCAGAACAAATTTAGTTACTGAGTGAACGTACTGTGAGGCTGTTGTAAGATTTCCTAACCTTTTAAAGAGATACAAGATGTGCGACTATGGGCCCCACACATTATTCTACAACTTTGTTTTGAGCAGTGAATACTTTTTGCCTATGTGTTGAGTTACCCCAAAATGTTGTTCTGCATGACATCAGAGAGCGAAGGTATGCGAAGTATATTAGCTTAGTCATTTCTGTATCCTGAAAATTGCCAATTATTCTGACTGCAAAAGTTGCTGAACCTAGTCGCTTTAGGAGATCAAAAATATGAATTTTCCACTGAAGATTCTCATACATACTGAAACTATGTCGTTACATTTTTTTATCATTTAAACACTGACCTACAGAATATTCCCTGACAAAGACAACTCGAACTTAACCTATTCATTTATTACCCACAATATACAAGCCCAACGCAATCTGACTGCTATACAGTGACTACATGACTTCCAATAATTAACACAAGAAAATGGACCTGAATTGTAAGATATCCTAACAGTAACAAAAATCCAACAAATATGAAATTAAAGAAATATAAAACTACGTCCAACTCTGTTAATTGCCTGAATAAATTTCAATCACCAAACCCCTTTTTCTATGTAAGTCACTTACCTCACAGAAAATCTTCATAACACGAACTACAGCAATTACAGCAAGGAGCAGCTACAGCTAGTTAAATAAAAAGATTCTAACTACTATAGACTCTAACTACTAGGAGGCATATGGTTAGCAAAAGAAAGATTTTGTTGCAGAGCAAACAACGTATTTAGGAAATTTTGCCTTATTCATGTGACATCCAGTTCTCAAATGTATATAGTTGTCAATAATTCCACTGCCCAAATACTATCAACAACATCCATCGTTCTAAATTTCCTTGCTTCTCACTTTACAATGCATGTCCTATCAACGCAGAGTCTCCACTAAGAAACAAAACATGTCCATACACTTTCCTAATACTCACTAACCGCTAGTCCACCCAACCACAGAATCTGTTGCCGAGGACACAGAGCGCTGTCAGCGATATTAAAACAGTCTATAGTGCTGCCAACATACAAACAGGCTACTTACAATATGTTCACCCAAAAACTTAGTATGCTCTACCCTTGCTACTGACTTCTGTTGATGTTTTATATTTATTGAAGGAACTGTACTCCTTGCAGCAGAAAATTGGATGTACTATATTTCTTCTTCTTTTTTTTTTTTTTTTTTTTTTTTCAAAGTTGAGAGCATGTCCATTCGCAGAAGACCAATCAATAACTTTTCCAAAGACATTACTTGTATCATTAATGGCGTTTCTTTTACTGGGTTATTATTGACATTTGTATCATCGCAAACAGTGTCAGTTTAGCTTCTTGTTTCAGATAAGAAGGGAGGTCGTTCAGGTATATCAAGAACAGAAGGGGGCCCATGATCGAGCCCTCTGGAACATCTAATGTAATTTTCCCCCAGCTAGATGAAGTGGCAAGCTTCCTTAAATCGGTTAAACCATATAAAGAATCTTTTTGCTTGCTGTTCTGTAGATATGACAAAAAGGACTCACATGCTGTTCCGTTTATACCCCAAAATTGTAATTTCTGTAATATAATGTTGTGGTTCACACAATCAAATGGTTTGGATAAGTCACAGAAAATTGGTATTGGTGACGTTTTACTATATAAAGACTCTATTATGTGGACAGTGAAATTGTACATTGCTGTCTCAGTGGAACAGCATTGTGAAATCCGAACTACGACTTACTAAGTATCCCATTACTGTTGACATGGCTGACCACTCTTTTTACTTTACTTTTTACTTTGTCGACAATTTTTGAAAATGCTATAAGCAAGGATAGTGACAGGTAATTATTGACGTCTGTGGTTTCCCCTATTTTGTACAGGGGCCTGACAAAGGCATATTTTAACCTGTCTGGGAAAATACCTTGAGTTAGTGATGCATTACATATGTGACTCAGAATATCAGCTGTAACGGTAGTAGTAGTAGTAGTAGCTTTATTCATCTGTTGATCTCTTTTAGTCCAATTTAAAATAAGCTAATTAGTATATACATACATTTACAGAGTTCTAGTTAGAGACAATCATTATATTTACTCCTGGTATTCTTGCAAATAACTTATTAAATAATGTAATGCCACACTGTTCACTCATATCTCACTATCAGTCACTGCACACACTATACACACATTGTTTCATAGCACTTCACTCACTACACACACAAAAACATACACACTGGTGATCTCTGGACCATTTTTTGTACCGCAACTTCCCATTTTCTATCCTGGAAAACTGAGTCAGCATACCTCTATAATGAGTGAGATGTTGAGCTCAGAAAGAGGAAGAGGCGTTAGTATTGTGCTAAGCATTACTTGGGGGTAAGGTTTTCTAGAAAAGGAAAAAAGAAGGAAAAAACATAGTCTGAATGTGTTATGTGGAATTTTGGATGTTTTATAATCATTATTATTATTTAATTGTATAACTTTTTTTTACCAAACCCCCACTCTGTTTTATCCAAGTAATCCTTCAATGTATAAAATGTATTGCATAACGGGTACTTTTTAGCTTTCTTTTTAAATAAGTATATTTTTTCGATTTCTTTAATCTGTTTTGATGATTTATTGTACAGTTTTATTCCGTGGTAGAAAATGCTATGTTGAGTTATATGTTTATTTTTTCTTGGTAAATGTAAGATGAGTGTAGCTCTGTTGTGCAGAGCTGTTTGTGCAGTAATTACCAATGTTATTATTGATGTGTGCAACTGACTGGTAAATGTGTTCGCATGGAGCAGTTAAAAATCCCCAGTGTTCTGAACAGATCTTTACTAAGAGCTCAACTAGTATTTTTGGCTATTATTCTTATGGCTCTTTTCAGGAGTTTGAAAACTGTGTTCATATTTTGTGCATTTGCTCCCCAAAAAAGAATGCCATAGCTAAGCTGCACATTGTTTTAATACCTTGTTAGAGTTGTCATCTACTGCAACAGAGCGTTTATTTTTCAAATATATGTTGTCAAAAAAAGACTGGCCATTTGTTCAAATATACGAGTAAAATGAGTGAGCGACCAATGGAAATGAAACTGCTACCTGTGTGAATATAATATTCAGCCCAACTGAACACCTTGCCCAAGTGGTACTATATAGATTTCATTTTCAGAAACTGTCAAATTACATTTAACGACCATCCGTAATCCTAACGACGAATGTCGAGAAGGACGAGTTGCCACATTGGATACAGCAGAACCGGAGATTGCAGCATGGCTTGCCGTTCTGGTACTTCACAAGGATAGGTGCCAGGTGCGGCTTCCACGCACACACCTGTATTCGAAGAGGGACGCTGACAGCAGAGGCCAACCACACTCCCCTCCTCCACAGACCACGATCTCTGCAGACAACCTCCACCCCCCCCCCCCCCCCCCCCCCCCGCTACCACAGCTTCACTCGCGGAAGCAGACAGACTCCACACGAATACTGCCTGTGCGAGGCCCACCAAACACGTTACATGGCAACGTTTACTGGTGGATTCCCATAAATTTCCTACACTGCTACGCATGTTAAACCAGTCTGAGATAAGGATTGCCAACCTCTCTTGGACTCGCTGAACAGGGTTAAATTTCAACACCGGTAATTAATTGCTCTTTTTCTACGTAGCTTCCGTCTGGCAAGATTCTGTGCTTCGATCACGGAAGTGGGGAGATTCCGCTTAAACGCAGTAAATCATCTTCAACGCTGTACACAAAACATAGTAAAAAGTCAACGGGAAACAGTGACTCAAAAAACATCAGGTTCAGATTTCCATGGAAACAATTTATGTTTATTGGTATAAAGTAAGCGTAGACAAGTACATCTCTATTTAACCAACCATCATTGTTGTTGTTTCTATCAGCATGACAGTGTACCATTTTATATAGTAGAACATACGAACCACTGGCTTGGAGACAATAACATATCTGAAATCAATTGACCCACCAATATTTCGAGTATTAATCCTATGGAACGCCTACAAGATCAGTTTACTGTATGGAAGTGTATTCTCTTGGTTAGGTTGAGGTCCCCTCATTTTGCATAAGAAAACGCTAAATACGGAAGGATATGAATATTTTACAGCACTGTGTACTGCTCGAATTAGAGAGTCCGGAGATGTCTGTTGTTTCTGTCAGCATGACAGTGTACCCTTTCATAAAACAGATCTTGTGAGAAAATGGCCTGGGGACAATAACATTTCTCAAATCAATTTGCCTGCCAAGTTCCTCAATATGAATCCAATGGAACACCTTCGGGATGAGTCGAAACGTCGATTTCACTCCAGAAAAACATCCCCACCTTCTTTGGTTTGTGTTATTCCCAGTCCTCCGTAGATATTCAGGCAGACATTGAAAGTGTACGTAACAGAGCTAAAGCCCTCATAAAAGGGCGCGGTGGATATGTCCTGTATTACTGTTAATTAATAGGTATCTGGATATTTTTGATATGATAGTATATTAAGATGTGATTGATTTCTATCACGTATCCACAAACCGTATTGACAAAAATGTCAGTTACTGAAATTTCTCATCAATAGCTTTATGTGATAACACTGTTTGTTGTAGATGTCAAATTTGCCTATGACTTTATTGTGTATATGAAAATATATGCATGGACGCCGGCGGTGTTATGTAAAAGGTGACGCACTCGAAAGATGGGAACACGACCTTCCGAATGAGACCTGTAACTTTTGCCCTCGAACTGCCTCCGAGGTACGGAACAATTGACGAGTTCATTAGAGAGGACAGATGTGGTACTGCGAATGAAATCGCAACAGTGCTTATAACAGCACACAGTGCAACACAGGAATGATTCGAATCTATGGTTATCGAAAATTTGATGTCGATTGGGTCCCAAAGTTGAGAGGACTATCGTCACAGATCTTTTTCTACGAATATCGTGACAAGGTATGAAAACTGGTTTCACGATTATGAGTCTCGAGCGAAGCTCTAAAGTCCCGAATGATATATTTTGGACTCCCCATCATAAAGGAAGGCAACGATGATGCGACCTCGTGGCGAAGGTGTAGGCAATGTCTCCCGGAAAGCAGAGGGTTGCATTCTCGTCGGCGGATCGTAAATGTTGTCTGCTGCATTCGGGACGCTTGTGTGATCGCGCCCTGGGATCGTGCAGCTGGACAGCGCGCGTCCCCACGCTGCCCGCGTCGCTGCGTGGGGGACTGACGTAGTTGGACGAGGAAGCTTCAGTTACACCGCCTACGACTCTGCCGCCGCAGCCATCCTTCAGTTTCCGTGAGAGGGCAGCTGCAGCGTCCTCGCGAAACCGCTACTTCCTTCTTCCTCAAGGAAATTTCGCGCTTCCAGGACGAAGGGAAAAATGTATGCAAACCAGTTGAAACTACATTGAAAAGTGGTAGAAAAATGTGTAGTTCAGAATGATGTCCGTGGTTTGTCTACGAAATAAAAACTGATATTTATAACAATATACACTACCGCTCATTAACTTCAATACACCCAACACATGACATATACACTACTGGCCATTAAAATTGCTACACCAAGATGAAATGCAGATGATAACCGGGTATTCATTGCACAGATATATTATACTTGAATCTGACATGTGATTACATTTTCACGCAATTTGGGAGCATAGATCCTGAGAAATCAGTACCCAGAACAACCACCTCAGGCCGTAATAACGGCCTGGATACGCCTGGGCATTGAGTCAAACAGAGCTTGGATGGCGTGTACAGGTACAGATGCCCGTGCAACTTCAACACGATACCACAGTTCATCAAGAGTAGTGACTGGCGTATTGTGACGAGTCAGTTGCTCGGTCGCCATTGACCAGACGTTTTCAATTGGTGAGAGACCTGGAGAATATGCTGGTCAGGGCAGCAGTCGAACATTTTCTGTATCCAGAAAAGCCCGTACAGGACCTGCAACATGCGGTCGTGCATTGTCCTGCTGAAATGTAGGGTTTCACAGGGATCGAATGAAGGGTAGAGCCACGGGTCGTAACACATCTGAAATGTAACGTCCACTGTTCAAAGTGCCGTGAATGCGAACAAGAAGGGACCGAGACGTGTAACCAATGGCACCCCATACCATCACGCCGGGTGATACGCCAGTATGCCGATGACGAATACACGTTTCCAATGTGCGTTCACCGCGATGTCGCCAAACACGGATGCGACCATCATGATGCTGTAAACAGAACCTGGATTCATCCGAAAAATGACGTTTTGCCATTCGTGCACCCAGGTTTGTCGTTGAGTACACCATCGCAGGCGCTCCTGTCTGTCTGTGATGCAGCGTCAAGGGTAACCGCAGCCATGGTCATCGAGCTGATAGTCCATACTGCTGCAAACGTCGTCGAACTGTTCGTGCAGATGGTTGTTGTCTTGCAAACGTCCCCATCTGTTGACTCATGGATCGAGACGTGGCTGCACGATCCGTTACAGCCATGCGGATAAGATACCTGTCATCTCGACTGCTAGTGATACGAGGCCGGGATCCAGCACGGCGTTCCGTATTACTCTCCTGAACCCACAGATTCCATATTCTGCTAACGGTCATTGGATCTCGATGAACGCGAGCAGCAATGTAGCGGTACGATAAACCGCAATCGCTATAGGCTACAATCCGACCTTTATGAAAGTCAGAAACGTGATGGTATGCATTTCTCCTCCTTACACGAGACATCACAACGTTTCACCAGGCAACGCCTGTCGACTGCTGTTTGTGTATGAGAAATCGGTTGGAAACTTTCCTCATGTCAGCACGTTGTAGGGGTCGCCACCGGCGCCAACCTTGTGTGAATGCTCTGAAAAGCTAATCATTTGCATATCACAGCATCTTCTTGCTGTCGGTTAATTTACACGTCTGTAGGACGTCATCTTCGTGGTGTAGCAATTTTAATGGCCAGTATTGTAGTTCTCTGTAGATAAGATCTAATACTGTGGGTAGTGTCGGGGAAGCAAAGGAATAGTACAACAGTTGTATACAAGTAATGATTTTTTTTTGTGGTCATCGATATACCATAGTATCCAACAAACAATGTTATGCACATAAACGTTATGTACCTATCTGATATGTTTGTTTACCTTTTTACCGACGGACGCCGCATTTGGTGCACCTGTGTTGTTCCCTGTAGTGATGTGATGTCTGCAGCGAACGCAAGCATTGGTACGATACATAGCATGTGGTTCCTGCACTTCAGTTCCTACGTGACACTGAAGTGTGCACATCGCTAGTACGGCTCCATGAGTGGCGATATCCATAGGAAAACGTGCTGCAATTGTAGCACTTAGCCAAATTGCGAAACATTGTAGTGTGTCTATAGGTGGAGTGCAATACACCTTTCACCACCAGAAGACAACAGGTAGCAATAAGGATATACCACGACCAGGACGACCTCGTAAAACAACTGAAAGTGATGTTAAATATATCAGAATTATCGATAAGAGAAATAGATTCAAAACAGCGCCCCAAATTCGTGCAACATTAAGAAGGAAACTGACTAAACCCGGCTTTAAAGGATGTGTCACACCAATAAAACCCCTTCTAAGGCCCATAAGTAGACTTGGAGTAGAAAACATCGTAATGGACATCGGAAGAGTGGACGAAGGTGTTATTCATCGATGAATCGAACTTCGAGATTTTTGGAACCAGAAGGAGTATATTTGCCGATATGTAGGGAAAAGGGTAGCTCAGCTGTGTGTTCTACACGGAAGAGGTTCTGTTATGGTTTGGTGATGTTTTGCCGGAGATCGAGTTGGCGACATTGTCAAAATAGAAGGATGTATGAATCGGAAGCAGTACCACCGCATACTTCAGTATCATGCAGCATCAAGTGCATTGTGCTTAATAGGGAAAGGGTTCACCTTACAACAGGATAGTGACACAAAACATCGGTCGGCTTAATGTACGAACTACATTGCATCAAAGGAAAAACAGAAAGTACTGAATGATGATGGAATGGCAGTCCCAATGCCCCGGTTGTAATCCCATTGAAATGGTCTGGGATGGAGTGGACAGATGTATCGGGGAAGTTAATATATCCAGCAAGGAACATCTCTGGAAAGCGTTAAGGATGTGTGGAATCACACAGATTCCCAATATCTACAAAAACTGATTGTCCGCATGCCTCGAATTTGTGAGGCAGTCATTAAATCCAAAGAAGGATACTTTGAAGAAAGTAAAATATAAACAGATTGTATTATATATTTGGAAGTTAATATAATTATATCTTGTGAGAAATAACGTTTGATTTGTGTTGTAAATCTGAAATATCAGGGTGTATTGAAATTAATGAGCGGTAAGGTATTTTTCACGGCTTTTTAATAATATCGACAAGTGCGAAAGTTATCGCACAATCAGCGTAGCAGTTCATCAATCCAAGTTGATGGCAAGCATAATATACCGAAGACTGGAAAAGAAAACTGAAGTTAGATGTCGATCAGTTTGGCTATAGGAAAGGCACCAGAGAGGCAGTTCTGATCACGCGATTGATAATCGAACCAAGACTACAAAAGAAAAAAAATCGAGAAACGTTCACAGGATTTGTCGACAAAAAGGGTTCGACAATGTCAAACGGTGCAAGATGTACGGATTTCTTAGAAACATACGGGTAAGCTATACAAGAAACAGGTAATATACAATCTGTACATGTGCAAAGAGGGAACAATAAGGGTGGAAGACCAAGAACAAATGTCTCATATTAAAAATTAAAACAGTCACTCAAGCAGAAATACCATACGCAAGTGAAACAACCTTCAAAACAACTAACACTGCACAAATAGACAAAATACTCAAAATAGAGGGAAGAATCATCAGAACGTGCATCAACAAATCGTACCAGAAAGATGGACACTGTAGAGTAGCTACAAATGAAACAATCTACAAGGAAACAGAACCGGTAATGAGTACAATCAGAAAGAAACGCATTTCATTTTTCGGACATCTAATCAGAACACCAGATAACAGGATCATCGGGAGAATAATAGAAAAATTGTGGAATAGTAAGTGCAACATTAAGTGGATTACAGAAATCAAGGAGGAAATGGATGAGCTACAGATTACATTGGAAGACCTGTGAAACAAAACTGACAAAATCAGGAAACTCACAGACAAACAAACCAGACTGCAAACGAGAATCAACAAACAGACAATAGGAAGGGTGATTTCAGATGAAGAAAGAAGGATGAGATCCGAGAGAATGAAGAAGTACTTGGCTGACAGGAAACTGAAAATTTTTTTTATTTATAAAGTTGGCTAGAGTGTTCCAATGAAGGCTATAAAATAATAATAATAAAAATGTATGTAAGAGAGGGAAGCAGTCTTTCGACCTTACTGTTCAATCTGTAAATCGAAGAAGCAATGACGGAAATAAAATAAAAAAAGTTTCGAGACTGGGATTAAAGTTCATTGTGAATGGACGTAACTAATAAGATTTCCTGATGACAGTTCTATCCTCAGTGAACGTGAAGAAGAATTAGAGGATCTGTTGAATGGAATGAACGGTGTAGTGAGTACAGAATATGGATAGAGAGGAAATCGAAGGAAGACCGAATACGTGAGAAACAGAGGAAAAGAGAACAGCGAGAAACTTAACATGAGGGTTGGTGATCACAAAGCAGATAAAGTTAAGGGATACTGCTAGCTAAGCAGCAAAATAACCCGTGACAGATGGAGAAAGGAGGACATAAGGAGCAGACTAGCATTGGCAAAAAGGACATTCCTGGTCATGAGAAGTCTTAGTCTACGAATATGAAATGTAGGCCTTAGCTCGAAGAAGAAATTTCTTAGAAGGTACGTTAGGAACACAGCAATGTATGGTAGTGAAACATGGGCTGTGGGAAAACCAGGAAAGAAGAGAATCGAACATTTGAGATGTGGTGCTACAGACGAATGTTGAAAAGTAGTGGACTGATAATGTGAGGAATGAGGAGGTTCTGCGCAGAATCGTAGAGGAGAGAAATGTGTGGAAAACACTGACAAGAAGAAGGGACGTGGTGGTAGGACATCTGTTAAGACATTAAGGAATAGCTTCCACGGTACTACAGGGAGCCGGCCGCTGTGGCCGAGTGGTTCTAGGCGCTTCAGTCTGGAACCGCGCTGCTGGTAGGGTCGCAGGTTCGAATCCTGCCTCGGGCATGGATGTGTGTGATGTCCTTAGGTTAATTAGGTTTAAGTAGTTCTAAGTCGAGGGGACTGATGAACTCAGACGTTAAGTCCCACAGTGCCTACAGCCATTAGAACCATTTTTTACTACAGGGAGCTGTACAGGGTAAAAGCTGTAGAGGAGATTGGAATACATCCAGCAAATAATTGAGGTCTTAGGTTGCAAATGCTACTCTGAGACGAAGAGGTTGTTGGCACAGGGGAGGAATTCATGGCGGTCCAAATCAAAGCAGTGAAATGACTGATACTAAAAAAAAAAGTAATACGCTAGTCTTCTTTAAAGGCAACGCTCTTCTTATCGTTCTGCAATAATTTATTCGCAGACATAATAGGTTTCAGGTTTCTCGACATGCTACCAGGTGGTACTGAGTGTCGAAGAAGCAGCTCCAATAACCCCAGAAAGGAGGGCATGTAATTATAAAAAAAAAAAACAGAAAACCAAAACAAAATTACTTTTACGATGAGTCAGTTTAAGTGTTGGGATGTTGAATTATACGAGGGTTGGAACTTTAATAGCAGCAACTATTTATTTACAGCTCGCACAAAATAGATACGTGTTTCAAAGTTTTACTGACCTTCAAGATAGTCACCAGCATTGTGTATAACCCACTGCCAACGATGTCGAAGTCGTAGGATACTCTTGGCAGTGTCAGTTGTATTGACAGTTCGAGCAGCGCGGTCTATTGCCAGACGAATTTGTAGCAGTTTTAAAGTGAATGCCGTGAAGCGTTTCCTTCAGTTTAGAAATCGAGTTAAAGTCACGAGGGCTTAAGTCAGGGGAGTGCAGTAGGTGGTATATAGCACTTAGCAGCCCCATCAGTCAAACAAATCAGTAAGAGCTTGCACTGTACGTGCTAGAGCATTGACCTGCAAAATTATGATCAGGTCCTGCAGAAAGTGTCATCACTTCTGTCTCTAAGCTGGTCGTGTTGTGTTCCAAAAATGCTCTGTAGCAATGTGCACAAACCCTGTCAAAAGACATACAACTGCACTTGCAAGTGCTAAATGAAGCGATAATTTGCATACTGACGATATTAGTAATGCAGTGTCAAATAGTAAAACGGCGATATATGGAAACGTTTTGCGATATCTGTAGTGGAGACGATTAGAGGTAAGTGCGCCGACTCTTCCCACAGCCAAATCTCCAGATGTCAGACTCTCAGATCGGTACCAAACGCTGTAAGTCGGCAGAGTGTCCACCAAAACAACCATTCAGCTCGTGTTATGTGGTGTCGCCCAGTAGTACATGCGTAAATGGTAATTAAAAGGAACACCACAGTTACAGAGCACACGGAAGGCGTATCTATGAATAATTGCTTTGTAGATGTTGGTGTGTGAATTGATAGAGTGTACGGTCGTAATACCAAAGGTACCGCATTCAAGTCCCACTAAAGACAATTTTTTTTCTTTTAGCTGTTTACGCGTGAAACTGTTACACAATGTGATCAAAAGTATCCGGACACCCCTGAAAAAAAAATGTTTTTCTATGATGTGCATTGTGATGTCAGGTACTCCATATCAGCGACCTCAGTAGTCATTAGACATCGTAAGAGAGCAGAATGGGGAGCACCGTGGAAGGATTTCGAACATGGTCAGTTGGTTTGGTGTCACTTGGGTCATAGGTTTGTACGTGAGATTTCAACACTCCTAAACATCCTTCGGTCCATTGTTTCCGATGTGATAGTGAAGTGGAAACGTGAAGGGACACGTGCAGCACAAAAGTGTACAGGCCGACCTCGTCTGTTGACTGACAGAGATCGACGACAGTTGAAGAGATTGCGTAAAGCATGAAACATCCATGCCCGAGGCAGGATTCGAACCTGCGACCGTAGCAAACCAAACGTACTCAGACATTTCTCTCTTTACTTATTCTGATCATCACTAAACTGACACACAATATTTTTTTAGCGCAACGCAATCTGACTTTCAATAATCCCTACAAAAGAATGGCCCTGACTAACAATAACCTATACCTTTCATGAATCACTTACCCTACAAAATTCCCCGTTACTCAAACTACTGCAATACAGCGTGCGCCAATACTGCCAGCTGAATAAAAGAGTCTAACTACTGAAGACACCAACTACTGATAGGCGTAGTTAGCAAATCAAAGATTTTGATAGAGAACAAACAATGTATTTACCTTAATAATGTTCAAAAGTCATCATATATCAGTTCATGATATCCAATATTACAAATTTATTCTTTCCGATGGACATACGTCCAGATCGTCCGCTCTCAAAATTCTGCCGTCTCTCTCCCCACATCCACCACTGCTGGCGGCTCATCTCCAACTGAGTAGTGATGGGGAGCTCGTGAATGAGTCGTTTAAATGAACGATTCACTCCAGTGAAGTGTGAACTAGCCACTCAATTTCAATGAACTGGTACTTCAAACTCTCCACAGATAGTACACTCCACACTTTTTTTCTAGTTCGTTCACTCACTCTCTTCCCCTCTCCCTCTCCCACTACATTGGCGCTACGTCACTCATTCTCCCTTCACTTCAATCCTCCCTGTACTGCCTGTCGACGAATCGCGCGATGAAATACACTTAGAACAGCAGTTGCACTTTCCTTTCACATAACCTAAATCGGCGAAGAAACTCCAAATTTCACTACTTTTACGCGATCGCGTGTTGCTAGCTATTGTATAAGTGTGAACAGACACAAAAACTGCTTTAGAATAAAATAAAGAGGGATTTTACCTGAAATCGTACCAATGACTACAGGTGACAGTTTATGTTTTGAATTTAGAGGGTTATTATTCTCAATAAAAATAGAATCTCCAGGAAAACTTCTGAATAATTACTTAACGTAGGTATATAGACTTTGTGACAGTGGTAAACATACTCATTCTATTTTGGATTAAATTTTAAAAGGAACATAAACTTGGACTGCATTTCGTTGGTAGCCCTAGTTTTCAGTCCATAAATACAACAAATAAGGTTTCACTTGGCAGATGAAGACTCTTTTTGGCGCTTCATGAGAAAATGTCGAGCAAGATTAAACGTAATACCTCCTTTATATGTGACAGGCTTCTCTGTTTCTCTTTCCTTTGTCCCCTTCGACCATCCTGTATTTAAGTTAACTCAGACGCTGTAAGAGCGAAAACGTTGCGTGCACGTTACTGCATAGTTCGGCCATCTGTTGGTAAAAATATAAAGTATTACGAAGCTTTAGCCCCCCCCATGAACCATGGACCTTGCCGTTGGTGGGGAGGCTTGCGTGCCTCAGCGATACAGATAGCCGTACCGTAGGTGCAACCACAACGGAGGGGTATCTGTTGAGAGGCCAGACAAACGTGTGGTTCCTGAAGAGGGGCAGCAGCCTTTTCAGTAGTTGCAAGGGCAACAGTCTGGATGATTGACTGATCTGGCCTTGTAACACTAACCAAAACGGCCTTGCTGTGCTGGTACTGCGAACGGCTGAAAGCAAGGGGAAACTACAGCCGTAATTTTTCCCGAGGGCATGCAGCTTTACTGTATGATTACATGATGATGGCGTCCTCTTGGGTAAAATATTCCGGAGGTAAAATAGTCCCCCATTCGGATCTCCGGGCGGGGACTACTCAAGAGGATGTCGTTATCAGGAGAAAGAAAACTGGCGTTCTACGGATCGGAGCGTGGAATGTCAGATCCCTTAATCGGGCAGGTAGGTTAGAAAATTTAAAAAGGGAAACGGATAGGTTGAAGTTAGATATAGTGGGAATTAGTGAAGTTCGGTGGCAGGAGGAACAAGACTTCTGGTCAGGTGACTACAGGGTTATAAACACAAAATCAAATAGGGGTAATGCAGGAGTAGGTTTAATAATGAATAGGAAAATAGGAATGCGGGTAAGCTACTACAAACAGCATAGTGAACGCATTATTGTGGCCAAGATAGATACAAAGCCCACGCCTACTACAGTAGTACAAGTTTATATGCCAACTAGCTCTGCAGATGACGAAGAAATTGAAGAAATGTATGATGAAATAAAAGAAATTATTCAGATTGTGAAGGGAGACGAAAATTTAATAGTCATGGGTGACTGGAATTCGAGTGTAGGAAAAGGGAGAGAAGGAAACATAGTAGGTGAATATGGATTGGGGGACAGAAATGAAAGAGGAAGCCGCCTGGTCGAATTTTGCACAGAGCACAACATAATCATAACTAACACTTGGTTTAAGAATCATGAAAGAAGGTTGTATACATGGAAGAACCCTGGAGATACTAAAAGGTATCAGATAGATTATATAATGGTAAGACAGAGATTTAGGAACCAGGTTTTAAATTGTAAGACGTTTCCAGGGGCAGATGTGGACTCTGACCACAATCTATTGGTTATGACCTGTAGATTAAAACTGAAGAAACTGCAAAAAGGTGGGAATTTAAGGAGATGGGACCTGGATAAACTAAAAGAACCAGAGGTTGTACAGAGATTCAGGGAGAGCATAAGGGAGCAATTGACAGGAATGGGGGAAATAAATACAGTAGAAGAAGAATGGGTAGCTTTGAGGGATGAAGTAGTGAAGGCAGCAGAGGATCAAGTAGGTAAAAAGACGAGGGCTAGTAGAAATCCTTGGATAACAGAAGAAATATTGAATTTAATTGATGAAAGGAGAAAATATAAAAATGCAGTAAGTGAAACAGGCAAAAAGGAATACAAACGTCTCAAAAATGAGATCGACAGGAAGTGCAAAATGGCTAAGCAGGGATGGCTAGAGGACAAATGTAAGGATGTAGAGGCCTATCTCACTAGGGGTAAGATAGATACCGCCTACAGGAAAATTAAAGAGACCTTTGGAGATAAGAGAACGACTTGTATGAATATCAAGAGCTCAGATGGAAACCCAGTTCTAAGCAAAGAAGGGAAAGCAGAAAGGTGGAAGGAGTATATAGAGGGTCTATACAAGGGCGATGTACTTGAGGACAATATTATGGAAATGGAAGAGGATGTAGATGAAGATGAAATGGGAGATATGATACTGCAGTTTGACAGAGCACTGAAAGACCTGAGTCGAAACAAGGCCCCCGGAGTAGATAACATTCCATTAGAACTACTGACGGCCGGGTGAGAGCCAGTCCTGACAAAACTCTACCATCTGGTGAGCAAGATGTATGAAACAGGCGAAATACCCTCAGACTTCAAGAAGAATATAATAATTCCAATCCCAAAGAAAGCAGGTGTTGACAGATGTGAAAATTACCGAACTATCAGCTTAATAAGTCACAGCTGCAAAATACTAACACGAATTCTTTACAGACGAATGGAAAAACTAGTAGAAGCCAACCTCGGGGAAGATCAGTTTGGATTCCGTAGAAACACTGGAACACGTGAGGCAATACTGACCTTACGACTTATCTTAGAAGAAAGATTAAGGAAAGGCAAACCTACGTTTCTAGCATTTGTAGACTTAGAGAAAGCTTTTGACAATGTTGACTGGAATACTCTCTTTCAAATTCTAAAGGTGGCAGGGGTAAAATACAGGGAGCGAAAGGCTATTTACAATTTGTACAGAAACCAGATGGCAGTTATAAGAGTCGAGGGACATGAAAGGGAAGCAGTGGTTGGGAAGGGAGTAAGACAGGGGTGTAGCCTCTCCCCGATGTTGTTCAATCTGTATATTGAGCAAGCAGTAAAGGAAACAAAAGAAAAATTCGGAGTAGGTATTAAAATTCATGGAGAAGAAATAAAAACTTTGAGGTTCGCGGATGACATTGTAATTCTGTCAGAGACAGCAAAGGACTTGGAAGAGCAGTTGAATGGAATGGACAGTGTCTTGAAAGGAGGATATAAGATGAACATCAACAAAAGCAAAACAAGGATAATGGAATGTAGTCTAATTAAGTCGGGTGATGCTGAGGGAATTAGATTAGGAAATGAGGCACTTAAAGTAGTAAAGGAGTTTTGCTATTTGGGGAGCAAAATAACTGATGATGGTCGAAGTAGAGAGGATATAAAATGTAGGCTGGCAATGGCAAGGAAAGCGTTTCTGAAGAAGAGAAATTTGTTAACATCCAGTATAGATTTAAGTGTCAGGAAGTCATTTCTGAAAGTATTCGTATGGAGTGTAGCCATGTATGGAAGTGAAACATGGACGATAAATAGTTTGGACAAGAAGAGAATAGAAGCTTTCGAAATGTGGTGCTACAGAAGAATGCTGAAGATTAGATGGGTAGATCACATAACTAATGAGGAAGTATTGAATAGGATTGGGGAGAAGAGAAGTTTGTGGCACAACTTGACCAGAAGAAGGGATCGGTTGGTAGGACATGTTCTGAGGCATCAAGGGATCACCAATTTAGTATTGGAGGGCAGCGTGGAGGGTAAAAATCGTAGAGGGAGACCAAGAGATGAATACACTAAGCAGATTCAGAAGGATGTAGGTTGCAGTAGGTACTGGGAGATGAAAAAGCTTGCACAGGATAGAGTAGCATGGAGAGCTGCATCAAACCAGTCTCAGGACTGAAGACCACAACAACAACAACAACGAAGCTTTATTGTTCGAGCGAGGCGAAGCGAGCGTAGCCGCGGCTGAACGGCGAACTGGGCAACTTCGCCAGGCTTCCGTACTTCATGAATGAACTACTTCATTTGAACGCTTCACGGCAAAAAGTGAAATGAATGAAGTACTTTACGGGAATGAACGAGTTCGACCCATCTCTACAACTGAGCAACGCTACGCGCTGTTCACATCTAACTGCCCAACACAACAATAGCGAATATTCCAACAATGCAAACCACACACAGACTGCACACAGCACAGTCGGTGATTTTCATACAGAGCGCTACGTGACGTTACCAATATAAAAACCTAAACAGCCTACTTACAAGCATTGTGTTGCGCAGTCATCAAGGGTACACCAGTGGGCCTTCGGGCCGCGCGGGGTAGCCGTTCGGTCTGAAACGCATTGTCGCGGTTCGCGTGGCTGCTTCTGTCGGAGGATCGAGTCCTCCCTCGGGCATGGGTGGATGTGTTGTCTTTAGCCTAAGTTAGATTAAGTAATGTGTAAGTTTTAGGGACCGATGACCCCCGCAGTTTGGTTAGGACTTACCACAAGTTTCCATTTTTTGGACCTTCGGCTCCGAAAACCCATGTCGATGATGTTTCGTTGAATTGTTCGCACGCTAACGCTTGTTGATGGCCCAGCACTGAAATCTGCAGCAACTTGCGGAGTGGTTGCACTTTTGTCACGTTGAACGATTCTCTTCAGTCGTTGTTGGTCCCGTTCATGCAGGATCTTTTTCCGGCCGCAGCGATGTCGGAGATTTGATGTTTCCCGGATCTCCGATATTCACGGTACACTCGTGAAATGTCGTACGGGAAAATCCCCACTGCCTCGCTACCTCGGAGATGCTGTGCACCATCACTCGTGTGACCACTGTAACAACGCGCTCAAACTCACTTCAATCGTGATAACCTGCCATTGCAGCAGCGGCAGCCGACCTAACAACTGCGCCAGACACTTGTTGTCTTATATAGGCGCTGAAGTCGGTTTTCAGCTCTCTGTATTTGAATACTCATGTTTATACGAGCCGGCCGCTGTGGCCGAGCAATTCCTGGCGTTTCAGTCCGGAACCACGCGGCTGCTACGGCCGCAGGTTCGAATCCTGCCTCGGGCATGGATGTGTGTCATGTCCTTAGGTTAGTTAGGTTTAAGTAGTTCTAAGTCTAGGGGAGTGATGACCTCAGATATTCAGTCCCATAGTGTTCAGACCCATATGAACCATTTGAGCTTATACGAGTTTATTTGGCGCTTCGGTGTATAATAGTATGCACCAACGTATATCCTAAATTTCTCCGGAGTTCAAACGTATCTATCTTTTTATATTCTTCTGTAAATAATTCGTTCAGTATTTTCTAGCCATGACTGATTAAACCGGTGGTTCGTTACTGTTCACATCTGTCGGTACCTGCCTTCTTTGAAAATTGTCCGTGATATTCAGAAAATGTGTTATGGGACAAATGACATGAAGGATTCTTGTCGCTGCCAATTACTTTCCTCTGGCTGACCGAAAACGCCCGCTCTCTCTAATAACATCTGCGTATGCGCGTTTCGTTTGAATTATTGTCGGTGGTTTCCGGCGGAAGGCTGTTTTCAACTGCCAAAAATGGTAAGGCTGTTCGTTGTGGATTCAAATGGCTCTGAGCACTATGGGACTCAACTGCTGAGGTCATTAGTCCCCTAGAACTTAGAACGAGTTAAACCTAACTAACCTAAGGACATCACAAACATCCATGACCGAGGCAGGATTCGAACCTGCGACCGTAGCGGTCTTGCGGTTCCAGACTGCAGCGCCTTTAACCGCACGGCCACTTCGGCCGGCCGTTGTGGGTTGTTGTAAATTCCCCTTTCCAAATCATACCCAAAAATGACGGTGCCAAATTTAGTGCGTTTTATTGCTCGTACAGGAGTGAGCTATGTTACTGATCCGACCTGAATCCTATATTCCTTTACGACCGCGCACGACCATTCAAAGCACAGTCAGACAATTCCTTTCTTTTCCCCACATTAAATTTTTTTAAAAAGCTTCTGATGGGCAACTGACAGTACAACAAGAGCATTTTCAGAGATTGTAAGAGTCGAACCCCGATATAACATTCATACAAATTCGGCACAGGCATTCATCACGGCATAAATTATTGGAGTTGGAGTGATTTCTGGTAAAATGTTTTCCTTCTAGAGTTTTGTAGCTGAGTCTCATATACACCGTGAAGAAACTGACGTATTGCGCAGTAACCAGTGCAAAGACTCTGTAGTAATCCGCTAATCAGCTTACATTTCAGTCGCGACTATAATGCGAGGGTAATCCCAAAAGTAAGGTCTCCTATTTTTTTTGTAAGTACAGAACTCTGTTTGTGTGGCATTTGGTCACACTGTTATAAAGAGTGCTTCATGCGCTGTGTGTAAACATGCGCACGCCGCGCTGAGTCGCTCAGTGTTGGCTTGGCAGCTGTCGAGAATGGAGTTCCCGTTGCATGTTACCGCCAAGTGCGAATTGCGCGCAGTTGTTCGGTTTTTGAACGTAACGGGCGCTGCGCCGATTTAAATCCATCGCCAGTTGACGTAAGAGTATGGTGAGTCGTGCATGGATGTCAAAAATGTTCGTAAGTGGTGTAGAGAGTTTGCAGCTGGTCGGACCGAAATTCACGACGAACAAAGGAGCGGGAGACCGTCAATTTCTGAGGAACAGTGTTGAAGGTTGAGCAAAGCATGCGTGAAGATCGGCGGATCATCCTGGATGATCTCTGCACGTTGGTTCCTGAGGCTTCCCGAAGCACCGCTCACAGAATTTTAACGGAAACATTGAACTACCGGAAGGTGTGCGCGAGATGGGTGCCACGCATTATGACTGAGGACCACATGCGGCAACGAGCCGATGCTTCCCGCGCATTTCTTCACCGCCTTGCAGCCGAACAGGACAACTTTCTGGACTCAGTCGTCACGGATGACGAAACCTGGGCATGCTACTTTAGACCTGAGACCAAGCAACAATCACGTTAGTTCACAACTTTCTGAACAGCATGGCGGTGAGCTGGTATGACATGGGCATACAAAAACTGCCACAGCGTCTACAAAAATGCATCGACAGAAATGGTGATTATGTCGAAAAATGGCTAAATGTTCAAGCTGTAAACTAATGTAAACCATTGCAGAAATAAATAGGTCTATGTACTTATACAAAAATAGGGGACCTTACTTTTGGCTTTACCCTCTTAATTAGTAACATTTATCGAAGTAAATTCCATTTCTAACACCCTGAGTATGCGTAGTGTTCAATATGCAACAAGAAATTGAGTGGCACAGTGTGAAGAAAGTACGTTCGGCTTCTATTTGCAATACAGGAAATACTAAGTACATTCCCACCAGGAACTGTAATGAGGTACACGAAAAATAAAACAAAACAGTTTTATTACAGAACAACAAAACTTAACAACACTTACACTTCTACACATGATGAATACAACATAGCAGATAAATTACTAAAATCAGGAAAGGGAAACCAAGCTACGGAGACAGTTTGACTAGAGACAAGAATATTGTTCGGCACTCTGACACTTCGATGTCTTGCAGTCTTCATTGAATGCGAACTAAGAGTGTCATTTGCTGCTTCTTGTCGCTTCTGTAGAATTGACGAAATTTTACATGTGCAAATTTCTGACATTTATAACAGAGATTCTGGATGGAATAAATATATGAATGGTAGACTTTCCTGGTTTCGGAATTCGCGGAAAACTGGTGTCATTATCCGTATGCAGGACAAAGTGAACTGAAAATACAGTCAGTTTGTGTAGCGATAGCTCTAGGAGCTACTACTATACGGTCTTTAACCGATACTCTCACAGCATTACAGGTGGTGGAGGTCTTAGGTCAACCTCGACTGGTGTCTGCAGGTCATTGTTGTGCCTCTGTGGCCTTCCAGCTCCATCCCTGTGTGGCGCCCTGTTGTTGGGTGACGTCACACCGATACTGCTTCTGTAGATGACACTCACTGGAGACGCTCCAGTATAGCCCCGTATTGCAGCGTGTTTGTCATGGCTGATCCTGAAACCATTGTCACTCATCATGTGTTGAGGCTCCTGGACCACATTGTTGCTCGTTTGTAGGGGACGCACGTATGTTGTCGCAAGATGTGGAGAAGTGTGGTGGACGTTTGATGATACTGGTAGTAGAATTGTTGACTGAGACGGCACTGCAGTGATCATTTGTATATGTTGACCACCAGGCGATTGGTAGACTGATGATGAAGTGCCAGAACTGTGTAGTGGTGGCTTTTGTTCTGGAACTACTGCTGTTTGCTGATAGGACAGTGACTTGACTATTGCCGGTTCCACTGAAACGACTACTCTTCCACTGGAGGCTGCAGCGCTGTTGGGGACGGTATACTGCACGGCACTATTGACTGGACTCAACTGGTGTGGATGCTGCCTCGTAGCAGCGCCATTGTTTAAAGGACCTTGTTGATGTGGTTGCAGTCGCAGTATATCTGATCCCAGAGTAGCAATGTGGTGAACATTTCCCTGCTGATATGGTTGCTGTCTCGGCACATCTGATAACTGCGTAGCACTGCCCTGTACTTGATTGTGATGGTAGGGCTGTTGTCTCAGCTGAATCCGTCCCAGATTAGCACCGTGCTGTACTAGATTCTGCTGGTGGTAGTGATCTCTGGGTGAATTTACGTGTAGAGGAGCAATACTGTTGACCTGGTTGGGATACAAGTATTTCCTCAAGACTTCTGGTAGCAGTATACCACCATTGTAGTACACTTGACTTTGCTGGTGTTCGTGTTGTCTAGGGACGTGTGACACGAGAATAGCGCCGTTGTGGAGCGGGCCATGGTGATGGGGATTTGGCCTCGATATAGGCGGCACTGGAGTGGTAACCTGCTGGTAAAGCTGCTGCCTGGCCTCTTCTGGGAAGACAACTACTCCACTGTGCAATGGGCTGTCGTGGTACAGCTGTTCGTGCAGGGTCTGAGGAACCGCACTTGGCTGCTGTTGTTGTAGTGCAGCGGCAGCCACCGTCTGTAGGTAGGTGTGCGCGGGGTGAACAGGTGCTGTGGTGACGGAGCTGACTGCTGGGCTGTAGGCAGCGGCATGAGCAGGAGCTGTGAGGATGGTGCTCACCGGCGACTGATGCTGCAAACGAAAACAGGCGGTCAAACAAATGGACTGGTTTCCTGTATGGTCAGCCTTACAAGACATTTGGATGTTGTTACAAGATTTACTCTACAGTGTGTCTGAGAATTCCCCACATAGGAGGTGTGAGGATGGTGCTCACCGGCGACTGATGCTGCAAACGAAAACAGGCGGTCAAACAAATGGACTGGTTTTCTACATGGTCGGCCTTACGACACTTTGGATGTTGTTGCAAGATTTACTCTACAGTGTGTCTGAGAATTCCCCACATACCTCTTTACTTTGACAAGTGGGGAGGAATAGTTGGTTTAGTGGTATATTTGCTTTGAAGGTGACCGACAGCGTTGTTGTCAGTCAGTATTGACACAGATCAGGATTTAGATGTATGTTTGGGACTGAATCATTTGATAATGCCAGGAGCAGCGAATTACAGTCTACCATGCTTTGCTGGCACAGTTTCCCAACGCTCTGTCTCGCTCGGAAGTGTTACTGTCTGATTAATTTGTGACGCACCACTTTTCTAGTTTATGGAAAAACCGCATTATGTGCAAGAGTTGAAAAGGAACCGACTTCACAGTACGATATGGACTGAGATGTCTTCATGATGCACGTTCAGATAACTTTTTATAGGTATGGGAGTGGAAATTCTTATTGGAACATGTTGTAATCGTGGCAAATAATTGAGTCTGGTGATAGGGGAGTGTGTACAGCAGGAAGGAGATGCTCCAGCACACCCTCAGATGAGGGGGCTCTTTGGTGAACAATTTAGGGATTGCTCGATTAGATGTGGATCAGTAATGCCACAAGCTTGATTTAAATGTTCAACAGGAAACCCAAACCTTAACACGCCAGACAAATTATTGCGTGGAATAATCAGGCCCAATGTGACTGCACGCTGGTGCAAGACTACTGAAGAAAGTATTGAGAAATCCTTTCAAAGCCTAACTCCAGAGATGCTCCACAAGAAGTCATGTAGGGCTTGCAGACACTTAGATCTCCATGTAATGCATGGTAGTTCACATACAACTATTACCATATACAATATGCAAAAAAATGTTCAAATGTGGGTGAAATCTTATGGGACTTAACTGCTAGGGTCATCAGTCCCTAAGGTTACACACTACATAACCTAAGTTATCCTAAGGACAAACACACACACACCCATGCCGCAGGGAGGATTCGAACCTCTGCCGGGACCAGCCGCACAGTCCATGACTGCAGCGCCCTAGACCACTCGGCTAATCCCGCACAGCTACAATATGCAACATATTACTTTAACCTAGGAGTACAGAAACTTTCACACACAATAGGTTGAGATAGGAAAAAGTAAACACATTTGTAAAAGGAAAGTTTGAAAAATTGTGGTGCTACATTATATCATAGTGTTTTGCATTAAATTTTAGGATTGGATGTCACATTCTAAACACAATGAACGGGCAAGAAAGTTTATAGTTTAACGGCACAATGACATCAAGATCATTACAGAATGAGAGCTAGGATGGATGGACTAAGACTAGGACAGAAACAGGAGAGCATGCTGAAAAGTAATGCCTCCAAGTTTTTATGTAAAAGATCATAAAGCTTTTTCAATAAAACAAAGTTTTTTAACACCCTACATCTTTACACTTCATGTGCTGGTGTAAGCTGTCACTAGCACACCAGTAGCCAAAAAGGTTGCAAGAAGATCGATAACAGGTGCTGAATCAAGTGCGCCTGTCAGGAGAGAGGCCAGAGACAGACTCGCAAGCATAGCGCCGCCAACGCCCTCTCGACCGCCAGTATTTAGATCGCCGCCGCGGACCGGAGAGGCCAGTCTGTCACAGACAGTCCAGTCCCTGTCAGAGTTATCAGTCATAGTTCCAGCTCAGTTACTAACTCAGTCACTGCTCTAGTTGGGTCCGTCACTTCACATCACCGGTTAGGAGAGTGTAGTGCTTATAGCAGGACTTGTACTTCACCAGCAGTAAGGCTAATGTGAACTATTATGGAAGAGCTTGTACCACAACAACTTGATTAAAGATAAGTGGTTTTCTGTTCTGGTTAATAACGAACTCTGTTAATACAAGTGTGCAGTTTGCATTGTAGAAAGAGGATACTGGCCACCAAACAACATCCTCTCTATTGCTTCCCCTGGTACAAGACTCTGCAGTGGCAATGGCGACACAAAACTTCATGTCTACATATTTATTTCTCAACATACGAGGAGCGACAGTAAAGTAATGAGACTGATTTTCTTTGCAAGATGTGGCAACCCTGCAGGCTTGCGTAGGCACAATATCTTTGACCTTGCTCTATAAGCTGCTTCTAGTCCAAGCTGCACATCGATGCAACTGCTCTGTCGTGAGTTATGCTGTAAAACGTTAACACATGTTTGTGTCTCTCGTCACGGAAATGGAACTCCATAATATTGCGCAACGGTACGCCATTTTTTTTGTGTTAAATTGGGTGAAAACGGGACGACAACTTACGGTAAGCTTCAGAAGGCTGTTGGAGAGGAGGTTATGTAAAGAGCTCAAGTTGGCATAAAATGTTTAGTGAAGGCAGAACAAATGTTGAAGATGAAGACTGCAGTGGACGACCATCAACCTCACGAATGGATGTCAACTTGGCCAAGATTATTCATGAAAATGAATGCAGAAGCACTGAACACCAATCGAGAAATGTTTTATCTAATAATAACTGGTATGAGAAAGATTTGTGCAAAAATGGTCCCCAAAAATCTCACACCACAACAGCGAGAAACACGGGAAAATGCTGCAACCGATCTGTTAGAGCAAACGAAAATCAATCCAGAATTGTTAAGCCGTGTTATCACTGTTGATGAAAGTTGGTTTTTTCAATACGATCCAGAGACAAAACGCCAAAGTTCGCAATGGTGATCAAAGGGATCACCCAAACCGAAAAAAGCTCGCATGTCAAAGTCAAAAGTGAAATGCTTGCTTGTGTTCTTCTTTGATTCCATGGGAATTGTTCATAAAGAGTGGGTGCCTCCTGGACATACAATTAACCAGTATTAATACAAAGAAATTTTAAAAAGACTTCTTAAAAGAGTTTTTCGTGTCCATGCCAACATTGCTGATAATTTGATTCTGCATCACAATAATGCGCCATCCCATACTGCTCTGTCAGTACTGCAATTTTTAACCTCAAAAACAAATTTTAGTACTACCACGGCCACCTTATTCACCAGATATTGCTTCGTGCGACTTTTTTCTATTTCCAAGAGTCAAAACGGCGGTCAAAAGACACCATTTTCAAACAACACAAGATGTCCAAAACGCTGCGACGAGACTCTTGGAGGATATTACAGAAGATGAGTTCCAGAAATGTTACCATTAATGGCAGAAGCGCTGGAAAAAGTGTGTGCAATCAGAAGGGAACGTCTTTGAAGGAGACATCACTAAAATTGACTAAAACGGTAAGCAACATTTTTTTTCACATCGGTCTCATTACTTTATTGTTGCACCTCGTAGTCCCCCTGGCGACGAACACATTTCTCCCATCGAGAGTCTAGTTTGTTGATACCTTCACTGTAGAATATTTGACGTAGTTGACGGAGTCACAGCCTCGCCACCAAAAATTGAAGTCCTCGGAGGTGTTCATCGTATTTTGGAAACAGATGAAAATCAGATGTGGCCAGGACGGGACTGTACGGAGGATGGTCAATGACTGTTAATCCAAGGTGGCGGATTGTTGCAAGATGCGGCAGGACTTGGGTGTGTGGTCCGGCGTTGTCATGCTGAAGGATAGGCTGCTGCCTGTGTGGACGAACTCTTTAAATCCATGCTTTCAGAAAGTCGATTACAGCCCGCTGTTTCCCACGCACCGACGTAGTGACGTTGCGTACCGCCATGTTATACTCTACAGTTGGAGCCCTCTAACGGCAGAAATCTGCAACTTGCGACAGCAAAGCATACAGTCGACCGAGCAATATGGATAACATGTAATTACCCCATCCAATATTGAGAGCAGAATAAGAAATTCGGAGGCATTGCTTTTCAGCAGGGCTTCGTAAGTAGCGGCCTTGTTACACGAAAGATTCCAACATTCACATGGAGCGATTTGGAGAAAGTATGGTTTCTCGGGGATTTTACCTTTGTTGCATCTAAAAAGGCGCCCTGTGTTTTAATTACTAAAGCAGCTAATGTGACTAGAAATGTGACAGGCTGTGTACAGAGTCAATGAACAGAAGTAATATACTCTAGCAACATAGCATTACCCCATGTATACATGATTTACTTTAATCACCAAAACATGTTTAAAACTTCTGATGCACCACTTCCACTCAGTTTTAACAGATATTTAACTTTATTAGTAGTTGAAACTTTCACCATTTTTTGTTGATATTCTAATAATTCCTTTGGAGGATACGATAAATCAACATTGTTTCGCTTCTTTGTTTTGAAATGCAGTTTTCTTCGAGTACACAAGTCTTTCAGTCCTAGAGAATGTTCCTCCTCCTTTTCTTGTGTCCACTTTCGTCCAGTTTCCTATTTTTTCTGTTCTGAAACGCTGCCTTTTCTATTGCTTCTTTAAAAAATGCTCTGTTTCTTACTGTGTCCATGTCGACTCCTACATTTGCGGTGTTTCTTCCTCCTTCTCCCGGCCATGTGATCTTGGATTTATCATTGTTTGGTAGGTCAAAGATTTGTTTGATTATTCTGTCATCGTTCACCTTGCATATTTGTCAATAAAGCTATAATCTCCTTTTTCTCCTTGGATCTCTTAACAGTCTTAACGGGCCTAAGAGCTAATCAGCGAGTAGTGTTCACGTTCATGTTAGTTTATGCACCCCTTGATAATTAAAAGGCACTCTCCATTTTTCATTCATTTCTCTCTATTTTATTAACACTTTTCATAGTCAGAGATTTCCTTTTTACCTAAGAAAAGAAGTAGTTTGTCGATAATGAACATGATATACATGTTCCTTAATTCTTTTGATGACAGTAATGGAATGGGTGCAGCCGCGCACAATTAATAGTATCCTTCTACATGTAGCCAAAAGTCAATAAATGATTTATGTTTCAAGAAAAGATTGTACAGGGTGTTCGGAAATTCCCGTTACAAACTTCTAGGACTTGAAGAGTACATAATATCTTGCATAGGAACCCACATCCTGAATCGCACCATTTCAGTACTGCGCCGGCCGGAGTGGCCGAGCGGTTCTAGGCGCTACAGTCGCACGTTCGAATCCTGCTTCGGGCATGGATGTGTGTGATGTCCTTAGGTTAGTTAGGTTTAAGTAGTTCCAAGTTCTGGGGGACTTATGACCACAGCAGTTAAGTCCCATAGTGCTCAGAGCCATTTTTCAGTAGTGCCGCCGCTCGAAAACATGTTTGCTTGGTAGGTACGAACAGGGTAGTCATGGTGTGGGGGGGAGGGGGTGGTGATGGTTACTTCGCATCGGCTGATGTCATTGAACTTCTATACTGCCCCTCTGACCTAGTTAGAGCTTCATTGAGATGTCTGAATGTTAGTTCAACATGGTTTAGTAGACATTTGCAGATTACATCGACATGATGTTCCCGGTAATGGATGAGCGGCTCCTTGCCTTCATCAGGATCTTTATCCACAACGTCCGACTCCATCACATGCCTTTTTTGCCACAATTACGCAACGGCGTCGAGAAAGAGGTATCTTCGTCATCAGAAGGCATACTGTGGCGCCCCAAGTAGACACCGCACATCCAAATTGGGAATGCAATTTTTTGTGAAGTGCAATTAAGTTTCCTTTCTATTTTTTGGTTATTAAACAGTGGAATTGTAAAACAAGTGATGTACTGTGTCACGCCTAATAAGTTACTTTTAAAAGTGGTCACATTACCAACATGTTTTCAAATGGCTGTAGCAAGAAAATTGTAGTTTGTCGAACATGGGTTCCACTTCAAAATATTATCTACTTTCTCTCCTCGACAAGTTCTAGACGTTTTTAAAGGGAATTTCCGAACACTGCGTTTACCAGGTGTGAATTTCTCTGTAGATGGTGCTAGCAGTCAGTGTAGGGCCTGTGAGACAGCGCCTGCAGTGCCATCTGCTTCCTGTAACGGTTGACGACGAATGTCAGCACAGAGTAACCCAAGTTTCATACATCGGTATTTGTTTCAGACCATCAAACGTGTAGAGTTTTGTGCCTACGAACTACGATTTGCGGACAGCATTGATTTTCTGTTATCGTTTGAAGAAAAGTGCTGCAGAATCGCATCGAATGCTTGTCGAAGCTTTTGGCGAACATTATCTTAGGAAAACACAGTGTTTCGCGTGGTTCAAAAAATTCAAAAGTGGTGATTTTGACATGAGAAACGACGAGGGCGGGAAACCACAAAAAAAGTTCGAAGACAACGAATTGCAGGCTATATTGGATGAAGATGATACTCAGACTCAACAGGAACTCGCGGAACAGTTGAATGTGACGAAGAAAGCCGTTTCTCTTCGGTTGGGTGGTTTGAGGGATAAAGAGACCAAACTACAGGGTCATCAGTCCCTCGTTCCAGACGCAAACAAGGCTCAGGATAAAACAACTCCCAAAGTACATTTGGGAAAGTAAAAGGGGGAAAATGAATGCGGAACCACACCTAAAAAGAAAACAAATAGTACGAACAAAAAACGGGGAAAACATACACCATAAGGAAAAGTAGAAGATTGTATTAAAACCATACAGCAGATGGTCTGGACTGGCTGATCACAAGCATAAAAGAGGATGAGCCAACCACTCTGCAACACATTAAAATGTCCACCCCAAAAAGACAAGGCGAGATGAACACATAGTGTTAGACAGTGTCGGAAGTTCCATGCGGCTTTTCGCGGATGATGCTGTAGTATACAGAGAAGTTGCAGCATTAGAAAATTGTAGCGAAATGCAGGAAGATCTGCAACGGATAGGCACTTGGTGCAGGGAGTGGCAACTGACCCTTAACATAGACAAATGTAATGTATTGCGAATACATAGAAAGAAGGATCCTTTATTGTATGATTATATGATAGCGGAACAAACACTGGTAGCAGTTACTTCTGTAAAATATCTGGGAGTATGCGTGCGGAACGATTTGAAGGGGAATGATCATATAAAATTAATTGTTGGTAAGGCGGGTACCAGGTTGAGATTCATTGGGAGAGTGCTTAGAAAACGTAGTCCATCAACAAAGGAGGTGGCTTACAAAACACTCGTTCGACCTATACTTGAGTATTGCTCATCAGTGTGGGATCCGCACCAGATCGGTCTGACGGAGGAGATAGAGAAGATCCAAAGAAGAGCGGCGCGTTTCGTCACAGGGTTATTTGGTAACCGTGATAGCGTTACGGAGATGTTTAATAAACTCAAGTGGCAGACTCTGCAAGAGAGGCGCTCTGCATCGCGGTGTAGCTTGCTCGCCAGGTTTCGAGAGGGTGCGTTTCTGGATGAGGTATCGAATATATTGCTTCCCCCTACTTATAACTCCCGAGGAGATCACGAATGTAAAATTAGAGAGATTAGAGCGCGCACGGAGGCTTTCAGACAGTCGTTGTTCCCGCGAACCATACGCGACTGGAACAGGAAAGGGAGGTAATGACGGTGGCACGTAGGGTGCCCTCCGTCGCGCACCGTTGGGTGGCTTGCGGAGTGTCGATGTAGATGTAGATGTAGAAAGACAAACACATAGACAAACAAATGCAAAGAAAGTGTGACAGAGTTAAAATGGAGCGAGTGTGGAGGCCCTCGAGAGAAGGCCAAACGCCCACCCTTAGATGGTACGATAAAAACCCTCTCACTAATGAAACGTAAAACTAAATCTGCCGTTGTGGCATTGTCGCCTAACACCGAACGTATAGTGCTGGGAAGGTTAAAAGTATGCCGTAGAGCAGCTGAAATTAGGCAAGCGAGGGTCTCGCATGGATGACCGCCACACATTCGTCGTCTCCTTTATAGCACGGAGTTTATTTGGTGTTGAAAGCAACGGGAAAGGTGCAGAAAGTGGGAAAATAGGTTCCGCATGAACTGAATGAAAGACAGCAAACAAATCGAAACATCACTTGTGAAATGCTTCTCGCCAGATAGTGAGAGGTGATGAGAAATGGATATATTTTGAGAATCCTAAGCGTCGTAAATCGTGGGTGAATTCAAGAAAATCATTGATCATTGACATCCACTCTTAGACCAAATCACTTCGCAAAAAAAAAAAAAAAAAAAAAAAAAAAAAAAAAAAAAAAAAAAAAAAAAATGTTCTGCGTTTGTGGGGTCAGAAGGGTGTCATCTATTATGAGCTGCCAAAACCTGGTGAAACCGTTAACACTGATCGGTACCAACAGAAAATGATCGATTTCAATCGAGAATTACGTGAAAAACGACCGAAATATGGAAAAAGGCAACACAAAGTCATATTGCTCTATGATAACACCCGTCACACACAGCAAAACGGGTCACGGAAACGAGCGAGGTGTTCAGCCGGGAAATACCAGGGCATGCAGCTTATTTTCCAAATTCGTTTCCTTCCGATTATCATCTATTTGCACCACTGGGACACGCTCTCGCTAAACAACGCTTCAGTTCGTATGAAAATGTACGAAAACGGCTCACTGACTGGTTCGCTTCGAAAGAAGAAGTTTTTTTGGCGTGGCGTTCATAGCCTGCCGGAGAGGTTGGAGAAATGTATAAATAGCAATGGAGATTATTTTGAATAAAATATCGTTTATCAGTTTCAAGCAACAGACGTGTAATTATTGCAACCAAATACCGGTTTCATACTCGTGCACCTGGTACCCCCACATCAGATTAGTTGTTAAGTAAGATGATATGAACAGGAAATACTATTGAAAGTTAGTGTTTTGAAATCGTAGCATTAATTTCTACAGTTATTAAAGACAAAGTCCAGTGTGTAGGAAGACGATGGCACATGAATATCAAGAAAAATTTCACGTGGTACAAATCACCCACGCATGGCTATTTGCTGGAAAGGTGCTAGTGCTGGTGAACAGCTGGAACCGACCTGTGGACCCAGGGCCGGCTGTTGGTGCTGGTACTCGTGGTGGGGGTAGGCGGGCGGCTCCCTGACTGAATGGTGCGGCGCCTCGGCTGTGGCGTGCTGTGCTGCGGCCTGGTGATACGGCTGGGGGGTCCGGGTTTGTGCCTGGGCGACGGCGACAGGTGGCCGCGTCTGGAGGCCGCTGGAGCTGGACAGGTAAGGCGAAGACGCGAACTGTGGAGCCGCTGTTACCAGCCGCTCTTCCTGTGCGGGGATCTGGAAATTACGGTTGACTAGAGTAGGCATTTTAATGGGGAAACTTAACAGTACAAGTAACAGTTTCCATGTATGAAGTGCTCAATCACCATTTAATATGTATAATCTGTGTAAATATACATTAGCACAAACCATTTCAGATGAGAATAGCTCGAGGTTGTACCGAGACCAGCCGGCCGAAGTGGCCGTGCGGTTAAAGGCGCTGCAGTCTGGAACCGCAAGACCGCTACGGTCGCAGGTTCGAATCCTGCCTCGGGCATGGATGTTTGTGATGTACTTAGGTTAGTTAGGTTTAACTAGTTCTAAGTTCTAGGGGACTAATGACCTCAGCAGTTGAGTCCCATAGTGCTCAGAGCCATTTTTTGTACCGAGACCTTCTCATCTAAAATAGGTAGAACAAGGCCACTATCGACCAACATGCTACTTAGACTGTATTACACATCCAAATACAGCATGTCACTTCCCTCTACATCCTGAAAATTATTTTCACCACGCTCATTGTGTTACATTTTCTTTTTTGTTACTTTTCTTTGACATTTGCATTATATAAATTATATTCTCATAACTAGGTAGAGAAGCAATGGTTGGGAAGGGAGTGAGACAGGGTTGTAGCCTCTCCCCGATGTTATTCAATCTGAATATTGAGCAAGCAGTGAAGGAAACAAAAGAAAAATTCGAAGTAGGTATTAAAATCCATAGAGAAGAAATAAAAACTTTGAGGTTCGACGATGACGTTGTAATTCTGTCAGAGACAGCAAAGGACTTGGAAGAGCAGTTGAACGGAATGGACAGTGTCTTGAAAGGAGGGTATAAGATGAACATCAACAAAAGCGAAACGAGGATAATGGAATGTAGTCAAGTCGGGTGATACTGAGGGAATTAGATTAGGAAATGAGACACTTAAAGTAGTAAAGGAGTTTTGCTATTTGGGGAGCAAAATAACTGAAGTAGAGAGGATATAAAATGTAGACTGGCAATGGCAAGGAAAACGTTTCTGAAGAAGAGAAATCTGTTAACATCGAGTATAGATTTAAGTGTCAGGAAGTCGTTTCTGAAAGTTTTTGAATGGAATGTAGCCATGTATGGAAGTGAAACATGGACGATAAATAATTTAGACAAGAACAGAAGCTTTCGAAATGTGGTGTTACAGAAGAATGCTGAAGATTAGACGGTTAGATCATATAACCAATGAGGAGGTATTGGATTGGGGAGAAGAGGAATTTGTGGCACAACTTGACTAGAAGAAGGGATCGGTTGGTAGGACATGTTCTGAGGTATCAGGAGATCACCAATTTAGTATTGGAGGGCAGCGTGGAAGGTAAAATTCGTAGAGGGAGACCAAGAGATGAATACACTAAACAGATACAGAAGGATGTAGGTTGCAGTAGGAACTGGGAGATGAAGAAGCTTGCACAGGATAGAGTAGCATGGAGAGCTGCATCAAACCAGTCTCAGGACTCAAGACAACAACAACAACAACTAGGTAGTAACAAATTATATGGAACTATTTTAAGAACTGTTAACCATTCAATTCGCTGTAACCACAGAGAAATCTTTATACATTATGTTCTTTATAGCATTTAGAAAAGCATTAACAACTGTATACCAATAAGATTGTAACAATGAGAGCTCTTCGCTGTTAGATTCAGAAGTATCGGACCCACCTTACATTCAAGGCGGTGGGTTACTTTGTACTGTTAATGAAATAAATAAATAAATAAAGAACAAGTAACAAAACGATTTGTAAGAATTGTTGCGCAGTAACATCTTAATAGCTGCAAGAGTCACAAAAACAACAGAAAGACAAAAAAGTTGACAGTACTGACATCCTCCAAGTTAAATTTTACAAACCTTTCCACTGCATGGTCTGTAAAGATAATTTTTTTGGGACGCTATGACAACTTTGGTCCGCAGCTCGTGGTGTTGCGGTATCGTTCTCGCTTCCCGCGTACGGGGTTGCAGGTTCGATTCCCGGCGGGATTAAGGATTTTTCCTGCCTCGAGATGAGTACGTATTGTTGTGTCGTCTTCATCATCATCATTCATCCCCATTACGGTCGGAGGAAGGCAATGGCAAACCACCTCCGCTAGGACCTTGCCTAGTACAGCGGTGCGGATCTCCCGCATCGTCCCCTACGCTCCTCGGAGTATGGGACCTCATCATCATGATGAAAACTTTAGTGAAAATGATTTCTATTCTTCGAAAAACTATTTTCCATTGCAGGCCATTGCTGAGTAACGTGTTGCGACCTTCCTTTTTAGATGAGACACAATCACATTCTCTGACATTCTCGTAACCGTTTTGGCCTACACTGACCACCTTCACGTACTATACGAGGGCCGTTCAGAAAGTAACCTCCGGTTGATTTAAAAAAAATACACCAAGTTAAATAAAAATATTTTAATATATACATCTTACAACTACATCTTTGCACTATTTTTCTACATAGTCTCCATAGCGATTGAGGCACTTATCGTATCTCTTCACAAGCTTTGAAATTCCTTCTGCATAAAAATCACCCGCTTGTGCCTGGAGCCAGCCTGTGACCGCATCTTTGAGCTCTTCGTCGTCATCAAACCGCTGTGACCCGAGCCATTTCTTCAAATGCATGAAGAGGTGATAATCACTTGGCGCCAGGTCTGGGCTGTAAGGTGGATGGTTGATAACGTCCCACTTGAAGGACTCAAGAAGGGCCGTTGTTCTGCGAGCAGAGTGAGGACGGGCGTTATCGTGCAAAAAAACGATACCGGAAGTCAGCATACCACGGCGTTTGTTCTGTATAGCCCGTCGTAACTTTTTTATTGTTTCACAGTACACGTCTTGATTAATGGTCGTACCACGTTCCATGAATTCAACCAACAACACCCCTTTGGCATCCCAAAACACCGTTGCCATCAGTTTTCTGGCAGAAAAATCTTGCGAGGCTTTTCTTGGTTTGGTAGGCGAATTTGAATGTGCCCACATCTTTGATTGTTCTTTTGTCTCAGGGTTCACGTACTTAATCCAGGTTTCGTCACCGGTCACGATTCTGTTTAACAATGGTTCTCCTTCGTCCTCATAAACGTGACAGAAAGTCTAATGCAGAGGCCATTCTTTGAGTTTTGTGGTGCTCGGTAAGAATTTTGGGCACCCATCGTGCACAGAACTTACGGTAACCCAATCTTGCTGTCACTATCTCGTACAAGAGAGTCTTAGAAATCTGTGGAAAACCAGTAGACAACTCCGACATTGAGAAACGTCGATTTTCACGAACTTTTGCATCAACTGTCTGAACGAGTTCGTCAGTCACCAACGATGGTCTACCACTCCTCTCTTCATCATGAACGTTTTCTCGTCCACTTTTAAATAAACGTATCCATTCACGGACAACTCCTTCACTCATAACTCTTGGTCCGTACACGGCACAAAGCTCACAATGAATAGCTGCTGCAGAATATCCTTTGGCTGTAAAAAACCTTATGACAGCACGCACTTCACATTTGGCGGGGTTTTCTATTGCAGCACACATTTCAAACTGCCACAAAAACTAAACTAGCGCTGGTACGACGTTCACTCGACCACGGCTTGATGCCGACTGACCTGTTGAGTGCGCGAACGCACAGATGGCGTCGCTACTCCCCGCACAACCCCTACTGTGACCAATCGGAGGTTACTTTCTGAACCGCCCTCGTAGTATGAGACCTCATCATCATCACGAATACTTTAGTCACAAATGCAATTGTTCGAAAAACTATTTTCCGTTGGCCACTGCTGAGTAATGTATTGCGACCTTCCTTTTTAGATGAGACACAATCACATTCTCTGACATTCTCGTAACCGTTTTGGCCTACACTGACCATCTTCATGTGCTATTACTTTTGGGAGACATTTGGTGAAGAAGAGGGTCATTTTATGTGCTGTCATTTCATTGGTAATTATTCTTCAAATTTTTTTCTATAATCGGAAAAATGAAATCAGCTGCATCTTCAACTTCCGTTAGCACTAATATTTCATTTTCTGATGTATTATGAATTGGTTACGATAACATGTGCAAACTGTTGTGCTTTACAAACACTGAAAATTTTAGATTTTTATCTCTAAATAGATTCCTTGAAAGCGTTTATTGTAGAGTGGGAAAGCACATTTGTGTGGAACAGGGTGTTCGAATGTTCAGTAGCAACTTCATAAATTTCTGGGACATAGCAGGAACTTTCTGAGTTACTAGACAACTCTCATCTACGCTCCTTTCAGCATCTTTCATCGTCTGCTTCTCCAAATCCGTTTGTTTGCTTTGTGCGCTCCTCTTCCTGACTTTATATATGCATGAAAGTTAATAATATTTCTTCTATTACTTTTGAATGCATTATGGGAACAGCAGTGATCAATGTTTTATAAATAATTACTATTACAAACAGTCTTGATCACGATTTATTTAACAAGGTGACCGGTTTCGACCACTACTGTGGTCATCTTCAGACCTATAAGTTGTATACAAAGCTCTAATTAGAGGGCTACATACATTAAACAAAATACATAAAGTTATAAAGCTATAAAACGTTGAATTACCATTGAGTAGGAACCTCTTTCTGTTGGAGAATCACTACTGGAGAAACCAGTGCACGTCTTACTATATATAATGGAGGCTCCACCCACTTCTGACTGCATGATGTCATTATTAACCAATGAGTAATAAGTCGAATTACAATTTAAAATTTCTTAGTTAAAAGAACATTGTCAAGAAGTAGAAATAAATACACACTAAACTTAGCTTATTAAACAGGTATTGTCAATTAAGAAGCGTTAAAATATTTAAATATGTAAGAAAATGAACTTTGGTTTGGCAGTACATGGGTTGCCCTCTCAAGGCCTATCAGCGAACCATTTGTAACCACTGGTTGCTATGGTGAAGTTAGACGCCGTTGCAAAGATGAAGCAGCAGGCTTTTTTCACTGAAGTTGTTGTAAAGTCGATAGTCGAACTAGTAGTTGCCATGGTGAGGACAAACGCCAGTGCAAAGATGTGGCAGCAGGCTTCTTTCCAACGAAGTTGTTGCGAAGTAGAATGGCAAAGACTGTGGCGTCAGACGATGTATTATTGAGCAGCAACTTGTCTTTATTGAAACGAAAAGAGTAAGCTACAATAATCTGTAGCTGACATGTATACTACATGCTGCCCAAATACGATACGAAGTAGTTGTCCGTATATATGAAATATTATCTATGAAGTTGATATGTAGATTACATGAGCCTTTTTTTCATTTAAGGCATTGCTATTCCTCAAGTTATATGCCAGTCATATAAGCAAATAAAAATGAAAGAATTTAAAATTATAAAATTATGAGCCAGTGTCAAAAATAAAATGATGTAAATTAGCAATATGCAGTCTAAAAGCATAAAAGCAAAAATTCTAAAACAGATAGTCAATCATAAAATAATGTTTGGTAAAAACAATTACAATGTAAAGATAAAATATTTGCTAAAAGTCTTTATAATTAAAAAAATATATATATAATTTCTTTTTTTAACCTTTTAAAACAAAGGACAGAAGAGTAAACATTCTAAAGCAGATCATCGAAAAGCTCAAAGAAATGTTTGTCTTTGAACTGAAGTTGTTCGTTTAAAACAGATAATGGATTACTTTTGTGAAGTGAAAAAATTTCAATTTCTTCTAAGGTATTTAACAGTGGTCCTTTTGGCACAGTATGTAATATTTTCAAATTGCTAGAAATGCAACCCTCAGAATGATTGTATCCATCAAGATGTTGACCAAATATTGATTTGATACGTGCAGTACCAATAGTATGTTCTTTGAAACGTGTTAAAAAGTTACGGCCAGTTTGGCCAATATACTGTTTCTCACAGTCATTACATATTATTTTATAAACGCCTGACTTTTGGTATCTATTTGAGTCTCCAATTGTGTGTTTCAGTTTCATCTGTAGGGGGTTATAAGTTTTAAATGCTATTGTCACGCTTGTGTTCTTAAATTATTTATTTATTTTATCTGAGATAGGTCCCATGTATGTCATTTGTGTAAATCTCTTCTTGGAATTTATAACAGCGTAATTTTTTTCTTGTAATTTTTGATATAACAGATCAACCTGAAGGGAATTATAATTGTTAGCAACTGCTATCTGTTTTAATGTATCAATTTCCTTTTAGATTGCATCATGTTGGAGAGGTAATTTCAGTATCCTATGTATCATAGTTTTAAAAAATGCCATTTTGTATCTTAATGGGTGGCATGATGTAGCATTTATTATTACGTCGGTTGATGTGGGTTTTCTATAAATAGAAATATTATGTCTTCCATTCTGATTTGTAATTGTGAGGTTAAGGAAATTAATACTATTGTTACTTTCATGTTCTTCTGATAATACAAGTTTTGGATGTAAATTATTTAAGTTGTTAGCAAAAGCATCAATTTCTTCCTTAGAGCCGTTATATAATAGGAGTGTGTCGTCAACATATTTTTTGCAGTATATAATTTTATTTGTTATTTCTGGATTATTTTTGAAAAATTGGATTTCAACGTAGTTGACGAAGATATCTGCTATAGTGCTAGCCAGGGAATTCCCCATTGCAAGTCCATCTTCCTGTATGTATATTTTATTATTAAATGAAAAATAATTAAAATCTAGAGTAATTCTTAACAGTTTGATGAATTCTACTATTTCTTTGGGGCTCATGATTTTGTGACACGTTAAGTTATCATTAATGATAGAGATAGTCTCTTGAATAGGTATATTCGTGTAAAGATTTGTGATGTCCAACGATGCGAACCTTGCAAATCAACCAGAAGTTAATAACTAATAAAGCTACTGCAATCAAGGCAGATAAGGGGAATACTCTGGTCATTGTTAGAGATGATGATTATGTTTCTAATACTTTACAATTTTTTAACGTTAATGGAATAACTGAGGTTAATAAAGACCAGACTTCAAGATTTCAAACAAAAATTAAAAAGCTGGTTGATGATTGTGACTCTTTACTTTCACCTAAAGATAAAATAACAGTTAGAGTTATGAACCCCACTTTACCTAAGTTGAGATCGCAAATCAAATTACACAAACCAAATTTACCAATTCGTCCAATTGTTAACAATACCAACAGTCCCTCTTATAACCTGAACAAAAAGCTCAATCAAATCTTAAAATCCTTCTACGTTTATGAAGAAAATTTTATTATTAAAAACAGTTTCGAATTAACTAAGTTAATTTATGATGTGGATATTCCAAAAAACGCAAGGTTCGCATCGTTGGACATCACAAATCTTTACACGAATATACCTATTCAAGAGACTATCTCTATCATTAATGATAACTTAACGTGTCACAAAATCATGAGCCCCAAAGAAATAGTAGAATTCATCGAACTGTTAAGAATTACTCTAGATTTTAATTATTTTTCATTTAATAATAAAATATACATACAGGAAGATGGACTTGCAATGGGGAGTTCCCTGGCTAGTACTATAGCAGATATCTTCGTCAACTACGTTGAAATCCAATTTTTCAAAAATAATCCAGAAATAACAAATAAAATTATATACTACAAAAGATATGTTGATGACACACTGCTGTTATATAACGGCTCTAAGGAAGAAATTGATGCTTTCGCTAACAACTTAAATAATTTACATCCAAAACTTGTATTTACAGAAGAACATAAAGGAACAATAGTATTAATTTCCTTGACCTCACAATTACAAATCAGAATGGAAGACATAATATTTCTATTTATAGAAAACCCACATCAACCGACGTAATAATAAATGCTACATCATGCCATCCATTAAGATACAAAATGGCATTTTTTAAAACTATGATACATAGGATACTGAAATTACCTCTCCAACATGATGCAATCTAAAAGGAAATTGATACATTAAAACAGGTAGCAGTTGGTAACAATTATAATTCCCTTCAGGTTGATCTGTTATATCAAAAATTACAAGAAAAAAATTACGCTGTTATAAATTCCAAGAAGAGATTTACACAAATGACATACATGGGACCTATCTCAGATAAAATAAATAAATAATTTAAGAACACAAGCGTGACAATAGCATTTAAAACTTATAACCCCCTACAGATGAAACTGAAACACACAATTGGAGACTCAAATAGATACCAAAAGTCAGGCGTTTATAAAATAATATGTAATGACTGTGAGAAACAGTATATTGGCCAAACTGGCCGTAACTTTTTAACACGTTTCAAAGAACATACTATTGGTACTGCACGTATCAAATCAATATTTGGTCAACATCTTGATGGATACAATCATTCTGAGGGTTGCATTTCTAGCAATTTGAAAATATTACATACTGTGCCAAAAGGACCACTGTTAAATACCTTAGAAGAAATTGAAATTTTTTCACTTCACAAAAGTAATCCATTATCTGTTTTAAACGAACAACTTCAGTTCAAAGACAAACATTTCTTTGAGCTTTTCGATGATCTGCTTTAGAATGTTTACTCTTCTGTCCTTTGTTTTAAAAGGTTAAAAAAAAGAAATTATATATATATTTTTTTAATTATAAAGACTTTTAGCAAATATTTTATCTTTACATTGTAATTGTTTTTACCAAACATTATTTTATGATTGACTATCTGTTTTAGAATTTTTGCTTTTATGCTTTTAGACTGCATATTGCTAATTCACATCGTTTTATTTTTGACACTGGCTCATAATTTTATAATTTTAAATTCTTTCATTTTTATTTGCTTATATGACTGGCATATAACTTGAGGAATAGCAATGCCTTAAATGAAAAAAAGGCTCATGTAATCTACATATCAACTTCATAGATAATATTTCATATATACGGACAACTACTTCGTATCGTATTTGGGCAGCATGTAGTATACATGTCAGCTACAGATTATTGTAGCTTACTCTTTTCGTTTCAATAAAGACAAGTTGCTGCTCAATAATACATCGTCTGACGCCACAGTCTTTGCCATTCTACTTCGCAACAACTTCGTTGGAAAGAAGCCTGCTGCCACATCTTTGCACTGGCGTTTGTCCTCACCATGGCAACTACTAGTTCGACTATCGACTTTACAACAACTTCAGTGAAAAAAGCCTGCTGCTTCATCTTTGCAACGGCGTCTAACTTCACCATAGCAACCAGTGGTTACAAATGGTTCGCTGATAGGCCTTGAGAGGGCAACCCATGTACTACCAAACCGAAGTTCATTTTCCTACATATTTAAATATTTTAACGCTTCTTAATTGACAATACCTGTTTAATATGCTAAGTATAGTGTGTATTTATTTCTAATTCTTGACAATGTTCTTTTAACTAAGAAATTTTAAATTGTAATTCGACTTATTACTCATTGGTTAATAATGACATCATGCAGTCAGAAGTGGGTGGAGCCTCCATTATATATAGTAAGACGTGCACTGGTTTCTCCAGTAGTGATTCTCCAACAGAAAGAGGTTCCTACTCAATGGTAATTCAACGTTTTATAGCTTTATAACTTTATGCATTTTGTTTGATGTATGTAGCCCTCTAATTAGAGCTTTGTATACAACTTACAGGTCTGAAGATGACCACAGTAGTGGTCGAAACCGGTCACCTTGCTAAATAAATCGTGATCAAGACTGTTTTTAATAGTAATTAAATATTTCTTCTGCCGTATGTGGCAACAGCGTCAATACTCCAAATGTAAAGTATAAAGCACAGCGTGTATCAGAAAGAATCATCCGATTTCTGAAACTAATGAACATAAACAATGTATTTTGTTTTTTTATGAACAGGAAACTCAAAAAGGTTTTTCTCATACCTTTTCACAGGTGTTTGCCCCCTTGAGATGTGCGGCATATGTCAATGCGGTACTCAAATTGTTCCCACGCTGCAGCGAGCATGTCTTGAGTTGCAGCTTTCACAGCTGCTGTTATGCGATGTTTCACTTCATTCATTGTTGTCGGCAACGGAGGCACATAAACATAAGTCTTTTATAAAACTCCACAAGAAACAATCACTTACAGTCAGGTCCGATGCCCTTGGAAGAAAACTGCTATCCTCCATCTTGTCAAGAACGAAATTACAAAACTCCATATGTTGCTGTTTGTCACCTTCACGAAGAGCCTGTAGTAACTGAATTTTGTACGGTTTCACGTGTAAACGTCGACGCAACACACCCCAGACGGACATCGGGAGCTTCTTAAACTGTCGAGCTGCACGGCGAACGGATTTCTGCGGACTCCTTGTGAAACTAGGGCGGATGCGTTCGACGTCTGTGTCAGACACTCGGGGACGGCCCGGCGGTTTGCCTCTACACAAACAGCCAGTTCCTCAGAATTGTTCAAGCCATCGTCCAATGCTCTGTGCTGTAGGGGGATCCACATCATGCCTAACTGGAAAGTCTCGCTGAACAGTTATTACTGCACAAACCGGGAAAACAAAACGCTTTCAGTTGTCCCGACACCATTTTCAATAGAACTGCTGCTACTTAGCCGGAACCATGAAAAACTACAGTGTTTGCTCTTACCAACAATACGTTGCTCAAGCACATATCTCGAATAACAAAATAGCTATGATTTTTTTAAAAATCGGATGATTCTTTTTGATACATCCCGTATAATGTACTTTGCATACAGATACTGAACCATCAGATGGATTACGTTCCAATAGGTCAGATACTTGGTCAAAATACAATACGTACGATATGAACGAACCGTCCGCAAAAAGCTTTGACGCAATTTTAAAAACTATTTGGCACAGATATGTCTGATGCTGATTGATTGAAGTAATATCTTTGTGTACTTACTCAGAATGAGAATTAAAGGGTGAACGAAGTGGTCTGAATCAGAATTCTGGTAATCAGATAAATAAAGCGTCTTTCCATTGGATAATGGAGTTGATGTTTCCTCACACATAAGCTTACCATTGTTTGTAGCATTTTCCGCATTACCGCAAGAATGAGTAGCTATTGTGTTGCTTATGTCCGTTCAAATGGTTCAAATGGCTCTGAGCACTATGGGACTTAACTTCTGAGGTCATCAGTCCCCTAGAACTAAGAACTACTTAAACCTAACTAACCTAAGGACATCACACACATCCATGCCCGAGGCAGGATTCGAACCTGCGACCATATCGGTCGCGCGGTTCCAGACTGTAGCGCCTAGAACAGCTCGGCCACTACGGGCGGCCTTATGTCCGTTCTTGGAGGTATCTTCTATCCTAAACACTCACTTACTCAACATCCCATATTTGCACTGAACTTACAATGTGGAAACAATGGCATGCCGAGTTAACCAACAGTTAGAATATATTCTTCTGATATATTATCCGTCGAACTATTGAAAATTTTGAATCTTAGATCCCTTCAGATAGTACAGACATCAAAAAAAGTTTTGCATCACCCTGGTTCCAAAACTCCTGAAAATAAAGTTGACAGTGGATATTGTATCACAGACACAGTCCCTTTGACTGTTCAGAGATGTCACTAAAACCGCCCAAAAATTTAAACAACCATGCATGGGCAGCGCTTATTACACGGAGGGAGTCCGACGACGCATCAGTTCCAGTCATTGCATCAGGAAGGTGGTACACGGCTCGTGTTGTATGTAGTTCAACCATGCCTAGACGGTAAATACCGCGGGTCGATCGCGTCCGCATTGTTACTTTGTGCCAGGAAGAGGTGTAAAGGCGTCTCGGAATGAACCAAAGCGATGTTGTTCGGACATGGAGGAGATAAAGAGAGAGACAGGAACTGTCGATGTCATGCATCGCTCAGGCCGGCCAAGGGCTACTACTGCAGTGGATGACAGTTACCTATGGATTATAGCTCGGAGGAACCCTGACAGCAATGCCACCATGTTGAATAATGCTTTTCGTGCAGCCACAGGACGTCGTGTTACGACTCAAACTGTGCGCAATAGCCTGCATGATGGGCAACTACACTCCCGAGGTCCATCTTTCCAACCACGACACAATGCAGCGCGGTACAGATGGGCCCAACAACATGCCGAATGGACCGCTAAGGATTGGCATCAGGTTCTCTTTACCGATGAGTGTCTCATATGCCTTCAACCAGACTATCGTCGGAGGCGTGTTTGGAGGCAACCCGGTCAGGCTGAACACCTTAGACACACTGTCCGGCGAGTGCAACAAGGTGGGGTTTGCCTTCTGTTTTGGGGTGGCATTATGTGGGGCTGACGTACGCCGCTGGTGGTCATGGAAGGCGCCGTAAGGGCTGTACGATACGTGAATGCCATCCTCCGACCGTTAGCGCGCCCATATCGGCAGCATATTGGCGAGGCTTTCGTCTTCATAGACGACAATTCGTGCCCCGTCGTGCCCATCTTGTGAATGACATCCTTCAGGATAACGACATTGCTCGACTAGAGCGGCCAGCATGTTGTCCGGACTTGAACCCTATCTAACACGCCTGTGATAGATTGAAAAGGGCTGTTTATGGACGACGTGACCCACCAACCATTGTGAGGCATCTACGCCGAATGGCCATTGAGGAGTGGGACAATCTGGACCAACAATGCTTTGATGGACTTGTGGACAGTATGCCGCAACGAATACAGGCATACATCAATGCAAGAGGACATGCTACTGGGTATTAGAAGTACCAGTGTGTGCAACAATCGGGACCACCACCTCTGAAGGTCTCGCTAAATGGTGGTACAGCATACAACGTGCGGTTTTCATGAGCAATAAAAAGAGCAGATATGATGTATATGTTGATCTCTATTCCAGTTTTCTGTACAGGTTCCGAAACTCTCGGAATCGAGGTGATGCAAATCTTTTTTGATATGTGTATATAGGGCTCTATTTGTGTCACCATACATTGAGAAAGTAAATAAAAATATTTACAGTTATGTGAAATAAAACACACATACTTAATTTTAAAAGAAAAACCCTCTCTATTTAAGAAACTTCCTGGCAGATTAAAACTGTGTGCCCGACCGAGACTCGAACTCGGGACCTTTGCCATTCGCGGGCAAGTGCTCTACCACCTGAGCTACCGAAGAACGACTCACGCCCGGTCCTGACAGCTTTACTTCTGCCAGTACCTCGTCTCCTACCTTCCAAACTTTACAGAAGCTCTCCTGCGAACCTTGCAGAACTAGCACTCCTGAAAGAAAGGATATTGCGGAGACATGGCTTAGCCACAGCCTGGGGGATGTTTCCAGAATGAGATTTTCACTCTGCAGCGGAGTGTGCGCTCTCTATTTAAATGGATAGAGAAAAAACTAAATTTTCGTAGTTTTCTGTCGCTGGGTCCCCCTTCACTGCCGATTGTAGTGAATCTAAACCAAATGTGCGGAGTATATGACGTCACAGTTACTGTGGAGACGGAGTAAGATGATCTTGAGCAGTGCTTAAGCTGATAGAGTGATGTGTAGTACTGTTAATTACGATCACAATGTTGTTGAATGCTTACCTGCTGGATTCTCTGCGTGTTCTCGCTATAGTTAGCTTGTTGCTGTTGATGCTGCCGCTGTTGCTGCTGCTGTCGCTGCTGTTGTCGTTGCTGCTGTTTCGGCTGTTTCCGCTCTTGAGGAGGCTGAGGACTGCCCGTGACCAGTGCCCGTTCTTCCTCAGGACTTTTCAGATTATTGCCGAAAGGTGCGACTGGTACTGCACTCGGGAAGTGTAATCCAGAGTTCGACTGGGGAAAATAGCTGCAAAATTTCATACAAGTAGGTGAGTGTCGATCGTCTTTTTTACAAGGTAGGACGGCGGACAATAAACTTTAATCAAAGCGTCATAAAATTTTTAATGATTTGACATTGTGTATGGCCAGTTAAGAATCGATATAAATAACTGATATCGCCGTAAACTGTGATGCATGTAAGGTGACGTAGTGGTTACTATCACTGGCCACCACATCGCGGAGCACCATTATTTACTGTTAAAATTTCTCGAAGTTTTCAAAATTTCTTTGTGCAAATTGTGGTATCAACGATCGATACCACACTAGTTAGGGGTTGCAGATATCGACCGCCGTCCGTAATAGATATCACTGGACCTGCGAGTCGCGACCAGCACCGCTCCGCGGCTTGTGACAAGTATCTAGCGAGCTCTCGTCGACTACATCTGCACGGTTACTCTGCAGTTCACACTTAAGTGCCTGGCAGAGGGGTCATCGAACCATTTTCATACTACTTCTCTACCATTCCACTCTCGAATGGCGCGTGGGGAGAAGGAACACCAAAATCTTTTCTTTTGAGCTCTGATTTCTCTTATTGTATTATGATGATCATTTCTCCCTACGTAGGTGGGTGTCAACAAAATATTTTCGCATTCGGAAGAGAATGTTGCTGATTGAAATTTCGTAAATAGATCTCGCAGCAAGGAAAATCGCGTTTGGTTCAGTGACTGCCACCCCAACTCGAGCATCATATCAGTGACACTCTCACCCCTACTGCGCGATAACACGAAACGAACTGCCCTTATTTGGACTTTTTCGATGTCCTCCGTCAATCCTACTGAGTAAGAATCCCACACCGCACAGCAGTATTCCAGTAGAGGACGGATAAATGTAATGTAGGCTGTCTCTTTAGTGGATTTGTCGCATCTCCTGTTCCGCCAACAAAGCGCAGTGTTTGTTTCTCCTTCCCCACAATATTATCTATGTGGTCTTTACAATTTAAGTTGCTCGTAATTGTAATCCTAGGTATTTAGTCGAATTGACAGCCCTTAGATTTGTGCGATTTATCGTATACCCAAAATTTATTGGTTTTCTTTTAGTAGCCGTGTGGATGACCTCGCTCTTTTCTTTGTTTAGTGCCAATTTCCACTTTTCGCACCATACAGAAATTCTCTCTAGATCATTCTGTAATTAGAATTGATCGTCATGATTTTACTAGACGGTAAATTACAGCATCATCTGCAAACAATCTAAGGGGTCTGCTCAGATTATCACCTAGATCATTTACATAAATCAGGAACAGCAGAGGACCTATGACACTACCTTGCGGAACGCCAGATATCACTTCTGTTCTACTCGATGATTTATCGTTTATCGCTACGAACTGTGACCTCTCTTGTTTGGGACTTCGGAATGTAGCATTGCCTTCTGCTGATAGGAGGCAACCTCTAACAAGGCACTTAGGCAAGTATGGCATAAGTAATGCCTCTCTAGATATGTTTCTAATTATATGTATGCAGCATATGAAGAAGCCTGTAACACAATACATATTATTTTTTACCCATTACTAATTATTTCAGTCGTTGCATCATAACAACTGACGACAAGAAGCATAACATTAATAATGTTTGTATATTCCGGAATATTCGATGTTTGTATGAATACGAGCTCTCCGTCCAGGAGACTGTTGTGTCTGTACATCGGTGTTCGTAATAAACGGGCTTTCAGTGATAACTTTGTACTTGACAGACGACGCTATTTTTGATGTACACTTATGGTTGCGACATGACAATATAGAACAGAGGAAGGAGTTTCTGAAACTTGAGGTCTTGGGCACAGCGTAATATGAAAGCGAAAATTGAAGCGTAGTGCGAGTAAAGGCTGTTAAAAATGAACACATCAGCTACGAAATGAGAAGCTACTGAAAACGACAGACTAGAAGCAGTCAGTGCATGAGGGATCAAATAATGTGACGTCTGCTATGGGGCAGTAGCGTGTCATGGAGAGGTGGGCGTAGTTACATTGAGGTGAGAAAAGACATTGGATAGCGATATGCACATGCAAACCTGCCGATAGCATCATGTTCACGAGGCATAAAAGAGCAGTGTATAGGTGGAGCAGTCATACACTACTGGCCATTAAGGTTGCTATACCAAGAAGAAATGCGGATGATAAACGGTTATTCATTGGACAAATATATTATAGTTGAACTGACATGTGATTACATTTTCAAGCAATTTGGGTGCATAGACCCTGAGAAATCAGTACCCAGAACAACTACCTCTGGCCGTAATAACAGCCTTGATACGCCTGGGCATTGATCAGAGCTTGGATGGCGTGTACAGGTACAGCTGCCCATGCAGCCTTAACACGATACCACAGTTCATCAAGAGTAGTGACTGGCGTATTGTGACGAGGCAGTTGCTCGGCCACCATTGACCAGACGTTTTCAGTTGGTGAGAGATCTGGAGAATGTGCTGGTCAGGACAGCAGTCGAACATTTTCTCTATCCAGAAAGGCCCGTGCAGGACCTGCAACATGCGGTCATGCATTATCCTGCTGAAATGTAGGGTTTCGCAGGGATCGAATTCAGTGTAGAGCCACGGGTCGTAACACATCTGAAATGTAACGTCCACTGTTCAAAGTGCCGTCAGTGCGAACAAGAGGTGACCGAAACGTGTAACCAATGGCACCCCATACCATCACGCCGGGTGATACGCCAGTATGGCGATGACGAATACACGGTTCCAATGTGCGTTCACCGCGATGTCGCCAAGCACGGATGCGACCATCATGATGCTGTAAACAGAACCTGGATTCATCCGAAAAAATGACGTTTTGCCACTCGTGCACCCAGGTTCGTCGTTGAGTACACCATCGCAGACGCTCCTGTCTGTGATGCAGTGTCAAGGGTAACCGCAACCACGGTCTCCGAGCTGATAGTCCATAATGCTGCAAACGTCGTCGAACTGTTCGTGCAGATGGTTGTTGTCTTGCAAACGTCCCCGTCTCCTGACTCAGGGATCGTGATGTGGCTACACGATCCGTTACAGCGATCGGATAAGACGCCTGTCATCTCGACTGCTAGTGATACGAGGCCGTTGGGATCCAGCACGGCGTTCCGTATTACCCTCCTGAACCCACCGATTCCATATTCTGCTAACAGTCATTGGATCTCGACCAACGCGAGCAGCAATATCGCGATACGATAATCCGTAATCGCGATAGGCTACAATACGACCATTATCAAAGTCGGAAACGTGATGGTACGCATTTCTCCTCCTTACACGAGGCATCACAACAACGTTTCACCAGGCAACGCCGGTCAACTGCTGTTTGTGTATGAGAAATCGGTTGGAAACTTTCCTCATGTCAGCACGTTGTAGGTGTCGCCACCGGCGCCAATCTTGTGTGAATGTTCTGAAAAGCTAATCATTTGCATATCGCAGCATCTTCTTCCAGTCGGTTAAATTTCGCGTCTGTAGCACTTCATCGTGGTGTAGCAATTTTAATGGCCAGTAGTGTATATACTCAGATGAGTCATGGGAAAAGGTCTCCAACATAGTTATGGCCACACGGCGGGAATTAACGGACTCTGAGCGCGGAATGGTAGTTGGAGATAGACGCACGGGACATTCGGTTAGGAAATGCTTAGGGAACTGAATATTCCGAGATCCACATTGTCAAGGGTGTGCCGGGAGTACCAGACTTCAGACATTCCCTCTCACCACGGACAACACAGTGGCTGAAGGCCTTCACTTAACGACCGACGGCAGCGGCGCTGGCGTACAGTTGTCAGAGGCAACAGACAGGAACACTGCGTGAAATAGCCACGGAAATCAATGCGGGACGTGCGACGAACTTATTCGTTTGGACACTGCATTGAAATTTAATGGTCTATGACGAGCGCCTTTGCTAACTGCACCAAATCGACGTGACTATATCAGTTGGACCCTAGACTACTGTCCAGGTGGCCTGATCAGATGAGTCTCGATTTCAGTGAGTAAGAGCTGATGGTAGGATCAGAGTGTGGCGCAGACCTCATGAAGCCACGGAGCAAGCTGTCAACAAGGCACTGTAGAACTGGTGGTGGCTCCTTAATGGTGTGGACTGTCTTTTACAGGGGTTGGACGGGGTACTCTGGTCCAACTGAACCGATCATCGACGGGAAATGGTTATGTTCGGCTACTTGGAGATCATTTGCAGCCATTCATGGGCCTTATTTTTACGGATGACAATGCGCCATGTCACCGGGTCACAATTGTTCGCCATTGGTTTGAAGGACATTCTCGACACTTCGAGCGAATGATTTGACCACCCATATCGCCTGACATGAATACCATCGAACATTTATGGGACATAATAGAGCTTTTAGTGCGTCCACAAAATCCTGCACTGGGAACACTTTCGCAATTCAAAATGTTCAAATGTGTGTGAAATCTTATGGGACTTAACTGCTAAGGTCGTAAGTCCCTAAGCTTACACACTACTTAACCTAAATTATCCTAAGAACAAACACACACACCCATGCCCGAGGAAGGACTCTGACCTCCGCCGGGACCAGCTGCACAGCCCATGACTGCACCGTCTTAGACAGCTCGGCTAATCCGGCGCGGCCTTTCGCAGTTATGGACGGCTATAACAGTAACATGGATTCCTATTTTTGCAGGGCACTTCCAACGACTCTGAGTCCTTGACACGTCGAATTGCTGCTCTACGCCAGGGAAAATGCGCTACGACAAGGTATCAGGAGGAATCCCATGACTTCTGTCACGTCAGTGTAACTGCGTGTAGCTGCCATGAATGCTGCAGAGCCATATGATGCCCATGACATGTGTATCACACAAGGGCGTGTAAACGGCCAAGAGATGTACTATAGCAAGACTGCTCACTTTCTCAAATCAGAAGCACACAGTTGTAGCTTGATGGACGTCAGAGAGCAACTTCCACGCTGCTGAAGGGAACTGTGGTTGAAAAATATCCGACAATTAATTGAAATCGTTGGCTGTTTGCTGCACTAAAATGAAGAGGAGAACACAAGAAGTCGCGAAGGGTACACCAAAGCAGTCGGGAGACTGAGACTCCAAAAGACGCATTATATTTTTTAATATTAAGTGAAAAGTACAAAATTGTGAGTGGTCTACAGTGTTACATTATTTAGTTAATCGGCTTTCGCCTTATAAGACTGTCATCAGGCAACAACTGTATATGGTCATCAAAGAGGATACATAAAATGGTTGACTATAGTGAAAAAGATATTACTCATGTATGCTGAGGTTCATACACGGAGTAAACGTCACCTCTGAAAATGCGACCCTAACGTATTTCCAAATATTAAAGATAAGCGTCAAATAAATGTGAAGAAAATGTTACTAATAAACGATAGCAAACACTGATTGCTCACGTAAACGATGAAGCAACCGCAGTCGCGTGTTCTGAAATATTTCGGAAAAACCGGTTGTTTAAACGTCTCCGAGGCAAATGGATTGAGAGTTCCTCAACGAAAAATACCCGACTTCATTCCATACCACTGAAACTGCAGTTAATCGTTTCTGGTGAGGTATTATAGGAGTGATGGAAGTTGAAGACTCATGTGAGAATTCTCAGAGGGCAAATACTCTGTAAATACTGAAAATAAAGAAAGATACTACATGAAGTGTGGATAGCTTTATGGAGACAAAATTTATCGCCATTCTGTACGGCTATTAACTCGTGTGGAATCATTTCATTACAAATCCATTATGGGGATTACGTTTACCTGTATTTGATACTTGTCTTCCCTGTGGAGGATGGAATAATTTAGTGGGATAATGTGCTTTCGTGCACTGATTAATATACCCATATATGTCCGTTTTAGCCAAATGAAAAGCAAAAAACTTCCAAGAGGAACTCATTTCCAGGTGTTAACGCAACTGGACGTTTCTACGCCTACCTAAGCCATTGTGTTTGCTATGGGTGCGCTGCAGTCCCTTCCCTTCAACATCTGTGGGAAGTTATCAACAGCCAAGTTTTATAGGTACTGTACATGTTGCAAACAGCCTTTTATAAGAAAGATATTATCTGCTCATTATAGCAAGTCTCAACTGCGTATACTTAGGTAATTAATTAGTTAGAGACAAGGTCGATTGATACATACATCAAAATTACTTTTAACTATTCAGTTCGCAGGATATTGGCTTAATTGTTATTTAGATATGGCTGCATGGTGCCATTTACTGATCAGTTCAAATAACTGAAAAAAAATTTTGTTTACTAACAGAAGATAGAATGTAATCGTTTTACGTTAAACAAATAGATGGCGTTGCCCAGAATAAGACTTTCAGCTTACTTCAAAACTTACATGTTGCTATCTGTCAGGTAGTTAAAACGATTAGGTAAGTGATCAGAGAGTTTGACAACAATATTATTAATCATTTTCTGATTGTAAGTAAGTTTTAATGAAGAGTAATGAAGGTAATTTTCCTTCTAGCATAATAATCATAGATGCCATCGTTCCTTATGAGCTCAGATGGATTATTTACAACAAATTTCGTGAGAGTGGATGTGCACAGTGATTCTGTAGTTAAATGCCTAACTCCTTAAACATATGTCTACAATATGACGGAAGGTGGCATTGCATGTTCTTCTCAAATCACGCTTTTGTGCGATCATGACCTTCGTTCTTTAACATGAGTTACCCTAGAATACAATTCCTTATGGTATTTGGTTCAAATGGCTCTGAGCGCTATGGGACTTAACATCTGTGGTCATCAGTCCCCTAGAACTTAGAACTACTCAAACCTAACCTGAGGACATCACACACATCCATGCCCGAGGCAGGATTCGAACCTGCGACCGTAGCGGTCACGCGGTTCCAGACTGAAGCGCCTAGAACCGCACGGCCACACCGGCCGGCCTTAGGGTATTATTGAATGAAAGTAAGTAAATTATGTTAACATTGATTTGTCTGTCTCCAAGACCTGCAGTAACACAATGAGAACTGAACTATTTAAGCTGCCACAAAATTTATGTTTTTCTAGTTAAAATTACTTTGCTCATATTTTAAGTAACATTGATTTTACATAAGACATCGTTGTTCAAGACCCAATGTGCTGAGTCCTCTTAAGAGAGAAGCCATTTGCTAATATCCAATCAATAATCCTCCCAAATATTTTAAGCCGTTTCCAATTTCCTCTCTTGCTGTATGTGTATTGGAAGTCCCTCATTTTTTCTGCATCGTACTGTAACAACATGTCTCAAATGCCTACAGTGTCCCCTCTGTACAGCTCCCTCAAGTACCGTGGAAGTTATTCTCTGATGTCTCAACACATGTCTCTCATTCTGCCCCTTCTTCTAATCAGTGCTTTCCATGTATTTCTTTCCTCGCCGATTCTACAGAGAACCTCCTCATTTCTTATTTAATGTCCATCTAATTTTCATCATTCATCTACAGGCAATACCTCAAATGCTTAAATTTCCTTTTTACGTCATATTACAACAGTCCACAGTTCCCTTTCATAAAATGCTTTGCTCCAAATGTGCATTATCGGAAGTATATTCGTAAAATTAAAGCCTATGTTGGACACTAGTAAACATCCTTTAAGGAGGAATTCATTCCTTGCTTGTACCAGACTGCTTATCGTATTCTTCTTATCTGTTCCATCATTTGTCATTTTGCTTACAAGATAGCAGAGTTCCTTCATTTTTGTCTACCTTGCGATCGCAAATTTCAGTGTCAAAATGGTTGCTAATCTCACTTCTGTTACTCTGCTACCTTCAGTTTTATTTAGTTTATTCTCAATCCATATTCCGTGCTCCTTAGACTGTTCATGACATTCAGAAGTTTCTGTGGTTCTTCTTTCCTTTCACCACGGATTGCAATCTCCTGTGAGAGAATGAAAAGGTAGAATTACACTTTCACTCACCAGATTTGATAAAGATTGTATGCTCTGGTCTTTCTTAATTTCTCCATTTTATTATTTTCATATGCTCCTGACCCTGTATAACTACTGGGCATACTTGATGAGCTTCATAGACTCACTAGCAGCCCTGGATTTTCTTCATAACCTCTAAAGCTCAATGCCAAATGTCAAATTCATAAAGCATTATGATGTATTTCTCAAGAAAATTTAAAACATCACAGTTGTGTACAAAACATCAATTTACAAGATACACTGGCAGCTGAGTGCATAGCGCATACGTTTCTACATTAAATGCCCTAGTTCACACCTTCATAGCAACAACGTCATTTACTATGTTTATATTCCATATTACTTCTGAAAGAACAGACACTACAAACAAACACACACACACCCACACCTAGATATACAGGGTGTTACAAAAAGGTACGGCCAAACTTTCAGGAAACATTCCTCACACATAAATAAAGGAAAGATGTTATGTGGACATGTGTCCGGAAACGCTTAATTTCCATGTTAGAGCTCATTTTAGTTTCGTCAGTATGTTCTTCCACCTACGCTCAATGGAGCACGTTATCATGATTTCATACGGGATACTCTACCTGTGCTGCTACAACATGTGCCTTTATAAGTACGACACAATATGTGGTTCATGCACGATGGAGCTCCTGCACATTTCAGTCGAAGTGTTAGTACGCTTCTCAACAGCAGATTCGGTGATCGTTGGATTGGTAGAGACGGACCAATTCCATGGCCTCCACGCTCTCCTGACCTCAACCCTCTTGACTTTCATTTATGGGGGCATTTGAAAGCTCTTGTCTACGCAACCCCGGTACCAAATGTAGAGACTCTTCGTGCTCGTATTGTGGACGGCTGTGATACAATACGCCGTTCTCCAGGGCTGCATCAGCGCATCAGGGATTCCATGCGACGGAGGGTGGATGCATGTATCCTCGCTAACGGAGGACATTTTGAACATTTCCTGTAACAAAGTGTTTGAAGTCACGCTGGTACGTTCTGTTGCTGTGTGTTTCCATTCCATGATTAATGTGATTTGAAGAGAAGTAATAAAATGAGCTCTAACATGGAAAGTAAGCGTTTCCGGACACATGCCCACATAACATATTTTCTTTCTTTGTGTGTGAGGAATGTTTCCTGAAAGTTTGGCCGTACCTTTTTGTAACACCCTGTATATATCCTAATATCGTGTAGGACAACAACAAGCACGAGAAAGTGCCGCAGAACGAGGTGGCATGGGCTTAGCTAACGTCTGAATTAGTGCTGGAGGGAACTGACACTGTGAATCCTGCAGGGCTACCCATAAATGCGTAAGAGTACCATGGCGTAGAGATCTCTTCTGAACAGCACATTGCAAGACATCTCAGATGTGCTCAATAATGTTCAAGTCTGGGGAGTTTGGTGACCAGCGGAAGTGTTTAAACTCAGAAGAGCATTCCTGCAGCACTCTGAAGCAATTCTGGACTTGTGTGGTGACCTATTGTCCTGCTGGAATTGCCCAAGACCGTCGGACTGCACAATGGACATGAATGGATGCAGGTGATTAGACAGGATGCTTACGTACGTGTCGCCTATCAGAATTGTATCTAGATATATCAGGGGTCCCATATCACTCCAGTTACACACGCCCCACACCATTACAGAGCCTCCACCACCTTGAACAGACCCCTGCTGACGTGCAGGATCCATGGATTCATCAGGCTGTCTCCAAACCCGTACACCTCCATCCGCTCGATACAACTTGAAACGAGACTCGTCCGACCAGGCAACATGCTTCTAGTCATGAACAGTCCAATGTCGGTGTTTACAGGCCGAGGCGAGGCGTAATGCTTTGTGTCATGCGATCATCAAGGGTACACAAGTGGGGATTCGACTCCGAAAGCCTATATCGCTGACGTTTCGTTGAATGGTTCGCACGCTGACACTTGTTGATGGTCCAGCATTGAAATATGCAGCAATTTTGCGGAAGTGTTATACTTCTGTCCCGTTGAACGATTATCTTCAGTCGTCATTGGTCCCATTGTTGCAGGATGTTTTCCAGCCGCAGCGATGTCGGAGATTTGATGTTCCCCACATTTCTGATATTCACGGTACACTCGTGAAATGGTCGTATGGGAAAATCTCCACTTCGTTGCTACCCCAAGATGCTGTGTCCCATCACTCGTGCGCCGACTATAGCACCAAGTTCAAACTCACTTAAATCTTGATAACCTGCCATTGTAGCAGCAGTGACCGATCTATCAACTGTGCCAAACACTTGTTCTATTATATAGGCGTTGCCGACTGCAGCACCGCATTCTGTCTGTTTACATAATACCTCTGTACTTGAATATGCATATATATACACTACTGGCCATTAAAATTGCTACAGCACGAAGATGACGTGCTACAGACGCGAAATTTAACCGACAGGAAGAAGATGCTGTGATATGCAAATGAGTAGCTTTTCAGAGCATTCACACAAGGTTGGCGCCGGTGGCGACATCTACAACGTGCTGACATGAGGAAAGTTTTCAACAGGTTTTTCATACATAAACAGCAGTTAACCAGCGTTGCCTGGTGAAACGTTGTTGTAATGCCTTGTGTAAGGAGGAGAAATGCATACCATCACGTTTCCGACTTTGATAAAGGTCGGATTGTAGCCTATCGCGATTGCGGTTTATCGTATCGCGACATTTCTGCTCGCGTTGGTCGAGATCCAGTGACTGTTAGCAGAATATGGAATCGGGGGGTTCAGGACGGTAATACGGAACGCCGTGCTGGATCCCAACGGCCTCCTATCACCAGCAGTCGAGATGACAGGTATCTTATCCGCATGGCTGTAACGAATCGTGCAGCCACGTCTCGATCGCTGAGTCAAGATGGGGACGTTTGCAAGACAACAACCATCTGCACGAACAGTTCAACGACGTTTGCAGCAGTATGGACTGTCAGCTCGGAGACCATGGCTGCGGTTACCCTTGACGGTGCATCACAGACAGGAGCGCCTGCGATGGTGTACTCAGTGACGAAGCTGGGTGAACGAATGGTAAAACATTTTTTCGGATGAATCCAGGTTCCGGTTACAGCATCATGATGGTCGCATCCGTGTTTTGTGACATCGCGGTGAACGCACATTGGAAGCGTATATTCGTCATCGCCATACTGGCGTATCACCCGGCGTGATGGTATGGGGTGCCATTGGTTACACGTCTCGGTCACCTCTTATTCACACTGACGGCACTTTGAACAATGGATGTTACATTTCAGATGTGTTACGAGCCGTGGCTCTATCCTTCATTCGATCCCTGCGAAACCTTACATTTCAGCAGGGCAATGTACGACCCCATGTTGCAGGTCCTGTACGGACCTTTCTGGATACAAAATGTTCGACTGGTGGCCTGGCCAGCACATTCTCGAGATCTCTCACCAATTGAAAACGTCTGGTCAATGATGACCGAGCAACTGGCTCGTCACAATACGCCAGTGACTACTCTTGATGAACTGCGGTATCGTGTTTAAGCTGCATGGGCAGCTGTACCTGTACACGCCATCCAAGCTCTGTTTGGCTTGATGCCCAGGCGTATCAAGGCTGTTATTACGGCCAGAGGTGGTTGTTCTGGGTACTGATTTCTCAGGATCTCTGTACTCAAATTGCGTGAAAATGTAACGTTTATCATCTGCATTTCTTCTCGGTGTAGCAATTTTAATGGTCAGTAGTGTACTTCTGGTCAGCTACAGATTAAATCAGTAACAGTTCAGCAGAGAAGGGTTGGTCAAAGACGATGCGATAAGATCCTTCACTCCCACCTGCAATCTCTCCCATCTCTCCCTCCCATACCTACCATCCATTTCCACCAAATCCAATATATATATATATATATATGTTTGTGTGTGTTTGTGTGTGTGATACAGTTCTATGCTAAAAAATTTTTCAGTTATTATTCAATGCTTCAAATTCTTGTACCTAAATTTTAATTTCTTGTCAGTGCTCACATTTCATGTGATTCATTCTTAAAACTAAAAGTATATTAACTTTAATAAAACAATATGATTAAGTGTTTGTTATCTAACATATACATTTGTTAATAAATATGGAATTTAAGTAGTAGAAAAAAAGGTTTGCTGTTTCTGAGCTGTAAAGCAGAGACGGTTGCAAGTACTTTACAGTTTGGCCTCAGCTTCTGACGACTATCTCAAAACACCTACAAAACACCTCAAAAGTTTCTTTCACAACAGCAATCGGAAGTCTTCTAAATCTCCCCACACCAGAAAAGTCCCCAGCGACATTTAGTCCTCACCTCAGCAACGGCAGTGCATGCTGTCCAGCTATGGCCAGGGGCTGCAGCTGCTGCCCCCACGGCAGCTGCTGTTGCTGCTGCTGCAGCTGCTGGAGCAGCAGTGACGGGGAGGCCGCTGCCTGGAGTGCCGTTATGGGAATCACCAGCGCCGGCACAGATGCGGCGTCTGGGCCACCGCCCGGTGTGAGTGGCAGCTGTGCTACAAAGGAGCCTGCGGGTGCCCCCAGCTGTGGGGGCAGCTGCTGCGGGGCCAGCTGCTGCGTGGACAGCTGCTGCGTGGACACGTCCCAGCGGCCGCCCAGCTGCGGCAAGGTGGGTGGTGGCGGCACCCTGGCACCTCCTGAGCCTGCAGCAGCAAGAGGGGCTCAGTTTCTCTGACAAATGAAAAGTCCAAGAGGTCATACCATTGATTGGAATATGCAAGAGTACAGTGTCGTCACTATTACTTCCTCAAATTTTCTTCAGGTGCACTATCCTTGAGAGGTGTATATATATATATATATATATATATATATATATATGTGTGTGTGTGTGTGTGTGTGTGTGTGTGGGTGGGTGGGTGGGTGGGTGGGTGTGGGTGTGTGCTTTAATCAGACAAATGTCTTTGACAGCTGACAGAAATATATATATATATATATATATATATATATATATATATATATATATATATATATAGGGTGAAAGAGTAAAGAAAAATGTACATACAAACATGGGTCCACAAATAAATGATTTTGCCAGAAATTAATATCTTTGCTAATATGAAGCCATCGCAAAATTGTATGAGGCTAAGGTAAAGCATGATTTACATTTATTTTGTTGTTATTGGTCTGCTGAATCTAATAAAACATGTCCCAGACCTGTATTTGCAGAAATTCTCCAGAACATCCACATTATGAACGCTACTTAGAGAACCTGTCTTTCGTAACATTCGAAATACTCCACTAACGGTTCGTGCATTCGGCATCCTCCGAGTTGGAAAACGTACGCGATATTCATTAACTGCAGCCATAGCATTATCATCACATTTGCCATAAAGAAACTATTGGCGTATTCTTCCGCCATAAATTTGAAAGGCATCCCTATTTCATAAATAATGTACAAACTACATCAGTTAGAATGTAGGAACTCATCCCTGGGCTGTATCCCTCCTACCAGCTACACCGTACCCTAATATACCAATACCATCTCAAACGGAGATTAAATCTCACTCATCCTTTGCCCTGCTGGCATTTGACTCCTATCCAAACACCTGCATCTTAACTATCTGGACCTTCACACAGTCATCTCCCATCCTTTTCCATCTATCCTCTCAACACCTCCCACAACCCGATGCCCACAGGCAGTCAGCAGGAGCACACATCACATTATCACCATTATGACTGTCGTCATCATCAACTTTTCATGCCCGCATCTCGTGGTCGCGCGGTAGCGTTCTCGCTTCCCACGCCCGGGTTCCTGGGTTCAATTCCCGGCGGGGCCAGGGATTTTCTCTGCCTCGTGATGGCTGGGTGTTGTGTGATGTCCTTAGGTTAGTTAGTTTTTAGTAGTTCTAAGTTCTAGGGGACTGACGACCTACGATGTTAAGTCCCACAGTGCTCAGAGCCATTTGAACCAACCAACTTTTCATGAACACTGTCCTCTGTATTTCAACCTCATAAACTGTTTATTAATTTAATCTTAAATATTTCAATCAGTAGATAATTGTAGCTGCCATCCCACCTAATTTGGTGGAATGTAAATACCTTTTAAATAACAAAAAAGCTGAACAACAGAAACAGAAAATTTTCTTGTTCACTTGCTAAGGATGAGGCACTTGGGCAGAATGTGAAATTAGCTTATATTCTCACTTACCGTTTGCAAAGTCTGTCCCAGAAGACATGGAGGAGTGCTCAGTGGATGCTGGGCGTTGCTTGTTGTGTCGATGTCTGTTGCTACGGTGCTTCTGCTTGACACGCAGCTTCTGGCCCTGCAGCTGCTGTCCTGTGGACTGTGTCTGCGGTGACTCCCTTGGAGGGCTGTGGGGATTCTTCAGCTGCTGCAGCTGCAGCTGCTGCTCTGTGGACTGGGAGGCTTGTGGCTGTCGCGGCTGGGATTTGGAGCTCTGCAGCTGCAGCTGCTGTTGTTCACGGTGCTGCTGGGATGCCACTGGTTGTGGAGGCCAGCTGTGAGGCTTCTGCAGCTGCTGTCGGTAGGGCATGCTCTGAAGAGGAGACGCAGGCGGTGACGTCAGTGAAGGAGCTGGGGGTGGTGTAGTGGCCACTGGCGTCGTTGCAGGCTGTCACAAAGAGCTTGATGGTATATTACTGGTAGCCCACGTGCTGCTAATTATGCACAAGCTAACCTACTAATTACAGGGCGACCTAGGCAAATCGGGCCCTACAATTGCATGATAAGTACCAGTCTTTATATTACCGACTGGTTTTTATGTGTACTGATGGTTTCATTATGTGTAATGCCAAGTGTTTTATGGGTCAGCTTACTGGAAATGATATACTGAAGGTGGAAATGTCCTGACACTATTTCGTTCACAAAACGCTGGAAGAACTGGACGTGTGTGGACTGATGTGTAAGCTGTAACTCGTGAACAACATTTTCACGAAATTATCTTTTATTCCCATCTGAAGAGGCTATGGTTTTGTGGTATTCTAATAATATCATTCAGCTGAGTAACGTTTTCTGGTGTTTAGAGTGATTTTGGATAGGTTCTAATATTTTTTTTGTTTGAAGTACATTGCTAGAAAAGATTGTTTCATAAATTCATCCCAGACGTTAGCCATTGAAACGCTAGACAAAAGTGGAATAGGTAGTGGTACATGCAAGATATCCATTGATATAGAGTTCACGAGTTTTTCCATGGTTTTTGTGACAATAACGCCATTTTATATTTGTAGTATAGGCAAGGGTAGTCAGTAAAACGGAAAAGACGATGACGCTGATGATGCGTGTCACGAAATGCCCAGTGTCATTAGAAGACATTGTTTTGGTTTTCATTTTACAGAAAATGTTATCCTAACTATAATGCATCAGAACAGTGTTAGATTACTGTGGTATAATATCCACTTGAATCTCTATCGATGATAACGATATAACAGGAAGATATTCACAGTTTAAAGTGCGAAACTCTTATCAACTGAATTTTTATGTATTGAGTAAGTGGCAGCTGCAATTCAGCGCTCTTTGGAGAATTAGAATGTGTAGCTAGACTGTTTGTAAAGCAGCACAAATAGTAACATATTGTGGGCGTTCGCTACTATTTTCATGCAAGTGTTACCTCGTTAATGGGTACGCAGCTATAATGTGCTGTTTCACAATATGTTATGTACCAGCTGAGCATAACCGTAACTCATAATTTCCGATGTACGATATTGACACTAGAGTATAAACACAGTTCATAATGGCTACGTAAGTAGGGTCTAGTTGTGTGACTAAGAATACTTCGTAATAGATATTAACGCCAGGATGGGATGACATCGCCTTCATTCAATAAACGTATAGCGGTGGTGTCCATATAAAGAAGTACTTTTTACAGTGTATTATTTACATGCGGTCTTTATATTGAAATAAGAAATATGGAGAAAAACGAGATTTGACCAGACTGCACCTACGAATGTTGTTGTTATGGTCTTCAGTCCTGAGACTGGTTTGATGCAGCTTTCCATGCTACTCTATCCTGTGCAAACTTCTTTATCTGCTAGTACCTATTGCAACCTAAATCCTTCTGAATCTGCTTAGTGTATTCATCTCTTAGTCTCCCTCTACGATTTTTACCCTCCACGCTGCCCTCCAATGCTAAATTGGTGATCCCTTGATGCCTCAGAACATGTCCTACCAACCGGTGCCTTCTTCTTGTCAAGTTGTGCCACAAACTCCTCTTCTCCCCAATTCTATTCAATACCTCCTCATTAGTTATGTGATCTACCCATCTAATCTTCAGCATTCTTCTGTAGCACCACATTTCGAAATCTTCTATTCTCTTCTTGTCCAAACTACTTATCGTCCGCGTTTCACTTCCATACCTGGCTACACTCCATACAAATACTTTCAGAAACGACTTCCTGACACTTAAATCTATACTCGATGTAAACAAATTTCTATTCTTCAGAAACGCTATCCTTGCCATTGCCATGCTACATTTTATATCCTCTCTACTTCAACCATCATCAGTTGTTTTGCTCCCCAAGTAGCAAACTCCTTTACTACTTTAAGTGTCTCATTTCCTAATCTAATTGCCTCAGCATCACCCGACTTAATTCGACTACATTCCATGCATAAGGAACTTTAATTTTAGAATTAATTACAGAAAGTTATGAAATCAGGAAAAAGCAAAGCACCAATTTGAGCCATATATTAGGAAATGGGCCAAAAGATGAAACTTTTATATGAAAAAATAACACAGAAGACTGTAATCACGAAGAAAAATTTAAAGATGAAACTAGGTTGATGCTTTATGGCCATACCCAAGAAAAGTGTTGATAGAACGACAAGAAAAATTGTGCATCAGTTTGTAAAAGGTAAACCTATATGAGTTAGGAAAATGTGTGAAGAACTTGAAACCGATATTCAAGAAATTGCAGACAGGATAAAGTGTAAAACCTAAATTAAAAGGTGAGAGGTTTCAAAGACAAAACAGTCCCAGAAAGACAGGAAAGAAAATGTATGACACACGATAGGAGAGAAAAAAATGTGAACAGATGAACGGCTACTGAAGAAAGCGTAAGGCTAGCTTTGTAGCTTAAAGTGATCTTCAGCTGACTTGTACGAAAGAAGAAGAAGAAGTTGATGAGAGAGCTCACCATGGCGTCACTCTGGTGGAAGGTGTCGCTGTTCCCGAGGGCCTTGGCGTGGTCGAAGACGTCACGGCCAGCACTGGCGCTGCCGACCTCGGCTGGAGCCTGCAGCTGGTCGTTCGGGCTGGACGAGCCATCGACGTCGTTAAGGAAGAACAGGGCGTTTCCTCGAGTCAGTAGCAAGCTGCTGATTGGTGGGGGTGTGCTCCTGCAACAGCGGTTGCGAATCCTCAAGTCATTCCAGGGAAACACACCAACAGTAATACTGTGAGCTCAGCGGCCAGGTGTAGTGTCCGTGTGGCAGCCGCATAGTCCATGTGTTCTCTGCCTAGTCCGTTTCATAACGCCTTAACATCATTACAATTATTTTAGTCATTACACAATATATTAGTCAGTTCTAATCGTAATATTTTCATTAAAGAGCTTATTATGGGAGACATATTTTTATTGCGTAAGTTCTATTCGATTTTGAAGAACTGTAAACTAAATGTTTGTTTAAAACTGTCGCTGGCTTTGCCATTACTCGAAGAAATATTTTTATTGGTTAACCACTCTTCGATTGTGAAGTTCTGCAGACTACAGTTATCTATATCTATATACAGAAGGCTTGTATGTGTACATACTGACGGACGTTTCTGCATGACCGATCACTGCAACCCACCTGTGGCTGCCACTGACTCACATTGTGGCAGCCGTTGTTTCACCATATCCCACTCTAGAGATGGGCAAACTCGTTCATCCTTGGGAACTACACTACTGCCCATTAAAATTGCTACACCAAGAAGAAATGCAGATGATAAACGGGTATTCATTGGACAAATATATTATACTACAACTGACGTGTGATAACATTTCCACGCAATTTGGGTGCATAGATCCTGAGAAATCAGTACCCAGAACAACCACCTCTGAGCACTATAGGACTTAACATCTATGGTCATCAGTCCCCTAGAACTTAGAACTACTTAAACCTAACTAGCCTAAGGACATCACACAGCACCCAGTCATCACGAGGCAGAGAAACCTCCGGCAGTAATAACGGCCTCGATACGCCTGGGCATTGAGTCAAACAGAGCTTGGATGGCGTGTACAGGTACAGCTGCCCATGTAGCTTCAACACGATACCATAGTTCATCAAGAGTAGTGACTGGCGTATTGTAACGATCCAGTTGCTCGGCCACCATTGACCATACGTTTTCAATTGGTGAGAGATCTGGAGAATGTCCTGGCCAGGGCAACAGTCTAACATTTTCTGTGTCCAGAAAGGCCCGTACAGGACCCGCAACATGCGGTCGTGCATTATCCTGCTGGAATTTAGGGATTCACAGGGATCGAACGAAGGGTAGAGCCACGGATCGTAACACATCTGAAATGTAACGTCCACTGTTCAAAGTGCCGTCAATGCGAACAAGAGGTGACCGAGACGTGTAACCAATGGCACCCCATACCATCACGCCGGGTGATACGCCAGTATGGCGATGACGAATACACGCTTCCAACGTCCGTTCACCGCGATGTCGCCAAACACGGATGCGACCATTATGATGCTGTAAACAGAACCTGGATTCATCCGAAAAAAATGACGTTTTGCCATTCGTGCACCCAGGTTCGTCGTTGAGTACACCATCGCCGGCGCTCCTGTCTGTGATGCACCGTCAAGGGTAACAGCAGCCATGGTCTCCGAGCTGATAGTCCATGCTGCTGCAAACGTCGTCGATCTGTTCGTGCAGATGGTTGTTGTCTTGGAAACGTTCCCATCTGTTGACTCATGGATCGAGATGTGGCTACACGATCCGTTACAGCCATGCGGATAAGATGCCTGTCATCTCGACTGCTATTGATACGAGGCCGTTGGGGTCCAGCTCGGCGTTCCGTTTTACCCTCCTGAACCCACCGATTCCATATTCTGCTAACAGTCATTGGATCTCCACCAACTGGAGCAACAATGTCGCGATACGATAAACCACAATCGCGATAGGCTACAATCTGACCTTTACCAAAGTCGGAAACGTGATGGTACGCATTTCTCGTCCTTACACGAGGTATCACAACAACATTTCACCAAGCAACGCCGGTAAACTGCTGTTTGTGTATGAGAAATCTGTTGCAAACTTTCCTCATGTCAGCACGTTATTGGTGTCGCCACCGGAACCAATCTTGTGTGAATGCTCTGAAAAGCTAATAATTTGCATATCACAGCATCTTCGTCCTGTCGGTTAAATTTCGCGTCTGTAGCACGTCATCTTCGTGGTGTAGCATTTTTAATGGCCAGTAGTGTATTTATTTTAACAACTGGTTTCAGTCGACTGGCCATTATCAGGTATCTGTAGACTGCAATAAATTTCAATTATTTCCATTTGGTGCACAGGAACCTGATGATGCTCAGTCGACCGAAACTATTTGCGTAGTATCCTGCCCACTCGTCTAATATAAGGTGCCTAGGAAGCAGGTTTCTCGGATCGCTAGACAACAATTCAAGCAAATCGTATTACCGGACTTCATTACAATGCGAGTAAGTTAAATTGACAATTCTTAACTTTTTGCGTATTCGCAAAGGTGTGTCGCAATCAACTGGCGACATCCACAGAATCATGATCCTTCGCTATGTTCAATGCAAGCAAAACAAAATAGTTCATAAGTCACTGCTATAGCTTTAGTATGACGGTTAGTCTTTCAATCGGGCCGCGGCTAGGCGGCACGGCACTTATACGAGGGGCGTTTGAAAAGTACGTGCAAAGTCCGAGAGATGGCACCACAAGTGCGTATCGAGATCATGTTTAGTTAGTAGCATCTTTGGAAAGAACGCACACCAAGTTTCAGCCATGTTGGTATATTTCTTTGTGTTTGGCATTCGTGTGAATCAAGGAAGTCGAGTGATTGTCAAAAAATGGACGAAGAAGAATTTCGTGTTGTGATTAAACATTACGTTATGCAATGCAAAACGCCTCAGGAGACTAAAGAGAAGCTTGATAAACATTACGGTGACTCTGCACCTTCGATTAGAACAGTTTATAAGTCGTTTCAAAATTTTCGGAGTGGTCATATGGGCACAAGTGATGCTGAACGTTCTGGACGCCCTGTGGAGGTTACGACTCCAGAAATCACTGATAAAATCCATGATATGGTGATGGATGACAGAGGAGTTAACGTGCGCGACATTGTTAGTGCTGTGGGAATGTCAAATGAACGGGTACATAATATTTTGCATAAATATTTGGACATGAGAAAGCTATCCGCAGGATAGGTTCCGCGATTGCTCATGCTTGACGAAAAACGGAATCGTGTGAAGTGTTGCAAGGATGGTTTGCAGCTGTTCAGGAAGAATCCGCAGGATTTTAAGCGTCGTTTCGTCAGTATGGATGACACATGTGTACATTACTATACTCCTGATGTCAAATAACAATCTAAACAATGGGTTACCAAGGGAGAATCTGCACCAAAAAAGACGAAGATCACTCCTTCGACCGAAAAGGATATGGTGACTGTCTTTTGGGATTCGCAAGGGATAATCCTCGTCTATCTGGAACAGGGTAAAATTATTACAGGTGCAAATTATTCATCGTTATTGGACCGTTTGAAAACCGAGCTGCAAGAAAAACGCCAACGATTGGACAGCAAAATATGTCCTTTTCCATCATGATAATGCAGTAGCACACTCCTCAGCAGTTGTGGACGCAAAATTAATGGAAATAGGATTCCAACTGGTTTCACATCCCCCGTTTTCTACAGACTTGGCTCTCTCGGACTACTATTTGTTTCCCAATTTGAAGAAATGGCTTGCAAAACAAAGATTTTAATCAAACGAGGAGGTGATTGCAGCAACTAATAGCTATTTTGCAGACTTGGACAATTCCTATTATTCTGAAGGGGTCAACAAATTAGAAAAGCCTTGGGCGAAGTGTATAAGTCTAAAAGGAGACTACGTCGAAAAATAAGAAATGTTTACCCCAAACACCCCCCCCCCCCCCCCCACCATGAACCATGGACCTTGCCGTTGGTGGGGAGGCTTGCGTGCCTCAGCGATACAGATAGCCGTACCGTAGGTGCAACCACAACGGAGGGGTATCTGTTGAGAGGCCAGACAAATGTATGGTTCCTGAAGAGGGACAGCAGCCTTTTCAGTAGTTGCAAGGGCAACAGTCTGGATGATTGACTGATCTGGCCTTGTAACAATAACCAAAACGGCCTTGCTGTGCTGGTACTGCGAACGGCTGAAAGCAAGGGGAAACTACAGCCGTAGTTTTTCCCGAGGGCATGCAGCTTTACTGTGTGATTAAATGATGATGGCGTCCTCTTGGGTAAAATATTCCGGAAGTAAAATAGTCCTCCATTTGGATCTCCGGGCGGGGACTACTCAAGAGGATGACGTTATCAGGAGAAAGAAAACTGGCGTTCTACGGATCGGAGCGTGGAATGTCAGATCCCTTAATCGGGCAGGTAGGTTAGAAAATTTAGAAAGGGAAATGGATACGTTGAAGTTAGATATAGTGGGAATCAGTGAAGTTAGGTGGCAGGAGGAACAAGACTTCTGGTCAGGTGACTACAGGGTTATAAACACAAAATCAAATAGGGGTAATGCAGGAGTAGGTTTAATAATGAATAGGAAAATAGGAATGTGGGTAAGCTACTACAAACAGCATAGTGAACGCATTATTGTGGCCGAGATAGATACGAAGCCCACACCTACTACAGTAGTACAAGTTTATATGCCAACTAGCTCTGCAGATGACGAAGAAATTGAAGAAATGTATGATGAAATAAAAGAAATTATTCAGATAGTGAAGGGAGACGAAAATTTAATAGTCATGGGTGACTGGAATTCGAGTGTAGGAAAATGGAGAGAAGGAAACGTAGTAGGTGAATATGGATTGGCGCTAAGAAATGAAAGAGGAAGCCGCCTGGTAGAATTTTGCACAGAGCACAACATAATCATAGCTAACACTTGGTTTAAGAACCATGGAAGAAGGTTGTATACATGGAAGAACCCTGGAGATACTAAAAGGTATCAGATAGATTATATAATGGTAAGACAGAGATTTAGGAACCAGGTTTTAAATTGTAAGACATTTCCAGGGGCAGATGTGGACTCTGACCACTATCTGTTGGTTATGACCTGTAGATTAAAACTGAAGAAACTGCAAAAAGGTGGGAATTTAAGGAGATGGGACCTGGATAAACTGAAAGAACCAGAGGTTGTACAGAGTTTCAGGGAGAGCATAAGGGAACAATTGACAGGAAAGGGGGAAAGAAATACAGTAGAAGAAGAATGGGTAGCTTTGAGGGATGAAGTAGTGAAGGCAGCAGAGGATCAAGTAGGTAAAAAGACGAGGACTAGTAGAAATCCTTGGGTAACAGAAGAAATATTGAATTTAATTGATGAAGGGAGAAAATATAAAAATGCAATAAATGAAGCAGGCAAAAAGGAATACAAACGTCTCAAAAATGAGGTCGACAGGAAGTGCAAAATGGCTAAGCAGGGATGGCTAGAGGACAAATGTAAGGATGTAGAGACTTATCTCACTAGGGGTAAGATAGATACTGCCTACAGGAAAATTAAAGAGACCTTTGGAGATAAGAGAACGACTTGTATGAATATCAAGAGCTCAGATGGAAATCCAGTTCTAAGCAAAGAAGGGAAAGCAGAAAGGTGGAAGGAGTATATAGAGGGTCTATAGAAGGGCGATGTACTTGAGGACAATATTATGGAAATGGAAGAGGATGTAGATGAAGATGAAATGGGAGATACGATACTGCGTGAAGAGTTTGACAGAGCTCTGAAAGACATGAGTCGAAACAAGGCCCCGGGAGTAGACAACATTCCATTGGAACTACTGATGGCGTTGGGAGAGCCAGTCCTGACAGAACTCTACCATCTGGTGAGCAAGATGTATGAAACAGGCGAAATACCCTCAGACTTCAAGAAGAATATAATAATTCCAATCCCAAAGAAAGCAGGTGTTGACAGATGTGAAAATTACCGAACAATTAGTTTAATAAGCCACAGCTGCAAAATACTAACACGAATTCTTTACAGACGAATGGAAAAACTAGTAGAAGCCGACCTCGGGGAAGATCAGTTTGGATTCCGTAGAAACACTGGAACACGTGAGGCAATACTGACCTTACGACTTATCTTAGAAGAAAGATTAAGGAAAGGCAAACCTACGTTTCTAGCATTTGTAGACTTAGAGAAAGCTTTTGACAATGTTGACTGGAATACTCTCTTTCGATCTCTAAAGGTGGCAGGGGTAAAATATAGGGAGCGGCAGGCTATTTACAATTTGTACAGAAACCAGATGGCAGTTATAAGAGTCGAGGGACATGAAAGGGAAGCAGTGGTTGGGAAGGGAGTAAGGCAGGGCTGTAGTCTCTCCCCGATGTTATTCAATCTGTATATTGAGCAAGCAGTAAAGGAAACAAAAGAAAAATTCGGAGTAGGTATTAAAATTCATGGAGAAGAAATAAAAACTTTGAGGTTCGCCGATGACATTGTAGTTCTGTCAGAGACAGCAAAGGACTTGGAAGAGCAGTTGAATGGAATGGACAGTGTCTTGAAAGGAGGATATAAGATGAACATCAACAAAAGCAAAACGAGGATAATGGAATGTAGTCGAATTAAGTCGGGTGATGCTGAGGGAATTAGATTAGGAAATGAGACACTTAAAGCAGTAAAGGAGTTTTGCTATTTGGGGAGCAAAATAACTGATGATGGTCGAAGTAGAGAGGCTATAAAATGTAGACTGGGAATGGCAAGGAAAGCGTTTCTGAAGAAGAGAAATTTGTTGACATCGAGTATAGATTTAAGTGTCAGGAAGACATTTCTGAAAGTATTTGTATGGAGTGTAGCCATGTATGGAAGTGAAACATGGACGATAAATAGTTTGGACAAGAAGAGAATAGAAGATTTCGAAATGTGGTGCTACAGAAGAATGCTGCAGATTAGATGGGTAGACCACATAACTAATGAGGAAGTAATGAATAGGACTGGGGAGAAGAGGAGTTTGTGGCACAACTTGACCAGAAGAAGGGATCGGGTGGTAGGACATGTTCTGAGGCATCAAGGGATCACCAATTTAGTATTGGGAGGGCAGCGTGGAGGGTAAAAATCGTAGAGGGAGACCAAGAGATGAATACACTAAGCAGATTGAGAAGGATGTAGGTTGCAGTAGGTACTGGGAGATGAACAGGCTTGCACAGGATAGAGTAGCATGGAGAGCTGCATCAAACCAGTCTCAGGACTGAAGACCACAACAAACCCCAAACACGTAGTAGTTTTTATTTTTGCACGGCCTTTTTAAACGCCCCTCGTATGGAGGCTCCACCAGCTTGAACAGTCCCATGCCGACATGCACGGTCCATGGATTCATGAGGTTGTCTTCATGCTCGTGCACGTCCATCCACTCGATAAAATTTGAAACGAGACTCGTCCGACCGAGCAACATGTTTCCAGTCATCAACAGTCCAATGTCGGTTTAAACGGGACCAGGCGAGGCGTAAAGCTTTGTGTCGCGCAGCCATAAAGGGTACACGAATGGGTCTTCTGCTCCGAAAGCCCATATCGGTGATGTTTCCTTCAGTGGTTCACAAGCTGACACTTGTTGATCGTCCAGCATTGTAATCTGCACCAATCTGCGGAAGGGTTGCACCTCTGTCACATTGAACAATTCTCTTCAGTCGTCGTTGGTCCCGTTCTTGCAGGATCTTTTCCCGGCTATAGCGATGTCGGAGATTTGATGTTTTACCGGATTCCTGATATTCACCGTATACTCGTGAAATGGTCGTACGGGAAAACCCCACTCAATCGCTACCGCGGACATAGTGTGTCCCATCTCTCGTGCGCCGATTATAACACCACGTTCAAACTCACTTAAATGTTGATAACCTGCCATTGTAACAGCACTTGTCTTATATAGGCGTTGCCGACTGCAGCGCCGTATTCTGCCTATTTACATGTCTCCGCGTTTGAATACGATTGCCTATACCACTTGCCTACGCGCCTCAGTGTAATTATACAGGGTGTTACAAAAAGGTACCCCAAACTTTCAGGAAACATTCCTCACACACAAATAAAGAAAAGCTGTTATGTGGACATGTGTCCGGAAACGCTTAATTTCCATGTTAGAGCTCATTTCAGTTTCGTCCACCTACCCTCAATGGAGCACGTTATCATGATTCCATACGGAATACTCTACCCGTGCTGCTAGAACATGTGCCTTTACAAATACGACACAACATGCGGTTCATGCACGATGGAGCTCCTGCACATTTCAGTCGAAGTGTTCTTACGCTTCTCAACAACAGATTCGGTGACCAATGGATTGGTTGAGGCGGACCAATTCCATGGCCTCCACGCTCTCCTGACCTCAACCCTCTTGACTTTCATTCATGGGGGCATTTGAAAGCTCTTGTCTACGCAACCCCGGTACCAAATGCAGAGACTCTTCGTGCTCGTATTGTGGACGGCTGTGATACAACACGCCATTCTCCAGGGCTGCATCAGCGCATCAGGGATTCCATGCGACGGAGGGTGGATGCATGTATCCTCGCTAACGGAGGACATTTTGAACATTTCCTGTAACAAATGTGTTTGAAGTCACGCTGGTACGTTCTGTTGCTGTTTGTTTCCATTCCATGATTAATGTGATTTGAAGAGAAGTAATAAAATGAGCTCTAACATGGAAAGTAAGCGTTTCCGGACACATGTCCACATAACATAATTTCTTTCTTTGTGTGTGAGGAGTGTTTCCTGAAAGTTTGGCCGTACCTTTTTGTAACACCCTGTATATGTCTGATGAAATAAAAAGAGCAATTTATTTTTCTCTGCAAGTATGGCAACTCTTACGCTGTAATTTGATTTTAACAGTGTGGACTGTAAAAGAAAGTGCGTGTGATAACAGTTGTAATAAGAGAAACTGTTATCGATCTGAAGAAGGGATTCAGTATATCATTAGCAGAGCACTGTGGCATATACTTACACGTCACTGGAAAAAAAAATTATGGAAATTGTGGCGATTGTGGAGACATCACAACAAGAGTAAACAAGGTGACTAACCTCTGCACAACGATTCCATCATCAATAGCATTGCTGGAGATTTCGACACCGGAGCCCATGTCTGCCCAGCGGTATGGGCTGCCAACAGCCCTTACAGACGTGTATGCAGTGGAAGACGCTTGCAGCTCCTGCTGCTGCTGCTTCCGTTGTTGTTGCAGCTGCTGCTGTTTCTGCTGCTGTTCCTGATGCTGTCGCTGCTTCTGCTGTTGTTCCTGCCTCTGCTGCTGCTGCTGCTGCCGTCTCTGTTGTTGCTGCTGTTGCTTTTGCAGCTGCTGTTGTTTCAGCTGCTGTTGCTGTTGCCGTTGTTTCTCCTGCAGCTGATCTCGCAGAATCTGACTGTACTCGGGAGGCAGGTGCCTCATCTGGTGGTACAACGTCTGCATCTGCCGCTGATGTTGACCGCGCAAATACTGTAGGTCAGTGGCTGCAGTCGAAGACACGGCAGGCGTGGTTTTTGGGGCAGTGGTGGATGTGGAAATCTCAGGAGGACTCACTTCACTGACTTCTGTCCTGGAATAGTAATAAATTTTATGAGAAATTTAATCTTTCATGACCACATAGTCTGTCATGTCTGATTTGTTGTGAAAAATGTTCTCGGTGAAATTGTAGCGATAATTCTGCATGAACATCCGATATTTCGGCAATAACCACCACTGTCTTATTTGGGTAAGCAACTGACTGTAAAAGAAACAACAAAACACACACATTTAGTAGTGCCTGTCTTCTTTTTCTTCATCACTTGAACTATTAGGCCTTTGCCTGTTAGTGTGTCCATCTCTTCATTGGCATTCCATGAATTCTTCGGCCTTCCAGATTATAATTTCTGAGTTAGTAAAATAGTGTGCCATTACTCATTCTGTCAAGGTGTTTACTCCACTTTCCTTTGTCGTCTTCAGTTTTGTTTCTTACGACAAATGTGTTTAATTCTTTCCTAATGTCTACTCTGGTACAGAATTTCGCAGCTCTAAGAAATCTCACGTCACCTGCCGCAGTCTCACTTTCTTGCCATTTGTAAATGACCCACCATTCACTTCCGTAGGGTAATGCGTCGAGTGCCAAAACTTCATTCTTGCTATGTTTCGTGTCTAGTTTCTACGGATCCACACAGGCTTCAAAATTTTGCTACTTCCTTGTCTATATCTTTATCTTGGTCATATGTGATGTCACGTCTCACATAAATGAAATGGCTGACTTGTCCTACTACGGTACTTTTGACCACTACTTTTGTTCCCTTGGCACCCCTTTCTGTACTTAGAAGGTAAAATCGTTTTTGCAGATCAGTCTCTTTCTCTGTTAAAATTGTGCCCTCATCGGTACATAAAGCACAACTCAGAGTAGTCCCATTGTCTGTTCTAATACCTGAATGAAACTTGGTTTTCTATTCATGCAGTAAATCGTCTGACAGGGTGGTCAGAAACAGTGTGAAAAGCTTGTATGGGGGTTGCGGGGTAGGATAAATAGTTGTTAAGAAAAAAATTCGATAGGTTGCGCGGTTTCCGAGTTCATTACGACTGAAATTAGCCAATCAGACGTTGTGTGCCCACCGACGATGGTGTTGTAAGTAGGCTGTTTAGGTTTTTATGTTTATAACGCCACGTAGCGCTCTGTATGAAAACCACTGACTGTGCTGTGTGCAGTCTGTGGCTGGTTTGCATTATTGGAATATTTGCTATTGTATTGTTGGGCAGTTGGATGTGAACAGCGCGTAGCGTTGCGCAGTTGGAGGTGAGCCGCCAGCAGTGGTGAATGTGGGAAGAGAAATGGCAGAATTTTGAGAGCGGACGATCAGAAAGAGTAAATTTGTAATACTGTAATCATGAACTTATATATATATATATATATATATATATATATATATATATATATATATATATATATAATGACTTTTGAACATTATTAAGGTAAATACATTGTTTGTTCTCTATCACAGTCTTTCATTTGCTAACTATGCCTATCAGTAGTTAGTGCCTTCAGTAGTTAGAATCCTTTATTTCGCTGGCAGTATTGGCGCTCGCTGTATTGCAGTAGTTCGAGTGACGAAGATTTTTGTGAGGTATAGGTTATTGTTAGGAAGGGCCATTCTTTTAAGGATTATTGAAAGTCAGATTGCGTTGCGCTAAAAATATTGTGTGTCAGTTTAGTGTTCATCAGAATAAGTAAAGAGAGAAATGTCTGAGTACGTTCAGTTCTGCTCAGCTGTTTGAAAGTCAAATGACGTAAGAGATTTTCCAGCGCTGTCATCTTTAAATTTTTCTAAGGGGACGTTTCAGTGTCACCGAACGCTTTCTTCCTTTGGTTTCCTAAAACCTGTACGAGACAGCGATACAAAAATTTTACTAGTGATAGCAGTAAGGATCGAACCCTAGCCAAAGGATTTGCAGTCTCGTGCGCTATGATCTACACGCTGTTTGAATCGGGCGGGCCGATTGAATTCGCGCACACAACGGCCTGACTGTCTAATTTCAATGTCAGTTAACTCGGAAACAGCTAATTCTTTTCTTAACCATTATGTTTCAGCACGACCCACCCTGCATCATTCTTACAAACTGTTCGGGCTGTTTCTGACCACCCTGTATATATAAAATAGCGTGGGCGTAATGGTAGATCCATAAGTGACGCTCCCCTCCCCCGTTTACCGATTTCCTGTTGTAAACCTTACTTCATGAACTAAAACAATAACTGAAGGAAGGAATTGTCAGATCAGCAGGCTATTACAACGCTTCATTATAAAAGGTGCTGCCAGCTCTCGGTTTATATCTACCACGATTGTTTCGCATAGGCTTCTCAAGGTGTTTACTACCATGATGGTTTCGTACAGGCTTCTTAAGATATTTATTAAATAGAATGGGTACCCCCTATTCATCGTTAAGTTCCACAGATTTCTAGATCAACATTAGCTAAGTGGTACTAGACGCTGCAACTACAAAATTACACAGGCACCTACGTCACCTGACACTGAGAGCCTGCTTGGAAATTTTTGCACCATTATACATATTGGTGCAAAAAAGGATGCTGCGAGTGAGGTTTCAGCGATGGCACCATTGATCTCTAGTCTACCTGCATGCTAATCTATGGTCTCTGATCACAGAACTTCCGAGTGCCTGCTGATTCCTTTGCTTTGCGTCGTCTCCCATGTTGCAGCCGGGCGAAAAGTTTTGATTGGTCTGTACGTGATTAAGGTACATTTACGGATTCCGGGTTGTAAACCTTACTTCATGAACTAAAACGATAACTGAAAGAGGGAACTGTCAGATCAGCAGGCTATTACAACACTTCATTATAAAAGGAATACGTAATCAGAACAATTGATTCCTTCGAGCATCCAACGGATTATGCTAACTCCCTCTCGGTTTTGACCCTGAAATGGTAACAGAAAATTTACTATTCTATAAATATTTCGGATGCTCTATGTTTGCTGCGCGTACCATTCAGCAAGCTGACAAACAGTTGTAACACCATTCCCTTGTACACGTATCTGTGTCGTTAACATAGACCACATGTAACACCCAAAATCCAGAAGTTTCGCCGGCCGGAGTGGCCGAGCGGTTCTAGGCGCTTCAGTCTGGAATCGCGCGACCATTACGGTTGCAGGTTCGAATTCTGCCTCGGGTATGGATGTGTGTGATGTCCTTAGGTTAGTTAGGTTTAAGTACTAAGTTATAGGGAACTGATGACCTCAGAAGTTAAGTCCCATAGTGCTCAGAGCCATTTGAGCCATTTTGAACCAGAAGTTTCTCTCAGAACTCGATATTTGAGCCCTGCCGAAGGAAATATGTTCCCACATTTGCATTACGTGTGTGTGACAATCATTGGTAACATAAATACAAATAGGCAATGTAACAGATACCAAGTAAGAGAACACGTACTTCGTTTCAGATTAATGTGTAGGTGACATTTCACATTTTAATATCAGTTTTTATTTCACAAGTACATACTTTGTTCACATGTAGTATTTACTAGTAGCGGCATGACTGCGCAAACCATGTCTACTTTGTTTAAGACTCATCTACACCGTTTATAACATTTAATTTTACGACTTGAACAACTGAAAAGTTTCGCTAATACGGTATACAATTTATTGATTTCTGCAGCATCCAATGGCGTTATTTTGTTAGACAGTGGAGTTCACATGTTAAATTTAATAGAAGTAAAAGGAAATCAGTTTTCTGATCGTCGCTTCAATGTTAGGATCACAGAAGATTTTTGAAATCATATAGCAGAATTGTGATAGTGGTATATGCGACGTTATATGTTAGACATGTAGTTTAGACAGAAATCATTGCTTGACACCAATACAATCTGTAGTGCAGTGCACACAGCTTAGTCATCTGCATCATATCGTCATTTCTTCGAGAATCAGTTACTTTCCTGACGAAACAGTGGTGATCAGTGTCGAAAACTCGGATTTAATACAGAATTAAGGTGACGAGTGCACAGATAACAGCTCATTCAATTTGTTCTTTCATTTACAGTCGTCGGTCTTTCAGTAACGTTTGATCCCTCCCTTCATTTCTTGACACATTATATAACGCTTGTCCGTCCTATACAGCAGTACTGCTGTATCTGGGATCATTACCAGGTAGAATTAACGGAGTATATCGAGAAAGTTCAAAGAAGAGAAGCACGTTTTCTACAATAGTGAAATAGGGGAGAGGGTGTCATTGACATGATACGGGATTTGGGGTGGCCATCATTGAAACAAAGGCGTTTTTCGATGCGGCGGAACCTTCTCAAGAAATTTCAATCACTAACTTTCTCCTCCTCCTGCGAAAATATTTTGATGACGCCGACCTATATAGGGAGAAACGATCATCATAATAAGATAAGGGAAATCAGAGCTCGCACTGAAAGATGTAGGTGTTCGTTTACTCCGCGCGCTGTTCCATATTGGAATAATAGAGAATTATTGTAAAGGTGATTGTATGAACACCTTGCCATGCACTTAAGTGTGTTTTGCGGAGTATCCATGTAGATGTAGTCATTTATCTACACATACTGTCTCCGTATTTTAAGGTCTTCTATGAGATGCTACAGCTTCAATTGAACGTTGGAAGGACTTGCTCAGTGGTAGGCAGATAGGGATACTGTAAATAATGCAACCTACATAAGAAGTATTTCGTTTACATTTTCATGATGTTTGAGACATCAAAACAAGAGTTCGAGAAGGTAAGGGAATGAAATGGATTAGTATGCGACCTTGTGGTTCACAGTCTTACTTTTTTCCCGAGACAGAAGATACTCTTTTTCCAATACAATGATGCGTCATTTTTAAATGTAACTTAAGTAATATCACTACAGTTTTATACGAGGAAATATTTTACAAAACCAAAGAGAAAATTTTCTAAACAAAAATTCAGAATATTGCCCTGTTAAACAATGTTTTTGTAGCTATGGAGCTAAAATAACGCTGAACCAGCAGCCTCTGTTTTTACTTTTACTCTAACGTGGAAACATTTTTGTGAAATGCTTCACCACATATTTTAACAAGGCTCAGTCCATAGATATTGTTAAAAGATAATAGATACTATTAGGAAAAGTGCATGACTCCAATATGCGGTAGTTAATTCAATACTTCCAAAGATAAAATATCTAAAACCTTTCATAAGGCATTAGATAAATTCACATTATGTGATATCCCTGCAACTAACGCAACAAATATGATATTAAGCTTTCATACTCACATTCATGTCTTTTTGAAAAGACACACTGTTAGTGATTACCAAATTAGAAAAGTAGAAATGTTTTTCGTAAAGAAGTACACAACGCATCTTTATTTTACATGAAACACTCTTCACTGACTACTGTAAAAAAATTAAAATATATCATTAATACTTTCTGCGAGAAACACTAAACAAGTAATACCACAAGCTGCGACATTTCTTTACTACGAACGATAATACTACTTGGTAGAAAGATATAGACATCTCTGTTGTTACTTGGTATAAACATAAAGACACCTCACTTTTGTGTATAAACCTTCTCTGTGCTGATATGTATGGCTTATAATATTAGTTTAAATCCGATAGAGTTTCTATTGGCAGAATAACACCTACATTTAACATTCGCAAGTTTTATGAGTCATCACTGACTCTTGTAGATTTATATTGGTACTTTCTTTTTATAGAAATTCTGTCTTTGCGATTAACTGGAAGGCTGTTTGTCTGGTTATCAGACCAGCTTCAAGGCTTTTATTCTCGAAACATGCATAGTGTCGATTTCGCGCGGCTTCATATTTTATGAAACTGTGCTAGCATTTAGTCGATATAATTTGAAGAAACTATGGAGAATTTTTGGCTTCATCATTTCGGGAAAAATGATTGAGCTCTTGTTCAATCACGCAGACACACACACACACACACACACACACACACACACACACACACACACAGGGTGATTCAGCTGCCCCCTACCTATGCGGTTTATGCAACCCACCACGCCTTCAAATACCACATGCAAACTTTACTTAGTCTCTCGCTCACTACGTTCAAGCTATTAGTCCTACAGAAAAAGATGAACAGGATGTTTTTGCAGCAAATTTGGTGTAGTTAAATTTTGTACTGGGATACGTTTTCGCTGGAGGCGACGGTTTTAGAGTTATTCAAGAAAAACGCGATTGAAGGTCATTTTTGTAGGGTTTTCTTGAATACTTCGAAAGCTACAGCCTCTAGCGAAAACATATCTCGGTGGAGAATTTAACTACTTTAAATTTCCTACAAAAAGGTCCTGTTAATTTTTTTCTGTAGAGCTGATAGTTCGCATGTGGCGAGCGAGAGTATATGAAAATCTTTCACGTGGTATTTGAAGGGGTTGCAGGTTGCATGAAACCCGTAAGTCGACACAGATGAATCACCCTGTATACACTGTCCGTCAGTCACACAATTTGTATTGACTTGTCTGCAGACCAATCGTATATTTTTAGAATGATTCATTTATTTGCAAACGATCTGTGATCTACTACAAAAATTTCTCACATACTTACGCACCAGACCAGGACTCACATCCAGACCATTAAATTTCATAGGTAATCCTCTAGAAATAAAGATTCAAAAGCAGGATTAAAATCAGGACGAGAGCACATCAGTGATAAGATTCGTTGATGATGTTGCTATCCTCAGTGAAACTGAAGAGGAATGGCAGGACCTGTTGAAAGGAAAGAACAATCTAATAAGAACACTCCACGGATTGTGAGTAACTCGAAAAAAAGGCGAGAGCAACAAGGACTAGCAAAAATATGTAAGGGATAAATTGGTGACCGCAAAGTAGATGAAATTAAGGAATTCTGTTATCTTGGAAGCAAAGTAACACATGATAGACGAACCATGGAGCACCTAAAAGCAGGCTAGTGCAGTCACACAGAACATTCCTGGCCAAAAGATGACCATGGTGGCAAACATCGGGCTTCGTTAGCGGAAGAAATTTCTGAGAAAGTATGTCTGAAGCACAGCATTGAATGGAAGTAAATCAAGAGCTTTTGGAAAATCAAAAAAAGAATTGGAGCATTGAGATGCGCTGTTTTAGAAGGATGTTGGAAACCTAACACGAAGAGAGGAGGTTCTCCATAGAACTGGAGAGAAAATAAATTTATGGAAAACATGGACAGTATGATAGGACCTGTGTTAAGACATCGGGGAATAATATCCATGGTACCAGAGGGAGCTGTTGGGGATAAAAACTGTAGTGGATAACGGAGATTGGAATACACGCAACAAATGATTGAGGGTGTAGAGTACAACAGCTACTCTGAGATGAAGAGCTAGACACAGGAGAATAATCCATGAGAGGTTGCATCAAATCAGTCAGACGATGCAGAAGATGGATATGCCCCCCCCCCCCCCAAAAAAAAAGACGAAGTTGTTACAACAAGGAAGGACAGGAAAACAGCAATCAGTCAAAATTCAATTGGCTTTCTAAATGTTCTTCATATACAGATTTCAGCTATAAATACCCATCTTCAGTGCATTTGAGTGAGTTATAATCCAACAAACTCCTAGCAGTAGATGTCACCATATGACTCCACTGATGTACAGGCAGAAGAGGACCTCTCAGTTTCCTTCTGCGTGTACTGCTGGTAGTTTCGTGGATTATAATTCATTCAATGCACTGAAGATGGGTATTAATAGCTGAAATGTTAATACAATAGAATATTGAAAACGCAGTGGGATTGGGAGTGACTGCTGTAATTCCATGCTTCACACAGTCGCACAGATAATAACACACAATCACTGTGAACAACGCTTCTATAATTATGGAACCAAAGTAGGTAAAGTTGTTACTACCATCCTTCCTGATAATAATACACGGTTACTGTGAACAATGGTTAAATAATTATTCAACCAAAGCAGGTAAAGTTGTTACTAGCTCATCAATACGCTGATGTCATAGTGTACATCACAACTATCATTTGCCATCTGTTCCAAGCCCCTCAGATGTCTCCTGAAGGCCTTTACAGGAATTGTCCTGTAGCATGAACGGTATAGTCGAGAAATATGTTACCCACAGTCCAAGGGTTCTTTCGACGATGGACTTCCTGATCTGCTGCTGACACTGTACTGTTATGTTACTTGCTGATACAACTGCATGGTGTGATGAGTTTCGAGTCTAGGAGTTATGATGTAACAGACAGATGCTGCAGTGTGTACATGTATACCTCAGTCAGGGAAATATTGTCCAAAGAAAGCAAGGGTCTGTGCTGGAGCATACCGTTTGTATTGCCTGAATGTTTCACTCTGACATCAGCTGGTGCATTCCTTCGAAGTGAAATTTTTACAGAGTGCAGTCAAGTCACACAACATGTGGTACTTTCCAGAAGAGTGTAGTAGCTAGTTTTCTGATAGAGCGAAGTGTCCATTAGGAGCTTTTAAGACAGTATTGCAGATGGAAATAAAGAACAGGCCATGATGACATACCCCCAGACACACATTATGACTTTCAGTAATGTGGTACTTACGAATGTGCCTCAGGTGGAACGTGACTGTGGAACAGCTGTGGAAGTGGAGTGGACAGTTTCGTCATCTGCATCTGCTGTGTTGTGGTCGTTGGCACAGCAGTCAGCGCTTGGCTCCTGGGCTGCTGATGCGACGTGTGCAGCTGTTCCTGCTGCAGCTGTTCCTGCTGGTGTTGCTGCAGCTGCTGCTGTACCTGCTTCAGCTGCAATTGCAACCGCCTCCTCTGGTTCTCCAGCAGCTGCTGCTGCAGTAAAGCCGGTTGCTGTTGTGGCTGCTGCTGGTAGTGGCTGCTCTGGAGGGCGCTGTCTGGTGGTTCTACAGTGTTCCTACGACATGTTTAATGCATCACTGTATGTCTGATTTCCTCTCCAGAAGAATATCATTTCGACATTCACAATTATCACCTTGTATTGTATTGTATTGTATGTTAACCAGGGACCTAGAAACGATGGAGAGGTTCTGTCCCCGCCACAGCCACATTCGTCCACCACCCCACGACGACTACCACAGTCTACTTCACCCCTCCACCGTCCCACACTGAATCCAGGGTTATTGTGCAGTTCGGCCCCCAGTGGATCCCCCAGGGAACGTCTCACACCAGACGAGTGTAACCCCTATGTTTGCGTAGTAGAGTAATGGTGGTGTATGCGTACATGAAGAACCTGTTTGCGCAGCAATCGCCGACATAGTGTAACTGAGGCGGAATAAGGGGAACCAGCCCACGTTCCCTGAGGCAGATGGAAAACCGCCTAAAAACCATCCACAGACTGGCCAGTTCACCGGACCTTGACAAAAATCTGCTGGGCGGAATCGTGCCGGGGACCAGCGCTCCTTCCCACCCGGAAAGCCATGCGTTAGACCGGACAGCCAACCGGACGGGCATTATCACCTTAGAATTTTAGTGCTATGGTTTCTCTACTTGCATAAAATTTACAAGAGTGATGATTGACAACAATAAGGTGGATGCACTGTTTTAACTTTTGTAGCCTGTTTTATCGTTAGTTAGAAATAAATAATTTGAATGTGCCATGTATGCAATTAAATTTTTAAATGGCTAAAATTACACACACACACACACACACACACACACACACACACACACACACACACACACACACACATGCTACATGTATAGGTGACAAAGTACAAAGTTCATTAGATAGCTCCTACTACCACATCAGACCTCCTATGGCCCAGCTTAGAGCAGCAAATCGATGTGGCATGGTCTCAGAAAATCGTAGGAAGTCCCCTACAGAGATACTGAGCCACGATGCCTCTACAGCGATGCATAATTGTGAACGTGTGGCCAGTACAGGATTTTGTGCACAAATGAATCTCTCGATTATGTCCCATGAATATTCAATGGGATTCATGTCAGACGATCTGAGCGGCCAAATCATCCACTCAGCTGTCTAGAACGTTCTTCAAACCAATTACGAACAATGATGACCCAACTGACGTGGCGCACTGTCATCCATAAAACTTCCATCGTTGTTTGGGAACATGAAGCCCCTTTATAGCAGCAAATGGTCTCCAAGTTCCCAAACGCAACCATTTGGAGAGAATGACTGGTGCAGTTGGACCAAAGGACCCAGTCCATTCCATGTAACACAGTCCACACCATTATGGAGCCTCCACCAGTTAGCATTTTTGACAACTTGAGTCCATGGCTTCGCGAGGTCTGTGCCATACACGAACCCTACTATCAGCTCTTACCAAATGAAATCGAGACTGATCTCACCAGGCCACCGTTTTCCAGTCTTCTGGGGTCCACCTGATATGGTCACGAGCCCAGAAGAGGCGGTGCAAGCCATGTCCTGCTGTTAGCAAAGGCATCAGTCATCTGCTGCCACAGCTGATTAATGCCAAAAGTCGCCACACTGTCCTAATGGGTGCATTCATTTTCTGTCTACAGTAATTTCTGCTGTTGTTTCATGCAGTTTTTCTTGTGTGTTAGCACTAGTAACTCTATGCAAACGCTGCTGTTCAACCATCAGCCCCTGTAATGTCTGTGGTGAGACATGATGCCTGAAATCTGGCATTCTTGGCACACTCTTGGCATTGCGGATCTCAGAGTATTGAATTCCCTAGAGATTTATAAAGTGGAATGTCCCATGGGTATAGCTCCTACCACCATCCCTTATTCAAAGTCTACTTCTTCCCACTCTGCAGCCATGATCACATTGGAAACTTTTTCACATGAATTACCTGAGTAGAAATGACAGCCCCAACAATGTACTGTCCTTTTATACCTTGGTGTATGTGATACTACGTCATTTGTAAATATGCATATCACTATCTGATTACTTCTGTCACCTCAGTACATACATATGGGTTTAAAATATAGGCAATAATAAATTGAGAAAAAGATGAACTATTAGCGTTGGAAGTGGATTACTTGATACAATATGCTGGGATGTCAGACAAGGCTATAATTACATACTTGATAGAATCGCTGCTATGAGAGATTCTTGTAATTACCTTTTTTTGTAGATGAATGCTATTTCACCCTATTTTTAAGAGCGGTGCAAAATCATGGTGTCAGAATGCTTAGCTAATTCTGCCAGAGTTGATTTTTTTAACTACAGAGGATTTGTAGCAATCTCCACTGACCACTCAGCAGTAGTTGATGGGAAATACATCTGGTGATTGTTTCGTAAAGTACACCTTAGAATTTCCCAATCACTGTCAGTTGATTTAGCAGAGCTATATGATCCATATTTGGACTTTGGACTGCCACTTCACGCTAACATGACCAGTGATGCACAATGGCGCATATCACTACTCCGAAACCTCTCTGAATAAATGGGTGAACTTGTGGGCTCCTGGAATAAGGCACCTTTTTGACACACTCAGCTCGCTTTACAAAGCCATTCTTACGTACTGTGCTGCAAATTCTTACATACTCGAAATGGTAGAACTCGATTAATATACAATGATGAACCAAAACATTGCGACACTTGCATAACAGCATGTTGATGCTCATTTATAGCACAATACAACAGCTATTATGCACTCCATGTATGAACATGTCCTTGGCAGGTTTCTGGAGGTATGTGGCAGTAGTTTTCCACACAAGATGAAGCAATTCCAGTAAATTATGGGCTAGTCTTTTGTAGGCAAGGAACTGGTGCCTGATATTGTCCCAGATGTGCTCATAAGGTTCAGATCCTTCGAATTTGGAAGCCAAGACATCAACGTTAGTTCCTCAGAATACTGTAGAATGATTCTGGCCTTATGACTTCGACAATTATACTGCTGGAACACATCATCACCGTCAGTGAATGTGTTAAACATGAAGGAATGCATGTGGTCCACAATAATGTTCACATAATCTACAGCTTTCTTGCAGTCTTCATTTACTACCAAAGTTCCGAGGAATCCCACGTGAATTAACCCTGTAATATAATACTCTCACCATCGACTTGTGTCAACCAAGATGTAACAAGAAACGTGACCGATTCAACCAGGTGACACATTTCTATTTATGTACAGGCCAATCTCACTGTTTCTGTCCGCGCTGCAATCCTAATTGAGAATGTTGTTTAATCAACATGGGAACACACATGGTCATCTGCAGTGGAGTGACATGTTCAGCTATGTGCACTGGAGGGAAGCACTTGTGCCTGTGTCACCGTTGTACTCTGTAGTCAGACGTGACAGAGATCATCACACAACCTGCTTTACAGAAAGGGTAAGTTTCGAATCTCACGTTCTGTGACGCGGTGTGGAAGTCCGACACTTTGTCACTCACTCGTGGTTTCACTGTCGCTCAGCCGATATCCATACATGCTCACGACATTAGCAAACGAATGACCGACCATCTTCACAGTTATAGAGATTCTCATTTCTTGATGACTGAACATAACAACCTAAAATTTAACACAATCGCTTATGTCAGTGGACTTCAACATATGTGGCCCGTAACAAGGCTAGAAGGACTTCCCAATCGTCTCTACTCACATTCTATACTTTCATTACTACATCACATGCCGACAGAACCACCAGTCACCATTCTGTCACTCATAACGTTCTGGCTCGTCTACATCTATATCTACATTTATACTCCGCAAGCCACCCAACGGTGTGTGGTGGAGGGCACTTTACGTGCCACTGTCATTACCTCCCTTTCCTGTTCCAGTCGCGTATGGTTCGCGGGAAGAACGACTGCCAGAAAGCCTCCGTGTGCGCTCGAATCTCTCTAATTTTACATTCGTGATCTCCTCGGGAGGTATAAGTAGGGGGAAGCAATATATTCGATACCTCATCCAGAAACGCACCCTCTCGAAACCTGGACAGCAAGCTACACCGCGATGCAGAGCGTCTCTCTTGCAGAGTCTGCCACTTGAGCTTGCTAAACATCTCCGTAACGCTATCACGCTTAACAAATAACCCTGTGACGAAACGCGCCGCTCTTCTTTGGATCTTCTTTATCTCCTCTGTCAACCGTACCTTGTACGGATCCCACACTGATGAGCAATACTCAAGTATAGGTCGAACGAGTGTTTTGTAAGCCACCTCCTTTGTTGGACTACATTTTCTAAGGACTCTCCCAATGAATCTCAAACTGGCAGCCGCCTTACCAACAACTAATTTTATATGATTATTCCACTTCAAATCGTTCCGCACGCATACTCCCAGATATTTTACAGAAGTAACTGCTACCAGTGTTTTTTTCCGCTATCACATAATCATACAATAAAGAATCCTTCTTTCTATGTATTCGCAATAGATTACATTTGTCTTTGTTAAGGGCCAGTTGCCACTCCCTGCACCAAGTGCCTATCCGCTGCAGATCTTCCTGTATTTCGCTGCAATTTTCTAATGCAGCAACTTCTCTGTATACTACAGCATCATCCGCAAAAAGCCGCATGGAACTTCCGACACCATCTACTAGGTCATTTATATATATTGTGAAAAGTAATGGTCCCATAACACTCCCCTGTGGCACACCTGAGGTTACTTTAACGACTGTAGACGTCTCTCCATTGAGAACAACATGCTGTGTTCTGTTTGCTAAAAACTCTTCAATCCAGCCACACAGCTGGTCTGATATTCCGTAGACTCTTACTTTGTTTATAAGGCGACAGTACGAAACTGTATCGAAGGTCTTCCGGAAGTCAAGGGAAATGGCATCTACCTGGGAGCCTGTATCTAATATTTTCTGGGTCTCATGAACAAATAAAGCGAGTTGGGTCTCACACGATCGCTGTTTCCGAAATCCATGTTGATTCCTACAGAGTAGATTCTGGGTTTCCAGAAATGACATGATACGCGAGCAAAAAACGTGTTCTAAAATTCTACAACAGATGGATGTCAGAGATATAGGTCTATAGTTTTGCGCTTCTGCTCGACGACCCTTCTTGAAGACTGGGACTACCTGTGCTCTTTTTCCAATCATTTGGAACCTTCCTCTAGAGACTTGCAGTACACGGGTGTTAGAAGGGTGGCAAGTTCTTTCGCATACTCTGTGTAGAATCAAATTGGTATCAATGCATACTGTCATGTTATCACGAACTGTGCATCTGTAGGACATGTTTCAGGCTGATTCGAATTATGCCTCTGAATGATATAGCTCTGCATTTTTCTCAATTCCACGACAGGTTTCATCAGGTTCAGTCTTTGAGTTTACACGCTAGGGTTGTCGCCAGTTCTGAGTCGAGCAAACTGTTTTCCATTAGTGAAGGTAGCAGCATCCACTTACCCCACGACCTGAGTCGGACTCAGACTGGCAGGGTAAGGCCAGTGCTGCGTCTGCGACACGTGCTGCAACTCGTCAGGGCTGCCAACTGTCGCGGAGCCCTCCGCTCCAGGGGTGTGCACGACCAGGCTTGTGAAGAGCGGCTGGTCCCCAGTGTGCATGCTGACCACGCTGAGAGACGCCGGCTCCGTCATGTTGGCACCACTGCCGCCCACTAACAGCAGCCAGCTGACTGTCAGGAGCCATGGGGCGGCTAGCAGCTGCAGAAAAAGACGATTCCTCTCACTGATGATACACCTCGCATTCTCACACACCTTTGCCTCTAGTTTGCTCTGAGTACGTTATCATCGCTTTTTTGCTACTCATAACAACAATCTTGTTGTTACAGATTTTTATTAAATAAAACAAATAGAAAATTTTAGCAACAAGTGGACTGTTGTCATTTGTGGCCAAAACGTAATGATAAGCAGGTGTGCTCATTATTCATAAAAAGGTCTGTCCAAAATGTGGCAAGACCGATATTATTATTCGTGTATAAGCGATGACAGATCGGTAACTAAGATATTCAATTCACGAGACAGTTGGTGCAGGCAGTGTTGATTGCTGGACGTGTGGCTGTAATGTGTAAACATTGTTGTGTCTCAAGTAGCAAGGGGGCAACATCTCTAAACGAAGTGTGCAAGTCATTCTCCAGACTGTTTTGAAGAAGAATAAATTTTGTGTTAAAGTTTGTCCCACACACCTTGAGTCCTCAACAAAAACAAAGACACTTGGACGCCTCCTGCGAACTGATTGAAATGAACAATATGGACCGTGTCGTCGCAGGTGACGAGACTTTCGGTTTTAAGTACGAATCTACCACAGAATGGGTCACTGAAGATTCGCCAAGAATGAAGAAGGAACCAGGGTGGCAGATATTTATAGTGGCGGTAACATAGATGACAAATACAATGCTTTCCTTAACACATTTCCCATGCTCTTTGAGAGTTGCTTTCAATTAGAGTGTTAAAATAAAATAAATAGATAAATCTCTGCAGTCGCACTAGCCTCTGTGCCCTCGATGGCTCATGTAAGCAGGAGATCCCGGGTTCAAGTCCCGGTCGCGGAACACACATTTTCAACTGTCTCCTTTGATATTTATCAACGCCTGTGAGCAACTAATGGTCTGGATTTCATTGTAATTTCGTTCCTTAACTCTTGTGCCGAAAGGTGTGTAGTGAACTGCTGCGTCCATTTTCAATAAGCTACCACAGCTATCATAAGAATTCAAAAATCTTAATACTAATCCATGTGCTTTCAAATCGAAACCGAGGGTTTTCTTCATGGGTAACTCCTTCTATTCTGTCGAGGAGTTCCTTGAAAACTTAAACTGGTTCTCGTTGTATTAAATGTAAATGTCGTGTGCCTAAGGCCTCCCGTCGAGTAGACCGTTCACCGGGTGCAAGTCTTTCGACTTCGGCTACTTGCGCGTCGATGGGGATGAAATGATGATGATTGGGATGAGACAAACCCAGACCCCGAGCGGAGAATCTCTCCGACCCAGCCGGGAATCGAACACGGGCCCTTTTTGTATTGTTGTTTCAAATGGCTCTGAGCACTATGGGACTTAACATCTATGGTCATCAGTCCCCTAGAACTTAGAACTACTTAAACCTAATTAACCTAAGGACATCACACAACACCCAGTCATCACGAGTGTTGTATTGTTGATTGTGTCTACTTAAACACTTATGCCTTGACTTTTTTCGGGTTCGTAAACATTTATTTTTATGTGTTATTACTTTTATGTTGTAATTTCTTGTACTGACACGTTCCATGACCTTGGAGATTTGCTCCTCAATTTGGTCCTACGGAACTTGACGTGTAAATAAATAAATAAAAAATGTACGAATGTATCACGTTGAGTTTAACGTCATCTCAAAGAAGGAATCTTCTGGCAGTTTCACACGGTTTTACGAGCGTCCTGTGCGTTGTAGTCAAGGTGGATAAACTATGTACAACTCCTGAAGCATTAAAACCACCATCCGAACTATTCTCTGTTTTTTTTATTATTAAGTCAGTCAAAAGTCATAAAGTGCATCGTCTGTACTACACATATCAGATTTCACCAACATATACCATTGATATTAAGTATGTGCCAACGACTAACGGAAATTGATTCGAGTAAGTTAAGTTGTTTCAGACAAACACTAATTTGTATTCACAATAAAAGCTTTGAAGACGAAAAAGTTTGTTGTAAATGATTGTTTTTGTCTTGAAGAAAAGCTTGAAAAGTTGGAAGTGTAATAACGAGATGCATGGGTAGCATAAAATTTATGTCAATGCAGTTCGAAAATTTGTGTTTTGTCCCTATATTTATATTTATCGTTACAGCCAAGTTATTTCATGAAAACATTGGATCACTTCTATATTTTAGCTTGTATTTAAAGTAAGACATTTTGTTTTCAAAAATGAACTTACAATACATAAAGAAGTAACCAGTAACTTGCCAAATAAGTCGGTATCACTACTTTTCTTCTGATTTTATCGAAGTATAATTCAATTTTAAGTATTTGTATCGATATTAGATATCGTATCTAAACTGACAGTGGAACGACCCTATGAATATCAGGATTTCAGGAGTATTGGTGTGTTGAAGGATCAGCAACGTCAATGTGATAAACAGCGAAAGTTGCCAAATAGCTCTTTTTATTACTAAATGAGGACTGCTTTCGAGCTTTTCTTCATAACCCATTCTTAAATCATTTTGTGAAACAACAGGCTAAAATTACAATATGTTACATAAGAAATACCAAACATCCAATGTATGTCAAAAAGTGCACTCTGTATAAAAATACGATGTATCATTTTTAACGTTGGATCTTACACATTCCTGTATACATAATTTCGTTGTATTGACGACGATAATAGAATGCAATAAAGACTTTTCCAAGCGTTCGATGGGGCGTCACCTGCAAGAAAATTTGCTCATGCTGACTGAGATTAGGTTGTCTGTTTCTGTACGTATCAGGTTTCATGATCACTTGAATTTTACTCAATTGGATAACGATTATCACGAATTTTTTGCTATGTGGAGTAATGTTTTCTGATTCGATACGTTAAAAATTGCACTTTGTGACATGCATTGACTGTTCGGTGCTTTATGTAACAAATTGTAATTTTAGCCTGTTGTTTCACAGGATGATTTGAGAATGGGTTATGAATAAAATTCCACAACTAGTCATAATCAGGTAATAAAAAGAGCTGTTTTGCAACTTTAGCTGTTTGTCACATTTGTATCACAAATTGCTGATTCTTGAACATCCCATTGTGGAAATCAGTAAATAATGTAAAATCTCTGGTGAGACGTAAGAGAGGGCCTGATTATGCTCATTCTGCCAGGATAAATAAATAAATAAATACATAAGTAACGGAAGACTATGTAAGAGAGGGCCTGCCAGTATAAATAAATAAATACATAAGGAATGGAAGACTATGTCTTACAAAAGACAGTACTTGATGAACACAAAGAAGGAAAAGGCTACAAAATTTAAAGATCTAGGTGACATGATATAGCTTAATGCTTTGGGAAAAGAACTTAGCAAGAGCAAGGAAATGGTAACGACTTACCAATTAACAGAAATCTTATATGACAAGAAATATTTATGCATAAATGCAAACTCGTTCGCTAAAACAGTGTCATTACAACAGAATACCTTTATGCTTCACGATGCCTTTCGTCTTATACAGCCAAACAATCAGGCGAAATGGAAACGAAAAAAAGTAAAACAGTCAAGAAAACATTGGAATATAGAGAAGTTTATGAGAGATAGAAGGAATTTTACGAAGATTGAAAAAGAGAAGAGTTGTATGGTACCTACAAAAGCTACACGAGAAATGAATAAAAAAAACCATTTAAACTTTTTAGGCATACACCCAAAATATTGGTGATTTGACTCAAAGCAAAGGTAGTAGTCGTGAAGGAAATGAAAATAACGGAGAGAGAAATAGGAAAGAGAGTAGTTCAGAGCAAGAGTAGTAATTATTAAGGGTTTTCAGAAGAGGAAAAGGAAACGACTGGCGTAATACAGACAGAAGAAAGAAGTAAAACGACGTAAGGAAAGAATAAAAAACTACTGATAACAAGGAAAGGAGAGAAAAAAGAAGATGCAAGTTATTTTATGTGATCCTCAGTACCCCAAACCAATAAAATGAATGAAAGGTCTTTAGATGACACGAAGACAACTTGGAGAAGCAATGTAGGTTGGTAAATCTGATAACTGCAATTCATGGAATATCACAGAACATGTCTTTATCAAGGAAATAAATTTGTGAAGTTGTCATCAACCCAAAGACTGTACTGACATGTCTATGTTGAAAGTCCTCGTCCGACTTCTGACTGACGTTCCCAGCAAGTTACAGCAGTCCAGTCAACGAAGACCAAACAAGAGGAAAGAGTAGTGTAGTCGCAAATTTTTCCACAGTGCTAAGCGGGAATGTCCTGGACAACATTCTAAAAATCTTCACTAGTGTGGTGCGGTCGTTGGGGTGCGGCAGGTGCGCGGGGCGTTTAAAATACCCTTTTTTCGGTTCTTCTCGAATAATTCGAAAACAGCAGCTTCTAGCGAAAATGTATCCCAGTACAAAAATTAAACTGCATTAAGTTTCCTGTAAAAAAAGTCCTATTATTTTTTTCTCTTGGACTAATAGTTTCTGGCATGTGAGTCTCCAGTCTATCTACCTCACTACGTCACAAGAAGCAAGTACAAGATGTTTCACAAAGTTATATTAACCCTCCATGGTGTGCTATATGACTCAACACTGACACAGTGTGCAGAAATGCCAGGGCGAATGTTTATTTTCCGCAAAGTGCTTTAACACTTCATAGAATGCAAATATACAGGGTGATTCAAAAAGAATACCACAACTTTAGGAATTTAAAACTCTGCAACGACAAAAGGCAGAGCTAAGCACTATCTGTCGACGAATTAAGGGAGCTATAAAGTTTCATTTAGTTGTACATTTGTTCGCTTGAGGCGCTGTTGACTAGGCGTCGGCGTCAGTTAATGCTAAGATGGCGACTGCTCAACAGAAAGCTTTTTGTGTTATTGAGTACGGCAGAAGTGAAACGACGACAGTTGTTCAGCGTGCATTTCGAACGAAGTATGGTGTTAAACCTCCTGATAGGTAGCGTATTAAACGTTGGTATAAACAGTTTACAGAGAATGGGTGTTTGTGCAAAGGGAAAAGTTCTGGACGGCCGAGAACGAGTGATGAAAAATGTAGCACACATCCAGCAAGCATTTGTTCGCAGCCCAGGAAAATCGACTCGCAGAGCTTGCAGAGAGCTGCAAATTCCACAATCAACTGTATGGAGCTTCCTGGCAGATTAAAACTGTGTGCCCGACTGAGACTCGAACTCGGGACCTTTGCCTTTCGCGGGCAAGTGCTCTACCAACTCTCTCTCTCTCTCTTTTTTTTTTTTTTTTTTTTTTGTGAGCTACCGAAGCACGACTCACAGACGGTACTCACAGCTTTACTTCTGCCAGTACCTCGTCTCCTACCTTCCAAACTTTACAGAAGCTCTCCTGCGAACCTTGCAGAACTAGCACTCCTGATAGAAAGGATATTGCGGAGAGATGGCTTAGCCACAGCCTGGGGGATGTTTCCAGAATGAGCTTCGGTAGCTCAGTTGGTAGAGCACTTGCCCGCGAAAGGCAAAGGTCCCGAGTTCGAGTCTCGGTCGGGCACACAGTTTTAATCTGCCAGGAAGTTTCATATCAGCACACACTCCGCTGCAGAGTGAGAGGTCCCGAGTTCGAGTCTCGGTCGGGCACACAGTTTTAATCTGCCAGGAAGTTTCATATCAGCACACACTCCGCTGCAGAGTGAGAATCTCATTCTGGAAACATCCCCCAGGCTGTGGCTAAGCCATGTCTCCGCAATATCCTTTCTATCAGGAGTGCTAGTTCTGCAATGTTCGCAGGAGAGCTTCTGTAAAGTTTGGAAGGTAGGAGACGAGGTACTGGCAGAAGTAAAACTGTGAGTAGCGGGCCTGAGTCGTGCTTTGGTAGCTCAGTTGGTAGAGCACTTGCCCGCGAAAGGCAAAGGTCCCGAGTTCGAGTGTCGGTCGGGCACACAGTTTTAATCTGCCAGGAAGTTTCATATCAGCGCACACTCCGCTGCACAGTGAAAATCTCATTCTGGAAACATCCCCCAGGCTGTGGCTAAGCCATGTCTCTGCAATATCCTTTCTTTCAGGAGTGCTAGTTCTGCAAGGTTCGCAGGAGAGCTTCTGTAAAGTTTGGAAGGTAGGAGACGAGGTACTGGCAGAAGTAAAGCTGTGAGTACCGGGCGTGAGTCGTGCTTCGGTAGCTCAGTTGGTAGAGCACTTGCCCGCGAAAGGCAAAGGTCCCGAGTTCGAGTCTCAGTCGGGCACACAGTTTTAATCTGCCAGGAAGTTTCATATCAGCGCACACTCCGCTGCAGTGAAAATCTCATTCTGGAACTGTATGGAGAGTCCTACGACGAAAGGTTAATTATGAAACCTTATCGTCTGAAATTGGTTCAAGCACTGTCTGCAGCTGAAAAGATTAAAAGAATAGATTTCTGTGATTTTATCCTTCCTCAAATGGAAACAGATGAATCTTTCGTTTCAAAGATTGTGTTTAGTGATGAAGCAACTTTCCACACTAACGGGAAAGTGAACCGTCACAATGTCTGTATATGTGGCACTGAGAATCCGCGGGAAACAACTCAGTATGAACGTGACTCGCCTAAGGTGAACGTTTTCTGTGCCATTTCAGCCAATAAAGTTTTTGGTCCCTTTTTCTTCGAAGGTGCTACTGTAACTGGACTACAGTATCTGGAGATGTTAGAGAATTGGCTGTTCCCTCAGCTCGAACAAGAAGCACAACAATTCATATTTCAGCAGGATGGAGCGCCACCACATTGGCACTTATCTGTCCGTAACTACCTGAACGTCAACTACCCGAGGCGATGGATCGGCCGCCAGGCAGCCCGTGACAGAGCACTTCATCACTGGCCTCCAAGAAGCCCTGATCTTACCCCCTGCGATTTTTTCTTATGGGGGTATGTTAAGGATATGGTGTTTCGGCCACCTCTCCCAGCCACCATTGATGATTTGAAACGAGAAATAACAGCAGCTAACCAAACTGTTACTCCTGATATGCTACATAGAATGTGGAACGAGTTGGAGTATCTGGTTGATATTGCTCGTGTGTCTGGAGGGGGCCATATTGAACATCTCTGAACTTGTTTTTGAGTGAAAAAAAAACCTTTTTAAATACTCTTTGTAATGATGTATAACAGAAGGTTATATTATGTTTCTTTCATTAAATACACATTTTTAAAGTTGTGGTATTCTTTTTGAATCACCCTGTATACTAATAATACTAACGCAACTAGGATATATGGACAGAATATATGTAAATCTCTGCATACTATTCTACACTGCTGGAGGGGAAATTTATTCTTAATCGTCCTGGACAGCAAATGTAGTGTTCTTCACAGGAAAGACAACTTCCTCGACTAGAAGCACAGCTCGGTTATCAATTTACGGACTGACTACACCTTCCCAGCATTTGCTGTCTCCATGAGTAGATAAATAACTTCACTGAACTCGTGTTTAAATAGTGGAGTTATTTTCTGTTTACGAATCACTACTTATTTGTAGTTCTTAAGTGAGGTGTTATGTAAAAACAGCTCAACAGCTGGAGCTGTCGACTATCCACCACACTGCCGAGACTGTCCAAAACGCAAAATGCTGTCAATATGCGTTCGAAAACGTCGACTTCATTGTCCCCACTATCGCTGTCTGGAATACATTTCACAGCGTGGCGGGTATGAAGCCTGAGCTCTCCCAACATCTGAAGAGATCCAGACACATTAACTGCACTCCTGTACAACAGAGGTGGGTGACTTATGTATTACAGACTTTCTGATACTTTGTCATAAGTCATGTAACGCATTACAGCAGATTACTTATGTAGACCTGAACATGATGGGTGCCATTCCATTAGACATATTCAAGCCATCTTGCAAGTTATACTGTGGCTGTTTCTCCACTCAGTGCAGCCCATTCTACAAGTGCCAGTATTCCTGAATGGAAAAGCTTTACGCTGTCTGCTGATAACACAATAGCGAGAAAGGTAGAGTAACTTTATGATGATTTATTATTTCACCATCAAGTGACAACAAAACACTTATTTAGTTTACTCGTTTTTAACCGCAAGGGGCGATCTGTGATAATAGATTGGAGAAGCTAAACGTCTTCACTAAGATCGATAATAATAATCTTTACTCTCGATGACTGGTTTCGGTAATCAATATTACCGTCTTTATATCTCTACAGGGACGTTATTTTTTAGTTCTCAAACCAACAATAAAAGAACTCTTTCTCATGAATTGGCTGGTGCATAACAGACTGGAAGACTGATGCACTGGCATGTCAAAATTAAAACAGCTATATATATATACAGTTATTCACCACATAAATTTGTCTAGTGCCACTCATACAGAAAACATCAATGTAGCCAGAGTGCCGTTAGGAGAGATCTAAGACCTGAAGATGGTAACACTGATTACCGAAACCGGTCATTGATGAACATTGGTGAAGAAGTTTAGCTTCTCTACACAGCATAATTACATGGCTGTACAGCACGCCGTCACTGATAGACAGCAGCGAAGTATCACATTTACCAGTCAAATTCCTTTCCCACCAATATTACGTAGGTCAACGACAACATGAGACTTACAAATTAAGCACGTCTTAGTCTTTGTTTATAGGAACTTGTTTAGATAACACCTCACTTAACACCTACGAAAAGTTCTGATTATAAAACTGAATATAACTGTACTACACACATCAAAAAGTTTTGCAACACCTCGGTTCCGAGAGTTCCGGAACATGTACAGAAAACTGGAATAGAGATCAACATAAATATCAAACCACGCATTGCATGTTGTACCACCATAGAGCGACACCTTCAGAGGTGGTGGTCCAGATTGCTGTACACACCAGTATCTCTAATTCCCAGTAGCATTTTCTTTTGCATTCACGCATGTCTGTATTCGTCGTGGTATACTACCCACAAGTTCATCAAGGCACTGTTGGTCCAGATTGTCCCACTCCTCAACGGCGATTCGGCGTAGATCGCTCAGAATGGTTGGTGGGTCACGTCGTCCATAAACAGACCTTTTCAATCCATCCCAGGCTTGTTAGATACGGTTCATGTCTGGAGAACATGCTGGCCACTCTAGTCGAGCGATGCCTTTATCCTGAAGGAAGTCATCAGTAAGATGTGCGTCGCGCGGAGTGGCCGTGCGGTTTGAGGCGCCATGTCACGGACTGCGCGGCCTCTCCCACCGGAGGTTCGAGTCCTCCGTCGGGCATGGGTCTGTGTGTTGCTCTTAGAATAAGTTAGTTTAAGTAATGTGTAAGTCTAGGGACCGATGACTTCAGCAGTTTGGTTTCTTAGGAATTCACACACATTTGAACAAGATATGCTCGATGTGGGCGCGAATTGTGATCCATAAAGACGAATGCCTCGCCAGTATGCTGCCGATATGGTTTCACTATCGGTTGGAGGATGGCGTTCACGTATCGCACAGCCGTTACGCCGCCTTCCATGACCACCATCGGCGTACGTCGGCCCCACATAATGCCACCCCAAAACAGCAGGGAACCTCCACCTTGTTGCACTCGCTGGACAGTGTATCTAAGGCGTCCAAACACGTCTCCGACGATTTTCTGGTTGAAGGCATATGCGACACTCATCGGTGAAGAGAACGTGATGCCAATCCTGAGCGGTCAATTCGGCATGTTGTTGGGCCCATCTGTACCGCGCTGCAAGGTGTCGTGGATGCAAAGATGGACCTCGGCATTGACGTCGGGAGTGAAGTTGCGCATCATGCAGCCTATTGCGCAGAGTCTGAGTCGTAACACGACGTCCTGTGGCTGCACAAAAAGCATTATTCAACATGGTGGCGTTGCTGTCAGGATTCCGCCGAGCCATAATCCGTAGGTAGCGGTCATGCACTGCAGTAGTAGCCCTGAGGCGGCCTGAACGAGGCATGTCATCAACAGTTCCTGTCTCTCTGTATCTGCTCAATGTCCAGACAACATCGCCTTGGTTCACTCCGAGACGCCTGGACACTTCCCTTCTTGAGAGTCCGTCCTGGACAAAGTAACAATGCGGACGCGATCGAATCGCAGTACTGACCGTCTAGGCATGGTTGAACTACATACAACACGATGTAGCGGCGTACATAGAGTGAGGAACCACCTGCTCGATATTCAGTTCGCAGACGTATGAAGAAAGTGCCTGGCCACATTCCGGAGGCCTACCTTCCCTCGTGCTTCTAATCCACTATTTTAGAATGAACGTCATGGAGGAATACATATGCTGTGATGCAGTAGTCAAAGTGCCTAACAAATTGAAATTTTGTCTACTAGATGGCTATGGGTGAGCATCACATGTTATTCTTAAAGCAAATTTTTGAGTGATGAAAACTGTCTCTTAAAAGATAAGTTACTTCAGAAAATTATTCCATACAACTTTATTGGTACACAAGAAATGTTAACTTACTGATTTTTCTCTCTCCAAAATTTTCAATAATTCGAAGTGGAAATGTGGCTGAACTCAATTGTTCTGGGAGTTCAAAAATGTGTTTCTCCCAGTTTAAATACGCAGCAATATAGGGACCTAAAAATTTCGAACATTGCACCCCAGTTACTGCTTCCTCATCATGTGTTACGTTTATCACTTGTGTAGTAACCCATCTAGATGTGCGGAACGGGATATGTTCTGGCGTTTTAGAACTGTGTATGACACTATTTGCAGAAAACCATTCAATAGTATTTTTAACAACATTATTTACCATTTCTTTTGTCACTGCATGTATGTTTGGATTGATTATAGCTCTAGTGTAAAATGCAAACAGACCTACACTGGAGCGGCAAAGAAACTGGTATAGACATGTGTATTCAAATACAGAAATATGTAGACAGGCAGAATACGGCGCTGCGGTCGGCAACAAGTTCAAAAAAATGGTTCAAATGGCTCTGAGCACTATGGGACTTAACATCTGTGGTCATCAGTCCCCTAGAACTTAGAACTACTTAAACCTAACCGACCTAAGGACATCACGCACATCCGTGCCCGAGGCAGGATTCGAATCTGCGACCGTAGCGGTCACGCGGTTCCAGACTGAAGCGCCTAGAACCGCACGACCACACCGTCCGGCGGCAACAAGTGTCTGGTGCAGCTGTTACATCGGTCACTGCACCTACAATGACACCTTATCAAGTTTTAAGTGAGTTTGAACACGGTGTTATAGTCGGCGCACTAGCGATGCGATACATCATCTCCGAGGTAGCGATGAAGTGGGGATTTTACCGTACGACCATTTCACGACTGTACCGTGAATATCAGGAATCCCTTAAAACATCAAACCTCCGACATCGGTGCGGCCGGAAAAAGATACTGCAAGAACGGGACCAACGAAGAATGAAGAGAGTCGTTCAATGTGACAGAAATTCAACCCTTCCGCAAATTGCTGCAGATTTCAGTGCTGGGCAATCAACAAATGTTAGCGTGCTACCCATTCAACGAAACATCATCGATATGGGCTTTTGGAGCCGAAGGCCCATTCGCGTACCCTTGACGACTGCGCAACACAAAGATTTACGCCTCGCCTCGGCGCGTCAACACCGACATTGGACTGTGAACGACTAGGAAGCATGTTGCCTGGTCGGACGAGTCTCGGTTCAAATTGTATCGAGAGGATGGACGTGTACAGGTATGGAGACTACCTCATGAACACATGGACCCTACATGTCAGCAGGGGACTGTTCAAGCTAGTAGAAGCTCTATAATGGTGAGGGGCGTGTGCAGTTGGAGTGATATGGGACCCGTGATACGTCTAGATGCGACTCTGACAGCTGAGCATCCTGTCTGATCACCTTCATCCATTCATGTCCACTGTGCATTCCGACGGACTTGGGCAATTCAAATGGCTCTGAGCACTATGGGACTTAACATCTGAGGTCATCAGTCCCCTAGAACTTAGAACTATTTAACCTAACTAACCTAAGGACATCACACATATCCATGTCCGAGGCCGGATTCGAACCTGCGACCGTAGCGATCGCACGGTTCCAGACTGAAGCGCCTAGAACCGCTCGGCCACACTGGCCGGCACTTGGGCAATTCAAGCAGGATAATGCGACAACCCACACGTCCAGAATTGCTACAGAGTGGCTCCTGGAATACTCTTCTGAGTTGAAACACTTCCGCTGACCACCAAACTCCCCAGATATGAACATTATTGAGCATATGTGCATGACTTGCAACGTGCTGCTCAAAACAGATGTCCACCTATTAGTACTCTTACGGATTTATGGACAGCCCTGCATGATTCATGGTGTCAACTCGCTCCAACACTACTTCAGACATTAGTAGAATCCATGCCGTGTCATGTTGCGGCACCTCTGCGTGCTCTCCGGGTCCCTACACGATGTTAGGCAGGTATACAAGTTTCTTTGGCTCTTCAGCGTAATTCCGCTTTTTTTTATATGAGATGGTAGGTCTATTACAAACAGTGTGATTCAGAGGAACGAGAAACTGAAAAAATTCGATGTTAAAGTGGAAAGTGTTTTTAAATAAACTTATTCACGTCATTTAACAGCGAAAGAAATGTAGGGTTTAAGACTGCGTGCAGTAAATTTATTTCTTGAAGGCGATATCTTGCAGGCGAGTGATAGTAAAAATCCAAGGAGCGATGGAGAAATGAGCCCTGGGCCTCTGTACCTTTAGTCTGACACATTGCCATGTAGGGGCACATATCTGCGGTTACTCAGTGCGTGCAACGGGAAACTTGTGACGTAAGTCCGCCTCTAATTACATTGTTATTGTCACCGCAGAGACCGCAGCAGTGCACCTCTTTCAGTGTTGTCTGCCGCTCTTAAGACGTGTACGACGCGTAACGAGTGTCGCATTGTGCATAGGCACAAATGGCAATTATCTGTGTGTGGAAACCGCTTCCTCAGGTCACGTCAGACAGAAAGATAAGCCATTACTGCGCTCACTCGCAACACGGACGGGCTTTCTTAGACATCACACACTCACCATAATAGTAGAATCGTCGTCGCTAATACCACGTAGCGTTGTAACCTGACGTCGCCACTGTAACAACAGTTCAAGTGAGACAGAATTTCAAAACAGAAATAAAAGTGGAAAGGTAACGACACAATATTTCATATAACTTTATACAGCTTTATACAATGAAGAGCCAAAGAAACTGGTACACTTGCCTAATATCGTGTAGGGCCCCCTCGAGCACGCAGAACTGCTGCAACACGAAGTGGTATCGACTCGAGTAATGTCTGAAGCAGTGCTGGAGGGAATTGACACCGTGAATCCTGCGGGGCTGTCCATAAATCCTTATGGGTACGAGAGGGTGATCTTTTCTGAACAGCACATTGCAAGGCATCCAAAATATGCACAATAATGTTAAAGTCTGGGGAGTTTGATGGCCATCGGAAGTGTTCAGCCATCCGCTGCGCACGTGGGGTCTTTTGAGACCCCATACCACTTACACTTCTTGCTCTTCAAGATTTACTGGACCAAGGCTCATGGTCCCTGACATCTCTCTCGTAGTTATGATCTAAATGACTACTATGCAGAAACACCATTAATTAACTATTTTTAGTTTACGATGACTTAGTTTAGGAATCAAGAAAAATGAACACTTGGGGTCTTCAAAGCCCCAGCTGGTTTAACTGACTCATTGTTGCCAGGAAATGGCTGAAGTTGGCAGAACATATTAAAAATGAAGGTTTCTCAGTTGTTAAGCTTGAGACAGCATTTTGATACGAGGGAAGTGGATGGTGACTGGCTTTATTAGGCAGGCACAGTATTTGTTTTCAAATCTTACAGTTTTGCATACGTCTAGCATATAACTCATAAAAAATAAATATCTGTTCATTATAATGTAGGTAAGTCAAAATTATGAAAACTGTGGAAACTGTAGGAAAAACTGTTTTCTTATAACTTAGGTTAGAATTTAAATGTAGGGTTACTTTTTTGTTTAGGGCTGATGGAAAACGTGTTCGTGCTGAAGAAGTCGACAAGATTGTTCTTCAGATGTGGGATGATGCTGCTATCGATAATGAAAGTATTTCTGTCCTGAATGATGTTGAATACTTGCCCTCAGATAGTGAAGGGAGGAAGGCAATGATGTACTGGAAGAGGAAGGTAATGAAGATGATGTCATTCACAGTGACGCTGATGAAACTGTAAGTAATGACAACACTATAAAAGATTATTTCATTGGAAAAAATGGAATGATTTGGTACAAAGAGCCTCCAACTAAGTGTCAAACTCCATCTCATAATATAATTCGCGACAAACTTTGTCCTAACATCGTATCCCCATAAAAGAGCCGGCCGTGGTGGCCGAGCAGTTCTAGGCGCTTCAGTTCAGAACCGGATGACTGCTACGGTCACAGGTTCGAATCCTGCCTCAGGCATGGATGAGTGTGATGTCCTTGGGTTAGTTAGGTTTAAGTAGTTCTAAGTTCTAGGGGCCTGATGACCTCAGACGTTAAGTCCCATAGTGCTCAGAGCCATTTCAACCATCAATAAAAGAAGCCCTAAAGCTCCTAATTACCCCACAAATAACGTCCCTCATGCTAATGGAAACTAACAGAGAGGGTAGACGAATGTACTAAAAGTGGAATGAAGATTATCCTAGTAGTACACCTGAGGTATGGAAGGAAATATATGTGGAAGAATTTGAGGCGTACGTTGGTTTGCTTGTATCTTCTAGAGCCTACATATCAGGGAGGATGGACTTGAGTGAACGGCTGAAGGAAGAACATGGCCTATTTTCAAAGCAACAATGCGCCTAAAAAGGTTTCAAACTATCATACGTTTTGTCAGATTTGGCAACAAGGAAAGAAGGGAAGGTCGTAGGATTCATGGTAAATTAGCTGCATTTAGAGACAACTGGGAAATGTTCTTTTCACAGATTTCTTCCATAAACAGTCCAGGATTTTGACACCACTGTTGATAAACAGTTTGTTGCTTTAAGAGGGAAATGTCCTTATCGACAATACATGAAGAGCTAACCTGTTAAATATGGTATAAAAATATGGTGGGCTTGTGATTCTAGAAATGCATTTCCTCTGAATGTACAGATTTACTTGGGACAGCAACCAGGCCAACAGAGAAAAGTAAATCATGGTTCCAGAATCATAAGAGATCTAACTGCAAAATGGTTCAATAAGGGCCGCAATATTGTAGCTGACAATTTTTTCAGTGGCATACATTTAGTGAGAGAATTGCTGGCGGTGAAAACCAACCTATGTCGGAACTCTAAGGAAAAACAAGATTGAAATTCCTAAGGAGACGCGGCCACATCATTCGTGGGAAGTAAATTCCTCTGTATTTGGATTCACTGATTCAATATCACTAGTATCATATGTACCAAAGAAGTCATCAGCACTTATACTTCTCTCCTCTGTTCACTCGTCACGAACTTTAGTTGGTCTTGAAAAGAAGCCAGAAGTAATAGAGCATTACAGCAGACAAAAGGAGGGTGTTGACGCCATGGATGAACTTGTGGGCACCTATGGTGTGAAACGTCACACCAAGCGATGGCCCCTTGTACTCTTCTATAATATGATCGACATTGCTGGAATCACTGCATCATCACCCACAAAGCCTGACTTCAAATTAGAAGAGGCGGCAATTCTTGCTGCAGTTAGGACGACAGCATGTGCATCCTTACATCAACAGAAGACTACTTGATGGGAGGTGCCTTCGAAAGGGAACAAAAAGTGGTCTTCTTGCTCTTGAATATGACTAAGAGCCTAAAGGACTCAATACACCTGTGAATGACCAACCCACCAACAAACGACAAAGGCGTTCTTTGTGTTCAAGCAACTTAGACAAAAAAATAAAAACAATTTCTAACTACTGTGGAAAATTTCTATGCAGCTCTCATTCCATCCAGATTGTGATATGCTTAGGATGTGATAAAAACGTGTAATTGTGTCGTGGTGCAATGGCCATTTCTATCGCAGTAAAATTAGAACATTTCATTGTACTGAAGTTTTCATTTTTGTTATGATCTCTGTAGATACAGCAAAAACTGATAAATAAGAAAATACACTCCTGGAAATGGAAAAAAGAACACATTGACACCGGTGTGTCAGACCCACCATACTTGCTCCGGACACTGCGAGAGGGCTGTACAAGCAATGATCACACGCACGGCACAGCGGACACACCAGGAACCGCGGTGTTGGCCATCGAATGGCGCTAGCTGCGCAGCATTTGTGCACCGCCGCCGTCAGTGTCAGCCAGTTTACCGTGGCATACGGAGCTCCATCGCAGTCTTTAACACTGGTAGCATGCCGCGACAGCGTGGACGTGAACCGTATGTGCAGTTGACGGACTTTGAGCGAAGGCGTATAGTGGGCATGCGGGAGGCCGGGTGGACGTACCGCCGAATTGCTCAACACGTGGGGCGTGAGGTCTCCACAGTACATCGATGTTGTCGCCAGTGGTCGGCGGAAGGTGCACGTGCCCGTCGACCTGGGACCGGACCGCAGCGACGCACGGATGCACGCCAAGACCGTAGGATCCTACGCAGTGCCAAAGGGGACCGCACCGCCACTTCCCAGCAAATTAGGGACACTGTTGCTCCTGGGGTATCGGCGAGGACCATTCGCAACCGTCTCCATGAAGCTGGGCTACGGTCCCGCACACCGTTAGGCCGTCTTCCGCTCACGCCCCAACATCGTGCAGCCCGCCTCCAGTGGTGTCGCGACAGGCGTGAATGGAGGGACGAATGGAGACGTGTCGTCTTCAGCGATGAGAGTCGCTTCTGCCTTGGTGCCAATGATGGTCGTATGCGTGTTTGGCGCCGTGCAGGTGAGCGCCACAATCAGGACTGCATACGACCGAGGCACACAGGGCCAACACCCGGCATCATGGTGTGGGGAGCGATCTCCTACACTGGCCGTACACCACTGGTGATCGTCGAGGGGACACTGAATAGTGCACGGTACATCCAAACCGTCATCGAACCCATCGTTCTACCATTCCTAGACCGGCAAGGGAACTTGCTGTTCCAACAGGACAATGCACGTCCGCATGTATCCCGTGCCACCCAACGTGCTCTAGAAGGTGTAAGTCAACTACCCTGGCCAGCAAGATCTCCGGATCTGTCCCCCATTGAGCATGTTTGGGACTGGATGAAGCGTCGTCTCACGCGGTCTGCACGTCCAGCACGAACGCTGGTCCAACTGAGGCGCCAGATGGAAATGGCATGGCAAGCCGTTCCACAGGACTACATCCAGCATCTCTACGATCGTCTCCATGGGAGAATAGTAGCCTGCATTGCTGCGAAAGGTGGATATACACTGTACTAGTGCCGACATTGAGCATGCTCTGTTGCCTGTGTCTATGTGCCTGTGGTTCTGTCAGTGTGATCATGTGATGTATCTGACCCCAGGAATGTGTCAATAAAGTTTCCCCTTCCTGGGACAATGAATTCACGGTGTTCTTATTTCAATTTCCAGGAGTGTATATCAGTTGTCTTCAAATAGATAAAATAAAATTGAATGTCATTATAATGTTTAATATGTAAGGCAGTAAACTCTAGAAAATAAAAGACATTATTGTAACAAAAAGCAATGTGAAACGAAATGTGCGCAAATTATATAATGATGTATTTCCTGAAAAAGGGATAAATTGCTCACAGTCCCAATCTGAATCCAATGTGTTAGAAAGTCAGCTTTGGTCAGACCACAGCGTCCAAAGTCACTAGCTTCTCTGGTTCCGTCTATTGGGAAAGATTGGGCTGCCATTGTTTAACAGACATTCAGACTCCTCATTAAAAGCATCCCAGCATAATTCAAGCCGTCAAAGGCGAAAGGTGAGAACTCGGTATTCAAAAGAGCGTCTACATTTTACAGTGTCTGCGTAGCCACTGCTGATGATTGACAGCCGTATTAAATTATGAAATGCATTCGCAAATTTGCGAATTCGGTTGTACCACGGCTATACGGTCTACTAGTAACAGTAAGAAAGTTTCTGGCAGAGCAGGTCTCGAACCCGGATTTCCCACTTTACGCGAGCGGTCTCCTTAACCGCTTTCTATTTTTTTTATTTTTATTTTTTTTATTTCGTACTGTTAAGAGCGACTCGTTGAGTTCCGTTCTTACAGATTGAGTGCCGTTCTTTCAGACTGCAGCGTCTACGTTACGTTTAACAGCATTCAAAGAAAAATAACCAATAAATCCGCAAGGTGTCAAAAGTTCGGGTGTTCACATTTTCTTGTACTCTTACACAGCAGCCGCCACTGCGTATGTCGTAAGCTGGAAGTCGGAAAATTTGAGACTGGGTCCTATTGAGGGAAGTGGCTCAGGAAGTGCTCCTCTCTGGGTTGTCTGGTTTTGGCTACACTTCCGGTACCATCCAGCTCGTAGGCCTCAGACGCGGTCCACGGGACGTGTTCCACTGACCGGCGTGTAGGCTTCACGTGCGGCGCCTACGGCCGCAGCCGGCCACTGCCGCGGTGCAGAATCCGGCGACAGCTGCCGGTTTCTCCGCGCCAGGTGAAAGGAAGGAAGGAAGGAAGGGAGCCTGGCTAAATTGGCGCCCGGGCGGCGAGACTAATTGGGTGGTAGAGCCGCGGTGTGGGCGACGCGCGAGGACGCTCTAGTAAAGAGAGAAAACCCGGTGCGCTATGAATATCACGCAGATCTCTAGCGACACCGCTGCTACCTAGGTTTCACTTCCACACACGTATTTACAGCGATAGCGACCAGCTCCACTCTCATTCGTCGATACCAAGGGTGATATCGCCTTTTGACGTTCTTCCTCTGGTCTTTCTTTCCTTTTAATGACTCACTCGAGGGGTATGAAAGGAAGCAGTGGTTGGGAAAGGAGTGAGACAGGGTTGTAGCCTCTCCCCGATATTATTCAATCTGTATATTGAGCAAGCAGTAAAGGAAACAAAAGAAAAGTTCGGAGTAGGTATTAAAATGCATGTAGAAGAAATAAAAACCTTGAGGTTCGCCGATGACATTGTAATTGTGTCAGAGACAGCAAAGGACTTGGAAGAGCAGTTGAACGGAATGGACAGTGTCTTGAAAGGAGGGTATAAGATGAACATCAACAAAAGCAAAACGACTATAATGGAATGTAGTCGAATTAAGTCGGGTGATGCTGAGGGAATTAGATTAGGAAATGACACACTTAAAGTAGTTTCGCTATTTGGGGAGCAAAGTAACTGATGATGGTCGAAGTAGAGAGGATATAAAATGTAGACTGGCAATGGCAAGGAAAGCGTTTCTGAAGAAGAGAACTTTGTTAGCAGCGAGTATAGATTTAAATGTCAGGAAGTCGTTTCTGAAAGTATTTGTATGGAGTGTAGCCATGTATAGTAGTGAAACTTGTACGATAACTAGTTTGGACAAGAAGAGAATAGAAACTTTCGAAATGTGGTGCTACAGAAGAATGCTGAAGATTAGATGGGTAGATCACATAACTAATGAGGAGATTTTTTAATAGAATTGGGGAGAAGAGAAATGTGTGGCACAACTTGAGTAGAAGAAGTGATCGGTTGGTAGGACATGTTCTGAGACATCGAGGGATCACCAATTTAGTATTGGAGGGCAGCGTGGAGGGTAAAAATCGAAGAGGGAGACCATGAGAGGAACACAGTAAGCAGATTCAGAAGGATGTAGGCTGCAATAGGTACTGGGAGATGAAGAAGCTCGCACAGGATAGAGAAGCATGGAGAGCTGCATCAAACCAGTCTCAGGACTGAGGACCACAACAACAACAACAACAATGACTCACTTCTGAAAAAAGCTAAGGTTGGACTTTCAGCAAAGACACGGTCACGAAGCAGTTTCTCCCATACTCCTTCACGGTATATAGGGTATTTTAAAAAAGGTAACGTTTCTTGCTTGTTTTTGGTAGTCAAGAAAAGTCTTCTAAGCTCTATTTTCGCACGATGTGCCATATGTCGTTTGTGTATATGACAGAGTTAAAAAATTCACACTTCTTTGCGAATTTCAATTCACTACCCTTACAACAGGAACTACATGGCATGAAGGTTATGTATGAGTATAGACCCCAGAAATATCTTTGCAGTCCTTAAAATAAAACGTTTTTGTACTGTCATTTGTATTATAAAATAGTCACAACCGCTCATTTTGTAATATACGAGGGTCATTGAATAAGTAACGCGCCACATTTTTATAAAAAGCCATTAATATACATAGACAAACGTCCTTCCTGGTGCTTCTCATTTGATGTTTGTTCTGTGTGCCGGTGATGTTTCGAATGCAAAACACATGAGAGAGCCGGCCGCTGTGGCCGAGCGGTTCTAGGCGCTTCAGTCTGGAACCGCGCTGCTTCTCCGGTCGCAGTTTCGAATCCTGCCTCGGGCATGGATGTGTGTGATGTCCTTAGGTTATTTAGGTTTAAGTAGTTCTAAGTCTAGGGGACTGATGACCTCAGATGTTAAGTCCGATAGTGCTTGGAGTTATGTTTTAACATGAGAGACCGAAGTAAAGTAAAAGTAGAAGACAGAAAGTGCATCGTTATACACTCTCTATATAAGACAGGAGGTGGGACCGCTGCCAACAATTACTAAGGGACACCTTCGCTGTCCGTAAAAAAAAAAAAAAAAAAAAAAAAAAAAAAAAAAAAAAAAAAAAAAAAAAAAAAAAAAAAAAAAAAGACAGGTTTGTGAGCGTTACGTTTGAAACAGCTCACCCTGCAAACGCTTTGAGACAGATGCCATCTATCCAGGGACAGCCTACTTACAAAATCGCAAGGACCGGCAGCATGTCAATAATCTAAAAGTATCTGAAAGGTGACTGTCCTGTTTGCCATGTCAATTTTCAAGAAGTTTTGGTCATAATTGTGAATGAAGTTGCCTATTTGATACATGTACCCACCGTCTGTAGTATCGATATAGCCATATTCTTTGCAAGTCTGTTCTTGTGACCACAGACTTGGTTTGGAAAGGATGGAAGCTGGCCTGCCGTGCAGTGGACAGCATCATTTAAAAAGGAATTTTGACCTAATAAGTTCTGAGGAAATAAAACGAGATTATATCAATAGAAAGATGTCAAAAAGGTAATTTTTAAGGTAATTCAGCTTTTTTACATTTTTGTAACTGTATAGCTTCTTATTGTTAGAAAATTTTGTATGGTTAAAGGTTGCTGTAGAAATTTTATAGTCAAGCACATGGACTTGTCTGACAGTGGAAATAAGTGTCAAGGAAAGCAATTGTACACAAGAAAGTTAGTGAGAAAAATTTTGCTAATTGCTCTAGGTGTGAGAACATTATGAAAGAGTGTATTGTTGTCATGGATTAATGAAGCATAGTTATACTTGGTGTCTTTGATCTCATTATCAGTCCTTAAGTTTAGTTCCACATTCTTCATTCTTTACTTTCATGGCTGTATTTGCATATTCGCATTGCGCATCGCGAGCTGTGTACTGATAAGCATTTTTATGAAAACTGGTAAGATATCGTCTTGCATTGCACATCGCAAGTACGATAAATAAAATTTTATTTTTGACAGTGTTATCATTATCCTAATAGTGACAGGTTGCAGAGCAGATGAGCGTTCAGTGCGCACAGGTATGGCAGTAAATTTAATTGCCATAAAGGCTCATGTTCTTTGTAAGGCACAGTGTTTGTCAGAGAATTTTGTGAAAATATCAGTATCAGTTCTGAGGTTTAATACCAGGAAAAGATTTCAGTAAAGTGTTATCTTGTGAATTTTCAAGCAGTTTTATCAGAAAGTCGATGCATTATTTTTTATGTTCATTCGATCTATAATTATAACAGTTCTAATACAATGCTTGTTTGCAAGACTACAGATAAAGATTAGCTTTAGCCCTTAAATCGCGATATGACTTTTCTGTAACGTATACCACGAGATGGGGTCTCTGGGACGTAGTGTTACTTAAACGTCGATGAATTATCGATTAATCGATAGTATATATCCTTCCTCATGATCGGTAGCCTGGTTTAACTATCGATAATCCTGTCGTTTATAATGTAATTCTTTTTTAATTGGCGCCTGAAAGAAATTGTCGGTTCCTATTACCTCCATGACATTTGGAGTGCAGAGGAAGAGTAGACTGTGTGGAATTACTAAATCAACAACAAATATGGTGGCGTCTTAGCCAGTCTAGGTTGTTTATAAGCTAAGGAAATTTGTGACAAGTTCCTGCGGGGCCAAACTGCTGAGGTCATCGGTCCCTAGGCTTCCACACTACGTAATCTAACTTACGCTAAGGACAACACGGACGCCCGTGCCAGAGGGAGGATTTGAACATTGTACGGGGGGACCCTCGCGCACCGTGGCAAGGCGCCCGAGACCGCGCGGCTACCCCGCGTGGCTTATAAGCTATGTCGTTAATGTATTGGTAGCTGTGGGGAAGGGGTCATGAAAGAGGGAATATTCTTGTTTGCCTTCCAGTCATGACAACTCACGGTCGTGTGCATCTCGTGCCGATCAGATGCTTATGGTAAAAACTACACATGTAAATAACATAGATTCGTGAACGTGCGTTTTACTGATTTTCATCTTCAAATGTGTCCCTTACTTGTTGCATGAAGTGCAAATGTAAATAAGGCTGTTGTAATAGAACGCAGTTAGTAGAGGAATAAATGATATTTTAAGGATTTGTTAAGTGTTTCCAATTGTATTGTATAACGCATTTTAAAATAAATACAATTATTGTCGTTATTAATTAAAAACGCCTGCTACTGTCCTCTTCTGTTTCTGAGTCCTCATTTTACTTACAAGTGTTTTCAGTTGTACAGCCGGCCGCTGTGACCGAGTGGTTCTAGTAGCTTCATTTCGCAATCGCGCCGCTACTACGGTCCCAGGTTCGAATCCTGCCTCGGGTATGGATGTGTGTGGTGTCCTTAGGTTAGATAGGTTTAAGTAGTTCTAAGTCTAGGGGACTGATGACCTCAGATGTTAAGTCCGATAGTGCTTGGAGCTATTCAGCTGTACATGTTAATGTGTAAAGTGATTCGAAAACACAAAACACTGACGCAATCCTAATGTTCCTACGTGACTTCTGCTTTTGCAGAAGCACGAATATCGTTCATATGTTGGGTGCACACGTTGTGGTCGATTATCGGAGCTTATTCCTTCAAAGACACACCACCTCCCGCAAAACTGAGTATATTAAAAGCACAACCTGTCGAGTGTCAAGTTTTTACTTTTATTTTTAAAAGATACAGCTATATTTACATGCTGTCGGCTTTCATTCTTCTTTATAGACGAATGGAAAACCTGGTAGAGGCACAGTTTGGATTCTGTAGAAATGCTGGAACACGTGAGGCAATACTGTCCCTACGACTTATCTTAGAAGATACATTAAGGAAAGGCAAACCTACGTTTCTAGCATTTGTAGACTTAGAGAAAGCTTTTGACAATATTGACAATGTTGACTGCTACTACGGTCCCAGGTTCGAATCCTGCCTCGGGCATTAATGTGTGTGCTGTCCTTAGGTTCGTTAGGTTTAAGTAGTTCTAAGTCTAGGGGACTGATGACCTCAGATGTTAAGTACCATAGTGCTTAGAGCAATTTGAACCGCTTGTTTGAAACCTGTGCAGCAGAAATTTTTTATCTTGTTTTTCGAGTTTACATCCTTCTGCAACCTGATGAATAATTTTTCGCACGTGTAAAGAAGAATTCTGCCCTTAAAGCTTCTAGCTCTATGAGCTATCGTAGGAGGTGACCTCAATGTGGCAACAATGGCTTCTACATCCCTCATTTCGTTTGTTAAACGCCACCCAACAACAAGATTATTCTTGATTACGCTACTACATTGCCACAACTGTTTAATCGCTGTCGTTGGCACCAGTGAGACAAAGAGCACATTAGAGATGAAGTGTTCCGAATGGTGCTGACATGAATCGATCAGTACTTTTCGCACACCACCGATGTTCTCTGTTGGCTGAGGAAATTCCGCGCTCCCAAGATTACTTTGTTTATCTAAGAGGCACATAAACAGTTTCTTGTTCTGAAAATGAAGCGTAAAGATCAATCATGTGTGTGGAATTTTTTCAAGGAAATGGGGGATAATAGGCAGTTTGTAAAGTTTACCATCTGCATCTGAGATTGTAAACATGATCAGGGACTAGGACTAATTTAAGAGATCACTAAAAAGAAAGCATGGTGAAAAACTAGAGAAACAGGAATTAGCAATAGAAGTGAGAGGTGAGAGATCACCTTGTGAGCTAGATCAAGTGCAAGAGGTTCAAACAAAAGAATCTTGAATCTTCCTAAAAATTACTTTAACAGATATCAGTTGCACGATGCCAGTTCAAAAGCAGAAAAAAGTTGGTTCTCTTTATGCACAAAAATGATTGCTGTTGATTTGCAGCCGTACAAAACTTCCGATCATCACCATTTGAAAGCATTTGTTTGTACCTTAGAACAGCAGATAATAATTGCCAGATAAAAGCCACACTTAAATGTTTACTGATCTCAAAACTATAGGAAGAGAAAAAAATAAATTAGAGAAAGGCCTTACAAAATGTAATTTTTTATGTGCTACAATGGACATGTGGAAAAGCAATGCGAACGAACACATACTGCCATTAACTCTCCACTTTATAATAGACGAAAAATTAGCTTTACCCATATTGAAAGCGACAAAAACTGTAGGTCATCACAACGCACAATCTGTGCACATGTAACTAACATTTTTTTAAATGTTTCTTTCCTTACTTATCAATGCCATACTGAGTTTCGTTCCATTCATGTTATTGGTACATGTTGGTGTAAGTCAAGTCGGCGTAACTTGTAAGGTATTTCTTGGCATTTTCACCCCTCCTCTCCCCTCCCCACTCCCACTCTCCTCACCAATCTTGTAGACAGAATTCTGAAGCTGTCGTGTCACTTGTGTTCAGTTTAGATACTGTCAACTGTAACAAATATTGAATAATTGCGTTACGACAGGCTTCATATACAGGGTGTGCTATAAAGAATCACCCAATTTTAAATAGAATTATTTATTAGAAGAAGGTTTAACACCAACAAATTGCATACTGTATTACTCAGAAAAGACAGCAGTTTATAAAAATCCATCATAAATGTTCAATATGTCCTCCATTGACTGCACGGATGACATCTAACTGATAGCTGAATTCATTCCAAACTGAGTGTAAAGTGTCTTCTGTCACTGAAGCTGATATTCTGGTTTTTAGTTCATCAATGTCACGAGGTAAGGGAAGAATGTAAACATATTGTTTAACATATCCATACAGTAAAAAATCACATGGTGTTGCGTCAGGGGACCTATGTAAAGCCGGTCTCGGGATCATGTACACCCTATCCAATGTTGAGGGACGTTGGCATTGAAGAAACTGCACGCGTTGTTGTGCCAGTGCAGTGGTGCTCCATCCTTCTGATTAGATGAAATTGTCTGAGACAAGTTGTGGGAATAGCCAGTTCCATAGAATGGCAAGATATGATTGTCCCGTTACGGCTTCTTCCTGAAGAAAGTAGGGCCCATAAACCTTGCTTTGCGAAACAGCACAAAAAACATTCACTTTTGGTGGGTCACGTTCGTGTTCAATTGTTTCATGAGGATTTTCGAGCCCTTTATACGCACATTATGATGATGAACATTACCGATCATATGGAAAGTTGCCTCATCACTCAATATCAACCATGATATAAAAATGTCATCTTCCATGTCCTCTAGAAAAGCATTGCTACAGTCCACTCGCTTCACTTTGTCAGTATCTCGAAGAGCTTGTACCAGTTGGAATCGGTGTGGTTTGAGGGTTAAATGACGTCGTAAAACACGCCACACTGTCATGCACGATAACGCAAGTTTTCGGCCAGCACGACTCGTAGACTTGCGGGGACTCCGCTTAAATGCTCGTCGGATATGTTCCACTGTTTGTTCAGGAACGGGTAGCCGGTCAGGAGTTTTGCCTTTACAGAGGCACCCTGTTTCTTCAAACTGTTTATACCACCGTCGAATGTTCTTTGGTGATGATGGTTTAGCACGAAATCGAATATGACACGCCCGCTGAACTCCGATCACTGACTGCGTACGACTAAATTCGATAACACAACACGCCTTCTGTTGCGCGGACGCCATATTGCGCGAGACTGGCTGCACGCTGAATGTCAGCGCTCGTAGCGATATCTAGTGGTTTTTTTCTGAAACTGCAGACCATGCCGATTACATCTAGCGCTGTTTCAGTTACCTAGTGACATTTGTCTCAATTTTATTACAAGTTAAAATCGGGTCTTTCTTTCTGGGACAACTTGTATTTTCTTTTTCATTACTACAAATAAGCAACACATTTGAACACAAATGTCTCTGTAATGCGCTTTCTCAAAACATTGTTACTTCCGCGCCCACAGTTTTCAATTGAGAGTTAGTGCGATAGCAGACTAACAAGTGAGAAACGAACGTGAACCCCAACACCGGCTCATTCAAATGCTTCAAATGGGTCTAAGCACTATGCGACTTAACGTCTGAGGTCATCATTCCCCTAGATTTAGAACTACTTAAACCTAACTAAGTTAAGGACATCACACACATCCATACCCCAGGCAGGATTCGAACCTGCGACCATAGCATCAGCGCAGTTCCGGACTGAAGCGCCTAGAACCGGTTCGCTACAGCGGCCGGCACACAACACAGTCTGAACCAAAAATAATACAGCATACAAGAATCAGCTGGCGGTGGCATTACAATTACTATGTTGCTGTCTTCCGAGTATACATCTCACTGAAAAATCCTTCCAATATATATAGTAGTTACGTAGGCTTTCCCAGCGTAATAAGTCTTGAAAGTCTCTTCGGGTTTGCTGCCGGATCCAAAAATCAACTTGACTCGATATTTCGGCGATCCAACTGTTCGCCATCTTCAGGAAATGCTGCTTCTGCTGATGAGTCCCGCTGAGAACTGACGCAAGATTGAAATTTGACGTCCTAGATAGGCCACGTAGACCCGTGGTCTAGGGGTAGAGTCTTTGATTCATAATCAAAACGTCTTCGGTCCCGGGTTCGATCCCCGCCACTGCCTAAATTTTGATAAATAATCAGCATTGGCGGCCGAAGACTTCCGGCATAAGAAGTCAGCCTCATTCTGCCAACGTCCTTGTCAAAGAGGGCGGAGGAGCGGATAGAGGTTCAGGGCACTCTCTTGTCCTAGGGGTGGGAAATTTCCCCTAAAGAATCAGCAATGATAAACGACATGAGGATGCAGAAGGCAATGGAAGCCACTGCATTAAAGACACGTAACGTGTATCCACAGGACATGTGGCCTGTAATTGAAGAAGTGTCATGATGATCTCTCCATTGGCAAAAGATTTCGGAATAGTCCCCCATTTGGATCTCAGGGAGGGGACTGCCAAGGGGGAGGTTACCATGAGAAAAAGATTGAATAATCAACGAAAGGATAACGTTCTACAAGTCGGGGCGTGGAATGTCAGAAGCTTGAACGTGGTAGGGAAACTAGAAAATCTGAAAAGGGAAAGGCAAAGGCTCAATCTAGATGTAGTAGGGGCAGTGAAGTGAAGTCGAAGGAAGACAAGGATTTCTGGTCAGGTGAGTATCGGGTAATATCAACAACAGCAGAAAATGGTATAACAGGTGTAGGATTCGTTATGAATAGAAAGGTAGGACAGAGGGTGTGTTACTGTGAACAGTTCAGTGACCGTGTTGTTCTAATCAGAATCGACAGCAGACCAACACCGACAACGATAGTTCAGGTATACATGCCGACGTCGCAAGCTGAACAGATAGAGAAAGTGTACGAGGCTATTGAAAGGGTAATGCAGTATGTAAAGGGGGACGAAAATCTAATAGTCATGGGGGACTGGAATGCAGTTGTAGGGGAAGGAGAAGAAGAAAAGACTACAGGAGAATATGGGCTTGGGACAAGGAATGAAAGAGGAGAAAGACTAATTGAGTTCTGTAACAAGTTTCAGCTAGTAATAGCGAATACCCTGTTCAAGAATCACAAGAGGAGGAGGTATACTTGGAAAAGGCCTGGAGATAAAGGAAGATTTCAATTAGATTACATCATGGTCAGACAGAAATTCCGAAATCAGATACTGGATTGTAAGGCGTTCCCAGGAGCAGATATAGACTCAGATCACAATATAGTAGTGATGAAGAGTAGGCTGAAGTTCAAGACATTAGTCAGGAAGAATCAATACGCAAAGAAGTGGGATACGGAAGTACTAAGGAATGACGAGATACGTTTGAAGTTCTCTAACGCTATAGATACAGCAATAAGGAATAGCGCAGTAGGCAGTACAGTTGAAGAGGAATGGACATCTCTAAAAAGGGCCATCACAGAAGTTGGGAAGGAAAACATAGGTACAAAGAAGGTAGCTACGAAGAAACCACGGGTAACAAAAGAAATACTTCAGTTGACTGATGAAAGTAGAAAGTACAAACATGTTCCGGGAAAATCAGGAATACAGAAATACAAGTCGCTGAGGAATGAAATAAATAGGAAGTGCAGGGAAGCTAAGACGAAATGGCTGCAGGAAAAATGTGAAGACATCGAAAAAGATATGATTGTCGGTAGGACAGACTCAGCATACGGGGAAGTCAAAACAACCTTTGGTGCCATTAAAAGCAACGGTGGTAACATTAAGAGTGCAACGGGAATTCCACTGTTAAATGCAGAGGAGACAGCAGATGGGTGGAAAGAATACATTGAAAGCCTCTATGAGGATGAAGATTTGTCTGATGTGATAGAAGAAGAAACAGGAGTCGATTTAGAAGAGATAGCGGATCCAGTATTAGAATCGGAATTTAAAGGAGCTTTGGAGGACTTACGGTCAAATAAGGCAGAAGGGATAGATAACATTCCATCAGAATTTCTAAAATCATTGGGGGAAGTGGCAACAAAACGACTATTCACGTTGGTGTGTACAATATATGAGTCTGGCGACATACCATCTGACTTTCGGAAAAGCATCGTCCATACAATTCCGAAGACGCCAAGAGCTGACAAGTGCGAGAATTATGGCACAATCAGCTTAACAGCTCATGCATCGAAGCTGCTTACAAGAATAATATACAGAAGAATGGAAAAGAAAATTGAGAATGCGCTAGGTGACGATCAGTTTGGCTTTAGGAAAAGTAAAGGGACGAGAGAGGCAATTCTGACGTTACGGCTAGTAATGGAAGCAAGGCTAAAGAAAAATCAAGACACTTTCATAGGATTTGTCGACCTGGAAAAAGCGTTCGACAATATAAAATGGTGCAAGCTGTTCGAGATTCTGAAAAAAGTAGGGGTAAGCTATAGGGAGAGACGGGTCATATACAATATGTACAACAACCAAGAGGGAATAATAAGAGTGGACGACCAAGAACGAAGTGCTCGTATTAAGAAGGGTGTAAGACAAGGCTGTAGCCTTTCGCCCCCACTCTTCAATCTGTACATCGAGGAAGCAATGATGGAAATAAAAGAAAGGTTCAGGAGTGGAATTAAAATACAAGGTGAAAGGATATCAATGATACGATTCGCTGATGACATTTCTATCCTGAATGAAAGTGAAGAAGAATTAAATGATCTGCTGAACGGAATGAACAGTCTAATGAGTACACAGTATGGTTTGAGAGTAAATCGGGGAAAGACGAAGGTAATGAGAAGTAGTAGAAATGAGAACAGCGAGAAACTTAACATAGGATTGAGGGTCACGAAATCAATGAAGTCGAGGAATTCTGCTACCTAGGCAGTAAAATAACCAATGACGGACGGAGCAAGGAGGACATCAAAAGCAAACTCGCTATGGCAAAAAAGGCATTTCTGGCCAAGAGAAGTCTACTAATATCAAATACCGGCCTTAATTTGAGGAAGAAATTTCTGAGGATGTACGTCTGGAGTACAGCATTGTATGGTAGCGAAACATGGACTGTGGGAAAACCGGAACAGAAGAGAATCGAAGCATTTGAGATGTGGTGCTATAGACGAATGTTGAAAATTAGGTGGTAAGGAATGAGGAGGTTCTACGCAGAATCGGAGAGGAAAGGAATATGTGGAAAACACTGATAAGGAGAAGGGACAGGATGATAGGACATCTGCTAAGACATGAGGGAATGATTTCCATGGTACTAGAGGGAGCTGTAGAGGGCAAAAACTGTAGAGGAAGACAGAGATTGGAATACGTCAAGCAAATAATTGAGGACGCAGGTTGCAAGTGCTACTCTGAGATGAAGAGGTTAGCACAGGAAAGGAATTCGTGGCGGGCCGCATCAAACCAAAAAAAAATATAGGCCACCTTTCAGTACACGGTGCATGCGCTGCCCATCACGGTTTCTGCCTTCCAAAACAGGGAGGTGGCGCCGCTCTTATTGAAACACTGCTGGCAACGATACATCGCAATCAAGACCGCACCGAAGAACGTTCAGTTTTGATGCGAGATAATACAGAATTCCACGTTTTGCTAAGAGGAAACCCATTGTCTCTGTTGATTAAATTATCAGCCAACCTAATTTTAATCGCCTCTTTATAGACACTATTCCAAAAACCGGATATGTTGGCAATCACAACAGTTGCCTCAAATTTCATTTTGTGTCCCTCATTTAGGCAGTGTTCTGTTACGCTACAGTTACGAAAAAGCTGCCTAAATCTTAAGGATTGGACATTCACCCTGTTCCGCCCCCTGCACCAACATATCAGAACAAGATTCTTTCCAAGCAGAAACGTTTTCCAAAATTTTATTGAAAACGAAAGCTACTGCGACTTTCCTTCATAACTCTACAATCCACCCGAACAGGCCATGAAGGCCCAAAGGTACCGACCGGCCGCAGTGTCAACCTTAGCCCAGAGGCGTCACTGGATGCGGACATGGAGGAGCATGTGGTCAGCACACCGCTCTCCAGGCCGTACGTCAGTTTACGAAGCCAGAGCCCCTACTTCTCTATCAAGTAGCTCCTCAGGGCTGAGTGCACCCTGCTTGGCAACAGCGCTCGGCAAACCAGATATTAATCACTGGGGCTTTTTGCGAATGATGCTGTGGTATATCTAGAGGTTGTAACAATGGAAAATTGTACTGAAATGCAGGAGGATCTGCAGCGAATTGACGCACGGTGCAGGGAATGGCAATTGAATCTCAATGTAGACAAGTGTAATGTGCTGCGAATACATAGAAAGATAGATTCCTTATCATTTAGCTACAAAATAGCAGGTCTGCAACTGGAAGCAGTTAATTCCATAAAATATCTGGGAGTACGCATTAGGAGTGATTTAAAATGGTTGATCGTCGGTAAAGCAGATGCCAGACTGAGATTCATTGGAAGAATCCTAAGGAAATGCAATCCGAGAACAAAGGAAGTAGGTTACAGTACGCTTGTTCGCCCGCTGCTTGAATACTGCTCAGCAGTGTGGGATCCGTACCAGATAGGGTTGATAGAAGAGATAGAGAAGATCCAACGGAGAGCAGCGCGCTTCGTTACAGGATCATTTAGTATTCGCGAAAGCGTTTCGGAGATGATAGATAAACTCCAGTGGAAGACTCTGCAGGAGAGACGCTCAGTAGCTCGGTACGGGCTTTTGTTGAAGTTTCGAGAACATACCTTCACCGAAGAGTCAAGCAGTATATTGCTCCCTCCTACGTATGTCTCGCGAAGAGACCATGAGGAAAAAATCGGAGAGATCAGAGCCCACACAGAGGCATATCGACAATCCTTCTTTCCACGAACAATACGAGACTGGAATAGAAGGGAGAACCGATAGAGGTACTCAAGGTACCCTCCGCTACACACCGTCAGGTGGCTTGCGGAGTATGCATGTAGATGTAGATGTAGATGGCCACCTATCCAAGTGCTAGCCCAGCCCGACAGCGCTTAACTTCGTGGATCTGTCAGGAACCGGTGTTACCACTGCGGCAAGGCCGTTGGCCTAACTCTACACTACCCAGTGACAAACTGCGCAATGTTAAATAAAGAGCAAACAAAAAAGAACTGTAACTGACACAAGAGTTGCCGACTCGATGGAACAGCTCATGGCACACGCTCAAAACAATTTTGGAGAGTAGGAAGTGAGCTTGACATTGCGATCAATGAAAGTTGTAAAGCACTGCCTACCCTCACAGCAGAACATTAGTTAGCTATACAAGAGATATTAAATCTTCTTGAACCTTTTGAAGTAACAACAACAACAATCTCAGGGCAGTCATACATCACTTCTTCCTTTATTATACATCTTACACAAGGTATTGCTGCAAAGTTTTCAAGCTTGTAAAGCACCTTAACAACCAATGAAGGACGAAGTGTTCTGGATTCCTTGATTACATCAGTCAATGAGAGAGTGAAACCATTCAACGCATTGACTATTATAATGCTTGTGACATTACTAGATTCTAGGTTTAAAAAAATGTTTTTGACATTCCAAGAGGCAGAAAACGCTGCGCAGGTACTTAAGTAAGAGTATGCAGCTATCATCGCATCAGCTACAAGAATAATATCTGAAACATGAGCATCAGTAAGCAGTAGTAGCACATGTACTGAATGGTACGTCTAACTGTTTGAAAGCGGATGATCTACCTTTTTTTGCCCAATTAGCAACAGCGTAACGTTGATGTCGTTACACCAGTCAGTGATTTGATGATCGAATTAAATCAATATTTTGAAAAACTTGCACTAGACAAGCATGATTGTATATTACAATTTTATGCAAAATCTAGTAGTATGTTGCGTGTAATGGCCATTAAATTTTTGTGGTGTCCAGTGACCTTAGTTCCTGCAAAGAGGGTTTTCTCCAAGGCAGTATGAATAATTACTTAAACGCAACAGACTAAAGAAGAAGAACTTAAACACCTTACGTGTATCTTTTAGTTTTGTATTTTAAATAACAGACTAAAGTACAAGAATTTAAATACCTTACTTCTTATAAAACAAAATTTGCATATCTCGTATTGTTGTATTTTAAGCAATAAAAATTCTTAGAAAGCTGTTTTTCGTATGAACTACCTGTCCCAAACATTCGATAGTTACTCATATATATATCGTATTTCTAAATATTATCGATAATATCGGACGTGTCAACTGTCGATATTTAAGTAGCACTACTGGGACCCTCACGCTTAAACCGAGATTTAAGGCAAAAATCATTAGACATTTTTAATTTATGCTATATATTATTGATTTTTACAATTATTTTAGTGTTGTTTAAACGCTTCTAGTTTATTTTCTTACTCTAAAGAAAGCCTGCAGCAATTTACTATTTATCACACAAAATCACATAATTTTGTGTGGTTCTTGTAAATAGCACACATAAATAGACTGTTAGAGTACTGAATTTTACATTCTGAAAAGTTATACAGTCTCTGTAGCAAATAAATTTCGAAATAAAACTAAATTCTAGGGTTTAAATTTGCGCATAAAAATTCCACCCGATAGGTACAAAAAGAAAGTCTGTCAAATTGACATTCATTGCTGGGAACTACATTTTTATCACCACTCAGAACACATTTGATTTTAACAGACACCTTAAGTGTTTCATTGAAGAAATAGACAGATCCCCATCACAACTTTCCTGAGGTTCTTACTCTGAATGATACTCTTGTTCGATGCAGAACTGTGATCACTGACTGATGTAAAATCGTCGTCTTTTTTCGTTTATTTCTTGATCTGTACCACTGACACCTTCTTCCATAGACCGACTAAACAATTTCATAAAACTCGGGAAAGTTAAAAATGACACATTCGTGAGAGCACATTTTGAGCTATGCGGTACCGTACTGAAGAAAACAGGTACGTAGTTCACGAGACGCGGACTAGGGGACTTCAACACCTATCAATAGCACGTGTCAGCAATAAACACAGAAGGCGATAACGCAACCGACAGCAAAATATCGTAGGCTTGGAAATTTAAGGAGGTTTGTAGTAGTATAGAAGCATTCCACCACAACTGAGCTTGGAGACCGAGTTCGAAAACTTTCGCGCGGTCTGAGAGACCACACCTCGTGAGTTAAGGGTTATTCAGGGACAACAATTTAATGTGAATGATTTTTTTTGGAGCCATACGTAAATATCATTGAAACCGGATTCCTTTCTCGCAGACGATTTGTTTGATGTTCCAGCTAGTCTGGATTTCACATCGTGTAGCGTGAGCTCAACATGTTGCCATTCAAAATTAAAAATTTTTAACACAGTTCTCGTTCCCTGCACTGAGATGTAAAGATTTCGATATCAAAACTCATTTCTCAGATACCAACCAGACTCTTACAAATACGAGTTTATATTATTCAGAGTAGCATATTCCCTCCTGTTGGGACCGTGAAGACAACTTGCTACAACGCGCACGGCAACGATTTCTCCCGTGTTCCATACGCTGACACGTTCTACAGTGGGAAATGCTGTTGCGACGTGTTATTTCTACTGTCTTCCTACATATAAAGTACTCGCCTTGTAGTTCACAAGCTCGGCCTGTCCTGAAGCGACATGATGTTCCTGAGCTGACAAGAGTTGTAAAAAATTAGCTGCACTACACGTCTCACTGAGAAATCCTTCCAATACAATACAATAGCTTGTTACTTTTTGTGCACACATTTGCTTCCAGCATTCAGTTCCAGAAATGAAGAACGAAAATAAGTACACCCTTTACTAATTTTTCACATTTACAGCACAGTTTCCCTTTGTAGTGGTCAGTTTAAGGTTTCAACACAAACTTGTTACTGAAAGAGTCTCACTATCCAAAATTTTTTTACAAATAATTATACGCATAATGAGTCATGTACACTCCTGGAAATTGAAATAAGAACACCGTGAATTCATTGTCCCAGGAAGGGGAAACTTTATTGACACATTCCTGGGGTCAGATACATCACATGATCACACTGACAGAACCACAGGCACATAGACACAGGCAACAGAGCATGCACAATGTCGGCACTAGTACAATGCATATCCACCTTTCGCAGCAATGCAGGCTGCTATTCTCCCATGGAGACGATCGTAGAGATGCTGGATGTAGTCCTGTGGAACGGCTTGCCATGCCATTTCCACCTGGCGCCTCAGTTGGACCAGCGTTCGTGCTGGACGTGCAGACCGCGTGAGACGACGCTTCATCCAGTCCCAAACATGCTCAATGGGGGACAGATCCGGAGATCTTGCTGGCCAGCGTAGTTGACTTACACCTTCTAGAGCACGTTGGGTGGCACGGGATACATGCGGACGTGCATTGTCCTGTTGGAACAGCAAGTTCCCTTGCCGGTCTAGGAATGGTAGAACGATGGGTTCGATGACGGTTTGGATGTACCGTGCACTATTCAGTGTCCCCTCGACGATCACCAGTGGTGTACGGCCAGTGTAGGAGATCGCTCCCCAGACCATGATGCCGGGTGTTGGCCCTGTGTGCCTCGGTCGTATGCAGTCCTGATTGTGGCGCTCACCTGCACGGCGCCAAACACGCATACGACCATCATTGGCACCAAGGCAGAAGCGACTCTCATCGCTGAAGACGACACGTCTCCATTCGTCCCTCCATTCACGCCTGTCGCGATACCACTGGAGGCGGGCTGCACGATGTTGGGGCGTGAGCGGAAGACGGCCTAACGGTGTGCGGGACCGTAGCCCAGCTTCATGGAGACGGTTGCGAATGGTCCTCGGCGATACCCCAGGAGCAACAGTGTCCCTAATTTGCTGGGAAGTGGCGGTGCGGTCCCCTACGGCACTGCGTAGGATCCTACGGTCTTGGCGTGCATCCGTGCGTCGCTGCGGTCCGGTCCCAGGTCGAAGAGCACGTGCACCTTCCGCCGACCACTGGCGACAACATCGATGTACTGTGGAGACCTCATGCCGCACGTGTTGAGCAATTCGGCGGTACGTCCACCTGGCCTCCCGCATGCCCACTATACGCCCTCGCTCAAAGTCCGTCAACTGCACATACGGTTCACGTCCACGCTGTCACGGCATGCTACCAGTGTTAAAGACTGCGATGGAGCTCCGTATGCCACGGCAAACTGGCTGACACTGACGGCGGCGGTGCACAAATGCTGCGCAGCTAGCGCCATTCGACGACCAACACCGCGGTTCCTGGTGTGTCCGCTGTGCCGTGCGTGTGATCATTGCTTGTACAGCCCTCTCGCAGTGTCCGGAGCAAGTATGGTGGGTCTGACACACCGGTGTCAAAGTGTTCTTTTTTCCATTTCCAGGAGTGTATATACAATATTTGGTTGAAATTCGTCCAGACTTTTCTGACTTATGCTTGTACGTTATGTAGCTTTTCACGCCTACTCCTGTGGGGGTAGTTGGTTGTTAGTCCAACAGTTCTTCCTTCCAGATACTAAATGTGTGCATCACGATTTGTTGACATCCGTCGATCGGTATCGGAGGATACGTGGACTGTACATACATTCATACAGCAATTTTTTTGGTTAAGAGTTTGCGTGGAGCGAAAACAAAATTCCCTAGAAATTCCTCAGTGGAGTTTTGTCCAAAATTTCATAGCCAAAGTTTGAGTGGGAAATGACCAAATGGGATAATAGACCGACCAGGTATAGGAGTATCTTTGCAAAATAAAAAAAAATAAGTTTAGTAGTTTGAATGTAACCACACTAATTAACAACTTAATCAGAAATCTCAGGGAAAAATTTGCTGAATTTTCATGGATAAGCGAAGAGCAGGATCTGGACAAATGATTTATCAAAGTAACCAATGAGAGGTGCAGTTTTGAAGGAAAAGAAAAGAACTGCTTGAAAGTAATCAGGGTGGCACAAGAGATCCAAGGAAGAACTCATGTCGTAGGCTGATGATGTGCTGTTTGGAATGCCACACCATATTAGCGATGACATTGTCCAGTAGATGGATGCTCTCATTACATCCTCGTCCGAGGTGAACCGCTTGCCTGTCAGATCCTTTCTAGCTTATGAAAAATGGCATAATAGCAGGAAGAGAGGTCCGGTCTTTATGGTGGGTGACTGAACACGTCCCATTTTGAATGTCTACAACAGCTTCTTGACTGTGCCTGCTGCATGGGCTCCTGCATTGTCGTGGAGTTAAGGCAGCAGACGTTGCCGTAGATGTCGGATTTAACGTCGAAACTGTTCGCGCCAACATTAAGGATAGATTGAAATTTTGCAAAGTAGGCAGCAAGTAGGTGCTGAGCCGTGGGCGGCTCGTGTTTATCCCGTTTATTGTTTGTCATCTTCTACTATGGTACTGTCACCTCGTTTTCTTATTCCATTTACTGGCATCACTAGCTTCCTGCCTTACTTGCCTGTGAGTGGCAGCAGCAGCGCTTATCGATAAATGCACTGTGGTACCATCTCTGGAGTGACCGATAGTATTTCCGGGTCGTCGTGTGTCGAGTTGAGTGGGGAGCTCATTCGGGGTGCAGCAGCAGTGAAGTCCGGACGCCGCAGCAGTGAGTCGGCGACGGAGCGCCAGTGAGGTGTGAACATACAGTGCTCGCCGCGACGCGCACGAACCGTCTGACGGAAGGAGATTGGAGCGGGACGACCGTTGGTCGGTCGTTCGGTTGGTCGCCTCATCGGGCGACGTGTATTGCGTCTTTCGACCGTTTCTGGGCCTCGTCACTTGGTCATCGTGCCGGGCGTGGGTCGCTTCCGTCCTTGCGCAGAGATGTCGTGGCCAATGGGCAAGAGTTAGCTCTGCATGGATGGGTCCGAGCCAGTGTGCCTGGGTCATCATGTTTCCGAGTTCCGAACGGACACGGAGTTGAGTCGGGTTGGAGCTGCAGTCAGCTTCGGACAGCCAACACTCGTTCAACCGTTGTAGGTCGTCTCATCGGACGACGTGTATTTGGTCGCCGACCGCTTGTGGAAACACTCTGTATGTCGAACTGATTTGTCGTTGTTGTTCCACAGTGATTGCTTTTACGATTGTTCGAGTTCTTGTGCAAGTGTGTGACATAGAACGGTGTGTAGCTTCTGTGATTTCCACTGAGCAGATGAATGCTGTCTACGCACTGGAGTAGTCAGTCGGTCGGTTGAAATAGAGCAGCTTGTCCGTCGGGTGGAAGGGAACCGATTAGGCTGTTGGTTGGTTTCTCATCCATCCCTAGGTCGTCTTGCCACCCGACTGTTCAGTGCTACACTTGGCTACCTGCTCACCTAAACTGTGGTTAGAGGTTCCTCCCCAGGCCGACCCTCTGAACACTTCTGAGCACCACTGTTTGTTTTTTGTGATTGTCATTTTATTTGGTTGCAGGTACTGTGCCAGGCCTTCAGCCGTGTATTAATATCGTCTGTTTTATGTTTAGTATATGGCCTTCAGCAGAACTTCATAACAACTTTAAGATTAGACCTTCAGCCGTGTTTCATTTAAAATTCTTGTTGCTCTGTATTTAGGCCTTCAGCCGCGTTTGTTTCAAAATCCTTGTCTGTAAGGTTTCTCTTTAAGTATCTTGAATTCTTGAAACGGCCTTCAGCCGTGTTCTGTAAATGTTTATCTTAAGGTAGCTGGAGACAACACACAGCGTCATCACTTCGGACCCGAGTCAGAAAGGCAAAGGCTCCAGGCCACCGCCATCCGAAAACTCCAAGGCCGTCAACACTCCTGAGGGAAAGGTAACGCTCACCTTCTTCTTCGACCAGAAGGCCCCCTCGTGCGTCGTGGAACAGCAATGAATGAGCAGTGATACCAACCTTGACCACCCTTCGCAAAGCAGCGAAATCGAAACGACCAGGAAGCTCATCGACTAGGTCATTCTGCTCCGTGACAATGTAGGGCACCATACAGCAAACAGTCAAGAAGCTGTTGTGTACATTCAAATGTGGGACTTCTTCAGTCACCCACCCTAGAGTTCAGACCTCTCTTCCTGCCATTATGCCATTTTTCGTAAGCCAAACAAGGTTCAGGCAGGCAAACAATTCACCTCGGACGAGGGCATCAAAGCAGTAGACCTACGTTCAGAACTGGTTAACGACGCATCCCCAGTAAGTTCACGAGATGGTCGTTCACCGTCTTGTGTCCTAGTGGGACAAGTGCTTCAACAGTTGTGGGCAGTACTCTGTGAAATAAAGATGCAATATTATGTTTGTAGGCTCTTTTTAATACCATTCATACATCTACATTCATAACAAGCAAATCGTTGCGAAGTGCATGGCATTAGTACTTTCCACTGAACGACGTATCGCTGGCCGATGTGGCCGAGCGGTTCTAGGCGCTTCAATCCGGAACCACGCGGCTGCTACGGTCGCAGGTTTGAATCCTGCCTCGGGCATGTATGTGTGTGATGTCCTTAGGTTAGTTAGCTTTAAGTAGTTCTAAGTTCTAGGGGACTGACGACCACAGCTGTTAAGTCCCATAGTGCTTACAGGCATTTGAACCTTTTTTTTTTTTTTTTGACAAGTCATGTGATACGTTATAATATTGCGTCGACCCTCCTTCTGGGCGATGTAGTGCAGCATCTCGACATGGCATGGACTCAACAATTCGTTGGAACTCCCCTGCAGGAATATTGAGCCATGCTCTCTCCATAGCCGTCCATAATGCGGAATTTTCTGCACGCACTGACCTTCCAATTATGTCCAATAAACGTTCGATGCTATTCATATCAGGTGACCTTGTTCGCCAACTCATTCGCTCAAATGCTCCAGAATGTCCTTTAGACCAACTGTGATCAAATGTGGTCTTGTGAAACGGCCATTGTCATACATAAAAATTCCATCGTTGTTTGGGAACATGAAGTCCATGAATGGCTGCAAATGCTCTGCACGTAGCTGAAAATAACCATTTCCAGTCAGTGATTGGTTTAGCTGGATCAGAAGATCGAATCCACTCTACGTAAACACAACCCACGCCATCGTGGAGCCACCACCACCTTGCACAGGGCCTTGCTGACAACTTGGGTGCACGGCTTCGTGGGGCCTGCACCACACTAGAACCCTACCATCAGCTCTTACCAGCTGAAATTGGGACTCATCCGATTAGGGCAGGGTTTTCCAGACATCTACAGTTCAACCGATATGGTCATGCGCCTAGGAGAGGCGGTACAGGCGATGTCGTGCTGTTAGCAAAGGCACTGTGTGCCATCTATTGCCATACCCACTTAACGCCAAATTTCGCCGCACTCTCCAACTGGATGCATTCATTGTACGTCTCACATTGATTTCTATTGTTACTTCACATAGTACTGCTTGTCTGTTACCATTGACAGCTCTATGCAAACGTCGCTGCTCTTGGTCGTTATATGAACTGTCCTGTCTGTGGTGAGAGATGATGCCTGAAATGTGGTATTCACGGCACATTGTTGGCACTGTGGATGTCGGAGTATTAAATTCCCTAACGATTTCCGGAATAGAATGCCCCATGCATCTGTCTCCAATTACTATTCATCGTTCAGAATCTATTACTTCCCATTCTGCGACTGTAATCACGTCGGGAACTTCATATGAATCACCTAAGAGTAAATACAACTCTGCCAGTGCGCTGCCCTTTTATATATCGCGTACGTGATACTACCGCCATGCATATCGCTATACTACCTCGGAGTGGAATGCACGCCATGAAACTATAGCATAACGAATTTTGCATGTTACTATTACTACAGGCGACCAAAGTAGGAAGTCCTGCATAAAGTGGCGTGAATGACTGTAACTCCATCTGCCTTTGTGATCCCATTGCTGCTTTACGTCACAGATCACCTGCGAGAACTTGTTCGTAGATTGCTCTTGGAACGAAATGTTCTAAGTCACTGGAAAAAATGGCAAATGTCATTCCTGTTTTGGAGAGTGCTGACTGGGCAGGTGCCCTTACCTATAGATGTAGGAAGGCAGTTTGCAAAGTTCGCGGAATCACCGACATATGTCAGCAACAGCGCAACGAGGTTTCCGCGTAGTAATAGGTCATCCTTTATGGTTAAATACGCGAAGCATCAGTGCCGTAGGCAGAGATTTGTCAGCGCAGACGTCTCTCTGTTATTCCAGTGTAGTTATTTGTGATGCAAAAATCGAGAATCGAGCAGTGATTAACTACTTCGTAAAGAAAGGTCTGTAAGCAAAGGAAATTCATCTCGATCTTCAGGAAACCCTGGTGGACTCTTCTCCATCATATTTAACTGTTGTCAAATTTAAATTTTGTAGGGACAGAGTAGTGCTTAGCCAGATGTGCCACTAGCCCAGAAATCATTGCAAATGTTCATAAAATGGACATGGTGGATCGCCGACTAGAAGTGCGAGAAATGTCTGAAGCTGTAGGGATGCTATCTCAATGAGGATATTACATTTTAACTGTGGTGTTGGGTATCAGAAAATTATCTGCTAGATGGGTTCCGCAACTCGTAATCTAAAAGTTGCTCTGTGAACCTTCCGTGAACTGCAGAACAGTCTTGCGGATGCAGATGTAGAACACCGATAACTAGTGCTGCCAAAGAGGTACTACAGTATTTCTACGTTTGTAGGATACGGAGACGGAAATTTCATTCTCATGGATAAATTTGAGAAATACAATTCCGTTTCAGGAACAGTGATTGTCGTCTTCCACAATCAAGCACTGACAATTGTTTCATCTACTACTTCCCAACATGCGATGGAACATCGTTAATTCCAGAAGAAATGGCTACAGGAGTCGATAAAATAGAATTCAAAGAAGTCAGAATTCACAGAAGTCAAAATTAATTGTTGTTCAAATATACACTCCTGGAAATTGAAATAGGAACACCTTGAATTCATTGTCCCAGGAAGGGGAAACTTTATTGACACATTCCTGGGGTCAGATTCATCACATGATCACTCTGACAGAACCACAGGCACATAGACACAGGCAACAGAGCATGCACCATGTCGGCACTAGTACAGTGTATATCCACCTTTCGCAGCAATGCAGGCTGCTATTCTCCCATGGAGACGATCGTAGAGATGCTGGATGTAGTCCTGTGGAACGGCTTGCCGTGCCATTTCCACCTGGCGCCTCAGTTGGACCAGCGTTCGTGCTGGACGTGCAGACCGCGTGAGACGACGCTTCATCCAGTCCCAAACATTCTCAATGGGGGACAGATCCGGAGATCTTGCTGGCCAGGGTAGTTGACTTACACCTTCTAGAGCACGTTGGGTGGCACGGGATACATGCGCACGTGCATTGTCCTGTTGGAACAGCAAGTTCCCTTGCCGGTCTAGGAATGGTAGAACGATGGGTTCGATGACGGTTTGGATGTACCGTGCACTATTCAGTGTCCCCTCGACGATCACCAGTGGTGGACGGCCAGTGTAGGAGATCGCTCCCCACACCATGATGCCGGGTGTTGGCCCTGTGTGCCTCGGTCGTATGCAGTCCTGATTGTGGCGCTCACCTGCACGGCGCCAAACACGCATACGACCATCATTGGCACCAAGGCAGAAGCGACTCTCATCGCTGAAGACGACACGTCTCCATTCGTCCCTCCATTCACGCCTGTCGCGACACCACTGGAGGCGGGCTGCACGATGTTGGGTCGTGAGCGGAAGACGGCCTAACGGTGTGCGGGACCGTAGCCCAGCTTCATGGAGACGGTTGCGAATGGTTCTCGCCGATACCCCAGGAGCAACAGTGTCCCTAATTTGCTGGGAAGTGGCGGTGCAGTCCCCTACGGCACTGCGTAGGATCCTACGATCTTGGCGTGCATCCGTGCGTCGCTGCGGTCCGGTCCCAGGTCGACGGGCACGTGCACCTTCCGCCGACCACTGGCGACAACATCGATGTACTGTGGAGACCTCACGCCCCACGTGTTGAGCAATTCGGAGGTACGTCCACCCGGCCTCCCGCATGCCCACTATACGCCCTCGCTCAAAGTCCGTCAACTGCACATACGGTTCACGTCCACGCTGTCGCGGCATGCTACCAGTGTTAAAGACTGCGATGGAGCTCCTTATGCCATGGCAAACTGGCTGACACTGACGGCGGCGGTGCACAAATGCTGCGTAGCTAGCGCCATTCGACGGCCAACACCGCGGTTCCTGGTGTGTCCGCTGTGCCGTGCGTGTGATCATTGCTTGTACAGCCCTCTCGCAGTGTCCGGAGCAGGTATGGTGGGTCTGACACACCGGTGTCAATGTGTTCTTTTTTCCATTTCCAGGAGTGTAGTTTTAAAATAAAGAACTGGATTTATGTATTATTTACTTGAAAATATTGTACTGGTTTCTAAGCATATTTATTTATCTTTTACTTACTTACGTATTTGTATCATAAACGTTGTTGCTGCTTTCATTTTGTAATAATATATATAATAACGGGTAACTTACGTTGTTTTGAGGTATCCTCGTAAAATAACATGTCAACCGAGACGTAAGTATTTCTGATCGTCATTGTGATTGCTACGTGCAGCTGACATTGCATTTTTAACAAAACATCATAAGGGAAGGATAAGTGATGCATGTCAAACGCTGTAAATTTCCTGTCTAGCGGCGTAAATCGTACTCCTCGATATTTCTTATTATTAATATTTAGCATCTAGAGTTTCTGTTTGGCACTTATCATTGGAAAATATTGTTTGTAAAGTATAACATAAACCAAAACTATGCAAAAAGTAGTTAAGAGCCAGACTATCGATCCAAAGGTTTTGGGTTCGATCCTTCATCAGTCCTAGAACTTTTATCTGTTGTTGTTCACTTTTTTCACTGCTGACAACATTCAAAATAGCATATAGTACATTTGACGTCAATGTCCACAGTCATACACATACGAAAAATTTTTCAGTCTTGACCACACTTTATTATTACTAATTTTAATAGCGCATTTCGACTAAATATCGTCATCGGATCAAATACTTTGAAACATCAATACAATTTACCTCATCAAATGATGCACACTCACATGAAGTGTAGTACGCCCCTACAATTCATACGCGTATATACCATTTGATGATATACATTGTATCGATCTTTTAAATTATTTGAAGAGATGATGACAGCCGAAATACGTAATCAAAGTTAGAGATACTAAAGTGTGGCAAAGACTCAAAAATTTTCACTGTTGACAACATTTCTATATGTAAAAAAATGCTGCGTTGCACCATGATTTGGAGTCCGCATTAAACTGTACATACCCCAACTGCTAGGGATGGGAATACCCGACAGGTTAAAACCAAATGACAGATATTTTTCCGTATTTGTTTGGTCTCGGTTATAATGGGTGCTTTAATTTTTTTACTAACAATCGAGTAGAACCCGAAGTATCAGCCAGAGCTGGAAATGCTAAAATCTTTTGGTTTCAAATAAACCTTTTTTTAAAGGGAGTAATTTTTGTTCATAAAATTTGTATTGGTTTGAAATATTGCGTTATTATAGAAAATGGGAAAAATGATCAGTGTTATTTTAATAACAACGCCGATAGAAACGAGCAATAAATGCATGTCGTAAGAACTGTTACAGCGTTACTGAAACAATAATCTTTCCGTTGCAGTGTGTCGTGGGTTGAGGTATGTGTGTACATGACGCGTGCGAGACTTGGCAACACCTGGTCTATATGGCAGTTTCCCTCTTTCGTCGCCGGACATCCATTGTATCGCACAACGGCACCAACTGTGGCCTGGACATATTTTTACGAAGTGACATAGCAATGAAGTAATATGCTTCATTTGTATTAAAAGACTAAAGATTTTTCTGCCATCTCTGTGAAACAGTAAAAGAGGAAAGAAATTAAGGGAAGAGTAACAAATTAAAAACTCAACAACAATTCATTCATAGTGTACAGTTAAAATAGAAAATAACTGATCTGTAGCCTGGGTCTACATAATATACTTTTATCTGATTCTCGCCCTTGAAAACAGACAAATTATGACGAAAAACAAGTTCTTCAACCTCAGTTGTCACCCTTTAGCCCTGACCATTCCTAATGCCCAAGTAGTGGTGTGATCCCCTATTACAACATGACTTTTGAGCAGGGTTTAAAAAATAATGGCGATTCTTTTAAAGTATTCAGCCACTTACCACTTTTCGAAGAAAGAGGTTAACTATTGATGATTAAGTTTACTTTTATTTGCCTGTTTAATTTAATGTTTTGACTGTATGTATCTTGAAAGTGAGAGAGTCAAAATTTTTCAGTGTATGTTCGATTTCTGCTTTTATTACAGGGAATAACTGGGATAAGAAAACAGAAAATCTGATATTCCAGATACCGGTTATTTGGAGAGGTATTAACAGTTACGTTAATTTGATGTGGGAGAAAAAACCGACATAACTGAAAACCAGTTGTTTTAGCGATAACCGCCATCCCTAGGGGGAACACTGCAGTAGACAATCTGCAGTAGAGCCCGGCATGTTAGAGCAGTGAGGTGTGCAAACCAACCTGCAAGTTGATGACAAATTCGCTCTAGATAAGAAAAAGCAGTGGTCCGAAAACTGAACCCTGTGGGACACCCTCATTATTTTTCCACAGGCACAGAAACTTATCCCCCTTCCGACGACATCAGCACAGTAGAGCAGAACTGAGTTGTGTGTGCCTACAACGAACAGTGTGGACGTGTGTCGGCGACGTGCAGCTGGGTACTCACTGCTGAGGCGGCGCGGTCGCTCACCTTGGTGTGGGCCATGTCTGCAGCCGCGGCTGGTGCTGGGTTCCGTGGCGCCAGTACACTCGCTGCGGCCGCGCCGCCGGCACCCCGCTATATAGGCGGCCGCAGCTTTTCCCGGCCGCGCCGCACGCTCTACAAAGCACGCCGCCTCCACCGCGTGTGGAGCCAATTACACGCTGGGCCAGGCGTCCGGGCGCACCGCACGCTCCCCGGCTAGGCAGCATCTCCTTGCCTGGAGCTCCGTGGGTGTACTCAGTCTGAAACGCCCAAAGCTGTGCTAAGTTCCAGTGGTCTCCAGTGCCGAAAGTAGTCGAATCTCCTGCACCATCCAAAAGGGAGGAGGGTCCTGTTGGTGACAAGGCCTTTGGAGCAGAAACTCCCTTTAGGGAAGAACAGCGAAAGAATTAGTTCATTCTGTTAAGTAGCATTTATCCAGCTACTATGGGGTCCACTTTTTCTGGATATGGCAAATTTAATTGGCCTATTGTGACGAGCCAGTTGCTCGGCCACCATTGACCAGACGTTTTCAATTGGTGAGAGATCTGGAGAATGCGCTGGCCAGGGCAGCAGTAGAACATTTTCTGTATCCAAAAAGGCCCGTACAGGACCTGCAACATGCGGTCTTGCATTATCCTGCTGAAATGTAGGGTTTCGCAGGTATCTAATGAAGGGTAGAGCCACGGGCTGTAACACATCTGAAATGTAACGTCCACTGTTCACAGTGCCGTCAGTGCGAACAAGAGTGGTCCGAGGCGTGTAACCAATGGCACCCCATACCATCACGCCGGGAGATACGCCAGTATGGCGATGACGAATACACGCTTCCAATGTGCGTTCACCGCGATGTCGCCAAACACGGATGCGACCATCATGATGATGTAAACAGAACCTGGATTCATCCGAAAAAATGACGTTATGCCATTCGTGCAACCAGGTTAGTCGTTGAGTACATCATCGAAGGCGCTCCTGTCTGTGATGCAGCGTCAAAGGGTAACCGCAACCACGGTCTCCGAGCTGATAGTCCATGCTGCTGCAAACGTCATCGAACAGTTCTTGCAGATGGTTGTTGTCTTGCAAACGTCCCCATCTGTTGTCTCAGTGATCGAGACGTGGCTGCACGATCCGTTACAGCCATGCGGATAAGATGCCTGTCATCTCGACCGCTAGTGATACGAGGCCGTTGAGATCCAGCACGGCGTTCCGTATTATTCTCCTGAACCCACCTATTCCATATTCTGCTAACAGTCATTGGTTCTCGACCAACGCGAGCAGCAATGTCGCGATACGATAAACCGTAATCGCGATGCGCTACAATCCGAGCTTTATCAAAGCCGGAAACGTGATGGTACGCACTTCTCCGTACACGAGGCATCACAACAACGTTTCACCAGGCAACGCTGGTCAACTGCTGTTTGTGTAGGAGAAATCGGTTCGAAACTTCCTTCATGTCAGCGCGTTGTAGGTGTCGCCACCGGCGCCAACCTTGTGTGAATGCTCTGAAAAGCTAATCATTTGCATATCACCGCATCTTCTTCCTGTCGGTTAAATTTCGCGTCTGTAGCACGTCATCTTCGCGATGTAGCAATTTTAACGGCCAGTGGTGTATTTGCTCGTCATTCCTGGTGCCGCACTTGTCAGCATAACCTAAGGGAGGGAAGTGATGCGTCATCGTGTAAACTTTGTTTTTTGTAGTCATGGTAGCCACAGCCTGGATGTATTGTTACGAAGATGAGACCACTTCAGCTGTAAGTCCTTTATTCATAAGCACAACCGGTTTCGCAACATTTTAGGTGCATCATCAGTTGCAATAAAATAAAATCATGTTCGGGTCGACGTAATAACCGGTGTGATCGGATTTTGATCCGAAGGTAGATTGTCACACTGCATTATCTTGCAAGCCGGCTTTTATGGTACGGGGATACACCCTCTTTCTTCCTAATCGAGACTTAATGCAGCTGTCGATTTATTTTGAGACTCAAAGTTTAACGTTGATCTCAACCGCCCATTTTGCTAAATATTTTTGGATATACAAAACACCAATTCAGCTCGCAGTCAAGAGGAGTATCAGAAATTATGTGTGATTAAAGTCAGAATCTTTCTGTTCTTAAGTTCAACGTAGTGATTTCAAAAGGTTTGAATCACTTATTAATGTCTCATTTCACCTCTTGTATCTTGCACGATTCACGTTGCTATGTAGAGTGTATCGGTGTAGCGATATACCATCCGACTTTCGGGAAAACATCATCCACGCAGTTCCGAAAATTACAAGAGCCAGCAAGGGAGAGAATTATCGCACAGCTAGCTTAATACTGCATGCATCCAAGTTGCTGACAAGAATAATATACAGAAAAATGAAAAAGAGAACTTAGGATGTCTAAGATGACGATCAGTTTGGCTTTAGGAAACGTAAAGGTACCAGCGAGGCAGTTCTGACATTTCGGTTGATAATGGAAGCAAGACTAAAGAAAAATCAAAACATATTAGAAGGCTCTGTCCACCTGGAGAAAGCATTCAGCAATGTAAAATGGTGCAAGATGTTCGAAATCTGAGAGAAGTGGGAGTAAGCTATAGGAAAAGACAGGTGATATATAATATATACAAGAACCAAGAGGAAACAATAAGAGTCGCAGGACAAGAGCGAAGTGTTCGAATTGAAAAGGGTTTAAGATATCGGTGTAGTCTTTCGCCCCCGCCGTTCAATCTACACGTCGAAGAAACAATGGCAGAAATAAAAGAAAGGATCAAGAGTGTGACCGAAAATCAGCGGGAAGGGCGATCAACGTTAAGATTCGCTAATGACATTGTTATCTTCAGTGAAAGTGAAGAAAAATGACAGGACCTGTTGAGTGGAATTAACAGTCTAAAGAGTACAGAATGTGTATTGAGATAAATCGAAGAAGACAGTAATGAGAAGTAGCAGAAATGAGACCAGCAAGAAAATTAACATGAGTACTGGTGATCACGATACAGATGAAGCCAAGGAATCCTGCTTCCTAGGCAGCAACATAACCTATAACGGACGGAACAAGGACGACATAAAAAGCAGATCAGTACAGGAAGAAAGGACGTCCGTGGCCAAGAAAAGTCTACTAGTATCAAACACAGACCTTAATATGGGGAATAAATTTCTGAGAATGTACGTTTGGAGCACGGTAGTGAGGTACGGACAGTGGGAAAAACCGGAATAGCAGAGAATTGAAGCTTTTGAGATGTGGTGCTACAGAAGAATGTTTAAAATTAGGAGGACTGATAAGGTACGTAATGAGGAGGTTCTATGCACAATGCAGGAGGAAAGGAATATATGGAAAACACTGCCAAGAGGAAGGGACAAGATGATAGGACACCTGTTAAGACGTCAGGAATAGCTTTCATCGTACTAAAGGCAGCTGTAGTAGTGGGTAAAAACTGTAGAGGAAGACAAAGATTGGAATACACCCAGTAAATAATTGATGACCTCGGTTGCAAGTGCAACTATGAGGTGAAAGTTTGACACAGGGGAGCAATCCATGGTGGTCTGCATGAAACCAGTCTGAAGACTGATGGCTCAAAAAAAAAAAAAAAAAAAAAAAAAAAAAAAAAAAAAAAAAAAAAAAAGTTTTGTTAAGCTAATTTCCCACTCGTCAGATTTTTTCCAATGCCTATTTTTTACCACACGTCTGCCATAATGCAATGTTTCGAAAGATACACGGTGCTCAGTAAACTTATTTTTTTCTTCCGAATTTCTACAAGAGACCATCGTCATTCTTCAGGTGCATAGCCAAGTTGAAAGTAGTTCTGAACTTATACTTCTTTCACATAAACCTACACAAGTCAGTATAGTTCCTTGACAACACTCGTCAATCCTTGCTTTAGAGACTAGTAACCACATTATACGTTTGGAAAAGTCAAGAAATATGAAACAGAGAAAACTGAGAAATGATGAAGGGAAAAGTAAAAGTACCATTACATCTGCAGGCAGGCCACTAACTTGGAAGGCGCTTAATCAAGCCAATATGAAACGTCACAGACGACTGTTTCACAAGCTGCGATGTCGTCGCGAAAAACAGTGACCCGTATATGTAATAAGTTTCCTTTAATTTACGTCTATGGTCACAAACGTTTTGGTAACAGATTACCGGTTTCGGTCTTTAATGACCATCATCAGATCTGTTTCATAAAAACAGAGTCCTATGGCTGCAGTACATTAGGACTTTGTTTTTATGAAACAGTTCTGATGATGGTCATTAAAGACCGAAACCGGTAATCTGTTATCAAAAAGTTTGTGACCATAGACGTAAATGAAAGGAAACTTATTACGGACGACTGTAGTAATGTGCCACGTCGGGATCAGTCCTAAGCCGCAAGTAATTTTGGTCGTAACTCAACCTTGTCAAATGTGGAGAATTACTGCATGGATGCCAATTTATAGAATGGACAACGAAATGGACAACGACTGCGAAAGTACTGATAATGTATCCGCAAGGTAGCTCAATAAATGCAACCATTTCAGTATGAATCATTCTTAGGCTTTAGGAGAATCAAGTTTCCAATCGCATCAGACTGTTCCGTTATACATTTTTGTATTGCTTCCCTAAATCAGAGTAAGAGAATGACCTTAGGGTTATTTATTTATTTTTTTATACGGGACACGATTACTTTCCCTTCCTATCTTTATGTAGCAGGTTAGAGCTACTTATATGCATATACGTCTCCCATCAGTGACCATACTCCTTCTATTAATTTCGCAGAAGCCTGTGCTGTTCCGTGATAGCCTTTCGGGGAGGATTTTGAAGCAGCAATATTGCTGTTGCAGTTTTCTTCTTTTGTTTGATAAGGAGGACGCATGACACATATTTCCAGGTGCAACTGTACTATATTCAGAACTGTAACTTAATCATCTGAAAAATAGATGAGTTGTTAACACAAGTACCGCATTATCCATTCTTTATTTATATTAATCAAGACGCTGCATATTTTATCGTTGCGGAAAAAACGTACAGACCAGACTCTAGCATTTGCTTGACGACGTCGCCATTTTCCAGAAGCAAAGCAGACAAATCTGGAAATGCCGTTTCAAAGTAAATAGAAATGTCAGAATTTTAAGGATAGCGAACGAAAGTATAGGTATAGATAGCTAAAGGCAGATAAGACAGATAAGAAAAAAAAAATTGCATCACGAACGAAGTGTCCGAATGGGACGGAAATCAGCCGATATGCTGTATACGTACAGACAAACAAATGATTACAATTTCAGAAAAAATTGGATGCTTTATTCAATAGAAAGAGCTTCACAAACTGAGGAGATTAACAACGCATTGGTCCAACTCTGGTCCTTATGTAAGTAGATATTCAACTTGGTATTGATTGATAGACTTGTTGGATGTCCTGCTAAGGGATACTGTGCCCAAATCTGTCTAACTGGCCCTTAAATTGTCAGAATCCCTATCAGGTTGGAGGGTCCTATCCATAATGTTCTAAAAGATCTCATTTGAGGAGAGCTCAGGTGACCTTGCCGGCCAAGGCATGGTTTGTCAAGCACGAAGCGAAGTAGTAGAGACTCTCGCGGTGTGTGGGCGAACATTACCTTGCTGAATCGTACTCAGAATGGCTTCCCATGGAGGGCAACAAAACGGGGTGTTGAATATCGGCCTCCTACTTCAGTGCTGTAAGGGTGCCGTGGATGACAACCACAGGGACGTTCTATGAGAAGAAATGGCCCAGCACACCATCAATCCTGGTTGACGGGCCATATGGTGAGCGACAGTCGGGTTGCTATCCCACCGCCGTGCATGGCATCTCCAGACACGTCCCCGGCGTCAGTTCGGAGCGGGACTCATCACTGAAAGCAATTCTACTCTAGTCAATGACATTCAAGGTCGAAGACGTATATGAAGACGCCCGGAATGGGGTGGGATACCAACCTGATTGTCACCTGCCATACGGCCCGACAACCAGGATTTATGGTCTGCAGTGCCATTTCTTTTCATAGCTGGACCCCTTTTGTTGTGATTCACGGCACCTATATAGCACGTACGTCGACGTCATTCTACGCCCTCTTTTTTTACCCTTGGCGAACCATTCTGAGTTTATATTTCAGCAAGATAACGTCCGCCCGCACATGGCGAGAGTTTCTACTACTTGGATTCATGCTTGACAAACCATACTTTGCCCAGCAAGTTCGCCGGATCTCTCCTCTGTTGAGAAATTTTGGAGCACTAGAGGCAGGGCCCTCCAACCAGCTCGAAATTTTGATAACCTAACGCGCCAATTGGACAGATTTTGGCACAACAGCTCTCAGCAGGACACCCAAGAACTCTATTAATCCGTTCCAAGCTGAATAATTGATCGCATAATGTTCAGGAATGAACCAACATGTTATTGAATTGCCCAATTTGTGACACTCTTTCTCTTGGATCAAGCATCAATTTTTTCTGAAATCGTAGTCATTATTTTGTGTGTGTGTACAGCACATCTGTTGATGCTAAAGTTAAAATCTTCTGGGTTATTAGGTCGCATCATGTTTCTTTTAAAATGATCGACGTTTCGACCCCTCTGCTGGGATCTTCCTCAGGATCTTCTGGTGTCCACTAATAATAGAGTGTTAACTTCAGTGACAACGGCCACGAAAGCCTGCAGACTTACATATCTATTGATTTCCAACCCATTCGGATAATTCTTTCTTGATGCATTGTTAATTTTTATTTCTTTAAATGTATTTAGAGTGATTATAAGCTTAGTCTCTGGTGACAACGGTGTGGATGATAGATTCTGTATGAGATTCTCATGGACTTAGATGTCTCTGTAGGCACTTTATCGAGTAAAACATGAAATCGAACCTTTGCTCGTTGCTTCATTGCGCTTTCTGGCAAAACATCTTTGACACTCAACACGTCTACCACTTAACACTTCATGCCCACAACTGACTACTCGGATGTACATCTGTTGTTTACAGATTTTAGTTCAAGTTACCGCGTAGTAGCTGCGCAGACCTCGCTTAACACAATGAATGAAATCAGCCTCGGAAGTTTCTACATGGAGGGTGTATTACTTGGAATCACGATTAATCACCCCAGCTTTATTCATTCGGTAAGTAAAATGAAACTGGAGTCGATATGAAACCAAGAAGTATTAGGACTGCCAAAACTAAGTGAACTCGTAACTGCAGACAAGAGCATTCTAAGTATAGATAGAACTGCCTGCCCTCCTAGTAGGAAATTTCCCTGAGGCTTGTAGCGCGAGGATTGTAACTCAGTATGACAGTCGATACTGAGTTAATTGCTGCCACTGCAAAAATTAGACTAAGCCCTGATAGGAAAAACTCACGTCACTCAAGAATACTGCACATAACCGTTCAGGACTGCAACCGAATCGCTCTATGAAAGGTGTTATTCCTAACCAACAGTTTTGGGTGGCTTAAGTGAAGCCTCCCATCAACGTCGACACCGTAGGAAAACGACGAATATGGAGCTGAAAATGAATCCGCAATACGAGAGGGGAACTCAGGCTACAGACAGATGATAAGTACAAAAGTCTCCAGTATACTCTTTAAAATTTGAATGCCTTTGCCTTTGCATTCGTTATAAGATAATAAATACGTAACTAATCACAAAAATTTTTGTTTTGTATTTTGAAGGAGTTGGTAACCAGTCGTTGCTCCTGAACTGATATCCTTGTTCGAGCTACGTGTATATAAGTATAATACTCTTCGGTACTAGAATCTGGTTGCTCTGTAAAGTTGAGGAATATGATTTAGGAAAAAGAGATTACGCCATCTCTGAAGAATTAATACGAATTGGTTAGAGTCGTTCTGGAGCTAGAAGCGTGTGTTCCTGTAAACTGCTTACTTGGGTAAAAATGTGACAGCTAAGATCTGCATAAGCCATTTCACCCCTAAACTGACCATAATTAATTCGGACAACACACTGACGTGACAGAAGTCATGGGGTGCCTCCTAATATCGTGTTGAACCTCCTTTTGCCCGGTGTAGTGCAACAACTCGACACCCGCCAGGGTAGCCAAGAGCACTAAAGCGCTGCTTTCTGGACTTGGATGGCGCGCTGGCCCCGGATCGAATGCGCCTGGTGGATTAACGACGCGTACCAGTGTGCCGTCCAGCCTGGATGTAGTTTTTAGGCGGTTTTCCACATCCCGATTGGTGAATACCAGACAGGTCCCCACATTCTGCCTCAGTTACACGGCTCGCAGACATCTGAACACATTCGCACTGTTCCATGGCTTACACTGGACACAGACAGTTGTGGGTGCACTAATTCCTTCCCAGAAGATGCAGGGTGGCGAAGGGCATCCAACCACCCCTTAAAATTAACATGCCACTTCTGATTAACCAGCAGACCCCGCCAGTCGGGATGAATGCTTAGAGAGAGAGACAGTGCAGCAACTCGCATGGCATGGACTCAACAGGTCGTTGGAAGTGCACTGCAGAAGTATTGAGCTATGTTGTCTCTATAGCTGCCCATTACTACGAAAGCGCTCCTGGTGCAGGATTTTTTGTTCGAACTGACCTCTCGATTATATCCCATAAATGTCGATAGAATTCTCTTTGGGCGATCTAGATGGCCAAATCATTCGCTCGAACTGTCCAGAATGTTATTCAAAGCGATCGCCAACAGTTGTGGCCGGTGACATGGCTCATTGTCATCCATAACAATTCTAGCATTGTTTAAGAACACAGAAAAATGGTTCAAATGGCACTGAGCACTATGGTCATCAGTCCCCTAGAACGTAGAACTACTCAAACCTAAGGACATCACACACATCATGCCCGAGGCAGGAATCGAACCTGCAACCGTAGCAGTCGCGCGGTTCCGGACTGAAGCGCCTAGAACATCTCGGCCACAGCGGCCTGCGTTTGGGAACACAAAGTCCATCAATGGTCTCCAACTATCCCTTGATAATCATTTCCAGTCAACGATGGTTTCAGTTGGACCAGAGGATCCAGTCCATTACACGCTATTAAAGAGCCATACCAGCTCGCACAGTGCCATGTGGACAACTTGGGTCCATGGCGTCGAGGCGTCTGCGCCAGATTTGAAACATACTATCAGTTCTTACCAACTGAAATCGGGGCTCATCTGACCAGGCCACGGTTTTCTTGTCACGAACCCAGGAGAGGCGCTGCAGGCGATGTCGCGCTGTTAGCAAAGGCACTCGCGTCGGTTGTCTACTGCCATAGCCAATTAACGCCAAATTTCGCCGTACTCTCCTAACGGATACGGCTCTGCGGTGTTTGACGCAGTGTCGCTTTAATGTGTCTTGTGCCAAAAACGAAGACCTCTACGTAAGTCGGAGGACAAATTGTAGTGAGGAGTTGAAATTCCAGGGCTACAACTGTTGGATAATCCTCTAGTCACTGCGGCGTGCATAGGACCGCCTGACCATCCAAATTTACAATTTCCACGGTCTCCTCAAGTTCATTAACGGGAATGCCGCGACCTTTCCTTTCATAGGTGTAATGGCGACATCCTGTTCGGTACCAGCTGAAGCGCCGTCTGAGGTGACGGCCCTAGACGCCTCCTCAGACCCTGATCTTCATTCTCCCAGTAGGATGTAAGGAAGTCGGACTTTCGGAACAACAGAGTCCACAGTCGGCGAAGATAGCGTGGCTAGAAGAAAAGCGAGATCTACCGCATAATCAGCTTCACACAGCATGCTCCCAAGTTACGGACCGGTATATTAGATGGAAAAGTGGATAAGAGCAACGAGGCTATGTTAACTGGCGATCAGTTTGCCGTTAGGAACGGTAAAGGCACTGGAGAGGCAGTTCTGACATCTCGCTTGTTGTTTGTAGCAAAACGCCAGCTCAGTCAAGACATCTTATACTTCTGCTGAATTAGCCGCTCTTTTCATGAATGCGAGATGGATGGATCTATTGGAAATATATTGCTTCAGATGAAAACTGCTTTGTGAAGCACAACCTAAAATTCTACTAAATAAAATTCGGTTCTAACGTAACATAGCACATGAAGAGCACAAGGCAAAAATGATGATAGTCAATTTTTTCCCATTTTCAGTTTAGGACAGGAATTTGTAGCTCAAATACGGCCGAATTTGTAGGGGGGTGTACACGGCAAGAATGCTGGCAGTTACTAAGTTATTTACAATTTTATTTTTGTTGTGCACGGTAAAACCGATGAATGTCATCTGTGTTCTCGGCACATATGATGAGAGTCATTTAATGAGGTTGGCAAAACCTACTTGATCGGGAGTTCGACGTGCTGTCTTCATTCTTTTGTTTACTATGTGTTTGTGGTTAGAAAGTTGCCAAAGTTTATAGTTTGTGTTCTTGGTAGTAGTTTCTGTGAAAATGAGTGAATTAAGTGAGTCAAGTGTGGATGAAGATTGTGAAAACGTCAGTAAACCTAGCACAAAGAAGAGAAAATCCCATGGAAGGCTAAGAGATGTGATGAAAAAACTTACAGTGTGTACTCACGAAACCTGGCCCGATTGCAGATGTAAGAGACTACAGTGTTTTGATAGAGTTTGTGAAGGTGAAAGAAAAACATTAATTTGTCATTTTAATAGTTAAGAATCTAATGATGCTCAGTACACATACTTCGCTGGGCTTATCTATGTTTATGATGTTAAAATCGCAGACCAAGAAAGCCTGAAAATGAGTCACGTTTTAATGATAAGAGCTACACCTACAAGGTAAGAATAAAGGATGGTGATAATTTTATTGACACCCCTGTGTGTTATAAAGCATTTTTGTCTATTTTTGGTGTGGGAGAAGGGTTCAAACTATTCAAACGAGTCTGAAAGAAACAGATGAACCCCCAACAGACAAGAGAGCAAAGCATGACCACAAACCTTGTAGGACCTCAGAAGAAGTTAAGCAAAGTGTCGTTGATCGCATTGCATCGTTTAAGGGCGGTACAAGCCATTATAGTTTTGATAAAACTAAAAAAGCATGTTGCCAGAACTTTAAATTTGAAAAAAAAATGTACACATTGTACAAGGCAGGTAGGCCTAGTGGTAAGATTGCGTCCTATGAATACTATAGACAGATATTCGTATCTAAGTTTGATATAGCTTTCGGATATCCCAGAAGCGACACCTGCAGTGCATGTGACGGGTACTAAGCAGAAATGAAACCTCTAAACCTCTGGCGGGAACAGACTAATGATGTCAAGGAAAAAGCATTAAGAGAAAACAATGTGAGAATGAACTACACGTGAGGAAAGCAAACGTGTTTTATGACACAAAGAGAAAATGTCGGAATATTTCAAGGAAAAGGGAAGATACTGAGGCACTTGCCATTGATTTTCAAAAAAATTTAAGCTTACCTAATTTGACCTCAAATGACGTTTACTACCGCCGTCAACTGTCATTTTATTTGTTCAGTGTCCACAGCCGATCTACGGGAAATGCAACTTTTTTGCTTACCCAGAAACAGAAGAAGGTAAAGGTGCAGACGAAGTAGTATCAAGCACTATTATATCTTCACCATGTTACAGTCCAATGTCAAAAACTTGTACACATTTTGCAATTCTTGCAGCGGACAGAACAAGAACTACACCAAGTTTCGCTTCTGTCATTATGCGGTACAAATCATAAAAAAACTAGACTGCATAACAATCATATTCCCTATTCGCGGCCACTCTTACCTGGAATGCGATAGAGATATGCCCCTGATAAACGGCAAATTTCCCGCAGAGATACCAGAAGATTGGGTAAATGAAATAAAAAATGCCAGAGTAAAGCCTTCGCCTTTCACTGTGATTGAAGCTGAGCAAAACCTATTTAGAAAATGGACTGCTTTTTTGGAAAATCACTATCACAAGAAATGCCCATTTGCTACACGACCAATTCGTGAAATAAAATTTTCAAAAGACCATTGTAGGTTAGCTGAACACAGATTATCTTACACTGGATACTTTCTTATGTCACTGATCCTAACACAACACCAACTTACCAAACTTTCAACAGAGACAGAAGACCCTGGTGATAATACGTGCTTCTCTTTACCACCAATTCAGCGTGAGGGTAAGAGAAAATGACAACACTTTACCTTTGCTTTCACATATCAATAATCTATAGACCTATAATGAGTTATAGAATAATACCTCATAACAATAGTGTGACATTGAACGTAATGAAAACTTATCAGTACAGGAAATATTTTTGCCCTTATTGCAACAGATATTTAGTTAAGTTATTAGTTAAATTCATAATACGCTATGTAAGTAGGTAGGTTACTATTGCATGACAAAAACCACCAGCAGGTTCCCTTGTTTTAGCCCAAAAGTTTGCTTATTTCCACACCTAATTAAACTAAAACCTGGAAAGTACTAAGACCTGCAGCACCTGAAGCAGTTTTGCAGTGCATCTGCTCAAAAGTACTTTGAAGAACTTCCACATTGACAAAACATAAGTTGTAAGTAACAGTATTAAAATAAAATCTATAGGGGCCCAATGTTTTAAAATCTAGAGTATTTTAAATCTTATAAAATAAACAGTAAACAGAATCTGTTTACAGGTTACGCGATCCACTGAAGAAGCATAGAAAGATAGTGGACTTTCATCGTTTTTACCACGTTTTTTATGAATACCGTCACTTTTACCATGTTTTTTGTGGACCTATTTAAGTTCTTAATTAATAAAGTACCTTAAAATTGCAAATGTGTTTATTGTATTACATTTATTACCTAAACAAATAGATATAGAACAATACAAATGTTGTTGTGATAATTATACGGTGAACGTTTATGATATACGAGAGACTAGAGCAGAAAATTCGTCGTCCTGAAAAGTTACAAAAAAAGTGACTATCTCATTTTTGCCTTGTACTCTTCACATTCTTTCGACAGCTACACAAAACTGCTTCCGATTATCCGTCCGTTTCCATGTCGATCTTACGTATATTTACCTTATCAGTTTTTTCTTGTGGCTAAAGTTTTCGTATTTGGTTTCTCTTTTAGAAATTATTCCCCAACTTTACTAACATGTACTGAAAGTCAGAATTATCTCATACGCGCAGTGGCGTAGTAGGTTGTTTGGGGAATACCTTTCACCAACTGTTCCTGCAACGGCTTGTTGAGAACACTAGTCGTCTTAATTTTGGCACTTGTTTTCGGAAAAACCAATCGTAACACGACGTCCGAATACCGCAACTCTGATAACTGGTTTTGCTTAAAATACGATTTTTTACTCACTGCTAATTGGCTAAAGCGCTGATAAATATATACGGATAGTATTTTGGGCACATAAAATCCAGTTATATTATCATAATCCTCTGATCAAATAGAAGCGTTTGATATACTGTACATAACGGCGACGTAGTTTGATTTTTATTTTGGCTATTTTATAGTAACTTCTGTTTTTCTACATCTTTAGTCCTTCCATTCCGCTTTCAGTACGGTTCAGTCAATATATTACAAACACGATTAGCATTCGAAAAGAGGTGTCAGTGTATAAGGGACTCTCAATTTCCTTTTGAACGAAAAAATTATCCACATAACTATAAATTAAAATTATGTGAAAGTTAAATTGATTCGTAAGACACGTTGTAATTCTCACGTAGCGCCAGACTGACGTCATGTGAATGACGTCATGGGGGTAAAAGTAGTAGCCCCAGCAAGGTGGGCGGCTGTGTGGACGGTTCCTGGACTGTGTTGAGTTAGTTTGAGCAGCAATTCGGGCTTTTCGGTTTTATTAACTAATATGTTCGCAAAACTGATTAAGCCAGGAAGAATACGTCTTTTTCTAGTACTGAGCAATAATAAACCAACATCACTCAAAGCTTTTGTTTGTTATTTACAAAGCCAGGATCGCCCCAGTGGTAAAATGGACCCGTGGCCTGCAACCAATCGACGACTACAAGGCAAGTGTAAAAATATTCACGGGATTTAAAATCTTAAGAAGCATTGTGTAATTGGAGCAAATCAGCGATCGTTATAAAATGCTAAAAGTCAAATAAAAACAGTCTCAATAGCGTTTTCAGATTTTTATTCGTTATCAACCGTGTTCGGCACTTTCCCCGTTTTTTTACCCGCTGCAGTACAGTAATAAGATGTATGCAGTATAGAGGGATGAAAATATGGCTAAACAGCGACTAAAATATAAGCTACAAAAATTAAAAAGGTACGATGTTATACCCATTATGGCTGGTGGTGGCGGCAGATGGAGCGAGAAGTAAGAAAGACGAAGCGATAGAAGTAAGGTTTGCACTGCCGAATAAGACAACTTTAGTCCAAATTGAACACACTAAGCTCCGCCCATCGCCTTCAGTACTACATCACTGTCAACCAAACTTGCGTGAGATACGCTACATTGATTGGTCGTTATCAGGAGAAAGAAAACTGGCGTTCTACGGATCGGAGCGTGGAATGTCAGATCCCTTATTCGGGCAGGTAAGTTAGAAAATTTAAAAAGGGAAATGAATAGGTTAAAGTTAGATACAGTGTGAATTAGTGAAGTTCGGTGGCACGAGGGACAAGACTTCTGGTCAGGTGAATACAAAATCAAAATGGGGGTAATGCAGGAGTAGGTTTAATAATGAATAAAAAATAGGAGTGCGGGTAAGCTACTACAATCAGCATAGTGAACGCATTATTGTGGCCAAGATAAGACACGAAACCCACGCCTACTACAGTAGTACAAGTTTATATGCCAACTAGCTCTACAGATGACGAAGAAATTGATGAAAATAATGATTAGATAAAAGAAATTATTCAGGTAGTGAAGGGAGACGAAAATTTAATAGTCATGGGTGACTGGAATTCAACAGTAGGAAAAGGAAGAGAAGGAAACGTAGTAGGTGAATATGGATTGGGGCTAAGAAATGAAAGAGAAAGCCGCCTGGTAGAATTTTGCACAGAACATAACTTAATCATAGCTAACACTTGGTTCAAGAATCATGAAAAAGGTTGTACACATGGAAGAAGCCTGGAGATACTGGAAGGTTTCAGATAGATTATATGATGGTAAGACAGAGATTTAGGAACCAGATTTTAAATTGTAAGACATTTCCAGGGGACTCTGACCACAATCTATTGGTTATGAACTGTAGATTAAAACTGAAGAAACAGCAAAAAGGTGGGAATTTAAGGAGATGGGTCCTGGATAAACTTAAAAAACCAGAGGTTGTACAGAGTTTCAGGGAGAGCGTAAGGGAACAATTGACAGGAATGGGGGAAAGAAATACAGTAGAAGAAGAATGGGTAGCTTTGAGGGATGAAATAGTGAAGTAGGTAAAAAGACGAGGGCTAGTAGAAATCCTTGGGTAACAGAGGAGATACTGAATTTAATTGATGAAAGGAGAAAATACAGAAATGCAGTAAATGAAGCAGGCAAAAAGGAATACAAACGTCTCAAAAATGAGATCGTCAGGAAGTGCAAAATGGCTAAGCAGGGATGGCTAGGAGACAAATGTAAGGAGGTATAGGCTTATCTCACGAGGGGTGAGATAGATACTTCCTACAGGAAAATGAAAGAGACCTTTGGAGAAAAGAGAGCCACTTGTATGAATATCAAGAGCTCAGATGGAAACCCAGTTCTAAGCAAAGAGGGGAAAGCAGAAAGGTGGAAGGAGTATATAGAGGGTCTATACAAGGGCGATGTACTTGCGGACAATATTGTGGAAATGGAAGAGGATGTAGATGAAGATGAAATGGGAGATATGATACTGCGTGAAGAGTTTGACAGAGCACTGAAAGACCTGAGTCGAAACAAGGCCCCCGGAGTAGACAACATTCCATTGGAATTACTGACGGCCTTGGGAGAGCCAGTCCTGACAAAACTCTACCATCTGGTGAGCAAGGTGTATGAGACAGGCGAAATACCCTCAGACTTCAAGAAGAATATAATAATTCCAATCCCAAAGAAAGCAGATGTTGACAAATGTGAAAATTACCGAACTATCAGTTTAATAAGTCACAGCTGCAAAATACTAACGCAAATTCTTTACAGACGAATGGAAAAACTGGTAGAAGCCGACCTCGGGGAAGATCAGTTTGGATTCCGCAGAAATGCTGGAACACGTGAGGTAATACTGACCCTACAACGTATCTTAGAAGAAAGATTAAGAAAAGGCAAACCTACATTTCTAGCATTTGTAGACTTAGAGAAAGCTTTTGACAATTATTGACATACTCTCTTTCAAATTCTGAAGGTCGCAAGGGTAAAATACAGGGAGCAGTAAAGAAAACAAAAGAAAAATTCGGAGTAGGTATTAAAATCCTTGAAGAAGAAATAAAAACGTTAAGGTTCGCCGATGACATTGTATTCTGTCTGCAAAGGACTTGGAAGAGCAGTTGAACGGAATGGACAGTGTCTTGAAAGGAGGGTATAAGGTGAACATTAACAAAAGCAAAACGAGGATAATGGAATGTAGTCGAATTAAGTCAGGTGATGCTGAGGGAATTAGATTAGGAAATGACTCACTTAAAGTAGTGAAGGAGTTTTGCTTTTTGGGGAACAAAATAACTGATGATGGTCGAATTAGAGAGGATATAAAATGTAGACCTGCAATGGCAAGGAAAGCGTTTCCTAAGAAGAGTAATTTGTTAACATCGAGTATAGATTTAAGTGTCAGGAAGTCGTTTCTGAAGGTATTTGTATGAAGTGTAGCCATGTATGGAAGTGAAACATGGACGATAAATAGTTTGGACAAGAAGAGAATAGAAGCTTTCGAAATGTGGTGCTGCAGAAGAATGCTGAAGATTAGATGGGTAGATCACATAACTAATGAGGAGGTATTGAATAGAATTGGGGAGAAGAGGAGTTTGTGGCACAACTTGACTAGAAGAAGGGATCGGTTGGTAGGACATGTTCTGAGGCATCAAGGGATCACCAATTTAGTACTGGAGGGCAGCGTGGAGGGTAAAAATTGTAGAGGGAGACCAAGAGATGAATACACTCAGCAGATTCAGTAGGATGTAGGCTGCAGTAGGTACTGGGAGATGAAGAAGCTTGCACAGGATAGAGTAGCAAGGAGAGCTGCATCAAACGAGTCTCAGGACTGAAGACCACAACAACAACAACAACAACAGTCGAATTTATAAGAAAAATAGATACAGAAATAAATACAAAAATTACTTACATAAAATTTTACGTGTCTAATCTTATCATAATTAATTTAAGTAAAAGAAACAAGATGACAGGCATGCTATAATCGCATCTGTGTGCAGACTGCCCCCTGTAGGCATACAGCAATGGCTGCTGCGAAGCCCACCATAGAGACCCTGCCAGAGGACGGAACACTGAGGGAGCAGCGAGTGTCTGGTGGCTTGGCAGTCGAATTTTGTGCTTCAATTTTGTTCGACGGTAGTAGCGAACGCTGACTGCCACAATATGGCCTCCAGTGGTCAGAATAAACCGCTTAAGCAATCACCTCCAACGATTGTACATTACTGGCTATAATCTGGTTATAAACTTGGATAATGCCGTCTTCAAAATCTGTTTAAATGAAAGTAAAGTTTTCTAAAGACATAAAACAATAAAATAAAAAAATTCGCTGCAGTAACTGACGACAGAAAACTTGTAAATAAAAGAAGCACATTTAGTTTCTGTAAAATACGTGTCAATTCCGTGAGTAAAATAGTAAATATCTGCCATAGAAAAGAGTTGGTCAAAATCCAAGGTATGGCTGCCTACTTCATCACCCGTTTGCACCACACTGAGCCATTTGGCTGTGAGCACTACGCTATCTGTTGGTGGAGGAAACTGAAACCATTACCAGTATATCTACTGTCCCTCAGGTGTCATATACCGTCATCGAACCAAATTCTACGCCCTCTTTCTTTCCTGGCAGTGTATCTAGTACTGCCGGAGAAATGCACTGACGAGCCGAAACACTACTGTCACTCCACACTGTGAGTAAAGAAAGTACACAAGCGGAACACAGGCTAACGGGGAATTATTCAGGCCGCAAATAGGGAATTGCATTAACATGCGCTATTTTCACAAGCGTCAGATGTTGTGGCCTGTTTCCGGGGAATGGGCGCCTCTGAAACAGCGAATCTAGTCGGCTACTCGTCTGCTAGTGTTGTGAGCATCTATTGAGAGTAGTTTAAGGAAGTTGATACCACGAGTGGATGACAAGATATTGGACGTCCATACCTGATCACAGAATCTGGAGATCGGACACCAGCCTCTAGTGTAAAGAAGGATTGGCGGAGATCTGTGGAAGAATTGGCAACAGAGTACAATGCTGGTGCAACCACAAGTGTTTCAGGGTACACCGTTCAGTGCATTATGTTGAGCGTGGGGCTGGACACAAGACGACCTCTTAAATATTCAAATGTTGACCTACCGAAATTGTCACTTACTGGACTGTGGATCAACGAAATCTGTCGTCTGGTTGGTTTAATCACTTTTCTCGTTTTAAAAACATCGATTGAGGTGTACCAGTACTCTTTCAACCAGGTGAACGGCTTCTCAAAAACATGCTTCCTGCCACAGACTTAGGCTGGTGGGGATGGGAGCTATTCAGCAAGGTTTTCTCGGGACTTGTGTTAATAATAGAAGGCATTATATAAGTTGTGGACTAGACGTACTCTATATTATTGCCAACCACCTGCATCGCTTCATGCTCGATATCGTCCACGGCGGTGACGGCATCTTCCCAGCGGGATAACTACCCGTGTCACAAGGCCACAGTTTCAGGAGCAAGGCAGTGAACTCACGTTCATATCGCGACCAGTATTTTCGCCTGACCTGAGACCGGTGGAACACATACGAGAGGCTATCGGGCGCCAGATTCGCATCCATAAACAAACGATCCGTAATTTCCGGAAACTGCATGATCGATGTGTGGAGATCTCGTGCCACGTACTTCTGGAAACCCTGGTAAGGACTTGTCGGATACATGCCACGCGGAATCGCTGCTGTACTACATTCCAGAGGTGGAGCAATATTAAGTAACGTGCAATATTGATGTATCGATATGTTGATATTTTTCACAGATGTCGATATATACCGCCGATATACACTATGTGATCAAAAGTATCTGGACACCCCCCAAAACATACGTTTTTCACATTAGGTGCCTTGTGCTGCCATCTACTGCCCGGTACTCCATACCAGCGACCTGAGTAGTCATTGGACATCGTGAGAAAATGGAATGGGGCGCTCCACGGAATTCATCGACTTCGAACGTGGTAAGGCGATTTGGGTATCACTTGTTTCATACGTATGTAAGCGAGATTTCCACACTCCTAAACGTCCTTCGGTCCACTGTTTCCAATGTGATAGTGAAGTGGAAACGTGAACGGGGCGCCGTACAGTATAAAAGCGTACAGGCCGACCTCGTCTGTTGATTGGCAGAGACTGCAGACAATTGAAGAGGGTCGTAATGTGTAATAGGCAGTCATCTATTCAGACCATCGCACAGGAATTCCAAACTGCATCAGGAGCCACAGCAAGTACTATGACAGTTAGGCGGGGGCCAAGAAAACTTGGCTTTCATGGTCGTGCATCTGCTCATAAGCCACACATCATGCTAGTAAACGCCAAACGACGCGTCGCTTGGTGAAAGGAGCCTAAACACTGGACGACTGAACAGTGGAATGACGAATCACGGTACACAATGTGGCGTTCTAATGGCAGGATGTGGGTATGGCGAATCTCCGGTGAACGCTCATCTGCTAGCGTGTGTAATGGCAGCAGGAAAATTCGGAGGCGGTGGTCTTACGGTGTGGTCGTGTTTTGCATGAGAGGGGCTTTCACCCCTTATTGTTTTGGGTGGTACTATCATAGCACAGGCCTACATTGATGTTTTAAGTACCTTGTTGCTTCCCACTGTTGAAGAGCAATTCGGGAATGGCGATTGCATCTTTCAACACGATCGAGCACCTGTTCATAAATCACAGCCTTTGGCAGAGTGGTTACACGACAATAAGATCCTAGTAATGGACTGGCCTGCGCAGAGTCCTGACCTGAATCCTACGGAAAACCTTTGGGATGTTTCGGGACGCCGCCTTCGTGCCAGGCCTCACCCACCGACATCGATACCTCTCCACAGTGGAACACTCCTTGAAGGATGGGCTGCCAGTCCCCAAGAAACGTTCCAGTACCTGAACGTATGCCTGCGAGAGTGAAAGCTGTCATCAAGGCTAAGGGTGGAACTGAATTCCAGCATTAACGATGTAGAGCCCCCACGGACTTGTAAGTTATTTGCAGCCAGGTGTCCGGGTACTTTTGATCACATAGTATATTTTGCTGCGACATACCGACATCGAAATGGCAATATCAAATGACGATGCTTTTATTTAATATTATATTTTTTCGCAATTTTCGATAAATATTTGAAGTTGTTCTTTTGAAATTGTAGTGGAACATAATGTTACTTTGTGAAGGAGTCTTACTGCTTTTAGAGATTTCATCACGTCCAGTCTTTCTCTTCGACTGCGTGAAGCAAGTATAGGTGTGGCACAAAGAAGAAGTCCGACCGCACTGGGGGGGGGGGGGGGGGGGGGCGGGTGGTGGTGTAGTGTGAGTGGAATGACAAGAAGATATCCGATAGAAGAAATCGCACACCACATGCTACAAAAAACAATTTTTAATGCAATTACTGTGCAATTTCTTCACATCGTCATTCTTCAAAAACAGGTGCTGATAACGATTAACAATAATCTAAATGACAAGACTGGTCTTTTCAGTGGCCAGAGACGCGTGAGGGAAAATGGTGAAGTAATCGGCGCTCGGTGCCAGCAACAGAAACTGCAACGTTTTAACTTCAGTACGCTATTATGACGCTACAACTGCTGGGTCACTAGCGTTTGCAAAAATGAGAAAACAGAGAAGTCGACATGAAGTGTTCCAAATAAATCCGATACGTGATGAAACCGAACGACGGATCCATCGGACACCTTACATGCAGTTACCATTATTATCAACGTGGTTATCGCCAAGTCTGAACATGCATCATTTTCCTTTCAGTTCTTGCTCTAAGGGGGATAAGCAGGCTCCTAGCTTGTTGGTGTACAGAATATCTAATAATAAATCAATACTTAAATCTACTGTTCTAAAACCAGCAGTGTATTTGTCGATATTTCTTTTTTTTTCTTTTTTTTACTGATAGGTCGGTAATTTTTTCGCCGATATATCTATACATGAATATTATTTTCTATATATCGAGAACCGGTAATGATACTTTTTTAAATGTCGATATATCGGATACCCGATATTTTTAAAACTACGAGGGTTATTCGGAAAGTAAGGGACGATCGGTCGTGAAATGGAAACCACAGCGAAAATCGAATGAAGTTTTGTACAGGTGTGTTGGGCAGTGTCTCTTGTATGCCCGTCGATCGCGTTACGTTGTTCTTTTTAGTTCTGAGCTCACAGGGAGCACGTAAAGATACCTAGAACAACAGTGTCTCCCGCCAAGTACAAGGGCCTGGTGAGAAATTTCGCCTGAAGCTATGCAGCCAACGTTACATAACTGTCGTGCGTTTTCTTCTTCAAGACAATTGTCAGCCGCATTCTGCAGGGGCAATGAAGATGCTCCTGCATCGTTTTCAATTGTAAATGTTTGATTACCGACAATGCAGCCCGTAATTGTGTCCCTCTGAGTTTCATCTCTGCTCACATGAACCGCTGGCTATGAAGAGAACATTTTGGCACAGACAACGAGCTGTAGGCCAGAGTACAGAACTGGGGGAAAGTACGGGCGGCTGCCCTCTATAACGAGGGTATTAGAAAGTTGGTACGACGCTACGACAAACGTCTAAGTCGGTTCGGCGACTATGGAGATAAGTAACTGGAAGTTGTAGCTAACTGTTGCAAATAAAACAGTTTTGATTTTCACTGTGGTTCCCGTTTCGCGACCTGTCGTTCCTTCCTTTCTGAATAGCCCTCGTATCAATAGTCCTACTATTAAGCACATGGCCCTACTGTTGTGCCTGTTCAATGCAGTATCGCCATAACTGAATCTCCGAAGGATCTTACTAATTGTGAGCCCATATCGTCTGCTCCACGAGTCATGTTTGTACTTGGCCTTTTCAGTCATCTTTCAAATTCTTCTCGCTGTACCATATCTTTGATTTCATCTTCTGTTGCTCTAAAACTGTCTTCATTTCCGTTCTGTAAATTCTTCCACCTTTCGGTTTTGCCTTCTTTGCTTAGTACTGGACCGTTACAAGTATCTAAGCTGACGGGAACGGCTTTCAATTATTCGTGAGCGAGGTGCGTGACATTGTTGACCTTGTGCAATTTAATAATTAGTCGAGTGGGCGTCACAGGTTAGTTCAGTTTAACGAAGGGCCCTTTCTATTTGCTTCACGCGGATCCACGGCAGAACGAGATGGGACTGCAACAGAGCGAGTCGGGAAACTGGACTGCAGGCGTTTTGCTGGAAAACCGGGGCCTCGTCTTACACGAAGTCTCCGTACCGGCGATTACAAAAGGGCATTTACGTTTTTCGTAACCTCACAAGGTTAACCTCGTACCATCGGACTTCGGCCGTGAAGGGAACGAAGTCCTGCTCAACACGACGAAATTTTAAAAAAATCACCTATCCTGTTAAATAGGAGAAGAGGACCAAAGCCAATGGTACACTACAATCAGCTGTAATGCTCATAAGTGTCTTTTACTGTTTTTCCTGATCAGACCCCATCCCATTTTATGACTTGTATACTTCGTATAACCATACGTGTTTTCATTAGCGCACATTTTAAGCAGATTTCCACACTGCAGAACTGATGCGTTAGAGAGTCCCAATAATGTTGACGATTCAGTAATTCGGTCATTCCTACATCATCCACTTACACTATGTGATCAAAAGTATCCTAACACCCCACAAACCATACATTTTTCATATTAGCAGCATTGTGCTGCCGCCTATTGACAAGTACTCCGCATCAGCGATCTCAGTAGTCATTAGATAACGTGAGAGAGCAAAATGGGGCTCTCTGGGGAACTCACGGACTTCGAATGTGGTCAGGTGATTGGGTGTCACTTGTGTCATACGTCTGTACGCGGGATTTCCACATTCCTAAACATCCTTAGGTCCACTGTTTCCGATGTGATAGTGAAGTGGAAAAGTGAAGGGCCACGTACAACACAGAAGCGTATAGGTCGACCTCGTCTGCTGGAATTAAGTATGCTGTTGGCCCACCTTTAGCCTTGATGACAGCTTCCACTCTCGCAGGCATACGTACAGTCAGGTGCTGGAAGGTTTCTTGGGGAATGGCAGCCAATTCATCACGGAGTGCTGCACTAAGGAGAGGTATCGATGTCGGTCGGTGAGTCCTGGCATGAAGTCGGCCTTCCAAAACATCCCAAAGGTGTTCTGTAGGATTCTATTCAGGAGTCTGCGCGAGCCAGTCCATTACAGGAATGTTATTGTCGTGTAACCACTCCGCCACAGGAAGTGCATTATGAACAGGTGCCCGATCGTGTTAAAAGATGCAGTCGCAATCCACGAATTTCTCTTCGACAGTGGGAAGCAAGAAGGTGCTTAAAACATCAATGTAGGACTGTGCTGTGATAGCGCCACGCAAAATAACAAAAAACACTACCGCACCGTAACACAACCTCCTCCTAATTTTACTGTTGGTGCTAGACACAGGAAATGACCTGAGCGAGTCTCTGCGAACAGCTTGAGACTCTGGCAAAACAATGGTGGTGATACGGGATTACAAGAACTCAGCAAGGGAATTCTCTTAGCCTCTGTCATCTCAATTCTCCAACTTCCTACCTGCTGAGCAGATCAGAGGAAAGTTGGGTAACCAACGCCAGCGGGAGATTGAGTCAGTGAGCAAACAGCAATTGGAGGTCAGTTGAAGGCAACGGGAAACCACCACTCATGCTTTTCCCATGAGAACACCATGGCTTTGCTCAGTTGTAAATTATACGCAACTTTAAGTCCTCCAGTCGGATCCTCAGGCGGGGTAGGGGGGTGGGGGGGGGGGGGTGGGGGGCAGGATTGAGAGAAGTCACTAGAGTGCAAATTATCCCTGCGCACTATAAGAAAGATAGCAGCATGGAATCACCGGGTGCCACGCCTTACCCAGTTCAAAGTCGCCATCACGATTATTGATCTTCCGCTAAACACAGCCGCGCAGGACTAGCCGAGCGGTCTAGGGCGCTGCAGTTATGGACTGTGCGGCTGGTCCTGGCGGAGGTTCGAGTCCTCCCTCGGGCATGGGTGTGTGTGTTTGTCCTTAGGATAATTTAGGTTAAGTAGTGTGTAAGCTTAGGGACTGATGACCTTAGCCGCTAAGTCCCATAAGATTTCACACACATTTGAACATTTTTTTGAACGCTAAACACATTTTCACCGATTCTTTAACGTGATCACCAAGCTCGCCTTTATCAGCCCAGTAAGACAGTCATAAGCGAAGGTTATATGTGCACAGGACAATTCATGGATTATTCTGTTACGGAAATCTTAGCCTTGATGAGATCCTTCTGAGACTCATTACTAAGGAGTCGTTGGAAATACGTTTCACGGAATATCTTATTAGTTTTATGGCGGCTTTCAAGTAGATAAAACGTGGAACCCCGTGATTTCATCAATACCTTTAGAGAGGAAAGTTTTCATGATTAGTCACACTTCTAGTGACACTCAATTTTATTAATGTTGACATCCGAATTTTAACTCCGCGAGCCTGCATTCCGGCACAGAGCGGGCATGTAGTATCACATTACGCATGCACCTGGGCGCCATGGAAGAAGCAAGTGGACGGAGTCTTTGCGCCAACTTTGGTATAAACTTAGCGTTGTGCATCGGCAATCTCCTGTTGTCTCCCTTCCTCTTTAATGTTTATGTTAATGATATGCCTGTCATTCCACACTGCCACCTGGCGCAATAAGCAGATGATACGGCTCTCTATACAGCCGCCCTCAATGCGGACCAGCTCATTGCTCTCTAGAGGCAGGTGGACACGACTGTTACCTGGTGTCGTTCAAACAAGATTGCCCTCAATGCTACCAAAACTACGGCAGTCTATTTCACTAAACGGCGTCCAATCCTCCACTACAACGTCATTATTGCAGGCGTCCAAGTTCCAGGGTTCCCTGATACCAAATATCTCGGTGTCTGGATAGATAAAATACTGCTCTTCCATCGACATGCAGAATACATCACCCAAAATGGACACAAACTGATAAAGGCGTTGTACCTAGCACGCGCATACTGACTTCCGCTGCCCCCTGTCCACTAGACTGCACAGGAGGCTACCAATAGCCCCACAAAGAGACGCAGCCGTCAGCTGCCAAACCACACACAGGTGCCCATTCGGGTCCCAGATGCATGAGGTGGCGACTTCCCTTTCATACTTGGTACCTGCCCTCGAAAAACATGTTCACCTAGGCACCGTTGCTAACGCGGCCAGACAGGAGTGAAGACACCACCGCGAGCCACCACCAGGTGCAAACCATCGCTCTCTCACCACTGCCGACAGCATGTGAAAGTTTACCATTCCTGGAGCGATGGTGCATTGCAGGTCCAGTGGGAGCACCATTCGCAATTGTGTTCTGCGGATGAGACTTTCAGCGGTAAAATTCTTATGCACAGATCGCTAAATTGCACTGACAGTTAAACCCACAAAAGTTGTCTACGAATCATCAAATACATACAAGACTCAAAAGAATATTTGATGCCAGGAACTTTTTTACCAGTGTAACTACAATTAAATATTACGATTACTGCTTCTGTATGACACTGATCGATGAACAGGCAACGTTTTAACGGATGTGGTTCTGGAACGAATCTCAGTATCTGTAGCCCACATAATTTTCCACGTAAAAAATCTCTCTCACACTCTCACGGATATCAATGTGCTGAATCTGTACGTCCCTCACGATAGGACGCACACTCATCTTCTCTGGACATGCCACAATATAAGCCACAGTAACTTTACAATGCAATATATAACAGTGCAGTTATCTTCTATATCTGTGCAGCACCCGAAAAAATATGCTATACCTACACTCACACTGGCTATATGTCTCGATTCTCCTCAGTACTAGGAAATTATCTGACAAAGTCTTACAAACAGCACTTCTGGAAGATGCCATGTCCTTCCAAGATTCTCTCAAGCAAATGTTTTGAAGGACAGGCATCAGGCACTATGTGTGATAATGAATACTGCACACGCAGACGTAATGTTTGGAAAGACATCACTGTCTCGGGTTCGTGTACTGCAATCATCATCACTATCGATAGAACAACACGGAAAACCCGAATTCGTTCTTCAACGCGGTCCTAACATAGCACACTGTCCATCACGTGTTACCCTTTCTGATTCCAACATACACAAATGTTCTCACCGCTATGTAGAGACCCCTATATCCCAGCACATTGGATGTCTTTTGGATGAATGTGTGATTATGACTGGCTCTTATCGAAGTTATTCACCGAATTACTGATGCTGTGATGTGTGGTAGCACCGTCTGCCTTTTCCTTTTCTTTCTGCAGACAAGACTTTCAGCGGCAGAAAAGTATTTTACACTGATCGCCATTTTGCACTGACAACTAATACTCGCAATGTGCCATACATATCGTCAAGCACTGAAAGACTCTTACTCAATTACACTGCCCTCATGGAGACATGAGCTTGAATATTAGAGCATGAAACCAATCTCCAACCCAGCAATATATCACCTCGTACCGTATCGATGTAGTAATCATACAATTCGTATCCTATGCCAAACAAAAATCGCCCCTTTTACATCATTCTTACATATGTCATGAGGACAGACAGCACCATAGATATACTGTGGCTTATGTTGTGGCATGACCAGAGAAGATGGGTGTGTCTTATCGTGAGGGACGTATAGATTCAGCACGTTGATAACCACGAGGATATGAGAGAGAGTTTTCACGTGGAAAATTATGTCGACTATACATACTGAGTTTCGTTCCAGAACCACAGCCATCAAGAGGAGACATTGCCTGTACATCGATCGGTGTCGGACTGTAGCAGCAATCGTAATATTGTAGTTATGTTCCTGCCTTCCAATATTCTTGTGAGTCTTGTATGTATTTGATGATCCGTAGACAACTTTTGCAGCTTTAACTGTCAGTGCAATTTACCGATCTGATGTCGTTGGATACTGATATTGAGTCCTGGGTTCGTTTTCTGACGTGTCACAGATTTTCCTGAGATGATGAGTTTTGTAAGGGGGTCCACTAAGCTTCGTGAAGCTTCACTTCATCTGCAGGACCTGGAAAAGGCATCAAAACGATAGGCCCACACTTTGGTGGGGGTGATACCATATTTATGCTTTGTATGCAGGCCGTATTCATAGACGTGAATGAAATTAGAGAGGTTCTAACCGAAAAGATGGTTCTCTCTGCAGACCATACGTGACTTGACTAGGAAAGGCGGTAAGCGGTAGTAAGCACCCTCCAGCACCACAGCATGTGGCTTGAGGAGTGTAGTTATAGACACTGGTGTAGATTGTGCCATCACGCAGTCATTATTTTGACGATAGAGTCGTCTTTGCATCATGTACGATCATATTGCGCTCACCTAGTGGACACCTGTACTCCAGCAGATAGGATCGAGCAAAAGGAATGGCCTGCTGTACCTGTTGACATATAACCTTTCCATCGTGGTTCAGATCAGTTGAAAGTCGCAGTGCGTCGTCCTGTGAAAGTTCCTCACACACTGGGTGTCCACAGCAGCTCTGCCGTTGGGCAGTGTAGTAGTAAAGGCTGCAACCGCGACGCCTCGGCCATGTTACGGACAGCAGGTTGAGGGCAGAGGAGGCTCCTAGTTATCTCGTACAGTACAAACAGCACGGAGGCAGCATCGTACTGTCACCCAGCAGCAGACCTTAATGTCACTGAAGCACACTTCGAAGAGACTGCCTCTTGATCTTGAGACATGGGAGCTAGGGAAAGGGAGGATTCGGTGTGGACGGCGCCTTACTCAGTTACCGTTGGTTGCTCAGTTTCTTAAAAAAAAAAAAAAAAAAAAAAAACACACACACACACACACACACACACACACACACACACACACACACACCCTTTATTTGGAACCAATTGCAAATAAGGCTGACAATAAGGAACAATTATCAAATTTGACTGTAAAGGAACAATATCTAATAAAAAATTCTTAAGCAAGTTGCTGAAGGCCTCATTGACCAAGAAATTCAAATTATTTGTCAGCTGAAGGCCCCAATAGTAATAACTCAAAAACAATTTGACGGGTGAAGGCCTGGGTAGCAAATTCTTAAGAATAATTAAACTTCTCCAAGATATACTAAAATATTTTAAAAAAATGCAATCATCAAAATTTCTCTATTAAGAGACAATATCTAATTAAGAATTCTTTAGACAAATGGCATTCACGGCTGAAGGTCTTATTGACCAGAAATTCAAATTATTTGCTGGCTGAAGGCCCCAATATTAATAACTCAAAATAAAAATATTTAAAAAAAAAAACAATGATCACAATCTGATCAAACCGAGAGAGAAGTAGGCCTCAGACAGTACTCCAAGGATCGGCCTGGGAAAGCCGCTCAACTTCGTAACGGATGAGACAGGCAGTCAAGAGTTGTATTCACTTAACCGGATGGCAGCTCAAACTAGTGACAGTTTAAACGCTGACCAACACTCTTGCAAAATCTACCTAACGTCTGGTAACCAACACAACACTGGAATAACCCAGGCGAGGCGGAACTGGTGGACAGAACTGCGTCTTCAGAATCCGGTGTTTAGAACATCCAGAAACAGAAGGAACCACTATGACCAAGGTAGTCCAAAAGAACAAAATATCTGGACCACAATCAAGGAGGCAGTCGAATTACACACCTTAAGGGACAGCAGCGGCGAGGCGAGGAAAGGTACACTGCCGCGAAAATACGCTAACCTCCAGGGCAGGTAACTGGGGGCGTTAGCGGCCACTAGGCAGGAAAAAAAAAAACCGGTGGTTGAACTTCACCAATAAACACAAGGAATTCAATGATTAATAATAAGAAGTGGAGGACACCTAATTACTTTCGCCAACCACAAACACTCCACTCGTTGCTCTTCGTGTCAGCGACCCTGAGAGCAGCAACGTGCGAACAAACGGCGTGATCTCAAAGTAGTGGAGGTTTCACTATCGGGTTAACCTTCACTCAACTCGACGTGCTGGGTCCGGTGGAAAACGAGGATGTCGCCCTCGCAACAACAACCCCTCGATCCGGCATTGCCTGCGTGCCGCCAGTCATCCCTGCCGGACTTCACTGCTGCTGTGTCCCAACCGAACTGCCGACACACTCCGACCCGAAAAACACCTGACGTCCTTCCAAAGACAGTACCATGGTACTAGATATCGATAACCGCTTGCTGCTGCCTTTCGCCGACAGACAAGGCTAGCAAACGTAGTGGCGCATGTAAACACAAGAAGAAAACGAGACGTCTCTATCGCTATTACACGATGCCAACCTACCAACGGCACCAACGCAAACCGCAACACGGCTCACCTCTATTTTGGTAATGTTTTGGTAACTGTTTTGCATTGTGAACTTCATTTGACCGCCTCCGCCTTCGTTGCCGATTGTTTAGCGTCGGTGTCGACGGTGCAGAACAATCTGGGTTCTATTGCTACAACCTACTGAGATTTTTCTCTGAGGTAGCGAGCTCTTGTACAGGATCCACTCCGCCTAATGAGGAAATTTGAGTCTCCTGGAATAAATAATAACTGGCACCATTGGGATTCATCTGCTGGCAGTAACGGCTGGAGGGACTGGCGGCGACATGCTGATCACATGTACCACGATCAGAGGTCGCTCCTGTTACTGCCTTGTTGGCGGCAGTCGGCCAGTCGCAACAGGACTAATCCTACAGAGGTGTCTACCTTACGCTTTAGTTAAGTTACTTTTTCTAATTTCATGCGGCTCCATTCATTATTCCCGTTGAACCTAAGCCCACACACCCTCTCAGATATTTGAAGGTGGTGCAAAACCGTTTCTGAGTGCTTTCAATTCTGACTCGATTGATCATCCAAGAGAGTGCGAGTATTTCATCGCACGTATAGTAGACGAGAAACTTAACATCAGGATTGATGGTCACGAAGTCAATGAAGTTAAGGAATTCTGCTACCTAGGCAGTAAAATAACCAATGACGGACGGAGCAAGGAGGACATCAAAAGCAGACTCGCTATGGCAAAAAAGGCATTTCTGGCCAAGAGAAGTCTACTAATATCAAATACCGGCCTTAATTTGAGGAAGACATTTCTGAGGATGTACGTCTGGAGTACAGCATTGTATGGTAGTGAAACATGGACTGTGGGAAAACCGGAACAGAAGAGAATCGAAGCATTTGAGATGTGGTGCTATAGACGAATGTTGAAAATTAGGTGGACTGATAAGGTAAGGAATGAGGAGGTTCTACGCAGAATCGGAGAGGAAAGGAATATGTGGAAAACACTGATAAGGAGAAGGGACAGGATGATAGGACATCTGCTAAGACATGAGGGAATGACTTCCATGGTACTAGAGGGAGCTGTAGAGGGCAAAAACTGTAGAGGAAGACAGAGATTGGAATACGTCAAGCAAATAATTGAGGACGTAGGTTGCAAGTGCTACTCTAAGATGAAGAGGTTAGCACAGGAAAGGAATTCGTAGCGGGCCGCATCAAACCAGTCAGTAGACTGATGGAAAAAAAAAAAATAGTAGAGGAAGCGGTGGTATAATGGGCTCCCACTTCGATTTTTTATACTTACTGCCGAAATTTCTTTACTGCCTGCTTAAGAGTTCCTGTGCACGTCCTACGACATATCTTTGTGTTATTTACGATACAAATCTTTCAGGACTGATGCAAGGGGCAAAAGATACGAGGAACTTTAATGGTGGCAACTATTTATTTACAGCTTGTAAAAAATAGATACGTGTTTCAAGGTTTTACTGACCTTCAAAGTAGTCACTAGCATGGTGTATACCACATTGCCAGCTACGTGAATGTCGTAGGATACTCTTAGCAGTGCCAGTTGTGTTGACAGTTCGAGCGGCACGGTCTATTGCCCGACGAATTTGTAGCACTTCTGAAGCGAATTCCGTGAAGTGTTTCCTTCACTTTAGAAATCGAGTTGAACTCACTACGGCTTATGTCAGGGGAGTGCAGTAGGTGGTATAGCACTTAGCAGCCCCATCAGTCAAACAAATCAGTAACAGCTTGCACTGTACGTGCTTGAGCATTGTCCTGCAAAATGATGGTCAGGTCCGGCAGAAAGTGTCATCACTCCTGTCTCTCTGCTGTTAATTTTTGGAACGCAAGCTACGACCAGCTTAAAGACAGAAGTGATGACACTTTCTGCAGGACCTGACCATCATTTTGCAGGACAATGCTCAAGCACGTACAGTGGAAGCTGTTACTCATTTCTTTGACTTATGGGGCTCCTAAGGACTATACCACCTACTTCTCTCCCCTGAAGCCCTTGTGAGTTCAACTCGATTTCTAAACTGAAGAAACACTTCACGGCATTCGCTTCAGAGCTGCTACAAATTCGTCGGGCAATACACAGCGCCGCTCGAACTATCGACACAACTGACAATGCTAAGAATATCCTACGACTTCCACATCGCTGGCAACGGGTTATACACAACGCTGGTGGCTACTTTGAAGGTCAGTAAAACCTTGAAATACGTATCTATTTTGTACGAGCTGTAAATAAATAGTTTGCCACTATCAAAGTTCCAACCCTTGCATAATTTGTTTTACGGAAGCTTACACAATCTTCAAAACAACTTTTTCTGGTAATTTGAAGCCCGTGTGACAAATTCTATACATTAAAACAAAAGTTACAAGTAACACACTTTTAGTAAATCAAATTATAGGAGCATACGAGGGCTATTCAGAAATTAAGTTAGAATCGGTCACGAAATGCAAACCACTTTAAAAATCAAAATTGTTTTATAGAAGGCAGCCACCTGTGCTTTCCGCCAATTCTCTACTGCCGTCCACAGCTCGTTGTCTGTGCCAAAATGTTGTCCTTGTAGCCGTGGTTCATGCGAGCTGAAATGAAACTTAGGACGAGACTATTATGGACTGTATTGTGAGTGATCAACTACTTCCCATCGAAAACGCTGCATGAGCAATTCCGTTGCCCCTGCAGAGTGCGACTGAGAAATATCATGAAGAGCGAAACGCATGGCAGTTGTGTTACGTGGGCTGCACAACAGGCGAAATCTCTCACCAGACCCTCATACTTGGAGGGAGACACTACTTTCTAGGCATCTCTAAGCGCTCAATGTGCGCTCAGAATTGAAAAGAGCGATCGACAGGCTTGTTAGAAACACTACCCAACTCATCTGTGCACAACTTCATCGGATTTTCACAGTGGTTTTCATTTCGCGACCGGTCGGAATTCACTTTCCAAATAGCCCTCGTGCAATGAGGAAGTCTACTTGGAAGTCGTTCCTATACTTGTATTTATGTGAAAAATCATCATTATGAAGGTTCATGAAGCTTGAGTGTTTACAAAAAGACTTCATCTGTTTACAAAAATCACACACATAAATGCCAGTCTCACAGCCAGATCACTCATTGTGGGCCCACATTTCTCCTGCAGCCACAGGCCACCACAGTCCTCTGTATGCACAGCGTCACGAAAGAGCCACGCAGTGTCGCCACTGACAAGCTTGTATCTTCTTGATCGGATTCACCCAAATCTATGGTTCAAATGGCTCTGAGCACTATGGGACTCAACTGCTGAGGTTATTAGTCCCCTAGAACTTAGAACTAGTTAAACCTAACTAACCTAAGGACATCACAAACATCCATGCCCGAGGCAGGATTCGAACCTGCGACCGTAGCGGTCTTGCGGTTCCAGACTGCAGCGCCTTTAACCGCACGACCACTTCGGCCGGCACCCAAATCTATGTTTGGATGGTATGACTCATCATCACAGTCTTTGGGGGACGAAGTAATTCCCTTTAACATGAATTCGTGGAAATCTTTTCTTATATTTTATATCATGTTCTTCATTTGTTACTTTATTTCCTTTTACTTTATTTCCTTTTCTAGTCGTTCCGTATCACTCAAACTGCACATGCCCCATCCCATTACAGAGGCTCCACCAGCTTGACCAGTCCGCTGCTGACATGCAGGGTTCACGGATTCATGAGATTGGCTCCATACCCGTAAACATGCAACGTTATGCATCTCAAATCGCGAGCGATATATATTACAGTGATTTCTAGGAAAGCATTGAATGATTGCATAACTTCAGACAGTTCTACAGAACTGGAAAAAGATAACGAAATGTCAAACAAAAAGTCGACTTGACGATGCAAAGTAAACTGCAGAATCGGCCCGAAATTTCTAGGTGAAATAAACAAACTTATTCTATCCTGCAGTAAGGACTTGGTTTTCAGCTCCAACCAGTCGAGATTTGAAGAGAAAATGCATATGAAAGGAACCCTGGAAATTAGAGATACCTAGAGAGTTTTATCAATGTCAACTAACATCAATGCCATAACACATTCATATACAATTATGTCGAGTGTTAATCTGGATGGTAAATTGGCTGGAAAACTGTGTATTGTGCTGATAGTAGTTGGAGGTGCAGTTCCCCTCGGTGCCTGATCTTGCAAGAGCAGTACCAATATTTACGTCACAACAAGCAAGAGTGGGAAAATGAAAGTAAGAGAACTATAAACGCGAACATTTTAGGTTCACTCTTACCCTGGCTGTCATTGACATTAAATGAAACAACAAGTTTATTCTTACTAGTCACTGTTTACTTACCTCCACGACGCGTTTCAAAGATTTAAACCTCCATCATCAGGTGGATTTACATGTTAGTATGACATTTGTGTGTGTGTGTTGTGTTACGATTTTTTGGAGTAACTTGTGGCACTGTCTAGTGGAGAAACAAAACACTATTTCAGAGCATAGTTTTGGCTTTCTTTTGACCAAAAATTAAACGTGTATCTAACGGTAAACATAAAATAAGTAAAATAAAGTACCTCCAGTGGTCATAGGTTCGTTTCACGGTCGTAACACATCAAATGTATACTGTCATACTTTGTAAACAAATATGGCGTCGGAAACTATTGGGTGCATTGATCGTACAGCAGAAGAGAAAAAATTATCACAAAGCACAAAGAATATACGTCCTAACAACATTATCACAGAATAAATTTTAAAGGATTTGGAGGTGTTGTTTTGAGGTGTCGAATACATTTGTTGGAATAAATACTTCAGGTGGTGTATAAATTCGATTTTCACAAGTTAAAATAGCTTAAACTTCATACTCGTTTATGCAATCAGGTGAAGTTTTACAAACTTTAAGTACAATAATCATGTTGGCTATAGTGGTGAAATTATACACAAATAACGATTTTCGTTGGGACTCATAGATAGATATGAAAGGCTGGAGGCAGAGAGGGAGGAAGAGATAGAGAAAGTGAAAGGGTGAGAGAGGGTGGAAAGAGTGATTCTATGAGAGCAAACTTTACAAGGCAAGGGGTCCTATGATTATATCTGTTACATGTAATAACTGTCTAAAGGTTGGGGTAATACATTGTTAATGTATTTTTTTAAGCATGACAGTATAGATGTGGTGTGTTACGACAGTGAAAGGAATCTGTGACTAGTGGAGGTACTTTATTTTACTTATTTTATGTTTACCGTGAGATACACGTTTAATTTTTTGTCAAAAGAAACCCAAAACCATGCTCTGAAATTGTGTTTCGTTTCTCCACTAGACAGTGCCACACGTTCCTCCAAAAAAAATCGTAACACAAAACACACACAAATGTCATACTAAGAAATGTAAATCAACCTGATGCTGGAGGTTTAAACGTTTGAAACACGTCGTGGAGGTAAATAAACAGTGACTGGTAACAGTAAACTTGTTGTTTCATTTAATAATAACTATACCTATGGCATGAGCAATATGTTTGGCCACTAGCTCGTCAAAATAACTTGCTTTTGCTTGAGTCCTGGTCTGCGTGTAAAAATTATCCTCCCAGTTTGCTCTGTCCCTCGTTAAAAGCCGGCCGCGATGGCCAAGCGGTTTTAGGCGCTACAGTCTGGAACCGCGCGACCGCTACGGTCGCAGATTCGAATCCTGCCTCGGGCATGGATGTCTGTGATGTCCTTAGGTTAGTTAGGTTTAAGTAGTTCTAAGTTCTAGGGGACTGATGACCTCAGAAGTTAAGTCCGATAGTGTTCAGAGCCATTTGAACCAACCCTCCTTAAAAGCGTGCGGCATTGCAGTTTATACCCCCTAGAACCACTGGACGGAGTCAGCCATTGGACGTTTGTTTTTTCCGTGCCTATAAAAGATGTTATCCTACCATCTGTAGCTATGCCTTATAGTATAGCGAGTTTCACTGTAATTCCCAAGACAGGCTGCTTCTAATTCGGTTGCATGCCATCGTATTCCATCATTTCTCGTAGCCCAGTTACACAATATGATTCCATACGCATTCTTTAAGCGTGGATTCTTCACTGAAGGTCCGGCACGGTTTGTAACTCTCAAGGAGGTTGCCTTAGATCTCGATGGTGCGAACCTTTGTGATCACTGTGGCGCGCTGTTACTCATTCGATGTTGAAGGTACAAGTTACTGCTTTGTTTCGGACGTTTCTTGAATGTCGACGATGTGCATTTTGTGGAGTGTGATAAATACATCACATAGAAGGTTGATCTCTACCCGCCAGGATAGCCGAGAGCGCTAACGCGCTGCTTCCTGGACTCGGGTAGGCGCACCGGCCCCGGATCGAATCCGCCCAGCGGATTAATGACGACAGCCGGTGTGCCGGCCAGCCTGGATGTGGTTTTTAGGCGGTTTTCCACATCCTCCTAGGTGAATACCGGGCTGGTCCCCACTTCCCGCCACAGTTACACGACTCGAAGACCTCTGAAACACATTCACTCTATTTCACGATTTACCCTAGACGCAGATAGATGGGGTACTCTAATTCCATCCCGGGAGGTACGGGGTGGCGGCAAGAAGGGCATCCGGCCACCCCTTGAGGTTAACCATGCCAATTCTGTACGTAACCCTGCCGACCCTGTTCACAATGCGGGCTGCAGGCAGTAGCGAAGGAACATTTTCTGTCGCTCTCCTCATGCACATGGTGAGTCATTAGCAGCTAATATTTTTCCTGTCATAATTTTTAACACAACACTTTGAGATGAGTTACTATAGACAGAACTTGCGATCTCGCGCTCAAGGAGTTGCTCGCCAGTTTCCTGGGCTGTGCGGTACAGCTGGGAGACTGCTTGATCTGCGATGGTAAATCTCGCCAAGAACAGCTACATGGCGTTCCGGTCCGGGTGGAGTGCGACTCTCGCCTGATAGTCGTCACGCACAGGGAGGCGGCGCCAGCACGCGACGCTACCTGGGGGCAGTGAAAGCTGTTGGGCGGGGGGCGGCTCACCTCCTAAGTGGACCACTTAGCGAGGCGGGAACGCACGGTTTTCATACAGGCAGCGTGGAGGGGGCGAGGCCTTATCTCGTAGAGAAAGAAGCTCCTATCAAATGTGAATCGTGATCTCTGCGATCTGAAGCAACTTTTACAAGTTTCCTCAAATAAGGACTCGCTCTAACGAGCATAGCACAGCACACGCTAATGACGGTAATGGACTGCTCTGGTCGCAGGTTCAAATCCAGCCTCGGGCATGGATGTGTTAGTTAGGTTTAAGTAGTTCTAGTGCTTAGAGCCATTTGAACCATCTATTCTCGATGCATGTAAGACCCTGTTGCCCGGGCGTCAGTCAGATTTCTTTCAATACTGAAAGAAATGTCACTGACGCCCGAACAACAGGGACTTATATACGTCGAGAATAAAAAATAGTGTATTGAGAACGGCAAGCCACTAGCCAAAATCTGGATTTGCGTAATAAAATCTAAAAAAGGACGACTGATTGCTGCAGTCTGTAATTTATAAGCAACATAACAGTCGCTGAGTGCACCCACTTTCCGAATGGAAGGTAATCTGACGAGCAACAATTATTTCAATGGGATGAACAGTCTATTAAGGAAAGTGTAGTTACTGACAGATAAGTGAAAGTAGATGGTGTCCGAGAGGTAGGGACGAATATTAAAGTGCTATAGAGTATACCTCAGGATTTATCGTCTCGACGACATAGAGGTCATTATATGGTTGAAATGGCTCTGAGCACTATGGGACTTAACATCCGAGGTCATCAGTCCTCTAGAACTTAGAACTACTTAAACCTAACTAACCTAAGGACATCACACACATCCATTCCCGAGGCAGGATTCGAACCTGCGACCGTAACAGTCGCGCGGTTCCGGACTGAAGCGCATAGAACCGCTCGACCACAGAGGTCGGCTAGGTTACCATAGACGGAGCACAAGCTCGGACTGTTTCAAAGATGGGGTGGGAAATCAAATCGGCGGTGCCCTTTCAAAAGTTCCACCCTGGCATTTACCTGGAGCGATTTAGGGAAATTACGGAAAACTGGATGGCCAAAAGCACAGTCCCCACCCATGCAAGTCCAGTGTGATCACCACTCACTGCCTTAGTCACTTCGCTCCGCCGTTTACGAAATGCATGTGAACGCACCGTGGTCTGTCCGCATCAAAAGCGAAGGAGCCAAAAACGCTCGCTTCGGTTATGGAAAGGTCTCCAATGATGGATGAGTCAGAAGAAATTTATCTTTCGGCTGTAAACCATTTATCTGGAAGCGAGATGACTTTATCTTCTGGTAAACCTTCCAGGATGTAAGGTCGTGGTCCATGAAACTCTTCAGCTCCTAAGGTTTCGTCCAGACAATTTTACAAAATGTGGTGGCATTCAAAGGCCAAACCACAAAATTAAAAAAATTAAATAATTGTAAATGGGGTTGCTGTGTGCAGGCCAAGAAAGTGCCGCAATGGAGAGGAGTAATGGAGGGTATGTATGCTTTGCAGCATTATACAGTCTTTCATTCTACAGTTTAGTGGATTATGCGCGGGAGGGGGGGGGGGGGGCAACAGATGGCAGGGGGCTGGGTAGGGGAGCGCGGTGTTACTAGCTAATATCTGATTGCATTCCGGGGTAATGATCTTAGAAGGATTCGGAACCACTGGACTAGACGCTACACAAAGGGACCTTAAAATGAATATATCCTAGTAAATGTTTAACTATTTTAGTTAACCAACCCAGGATACTCTTCCCAATTATCTAATTTCGTGCTCGATGGGGGAGAGGTCAGAACCACAATCAACTCTCTTACAAGCATCACCAGTACTAAAACCAACTTGCACAGAACTTACTGTTCTTCCTAACAATAAACAAAACGTCACTTTCACGTAAACAGTAGTAACCTTCACGTATATAAAAGTTTCCGGTACAAAATTGACTGGGAATTGAAACTGATAAATGGGCAGGATATAGGAAAGTCTCATTAACTGGTGATAATTGGGTCAGAGGTTGAAGGATACATTTAGTCTTATAACATTTTCTGAAAATTACGTTATTGACATCAGTCCAAAGTTACAAAGTATAATCCGAGTTTCTGTCCCATAACACATGTAAGATAAGCTCACATGAGCGTTCCATTGGCGGTTTTACATAGATATATACTTGACATGACATAATTAGTAGATCAAGAAAAAAATTTGTTACTAATTTAAGTGGCTTCAGGGAAGCTTTACATGACAATTTTACAAAATGTGGTGGCATTCAAAGGCCAAACCACAAAATTAAAAAAATTAAATAATTGTAGCATATAAATTATCATTAGTAATCTTACATTCTTAGCTGGAGAAGTTGTGGGACTCAGTGGCCTATCAATATTACATTAAGTGATACAGATGATATACAAATCATTATTCAGAAATAGGTGTTATCACATATAGAATTTAGCAGTTAGTAAGTACATATAATATTGTGCAAGTGGCAGAAGAGATACCTATAATGTATGGCATTTAACCTAGTGATCAAAGTGCTTAGCCTAATGATGCATACAGGTAATGGAATCAATACATAAGACAAGAATGTAACTTTGCAGTATATATTGGACTAGCAATGCATTGCTTTAGGAGTAATGGTTAATTGCTGGGTCATGGGAAGATTTGCTTTTGATTTATTGCTGGAAATAAAATGACTGATGTCATTTGTCATTCGTCATGAGTCAGTTGCATCAAGGTTATCAAATAAGTAAAGTATATGTGATCACATTCATGAATGATAGAAAGAAGTAGGTAAAATACAAGTAGTGGAGCAGGTTTAATAATTAAGTGTCTATAGCATATAACAAAAAATATTAAAAGAATTATTCTGATGACATGTAATATTATTCCTGGGAAAAATATAAAGTGGATTATTAAGCTTAAAGAAGATATGTATGCATATTATGTTGAAAAGTAATAAGCTCTGAATTAACAGGTAATGAAAAAATTGTGTTTAGTATGAATGTATTCTAGCTGTCTCTTCAAAAACATTCAATCATTATACTATGTGATATATGACATACTGTCGAAAAGAACTACAACAAATACTTAAACAACTACATAGCATCTCATAATTAAAAGGAAAACTTCACCATTGTCATCAGATGCAAAAAATAAAGACTTCAGTGTTCATCATCATAATTTGTTTGTGTCAGCTCAAGGCATAACTTCTCTAGTATCATTTTCTTCTTATAACATTATTACTGTGATTATTCTCTTTCATATTAATTCATTCTCATCATCATTTCATATATTATAGAGTTTCTTACATACCTCATCACTAAAATTAACATATATAGTTTTGCTTGATAGCCTGCTATAATCGAGTCATTCTCTGAAAGAAAAATTATTAGTTCAGACTGCTATCATACAGTGTGTATAGTATATTCTTGTTAATGCTTGTTAATTCTGGTCCATTTACTTTTCATGACAAAGTGTTGCATTTTCTTTCTTTCGTTCTGATGGTAAAATACCCATGTCAATTTACAGTAAATACTGTGGTTATTTAATTGATTTCTTTTACAGGGTATTGCATTGTGAAAATGATGACTATGGGTTAATATCTGGCATTTATATCAGTAACACATTAAGGGAAAACTTATTTCTAATAATATAACTAAATATAACATAGCAAGTTTTTTGTTTTATAACATACGTCAATATACGTGCATACAGCATACCATAATAGTAAATGTGGTAGGTCAAATCCATAGGCAAAAATATTTTCAAGTGCAGAAATGCATACAAAGTATCTTAATGTTGCGGCATAAATAAATATGGAATAAACAAGACAGTGGGATATCATAAGGCAAAATGTCAAAGTGAACTGGTGTTTGTTATACCTTAAAAACTACATAGTACTTACAGAGAATATTCTACTGTCTATAGGAAAACCATCATATATGCATCATAAAGTGGAAAATGTGTCAGGTCTGTGATAACAGTAAGTGAATTGACCTGCTAAGTTCAAGTTACTGGGACTTTGCCAAGAAAAATTACGTCATTTATAAAATACGCACAGTCCGATATTACGACAAGAAAAGCGACGTGCTAACCTTACCTTGCCGGGCACTTGCCAAAAAAAATATATGATCATAATCAGTATGTGGCGACACAAATGTAAATGTAACCGTAAATGGCATTACAGTGTGATAAATCATAAAACAAGCTTATTCTATAAAGGGTTTGACGTTTGAAATGTGGTTGTTACCTTTTGACTTTCTGGTTCGTAAAGTTTCGATATGTACTACATTCAGATGAGGAATGCTGCGGATGGACCAGCGTATAGAAGTTCAAATTTACTGCATCTACTCTTTCCTCTGTTGGATAAATAATGTGTGCGTACCAATATCTTCTGTCCTATGTGAACTTCATGGAGTTTACAAACCCTTTTTTTGCTATCTTCTGCGGCGCTGTGCGGCACGCTTGATATTGTTAAGCGCTATGTCAATTATTTCGTGGTGGCGTAGTCGACGTGTTGTAGGAAAATACACCAGTTCATTAATTTTATTCTGTGGTTCAACGTTCTTCAAAATAACAGTAGGAGATAACATAGTGGATGCATTTGGTATAGAATTATTTACATCTTGGAATGAAAAAATGTGTGTGCCCCAAACAATATGTTTCTCATGGCAATATATTTTACATAGTTTACCAGTTTCTTTCATCCGTCGTTCAGAAGGGTTGAAGAAGCATGATACTTGGATATATAAATCGGAGAAATGTTTATAGCTTGTAACATATGTGTCCATGTTGCAGATGTAAGTTGTAATAGTTTCAATACATGACCTACATGAGGTAGAAAATGTTTTACGAAGGCATTTGAAATCGATTTAGCAGTAGCTTTGCGTAGCAGATCTAAATTGTAGTAGTTTCAATACATGAACCTACACGAGGTAGAAAATGCTTTACAAAGGCATTTGAAATCGATTTAGCAGTAGCTTTGCGTGGCAGAGTAAAGGTAACAAATTTCGAAGTGAGTTCAATAGCGACAAAGATATAACAAAAATCTCTATTAGATCTAGGAATCGGTCCAAATATGCCTACAGCGGCCATATGCCTTAATTTAATGGGTAAAATAGGACATAACGGTAGAATATGTGAAGTAGTGGCTGATTTAGCTTTCTGGCAGATTTTACATGACGCTAAAACTCGTCGAATACGTTTCTCCATATTGGCAAAATAACAATTGTCTTAAGATAAGAAAACTTTTTCCGGCTCCATAATGGGCATAGCTTAAATGAGTGTACCAAATTAATTTGTTAACACGCTCTTCAGGAATGCAGAGTAACCAATTGTTGCTGTTCTTTCGCAATGTCTCGTAATGAGGACGAAATGAAATTTTCAAATGCGACTTGTTGAATATATATGAGGCTGAAATTAGTTTGGCAGAAGTTGGCTGCGACGTCTTACTGATTGTTGCTGAGAGAATAGGATAGTGCGTCTGCTACAATATTTTTCGCACCGGAAATATGAACAATTGTAAAATTAAACTCCTGTAAATAAAGTTTCCATCTACTTAATCTGTCATGTGAGAATTTGGCGGAGGCAGAGTTTCATTGGGGAAACTATTGAAAACATCTCGCATTGAAGTTCTTGCTAAATTTCGAGGTTCTATAAAACTTCGTCAATCTTAGGGATTTTCCCTTCATTCAGATATGGCATGCTTCTTTCCGTTTCTTCTGTAACAGTGTTCTGACTTGTTTTGTGTACGAAAGGTGATAAGAACCTTGTCTTACTAATTTACTTGGTATATATCTATCAATTGCCGTCAGTCCTATTTCTTTCAATGTAAACCACATCTGGTCTACGCTTAAATTATCAGATTCGAAGGTGTAGAGACTGTCTCTTCGGAAGGAGTCAAGTATGTTTCTATCTTCTTTTTTAAATAGATGTATTTTGCGTTTATTTCTGATGGGTTTGAATTCAGTGTGTCTGAAACAACTTTGTTCTCACTAATCCCTGTACCTGTCATGATGCTGTTTGGTGAGGATTATTTGTTGCTAAGAGGTCAAAAAGGTTTCCGCAACGATTTACACTTCTGGTGGGCTCCTGAACTAAATGTTCAAAATGATTTTCTGAGAAGGCTTTTGGTACCTTCATGGACGACGTCATATGCCTACAACCGACATTAAACAAGTATTTTCACCAATATTTCGAGGGTTGATTGAAAATGAAGTCACCATCGGCTTTAATTGAATGAGGGGGTTACCTATTTGAAATGAAAGTTTCATTTGAATTGTTCAGCAACTGTATCACCTGAGATAGGGTCTCGGTAAAGAGAACGAATTATTAATTTACTCCGGTCGTCAAGTACGACCTCTATCGATACTAACTCATAAGAACTATCAACTTCAATTTCACTACGAGATAAAGTACGTCTGAGAGCAATAAACACTACATATCGGATGTATCCCATCTGAACACTGTTAGGTCGTCTGTAAAAGTTTTGTCGACGGCAGCCGCCGAGCCGAGAGGACGCGCAGCAGAGCAGCAGCACTTGTATGATGAACTGAAAATTAATTTGCCGGCCGGTGTGGCCGTACGGTTCTAAGCGCGTCAGTTTGGAACCGCGTGACCGCTACGGTCGCAGGTTCGAATCCTGCCTCGGGCATGGATGTGTGTGATGTCCTTAGGTTAGTTAGGTTTGAGTAGTTCTAAGTTCTAGGGGACTGATGACCACAGATGTTAAGTCCCATAGTGCTCAGAGCCATTTTTTTTGCAAATTAATTTAGACTTTGATTTCTGTTCACGTGATTCAGCAAAGGAGTTAACTGAACGTGTGTATTTTACTCTGCAGACTAGTGATTATAAAATTTATCGGGTTTTTTTTGTTTTTGCGTAAATCGTGTGAATATCGCTGTGTAAAAAATGGCTCTGAGCACTATGCGACTTAACTTCTGAGGTCATCAGTCGCCTAGGACTTAGAACTATTTAAACCTAACTAACCTAAGGACATCACACACATCCATGCCCGAGGCAAGACTCGAACTTGCGACCGTAGCGGCCGCTCGGCTCCAGACTGCAGCGCCTATAACCGCACGGCCACTCCGGCCGGCTATCGCTGTGTAGTTCGGCTTCGTATTGTAAATTTTCCATATAGAGAAATTTATTTCTGTTTAATAGCTTGCGGTCTCAGAGTTCAGTGAGAAATCTTCACACCAACTTTTATTGATACTTTATTCTGCTTTGGTATATTTCCAAACTCAGTAGCGCTATCATATCTATTTTATACACACACAATATGACTAGGGACTGTGCTTGTTGTGAGTGGATACGAGCAGAGTTGGCTACTGTCCGTAAACAGCTGGAAGCTGCGTTGGCTACCGTCGACAAGCTTCTAGCTAATGCTCGAAGTTGCGGTGACGTCGGGGCGACAGTGACGAGATCTGCGACAGCTTTGGTGTCACTGGAATACCCTGGTGGCCCGGACGTCGCTGCGGCTTCCGATACGCAACATCTGACCGGTACCTTCTCACTCCAGAATGGGTGGCAGACAGTGCTGGGTTCGCGTGTCACTGGGCGAAAGATGAGAGAGGGAACAAGTCGTGCGGCTGGCTCCCTACGTCTTAGCAACAGGTAAAAGGTGTTGATGATAACTCTGAGCCAGCATGGGATGCCTCTCCTGTTGGGTCAACGGTCGATTTTTCTGGCCAGCACGGACAAGTACAGAGGGTGGGTATGCTGGTCATTGGGAGCTCCAATGTTAGGCGGGTGATGGAGCCCCTGGGGGAGATAGCAGGCAAGGCGGGAAAGTATTCCAGTGCGCATTCGGTATTTCCGGGAGGTCTCATCCGTGATGTGGGGGAGGCCCTGCCGGCGGCTATCGAGTGCACTGGGTTCTACCGGCTGCATGTAGTGGTTCACGCCGGCACGAATAACGCCTGCCGCCTCGGTTCTGAGGCCGTCCTCGGCTCCTTTCGGCGGCTGGCTGGTTTCGTAAAGGCAGCTAGCAACGCACGCGGGGTGCAGACTAAGCTGTTTATTTGTAGCATCGTACCCAGGATTGATCGCGGTCCTCTGGTTTGGAACAGAGTGGAAGGTCTAAACCAGAGGCTCTGGCGACGGTATCGGATGGGAATTTCACGACCGCTATCGAGGACCCCTCCCTTGGGAGCAAACACAATTTGCCTGTTATATCAGCCGCAGCGACCACAGAGAATCTTGGTCCTCGCAGATCAGAAATAGAAAAGATTAATACGATTTTAGTAAACTGCAGGAGCATCCAAGGAAAGGTCCCAGAATTAGTATCGCTTATTGAAGATTATAATGAACATAGTATTGGGAACAGAAAGCTGGTTGAAGACAGACGTCAATGACAACGAAATCCTAAGTTCAGACTGGAATGTTTATCGTAAGGACAGGGTAGTCACCAATGGTGGCGGCGTGTTCATTACAGTAAAAAATGTGAATGAATCTGGGTGAAACTGAGTAACAAAGAACGCTCAAAAATGGTGAATAGATGCTTTTATAGACCACCTGGGTCAGGATTTGTAGTTGTCGAGCTCTTCAGACAGAGCTTGCAGAATGTTGTTGTTGTTGTGGTCTTCAGTCCTGAGACTGGTTTGATTCAGCTCAGTAGGTCGGTCAGGCGTGCACTACACGCAGGAAGCGGCTACTAGGGTAGCGGAGTACGTGTGGCGTGCACGTCTCATACATCTTGCTCACCAGATGGTAGAGTTTTGTCAGGACTGGCTCTCCCAAGGCTGTCAGTAGTTCTAATGGAATGTTGTCTACTCCCGGGGCCTTGTTTCGACTTAGGTCTTTCAGTGCTCTGTCATACTCTTCACGCAGAATATCATTAGTAATTTTCCTGATCATGCCGTTGTAATAGCGGGTGGCTTCAACTTGCCTGGTATAGATTGAGAGTGTTATGCCATCAAAACTGGCGCCAGAGACAGGGAATCGTGTGGCATTGTTCTGGATGTCTTGTCCGAAAATTACCTTGGGCAAATAGAGATCCAACTCGTGACAATAACGTCTTAGACCTCCTGGGAACAAACAGACCTAAACTTATCGAATCAGTTAACGTAGATGAAGGTATCAGTAATCGTAAGGCTGTGACAGCATCTATGACCACGGGGCCTACAATGAATGTTAAGAATGATAGGAAGATATATTTGCTCATCAAGGGTTACGGGATACAAATTTCAGAATACCTCAGCAGTCAGCATCGAATATTCGGTGATGAGCATGAGGATGAGGAGAACAAATGGAAAAAAATTCAAAAGCACCGTTCAACATGCCCCACACCTGTTCCGAGTAAGGTTTTAAGGGATGGGGAAGGTCCACCATGGTTTAATAGCAGTGTTAGAAAAGCGCTACGTAAACAAAGAGCGCTTCATCTCAGATTCAAGGAAAGTAAAAACCTAGGTGACAAACAAAAGGTGAAAGAAGCGAAAATGAGCGTAAGAAGATCAATGAGAGAAGAGTTCAATGATTTAGAAAGTAAGACGTTGTCAACCGACCTGAGTAAAAACCCTAAGAGATTTTGGTCGTATGTAAAATCAGTAAGTGGGTCAAAATCATCTATTCATTCTCTCTCAGTGACCACACCGGCACTGAAACGGAAGATAACAGAGAGGAGGCCAAAATACTGAATTCCGTGTTTCGAAGTTGTTTCACAACGGAAGATCGTTACACTGTCCCTCGTTTCAATCGTCGTGCGAACATCGAAGTGATAGATATTGAGATAACCGATCGCAGAGTTGAAAAACAGCTACAACCGCTTGTTAGTGGGAATGATTCAGGAACAGATGAGATACCTATAAGATTCTATAAAGATTATGCGAAAGAACTTGCTCCCCTTCAACCAGTAGTTTATCCTAGATTGCTTGAGCAACGAAAAGTACCTAATGACTGGAAAAAAGGCGGGTTACTCCAGTTTTTAAGAAAGACCGTAAAACAGGTACACGCAGTTACAGACCTATATCGTTAACGTCAATCTGTTGTAGGATTATGGAATATGTATTATGCTCAAGAATTATGATGTTATTGGAAAATGAAAATCTCTTCTCTAAAAATCAAGATGGATTCCGCAAACAGAGATCCTGCGAAACTCAGCTCGTTCTGTTCCTCCCTGAGATCCACAGGGAAGTGTGATAGGACCGTTGCTGTTCACAATATATGTAAACGACCTAGTAAAAAGCGTCGGATGCTCTTTAAGGCTATTCGCAGATGATGCAGTTGTTTATACCAAAGTAGCAACGCCGGAAATAAGTAAGAATTTGCGGAACAGCCCGCAGAGAATTGATGAATGGTGCGCACTCTGGCAGTTGACCCTGAACGTAAATAAATTTTGCACATACATAGGAAAAGAAATCCACTACTTTACAGCTACACTATTGATGACAATCAGCTGGAGACAGCGTCTGCCGTAAAATATCTAGGCGTATCTATCCAGAGCAACCATTAAGTGGAATGATCACGTAAAACAGATAGTGGGAAAAGCATATACGAGTATCAGTCTCAGATTCATCGGAAGAATCCTAAGGACATGTAACTCATCCACGAAAGAAGTGGCTTATGGTTCGCCCGATTCTTGAGTATTGTTGATCTGTCTGGGATCCCTATCAGGTAGGACTGATGAGACAGAGAAGATCCAACGAAGAGCGGCGCGGTTCGTCTCGGGATCGTTTAGCTTGCGAGAGAGCGTAACGGAGATGCTGAACAAACTCCACCGGCAGACATTACAAGAGAGACTTTGTGCCTCACGGATAGATTTACTACCGAAATTTCGGGACAGCACTTCTCAGGAGTAGTCGGACAACATATTACTTCCCCCCACAGACATCTCGCGTATTGTCCACGAGAAGAAAATTCGAGAAATTAGCCAATACAGAGGCTTACCGACAATCATTCTTCCCAAGCACTATTCGCGAGTGGAACAGGATTGGAGGGATTAGATAGGGGTACCGAAAGTACCCTCCGCCACACACCATTAGGTGGCTTGCGGAGTTTGATGTAGATGTAGATTTCTGGCTTTAGCCAGCTTTCTGTACTTACAATAATTTGAGAGTCAGAGCTTTCTATTAGCGTGTGGAGCTCTGGTTCTTTTCCAAACACAGTTTACAACTACAATACTGATTGTTGCTATGTCTACCCTCATATTGTTTTGGTCCTGTACCCTTAGAAACTGAAGCCCTTTCTGCACTTTCTTGAAACCCTCTAAAAACCGTCCAGTCCCTCCACACAGCCCCGCTACCCATTAGCCGCTTCCTGTTGTGAACTTCTGATCCATTTAGATGAATCCTATAGCGCATGTAAAAGACACTGTAGCCTACACGGTCGTAGTACAGTCTGAATCTCCGATTCAGACCCTCCGCTCGGCTTTGAACCAAAGGACCACAGTCGGTTCTGTGGCTGATGCTCCAGATTGTGTTCTCCACCATCTCGCAAGCAAGACTGACAGACTTTAATACTTCAGCTAGTCGTCTGAACCTAAGGGTCAAACATCGTCATTACCAACTTGAACCACTACTGGCAGTTAGCTGCAGCCTGGGCTCTTCATGACGTCTAGAAGCACCAAGTCCACCTCTGGAGTCACGTCTCCCAGTGTGCACACAGACTGGATTCCTTTTCCTCCTTCACAGCAATCCCAAATGCCCTAATCACGCATCTATCATTGGAGCACCCAACTACCAGAAATTTCATCCAGACGCTGTGGACCAAGAGGCTTCCTCTGGAATAGGTCAGGCGACTTCATCTGGCTCAGGGACTTTGTCAGCCACAGATAGTGCCTGAATCCTGTAGGCCAAATGAATCGTGGAGGCCCTCTGATCGGCCCTTCACAAAGGTTTTCGCTGCCAACCACACCTTGGAACGGCCTCCAATTCTACCACAGGTAAGGGATCAACTTCATTGCAGTCAGTATTCAGGGCAGCCTCAATAGTGGACCGACCAGGGGACATGTAGGTCGTGCTGGGCGTCCTAAGATCTCCCCGTCTGGTCCCTTACAGTGATTCCCATTGGTAACAGCCTCAGTCTGCTTGACTGAAGCCAACACTACCTTTAGCTATGAGCAGCTTGACTCACATCTGAACACAGCAATCACATTTCCTATCCATACTAAAGATGACCTGATAAATACACAGACTTGGACAAAATGGAGGATTTGAAGCTAAACAATTTGAAATATGTCGCTTCTTATTTGAAGCTGCGTCAGCTCACAGAATTCTGCAGTATTGCTGCTGCTACGAGACCCCTCCCTCATTTCAATCTAATACTAAGCTGACGATTCCTTGACGTCTCAGAATGTGTCCTGTCAATCAATACCTTCTTTCAACCAAGGTATGCCACAAAACTATACTGCATATACTTTCTAATCAGATTTCTCAACACATAAAACAGGATATGGAATTTCTCTTCTTTTTTCTTCCCATTGCCAGTCTTCATTTTATATCCTCTCTGCTACGGCCATCATCAGTTATTTTACTGTCTAAATACTAATAGCATAACTCATCTACTATTTTCAATGCCTCATTTCCTAACTTAATTCCCTCAGCATCGCCTTATTTAATTCGATTACATTCCTGTACCTTCGCTTTGTTTTTTCTGTTCGTTTTCTATCTTCGTTTCAAGACACTGCCAACTCCACTCACCTGCTCTTCCAAGTCCTTTGCTGTCTCCGATAGAATGCCATCGGCAAACCTGAAGTTTTTATTTCTTCTCCCTCAACTTTAATAGCTTCTCCAGTTTTTTCTCTCGTTTCCTTTACATTTTGCTCTATAGGGTGGTTGAATAACATCAGGGATTGGCTATAGCCCCGTCTGACCTCAACCACTACTTTCGTTTCATACCCTTTGACTCTTATAACTGCTGTCTGGTTTCTTTTCTAGTGTCATCTAAATTTCACTCTCTGTATTGTACCCCTGCCGTCTTCAGAATTTCAAACAATGTATTCCAGTGTACACCATCAAAGACTTTCTCCAAAAATAAAAATGCTATAAACGTAGGTTTGGCTTTCTTCAATCTATCTTCTAAGATAAGTTGTAGGGTCAGTATTTCCTCGGATGTTCCTCCATTTCTACAGAGTTCAAACTGATCTTCCCCAAGATCAGCTTCTAGCAACTGTTACATTTTTCCGTGACCATGTCAGTATTTGGCAACTGTGACTTATTAATGTGGTAGTTTGGTAATACACCCATCACCATCTGCTTTCTTTGTAGTTGGAATTATTACATTCTGACAGTATTTCGCCCATGTCACACACCTATCTCCCATAACATCTTCATCTACTTCCTCTTGCCTTTCGATATTATGGTCTAGACGTTAACTTCCCGTTTAGACCCTCTACATATTCCTTCCACTTTACAGGTTTCTCTTCTTTTCTTTGATTTTCCATCTGAGCTCCTGATATTCGTACAACTGCTTTCTTTACTCCAAAAGTCTCTTTCATTTTCCAATAGGTGGTCCCTATCTTTCCCCTGCTTAGACATGCTTCTTTAGTCGCGCATTTCATTTGTCCTCTTGCCATTTCTGCTTAGCTACTTCGGGCTTTCGGTGGGTCACACGTTTTTGATGTCTGTATTCCCTTTCATCTCCTTATTTGGAGCATTTTTATATATTCTCTTTTCATCGATCAAATTTTGTCTCTCTTGTGACTTTCAAGGGTTTCTTCTAAGCCTTGTATTTTTATCTATTTGATCCTCTGGTGACATAACTATTTCATCTCTCAAAATTACTCTTTCATCTTCTTCTGAATTCCTTTTCCCTACTTCAGTCAATCGTTGCCTACTACTACCTCTGAAACTCTCAACAGAACCCGATTCTTTCAACTTATCCAAGTCCCATCTTTTTAATTTCCAACCTTTTTTTGCAATTTCTTCCGTTTTGATCTACAGTTCATAACAATTCATTCTGATCATAGTCCGCATCTGCCCCTGGAAATGTCTTATAGTTTAAAATCCGTTTCCAAAATCTTTGTCTCACCATAATATAATGAATCTGAAACCTTCCAGTGTCTCCATGTCTTTTCCACAGCCTTCTTTCGTAATTCTTAAACCAAGTACTAGCGATGATTAAATTATGCTTTGTGCAAAATTCTACCAGGTAGCTTCTTCTTGCATTCGTTTCCTCCAGTCCATATTCTTTTCTTGCTGGAGTAGCTTGCTGGAATTCTTATTTTCCTATTCATTATTAGATCTACTCCCTCATTACCCCTATACGATTTTGTATCTCTAACACTATAGTCCCCCTGACCAGATGTCTTACTTACACAGCCACTGAATTTTGCTAATTTCCACTGTATCTAACTAAAACTTATCTTAAATTCTGTAGTTTACCTACATAAAATGTTGACACACGTATGTACCAATTTTTTTAAAAAAGCTATGCATAGTATTATATTCCATTGATGAGTGAATATAGTGAATGTGAATGTGAAATGACTCCATTTCCTCTACTTTCTGCACATGGAAGTTTTTGCCTCTTTAACTGGTGCTTTAGTTGGGCATCTTTTGGTATAATTTAGCTGTGCATATTGAACACTCATACTTTTTTGTTGTACTTATCTACTTCCAGAGTTTAGAGTTGTGTACTTAGACTTAGGGTATCAAGTAGTTTTTCTAATTAAACAGTGCTTTCCCTTGTTTTTGATAGTTCTGTATTTCATTTGATGTTTGACCATCCCAAATGGTAATCCCTTCAGCAATGTTGTTCTAACGACAGTATGGTTGTAAGTACTGTCATTGGGAACTGTGTTGTCAAGTCAAGAAAATTTATGTTTCGCTTCCTCTTGAACTGTTAATTTCATGCTCCTATATGAAGGCCATGAAGCTGTTGGTACAGTTCCTTTACTGTTATCAAAGGAATTAATACTGACTTGCCACTAACACCTCTCAGCTTTTAAGATGTTTGCTGCTTAAGATGTTGTCGTTCATCAGTCTTTTAAATGTTGATGTACTATACCAAATTACACAGACATTTTCCAAGGTATCATGACAAGCTATGTCACTTCCTCCATTAATTGCTTCAGTGGTTTTTGTGCTTTATGTGAGTGTAACAACAGTTTAAATCATTAAGGTGAAATATTTTGCTTATTTTCGTTCATTAATGTTTCCAACCTCAATATCTTCTAGCATCACATAATTTGGTAACAGAGTTTCCATTATGAATTGGTACAACATAAAAACTACATGTGGCGCTCAATTAAGTCTTGATAATCATTTAGGCACGAAGTTATGAATTTGTATACCTTACAATACATATTTATCCTGTAGGATTTGTTGAAGACTATCAATTACAGTTCTATATGAGTAATTAGCCCCACAAACAGATCATTAAAATTTTGCTGTAGTTCACAATAAACTGAATTTTATGATTGAAAATATTTGACTACCTTCCTAATCACAATCATAAAACGATTTCTTTTAACGACTTATCTCATTTAAGAAATGAATTCACGTTATAAACTTGTGCCATCCATGTTTCAAAAGTAGACACATAATTACAGATATTTTTATGCCAAGGTAATTTAGATTATTATACACATTCATGGATAAATTAGCAGGATAAGTCTATGTATCAAAGTGATTTCAGCAATCTGTAGATTTTTCTGTTCTATATCATTATATTGAAACCATCAACACTGCTCATAATTAGAAAATCGCTATTTGTAGATTCACTGAGGAAGGATCACAACAAATTACAATTATCATTTTATACAAAAGACATTTATTACAAAAGTATAAAAATGCATAACAAAAATACAGAAAATTAACAAAAAATACAAAGATGCAGACCATTTAAGGTAGCAACATTTGTAAAAATTAATTTACATGCTTAGACTTCAGCTTTTTACATTAGCAAGCTACTGAAGTATTCTTCAAAGAAGTATCCATTTCTAGATCTATGCAACAGAGGCTTCTCAGTCTTCTAACTTGTGGAACACTGCTTTACATGGTGTAGATAACTTGGCACACACTATAGATACAAAAATCAGACAAACTTTCTTTTTTAAGCAAGTGTCTGCTTATGACTAAGTCAGAGATTCTCAATGAAGTATGGTTGTCATGATTTTGGGAGATGTGGTGAACATATTTTTTCACTACTGATTCCTCTATTATAGAACAATTGAGATAGTTTGTTAATGAAAAACATTATATTTTTGACCTCTAAAAAGTTCCTTCATTTCTTTCAAAGTGTTTCCAGACTTTAAAAGTTGCAGAAATTCTTTTCTGTGTCTAAATACTACATTTTTTGGAAACAAATACCAATATGTGATATAAATATCAGTGCATATGATCCATTGTTCAAAAGTTTAAATCATCAAGATATGATAGAAAATACGATAATAGAAGTAAATCTTGGCAGAAAACCAATACATATATATAGACAGTGATTTTTATAGATTATATGAACCCACACTGATCCATCTGATTCTGAAGGAAAGCAAGTACACTACTTTTGCCTGCCATATTTATTTTTTCATATCTTATGTAACGCATTGTTTAGCAGGATGAGATCATAAAGATAATGCGTTCTGGATTTCTGTCAGTTGGTTGTTTCAGATATTATTTTCTTGGACTTCTGCTCACATTCAACAAAACTGTGCAAGATGAATGGGTAACCATCATAACTGAAACCTGATGATGTTAGACGGGAGCTGAACAGCTGCAGTATATTACTATATGACAGAACACATGTTTTTTTGTTAGAGTCATGTCCGAAATGTTGTTGCACACATCGATCAGCCTTCAGATGTAAGACCAATGTAATATGATAATTTTATAAATAACATATTGTTCGTGATATGCAATGTAAAGGACAAGTAAAGTGTCTTTCCAACAGTGGAATGTACAGAATCCTTTCCACTGGAAAATAAGGACCCTTTTCAAGCAGACACAAATTTGTACTGATGTGGATACTCGGACTCAGCAGTTTTGCGTCCCTTGGCTGCAGCAGCCTTCTTGGCGCTGTACACAGCTGATGCACCGCCATATTTGTCGTCTGTAGGCTGGCGAGTGTAGATACGGTACCTGCGAACATCACACAAACATGTGAAATTACTTGCTAGCAACTTATGAAATGAAGTCAAACCTTTTATTTAAAATGCAATGTAAAATCTTGACTAATGTAACAAAAAAGTTGCAGGACTGATATTGAGTTTCAGACTTCCATGTAGAATGTATTGGTATTATTTTACCCAGGCTGACTTAGAAGATTGAAGTACTGAGAGAAAACTACCCATTCAGCCACACTTTCCTTGAAACAGTTATTACTTTTCTAAAACTATTTTCTGCCCTACATCTGTCTTTAGACATCAGAATGCTTTTCTTACAGGCTACCTTCCTCTGCAGGTATTGACACTATAATAGGTGGAAAACATACATATTTAAAACGTGCACGCAAACTAAAGAGAAAGAAAAGAGTTTGTGTAGCTAAGAGCCCTGAAAAGTGTACATATGAGTTTTTACAGAAGCAAGCTGCTTTTATAATTATATCAGAACGCAGAGTTCTACAAGGAAACTATCACTTATTTGTAAGATATCCATAACAGTTGTTCAGCCACTTGTCACATGAGAAGAAAATCTGATCCATAACATTTTCACAGATAACTCATTCTTAAAAATTTAATATGCACCCTATTATTAACGCTCTAAGGTGAATAATTACTGAAAATAAATAATGTTGAACCCTACCGTTACAAGACATTTCCATACAATCGTTAATGATACCAGAGCACAGTGTTTTATGCTGAACAAATATCAGGGAAGGATGTAATCTGTAATAAGAGTTTTCTAATGAAAAAGTCAAAGTGCTTCATAATGAATTTGTAACATTATTTGAAAGTAGAGAACACTCCAGAAAATCTAATAGAAAAGACAGCAAAATGAATTAATTGTTAAGTGGAGTAGAATATGTTGTCGATGGAAAAGAGAAACGTATGTGATTACCAGAACTACTGCATTTTAGGACATATGCAACATTGTTTTAAGAATACTTTTGATGAGGTTCATAAATATGCATCTCATGAAAAATTCATAATTCTGGTAGAAAAGCGAAATCTATAACAACAAAGAGACATTAAACGGCTAGTACCGATGAAAATATCACATTAAACTCTATAAATATACTGTGACTGATAAGTCACAAATTATATTCAAATTTCATAATTGGTTTGCCAGTGTAATAAGAAACAAGGGCCATAAAGGTTGTTTTAAGGAGAACTGAGATTATTGAGAATATAGTTCTACAACAGTTTTTGAAACCGGAAGTAGCGCTGAATTCTTAAACTACTGCAACTATAAAAAATCTCAAAAATATGCATTATCAAATAAAATTGTGCAGTCTTCTTCTGCAAAGTTTTTATAACACTTTAGTTATGTCTTTTGCGTGATATTTGACGCATCATAAATGTCACTCACATTAAAACATGCCAGCAGTAAACATCTTTCTAAAAATGTGGTGCGAAAGACGTCTGTAACTGTCATCTAGTTCCCTTGAAGACATTTTACATTTGGGATGCTAAATTTCTGACTTGTGTTGTAATACATTAAGGCAGAAACAATTTACTTTATACTTCATGGTTTGGTATGTATAACCACTGTTTGGCTGGGAATACCATTTATATAGTTACCAAATGTGACATTAAAAACAAAAGATCACAAATTGGTATTCTTTATGAAGTTTTTATTTAATTTTTGATTGTTTGGATGACGAAATTCTCTTAGAAAAAGCCGTATTTGATGAGTTTAATGAGGTTATCACCAAATGATTTGGATAACATTTAACTGATTGAGCCAAAAAGCTGGTTCTTCGTGCAATTAAAACAAGGAAAGAATGTGTTGGTTCTGGAGAACGGCGAATGTAGTACCACATGGTTAAATTTCTGGACAATGCAAATATGTTATACATATGAACGACCTTTTGATTAATAATATCTATGTAGACTTAGTACTTGTGCAAATGAGAAAGCTCTGTAACTACTCTGTCTTGCAGACAGCAGTAGATAAAATCTCTGGTAATGGTATAGTAAGAATTAGGATGTAATTTCCATCAGATGTACCCTCCTTTGTTTTTGTAGGAATAAATGCAGAATATGGCCTTAAATATGAAAATGGATTACTACCAACAAAAATGAAGTACATAAGTAAAGGTAAGTGAATTTACAAACTTTGGGTGTACAAGTTCATAAAAGCTTCAGCTACTCAAACAGTACAGTCCATTAAAAATAATTCAGGTATAAATGGGAAAGATAATTAACAAACTAAATCGTATACATACATTTTGTTTTCTTTTGTACCAGACAGTAATACAAGTTCTTAGCAACAGAAGAGCTAGTGGGAACAAGTGAATTCGAAATCAGCTAATACTTTCACAGACACAGGCAAATTAGGTGTGTAATAAGACTTTGAATTATGTTAAAGCCGCAGAGACGTTGATTTCCTTTTATTCATATATCCCCATGGAGGAACCAGGTGTAAAACTCATTAAGAAATTTGAAGCTACAAATTGTGGAAAAAGTAAAGTCAACACTGTGTCTCCTTGTTGTGTAAAACATCTCCACATTTGTTTTAATGATCATTCTAGAGAGTACAGAACCAAAAAAATTAGTTCTCATACATATATGTATTGATAATTCCTGAAAATTTCAGACACTGTTTATGTTCCCTGAAATTTCATTATGATACAACTGTAGCATTGGGTCTATTCTGTGAAAAAGCTGTACATAAACACCAGATAGCTGTGCCTGATCATGTCATAGCTCTCTCTGTTTCAAAAACTAGGGATACTAACTACTTCATCTGAGTACAATTACACACCAGCAGCCTTAAGAAGTTTCACTACTAATGAAGTTCATTTTATCATCAGCCTATGTGATGTACTGGTCAACAGCTCCTTCTCCTCCACTAATAAATATTTTAGTCGAACCGGTTGATATAACATCGATAGTAATATAAATGAGTGTAGCATAAAATCTGACTTCTTTGCAGTTACGTAATTAGTGTAAATATGTGCTCTAAACTGATCTCTTTGACGATTTGTGGCTTCAGTTGCGTAATAATTATCATTTGCACCTCAGTGTAAGTACATTTATATTTTTTGTGGAAAAATTTTTATTATCTCGTAAATGAAAATATCTTTCAGATTTGTAACATATTCCGCATCTAAGACGGTCATTTCACATTAGTCTTGTGGAAGGAATATTAGCAGCTCCTGATTTACGAATACATGTTATATTTACTTGTTTTATGATGTGTTCTACATCCATGAGTCTCTCTACACTATAGATCTATGAAACAAAAAGTGTGTGTAATCTAATCACACTTAGTAACGTGCTGAATCAGTACAAAGACATTTGGTGAACATGACCGATCTGATATATATGTCATAAGTGTGATGTGTCACTGTGTAACAATCGAATGACCTATGACCACTGCATAGAAGCCAATGTAGCGCAACCATTTCTGCTCACTCAGATGTTCATTGACTGGGAATTGTACTAACACTTTCCCATTGACAATAATGATGGAATTTTATAAGACAGTCTGGCTCATAGTTGTAAGTTTTATAGAATCTGGTTACCCTGAAGTCCTGCTGTAAACTCACCTGTCAGCTAGCTGCTGCTGTTGCTGCTGCTGATGTTGTTGTTGCTGCTGCTGCTGTTGCTGCTGTGCCTGGTAGTAGACCGTCTGCTGCTGCTGCAGCTGCTGTTGTGGCTGGTACTTGTCAGCTGTGATGGACTGCAGCTGCTGTGAGTATTTGTCAGCTGTGAGGCCTTGCAGCTGCTGTTGTGGCTGGTACTTGTCAGCTGTGAGGCCTTGCACCTGCTGCTGTGCCTGTTGCTGCTGCACGTGCAGCTGAGCCTGAGGCTGGATGTAGACAGTCTTCAGCTGTTGAGTTTGCAGCTGTGGCTGTGTCTGAGCCTGTGCATCAGTGTAGACTGGAGACGCAGGCGCCGAGACCAGGGGCTGCTGGAGGTATGACTGCTGCAAGAATGATAGAAGCCTTAGTCAGTCTTTTCATTTGTCAGCTTACCTCTTTATTTACCTCAATCATATAGTCACAAATGTAAATATGTATTACTGATAGATATTGTAGCAACTGAAATTCGAGAACGAAACAAACCATGACTAATACTTTAGAAAAACGTGGAAGACGAAAGAAAACATGATCATGACATTAGAAGAGATTTTTATGGAAGATTATAGTCATGTGCTGAGTGTATTTCAATTTTTCATCGAGTGTCAGGTGTCATCTATCAGGTGTTAGGATAAAGATGTATTTCTATAGTTTATTTGTTACTGTTTTTTTCTGCAAGTATAACTGGGTGAGGTTTTTTTACCTTCGCTTTATGAAATATTTTACTGAAGGCAGCAAAGTGTATCGATAAATGTGCATCATTTATCTTAGGTGGTTTGAGTTTCAGAGTGGAGGCCAACTAAGCAAGTGATTTTAATAGAGAAGTGGTTACTTCATTCTCCATTTTATTTTGAGCTCATATGTATCTTACAGTCGTTGAAAGTTTCACAAATGATATTGCCTAAATTGCTTATTTATTTTTTATTTCTTATGTTATTCCATAACATGTTTTAGCTACGTCCTCACATTGGCATAGATTGTACTGCACACTGGAACCTTATTTTCTTTCATGTTCGCTCTATAATGCTAAACAGGGACACCAGGTGTGATATATTTTCTTACAGAGAAGAAAGACTATTGTCATACCATGTTTTCCCACTCATGTATTTATTGGTTTAATTTATTTGCATACATTTAGAAGTAAGTATGTCTTCATCTTAAGGCTGTCTAGAATTGTTATCCGTTTGATGTACCACTGCAAGTATGCACTAACTGCTAGCATCAACTAGCGTTTTAACAACTCTGGATGAACTGTGACACCACATAGTAACACTACTGTGTGTAGTAATCCTAGACCCACTGGCAGAAGTGAATTACTACTTTAACTGTTGACTGTACGTTTTTTATGCACCCAGTGAAGGCAACACTGAACATTTGTAAAAGGCAAATGAAAACATTGGTACTAAACCTAAGTCACAAAATTACTTCACAGTTGTCTGAGACCTATTGTATAGGGTACTTCTTTTGATAGCAATAGCTTTGAAGTTCTATGTGTGACTTTAAATTTGCCCCAAGTTTCTGTCCTTATTCATGTAGCAGATATAATTTTGTGAAATACCGTTTATCTTTTCGAAACACCCTGTATTTCTAATACCAAGTGAGATAACTTTAAAGTTACCATACTTTGTGGTGTGGTCAGTCGTGAGAGATTACTCCAGGTCACAGTCTCGGTCTTCCCATAAAGCAATACGAACATTCCTCTCTCTTTCCTGCTTGGTTGTGGAACCTTAGGTACTGCCAGAAGGTTCCACGCCAGTTTGATCGACACAATCCTCTCTAGGCCCCAGAGGCGTAAGTGACAACGTTCCAATTTATAATGAGTATGTGACAGTGTTCACATCCTGAGGTGCCAAACTTAACTTACTTTCTTGATTTATGTAGAAAATATACTGTCTTTATTTGAAAATTTCTTGACTTGGTCCTATATCGTCAATACTAATTGAGTCAAGCTGTTCACTTCTAAAAATAAAAGAGGCTTAAAAAAAGAACAAAAATTTGACCCATGACCAACTTATTCTTATTTTTAAGGAAAACTTGTCTAAATTTAGTCGGTGTGAAAAATTTCAGCAAGAAGACATTAGTTTAGGCATGTAAATTTAACTAGCAAGAAATGCAAGACCTTCGAATCGATTGCAGAATTATTAAAAACAAATTATTTTGGTAATATGTGAGTTAATCTCCTTTGAAAGTAATGAAAAAATAAGGGATTGTCTTATCACCATAATATTGTCAGAGGTACAGCCATAACAAAGAGGAGTAAATCGTAAGATAGCATCACTAATGAAATAGTACTGATAGATTTCGGCCACTGTCGGGAGCCCTGTAATATCTCATACTACTCCTACCTCAATGGCAGGAATAGATCCATTATTATTTTTAATATCATTTGCACGTTAGTGGAATTTATTTAGGTATCATTATAAGCTACATTCAATTAGTTAGTCAACTGCATAATTTTATCGTGAGAAATTGTTGTCGCTGGTTTTCATTGGCAAAACAAATGATAAAAACCTGAAAGCATGACGTCTTTCTCTGACATTGAGTAAAGCAGACACATCCATAGTAATTAAAAATATTTTTCATTGATGTTGGTGAAACTAATAAAAACTGGTAACCTGCTCAGTGCTTATGTAGCAGGTGTGCTAAACACAGATTTTATTTTTTGTGTGGCTCAGTTAACAAAACAAATACGCTCTACCTGGTTGTAGTATATACTTTACACCTTGTGATTTGTTTTTATTTCTGCATTTTCGCAGTAGGTGGCAGCATCTGCTTTAAGAAAATTGTTTATCACAGTGTCAGCACATCTTCAAGATATAAAAGTAAATTCTGTTTGCTTTTAGTAATTTTGGACAACAGTGCATTTAGAATATACTGTAACGGCCTAATAGAGCCTGCACTATACAATAGGCGAGTATTTATTTCATCACAGCACTACAGTGATACATCTTTTTCGATTTAGCACTTGGTCTAAATTCTGCAAAAGTCTGGACTTTGATATTCCAGTGGCATTGTTTTCATAATTTTTAGGTGCTTAGTATCGAGTTCTCTGAGTATTGCACAAGTTCCAGTTATTTTCTAATATAAATAATTTTCAGTTTCAACATGACCAAAATTTTTCGAATTTAGTATTTAAGTCTTATTTTGCTCAAGAACAAAGCATTGAGCGCCAATATAAACTATTCATATATGAAACGTAAGGTCAGGATTTTCTCATCTTTATAAGTGAATGGCTGGACTCCACTAGTACCAACGACATTATATATTTAGATGGTATCAATTAGTCTTGAAATAAAACTGTGTAATTTTATGAAATGGACTACATCTCTTCAAAACATACATTTTTATTCCATATGACAGCACAGGATGGAAGTATGTTACGAAAACATGTTCTATTGTATGACTGTTCACTTAACAGCTGTAAGTCATGTTTTGATTTTAAATGCAGTCACGCTCAGCCAATGCACACTGTGATGTGGCACTGTTACTCTATTTAGAGCTGCCAGTTGCTGCTGCATATACTGGTTGCAACTTACAGCAGCCAGCTGCTGCTGCAAGTTTTGCATATCTACTTACAGCAGCCAGCTGCTTGGGCATGTGCTGGTAACTACTTACTGTGGCCAGCTACTGCTATATGTACTGGCACATTCTTACAGCAGCTAGCTGCTGTTGTTGTACAGGTATATACTTACAGCAGCTAGTTGCTGCTGCATATACTAGTAGCAATTTATAGCTGCCAACTGCTGCAACTGCATGTACTAGCAGCTGCATAAAGCTTCCAGATGCTGCTGCATCTAGTGGTATCTGCTTACAGCAGCTAGCTGCTTATGCATATGCCTATAGCTACCTACAGCTGGCAGCTGCTGCTGCATCTTCAAATATCTACTTACAGCAGTGAGCTGCTTTTTCATGTGCTGGTAGATACATACAGCTGCCAGCTGCTATTTCGTCTGTCACTATCTACTTACAGCTGACACATGTACTACTATATACTTAGAGCTGTCAGCTGCTTGGGCTTGTACTGGTAGCTACTTACAGTGGCCAGCTGCTGCTGCATGTACTGGTAGAGCAGCGCTTGCAGGGGGTCAGCAGTGCCAGCACTTCCCAGCAGAGTGGCCGTGGCTGGGCCGTGTCCAGCTGAGGGGACCCTCAGGATGATCACGGGCAGGTTGAGTCCAAGTCCCAGACCCTGGGGCTGCAGCAGCGCCGATAGTGGGTTCACACCTGCTGATACTCCTCCCTGTAAGACAGCAATTGTTACCAGTGAGACAGTCTGACTGCAGTCACAATGAACACAGCACATAAAAGTTGACAAAATCTGCAAACACAGTAAACATTACTGAGATCAAAATGAAATTTACATCCATTAAACATGTATTGTTCTCTGAATAGTTGTTGATATTTAACATCTTGGAGATAAGAGAACCACTTGTATGAACATCAAGAGTTCAGATGGAAACCCACTTCTAAGCAAAGAAGGGAAAGCAGAAAGGTGGAAGGAGTATATAGAGGGTCTATACAAGGGCGATGTACTTGAGGACAATATTATGGAAATAGAAGAGGATGTAGATGAAGATGAAATGGGAGATACGATACTGCGTGAAGAGTTTGACAGAGCACTGAAAGAGCTGAGTCTAAACAAGGCCCCCGGAGTAGACAACATTCCATTTGAACTACTGACGGCCTTGGGAGAGCCAGTCCTGACAAAACTCTACCATCTGGTGAGCAAGATGTATGAAACAGGCGAAATACCCTCAGACTTCAAGAAGAATATAATAATTCCAATCCCAAAGAAAGCAGGTGTTGACAGATGTGAAAATTACCGAACAATTAGTTTAATAAGCCACAGCTGCAAAATACTAACACGAATTCTTTACAGACGAATGGAAAAACTAGTAGAAGCTGACCTCGGGGAAGATCAGTTTGGATTCCGTAGAAATACTGGAACACGTGAGGCAATACTGACCTTACGACTTATCTTAGAAGAAAGATTAAGGAAAGGCAAACCTACGTTTCTAGCATTTGTTGACTTAGAGAAAGCTTTTGACAATGTTGACTGGAATACTCTCTTTCAAATTCTAGAGGTGGCAGGGGTAAAATACAGGGAGCGAAAGGCTATTTACAATTTGTACAGAAACCAGATGGCAGTTATAAGAGTCGAGGGACATGAAAGGGAAGCAGTGGTTGGGAAGGGAGTAAGACAGGGCTGTAGCATATCCCCGATGTTATTCAATCTGTATATTGAGCAAGCAGTAAAGGAAACAAAAGAAAAATTCGGAGTAGGTATTAAAATCCATGGAGAAGAAATAAAAACTTTGAGGTTCGCCGATGACACTGTAATTCTGTCAGAGACAGCAAAGGACTTGGAAGAGCAGTTGAACGGAATGGATGGTGTCTTGAAGGGAGGATATAAGATGAACATCAACAAAAGCAAAACGAGGATAATGGAATGTAGTCGAATTAAGTCGGGTGATGTTGAGGGAATTAGATTAGGAAAGGAGACACTTAAAGTAGTAAAGGAGTTTTGCTATTTGGGGAGGAAAATAACTGATGAGGGTCGAAGTAGAGAGGATATAAAATGTAGACTGGCAATGGCAAGGAAAGCGTTTCTGAAGAAGAGAAATTTGTTAACATCGAGTATAGATTTAAGTGTCAGGAAGTCATTTCTGAAAGTATTTGTATGGAGTGTAGCCATGTATGGAAGTGAAACATGGACGGTAAACAGTTTGGACAAGAAGAGAATAGAAGCTTTCGAAATGTGGTGCTACAGAAGAACGCTGAAGATTAGATGGGTAGATCACATAACTAATGAGGAGGTACTGAATAGGATTGGGGAGAAGAGGAGTTTGTGGCACAACTTGACCAGAAGAAGGGATCGGTTGGTAGGACATGTTCTGAGGCATCAAGGGATCACCAATTTAGTATTGGAGGGCAGCGTGGAGGGTAAAAATCGTAGGGGGAGACCAAGAGATGAATACACTAAGCAGATTCAGAAGGATGTAGGTTGCAGTAGGTACTGGGAGATGAAGAAGCTTGCACAGGATAGAGTAGCATGGAGAGCTGCATCAAACCGGTCTCAGGACTGAAGACCACAACAACAACAACAACATTTAACATCAAGACAGGAAATATCATATGAATTTCCAACCATTTGTTTGCTTATACATGGGTTATCACATATATTTTGTAATCACCTGAAAAGAATAAATTTGTGACCGTCGAACTTGTTGTTTGTCTTTCTTTATATTGTCACCTTTCTTGCGGCACGTTTTTCAGAACGGTGGATGACTTGGCAAAGCCTTGGTTGCAGACCTCCGCGTTTTCGCGGTTCAGGGAAGTTCGACCCCGAAAATCACCACTTCCTCCTTCAGGATATGCCTACGACTCAATGGTTTCTTCATGCAAGACAAGAGGAAATAATCATTGGGTGCAAGGTCAGGAGAAAATGGGGACTGATGCAAAATTATGTAGTCCAAAAAAGTAGCATATTTGAGTGCATCCTGTGCGCCATGGAGCAAAAACCCTCTCTTACAATTTTCATCGAGGCAGTTCGTCCGACAGCTTCCCTTAAACTCGTCACTCGTCACCCAAAATGGAGTATAACCTGTTACCATCACGCCATGACCGTTCCAAAAAACACCTTGCCTAAATTCACCTTTTTCCACCACTTCTTCGCTTCTTCATTTCAGGGTCACAGCCAACACTCGTCCATGGTGATTAGGTGGCAAAGGAAGTTGTCTGTATTGGCCTGACACGACTGCAATATTTCCACTGCAGCCTCTGTTCGGCAGGCTGTTTGAGTGCTTGTGGGCAGTCACGAAAACCAGTGTGCAGTTAACGTTCTCGTGTTCATGATGTCGTGAAACACCTTGAAAACTGATTGATAACTCATTCTCACTTTTCCATGACCGCCCTGATTGATACGCCAGTCTGCATCCTGTGGCCGTACAGGTATGAGCAGCCCATAGTGGCTCGCCTTCACTTAATCCATCTCAAATATTTTGTGACTAAAGCCCTTTCGGCGTGTTAATTACACTCCTGGAAATTGAAATAAGAACACCGTGAATTCATTGTCCCAGGAAGGGGAAACTTTATTGACACATTCCTGGGGTCAGATACATCACATGATCACACTGACAGAACCACAGGCACATAGACACAGGCAACAGAGCATGCACAATGTCGGCACTAGTACAGTGTATATCCACCTTTCGCAGCAATGCAGGCTGCTATTCTCCCATGGAGACGATCGTAGAGATGCTGGATGTATTCCTGTGGAACGGCTTGCCATGCCATTTCCACCTGGCGCCTCAGTTGGACCAGCGTTCGTGCTGGACGTGCAGACCGCGTGAGACGACGCTTCATCCAGTCCTAAACATGCTCAATGGGGGACAGATCCGGAGATCTTGCTGGCCAGGGTAGCTGACTTACACCTTCTAGAGCACGTTGGGTGGCACGGGATACATGCGGACGTGCATTGTCCTGTTGGAACAGCAAGTTCCCTTGCCGGTCTAGGAGTGGTAGAACGATGGGTTCGATGACGGTTTGGATGTACCGTGCACTATTCAGTGTCCCCTCGACGATCACCAGTGGTGTACGGCCAGTGTAGGAGATCGCTCCCCACACCATGATGCCGGGTGTTGGCCCTGTGTGCCTCGGTCGTATGCAGTCCTGATTGTGGCGCTCACCTGCACGGCGCCAAACACGCATACGACCATCATTGGCACCAAGGCAGAAGCGACTCTCATCGCTGAAGACGACACGTCTCCATTCGTCCCTCCATTCACGCCTGTCGCGACACCACTGGAGGCGGGCTGCACGATGTTGGGGCGTGAGCGGAAGACGGCCTAACGGTGTGCGGGACCGTAGCCCAGCTTCATGGAGACGGCACTGCGTAGGATCCTACGGTCTTGGCGTGCATCCGTGTGTCGCTGCGGTCCGGTCCCAGGTCGACGGGCACGTGCACCTTCCGCCGACCACTGGCGACAACATCGGTGTACTGTGGAGACCTCACGCCCCACGTGTTGAGCAATTCGGTGGTACGTCCACCCGGCCTCCCGCATGCCCACTATACGCCCTCGCTCAAAGTCCGTCAACTGCACATACGGTTCACGTCCACGCTGTCGCGGCATGCTACCAGTGTTAAAGACTGCGATGGAGCTCCGTATGCCACGGCAAACTGGCTGACACTGACGGCGGCGGTGCACAAATGCTGCGCAGCTAGCGCCATTCGACGGCCAACACCGCGGTTCCTGGTGTGTCCGCTGTGCCGTGCGTGTGATCATTGCTTGTACAGCCCTCTCGCAGTGTCCGGAGCAAGTATGGTGTGTCTGACACACCGGTGTCAATGTGTTCTTTTTTCCATTTCCAGGAGTGTATTTTATATATGACATGTAAGTACTGCCTCTGTCTTTTACTGTTATTCAGTACTTACACTCTTTATATAAAAATGTCTTACCCTATAACTATGTGACTATGTTACAGGCCACTTTGAATGTTTTCAATTCTGATGAAGATACTCCTCGTAGTGTCGAAACCAGGTTAATAAAGTCTAAAAATAGTGACCAAGGTCTCATTTCTTGCAAATGTAACCTAGAAACGGTCTCTGAAAGTGCAGCCATGTTTAAAACTTTGATATTCACTTATCTGATAAAGACATCGCATAATTTGGCAATTACATAGCAAAACAAAATAGTGAAGTAACCAGAAAACATGATC